>NW_026643154.1:0-2400000 GCF_028828155.1 Penicillium subrubescens | reverse complement strand
CCGCTTACTCCTCTACTTAATCCTAAAGTAGACGAATTCGACTAATCTAACTAATCAGACCCTTCTAATATTAAAGATACTAGCTAATCTAGCTAGATATAGCCTTTCGTGCTTATTAATAACACTAATTTCGACCCTTCTAGTTACGAATTACTAATATCGACTAAACGCCTACGTTCTAATTCAGATACTAGTTAAGACTATAGTAAAGCTAAGCGCCCTTATATTAACCTTATAGCGTTTATACAGGCCTTCCTACTAGACTAAAGTATATAAAAGTAGCTAAAAATTCTAATATTCTCTATTCTACCTATACTATCCGGCTATAATTAGCTAGCTAGCTACCCTTTCGAGAGCTAATTTCGTTAAGCTATACAGATTAAATTTAATAAGCTTATAGATATACGTATATTTAAACTAATAAGCGTATATCTAGTTATATACGTATACTAGACGAATTATAAAGGAATTAACTAATTAGACTACCCCTACTACTAGTTTATCCTAATACAATAGGTATTCGCTTATAAATCAGACGAATTAGGCTATCTTATATACTTTAAAGCCCGCTTATATATACATAGAGATATATAAGTTCCTAACAACTAAGACGCTTATACTAGTACGCTCGTAGCTAGAACGTTTTATACACTTATCGCGATTATTATACGATTTAACCTTAAAACCTTTTAGATAGATACTATCAACGCCTTCCTAAATAGCTCGCTAAAGGAAGAAGTTTACTACTAATATCCCCTAGGATTAGGCAGGAAATCGATAGTTTTACGCTTATATAAAGTAGTATATAGCTTACGAATCGCTAGTAAGCGATAGGAAGATAATATTAAAGAGATACTGCTCTTACTTAGATTTAAACCTTACCCTAATAACCCTGCCCTTTATACCGATAATCGTATAATTATTATAGTATTCGTCGACGATTTCCTTACTACCTATTACAAAAGTAAGAGTTTATACGCTTAGTAAATTAAAAGACTACTCTTAGAATAATTCGAAATAAAGGATTACAGCGAACTAATATAATTTATTAGTATTCAAATCGTACGTAATCGATTAAAACGAAAGACCTAGCTAAATTAAGCAGCCTATATTAAAAAGATAGCTACTAGATTTAACCTGCTAAATAGCTAGAAAGCCCTAAAACTACTACTTCTAATTACACAAAAACTTAATCTAATTCTAACAGAACTAATCGACCCGAAAATTGTTAAGCTATATTAACAAAAGTATAGATCTACCCTTTTTCCTACTATTTAGACCTAACTAGATACTATATTCGCTAACTAATTACTAGCTAAATCGCTTACTCGCTGCAATAAGAAGTATTTAGTAGCTATTAACTATTTAATATTATATCTCTATACGATAAGATACCTTTCGCTCTACTTTAATAGCGAAATAAGAGCTTCTATCTTTACTACTACCTTAAATACAAGCTTTGCTAATAATCCTAACTAAAAGAGCTCTAAAGGATTTATCTTCTGCTTATTTAATAGCCTAATTAAATAGAAATCGCGTAAGCAGAAGACTATTACTATATCGACTACAGAAGCCGAATTACTAGCTATTAACTACGTAGCTAAGTAACTATACTAGATTAAATACCTCTTTTCCTTTATCTAATTCGAAACTAACTAATTAGATATAATCGAATACAATAATTAGTAGATAGTTAATTTACTTACGCGTAAGAAATTAATATTTTAGACTAAACTTTGTTATATTAATATCTACTAGCTTTAGATTCGCTAGGAAGTCTAAGCTAAATAACTGCGAATCGAATAGGTTAAATCGGCCGAAATAATAGCCGATAGCCTTACGAAGCGTTTATCTACAGAAAAATATACTACCTTTATTTAATAGCTAAGTATAGAGATCTTACCTACAGAGAAATCCTCTTCCTTCTAATAATATCTCTTATTCAGCTCTTACTTTGACCTTATATTAAGAGCTAAGGGGGTGTATCGATATAAGTAGGTGTATAAGCCTATAAGAGCTATCGAACTTAACAGAATACTACAGAACGTCTACGTAACGATGATCTTTAACGATTGATATCAACAGATTGTATATATAACAAAAGAGCTTTAACACTCTATATTTCTCCTAATTTCTATAAGATTCTAGTCTGACGTATTGCCTTAATTTCATAAAGTTATAAATACTGCCTGTTTTCTATAGCTAGTTGAATCAAGTTTAATAATTATGATAAAGTTAGAGTATTCTTCTATTATAAGTTAACTTCCGATTCTAAGCCGAATCGTACGACCCTTTCAACCTAACCTATACGATTCTTCGCCAATTATATACTAATTTGACTAACCGTGCACACTCGCTTGCTTGTGTACGCAGAAGGATTTATGCTAACCCCGTAAATCCGATATATAGTATTAAAGATATTACTCTAGAGTTTAGTTAACTTATTTAGTCTATCTATTAATTTATAGATAATACGTAATAAAGAGTCTGTACTTAATACTAAGTTAATCTGTAAGTAACTACTATATATTAAATATAAATAGCTTATCTCTGTCTAAGGTAATTTTGCTTAATATTCTATAATAAATAAATATATATCTAAGTAATAGATTAACTATTTATTATATATTAATAGTTTATGTTATTAGGACTATATAGGCGTATTTAGTTAGTTAATTAATAACTACTATAATTATATTATTACCCTCTAAAATAGGTAATTTTATAATAAAGTCTATTATAATCTATTCCTATAATTATTTAGGAACTTCTATTAATTATATTCCTCTATATAGTATATATTATAATAATTTATTTTATTAATATAAGTTATATTACTAAATATAATTTTTAACTTTTCTATATAATACTAGGATATACTAATTCTATATAATTTTCTTAACTATTTTTTTAATACTAAGGTATCCTTATATAGGTTCGTTATAGTTTAATTAAATAATCTTATTTTAGAGGTTCTTAGGAATATATACTAAGCTATAGATAAGGATTAGACTATTATTTATTAGGGCTATATTATTACTTAGAACCCTTTAAAGTAACTTATTAGTTTTAGTATTAACTCGAATTTTCTTAAGCTATTCGTTATTCTATAATTTACTAGTTACTATAATAATTTAATGGTTATAAATAATATACCCTTTACTATCTATAGTTAGGATAGTAGGTACTACCTCCTTAATTCCGAGTTTATAGTCTAGTTATTAACTTAGCGTATCTACTATTATATTCTTAGTTCCCTTATAATATATAATTTTAAAATTATATTAGGCTAGTATTTCCGCTTATCTAGCTTATTATTATATAAGCTTTTTTGTTATTATAAAGTAAGTAAGATTATAATAATCTATCTTAATAATTATAGTATACTTAACTCCTTTTAAGTATACTCTCTGTCGGATTTACGCTGTGTGCATAAACCCTAAGGCGTATGCTTGTAGGCGTACACAGGTCGATCGAATACCACGATTATAGAAGAGTGACGAAAGTGCAATAGAGGTAGGTCGGTAGCGAATAGGTTAAATAGTGGAGGGTCAACATAGTTAAATCAGAATTGCCTTAAGCTCTATTCGTGAGTGGAAATAGTATCAAACTTGTTGTATTTAACTAGGAAAACAGGTAGTATTTATAACTTTGGGTATATAGCAGAATATTAAGGAAAAAGACTGATAAAAGTCTTAGAGTAATATAGGGGAATACAAGAGTGTTAGGAAACTCGTTGTTCTTTCTATTTAATAAGATAGTTGATATCTTATTATCGTATCGTGTAGTAGTAGATATCTGATTAGTCCGATATATATTGCTTATCTATACGCTTAGTGCGGGGTATTGTATATCTATATATTAATATACCCCCTTAGCTCTCGATATAAGGGCAAAGTAAGAGCTGAATAAGATAAAACAGAGGAAGAAAGGAAGTTTAGGTCCTTCTAATAAATAGGGAGGATTTCTATACCTAGCTATTAAACGAAAACAGTATATTTTTTAGTAGTAAACGCTTAGTAAGTCTATTAGCTAATATTTCAGCTGATTTAATCTATTTAATTCGTAGCTATTTTGCCTAAACTTCCTAGCGAATCTAAAGTTAATAAATATTAACGTAACGAAGCTTAGTTTAGAAGGAGGATTTCTCTTATATAAGTAGGTCAACTGTCTGCTTATTATTACATTAAATTATATCTAATTAGTTAGGGTTAAATTAGATAAAGGAAAAGAGGCGTTTAATCTAACATAGCTACTTAGCTACGTAGCTAATTGTAAGTAATTCGGCTTCGGTTATAGATATAGTAATAGTCTTCTACTTACGTAATTTCTATTTAATTAGGCCTCCGAATAGGCAAAAAATAAATCCTTTAGAGCTTTTCTGATTAGGATTATTAGTAAAGCTTATATCTAAAGCGGTAGTGAAGATAGAAGCTCTTATTTCACTATTGAAATAAAGGGAAAGGTATTTTGTCTAATATAGGTAAGAAATCAGATAATTAATAGCTTTTAAGTACTTCTCGTTATAGCGAGTAAGCAATTTTGCTAGTAATTAGTTAACGAATATAGTATCCGGCTAGGTCTAAATAGTAGGGAATAAGGTTAATCTATATTCTTATTAATATAGCTTAACGTACTTCGGATTAATTAGTTCTAATAAGATTAAATTAAGTTTTTAGGTAATTAGTAGTAGTATATTAATAGGCTTATTATTATTTAGTAGGTTAAATTAGGTAGCTATCTTTATAATATACGCTGCTTAATTAAGCTAGGTCTTTTGTTTTAATTAGTCTTATATAATTCGAATACTAATAAATTAGGTTAATTCGCTATAGTCTTTTATTTTAAATTGTTGTAAGAGAAGGTCTTTAATTTATTAAGTATATATACTCTTACTTCGATAATAGGTAGTAAGGAAATCGTTAACGAATACTATAATAATTATACGATTATTAGTGTAAAGAGCAGGGTTATTAAGGTATAATTAAAATCTAAGTAAGAGAAGTATCTCTTTAATATTATCTTCCTATCTCTTACTAGTAATTCGTAGACTATATACTACTTTATATAGGCGAAGAATTATCGATTTCTTACCTAATCTAGATAGATATTAGTAGTAAACTTCTTCTTTTAGCGAGCTATTTAAGAACGTATTGACTATATCTATCTAAAAGGTTTTAAGGTTATATTATATAATAATCGTAATAAGTATATAAAAGGTTTTAGTAGTAAGGGTACTAGTTCGAGCGTCTTAATTATTAGGGATTTAGGTATTACCTTATATATATAAGCGTACTTTGAATTATATAAGGTAGCCTAATTTATCTAATTTATAGGTAAATACCTATCTTATTAGGATTAATTAGTAGCGAGGGCACTCTAATTAGTCTAAACCTTTATAATTTATCTAATATATATATATATAATAAGGTTTATATTAATTAGTTTAAATATATATATATCTAGTAGTTTATTAAATTTAATTTGTATAGCTTAACGAAATTAGCTTTCGAAAGGGTAGCTAACTAGGTAATAATAGCTAGAAGGTAATAGAGGAATTAATAAAATTAGTACCTTTAATTATTTACTTTAGTCTAGTAGGAAGGCCTACGTAAGTAAAGTAAGGTTAATATAAGGGCGCTTAACCTTATCTAGGTCTCGGCTAGTATCTAAATCGGATTATTATTACTTTAGTATAGAGAGGGGTTCGTAACTAGAAAGGTCGAAGTTAGTATTATTAATTAGCACAAAAGGCTATATCTAGCTAGATTAGCTAGTATCGTTAATATTAGATAGATCGGATTAGTTAGATTAGTCGAATTCGTCTACTTTTAGATTAAGTAGAGGAGTAAGCGGTTAGTCTCTAAGGATTTTGTCGTAATCGCTTAGAACAGTGTTATTTTAATCAGAAGTAAGCTAAAAGTAAGGCGAATATAAGGTTTCAGAAGGCTAAGAGGGTATAGCAGGATCTATATTAGCCGCTATAGGGCTTCTACCCCCTATATCTTGCTATATTATCTAGACTAGAATATCTATATCGTTAAGGATTCTTATTGTTTCTTTATTATTAAGAGTAGTAATCGGCTATATTAGATTACTATCTTTATAGATACAAATCCTTTAATTAGGTAATAAGGAATTATAGAATTCGTTTTCGTTAAATTATACGTCTTATACACAAATCACTTAACGATTAGAGGGTATCTAAATTCGCTAAATATTATATACTTTATAGCCTATTAGATAGCCGATAGCTATACGTAGCGCTAGCTTAGCTAGTCTAAGAAGCTTATTGTCGGATTTACGCCGTATGCATAAACCCTGAGGCGTGTGCTTGTAGGCGCACACAGGTCGATCGAATACCACGATTATAGAAGAGTGACGAAAGTGCAATAGAGGTGGGTCGGCAGCGAACAGGTTGAACAGTGGAGGGTCAACACAGTTAAATCAGAATTGCCTTGAGCTCTATTAGTGAGTGAAAATGGTGTCAAAACTTGTTGTATTTAACTAGGGAAACAGGTAGTATTTATAACTTTAGGTATATAGCAGAATGTCAAGAAAAAAGACTGATAAAACTCTCAGAGTAATATAGGGGATACGAGAGTGTTAGGAAACTCGTTGTTCTTTCCATTTAATAAGATAGTTAATATCTTATCATCGTATCGTGTAGTGGTGGATATCCGATTGGTCCGATGTGTATTGCTTATCTACACGCTTAATGCAGGGTATCGCACATCCACATATTAACACACCCCCTCAGCTCTCGATGTGAGGGCAAAGTAAGAGCTGAATAAGATAAAACAGAGGAAGAAGGGAAGAAAGGGTCCTTCTATTAAATAGGGAGGATTTCTATACCTAGCTGTTAAACGAAAACAGTATATTTTTCGGTAGAAAAGCGCTTAGTAAGTCTATCAGCTAGTATTTCGGCTAATTTAATCTATTCAATTCGTAGCCGTTTTGCCTGAACTTCCTAGCGAATCCAAAGTTAATAAATATCAACGTAGCGAAGCTTAGTTTAGAAAGAGGATTTCTCTTGTGTAAGCAGGTCAACTATCTGCTTATTGTTATATTGAATTGTATCTAATTGGTTAGGGTCAAATTGGATAAAGGAAAAGAGGCGTTTAATCCAATATAGCTGCTTAGCTGTATAGCTAATCGCAAGTAATTCGGCTTTAGTTGTTAACGTAGTGATAGTCTTCTGCTTACGCGATTTCTATTCAATTAGGCCTCTAAATAGGCAGAAGATAAATCCTTCAGAGCTCTTTCGATTAGGATTATCGGTAAAGCTTGTATCTAAGGCAGCAGTGAAGATAGAAGCTCTTATTTCACTGTCGAAACAGAGGGAAAGGTATTTTGTCTAATATAGGTAGGAAATCAGATAATTAATAGCTTCTAAGTGCTTCTCGTTACAGCGAGTAAGCGATTTTACTAGCAATTAGTTAGCGAATACAGTATCCGGCCGGGTCTAAACAGCAGGGAACAAGGTTAATCTATATTCTTGTTAATATAGCTTAATATACTTCGGATTAATTAGTTCTAATAAGACTAGATTAAGTTTTTGGGTGATTAGTAGTAGTGTGTTGATAGGCTTGTTATTGTTTAGCAGGTTAAATCGGGCAGCTATCTTTTCAATATACGCTGCTTGATTAAGCTAGGTCTTTCGTTTTAATCGGTCTCGTACAATCCGAATACTAATAAATTGGGTCAATTCGCTACAGTCTTTCATTTCAAATCGTTATAAGAGAAGGTCTTTAATTTGCTGAGTATATATACTCTCACTTCGATAATAGGCAGCAAGGAAATCGTCAACGAATACTATAATAACCATACGATTATTAGTGTAAAGAGCAGGGTTATTAGGGCACGATTGAAATCCAAGTAAGAGAAGTATCTCTTTGATATTATCTTCCTATCTCTTACTAGCGATTCGTAGACTATATACTGCTTTGTGTAGGCGAAGAATCGTCGATTTCTTACCTAATCTAGGTAGATATCAGCAGTAAACTTCTTCTTTTAGCGAGCTATTTAGGAACGTATTGACTATATCTATCTAAAAGGTTTTAAGGTTATATCGTGTGATAATCGCAATTAGTGTGCGAAAGGTTCTAGCAGCAAGGGTACTAGTACGAGCGTCTTGATCGTCAGGGATTTAGGTGTCACCTCGTACGCATAGGCGTGCTTTAAATCGTATAAGGTAGCCTGATTCATCTAATTTATAGGCAAATACCTATCTTATTAGGATCAATTAGTAGCGAGGACACTCTGATTAGTCTAAACCTTTACAATTCGTCTGATATATATATGTGATAAGGTTTGTATTAATTAGTTCAAATGCATACATATCTAGTAGCTTGTTGAATTCAATTTGTATAGCTTAACGAAATTAGCTTTCGAAAGGGTGGCTAACTAGGTGATGATAGCCAGAAGGTAGTAGAGGAATTGATAAAATCAGTACCTTTGGTTGCTTGCTTTAGTCTAGCAGGAAGGCCTGCGTAAGTGAAGTGAGGTTAATGTGAGGGCGTTTAACCTCATCTAGGTCTCGGCTAGCATCTAAATCGGATCGTTGTCGCTTTGGTATAGATAGGGGTTCGTAGCCGGAAGGGTCGAAGTTAGTGTTATCAATTAGCACAAAAGGCTGTATCTAGCTAGATTAGCCAGTATTATCAATAGAATCAGATTGGTCTGATTGGTCGAATTCGATTGCACGTCTCGTGCACGAATCACTCGTCGATTAGAGGGTATCCAAATTCGCCAAATATTGTGTGCTTCATAGCCTACTAGATAGCCGATAGCCGCGCGTGGCGCTAGCTTAGCTAGTCTAGGAAGCTTATTAATGCGCACATACGCTTTGCATCCGAAGATTCGTATATTCGAAAGGTCAGGTTTAGCTTGTAGCTAATATAGGGTATTATCGCCTAGATAGGCTGCAAGTGCTTTATATAGCGATTGCTAGTTGATTGAGCGGTGCGGTATACGATTTTGAATATAAACAGCCGTCTTAGCTGCCTCAGGCCAAAGATAGCTTAGTAGGTTTGTATCAATCGTTATCTGCCTAGCTATCTTTGATATTAATGCACTATATCGTTTAGCATAGCTATTTTGATTAGGCTAATAGGGCGGAGTAGTCTCTAGCTTGATTCCGCGAGCGGTTGCTTGCTGATTAAAGAAGTCGGATAGTGCTTTTTCGTTATCTAAATACACTATAAGGACGCTTAGGTTAAATTGGTTTCGTACGAAATCGATTTGATCGGAAAGGGATTGTGTTGAATCAGTCTTCGAAGAAAGGTCTTACGCTAGCTGATATTTAGTTATAGGATCGACCGAATGTGATAGGTAGGAAGTCTTCGTGAGCGATTACTCGAAGTGAATAAGGTCCTAGTACAGAGATTCGAATAGTCGATTATATCGTATTAGTAATTAAGAGACTTAACGTAGTAAATTAGCTAGTTTATATACTTCGTAATAGCTAATAGGCGAAGATATATCTTTAATTATAACGTTTAATATATACTCTAATAGGCGTAATATAATATTATAGCTAATATAGCCTAGTCTTCGGTGCTACTAATTAATTATACTATTAAGTTATTTCTTTGTGTATAAAGATAGTATAATTTTGCTAAATTAGTTAGTAAGGAGAGATATATAATTATAGGGTGAGGTTAATAGCACTACATGAACGTTACTCGCACTACAGACTAGGCCCTTTTCGGTTAACGTCCGCCCCACCATCAAAAGGTACATTTAAGACCTACAGAAATATCGCTGTCTTTATGTGTAGTCATATTCCTCTAGTCCTTATAATAAATAGCTATAATAATTATCGAATAATAGGTAAATATATAGTGACGTGCTCGAAGAAAATACTAACCCTAAGAGCGACCGCAAAAAGGGGCTTATTATTCATAGAAATATCTAGACAGAAGCCTTAGTAGACCGTAGTTGTTTTTTTAGGTGTCGGATGTACCTTTTTAGTAGTGAAAAGTTGGCAAGGCGGGTACTGACCCAAAAAGGTTTAGTATGTAGTGCGAGTAACGTTCATATAGTGCCATTAACCTAACCCTAATTATATATAGTATAGGTAAGAGATAAGTAAGAGATAGGTAAAGGAAGAGAGATATAATTAGTAGTGTAGCGCTCTATATCTATCACTTTATCCTATTTAATTAGATAATATAAGCAGGCTATAACGGATAGGAAGCAGGGTTAAATAGGTAAAAGAGGAATTACTATCCTTAGTAAGATAGCAAATATTCAGATTAGAGAATAAGAAGAGACTTAGAATTCTTATCACTCTGCTTAGGGATTTAGATTCCTTATATAATTAAGAAAGCGGGAGATTTAGGCAGATTGTATTGATGTCATTTAGTTCTGCTAGGTTCTATATAACCTAGTTATAGTATTATATAGATCAGCTAATATCTAGTCTTAACATTATAAATATCTTAGTGGTTACCACATAGAAGATTCTAGCAGATTCTATAGCTATCGATATAACATTATATTAGTCTATATACAATAGATAAATACCTAATTTTGTACTTAATTAGCAAATTAGTATTCTATTACCCTCTTCTAGAGTAGAATTCTTACTATTATAATAGATTCTAGCGCTTATAGTATATTCTACTAATATAAGGTTAATATAGAATCTAGGGTAGTATACAATATACTTTAAAGGAAAGGTACTTCTATTAAGAGATTTTGTTAAGGTGACTATAAGCTCTCTATAGCTAAGGATTATAGTCTTAGTATTTCCTACTATAACAGAGGAAACGACTAGCCTATAGTTTAATAGTAGATCTCTGTTATTCGTGATATAGATTAATACTCTAGTATTATAGCACTATATATCGTTTTTCTTAGTAGAGACCTAAATTATACTTATTACCTTACTATCGTTGCTTCGGAAGATATTATTAGTTTGCTCTCTCGGAATATATACTAAAAATATATCTCTTTTAGTCGATTTAGGCGATTCGTCTAATTTAGCTATTTCGTCTGATTCAGATTTATCTAATTTTTAATACTTTTTAATTATATACTAGTAGGCCTTCTTAAATCCTAGTAAGTATTTATATCGTTATTTAAATACTTACTAGGCCTTTCTGTTAGGCTTCTAATCCTTTAGCCTAACTAGCGGGTTGATATAGCTATATTAATCAAAATTATAATAGCTATTGCTTAGTAGACCCTTATATAGGCAGGCGCTCTTACTCTTTCGGCCCGGTTTTGTTAGTGTTTCGTTTAATTCCGGTTCTTTATTAGGGTTTCGGCCCTAATAGGTTTAATATACAATCTGTTACCTATTATATATAGATAGTGTAATTAGTCGATATTGTTTAACGAAGAGATTAACTAATTTAGTGAGTATAGGCTACTATAAGCCTAAGGATTATATTACACTAGAATATATAGAAGCCTTAGTCGCTTAAATTAAATAGCCTCTAGGAAGTCGTAGACTAAAGCAAGAGAGTCTTAGAAGTAAGAGATATTAGCCTAACTTCCTTATAATTTACAAATAATCTACCTTTAGCCCTATATAGTAAGTTAAGAGGATTTAGATAATAGCGCTTAGCGCTTAATTTTATCTTAATTACGCAGGATTTGCTAATTCTTCGATTAGTTTAATTAGGCGAATATAGCGCGTAACTATATAATTACGTCGCGTAGTAATAGGCTATTAATTATCTTTCTCCCCTTAGGTGTAAGAGATAATTAAGGGTAACCCTGTTAGCACGACCTCAAAACCCTAGCAGCACGACCTTTTTGCCTAATTTCTGCCTGACTTTTGCTAAGCCTTACATACCTTACAATTACTAATTCAACCACCCTCTTTCGTCTTATATATACACACATCCTTCTACTAGGCCTATCACATAACTTTATACTAGCCCTGCTAGAATTATATAACCTATATAACAATCTATTTCAATCTATCTACTAACTAGGCTAATTCGCTACTTAGTAGTCTGCTGTGCCCTTCTCTTTATTTCCTTCTCCGCTATCACCAATTTCTTAGCCTTCCGACCGCGGCTAGCCCTACGCCCTTACCGAAGTTTTGTCTCCTAGTTTGATAGTATTCGCCTTATCGATATATCGGTTCTCTTTAAAAGCGGTAGTACTACAATTCCTATAGTTTTATCTATAGAAACGTAGGTATTATAGCTTCGCTTTGCCCTAAACTTCCGACCGGTAAAATACTTCCCCCCTATCGTTACTAACGCTTTACAGTCTCTAGCAGTTTCGGCCGTCTAACCCCCTTTACCTGCGCAGGCTTATTAATCCGAACCCTTCCTATTCGTCTAATTTGCTGCCGATTCGTCTAAATTACCCGATTTAGCAGGATTAGCTAGTGTTATTAGTTAAAATAGGATAGAAGAAGAGATTAGCCACAATCTATAAGATCTTTTATTATATAATTATATAGAAGACTAAGAGATTTCTAGTAGTATTAGGTATAAGAGGGTAGTAGCTTCCCTACTTAGCTAAATTCCCCTTATAGGTTATAAACCTTTCAAATTACGCTTCGTAAGATTCGATTAAGGAGATTACACAAAATTAGAACTTAAAGCGAGATAGGGTAACAGTGTATTTCGTCCTAGATTAAGTTAAAAGCCTATAAATTTGTATAGGAAATAACTCGAGAAACGACTTATATAGTCGTAAGAATATCGCTAGTTAAGGTACAAAGTTCTCGCTTAAGCTTTACGTAGGCTCCTTCTATACAAGAAGAAGTAAGCTTATTATAATAGAGAATTCTGTTAAGATAGTAGCGTATAAATTGCTTTGCCCTCTCACTAAACTACTACTTTTGAATATATTCAACTACTAATTAGTAGATTAAGTAGCTAAGGGCTTCTAGAAAAGAGGCCTTTCTTACTTCTATCCTATCCTTAGTAGGCTTAAGGATAATCTATATAAATTTAGCCTTAACAGATCGCTATTCCTCGATAGTCTTCTTTAGAATGTCTAAATTAGGGTCTTATAAGAGTAATTGCTTTAAAATTATTAGCTATATATAAGTTTCGATATTCTTTATAATATACTAGAGACAGAGTATATAAGTTAAATCCTTAAAGACCTCCTTATATATATTTAAAAGAGCGTCTGTATCGTCAGAGAAGATAATATATAGAGCTTAAATCTTTACCTGTATAAGCTATATTTAGAGAGCTTAAAATATCTAGAGATACAACAATTCTTACTTATTATTAACAAAGTAATAGGCTATATAGAAGGTTTTCTTTATTAAGGTTTGTCCGATAATATTAATTATTAGTATATTATACCTAGTTATCCGAAGTAAATTAGTTTTATCTTATCTTTCTCTTATTTATCCTATCTTACTAATTAGTCTTATAGGTAGTATCTATCTATATAATATTTAGATAAACACAAAGAAATTAAAGGCTAATCCTTAAGATAAAAAGGATTCTAGTTAGCTACTGCCTATTATCTAATTCGTGTTAGATAATCCACCTAGGTAGGCTCTCTATAACTACTTTAATTGATATACGACTAGCAAGAAAAATTGATCTAGTTCGGGCGCGAAGGTTTTTAAGGTCTCTTAAGTTTAGGAGACTCTTCTTAGACTCTAAAAGTATTGAAATTACTATAGGTTTTAGGCCTTTTTCGAAGTAATCAAGGAGTTACTCTTCCTTTTCTTTCCTCTCTTTTTGCCGAAGTAGAACTAGGAGATTTAATAGAGTTAGGCTATAATTGTGTTCACTATATTTAACCACTATCTTATAATAATCAGAGACCCCTTTCCTACCCTTCCGATAGCTAATATATATTATATATAGGCAATTAGTCCTAATTTTAATAACCTCGCGAGATTTAGCCTTAGATAAGACTAAAGGGTCTCTCCTAGTAGGCTCTAGTTAAAGGGAATAAGATAGTTTAATCCTTTTTGGATTAGACCTTCTTATTACTAGGGTAAAACCCTATTCCTTCGCTAATTCTTAAAGGGCTTCCTTTGCAAGGTTAATAGTTGTATAGAATTATAGTAGGCTTAGTAGTTGCGTAGGTAATATTAGATAAGACTCTAGAAAATCTATAGTTAATAGGGTAGGGGGTAAGAGGTTTTTAGTAAAATAGATTGAAATAGATTGTTATATAGGTTATATAATTCTAGTAGGGCTAGTATAAAGTTATATAATAGGCCTAGTAGAAGGATATATATATATATAAGACGAAAGAGGGTAGTTGAATTAGTAATTGTATAGTATATAAGGCTTGGCAAAAGTCAGGCAGAAATCAGGCAAAAGGTCGTGCCGCCAGGGTTTTAAGGTCGTACTAACAGGGATACCTATAATTAAATACCTTACTTAAGAGACTGAATTAATTATATATATTACTTAAAATTAGACCTAGACGAATTGTATTCGTTAAGAAGGATTCTATAGATAGATACTTAATTTAGTATAAGATTAATCAGGCGTATAAGTAATAGTTTATTAGATATAAAGGTATTAGACAGCTGCCTAGCTATATCAGATATCTATAGCTTTATCGGTTCCTACAGCGGCGTAGCAGGTAGTTAATCAGGATTAGTGTATTGCTATATACTGTTTTCTACTATATAGTCTTACACAACAGTAATCCAGGAGATCTAGTGTACGTAGCTTTTTAGTAGATATTTAAGCTAGGTAGCTTATAGATCGGTTGAATCTATTACTTATAAGATATAAGTAATAGAAAGGTAAGGTAAAAGTAAAGGTAAAGTAAGATATCCGAAAGCTTTAGCAAAGGGCTGTAGCAATCGGGCTTATAACTATCGGATTTACGCTATATATATAAACCCTAAGGCGTATACTTATAGGCGTACATAGGTCGATCGAATACCACGATTATAGAAGAGTAACGAAAGTGCAATAGAGGTAGGTCGGCAGCGAACAGGTTAAACAGTAGAGGGTCAACATAGTTAAATCAGAATTGCCTTAAGCTCTATTCGTGAGTAGAAATAGTGTTAAACTTGTTGTATTTAACTAGGAAAACAGGCAGTATTTATAACTTTAGGTATATAGCAGAATATCAAGGAAAAAGACTAGTAAAAGTCTCAGAGTAACATAGGGGAATACAAGAGTGTTAGGAAACTCGTTGTTCTTTCTATTTGATAAGATAGTTGATATCTTATTATCGTATCGTGTAGTGGTGGATATCCGATTGGTCCGATGTATATTGCTTATCTACACGCTCAGTGCGGGGTATCGCACATCCACATATTAACACTCTCTATATCTAAAATATTAATACTATAGCTAATAGTTCTTTATTATAGATATTATAATTTAGTTCTACTAGGATTATCTTATATAACTAGAAAGCGATAGATTTAAGCTTATTATCTTATCCTAATTATATAAGTTAAGCCTTAAGCGTAAAATCTAATACGTTAATTTCTATAATAATTAATATATTATAATTAAATATTATAATAATTACTTCTTTTACCTTTTTATTATATATTTCCTTAGGTATAATATACAATTTTTCTGCCTTATCGTTCTATTTAAATAGTACTCCCTTCTTAATAAATTAGTAAAGTCCTACTATATATTTTAAGTATTATAGTATTAACTTTTAATAGTAGTTAATAAGTCCGAGGAAGCTCTATATATCCTTAATATATATTAGTATTAACTATTTAAGTATACTTTAAACCTTATCTTATTCTATTTTAAGTCTATTAGGATTAATAGTATACCTAAGAAAGCTTATTTTTTAAATATAAAACTTATACTTCTTAAGCTTTAGTATAACCTTTACCTCTCTTAACTATTATAATACCTTCTTATTATACTTAATATATTTGACCTCTATCTTAAAGTATATAAGGATATTATCGAGGTATATAATAACAAACTTATTAAGGTACCTATTTAAAATAGTAAAGATAAATTATTAAAATAATATAGGTATATTAATAAGTTTAAATAATATAACCTTATATTTATAGTATTTAAACTTAGTCCTAAATACTATTTTTTATTTATCTCCTTCCTTAATTTTAAGTCGGTTATATATATTAATAATTTATCTTTACTATAATATTTCGCTCCTTAAATAATATCTTAAATCTTATTAATTAATAGTAGTAGGTACCGGTCCTTAATAGTAATATTATTAAGTTATTAGTAGTTAATATATATTCTAAGTTCTCCTCCTTTCTTTAATATAAATAGGATTAGATATCCTATTAATAATTTTAAGTATCGAATATTTCCTTTCTTAAGGTTATTCTTAATATATTCTTCTAATACTATTAACTTTTTTTATAATAGTAAGTAGATTAATATAAATTTCGGTTCCTAGTTATCTTAATCTTAATTTTATAATTAAATAGACTATACTCTAATAGCTTATTATCTAATAATAGCGTAAATATATCCTAGAATTTTATATATTTCTTAGGAATCTTATATTCTTCTTCTAGTACTCCTATAGTATATAGGGATATTTCCTTATTACTAATAAGAACGTATTCTTTAAGTTCCTTATCTATTATATCTAATTATTATTTTATAGTAGCAATATCCCTAATATTAGTTATTTATTTATTTAGCCTATCTCCTAGCCGAAAACTTCTCTTAAGTTCTTTATAAGGGTTCTTATAAGTACTTATTAACTTAGAGCTAGGCCTCTTTAGTATTATTAATTTAATCTTTCTAGTTTAGACCTTACTAGTCTATTAGTAGTTATATCTATCGAAAAGTATATACCTTACTTACTAATTAATAATTAAGTTATATTTCCTTAGCTAAGGTACTCTAAGTACTATATTATACTCTTTAAGGCTTATAATATTAAAATAAGGGGCTTACTATAGGGACCCCCCCTTAGTCTAGACAGACCCCCCCCTCGAGTACCTCGGACCCCCTCTCTATTAGTAGGACCCCCTCTAGCCTAATTTTTTAGGCAGACATTCCTATTTAGGTTTAGCCTCCTTATATAACTACTAAGTAATAGAACATTAATTTTCTACTATATTTTCTACTACTTTTCCTCAGATTCTACTAACCTTTCTCTAGGCCTAAGCCTGCTATAATAAGTAACGATTTAAGGATAAGTTTAATAGAAAATCTGATAATTCTAATAGTAGATTTAATAGTGAATCTGCTATATAAGCTAGGAAGAAGATAATATAGAGGGCGAATTAGAGATAGAGAAATTAAGAAGATAAAGATACGGTAGAAGATTAGGTAGGCAGTAGAGTAGCTAAAGGCAGTAGGAGTATAGAGTAGAAAGTAGTTAGGCAAGTAGTAGGATTTATAACTAATTATGCTTAAGGTATTTAATATTATTAATTTCTGCCTTACGCTAAACCCGAATAGGAATATATACCCAAAGAATTAGGTATAGGGGATCCGAGTAGCTAAGAGGGGGTCCGAGGTACTTAAGGGGGGGTCCGTTTAGACTAAGGGGGGGGTCCCTATAGTAATCCCCTAAAATTAATTACCTTAGAATAGTCTTTAATAATTATTAGTAAAGGTCTACTTTTATATATAATTCTTAGTCCGAGACTCTCTCTATTAAGTCTAATATTAAGTATAGGTTATAACTTCTTTATACCTTAAATCTTATATTAATACCTATATTATAGGCTTATAAAGTTCTTTATTACTCTTAAGTTAAGTATTACTTTAGTTAATCGAAATATAATATTAATAGTAATCTTTATATATATATCTTATATAGTAGCTGTCGACATGAGTGGGTGCATAAGCCCATGCTATCGAACTTGACAGAATGCGACGGAACGTCCACGTGACGATGATCTTCAACGATTGACATCAACAACTTGCACACATGACGAAAGAGCTTCAACACTCCATTTCTTCTGATTTCTATGAGATTCTAGTCTGACGTGTTGCCTCGATTTCATAAAGTTATAAATACTGCCTGTTTTCCATAGCTAGTTGAATCAAGTTTAATGATTGTGATAAAGTTGGAGCATTCTTCTATCATAAGTTAACTTCCGATTCTGAGCCGAATCGTACGACGACCCTTTCGACCTGACCTATACGATTCTTCGCCAATCGTATACTGATTTGACCAACCGTGCACACTCGCTTGCTTGTGCACGCCGAAGGATTTATGCTGACCCCGTAAATCCGACAGTAGCTATAAGGTACTATTATTTAGTATTTATCCTTTAGGTTCTATATTAGAGTCTTACGTATTCTAGTTTCTAGTTTAGTTTTCTTTCTTGGTATAGCGGCTTTAGTTCTAGGCTTTGTTCGATCTTTCCTATATAGTATATTATATAGTTATCGTTATAATATCCTAATATAGTTCTTAGATTATATTTAGGGTATTATACGTATTCTATATATATATATATCTTTTACTATTATAAAGATATTATCCTTTTAATAGTAATTTGTTACTTATTTCCTAAACTTTATTAAGGATATTAATAAGCTCTTATAATAAATCAGCCAGTAGGAGGTTAGTCTTAATTAATCCTTATACCTAAAGTACCTAATTTAGATATTTAATAATTAGGTTATTATTAAAGTCTTCTTAAGGCTACTTAATAGTATCTATACTTAAAAGCTAAGGTAGAGTTTCTAGGATCTCTAAGGTTCTTAGAATCTTAATTAATATCTTTAGGATCCCTATTCCCTAATTATAAGAGTTATTAGATAGTTCCTGTCGGATTTACGGGGTTAGCATAAATCCTTCTGCGTGTATAAGCAAGCGAGTGTGCATAGTTAGTTAAATCAGTATACAATTAGCGAAGAATTGTATAGGTTAGGTTGAAAGGGTCGTACGATTCGGCTTAGAATCGGAAGTTAACTTATAATAGAAGAATACTCTAACTTCATCACAATCATTAAACTTAATTTAACTAGCTATAGAAAACAGGTAGTATTTATAACTTTATGAAATTAAGGTAATACGTTAGACTAGAATCTTATAGAAATCAGGAGAAATATAGAGTGTTAAAGCTCTTTCGTTATGTATGCAATTTGTTAATGTTAATCGTTAAAGATTATTGTTATATAGACGTTCTATAGTATTCTGTTAAGTTCGATAGCTCTTATAGGCTTATATACCTACTTATATCGATATACCCCCTTAGCTCTTAATATAAGGTTAAAGTGAGAGCTGAATAAGAGATATTATTAGAAGGAAGGGGATTTCTCTATAGGTAAGATCTCTATACCTAGCTGTTAAACAAAGGTAGTATATTTTTCTGCAGATAAACGCTTCGTAAGGCTGTCGGCTATTATTTCGGCTGATTTAACCTATTCGATTCGTAGTCGTTTAACTTAGACTTCCTAGCGAATCTAAAGCTAGTGGATATTAATATAACAAAGTTTAGTCTGAAATATTAATTTCTTGTACGTAAGCAAATCAATTATCTACTAATTATTATATTAGATTATATCTAATTAGTTAGTTTCGAATTAGATAAAGGAAAAGAGGCGTTTAATCTAGTATAGCTACTTAGCTACGTAGCTAATAGCTAATAATTCGGCTTCTATAGTCGACGTAATAATAGTCTTCTGCTTACGCGATTTCTATTTAATTAGGCTATTAAATAAGCAGAAGATAAATCCTTTAGAGCTCTTTTAGTTAGGATTATTAGCAAAGCTTGTATTTAAGGTAGTAGTAAAGATAGAAGCTCTTATTTCGCTATTAAAGTAGAGCGAAAGGTATCTTATCGTATAGAGATATAATATTAAATAGTTAATAGCTACTAAATACTTCTTATTGCAGCGAGTAAGCGATTTAGCTAGTAATTAGTTAGCGAATACAGTATCTAGTTAGGTCTAAATAGTAGGAAAAAGGGTAGATCTATACTTTTGTTAATATAGCTTAACAATTTTCGGGTCGATTAGTTCTGTTAGAATTAGATTAAGTTTTTGTGTAATTAGAAGTAGTAGTTTTAGGGCTTTCTAGCTATTTAGCAGGTTAAATCTAGTAGCTATCTTTTTAATATAGGCTGCTTAATTTAGCTAGGTCTTTCGTTTTACTCGATTACGTACGATTTGAATACTAATAAATTATATTAGTTCGCTGTAATCCTTTATTTCGAATTATTCTAAGAGTAGTCTTTTAATTTACTAAGCGTATAAACTCTTACTTTTGTAATAGGTAGTAAGGAAATCGTCGACGAATACTATAATAATTATACGATTATCGGTATAAAGGGCAGGGTTATTAGGGTAAGGTTTAAATCTAAGTAAGAGCAGTATCTCTTTAATATTATCTTCCTATCGCTTACTAGCGATTTGTAGGCTATATACTACTTTATATAAGCGTAAAACTATTGATTTCTTACCTAATCCTAGGGGATATCGGTAGTAAACTTCTTCCTTTAGCGAGCTATTTAGGAAGGCGTTAATAGTATTTATCTAAAAGGTTTTAAGGTCAAATCGTATAATAATCGCGATAAGCGTACGAAACGTTCTAGCCGTAAGCGTACTAGTATAAGCGTCTTAGTCGTTAGGAACTTATATATCTCTACGTATATATAAGCAGGCTTTAAAGCGTATAAGATAGCCTGATTCGTCTGATTTATAAGCGAATACCTATCGTATTAGGATAAACTAGTAGTAGGGGTAGTCTAATTAGTTAATTCCTTTATAATTCGTCTAATATATGTATATAACTAGATATACGCTTATTAGTTTAAATATATATATATCTATAAGCTTATTGAATTTAATCTATATAGCTTAACGAAATTAGCTCTCGAAAGGGTAGCTAGCTAGCTAATTATAGCTAGATAGTGTAGGTAGAATAGAGGATATTAGAATTTTTAGCTACTTTTGTATACTTTAGTCTAGTAGGAAGGCCTATATAAACGCTATAAGGTTAATATAAGGGCGCTTAGCTTTACTATAGTCTTAACTAGTATCTAAATTAGAACGTAGGCGTTTAGTTAATATTAGTAGTTCGTAACAGGAAGGGTCGAAATTAGTGTTATTAATAAGCACGAAAGGCTATATCTAGCTAGATTAGCTAGTATCTTTAATATCAGAAGGGTCTGATTAGTTAGATTAGTCGAATTCGTCTGCTTTAGGATTAAGTAGAGGAGTAAGCGGTTAGTCTCTAAGAATTTCGTTATAATCGCTTAGAACAGTATCGTTTTAATTAGAAGTAAGCTAAAAGTAAGGCGAATATAAGGTTTCGGAAGGCTAAGAGGGTACAGCAGGATCTAAATTAGCTGTTGTACTAGGGCTTCTACCCCTTAGATTATACTATAGGGAAGTAATTAGTATATCGATATTGTTAAGGATTCTTATCGTTTCTTTATCGTTAAGTATAGTAATCGGCTACGATAGATTACTATCTTTATAGATACGAATCTTCTGATTAGGCAGTAAGGAATTGTAGAATTCGTCCTTATTGAATTACACGTCTCGTGCACGAATCACTTAGCGATTAGAGGGTATCCAAATTCGCTAAATATTGTGTACTTTATAGCCTACTAGATAGCCGATAGCCGCGCGTAGCGCTAGCTTAGCTAGTCTAGGAAGCTTATTAATACGCACGTACGCTTTATATCCGAAGATTCGTATATTCGAAAGGTTAGGTTTAGCTTATAGCTAATATAGTATATTATCGCCTAGATAGGCTGCAAGTGCCTTATATAGCGATTACTAGTTAATTAATCGGTATAGTATACAATTTTGAATATAAACAGCTGTCTTAGCTGCTTTAGGCTATAGATAGCTTAATAGGTTTCTATCTTCTTTATATACAAAGAAGCTGCTAGATAGAACTATTAGCTAATAGTACCGACGATTAGGCTATATTAGCTACGACGTTATAGTATAACTACTAGAGCACTTATTAAATATTACTATTAAAGATATATCCTTGCCTATTAGCTATTACGAAGTATATAAACTAGCTAATTTACTACGTTAAATCTCTCGATTACTAATACGATTATAAGGATATACTCTATAAGTCAGGATAGAGGCCTGTTAATTAGGTAGGAGAAAGGGACTAAGTTAATGTGTGAGATAGCTAAAGACTGTTTCTTAAGGATCGTAAAACCTCTTTAATATAGGTTAATTTATATACAGTCTTATCGCTTAAACAGGAAGGAGATATATCCTTAGTAGGGAAATAGGAGCGGGGTAAAGCACAAGGCTTATATAACCTTTATTAAGGGTGTTCCCTACAGGAGTTTGTATACGTACTAATACTAAAGCCCTAGTAAGCCTCTATAGAAAGCCTACCGGTTTATTAGGTCTAGGAAGCCTAAGGTATTAACACTTAGGAATAACCTTATACTAGGGTATATTATAACAATTATCCTCCCTCTAAGGATCGCTTGCCCTTAAGCGAGGTAAACAGACGCGTAAATAATTATAAAGAGTAGTAGTTAAATAAGGAAGGAGCGTATAGGCTAAAAAAAGGAAGGTTAATACTAGGGGGTTACCTAGTAGAGGGGTAAACAAAGGAAACGCGTTTCTTTGTTAATATCGCTAGTATTACCCTCTTCCTTTTTATCTTCCTCCCTTATCCTCTTCTATCCTCTTTCTATATATCTTATTAAAACGTACCCTTTCGCTATCGTTTTCCTATCTATTCGCTCCCGAAAACCTTACGATATCTCCTAGAAACTATACTATTACTTATCCTCTTCTAGATAATCCCGTTTTTATAATAATTCTCTAGTGTATACACTATTTACGTACGACGATTACTAAGTAGGACGTAACTCTAGGCTTACCTTTCGCTATTAAGTATATTCGCGATACTAAGGCTTCGGTTTTGTGTAAGTAGTGTTCTAGTTACGCTTTAATATATATTCCTATAGGTTTCGCTAAGTTTTTTGAAGACAAAGCTAATAATTCTGTAGACTACGACTATAATATTAGGAGATTGTTAAGATCTAAATCTTATATTTATGTAGGCTTAGTAGGTATTTTAGATAGTTAACCTAGCCGATCTAGAATAGTTTATAAAGTAGCTATATCCCTTAGAGGTCCGCTAAAAGGTCGCTAAATTTATAAAGGAACTAGCGTATTACTTTAACGTTTCGGAATAGGCTTACTATAAGGAGTATTAGTTAACTAGGAATAAGGTATATATTAAGGTATAGTTAATAGATTATAGGTTTCGGTATATTCTAACTACTATTTCGCTAGTAAAACTATATTAATTATAATATATTCTTTATAGCCTATTACTCTAAGCTTCTCTCTGTTTCTGCTCCTAGTCCTCTTAATATTAAGGAGGAGAAAGCTATATAGTTTTTTAAGTAGCTCCTTCGCTTACTTCCTAGGGATAAGGGATATATTACTTAGACTTTAAAAAAATAGGCCTTTTTCGATAGTATTTTATAGGTAGTTTGTAAGGCCTAAGATAACCGGGATTTAGATAATAATAGTAACATTTCTATTAGTAGAGATAAGTTAAAAGAGCGAATAATAATCGATTTTCCTTTACCCTTAAAGGAGATTTAGGGGTTATCTTTTTCTTTCTCTTTACTTAGTAGAGCTAGGTACTTTTATTATAGTTTTAGTAGCTATTTATTACTTTTCTAGTAGGGATCTTTTATATAGTCTCCTTACTAATAATTTAGTTAGAGGTTACTCTTAAGGCTTCCTCTATCTGCCTATTTTACTAGCTTTTACTAGGGATTTAATATATTTTCATTACTTCTTCTTAGTAATTAGGGGATTCTTTACTTCTTTTCGCTTCGAGTAAGATTATATTACTTCTATAGTATTTTCTATATTTTTATAGTCGACCTATTAATTATATTTAAGAGCTAGCTCTTCTATTTAATAAGGAAGTAGGTTTCTCCTTTAATTAGCTTCTTATTATATACTTCTTCTACTTTATACTTATCCTCCTACTTAAGTTTAGGTATTAGTAAGGGTTTATTATCCTTTCTATCAAGATTCTGCTATAGCTCGAGTAAGGATATATAAAAGATATTATAGATTTAATTATATTATTAAGCTTAAGTAGTAAGCTTATTCTTTAATAGTCTATAAGACTTAGAAGGGGCTAATAAAGTAAGGAGCTAGTTTCCTACTTCCTTTTAACGTTAGGTTCTTTATTAATAAGCTAATAAGATCTCTCTTCTTAAACTATATAGGAATATAATCTTTATTATAGTATTTTGTTATAATTTCGCTTACCTTTCGCTAGTATTCTTATAGCTGTTAATAAAGCGCTTCGAGTTTTTTAATTTATACAGATACTACTAAGACCTCTCTCTCTATAAGAAGTTTCGCCCTTAAAAACGTTAACAAAAATCTAGTAAGTAGACTATTAATACTTAAAATAGAGAGATACTAGTTATTACATTCGCTATATTAATTATATATAAACTCAGCGGATTTAAGGAGGTTTAGCTATATTACTTAGTTATTAGCTACAAAATATCGAAGGTAGTGTTTAAGTGTTTAGTTTATATACTCTATTTAATTATTAATTTAGGGGTAAAACGCTATTAAAAGCCTTAGGTATACTTAAGTAAGGTAATATAGATTTAACTAAAACTTACTAGTAAACAGGGACTCTTAGTCTAAAATAATACCTTTAGGTAATCTAAAGCGTAGCTTAATATAATTATAGAAGAGTTTAGTAAGTTCTACTATAGTAATTATTATAGAAATAGTAAGGAATAGTAACTATTTCGTAAACCTATTAATAATAACTAGGATTATATTAACTAGCTTCCCTTTATAGGTTATTAGCGGTAAGCCTATTATAAAGTCTATTAAAATTTCTAAGAAAGGCTTTAAAGGAATTAGGAGTAGCTATAGCTTCCTATATAGCTTATGTCTTTTTACTATAATACCCTAGTAGGTTTAATAAGCCCGGATATATTTAGCGATATTTATATAGATATTTAGCTAATAATATTTCCTTTTTATTAACTTAAGGGTTCTTATATAGCTAAAGTAGCTAGTAAGGGGTTATTATACTATATACTTATTAGTATATTTCTTAAGTTACTCCCTATAGGGATATAAATACGTTCTTTAAAAAATTTAAGACCGTTAAGTCTAATACTTTAACCCTTAGACCTTAGAGTTAATAATTATATAGCAGTCTTTTAGTATTAAGTCTCCAAGTCTTCGCCTTAAAGTTACCTAATAAGCTCCTTAAAGTCTATACCTACCTTAATAAGGTATACCTACTTAAAGGTATAAGCTAGCTTTACTTATATATTAGGGAGATAGCGTATATACCTAAGCTCCCTCTAATCGATTGTATTAATCGATTTATCCCTATCTTTATTCTCTTCGAAGTACAGGATATTCGAGGTAAGCGTACTTATAGTTAACGACTAGACTATAATAGAATAATAATTAGTTATTTACGATTCGCTAGCTATTTAGCGGCTTAATAGCAAAATTAGGTTAACCTTATAATTACTTAAGAGCTAACGCTAAGAGGGTCTGTCTGTAAGATTATTCTTCCTAGCGTAATATTTTATTATAAAATTAAATAGTATAAGGGCTAAGTATAACTACGCTTACTTACTATTAGGCTTTAGTTACTTTATAAAAGCTTAAAGGTTCGAATAGTCTAAGAATACTTTAATTAAGTATATACCCCCTTTAAGGTAGTACTACTAATATTTAAATAAATATATGATAGTAAATAGCTCTTAATCTAGTATTCTATAGAGGGTCTCTACCTTATTAAACTTCTATAATTAGAATACTATTAGATATTATATCCTACTCTTATTAGGCTAAGAGAGGATCCCTACTATAGCGCTATTAGATATATTAGTCTCTAATTAAATAGGCTTTAATAGATTAAAGTATTAAAGAAGAGGTATAGACTAAAAGGTAGTAATTAAGTAGCAAAACGCTACCTTACTAAGATGATGACTCGATCCCTTTGACCTCGATAGGATTTGCAGGGTTTGTCGTCTTCTTTGGCCCTGCATAAAGCAGGCCGGGGTTTTCCTGTCAGGACCAGGCCTTGTTCCTTTCCTTTATGCTTCAGGGCCTTATAGACCCTGTTCTGTTCCCTTCTGCTTCTTTCTTCTTCTCCTAGTCGTCTTCTCTTTATACTCTAGATAGACCAATTTGACTCAGTCTCCCTCTCTCTCTCCGCTTCCTGTGCCAGCAGTGCCGTGGGCGCTGTTAGGTTATATAGCCCTTTTTGATTCTTCTTCTAATTTGATCAACCTGTTACTATAGCACAACGCTAGGATCCTATGTTCGCTAAGTCTGTAGCGGCACAAATTAACTACAGTGACTACGTTTTTACTAATGCAGCTTCGCAAGGTAATCTAAACCAGGCAACTAATACCCCTAATAAGTATTAACTCAATCCCCTTAATAATTTGGAAAATATCAACGACTTTAACACTTAGCTTAACGATATATATTGTGTTCTTCGTCAGAAAGGCCTTTAGCGCTTTATTGATTCTTTAACACCTCGACCTCTAAGAGACTCCCTACTTACTAACTGATAGGTAAAGATCTCACAAGATATACAAATTTGGATATACCAATCTGCTGCAAAGGATATTAACCGAATAGTAACCTCTCGTATTTTTCGGATTAAATTCGCTAACGAATATATTGAAAACCTCAAAAGTATATTAAACGTCACTAGCTACAATACAATAAACAAGGATTGTGTGACTTAGTGGTCTCTTCGCAGATCCTAGTACGCTTCAGCGGTTAACTATATCAATTCTTTTAGAGATACAGTCACTAAAATCTTAAAGAGAGTTAAAATCAATCCGATTCTCCTGCGTTAAGTTCTGTTATATAAAATTCGTAATAATAATCCAACAATAGTTGCTTCGAAACACTCTTCTTTTAATAAAAAATATACAAAAGCGACAGACTTTAATATTAGTGAGTTCTATAAGCTTTGCACTAACCTCACAACCGAATTAAAAACATTTCAATCTATCTAGTTAGTTACACTTACGTTAAGGGCTAATCCAAATTCCAATCTAGGTAGTTCTAATTTAGAATTTTAGCCTTTAAAGAATAAACCTCCTAGTAGTGTTAGAGCTACTAGCAAATAGGTTAAGGACTAGATTAAAGGCCTAAACTAAGTTACCCCTTAAGGTTACTATTTATTTTGTAGTAAGTATAGCTACCTAGCAAAGGATTGTATATACTTGGTGTATAAAAAGCGTCTACCTATATAGAAACCTACAAGCGGCCTTTAAATTAATTTCCTATAGAGGAATAGAAACAATGTAGATAGCTAAAAACCCTAAGGTTAGAACTATAATAACTAAATCCGAAAGGATAGCACTACTCCACTAATAGTTCTACCTATCCTATATACAAAATCCTTCTTCTTTAAAATTAAACTAAGTACTAATTTCTTCTTTAAATAAGATTAATCCTTAGTTGTTAATTATTAACAGATCCCCTTAACTAGTTATTAAATATATACTACTAGTTCAATAGGATTCTTCCTCTTCTTCTTTGTAAACAGATTTAACTGCCTAGACAATTGTATATTACTACCCCTATAGCTACTTAAGCTTAACAGTCGAACTATTTAGAAATAGCCCTAAATACTATTTTGTAATAGTAATAGTTGAAACTGACGAATATTTTAATAAAGCAATCCCTGTAGGGGATAAAAATAATTTTGATACAGGTAGAATAGACTCTTGTGCACTGAATAGCCTTAAAGTTAACTAAAGATTCCCTTTTCTCTTATCCTTAGCTACAATTACTTATTTAACGAGCGAATAGATAGTTAACTTAGGTGCCTTACGCTTAATTTATGTTAATAGCGATGCAATTATCTACTTTAAACCTTACAAACTAAATAAGGGTTACACTTACTAAACCTTAGAAGGTAGAACTTTAGTTACTAAGGGAAAGGTAATTATAAGAATTAATTTAATTCTCCCTAATCGAATTGTTAATTTAAACGTATAATATAAGTATATACTAGAAGGACTATTAAACTTGCTTTCGATAACTAGGGCCTATTATAACAACGTATTAGCTTAGAAAGATTAGAAGAATATAATAGTAGACCCTTAGGATAAATCTATTATTAAGGTATATATATTTCGTTGATAGGGTATACTATTTTTATACACAATTTCAATTCGACTATTATTATTAATTAAATTAATTACGCTAAAGTATATTTCTTAGGCCTTTTTACTTACAACAATTTCGCTAGAGCTAGCACACTTTCGTTTATGTTATATTAGTTAACCTATAGCTAAAATCAATTATTATCGAATTAGTAATAAAGTATAAGGCGACTATAAATTTAATTATAAACCCTACTAATTAGCTAAGTCAAAGAATATTATTTTATATATACCTTAGAAGCGTATAACTAAACTATTTAAATTTCTTTATATTAATCTTTAGCCTTATAAGCTAACAGGGATTAGAGGAATTGATTATACCCTAATTATTTGCGATAATACAACTCGACGAAGATAGGTAATACTAATTAAGACAAAGGGTAGTTTCTCTAATATCTTAATTAATTAGGTAACCTAAATCTTTAACATTATAGGCTATTAGCTATTTAAAATACGAACTAATAGCGATCTAAGCTTTTTAAGATTTATTATATAAATCAAACAGAAAGGTACTATATTTATAATCTCTCCCTAGCTACTCACGAACAGAATAGTGTTACCGAATCCTTTAGGTATATTGTAATACAAAGAGCAAGGACCCTTATAATTTCCGTACCTAATATACCCGCCTATCTTTAGCCAGAAGCAGTAATAGCGATAACCTATATATTAAATCGAATTCGCTAACTAAGTAAAATTGAATCTCCAATAGAAAAGTAGAACAATAGTTTACAACTTCGTAAAGCTAGCCTAATTAACTTAGGTTTCCTGCGTATATAGTTTTCTAAAGCCTATATTTATATCCCTAAAGAACAGAGGGTATAAGGTAAAAAGATAGAACTACGCGTATAGATTAGCTATTTAGTTAGCTACAAGGGCAACAATAGCTATATCTATAGAATCTACGATCCTTCGAAAAGACAAGTAGTTCTCCGTCGTGATATTGTATTTTAGGAAGAACTATTGCTAATTCGCTATTTACCGAAGTTAGAAGATTCAAATGCAATTTTAATTGACTAGCAAAAACCTTATAAACCTCGCGAACGCTACCCTTTAATAATTTCGAGAAAGAAAGATAAGATTCGAATTAAACATAAACAAAGATCTCCTTAAGCCTTAATTCAACCTTCAACTTAACCTTAATCGTAATCATAATCCTAATCGCAATTGCAATCGTATTATTCGAGTCCTATTACTTATAAATATATTAAACTAAGTATAACACTAATACTAATTAAGGTGCTATAACTAAATGCACTAATACATCAAAGAGCAATTACTCTACTACTCTAGACCACTACGAGACTAATTACACTGCTAAAGGCAAGGATTTAGTATTTTTAACTATCTCTACCTACTTTAGAAACCTAAATTAATCTATCTCTACTAATTCAATTATCTTCTCGTAAATCTTTATTTTCAGGAAATCAGAATATTTTAAATATTTCATTTTTACTAATTCAACAAACTCGTCTAGCTATTCTATTAGCTTTATTACCCCCAATTAAACAACTTCGACCTTACAAAGTTCGTGGATAACCGCTAAATACGCTAGCAAAAAGATTGTTTAGTGAAGTTATGCGTAAGTAAGATCCCGACTTACTAATTCTAAGCATTGAAAGTTTAACTACACTAATTGCCCTAGGTGGATTTCTAAGAAGTTCCTTATTAATAATTAAATTCCTAATTCTACACTCTGTTCAATCACTAATTAGTCGTTTAATTCGAGAAATATCTTCTATTAACCTAATTGCAATTGTTTCAATATAACTAACATAGCTAATATAACAAACTTAACCTAGACGTTATGCTAGAGAAAGAAAACTAGCCGACCTTAGCCCTAGTATAGTTAAACATCCTGCGAAAGGCCTAATAGCATTAAATCCTTTATTAATTACAATTAAAGAAGGAATAGTAGGTGATAAGATTGCTTATTATATAGCAGAGCGCTTTTGTACAGGAATAGTAAAGATCCCTAATACCTATATAGAAGCAATAAAATCCGATTTTGCAGACTATTAGCTACAAGCCGAAAAAGTCTAATTAGATAAAATTGCTACTTTAAACATAATAGTCCTTGTTCCTTATCCTCTAAAGGGTATGTCAATTTTGCTAGGGAAATAGGTCTATAATTTAAAATCTAACAGTAATAGCTACGTTTTGGAATTTCGTGCTAGATAGGTTATATATAGTAATCGCTAAGCACTAGGAATTGACTTTTAACTAGATAAGAGATTTACCCTAGTCGTTTCTGATACTGCTGCTAAATTGTTTCTTATATTAGCAGCTACTAGGAAGTAGACTATTAACTAATAGGATATTGTAGGCGTATATCTTAATACTACATTAGATAACCGAGTGATTTTCATAAAATAACCTACTAGCCACAAATACTAAAGCCCTAATAGTATTAAATATATTATATTACTACAGCAGGCACTATATAGCTTACAATAAGCAGGCTACCTATAACACAACGTACTCGATAAGGATTTAAAAGATATTAGCCCAACACTATTACCGACTGAACTATATATCTACACGAATTATAAGAAAAACACGTTTGTGTTAATCTACGTTAATAATATACTCTCTACTAGCCTTAACAGTGAAATTAAGCGAATTCGCAATGCAATAGCTTTAAAGCGTAAGCTAAAGATCCTACTATTTAAAAGATTTTTAGGATATAACATTTTCTATGACTAGGAGAAAGGCATTATCTTTATAAACTAACAGATTTACCTTTTAATATTAATTTCTAACGAGGGCTTTGCTAATACTTCCCCTACTTTAATTCTAATAGATCCCTCTTAGAGAACAACTAACAACGATATAGTTAATAATATTAATAAGCTTAACTATATAAGGAAAATAGGTAAGGTCGGATAGTTATTAATTAAAATACGACTAGATATTGCTGCCCCTGTATCAAAATTACAAAGGCGCAATAAATCTCCACGAAAAGAAGATACTAATATATACAAAGACCTCCTCCGCTATCTCTCAGGCACAATTAACCTTAGAATACTATTTGGAAGAGACCTAACCCGGGGATTAGAAGGTTTTGTTGATTCTTTATACGCTGATGCTAAACGTAATAAATCCACTAAGGCCTATATTTAGTTCTTTACAGGCGCACAGGTTTTATAGTCCTCCTATAGACAGGATATCGTTGCAATATCCTCTACAATAGCTGAATACTACGCAATAAGCACTGCTGTTAAAGAGGGTATTGTATTAGCTAAATTGGCTACCGATTTGACACTCTCCCTACTATAGAATAAAGATAACCCTGAAATGAATCCACTCCTGCTCTATTGTGACTCCGACAATACGATAAGAATCGTCACCAACAGCAAGTTGAGCACTAAAGTGTTATGGATCAATACTCGATATCACTTAGTACGCGATTTAGTGAAAAAGAATCTTGTTGCATTAATCAACATTCCTAGCAAAAAGAATACAGCGGATATCTTGACGAAGGCAAAGCCGCATAGTGTTTTTGAAGACAATCGTGATAAATTGCTATACATAACGAAACCCCTATTGATCTCCTTGACGAATTGATTTCCTTGGTGATTATTATATTTAACCAAATTGCAACCTTTTACGTATTTTATGTTTACAGAATTGTTGATTTTGGATGCTTTCCTGCATGATTTCCTACTATTGTTTCCTATCAAAAGATACTGTTTCCTAAGCCTGTTTACTTGATTCTATCACCAAGAAGATTGTGTTCAAATTACTTCAGTTACAAGAAAGTTTTAGTGACTTCGGCCTAGGCCCTGTAGGGGATATAATGACTCGATCCCTTTGACCTCGATAGGATTTGCAGGGTTTGTCGTCTTCTTTGGCCCTGTATGAAGCAGGCCGCTGTTTTCCTGTCAGTACCAGGCCTTGTTCCTTTCCTTTGTGCTTCAGGGCCTTATAGACCCTGTTCTGTTCCCTTCTGCTTCTTCTTCTTCTCCTAGTCGTCTTCGTCTTCATACTCTAGATAGACCAATTTAACTCAGTCTCCCTCTCTCTCTCCGCTTCCTGTGCCAGCAGTGCCGTGGGCGCTGTTAGAATTAGCGATAAGGTGCACAGTAACGAATTATTCGATTGTGAGCCTTGTAGACAGGCGAAGTCACGCAAAATCATTTTATATACTCCTCAGAAGAGAGCGAGTAAACTATAGCACTTTATCCACATTAACATACAACTATATAAGCCAACAGGAATTAATAGAACGAACTATATAGTGGTAATCTGTGATAATACTATAAGAATGCGATAGGCTCTCCTAATTAAGATAAGAGATGCTTCCTCTTAAGCCCTAATTAAGTAGGCTACTATTATCTTCAATATCACAGGATACTAGCTAATTAAGGTTAGAATAGATAGCGACCTCGTATTTCGCGCGTAGATAGTGTAGATCAAGGGGAAAGGTATATTGATATCCCTATCAGCACCTTACACACATAAACAGAATAGTGTTACAGAATTTACAGGCCATATTATTATACAATCCGCACGAACCCTTATAATTTCCGCCCCCGAAGCCCTAGCGTTCCTGTAGCCCGAAGCCGTAATTGTATCAATATACATTCTAAACAGAATCCGCCGCCTAAATTAAGAAGAATCACTAATTAAGATATAGAACAGAGAATTAAATCTACGCTAATCAGGCCTAATCGACCTAGGCTTCCTACGAGTTTAGTACTCTAAAGCTTATATTTATATTCTAAAAGAGCGCCGAGTGCAAGGAAACAAAATAGCACCGAGGGCATAGATAGGCTATCTTGTCGGTTACGAGGGTAAAAATGGCTATATTTACCGAATCTACGATCCTTCGAAGAAGCAAGTAGTGCCACGAAGGGATATTGCATTTTAGGGGGAACCACTACTATTACGAAAGATCCCTAAGCCGATTAAACCTGATAAAATTGCACAAGAGGCACCGAAATCCTAATTACCGACCTAGATAACGATTTATGGAGAAAAGGATATTGAACCTATCCCACGAGCGAGAACACTACTCGTACCCGCCGGGGTACGATCACAAGAGCCACCGGTAAACCCCTAAAGGCGAAGGAAACAACCTCGTATACAACTTACGGCACCGATTGCACTAATATTACCAATTACACTAAGTACACCGAATCGACTAAACTTAACAGTATCGAGTAGCTATAAAATAGCTCACACTACCCTAATAGCTGCACGAATCTCGAATCTAACAATTGCACGAAGTAATACACAGAAAATAGTATCTCCTACACCGGTCGCACCGAGGATAGTACCGGTAGTAGAGAGGCAATTGCTAATTCTTCTATATTTACTAAATCTACCAACTTCGTAACTTCGATTATTTCAACAAAATCAAAATACCACCTCAATTTCCTTTTAACCACATTGGCCTAGCATTCAAAGGGCTACAATACCTTCGCCTCGACAGATTAAACCACATACAGTGCGTAGATTGCAGCCGAGGACACTAATAAAGAGGTTATTTAGTGATTTGTATAATCCTGATACACCATTACCGACCGTAGAGAATCAGCCCGACGATGATCTACATAAACACTCTGAACATTATCAAGACATACCTACCCCAACCACTACTGAATCAATTGCAGAAACGATCACATCGTCAAATGCAGAACTATTACCTGCATCAAATCGATATACCTTAGAAAGAGAAACATCTTCGGTTAACCCAATATCAACAATTTCTGCGAATCCTCCAATTGCACCGAATCGAAGAACTAGAAAATTATCTTCACTAGAACCAACCCGCAGATCACAAAGGGCACTATAGCCACGCTAATTAACGCTAGGTATAACAACTTACCCTGCTAAAGGTGCAATAGTGCTGCGGGAAGACGATGGATTATACTACACTAGCAATATTGAAGATAATAATGTGATTAGCCTAGGATTGATTTGCACTACAACCGAGAGAATCAGATCCGGGATAGTAAACATCCTATATACCTACCTCTAAGCAATAAAAACCCCCTACGCAGAATATTAGCTATAAGCAGAGAAGGTCTAATTAGAAAAGATTATAGCGGCTAATACTATAACTTTAGTTCCACGACTACCTAAAGGTATATCGATTCTCCCTAGTAAATAGGTCTATAACCTAAAACAGGATAGCGAAGGATATATCCTTAAATTCCGCGCTAGATAGGTAGTTTGTAGCAACCGCTAAACCCTAGGAGTTGATTTCTAACCTGATAAACGATATACACCGGTCGTATCGGATACTGCAGCGAAGCCTTTCCTATCAATAGCTGTAATCAGTAGCTATAGAGTGTAGTAATAGGATATAGTGGCTGCCTATCTTAATATAGCACTCGATAATCGTGCAATTTTTATGAAACAGCCTACTGGCCACGAATTAAACTTTGTAAAATGTTTTCCAGAACCTTTATTACTTAATAAAGGTTTTACTTTTTACTCTATTTATTATAGCCCTAATAGAACCGACTTCGTTTGTCTGTTGAATTAGGCCCTCTACGGATTGCGTTAAGCGGGCTACCTTTGGCACAAAGTGTGCACAAAAGACCTTAACGAATTAGGTCTTAAGCCACTAGAATCAGAGCTATATATTTACATAAACCCCGATTTTTTAGTCTATATTCTGATTTACGTTAACGATATACTTGCGACTAGTGAAGAAGCAGAAGTTGCTACTATTAGACAAGGTCTTACGGGTAAAAGAAAGCTAAAAGAGCTACTATTCAACAGATTCTTAGGATACGATATCACACAAGAAGGAAGTATAATCCTTACCAACTAACAGGCCTATTTAACTCACCTTATTCCCGACGAAGGCTTATAAAATACTAATCCTGTATTAATTCCAATAAACCTATTATAGAAGACCCCTATTAAAAAACTAGTCGATTGCGTTAATAAATTGAATACGCACAGAAGATAGGTAAGGTCGGCTGGATGTCTATCAAAATACACCCTGATATTGCTTCGGCTGTTTCTAAATTGCAAAGGCGAAGTGGTTCCCTAAGGGAAGCAGATATATTAGCCCGCAGAGACCTTTTGCAATACCTTGCTAGCACGATTGACTTAGGAATCCTATTCGGAAGAGATCCTACAAAAGGCCTCGAAGGCTATATCGATTCTTTATACAGTGATACAGAAGATAGTAAATCTACCGAAGCCTATATTTAGTTCTTCGTAGGCGCCCCGATCTCCTGGTCTTTAAATAGACAGGAGATAGTAGCTGTATCGTCTATAATAGCTGAATACTGCGTAATAACACCTGCCCTAAAGGAAGGTCTTTACCTAGCTAAGTTGTGCGCTAACCTTAGCCTAAGGGACCTATTGAATTAGGATAAGGATTTTGAAAAGAATACCCTATTACTGCTTTACAGCGACTCCGACAACGCGATTACAACTGTTATAAATTCAAAGATTGCACCCAAAATGAATTGGATTAGCACTTGCTACTATTTAATACGCGATTGCATACGAAAGAATTTGATTACCCTAGTCAATATACCTAGCAAAGCTAATCTAGCTAATATCCTTACAAAGGCGAAGCCCTACCCGGTTTTCGAAGAGAACAGAAGGGATTTACTACATATGCGATCCCTAGTGATTTAAGTGCCCCTATTAGCTAAACCAGAATGTTAAGCGAGTTAAGCGAGACGCGTTTAGATTAGATTGATTGACTGATTTTCCCCTGTTCCTGTTGTTTTTCTGTGCTGGCCCTATAGGGGGTGTGATAGAGATCCGATCGGGATCTCCCTCGAGGATTCCCTCCCCGCTCGTGATTCTCCTGGAGGTTGATTCTAGGGCCAGGTTGATTGCTTCGGCCTATATAGGCCTATCCCTTCCTTTGTTTCCTTTCTTCTGCAGAGATAGTTCTCTATGTATTCGAACTAGATTGTTCCTCTCCTGCTTCCTGGCGTAGTGGCGATAGATCGCCATCAAAGTTCCTAACGACTAAGACGCTTATATTAGTACGCTTACGGCTAGAACGTTTCGTACACTTGTTACGATTATTATACGATTTAACCTTAAAATCTTCTAGATAGATACTGTTAACGCCTTCTTAAATAGCTCGCTAAAGGAAGAAGTTTACTGCTAATATCCCCTGGGATTAGGCAGGAAATTAATAGTTTTACGCTTATATAAAGTAGTATATAGCCTACAAATTGCTAGTAAGCGATAGGAAGATAATATTAAAGAGATACTGCTCTTACTTAGATTTAAACCTTACCCTAATAACCCTACCCTTTATACCGATAATCGTATAATTATTATAGTATTCGTCGACGATTTCCTTGCTGCCTATTATAAAAGTAAGAGTTCGTACGCTTAGCAAATCAAACGACTACTCTCAGAACGATTCGAAATAAAGGATTGCAGCGAACTAACACAGTTCATTAGTATACGAATCGTACGTGATCGATTAAAATAAAAGACCTAGCTAAATCAAGTAGCCTATATTAAAAAGATAGCTGCTAGATTTAACCTGTTAAATAGCTAGAAAGCCCCGAAACTCCTACTTCTAGCTTATAAGCTTAATCTAATTCTATTAGAACTAATTAACCCGAAAATTATTAAGCTATATTAACAAAAGTGTAGATCTACCCTTTTCCCTGCTGTTTAGATATAATTAGATACTATATTCGCTAACTAATTACTAGCTAAATCGCTTACTCGCTATAATAAGAAGTATTTAGTAGCTATCGACTATTTAATACTATATCTCTATATAACGAGATACCTTTCGCTCTGCTTTAATAGCGAAATAAGAGCTTTTATCTTCACTACTGCCTTAAATATAAGTTTTGCTAATAATCCTAACCGAAAGAGCTCTAAAGGATTTATCTTCTGCTTATTTAATAGCCTAATTGGATAGAAATCGTGTAAGCAGAAGACTATCACTACGTCGACTACAGAAGCTGAATTGCTAGCTATTAGCCACGCGGCTAAGCAGCTATATTGGATCAAACGCCTCTTTTCCTTTATCTAATTCGAAACTGACTAATTAGATATAATCGAATACGATAATCAGCAGACAGTTGATTTGCTCACGCGCGAGAAATCAACGTTTCAGACCAAACTTCGTTATATTGATATCCACTAGCTTTGGATTCGCTAGGAAGTCTAAGCTAGACGATTGCGAATTGAATAGGTTAAATCGGCTGAAATAATAGCCGACGGCCTTACGAAGCGTTTATCTGCAGAAAAATATACTACCTTTGTTTAACAGCTAGGTATAGAGATCTTACCTGTACAGAAATCCCCTTCCTTCTGATATCTCTTATTCAGCTCTCACTTTGACCTTATATTAAGAGCTGAGGGGGTATATCGATATAAGTGGGTGTATAAGCCCCTAAGAGAGTAGGTGTATAAGCCTATGAGAGCTATCGAACTTGACAGAATGCGGCGGAACGTCCACGTGACGACGATCTTCAACGATTGACATCAACAGATTGCACACATGACGAAAGAGCTTTAACACTCTATATTTCTCTTGATTTCTATGTGATTCTAGTCTGACGTATTGCCTCGATTTTATGAAGTTATAAGTACTGCCTGTTTTCTATAGCTAGTTAAATTAAGTTTAATGATTGTGATGAAGTTAGAGTATTCTTCTATTATAAGTTAACTTCCGATTCTGAGCCGAATCGTACGACCTAACCTGACCTATACGATTCTTCGCTAATCGTATACTGATTTAACCAACAGTACACACTCGCTTGCTTATGCACGCTAAAGGATTTATGCTGACCCTGTAAATCCGACAGAAATTATAAGGGTCCTTACTCCTTATATTATAATATACCTAGAGGATTCGGCAACACTATTCTGTTCGTAAGTAGCCGGGGGAGAGATTGTAAACGTAGTACCTTTCTGTTTAATCTATATAATAAATCTCAAAAAACTTAGATCGCTATTAGTTCGTATTTTAAATAGCTAATAGCCTATATTATTAAAGATTTAGTTTACCTAATTAATTAAGATATTAAAGGAACTACCCTTTATCTTAATTAGTATTGCCTATCTTCGTCGAGTTATATTATCGTAAATAATTAAGGTATAATTAATTCCTCTATTCCCTGTTAGCTTATAAGGCTAAAGATTAATATAAAGAAATTCAAATAGTTTAGTTATACGCTTCTAAGGTATATATAAAAAAATCTTCTTTAACTTAGCTAATTAGTAGGGTTCGTAATTAAATTTATAGTCGCCTTACACTTCTTCGCTAATTCGATAATAATTAATTTTAACTATAGGTTAATTAATATAACCTAAACGAAAGTATATAAGTTCTAGCGAAATTGTTGTAGGTAAAAAGGCTTAAGAAACACACTTTAGCGCAATTCATTTAGTTAATAATAATAGTCGAATTGAAATTATATATAAGAATAGTATACTCTGTTAGCGAAATATATATACCTTAATAATAGATTTATCTTAAGGGTCTACTATTATATTCTTCTAATCTTTCTAAGCTAATACGTTATTGTAGTAGGCCTAGTTATTAAAAGCAAGTTAAATAGTCCTTCTAGTATATACTTATATTATACGTTTAAATTAATAATTCGATTAAGGAGAACTAAATTAATTCTTGTAATTACTTTCCCTTTAGTAGTTAGGATTCTGCCCTTAGAGGTTTAATAAGTATAAGCCTTATTTAGTTTATATAGTTCGAAGTAAATAATTATATCTCTATTAATATAAATTAAGCGTAAGGCCTTAGAATTAATTATCTATTCTTTAATAGAACGTGTAGTAGTAGCTAGGGATAAAGGAAATAGTATTCTTTAGTCTAATTCGTAGTGTTAAGTATATAAGGGTTCGCTCTATCCTTATCGAAATCAAAATTATATTCTTTATCCCCTACAAGAATTAGATTATTAAACTATTCGTTAGTTTTAACTATTACTATTACGAAGTAGTATTTAGGGCTATTACTAAATAGTTTAATTATTAAACTTAAATAGCTATAGAGGTAGTAATATAAAATTGTTTAAGTAATTAGCTCTGTTTACAAAGAAGAAGAGGAAGAAGAGAATCCTGTTAAATTAGTAGTATATACCTAATAACCGGCTAAGAGGATCTATCAATAATTAACAGCTAGGGATTAATCTTATTTAAAGAGGAAATTAGTATTTAGTTTAATTTAGAAGAAGAAGGATTTTGTATATTATAATCTAGGATAGGTAGAACTATTAGTAGAGTAGTACTATCCTTTCGGATTTAGTTATTATAGTTCTAACCTTAGGGTTTTTAGCTATCTAAATTATTTCTATTCCTTTATAGGAAATTAATCTAAAGGCCTCTTATAGGTTTCTATATAGGTAGACGCTTTTTATACTAAATATATATAATCCTTTACTAGGTAGCTATACTTACTATAAAATAAATAGTACCCTTAAGGGGTAACTTAGTTTAGGCCTTTAATCTAGTCCTTAACCTATTTACTAGTAGCTCTAACACTACTAGGAGGTTTATTCTTTAAAGGCTAAAATTCTAAATTAAAACTACTTAGATTAGAACTACCTAGATTAGAACTACCTAAATTAGAGTTTATATTAGCCCTTAACGTAAGTGTAACTAATTAGATAGATTAAAACGTTTCTAATTCGGTAGTAAGGTTAGAGTAAAGCTTATAGAACTTACTAATATTAAAGTCTGTTACTTTTATATATTTTTTATCGAAAGAAGAGTACTTCGAAGTAACTATTGTTAGATTATTATTACGAATTTTATATAACAGAACTTAACGCAGAAGAATTAGATTAATTTTAACTCTCTTTAAGATTTTAGTAACTATATCTCTAAAAGAATTAACGTAGTTAACTACTAAAGTATACTAGGATCTAGGAAGAGACTATTAAGTTATATAATCCTTATTTATTATATTATAGCTAGTAACGTTTAATATATTTTTAAGGTTTTTAATATATATTATTAGCGAATTTAATCCGGTAATTACGAGAGGTTACTATTCTAAATTTATATATCTTATAAGATCTTTACCTAGCGGTTAGTAAGTAGGGAGTCTCTTAAAGGCCGAGGAATTGAAGAATTAATAAAACGCTAAAGGCCTTTTTAACAAAGAATACAATAAACATCGTCGAGTTAAGTATTAAAGTCGTTAATATTTTCTAAATTATTAAGAGGATTAAGTTAATACTTATTAGGGGTATTAGTTACCTAGTTTAGATTACCTTACGAAGCTGTATTAGTAGAAATATAGTTACTATAGTTAACTTACGCTGCTATAGACTTAGCGAATACAGGATCCTAGCGTTATACTATAGTAACAGGTTGATCAAATTAGAAGAAGAATCACAAAGAGCTATATAACCTAATAGCGCCTACGGTACTACTAGCATAGGAAGCAAAGAGAGAGACAGGGGGGGAGATTAAGTTGATTAGTCTATATAGAACAGGGAGACGAAGACGACTGAAAAGGAAGAAGATACACAAGAGAACAGAACAGGGTCTATAAGGCCCTGAAGCACAAAGAAAAGGAACAAGGCCTGGTCCTGACAAGAAAACCCCGGCCTGCTTTATATAGGGCTAAAGAAGATAACAAACCCTGCAAACCCTATCGAGGTTAAAGGGATCGAGTTATTAAGATTGTTAGATAAAGCTTTATTAATCGATACAGTAGTAATTAAGTAGAGTTCTGCTAATTCGAGTTATTCTCGAGTTCGTTAAAGAGCTTATATAAGTCTATATCTTTAAAATCCTCTAGGTTTGTATAGTTTCTATTATTGTTCGTGTGCCTCGCTATAATTATAGTAGGAATATCTTCGCGGATTTATAGAGGAGCATACTAGCGATTAGAAATAGTAGAGTAACTATCTTTTAAGCAGTCTTTGTATATTAGTTACGGAAAGCTTTTAGCAATTCAATACTAGATATAAATTAGGAAGTCTTATCTCCTACTATATAATATAGTCCTTAAAAGCTGTATAGTATCTAGTTTTGTTAAGGGTTTCTTTTAATACACTGATATACTTATCAGCGAATTAGGTAGGTGTATAGCGTAAGAGTATTAACCTATTAATCTCTTTCGAAACCGATTAGTGTAGCTATAATTGAATATCCTTTAAAACTCAGAACTATCGTGCTGTATATAGTGAAGTAATAGGTAGGCGCTTAATTTATATATTAATTAGTCTATATAAATTCTTTTACTAAAGGATTCGTGGTATATTATCTAGCTAGGTATCAAAATCGTTAGTGTTAGTAAGCTTATTGTTAATTGTATAAAGTGTTTAGTATTCAGGAATATTAGTGATCTAGGTAACTATACCCCTTGTAGTAGTAGATAGGTCTGTAATAAAGTTACTATAATTAACCCTCGTAGTAGGTGATTTAGTAAAAGAAGAGTTGTGTTATAGACTTATTATAAAGTTAACTCTTAAGTGGTCTCTCGAGTAGTATCCCGAGTATTATCAAAGTTAGTCAAAAATCATTAAAATATCAAATCGGGCTGTATAACCTAATAGCGATCTATCGCTACTACGTAAGGAAGCAGGAGAGAGGAACACAAATTTTATAGTTAAACTTACTTCTTAATTATATAGAAAGGATAGCTAGCCCTTTAAGTATAATAAGTAGGTACCTAAATATAATATAGAAAATACAAAGAAATCTATTATAGACTACTGAAGAAAACAAAACAAAGGGTCTAAGCGAAACTAGGGAATAATAAAGATCTTATACTAGTACCCCTCTAATACCTCTCCTCGAAAATCACTACTATACTCTAGGATTATATTATAGATCGCTAAAGCCTTTACTATAAGAGCACTATTCACTAGCGTATCGGCCTATATCTGTTCTACAAACGCTATAACTCTAATTTATTAAAGAACAAAACTAGTATTACCCTCTTTCAAGCCTAGTAAGGCGTCCTCCTAAGATACTAGTAGTATATAGTAGCTAATCTATACTTATTAACGAATCCCTATCTTCCTATTATATATACAACGTTTTTCTATAAAACTTAGTTAATATAGATTCGCCCTCGATTCGATCTTTCTATAACCCTTCTATATATATTTAGCACTCTCTAGTAAGTTCCAAGACTTATAGGCTTTTAGAACCCCTACGAAGGTCGCTGTAAGATCCTTACTCCTGATCTAAGCCTTAAGACCTATCCTATCAATATATAGCAGTACGTACGAGGCACCGGGTAGTATAATAATTAATAAGGTACCTATATTGATCTCTTTATATAACTCTAATAGCCGTAAAAAGGCTAAGGCCTCCTAAATTATCCCTATCGGAACCTATATAAATCGTTAGCGATTACTATCTTTCTCCTTCTTATAGCCTATACTTACTATCTTATAAATATCGTAGCCTGTATTATATATAGGGTGAGGTTAATGGCACTACATGAACGTTACTCGCACTACAAACTAGGCCCTTTTCGGTTAACGTCCGCCCCACCACCAAAAGGTACATTTAAGACCTACAGAAATATCGCTGTCTTTATGTGTAGTCATATCCCTCTGGTTCTTATGATAAACAGCCATAATAATTATCGAATAATAGGTAAACATATAGTGACATGCTCGAAGTAAATACTGACCCTAAGAGCGACCGCAAAAAAGGGCTTATTATTCATAGAAATATCTGGACAGAAGCCTTGGTAGACCGTAGTTGTATTTTTTAGGTGTCGGATGTACCTTTTTGGTGGTGAAAAGTTGCCAAGGCGGGTACTGACCCAAAAAGGTTTAGTATGTAGTGCGAGTAACGTTCATGTAGTGCCATTAACCCGACCCTATATATACAGCACAGGACTAAGCCTAGCCGATTAAATTAGTAGTCTACCTAGAAGGGCGTCCCGGCTATAAGTCTATTATAATTCGCCTTAGCCTTACTAAAGCACTTTGTATATTATAGGAATAAAGGCCGACCTATCAAGAATAATAGTGCTAGCAGAGCAGGACTAATACCCCTAGCAGTAGTATAATAATAAGTATTTCGAGAAGGTATTTTAAAGACCTTATTCTACCGGAAATAATAATTAAGAGTAAATTAGGGCAGACTCTATAAGGTTCTTATCCTTATAAAGATCCCGTATAATACTATCGGCGCTGTATCGCTAGCCTTTCACTGCCTTCTTAGGAGGCTGCTTTATCGTTGCGATATAAACAAACTTCCTTTTATAACCCTTTCACTGCCTAACCTTACTTTACTTATAATTAAATTCTTGTAAGATCTATTGTAAGGATATACTCCATAAGTCAGGATAGAGGCCTGTCAATCAGGTAGGAGAAATGGAGCCAAGTCAATAGTGTAGAAAGGTCAAGAACTGTTTCTTGAGGGTCGCAAAACCTCTTCAACATGGGTCAATTTATATACAGTCTCATCACTCAAACAGGAAGGAGATGTATCCTTGGTAGGGAAATGGGAGCGGGGTGAAACACGAGGCTTGTGTAACCTCTGTCAAGGGTGTTCCCTGCAGGAGTTCGTACACGTACTGCAGCCGAAGCCCCAGCGAACCTCCACAGAAAGCCTGACGGCTTATCAGGTCCGGGAAGCCTGATGCACCAACACATGGGGAAGGCCTGCCGGCTTATCAGGCCCGGGAAGCCTGAGGCACCAACACTTGGGAATAACCTCTCGCCAGGATATATCATAACATCTATATTCAAAATCCTTTAATCCTAAACTAGCTATTAAAGCTAGAAGTACCCTTTTTCTAAGACCCTTGCGTAAAGGGTACCTAATTACAATATTTCTTTCTCTTCCATCTTCTCCTTTATTACCTTTTTCTAAATCCGGCGATTCGCTATCAGATCCCTATTAACTATTTATATTCCCTTCTTTGTTTCTCCTCTCCTCTTTCTTTTCTTCTCCTCTTTCTTCTCTTTCTTCTCCTCTTCCTTATCCTCCTACCTACAGAAAATTAATAACGGAATTTAATCGAGAAGGTTACTAAACACAGCTTAGCAATATATAATCTATTATTACAGAAGTCGATTAAGGGATAAAACCGCCTATATATAGTTTCACAAGTATTTAGATTAATAGCGCCTACGGTACTACTAGCACAGGAAGCGAAGAGAGAGAGAGAGGGAGACTAAGTTAATTAGTCTATCTAGGAACAGGAAGACGAAGACGACTAGGAAAAGAAGAAGCAGAAGGGAATAGAACAGGGTCTATAAGGCCCTGAAGCACAAAGGAAAGGAACAAGGCCTGGTCCTGACAGGAAAACCCCGGCCTGCTTTATGCAGGGCTAAAGAAGGCGATAAACCCTACAAACCCTATCGAGGTTGATGGCGATCTATCGCCACTACGCAAGGAAGCAGGAGAGAGAGGAACAATCTAGTTCGAATACGTGGAGAACTATCTCTGCGGAAGAAAGGAAACAAAGGAAGGGAAAGGCCTATATAGGCCGAAGCAATCAACCTGGCCCTGGAATCAACCTCCAGGAGAATCCCGACTGGGGATTCCCTCGAGGGAGATCCCTATCGGATCTCCATCAGAGGTCAAAGGGATCAAGTTATTATAGATATATTGTCCGGTCTTCCCTATAGGTAATCCTGCGCCCGTCTATAATCGATTAACTTCCTAGGAATTACTAGATTACTCTCGATTACTATTCAATTAATATTAAAGTCTATAGCTCAACGGCTTAACGTAGTCGAGGGCAACTACCGTAAAAGGAGGAAGCAATTATTATAAGGGTACCCTATAGATACCCTAGGATTTCGGTAGATCCTTAAGAGCCTATATTCTCTTTGTATAATAGGATTGTGCGTCCGGGCTGTTTCGGTTCTGAAGCTTTAGCGAATCCTCTCTATATATAATCGTAGGAGATCGTTACTAGAGATCTCCAAGATTTAGTCTTGTTTTAATACCACTATTTCCTTTGTATCTTCTTTTCCTTACCTAGTTAATAGGCCCCCTATCCTATATTACAGCCCTTTACATTATCAATATTCTAGTTAATTTCAATAACGATCAGACGATATAGTAAGATCTAGGGGGGAGAAGCCTTAGTTCTATAGCTAATTTAGATCCTGCTATACCCTCTTAATCTTCTGAAACCTTATATTCGCCTTATTTTTAGCTTACTTCTAATCAAAACGACCCTATTCTAAGTAATTATAACGAAATCCTTAGAGACTAACTGCTTACTCCTCTGTTTAGTCTAAGAGCAGACGAATTCGATTAATCTAACTAATTAGACCCCTCTAATATTAAAGATACTAGTTAGATATAGCCTTTCGTATTAATTAACAATCCCGATTTTAACCCTTCTAGCTATAAACTACTTATATATATTAACTAAACGCCTATAATCTAACTCCGATATTAACCGAAACTAAGATAAGATTAAATATACTTATATTAATCTTATTATATTTATAGGGTTAGGTTAATAGCACTACATAAACGTTACTCGCACTACAAACTAAACCACTTTCTGATAACGGCCAATCCACCCCTAAAAGGTACTTGTAACCTTTGTAGAAACTCTGCCAAGCCCTTATATATATACTACTATGTATAAGCGTCTCCTACGGTTACTTTAGAATATTACCTTGACCTTAACTGCGTGATTTTTGCAACCTGCGGCAATAAGGTCGTTAGTGTTACTATAACAAATAGTGCTGTATAGTAACACCCCTTCTACCCTAAACCCCTTAGCTTATAAACTTGGATTTCCCTATTCCCCTCTATCTTTTCTCTCTCTATCTAAATCACTTAAATCCGCAGAGTTTATAAAGTAGGTACGATTTCCTGATTAGGAAGCTAAGATACTAAGGAATAGGTCGATTTCACTAGCTCTTTCGCCCTCCCTTTACACCCTTTACACTATTTATACCCTTTGCAGGGCCCTTCGCTCTATTCGCACGCCTAATATAATCCGTTTCCTTCCTTACAATCTCGAATCTAGAGGGATCCCGCTTCGTAGACCGGGATAACTGCGTTGACCGGTAGGTTGCTGCTTCTTGATAGGTATTAGCGATTTTCTAGCGAGCAGCAGCAATAGCGGCCCCTTTCGCTGCTACTACCTTAGGATCCTCTCGAGCGTGATTAGCTGCTCAAGCAGGCCGACTACTCACTTTGATATTCGTAGGTTTATTAATCCGAAGTACTTACTCTAAGTAAAGTAGCTAGTAATTATCTTCGGTCGATATTAGCAACTACTACTACTAATAGAACTACGACCTAGTAAGAGGCTTATTGCCTTCTAGGGCTACTAGAATCTCGTGAATATAGGGTAATCTAAGCGCCTGCCGATAGTAGTAGGTATAATCTACTATTATCAATTTATTCGCCTAATATATAACTAGCTACCTAGCAACGAGCTATAAGGTATACAGGGCTACCTAACCTAATACTAACCGGAACAAGGGAATAAGGAGGTTATTAGGGAGCTTCTAATAGTGTTCTATAAGCGATTAGTTAATTTTAATATAGCGCTCCTTAGCTACAGTTTAAACTGTATATATAAGTAACACTTAATAAATTACTGATTAAGGTTTTAGTGAATTTTTTAGGGCGACGCTGCTGGCACCACCCGGGGCCTGATTTCTGCCTGATTACTGCCAAGCCTTTCAAGCCTTACAATTACCAATTCAACCACCCTTTTTCTTCTTACACACACGCATCCGTTCCACCTTATCTTCTATCTTCTACTACTACTTGGAAAGTCACATGACCCACACACTTATTCAATTTAAAATCTATCTACTAGGCCTACTTCCCCCCTACCTCTATTTACTAACTAGTTAGGCCAATTCGCCACTTAGTAGACTGCCGTGCCCTTCTCTTTATTTCCTTCTCCGCTATCACCAATTTCTTAGCCTTCCGACCGCGGCCAGCCCTACGCCCTTGCCGAAGTTTTGTCTCCTAGTTTGATAGTATTCGCCTTGTCGATGTGTCGGTTCTCTTTAGAGGCGGTGGTACTACAATTCCTGTAGTTTTATCTATAGAAACGTAGGTACTATAGCTTCGCTTTGCCCTAAACTTCCGACCGGTAAAATACTTCCCCCCCCTATCTTTGCTAACGCTTCACAGTCTTAAGCAGCCTCGGCTGTCTAACTCCTTTTACCTAAGCCGGCTTATTAATCCGAATCCTTCCTATCCTTCTTATTCGCTGCCGATTCGTCCGAAGTACCCGATTTAGCAGGATTAGCTAGTGTTATTAGTTAAAATAGGATAGAAGAAGAGATTAGCCACTATCTATAAGCTCTTTAATTACATAATTGTATAGGAGACTAAGAGATTTCTAGTAATATTAGGTGTAAGGGGGTAATAGCTTCCCTGCTTAGCGAAAATTTAGCTATATATTATAAACCTTTTAAATTACGCTTCTTAAGATTCGACTAAGGAGATTGCGTAAAATTAGTACTTAAAGCGAGACAGAGTAATAGTATATTTCGTCTTAAATTAAGTTAAAAGCCTATAAATTTGTATAGGAAACGACTCGAGAAACGACTTATATAGTCACAAGAATATCGCTAGTTAAGGTTCGAATTTCTCGCTTAAGCTTTACGTAGGCTCCTTTTATATAAGAAGAAGTAAGCTTATTATAATAGAGAATTTCGTTAAGATAGTAGTGTATAAATTACTTTACCCTATTACTAAACTACTACTTTTAATATAATTAATTACTAATTAGTAGATTAGATCGCTAAGGGCTTCTAAAAAAGAGGCCTTTCTTGCTTCTATCCTATCCTTAGTAAGCTTAAGGATAATCTATATAAATTTAGCCTTAATAGATCGCTATTCCTTAATAGTCTTCTTTAGAACGTCTAAATTAAGGTCTTATAAGAGTAATTGCTTTAAAATTATTAGCTATACACAAGTTTTAATATTCTTTATAATATACTAGAGACAAAGTATATAAGCTGAATCCTTAAAGATCTCTCTATATACGTTAAGAAGAGAGTCTACGTTGTTAGAGAAGATAATATATAGAGCTTAAATCCTTACCTATATAAGCTATATTTGAAGAGCTTAAAATATCTAAAGATACAATAATTCTTGCTTATTATTAACAAAGTAATAAGCTACGTAGAAGGTTTTCCTTGTTAAGGTATATCCGATAATATTAATTATCGGTATATTATACTTAGTTAGCCTAAGCAAATTAGTTTTATCTTATCTATCTCTTACTTTCCTCTTATATTTTATCCTATCTTACCGATTAGTCTTATATATAGTATCTATCTATAGAGCATTTAGATAAACACGAAGAAATTAAAGGCTAATACTTAAGATAAAAAGGATTCTCGTTAGCCGCTACCTATTATCTAATTCGTATTAGATAATCTACCTACATAGGCTCTCTATAACTACTTCAATCAATATACGACCGGTAAGGAAAATTGATCTCGTTCGGGCGCGGAGGTTTCGGAGGTTATTTAAGTTCAGGAGACTCTTCTCAGACTCTAAAAGCATTAAGATTGCTATAGGTTTTAGGCCTTTTTCAAAGTAATCGATAAGTTGCTCTTCCTTCTCTCCTCTCTCTTCTTACCGAAGTTTAACCAGAAGATTCAGAGGAATTGGGCTATAATTGTGGTTACTATATTTAACCACAACCTTATAACAGTCTAGAATAACTTTTTTCCTATCCTTCCGCAGCCAAATTTGAATCTTATATAAGCAATTAGTCCTAATCTTAATAACCTCGCGAGATTTAGCCTTAGACAAGACCGAAGGATCCTTCTTAGTAGGATCTACAGAGAACAGTGTAGGTCAACCCTCTTCGTATCAGATCTCTTCACTACTAGGGCAAAACCCTGTTTAGTGGCAGATTCCTAGAGGGCCTTTTTCGTAAGGTCACAGGTTTCGTAGAATTGTGGTGGGCCTAGTGGTAGTGTAGGTGGTAAAATAGACTGTGAAGAATCTATAGTTGTTGGTAGGGGTAGGGGGGGGGGGGAGTAGGCCTAGTAGATAGATTTTAAATTGAATAAGTGTGTGGGTCATGTGACTTTCCAAGTAGTAGTAGAAGATAGAAGATAAGGTGGAACGGATGCGTGTGTGTAAGAAGAAAAAGGGTGGTTGAATTGGTAATTGTAAGGCTTGAAAGGCTTAGCAGTAATCAGGCAGACATCAGGCCCCGGGTGGTGCCGCCAGCGTTTTGGGGTGGTGCCAGCAGCGCCGCCTATTTTTAAGATATATATAGGCCCCCTTAACCCGGGAGGATAAGGTTTCTTCGAAGTAGAGCTTTTAGTTTGTATAATAACAGAGAAATCGCTGCTTTATACTATCCTTTATCTACTGATTAGTGATATATTAAATTACTTCTGTAAAAACCTTATATTTAAATTCCCTTTTAAAGCTCTTATAATAAGCCTCTATCTTATATACTATGGGTATAAAGATAAATTAATTAAAGAGCTCTTTCGCGGATTACTAACGTATATTTGTTTCTAGTCGAATATTGCCCTCTATCTTAAGATAGACTAGTATATACTATTAGATTATTAGCTATAATCGCTTCTTAATATTTATCTAAATATACTATATATTAATATATAGATATACAATACCCCGCACTAAGCGTGTTGATAAGCAATACATATGGGACTAATCAGATAAATACCCTAGTGCACGACTATAAGCAATACAATTAGACTAGTTATATTAACACCACAGAGCACAACTATACAATACAATAAAAAGATATCAACTATTATATTATAACGTAAAGAACAACAAGTTTCCTAACACTCTTGTATACCCCTATGTTATTCTGAGATTTTTATTAGTCTTTTCCTGTAATATTCTACTATATACCTAAAGTTATAAATACTGCCTGTTTCCCTAGTTAAATTGAATAAGTTTAACACTATTTTCACTTACGAATAGAGCTTAAGGTAATTCTAATTAAACTATATTAACCTTCTACTATTTAACCTATTCGATGCCGACCTACCTCTATTATACTTTCGTCTCTCTTCTATAATCGTAGTATTCGATCGACCTGTATCCGCCTCTAAGCACACCCTAGGGTAATATACAGCGTAAATCCGACACTATATATATAGTAAAGCCCTTATATTAGGTAAAGTAGTATTAAGAGTGGCTAATAAGCTTTTTTATATTATTAGAGAATATAGTAATAGGAAGGGGGATCGAACAGGAATATAGGAAATTATATAGCTTCTCTAATACCTAATAGTAAGAGCCCTCCTTTCTATTAAAAACAAAAGTAATAGTAATATAAAAAGTGCCCCTATTCGCTAATCTTCTGATAATATTAACTATAAGTATCCGAAAGCGATTAGTCTTATAACGTAGTTCCGGGCTTACCTGATAACCTAGTTAACCCGATAACCCACCCCTATTAGAAAATTTCAAAATCGATAATCGCAACACTAATTAATCTAACTAGATAACACGATTTTTATATAAAGTAATCCTGTAGCTAGTTTGTCTATATCTACTGCAGGTAGGCGGAGCCCTCCTAGCCGGTTAAATCGGCTGATTAGGTAGATCGACCTCCTTATGCGATACTACCTTATTAGCTTCTACTAGCTGAATTAGCTACTGAGCTAGCTGTAGGCCCCCTTCGTGTGTAATCCGTCTAGTCGATCGAGTGCACTTTTGACGTTTCTTTTTATTCGTTGTGCGTAGATCGGCGTTCTCCTTTACTGATAAAGCAGTGTTGTGTAATGCTTTATAGTGGCCCTTAAGAATCTGATCAACTACTAATTTCAACGGGCTTAGAGGGCTTTTTGACCGCCGATCTATTAGATCTTTTATTATTTTAGCCTGCTTTTATAGCTAGGCTACTGTTCTAGGCGTTTCTGGTGTGAATTAGCTAGATCTGCTGCTTAGTCGGCTTGATAGGGGTGAAGGCGTTCGAAGTGATATAGTAAGCTTAGAAAGCACCCTTTCAGTGTTAACTAGTATAATACCAGCAGCTCCGAAGCTATTCTGAATAATATTCGACTAAAAAGCTTCTAGCTATACGCGTAGGTAGTCGGCTAAAAAATCAAGCTTGTCGATATAATTATAACTAGTTCGGGTCAAATCGCTTACGAAGCGACTGTACGTACGTTTTAGCACTGCGAAGCACCTAATATTAAGCGGTTGTAGTAGATATAAAGAATACGACGGTATACAGAGTAGTATAATATCATTTTCGACACAGATTCGATCGAATTAAGGCGTAAGATAGCTACTACGCCTGTTAAGGATTAACAGCCGAAATCGCCCTTGTATACGCGAATTAGTATACGGAATAAAGATCTTTTGGAGCTAGCGAAGGCCGATTTTATTAGTAGTCTAGCTATTATTTAATACTTGGATTCCCTAATCCCTAGGGAGATTTGATTTAAACTAACTAGCGATATAAAACGAGCCTTTAAATATAATACAGGGCGGCAGCGAATAGCTATTAGCGTATATAGTTTCGATCGCAGTAACCTATTCGCGATTTCCTGGCTATAGAATTGATCGCTAACCGTAGTATTCTGCTTATATAACTACCCTTTGCGATAATATAAGGCCCATTGCGAATGGGTAAGACTGTTGGCACGACCTCGATTTACTGGCGGCACGACCTTTTGCCTGATTTCTGCCTGATTTTTGCCAAGCCTTACATACCTTACAATTACCAATCCACTACCCTCTTTCGTCTTATACACACACATATCCTTTCCTTCTTCTCTTCTATCTTCTACTACTAGGCCTATCACATAACCTTCTACTAGCCCTACTATAATCATATAACCCACATAACAATCTGATTCAATCTATTTTACTGAAACCTCCACCTCCCTACCCTACTAACTATAGATTTTCCAGAGTCTTATACAATACCACCCACGCTACTACTAAGCCTACTATAATTCTATATAACTATTGACCTTGCAAAGGAAGCCCTTCAAGAATTAATAAAGGAACAGGGTTTTACCCTAGTAACAAGAAGGTCTAATCCAAAAAGGATTAAACTATCTTGTTCCCTTTAGCTAGAGCCTACTAGGAAAGACCCTCTAGTCTTATCTAAGGCTAAATCTCGCGAGGTTATTAAAATTGGGACTAATTGCCTATATATAATATATATTAGCTATCGGAAGGGTAGGAAAGGGGCCTCTGATTATTATAAGATAGTGGTTAAATATAGTGAACACAATTATAGCCTAACTCCACTAAATCTCCTAGTTCTACTATAGCAAAAAGAGAGGAAAGAAAAGGAAGCGCGACTCCTTAATTACTTCGAAAAAGGCCTAAAACCTATAGCAATTTTAACACTTCTAAAGCCTAAAAAGAGTCTATTAAACTTAAGAGACCTTAATAACCTCTACGCCCGAATTAGATCTATTTTCCTTACTAGGCGTATATTAATTAAAGTAGTAGTAGAGAGCCTACCTAGGTAGATTATACAATATAAATTAGATAAAAGGTAGAGGCTAATCAGAATCCTTTTTATCTTAAGGATCAGCCTTTAATTTCTTTATATTTACCTAACTATTCTATAGATTAATACTATATATAAGACAAATCAGTAAGAGAAAGATAAACTAATTTACTTCGGGTAACTAGGTATAATATACCGATAATTAATATTATCGGATATACCTTAACAAGGAAAACCTTCTACGTAGCTTATTACTTTATTAATAATAAGTAAGAATTATTGTATCTTTAGATATTTTAAGCTCTTTAAATATAGCTTATATAGGTAAGGATTTAAGCTCTACGTATTATCTTCTCTAACAACGTAGACTCTCTTCTTAACGTATATAGAGAGATCTTTAAGGATTCAACTTATATACTTTGTCTCTAATATATTATAAAGAATATTAAAACTTGTATATAGCTAATAATTTTAAAGTAATTACTCTTATAAGACCCTATTTAGATATTCTAAAGAAGACTATTAAGGAATAGCGATCTGTTAAGGCTAAATTTATACAGATTATCCTTAAGCCTACTAAGGATAGGATAAAAGCAAGAAAGGCCGCTTTTCTAAAAGCCCTTAGTAATATAATCTACTAATCAGCAGTCGAATATATTAAAAAGTAATAATTTAGTAAGAGGGCAAAGTAATTTATGTCAATATGTGTGTGTGTGCGTATCCCCGCAATAAGCGAGCGTATGTATGTATACGCGCGCTAATACAATCGGATGTATAAATCTGTATCCCTATACACCGCTTTATGATATACGATGCTAATTATCAACTACTGTATTAAATAGAAAAAGCAACGAGTTTCCTAACACTCTCGTATGCCCCTATGTTATTTCGGACTTTTATAACTCTTTTCCTGTGACATTCTGCTATGTACCTAAAGTTATAAATACTACCTGTTTCCCTAGTTAAATTGAACAAGTTTGATACCCTTTCTACTCACGAATAGAGCTTAAGGCAATTCTGATTAAACTGTGTTGACCCTCTACTATTTAACCTGTTCGCTGCCGACCTACCTCTATTGCACTTTCGTCTCTCTTCTATAATCGTGGTATTCGATCGACCTGTGTGCGCCTACAAGCACACGCCTTAGGGTTTATGTATACAGCGTAAATCCGATAGTTATAAGCCTAATCGCTGCAGCCCTTTGCTAAAGCTTTCGGATATCTTACTTTACCTTCACTTTTACCTTATCTTTCTATTACTTTCGTCTTATAAGTGATAGATTCAACTAAAATATAAGCTACTTAGCTTAAATATCCACTAAAAAGCTACTTACACTAGACCTCCTAGATTACTACTATATAAGATTATATAGTAGAAAATAGTGTATAGCAATACGCTAATCCTGATTAATAACCTATTACGCCGCCGCAGGAGCTAATAAAGCTATAGCTATTAGATATAGTTAATAAAGACTAAAAGACCCCTATACGCCTGATTAATCTTATACTAAATTAAATATCGATCTATAGAATCCTTCTTAACGAATATAATTCGTCTAGATCTGATTTTAAGTAATATATACAATCGATTTAGTCTCTTAAGCAAGGTATTTAATTATCTTTTACACCTAAGGGAAGAAAGATTATTAACAGCCTATCACTATATAACGTAATTATATAGCTACGCGTTATATTCGCCTAATTAGACTAATCGAAGAATTAGTAAATCCTGCGCGATTAGGATAAAATTAAGCGCTAAGCGCTACTATCTAAATCCTCTTAACTTACTATATAGAGCTAAAAGTAGATTATTTATAAATTATAAGGAAGTTAGGCTAATATCTCTTACTTCTAAGACCCTCTCGCTTTAGTCTACGACTTCCTAGAGGCTATTTAACTAAGCGACTAAGGCTTCTATATATTCTAGTATAATATAATCCTTTAGGGCTTCTAGTAGCCTATACTTACTAAATTAGTTAATCTCTTCGTTAAACAATATTAACTAATCGCACTAGCTATATATAATAGGCGATAAATTGTACACTAAACCTATCAGGGCCGAAATCCTGATAATAATAAAGAATTAGAATCGAATAAAACACTAACGAAACCGGGCCGAAAGGGTAAGGGTACCTACCTATATAAGGGTCTACTAAGCAATAGCTATCACGATTTTGATTAATATAGCTATATTAACCTACTAGTTAGGCTAAAGGATTAGAAGTCTAGCAGAAAGGCCTAGTAAGTATTTAAATAATAATATGAATTCTTACTAGGATTTAAGAAGGCCTACTAGTTAGGCTAAAGGATTAGAAGCCTAGCAGAAAGGCCTAGTAAGTATTTAAATAATAATATGAATTCTTACTAGGATTTAAGAAGGCCTACTAGTATACAATCAAAAAGTATTAAAAATCAGATAAATCTGAATTAGATAAAATAGCTAAATCAGACAAATTACCTAAATCGACTAAAAGAGATATATTTTTAGTATATATTCCGAGAGAGTAAACTAATAATATCTTCTGAAGCAACAATAGTAAGGTAATAAGCACAATTTGGGTTTCTGCTAAGAAAAACGATATATAGTGCTATAATACCGGAGTATTAATCTATATCACGAATAATAGAGATCTACTGTTAAACTATAGGCTAGTTGTTTCCTCTGTTATAGTAGGAAATACTAAGACTATAATCCTTAGCTACAGAGAGCTTATAGTTACCCTAACGAAATCTCTTAATAGAAGTACCTTTCCTTTAAAGTATATTGCGTACTACCCTAGATTCTATATTAACCTAATATTAGCAGAACGTACTGTAAGCGTAGGAATCTATCTTAACAGTAAGAGCTGTATACTAGAAGAGAAAGATAGAACGCCTATCTACCGATTAAATACAAAATCTAGTATATATCTAATTAAATAGGATAAAACGATAGATATAGGGCGTTATACTGCTAATTATATCTCTCTTTCTTTACCTATCTCTTACTTATCTCTTACTTATAATTTATATAATTATATATCTCCCCTTACTAACTAGTTTAGTAAGATTATACTATCTTCCTATACGAAGAAATAGCTTAATAGTATAACTAATTAGTAGCACTAAAGATTAGGCTATATTAGCCACGATATTATATCACGCCTATTAGAGTATATATCAAACGTTATAATTAAAGATATATCCTCGCCTATTAGCTATTACGAAGTATAAAAACTAGCTAATTTACTACGTTAAATCTCTCGACTACTAATATAATATAGTCGACTATTCGAATTAATACACTAGGACCTTATACACTTTAAGTAATCGCTTATAAGAACCTTATACCTATTATACTTAGTTAATCCTATTACTAAATATTAACTAGCTAAAGATCTCTCTTCTAAAACTAATTTAATATAATCTCTCTGTAATCAGATTAATTTCGTCTAAAATTAATTCAACCTTCGCGTCCTTACTATCTATTCTGATAATAAGTAATCCCTATCTAATTTCTTTAGCTACGAAGTACTATTGCGTAGAATTAACCTAGAAACCACTCCGCCCTATTAACCTAATTAAAATAGCTACGCTAAGCGATATAGTGTATTAATATCAAAGATAGCTAGGCAGATAACGATTAATTTAAACCTACTAAGCTATCTCTAGCCTAAGGTAGCTATAATAGCTGTTTATATTCAAAATCGTATCCCTTACTAATCTCTTAATTAGCAGTCACTATATAAAGCACTCGTAGCTTACCTAGGTAATAATACACTATATTAGCTTTAGACTAAACCTAATCTATCTAATATTAGAATCTTCGGATATAAAGCCTATATACGTATCACTAAGCTACTAAGGCTAGCTAAGCTTGCACTATACGCGGCTATTAGCTACCTAGTAGGCTATAAAGTATATAATATTTAGCGTATTTAGATACCTACGAATCGCTGAATTATTCGTGTACAAGACGTATAATTCAACGAAGAAGAATTCTATAATCCCTCCTTACTAAATCAAAAAATACGTATCTACGAAGACACTAACCTATTATAGCTAATTATTACTCTTAATAAAGAAGAAATTACACGAATCCTTAACGATATCGATATATAATCAGACTAGATATAGCAAGATCTAGGGGGTAGAAGCACTACTACTGCTAAATTAGATCCTACTATATCCTTATAACCTTCTGAAACCTTACTTTCACCTTATATTTAGCTTACTTCTAATTTAAATAAGCTAGACGACGAAATCCTTAGAAACTAACTGCTTACTCCTCTAATTGATCTAAAAGCAGACGAATTCAACCGACCTAGCTAATCTAGCTAGATATAGCCTTTTGTGCTAATTAATAACACTAACTTCGACCCTTCTAGCTACGAACCCCTCTCTATACTAAAGCGACTACGATCTGATTTAGATACTAGCTAAGACCTAGATAAGGTTAAACGCCCTTATATTAACCTTACTTTACTTACGCAGGCCTTCCTGCTAGACTAAAGTAAGTAACTAAAGGTACTAATTTTATTAATTCCTCTACTACCCTCTAGCTATTATTAACTAGTTAGCTACCCTTTCGAAAGTCAATTTCGTTAAGCTATATAAATCGAATTTAACAAGCTTCTAGATATATATATATTTAAACTAATTAGTGTAAGCCTTATTATATATATATATTAGACGAATTATAAAGACCTTAATCAATTAGATTGCCCTTAACACTAGTTAATCCTAATAAGATAGGTATTTGCCTATAAATTAGATAAATTAGGCTACCTTACACGATTTAAAGTACGCCTGTGTGTACGAGGCGATACCTAAATCCCTAACGATTAAGACGCTCGCACTAGTAGTACCCTTACTACTAGAACCTTTTGTACGCTTATCGCGATTATTATACGATATAACCTCGAAACCTTTTAGATAGATATAGTTAATACGTTCCTGAATAGCTTACTAAAAGAAGAAGTCTACTACTAATACCTACCTAGCTTAGGCTACAAGAAATTAATAATTCTTCGCCTATACAAAGCAGTATATAGTCTACGAATCGCTAGTAAGAGATAGGAAGATAATATTAAAGAGATACTTCTCTTACTTAGATTTCAATCGTGCCCTAATAACCCTGCCCTTTACACTAATAATCGTATAGTTATTATAGTATTCGTTAACGATTTCCTTGTTACCTATTATCGAAGTAAGAGTATATACGCTTAGTAAATTAAAGACCTTCTCTTATACCGATTTGAAATAAAAGACTATAGCGAATTAACCTAATTTATTAGTATTCGAATTATACGAAACCGATTAAAACGAAAAACCTAGCTTAACTAAGTAGTATATATTAAGAAAATAGCTACTAGATTTAACCTACTAAATAGTAAACCTGTCAAAATACTACTACTAATTACCTAAAGGCTTAATCTAATACTATTAGGACTAATTAATTTAAATATTATTAAGCTCTATTAATAAGAATATAGATCAACCTTATTCCCTGCTGTTTAGACCCGGCCGGATACTATATTTGCTAACTAACTGCTAGCGAAATCGCTTACTCGCTATAACGAAAAGCACTTAGAAGCTATTAATTATCTGATTTCCTACCTATATTAGACGAAATACCTTTCTCTCGGTTTTGATAGCGAAATAAGAGCTTCTATCTTCACTACTGCCTTAGATATAAGCTTTACTAATAATCCTGATCGAAAGAGCTCTAAAGGATTTATCTTTTGCCTATTTAGAGGCCTAATTAAGTAGAAATCACGTAAGCAAAAGACTATCACTATATTAACGATAGAAGCCGAATTACTTATAATTAGCTACGTAGCTAAGCAGCTATACTAGATTAAGCGCCTGTTCTCCTTTATCTAATTTAACCCTAACTAGTTAGATATAATTTAATATAATAATAAGTAAACTATTGATCTGCTTACACAAGAGAAATCCTCCTCCTAAACTAAGCTTCGTTACGTAGATATTTATTAGCTTTAGATTCGATAGGAAGTTCAAGCAAAACGGCTACGAGTTAAATAGATTAAATCAGCCGAAATACTAGCTAATAGACTTACTAAGCGCTTTCCCGCCGAAAAACATACCGTTTTTGTTTAATAGCTAGGTATAGAAATCCTCCCTTTTTACTAGAAGGATCCCTTTATCCCTTCTTTCTCTGTTCTATCTTATTCAGCTCTCACTTTGACTTTATTCTGCCCTTACATCGAGAGCTAAGGGGGTATATCAATATATATATGTGTGCGTATCCCCGCAATAAGCGAGCGTATGTATATATACGCGCGCTAATACAATCGGATGCATAAATCTGTATCCCTATACACCGCTTTATAATATACGATGCTAATTATCAACTACTGCATTAAATAGAAAAAGCAACAAGTTTCCTAACACTCTTGTATACCCCTATATTATTTCGGACTTTTATAACTCTTTTCCTGTGATATTCTGCTATGTACCCAAAGTTATAAATACTGCCTATTTCCCTAGTTAAATTGAACAAGTTTGACACCCTTTCCACTCACAAATAGAGCTTAAGGCAATTCTGATTAAACTGTGTTAACCCTCCACTGTTTAACCTGTTCGCTGCCGACCTACCTCTATTGCACTTTCGTCTCTCTTCTATAATCGTGGTATTCGATCGACCTGTGTGCGCCTATAAGCACACGCCTTAGGGTTTATGCACACGGCGTAAATCCGACAATTTATACGCTACTACCTTAACAGAATTCTCTATTATAATAAGCTTACTTCTTCTTATATAGAAGGAGCCTACGTAAAGCTTAAGCAAGAAATTCGAACCTTAACTAGCGATATTCTTATAACAATATAAGTTATTTCTTAAGTCGTTTCCTATACAAATTTATAGGCTTTTAACTTAATCTAAGACGAAATACACTATTACCCTGTCTCGCTTTAAGTTCTAATTTTGTATAATCTCCTTAGTCGAATCTTACGAAGCGTAATTCGAAAGGTTTATAATATATAGGGGGAATTTAGCTAAGTAGGGAAGCTACTACCCTCTTACACCTAATACTACTAAAAATCTCTTAGTCTTCTATATAATTATATAATAAAAGATCTTATAGATTATAGCTAATCTCTTCTTCTATCCTATTTTAACTAACAACACTAGCTAATCCTGCTAAATCGGGTACTTCGGACAAATCAGCAGCGAATTAGAAGGATAGGAAGGGTTCGGATCAATAAGCTAGCTCGGGTAAAGGGGGTTAGACAGCTAAAACTGCTTAAGACTATAAAGCGTTAGTAACGATAGGGGGGAAGCATTTTACCGGTCGGAAATCTAGGGTAAAGCGAAGGCGAGGTACCTACATTTCTATAGATAAAACTATAGGAATTGTGGTACTACCGCCTTCAAAGAGAACCGATATATCAACAAGGCGAATACTATCAAACTAGGAGACAAAACTTCGGTAAGGGCGTAGGGCTGGCTACGGTCGGAAGGCTAAGAAATTGGTGATGGCGGAGAAAGAATTAAAGAGAAGGGCACGGCATATTACTAAGTGGCGAATTGGGCTAGTTAGTAAAATAGTTTGAATCAGATTGTTATGTAGGTTATATGATTATAGTAGGGCTAGTAGAAGGTTATGTGATAGGCCTAGTAGTAGAAGATAGAAGAGAAGAAGGAAAGGATGCGTGTGTGTATAAGACGAAAGAGGGTGGTGAATTAGTAATTGTAAGGTATATAAGGCTTGGCAAAAATCAGGCAGAAATCAGGCAAAAGGTCGTGCCGCTAGTAAATCGAGGTCGTGCCAACAGTAAAACCCTTGCGAATCCGGTCTTATTAAAGTTGTAGATATCCTCTGATTAGATACTGTTCTCCTTAATCACACGTTATACTATCAAAAACTACTTGTTTATAGCCTTTGGATCCTTCTTAAGAGCGCGCTAATAGTTATATCGCTTAGAGAAGTATAATCGAAGCTTATTGCGCTGTTAAACAAAGGAAGATAGCTAATTTTTGCTAACAGTAGCTGGTAGGCTCTTACTACACATAGCTAGTAGAATATTAGCTATATCGCGTACGGTAGAGGGCCTAGGGGCTGCACTACGCGTATCTATAGATATAATCTACTTAGCTAGCGAATCCTCTTCTAATTAGGTTAATTTATGACAATACTATTATGTATCGACGTATAGGGCTACTCTGGAAGAGCGCGTATACAGGGTAGCGTAGGGTATATTATATAGCTTCGTCGCTACGTATAAAGATTTGATTCGACCCTCTTTAATATCTTAGAGGGTTAATTAAATCTTGCCCTCCTGATTGGCCGATTTTAGCCAGGATTTAGAGCGGATCGGTGGTATGGTAGGTGGTTGAAGTTGGTGTGTTAGTAGGAAGACGCGAATTTAGAGGGGGTTATCGGGTTAACTAGGTTATTAGGTAAGCCGGGAACTACGTTAGGTAATATTAATCTATAGTAGAGAAGGGTATTAAGCTAGTAGGTTAAGATTAGATTAAGAGACACAGATAATACTCCGAATACACTATTAACTACCCGCCTCTATATCTTAATCAAGTTCTTAACTATCTACCTGTAGCACTGACTACCTAACCCCTACCGGGATTAGGTGGTCTAACTTCTAATAAAAAACACTTTCTAACAATAAAAATTACCCTATTTCCTAATCTACTCTCTTCGCTAGCCACTACTATAGCTAATTCTTATTCTGAAGAGGAAAGCTGTATTATTAGTGCCTTAGAAGCCTATAGAAGTAGTAAAAATCGAAATCTCTCTGTATTAGCGCGCGAGTATAGCGTTCCTTACTAGCGCCTAGGAAGAAGATCTCTCGGTACTCCGTCAAAAATTGATAATCAGAATCGCCTACGCCTACTTATAGAGGCCTAAGAGGGTATAATTTTAAGTACTATTAATAGTTTAAGCCGCTTTAATATTAAACTAAATAGGAAGGATATCGAGTATCTTGTAAATCTCCTTCTTTAGCGGTAGTACAAAAGGGATTATCCTAATATAACTGTGCTAAAAACCTTAGCAATCCTCCTATAGCTAGCTAAAGCTTATAAGGCCTAGGATAACTAGGATCCGGATAATAATAGTAATATTTTTATTAGTAGAGATAAGTTAAAGGAGTAAATAATAATCGACTTTCCTCTACTATTAGAGGAGATTTAAGGGTTATCTTTTCTCTTCTTTTTAATAAAGTTAGGTACTTTTATTATAGTTTCGGTAGCTATTCGTTACTTTTCTAATAAGGATCTTTTATATAGATCTTGTCGGATTTACGAGGTTAGCATAAATCCTTCAGTCGTGCACAAGCAAGCGAGTGTGCACGATTGGTCAAATCAGTATACGATTGGCGAAGAATCGTATAGGTCAAGTTAGGTCGTACGATTCGGCTTAGAATCGGAAGTTAACTTATAATAGAAGAATGCTCTAACTTTATTACAATCATTAAACTTGATTCAACTAGCTATAGAAAACAGGCAGTATTTATAACTTCATGAAATCGAGGCAATACGTCAGACTAGAATCTCATAGAAATCAGAAGAAATAGAGTGTTGAAGCTCTTTCGTTATGTGTAAGTTGTTGATGTCAATCGTTGAAGATCGTCGTCACGTAGACGTTCCGTCGTATTCTGTCAAGTTCGATAGCTCTTATAGGCTTATGCACCCACTTATGTCGACACACCCCCTTAGCTCTTAATGTAAGGTTAAAGTGAGAGCTGAATAAGAGATATCAGAAGGAAGGGGATTTCTCTGTAGGTAAGATCTCTATACCTAGCTGTTGAATAAAGGCAGTATGCTTTTCTGCAGATAAGCGCTTCGTAAGGCCGTCGGCTATTATTTCGGCCGATTTAACCTATTCAATTCGCAATCGTCTAGCTTAGACTTCCTAGCGAATCTAAAGCTAGTGGATATTAACATAACGAAGTTTAGTCTGAAATGTTGATTTCTCGCGCGTAAGCAAATCAACTATCTGCTGATTATCGTATTCGATTATATCTAATTAATTAGTTTCGAATTAGATAAAGGAAAAGAGGCGTTTGATATAGTATAGCTGCTTAGCTGTGTGGCTAATAGCTAGCAATTCGGCTTCTGTAGTCGATGTAGTGATAGTCTTCTACTTACGCAATTTCTATTCAATCGGGCTACTAAATAGGCAGAAGATAAATCCTTCAGAGCTCTTTTAGTCAGGATTATTAGTAAAGCTTGTATCTAAGGCAGTAGTAAAGATAGAAGCTCTTATTTCGCTATTAAAGCAGAGCGAAAGGTATCTCGTGGCATAAAGATATAGTATTAGATAGTCGACAGCTACTAAATGCTTCTTATTGTAGCGAGTAAGCGATTTAGCTAGCAATTAGTTAGCGAATATAGTATCTAGTCTGGTCTAAACAGCAGGGAAAAGGGTAGATCCACACTTTTGTTGATATAGCTTAACAATCTTCGGGTTAATTAGTTCTGTTAGAATTAGATTAAGCTTTTATATAGCTAGAAGTGGCAGTTTTAGGGCTTTCTAGCTATTTAGCAGGTTAAATCTAGCAGCTATCTTTTTAATATAGGCTACTTGATTTAGCTAGGTCTTTTGTTTTAATCGATCACGTACGATTCGTATACTAATGAACTGTGTTAGTTCGCTGCAATCCTTTATTTCGAATCGTTCTGAGAGTAGTCGTTTGATTTGCTAAGCGTACGAACTCTTACTTTTGTAATAGGCAGCTAGGAAATCGTCGACGAATACTATAATAATCATACGATTATTGGTATAAAGGGTAGGGTTATTAGGGCAAGGTTTGAATCCAAGAGCAGTATCTCTTTAATATTATCTTCCTATCGCTTACCAGCGATTCGTAGGCTATATACTGCTTTGTGTAAGCGTAAAACCATCGATTTCCTGCTTAATCCTAGGGGATATCGGCAGTAAACTTCTTCCTTTAGCGAGCTGTTTAGGAAGGCGTTGACAGTATCTATCTAGAAGGTTTTAAGGTTAAATCGTGTGATAATCGCGATAAGCGTACGAAACGTTCTAGCTACAAGTGTGCTAATGCAAGCGTCTTAGTTGTTAGGAACTTATATGTCTCTACGTATATATAAGCAGGCTTTAAAGCGTATAAGATAGCCTGATTCGTCTGATTTATAAGCGAATACCTATCGTATTAGGATAAACTAGTGGCGAGGATAATCTAATTGGTTAATGCCTTTGCAATTCGTCTGGTATGCGTATGTGACTAGATATGCGCTTATTGGTTTAAATATACGTATATCTATAAGCTTATTGAATTTAATCTGTATAGCTTAACGAAATTGGCTCTCGAAAGGGTAGCTAGCTAGCTGATTGTAGCCGGATAGTATAGGTGGAATAGAGGATATCAGAATTTTTGGCTGCTTTTGTATACTTTAGTCTAGCAGGAAAGCCTGTATAAACGCTATAAGGTTGATATAAGGGCGCTTAATATCATTATAGTCTCGGCTAGTATCTGAATCAGAACGTAGGCGTTTAGTCGATATAGTAAGCGGCTTATAGCCGGAAGGGTCGAAATTAGTGTTATTAATAAGCACGAAAGGCTGTATCTAGCTAGATTGGCTAGTATCTTTAGTATTAGAAGGGTCTGATTGGTTAGATTAGTCAAATTCGTCTGCTTTTGGATCTAGTAGAGGGGTAAGCGGTTAGTCTCTAAGGATTTCGTTATAATCGTTAGGATCAGAAGTGAGCTGAAAGTAAGGCGAAAATAAAGTTTCGGAAGGCTGAGAGGGTACAGCAGGGTCTAAATTAGCTGTTGTACTAGGGCTTCTACCCCTTAGATTATACTATAGGGAAGTAATTAGTATATCGATATTGTTAAGGATTCTTATCGTTTCTTTATCGTTAAGTATAGTAATCGGCTACGATAGATTACTATCTTTATAGATACGAATCTTCTGATTAGGCAGTAAGGAATCGTAGAATTCGTCCTTATTGAATTACACGTCTCGTACACGAATCACTCAGCGATTAGAGGGTATCTAAATTCGCTAAATATTGTGTACTTTATAGCCTACTAGATAGCCGATAGCCGCGCGTAGCGCTAGCTTAGCTAGTCTAGGAAGCTTATTAATACGCACGTACGCTTTATATCCGAAAATTCGTATATTCGAAAGGTTAGGTTTAGCTTATAGCTAATATAGTGTATTATCGCCTAGATAGGCTGCGAGTGCTTTATATAGCGATTACTAGTTAATTAAACAGTGTAGTATACGATTTTGAATATAAACAGCTATCTTAGCTACCTCAGGCCAAAGATAGCTTAGTAGGTTTACATTAATCGTTATCTGCCTAGTTATCTTTAATATTAGTGCACTATATCGTTTAGCGTAGCTATTTTAGTTAGGCTAATAGGGCAGAGTAGTCTCTAGCTTAATTCCGCGAGCGGTTGCTTACTAATTAAAGAAGTCGGATAGTGTCTTTTCGTTATCTAAATACACTATAAGGACGCTTAAGTTGAATTAGTTTCGTACGAAGTCGATTTAGTCAGAAAGCGATTATATCGAATCGGTTTTTAAAGGAAGGTCTTACGCTAGTTAGTATTTAGTTATTAGATCGACTGAATATAATAAGTAGGACGTTTTCGTAAGCGATTGCTCGAAGTGAATAAGGTCCTAGTACAGCGATTCGAACAGTCGATTATATTGTATCAGTAATCGAGAGATTTAACGTAGTAAATTAGCTAGTTTATATACTTCGTAATAGCTAATAGGCAAAGATATATCTTTAATAATAATGTTTAATAAGTGCTATAGTAGTTATGCTATAACGTCGTGGCTAATATAGCCTAGTCGTCGGTACTATTAGTTAATAGTTCTATCTAGCGGCTTCTTCGTATATAAAGATAGGGCAATCTTATCGAATTAGCTAGTAATATTATTATTAAGTGAATCGGAAGTAAGAGATAGCTAAGAGATAGGTAAAGGAAGGGAAACGTGATTAGTAGAGTGTCCGGTAGTAGATATTTTGTCCTATTTAATTAAATAAATACCTGATTTCGTATTTAATTAGTATATTAGCGTACTATCCTTCTCCTCTAGCGTATAGTCTTTGCTATTTAGATAGATTCTAGCGCTTATAGCTCTTTCTGCAGAGATTAGGTTAATATAGAATCTAGGGTAATACGCAACGTACTTCAAGGGAAAACTAGTTCTATTAAGAGATTGTGTTAGCTTTAAGATAAGCTCTCTATATCCGAGGATAGTAGTCTTAGTATTTCCTACTATAACGGAGGAAACAACTAGCCTATAGTTTGATAGTAGATCTCTGTTATTTATAATATAGATAGATACTCTAGTATTATAGCACTAGGTATCGTTTTTCTTAGCTAGGATCTAAATCGTGCTTATAGCTTTCCTATTATCGGCTCGGAAGAGGTCTTTAGCTTACTATTTCGGGATATAGGCAGAGAAAGTATCCCTAGTCGTTGTTTCTTTGTCTAATAGAGCTTGCTCTAGCTCGCGCTTGTATATATACTTCTAGTTGCCTAATTTAGCTAGCTTTTGGTATCTTTTAATAGCGAGGTTGTATGTAGTCTTAAATATAGGTAATAATTCGTAAATCCTTTAGAAGGTCTGTTAAATTTCTTCGTCTAGCTGCTAGCCCTTAGGCCTAGTGGGTAGATTAATGTATAGATATCTGTTAAAATCGTGGTTGCTGTTATTAGGTAGACCCTGGTAAGGGTAGGTGCCCTTTCGGCGTGGTTTTAGTGGCTTTTCGTTATTATCGTTGTTATCGGGCCCTCGGCCCTAATAGGTCGTATAAGTAATCTGCTATCTGCTTCCGCTAGTAGACGGTAGGGCTAATCGATATTAATCGATAAAATAATTAACTAGCTCTATTAAAGTAGGCTACTTTATCCCCTAAAGGATAGTGTTATACTAGAACGTATAGAAGCTTTAATCGCAAGGTTAAATAGCCTCTAGGAAGTTATAAATTAGTAATAAGGGATCTTAGAACTAGGCAATATTAGCCTGTTTGCCGTCGGCTTAGTAAATCACCTATTTCTAGTACTATATAGCTAGATTAGAAGGCTTAATAGGCGGTGTTTAGCGCTTTAATATATCCTAATCGCGTAGCATTCAGCGGTTCTTCGATTAGCTAGATAGAGCGAATATAGTATATAGCTTTATAATAGCTTTGCGTAGGGATAGGCCGTTAACGATTTGCCTTCTCTTAGGCGTAAGTAATAAGCGAATACCTTACTTTAGCAATTCGATTACGCGTATATAGCGAAGGTAGTCTGATTTCAACGACTTATACTCGCTTAGTAGAATCTTATAGATTAATAGCTAATTAGGTGTAAGATTAATTAGGCGTATAGGTAAGGGTTCGTTAGATATAAACGTATTCAATAGTCGTTTAACTATATTAGATATTGTCAACATATGGATGTGCGATACCCCGCACTGAGCGTGTAGATAAGCAATACACATCGGACCAATCGGATATCCACCACTACACGATATGATGATAAGATATCAACTATCTTATCAAATGGAAAGAACAACGAGTTTCCTAACACTCTCGTATCCCCCATGTTACTCTGAGAGTTTTATCAGTCTTTTTTCTTAACATTATGCTATATACCCAAAGTTATAAATACTGCCTGTTTCCCTAGTTAAATTGAACAAGTTTGACACCATTTTCACTCACCAATAGAGCTTAAGGCAATTCTGATTTAACTGTATTAACCCTCCACTGTTCAACCTATTCGCTACCGACCTACCTCTATTGCACTTTCGTTACTCTTCTATAATCGTGGTATTCGATCGACCTGTATACGCCTACAAGCACACGCCTTAGGGTTTATACACACAGCGTAAATCCGATAGTTATAAGCCCGCTTGCCGTAGCCCTTTACTAAAGCTTTCGGATATCTCACTGTACCTTCACTTTCACCTTACCTTTCTATCACTTATATCTTATAAGTAATAGATTCAACCGATCTATAAGCTACCTAGCTTAAATATCCACTAAAAAGCTACGCACACTAGACCTCCTGGATTACTACTATATAAGACTATACAGTAGAAAATAGTGTGTAGCAATACACTAATCCTGATCAACCGCCTGCTACGCCGCTGCAGGAACCGATAAAGCCGCAGATATCTGATATAGCTAGGCAGCTGTCTAATACCTTTATATCTAATGAACCCTTACCTATATACCTAATTAATCTTACACTAAATCAAGTATCTATCTATAGAATCCTTCTTGACGAATACAATTCGTCTAGGTCTGATTTTAAGCAATACATACGATTAATTTAGTCTCTTAAGTAAGGTATTCAATTATCTCTTACACCTAAAGGAAGAAAGATAATCAACAGCCTATCACTACGCGACGTAATTATATAGCTATGCGCTATATTCGCCCGATTAGACTAATCGAAGAATCGGTAAATCCTGCGTAATTAGAATAAAATCAAGCGCTAAGCGCTACTATCTAAATCCTCTTAACTTACTATATAGGGCTAAAAGTAGATTATTTGTAAATCATAAGGAAGTTAGGCTAATATCTCTTACTTCTAAGACCCTCTCGCTTTAGTCTACGACTTCTTAGAGGCTATTCAACTAAGCGACTAAGGCTTCTATATATTCTAATACAATATAATCCTTTAGGGCTTACAGCAGCCTATACTCACTAAATTAGTTAATCTCTTCGTCGAACAATATCGACTAATTACACCGTCTACACACAATAGGCGACAGATTGTATATTAAACCTATTAGGGCCGAAACCCTGATAAAGAATCGGAATTAAACGAAACATTAACAAAACCGGGCCGAAAGGGTAAGGGCGCCTGCCTATATAAGGGTCTACTAAGCAACAGCTATCACGATTTTGATTAATACAGCTATATCAACCCGCTAGTTAGGCTAAAGGATTAGAAGCCTAGCAGAAAGGCCTAGTAAGTATTCAAACAACAATATAAATACTTACTAGGATTTAAGAAGGCCTATTAGTATATAATCAAAAAGTATCAAAAATTAGATAAATCTGAATCAGACGAAATAGCCGAATTAGACGAATCGCCTAAATCGACTAAAAGAGATACATTTTCAGTATATATTCCGAGAGAGTAAACTAATAATATCTTCCGAAGCAACGATAGTAAGGTAATAAGCACAATTTAGGTCTCTACTAAGAAAAACAATATATAGTGCTATAATACCGGAGTATTAATCTATATTACGAATAACAGAGATCTACTATTAAACTATAGGCTAGTTGTTTCCTCTGTTATAGTAGGAAATACTAAGACTATAATCCTTAGCTACGGAGAGCTTATAGTTACCTTAATAAAATCTCTTAATAGAAGCACCTTTCCTTTAAAGTATATCGTATACTACCCTAGATTCTATATCAACCTTATATTAGCAGAACGTGCTGCAAGCGCTAGAATCTATTATAATAGCAAGAATTCTACTTTAGAAGAGGGTGATAGAACACTAATTTGCTAATTAAGTGCGAAATTAGGTATTTATCTGATTAAATAGGATAAAGTGATAGATATAGGGCGCTACACTGCTAATTATATCTCTCTTCCTTTACCTATCTCTTACTTATCTCTCACTTATACTGTATATAATTATATATCTCCCCTTACTAACTAATTTAGCAAAATTGTGCTATCTTCACACACAAAGAAACAACTTAATAGCACGATTAATTAGTAGCACCGAAGACTAGGCTATATAAGCCACGATATTATATTACGCCTACTAGAGTATATATTAAACGTTATAATTAAAGATATATCTTCGCCTATTAGTTATTGCGAAGTATACAAACTAGCTAATTTATTATGTTAAGTCTCTCGATTACTAATATAATATAATCAACTATTCGAATCTCTGCACTAGGACCTTATTCACTTTAAGTAATCGCTCACGAAGACTTCCTACCTATTATATTTAGTCGATCCTGTAACTAAATATTAGCTAGCGTAAGACCTTTCTTCGAAGACTGATTTAACACAATCCCTTTCCGATTAAATCGATTTCGTACGAAACTAATTTAACCTAAGCGTCCTTATAGTGTATTTAGATAACGAGAAAGCACTATCCGACTTCTTTAATTAGTAAGCAACCGCTCGCGGAACTAAGCTAGAGACTACTCCGCCCTATTAGCCTAATCAAAATAGCTATACTAAACGATATAGTATATTAATATCAAAGATAGCTAGGCAGATAACGATTAATATAAACCTACTAAGCTATCTTTAGCCTAAGGCAGCTAAGACAGCTGTTTATATTCAAAATTGTATACCGTACCGCTCAATCAACTAGCAATCGCTATATAAAGCACTTGCAGCCTATCTAGGCGACAATACCCTATATTAGCTACAAGCTAAACCTAACCTTTCGAATATACGAATCTTCGGATATAAAGCGTACGTGCGTATCAATAAGCTTCCTAGACTAGCTAAGCTAGCGCTACGCGCAGCTATCGGCTATTTAGTAGGCTATAAAGCACACAATATTTGGCGAATTTGGATACCCTCTAATCGTCGAGTGATTCGTGCACGAGATATGCAATTTAACGAAAACGAATTCTACGATTCCTTATTGCCTAATTAAAGGATTCGCGTCTATAAAGAAGACCTATCATAGCCGATTAATACACTCGATAATAAAGAAACGCTGAAGATCCTTAACGATATCGAACAGACGATATAGCATGATCTAGGGGTAGAAGCCCTAGTATAACAGCTAATATAGATCCTGCTATACCCTTATAACCTACTAAAACCTCACTTTCACCTTATATTCAGCTTACTTCTAATTCGAATGAGCTAGACAACGAAATCCTTAGAGACTAACCGCTTACTCCTCTACTTGATCTAAAAGCAGACGAATTCGACTAATCAGACTAATCTGATTCTATCGATAATACTAGCTAATCTAGCTAGATACAGCCTTTTGTGCTAATTGATAACACTAACTTCGACCCTTCCGGCTACGAACCCCTATCTATACTAAAGCGACAACGATCCGATTCAGATACTAGCTAAGACCTAGATAAGGTTAAGTACCCTTATATTAACCTCACTTTACTTACGTAGGCCTTCCTATTAGACTAAAGTAAACAATTAAAGGTACTGATTTCATTAATTCCTCTACTACCTTCTGGCTATTATCACCTAGTTAGCTACCCTTTCGAAAGCTAATTTCGTTAAGCTATACAAATTAAATTTAATAAGCTACTAGATATATATATATTTAAACTAATTAATACAAACCTTATCATATATATATATCAGACAAATTGTAAAGGTTTAGACTAATTAGAGTGTCCTTGCTACTAATTGATCCTAATAAGATAGGTATTTGCCTATAAATCAGATAAATTAGGCTACCTTACACAATTCAAAGCACGCTTATGCGTACGAGGTAATACCTAAATCCCTGACGATTAAGACGCTTGTATTAGTACCCTTACTACTAGAACCTTTCGTACACTGATTGCGATTATTACACAATATAACCTTAAAACCTTTTAGATAGATATAGTTAATACGTTCCTGAATAGCTCGCTAAAAGAAGAAGTTTACTGCTAATATCCGCCTAGATTAGGCAAGAAATCGACGATTCTTCGCCTACACAAAGCAGTATATAGTCTACGAATCGCTAGTAAGAGATAGGAAGATAATATCAAAGAGATACTTCTCTTACTTAGATTTTAATCGTGCCCTAATAACCCTGCTCTTTACACTAATAATCGTATAGTTATTATAGTATTCGTTAACGATTTCTTTGCTGCCTATTATCGAAGTAAGAGTATATACGCTTAGTAAATCAAAGACCTTCTCTTATAACGATTTAAAATAAAAGACTATAGCGAATTAACCTAATTTATTAGTATTTAGATTATACGAGACCGATTAAAACGAAAGACCTAGCTTAATTAAGTAGTGTATATTGAAAAAATAGCTGCCCGATTTAACCTGCTAAATAACAATAAGCCTATTAACACACTACTACTAATTACCTAAAAACTTAATCTAATCTTATCAGGACTAATTAATCTAAAGTACGTTAAGCTATATTAACAAGAATATAGATTAACCTTGTTCCCTGCTATTTAGACCCGGCTAGATACTGTATTCGCTAACTAATTACTAGCAAAATCGCTTACTCGCTGTAACGAGAAGCACTTAGAAGCTGTTAATTATCTGATTTCCTACCTATATCAGACAAAATACCTTTCCCTCTGTTTCGACAGTGAAATAAGAGCTTCTATCTTTACTGCTGCCTTAGATATAAGCTTTGCTAATAATCCTAATCGAAAGAGCTCTAAAGGATTTATCTTCTGCCTATTTAGAGGCCTAATTAAATAGAAATCGCGTAAGCAGAAGACTATCACTACGTTAACAACTAAAGCCGAATTACTTACGATTAGCTATACAGCTAAGCAGCTATATTGGATTAAACGCCTCTTTTCCTTTATCCAATTTAACCCTAACTAATTAGATACAATTTAATGTGACAATAAGCAGACAGTTAACCTGCTTATACAAGAGAAATCCTCTTTCTAAACTAAGCTTCGCTACGTTGATATTTATTAACTTTAGATTCGCTAGGAAGTTTAGGCGAAACAGCTGCGAATTGAATAGATCAAATCAGCCGAAATACTAGCTAATAGACTTACTAAACGCTTTTCTGCTGAAAAACATACCGTTTTCGTTTAATAACTAGGTATAGAAATCCTCCCTATTCAATAGAAGGACCCTTTCTTCCCTTCTTCCTCTGTTTTATCTTATTTAGCTCTCACTTTGCCCTTACATCGAGAGCTAAGGGGGTGTATCAATATATAGATATACGATACCCCGCACTGAGCGTATAGATAAGCAATACACATCGGACCAATCGGATATCCACCACTACACAATATAATAATAAGATATCAACTATCTTATTAAATAGAAAGAATAACGAGTTTCCTAACACTCTCGTATCCCCTATGTTACTCTGAGAGTTTTATCAGTCTTTTTTCTTGACATTCTGCTATATACCTAAAGTTATAAATACTGCCTGTTTCCCTAGTTAAATTAAACAAGTTTAACACCATTTTCACTCACTAATAGAGCTCAAGGCAATTCTGATTTAACTGTGTTGACCCTCCACTGTTCAACCTGTTCGCTGCCGACCCACCTCTATTGCACTTTCGTCACTCTTCCATAATCGTGGTATTCGATCGACCTGTGTGCGCCTACAAGCACACGCCTCAGGGTTTATGCACACAGCGTAAATCCGACAGATATCTATAGCTTTATCGGCTCCTGCGGAGGTATAGTAGGCTATTTATTAGGATTAGTATATTTCTATATACTATTCGATAGTATATAGTCTTACACCGTAGTATATTAAGGGATCTAGTGCGCGTAGTACTTTAAAGGGTAGTTAAGCTAGGTAGCTTAAATATTAATCGAATCTATCACTTATAAAGCGAAAGTGATAGATAGGTAAGACGAAAGTAAGAGATAGATTAGAGAAGAGTAAATCCGAAAGCTTTAGCAACAGGCTGCAGCGATCGGGCTTATAACTATCGGATTTACAGGGTTAGTATAAATCCTTCTACGTACACAAGTAAGCGAGTATACATAGTTAGTTAAATCAGTATACAATTAGCGAAGAATCGTATAGGTTAGGTCAGGTCGTACGATTCAGCTCAGAATCAGAAGTTAACTTATAATAGAAGAATACTCTAACTTCATCACAATCATTAAACTTGATTCAACTAGCTATAGAAAACAGGTAGTATTTATAACTTTATAAAATCAAGGCAATACGTTAGACTAGAATCTTATAGAAATCAGGAGAAATATAGAGTGTTAAAGCTCTTTCGTTATATGTGCAATCTGTTGATGTCAATCGTTGAAGATCATCGTCACGTAGACGTTCCGTAGCATTCTGTTAAGTTCGATAGCTCTTATGGGCTTATACACCCACTTATATCGATAATAGCTATCTTAGCTACCTTAGGCTAAAGATAGCTTAGTAGGTTTATATTAATCGTTATCTGCCTAGCTATCTTTAATATTAATATACTATATTATTTAGCGTAGCTATTTTAATTAGGCTAATAGGGCAGAGTAGTCTCTAGCTTAATTCCGTAAGTAGTTGCTTACTAATTAAAGAAGTCGGATAGTGCTTTTTCGTTATCTAAATACACTATAAGGACGCTTAAGTTAAATTAGTTTTGTACGAAATCGATTTAATTAGAAAGGGATTGTGTTAAATTAGTCTTTAAAGAAAGGTCTTACGCTAGCTAATATTTAGTTATAGGATCGACTGAATATAATAAGTAGGAAGTCTTCGTAAGCGATTACTCGAAGTGAATAAGGTCCTAGTACAGAGATTCGAACAGTCGATTATATTGTATTAGTAATTAAGAGACTTAACGTAGTGAATTAGCTAGTTTATATACTTCGTAATAGCTAATAGGTAAAGATATATCTTTAATTATAACGTTTAATATATACTCTAGTAGGTATAATATAATATCGTGGCTAATATAGCCTAGTCTTCGGTACTACTAATTAATTGTACTATTAAGTTATTTCTTTATATATAAAGATAGTATAATTTTGCTAAATTAGTTAGTAAGGGGAGATATATAATTGTGTATAGTATAAGTAAGAGATAAGTAAGAGATAAGTAAGAGATAGGTAAAGGAAGAGAGATATAATTAGTAGTATAGCGCTCTATATCTATTACTTTATCCTATTTAATTAGATAAATACCTAATTTTGTACTTAATTAGCAAATTAGTGTTCTATTACCCTCTTCTAGAGTAGAATTCTTGCTATTATAATAGATTCTAGCGCTTATAGTATATTCTACTAATATAAGGTTAATATAGAATCTAGGGTAATATACGATATACTTTAAAGGAAAGGTACTTTTATTAAGAGATTTTGTTAGGGTAACTATAAGCTCTCTATAGCTAAGGATTATAGTCTTAATATTTCCTACTATAATAGAGGAAATAACTAGCCTATAGTTTAATAGTAGATCTCTATTATTCGTAATATAGATTAATACTCCGGTATTATAGCACTATATATCGTTTTTCTTAGCAGAGACTTAAATTATACTTATTACCTTACTATTGTTACTTCGGAAGATATTATTAGTTTACTCTCTCGGAATATATACTAAAAATATATATCTTTTAGTCGATTTAGGCGATTCGTCTAATTCGGCTATTTCGTCTGATTCAGCTATTTCGTCTAATTCAGATTTATCTAATTTTTAATACTTTTTAACTATATACTAGTAAGCCTTCTTAAATCCTAGTAAGTATTTATATTATTATTTAAATACTTACTAAGCCTTTCTACTAGGCTTTTAATCCTTTAGCCTAACTAGTAGGTTAATATAGCTATATTAATCAAAATCGTGATAGCTGTTGCTTAATAGACCCTTATATAGGTAGGTACCCTTACCCTTTCGGCCCGGTTTCGTTAGTGTTTTGTTTAATTCTAATTCTTTATTACGGTTTTAGCCCTAATAGGTTTAGTATATAATCTATTACCTATTATATATAGATAATATAATTAGTCGATATTATTTAACGAAGAGATTAACTAATTTAATAAGTATAGGCTACTATAAGCCCTAAAGGATTGTATTATATTAGAATATATAGAAGCCTTAGTTACTTAGTTAAATAGCCTCTAGGAAGTCGTAGACTAAAGCGAGAGGGTCTTAGAAGTAAGAGATATTAGCCTAACTTCCTTATAATTTATAAATAATCCACTTTTAGCCCTATATAGTAAGTTAAGAGGATTTAGATAATAGCACTTAGCGCTTAATTTTATCCTAATCACATAGGATTTACCGATTCTTCGATTAGTCTAATCAGGCGAATATAGCGCGTAGCTATATAATTACGTTACGTAGTAATAGGCTATTAATTATCTTTCTTCCCTTAAGTATAAGAGATAATTAAATACCTTACTTAAGAGACTAAATTAATTATATATATTACTTAAAATTAGACCTAGATAAATTATATTCGTTAAGAAGGATTCTATAGATAGATACTTAATTTAGTGTAAGATTAATTAGGCGTATAGGTAAGGGTTTATTAGATATAAAGGTATTAGACAGCTACCTAGCTATATTAGATATCTATAGCTTTATTAGTTCCTATAGCAGCGTAGTAGGCAGTTAATTAGGATTAGTGTATTACTATACACTGTTTTCTACTATATAGTCTTGTATAGTAGTAATCTAGGAGATCTAGTGTGCGTAGCTTTTTAGTGGATATTTAAGCTAGGTAGCTTATAGATCGGTTGAATCTATTACTTATAAGATATAAGTAATAGAAAGGTAAGGTGAAAGTGAAGGTAAAGTAAGATATCCGAAAGCTTTAGCAAAGGGCTGCAGCAATCGGGCTTATAACTATCGGATTTACGCTATATATATAAACCCTAGGGTATACTTAGAGGCGCATATAGGTCGATCGAATACCACGATTATAGAAGAGAGACGAAAGTACAATAGAGGTAGGTCGGCAGCGAACAGGTTAAATAGTAGAAGGTTAATATAGTTTAATCAGAATTACCTTAAGCTCTATTCGTGAGTGAAAATAGTGTTAAACTTATTGTATAAATAGGGAAACAGGTAGTATTTATAACATTAGGTATATAGTAGAATATCAAGAAAAAAGACTGATAAAACTCTCATAGTAACATAGGGGATACGAGAGTGTTAGGAAACTCGTTATTCTTTCTATTTAATAAGATAGTTAATATCTTATTATCGTATCGTGTAGTAGTGGATATCCAATTAGTCCGATATATATTGCTTATCTACACGCTCAGTGCGGGGTATCGCATATCCACATATTAACAATTACTATATATAGGCGAGTAAATTAATAGGTTATATCTCTAGAATTAGTAGCCTTTAAAGGGATATTCTATACTTTATAGGTAAAGGTTACTTATTTATTAATAGTATTAATAAGAGGTATAGTAAGTTTTACTTACTTAAGCTTATACCTTTTAATAAATTTAAAGCTTATAAGATTAATCTTAGTATAACTATTAGGGTGATTCTGCTAGCACGACATCAAAATTCTAGAGGCACAACATTTTGCCTGATTTCTGCGTGATTTCTGCGTGATTTTTGCTAAGCCTTATATACCTTACAATTACCAATTTTACCACCCACTTTCTTCTTACACATATATATCCTTTCCTCCTTCTATTCTTTCTTCTACTATTAGGCCTCACATAACCTTCTACTAGCCTACTAGCCCTACTATAATTATATAACCTACCCACTAATCTTATTCAATCTATCTACTAACTAGGTCAATTCGCCACTTAGTAATCTGCTATACCCTTCTCTTTAATTCTTTCTCTGCCATCACCAATTTCTTAGCCTTCCGACCGTAGCTAGCCCTATACCCTTACCGAAGTTTTGTCTCCTAGTTTAATAGTATTCGCCTTGTCGATATATTAGTTCTCTTTAAAGGTAGTAGTACTATAATTCCTATAGTTTTATCTATAGAAACGTAGGTACTATAGCTTCGCTTTACCCTAAATTTCCGACCGGTAATATACTTTCCCCCCTATCTTTGCTAACGCTTTACAGTCTTAAGTAGCCTCGGCTATTTAACCCCCTTTACCTAAGCTAGCTTATTAATCCGAATCTTTCCTATCCTTCTAATTCGCTACCGATTTATCTAAAATACCTAATTTATCCGAAATACCTAATTTAGCAGGATTAGCTAGTGTTATTAGTTAAAATAGGATAGAAAAAGAGATTAGCCGCTATCTATAAGATTCTTAATTATATAATTATATAGGAGACTAAGGGATTTTTAGTGATATTAGGTATAAGAGGGTAGTAGCTTCCTTGCTTAGCTAAAATCTAGCTATATATTATAAACCTTTCGAATTGCGCTTCTTAAGATTCGACTAAGGAGATTATATAAGATTAGAACTTAAAGCGAGATAGGGTAATGTTATATTTCGTCTTAGATTAAGTTAAAAGCCTGCGAATTTGTATAGGAAACGACTTAAGAAACGACTTATATAGTTATAAGAATATCGCTAGTTAAGATTTAAATTTATTGCTTAAGCTTTGCGTAGGCTCCTTCTATATAAGAAGTAGTAAGCTTATTATAATAGAGAATTCTGTTAAGGTAGTAGCGTATAAATTGCTTTGCCCTCTTACTAAACTACTACTTTTAAATATATTTAATTACTAAGGGCTTCTAGAAAAGAGGCCTTTCGTGCTTTTATCCTATCCTTAGTAGGCTTAAGGATAATCTATATAAATTTAGCCTTAATAGATTACTATTCCTTAATAGTCCTCTTTAAATTATCTAAAAGAGGGTCTTATAAGAGTAATTGCTTTAAAATTATTTAGCTATAGACAAGTTTTAATATTCTTTATAATATACTAGAGACAGAGTATAAAAGTTAAATCCTTAAAGACCTCCCTGTATATATTTAAAAGAGCGTCTATATCGTCAGAGAAGATAATACCTAGAGCTTAAATCTTTACCTGTATAAGCTGTATTTAAAGAGCTTAAAATATCTAAAGATATAACAATTCTTGCTTATTATTAACAAAGCAATAGGCTATATAGAAGGTTTTCCTTATTAAGGTTTGTCCGATAATATTAATTATCGGTATATTATACCTAATTATCTAAAATAAATTAGTTTTATCTTATCTTTCTCTTACTTTCCTCTTATCTTTCTCTTATTTATCCTATCTTACTAATTAGTCTTATATATAGTATCTATCTATATAATATTTAGATAAATACGAAGAAATTAAAGGCTAATCCTTAAGATAAAAAGGATTCTAGTTAGCCGCTGCCTATTATCTAATTCGTACTAGATAATCTACCTAGGTAGGCTCTTTATAACTGCTTTAATTAATATACGCCCGGTAAGGAAAAGGGATCTAATTCGGGCGCGGAGGTTGTAGAAGTCTTTTAAGTTTAGTAGACTCTCCTTAGACTCTAAAAGTGTTAAAACTACTGTCGGATTTACGGGGTCAGCATAAATCCTTCGGCGTGCACAAGCAAGCGAGTGTGCACGGTTGGTCAAATTAGTATACGATTGGCGAAGAATCGTATAGGTTAAGTCAGGTCGTACGATTCGGCTCAGAATCGGAAGTTAACTTATGATAGAAGAATACTCTAACTTCATCACAATCATTAAACTTGATTCAACTAGCTATAGAAAACAGGCAGTATTTATAACTTCATGAAATCGAGGCAATACGTCAGACTAGAATCTCATAGAAATCAGGAGAAATAGAGTGTTGAAGCTCTTTCGTTATGTGTGCAAGTTGTTGATATCAATCGTTGAAGATCGTCGTTACGTAGACGTTCCGTTATATTCTGTTAAGTTCGATAGCTCTTGTGTGCTTATACACCTACTTATATCGACACACACCCTTAGCTCTTAATGTGAGGTCAAAGTGAGAGCTGAATGAGAGATATCAGAAGGAAGGGGATTTCTCTGCAGGTAAGATCTCTATACCTAGCTGTTGAACAAAGGCAGTATGCTTTTCTACAGATAAGCGCTTCGTAAGGCCGTCGGCTATTATTTCGGCCGATTTAACCTATTTAATTCACAATCGTCTAGCTTAGACTTCCTAGCGAATCCAAAGCTAGTAGATATTAATATAACGAAGTTTAGTATAAAATATTGATTTCTCGCGCGTGAGTAAATTAACTGTCTGCTAATTATTATATTCGATTATATCTAATTAGTTAGTTTCGAATTAGATAAAGGAAAAGAGGCGTTTGATCTAGTATAGCTGCTTAGCTGCGTAGCTAATAGCTAGTAATTCGGCTTCTGTAGTCGATATAGTAATAGTCTTCTGCTTACGCGATTTCTATTTAATTAGGCTATTAAATAAGCAGAAGATGAATCCTTCAGAGCTCTTTCAGTTAGGATTATTAGTAAAGCTTGTATCTAAGGCGGTAGTGAAGATAGAAGCTCTTATTTCGCTGTTAAAGTAGAGCGAAAGGTATCTCGTTATATAGAGATACAGTATTAAATAGTTAATAGCTACTAAATACTTCTTATTACAGCGAGTAAGCGATTTAGCTAGTAATTAGTTAGCAAATATAGTGTCTAGTCTGGTCTAAATAGCAGGGAAAAGGGTAGATCTACACTTTTGTTAATATAGCTTGATAATCTTCGGGTTAATTAGTTCTATTAGAATTAGATTAAGCTTTTGTGTAGCTAGAAGTAGTAGTTTTAGGGCTTTCTAGCTATTTAGTAGGTTGAATCTAGTAGTTATCTTTTTAATATAGGCTACTTAATTTAGCTAGGTTTTTCGTTTTGATCGATCACGTACGATTCGAATACTAATAAACTATATCAGTTCGCCGTAATCCTTTTTTTCGAATCGTTCTAAGAGTAGTCTTTTGATTTACTGAGCGTATAAACTCTCACTTTTGTAATAGGCAGTAAGGAAATCGTCGACGAATACTATAATAATTATACGATTATCGGTATAAAGGGCAGGGTTATTAGGGCAAGGTTTAAATCTAAGTAGGAGCAGTATCTCTTTAATATTATCTTCCTATCGCTTACTAGCGATTTATAGGCTATAAACTACTTTGTGTAAGCGTAAAACTATCGATTTCCTGCCTAGTCCTAGGGGATATCGGCAGTAAACTTCTTCCTTTAGCGAGCTATTTAAGAAGGCGTTAACAGTATCTATCTAAAAGGTCTTAAGGTCAAATCGTGTGATAATCGCGATAAGCGTACGAAACGTTCTAGCCGCAAGTATGCTAGTGCGAGTATCTTAGTCGTTAGGAACTTATGTGTCTTTACGTATATATAAGCAGGCTTTGAAGCGTGTGAGATAGCCTAATCCGTCTGATTTATAAGCGAATACCTATCGTATTAGGATAAACTAGTGGCGAGGATAATCTAATTGGTTAATGCCTTTGCAATTCGTCTGGTATGCGTATGTGACTAGATATGCGCTTATTGGTTTAAATATACGTATATCTATAAGCTTATTGAATTTAATCTGTATAGCTTAACGAAATTGGCTCTCGAAAGGGTAGCTAGCTAGCTGATTGTAGCCGGATAGTATAGGTGGAATAGAGGATATCAGAATTTTTGGCTGCTTTTGTATACTTTAGTCTAGCAGGAAAGCCTGTATAAACGCTATAAGGTTGATATAAGGGCGCTTAGCTTCGTCTCGGCTAGTATCTGAATCAGATCGTAGGCGTTTAGTTGATATAGTAAGCGGCTTATAGCCGGAAGGGTCAAAGTTAGTGTTATCAATAAGCACGAAAGGCTATATCTAGCTAGATTAGCTAGTATCTTTAGTATCAGAAGGGTCTGATTGGTTAGATTAGTCGAATTCGTCTGCTTTTAGATCTAGTAGAGGAGTAAGTAGTTAGTCTCCAAGGATTTCGTTATAATCGTTAGGATCAGAAGTGAGCTGAAAGTGAGGCGAAAATGAAGTTTCGGAAGGCTAAGAGGGTATAGCAGGATCTAAATTAGCCGTTATACTAGGGCTTCTACCCCCTAGATTATGCTGTATTGTCTGTTAGGAGGTAATTAGTATATCGATATCGTCAAGGATCTTCAGCGTTTCTTTATTATCAAGAGTAGTAATCAGCTACAATAGATTACTATCTTTATAGATACGAATCTTCTGATTAGGCAATAAGGAATCGTAGAATTCGTCTTCGTTGAATTGTACGTCCTGTGCACGAATCACTCGGCGATTAGAGGGTATCTAAATTCGCTAAATATTGTGTGCTTTATAGCCTACTAGGTAGCCGATAGCCGCGCGTAGCGCTAGCTTAACTAGTCTAGGAAGCTTGTTAATGCGCACGTACGCTTTGTATCCGAAGATTCGTATATTCGAAAGGTTAGGCTTAGCTTGTAGCTAATATAGTGTATTATCGCCTAGATAGGCTGCGAGTGCTTTATATAGCGATTGCTAGTTAATTGATCGGTGTAGTATACGATTTTGAATATAAATAGCTATCTTAGCTACTTCAGGCTATAGTGTTATGATATATCCTGGCATAAGGTTATTCCTAAGTGTTAGTGCCTCAGGCTTCCCGGGCCTGATAAGCCGGCAGGCCTTCCCCATATATTAGTGCATCAGGCTTCCCGGGCCTGATAAGCCGTCAGGCTTTCTGTGGAGGCTCGCTAGGGCTTCGGTATCAGTACGTGTACGAACTCCTGCAGGGAACACCCTTAACAGAGGTTATATAAGCCTTGTGTTTCACCCCGTTCCTATTTCCCTACTAAGGATATATCTCCTTCCTGTTTGAGCGATGAGACTGTATATAAATTGACCTATATTGAAGAGGTTTTACGATCCTTAAGAAACAGTTCTTAACCTTTCTACACTATTAACTTAGCTCTATTTCTCCTACCTAATTAACAGGCCTCTATCCTAACTTATAGAGTATATCCTTACAATTTCTGTTTCTTCTTCTTCGATTACCTAGGAGAAATAGCACTAAGGACCCGTTCTACTCCCTCTACCGAAGGGGCACCGAACCCTCCCTGTATTACAGAAGAAATCCTAATTACGACCGACTAGGGTTTAACCCTAACCGATCTTAATACTAACCTCGCAGCTACTTAAGCTACTATAGAAAAGCTATAGAGGCTCAAAGATTTATAAGACTAAGCCGAAACGCTTAGATTATAGCTTATAGGACAAAACCTAGACAAAACTCTGTCGAACCTATACTAGGACCCCTACGAATTATCAGGAAAGGGTTAGGATATTAAGCTTAAAAATATTCCTATATTTACTCTTAACTCTTCACTACAATAACGACAAGAATAGCTCCTAGACCTCTAATAGTAATTCGAAGGAGATTTAAGGCGCTATTACGATAGTCGGACCTAAATCCTTAGAGTATTAAGCTATATAGATATAACCTATTAGTAGAGATAGTACCGATATATTAACGAAAAGGCACTAATTACTAACCGGAATCTTAAAGAAGACTAGCCCTACTTTAAGGATTAGACCCTAACCCTTATTAAGAACGTAGCTAGTCTCTAATCTAAAGTAATAGGCTAGCTCGAAAGGGCCTACTAGCTAAAAGATAAGGACCTATAAGAGTTTTACGCCTGTTTAGATACCCTAGAACGCTACTTCCTAAGGGTAGCTAAGAAAGAGAGAGCCCTTTCCTTCTTTACAAAACTTCTGTACAACCTCTAGAACAATATCTGCTACTATATTATAAAACTCCTAGAGACCCGTAAGGAGATAATTAATATTACGTACTACTTCTAGGACTTATAGCGATTAGAAACGAATTAAAAGCAAAAGTATACAGAGACTATAGATAAACCCTTATGAAAGAGGAATTCAACTAAGAGAACCTAAGATAACAAAAGATCCCGAAAGCCCTAAACCGATAAGAATACGCCTACAAAAGACTACCTAAACCCTATCGGAGACAACAGGAAACGTAACTAATACTTTAACTACAGGAGCGAAAAGTATTACTCTAATAAATACCCCGATCCGCTAAAGGATAAACCTACTACTACTATACAATCTGCCCTACAGGGAAACAATAACAAGACAGATTAAATCCTACAGATCTGTCTCTCCCTATAGTAGGAACCTAAACTTAGTTCTATATCCTAGTTATAGTCACTACCCGAAACAATCTCGAAACCTATACCGACCTTAATAGTTATATTAAGGTCGACCTTATAAGCTTCGAATTTGCTAAAAAGTATAAGCTTAATTAAGCGAAACTTACTACACCCCTTATCGATACTATTAACAAACAAGTAACCCCTACCTACAGAGTATAGAACGTCCCCCTAAAGGCTACCGATTCTAGGGGTACAACCCGTCGATTCACTCGCCTATATATAGCAATCGACTAAGACCCCTAGCTAGAAGGAAGCCCTATACTCCTCTCTATAACTACGATTTACGACCTAGATATCTATATCGCAGGACGAAGCGGCCTCTAATAGTTTAGAACGTTATCTATCGAAATTCTTCTACCTATACGCTTTGCTAAGAAAGCCTAAAACTATGCGTACGTCTTCGCTATAGTTAAACTACCTAAAGAAGTGTAGCTTCTAATCGACTGTAATACCGACGAAACTGCACCGGAACCCTACCGATTACCCCCCGAACTATTAAAGTTTAACGAGTTCTTCTTATCCTAAAACTCGAAGACCCTACCTTTATCGAATAAATACGACTACGCTATTAACCTTATACCCGGAGCGAAGGTCCTGTATAGGCCTATCTACCCTCTATCGCAAAAGGAGCTCGCTAAACTACGTAAATATATCAACGAGAATCTTAAGAATAGCCGAATCTGCGAATCTAAAAGTCTAGCCGGAGCCACTATTTTATTCGTACTAAAAACCGACAGAGGCCTCTACCTCTATATTAACTACTGAGGACTTAATAAGGTTTCGGTAAAGAATCGCTACCCTTTACCCCTAATTTCGGAGATCTTAGACTAACTCACCGGTTTAAAGGTCTTTAATAAGATCGATATCTAAGATGCCTACTACCGAATTTGTATTAAGGAAGGCGACGAATAGAAAATAGCTTTCCGTACTCGTTATAGGCACTACGAATATATAGTTATACCCTTCGGCCTTACGAACGCGCCTATAACCTTCTAGAACTATATCTATATTACGCTTCACGATATTCTCGATACCTTTGTAGTAGCTTACCTTAATAATATCCTGATCTTTTTAGCAGACCGGGATTTATATATAAGCTACCTTTATTAGGTGCTTAAATAGCTATAGAAAGCAGGCCTGTACGCTAAGCCTAGTAAGTACGTATTCTATTAAGACTAGGTTAAATTCCTAGGTTTCGTTATATCCCCTAAGGGCGTTTCGATAGACCCTCGCCGGGTTAGCGATATTGCTTTATAGGAGATTCCTAAAATATATAAGGATATCTAGGTATTCCTAGGATTTTATAATTTCTACTATAGGTTTATTAAGAATTACTCTTATATTACACTGCCTCTTACAGCCCTACTAAAAGGCAGTAAAAATAGGCAAAAGCTAGGTTAGGTTAACTTAACTCTTAGCGAAAAGGTAGCGTTTTGCTGCTTAATCGCTACCTTTTAGTCTACGCCTCTTCTTCGACACTTTAATCTATCAAAGCCTATTCGGTTAGAGACCGATACGTCTGATAACGCTATAGCAGGGATCCTCTCTTAGCCTAACAAGAGTAGGATATAGTATCTAGTAGCGTTCTAATCGCAGAAGTTTAGTAGGGCAGAGACCCTCTATAGAACACCGGACTAGGAGCTATTTACTATTATATATTCGTTTAAATATTAGTAGTACTACCTTAAGGGGAGTATACACCTAATTAAAGTGTTCTTAGACTATTTAAACCTTTAAGCTTTTATAAAGCAACTAAAGCTTAATAGTAGGTAAGCGCGGTAGTGCTTAGCCCTTATACTATTTGATTTTGTAATAAAATATTACGCTAGGAAGAATAATCCTGCGGATAGACCCTCTTAGCGTTAGCTCCTAAGTGATTATAAGGTTAACTTAATTTCGCTGTTAAGCCGCTAAATAGCTAGCGAATCGCAGATAACTAATTACTATTCTGTTATAGTCTAGTCGCTAACTATAAGTACGCTTACCTTAAATATCTTACACTTCGAAGAGAATAAAGATAGGGATAAATCGATTAGTGCAATCGATTAGAGGGAGCTTAGGCGTACGCGCTATCTCCCTAACGTATAAGTAAAGCTAGCTTATACCTCCGAGTAGGTATACCTTACTAAGGTAGGTACAGACCTTAAGGAGCTTATTAGGCAACTTTAAGGCGAAGACCTAGAGACTTAGCGCTGAAAGACTGCTATATAGTTATTAACTCTAAGGTTTAAGGGCTAGAGTATTAGACCCGAGGGTCTTATACAGTTTAAAGAATATATTTATATCCCTACAGGGAGTAACTTAAGAAACACACTAATAAGTATATATTATAATAACCCCCTTACTAGCTACTTTAATTATATAAGAACCCTTAAGCTAATAAAAAGGAAATATTATTAGCCGAATATCTATATAGACGTCGCCGAATACGTCCGGGCTTATCAGACCTACTAGGGTATTATAGTAAAGAGATATAAGCTGTATAGGAAGCTACAGCCGCTCCTAATTCCTTTAAGGCCTTTCTTAGAAATTTTAATAGACTTTATAACAGGCTTACCGCTAATAACCTACGAAGGGAAGCTAGTCGATACGATCCTAGTTATTATTAATAGGTTTACGAAATAGTCACTATTCCTCGCTGTTTCTACGACGATTACCGCAGTAAAACTTACTAAGATCTTCTATAATTATATTAAGCTACGCTTTAGACTACCTAAAGGTATTATTTCAGACTAGGGGTCCCTATTTATTAGTAAGTTTTAGTTAAATCTATACTACCTTACCTAAGTACGCCTAAGGCTCTTAACAGCGTTTTACCCCTAAACCGATAGCTAAACAGAGCGTATAAACTAAACGCTTAAGTATTATCTTTAATGTTTCGTAGCTAATAACTAAGTTATATAGCCGAACCTCCTTAGATCTACTAAGTTTGTATATAATAATATAGCGAACGTAACAACTAGTGTCTCTCTATTCTAAGTACTAATAGGCTACTTATTAGATTTCCGTTAATGTTTCGAGGGCGAAACTTCTTACAGAGAGGTCCTAGTAGTATCCGTACGAATTAAAAAACTTAAAGCGCTCCGTTAAAAGCTATAGGAATACTAGCGAAAGGTAAGCGAAACTATAATAAAACACTATAATAAGGATTATATTCTTATATAGTTCAAGAAGGGAGATCTTATCGGCTTATTAATAAGGAACCTAAGGTTAAAAGGAAGCAGGAAACTAGCTCCCTGCTTTATTAGGCCCTTCCGAATCTTATAGACTATTAGAGAATAAGCTTACTACCTAAGCTTACCTTAGTAGTATAACCGAATCCACAATATCTTTTACGTATCTTTACTTAAGCTATAGCGGAATCTCTATAGAAAGAATAACAAACCCTTACTAATACCTAAACTTAAGGAGGAGGATAAGTACGAAGTAGAAGAAGTACGTAATAAGAAGCTAATCGAAGGAGAAAACCACTTCCTCGTTAAATAGAAAGGCTAGCCCTTAAAATATAACTAATAGGTCTACTACGAAGATATAGAAAACGCTACAGAAGTAATATAATCTTACTCGAAATAAAAAGGAGTAAAGAATTCCCTAATTACTAAGAAGAAGTAACAAAAATACACCGAATCCCTAGCAAAAGCCGGTAAAATATATAAATAGAGGAAGCCTTAAGAGCAACCTCTAACTAGATTATTAGTAAAGAGATCTATACAAAAGATCCCCGCCGGAAAAGTAACGAATAGCTACCGAAACTATAACGAAAGTACCTAGCTCTACTAAGCAAAGGGAAGGGAAAAGATAACCCCTAAATTTCCTCTAGGGGCAGAGGAAAATCGATTATAGTCCGCTCCTCTAACTTATCTCCGCTAATAAAAATATTGCTATTATTATCCGAATCTTAGTTATCCTAGGCCTTACAAACTACCTACGAAACACTATCGAAAAAGGTACGTTTTCCTAGAGTCTAAGTAATATATCCCTTATCCCTAGGAAGTAAGCGAAGGAGCTGCTTCGAGAACCGCGTAGCCTTCTCCTCCTTAGTATTAAGAGGACTAGGAGCAGGAACAGAGGGAAGTTTAGAGCAGCAGGCTATAAGAAACGCGTTATAGTTAGTATAGTTTTGCTATCGAAATTGTGGTTAGAATATACCGAAACCTACGATCTATAAATATACCTTAATATATACCTTATTCCCGGTTAACTAATACTCCTTGCGGTAAGCCTATTCCGAAACGTCGAAGCAATACGCTAGTTCCTTTATAAATTCAGCAACCTTTCAGCAGACCTCTAAGGGATATAGCTACTCTATAAACTATTCTAGATTAGCCGGGTTAACTATCTAGAACACCCGACGAGCCTACGCGAACATAAGATTTAGGTCCTAACAATCTCCTAGTATCGCAGTCGCGGCCTACAGAATTATTAGCTTTTGTCTTTAAAGAACTTAGCGAAACCTACAGGAATATATATCGAAGCATAGCCGGAATACTGCTTATACGAGACCGAAGCCTTAGCATCGCGAATACACTCTACAGCGAAAGGTAAGCCTAGGGTCACGTCCCACTCAGCAATCGTCGTACGCAGACAGTATATACACTAGAGGATTATTATAAAAACAGGGTTGTCTAGGAGAGGACGAGTAGTAGTGTAGGTTCTAGGAGGTATCGTGAGGTTTTCGATAGCGAATAGACAGTGAAACGATAGTGAAAGGGTGCGCCTTGATAAGGGTATAGGAAAAGAGATAGAAGAGGATAAAGGAGGAAGAAGAAAAGGAGAGGGTGATGTTAGCGATGTTAACAAAGAAACGCGTTTCCTTTATTTGCCCCTCTACTAGGCAACCCCCTAGTGTTGACCTTCCCTCTTTCTAGCCTATACGCTCCTTCCTTATTTGACTGCTACTCTTTATGATTGTTTACGCGTCTGTTTACCTCGCTTGAGGGCAAGCGATCCTTGGAGGGAGGATAATTGTTATAATATATCCTGGCATAAGGTTATTCCTAAGTGTTAGTGCCTTAGGCTTCCCGGGCCTGATAAGCCGTCAGGCTTTCTGTAGAGGCTCGCTAGGGCTTCGGTATTAGTACGTATACGAACTCCTGCAGGGAACACCCTTGACAGAGGTTACACAAGCCTCGTGTTTTACCCCGTTCCTATTTCCCTACCAAGGATACATCTCCTTCCTGTTTGAGCGATGAGACTGTATATAAATTAACCTATGTTGAAGAGGTTTTACGATCCTCAAGAAACAGTTCTTGACCTTTCTACACTATTGACTTGGCTCTATTTCTCCTACCTGATTGACAGGCCTCTATCCTGACTTATAGAGTATATCCTTACATATAGATAGCTTAGTAGATTTGCATCAATCGTCATCTGCCTAGCTATCTTTAATATTAATACACTATATCGTTCGGCGTAGCTATTTTAGTCAGGCTGATAGGGCGGAGTAGTCTCTAGCTTAATTCTGCGGGCGGTTGCTTGCTAATTAAAGAAGTCGGATAGTGTCTTTTCGTTATCTGAATACACTGTAAGGACGCTTAGGTTAAATTAGTTTCGTACGAAGTCGATTTGGTTAGAAAGCGATTGTATTAAATCGGTTTTCGAAGGAAGGTCTTACGCTAGCTGATATTTAGTCACAGGATCAACCGAATATGATAGGTAGGAAGTTTTCGTGAGCGATTACTCGAAGTAAATAAGGTCCTAGTGCAGCGATTCGAACAATCGATTATATTGTATCGGTAATCGAGAGATTTAACGTAGTGAATTAGCTAGTTTATATACTTCGCAATAGCTGATAGGCGAAGATATATCTTTAATAGTGATATTTAATAAGTACTGTAGTAGTTGTGTTATAACGTTGTGGCTGATATAGCCTAATCGTCGGTACTATTAGTCGATAGTTCTATTTAGCGGCTTCTTTGTGTGTGAAGATAGGGCAATCTTATCGAGTTAGCTAGTAATATTATTATTAAGTAAATCGGAAGTAAGAGATAGCTAAGAGATAGGTAAAGGAAGGGAAACGTGATTAACAGAGTGTCCGGTAGTAGATATTTCGTCCTATTTAATTAAATAAATGCCTGATTTCGTATTTAATCGGTATATTAGCGTACTATCCTTCTCCTCTAGCGTATAGTCTTTGCTATTCAGATAGATTCTAGCGCTTATAGCTCTTTCTATAGAGATTAGGTTGATATAGAATCTAGGGCAATATACGACGTGCTTTAAGGGAAAACTAGTTCTATTAAGAGATTGTGTTAGCTTTAAGATAAGCTCTCTATATCCGAGGATAGTGGTCTTAGTATTTCCTACTATAACAGAGGAAATAACTAGCCTATAGTTTGATAGTAGATCTCTGTTGTTCGTGATATAGATAGATACTCTAGTATTATAGTATTAGGTATTATTTTTCTTAGCTAGGATCTAAATCGTGCTTATAGCTTTCCTATTATCGGCTCGGAAGAGGTCTTTAGCTTACTGTTTCGGGATATAGGCAGAGAAAGTATCCCTAGTCGTCGTTTCTTCGTCTAGTAGAGCTTACTCTAGCTCGCGCTTGTGTATATACTTCTAGTTACCCGATTTAGCTAGCTTTTAGTGTCTTTTAACTGTAAGGTTGTATATAGTCTTAAATACAGGTAATGATTCGCAAATCTTTTAGAAGGTCTGTTAAATTTCTTCGTCTAACTACTAGCCCTTAGGCCTAGCGCGTAGATTAATGTATAGATATCTGTTGAAATCGTGGTTGCTGTTATTAGGTAGACCCTAGCAAGGGCAGGTGCCCTTTCAGCGTAGTTTCGGTGGCTTTTCGTTACTATTATCGTTATTATCGGGCCCTCAGCCCTAATAGGTTGTGTAAGTAATCTGCTGTCTGCTACCGCTAGTAGACAACGGTAGGGCTGATCGATATTAGTCGATAAATTAATTAACTAGCTCTGTTAAAGTAGGCTGCTTTATCCCCTAAAGGATAGTGTTATACTAGAACGTATAGAAGCTTTAATCGCAAGGTTAAATAGCCTCTAGGAAGTTATAAATTAGTAATAAGGGATCTTAGAACTAGGTAATATTAGCCTATTCGCCGTCGGCTTAGCAAATCACCTATTTCTAGCACTATATAACTAGGTTAGAAGGCTTAGTAGGCGGCGTTTAGCGCTTCAATGTATCCTAATCGCGTAGGATTTAGCGGTTCTTCGATTAGCTAGATAGAGCGAATATAGCACGTAGCTTTATAATAGCTTCGCGTAGGGATAGGCCGTTAACGATTTGCCTTCCCTTAGGCGTAAGTGATAAGCGAATACCTTACTTTAGCAATTCGATTACGCGTATATAGCGAAGGTAGTCTGATTTCGACGACTTATACTTGCTTAGCAGAATCTTGTAGATTAATAGCTAATCAGGTGTGAGATTAATTAGGCGTATAGGTAAGGGTTCGTCAGATATAAACGTATTCGATAGTCGTTTAACTATATCAGATATCTGTGGCTTTATCGGCTCCTCCGGAGGTGTAGCAGGCTGTTTATTAGGATTAGTGTATTTCCACACACTATTCGATAGTATATAGTCTTGCACTGTAGTATACTAAGGGATCTAGTGCGCGTATCACTTCAAAGAGTAGTTAAGCCAGGTAGCTTGAATATTAGTCGAATCTATCACTTATAAAGCGAAAGTAATAGACAGGTAAGACGAAAGTAAGAGATAGATCAGAGAAGAGTAAATCCGAAAGCTTTAGCAACAGGCTGCAGCGATCGGGCTCATAACTGTCGGATTTACGGGGTCAGCATAAATCCTTCGGCGTGCACAAGCAAGCGAGTGTGCACGGTTAGTCAAATCAGTATACGATTGGCGAAGAATCGTATAGGTCAAGTCAGGTCGTACGATTCGGCTCAGAATCGGAAGTTAACTTATAATAGAAGAATACTCCAACTTCATCACAATCATTAAACTTAATTCAACTAGCTATAGAAAACAGGCAGTATTTATAACTTCATGAAATCGAGGCAACACGTCAGACTAGAATCTCATAGAAATCAGGAGAAATAGAGTGTTAAAGCTCTTTCGTCATGTGTGCAAGTTGTTGATGTCAATCGTTGAAGATCGTCGTCACGTGGACGTTCCGTCGCATTCTGTCAAGTTCGATAGCTCTCGTGTGCTTATGCACCCACTCATGTCGACAACTACTATAGGTTTTAGGCCTGTTTTAAAGTAATTAAGGAGTCGCGCTTCCTTTTCCTTCCTCTCTTTTTGCTGTAGTAGAACTAGGAGATTTAGTGGAATTAGGCTATAATTGTGTTTACTATATTTTACTACTATCTTATAACGATCTAGAGCCTCTTTCCTACCCTTCCGATAGCTAATATATATTATATAGGGCAATTAGTCCAATTTTGATAACCTCGCGAGATTTAGCCTTAGATAAGACCGAAGGGTCTTTAGTAGGCTTTAGCTAAAGGGAATATAAGAGTTTAACCCTTCTTAGATTTAACCTTCTTGTTACTAGAGTAAAACCCTGTTCCTTTGCTGATTCTTGGAGGGCTTCCTTTGCAAGGTCAATCGTATCATAGAATTGTGGTAGGCTTAGTGGTAGTGTAGGTAGTATTGTATAAGACTTTGGAAAATCCATAGTTGCTAGGGTAGGGGGGAGGAGGTTCCGGGCAAGATACATTAAACTAGATTAGTGTGTAGGTCATATAATAATAGTAGGGCTATTAGGAAGTTATGTGATTATAATAGGAGAAGAAAGAATAGAAGGAGGAAAGGATGTGTGTGTGTAAGAAGAAGTGAGTGGTTAAATTAGTATTGTAAGGCGCGTAAGGCTTGGCAAAAATCAGGCAGAAATCAGGCAAAATATTGTGCCTCCAGAATTTTGATGTCGTGCCAGCAGAATCACCCTTTATATACAGTCTCATCGCTCAAACAGGAAGGAGAGGTATCCTTGGTAGGGAAATAGGAGCGGGGTGAAACACGAGGCTTGTGTAACCTCTGTTAAGGGTGTTCCCTGCAGGAGTTCGTACACGTACTGATACCGAAGCCCTAGCGATCCCTCACAGAAAGCCTACCGGCTTATCAGGCCCGGGAAGCCTGAGGCACCAACACTTAGGAATAACCTCATGCCAGGGTATATCATAACAAGCTCCTACTTTAGTAAATATTATTTTTAATCTAAATTTCTATGAATTCTGTGTAAGCGCATTGAAAAAGGTCATGGAAATCCCTCTATACGGGCGTTCCTGTAGATTTGCTCAGGACTAGTGCTTACTGTTTGCCCTTCTAGCCTCTAGTGTTAGGGGAGAGAACGGAAACAAGATGGTGGAGGGTTGGAGTGAGGAGAGAACGCAGTCTCTGTCTCTGTTAGTGTTATCTGATAAACCGCGAGATTGATTTGATTGATAACACGGGATACGAAGGAGGAGATATGTATTATACAGTACAGTACCCACCCCGTATGTAATTTTGTCTTGTGCAATCTGATTCCGTGATCCTGCATCAGCCCACCCGGAAAATGCCGTTGTTTCGTTAGGCGACATCTTGCCTTAGCTCAGGGCCTCGATTTCTTTTCCTTCCCCCCTTTTTAGAGGTCTTTACCTGGGACGCAGTGTAGGTATCATACCACGTATATAGGCGTCAATTCTTTTTGTCTATTACATTACTTGATCTGTTTCCGGCGCAAGAAGAAGACGCGGTATACACGAGTTTGTATAGTACACAAGATATATGATACATAACAGGGTAAGTCCAGACTCTCCCCAGTCCCTTTTATTTGCTAGCTTGAATGCATTGTCGATCTGGGGGCTCAATGGATACGATGCCCTAGCCTGGCGAACACCATATCGAGTAGGTCGATCCTGAGGTCCTCTTCCCCACAGCAGACCAACCAGGATACTCGTCGCGCGTTTGCATTTCTTTAGACTACTCTATATTATTGTTCAATGTATATTATGTCGAGTATAGGTCAGTGTCTTAGACTGTATTATGCTGGAAGTGATGTGCTTTTTCTTTTGTCTCTGTCTCTTTCCCCCTCTTTTTTGGGGGGGGATTCCATGCGAAAGTAATTATTGACTCCTCATTCTCATCGGCCAGGGCTCTGTATTAGGGTAAAGCATGATATAGATCGGGTAAAGAGCATCCTGTATGTATGTATAGTAGTCGTATACTGTTGTACATAATAATCATTAATCCTGTATGTTTTATCCTTTACCCGGAGACTAGGAATGTGGCAGAATCTGATAACGAACTTTAATCATTCCCTGGCCGAATCTGGCGTTCCCTCCCGCTTTTTATTCTCCATAGCCGACAGCCGTAATTTTCAACTGCTCCCTTCGCCACCTCCCTCCTCTTCTCAATTGACAATCCCGACCATTTCCTTAAGTCTGCACTATCCTCCTTCGTTTTAAATCGTCAAAAGGAACCTGTTACTCTAGAAGGCTGCTACTTCCGTTCCCGTTTTTTCGCCTTTCCTACCTTTCGCCCCCCCCCCCCCCCCCCCAACACTCATTTTGAGCGGCTCTTCCCGACTCTTCCCTTCCAACCCCCTCCGACACCCCAACAGCTCTTTGAGTTTTTCGCCTGCTCTCCATGGGTACGTGCCAGATACATTATTCTTCCTTCCCTAATGTACCCTTCTTATTTACTCACCATCGCCTATCTTAACAGTCCACGCCATCAATTCGATCATGCCGTCGACGACCGTCGCCTCGTCAGAGTCTCGCCCCCGCAAAGGCACCTTCCCAGAGATTCCGGTGTCGTCAACTTCACATCCCGACAATCCAATCCCTGAAGAGCCGCGCGGCGTGCGATCACTTTCCGTGACCGATATTACCTTCAATGGCTCATCTGCCTCTCAAGAAACCGACTACTCGGTCGGCTCTGACTCCTCCGACTCCCCAATCACCTCGCCTAGTGACACTCACATCGAAGAGGAGCTTGCAAGCAAGCCCCATGGTCGCCAACGCCGGGCTTCAACCATCCTGATATCACAGAACTCCGAGGATATGCGACGTGTCCTGGAGAATGTAGGCACAAGCGGTACCCAAAAAATCCAGTCTATGTGCTGTGGTGGAGGATGTTGCCGAGGTCGACCGTTGCAGCCGTTGGACGGTCCCATCTCCGGATTCAACTCAATAACGGCACCCGAGAATAAAGCATTCGCCAGTCTCGAGTTAAACTTAGATTTGCTCACTCTGGACAGCAATCTTTCCAACATTGCCCCGTTACCGGAGAAGACTGTTTCGTTCAAGCCAGCCCCCGCATACGCTACCGATATTTCCCTTGGTCCCGCGGATCACCCTCCGCAGTTTGTGCAACCGCATCCCCCTTACGAGGTGTATCGAGCTCCGCTCCATCATGCCCGAGAGTTGACCAAGGGCGGTGCGGAGAAGCGCACGTATCACTTCGATATCGATGTTACCGATTACCCTGCGGAGAGTGGAATGGTGGATTTCGTCGTGGGTGGGGCCATTGGCGTCTGCCCCAAAAACAAAGATGAGGATGTGGAGGACATTTTCGATCTACTCGGGGTTCCCAAGTCGATGCGCGACCGAAAGGTGTGCATGCGGACGACCCAGGGTCGCTGGCCGACTATATGGGGTGACGACAAGCCGCGGGAGCTGATCACTACACGGCGCGAGGTTCTTAGCTGGTGCTCGGATATCCAAAGTTATCCACCCACCAAGCCGCTTTTCCGCCTCCTGGCTGAGTATACGGCCGAGCAAAACGAGAAAAAGATCCTCGAGTATTTGTCCTCAGCCCAGGGTCAAGGCGCGTTCTGCGATCTTCGCACCACCTCACACATCAGCTTGTCACAGCTCCTACACGCTTTCCCCTCCTCTCGACCTCCACTTGATCATCTCCTCTCTGTGCTGAATACCCTCATGCCGCGCTTCTATTCACTTTCTCAGGACCCCATGATCTCGTGCCATTTTAAGGGCACTGAGTGCCGCCGCTTGATTGAAGTGGCTGTCACTGTTGCCGAATCTGAAGACTGGCGGGGCGGGAACCGGACCGGTGTGAGTTCTGGCTATCTCGAGCGGCTTGCGCAACGCGCGATCAAGGCCGAAGCCGCTGGCGAGAAACATGACCTCTATATCCCGATGTTCCGCGGCTTGATGGCGAACCCGCTCGCGAAGCGCTTCGCCTCCGATGGGCCTATGCTTTTGATCGGGGCAGGTGTCGGCATCGCCCCATTCCGTGGGTTCGTTCAGCGCCGTCTGCAGTCTGCCAACTGTGCCAACAAAGTCTGGGTACTTCAAGGTGTACGTGACTCCCTGCTCGATGAGCTGTATAGCGGCGAGTGGGGTGTGCACGAGGACAAGGTTCGCACCGTGGTACAAAGCCGCCGGGGCGAGAGCCGCTATGTGCAGGAGGAAGTGCGCCATCAGGCAGATCTGGTCTGGTACGTAATCAATGCGCTGGACGGCCGTGTGTTTGTCTGCGGTAGTGGCAAGGGCATGGGTGAGGGCGTAGAGGCCGCTCTTGTCGAGGTTGCCATGTCTAAGGGCAATTTGAATGCCAAAGAGGCAGAGTTGTTTTGGCAGCGCAAGAAGGAGGCAGGTCAATACATTGCGGTAAGTCATCCAATATCGAAATATCAACTTGCTGGGTAAGGGGGCATGTTCTGACATTGTACCAGGAGACTTGGTAAAATCAAACCAAAAAGAAAGTACAGTATCTGGATTGTCTTGTCGGCCATTTTGCCCTTGCCTGTTACACAAACCTCTATATCATTTTTTGGCATGAAGCTGGCCCGGCATCCTATGCCTTCAACCGCCACACTTGATTGTATATATCCCCGCCCTGGATGTCTCTCGTATTTCTGTTCTTCTGCATTGTGCATGATCGCGCCTGCCTTTCTTGTCACGCTTGTCCACTGGCGCCTTACGACTTGGACGACTCGGTTGAGTTCTCGATTTAAACGCACCGGCCCAGTCAAACGACCTTTCTCACGAGCTTTCGTTTTACTTCGATGCACTTTAGCGGGGTGGTGTTTTGTTACTTACGTTCTGTCGGTTATTTCATGCTGCGCGGGTCTTGGTTCTGGGGGATTGATTTCTGGGCGTCGGCTTCTCATCCTTCTCATTTGCATATTCAACCTTTTGTGATTTGTCTTAGATATAGATTATTGAACCAAAATAAAGATTTTTTACGACTAGTTATTTTACCGGTGCTTACTAGCATATACTCAACTATAGACTAAGGTCGTGGTTATGTTGGATCTGTTGGTCTTTTGAGTAGTTAGATGGTTGCCCCACTATCTTACTACTTGAAATTGTCTAGTCCTGCAAATGCACTATAGCTCTAACTCTATCTGCAATGATTACTAATTGGCAAGATGGCCGAGTTGGTCTATGGCGCACGGTTCAGGTTGACCTGATCCAAACTTCCGTGTCTCGAAAGGGGCGTGGGTTCGAATCCCACTCTTGTCATACAATTCTTTTTTTTGGTGTCAATTTTTTGCCTAAGTTAGTTGATTTCATTGATGATAATTAATATCTACTTACTACTGACTAGCTGGCCACCTGTCAGACTGTGCATATTGTATTTTGCCACGATTTTTAGTGTCGCTATTAATCGATAGTGATGATCTTCGTTTTATTATTTTGGTGCTTCCTGTGTATTTTGATTTCTGCGAACACATATCGACAACGACATCCAGTTTGACCGGCAGTTAAAGGCGCCCGGTACTCGGACTCGATGTTACATGGATGTATACATGCAGATATACGCCCATGGGTATCGAAATGAACGCCCTCAAGGAAATTGAAGAGTGCAGATGCAGTAATGAGCGTATCTCGTTACTGCGCACATCCAATTGATCCGATTACGGTGTGTCAGACCAAAGCCCTGAAATATGACTGATTTCTATTTCCAAGACCACGGGCTGCACAGGGAGCACACATTAAAGGAGAGCGGGCAATCCGGGCCTCTAGTATATACCCTTGCTGGCAGGCAGATATGGAGACCAGTAGGGTATGGGGTCGCTCCCAGATTCCCACAAGCGCACGCCACAGTACGTAGCACCCTCAGCCCACAGCCAGGTGAGTAGAAATTGTTTACAGCGATAGCTACGATAGGAAGGCTGAAACCCGCTACTTCTAGGAGCCCGACAACTCTTAGATTCCGGACATTTCAGGACTTTTCGCTGGGCAGTTCCCAATTCCTTGTCCTATCCCGTCTATTAACTAACCCACCTTCGAAGCCTTGGATTGTGGTATCCATCCCCAGATAATTGCAAGGCAAATATAGACAATGCTCCAGAGGTACTTTTTACAATTACCCCAGATCCGGTCTGACCGGGCCGGCTACAAAAACCTGGAGAAGACCGGATGAGTCAAGGAACGGATTAGAGACAGATATCTCTCTATAAATTGCTAAAGCGAGGGTGTAAATATCCTGGAAATCTCACATCACTGGATCCATCAACATTGACGATTTTTATTCGCATAAGAGTTGGCCATTTTGTTTGCTTTCTCGCTACTGTGATCAATCGCAGGCAACATCAACAAGCGACATCGGGCGGTCTGGCTATTTCAATTGCCCCACCTTACGATAAGAGTCGTTGAAGTGGGGGATTTACCGAAACGTTAAGAAACTCCCCGACGACCACAAATAATACTACCAACACCTCCCATAACCCCCATCCCGCACGCAACGATGCCTTCCCTTCAAGAGAGCAAGCTCGCCTTTATTGGTGGAGGCAACATGGCCTCTGCCATTATCGGCGGCCTGGTGAGCAAAGGCGTCAGCAAGCAAAACATCTACGTCTCAGAGCCCTGGGACATCAACCGGGACAAGCTTGCCGCGGTCGGCGTGCGGACGACCACCGTCAACTCCGAGGCAGGTGCAGATGCAGACATCGTCATTATCGCTGTCAAGCCCCAGGTCACCAAGAGCGTGTGTGAGGAGCTCAGTGCTTCCTGGACGCAGCGCCAGACCCTCCCTGTCGTCGTCAGCATCGCGGCAGGTATCACCCTCAACAGTCTACAGGAGTGGTCTCGGACCAGTGATGGCCGGTCTGCACATGTTGTCCGCGTGATGCCGAACACTCCTGCTCTGGTGGGCGAAGGTGCCTCCGGTGCTTTCCCAAGTGCGGATGTAACTGCTGCTGAGAAGGACCTGGTCAATTCTCTGCTTAGCAGTGTTAGCAAGGCCACTGAGTGGGTGGATAAAGAGGAGCTTTTGGATGTTGTGACTGGTCTTTCTGGTACGTGGATTTGAGCGCAACGACACATGAAAAAGGTTGGGATCTAACATCAAACCAGGCTCTGGCCCTGCCTATTTCTTCGCCATGGTGGAGCATCTCGTGGCCAGTGCCACTTCTCTGGGTCTCTCTCAAGAGCAGGCTACTCGTCTAGCCACGCAAACCTGCCTTGGTGCCGGCAAGATGCTCGTCGAGTCATCCGACGAACCCGGTCAGCTGCGCAAGAATGTCACCAGTCCCAATGGCACCACATATGCTGCCCTCCAGACTTTCGAGGCCCTTGGATTTAAAGAGACTGTCGATAAGGCTGTCAAGGCTGCCACTTCCCGGGCTGCTGAGCTCGGCAACACACTTGCAAAGTAAATACGATTATGCTTCATGATGGAAAGGTTGAACGAGACGGGCCCTTCGAAAAGTTACTCTATGTATGCTAGTTCTGAGATTGGAAAAGAAACATGGCTCCCACAATACTAGAATGTTGGTAGATAGACTTCTTCCCCTGCTTTGGATCGAACAAGGAATGAGACACTACTGGAGATCTCTCAAACCAAATGCTATGCTTTCAAAACTAGATGTCATATCCTAGTCCGCGAGGTCAGCTCGGATAACTCACAGCAGAGACACGAAAAAAAGCTACTTATCAACATCAATAATGCCGCAGTGCTCCCTGAAATTTCCCACTTCCCAGCACTGGACCGTTCTGGTCTTCAACCATACAGTCTTCCACCGTATCTTGTATATGATCACTCTTTATAGAGATGATTGGCTAGGGACATAGTGTATCAAGTATGCCCACGACGTACTAAGTCCCGTTTTTGTCCCTAATTCCATGATACACGAGTTATAATGCAAGTCATCATGCGCACCTAGAGGGAAGATGGAGTTGCCCGGTAGAAGAGTGGTGTCTCGGTCATAGAAACTGGACTGGGCTGTATTTGCTAGTAGCCACCTTGTTCGAACGATACAAGACTTCCAAAAGATATTAGGTGAGTATTGGAAAGCTATACTTCCTATTCATGAGTCGTTTTTATGAAGCTAGGAGAGCGACATCCAAGGCGAAGTGACCCCGACAGGGGCTTTCTAAGGAAGGCAAGGTCTAGGGACGTCCTAAGGACCTTCTTTCCATTAACAGCAAGGAGCGTAGAAGTAGTCCGGGGACACCTTGGCTTTTGATAGAAAAATCAAGCCAATAAGTGACGGGCTAGGTGGGCAAGCAGTAAATGGGCATTCATATTCTATACCAGACTTACGATTTGTAGGAGAGAACTCTGAAGGAGACATGACTATGTTCAGACTTTTACTCTATCCAGAAAGTAGCAGCAAGAGCATCATGACTTTCATCAATGGTTCAGTTGACCAATTGATCTGACGGGGGACTATTGATGGCCCTGGCCTATGATGTAGGTCACATTTCTACCCCTACCTTTAGCTCCATTACGACTCAATTGTTTCAAAGTGGCATTACCATGTAGATATCACACGGCATACAGGATGTCAAAGGGTTTAGATGTTTAGTTGGATACTTAGCTTGCTACCTCACAAGTCAATGCGACCAGATATTCACATTATGGGTTACCACCAAAGACAAGAACAATATTCACGTGAAAGGAAGATTGCATGGGGCCTTGAAACAGTCCCAGTCCAGGCTGTACTGTACGTAGTCTTTAGCTCTCTCAGCCTGTCGTGGGACACGAGATACAGAGAATCTCGGTAGTCATGCTACAGATGTATGATGACTATGCACTGTGTAGAGCCACACTGTCTCTGAATTGATGTATGTCATGGTCGAAAGCCGGAGCACATTCGGTTATAAGTAAGAGGTAGACAGGGATCAAGGAAGGAGCGGCGGGGATCTTCGAAACCTTCCCCGATCGGTCTTTGCCTTGAGCCGCGATGAGGCATGCCGGAGGCGCGCCCCTCCTTACCTCGTGTTTTGTGAAATTATCTATGGACACTAGCACATGGGGACATCGTAGATTGAAGGCCATACATAGTACTATTGGCGCAGAGTTGTCGTGTAGTATGTACGGAGAGACGGTGTACAAGGTTCATTTAGGCAGATCCTCAGATCGTCATTTTTTTCCCGGAAACCAGGAGGTTGGGACGCTGGATCGCCCAGGATTGAACTCAAAGAGTGACAGGCGGCAAGACCAAACCCGCTTGTTCGAGTCTCCAAGAGCTGAGTATTTCCTTACATCCCACATCCCACTTGGCGCCCTGCAGGGGCGCTGCCAACCCAACCCCCACATACCAAACTAATATTTACAGGGCGACCAAACCGATCCAGCCCTGTTTTTGGTATCACCTTAGCACTAGCAGGATTGAAATCACATTCACGGGCGCGAAATCCCAGAAAATGAGCCACTGAAAAAGACCAATGAAAACTGGCGATCGTTCCAGTATATCATTATTTACTATTACTATTTGATGAGCGTAGTCGCTGCCCGCCTCAGGTTTTGATTGCACTGTAATTCATTATAATTAAGCGGCCAGATCGAATTAGGAAGGACCCTCTCCGCTAGCAACGTTTGGCTTGATGTTAGTTACTCGTGACATGTTGACAGAACCGACGGCACTGATAAGTGACGTGACATTCATGACGGGCCTGACCGTCACATTGATGGGTCCCAGGACCGGAAATAAGGTTCTTTTCTGCCGGGGTTGGATCGGCCACGTAGTCACCCAATAATGATCTCAAAAAAGGGGGAAGAACTGCGATCGCCCATACCCGAGTACCGGGATAGCTGGGTTGCACAATGACAAATTCCTGCATGGCGCATTGCGATGCAAGCAGGGTTTTTATTATTATCCTCAATACTATTATTATTCTCGTGGCTATGGAGTACTTAATAATGTAATTCCTCCGTTGTCCATTCTCCGGGGGGCAACCTCCCCGGTTCCATAATTATTTTTATATATTGTAGATTGTGCCAATTATTTCTGGTGCAAGATCCGATGATCTGCATCCCGGCCCTCTTGCAAGCACGATCTCGAATTCCATAAATGACGGATAGATGTGGTATGAAAATCCCGCTAAAATCCATTAATTTGGAGGAAATAATGATTTCACTGATTCTTTCTTCCGCTGTACCCGGAGATGCCTAGATGTGGCTGGGCGGGGGAAGAAGAAACCGGTCTATTGGCGGAGAAGTTCGGCGCCCCTCTACATGGTGGGATTTACTTTTTCTCAGTTCAGTTCATTGTGTTATTTTTTCGATTTTTTTGCCCCTCACCCAGTTCCCCTCCTTGTTTACCACTGCATCTATGGAGTACCGAGTACAGAGATAGAGTAACTGTTTGGTTACTACTTACATCGGCCTGTGTGACCAAAAGGATTCTTTAATAGGTAATCAGAGCAAAATCCGAGTACCCACGACTAAGAGGACGGGACAATTCTGAAAATCAGATAACAGCAGCTGATTTTGAGTAAAGGGTTTCCGCGTGGCCGCACATTTCGAAAGGAACAAGATCCGCTGTTCTTTCTATTAGATATTGCCCGTGAATGATGGACAAAACATGAAAATCGTGGCCAATCTGATTTGAAGCCTCGAATCCCGAATTTCATACTGAACTCAATTGACTAGTGTGGGATTTGATTTGGTTAGCATTAGGAGGCTACGGCACTTTTACACGTTAATGATAATGTACTCCGTAGATCTGGCGGAAAGATTGGCCCTATCGAAGAGAATCCCAGCCACTGCACGCCCCTGCATTGATCGTGGCGTCTGCTTATACCAGAACCGAGGCCTCTCAAGCTCGGGGTTGACTGCCATCTTTAGCGAAGACAGGTATCCTATGACGGGGCCACTCCTTAAACTTAGAACTAGATCTAGTGAGCTTATAGCGCCGGCATGGGAGTATGTCGCGCGGAAAGCGTCCGAGAGTCTGTCCGACAAACTCAAGGAGATTTGTAGTGAACTACTTATGAACTCCCTCGTCGATATCGAGTGGCGCCGGAATAGGGCTTTCGTCGTCAACCGAGGCTTCTACATTGATCTGTCAGTGGAGTAGTCTCTGGCGTTGGCCCTATGTACTATTGTCTCGTCTAAGTATATCCTGTCGATCGACGCCCCGGAAGGAGTAGACCCCAGATTCAGGAATCTAATTACAATTATTATCTCGGGTGGGAACAGCCACATAAATCTCGCGGTCCCATGCCCAGTAAGGAAAGTGGGCATAACCATGTTCTTCATTTTCGGTGTGATTGGACGGCAAATATCGATTCACGGCTCGTAGAGCCATGGGTTCGACGGCGTTCATCCTGGCCTCGACAGTTTTGTTTTTGACCCAGTCCTCGACTTATCGTGGTAGTCTTTGGTCTGTGTTCATTTCTTTTACTTTTCTCAATTCCTCTATGTATTACTCGCCAGTGGCATGCACCGAGTACGCAATACAGACTGTGGAGCACTGTAGTGTCAGTACATATTCCCAGGCAGCTTGTGCGGAGCGTGCGATGCCCCACTTACCAGGAGGATCTCCGATAGCCTTTTTTTGTCACTTTCGCTGTCGTTCACTCAAACCTACGGAGTACAGTAGCTACAGGATGAACGAGTTGTGTTTCTGTATCGAAAGTGTAAGACCGCCTCCTCTTCGTGCGCTGAATCTGTGTTCCCTATGGAGTGACATTGCTCCATAAGGCTCCATACATGACGGAGAATCGAGGACGATCCTTGCTGTTTGATTCGACCGACAAAACCCAGTCTGTAAAAATTAGACTATGTATTATTGGCAGGTAAGGATGTACTACTCGGTACGCACAGAAGGCCATATGTAGACTGAATGGTCAGGCAGGAGGCGATCCACTCGACAGAATCCGCCCCAACACCCAGCTGGACTTTTGGCGTGACTAGAAAAGAAGCTAGCGATGCTAGTGTGTATAACTGAACCATACCAACGCATGACAGGGTGGATGTGTGTGATATGCGATGTGCGAGCCGCATGGAATGGCAGAGATTGTGATGGGATAATGAGACTGGGTGGACTTGAGATTAATGAGCATGCCCAACAAGAGAGTATAGTTGTCAGTAATACAGAGCATATATATACTCCACTTGGAGGACTCCAGGATACATACACGGAAATATTAGTTAATCACATTGAGGCGGTCGCTAAATACACAAGGGCCTTTCACGCCTTTCAGCCGAGGACGGAGTCGCTCTGGCGCCATCAAATCCCGGACCCTCTCCACGTCACTCTTGCTTCTCACCTCCCCCTCCCCTTTACTCACGAAGTACTGTACAGTAAGTAGGGCTGGAGCACACCTACAATAACACCCATCCCCCACTCCTCGCTCAGATGGACGCTGCTTGAGATATCATATGCACGAAACCACCTCCCTGGACATACATTATTCAAGGTTCCCTGCCCAGGAACAACTCAGTGTCTTGGTCACAATGTAATTTCCTCAGCTTCAAAGATGGCTGACCATCATCATGATTATACCCACATCTTTCCCCTATCATCCCCGCTGACACGATCGTCTCCAAGTGAGGAAAGCTGCTGAACGGACCAAGAAAGCGCAACTCTCGGTCAGGCGTCGCGTCATGGATGGATCCATGCGGATGCTCCGTGTGAGTGATCTGACGTACGGAGCGCGACCGTAGCGTGGATCCGGGCTTCTTGCTACGCCACAGGCCACAGGCTGGTTCATCTGGAAGAAAGTGGAGTACATTGAAGAACCCCCTACCACTAACCACACGCTAGGCGATTTGTCCATCCCTGTCCTGAGGTTCTCAGTCCTGATTGTTGGCCTCGAGATGTGCCAAGCCTACAACGCCACAGGATATATTATTTCATCTCGAATGACAAGCCCCCCACCATTGGTGTTACAGTATTTTCGTGTCTGGTCGATCGATCTTCGTGCCCACTGATCAGAGGCTGACGGCTGGGATCGAGCCGTGTATGTCCGTCATGCTCTTTTTGTTTCCCCCCCCTTCCCCTCCTTTTTGTCTCGTCTACCAACAAGATGATCGACTCTGCTCACTTACTACTTCTGTACACTTTTGTAACTCCCGAAGTCAAGGTTATCAAAGTCCAGATCGCTCCCTCCAGATCTCTCGGGTCCCCGCCAACATGCAGACTCTATCTAGCACGCTACCCGTAGCTCCCTCATCTTTTAATCTCGGGCTAATAATCCAATAGTATGGATCATCGGCCCATGGTCGCCTCGTCCTATTCGAGCCCTGGGACTTCTTAACCCATATTAACCCACCATCCAGGATAAGCTCCTCGGGACGCCTCGCGATCGGGCTGGGAACCAGTCGCAGCGATCCATGGCCCTTCTGACACAACCTGCGATGTGGAACGGCCCAGTGAGGCCTCCGGCGATCTTTCCCTTTGACTCGAAGCCCGCTTTCTGGGTTGGCGATCCACCCTCATTTGTGATGTAGTTGGTTTAACTTTTCACCACACGACGAGCGGTTCCAAAATCCTGCTATGTACAGTAGTTCAATTAGATATGGCGACCGAGGGGAGGAGGAAAGAAGTGGCCAGAACAAGAGAGCGATGGAGAGAGATTCAAACCCGAGCCTGAATTATTAACTGCTACTAACTGCTGTATACAGAGTAGTTGGGCGCGCTTTTTTCTCCTTCTTTCCCCCATGCGGAACTGTGGACCCCACTACTCAACATGAAATAATTTCTAAATCTGGTTCGAATTCAGTATTTGAATTAATTAACTTCAGCCTGACTCAGGTACTGTACGGAGTACTCCATACATCGTGAATGCCAGAATGCCGTCTCTCCACTTTTCTTTTCTTTTTTTTATTCCTGATCCCCCCTGCCCGGCCTTCATCCTCCATTTACAGTACGAAGTGCCCGCGTTGTGGCTGGTGTTGCCGGCATCACACTCTTCTCCAATCTGCCTGCTGCGTCCCTCCTTTCCCGTCGAACCTATGGACGGCATTTCGTTGCTTCTACTCCGTACCTAACCCTGCCTGATTGATATCTGCTGTTTGCTGTTCTATGTAAATAACATATCTTCGGGTCATGCGATGGTTTTTTCTTGGAACGAAACACTAAATATCATTTGATCATGTATGTTATTACAGTGTTAATTTTGGGATTTTTCCAAATTAGTTTTGAATTTTATGAGATCGGATTTCCATCTGCCGCGGCTGAATGGAGATCTTCAGCTGCCTGGATTTTCTCCATTCTGCCTAACCCCATCACCCTCAAGACAATACTACCTATCCAGGCGCTAAAACATGCATTCCAAAGGTTGCGTCCATGGTCAATCTCGAGTCAAGCCAAGGAAAGGAATACTTTTCGTTTTATTATTCGTGGTCTTCTTTCCTTCTTTATCTTGACGGCCAATTGCTACTAGATTTTCAACAAGGCCAGCTCAAATTCTCTGCTATGAAAGAGAATGACAATGTAATAATAATGATGGGAATATGAGACAGCAATGGACATCATTCAAATTTCGTTTATTACCCCCCCCCCCCCCCCCCCCCAGCAAAAGAGCCGAACTGGAAGAGCAGAAACGAACCAGGAACGACCTAGCGCGGAACCGGGGGGAAGGGGAACAGTAGTTCTTGAGAGCCCGCCAATTGATAGATCCTGGCGCTAACACGACGGCTGATTCCAGGATGACAGGAACCAGATGAGAGGATCCTTGGCGCTATCTGTCAAAGGTCAACCTTAAGGATGCTCCATAGGGTTTTTGATTTGCACAACCCCCCCCCTCTTCTCCGCTCTGCATGCCTCGAGGACACGGAGCGCTACTGCTGTGGCTCCGTAGTTTGTGGCTCCTAAAAGTCTCCACTCTGTCCACGATCGTCATTTTTTTGGGCCCCCCCCCTGTTCTTGCTTTTCCATGGACATGTAACAGCTGGGTCTTCGGAACATGTCTTTTTGGATTATGATTATTTAAATTTTTTTACAATTTTGGGATTTTTTCCCATTAATTATTATTTCGGGGCAGAGGGGAAATCAAATAAAATGTAAAAGGGCCCTGCATTACTTCGATTTCTAAAAACCGCAGTCCCATCTTCCTCGCTCTCATTCCCCAACCTTGCATTAATCTTGGCCTTTTCGGTGACTGCGATGTCAACGTAAAACCAGGCCAGCTTCCCAGTGTGAGTATCGCCATCTTAACTCCTCCCTCTTTACATACACAAAAAACAATATACCCTTAATACGCCCGACGACCACAAAACCTTCTTCCCGATCTTCACCTTCTGGACCAATTTTCTACAAACTTGTGTTTCTGACCGTGAACTCGCTCCTCGTATAGTTTGCCCAACCCGTCTTTCATCTTGATTATCTATAAACTCGCTTTCCCCCCGTTCCTCTGTACCGCTATAAGTTTCGTCTATGTCACGGCCCCGGGACTTGGACGAAGATACCGACATGGCCATTTCGTATACAAGCATGGCACCGGCTGGTAACCCTCAAACGCTCCCGTCATTTCGCGAGGTAAGTGGGAAATGTCTGTTGTGACGCGCCATAATAGATAGCAATCTAACAAGTCAATTCTCAGCTCCTTCCGCCCCACCTCCACGATGAGATCGATTCCTCCGCATCATACTATAACTCCCGTCACCAGTCGCAGGAGCGCCCTTCCTCCGGCCATGAAATGGCAGCCGATCCCAGATCAATTCCCGGGTACTCTCCCAATGCTTCTTCGAAACACCCCTACGGCGACCATGCTCGTGAATACACAACGCGCACAGGCGAACATTCACCCCGACCGATGAGCGATCACCTATCCGTGAGACTCGGTGACCATGCCTCGCGAGGCCAAAGCCCGATTCTTCCGCCCATACGGGACCTTCAACCGATGCCAGACAGGAAAGGATATCCCGACAGCAGAATGGTCGCCCCACGTTCCGACCCCTTTACACAAGAATATCGGTCCGGCCAGCCAGGCCCAATGCCGGGAGCGATGGCTGATCGACGAAACGCGGAACCTTATACAGCACCAATAATGCACGCCCAACCACCATATGGACATCCAGGGATGCCTTACCCTGGTGACCCTGAGCAGATCTCGCCGAGTATGATGACGCACTCGCAGCAGGCTAATTTCGGTATCATGGGCGACCCGATTGATCCTAAGACGAAGCGCCGACGGGGTAATTTACCCAAACCGGTAACAGATATCTTGCGGGCCTGGTTTCACGAACATCTAGACCACCCGTATCCTAGCGAAGAGGATAAACAGATGTTCATGACTAGGACCGGCCTGTCAATTAGTCAGGTATGGAGAGCACGTTGAAGCGCATTGATAACAGCAAGACTGATTTTTTTTTCTTGGATATAGATCAGCAATTGGTTTATCAACGCAAGGCGGCGACAACTTCCAGCACTCAGAAATCAGATGCGAAGCAGTGGAGGCGACGCCGATTCTTCAAGACACTCTCCATTTAGCGACATTGACCAAGAGCCTTTGCCCTCCCATCATTAAACTTTGAGTTGGTTGAACGGTGCATACTCGAGTCGTAATGGGTTTGTTCACGCCAACACTTGAACCATTTATCTTTTTTACTGGCGTTCAGGACCTTGGTATCGGTTCACTCATCTATTGATCACGGCCTCAATTTTTCCTTTCCTCGCATACATATCCACTTATCACGGCATCGCAACTTGAAGCGTTCATTCGGCTGACGACCTGGAAGTCATTCCTCCCCACTTTTTCTGGTCCATCTTCATTTTACTTTCAAGTTCGATTACTTTAACGATTTACGGGGCTTGGTATACGGCAAACGGGGATAGACTGGCATCTCGTTTTTGTTTCATTTTCACATTTTCCTTTCTCTTAATGTCTTCCTCGATACGTTTTAAGATTGTTTTACATTGTTTCACATTATTTCTGGCTCCTTTATATAGGATTTTCTACCCCGTACACAGGCAGGGGAGAGGGTCCTTTCAGATCTCCTGTTTTTGATACCCTATGTTTACTTTGTATGTTATTTACCAGACAGGCTTGGGGACGAAGAAATAGGTACTTGGATTTCGATAGAAAAGGGATATTTCATCATCAGATGGGGCTTTGTCACTTCGCAATCTTTTCTCTAGCTAGCTGCCTAGACTTGGAGGGAAATCATGAGAGATACACAGACAGTGACCATCACTTCCCCCACCCAGCAAACTTCGACGATCTCGTATTATTGTACGCATGACGGGAAACGTGGATCATGCCTTACGACTAAGGGTGCCGCTATTTGAGCCAATCCAATTCGCGATCTCCATAGCCCCTATTATTCTTCTCGGCTTTAGCCTCCGGGGCATCCTTCCACTTCGTTTTCCACTTAAAAACAATAATAGGATATCTCTGACATTATTTTGAATCAGATTATGTCAATGGCGCGTCGGAAAATACTCGCACGCCGACCTTTAGCCTAGACCTTGCGTAGGAGCCTCGAATAAGCTCTCCGTACTCCATACAGGGTCAGCCGTGCCAGCTGCCGGATCGACTCAATATTGGGACCACACTTCTCTTCTGACCATGGATTCATGATGTCTCCAACCATCTCTGTCTCTGGATCGAACTAATTTCCCAAGATTGGAGTTTCCCCTAGTCCACTTTTCCCCCTCTCTTGTCCGCTAGACCTGCCACTCCATACAGACCCACCCGACCCAGAGATGCCAACCTGAAAAATCCAAACTCCGATCGAGATTCGCGCCTCCAATAATGCTAAGTGCCCCATGACGTCTCCTCCAAACCTTCCTCGGAGTGTCTACCCCTTTTGACAGCGCTTAAACTTCGGTTTGTCCGCGGTTATGCCTGACGGAGAACATCTACCGATGCCCTGGGACAACGCTAGTGGTAACTTTTCCGTACATAATCACATATGAACAATAGTTGCTCTGTGGTGGTGCCGGGATGTCACTGTGTTCTTCTTTCCCATAGTTGGATAGGCGCTAGATTCTTGTCTAATCTGGTGACTGTCGGTGTCTGGTTCATGGATTGACATCTGCCATTCGGAGGTTTCAAACTCGGACAGACAGGCTGATCTTGCAACTGATTCGTGCGTTCTGCCTCCGTTTGAGCCCGCCCCAGCTCCAACTTTCCGAAGACTTGTTGCCAGCCACGTGAACGTGCTTCGCAGTCGACCCCCTCCAAGATGATCAACTACCACTTGGAGAATTTTCGGAGGCTGTGAATAATTAACTTAGGTAGCTTCCGTTTCCTGAATGATGGCGTGCTACCCAAGTGTTCTGGAGATTGAAAGCTGAATGGATTGGGTGGTACCCGGCCCTGATACGCTGAGCCACACTTTGATCTCCATCCTTTAATCCACCTTGCACTGAGACATCTGTACTCCGTACTCCGGGCGAGATTGTGGCTGCAGCTCCAAGGAGAAGCCGGGAAGCCCCCGAAAATTAAGCATCTCGCATTAGTTTCAAAACTAGCATTACTGTAGAAATAGTATACTACAGTATCTCGTAAAACTTGACGGCCTATATCTGGAATTATATGTCCGGCCATCATGTCAAAAACAACGACGGTTTCGGTCGGTCGCAGACTTCCTCGGACTTGCTGTGGGCCTGGAAGGTCTGGACGAACACGAGACAATCTTGGGAACAAGGAATGAAGTATGTATGTATATCGTCCGCGATATATCCCCTATGGGAACTTTGAAACTGAAGTCATGGGTGAAGTTTATTTTTGGCGAATGAAACAATAAGGAAAATACTATGCGTACACGCTATGGGCACAGCAAGAGACAGCGCCCGCGTTGTTATCTTTATTTCAATATTGCTATTGTTGTATTGGGGACCACACGTGATCCATCTAAGGAATAGTAAGAACCTAACACATAGAGTGAACGTGGCGTCCAATTATACAGGGCGGAAGAAAACAACCGTCTAAACCCCTTGATCCTCCAGCCCCGCGTCCGAGGGTACCAATGCATAAGATTTTGAGAGTGATATCTTCCTCTACGATGCATCATATAGCGGTGAATTCACACCATGACGTCCTCGCGCACGATGGGTGTTACAGTCGCCACATAGTATCTGCGAGGAGTATCACACTCAATCGAGTGGTGGCCATCTTGTCGCGAGGGTCCAAGGGGGGGTTATGTGGTCTTGCTGGGGTTGCTAACAACTGAGAGATACTCGACAACTAATGTAGTTCCCAGTCGACCCGACCACCCGGCGCCGCCCCGATCACCCCCAAAACACCATACTACATGCGAATTTTCAGGTGCCAGTAAATCAACAACGAGAATATATTTTAACCTGATTTTTAGCATGCTAGAATTTACTTACACTAGAAATACTCTAGTCTAGCCGGCATATTCATAAAATAGTTGCTTACCTGCAATACCAAAAATACTCCCAAAATACTCCCCGGTCGGACAGTGCAAATATATATGTCTATGTTCTTATCGCCCAAAATATTTTTTGAGCTAATAAATACACCTAGTATGATATGTCTAATACTCAAATACCCCAGAACCATAGAATTAGCCTCAGGCGTTGAGATATGAAGATGTGAAATGTTGCCTCCAGTATGGTGTTTTTGGGTGATCGGGACCACTGGGTGATCGGGTCGGCCGGGAACTACGTTAATATGAGGTGTCTTATGTCAATGCCATAGCCCACATAGGCCGATCGCGTGCAGATCGATGAGGCGTTCGTGAAGGGAGAGGGGGGTTGCTGAATCTTCGTCAAGCCAATTAGATCGATAAGGTACGCGGCTTCTGCGAGCTACAGTATTCCTCTTGCATGAACGGAGAACACGGAGGAAAACTTGACATGTCATGAACACCTCGGAGCGCCCCATCTGTGGCCTGTGCTCTACCCTATTTTTGGTGTCGATCCTTGCGATTAGTGTGGTTGTGATGCAATGGTGGCCCATACTTCCTGTTTTTTTCTTTCTCTTTTTGGAATCATGTATACAGAGTGTGCAATTATCGTATCATCCGCATCGGGCCCGGAGTCACGGAAGTTGCTAGTGGGAGTCGTATTCACTCCACGTCTGGGTACGTTATGTATCTCATTAGTAACAAAGGTCTTGTCAAAGCTTGAAAAATGCACTATTGAATTATTGGTCTACCTACTTTTTGAGCCGGGATCGACGCAGACCCACTGGCCTAGGAAGTAGTAAAATCAATAGTGTCAGGTAGTCTTCCCAGAGTCGCATGGCAAGCCGCCACGGAGCTTCCCGGAGCACGATTTTTCCTTCTGGAATCTTTGACCGAAGGATCATGAATCCACTTCTCGTCCATAAGATTCGTTCTCGAGTACCATTCTCGATTTTTCAGGTACTTAATAAAGAGGGTCTTAACCACGGAGCTTCCCTAATCGAGTTAGCGGCCGTACTTGCCTCGGTTGTGGGCTATGCTCTGTAGATACTGTAGTACAGAGCCATGCAAGTACCGGATTATCCGAGCTGCAAATTTCGGCCTCCCATCGGGCTAGATTTCTGACGTTTGCTCTGAGTTGAGAGAGGGTGACCTCCCTTGTGTACTTGGTACGGAGGTCGTATCCGACATAGACAATCCTTAGAACGACGAAGCTACAGCTTGGAGGTATAGTATTAGCTGCGTCATTAAGCACTCGTGTGGACATATCTTATTCCAACCAATCAATCAAGGATATATATATGCATAAATCATAACTCCAGCTTTGGGTTGTGGTACATGATATACATTGGTATCTTTCATTTGCTGCAGTCCACCGAATTTTGGGACCATTTAGGAAACCAAGAAAGGAAGCGCAAGGAGCTCAACAGGCAATACAGAAATCAAGCTTTGTGTGGTAATATCAGATGCATATCAAAATAGCTACAGATTTACGTCCTGCCTGCATTAACTCTGCGTTGCAACTGTCCACAACCCTCAAACCCCGCTGATACTAAGCATGGTTCCAAGCTAACCTCCCATTTGTAACTAACTAAATGAAAAGGATGATTTTGAAAATTACTTTTTGATGGTTAGGATGAATAAATAAACTATTATATAAGTCATGTTTCTAGCTAGCTTACTGCAAAATGCTTAATTAGTTGGAGGGCTCTACTTGAGCGAGCGCTGCTCACTGAACGAAGCTTGGCACTGGTTCTACGAATATATCCGTTGTAGCCTACTGTCACGTTTGATAGAATGCCTTGAACCTAGTGGTGTTATTTAGATAGAGACCTCCGAAAACATTGAATACATGACTTCATTTTACTGGCAATCATATTTAAATTGATCAACTTTGAAACATGAAAAGAGCCAACATAGCCATTTTCTAGCGTCTTTATACAGATTTTCCGAAGTCGTTCTCATTCATAGAAAGGTCTATCTGATTGATGATTAATGTGAAAGTTGCCTTTTTTGAAAAAGATGAGACCCGGGCACTTTCATGTCTCGCTATATGTCGATTCATTTGAGCTTGAGATTAAAGCCCGCCCTTTTTCTTACCAATCATCCACGATCCTTATATCCCCCAGGATTGCCTACTATCGACTAACATAGGATGGCACGAAGTGCTGGTTGGTCCTCCACTACCAAGTATCGGCAGCAAGAACTCTTCTCCTGATTTGGTAGAAAACCTAGAATGAACGTTGAATCCTAGGGCTTGAGAATTCGAACTAAGATATGACTTGTTATAGCCAGGAATATCATTTAACTTAACTGGTGGGATTTCAGGAAAGTATCATAATCAGTTCTGGAGAAGGAAAAAGAATAGAAGGTGATATCCCCACGAAGAGATCTATAAGATCTATATCTATCTTCAATTGTTCCTCCAGACAAAGTAACTAGATTCCTTAGGTTCTTCAGGCTTTTGTTCGCTATTGCTCCTTACCAAGATCGTTACATAAACATTGACAGGAGAAGTTAATAAGGAACAACACTATAGCTGGGGAATGTCCCTCAGGTATGTAGGCACACGAAACTGAAGGTATATCTCTCTTCCCATACTGCCTCTACTCTTTAACTCCACAGCCACCCTAGGCACTCCATCGTATTATATTCTATTACAGCGAGCCTTAGTATACGCGATATGCTCAAAGATCCAGCTTTATATGTCTCCGAAAGTTTCATTAACATAAACGGTATATGTTATTCATTTGATCACACCGCTTGCAGCCCAAGACGTTAATGAGCATCGCGCAACATAGACACCTAGAAGCTATATTGTAGGGAAGACTACTAAATATTTAGTTACTATTATTACCTGTTGACTTTGGTACATGATATCACGTAGCTCCTCCATGTGTCGTGGTATTTGTTGTGCCGATTACTGCACAGTTGAACAGGATGTTACTGTGACAGCTCTGCGTCTAGATCTAGAGATCACAGAGTCGTTGGTACTATACATGCTTCCGTTCATTTTGTTTTCGGAGCCCTTTTGAACGGATTTTGAATTGACTTCCCTGATGCTCGGGGATCATTCCTTGGTTTCTCGCTTAATTAGCGACTGATAAGATGTCCTTGAGAGGTTGTCGTGGTGTTCAATTCATGAAACCCTTCCGTAAGTCCTAAACTAGAGGTCAAGAAATCAAGTCGTTCTTTGAACGAAATGATCACGACCGAGGAAGAAAAAAGTAGAGGCAGGTGGAGGTGTAAGAGGAGGCCTAGTTATCGGAGACGGTAAACTATCATGACTTTGAAACTATTCGCAAGAAATCATCGAATACTACTCATGAAGTAATAGCAAAGAGTGTAATAATCTCCAAGATAGAGACAGGTAAGCTGGCTACCGCAACCTTGGCGAAAAGAACCAGTTCGCTCTCTTTCGAATATGGGGTCGTCCGGTACAGTGAGAGACTGAGATATATTATCTACACAGAGTGAAGCTTAGACGACTGTCGCAGAAACCTTGCCACAACGATATCAGTACTACCTCACGGACATAAACGACACATTTATCCAGTATGATTCCATCAAGTCCCCTCGAAATGATGAGCGCCTTCAATTACGAGAGATCTCACCTACACTTGGGAACTACTCGGTTAATAATTCAATCATTGCGACAAGGTAATTAGCCCAAGTTCTATCACTATCTCACGATACGACTCCCATAGGGTCGTTCTCGGGAAATTAGGGCGACCGAGTCCGACTGCTATCGTGGTAGAGGACCTTCCTCGCGTAAAACTAGTGCGTAGCTTGTGATTTGCCCCATTGAAAGAAATAGCCTTGCACTCGAAGCCTTGAAGCAAGTTCTAGATGGCGAGATTTGTCAATAGTGGATATTTGGCGCATGCTCTAATTGTGACAAGATCAGATGCAGCCATATCAATCTTCATTGGGTGTGATGTGTGTGCATTAATTCCTTCACGATATTAAGAAATACAGTATCTAGTACTGCAAGATATACACCTCTTGCCAATGTTCGCTTAGGTACTTCAAGCGGGTATTCTAAGTAGGTGCTCCTAGCCTGAAAAACATACTAGCATCATATTAGGGAGAGATACTGCGGTATGTTTACATAGCAACTCACATTCCATTTATTGAGACCCCAGGCAGTCCAGATAGTGGAGGCCAAAGTAGCTACGTATATGAGAAGTCTCCGACACCACCAAGAGGATCTAAGATGTAAGGGTTTGTTTGCTTTTCAGGACCCAGGCCTGTTTCCGCCGACTTGAGCACTTAACGTGACAAACTTAGTCTATACACTCAAAACTAGTTAAACATTTAAGACCTATCTTTGTCCTTTTTCATGCAAAAATTTAACAATTATATAAAACTTGTCAGCTCGTCAATATGTGCCATACCGCTTGAGCAATAATCCACCCTCTATCGAAAGACAAAAGAGCCTGATTGAGCAATAGATAATAGCGATTAGTCGAATATTGCGGCCTTTTCAGAGCCCAGAGAGCCATGATGGAGTGGCTTGAGGTAATCTATAGAAACCGACATTGAAAACCACTCTAAGCTTTGACAAATTTGGCCATGGCAGTTCCTAATATCACCTGTCGTTCAAGAAGCACAATATTATAGACCATCTTGGAAAACTACAATGTGAATTGAGACAGTCAATGACTACAGAAAGCTTGCGCTAGGTCATTTCAAGCTCTATATGTATCGTTAATACATTACTCGAATTGCACTGCCTATGCGTAATCCCTTTGTGAGCCGAATGGCTGATTCCAACTTGTTGGACACAGCGATCGATTACAAAAGGAAAATGCTTTCCTAATAGGTTATGTTTATGGTTTTGACCGGTGATCAAAGTAAGGTACTGCGCCCGGAGACCGAGGGATCTTCCCGGGCCTCATGTAAGATGTAAGGGCAAGATCCTGGATGGCTTCGGAAGAACGAGCGAGAATATCATAGAGAATCGCCTATTCCCATTCAAACAGGTGGTGCAACAGCCAAAAGTCTTATCTCTGAGACATTCGAACAAAAGCGGGCTTGGCCCACCTGTCACCCGCAGCCTCTTATCATAGACTAAACAAACCGTTTGATCTATGCTGGCTATTCACGGCGGCGGACCCCGGGCAATTCCAGAAAATATGACGCCAACTATATCATGCCGTCATCTGAGTATCTCATGAAGGGGGTATACGGGTTCCTGTGAATACCCCTGCATCCTCATCTGCGAAACGCACGCTAGGTCGACCATCGGGCTTACATCAGTAGATTATATGGGAAATGTCTTATCCCGCCAATAGTATATGATCCATGCATATAGCGTTGTCTGACCTCTGATGTGCTCTGCATCCCCGGGGATCATCATTGGAGCAGACCTCGTGATCAGGAGGGGCCATTGGTCCGATCACATTGGACTAAAGCTTGGCTGTAACATTGCTAGGCGTTCTAAAGTGATTTCCTGCATAAGCGCCTTCGGCGCTCTGCTGTCAAGGTCCTGGAATCTTCCAAGTGTTCTAATGCTCGCCTTGCGAGCCTCCGGGTTCTGTTGACGAAAGACGTTGTTACCAGGCTAATTATTCCGGGCCTCGTATCCACTGTTTTGTGGTGGGACTTAGCTTTAGGCTGCAGCTTGAATCATGCCAATCTCTGGCGGCAGCTACGAGCGAGGATTGGCACGTAGTTCCATATTCCCTGGGCATTGCTTGATATTGCCCAAGCCATGAAAATCATTCTTGGCACGTTGATGGCTAGTCGATCGCCACCCCTTCATGTGTGATGTGCAGAGCGAGCGTTTTGAATTAGAATATGGGGTAAAAGTCACCGCAACAGGCAGACCCATATGCATACAAAATTCTTCACAAATGAATGATGCTGTCTGTATGTCAAGGATAGAACCTTTAATTCTGTGTCGGGCCTTCAGCACCCTCCTATTATTTCAGCTCCTTTGGCCCTGGTGTTGGCGAACTTTACCCCAGACGAAGAGAAAGCCAAGAAACCAAGAAACCAAGATAAGCCACCGGCATACCAGCGGGATTTGAGGAGTTGATACTGGATCTTGAGATCCTGACCGCTTCTTCTTATTCGTGCGCCCGTGTTCAACGACCGACAGCACGCTACTGCCCAAATTGGAAGGCACAAAGCTGTCTGCATGGAATATATATTACCCTTGGGATGAAGTGGAGCCGACTGTGGAGAAGCCAAATGAACCTCGGATGGTGGTTCTATTCTGTTCTGCGCAAGCACCACTCAGCGTCACGCGATTTAAAAAGAGACTTCGAACGAACGTTGATTTACGTTTTACCTTGACAAGCGAACTCGTCTAAATGTTCCGTGATCATCGACACCAAGGTTAATTTTGGATTTGAATTAATCTGGGGCGGAAAATAGTGTCGCCTGATAAGGTCAAGACCTAGACCATAAGACAAGACACACAGCTGTCATCGCGGGACGGGAAGAACACGGTTATATTGTTCGGAATCCTTTTTTCTACAGATCTGACTCGTGTGGTGCGGGTGGAATGACGTTTTTTTGCGAGTCGAGGCACGGGCGCTAAACACACAGCGTGCTCTCATATTCGCCATGGATAGGTGTCAAGTTGCGCAGCATGATTATCCAGCTGGGATTCTCGATTGCCAGCTCGCTAAGGATAAGGCTAGCAGGGGCCCAAGCATTAGCCGGCAGAGATCCGGCGTTAGCCGGGTCCAGAAAGTTACAATGTAGCATTGCTTCAAGACCAGCCCGCCTTAGTCTAATCCCCGATTATCCTAGAATGGCTACTGGCCCGACCAGAATTACTTGCGAGAAATACTTTGCACATGCTAGCCAGCCAAATAACCCGAGCCTTCTTCCCTCTTCTCCCCACTCCCGATCCTATCCACTAAATACCCATGGTCCACATTTCACATATTCACACGCATGATATGATAACAACCCCACTTTGCATCACTATGCACGAGGAGGGATTAGTTAGTACCGAAATGATTAGGGCGATAGGGGATCATGAGTGGAAATTGGTTAGAAAGCAGCGTTTGTCATGAAATCGATGTCTAAAGTTGTGCATGGCAGGATTCGGAGATATATGCAATACCCCTGGAGGAAAGAACAATCCAGAAGGAACTCAGATAAGACTTGGAAAGCCCAGAACAAAAGAGAACAGAGGCTGAGGATCCGCGATAAGGCCAACTACTAGAGCAGACTAACTGGGGACCACCCCCAGCGCAGTTAGCCCAGTTAGCCACGTTAGCCCCAACTCGACACTAGAAACCTCAACCGACCACTTGACTAAGTGGCCACCACTTAAATTAAGCTAGCCTAACTTAAACAAAACCAATCTCACTAAATTCTGGTGGTGAACGCTTCTCACGAACGGCGGATTCAGCATGGGTGCTACTTGACCCCTCCCGCCCGGAACGTTTCTAGACGGCTCACATCGGGCAGTGAGCAGGGGCAGTCACAGAAAGGAGCCAATGCGCAGCTATCACCCCCTCTCTTGTGCTGTTACTGACCTCGCAGCATGCAGCAGGCCCGGTCATCGCTACCTTTCTAGAAGCCGTGGCAAAGCTCCAGATTGGTGGATGCCTTGCGGTTTACCCCAGGTCCGCCACGAAGTGGATACGTACCTGCGCACTTTGGCGGAATCGATATCGTCAACCATCGGGGCCTTGTCGCAATTGGCTCCTCTCACACGGTTTGCTATCTGTTAAAAAGCCTCCAGTATCTCCACCCGAACTTTCAGTGATTTAATGATCTCCATCGCCATGAAACTTGGCTTGGAAGGGTCCAACTGCTGATCCCCTCTCAACCTTCTACTACTTCAACTTACTTTCATTACTCTGCTGCACGTCCTCTTCGTACCAGATATACCTCCATTTTTATTTACTTTTGACCCTCTTCTTCGCCCCGCTCTTATTTACCTCTCGGTCATAAATGGTTCCCTAGCAACACACCAAATATCAATTCCCTTCTGTAGCTATGACGCGAACCGAACCTACAAATAGCACAACATCGTGGGAGACCAAGAGTATTGCTGCTCTCGATGATGGTCACCGAATTGACTCGGTCGGCCAAGATCCTCGCCCCAGAGGGCGGATCCGTCGCTCCATGACTGCGTGCAATACATGCCGTAAGCTGAAGACTCGATGTGATCTGGATCCCCGAGGACATGCTTGTCGTCGCTGTCTTTCACTCAGGTTCGTCATCATTCTTTCGCTCTCGTAGCATTGATTCTCATTCATTTTTCGCGATGTCTACTTTATTTGTTCCCATAATGTCCCCGCTCCTTTTTGGATCTAAGTTCTGATTGGGGGGCTTTTGTCGAGGGCCCCGAGCCCTCCAGCCCACAATTTGACTACAAACTGGAGTCCAGAGAGCTAACTCTTATTTCTCAGACTCGATTGTGAATTGCCAGAGACCCAAGATAGGTTCCAGGATAATGCGTCTACTTGGTCAGACGCTAACGCGGCAATCCCTTCCATTGAGGAGCGGCTTGTTTCCCTGGAACGCGGCATGGGCGAGATGATTCATTTGATGCGTCAGATGGCCAATCAATCATCTACAGTTGCTGGTAGCCCGCATTCCCATGGAACACGCAGCGTGGATGATGTGGCATCGGGCGATAATTGGCCGGTGCCATCGTTTACGTTAAAACCGGTGCAGTTCATTCGGGACCTGCAAATTGAATGCTTCAGAGATCAGCTCTCCACCGAAGCAGATCTGCTGGGCGATATTGTGTCGCAGGGGATAATTGATGCTAAGCTATCCTTGAAACTGATCGAACTGTGAGTTGTGCACTCCCAGAGCATCCTTGACCCGGCAACTGACCATTGGATAGATTTGTCGAATATTTCAGCCCTTGGGTCTCAATAGACCTTTCATCCAGCATTCAGAGAACGGATACACTGCTTTTCAATACTGCATGTCTTTTGGCATCTCGATATCTCCCAGGAATGCCTGCAAATACAATTCACGAAATTTCAATGCAAGTGCAGCATGGAGTCACCAAAACCCTCTGGAGACGGTCACCCTTGACAAATGACCTGCTCCAAGCACTTGCATTGCTTTGTCTCTACCCTACTTCAGGTCACAAAGAAGGATTCATGGATGGCTGGTTGTTGAGCGGGATCTCGATCAACCATGCCTTGACTTCTTTCAATTTTCTCAATAACCTCCCCTCCAAAAGTGTTTTGACCGATGAGATGCTCTCTCAAATGCGTCTCTGGAATACCTTCTGTCTCACTCATTTGCAGTATGTTCTCTTTGATCAATCTCCTCTTCACTGCTAACAATGAGAAAGTTCTGCACTCGGATACGGCCGCTCTGTTAATTTACAGCAACATCAACTTGATCATTGCACTCGCATTCTAGACCATCCTAGGGCCACACCCGAGGATGGCAGGATTGTCGCAGAAATCAAACTCTACCGAATCGCTTTGAAAATCCAGTACAACCTTCAGCGTCTACGATTTGCCGAGGGCGAATACGAGGAGATTGAACGATGGAAAATGGAATGGGCCCATCTGATCGGTATGTCGTTATCTTCTCACACGTTGATGTACTTTGCTAAGCTATCTATCAGCGAATGAAGGACCATCAACCCTCGAGCTCAGTATCTGGTTCTGCCAGTTACTGCTCCACAGAACCGCGTCTCGGCTCCAACCAGAATCCGACAGGCTGGTCACCGAAATATGCAGCAATGCGCGTTTGATAATCTCCCGTTCCCTCCAGACTCGCTTTTCGGCTGCGCCAGGATTGATCGATAACGTCTACTACATCCTTGGATATGCTGCTCTCACCCTGTGTGATTATAATCCATCGGATCCTCAGATCGATCAGGTCCGGGCCTTCCTGCTCCACCTTGCTCCAAGTAGCGACCATCTGGCGTATAGGATTGCGTGTATTGTCGGAGAAGTCCAGCGCAGATATTCCGAAGCAGCTAGCGCTGAGCAAGCTTCACCTAGCGCAGATGTGCTTAAGGGCTCTTTGTTTGTGGTACAACCATCTCGATCTGGGAATCTGGATTTGACGCACCTCATGCCTGCATCTGGCATGGAGCCCCTTGTTGAGGGATATGGATGCTTTGAACAGCTCATCCCTGCTGGATACGTCCCCACGCAACCGGCATTTTCGGCGCCTGCTATGTTTCAACATCATCCAGCGCCAGTTACTGGAGGTGCCATGCCCGTGAGCCTGGTGCCGCGGGCATTACATGATCTATGAGGGGCTTGATATTGGAGTTAGAGGGAATCTTTTAAGCAATGGTAATAATGATAGGGCTGGAATGATGGGTTAGCGAATGGATATACGATTATTGTGTCCCTAATTACATCAACTCGAAAACACTCCATAACTACAGAGCAACCTGGGAAAAACATACGAATTCGTTATCTTGACACATATGGTGTGCAAATGAATATTGCATTAGCAGCACATCACTTTTACACAAAGCACGTGCAATGTAGGAATCTACAACCGTTTTCAGCCATCCCCGATGAGATTCTCCACAGTTTGAGTGTAATAAGTGGGGAAGGATTTTAAGCGCATAAGAAGTTTCAACGTTCAGGCAACACTAAATACAAAAGGATCCACTTAGGAACAAATTGTAGACCCCTTAATATTCGAACTGGGATACACAATCCTTGGCTCCCCACTCGCCATCGGCACGGGCACGTTGCCACTACTGTCAACAGAGATACTCGCACAGGTAACGATCTCCGTCAACGCCGTCCCTGGCTCATAGCCCGTGTTTCCCAAGGAAAGCGTGGACTGACTTCCACTTGCACCGAGGTTTGAGAGAATGGTAATAGTCTGTGTGCCGTTATCTCCCTTGCGCATGGCTAGGGTGCTGCTATCCTGGTAGATCGGGGAGTTCTTGTACGTGATATAGCTATCACTCTCGTTAATCGCATGAGACCGAATGGCGTTCGCTTTGGCGATAAGCTTATACAACTCGCTGTCAGTACTATAGCTAGATAACCAGACAGCCTCGCGGTTCGCTGGATCGCTACCGCCACTGTAGTGTTGTTCCTGGCCGGCATAAATGATAGGAATGCCGTCGGCCATGATAGTGAAAGCCGCTGCGTTCTTGGCCAGAGACATGTCGTTGGTGTATCTGAACAGAGTGAGTGGGTGGCAATAGATTCAATCCAAATGAGGAGACATACGACGCAAAACGGGGATTATCGTGATTCTCCACAAAAGTTCCAAGTAGGGTGGAATCGGAACAGGTAAATTTCACCGTGTTGATCATGTTGTAAAGGTCCCTCATGCTCCCGCTGGTGGACTGGAAAGCCCGAAGTAGGGGATAATACCTAGATTCTCAGGTAAGTCGTTGTGGAAACCAGCTGAACACAATGCATACTCACATGGGATAGTTCAGCACCCCATCCATGACCTCCTGATAAGGACAAGTATACGTTGCGTCGCCGTCAAAGACCTCGCCGACACAGTAAACACCGGCAGCCTTGTTGTAACCAGGCCAAAAGGCTTTTTGAACATGCTTGACCGTATCAATTCGCAGACCATCAACTTTATCATTCACCTGTTAGCCAGAAATGCGTGCATAGCTGTTGATTGTTTGCTTACTCGAATAATTAGAAACCAAGGAGCCAACCCAGTTATACCATATATTCTGGACACTCTCCGAATAGGTATTGAGATCGGGCAGGGACACGGTGGTGTCACCCAGCCAGCAGTCCTCCACATTAGTCTGGTTGCTATAGTCTGTGACCTCGCAGTAGGAATGAAAATAATCATTCGAGTTGAAGGGGTCAAAGACGCTGTAATCAACACTGGTGCCAGCACCCTTGTAGCCCTGATGATGTCTGTCAACAAGTATTTCTCTGCAAGTGCAGCTTTATTCAAGACTCACCATGTGGTTGGCAACAACATCGACCATGAGGTACATGCCACGATTATGGAGAGCCGATGCCAGAGACTTGAGGTCACTAGCTGTCCCATAGTTTGAATTCAAAGAATAACTGATGCTTCATCAATTCCACTCAAGAGAAGAATAGACTGCTGCGTCAAGACTTACATGTCCTGTTGCCAGTATCCATGATATGCGGTGCCGTCCCCAGTATCTCCGGTCAGTTGACCGGTGACAGGAGTGATCCAGATGGCGGTAAAGCCCATTCCCTGGATGTAGTCTAGCTGTTGTCGCTGTTAGATCGGGACTTCCTAAAGATGCACTAGAGCTGGAGTTACCTTGTCAATGATGCCCTGCCAGGTACCGCCGCAATATGCCTAGATAGAAATTATTAGCTGCACGTCTTCTTCTCTCGGGACATGACCACGTTCAAACGTACCCTATCAGCGGTATTACACGCAGCCGTCGTTGAGCCATCCGTTCTTGCAAAACGATCAGTGAGCATAAAATAGATCGACTGTGAGCGCCATTGTGCGGGCGTCGCAGCAATGGCTGAGCCCAAAAGGCCCGCGAAGAAAAGATTGCGCCAAAGGGACATTTTGCTCATCTCAAGTTCGATTGAGCTTTGGTATTTAACAAAGGGAGCGACTAGAATACGTTTTTATGTCAGACACGCCGGTTGGGACGTCTTTCCTGGCGGTTTAACCCGTGTACTTGACAAATCCTGGCTCATACCTAAGTCAATTCCCCCGCACTCACGGTAATTGAATGCCAGAAAGCAGGGTATTCACCTACCGGTAAAACACAACCCCCACAACTCCTCGAATTGAACAATACTGTAGTGTAGTAAACAAAGAGATCGGCAACGATCGCCATACAATCTCCAGTGAATGTCCGCCCCCGGTAACTCTTTGCTAATGGATTGGACGTAGGAAGCAGCAACCAAGAAAGCAGTCCACTCCCCTCAGGAAAGGGGAGAGAAGGAAACACACCATTGTTCGAGGAGGAACGCTTCTCTCTCCAAAAAAGCAAAACAAGGACGTCGATCTTCGTGCGCGTAATGTACATCAAATCAACCCAGTCCAGCGTTGAGATCCAATTCGTCAAGATCACGATCTCCTTGACTATCAGGGCCAGTTCGGCCGTTCCGAACACAGACGTAGCCTCCGATGAATGCACGAGGGATGATTGGCATATCCTAGACTCAAGTAAAGTACATCCTGCCAAGAGATGAAGGACCGGGGCGTCGCTAGTGCACCAGATAACCAGTGGAGGGTGGGTATGCCTTCAATTACAATCACAGGTGACAGGATCGCCAGACAAACAAGGGATCGAGCAATCAGCGTTGAGGATCGCGAGGGCCCTACAGTGAATTTCCAGGGTCCTGCTTGGTGAGGTTACAACGGGGGCTGGAGAAATAGTGATTGGTCAATGACAGAGGATTCGCTACTTTGTGGGCGGTTGTCGATCATTTTCCTGATTGCGCCATTTCGCCGTCAGGGGCCTGCCCGAGTGAGCCTGCTTATTAGACACTATGGGCTAAGGTTATGGTTGTTGGTTATTATTAGTTATGTTTTGCTTGACAAGCTTGACATGAATTGATTGGCCTTTGCTCGTAATTACCTAAAGCTCTTGTCGTTGTAAACTACAAAATCAATCAACTTCCACTTGTTGTGGTGGCAAGTCGAGTATGGAAACTTGCTAAGAATATCCATTTTATGTATGTCTTCGTTTTGAAATGTCATCGCTTTACTCTGATGATTTCTATTCTAGCCGATAAGCCTCGGGTTCGGACTTCGGCGAATATTCGCCCTTTCGGGCGGAGACTGCCTCGTTGAAGGTGCTAGCTCGGGATGAACGGGCGATGGTGAAATGGTGTTTTTGCAAATTGGGTTAAAACACACGACCAGGATCCACATTTCGTATTTTCCCGAGCGGATTCAGAAAAAGCCTGAATAGCAATCAACTGAGAGAAAATATAATATTATATTATTGATTCATCAATTCGCTTCTCTTCACGTGCAGGTTCAACGGGCGAAATCCACAGTCCGGAGGACATGACATCTTATGTTTCAACGGCCTAGGAGAGAAAAGAGAGATATATAGAACTCAGTATGGATTATTACTGGACATGGAAACAACTATTGCCACCCTCCTCCACTAGAATGGACTTTTACCACTTGAGGACCCAGCTGTCTGCGAAGGCTCCCTGTGATGTCAACTTCTGAAGGTCAGTGACCGACAGAACCTGTGAGGTAGAGTTGTAGTGGACCGATGCAGCGGGGACGGTCTTGCTGTTGAGAGTCACGCCATTAGGCTTGTGAGTGACACCCAGCACGTTAACATTGCCGAGGGCATTCTTCTCTTGCCAGTTTCCACGCGGCTCAGCGCTGAGGCTGGACTTGGTAGCCTTGAATGTGACAGTCAGCGTTGCGTTGGGCGCAAAGCTCTCTCCATCATCGAGGTACAGTTCACCCGAGGCAATTCCCTTCTCACCAAGGGCGGCGAGGATGGTCCAGGGGGTGTTGCGAGCGTCACGGGTGGTCAAGGCAGGCTTCTGCATGGGGAGAACACTGTCACCACGGACGAACACGGGGATGTGACCTAGCGGAGCGGCGATGGTGGTGTTGACATGGGGCTGGGCGTCGACGGCGGTTTGAGTGTACCAGTCGTACCAGACCTCACCCTGCTTGATGCCCGGGAAGACACCCTTGACACTGGTCGCCTGAGGGGCGAGGACAGGGACAACCATGATGGAAGGTCCGAGCAGGAACTGAGTGTCCACGGCCGCCAGGGAGGGGTCATTGGGGAACTCCCACGCCAGCGCGCGCATGACAGTCGATCCGGTAGTGTGCGCCTGCTGGAACAGGGTGTAGATGTATGGGAGGATGGCGTAACGGATCTTCATGGCGGCCTTAGAGGCCTCAGCAACCGAAGCCCACTGGTAGGGCTCCTGACTGATGGCAGAGAGCACGTTGTGGTTACGGTAGAAGGGGAAGAAGGCCGAAAGCTGCATCCAGCGGTTGCAGAGCTCCTCGTCGGTGTTGCCATTGAAGCCACAGGTGTCAACGCCAAACATAGGGACACCAAACAGCGAGAACTGCAGAGCCTGGGGAATAGACCAGAACATGTATGACCACTTGGAGTTGTTGTCACCACCCCAGTGGCCGGCCCATTTACCAGTTCCAGCAAAGGTCGAGCGACCAATGATAAAGGGACGCTTCTCAGGGAAGACCTTACGGAGACCCTCGTAGGTCGCACGGATGATAGAGTGACCATACAGACTGTGGACATCGTACTCCTGAACACCATCGGAGTGGGTAGCGTTAGGAGAGACAGCGTGCACAGCAAGATCATGACCAGTCTGAGCGTGGTTGATCACGTATGGGGGATGATTCACGTCTCGAACACCTGGAGTAGGCGTGGTGCGCAGATAGGGGGTGGTGGTAGTAGCAGCAGACTGTCCAGTAGCCGCAGCTGCAGAGGCTTGGCTGGCAGATGCCGCAGAAGCAGAGGCAGCCTCTGTCGAGTTTGTGACGTTAAATCCCTCGGGATAATCATAGATGATGTTTCCAGGCTCTCCGGGCAGCGAGAATGGAGGGTGAACTGGGTTCTGGCTGAGCTTTCCAGTACCACAGCTACCGACACAGAAGGAAGAAACTTCATTCATGTCAATCCAAATACCGTCGAATGCAACCTTCTCGTGCCAGGTAACAAGCTCGTTTGCCCAGAAATCGGCAGCCTTAGGGTGGTGCCAGTCGGCGAAGACGGTGTATCCAGGCCAGACAGCGCCAATGTAGGTGCTTCCGTCGGGGTTCTTCAGGAATACATCCAATTCGGCACCACGAGTGTAGGTGTCATAACTGGATCATATGTCAGCTCATAGTGCTCTTCTGGGCTGGACAGAATGATAGACTTACGCATCAGACGCGTTGTTGGGGTCGGGAATATAGAGAGCAGAATCCACAATAGGGATGTAGTGGATGCCAGCCTTGTGCAACTTTTCTAAGAACACAGCTCCCTCTTCATAAGAATAGCGGTTCTGGTCATTGTCAAAGTCACGATAGCCATGCATGTAGTCAATGTCGTTCCTGGAAGCGGGTCAGCTAGTACTGTACTTGGTGGAATAGATATTTGATTAGTGTCAACATACCAGATGTTCTCCAGAGGGATCTCGAACTTCTGGAAATTAGCAACGACATCCTCCACCTCGGACCAGTTTGTGTATCCCCAGCGGCACTGATGGTAACCAAAGGTAAAATACTGCTGCATTGCAGGTAGACCAATGGTGCTAAGCTGGTAGTCCTTGGTCACTTCCCTCTGGGTTGGGCCCGAGTAGAGAGTCAAATCAATGCTACCACCGATGGTACGCCAGGTGAGCTTTTCGGTTCCAAGAAGGATCTCCTGGCCGTGAGCATTGCGCAGGAAAACACCGTGTGAGTATGAGACGTAGTTCTTGGAGGTAGTTGCCTGGTCGCTGGACACAAGGGTGTGGGATCCCTTGTCATTGACTTCATAGTAGCGAGTATCCAGGTAGAAAGCATGCGATCCGTAGGTGTTACTATAGAAATTTGGAGTCAGTAACGGGTTCCATTCAATCGTTGTCATGCTTGGGGGAAAAAAAAGGGATAGATAAACTCACAGATCGACCGGATCGCCGGTATCCGCAGCGTACAAAGTGAAGGTCGAGTTCTTCAGTAGTCGCAACTGCTGGATGTGCTCGCCGAGTCCATACAAGTTATAGTCAACGGGCAAAGCGGTGACAAACTCAATGAATTGGTTTTCATACACCAGCTTGGAGCCAATGGTGTTGAAAAGAACGTCTCCAGTCGCCTTGCGGGAGACCTTGAAACCGAAAGAAGGCTCATTGGACCAAGAGACCTCGAAATCATTATCCTTGGCAGACGCCTTCTTGTCGGCCTTGGGTCGCGGAACTACATCCTCGGAGAGGTTGTACCAAGATGCATTCGAGGAATCCACATGCGAGGGAGTGATTTGGACGTTCACACGCGTGGAAGACAGGTACTCGAGTGTGAAGTTCAGGGAGTCCACATCAGTGCCGTATGCATTGCACGCCTTGCCTGCCAATTTCAAGGTGGCCGTCCATCCGCGAGAAGTATTTTGCACGTTCGATGCCCGATAACCAGGGCAAGCGGACTGCGCGTTGATTGCCTCGGGGTCATCGATGTTGGCGATAAGGTTTGCACCAACATCTACGAGGGATTCGAGGGTGGTTTGGTGATAAGCCGAACTCGAGGTCTGCGTGGCGGCGCCATACACAGCTGGCAACAGCCAGGTTCCAGCCAAAAGGCGTGTAAGACCAACCATCGCGATCGATTCAGTCCGCGACGAGAATATCGTAGAGGAGGATCGTCGCGTTGAGCTGGGTGGGTTGCGATCACGGATTTGTTTTATTCGTGTTTTTGTTAATCTCTAGCGCTGCAACTCGTCTTGACCCAGTCCTTCTTATAGTATGCGATGGGGTCGACCACAACTCAACTCGAGGGCGATCGCGATACTACAGCGCAACACAAACACCAGAATTGACCCAGGTGTCTCCCTCTTGTTGGGGACTCAGTATGATGGCGTAAAAATTTCCGTTGAATCTCCGTGCATAGCGGGGACGCGGTGGGATTCCCATGGTGTTCGAGCCAGCATTCCAGAAGAGGTGCATGCCTATGCGGGGTTGGGATAAAGCGCCCCAAGCTTAGCGGACTGGCTGGACCTGCTAGGGTCCCAAGTTGCACAGAGCAATTGCGGGGACGTGATCGTCATTATTGCACCGTGCGTAGGACCGAGTACTAGGACATGGGCCTCACGGGCGACACGGGTTAGACGAGTTAGACGGGATGCACGGGCTGGAGTTGCTGGACGGGCTAGATGAGACCGGCGAGTTGGTGCGAGCCGAGTGCTACTACTCCGTATGGTTGAAGCATTTGTCTGGACTATTCTTGCTATGACCCACGGGCTGGGAAGTCTGTACTGTAGGTCCCATCGTGAGCCCTGAATGGTGAAGAGGCGTGATTGGTCAATCGTCCGATAATTGCCCGTGGCTGCAGAGATGGTGGGGTTGCTTAATCATAATGCACCGAGGAGGAGACATACGAAGGTGTTCCCTGTAGTTTAAAAGAGAACCCTTTTTTTGGTCAAAGTGATGGACAAGGGCAAGCACGAAAACAGCTAGAGTCGTAAGAAGCTCTAGGCTAAGTGGCAGATGTTAGATGGTTCTGTTTAAGAGAGCCTTCCTCACAAATCTTTGAAGAGTTGAAAGGGGATTTCACGATTACCTAGAGCATCGCGGCACCACTTTCCCTATGGGAGATGGAGAGAGACAAAGACAGAGAGTCGTATAGAGAAATACACTATGTAACGATGCTAGGACTCGAACCTGGGGAAGCGGAGAAGCCTGGAAGGAATTCAGGAAAGGCAGTACACAAATCATACTATCGTTGATGACTAGTTCTTCTTCATGGTCATACTAGTAGTAGCTGTAGTAATCCAGAATCCTGTCTCAGCTCAGTAGCCCGGGGTCTGGCTTGATCTAGGGAGCCTAGAGACGGAGCCGGTGAGTGTTTTCATTCTAGCGGCACACTAGAAACGACGGGGACCGGGGGATGCCGATGATGAAATGCCAAAAATGCCAACACGATGAGGCAATCTGGGGGGTCTCCATCTCATCTCGGGAGGTGCCTGTGGCGGGGAGACTGATTCCTGGGGGAATCCGGTTTGCAGGAAAACCTGGGATCTTGGACCTTGGGGGAAAAACAGGAGGATACTTTCCCCTTCTTCGTCATTCCAACTTAGACTTGAGCCATGAGGCCCATCAGTCGGATATTATCAATATGGTCTAATCCAGTGGAGGGTAAAATGGGCCGGTCGCGTAGTCTGTACATAAATCGAAAGTGTTCCTTTCTTTCTCTTGCTTTTTCCTCCTCGGCTTCCCGAGGAAGTGCAATCATCTCGGCATCGCAAGCCTCAAATTGCAATGGAAAACAGAAAGAACTTCTAGCGTCTACAGCTTGATGTTGATTGGACCATCCAAATGAGCTAACATGCACTGGGCGCAGCCAAGATGCAATGCTATTGATTCCTTCCATGGGCCACCCGTTGAAGACTGCGGAGACGCGGGCTCATCATGGTCTAGCGGGTGGACGCTACTGCGGCTGGAAATAACGGGGTTAGCTTTTGCTTAATCAAGGTGAGAAAATCGCGCATAGCCCCGCATAAACTTTCTCTCTCTTTCTCTGTTGCTGTGACTGCTGTCAGCGGCTCAGTCAATGCCGATTGGGTAACTCTTCTCCCACGTATCCCTCGGTCTGTCGTGCAGCCGAGTGCCTGGCAGCCTACTCGGCACAGCTAGGCCCAGTTTGGTCTGGTGAAGGCTGAGATGAAGTCTTACGTCGTCCCTGCGTGCCAAGGGAATGATGGACAGGGGATCTACTGGGCCTTCGCTTAGGTGCCGGCGTGGTGAGAGGCTTGCTGCATCCTGGAATGCTTTCGGCCTAGTCCTGGATAAGGGAGGATTCTGGAAAGATCTGACTCGGAGAGAGGATCGTGCTATTGGATGATGGAGGTAGTAAGGTGAACTCAATCCTCGACGGATTCCTGTCGGTAGTCAGCTAGGATAAGAGTCACTCCATCGAGGATAGGCTGGATATAGAGGTCAGGCACGAATCTGACGAGCTTCGTAAACCGGTAATCAGCCTCTAAAGCATATCGTCGGTCAATATGGAGGGGGGAGAAGAGGGACTAGAGGAAGAAAGAGAAAGAGAAGGCGCTGGTTAGCCTAAGAAGGAGGAGGAGAAGGAGGAGTAGAAGGAGGAGTAGAAGAGGAGTAGGAGGCTATAGAAGGGCGTCAGTATTCAGGGCTTCACAAATCAAATCGTGCAGGGGCCTTTGCGGGGCGAGTTTGGGTGGCCCCGCGCTTCCCCAGATAAACCATTCTTTTTTCTTTCTTCTTCGGATCTTGGGTTTCTACTTTCTTTATATCTAGTCCTTGAACTCAACTGCCTCATCTGCCATGACATTCTACTAGACCCACTGTCCTGAGCTGTTACAAACTCAACTTGTCTTTCCTCTTTCCCTCTTCCCCTGCGATCAGCATGGACTTGGCTCCGTCATCCAAACCATCCTTTAAGCAGGCATGTGATAATTGTCGTCGACGCAAGATCAAATGCTCTCGCGAGCTACCATGCGATAAATGTCAACGTCTGCTCCTATCTTGCTCCTATAGCGATGTGTTGCGTCGTAAAGGGCCGAAGTTTCGGACTCTCTATCCCCTGGCCCCGATACATCCGCTATCGGCCCGAAACGATGCAACTCAGGAGCAAGTATATGCCGACCAAGATGGTTACGCCGACGCACCGTACAGATTGAGCTCACCGGCTTCGCCGGCATTTGCAGTGGCCGATGCACAGTATGCACCGCATGATCTGTTGTCGGATGCTCTCTCCCAATTACCGCCCCCAGAGCTGGTCTCTTCACCGGACTCGACTGATTCGGCCATCGAGTCAATTCGTGGGCCAAGTCAAGCCTTGCCACAGGCAAGACGTCTCTCACCGCAAATTCTGCTAGCGCATGTCAATGTCTATTTGAAATACTTGTTCCCGATCATGCCGGTTGTGCGCGGTGAACAACTGCGACTGGATAGCCACCAGCCAGAGCATCTCTCACCCTCCAGATATGCATTCCTAGCTTCCCTCTGTGCTGCAACCCACATTCAGCTGAAGCTTGATGGCGATACGCCAGTCCCGGATCCTGCTCGTCTACAGAGCTTGGGTGATGGGCACTCCCTAGTGTCAGGAGAGAAGCTCCTAGCCGAAGCCGTGCGGGCACGTCGGGAGTGTGACATTGTAGAAGATCTGAGCACTGAGACCCTGCTGACTTCATTTTTCCTGTTCGCATCCTATGGCAATCTTGATAAACAAAGCCATGCGTGGTACTATTTGTGCGAAGCGACCTCGATGACATTCACTCTGGGTCTGCATCGAGAATCGACTTATGCAGAGCTCAGTGTAGAAGATGCAGAGGAACGGAGGCGAATATTCTGGCTACTCTTTATTACAGAGAGGTAAGTAATTTGGTTTACCAATTTTCAATATATCTTTTGCTGACCAAAGACCGGGAAAAAAAACAGAGGCTATGCGCTGCAACAAGCCAAGCCAGTCATGCTCCGAAGCTCGATCCACAAACCCCAAGTCCTATGTTCCGAGGACCCTATTCTCGCATACGGTTTTATCAATTTGATCGGCATTTTCGAAAAACTCACCTCAAATCTCTACGACTGGGTCTCTGCCGGTGGTGGAGAGGGTCTTCTGGAGAGGCCTCCCACCTCCACCATCCAGTCCAGCCTATGCAAACCTATTTCGCTCGACGGAGTGATGGAGATTCAACAAGTCGACATCCTCATCACACAACAATGGCTCCAGGCGATGATGTGGAAATTGTCCATGAACCATGCTACTCAGCCCGGTGCTCGCGACGATGGTGTGTTACCTTTCCATTTACCAGTTCTGGTAGGCAAGGCCGTGATGAGTGTAATCAGTTCTGCATCCCAGGGCGCAGTGGATGCCCATGGTATTGGAATGGTGAGTTAAACTTTTGAGATGATCCCAACTACTCACAGATCACACTTCTAACAATGCGTTCAGGAACAAAAACTGTTCGACATGGGCTCATCGGTCGCTGATGTTACGCGATCCCTGGGCACCAAAGCCGTCCACCGGCTTGCAGAATCCACGGTTGACCCTCGAGAACTTCTCTGGGGTATTCTGCACACTTTATCACAGATCCGGGGTTCACCATCGTACCTCTTTCCCTCTCTGTTGGAGCGGTGCAAGTCCGTGTTAGGTCTCGATTGCACCTTGACCATTGGCAATTTCCTTCCAGCCCTTGGTGCCCATACACCGGACCATGGCACATGGGCCAATGCCGGTGCCGGTGAGCAGGGCTGGGATTTACTCGCGGCATGTCGGGACCTGCATGTAATCGGCGAAGTAGAAGGAGACCAGAACGAGCAGGTTCCTCCTCACCTCCCTGGCGTAGGCCACGGGCCTGATCTGGGATTTCAAGATTGTATGTTGTCTTGAATGACTGTTGGATGCTTATATGTGTTTTTTGTCCTCTTTGGACTCGGATGTTCCCACGAACTTTTGATTGATGATACCACACTCGGGCGTTGTTTATAGACAGGATCTGTTATCGGGATGCATTGTATATACACGGTGATTGGATGGGATCCGGAAGATTTCTTGTAACAAGAAGGGAATACTTTACCATACTACTTTCGAGATGAACCAGGTTAGAGATTTACCACCTAAGCCTTCTCACACATAGACATCAGAGCTTTCAAGTTAAGTACAAATGGAAGTAGGCTTTTCTCCTTTGGTTGAATAGATCTCATCGAACCAGTTGCGAAGAGCTACACAAAATGTTGAGAGGAGACTTAAGAGTAACCTTGCAAAGATAGAAAAAAAGGGTTGTTAAGGATGCCGTACTCAAGCTCTCCGAATACTCACAGAGATATTGCAACCTTCCTCCATTCCCAGATTAGGACATGTTTGTGCTTAAAGTGTGAGATGTAAGATGAGATGCCAATAGGAGGGCGGTAAAGCGGTTCCGTCGGGCTTGGCGTGTTTGTCTCGGAGGTTCTCGTTCATGCGGATAGCTTCAACTTTCTTCGTCCCGCCTGCAATTACTTGATATAGCCAGCGCAAACCATGTGCTGACACCCAAGAATAGGTGAGTTCTGATAACTCCGATGCTGCCAATTATTTGACCCTCAAGCTAACAACGAATTGTTTGCATAGCCCTGTTTCAAGACCTGGCGCACAGCTTAATATCCAGCCCAGACTTGCTCAAGAGTCTCTTTCCCCATAATCGCAACCTCGACGGGGCAATTGCTCTCCAAAACGCCAACATGACATCCTTTCGCCCTACTTTCCGCGCCCTTCATTCTGCATCGACAGCAACTCGACCAGCATGCCGACACTACCTCCCACAAAGATCTCTAGTTACCCGCAACCACTCTACATCCTCCGTCTCCGCCGATGAACTCTCCCACTTCTCAGCCCTCGCCAGCTCCTGGTGGGACCCAATGGGCCCATCCCGAATTCTGCACCTAATGAACCCCCTCCGACACGAGTTCATTGCATCCTGCCTGGCCGACAGCCCCCCACCAACCACCACCACCACCGCCAACTCCGCGAATGCCGCCAACTTACACTACATGGACATTGGCTGCGGCGGTGGAATCTTCGCAGAATCACTCGCACGTACAATCCCACTCGACCCATCGGCACCTGCACCAACAGCAACCCGCGCAGCCTCGATGACAGCCATCGACCCATCAACAATGCTAATCCAAGTCGCCCGCGAGCACGCCCGCATGGATCCCACCGTTGACGCACACCTTCGCAGTGGGAAATTCAAGTACCTCAACACCACCCTGGAAGACGTCCTCGCCTCTACATCCCCATCCCCATCATCGGAGCCCTCCGAATCCACACTCTCCGCCGGCGCCATCTCCCACCCCCAATTCGACATGGTAACCCTCTTCGAAGTTATCGAACACATCGACCCCACAACAACAACCCCCCAAGCCTTCCTCTCCAACTGCCTCCGCGCCCTCAAGCCTGGCGGCTGGCTTATCGGCTCCACCATCTCCCGAACATTCCCCTCATTCCTCCTCAACCAGGTCATCGCCGAAGCACCGTGGCCGATCGGCGTTGTCCCGCGCGGTACGCACGAGTGGAGTAAATTCGTGAATCCGCCGGAACTACATGCGTGGGCGCAGGAGGGTCTGATGCGGGCTGCGGATTCGGCGACGACTCGGGGTGGACCGAGTGCGCTTGAGGGGATGAAGTGGAAGTGTATGGGGACGATTTATGTTCCTGGATTGGGGTGGAAGATGGTGCCTGGGTCGGAGAGTTGGGGGAATTACTTTTGGGCTGTGAAGAAAGGGGTTTAAGGGTATACGTATGAGGGTTTCCCGTGGGGCATTTGTATGATTATATAGGTTTTTGTATAAATAGAAGGGTATTTCATTTCATCTGATCTATCATTGATCCAATCTGTTATCGACCTTGATGACCTGATATAGTAGAAACATGAGCTTTTACATAGGATTGCATCAACCCCGACGAGAACATCACAATGTCTGCCTTGTAGGCTCCTCGCTAGAAACCCGAATACCAGCAAGAATAAATCAAGGTAATACGCCAAGTTATAATTGGTCATGGTCATGGTCATCCAAGTGTCATTCAATCATAATATTCATACAGTGCAGCACCACAGCGCTACCTACTTCCTCCCCTTCCCCCGATTCCTCTTCTTCTTCGCCGCCTCAGCCGGGGGATCAGGTACACTAATAGTCCCCTGCTCAATATCCTCCCCAGCACCCTGCAGCTTCTGACTCCCACTAATAAAGAACGTCAGATCGCGATTTTGCTCTTGCAAATCTACAATCTCCGCCTTCAGCGTATCGACATTGCTCTTCAGCGCCGCATTCTCCGTCGACATATGCTCCAGTCTTTCCATCAGACTGGTATTCATAGTCTTCTCCTCACGATAATCTTTCTCCATGCGGCGGGCCAGAGCTTCGAATTTCTCGGCTCTCTTTTCGAGACGACCGCGCTCGCGCTCCATGCTGGGGATGAAGTCGGACGAGAGAGCTTCGTATTGTGCCTGCAGTTCTGCGAGACGGGTTGTTGCCGCGCTGGCGGCTTCTTCTGCAGATACGGCGGCAGCACTAGCCTGTGAGGCCTTGTCGGCTGCTCGCTCGACAATCTCCTCGAAGTAGGCGCGTTGGCTTTCCAGCTGTGATGTGAGGAGGTGCGTGTATTCGACACTCATGTTCTCGAGTTTCTCACGGGGTACGGCGTCAGCCCAGTCTGGCGGGTCAAGGGCTGAGTGATCAGCGGCAGGAAGCTCGACGAGCTTGCCGTCAGATTTGCTCTGGATGATGCGGTGCACATAAGCGTCGCCGACATAGTCCCAGACTCGCTGGGAGGTGAGGTCCATGGCAAAGGCATGGGCGGTCTGTTTCCAATGATCAAAGGCGTGAGCGCCGTCGTAGCGGCCACAGCCAACAGAGCCGCAGATCAGACAGGCCCAGAGATTAGCGTCGGTGTGGCAGACACTGCACTCGGCGGGTTCTTCATCACTATCTGTGGAGGCATTCCCCTTGCGAAAATCGTCCTGCGTGTACCGACAGACAGGACACCCGCTGCCTTTCCATTTCTGGAGGCAAGTGCAGTGGAAGACATGTTGACAGATGATTGTGAGAAGACCCGTTGTTTCATCCATTCGCTCGAGGCATACGGGGCAGGTGGGGAGTTCGATCAATGCGGGTGTAGGTGGTGCGAGAGGTTTCGTCGAGAGTGTAGCCTGACCAGAAGATGGCACAGAATGTTTATGAGAGGGCGAAAGGACAACCGCGTCGGCTGTCGAAGGTGGATCAGGTTCGACAACCTGAATCTCGACCGATTTCACGAAAACCACATGGCAGGTCTCAGGCTGCGAGGAGATACATAGTTAGCACTGCAATCGTATCTAACATCCATCCCAAAATAGTCAGACATACCTCCATACTATTAAAAACCTTCCCATTCCACTCCTTCTGCCAAACCTTCGCCTTCCTCCCATTCCGAAACTTCATCAAAACCATATACCGATTGGCGCGCGGCGTACGTATCATCCGGAAATGACTAACATCATCCATCGTCCTCTCACCCACAAACCCCAAAAAGTCCGGTGGCGACAAGTAACTCGGCACCGCCAGTATACACAACGTCGAGCACTCATCCTCCTCTTTACCCGACGCTGAAACCGTCACAGGGAACGGATACGCCGTTAAATCCGCAGAGCCCTTGCCACAAGTATGAGACGCGCGACTCGCACCGCCAGCCTGCTGCTCGCTTGGGTGTCGCGCGGCCGCAGAGCCTTTCAGGTATGTTGGGTAATCATCATCGTTCCCGGCGAGGTACGGAGTCTCCTGTACATCACGGTACAAATGGACGATCCCCCAGACACTGTCCCCGACCTCCTGATCAAGAGGGATGTAGCGACCCTTTGTGCGCAAGCCACCTAGGATATCAGTGCCAATGCCTGCAGCGACGAGATTGTCTTCTTTGCCAGCGGTAGGGGCAGCAGTACTACCACGCTTCTGGGTCCGCTTTCCAGACCCATCATCAGGTGCGACCATATCGATGCAATCAATAAGGATAGTTCCAGCGCGAACGTCGTTTTCGAGATCGGAGGGGCTGTTAGGAGAGGTAGTGGGGTACTTATTGGCGTGAAGCGACGACGAAGGCGAATGATGCGCGCTACTAGAAGATGGATGCTCAGACGAAGAAGATGCGGAAGCGTGTTTAAACCGTCTTTCAAGCGTAATTTCTTTTCCAGGTGTATGCGTCAATTGTGCAAGGGAATCACCCCCGCTAGACGTGGGAGTTGAAGGTGAAGGCCGGGCCCGCTTCTGGAAGGGGAGCAGAGCTTCCCATACAGAGTCCAGGGCCAGGGATGAGGTGGCAGCTGGTGATTTAGGTGGGTGAGAGCTGCGCACGACTTCAAGACTGAGATGGTAGAAGTATGCGGGCATCCCGGGCGACTGCTCACATAGTGATGAAGCAGAGATTCCGCGATCGTGAGGTATTTCCCAACGGTCTTTGATTGCGATAAGGAGGTTGATGACCTAAGCGACCCCAGATCTGGACGCCTGAGGTTTGTGAAACTGGCGATGAGTGGCGAAGAGGGAAAACCGCGTGTTGATGCGGTCGGCTGGACGAACCCAGTTTTTCTGGTCGGTCAGTCTGGTAACTTTGGGTTGGTGGCTGGTGGCGGAAGTTGTTACTCTCAGGATGCGGGGGTTGCGAAAGGCATATGTGGCAATTCAAGTCTTGATCTACATAACGGTCCAGCTACAGGAAGACGTTGGGATTTACCTTATAATGTTGTTAGCAAAGATACCATATTTCAGTTGGCCCTTCAACTGAACGATGCGACCACCTGGAAGTTTCGCTTAGGCTCTAAAGGTTTACCGGGCGGTTACATTCTACGAGTTATGTACTGATTACTTCAAGTCTGAAAAAAACAAAATACTAGCAAAGAACGGCGATTTCGCCTGGTTCAATTGATAGGAAAACTAATTATGCCCGTGGGCGCCATCGTTTAAAAAAACAAAAGAAGCCTCAGCTCCAAACCGACCAAACGCCATGCAGGTTCATCAAGAACCTATCGAAGTCGAATCGTAAAAGATGTAGAGAAAGGAAAAGAGCGAAGTAAAAGCATCAATCTGCTGTGCGTTTACTGACCACCACGCAGACGCAGAACCAGGTGGAGTGTAGACTCCTTCTGGATGTTGTAGTCCGACAGGGTGCGGCCGTCTTCAAGCTGCTTACCAGCAAAGATCAGGCGCTGTTGGTCTGGGGGGATACCCTCCTTATCTTGAATCTTGGACTTGACGTTGTCAATGGTATCGCTAGACTCAACCTCCAGGGTGATTGTCTTGCCGGTCAAAGTCTTAACGAAGATCTGCATACCACCACGCAGGCGGAGCACCAAGTGCAGGGTGGACTCCTTCTGGATGTTGTAGTCAGATAGTGTGCGACCGTCCTCGAGCTGCTTGCCGGCGAAAATGAGACGCTGTTGGTCTGGGGGAATGCCCTCCTTGTCTTGGATCTTGCTCTTCACATTGTCGATGGTATCGGAAGACTCGACCTCCAAAGTGATGGTCTTGCCAGTGAGGGTCTTGACGAAAATCTGCATACCACCACGGAGACGGAGGACCAAGTGCAGGGTGGATTCCTTCTGGATGTTGTAGTCGGACAAGGTACGGCCATCCTCCAGCTGCTTGCCAGCAAAGATCAGGCGCTGCTGGTCTGGGGGAATACCCTCCTTATCCTGGATCTTCGACTTGACATTATCGATGGTGTCGGAAGACTCAACCTCGAGGGTGATGGTCTTGCCAGTCAGGGTCTTGACGACTGTGGCGAGTTAGTAAAAAGAAACAATAGGCACCGGCGGCTCTATGAGTGGGGGCCGGGTAGGAGTGGAGTAAGGGAGGCGAAACGTACAGATCTGCATACCACCACGAAGGCGGAGGACCAGGTGGAGAGTAGACTCCTTCTGAATGTTGTAGTCGGAGAGGGTACGACCATCCTCGAGCTGCTTGCCGGCGAAGATCAGGCGCTGCTGGTCAGGAGGGATGCCCTCCTTGTCCTGAATCTTGGACTTGACATTGTCGATGGTGTCGCTGGACTCCACCTCAAGGGTGATAGTCTTGCCGGTGACTGAGAGAGAGAGAGAAAAGTTAGCAGGGCTGTTCCAGGTGGCGACGGAGGAGGATGCACGACCAGGCATCCAGCGCAGAGAAGGAAAACTCACGGGTCTTGACGAAGATCTGCATTATGGAAGCAGTTCAACGATTATGGGAAATGTGATAGTGTTGTAGTTGAAGATGGGAAGGATGGAACGCAGAGTATTGCGAAGTGGGTGGGAAGAGAAGTGAGAAAGAAGGAGAGTGGGAAGGGGAGGCAGAAGAGGGGGTGAGGTTTAAGTAGGAAAGCGATAATGGGATGAGGGGGCGAAGCGCCTTAGTCAGATGGGCATGACGCGCGAAACTACTAGAAAGCCTAGAATAGTACGGGGGCTGGGCGTGGGCAAAAACCACGAGCAAACTTAAACTGACTAAGTCTTAATCTATCTTCCGTCCAGTATGAAAGAAGGAGCCATGCCGGGCTGCCGGATGAGTCAAGGAGAGGATGCCTAGTTATCTACGGGTTCGGAGTCGGGCCACCTAGGAACCAGGTCTTTGACGCCACCGGGCAAAAGGGAGAAAACCTGGTTCCTCCATGTATGAGTGGTTTTGGTTCCTGCACTAAGGAAAAACCTTGATAGAAGGCTATACTTGATAGAGGGACGTACAAGGTGAAAATTCTCACTGAGTATCCCGTCTGTTGCCCCAAGAGGACGGTTATCTCGGACGGGGGCCTTTAGGCCTGGGAATAACGATGACGATGACGTGGGAGGGCTTATCGCGAAAAGAGGGGGTGGGCCGGAGATCACCTGAAGCCTGCTAGCGCCATCGATGGAGTTACAACTTACAATAAATGGCCGTTTACGGTATGGTCGATACATTTAATACTTGTATTGGGTACCAGGCTGTACACGGTGAACTGGCACTGCCCCCAGGTAGTCTATACTTAGCCACAGTCATGTGACTGGGATCAGGTGACACCAGTTCCGGCATCGGCAATTTGCCAACAGACAAGAGTGGCTGTTCACAGTGTAAACTTTGTTTACTCGGAACAATCCGTTCCTATATACAGTACGGAGTAGTGCTGTAGCCACATGTTTGCTGCTCCCGAACACGGAATTGATCAACAGAACTATTGACCTTCCCGTTCCAACGGTACTCTTAATGGGAAAAGTACCTTGCGAGTGTAATATTGCCGACGAGGGCGCTTAGCTTAAGTTTCAACCAAGTCCAAGTACTAATCCAAATACTACTACCTAGGACAATTGCTGCCTCCAACATAATCGAATACCATGGTGAAAGGACAGAAGAAGGATATAAAATAAAAGATATCGATATATAGACACGATCCCACAGGCGTAAAGACGGGGAAATTCAACCCTTCGACGCCATTTTCCTCACCACTCCTAAAAAAAAAAAAAAAAAAACCAAAAACCTCAACACGAATTCGGATTATCTGTGGCTCAGCATGGACAGAGCCTGCCATTCCATCCAAAGTAGTTCCTCGCAACATCACATCACGGAGAACTACCAGAACAGGATAGACAAGACCCCACGGCCACAAAACACAATAATAACAAAAACAAGCGCAACACACAGTCGGCCGTACACGGTTCATAACGTTCGTGATCCTCGTTCATCGCTGGAAGCTATGCGAGAAAGGTATACCACAATAGACAACAGTCAATAGACAGAGTAAATAAAATAGCACAAAGAAAGCACACAAGATAACTCGAGACAGAAAGAGAGATAATAGGAAGGAAGGAGTAGTTCCCAGGAACCACGATGCAAAAGAAATAAAAACACGGGGGAAAACACAGAGGCTGAGAAGCAACCGACTCTCTAGGAGCGGTGGAATAAAAACAAGATCAGATCATGCGATCGTGATAATTCGTTATAAGGAGCGTAAGGGAAGACGCGCTGGCGCATCGATCACGACTAGCGTAATTTGGGAGAGGGAGGGTGTCTTGAGTCATCCAGGTCGTTGGTTGCGTGTAAAAACAGAATAAATCGCTGGGACTGAGATCTCGCTGGTTGGCAAAGTAAAGCAGTAGTCGTGAGAGTTAAAAAAGAATGCATTGATCGTTCGCTCATCATGTGCATGCGCGTCGTTCGTTTGGAAAAGGGTGTTTAGTTGGCACGGATGACCAGGCGAGACACGAATTTATTCGACAGGCAGTCGAAGTCGCCGCGGTCGAATTGGGTGCCGGTGCGGCCACGGAGGTAGCTCTCTGAATAAGGTGTTAGTGTCAATGTCTATCATCTGGGCAGGATGCGCCAAGGAGGTATCTATGCTTACCGTGTTGCTCGACATGTTGGCGGACCTCGGTCATCGTGTTGCAAACATCAGGGTTGGAGTATAGAAGGTGGTGGTGCTTCTGCGAGTCCCACTCGGTGAAGGGAGGCAGCTTCTGGGAAATAGCCTGGAAGAGTCCGACAATGACACCGACCGGGGTGGTCTCCATGTCAGTGCAGAACTTATCCACGGCAGCCTGATCGGGTGTGCGGTAGTGGCAATCAAACTGCATCTCCTCCCAGACAGCCAAGAGAATCGAAGCTAGCACGAAGATGGTGGGCCAGTTCTTCAACTTATCACCACTGTACACACTGGAGTACAAGGCCGACAGCTCCTCCAAGACATCCTTTTGCAGCTCGCGCCACATGCTGGCCATGGCGCACTTGATCTGGAAGTTGATCATGACGGGGGCCATGGTCTTGCCGCTGAACTTGGAGCTCGGCTCGTTAATCCGACCGAGGAATCCATCTTCATCACCCAGTCCCTCGACCATAGTGACGTGCAGGGTCAAGTTGTAGGCGATGATCAGCTTGAGGGCCTTGCGGATGACGGGCAGCTTGGTGCGGTAGTAGTAGCGGAAAGCGGTCTTCAACATCTGGGTCAGGAACGGGGTTCCCTCGAAGTAGTCGTCAACGAACTTCTCAAAGGTGCCGTTGCCATCGATGTGGCGGTCCAGGTAGTCCGACAGCATGGCGTGGGAGATACCCTCCATACCGGCAGAGAGCTTCGCGGTCTCGACCTCGTATGGTGTCGGCTCGCGGTGGATCGACTCGACCCAGTCGACGGTGAAGCACTGCTCATCCCGGACGAAGACCTCCCGTGCGGCAATCGGCAAGATCTGGCCATATCCGTGAGTGATATACAGGGTGCGTTCTTGATCGGAGAATCCCTTGATGTTGCCGACCGAGAATCCCATCGAAATGTGTCGTTCGTAATCCGCCTTCCAGTCCTTCATGAAATAGCCAATCTCTTTAATATCAATGCGTGTGCAGGGAACCTGCCACAGACGGGCATGCGACGGCTGGCAGCCCGCACAAGGCTCACCCTTGTCACAGGTCTTCTTCAGGAACTTGCAACGCAGACAGGCACGCAGCTTCCGGATCTCACTGGCTTGCTTACGCTGGTCGGGCTTGAGAGGACCCTTACGCTTGCCGACCCGCTTCTCAGTCGTCTCGGGCTTGCCGGTTTGAGATTGCTTGCGGATCTTGGTCTCGGCTGTCTTGGCGGCAATGGGACTCTTACGAGATGGTTTCCTGCTGGGGGGCGAAGCAGATGAGTGCGAACCCGATGAGCGAGTGGGTGAGGTTGACTTCTTAATAGGAACAGGAATTGGGCGGACCATCGCACTGGGGCTGACCGCTGACGGGGAGCGAGAACCAGAACCAGAACCAGAACCAGAACCAGAACCAGAACCAGAGACGGGCGACGATTGCTCCTCGGTCACACGGTGGACCATGGAGGTACTTGTCGGGGAAGTGGCCAGGCTGAGAGCAGCGCTATGGTTGTTGTACGGGAAGTCCATGTGGCCGTCAGAACCGGGGGAACTGATGGGATTGGCGATATCGACGAAGCTGTTGTAAGAAGTCGAGTAAGACGATTCTGAAAGACTCCGATCGTGCAATGTCTGAGTGGGGTTGACAAAAATGCCCTGCTCTGGGAAACCGAAATCCAGCGAGCGGCGGTGGTCCACGGTGCTCCATCCATTGTCGCTACTGGATAACGAACGGACCTCGAGATAGGTGTCCGTCGGGGAACTGCTCTCCAAGATGGGGTGCGGGGCGGCATATGAAACATCCGGCAATCCGTTGAAAGTCATCAGATCGGCCTGGAAATCGTGATAGGTAAAAGGCACCATGTCGACGGGGGCGGACAGTGGAAGATGATAGGAATCGAGCAGACCAGCACTCATTTGACCTTGCGGACCGGCGGACATGAGATCCACCGGCGACGACTGAATGGCCATTCCATAGCTGGCGGCCGTGAACTGGGGCGCTGACGATGGATCCTCGGGTGAATATGATAATTGTGGGTGATGGTGAGGGGTCTGTTGAAGTTGGTGGTGGTAGTGCCAGTCGACCATCAGGTTGGGATCCTGGGCCACCGACTGTTCCAGGGGGTGACCGCTGGTTTGAAGCGGCGACAGATCATGGGCGTCTTCCGGGCGCGAGGGGTTCTGGTCGACCGCTACGGGCCATGATTGCGGGAGATAACCTCTGGAGTCGTAATCGACGATGAGGCCATCACTTGATATATCGACATTTGACATGGCGGTCGTTAAAAGTGTTGTTTTGACCACCAAAAAGTGGTTTAAAGGGTCGTTGGACGAAGGGGAAGGGAGGGGGAAAGGGCCAGCCTGGATGAAAAGGGCTTCTTCAGAGAGGCCGAGAGTCGTACACGGCCATCACGAGTGAGGCGGTGGGGGGCACAAAGCAGCGGTGAGCAAAAGATGCGCTAGGGGATTTTTAGTCGCTTGAGTGGACTACAGACACTACTGTATGGAGTACTTGAAGACGACTGGATGTTGTCCGAGTGGAGAGAGAAAAAAGGCTGGGCTTTGACACGGGTGGGGGGGGTTTTTGGTGGGTTTTTTGTTGGTGATGATGGACTTATTGGACTGAAAGTTGATCTTTACTGCCACGCCGACCTTGTCATTCCTCGGATTGGGTCTCCATCATGCTCATCACTGGTTGCATTGGGGCTTAGTGCGCCCTCGGTCATCTTGCGCGATCGTAAAAGTCCCATGATCTCCGTGCATTCTTGTTCTTACGAGCAGGGGCGGATACAGAGTAGCATGGAGAGGAGGAGCCTAGGAGGAGTCGTCTCGGACGAGTGACTCGATATAGGAAATCAATATAGTGGTAGATGAGACTCCACGGAATGCGGACTAGGTAGCCTCATAAGCCGGGCATTCTTTTTCGGATAGTAAGCACATAGCTCGAGCGAATGGCGTTGATACGGTAATACTATAAGAGTATTATGGGGCCATGAGAATTTGGGTGAGCCTATAGTCTATCTAGTATATACCCCATACTGTATGTACATACATAAATAATCTTCAGTAGTCAACGGAGTTGACCGTGTCTCTATCCCCGAACCCTAGGTCCAGTCTCATTACAACATTGACCATCGTGGGACCCCCAGGCAAAAGACGTGGGCAAGACGGGAAGGACGGTCGGAACGGGAGATCAGTGGAGCCCCAGGGAAGAAGACAGGGCAAGGGTTGTAAGGCATACAGAAGAGAATCCTAGCAGGACGGTGAGAGCGTGGCAATAGGCTGTCGAGCGTATCTAGTGTATCTCTCTCCAAGACACGAGTAGGACCGTGCTCCAAGCCTCCAACCGGATCTGACACCTGATCGTGATGCTTGGGAAATCCCATCTGAATCCTGTGGTAGTACTCCGTAGTAATATTCAGGATAGACATGATAGCCCACTCCTTCCTAATTGGATCCCGCCATGCCACGATGCTCGGGAATATCCTATCTTTCCCAAGGAACACCCCTCGTCCTGGCAGACGCTGGAGAGGAGGAGAAAAACACACCATTCATGCCCATTCTGTAGTGGGGGCTGACCATGCAGTTGACTCGCGAGGGCAGGGATTCTGTTGGTTCAACTTGATGACGGAGGGGCTGATCGATTGGTGAGATTGGGGTCGATGGGAGAGAATTGGCCCATTTGCGGACTTTGCTGCACAGCATCTCCGCGACCGATGAAAAGATAAAAAAAACTTAACTTGAGTTGAACTCTTTTTGCCATAGTATATTCACCCGAGGGTTTGGGACTTGATCAGGGTTCCCCAGGAAGGTTGGGCTTTGACAGGTCGGAAACCAGGAAATCAGTACGGAGTAATGCACATACTGTAGTTAGTGAATACTCCAATCTTGCTTGACTCTATCAGCACGCTTGGGCCTGGGGTAGTTGCACATGCAGTCTGGCAGCAAGGGAGCAAGATGAGAAACAAGCCACTCTGCAAACCCTTTGCACATTGTACACGATGAACAAATAACCAGACACGCACTAGCCACCGTCGCGTGCAGATGGTGATTCCAACCAGATAGATCACATCACAGTGCATCATGCTCGGGACGAACAGGTTATCACTGGTTGAATCCTGTTGAGAGGGGGAGGCCCCTTCCGAGGGCTTCTCCAGGAGTGGAGCTCTCCTGTTTTGCCTGTCTGACATGCAGCAGCGGAGGATTCAAGTACGATATACAGAAGCCACTCTGCACGCTGACATAAACAAGATAGCATGATAGCATGATGCAGTTCTTGGAGGAAGCTATGAGAATAGCTATACTACCCTGCTTTAGGGGTCTTTTACTAGGAGATTCTAATTAGGACTAGGATCGAGAAGCAGAAACCCAAGCACTACAGGACTATTGACAAAAAAGCAGACCTAAGAGCTATGGCCATTTGAGAGTAGAGAATCGAGGAGGATCACCATCTCTAGATCTCCCGTGGTCGACCAGATGGAAGAGACAAAGAATCTGGAATCGGGGCGGAGGAAAAGTGGGGAGAACAATCACCACCACGTTGGGTTTTCCCATTCATCGCCGCAGGAACAATAACTTCCAAACGCCAGACAATCACAAGTCAATGGACTAGCTCCCAAGGACTCAATTTCTTCCATCTCAAATCCATCCTAATATCCCCAGCTCTTCCCCTCAGAGACAAAACTTGTCCATGCCACCCATCATCGCGGGGCGACACAAACGCAAAGTTCGATTTCCAGCCGCTAACCTACCGCCTGCCATCATATCGACACCAACCACAGCCCAGCAGAGACACACAGAGACCAAATCCCCCTCTGATCTAAAGCCTGGCAAGTCCAGCAAATCCAAGCCGATCACTGCCTCCGGAATGGCCAGCCAAGAAGAGCCCCGTCCGGGGATCCCAGCTTTGTTCACACAGCCGCCGCCTATCCGCGACCCGCTCGTGACAGAGACCATCCAGCTGCAGGACGCAACCCTGAACAAGTGTCTGACATTTCTCAAGGGCCTCCATATTTCCCAACAGGGCACTCTCAATGCATCCGGGGTACCCGCCCTCCAGCGAGATGGCCATGCTGTCTTTCTCTTTGAGTCTCTGGAAGAAGAATATCCCGCTGGCTTCGTCGCTATGGATGCGAGTCGTCCCTGGATGGTCTATTGGGCACTAGCTGGATTGACGTTGTTGGGCGAGGATCCAACGCGTTTTCGGGAGCGGTAAGTGTGCATGTCGGTTTTTCGCTGGGCGTTTGTATGCCTGTCATGGCGTTATGATTTGATTCATGATTAATCTTTGTATACCCTGATTCGATGCTTGTTACTCCAGTCCCTACCCTCTTTTTTACCCCGTTGGTTCGTTGCGATCGGCAGTGATCTATCGCCTGGCTATATTTATGGTTTACCTTCCTTCCACTTTAGCTTTTACCTGCCCGAGTACTACTGAGCGTTTACTACTTGCCGCCATGAGTGGACAAGACGCCACCATGGACGGCTCACCTGCATTGATCGAGGGAAGGGCAAAAGGCTAACCCGTGATTTTTCCTTGGCTTACTTGCAGGGTACTGGAAACACTTCGTCCCATGCAGAATCCCACCGGCGGCTTTGGTGGCGGGCATGGCCAGATATCACATCTTGCCGGAAGTTATGCAGCCGTTCTCGCCCTCGCCCTAGTCGGAGGCGAGGATGCCTTTGCATTGGTCGATCGTGAAGCAATGTGCGTTGTCCTGCCCTAGCAGAAGCAGCTATCTGTTGCTTTAGCGCGTACGCCTAACTCTAACGTGCTTTTCTTACTAGGTGGCGATGGCTGGGCCGACTAAAGCAATCTGATGGAGGCTTCAGTGTTACGGAAGGCGGGGAAGAAGACGTGCGGTAAGTTAGAAAGAAAACTGGCATGCAAGCGATCATGCCAGCAAGCATCCTACAATACATCTCCCTCGATGCCCACCCGAGAAGATACGAGATCTCAGCCGCTAATACATATCCCCGTTATGCAGTGGTGCATACTGTGCGGCAACCATTATCTCGCTGCTCGACCTACCCCTGACTCTGCCGCATGATGCAAACAAAGCCCGAGAGGCAGGTTTTAAGACGTTGACAGATGGACTCGCTGAGTATCTGTCGCGCTGTAAGAACCCCCTTCCATTAATTTCCGCTGGGTAGGACCAGACCAGCTTTCATTTCTCCATTCACTAACATATCATCTTATCGCCTTCGTCCAGGTCAATCATTTGAAGGTGGCATCTCCGGCAGTCCCGGAGTCGAGGCCCATGGAGCATACGCTTTCTGTGCCCTCGCCTGTTTGTCAATCCTGGGACCCCCAGAAGAGACTATCCCCAGGTATGCCTAAGCGATGCAATATCATCCCATCTTATCACGCTAGGAAAAGTCCATCACACTAACTGCATTACAAGACACATGAACATCCCTCTGCTACTGTCATGGCTCTCTGCGCGACAGTACGCACCTGAAGGAGGCTTTTCCGGACGAACGAACAAACTAGTCGATGGCTGCTACAGCCATTGGGTTGGCGGATGTTGGCCCTTGCTGCAGTCTGCTTTAGATGGGAAGCCACAGTCCTCGGGTGCACCCCCAAGAACTGTTGGTAACTTGTACAGTCGGGAGGGACTGGATCGATACATTCTCGGCTGCTGCCAATCTCCTTCTGGCGGACTTCGAGATAAACCGGGCAAGTAAGTACCTACCTACTACTTCACCTCTACTGGAAATTATTCCCCTTTCCCATGTCCTAGCTATCGCTAACCATAAACCCCAAAAACCCAGGAGTCCAGATTCCTATCACACCTGCTACGTCCTAACCGGCTTGAGCGCAACCCAACACCACCACTACCGCACAAATACCAGCATCACATCCAGCGACAATTTCGCCTCAGCTTTCTCCTGGCAATCCTCACCGGTCCGCACAGATGATAACGTGTACGACAAGGCAGACCGCCTCGTCGCTTTTCACCCGCTGTTCGTCATTCCGCACCAGGCTGCCGCGAACATGCGGCTCTGGTGTGAGGGTCAGCCTATTGCGATCTAGTGGTTGCCGGGAGAGGCGTGAACCTTACGGATGGATGTAAGGTAGTGTGTCATGTCATGTCATCTGGAGGGAAGCAGGAACCGGTAGTGACGCGCGAGTGTGGATTTCTCCCGAGGGTTGAGTGGCCGGGTACACGAGTGTTACGGGGGGAGGAAATGGGAGAGTCCACATGATAGACTCGTGTGTTTTAGGCTTCACTGAGTGGGAGGGGGCAAAAAGTACATGATACAGGACAATCTGACATGCAGGACTCGAGGCTGGGATTATCTGGACTTTCTGACAGGCCTGCAGAACGTGGTATCCCTTCTTGTGGCGGGTCTGTTGCTTCGGATGACTATCTCTCTGTCTTCCTATCTGTCTTTCCATGATTCTTCAGTTCTGTCCCTTGAATTCTCGAGGTGATCTCAGGAGTTTTTCTGGAAACTACGCGGATAATTTGGGTCGAGTTGATTTAGTGTGGACTACTCCGTTGCCAGTCGATCGCGTGAGAGGAGCATGGAATTAACTGGGACTGATAAGCTGGAGGAGAGACAGCTACAGAAGGGGAAAAGTGCAACGTTGGGATCCGAGGCATCGCTTAGGTATTATCGTCAGGTATGATCTTCACATTGCTTGTGCTTCACGAGTATATTTTGTATCTTTAAGCTATCCTCGAGTCTCATTGTACCTCTCCATGCTACTTCATATAGATTATGAAGATCATCATGGAAACAGTATTCCGTTCATGTAGTCTCTTCGCTAGTCCCTGCTACATCCATTAGTGAGTTGTACAGTCGAGAGTCTGGCACTATAGGGCACACTAGATGCCGGAAGCTAGTAGAGTCACATAGCGAGATAGCTCCCACCAAGATATCCAGAGACCACTCCTAGTAATTCTCTGGCGAGGACGATCTTTATTTCTGTTTGCCATGATTGCAGACACACCGACATCGTCTCTTGCTGCAGGTGGCCCATTCGGGCAATTGTGCCTCGTCCACTCTCGTAACACTCGTCCAGGACCCGACACGAGCACAGATAAATCAACGCCGTCCCCCCACCGCACATGTTGCCAACTCATCACTGCATCCCCGAATGCCTGTCGAGTAACTTTGTCATGAAACTTCCCATTCGAATCAAATCCTCCAGACACTCGCCGGGGGTACGTGCATCACGTTTCTCCTTCCTCCATGACTGACAAAAGGGATACTTGCTCTCCCATCCGGATTAATCATCTTGCTGACTATCTTCTCTATCCTGAGCGGCTTGTCCATGCCCCAGACGCGTTCTGCACAACATGAACGGCCCCAGCCCCCCGCTCGGCGCCAATCATCGTTGTCCCCTAGTGGATTCCTGCAGCGCGCCTCTCCAGAAAGATCCAGCGGCAAAAAGGGGAAGAGCCATTCAGCTGGTTACCTTTTTTCCCCTTTGGAGGAGCTACTGCGTTTACTGCGGGGCACGAAAGGGAAGATGACGGGCCCAGCGCGAAACTCAAACCCGGTCATGGCGAACGGCTGAGGATTGATGCAAACTAAACCCACCAGGTCCCGCCATTGTTACCTTCTATCCGGAGAGGAGAGGAGAACAAAGCAGGACGGAGTACAGAGTACAGTACACACCTCGGCTCCAGATTAGTCTCTCTTCTCTCCGAGATCCAGTCGCTCGATAGGTTGGCGATGATCAAGTTCCATCTAATTTTCTGCAGCCGATTGCAGCAGTCGGAGCTAAGCCAGCCAGCTGTTAGTTTTCAATGCCCCGCTCGCCTCTTCTTTCTCCGAGCCTCCCTCCTGCGTCTGCTGTCTGGTCTTTGCCCCTCGCCTCTCCTACCCGCTAGGTACCAGATCCATTACGTTCTCTGCTGCCTTTCTCTGTCCTATTCCCTACTGAAAGTCTCCGATGCTAGATTCGCTGTTTAGATCGGCGAATTGTATGCAAAGGAACCAGAAACCCGTCCCTCTTCCTTTGCCCCCCCATGACCAGGATCATGGCCGAAACCCAGGACCTAGGCCCGGGCCCGAAAGTGTGTCCCTCCATTCGGTTTGATTCGACTGGCAAGTAGCTATGCCAGCACATCAGTACCGACCTTAATTAATAACCCGCCGACAAAACCTATGCAGTACCCCGCCAGATACCAGCAGAACAGCAATTGCCTTGAGAGACGTCCAGAGGCAATTGCGGGCTTTTTTCTCTCCTTGGTCTTTGGTCTCACTGTCAATGTGAGCTCTTAGTGTTTCCCGCGCGTCCATGACATCAACTGCTACTCTCTGGTAGGGATCTGCAATCGAGGCGTTGTCTCTTTCCGTGTACATCCAATACGACCTAGGGTTTACATCGGCTAGCTGTCGCGTATCATTAGACCCGTAACTTGGATCTCCGATAGTTTCCCAACGGTGAGGACCGAAATTAGCCAAGATACTGAAATTTTGAAAACAATATTAGTCTTCTGGGATCATTGCGATGCGTTGTATGTCCTCTACCCCTGGCCATGTCAAGTATAGAAACGATGATTCCGTCCTCTCTTTAGCCCATTCAGGTTTCTGCAGCGACTACTGAGACGGCGGCGTCCGATCCTTCCGCGGGAACAAACAAGAGTTTTCATTTTTACTTCTCTTTTCGGTATATGTCTCTGACACTACATTGGGTACAGCCCTTTTTTGACTCTTTGTGCGCTGTCGAGATTGCAACTGTCTATCCCCCTTCCCTGTCCCCCTCTTTTGCTAGAGATTCCGGACTCGGAATGCTGCTGGATTGGTACAGTCAACACACGGTGGACAACTCACAACATGGCTTTTATGTATCAATGCATTGAGATGCCCCACCTGTTTTTCCATAGAAGTAATTTCCGTATCGGTTGGAAGCAGTCGCCATCTGTCTCCCTCCCCCTCTCTATGATCTCGAAAAAAATTAGAATTTCCCTTGCCCCCTAGCATTTACATATTTATTTTACACAATTTCTTTCAGTGTCTGCTTCGCTTCGGTGGTACGGAGAACCGTGTGTGTTTTTTTTTGTATGTGTACATGTGGCGTGGCATCTTCTCCTGGTTCTCCGTGGATCCTCTAGTCTTTCCAGTCATTTAGTCCTCGTTCTTTCCAACTTCTGCCCCCTCGCGCTTCTCTCGCTTTCCTCATTTTCACCTGATCAGCCCAAGCCGCGGGTGACTGTGTTAGTCGTGTCTAGAACTTGCCACTCCCCTCTCCTCCAAGGTCCCACGCATCACACAAAAAACAAAGGGAACCAAAACCAAGCCAGTCCTTGACCGGCTAGCGTCACCCTTGACAGCAAACAACAAATACATCCCTCAATTCCCCAAGCCCAAGCTTGTCATTTAGGGCCGACTGAGCTGTCAGTCCTGTCTGTGATATCAGTCCACAACGTTGGGCATCAGGGCATCACGATCCGCATATCTAGATCCCGGAGGGATTTTGTGTAGCTGCATCGGCCAGCACCTCAGCCTCAGCCCTACCCGTCTACCCGTCGAGACGACAGCCAATCCATTCGATGCTGTTGGAGTAGCCGCCTCATTCTTTTTCTTGCGTTGCGAAGTCGACAATTGGGCAACACCGCTTCCCGCGCTACTTTCCGTTTCTGACACCTTTCGCTTGGACTTCCCGAAGTTTTCAGGGCCCCAAGATGTACTATATGCTTTACCTAGCAAGTAAGTGGCCAGCATATGCATAGCATTATTCCAAAGGGCATCGTATTGTTTTGCTCCGAGCAATGATCCATCAAAACGGGAGAGGGGGCCAAATTGCCAACCAATTACATCCCCCAATCTCCCGTCCAATTCCCTGATCTCCTCCAAACAGAACCAATAAGAAAACAAAATGCAAGAAAAAGAACATCTTTTAACAATTCTATAGGCCTCTGTCGCCGCCGACGCTGGCCAGAACCCACCTACGAAGCCTACGCCACAACATCAGGCTACACATGCGTTGTTCGCGTACACAACCGCGAGTATCAAACAGACGTCACCTACGAATCAGAGGTCCTCGCCCGCGAAAGCGCCGCTATGCGCGCGTACCTGATTTGCCGCAATTTCTCCGTCAACGACGGTATGTACCCGGCCGGTCATGACCACGGCGGCGTCGTGCAGGGAATCCCTGTTGCCATCGGTACGGGACGCAAGTCCAGCCGTGATGATGACACGGATACCTCTGTCAGCAGCAGTGGGGGGAGTTGGAGTGGTGGGAGTAGTCCGGAGCGGATGATGAGGGCGGAGCATGGGGGTGATTAGATTTGCGTTCCGGCGTCTGAGAGACAGACGGATTATGCTTGACGGGGATTTGATGAGCGGAGGATGCGCTGCAAATGGCTGGCATATCTGCTAGATCTGTGTATGGAAGCCTTGGGAATTGCAGTTTTCTTTTTTTACAACTGCGAAGGAGGATTGATGGTGATTGGGGGACTTAACGATGACACGACTTATGACGATGGCTTTTTGCATGCTCTGCATTGTTCGTTGAAGCATGAATTACTGCGTTTCATAGATGGAAAAATTATTGCTGTTTTTTTTGCGATGCTAATGATGATTACGATTCTCTTTATTGGACCTCGATCCCTGGGTTTGAATAATGGTGCGTAAAAGTGGTGGAATGGGATTCAGGCCCTAAGCTATGATGTGGTTCCTCGAGCGAGATCACAAGTCTGCATCATTATGGAGGCTAGCGATTGCTACTTTCTTTACGAGTGTTAGTGCTTTGTTTGGGTCTCAATTCAATCATCTTACTCAGCTCAGCTCAAGTATGGCACTTCTTGAATGGCCAATTAGAATCTTTTCAGCGATTCTGCCAAATTAAATGTTGTCACATCAGCAACATGATCCCGTGCATAGGTACAACTACGCTGCTAAGACCTCCAGAATAGCTGTACAGAATTAAATTATTTAATTGACAAGATGTGTCCAAGTAATTAACAGATGATTAAAACAAACATGAAACCTTCTAATCTAGATGTACATTAGTAGTAATGAAGCGATGAAACAAAGCAACCAGCAGAGCATGTCTGGTCAATATCAGATCTAAATATTGAGGCCGATTCCAGGTGATATCTTCTCAAGCTTCTCCATAAGCTCATTGAAGAACGCCTCTTGAATCTTTGTCCCTTTCGGGTTAGTGACAATACAAGCCGGACTGGAGAAATGAGCAAAATTCTTTCGCAATGTTGAGGAAGTTCTCCTTACCTCTTCACTTGACAATTGTCAATATACTGCCCACTGCTCTCTTTCCCAGATAGAATTCCATTTACTAAAGCACGACTGCCCTCTTCGGTGCTGCGCGCCATCATACGCTCGCCCACGCGGTTACCAAAACTTTCGTTCTCTCGCATGAGCTGGGACTTGCACCAGCTGGGGTTAGGCGTGTTGACGACGACCATGGGCCCCTTGCTCTCTTCCAGGCGTTTGGCCAATGCTCGAACCGCGAAGAGCAACAGCAGTTTTGATAAAGGGTACCGCATTGCCATGTTTGCAGTCTTCTTGTTATTTAGTCGAGAGAAGATGCCGGCTTGATTGGAAACGTCGATCTCTGCCAAGGGTGCGATATAGTGCAGGGCTGAATTCACGATCGATACTCGAGGACAAATATCGAATTTCGACGCCGACTCGCGCAATTTAGGTAGAAGCAAGAGGATCAGCAAGAAAGTGCCGACCACATTGACCGTAATGGTCTTCTCATTGTCCTCTGACAAGTTGAAAGTCGTCGTAGCAAGGCCGGCATTTGCCAAAAGAGCGTCAAGTCGGGGAAGTGTCTCCACGCGAGTAGCGAATTTCTTGACGGAAGCATAGCTGTCCATGTCGAGTTCCCAGACTTCAATGGCACTTGGATCCCGGACAGTGTCCTCGAGAAGTTTGAGCCGTGCGGCTTTACCCTTTTCAAGATTTCTGACGGCCATGATTAGTCGCTCGACCCCGAGGAGTAGGAAATGACGACTGGCTTCATAGCCGAGACCTTGATTTGAACCCGTGACGATGACCGTTTGTCCGGTGAGATCGCCTTTCTGGATTGGAAGTTCGATAAAGAGATTTGAATAGATTGTCGAGGACATGCCCTTGATGGCGGATGAGAGGGCTGCCATGATGAATTTCGGGGAAATTGATAGTTCAATTGAAATATTATAGAGGTCCAAGATGGGAAATATGTTCAGGTAAAATGTAGAAGGAAAGCCTCAAGGAATACGCGCAATTTATATGTGATATTCTTCATTCGAAATGGCCTTTGGCTAATCGCGGGGATATTATGTCCGCCATAGGGGGTTTGGGGACTCTCACAAAGGCTGCAATTGAGTCCCCTAGAAACTTTGCCGATCGGTACCACTTAAAAAATTAAGTAAAATGCGCATACATTGCTCACAAATTTCCATTCACCAACTCATTTACAAGGTAGAATAGCTTCAGCAAATGGCTTAACAAGACGGACGTCACTGCATTCCCGTGATCTACGATCTCCAGATTGGTCCCCACCCCCAGAGCGGAGATATTAACCCCGCTCCGTTTTACGAGCTTAGTAGTACCACAGTAGTAGTACTTTCGGCCCGTTCTAGTGCATTAACAGTAGGCGGTAGAGGGCATCACAATGGAGAATCTCTCATTGTGCTTATCCCCGTTTCAATGGCTCTCATCCTACAAGGAAGAGCGGCGATTACCTGGTACCTACCTAGCTCTGCTTACATAGTATCGAAAGCTCATCGGCAGTCTCGGTTGGATCAGTCGTTATGGATGAATCTTCGGCTAAAGTGGAGAAGAGAAACAGGCCTCCTGTATCGTGTGAGCCCTGTCGTACTCGGAAGTCGGTTGATCTCCACTATTCCTTCACTATACACACTAACTATATCCTAGGCTGAGATGCAACCGGCAGATACCGTGTGATACATGTAACAGACGAAAGCTTCAAGATTCGTGTCACTATGCTTCTAATGCCAAGCGAAACAATCCCAAAGCCCCCCGACAAGTTAGTTTCGATGACAGGCTCCAAAGAATCGAGGAGTTGGTCTCCGCTTCACTAATCAGTATGGGGAGCATTCGTCAATCGGAGGCTTGCTTTGCAGAGAGTGACTGGACAGGCCCTTCCTCTTTCGAGCTTCAGACTCCCCCCGAATCCGAACAGCCATCGTGCATAGACGCGAAAAGCGCACCTGCAAGAGAATCGCCCCATCTCCATGAACAGAATGGTCAAGCAGTATATATGGAACCTAGCCACTGGATGTCCATTATGCAAGAGATTCAGGATATACGGGCAGACCTATCATCGCAGGATTCACTTGCAACTGACGATCTTGACATCACGCATGATGTTGAGATCCAGCCTGATATCAACCTTGATGTATCGTTGTCTCGTGTGCTGAGTGTGACCGATGCTATAAGCTCTCTTCCACCTCAACCCACCTGTGATATCTTGCTTGCCAATTACTTCAATTCTAGGTATATGGTCTTAGGTATGCATCAAGTCCAAAGACATATTTGTGAGTCTGAGCTGACAGTGGCTTGCAGGGATTGTACACTACGGGAAGTTCCGAATCGAGGTAGGTCTCCAGCTACTCCAACCTCTAATGTCAGGATACTCAAAAGAATATTTAGTACGAAAACTTTTGGAAAAGGCCCAAAGAAACTTCCCTTAACTGGCTTGCCCTTTTGTTTTCAATACTTAGCATTTCCAGCATGTTGACTCGAGCTCCACAAGTCAAGACCGACGCAAGCAAACCCGTGCCCTCTACAAAAAATCTTCAACAAATGACGGCCTACTGCCTCGTCTCATGCGGCTACGCCACTGCAAAACAACACGCGCTAGAAGCACTACTACTGTACCTTCAGAGCCAGTACATGACACAAACACAATCCCATGCTCAGCTGTGGCTTGACCTCGGAACCGTCGTCCGACTTGCTTTCCGAATGGGTTACCACCGTGATCCACGCGATATGGCCGATATCACCAAGTTTGAGGGTGAGATGCGTCGCCGTGTCTGGTTGCACATTGCGCAGATTGATGCTTTAGCCTCGTTTCAAATGGGACTTCCTAGTATGATTCCTACGGAATACTGCGATACAGAGGTTCCGAGAAATCTATATGACACGGATCTGTCCATAGATATGGACACCTTGCCCCCTTCACGTCCTTATACAGAAGTCACTCCTGCGCTCTACGGCATCGTCAAGTCTAGCATCATGGGCGTCTTTAAGAGAATTGTTGCCCATACACAGTCTCTCGCCTCACCAAAATATGACGAAACGATTGCTCTCGATCGTGAAATGAAAGAAGCATACGAGAAGCTTCCGGAAGTCCTTCGCCGAAGGGACGTTTCTCAGTCATTCATGGACCCATCTGATATTATCTTACAGCGATGTACTTTAGAGCTACTTTACCTCAAGGGAATTGTCGTTCTGCACAGGCGATATATTCGACACGAGCCTCAGAACCCAATATTTGAGCCATCCCGCCGTTTCTGTCTTGAGGCCGCTCTTGAGATTCTACACCGCCAGGCAGACTTACATCAAGCCACTCAGCCTGGCGGTCGCTTACAAGAGGACATATGGGTGGTCACGTCCCTAATAGTGCATGACTTCCTCCTTGCAGCGATGGTGGTCTGTCTAGATCTCTCTATTAGGATAGAGGCTCTCGGAGAGGAGAATGAAGATGGTTTTGTGACCAGGAAGCTACATGCGCTTCAGGTCTCCCAGCAAGTATGGGCTGCCAATGACAACCATCTAGCCCAATCACGGCTGGCCTCGCTGGTGTCAAATTTGATGATAAAGAAAGTGGGCGAGGTACGATCACAGGCGAAGTGGAACGAAGCTACCAATATGGCTCCCTTGGCTGGTATGGAGCTGCCCTACATAGAGACCATGTCCGATATGATCGATGGCACGGAGGCTATTGACTGGGTACGATTGCTCACTCCTGAATTTGCGGCAGCTCTAACTAGTGATAGTCAATGTTGGACCAATTTTTTCAGAACACGGGGTCAGACACGACGTGATTGTTTGGCAAAAATTCGATTAAGCACCTGCTCGGCCTTGAGAATGCGTTTATTTGGTTATTCAGTCGTGGTATGGATCAAGATCATACTTTATAAGATCTAGCCGATGAGATTTTACGGTAATCTGAATAAAGACGACGCATGCTGGCTAGCTTTGACTAAAAGAAGTCCACTTATGAATCTTCATTTCCTCCCGGAGTTTGATTCAGCCTTTGGCGAAGACTGGCATTCTCTTGTCGAAGCCTTTCCATCTCCTCCTCGTATTGCTCCATAGTGTCTTCACTGGCAGACTTTAATTCCTCGATAATTTGGAACACCCGCCAGAGACGCAAAACGATGACAAGCGAACCCACTTCTTCTTCCGTTCCCCGAAGTGAGACCTGAATAATGAATGCGACGAGGATCACCGTAGAATCGAAAATATGGAACCAGTTTGAAAAGTACCTTGTTTATGTTGTTAGCGCAGTTCAAAGACGAAGCGCCTCGGATTATGCCAAGATAATAGAGTCGTAAGCTCGCCAAAGCAAGGAATGCATGCAGTTACTTACCCCGTTCCAAAGCTCAGGACTGCCACGATCAACTCCACCATGAATAAACATGAGATTACTAGACCAGTGACACCTAAAGCCTCCTCAATGAGGGCCCATTCATGGCCCACCCTATAACCGTTCTGCTTCAACTCGCAGACGTGAAGCTGGACGAGAAACTCTGCAAAGCTACAGCAGACATCTATCGTTACCAGAAGAAGGACGAGGTAATGACCCCATCGAGAGCTTAGGAAGTCGCCAGCTGATTTTCTCCATCTCGCGATGAGAGGCTCATCCTCGGGTTGAGATAAAAGTGACTGTCGGATATTATCCTCATCTAAAAACGGGCGCATAGTGGAGGTGAGAAGGAGTCTCGGTTTCTTCGTAGGAGGAATATGTGATGTTTGCGTCAAAAATTCCCTGACATCTGACGCAGGCCAGCGACGCGTATGATTGAGGGTCGCCAATTTCACGGTCACGTGGTTAAGCCAATCGGATTATCTAGTTCTTTGGAATTTAAATATCAGCGCAAAGGTTGTTTGAATTGTCTATAATGAGAATAGAATAGGCTTAAAGGAACGAATTGGCCCCGTAGGGTAGATTTTAGGAATGGATCAATCAGAACTGAATTGCGTTTCCACACCACCAGTGAAGGACAAAACAAAAACAGCAAGCCGTCTAAAGATTTATCGATAAAACAAAAAATATCGCAAGAATTTCATCTTTCATCATATCAGACAGCCATCTGTTGAAAGACTTCGGGTGAGGTCCAGAAATCACATCTCTCAATCAGCTGTTCGTATGAATCCTTGTCATTGCTGATATATGTGAGGCCATCATTTGGACCACCGAGTACTCGAAGATTATACTGGTTGGAAGATACTTGATCTGACACATCAGGCCAGTTGGGTACAGTGCCTGGCTTTCCAGAAGGCTTTCCAATTGCAGCGAAGGACGCCCAGCTGCTACTAATCTCTGTAGACAGCTTCACATCGGACGGTGTAGCCAGGAAGGAGTATCGGGTCTTCGCTTCATTGAAGACATAGGGGATGTCACTGAAATGAGGGACACCAAGATAAGTAGTCTCTTGTTTGGCAAACAGCGGAGTAAACATGGTCTGATTCAACACGTAAAGATAGTTTGAGGTCTTTTTGCCCGAGTACTTCTGGTTCATCCGTACCATGTGTAGGCTTGGACAAAACTGTGCGTCTCGAAGGAGTCGACTTGCACGGAAGTATTGAGCCGAGATGTTTTCTTTGGGTAGGTCTGAGAAAGATGTAACAGGATAGAGATCGAGAGCCTTCTGAACGTTCTGCTTTGAAAATGAAGGATAATTCGTGTGAATCAAGCTGACAACATCCCTGGTAGAATTGACCGTGGATGGCGTGAAAAATGACTCGTCATCTTCCGTCCATCCAGCAATGATATCAATATTGTGGGCGAATCGGCCAGTCGTCAAAAGGGTTGAAGGATTATCAGGAATGAATGGTGACGGAGAGGTAGGCTCCCAAGCATCAAAGCCGAAACTGGCGACACTAAACTCGTACTCAATTGCAGTGGACAACAGCTTCTTGAGTGGCAGTTTTCGGAGACAGGCAAGTTCCGCCTCACTTGTAGATGATGTGCAGTTGACCCTCCGAATCAACTCAGTTGTGTGTACTGCTGATATATTGCTGGCCGTATTTCCGTCTGCAGCGGCGTTGCCGGATTGCATGATAGCCCTCTTGAAGGGGGTCTTCTCGACATTTCCTCCGTATGCCGTAATCTGGAGACCAACCCCAGTTGCACCATCACTCTCTCCAAAGATGGTGACATTGTCAGGATCTCCACCAAAAGCCGCAATGTGTTCCTGTATCCAGTTGAGGCCGAGTCGCTGATCAAGGAGGCCCGCATTAAGAGATCCTGTTGCATTCAAGGCGTCGGATGCAGCGAAGCCAAATACACTAACTCGGTAGTTCATGGCCACATAGAGCACAGGGTAGCCTTGTTGAACGGAATTAGAGATCAATTGCCCCGGTTCGTATGCGGTGTCATAAATTTGGCCAATGGAGTCACCGCCACCGTAGATAAATGCCATGACGGGAAGCTTGGCTGTGCTTGATGTATTGGCTGGTCGATCAACACGCAAGGTCAGACAATCCTCTGAAATACGTGTGACATTGTCAAACACTTGAAGCCCCTGGATAGGGACCTTTTGCTGGGGACAGGCTGCTCCAGGTTGAGTGGCATTGACTATTGATCCATGTGGATAGGTGTAGGGCTTGGGTGCAGCGAATCGGTTGTTTCCCCCTGTGCTCTGACCGAATCGAATGTTCAGGAAGGACTCAATGTTGTCAGTCGATGTTCCAAGGTAGCGAACCTGATTGCCAACGTTGACAGTAGGCTGGGCTTGACAAAGAGGTCTTCCATGAGTGCATGGAAGTAATGAGAACAGAAGTAGTACGAAGGTAGTAGTAGTGAGCACCATTTTAGACAGGCGAAAAATCTAGGCTCCGACAGATATCAGGTTTATATTTTGAACTGATTGTAAGTCTATCTTGAACGGAATCATCTCCACATTTATATAGCTTGAACTACAATAACAAGTAACGGCCCTCTGGCAGGATTTCGCAACCAATACTCAAGTAAGATGCTCTACCAACCCTTCTTCCCAAGAGAGCAACTGCTGCGTAAGATCTCTTAACTCTACCAGTAGACGGCGCCCGACCGGACAAGGCTTAGCTTTCGGGGCCAAATCTTAATTGTAAAACATTCAGCCCCACAGCACATTAGGCAACCCACAGCATCTTGCATACCATTTCGGGAAAACGGTCAGTTTGGTTGAATCAAAGAAACAACAAACATTTTATTCTCACCACAATCAAGCTTTAATAGGAGGCTGAACTTGGTTACAACTGCGACTGTCCAAAAAATTGATTCATAAGCCAGGTTAGTAGGCAGCATCAATTAGCGGTAAGTGCCATCATCACTCTCTAATATTACCAGATAAGATACGACGAACTATCGAGAAATGATCAAAGTTCTACCTCCACCCGTGCTTATTACATTGGTAGCCTTACATCTGTGCACATTCTCTGACCGCATGTCTAGCAACGGTGACTCCAAATATATCTGCCTGGAGCGGGGTTGCGCAGAACAAAGTCATTTGGGAATCGGATTGAGTGGAGCCTGCCACAAACTGCCAGAGCTCACGCCTGAAATACAAGTCAAAAGCGTTGTGGCCAAATAGTTCTTCAACTTCCTGATACCTTGGAGGAAACATTCGCCACATGAAGGACCAGCACAGCCACATCATCGCAGGCGGTCAACCAGCACGTACCACACTGACGTCATTACCCTGGCCAAGGCAGGGAAACACTTAGTACTGATGAAATATAGGCGATGATCGATGTGCCTGGATCGGCCTGGCTTGTTGTTGATAAGCCTGCTGTACTTGACGGGAGCCAGTTGCATACTGTCTAGCTTTCTCCACAATTCCTCCAAACGCCTCTGCGTCATGATCACGATTTGACCGCGTGCTCCTTTACCCTCCTCCGTCGCCCTTCCTCGAATTATGTACATTCGCTTCCACATCCCAAGTTGACTTCGAACCCATCCTCAGCGAAGCATATAGGTGGATACAAACTGGAAACATGAGGCCAGCAGCGAGAAGCTGTGCGCCCTTCGTCCCATCGACGCGAAGTCAGCTATGGTTGCGTGGTCTTGGAACACAATCGCTTGCCGCAAGATCGAGGCCAATTGCCCTGAAAGCTTGCCTGCAAAGCTCGCCAGAACGAAGGATAGCCTCTTCATCTACGAGAGAATCTTGGACACCTGGAATTTCTCACACTTCGCTGGCTAGGCGTCCTCGAGCTCTTGCACCAAGCCAGGCGCGGTTTTTCAGAAAGGTCAACTATGTCGAAAAGATTGGTGACAACGAAAAGACAGAGGAAATATTGGAAACACTTGAAGTAAAGGATGATGAGCAGGATGATCGGCCTCAACGGCAGATATTAGACGAGGAAGGCAAGAAGTTTCCTCCACCAAAATCGCAGATGGAGAAATGGTCAGAACATATGACCCAGGGTACGTGAAGGGTTCGAAAACGACTTCCAAAGGTGGTGCTGATTGGAAATAACAGGGAAAATGTTGACGACACCATCACGGCTGTTCAAATTGATAATCCCCCTGACGACGACGGACAAGGGTCATGATAAGGGTAATTGACGCGTCAATGCAGTACTGCACAGGAACTTGATGTGGCTAACATTGCAAGCAGGTATTGAGCCTATTGCCATCCTTGTTCATCCACAGCAGCCTCTGTCATACCTAGAGCGATTGATCCAGTCGGAGGTGCCCCCTATTGAGGGAGAAACTATAAAGCGCCCACCGGCTGTATCATTCATCGCACTACAGCACGAAGACAACGCGATCAAGCCAAGAAAGAGGATCGAAGATGATCTTGATGTTGAAGCGGCCTATGATGAAGCCACTTCCAAACATGAGGGCGACGATAATGGACAGAAACCCGGAAGCGGTGCGCCAATTCAAAGACGTCGACGGTCTCGAGAGGAGGATGTTGAGACATACAGCTACCCCCCCAAGACAGACTCTAGTCTTGATCCTTTGAATGGAGAGCCGGAGCGATTTGTACGGTGGTCTCAAGCCACTGAAGTTGGAGATTTCATCCGTGATGCGGCTCGCGCTCAGGAGTTCATTGTCACAATCGAAGGTGCACCAGCGGGACTGGGACAGATCAGAGTCACGGTGCCATCATTTAATGAGCGCACGTATTTCTTGCGCATGAGGCTACGAAAGCTATCGCAGCAGATCCAGGGCATCGCGGAGATTAAACATGAATGTGACGCCATGGCGCATCGCGGAGCGCAGCGTGTCGCTATTGGCGGCTTTGGAATTCTCGCCACATGGTGGTTTACAGTCTACAAGCTAACCTTTGAGACTGACTTGGGATGGGATACTATGGAGCCGGTGACGTACCTGGTCAGTTTATCTACGCTGATGGGTGGTTATCTGTGGTTTCTCTACCATAATCGGGAGATTTCGTACAAGTCCGCGCTGGATTTCACCGTCAGTGCGCGCCAGCGAAAGCTCTATCAGCAGCACAATATTGATCTACAACTTTGGGAGTCGTTAATTGACGAAGGCAAAGCTCTCCGTCGCGAAATTAAAAGCATCGCTGCTGAATACGATGCCGAATGGGACGAGCGTGTTGATGAACAAGATGAGCGAGTCACCCAGGCGCTGAGATCAGAGCGCAAAAAGGACGACCGGAAGAAGAGCAGCAGTGATAAAGACGGCGAGGATGATGATTGAAGACATAGTGACATTTTCCCATAGATTCCATTCTGGTTAATCTGTCTTCGTGATACCAAGTCTCACAGCGTCTGCGTTCGTTCCATTACTTGCATTACCCTATCACCCTCCACAATTCCCCTCGAGACTATGAAACCGGCAAAACAAAAGCTTCATAACTCGGGTTATCAACATGTAAATGATAAAACAAATAGACCAATGCACAAATTATGGCCAGAAAAAAATATAGTCCCAAAGCAAACTACTCCTAGAGCGTCCCATTCCGCACAGGATCATAATACCCTTTCTTCGGCGACGCCGCCTCTTCAACCTGCCTAGCCCTCTTGTCTATCAGACCCAGCAAACGAACAAATTAGCTTGATCACTAAGAAAGGCGCATTTTCCTCTAGATTTCTTACCGGAGTCAGGTACAGCCCCGCCATTGTCTCCCTTTCTTCGATTCCGGTTGTTGCGTACATCACGCGAGCGGAATACGCTGTACAACAACCACCCAGCGACCCAGTTAGGGCCATATTCGCCATTTGTACCTCCACGATCGAACAATGGGCGCGTGAGGGGACCAGCGTTGCGCCAGATCTCCATGATTGCCCAGCGTTGGTGGTCTGGTCGAATATGGTGCCAGAAGAATGGAGGACGAGTGCTGGGGTCGGCGCGAACGCTGTCGAGGAGATGAGATGTATCTTGATTCATGCGGTTGTAGACCATGATTGTTTCGTCCTTGGGTGGGTTAGCTGGTGCCTTAGGTCTTATATGAGCTTCATATTGTGGTTTCTTGTTGAAAACTGTAAGGGCACAATAGACTACTTACTCGCATGGCGCGGTAATACTGTTCATGCTGTGGATCCTGCGGGTTCAGGCCAAGCGCATACATGAATTCCTCTTTAGAGACTCGGGGGCCGACGGGAGTCATGATTGTGTCTTGATTGATTATTCGGGCAAGTGTTGTGAGAATCGTTTGTGTAGGTGATGTTGTGCTGGGTAAACAAGAGTGGATTGTATCAAGCTGAGCGAGGAACAAGGATCACGAAGACTTGAAAGTTCACACAAATGATGAAGTGCAACTGCAAAGTAGAGATAAAAGGAAAGTAATGCTTGGTTTGGGAAATCTGTATCCAAGCCCGAAAGGAAAGGACTGAAGCTTTATATCAATCCCTAGTCGCGGTCCACGGACACTTCTTCTCGGATTCTTGCAGCGTCTCTAATCATGCAGAACCGTTGAGTGCCAAGCATCCGCCTCCATGCAATCAGTATTTATCTGACTGCGGGTCGAGACAGGTATAACGAACGAACGACCTCGGACGAACGATCCAGCAAAGCAGATAATGGAAAATCGGCGCGGTGGCTAAGCGCCGTCTCGAGCACCGCCGTGAGCAGAGTCGAAATAAAACAGTAATAATTCAAAAACAACGATGCAGGTATATCGGGATACTCTGTTCGCAAGGTGCATCGGAGGGCAGTGAGACACACGGGGAGACAGATGGGGAAGGGCGTATACCTTCCTGAGTGGAGCCAACGAGAATGAGCGGAAAATATGAATAGGAAAACGTTGATCGATAAACGGAAAGAAATCGAAAAAGGAATTATGAGAAAATGGTTAATTGGCGGAGCTTTTATCTATCTTTCGTTCTGTTTATGGCGTTCTGATGATTTGAATTACCCCAAGGCCTATTCGCGTCTGCAAGATTCGCCGGTCTTTTGGCCTCAATGCAGCCGGGTAGTACAATGTGCCTGTTCTTCATCTCACACCCGTTTAAATCCAACCCCGGACTACATCGAACCATGAGTGGGACCGGGGAGAATCGAGGGTGATATTACCCTAATAAGCTTATGTATGATTCAGGTATACTCCGATAATCATGAGCACCTTATCAGTGGTATCATTAACCACAAAGCTCAGGATAAACCGAGGGACTGAACATGGCTGGAGAATGCGCAAGTCAGTTCATCGGGTTGTTTCGGCCTCGAGAATGCGGTACACTCCTTTCATTCTTGACCCCGTTGGAAGCATGACAAAACTCGCGATTGAAGGCGACAAACCGGGCATTGGCATCGCGAGACATGTAAGGTGGGCTCGAGGACTGAGCGTTGTGGACAGCTGACAGCGGAAGGGCCTCGAGGGAGAGTTCCCCGAGTTCGAGTCTTCTATCCGAGACAGAGGGCAGATGGTTTATGTAGAGATACATGCAAAAGATGGAGAGCTCGAAAAGCGCTGTTTGTTTAGATCTAGACCTTCAGGGGACGGAAACTGTTAGTGGAGATTGTCTATACCGCGAGACTTTAAAAATATGTTCGTATCCCTGGAAATTAGCTTAGCATACTGTTCTTCACAGACACTTTCGAAGCTATCATTTTTTTCGATGTGAAGCTCATTCCCTGGATGCGCGCTACCAGCTTAGGCTTGCATAGAAGATAGTAAACTCGACAGAAAGGTATCTCAAACATGAGTCTACCATGTAGCCAATCGAACAAAACTTCCTCATCTACCAAACAAATCCAAATCCGGCCCAAATCATATTCTGGGGCCATACCCACACAGGGCTAGGAGGCAAGACTCGTTGGTCATGCTGTACGACACATCAAGCCGCCCCCCAGGCCGGAGCTCAATATTCCAATCCCATGGCAAAGAAAACGCCCAACTTGCGTACATCTGCACCGGAAGAGCATCTGCTGCAAGAGCGATGCTTCCCGCGCTGATTGCGGGGAGAATGTAAATAAGCGGAAGGATAGAAAAAGACTAGTAATAAGTAATCCCGGATATCCAAAATCAAGCAAGGGGATATTGGATTAACTCGACTTCTCCTCTTTCCGTTTGCACACGAATCACCTTCGACCGTAAGGCGAGGGAGGATGCTGCAGATGGGCAGACGACAGACTTAAGAGTTCAACACGCTCGATACTCCCACTCTCAAATTCTAATACACAAGCTGCCATGTGCTCACGATATACCATACCACCCGGCGCACATTGCGAAGCGATAAGACGGGATGGCATAAAAAAGAGGCCAAGCAGCTCGGCTGTACTAGACGTGGATTGGATTGAAGCTGGAACATTCCGAGATGAACTGGACAGGAGGGAAGCACAACGGGTCGTGGAAAGGGTAACGCAGACGGCCGGCATATCCCCTCGTCTCCCTGGTGCCCGGGAACTCCCTCTTTTTCACACCTGTCGGAGCTTTTTGTTGGTCTGCTGGTAAGTTCTTCTTCGGGGCCCGGTTGGTTGCCTTCCCAAGGCCCGATGTTACCTAGGAAGCGCACGAGGCGAGGGTAGACAAGGAACGTCATTTACTCAACCCCGTGGTTTCTAATTCTGCAGGCTGCCGTGAGCTGTGTAGCTTAGAGCTGGTGGTCTACAAAGATAATTTTGGCAATTGATCTTGCCGGCTTTCCTCGAAGCTAGGAGAGTTTAACTGGGAGATGGAACTGAGGCCTACAAGAGATATTCAGGGGGTATTTCCGGCTGGTAGGTGATAGTTGTGTATGACAGAACTCCTAGAGATGTCCCCCTGAGTTTAATTCAAGTGGATACTTTCGTCGCACGGTCTTGATCTTCCATTAAGTCGAGGATGCAGGTTCCCGTTGCCGGCTTTCAAACACCCCAAGCGGTCCTGCCGCCGCGGATGCAGAGACGGAAAAACATGCAGGAATCCTCGTTGGCAATTTAGGGTCTGATCATGAAAGGACTCGGATTTTTCAATTTAATACTACAAGGACTCGGTTGGTGGGGTTGCCGTTTGTTGAGCCGGGGTTCGAGTATCACTACGTGCAGCAGTGGACCGGAATCTGGGGAGATGAACACGTTGCAAATTGAATGCAGCACTATCTGCTGGTTTCCCTTCCGATATCGTGCCTATGCCTACGTAAAGAAAGCAGTCAGGAGTTGGGAACGAGTCAATCGGTCAATCGGTCAATCTAGAGGCCTCTCAGGAAGCAAAATGGAAATGGCAGAGTGGAGGCCTCTGATATCCCGATGAACTTGCTAGGTATTCATCTCCATCACCTTCAATATAATTTGTCGAGGACGCAGTCGAGCTGAAGAACAAGGAAGGAAATGAGTGGGGGAAAAATCTACTAAATGATATAGTGTTTGATCATTCTTATTCATATTATCTGTAGCGTCAGAAATCACAGCACGGTAGGAATCACAGCATAGACCATGGGTATCGCCTATAGAGCACTTCCAAGGTTGCAGTCTACAGGTGAATTAGCATAAAAAAGGGTATCTCTTACCTCTTCATCTTGACAGTATGAAAATCAACGACTAGAACAAACGCGTATGTGAACTATACAACCCATTAATAATCAACAAACCCATCAGTCACCCTCCATTCCCCTTCAACTATCACACCAACCCACTACATACGCCACCAGGGCAGTCAACACAAGCTTATCCACAGAGGTCTAGTCCCACGCAAGTGGCTGAAGGAAGCTTTTTGGAGGCGCCAATAGCCGAACGCAGGTGCATGCGGGTAGTGGATCAGGGGGGCGTTGGGGGGAGGTGCATCTGTAACAGACTAGTGGACTAGTATAGTCATAGCCATAGTCATAGTCATAACTAGTCATACTTCGGAGAATAATAGGATACTGTAGAATATAGTGTGTCCTTGAGGCGAGCTACGATCAAAATTAGCATATTTGGATACGGGTACTCCATTGTGAAGATTTACGGGGTTAGGTAGAAGTGTACTCGGATTTGGTATCTTAATATTCGATATTCGATACTCGATACTGGATATTCTTCTTTCGAGTCCCTCGTCTGGAGGGGCATGCCACTGTCGCGAGAGTCCCGCCTACACCTAGAGAGCAGAATGGATTGAGGAGGAGGGGGGTCTGGGACACAAGATCTAATCTGGCACAGATTGGTACCAGACCACATGTTCTCGCTGCTCGCATGCCATTCCCTCAATCATATCGCTCATCCATTCGTCCGCATCGATGCGAAACCCCGATTGAGGCAATTGTAGTGGTAGGAGGGGGAAAGGGAATTTTGTATGTACGTCAAAAGAGCCAGAAGCCAACGGGAGAAAGGGAAATGGTAGGAAGAGGAGAAGAGGAAGGGTGGGGTATGAAGAAATCGGCAAAAGGCCATTTGCAATGCTCCATCCGTCGCTAATAAAAAGGGAAGGGGAATTTCCAAGAAAGAAAATGAACGAAGCTCATAAAACGAAAAAACACAAAATAGCAAGCCACCCCCTGTAACCCACTTATTTCTTCGAGGCGTCGGTCTTGGGCTTTTCCTCGGTATCGTCGGTCTTCTCTGTGGGTTTGGCCTCCTTGCTATCGGAGGCGGCGGGCTTCTTTTCTTCCTTGGACTCGGGCTCGGCCTTGGGTTCGGGCTCATCCTTGACTTCCTCGCCGTAGAAGCGGCGTAGGAACTTCTCGACCTTGTTGTATTCGACCTCGACTTCCTTCAGGGTCTTTTCAGTATTCTTCAGGGCGACCTCATCGGAGAGCTTGCCGGAGCCATTCTCATCAAGACCATTGCCAAAGTGCTGAATCTTTTCACAGCCATCCCGGACATGAATGAGGCCAAGGGTGGCAGAAGAGCCCTTGAGGAAATGCCCGAGCTGGGAAAGCTCGTTGAGATCCTTTTTCTCACTGTGGCATTTTGTTAGATGGTGGATCTTGTGATCGAGAGGTATAGTTGTGTTGGTATGTGGCAGGACGAGCAAACACCAAGTGAGGCGATGCGAAGCAGCTACTTACAGAGCAGTCTTGATGTTGGTAAATGTGGATTTGGCCTGATCGAAGAAGCCGTAGACAATGCCCCTGCTGAAGTCACAGTCGTCGTCATCGTCCATCTCAAGGATCTGCTCAAATGTACTCTCATCGATGAGATCCTTGACATCGGAGAGCTTGGGCGGGGCCGCCTTCGCAGATTGATAGAGGTGAGTGAGAAGCTCCATGCAGGAACAGGATGCTGTTGGGAACACTTACCTCCTTACCGGCAGGTGCCATGTTTAGTGAATGTGTGGGGGAAAGAGATAAGCCTCAAAGGAAAGTAGGATCAGTCTAGTTCACTGGGCAGATCGTCAACGGATCGATCGAACTCCGGTTGCCCGATTTGGTAATCCAAGATCGAAAACGAACGGATCTGCAGTATATCTCAGTCAGCCAAGGATCGTTATAGAATGGTATTTGTGTGTGCGTGTGAATGTGAATATGAATATGCATGTGAGGAGAGTCAAGAGCCAGATCGAGTCATGCTCAGAACACTTGATGAACAGCGATGCTGACACGAAATGATGGGCAGCAGCTCATATTTCCTGACGAAGAGCCAGCCCATCCATGTCCCAGTAGAGGAAGCTGCCTTACAAAGCCAAGGGGTCTATCCCGGTAGCCGTGATAGCACAGGAAGGTGGGAGCTGGTGAGCGAGGACAGAGTGATGTTGACGACAGTGAGCAAATCACGAGTTCCCGTGGTCTTCAGCGTGACCTCTCAAGAGCGTCAAGAGTGTCAAGACTTGATGGCCGCCACACTATCACACGTCCAGTACGAGGCAGATCCTGTTCCGAGGTGGCTGAGGGGCCGGTGGGCTGGTGGGCTGAAGAAAATGGGTATTTGAAGCAAGCCACACGGGAGACAGATGAAGCTGTATGGGGGAAGGCAAAAGGCAAAAAGAACGGGGTGCAAGGACAGAACAGTTTCAAAGATGGGCAGCTTACTGTGCGATACCGCAAGCCGATGAGGGACGGGACAGGACGAGACAGGGTAGAGGGGAGAAGAAAAGAGTAGGATCAGAAAAGGACTAAGAGAGGGAAGATCGGGAAGGAGGGGGCCAGAGCCAGTGTGCCAGTTGTGCCGGTGCCAGTGCCAGTACCAGCGTCAGGTCCAAGTTGGGGGTCAGATGTGGAGAGTTGAGAACAGAACCGCTCGCAGCCTTGAGCTCAGACTAGTCTTGACAGGAAGGGACCAGATGGATAAGATGGATCCCCAAAGGAGGAAGGAGGACCAAAGAAGATGACCCAATTCAGGCGTATACTGGCCGTCATGGCGGGGCTTGAAAAAAACACCAGGTGCAGCTCCGCGGGTTGAATTATCCCCTCCACCAGCCAAGACAAGGGCAAATAGACAGGAAACTAGCAAGGGGGAAAAGACCCAAAAAACAACCAATCAAAGTTGCAGGCCGATCAATCGGGTATCGCGTGTAGTTCCAGAGGGGAGGGGCAGTTTTGATGTCCGCGCTCAAATGGGTAGAGAAGAAAAAAGGAGGGGCAGAATCATGACGCTATGCCGTAGATGACGAAGCAGAGAGGGTGGGTAAGCTCAAAAGGGGAAGGGAATATCTGAAAGGATTCCTACCTTTATGGAATATTTGCGGGATAGTGATTATGTTTTTTATCGTTGATATGCAATGAGGTTGAAGCCCAAGACACGGGGGGAAGGGTTGTTAAGGGGAATTCGGGGTTGGTTGGATTGGAGAGAGAAATCAAAGTTACGGAACGACGAAGTTAGCGAGGGGAGGGGAAGAAAAGGGCGGAGTGGGTAAAATTGGTAAAATTAGGGGGAAATAACAGTGTTGGGATGATTCATGTGGTAAGATTGGTATTGATAGGTAATTATCACCTATTCACAACAGAGAGAGAGGGGTATCCACAATACACACGGTACTATACAATACCTCTAATACCTAATCTGGTACTATCCATACCATCTCCATACCAACCCTTACCATTCTATCCACCTGCCATTAACTATGAACAGCTGGTGACTGGTAACGGCTCGTCTCCGACGAACCACCCTTTTGACAGCCGCACGGCGGACAGAGCTTGCCGCACCCGCTCGAGGCCGTTCGTGATGGTAATAATTTTATTAAATATATGCAAACATCTTATAAAAAGGTCATCTCCTATTTTCAAAGTTATCCTCCATTATACTATCCTCCCTGTCCTTACTACAGAATATACTGGCCTTGGAGCTAAATATGCATCACACGAAACGCTCTTTGCAACCAGGAATTTCTGTTCTAGAGCCTCTTGACCGGCCATCGACTAGTGCATAACTTGACCTAGGCTGATATCATCGGCTCCAGGGATTTGGATCTTTAAAATCTCCATCACCACCATTCGGACTCCGGCTCGATTCCGCTAACAACATCCGACCAGTGGAAACACACCACGACCCCCCAACGTGCCGGGCCTGCGCTCCACCGGGGACCAAGCAAAGGCCATGAGATCATCGGCAGTCCCCCCGGCTGTTCAAGTTCAACCACGATGAAAGTCGTTACATCTCCTACAGTACTCACGAGGGGAGGTATATTGAACGATAGCGAAGCCATCAGTCATCAGCCATCATTACAGAAACCTCTTACATAACAAAGCCTGGTCAAGCTATAAGACCATCCAGGAACAACCCAGACCGCGACAGATCCAATCTACAAGATCGACTCCGTATCTGGGCCATGGTAGCATTTAGCAGTCGCGCAACGACGTCATTGAGACGCCGATCCCGGGACCCATTCTTCTAAATGTCTCGTGGGAGGCTTTCTGATCCCCGAGCCGCACATGAGAAACTCCCAGCCTCCCTTTACACTGGCTATGTCTTGTGGGTTAGCAGTTTCTTTTTCTGGTCCTTTAGCTTTTGGACCATATTTCCAGGAAAGGACCGGCCCCGACAGCGTGGTAATCTCCACCGGGGGAGCCCAGACAAACAGGAAAGGAATCCGTCAGGTGTTGGACTGCACGGCCAACACAGCCAGCGACTAGCAAGAAAGATAGCGAGATCACAAATAGAGAGGCCCCTATTTGATTTGTGCAACCTTCTCAATCAAACATCAGGATTGAGGGATTGAGAGACCTGTAAGTCAATAGCCAAACTGACCGAAAGAAAATCGCAAAGTAATCCGAGAATAATCCAACTCGCGCAAACGCAAAGGCCATGATCTAGCATTAGCATGAGAAGCGGGATATGTTGGACTGGCACTGTACACGGCACCCGCGTCCAACTAAGCACAACGAACCGAAAAAGAATGCCCAAACCAATAACCACACCCTCAAGAAAAACCCCATGGTCTGGGCCCGGAAGGACCTCGAACGGCGAACCATAAACCTTGCATCAGAATGCAAGAAGCCTAATCCAAGCCCTCGAGGCGCTCCCTTTCTCATTGCGGTCTTTCCCACCTCCGAACCTCTGTCGATGTCATGCTGCATGGATTGGATTCGATTTCTGACGTATGATCTCAGCTGAGACTCTGACAGTCTTTATCGCAGTGTTTCTGTTGCGGAGCGGAGGTGAGGGAGAGGGGGTTGGGGTTCCCGGACTAAAACAACCATTGAGACATGATTATGCTGTCACCGATGACGAAGTAGGAATTCCCCCGATAACGAAAAGAAGAAAATAAGAGAAAAGAAAAATCCGAAATTATGGGGCTGGCTTTGCAGTCGCGACTGTCATTGTTGTGTAAGGTCGAGCGACTCCGTCCCGGGTTGGCGATATCTTCAATAAAAGTCTAGAAACGAATTGAGCAGTTGTCTTCCATCGATTAGATCTTCCCAATGTAGCAATTGGGACAAGCCCGCGCGTGCTCGCCGTGCCATTTGTTTATATAGTAGGAGCCCCAAATGTCTCTCGTGGAGAGTTGCCTGCTTTTTCTGGCGTGAAGTGGTTCGCCCCATGGTGTAACTGCCAATCAGCATTGGGGATGTCTGCCATGACATCACGGCGGGGCTGGTGGCCCACTCGTGCAGCCTCTGATGTCATTTTTTGTATTACCCGATACAGCCAGGTTACAGGCACGATACAGATCGTTTGTATCGAGTGGTATAGATTGGTGGTATTGTCCGTATTGTGTTTGTAACATGTATCGCCATTCAACGGCCATAGCAAAGACAAAAAAAAGAATGGATGATTGAATCTGATTAAACATGAAGCTGGCTCCTGTCTCCATAGAAAGGATTGAGACTATACATGGTCCGTGCAAACACTCCCTCATCCTTCTCGCAGCACTGCAACATCCTGTCATTTATTGTACTATTCACGACACTCCCTGTACTTCCATACCAAGGCCTACTCGAGCCTGGCCAGCTGCCGGCTTGATACTGCAGGCTAACCCCGTCCCGGAAAATGCAGGGCAACATCATCGGTTGCGCCCATGATGTCAGGGTGCATATATACCAGCTTACAACGCACGATGGGGCTTGCAAAAATATTTGCTAGCTGTACAACGTCAGATTGGCCTGCTACGAAAATGTGTACTTTCAATTCTGGACCTCAGATACCAAACTTAGCCTCATGGGTGTTTTTTTGGATAAGCAGGATTTTTGATATACAACTTACAATCTCGAAATGGCAAGCAAGAGCAGGAACAGAGGGAACTTGACTTGAGAACCCAGGCATAGTCAACTCCTTCCCCCATCAACCCCGAACAGGGCATGAACCAGACCGCCGTCGGCAAAATTACACTCCTCATCACCTAGAACAATCCCAGCCTTGACTGGATTTGCTGGATCTCCTATGCTGAGTTTCCAACCTCCGCATTCCATCCAGTAAGACACAGTCCAGCCAGCGGCACAATGCTTGGTGCCAGGCTGAAGCCATAACAGTCATTTGGATCATGGCGTGGTAAGTAGCCAGTCTAGTAAACGTGATGGCTTGACTTGACTAGACTTGGCTCCTAAAGTAAAAAGTCAAAAAGTCCCATTCTCACCCCGCCTCTCTGCCCCAGACCCACTCGATGTTTGCTTCGAATAGAGTAAAAGAGGAGAATACGAGGTTGGCTGGCGCTAGGGAGAGAGAGGATAGTACAGTACAGCACTAGCACTAGCACTAGCTAGGTACTGTAGTACTGTGTAGGCGGGCCTTTGGGTTGGGGGCGAGATCGTGCAGATGGACTGGTAATAATCCATGTCTATGGCGACACGATAGGTCGGAGGCTTTTGTAGGCTGGATGTTGTTGTCGACTGAAGTTGCTTCTGTTGGCTGGGGAAGTGTCCCGTTTGGCTAGTCTCGGGCCTAACCGAGCGCCCTGAGATTCCCCGGGCTGAAGGAGCAAATCAGGGATTAGCGTTGTTTGGTGGTATTGTACTTTTGTGTGGAGGCTGGAGGGGACTTGGATAGAGTGTAGCCATCACCAAGTCTATAGTATGGATTGAATTAAGTTCTATAAGAATAAGAAAGTGTTGAAGAAAGACCCTGCTGCGAGGAACCAGATAAGTGGAGTTGGCAGTTAGAGGTATCTCTGACAGCTACGGTAGATCTCACGAACATAAACTACTAATATCATCTTCGATATCATAGAAAATACAGTGTTTAACTTTCTCAGAGTTAGTCAACATACATTTAAATACTTTAAAGCACTCGGATCTCGAACTTGATCCACGGAGTAATAATCAACATGGCCAAACTCTCCCCACATGGCAATCTTCTAGAATGCTTATGTAACATCAACCTCGGTCCCTTTTCTCAAACTCAACGAAGCTCAACATTTCCGCCTCACTAACCACCTCATCACCTCTTTCTCCTTTCTCACACCATCAATCCCTCAAATAACCCCAATTCCACCCTCCAGCCAAAACCCGCATACACAATGCCATCCAAAAAAGCCACCTCAGGCCCCTCCGGCCTCACAAGAGGCTACCTATTCACCTACAACACCGCCAACCTCCTCGCCTGGGGCACATGCCTCCTCTACACAGCCAGCCTAATCCCAACCGCGCTGAGCACAAACACCCTGCCTCAAGTCTTCACCACAACCTTCAATCCGCTCCTCCTCGCGACACAGTCCCTCGCCCTGCTCGAGGTCCTGCACAGCCTTGTGGGCCTCGTGCGGGCGCCCTTCATCACGACCGCTATGCAGGTCGCGTCGCGACTGCTGGTTGTGTGGGGTATTTTGACTCCATTCGGTGGGGAGATTGTTGGTGGGAAGAATGCGCAGATCGGTGATTATGCTTATTTGGGGTGTGTGGCGGCTTGGGGGGTTACGGAGGTGATTCGGTATGGGTTTTTTGCGATTACGCTTTCTGGGGGGAGTGTGCCTGGTTGGTGGACTTGGTTGCGGTAAGTCAATCGGATCTTGATTGCGCGTTATCCTACGGGGATATAGCTCATTTATTGGGCGGAGCTTTTGCTAATTATTTTATCTTCTTGTGGCAGGTATAACACTTTCTACGTGCTGTACCCTATCGGTATTACCAGCGAGTGCACGTTGATTTTCAAAGCTCTCGGCCCGGCGGGAGAGTTGAACCCTCTGTTCCAGTACTTCTTGATTGCCGTGCTGGTCATCTACGTTCCTGGTATGTTGAGTGTCCGATGATGAGACTTGATTCAGAACTTCGAGTGGTAGCTAATGATTGTAGGCTCTTACATCTTGTACACCCACATGATCGCACAGCGTCGCAAGGTGCTCCGTGGTAAGAAGCGCGCTGATTAGATGCGTTCCCAATATGCGACGTGAGGGACTCGAGAGTATCCGAAAGATTCGGTATGGAGACCGATGAACTGCATGGATTGACGGGCAGGTGTCTTTTACGGCATAAAATATATGTATTTGTATAGAACTAGGTTCTGGGTTTATGGACCCAGGTTATGTGAGGAGAAAAAAACTAATGAATATACGACGGGGAGTATAGTCAAGCCTTTGGGCATGAGAGGAAAATGTTTATCTCTACATGATTTCTATCTTCCAAAACAATAGCACAGTATAACTGAAGTATGCTATGCACATGCTTGGCGAAGCTTGTACTTTCGACTTGTTATGCATAAACGGAGATCCGTTGATTCTCTCACTAGACGAGGACAAGCACGGATCTATTCCAATTCTATCAGGTCACGCAAAAATGCAGTCTATAATTCTCGCATAATATCCGACACGGCCTTTGCAGCAAACTTCCTGCGCTCGCCTTCAGGCAATTCCGATCCCATATCTGACATATAATCAGCATCGATAACCTCACATCACACACTCTCACGATAATCCCAATCAAACATACCTCGAATAGCCTGCATGCGCATCATCAGTGTCTCAATGGACTCAACCTTGAGCTCTTCATCCCCATCGTCAAGGTCAAGGTCTGCATCACTCTGATCACCATCACCCCCACCACGCTCAATAGCCATCCGTAGACCCATCATTTCACGCTCCAACTCTTGGACTTCGTGTCCAAAGCCGCTCGTATGCGCTGACCTTCCAAATCCGAGAAGTTCTTCTTCGAGATCATCACCGAAATCGAGATCTGCATGGTCGAGATCGTCTGCGGCTCCGGATGTACTCCAGTCATGGGTCTCGAGTACTTCTTTGATGCGTGGCATACCTTCATATTCTACAGAACACGAATTAGTCCCTCACACCTCGCCTCACTGCAAACACCATGACAAGAATGAAATTCCCGAAAGTAATCAGAAGGAGAAAGACAATCTTACCTCCAAACTTATTCCTCGTCTTCTCACCACCCTGCTCAACAGGATCCCACTCCACAACCTCCCACCCAAAAAGACCCAAATCAAAAAGCTGATCCTCCCACCAACCCACCGAGAACGGTGTATCTGCCGCACCATCCCCCAAATCCACATCATCCACCCCCAGCTCCAATCTCGTCTCCCCATCCGGCGCAGAACTCTTCGGAGCAGCAGAACTGCGACTCCCTACTAACACAAATACACCCGGTACATCACCATACCCACCGCGCTCCTCATCGATACAGGCCTTAACAGCGCCAACATCGCGCATCAAGTCCAGTACGGCGCGGACTTCTGGGCGACTCGCGGGGTCGTCTATGTCTGTGTCTGCGTCCGCGGTAGAGGTAGAAGGTGTGGTCTGCTTGGATTCAGGACTGCGCACGCAGACGACTAATGCACCGACGGCATCGCGCACGATCTCAGCTTCTTCACTGAGGAATTCTGTGCGCCACTGGGCTGGGGTGGGTGTATCTGAGCTTGCTGCTCCTGTTCCTGCTGCTGCGGGAGTTTCGGATTCGGTTGAGAGGGGTATTTCATCAACCCAGAGCGGGATCTCCGCGGAGTAGTATTTCGTGTTTAGACGGAGGGGACTGTGGGTTGTGTAACCGGCGAAGGAGGTGGTAGTAGTAGTGGCGGTGGTGGTGGGTGGAGGGGTAGATGTGTTATCATCGGAGGATTGAGATGGTGTTTCTAGGGTGGAATCATGTTGTGGAGGATCGACGACAGGTACACCAGTGAGAGAGTGTAGGAGAGGAGGAATTATCGAGACTGATTGGGATGTCGGGGTTAGAATGAGTAGGCGTCGTGGATTGGCGATGTGCTTGGTTTGCGGTTGTGATTTAGAGGGGTCCGCGGGGGAGTTGGCGGAAGCTGTGGGGGTCATGGTGAGATTTCCTGGTGGTGTTGGGCTATCTGGATGGGTATATCAAGATCGCGGACTCTTTCTCTATTCTCGCAGTCTAGGGCAGGAGAAGTTATAGGAGGAATGGGTGGTTGTAGATGTAAGGTTGGGGTGTGTCGGAGAAGAGGTTTGGTCCCCGCGTTGCTAGAAAAAGTTGCGGAGATGCGAACTTAGTGGCCGATACGCTATCGCTACTAGATCTACACAACCCGTTAACTAAAGTAAGACACATTTATATCATCCAGCTCGACTCATTTGAATCCATTGGCATTATGATCTATTTTTCAGTCCATTCAATGGAAGACTCAAGGCAACATATGCGGGGCTTCGAATCTAGTCACATACTCGGCCCACCAACAGGCCAAGCCAGTCTCCGCGAACAAATCCAGATCCAGCTTCATATCGGGTATTCATTCATGGCCGAGATAAAAATGGAGGGCCAGAAGGGTGATGATATCCCTCCAGCCCCAGCCCCAGCAAGACGGACAGGAAGCCTGAGAGAAAAATTTCCACCTTTCAAGAAACCCTGGAAGTAAAAAGGAGAAGAAGAAAAAACACAAATGACGAACGCCAACCACAGGGTAGAATATCTCCAGGCCTTAAACTGCGCTCTCGTCTGTTCTCACATATCATCACGTTCAACCCCTCCGCTGGCCGCGCGCACGCTGCACGGTAGCCTTACCACGGGCAAGACCGACACCACGGCCGCGCTGGCCTCGTGTGCGGAACATGGGGGCGTTCCTGTAGGTAAGAGTGAACAAATTAGAGATAATATTCAAGGAGAGGGGCGATATGGCTGATGAAAAGCCATCGCGATTGGTAATGGATACGAGTCTCAACATACCTCAGCATGTCCGGCACGATGAAGAACCGCACGTGGCTACCCCGAATATAAACCTGGTCGAGGTGAGAGACACGGCCATCGCGAGCTGTGACGGTGATATCCTTGAGTTGAACGTTCATGTTGTCCTCGGCTGTGCAGAGAAGGAGAATGTCAGCGAATGATTCCACCACACAGCTAATTCAGCCCAGTCTGAATGCCATTGTACAGCCTCCACTCCTGGGCTGAAATAGAAAAGAGAGATTTATCACTGCGGACACACACCTTCCAACAACTTCCCCCGGTAGACAACACCCGATGTGATCTCGAGGGTCACGACGTGGCCCTGCAAAGACAAACGTTAGCGGTCTGCGCGCGCATCGAAACAAGCTCGTCTCTGGCGAGACTAATCCTTCCAATCGAATATCCGTAGGAACTCCAAGCAGACATCGGGGAGTCACAACGCACCTGCGCTTCGTTGAGGAGCTTGATCGGGATACCGATCGTGCTAGTGAGCTTGCCCATCTTGACGGCGGAGTGTGCGACACGGAAGGGGGAATCGGGTTCGAATGAGCGATGTCAGATATATGTCAATGATAATCACACGGGGCTACTTGGACGCGTAGCAACAGGTGAGGGAATCGAGTAGGGTTGGCGTTGGGGGTGGTGGGGAGGCAGGCAATATTGATGGAGGGAGGAGATAATCGCGGAGGTCGAGACGGCGAGTTTTGCGGCTAAGCTCACAACGCTCCTTTCCGCTTTGGGCCAAGAACTTCAAAAGTCTCCAACCTCCAACTTTCTTGTCTCTACAAATACTCACTTACCACCACATACATCACACATCGCAAATGGACATACAATAAACAGAGTGGACACTCCATCTTACATACATAACATATCCACCTCCTCGCAATGGCCGGCTCACCAAACTCCAACCTCCGAGGCTTCAACCACGCCGTCCAAACCCTCCTCAAACAACCCTCCCAATTCCTCCCACACCTCACAATCCCAACATTCACCCACCTCCCCGAAGACCTAGGACCACACCTAGTCAAGAACTGCCAAACTCAATCCGACAACCTCAACTCCAAACCTACCACCCCACAGCGCATCCCCAAAATCCGCGCCCTAGTCCTAGACAAAGACAACACCCTCTGCCCCCCAAAAACAACCACCTTCCCCCCGCAAATCCTAACAAAACTCTCCCACCTCCGAACATCCCCAACATCCCCCTTCAACCTCACCACAAATCCTTACGCAATCCTCATCGTCTCAAATCGGGCGGGGAGCCACCCAACCTACGACACCGAAGTACACTCCCTAGAAACCCAACTCTCGCACCTCCGCATCCCAGTCTTCCGCCTTCCAGAAGGAACAGAAAAGAAACCATTCTGCGGGGACGAAGTAGTAAAGTGGTTCAAGGAGCGCGGGGTGGTTGAGTCACCAAATGAGATCGCCGTTGTGGGGGATCGATTGGGGACGGATGTGATTATGGCGGGGATGATGGGGTCTTGGAGTGTTTGGTGTAAGGAGGGGGTTTTTGAGGTTGGGGAGGAGGGGAAGAAGGGGAGGAATGTTTTGGAGAAGATGGAGGTTTGGATTGAGAGGTTTTTGAGGGAGAGGAAGGGGTGTGTTGCGCCGGTGCCGAAGGGGTGGGAGGAGTGAGGATGTTAGTTTGGAAGATGGAAGGATCACGGATGAGGGATGTTGGTGATTGTATATTAGTGATTTATTTGCATCATAGCAGAGTAATCTCTGCTTGTACGATATGAGGTCATTTCTGTTATATACCACAGCATATCGGGGAAAGCATATGCGCATCTACAGACTATTGGAAAGGGCTTTGCATAAAAATGAATTGATTCTCAGGCTAGCGTCGATCTTCCACACTCGTTTAAAGCCGAACCGACATCATCAGTTTCGAGTGGCTGTTATACGCAGGGACTATTTCAACCCTGCACAGAGCCACATAGAACCGATGCGGGAGCAGTCAACACCCACAAGAGTGCAGTGCAAGACAAGACCAAGACCGCATATCAAGTTCGACTCGAGTCTCGGGGAAAGACCACTGTACCCATCAGGGTAATCATCAGGCACTGACAGAGTATATATCTGCCTGAACCAATCACCCTGGATCAAAACCCAAAAAAATTCAGAACAATGAGAAAGAGAACAGAAAAAAATGAAATTGAAGGGTGGGGGGCAAGGAGTCGCCGTCCAAATGTCGGTCTGTTTGGCATAACCACGTAAAAAACAGAGAATCCCTGACCTGCAAATCGAAAAAGAAAAAAGTGAAAAGTGAAAAGGCAGGCCAGGGCAAGAAAAAGAAAAAAGGCGTGATCCAAAAAAAGGAAGATCAACCAACCATAATCAGAATTTCGACCGGAACATCCGGGAAATCCATCAGACATGAGAAGAAGCCTAAATGGCAAGAGGAAAAACAGCAGAAAAAAACGCTTCAGGACCGGCCCCGGAATAGAAAGGGTATTGATACAAACACAGAACAGAAGAAGGGATATATGTCACGCAATCAACAAAAAAAAGAACAACCAGTCCAATCGGATTTACTTTCCCGGCCTTCGCCAGCGAGACGCGAAATTGTCCAGCACGAGTCGGTGTACGTGTGTAGAAAAGACGAAAGACTCGTCCGCTGGACAAAGAGGAACCCTCCGAGATGGAACCAAGAACCCATCAATACAAGCGCTGCAAGCACTCCAAAGGCCGTGAAACATCAGGAACAGTGTCAAGGAAATGGAACATCAAGAACAGGGTATTGCACCCTTCACGACCCTGTAGGCAAGCCATGAGAGTTGATTTCATCAAGGTTGACCATGCCGTGGGAGTAATCGCCTAGTGATGGGGAGGCGTGGCCAGACATGCCATGCATCGGCAGCTCAAAGCTGGGGGCATCGTGGGAGACCGTGTAGTTCACGTTATGCTTGGCATACATGTCGTTCATCGAAAGCCCATCCTCGACAAAGCCCGATTGCTGATCGTGCGCAAATCCATACATATCCGATGAAGCGTGAGACATGTTGGATAGAGGTGGGGAGTGATTAGCAATCATGGGGTCAGCAGGGCTAACGCCAGAGTAGGGCGACGCGGCGTGTGATCCAACTGTTGATGAGTCGGATGGTCCTGCGGCGAATTGAGTAACGTTGAACTGGGGGGCCATGCTGGCAACGGGGGTGGAATCGCCATGGGCAGCACTGCTGAACATGGATGGACTAGCAAAGTCCGATGGCGACCCGGCCGTGGTTGCAGACATGGAATTCGTCCGGAAGTCAAGACCGTAGCTTTCCGTATCGATACGCAGATCCGTAGGCAGAGCATGGTGAGCTGACTGTGGAACCGGGGCGTAAATGCCGGTGTCTTGGTGGTTGAACGGAGCGGGGGTCTGGGGCATGTGGAACGAGTGCATGGGAGCTTGCAGCGCCGCGATATCAACTGCTACCGGTACAGAGCGACTTCGTTGACGCTTGTGGCCGCGAGCAGCTGGCATGTTGAATCCCAAGTGGTTGTGGTCCTGGTACAGGTTCAAGTAGGCCGCAGGTGCAAATTGGTTGGGCTGAGAGGCAGGCCGTTGGATGAAAGGAGGCGACATGGCAGCAGGTGCGGCGGGAACAGCAAAGGTATTGTTGTTGTTATAGGCCAGGCGATTCTGGAAGGACTCCAGAGACACCAGCTTGGCCAGCTGGACACTCAAGACCTTGGGATGGCCTCCTAAGTGGTGAACCATGATCTGGCTTGCTTGCTGCTCCTCGGTGAAATCGCCGCACTGGTAGAAGCCTCCCGAGTTGGAGGAATCCATGTAAAACAGTGGAGGACGGTTAAGTTCCACCACCAAGCCACCAGGCCGAGAAGGGGCGCCATTTGGGCCGGGATTCTGGTCTCCAGTTTCCAAAGTGATGTTCTTGATGTAGGAGAAGGGGTACTCGATTTTGTAACCAGCGGAATCGTTGTTGATATAGTAGGTCATGCACGCCTTGTCGGGCGAGTAGAAAATGACAAGGTCCATGGCATTCTGGCCAATGCGCCGCCAGCTACCGACTGTCAAAGAGCGGCAGGTGAAATGCGAGATGACTATCATTGAATGTTAGTAGGCGGTATTCGAAACAAATGGAAGGGTAGGGACGACCTGCGGTCATCTCTTGTATTACATACCGACTTTGCCAGATGGGTTGGCCTCGTTCGCATACATGCCAGGGGTTCCATAACCTGCAGCGCGTCCAAAGGGGTCCCGGGTTCCAGGGTTGCTAGGGTCGAACTGCATCGCGAGATAGTGGCGCATTGATTCGGGAATAGAGTCGCAACCCTCGCCCGTTTCAATGCTCTTCTTAGCAAGCATCTTGATTTTTGCGCGACTATCAAAAATCAGTATAATGATCCTATTTGGCACATCCCTTTCATCCACCGAGTACGACCTACCGATTCTGGAACCAGATTTGTACAGATCGCTCCGTCATGTTAATGTCTGCAGCGATGCGCTCCCGGGTAGCAGCAGTCGGCGTAGGGTTCTTGTTGAATTCGACCTCGAGGGTGACGAGTTGATCTTGGCTAGCCCGTTGGCGCTTGTTGTTCTTTTGTTGCTGAGTCAAGGTGCTCTTACGCGGCGGCCGACGGGTAGCGCTACTCGAAGGGGCCGTTGTGGCACTCGAAGTCGCAGGGGACGGGGTGGAAGCTGGGGGGAAGAGGACGCGCTGGTCGCGGGGGCCACGCCCGAGGGCGATTCTGATAAGAAAGACATGTTTGCGGGTTCGAAGATGCGATTGGGTGGGTTTCGAGATATTCCAAGCAGCGGTCGTGTGTTTGTGTGCAAAAGTGGAAATGCTTTTTTGGTGGTTTTGCGTATTCGATTCTTCAAGAGAGTCGATGCGTGACGATCCGGCCGACAAGTGGAGATGCGGGTGTAGAAAATGACAGGATAGTCTTTCAAATCCTATTCTCTCGAAGCAGCGTCAAGCGCGAGAGGATATATCGGGTAGAAAAATGAATGGAATCGTTTTGGCGAAAGGAGATCGGATCGAATCGCGTTCGATGATATCCACGTCAGAAACGGGGGGTGGTTGGGTGGTAAGGGCGCGTCGCAGAGGCGCCCTGGGGGGAGACTGGGAAAGGAAGGTATATGTAAAATAAAATGGCTGGCCTATGCAGCTCAAATAGAAGGGCAGTTGATAACCTCCTGTATCGACTGATCGAGTCTGGATTGACAGTGAAAAAGTCGATAATGGGGGGAATCGCAATACCCGTGTTGAATCGATCAACGGGGGTGGGAACGGTCGGCTTCGGGGGAAAGTTGAAGGGGACTCGTCCGTAGTGAATTGAAAGGAGTGGGTTCAGAAAGAGCGGTACGGTCGTCGTGAAAGAGTGGAACGAGCGACCTGGCAGTTCAAAAGAAAGGAATGGGGGAGGGGAAGGGAAAAAGGGAATGAAGACACACGCAGAACAGAAAGGGAAAAGAGAGAGAAGAGTCTCGAGCCCATCGGAGAAGGAGGAGGAGGAGCGGATCAGGAGATGCTGACTACACACACACCAGGAACACAACAAACCCGAAAGTCCAGTTCCCAACCCAAACCCCCAAACGGCCAGCAACAAAGATTATTTTAGCTGGTCTAGTTGTTCTAGCTGGCTTAGCTGCTGCTACTATTGGCACCTTCGTGGGGCACTTTCATGACTTCCACCAGACATACGAGAGCACAAGAATCTTTAGCCTAATCACTAGTACAGGTTCTGACCTGTTGGGCCCCTCTCTCTCTGGCTAACAAGTATTAAGTTAATCTTTCCAGGGCTGGCGATGAACTCGAACTCGAACTCAGGAGATCCCGGTGATCTCACCTGCTAGTCCGGATACGCGGCCTCCATACAGTGACTAGAAGTCAACCCCTCTCCATTCTCATTCCCGGCTTGGTCTGGTCAGATTTTGGCCCCTGCGTCGGCCTGCATACGCCCAAATCGCATCACGACGAGGCATTGGCCTTGCCAGAAGGCGGGTTTCGCATGTTCCTTGCTCAACACGGTACGGGCTGTGTGGATCGCACAGGCAGAGGAACTTGTCCCACACAGGTGGTCGCGACCACCACAGTATGTACCACTATTTCAGGGGATGATTCCTTTGAAAAGGGTTTCTCCGTCATATGCTGGGTGTGACGGAGACTGTGGCGCTTCTTCAACCAGTGAAGGGCTCTCTGTGTCTGTCTTTGATGCTCCATTGATGACTGTCCGCGGTCTTGAGTCTCGACCACCCTGATCGTCGTCAAGTGCCGCCGAACGGTCATCTTACACGTGAGATCCGCGGGGAATTCTGAAATCCTGAAACACTGGACTGCCCGTGACGGTCGACGTGTCGGTTCTCTTCCTTACTTGATGATGGGGACAAATACATACAGAGGGTATTGCATATAGACAGTCCAGGTATGTTTTCTCCGTTACTGATTGCATGGATATGCAATTGTGCATCCCCGTCCCCATTCTTATTGTATTCCCATCGTTTGTCTCCATAACTCTTGGTCTCGTACTCCCGTCCTTGCCGTAGTGCAAAGGCTTTTTCCCTTCCAGTTCCTCGGGAGGCTACTTGCCCCTGATTCGAGAATGTCCAAGCCACGGCTCCAGTAAGCGCCACCCTTGGACTCCCACGGTTCCAGGGGCTGATCCAGTGCCTGTGGGCCAATAGCCGTACATGTCGGATTTTGGCCACCAGCGCCCCAAGCCTCTCTCCAGACAGGAACAGGAACAACATTTCAACAACAATACAGGTACCCGCCTCGGGGAGAATTATGATTGGTCTTGTTGTGCAATGACAGGTCATTCCAGACTATCCCTCCCCGTGTTGAACAAGGCTCAGAACCGAACCTGCCAGACGGGCCTGGCCTGGCCAGTCTGACTCTGTTCCCCGACCGACTGTCCCTCCTCCACTTCCACTTTCCCTCCCCTGCTCCAGCCTGAAAAATGTTCCGTGCGCTTCCTTGCATTCCCCCCATTGGCCCGATCGGACCGACATGGTCAGGGATATTGGATTGGGTTCTCTGTGCCTGGCAGTGCACGTTGCACTGGCAACTCCGTGCGCCATCGCGTCTTCCGTGGCATCCGATTTCGAGCGGTAGTGCGTTGGCGAGTGCCGAAAATGGATGTCACTTGCGAACTAAATCTGGCGCCCATCGTGTAGATTGTGTAGTTCAAGACGCTAGTGAATGTCCTAGAGGACATTGAAGAAGCAAATACTGTAAATAAGGGGACTGTACCACCTCGATCCGTTATCGTACAGTATGTACAGACAGTACTAACACAGACTCAGGGATCAAAGGTGGGGACCAGACTGGGTAAGGGTCGATGTGGATTCGAATCCTGCCTTCTGGTCGGCTTCCTCATTGGGACTAGTGTTGTCTTTGGATTATGTCTCGCCATGGACTTCCAAGTCTTGTGGGAATTATGCTTGAAGTACAAATGGTAATGACTTACTGTAAATGTTGAGGTTGAGAGAAGCTTAATACTCTGTGCACGTGAAATCCGGGCTCAAGAATCGAACCATATCTTCACCTGCACGCGAGCAAACATCACCAAAATATATTTTCAGAGTAGGACATACTCTGTCTGCATCATAAACATTTCACATTTCACGTTAGTTAACCGGTCCCGAGCCCAATCGTATCTGTGCAATTCTAGCGTGATGTATACATTCAACCCTATCCTGTGTAAAGAAGGGCCCTTAAAAAATAAACAAACAAGAATCCCGATCCAGCTTCTTAATCAGTTTATCCGATTGCACTGCCGTCCCATTACGGAACTGTTGATCTTCAATCTCCCAAATGCGCTGGGTCAGCTGCATCGCCAAATTCCGCTGCTGCTCTCGGTAATAGTTTGTCATAGACTCATGTTTCTGTCGCACCCAAGCCCGATCTTCCAAAGTAATCGCTTCTCTCGCCGCAAGATAAAATGGCTGTGGCAGAGACGAGTCAGGACCAACCCCGGTACTGAGCTGACCCATCAGATCAAAACATGTGCGTGTCAAATGTTGTACCCGCGGAGACCGGGTATGGTCTTGAAACACGCGACGCGCAAGTAGAAGGTGCGCAGTCCAATAGAAGCACTCGGTGAGGATATCCAACGGTGCACGTATACCCTGCTCAGAGCTATGCGCGGGATAATGCTCGCCCCATGCCCGGAGATCATTTTCGAGAGTGTGCGCTCGACTGAGAAGATCACTTATCGATGCACAATGTTCTAACCGATCATCCACGTCACAGGCAAGATGAGAAATTCGGACTAGCAAGCACATCAACGGCTGAGGACAGCCGGTCATTTTGTGGAATGATGGCTCGGTATGATCCCATGTCTCGGCATCGGGCAGATGCAGTACAAAGTCTTTAGGAGAAAAAGGACGGCGCTGCCGGGATATAGCAAGCATCACGTCGACCATGGCGAATCGTTGCACGGTCATTCGTCCGAGTATATTGTGTGGTACCTGGCGAAAGTGATTCAGGACTTCCATCAGGAAAGCAGCGCAGCGGACATGGGGTTCTAGGACGCCATCGGCGGATTGAGCGACTATGACACCCTGGAGAATGACAGCGGCGAAGAGGGCCTCATGAGCGGGATTGTTTGTCGTTACAATGGCTCTGGTTTCACAAGTGTCTCCCGACTCGATGAGTTGGAGATTCTGGCCAATGGTCCGTAGCATTCGTTGTTGGTGTCGTGCTGCTGTTGATACATCGACTAGGCCAAAGTTCAGCATGTGTTCCGTGGCTATGCAGACGATTGTCTCGAGTAGAACAGGTGAGGACAGAGCTGTGAAAGATAATTGCCGGTATGGATTATCCGGGCCATCGAGGGCTGGAATGTTCGAGGAAACGAGCCTCACATCTATCATAACCAATGATTAGCTAGATGTTCAGAGCTATTTGTGAGGAAGGACGCACAATATTCCCATGCAAGCTTATCCTCATCCGAGCGAAAAAGATCAGTCAAAAGCACTGATGGAGATCTACGAGACAGTTGTTCCCCACTATCTCTCGATATGGTGCTGTTTCGTGGCCTATGTCGTGACGATATCGGCCTCGTCTGACGAACCCATTTCAGCCCTGACGGATATTGGCACCCTAGACCTCGATTTGAACAGAAGGAACATGTCGGCTGCTTTTCATCGCATTTATAATGCTTTCTACGACACTGGAGGCAACCTGTAGGACCACTGAGTCAGCATATATACAGCTCCGAGCGACGAGCCGAGTCCACGTACCATTTCGCGATCGTGAGAATCGCTCCTCCGAGGTCATTCCTCGTGGAGAAGATACCAAGTCAACAGTAGTGAGGATTGCGCACGTACACCTGGGATTACGTCGTCGTCAGCTGCTATCATTCACTGCCGTCATCCCGATCTTGCCCCGCTTATTGACTACATCCGATCACATGATACGGAACCACTCGACGGAAATTCGGCAGCCGGGGCTCTGTTTTATTTTGTAGGAGAGTCAAATGCAAAGATTTAACAGAATAGTAAAATAAGTCTTTCTTTACAGTGGCTTATCTAACTGGTGATTCCAAGTTTGCCGAACCGCATCCTGGAACTATTGCAATATAACTTCATGGAGCTTCTCCCGCTCATTACGGGGAATCCATTCGAAATTGGAAGCAAATGTATTACACAGTTTATATCATTAATGCAGAAGGCCCTTTCAAAAAAGGCGACACATGGAACATCAAGATAGCCTCCGCTTAGCCGAAAACTATGAGACTTCATCGTGAATATCGTCACGCATTCGTTGAAAAAAGCTATTTCCCAAGGACTTCTTCAACAACCCGTGCAGCCCGATCAACAATCATCTCAATATCTTCTTTGGCGCAGTTGTATGGTGGGGCAAAGCAGATATGATCACCATTGATTCCATCTATTCCCCCGTTTCCTGGCATCAACGAGATGGAGTATTCTGGCTTCAATGCAGCTTTATGGATAGCCCAAGCGACAGATTCTGATGGAGGATACGGCTCCTTCGTTTCCTTATTTTGAACAAACTCAATCTAGAAAATCATCAGCAGTGTTCACATCTACTTTGTGGAAAAGAAAACGACCTACCGCCCAGAAGAGCCCTCTTCCACGGATATCCCCGACATGAGAGTTCTCTCCGAACTTCTGATGGAGGAGTTGACCGAGGTATTCACCCATTTTGCGAACATTGGGGAGTAGATTATCCTCTTGGATAATCTTTTGTACGCGACAAGCCGCCGCACACGAAATAGGGTGGCCTTGGTAGGTTTGACTATGAGAGAACGCCCCCGTCCCTTTCGTCAAAGTGTCCACGACATGCTGATTCACGAGAAGAGCGGCGATCGGAGCATAGCCAGCACCGAGTCCCTTAGCCATGGTCTGTAAGTCGGGAACGACGTCTTCCTGCTCCCATGCGTGTAGAGTGCCTGTTCGTCCCATACCACTCATGACTTCATCCAAGATCAACAAAGCTCCGTGTCTCTCACACACTTCTTTCATGGCTTTCAAGTAGCCTGGAAGAGCAGGTACACATCCCAGTGTCTGTTTCGGTCCAGTCAGTCTGAGAAGCCTCCGCGGTCGAAGGGAGCAGTTATACTGACAGTACCGGTCATTGTCTCTGCTACAAATGCACAGACAGTATCCGGACCCAATTCCTGGAACTTGTCCTCTAATTCTTGTGCAAGTCTAGCAACATATGCTTCGACAGTCTCCCCATCTTTCATTTCCCGGTATGGATAACACTGCGACACATGGTGGACATTCTTGGCCAACACCTTCTCGTAAAGGGCCCGGCGGCCAAGATGATGGCCCACCGAGAGAGAACCTAGAGTATTTCCATGGTATGACTGCTTGCGAGCAATAAAATTCATACGCTGTGGCTGTGGAATTGGCATTTCCATGTAATATTGTACTGCCATCTTAAGAGAAGCTTCAACGGCTTCGGTTCCTGCCGTCCACGATAACAGATATTAGCCATCTTCGAAAAGAAAGAATCCTTCTAAGGGAAGCTTACCTGAGCTCACGATAAAAGCACGGGACATTTTCCCTTCCGTGGAGTCAACTAGAATCTTGGAAAGTTCTTCGGCGGCGCTGTTAGTGAAGTAAAGCGAATAGGTGTAAGGCACTTTCTGCAACTGCTCCATAATGGCTTCATGCACTCTTGTGTCACTATGTCCAAGACAAGAAACGGCGGCACCACAAGTGGCATCGAGGATTTCTTGGCCCGAATCAGTGATCAGATAACTTCCCCGGCCTCCGACTATGTTCAGTGGTGGCTGACGAAGTTGATGATAAAGAACGGAGCTCTGGCTGTGAGGAGTATTGGTTTGCTTTGGAGGTTCCAAAACTCCCGGCTCCAGAGAGGGAGCAGTATCTGGGGTGTAGTCTCCCATGATTTATTGGATGTGAAGTAATCAGCGGATGGCTCAAACTCGAGTTCGGTTCAGGAAGATTGCCTGAGGTGAAGAGAAGAAGTCCCTTTGGGAGGAGGAAAGCCGAGAATTTATATTCGAACGAGGCACTCGTTCACAACCCCGCATGTCTTTTAGTTTCATAATGAAAACATGTGTCCCGGGAGTCATTCAGAGTATAGAAGTTCAAATGCTGCTTATCGGGCAAGATGCTATTCCCAAAGGGGAAACCTTTGTCGGACCCACACAAAACGACAAGGTTAGACTCTCCTATCCAATCAGATGCCATGGCACTCAAGGATCATGTACTTGGCACTCGCGACACTTGGCGGGGTTGAAGCTTATTGGTTAGTATTTTAGGTGCATCGATAACGAGTCTTCAATATCATTGACAAGAGAGAGGGGATAGGTTTGTTTGTACATGCCTGTTCCGACCTTTCAACGGGCACATCGTGGCTCGATGTCTCTTTGAACACCATCTCCCGGAACTTGGAAGTGCCGCTTTAATGAATGCTTAAAATAAAGGGCCATGTTTATACTTGTCTGTCTGTTACAAACCAGACCTTACTTTCCGTTTGAAACCGCGGGATACTAGCCCTTGAACGGAATCATGTGTATCATAATCAAGCATTAACCATAAATCTAAGGCAGATACTCAGGACGGAAGCCAGAAACGGCCTGCGGCTAACCGTCACAACTAATACCCACTTACGAGAGGGGACGGTTAGCGCGACGCGGGAAACAGCTACCCAGCACGTGACATCCAGTGGTAGATAGGTAGATAGGTATACGGGTAGACCCTGCCAAGAGCTATCTACCACTATACCATCTACTATCTATACCAAACAGGAAGGGCTAGATATATAAGGACACTCATTTCGCATTATGTATTTAGTTCTTCGCGATCAATTGCACATTGTTACTTGGTTACTGCCTTTAGTACTTTGCACTTCACAGTTCGCCTTTAAGACAACCCAACCTACAAGTAGGGGATTCACTTAGTGGTAACACTTAATGATTGACTTACTTGGCGCGCACCTCTGGCACGTTCCGCAAGATACTTAACAGGACCCGAACCCGGCGTAAGGCTTCGCATAGCAACGGTACGGTTACGAGACACTCTTGGAATTCGCAGTTAGAATAAGGCAAGTATAAGCCGTGGACGTTCTAACTCACAGTGACCAGTCGGCACCGCGTAACAGTTAGGTCGAAGGGCTAGCTATAAGAGCACAGAGGAAGGATAGTCGAGAGCTGAGGCGTATACTAGAGCACGACTAGAGTAGTACTATGCTAGTAATATTTCAATTTTCTTTTTCAAGTCGAAGAAGCGAGAGATAGAGCGGAAACCCCTCGAAATTAGCTATACAAACATCGCGGAATTCTTGACTAGCGGTGGCCTATTTTTCGACGAGGGCTCGCCGTTGATGTAGCGCATCTTCGGGAGTGGAAGTTGGCTGGGGCTTTTCCTGCAGTGATTTGACTGTCAATACCATACGATTATGCACGAGTATAGTTGTATAGACTTCCCTACCCGTACGAATAGCAACTACCCTTTTGCCTCTTCGGCGAGCTCTGCCCGCATAAATCCGTTAGATGCAAGTAGATCTCAGGAATACCCGGTAGCTAAGACGCTTACACTATCGGCTGCGACATTTGTTGAATTTAATAATTTCTGTTCGTGGAGGGAGGTGACTGCAGGAAATTTGTAGGAGTAGAGAGGAAGGTTCCACCGAGTCAACGTGAAAATCATGAAAAAGGGTCCGCAACCTTAGCTTGATGAGCTAGTACGAGTTGATACAGACCCTCACGGTAAGTCTCGTTGGTGGGTCCCACTCCTGACCCTTGACGGTACTTTTCTGTCTATTTAACAAGAAGTCAAGATACTGTGAGTACTCTCAACAAGCGGAGGTGCCTTCTGCAGCCCGTTTGAGGAGAAATCTAACCCTGTAGGCCAATAAATCAGTACATCTAAGCTGCAATAACGGAGTATGAGATTGTCGAGGCCCAAGAATAGTATTCTCCACTTACAGCCTTGGACTTTCTGACAAATAATCCCTCGGGCTGGCTTCCAAAAAAACCTCAGATATTCACCTGGCTGGGGTTTTGAGAAGTCAACTTCGACTACCCGAAGCTCTGTTTTGTCTGTGTGCGATTCGAGTTTGGAAGAAGCTGATTGCTTCGCGTTATTAGTGAATGCAATGAATTCACTTGTTTGGACGCGAACAGTATTGAGGCATTCAAGTTGTTCTTCGTCATCAAAAAAAGCCTTTGACACGATTTTGCTGATATAAAACCGGAACGGCCAAGGTTTATTAAAATCGTACGGAACTCCCACAACAGACTGCATGATCGAGTTCATTCTATTGTCGGAAAGCCTGGAGCAGATTATTAGCAGCGTGGCCAGGAATGGTAAATCTCAGAACGACAAAAGTCCAAGAAGCTTCATGGAGATGACACTCACTGAACAACGACATGGCTAATTTCTGCCACTGGTAAAGCCTTATATTGGTCTTCAGCCGCCACGTTGACTTTAGGGACTGGGACAGTAATGGCCCTGTAATCCGGGAGAGTTTCATCCATGAATCAGACATTTAATAAATGTGATATATTTCTCTGAAAGGACAGCGCAGGCAGCGTGATATGAGAAAAGAAGCAGGAGAAGGGCAATTTTTTGAGCAGTCCAGAGTCATATATCTAGTGAGTGAGGGGGCGAAGAGAGGGAAAAGTGAGAGAACAAGCAAGGAACACAAGCATTGAATAGACTCACGTGATATAGTATACTTGAGATCAGATGAAATCAACTTCCTATTAATTCAGGGGAAAAAATTAAGTGGTATTATCGGTGAGTCTAAACCTTTCTACCGCAATAAATCAGCAATCAGAGGCGGCATTCTCATTCCTCTGGGAGGAACCGCGGAGTGACATCTCCCCCAATTACGAAAGCCTTCTGTATACAGACGCTCACAACATTCACGCCTCTGATAGTTGAACAAGAAAGTGTTCCGAATTGAAACTGAATTTCAATGGAGTGGATAGAAAATTACAAAAAATGTCCCTTGGAACAAAGAAGAACCCCCTCGCTCACCTCCCTAGAACGCCCTCATCGTATAGGTCATTCCAGAACATCGTATCCTGAAGCTGTTCCTCGCTCAAATCGGCATTCACAAAATGCTCTCGTTGGGGGGTGGGTTCGGATACGACGGTGAACTTCTCCAGCAGTCTTCCAGCCATTTCCCAGTCAATGAGTCCAACAATTGTGTCCTTGTCAACAATACACTTTGACTGGGTAAAATCATTATGCATGAAGCTCATATCTGGATCATGATTTGTGTCTGAAAAAATGATTTGCCCTTCTAAAGGATTGATCCGACCATCGCTACGTATGTTGGAGTCCGGTATGATGTGGGCGCGAGCTTGAAGTTTCTCTGTGGGCTTGATGGTGTGAAGCTGATGGAGAATTTGCCTTGCCTGCTGTTTAAAGGACTTCATTTGGCTTTTAGGCAGATACGGCCATGCAACCGCTAACCCAACACCTGAAAGTCTCTCTTGGACTAGCACTTGACGACCCTTGATCTGAGAGAAGTGAGCTGTGTAAGTCCGATAAATCAGTAGCAAGACTAATTAGCTTGCCAGCAAAATATATTTCTGGGACTTTGACATCCTTCAAAGCGGTCTTTGCCAGAGTAATCGCACGGATCTCATTCGAATCGGCGTATGAGAAATCAATTTCCGTATCTTGAACACCCTCGTATACGTGGAGATGACTGGGCTTCACGATCACGCTACCAAGAGCAAAAACATCCCTTCCGCCTTCATCGGCGGGGTAAATTCGGATCTCTTCGGTGCAGAGACTAATGACTGAGGCCCAGTATTTCAGGGATTCTGTTGTGTGGGAGTTGACATGCTGGAGATCAACGCAGAAGTCATCGGGCTTAGGGTAATATCGACCATAGAATGGTTCGTCTGAGTATAAGCCAATTGTAGGGATTTTGTCCGGCTCCGCTTCATATGGGTTCATCCTTGGAGAAAAGGTCGATGAGAGGGGCAAGTTAATGTGGAAAGTAAACGAGGAGTAAATCCGTATTCCAAGTCTATGTGAAGCAAGTAGGACTCTAGTTGAACTGGACCGTCAATGCGATGACTCTAATACATAGTTAGGAGCCGCAACAGTAGTATTAACCTGGCAATCTGACTACTGAAAGCGTAGGCGACCGTTCTCACCGTCGTAGCGCGGGCGGTAAATACGTAACTTAATAGATCAAAAGCCATTCGACAGTGCCACACACCATGCGTGTCTATCACATCCTAGCGTGTGATAAAAGGACCTGGGCGAACATTTAACAACAATTTTCTCTCAACGACAACTATAGTAAGACCAATGAAATTGTATATTTCGATAATCCTATACTCAATCGAAGATGAACAAGAGTAGCCATAGTATAAATCACCACATAAACTGTCCAGAATGCAAAAAAATGAAGGTAAAGGCAAATAAGTCGGTCATCGAGTAAGTGACAAGAATGCAACATGACTGCAGATTAAAAATGCACCATGGGTGACATCTCCAATCTATACAATAAGATATTTCATGAGTAAGGAATTGTGGTCAATTGTTAGACAACAACCACAGTCCGGTTCAGAGTCTCCAAGAAAGGATATTGTGAAGCCTAGAAATTGAAGAGATTAGCGCATTGTAATGAGCCGAGAGCTTAAAATATGTGACTTACCCCAATCAGTGTAGCATGGGCAACATTAATCTGAGCATTACCAGCGGTAAAGCTGGAGGGAACGGTGACAGTAAAGTTCTGGTAAGGAGGTAAAGAGGTTTCATGATATTCGGGCTTGAATCCTCCATTGTATAGGATAGTGCCCATGAATTCATCGGAAGGCACGCAAGGCCGAGTTGCGCATGAAGAGATACCGATGGCAACCGCCATTTCTGTTGAGCCAGTGAGGGAGTTCGGGCGTTGCACTTGGACAACGATGTCGCTACCCTTGGTGAGCTTTTGGCCAGCGGTAGGAAGACCAATTCCTGCGTTCTGAGCCAGAGCAGCGCCGGCGAAAAGGGCGAGAGAGACGAAGAAGTTCATTTTGTTCAACGGGCGAGATGATATAGAACGAGATATGAACAAGATAATTATTGTAGTCTGGAAATGTACACGAATGTATGTTGCACGTTTAGATTGAATATCGACAAGGCGATCGTGAGCTATTTATCTCAAGAACTCCTCCAAGCACCTCTTAGTATCTTGTATCTTATAACCTGCTTTTTGAGCAGGTGCTGGAGGTTTCATATTAATCGTGGCTCATTGGCCAAGTCTCAACCAGGGCTGACCGGGATGTGAGCTGGTTCACCCTTCAAGGGCAACGATCTTCAGCGGAGGTGGAGCTCAACCGGCCACGTCGTCCAATTATATACTTTATCCATTGTCTGGAAAATCCCCTGGATCCAAATTTATTGATCCCCATGCGAGGTTGGAGCGTTCTTTTTTGGACCTAGCTTGATCCCTTCAATGTGAGGGATCGACATCTTGGCGCGGATATTAGGTGCCGCCGGCAATAGCAAAGTAACCTCCAGCCACAATTAGAAGCTTGAGTGTCACCCCATGCTTACCCGACCGAGTCCGATCAAGAGGCGTCTACCGCAACGTGATATGGCTGAGGCTTACATTTACACGCGTTATTGAAGGTCTCAAGTGATCAGTGGAGCTCACTGGGCCTAGAAAAGTTCGGTAACAGAGTACTCGCTGACTGCCATGCGTTCTTAATCCACAATTGGTAGTTGAAGAGGACTTCCCAGACATTTCAGGCGTCCTCTACATTCGGTGAAAGCTCTGCATCCACATGCGATGGTGCTCCTGACTGCAGCGGAAGGTATTTCCAAAATAGATTCGTCGAAGATATCCCGTGATGGAGTACTGAAATGGCGCATTTGTCTCTCTTGTCAGCCGAATGTGCCGCGTCGCCAGACAATCCTCGGGGGACCTTAGGCAATGGCTCTTTCCTAACTAACTGTTGGCTGCCAGTGGAATTGAGACAGCCATATTGACTCCTACTATTCAAAGTTCCTAGAGCTCCAGGGGAAATTGACATCCCTTTGGTCTATTTCGATTGGGCTCCCTGGAAGAGGGGGAGAAGTACCCAACTTAAAATGCGAGGGGCCAGGGACTCAGTTAGGCATGAAATCTTTTGGCAACTCGATTTGGCTGACTATAATAGCCCTGGAATAATAATATGCCCTTCAAAGGAATGGTACAATCTTTTTCGATACCAAAGAGGTTTTAAATGGAGAAACTAAATACAGAATATGTACAACCAAGGGTTTGTTATGTATCAAAAATGGCTTCATAGCAAAGCTTCGTAGCAAAGAAGCCCAGATTTCAACAAACTGGTCAAGCACATGGTGCAAAGTATGTGAACAGAAAATCAGTCTTCTCACAAGTAGGTCTTCTCAACACGTTCCTTCTCTCGCTCCAAGAATTGAGGGAAGGTACCCAACTCAATCTTCCACTCCTTCAACTTTGCCATATCCACAAACTGCGAAAGATCGCGCATAACGAGCTGAACATAAATGAGAGGATTTTGCCGACTTTGTTCCTCGATCTCCTCCTCTGAAAGATATACGACTTGTAACTCCCTTCCAGTTGCTTGAGAGATATCGTTCAACACCGCCTCAATCCCCATCATTTGGGATGCAATCTCAATTTCCTTCCCATTGAACTTGACGGGATGAAGGACCGCAGCAGCAGCGAACTTGCCGATATCGTTAGGGTCGACCATAGGGAGCACCGTATCCTTCGAATACGCCGTGGTAAATGTTCCGGTCTCAACAAGCCCGCCGTACATCCGGACTAATGGGAAGAGGTAATTGGTCATGAAGTTCCCCGGTCGCAAAATAGTCCAGTACTTAAAACCTGCATTTCGAACCTCCCCTTCGATGATTTTCTTTCCTGAGAGAGCCGTCCCGACTAGACTGTTCGGATCCCAGTGCTTGAGAGCTTCAGGGTTGTTGGTGCCGAGGGCTGTCGTATAGATGATGTGCTGAACTCCGACCTCTTTGGCGATGGCAAGGATTTGTTTGGCTTGCTCGATTTCGGCGGTGGACTTTGTGTGGTTGGGGGATAGATTCAGGAAAAGAGTGGTGCAGCCAGACATGCTTTTCTTTAGGCTTTCTTGATTGTCAAAGTCGCCTTCTGAGATAGTGACACCTTGAGACTGCAGAATTTGGGCAGCGGAGGACTTGATGTTTCGAGTGATTGCATGGATTTTGATACCATGCTGAGCCAGGTTGTGGATGAGGGCGCCTCCCTGATTCCCGGTGGCACCGCAAACGAAAACGACGGGAGAAGACATGATAGTTGAATTGAAGAAGAATATTGGAGTATGGTGATAGTTGCTTTTGGCTCATGAGTGAATTGCATGTCTTCTGTAACCCTTTTATATCTTTCGTCCAGCATATTATTCCAGCATATCAATTCAATCACATACTTCCCGTTCGACCTCCGCCTGGCCCCCAAATAATTGCGGGCTTCCGCTCAACTTGATACATTCTGATTGGTGCGCAAGAGCCCCAGTTGCGGAATTCCGCGCGAGGCTTAAGAGGCCCCACTCTGCCACTCTACCGAGCCTTACGATGTTCTTCTTTTGCGTCTCTGCAAGTTTTCCATCCTCCATTTCGAAGCGCAGTCATCATGGTTCGTGTTTCATCAGCTCCACCACGCCGCAAGTCCTGCGGAGCCTGTGTGGCTGCCAAGCGTCGCTGTGATCTAGCCGTGCCGTCCTGCTCTCGATGTCTCCAACGGAAGGTTCTCTGCGTATACCCAGAGAGACAGCCGTCAGCTAATCCGCCTTCGACAGGAGCTATGGAGTCTCACAATGGCTGTTCGCAAGCAGGTGCTCCAACTCTACCTGTCCACATGGAGAATCCCTTGTTTGGTCAACCAGATATCATCGACATTCTGCAGCCGATGGGCTCCGAATGGAACTCCATAAATGACTTACAGGCCGACATACCTGTCGACCCTTCTTGGGATTTGCTCCTCTTACCAAAATTTGAACTGGCTATGCCGCGGACAAAGCCATTGACGCCTCTTTCGGAGATCGTCGCCTCAAAGCTGCAATTTGCAGTCGACGTTCTCAAGAACGCACCGAGTATGATGGTCCTCGAGACCCAACTCCCATGGTGTCATCCACAACTTTATAAGAAATATATGCCGAGGGCGATGCAAGGTACTCTTTACTCCTACAATTGACTGATGAGTGTTGTCAAAATACTGATTCACCTCTTCCTAGACGCCTTTTCATGTTGTTCTATGTACATGTCCAGGAATGAAACCAACACACCAGTGATAATGTCTTTATTGGATGCTCGAACCGAAGACCTCCTATCTACTCCACAGCCGACAACACTAATTGAGCTTCTCGCCCGTGCACACGCTTTGCTTCTCTATCAGATAATGCGTTTATTTGCCGGTGATGTTCGTTCCTATGCAACTGCCAATTCTCTCTTCGGAACATTAGAATCTACAGTGGTCGCCCTTTGTGACAGTCTGTATTTTCCCGACCCGTCAGAATCAACCGAGCTACTCCCTCTATCCATGGACCCGATAATCGAGTTTTGGGAGTGGTGGGCCCTGCAGGAATCCGCTCGACGAACCATGCTTCTTACTTTCTATTTCATCCAAATATACAAAGTTTTACGAGGCGATATACCGGTACACTGCGATGGGAAGCTTGGGTTGTCACATTCATGGTATCTTTCTGCACAACTTTGGAATTCACAAAGTGCGTTTGACTTTGCAGTGGCATGGGCTGAGAAAGATCATTTTGTTGTTCGAGACCTCGATTTCACTGCCATCCTGGAGAATGCCCAGCCAGACGATGTGGATCTTTTTGGTCGGATGCTCATGGTCACCCTACTTGGGATTGATGGTGCGAAAGCATGGTTCTATGCGAAAGGAGCGATAATGTGAATAGAGATGGAAGCTCGAAATATGTATAAGAAATGGACGATCATCATGTTGTATTGACACAGACAGTGTACAAATTAGTTTTAATTTAATAAATCAACCCATTCAGAAAAACGTGAGCCAACTAAAAGGATCGCGGTCTCAACAATTGATCAGATTTCGCCGATTGATTCCTTGTCTTAGCGAGGAATGCTTAGACTAGAGGCGACAATCCTCAAATCCAGTCCTGTGTTCGGCTGGAACGGACTCGTGGAAGCCAAGGCTTGTGTGATTGTGCATCATCTTGCATCTGAAAAGGATTGCATGGAGCCAATGAGTAGTTCGACAGGCGTGGAGATCTGTTGAGTGGGGAGTTGCTTCCGCCAGCCACACAGACGTCCCAAAGGTCCCATCTCGACCAATTTGAATCTACTGTAGTTGAAAATTGGCGAAGGATGAGATTGATATTTAATAAATCATGAGCTGGGGGAACTTGATAGTGAGGAATTGATGTTTTAATAATAGATCTAGATCAAAATTGTGGAAGAGCTGGCGGTTATGTTCTTCAGCGAACTCCTCTCCTCCCGCCTCCTCTCCCTCCTGCTGCATCTCATCTCCCTTCTAACTCCACACCCGGTCCATTGAACCATCGCACCGGGTGCCAGAAGAGGGGCTAGGCCACTTTACGTGAACATCCGTGCCAGTGAAGAGCGGGGAAGCATCAGTGAAGCAGGCTACCTAGCCTCGTTCATGGCCCGGCTGCTCCGCGTCGTGACAGCCAGCAGGGAAACCACAAGTGGAGCACGGCACCAGGAACGGGAACTGCCTAGATTTCGGCAGCGATCTCAGCTGAATCGCCTTTTTATTGGCCTTGACCCTGATGGGCCATTGAGTCCTTCGATCCACTGTTCGTCCCAGCCAGCCTTCGTGCGATCGGCCTCCACTATTGCCCCGGCTCGGTCCAAAGTTGTTTTGCGAGCGTGCTGGTGTCGCATCGCAAATTTGTGTCGTCGATCAGCTGGCCGCTATGACTGGAGTCATTGACCACATTTAAGGTCTGAACTGTGAGATAAGAACATGCCGAAGTGTGTACGATGTTGAAAGAACAAGAGTCAGCGAAGGCAGAGAGCCCCATTCGGGTTCTCCATAGCAGACATTCAAAGGAAGACAAAGAAATATTTACAGACACTCTCGGCAAAGACACCGTACTTTATCAAGACCCCGCCATAGCCCGCTTTAATCGAATCTCCAAGCCCTTCGCTTTCGGAGGAAGATCAGCCCCATCATCATTATGATCGAAGTACAATCGCCAAACCTCGCGCCCATCGACGATCCCCAGCTGCGAATTCACTTGCTCCCGGGTATCATCCTGTTCTAGCTGTACTGCCAGAAACCCCTCCCAGCCCTCGAGCGTCACATACTGCTCATCTTTAGTCCAATCAAAAGGCCCACATATGTGCCCCTCAGTATCCGGGCGGCCACCCCAGCGCATCTCGTGTGTCTTCGCATCGAGAAACACCCAGCGCAGTGTGGGTGTTTCTTCACCAGTCACCGTCACCAAGCCAGATGTATTATCTGGCTTGAAGTCTGGGTGAGTAAAGAAGCCGCCATTAAAAGGCACCATGGTGCTACTGGGTTGTTTGGTTATATACAACTGTGACAGCCCAGCGGGGAGCGAAGCGTCAATATAATATGTCCGACCTGTGACAAGAACCACTTGCTGCAGCCGACCTGCATGACGGAACTTACTTTTCTGTCCAGACCCACTTGAATTTGGGCATTGTGTACTTGGCTCCGGAGCTCTGGTGTGCCTTGATCTAGGGAACAGGTAGCCACAAGGTGGCAACGTTGCTTGCGGTTCGTATTGCGTCGATTCTCGTCCTGATCCCGGGCACCTTGGGTCGCTTCATTGAGGCCGATCATGGTCGGCAGCATGGCCGCCATCATGGCGATACCAAGCACCATCGTAGAAGGGTATATAGAGCTGGGGACGAGGTTCGAGGCGAGGGTATTGCCCAGGATTGGCAGGCAGAGCAGATTGCAGGTTGTGCCGTGTGATGGTATTCTCGAAAACAACCCACAATGGCGCCGGCCCGTAATAACTAAATACAAGTTTCTTGTCAGCGCTCTCTGTGGAGAAGTGCGAATGTCATCGTGAGGTGATACGATGCAAGTGGGTATATTCCGTATTTCAGACCAGGACACTGCCGGACAGTCCACTTTCCCCATCCATTGCATCATCAAGTCTGCAGCTAACTCAACTCATCCAGATACAGCCCTGATCTAGCAAAGCACAGACTCCGCTCGAGCTGAAGTTGGATCCCGGATGGCTGCGCAGATCACTGTCAACATGCACACTCGGCCTTTACCCCGTCCACCGCGGGCTAAGAAAATTACGAAGAAATGACTACGGAGCAAGAAAGCTGCCCTGGCCCGTAGAGACTATTTGTTGTTGGTATTCTCCCATAACTGATGATCTAGGAAGAGCTTCTTTTCCTCTTCCCTGTTGCACTTGCCGCTCTCCGAAGCCCCTCCCTAATAAGACGCATTTCCTCTCATCATAAAGAGCTTTTTTACAATATGGCCGACAGGTACTATCTCAAAATTTCCCTTTCGATTCTGCGCCACTATCTATATCATCTCCTATAGCCCGGTCCCTCTCTGCCCCACTATTCCTTCTCCTTCCTCTGGGATATATGTCCAAATCCAAGCACAAGTCCAAGACAAAGACCAAACCGCGCCCCCCCCTCCCAATCCCAATCGCAATCGCGAAAGGGCAGGAGGCGAGGAAAATATGGCATCAAGATTGGAACCAGACCCTGCATTCCTACCACTACAAGCATCCCCTTCGCCCTCGCCCGCTCCACCATCCACAGAAGACGAAAAGCCAACACAAGCATCACCACCAAACAAAATGCTAATAAACCCTCTTCTCTGCCTCATAGTCAGACCACTACTCGCCCCGAGGGCGGCCGCAAGAACAAGACTGCCGAGGAGGACGTGACTGGTGTGGCGGACCAGGCACTCGCCAGCGCGGGTGACATGAAACTGCCCGGCATCTCACCCAAGGAGGGCGACGACAGCTCGTTGAAAATCAAGATTAGTTTGAACCTCCATGCCAAGGTTCGCTTGGATCTGGATGCTCAGATCTATGGTGATATTACGATCGGTCTGCTGTAAATGCCACCAGCTATGAGTTTGATATACGATCTGGTATGTTGGATGTTGTCCTGACGCAATAGCTTAGGTCGAAATAAGCTCCAATCTCCCCATGCTACGGAATTCGACTAAGAGGATATTAGATCGATGCTAGGATTTGACTTGGCTGGATTTAACATGTTGATGGGCTGGGTAGTGCTGCTGCGGTTCACAGACAGTCCAGAATTGACGAATGTACATAATGGAGATTCCTCCAACGCCCTCGGTGGCCCTCGAAGAGGTTTGTTCAGGCCAGCATGCAGATTGCCTGCAGGTTTCCGATTCCTGCAGGTTGCTGGCAGGATTGTTCCTTTTGTTTCCCTTTTGCAGATTGTTGGCCGGATTGTGCCCTTCGCTTTGCCAGATTGGCCCTTTATGAGGCCCTTTCTTGTTCCCTTTCGTTCTGCTTCCTGGAAGATCTCTAGATTCCAAGATGAGAAAACTCCTTCTCTTTCCAGGCTTCCGCAGCGTAGATTCGCTGCCAGTATATAACTAAGTTACCGGAATACGTCAAAGTTGAACTGATAATCGGTCTCCCCTAAAAGCTGACCATCTTACTCAATCTCTATAACCCCCTACACTCGCAAGCTTAAACAGGACCTGAACCCCCGCGATGTTCAAAACAAGGCATTTGGGCGATTCACATAGATCTTTGTGGATGCTTGTGGATGCTTGTGGTGCTCGATGCCCGGTATCGATTCCTGGCCCTCGAGGCATCAATCAACTATTTACATCGTTCCTCGCCATATTTTCTTCTTCTTTCTCTCTTCCTCTCTCGCTTGCTCCGGAAAAGTCACGACGTTACCTTTGAACTCTCACGTCAACCCTGAGCACACCAGGTATCACTTTGACCTCGAAGTTCCAACACCCATCTATTATCTTTCAAGCAGAGATCAGCAGCAGAGCTCCCCACCCTCATCCTAATGTCTACTCCCGCTACCTTCTCGTCTCGGCGAGAAGAGAATATTCACTTGTTTGTGGAATCGCGGCGAGAGAACTGCGACAAGCTACTTGGCTGGAAAAGTCAACTTCTCAGAACCCCTGGCATCCGCCGCGAACTTTCAAACAGTCTCGAAGATATCATGTTGTGCGACTGGGATGAATTCACCTTGCTACATGACGCTATTCGGGAAGATTGGAGCGAAGCCGATGATGCAGATCACAATGGCTGGGATAATTGCTGGTGGACAGAGGGCTTGGGTATCCAGGCGGTTATGGAGGCCTTGATCTGGGATCTACATGATCGACCTGCATACTACCATTATGCCGAGCTTGCCGAGATTCTGAACATTCTGTCAGTCTGTATAGGTCAACTTCAATACCAAAAGGAGATCGACGATCATGTTCGGCAGATGCGTGATGCGGCACAACAGATGAACCGTCGCCGGAGGTATTTCGGACCCCGTCTGGGAGCGTTATGCGATGAGCTTTTCGAGATCATGCAGTGCGAATGCCAGTATTGCGGGGCAGATGAATCGTGATCTAAGTTATTGATTGGTGGGCTACGTACAAGTGCATTTTTGATACCGCCTCTTTGATATCGATGAAAACGGTATTTAAGATATGTGCATGTTCCGTTTCGATTTAGGCTTGATTTCGAGGACTTTGAGCGTCACTCATTGGGGAAATCACCAGAAGTAAATAAGCATCAGTGCTCAAAAATATCAGAAAGTCAAAATTCTTATTAATGTTTCTAATACAGGAGGATGGTAGTGGATCAAGTCTTGATTACCCTGTCGACACAAGGATTCGTACTAAAGGTGCTTAACAGACTTGGCAGGGGGCCTCGGACAAGTCAGAACGTCATATAGATTTGAACAAAGAAAGCATTAATTGAAAATTCATATCTCAAGAGTCTATTTAGCATCTGCTCCCGATCCAGCGATATAATAGATCTGACTTCCCGGACGTTGGATTCTCAATAGTTCTCGACCTGGATATTGACAGTTCAACAGGTAGCATTTATTTCATCTTTCTTTAAAGAAAATGTTTTTTTGAAACCACGTTTCTCTTCCACGTAGCCTGCACATTGTTCCCTGTTCTTTTTTGGTTTAATGAAGGAGAATACATAATGTGAATTTAAGTGTTGATTAGCACTGCATTGACGAGTCCGACAGCTTCAAATGTTACGTAAGTCAAAAGTTCCGCCTCAGGCCACAAGGCGGTACACCATCTGACCGGGGTTGGCCCTCCACGAATTCATAGCCGTAACTGAGTGTCAAAGCCCCGACCAAAACCCCCCGGTCCAATTCAGATTTCCTCGCAACCACAAATATGGTTGCGCAATCGCTGAGCTCGCTCCTGCAACGAGCTACGATTGACGATCATGAGGAGGTCCTCAAGTCCTGCAACGAGGCCCTCAAGAAGTCCAAGAACGACCAGAATGCTCAACACATCAAGGCGATCGCCTTGCTCAAACTCGACCGTTACGAGGATGCTTTGCGAGTGTTCGAGGCCGGAGGTGATGCGCTGAAGCAAATTGCTGGATTTGAGTATGGCTATGCGCTGTACAAGTGCGGAAAGCTCGATGAGGCACTTGATGCTGTCACCAAGTCCGCCGCGGGGAGGGGCGCTAGCCATTTGGAGGCCCAAGTTGTATGATCGAACCACTTCACGGATCAGACTACTGTGCTTGCGCTAATACATTCGTCTGCTTATTAGAGCTACCGAGCTGAAAAATTCCGTCGCGCCGCAGATTTATATGAACGGTTGTCCCAAGATGGGGCCGCACCCGAGGCGAACGACCTCGGAATCAACTCCTGGGCTACGGATGCCCAGCTACAGTGGAAGGGAGAAGCAGAATACGTTCGCCACGATCGGCCATCGAGAGAAGATCTCGAGTCTTTTGAGACGGCATACAATGCGGCTTGTTTGACCATTGCTAGGGGAGCGTTCGCTCAAGGCGAGGTCCTTCTGAACCGCGCAAAGAGTGAGCATCATCAATTGCTTGCCGCAATTATCATACCCTGCTGACGATCTTGCTTTAGATATCTGCCAAACATCAGAGGACTTGACTCCCGAAGACCGCGCTGCAGAACTGCTTCCAATTGCTGTGCAGTACCTCTACGTCTTGCTTCGACTGGGCAAGACGGAGCAAGCAGAGGCTCTGCTTCAAGAGATCTCGGTGGAAGAGTAAGTGTTTACCCAATGTTTGAAACCCGGTTGTTACATTATGGCCAGAAGGCTCACCGTTGGTATCATTTCCTTTAGTATCCCCGAACTGTCCACGAAGAAGATCGCCCGCAACAACATCGTCCTGGCTCGCCAGACCAACATCAACCCTTTCATCCTCTACAAGACTCTCCACGAGACACCCGATTCGGTCAACAATGACCGTCTCTTCGACTTCCAGGACAACATTCTGGTCGGCAACTCGCACGCTGCCGACCTCCTAGTTCAGAAATACGATGGTATCATCCGATCAACGAACAAGGCGCTCTCAAAGAGCTCTTACCCCTCCGCCACAGCCAGCATCAATCTACTTTCCGTATACAATGCCGCAGCGCAAGCGGAGGGCCAGACTGGACAGAAGGCTTTGAAGAAGATCCTCCCTCTCCTTGAACGCCGGCCCAAGGATCTGGGTCTTCTCCTGACAGTGGTCCAGCTCTATGTTAGCGAGGGCAACACCACTTCTGCGATCACCGCCATGGAGCGATCCCTACAGGCTCTGGAGGAGTCAATCTCCGAAGAAGACCAGGACGCTCGTTTCAACCCTGGCTTATTGAGCGCTCTCGTCTCACTGTACCAGCTCGAGGGACGGAAACTGCAGATCCGCTCTACCCTTGCACAGGCTGCCGCATACTGGCGCAAGAAGCCCGATTCCCCCGCATCTCTCCTTCGTGCCGCTGCTACCTCCCTCCTCCACTCCGATGATCGTGCCGATCTAGCCACCGCAGGCGACCTCTTCAAGGCCCTCTACCAGCAAGATTCCAGCGACCGCGTTGCCCTTGCCGGCTACGTCGCATCCCAAGCAACACTCGACTACTCGCAGGTGGAGTCTCAACTCGAGCAACTCCCCGAAGTGAGCGAGCTTGTGGGGGACATTGACGTGTCTGCCCTTGAGGCTGCCGGCATCATGCCCTCCGCGACATCCGCCGCCGCTGCGGCCGCGTTCGCCGGTGCTCGCAAGCGTACTGCCGCAGACAAAGAAGGCCGTGCTGTGAAGCGTGTACGCAAGTCCAGACTGCCCAAGGATTATGACCCGGAGAAGAAGGCTGATCCCGAGCGCTGGCTGCCACTGCGTGACCGCTCTTCTTACCGGCCCAAGGGTAAGAAGAACAAGCAGCGTGCTGCGGACCGTACTCAGGGTGGGCCTGTTAACGAGAAGGCTGAGGAGTCTCCTGCTACTGTGCAGCAGAAGGCTGGTGGTGGAGGCGGAGGTGGTAGTGCGAAGAATAAGAAGAAGAAAGGGAAGCGGTAGTGGGATGGATGCTGTTGGCTTACGAAATGGAGTGTGATGTATTATTTGAATGCATAGATGAACGTCAAGAAATCAGACCCGTGTCCGCACCGGAATCAAACATATCTCATTATCAAGTATGGTAATATTGTAGCCTATCTTCTGATCGCCACAGAAACAAAACAAGAAGCCCAAAGACGCTGACACAAGACAAGACCAGTCATCAAAATTGCATTCCATAATCCCGCTTGCAACATGACCCCAATAATGATATCAGAGAAAAGAATACCCCAGCTGAACGAAGATAGACAGTAGACTATAGATGCCTCAACATCGACCAGCACATGACCTTGCAAATCATAAATCCCACGACAAACAAACTCCCCATCAAGCATCACCTCTCAGCCCAACGGAGTCCGAATCGTCCCACACTGCCGATCATAATGATCAAAGATCATATGCATAAGCTTCAGATCATCCAGTGCATCTTCAGCAGTAGTCTTAGCCTCAACACCCGCGTCTCCAGAATCACCCACCAGATACGCATGCATGGCAAGGAATTCCTGCTCATAAGCTTCCCTGGCGGTACTCACGAACTCGGTTCTCTTCATTCTGGGACGCGTGGTGGGGGAATGTCCATTCGCAACGCTATTTCCATTGACATGACCATTCTGGCCGGCGTTGCCATTCACCTTCCCATCTCTTGAATCCGCCATCTCGACATCATCGACGGATCCACTAATAGCTTCCTCAACAACAACCCTCGCAGCAACATTTCCCTCCATCGCACCGGAAGAAAAATCATACTCAATACTCAGCGTCTTCTTCGCCCCATAAACAGTTAAATGGGCATCTGATCTCGGAACCCCATCAACACCAGCCTCATATACCAAGGTAAACGGATAACCCGTTCCACGGGTATTATCCGTGTAATGGAACATTGCCGAGTAAAACGGCTCGATAATGGAGATATTCGATACTGCGTCTGGAAAACCCAGACTCTCGCGGATCAGGGAGAGATCGTGGCCGCCCAGGGTTCCGAGGAAACGACAGAAGGCCTCGCGGTCGCGGGTGAGGTCTTCGTTTGAACCGAAGATGTCAGCGAGAAGAGCGTGGATACGCTGGGGGCGTGCAGTGGACGACGAGGGGAGAAGTGAATTGTTTACCCCATTGGTGCCATTGATGTATCCGTTTCCAGGTGTGTTAGTGAGAGCAGGCACCGAAGGACCGGTGATATTTCTGCAACGCGCGTAGTACACTCTTCCCAGGGTGGATAGTTCTGCTTTAAAGATATCCTTGAAACAAGGCGCGTAGCGACGGACACATCCGACGAAGACCTTTGGCCCTGCGCTCTTGCTGTTCTCGTCTTGAGAACTCGAGTTCGAGTTCAAGTTCGAGTTCTTTGTTGAGCCTTTCTTTCGCGCATCTCGGATTCGGCGTAGACCGTGGATGCTCAGGCTGAGGGGGGCTTCGACCATGACGTGTTTTCCTGATTCCAGGGCGGCGAGGGTGTATGTTTCATGGTGGTCGAAGGGGAGGAGGTTGATTATTAGGGTGCTGTCGGGGTGGTTGATGACTTCGTCGGGATTTGTGGTTGTGGTGATAGAGCTGTTGAGGTTGTTTTGGGTATCGGTATGTGTTGTGTGAATGATGGTGAGGGTGTAGTGTGTCGGGAGGGAGGAGAGGAGTGGAATGTAGATGGATTCTGTGGCGGCGGTGGCGCCTAGGATGCCGACGTTTAGGACTGGAGTGGAGGACATGATGTTGGAATGATATGAGATGAGGTTTTAGATTGCAGTAGATTGTCTTGAATGAGTATGGACGAGAGGAGGGTAGTTCATGGATCGAGAGTTGATGGTGGCGATCAAGGGGGAGAGCTGGAGAGAGCTGAGGAGAGGTGTAGATAGAGTTCCAAGAGTGTGAGATGTCTTTGTTTGTTTGATATGGAGGAGAACAACGAAAAGGAACAACAAACAAGCAAGATTTCCCAGAGTCCTTGGGAAAATAGCGATGACCCCGAGACAAATGCTTAACAAAGAGAAAACCTCAGATTTATCATTTGCAATCCATCAAATTTCATTCCGTCGCATGCCAGTTGTGTGTGACATCAGCAGGCTCGCATTGCCGCCCAGCCAGGGAGGGCCTGAAGACTAAAGTAGACGTGTGTAAAAGAGCGGCTCTTTGGTTGGACCGAATCCTGTCTCCCTGAATAGATGGGTGGCGCCCGATCTGGGAATACCCTGCCGAGCCAGATCCTTCCGCTGCACGGAGTGCCGATCTGTACCCCGAGTGTTGGGCTGATGATGGATGCGGGTGAGGCAATGGGGAGAAGTAAGGAAGGGAGGATGACACGTTGGAATGTCGGTCTGTCGTGCATGGAGGAGATACAGGAAATGCAGGATGGGGGAAATGTAAGTAAGGTACTAAAATAGAAGTGTGAAAATAGCTAGTAGCTAGATCTATGGGGAAATTCTGCGTATACTGTAGATTGGATAATGTATGAGGCCCAGAGAAGATAGGAAATAGCTAAAGAAATGAAGAATTAGGTTAGATGTCTCAGCACTATATGCAGGTAGTGCAATCCATACCATATGTAGATAGCTTAGCATCGGTAGCTTCCATTTGGAAGCCCGAGCCTAGGTGGAGCGAGTGGGCCTAGAAGCTCCTTAGGTACTTGAAGCTAGTACAGTATATAGTCAATGTCTATATGCACACGAAAGAGGATTATTGAAGGAGTTGGTAAAAGAAGTAGGATGATTGATTAGGGACAAGTAGGCAAAGGCAAAGAGCTATGATCTTGTTGTGTAACAATGTTATCGTGTCTTTCTCTTTCCAGTGTAGCTACTCGGTTTAGTTATTTACTACGAACGTGTCCAGACCTACCAAATGCCATACCTACAGTAGGACTATGCAATAGCGTCAATATGAGCTAGCGTGTAGATAGCTTATTTGAACAACCAAAAGATAATGTAGCCTGACCTATACATATCGCTCCTTTGGTCCATACAGTATGTAGTGGCATCATCCACCATCCTAATACGAGCTTGTTCGTATCTGATCCCCGTCTGGATGTACCCCACTGTTCAGCACCCAGCCGAGCAGAGTTGCCTAGCCTCTACCCCTCTAAACCTCAGCCATACCCCATCAGGTGTGGTGCTACTCCATCAGCTGGCGTCATCTTTTGATTTTTGGGTCTGGCTGACAGCTTCTCTTTTCTCTGTATCTTCCCCCTATTCCTCTCTTTCTTTTTCACTCATTCGACATGGGTGTAAGTTCTAACTGATCTTCCTTTCCCCTCTCTCACCCCACTTGAGAGAACACCACCAACTGACCACGAACCACCACCTTCACAGTTCGCCGCAAAGCTCGCCGCTGCTCAACAAAACCAAAGCCAGACTATGTCGTCGAATACAGGCAACAACTCGGGCACTTATGGCGGTGCTCCGCCATCCGGATACACTGGAGGACCTCCTCCCCCTGCAGCACTGCGGCCTGGTGGATACGTAAGTCAAGAGTCCGATCACCTGTTCCCTCAGTGTCAACCCATCTCGACGTCATTTGTAGAAAAGCAAGATGTTGACAGTTGTAGCAACAGCCGCAGGGGCAACAACAGCAGCAGCAACCATCGCAGTACCAGGCTTACCCAGGATCGCCGCCACCTGCTCAAGGATCGGTAAGCTACCTCCCTTGATCCAATTTTTGTTCGTCTTTCTCTCTACTTCTACTCTTCTCTTCGTGTTGTTGTCAACCTTTTTTTTCTCCTACTCCACATTATTACCCCTCCACACACCGACTGCTCTCGCGTGATAAACCTCCCTCTCTTTTCTCTCTCACTCTCACTCTACGCTCTCTGGTCCCATCAACCATCCACCCAAGGAAAATCAAAATTATCCGAAAATCCACCATGTCGGGTCATTACGGCCAACCTCCGTACGGCGGCTCACCTGCTCAAAACTACCAGCCTTACAACGCGCCCTCACCCGCACCGTACTCGAAGGCCCCGCCGCAACAACCTTCGCCTTACCCCGCACAAAAACAGCAACAACAAGGCTATTCGCGACCTCCACCGCCACCACCCCAAGGTCAGCCCTATGGATCTTCGGGATCGGCGTACCCTGGACAGCAACCGCCTTACCCTGGTCAACAATCTCCTTATCCGGGACAACAGTCGCCCTACCCAGGACAACAACAACAGCCACCTTATCCCGGATCTCAGTCGCCTTATCCTGGACAGCAGCAACAGCAGCAGCAACAACCTCCCTCCTATGTACAGATGACCCCTCACACACGTGCCCCGCTTTTATGCTTTTTGCGCCGTTTTCATTTTACGATTGATACAGTTGGCCGCTATTATTTCAAATTCAATAGAAGCTAATATTCAGATTCAGAACCAGGCACCTTACCCACCTCAGGGTGGCCCCGGTGGTCCCCCTCAGGGTGCACCTTACGGCGGCCAGGGACGTCCTGGCCCTTCACCCGGCCCTCCTGGTGGACAACAATATGGCGCGCCTGCTGGTCAGTATGGACCTCCCGGTGGTGCCCCGGGACCCCAGGGTGGACCCGCGACTACCCAGCAGGTCGATGCCTATCGTCGCCTGTTAGAATCCACCATCCAAGAGAAGCAGCTGCAGAGATTCTACCCTCCCGGATCCAAGGCCCTGGATGGTCTCATTCAGTACCTCGCCAACGAGGCTCCCGGCCGGTTGCAGCGCATCGTGCAGGAGCTGAATGTGCCGATGGAAGTTGCCACCGATCTCATGAAGCTCGCCCTGTTTGATGTCATTCTCTACGTGGATGACAGTGGATCCATCGAATTCGAAGAAAAGGGTCTGCGAAAGGAGCAACTGCGACAGATTCTGGGCATCGTGGCGACCGTGGCATCGACTTTCGACCAGGATGGTATTGAAGTGCGCTTCATGAACTCCATGGAGGAAGGCCACGGCATCCGCAGTTCCAACGATGTCGAGAACCTCGTGTCGCGAGTCCGCTTCTCCGGTCTGACTCCCCTCGGAACGAGTCTACGACAGAAGGTTATTGACCCTCTGGTCGTGGGCCCTATCCGCTCGGGGCGTCTGCAAAAGCCCGTCCTTGTCATTACCATCACGGACGGTCAGCCTGCGGGTGAGGCACACAGCACAGTCCGCGATACCATCAGCTACGCTATTCACGAGGTTCAGCGGGCGCAGTATGGCACTGGTGCCGTCTCCTTCCAGTTCTCGCAGGTCGGTAATGACACGCGTGCGCGGGACTTCTTGTCCGACCTTGACGAGGATCCGGAGATTGGACAGCTGATTGACTGCACATCGAGTAAGTTGCACAGAGTGGTGGTGCTGACGAACTGTTGAAACCGGACTTTCCAGACTGACCCATGTGATTTTCTAGACTTTGAGGTTGAGCAGGATGAAATGTCGCGCGCTAACCCGCCTGTGCACTTGACTCGTGAGCTCTGGGTACGTTTCCTCCAAGATTGCATCTGACTATAATCTACCACTCCAGTACTAATCCGATCTGTGCAGTGCGCTAAGCTCATGCTGGGTGCCATCGACAGTTCCTATGACACCAAGGACGAGAAGGCAGCTCGGCGCGCCGGTGGTGGCCCTCCCCCAGGACCTCCTCAGGGTTCATACGGTGGAGGTGGTTATGGCCAGCCACCTCCTCAACAGGGTTACAATGCACCTCCATCGGGCTATGCCCCCAACCCATACAACCAGCAGCCCGGCGGCTATCCCCCACAGCAGCAACAGCAGCAACAGCCCCCCTACCCGGGTGCAAACCGAGGAAATGCTCCCGGCTATGGTCAACCCCAGCAATATGGATACGGTGGACCACCCCCGGTGGAGCACCTGGCTACCCCCCCTCGGGAGGATATGGACAGGCGCCACCACCTCGTCGGTACTGAATGGGAGGGAAAGTGAGTGAAATGGGTTGAAAGGGAGAGATGGGTATAAGATGCTAGGCCTTTTTCCCCAATACTTTGCGAGCTTTGATTCTTGGCATTATTTTTATTTCAACATGGATATTCATAACTTACATGCCCTCCGAATAAGCCGCCACATCAATTTGTATTTTTTATTCGTTTGTTCCTGGATCGTGTGTTATGGCAAAATTATGCCTCTTTTTCTAAGATTGGTTGGGCGGGATGGATGCGATGCAATACAATTGACAGAATGAGAGTAAGAATGAGTATTATATCATGAAGTTCGTATGAGCCTCTACTATTATATTTACTCTTATCATCGATCCTGACTTAGTATGCCTTCCTACAATATTCTTTATTAAACTGATGTTAGTGTCAAATCACCAGAATCCGATACCATACCCATACACCCATGGCGCAGCGGTAAGTTTTTCTTAGTAAACACAATATCCTCATTTACTCACAAATACAAGAATATTTTCTGCATTTGTAACGTCTCGATCTAAATATTATAAATGGAAGTACCTTACCATGAATAATTAGCGTTATTATAATCTATTTGTCGACTGTGGTGTTGAATATTTCATTTTGAACGACACGAGTTTATCAAATTGGCGCAGCGGTAAGGCGGTGGCAGAGTTATGATACGGTAATATTTTCATAATACCATCCTCTCGTTGGGCAACACAGAATGAGTTAATCACCTCGCCGCCCTGAGCAGCTCACTGAGCAACCTGATCACCCACCCTAACGCTCAGGCCGATTACTTTATTTACTTTTGTTATACCTCTGTGTTGTATGAGATCTCCCGACGCTAGCCGCAGTGCTGAAATACATTTTCCTTCGTTCGACTTGAAGCTTCTCATTTGTCACCCACAATATGCCACGCCCCTCTCATTCCCTATGGGAGCTGTTTGACAAGCTCAAGATCCATCCGACCTGGGGATATGTTATCTACCGTACAACCTACTCCTCCGAATCTACCGCACACTTCTCTACCGTGATCAAGTATCTCGAGGCGTGCATCAAAAAATCATTCTTTGCAGAAGCAGCAGAATGTGCCAACGAAAGCACCGGGGTAGATTCCGCGATTTACTCAGGAATCCGGGCCCGACACAGCCTTACTGTTATCGAAGATATGACGCAGTTCGATGGGGCATCAATTGATTCGATTCGCGCACATTTCGAGGGGTGGGTAGATGCACAAGGCCAGCGTGATAAATTCAATAAATATCGAATGTGTATCGTCATTGACGAGGAATGCCTCCAGACGCTACTAGGTGTATCTGCGGAGTCCCTAGAGCAGGAAACCGAGTACCATCGAGATGATACTATACGGTATGTGAAGGTTGTTGAAGCGTGGCCGGATCTGGACGGAAGTTACGACTTCCCTGGATGGATGAAGTGTTGGTCGCGCGTGTTATGGGACCTTTGGAAGATGATGTGCGATAGTGATGACATGATTCTCTCTTGGGACAAAATCGATGATTTCTGCCCTGGGGTATATTGTGGATGATGAAAGTGAAATCCGAGTTTCCGTGCCAGCGGAACAAGATTTGAAGAAAAAAAAAGAGTCCTGTCTATGTTAGAATGGGCTTGCCCTGTGGTTATATCCAATGTACGGAGTTAATCATATTTCTTGATTTAGTGTCCCTTCCTCAGTATTCCCAATTAATCTGATGATAGACATACAAATTTGGATCTTACAGTGCCAGGCAAGAAGTTTGAGTACACCTCTACGGTATTATTTTATTCTAAATTATATCATTGGTTTAGAGCCTAAGGTCTAGCTAAAATAAGTAGGCGGTGTCTGGGCGGTGAACGGGGGTGTATTCAAACTTTCTTGCCTGGCACTGTAGTATTTGATACCTTACCATACGCCTATGGCCCAGTGGTAAGGTTTTGTTAGTAAACACAATATTATGATTTTTCTACTCATTTCGGTATAAATATTGCTTTTTTTGTAACATATATAAAGGCTATGAGTAATTCCATCTTGAAATTTATTTATATATTTATAATATCCCATATATCTGATGTGGTGATAGATATTGCATCTTGAACGACAACGATTTGACAAAATGGCCCAGCGGTAAGGCGGTGGCAGAATTACGGTACGGTATCATTTCAGTCTTTTTGATCTACTGTAGTCTCGAGTTAACCACCCACCCACCCATCAACTCAGTGTTGACATCTTGACATACAGTATAACTGAATTGTATTTAGGAGAGTAAAACTATTAATTTAGAATAACATGATAGCACTGATCTCACTTGTTCTGTTTTGAAAGTACTTAGTGTAGGGCCTCTTCCGCAGTATGCACCTATCTGCCGACGTCGGCCAGATCCATTCTTGCCCAGACCCCAAGGCCGACCATGACGTAGCATAGTCTTGGATACATCGACTAACAAATCAAGAGATAATGGATGCCTATGTGGGCTGTCTCCATAGTAATGGGCAGACATATTCTACAGTATGAGGCCTTCCAAAAAAAATCCATGTCACTACTGGTACCATTTACCTAGAATAGTATGCATAGGGTTAACCAAAGGTACAACTTGCAAGGTACCCGAGAAAGAATAAAGTTGCCACGCGAGAAGTTTCACTAGGCAGAACGATTAAAAAGAGAGACTTTACTGTGAGAGGTTAGAGATATTCTTAGTAGTCCGGGGGCCTGAGAAACTGGCCACTGATGAGTTCGGAGGATGATGCACGGGGTGGTTTGGTTGGTTGGTTAGTTTGGTTGGTGTCCTTTGACCCACCGGCTGCGGCCATGGAAGGATTCCAGGGATTCGAGGGGGCGACTTTTCCGTGGCCGTTTTCCATGGATTGTTCCATGTGGACTGGGCTGTGTTCGACTGTCTGTCTACCTTGGCGCTTGGTAGGTGTTCTGTACAGTACTGCCTACTCCACGTCTCGCGAGTCGCCAGACAGTCTCAAGTCTGGATGCAACCCCCAACTTGCCCCCAATTGCGCGTTGCGGGCTCCACACAAAGTTAGATCACAATCTTGCCTCTTGACAGCCTAACCCCCAGAGTGTGGTTCAAGGAATAATTCTTCTAATGAGATCTGACTTTTTTGCCTTTTGTCTGCCTTCAACTAGACAGAAAAAGTCTGGAGAAATCAACCCCTCGACCGCTTCGGGCATCTTGCCGCATCCGGTCTGGTATTGCCTCCGACTCTCACAAACTCCGTCAACAATACTATTCCCCCCACTGGTATACGCCTTACCTTCTTTTCGACTTGTTCTTTGACAACAACACGACTCTCGATAACACCAGTCGCGAAACGCCTGGACTATATTCGATCTTTTCGCCGTTCTCTCACTGCTTAGACTTCGTCCTTACCCACGGTCGACCAACCTTCGTTTTGCGACCGTCGACTGAATTACTAGCCATACTCACAACCAGGCCGATGTGCTAGAGAAGCATGACTGCGACCTCTTCGATCTCTAGCGCAATCGATTCCCTTCTTGTATTCTAAACCGCATCGCCAGTCTATCAGATCTCCCGATCGAATAACCAACGAAGAAAGAAAAGATCGTCCGGGGTCTGGTCCCGCGCCAGGCACGATCTTTCGTCATGTCCAACCATGACGACCAGCCCCTAGACGAGGGCCGCCCGTCGCAGGAGCAGAATCAAAATCAAAATCAAAACCAGCCTGACGTTGTGCGCCGGCCGTCCCTCGTTTCTTCACGCACCATGTCCGACGCTGGTCGCCGCGCTTCCCAGCAGTACCACGTGCGGTTCTCGACCGATCTCGACCGACCTGTCGAAGACCTACCACAGCCTCAATTGTCGACGACCGCCGACCGACGTCCGAGTTCGCGAGGCTTGACTATCGACACTACGCTGGCGCCCCCGTCGACTCATCACCCTGCCCGCTCACCAACTTCTCCCCTTTCTCCTCCGAATGCCGCCGCAGGCGCGACTCTCTCACCAATCTCCCCGCAGAGCCCAGACTCCGCCGGTGGTCGTTCGCGATCGCGAAACCGAGGTTACTCGCTTCGACGCAGCATCTTTAACAAGACCATTCACACACAATCTGATCAGGATGATTCCGCGAGTGTGGAGCTGGACGATGCCCATGGCTCTGGGAGAAGTCCCGAGGGGGAAATTGCGGTTGCACCAAAGACCGTGTATGCTCCTAGTCCCGTGGACGAGAAGAATGAGTTGGCCGTTGCACCGACGGCGACGGTGGAATGGACAAAGGACGAAGCCTCGACATACCCCTCGTCCCGCTCCGATTTGCCTCTGAAGGAGTATTACATGTCTGTCGCGCAAGATAACTGGGTGAAGAAGAAAGCTGCTACGGCAGGACTTGTCACTCGCGTGGAGACTATCTTGACTGCGATCCAGAAATTCATTCTCCGCATCAAGGATATGCCACCGACTAAGGACGGACGGCATATTGATCTCAATCCGTCCATGGTTGATACTCTACTCGATGAGCGTACGGGCAAGGCCTATTGTGCCAATTGGATTCGGTCAAGTCGGTACAGTTTCTGGAGTTTCTTCCCTCGGCAATTGTTTGCTCAATTCACCAAATTGGCCAACTTTTACTTTTTGGTCGTCGCCATCTTGCAGATGATTCCCGGTCTGAGTACGACGGGAACGTTTACGACTCTGATTCCTCTGTTGATTTTCGTCGGTATCTCAATGGGCAAGGAGGGATTCGACGATTGGCGCCGATATCGCTTGGACAAGGAGGAGAATAACCGGTATGCGTGTGTGCTTCGTCCGGGTCAGGCTCCTGTCATCGATGGTGCATCCATGGCCAGTGGTGCGCATGACTGGGTGGAAATTAAATGGCAGGACATTCGGGTTGGAGATGTCATCAAGCTCGAGCGTGATCAGCCTGTTCCCGCTGATTTCGCCCTCCTCCACGCCAATGGACCTAATGGAGTCGCTTATATCGAGACGATGGCCCTTGATGGAGAAACCAACTTGAAGAATAAGCAACCCTGCCAGGCTGTGTCAAAGGTGTGCTCTACTGTCGACGACATCATCAGCAACTCGCTACATTTCGTTGTGGAAGACCCAAACATTGATCTCTACAAGTTTGACGGTCATGTCACGGTCAACGGCCAGGAGAAGCTCCCCTTGACCAACAATGAGATTGTCTACCGTGGTAGTATTCTCCGCAACACTAACCGCGCCATTGGCATGGTTATCTACACTGGCGAGGAGTGCAAAATCCGCATGAACGCCAACAAGAACCCTCGCATCAAGAAGCCTGCCCTCCAAGCCAAGGTCAACCGCGTGGTTGTGTTGATCGTTCTCCTGGTCATCATCCTTGCCGTTGCATGCACTGTTGCCTACAAGTACTGGTCGCAGGATGTAGAACGCTACTCCTGGTACATCAGTGATGCCAGTGTCTCCTACGGTCCCATCTTCACCTCCTTCCTCATCATGTTCAACACGATGATCCCCATCTCACTGTACGTCAGTATGGAGATTGTCAAGGTTGTGCAGATGCTTCTGCTCAATGATATCGACATGTACGACCCAGAAACCGATACGCCTCTCGAGGCACGCACGTCTACCATCAACGAGGAGCTTGGCCAGATCAGTTACATCTTCTCCGACAAGACCGGTACCTTGACGAACAATTCGATGCGATTCCGCAAGATGAGTGTTGCGGGCACTGCGTGGTTGCACGATCTCGATCTTCAAGAAGAAGCTGCCCGCGAAGGTGAGAAGCTTATTCACAAGAAGCGGAACCTGAAGGGGAAGAAGGCTGCTGGCCGGAAATCAAATGCCTCGGAGATTCGCATGAGCGCAGCACGGCCGTCCAACGTCTCTGCAAGCGCAGACCAGATGCGCCGGTTTGCTCGGTCGGCGCCTTGTCGGACCACCGAGATGCTGGAATACATCCAGCGCAAGCCGTATACAATCTTTGCAAGAAAGGCCAAGTTGCTCATTCTGGCTATGGCTCTTTGTCATACTTGTATCCCCGAGGAAGATGAGGATGGCAACGTGACTTTCCAGGCTGCTTCACCGGATGAGCTGGCCCTTGTGATGGCGGCCCAGGAACTTGGGTACTTGGTTATGGATCGCCAATCGAACACCCTGACCATTCGCACATATCCCGACGGTACGGATGAACCTGCTATCGACGAGATTTACGAAGTCATGGATGTGATTGAATTCTCCAGTGCCCGGAAGCGCATGTCAGTTGTCGTTCGCATGCCCGACCAGCGCATCTGCCTCTTCTGCAAGGGTGCCGACACCACGCTCATGCGCCTGTTGAAGAAAGCTGAGCTAGCCCATGAGAAGGCTGCCGAAATTGAGCGTCGGGCCAGCAAGCGTAAGGCTGCTGAAGCCAACCAGGTCATTCGTCGCAACAGCGAGTATCACAGCCGCAAGGATAGTAATGTCCGCACCAGTCTCAGCCGACCCAGTTTCACTCGCCGTCGCTCTTCGGTTTCTGGGCACCATGCTTCTACACTGCGAGAGAGTATTGATGTCTGGCTTCGTGACCGTGAGACTGACGGTGGTATGCTGAACCGGGAGACGGAGAGTGCTTATTACAGCCCTCGACCTTCTGCCCAGATTGGACGCCATTCGACTGCTATCTCGGACTCGGGTAGCTCGACCAATGGTGAGGAAGTTGATGGGGATCTGGTGGAAGAGGCTCTTGTTGTTGATGAGGCTGCTATTTTTGAGCGTTGCTTCCAACACCTAAACGATTTCGCCACTGATGGACTCCGCACTTTGATGTATGGACATCGATTCTTGGACGAGACCACTTACCAGAACTGGAAGACTGCGTTCCAAGAGGCTAGCACCAGCTTGGTGAACCGCCAACAGAAGATCGAGCAGGTCGGTGAGGAAATCGAGACACAGCTTGAACTGACCGGCGCTACTGCGATCGAGGACAAATTGCAAAAGGGTGTCCCCGAGGCTATTGACAAGCTGCGCCGTGCAAACATCAAGTTGTGGATGTTGACTGGTGATAAGCGTGAGACTGCCATCAATGTTGGACATTCCTGCCGTCTGGTCAAGGAATACTCTACCTTGACTATTCTCGACCACGAGAATGGTGATGTGGAGGAGACCATTGTCCAGCTAACTGCCGATCTCATCCACAACAAAGTCGCGCACTCCGTGGTCGTCGTTGACGGACAGACTTTGTCGGAAATTGAAGCTGATGACGTCGTCCGTGATCGGTTCTTCCAGCTCGCTATCCGCGTTGATTCGGTCATCTGCTGCCGTGCTAGCCCAAAGCAAAAGGCGTTCCTTGTCAAGACCATCCGGAAACATGTCAACGACTCGATCACCCTGGCTATCGGCGATGGTGCCAATGATATTGCTATGATCCAGGAAGCTCATGTTGGTATCGGCATCACTGGTAAGGAAGGTCTGCAGGCTGCTCGTATCTCGGATTATTCGATTGCGCAGTTCCGTTTCCTCCTAAAACTGCTTCTTGTCCATGGTCGGTGGAATTACATGCGCGCCTGCAAGTACACTCTCGGCACGTTCTGGAAGGAAATGCTCTTCTACCTGACGCAGGCGCTGTACCAGCGTTGGAACGGGTACACTGGCACATCACTTTACGAGCCGTGGAGTCTGAGCATGTTCAACACTCTATTCACTTCGTTGGCAGTGATCTTCTTGGGTATATTCACCAAGGATCTCTCCGCCTCGACTCTCCTTGCCGTGCCTGAGCTCTACACCAAGGGTCAGCAGAACGGCGGCTTCAATATTCGCCTCTACCTCGGCTGGACATTCATGGCAACCTGCGAAGCCATGATCATCTTCTTCACGATGTACGGCCTCTTCGGCATGGTCCAGATCAACCCATCCGACACCGACACCTTCGCCCTCGGCCTCCTCACCTTCACAGCCTGCATCATAGTCATCAACATCAAACTCCAAGCTCTAGAAGTCCACAACAAGACCTACCTCTCCCTCATCGTGATAATCATCTCCGTCGGCGGCTGGTTCCTCTGGGACATCATCCTCTCGCAACGCTACAAGCTCTCCTCAGGCAAAGGCGTCTACGCCGTTCCCGACAACTTCCTCCACCACGCCGGCCATAACCTCCTCTTCTGGCTCGTCCTCCTTATCTCCGTCTCCGCAGTCCTCCTCTTCGAACTCACCGTCTCCACCCTCCGCGCCCTCTTCTTCCCCACAGACGTCGACCTCTTCCAAGAATACGAGCAAGACTTGGATATCCGGAAACGCTTTGAAGAAGCTGCCGCCGCAGAATTGCAACAGGGTTGGGATCGTGGAACGAAAAAGTCTTCGTTCGAACTTGCTCGTGAAGCGGCGGAACTTGAGGAGATGGATGCGAGGGAAAAGCATGTTCAGGAGTTGTTGGCAAGGCCGCGCGTTATGACGGAGAAGCCGGTCGCGAATGAGATTGAGATGGAGGGATATTCGAGTGCTAGTGTCACTGCTAGTCACAGTGGCAGCGAGGCTGTGGAGAGGAGGGTTTCTGATTCTGGGGCCGGTGGTCCACATGGCACCCTGGACCAGTCTGATGGTGCTGGTGTTGAGCCTATGTCTCCGACTGAATCTTGTGCGCCGCGGCGCTCGGTTGAGATTCAGGAGTTGTTTAGTAAGGGCTTTGGCACGATTCGCAAGGGTCACTTGAAGTGATCTTGCCCTGTGAGCTGTGAGCCGTGGTGATTTTCTCTCGGTTTTTCTTTTTCTTTCCCTCTCCCTTTCATACCTTCTTTTCCCTCCTTTCCTTTGGAGCGGTTGTATATCAAGTGTCCATGCCGGCGGATTCGTTTGACTTCCCCCATCATTCTCTCATAGCGTGCTCTTGTTCTTTTTTTTCCTGTTCGTCTCCGTCTCCGTCTTGGTCTTGCATTATATCCTATCACCATTATCATCACGCCTTTTTCTCACCCCTGGAACACTCACCACACTCCCTGATCTTGATTTATACCAAGGCTGTCCCAGCAAGGCGTTTGTGTGGTTTTTTCATCTTATTCCATTCCTATTCCATTCCTTCCTTTATGCATGTTTGCACGGTCATCGACGGACTTTGATACCCCGACTCGATTCGATGAAGTCTGGTTCTTGCTTTTTACTTTTTTTGCGCTTTGTTTTCCCTATGGGGGTTGGTTGTATATACTACTTTGGTTTATGGTTTATACAATTCGGTTCTGAGCCATCATTCTACCTATTAAGGTAAAGTGTTTATTTTTTGTAGTGGACAATTAGAGCTCTGTTGTAAAGTATGTATAGACGTTGTACAGAATTGGTGCCGTGACTTGATATGGATATGAGAGGGATAAAAACACTATCTTTATTCTTCTCCAGTGAATAGTGTCAGGACTTCATTGAATGGAATTACCTCTGTGACTGTTACTAAGAATAAGCAAGGCGTCCACGTGGGACATGTAACACATCTCCGTATGAATCTGCCACTGTCTTTTCCGTACCCTATATGCATACTGCCTGTCATAATAGTACGCCTTGCCCGTTGTCGCAGTATTTTTGGAAGAAATCGCCCCCGAAAGCAAAGCCTCGAGAAGAAAAGAGACCCTAGGGCCTGGGGTTGGGGGCTAGCTGCAATGCTACTGTAGTGTTAATTGGGGCCAAAGGTAAAGAGATGGGGCTCAGCTGGCCAATGCATTGTACTGCTGGGGGCCACGATGTATATATGTACAGTACTGTAGTTGGGGCGGGCGGTTAATTTGCATACCTACAGTATCTCATGAATATCGAGTGACTTTCTCTCAATCTGATCCAGTCATGTCCTTCGTAGAAGGTCAATGAGATACAGCAACTGATATAATTGGTGACGACATTGGCAGGAGTAAATTCATCGACAGGGGTGGATCGACAGGCAGGATCATCAAGCAGGATGGATCTTCGGTGGGTAACAAGGGTCCGAGGATTGTCATGCCAGTCAAGGAGGAACTTTTGTACTTTTAAATCGATTCTCGTAGAATGGCCTCTGTAATCTATGCGTGGGATATATCTGGGGAATGATTGCGTATATCTGTCTCAGAAGGCCAAGAAAGAATGTGCTGTCAATAGCTAAGAGACATACATACATACTTTCAACTTACGAGTCTACAACCCACGGACAACGATAACTGGGCAGTGAGCAAGTGACGCGCGGACGTGGAGCAAAGCGACAGCGGGACTAGTGAGTGTAGCCAGTCGGGGATGAGAATGGAGTGGGTTTGGCAGTCTTGGCGGCTGAAGAGGGAAAGGGTTGGCGCTCGGATAGAGGAGCGGGAGTGTGTCAGTGTATAGTAGCGAAGTGCATGGACAAGGACAATGAGTTAATGCGTCAGTATCATGATCAGAGGGGGTGTGGTGGTACAGGGAGAGAGAGTTGGAATGGAAGGCATTTGTTTAAATGTAAAGAAAAGAAGAGTATTTGTATCGTGTTGAAGTTGAAGTAGAAAAAGACGTTTTAAGGGACACGTGACGAGTACGTCATGGCGCAAGACTGTATGAAGATTATGATTTTGATTCTGCTAGTAAGGTAATTCAATAGTAAGATAAGATAAGATAGCAATATTATCTCAATGAATATTTAAAAATCTATGACCATAATTTGAGATGTGTACATGTACGAACAAGTGTGTTCTTTGGTTAGTTGCCTTTTTCTTTGGCCCGTTTAACGCCTCTTGACGCCTCTTTTTTTCTGGGGGCCAGGTACGGTTAAATTGTGCCTTGTTTCGTCCCGTGGAAACTGGCCCGTTGATCGTCCCTCGCCTCTTGGTCTCTTGGCCCAGGGAATTAGACTCCCCTGTCTTCCTCGTTTTTTCTTTCTCTCATACATTCATAATTCTCGATTTTTCATTGCATATCCGAGACACTCGTTGTTCTGTTCAGCCCTGCGCTTGCCAAGCGAACTGGTCGTTTCTCGGCGCCCGCGTCTCCATCTCCGCCCTTGAGATCCGCTCGAGACCCTAGACGAGAACCCAGTCTCCGCAATGCGGATGCTCCCCTCAGTGGTCACGCCCTAATCCTACTCTCTTTCAACTGTTCGAGTAGAGCCTACCCCGACCGAGTCCTTCACCGTTCTCCCACTGTCGCTACCAGAGACCTCTCTCCCGCACGAGACACACGACACATACCACACCCGCGCGATGCTGCTCAAGGGTCGGGAAGGGGCCATTCCAGCCTCGTGGGCATGGAAGAAGATGGTACGATACGTTGTCGCAGTCATTGCCATCACCTGCTTCGCAGCCCTGCTCTGGCCATCCTCACCCAAGAAAACAACCTCCGTCGCCCCTACCCGCGCCCACTCCAACATCACCATCTCCGCCAACGTGAAATGCGACCCGGACGCTGATATGCTGCACCGTCTGGGCGTCCGCAAATTAGCCCAATATACCCGTCGCGAAGTCGTCGTCGACTTCACAGAGGACCCGCTGCCAATGAGACAACGGATTGACACGCCCCTGCTGGATGTCAAGGTTCGAGGATCTAGTCACACGAACGAGCTCGGCGAGCCGCAGGACGGCTGCACGATCCCGGCACCGCTGGCGGTCGTGGCGCCCAAACCACCCAAGATGGCTGATGCCTCGCATATTGACTTTGGCGTGGCGACCTCGGTGTCCCGATTGAATGAGTCCCTGGACCAATTCGCCCACTGGGCGGGATACACTCGTACGCGTATCTTCGCCTTGATTGAACCTGAAGAGGACAAGAAAAAGGCTGGTATTGCCTACGTCAAGGCCAAGGCTGATAACCTCGGCATTAACCTGATCGTCAAGGAGTCGGAGGATGACTATCTCCACCGGTACTTTGCGCTAGTCGCTCTATTGGAAGAGAACATGCGTGAAGGAACACGGTGGGGATGTATCATCGACGACGACACATTCTTCCTCTCCATGCCTGCATTGGTCAAGGCACTGGGTGAATACGACGACACAAAGCCCATGTACATCGGCGGTCTATCCGAGGGAATCCCCCAAATCGCCGTCTTTGGCATGATCGCGTTCGGAGGCGCAGGCGTCTTCCTCTCACGACCACTGCTTTCCGATCTAGCCACCGTCTACGATCAATGCGAGCAAATGACCTATACCGGTGACCGTCGCATCGCGAACTGCATCTACCAATACACCACTACCCGGTTGACTGTGGATCACCGCTTACATCAACTGGATCTGATGGAAGATGCCTCTGGTTTCTTCGAGTCTGGTCGGGAACCCCTCTCTCGGTTCATCACTGGAAATCCTGGTTCCACGCCGACATGCCCAAGCTCAGCGTGATCTCCGAGTTATGCGGTCCAACGTGTCTACTGCGCCAGTGGGCGTTCAGTGATGGATGGTTCTTGACTAATGGATTCTCCGTGGTCCAGTACAGTTTCCCACCAGAGCAGAATGATCTTACCATGGAGATGACCTGGGAACCGCATAACGGCGCCACAGAGGAGTCTTATCTGCATGAACTAGGTCCACTACGCCGCAAGGATGATCATAAAGTGAGTTATCTGTTGGAAGACTCTGTGATCGAAGACAACGGTCGCGTTACGCAGTGGTATATCAAGCGCGACAAGAGAGAGGGAGATCAAATCATCGAGCTGTCATGGCGAAAGCGGTAGACCTGGGTACAACATTACCTAGAGCTCAGCTTTATGCTTCGGAGTCACGTCTTGATACCTGTTTCTCGTTCTCGTTGCATTTTTGACTTCGACTCATGCCTTGCAAATTCCCTCCCCCCATACATAGGGTCCAACCGGGGAGGGTATCCAGGTCCCGGCTGTTTGTTTTGACAACTCCAGCCTATGTCCCCATTGTTCTTTTTTTTCTCATCTTTCTGGAGCATTGGGTCATGGGTAACCTGCATTTTCTTCTTGTTTTCGTTTATAGATCGGTGATACACCTTGATGTCTGTCTACTCTGTTATACTGTTCTAATGACTAGGGATGATTCAGTTCTAATGTGAAATGGAAGACATTGAATATGGCATGGGTTCTCTTCTTTCTCACTTTGTAAGACAGGATGTAGATAGGGTGCCAAATCACCCTCAAGAATCCTCATAAAAAGGGGATTTTGAACTATTTGGTTATTTATTTCCCAACCATGTAAGTGTAACGACTGGATGATCAGATAAATTTGAGTACACAATATCTAGTGTATCACCCCTTTGCCTCCTTCACGGCAGCGATGATTCGCGAAAAGGGTAGGTAGGATAAACCGATTAGTCTTGGCCTGATCGATCGGGCCATATACATCCTCGAGCCCTTTAAATCCTTCTACTCCGGCAAAGCACCACAAAGAAATCAATGTGTATTGCAGCTGGAGATGCAATATAGACTATTATCCTATGTGCTCCTAATGCAATCATGTAAAGATATTCGAGAAACACAGTATTTACTTACAATCTCTAAGGCTTTGGAATTCTCCTAGGCCAGATACATCCCTAACGGTTTAGGCACGTTGTGTGGATCCGATAGCCAGTTAGTTGAAGACGATCAGTCAAAAAGCGGCGGTGATGGGGGGAAGGTAACGAGGACCCTAGCTGCCATGGCTCATCTTTGTATGCGAATGCTCGTCATCTGTATATCACGTGATAGACTCGGACCTTATTCTCTGTATGCCGCCTCGCAGACAATACTCTCCCCTTCCACTCTCCAATCCCCGCTCAGCTTAGGAATACCGCTGTCCTGGCCTATTCCGGCTGGAATTTTGAACAATTTTGACTTCCTCGCGAGGCTGAAGATCCTACATGAATAACCACTTGCTCCCCTTTCCATATAATCAGTCCCATCCTCCAACATGGCTAGACCATGTAGTTCGACCACTATCCAACATCCTCCTATCTAGATGGCCCAGGCAGTCCAAACCAGAGAATCCATTAGTCACGCCAATCCCTCTCCAGAATACCAGTGATAGTCCCTCTGACCCTCCAATCCGCATAATATGCATCTCAGACACACATAATGCAACCCCATCTCTCCCACCAGGCGACATTTTGATTCACGCCGGGGACTTAACAGCCAAAGGCACATTTGATGAAATCCAAGCACAACTCCGCTGGCTCTCATCACAGCCACATCGTCACAAGATTGTTATTGCAGGAAACCATGACATCCTTCTTGATGAAGACTGTGATGCGAAATTCGTGACGCGTTTGGAAGATGGCGTCCACCAGCGGAAGAATCTTGACTGGGTTGATATCCAGTACTTGCAAGATGAAGCAATCACGGTATCGATACCGATACAGATCACCGATGATGAAATTTCACAACAGCAAGGGCAAGTCCGAAAGATAAAGATCTACGGATCGCCGTCCACCCCAGAATGTGGCACTTGGGCTTTTCAATACCCCGCGATTCGGGATGTATGGACGGGCCGGGTCCCCGATGACACCGATATCCTGGTTGTTCACGGTCTCCCGGCTTTATATGGGGATTGTGATGGTGAGACCGAAACGAGTGGGGAAGTCAGGGTCAAGGGTGATGGGTACCTACTCCGTGAGATTTGGAGAGTCAGGCCTAAGATGGTGGTTTGCGGCCATATTCACGGTGCGTTCGGGGTCTCTGTTGTTCGTCATGATAGAGTTCAAGATGCTGTGGACGGATTGAGGATGCGGTGGCCTGAACATGGTGTTTTGGGGGCTCTACAAAGGGTATTTTGGAGCGGGATTGGGACGGTGAGGGGAGTTGATTCTTTAAAGGAGACGGTGGTCGTTAATGCTGCTTTTGCGGGTGGTGCATTTGAGACTGAGGATAAGGGTGCAATCGCTATTGATTTTCGCTAAGCGCAGCAAGAGCAACATTTCATAACATCATAACTCGTGAAAATATTAATATTATGGTACATCCTTTTCAATTAAAATGAATATGTGGTTGCCAATGCAGAATGTTCTTTGCTGCCAGCTGAGCACTAGCTCGTTCATCTTCGAGTGACTCGAGAACCTCATCATTATCATGTGGAATCACCAGGGTCTCTTCTAGCCGCGGTACCTGGCTCGTCCATGCTGGGGCAGACTCCAAGATCTTCTCCTCTCTTTGGTACTGCTCTAATTCTTCGCGGGTGATGATGCTGTCTGCCTTGCGTGGCAAACCCAGGTTAATGCGCTCGTTGAATGACTCGACTAGCAGTGCCGGAATGGCAGACAGCACCGCGTAGCGAGATTTGGACGAATCCTTGGGGTTAGGGATGGAGGCAACTGGCCATTTCGCGTACCAGAAATATTCTAGTTCATTTCGCAGACCAACATTATCGTTCAAAGTCAGGTGCTCGTAGAGTCGGCAGAGCGAGAATAGGGGCGTATCTTCTTCCCTGCCTTTGGGGGTTCGAAAGAGGCGTTCGCGATAGAAATTAGGTTGAGCGAGTAGTTCTTCAGGTGTTGGAGGGGGAAAGACAGGATACGCGTCAGATGAAGACATGCACCAGAGGCGTTTAAGGTGCCTGGTGATCACCCGCAGCTAGTCGTGTTGTTTTGCTTCGGCATGACAGATATCGGTAACCTTTGAGATGGGTGGAAAAGGATCTGAGGGTTCACCGTATCTTAAACCTCGGAGCCGGGCACAATTAAACTGTTCTCGAAAGAAAGAGCCGCATGGAAGAAGCGAAACAAGCCTGGATGAAGCATCATCAAACCAGCTAGTCAAGGCGTTGTGCTGAGCCTTTATTTTCCGTCCTTATCTCATCCAGCGATACGCTTTAATCAACCACTAAACGCCCCTAGGAGCAAGGCTGCACTACTAAGTCTCGATTTTTATTATTATAGAATGAATATATATCAGGGATGTAGCGGGTGTCTGGGGAGAAGGCGCCTACTGAGGCAGCACGTCTCCAATATGAAGCCTACTGCTCCCAAGGCATTTTGCCTGCGTTTGAAGGTTCTTTATAAAACATTCCTGATTTCACTTCACAGATACAAACCTCCTAAAAAACATTCTCAAGAGTAACTTCCTCACAGAGCGCCTTCATCACCAATCAACTTGTTCCCTACATCTTCATTACAATAAACATGGGAAACAACCCTTCTAAGCAAGGTCGAAACCCTCAAAGTCGCCAGACCGGTAGCAGAGCACAAAACCTTCAAATTTCAGGCCCCTCCGGCGGGTTGCAGATGATTCCAACCTCCGAGAGAGATGGTACTGGCCGTCCAATTGCCCATCGCTCATTTGAGATAAACCGGGATCAGCTCCTCCTTGCATTTCGATACATGGCAGAATACCTCCGTCAACAAAAGGCCAATCTAACTATCTATGTGGCCGGTGGTGCAGTCAACACGATCTATCTTCGTTCCAGACATAGCACGGGCGACGTCGGCTCTTGAAAGATGCGTCCAAATACGCTCAACAGCGTTCCAAATCCCAAATTGGCGCAAACTGGTTCAACAATTCTATATCGCTCTTTCTGACTCGTAACATGGAGCAAGATCTAAAGGGTGCATCGCATCGCCAGAATACTATTCTTTTTGGGGAACCGAGGCTCACCGTCTACACTGTGCCTTGAGAGTATGCACTCTGCGGCAAGACAGACCGATTAACAGAGCCGGATAGACGTCCATACGATGCTGCAGACGCTGTGGCTTACCTTCATCAATGCATTAAGGGAAAATGGTGGGCGTGCAATTCCTGCACAGTGGGTTGAGGAATGGGGGAAGAGATACAACAAGGCAGTTTCGGTCAAAGTGCTCACGATTGACAACTTGTTTCACAGCAGATTTGGTGAACACGGTATCCTCTTCTGATGTCTCTGCTCGGGCCGAAGTTCAATGATATGCAGAAGCCTCATCTTGTTTCTAGTCTTGTTTGGCATTACTACAATGTGCCTATTAAGGTATCATGATTGCATTCTTTAGAATTGATAGATCATTGTTGACAAGATCGTCCATGCCATTTGAAACGTGTCTAGGCATAGGCCATTGAAAGACAACCTCGAAGACAGTATACACCAAGGTAGCCATTCTTAACTCAATATGAGCTACATAGAAAACTCCGATCAGAATGGAGATTCCATCACACTAGCTGGGAATTTTAACAAAGACAAAAAGACCTGTACATACTAAATCACTTCCGTGCTGTCATCCTGCGATGTCACTTTTTGATACGTGGATGGTGTTGTTTCACAGGCAGATACACTAATGCCAGTGTCTTTCTGATGTGTGTTACCTGGAATCTGTCCTGTGCCATGCATCGATATGCATTGCCCTCTTTCAGGTTATTGAGTCGAGCAAATTGTAAACCCCGTTACGACCCGATCTGTAGGATATCTTACGCTGAAATGCTCTATTCAAACGGAAGTATCTTTTCCACGAGACCTTCCGGCTTCATTATATACAGTCTGTAGGTACCCCTTACAGAAAGAAGTGAGTGATTAACACCAGCAAGAACCAGGCAATAAAGCGACCAATATCCAATTGCCCGGCTCTCCAGGCAGTCACTGGAGCTGATGGAACCTATACAGCGGCACATGCCATAGCGAGCCTTACATATATTATAACGCTCAGACGCCCGATGCGCCAAAAAACCGAGCCGTGTGGATAACCTAATGCAGACTACAGTATATTTCTTTTTTCATAGAATTGCTTCTTTCCGATCATCTGATTAACTATACCCACTCCACTGGATAGTACAGTGCCACCTAGCTACAGGGAAGCGTCTAAACGCGATCTGCGAAATCCGAAATTCCTCGAACGATCTTCGGCAGATTTTGCCTCTTGTTATACTTTTCTCGAAAACCTTGGGTCTTGCAAGGTATGATCGGAGTAAGTTATCAAGATTGGCGAAATGAATCAGAGTTGATCGGAATTATATTAGTTATACTTATTTGTGTACTTACAGCGATCGTGAATTTCTATGGGCCCGGTAGTCCTAGTCCTAGTCCAGCCCATGGCCTGATGAACTGCGTGGGCCAGTGCACGATTTCCCCAGTGACATCATGTCAGGGCCAGGGCCTGGGCTGTGGTCAAAGCGTGGCAGGGCGTTGGGCCCTGACATCCCAATGAACTGAAACTGCTCTGACCTTAGGTACTACTGGTAAGGCCGGAAGTTGTAGGTTGTGGCGCCACGCAATGCGCCATATAATGATTGGAAATCACGCACCACCAGAATACAGTACCGGATAACGGCGACAGGGATTATTACCTCGTGGGAAAAGGGAGGAGGACGCGAAACGACTTTCCTTTTTTTTCTTCTCTCTTTGGCCGGCCTGTTCTACTAATAGTAATGGAGTTATGGAGACTAGCGTGGACTTGATACACCAACGCACGTCTCAGCCACATTCATGTGGGAATGGCCTTGTGTCTAGACAGCCAATGATGATGCGCGATGGTGGTTTTTTGTGTTTACCGTGAGGTTTGGAGGTTTGCGGAATCTTGAATTCGAGTTTCGTATTGGATCCTTGGAAAGGCAGTTGAAATTAGGGGATGGGTTATTGGCTGGTTAGGTGGCTGGGAGTTAAGACATGGGATTTCGGTATGAGGAAGGAGGTTCGGCGGTGCGCGGGTTAGTTAGCACTGTATGGTGAAGTAGACAGCCGTGTATCTCCGGATGAGAGAGGAGATGACAGTGTCGTCATAACCGTTGATTAATGGGATGTTGATCAGGGAGGGGATCTCTTAAAGACTCGCAGAGGAAAGAAGATCGCGACCACGAGCAAGAATCAAGGAAAATCTGGAGAAGGAGGCTTAGTTAGTTTCATCAATTATCGAACAAGCACCATACATAGACTTGGGAGCTCTCCTGCCCAACCAACTCTAACTACTCCGTACGGGAAACTAATTGACTAGTGACCTCTTGTTCTCTCGTTCTCGGGTTCTCCCCTAATAATAATGTCATCTGCCTTGTGAACCGTAAACCAATCCTCGCCCCCCTTTAGCCTTTTCGGGCATATACCAGATTCGCCCCTAGCGGCAGTCGGGCACTAGGGCCGGCCAGGCATGCAGTACATACTACATACACGTTGCCAGGTGCACTCTTCAGGAAACAAGGCCAGGGCCATAGAAGGGATAGGGCGGAAGTGCACAGCCTCAGACTGGGTCCGGATGATGCATGCGTCTGGGCCGTCCGAACCAGTCAGGGCATTCGGTATACCAAACACCTTCAGACCAGGGGAGTAGTACATACTCCGTACAGTAGGCAGTACAGTAGCCACTACAGTAGATTATTAGCCAGTTCAAACCTCGGAGAAGGACTCGGACCTCCGGCGCATCGTCCAATTCCAGGATGATGCGCAAACGGGCGGACAGCGTTTTTTTCCGAATCTTCGAAATTCCTTCTGGAAGGCGACCAGAAGGTCAGGAGAAGGCTTGGCATGGCCCATCCTGCCAATCCTGAGAGATCATGGTTCCGTGCCGTGTGGCAGAGTGGAGAAAAGCAAGTTGGGTTGGGGACTTGGGGAGGCTGAAGGTGCTGAACGGCCGTGGCGGCTTTTTTTAGCGTGGAAAGGGGAGCAAAGGAGAAAAAAAGGGGGGTTTGATCTTTGATGGGGGTGGTTGTAATTACCGACGCTTGGGGTGGCTCCACTTGATGTCTTATGTTTTTTCTTTTTTTGGGCAGATCGTCATGGATAACTGGGATTAATAGTTTGAAAAAAGGGGAGGAGGTAGGGGAGATTGGAATAGGGAATAGTGTATAGTGTCGACTGTTTGAGTCTTCGATAGTTGAGGATACGACTTTCCCGAAAAGAATGAAAGTTCGAGGTAGTAAGCAGATACTTGAAACTTGACAGGGTTGCACGATTATGATCATGATCATGGACATATGCCGCGGTGTCAAGTGTAACGAGCCACCTCGCGTCCCGTGTTGGAAAAGACAGGGAACGGGTTGACAACATCAGAAACCTTCTAGAAGGTGAATAAACCTTCCATAATCCACCGTCCGTGTAGGCGAGAGTTAATATTTGACTAGCGGGCAATCTGGGAACAGACTATCGAGATGGTGAAGCACATCCGCCCCTCTTTGCCTCCGCTTAGTCTGGAAGTTGGCTTTCTACAGGGCTGCGATGGACAAGTTATGGTTTTATAGGAGTCGTTATTCTGGCCTTCGTAGGTACCTGCCTGTAGGACCTATGATGATTGATCCAGTACAGTACCTATACTGTCAGATCACCCTGTAATCATATAATCATATCATCCTAGGATTACCTCCCTTTGAACTCGTGTCGCACCATTTCCTCCGTGTAGTCCGTATCGACATGCAGTCATCATACTGGACTTGTAACCAGAAATAGTCCAACCATTTGCCTGATTTTCCCTCCTTTTCTAACCGTAGAACAGGGGGATTAAATCGATCTATACTCTGTACACCATACGGAGACAGCAATCGTTCTCCAAAATGAATATACAACCCCAGAGCAAAGACCTCTCCATTGACCATGTGGCCATGGCCATGGCCACCACATGTGGTGTTTTGACAGCCCAGGGGCCCCTTTCCTGCAAGTTGGAACTTGGGGGAAATCGGGACGAAGCGCGTCAAGGGGGTCCCACATTTTGCCCCCGATCACATCTTTCCTATATAGTCATAGTCGGTCGCGGTAGTATAACTAGTCTGCATGCACTCCGTACGGAGTGCATTAGTGAGTCACATGAGATGAGGTCAATTGGTAACTAATAACTGGGTAGTCATACTCCTATCCTCCTCAACAAGACAGGAGTTAGTAGTACATATTGTAGTCTATACTCTACTTGCGTCATTATCTGCATATGATTCACCCCCCATTAGAAGGTTTACATTCTCGTTTCACACTAGACTAGTGGTATATAATATACCAAGTCGGATTTCATTTCCCTAGCGAACTCGAGGCATTCCATTTAGTAATTACTACTGAGCTTCTCAGCTCTCAAGAAGAACCTCATCCCTTAGGATGTATGGCTATGAGGCTTGCAAGCCATACAAGACCACAGCCACGAAAAGACCAATGATATAGATCATCAACTCACTAGCCCCAGGCCTAGGTCGGGAACCATCTCCCTTGAAAGCCCTAGACGATTTAATATTTATTCTGTGATTCAGATCGGCGTCGCTTTCTCGTATCCACTTGGTCGAAGCGGCCGCAGGGACGGGGGAGAAACGCACGTTGTGGAGCCGGGAATTGCTGACGGTCCTTCTGGTGCGGCCTGGTTTCCTTCTAGCGCTTCTTTTTGCTGGAGCCAGGGGGGAGACTAGAACGAGTTGGGAGGGTTCTGTTGGCTTTTTTGCAATGCAGGGATAAACGAAGTCTTGGGTTCTTAGTGCGACTGGATGTATTTTTTTTGGATTTAATAATATTTATTATTATTTACTTATATCGTCGTATTTTCTTGGGGAATTTGGGGGTTGTTGGCAGACTGTAGGAAAGGGGAAAGGGAAATAGGAGGTTTTTTAGTGTCACCCAAGCTGTGCCTCCTGTCCTGTAAAATGAATGACATTGGATATGGACATACAGTAATAATAAATCAATAATAGTCGCAATTTCCTGGTTTCATTATTCTGTGATAATGGGGGCCTATACAACTGAAGACGCTTTTAGTAATTAGGCAGACAGCAAGTATACGGGCAGTCTGGATCAGAGACTAGAGACACGGTCCAGCCAGATATGCTTATGTCCCTTTCTTTTGAATAGTCTTTCTAAATGTTTTCAGATCGACTGTCGTGATAGCTCAAGTATCATCATCTCAGGGTGTACAAATTATGTATGTAGAAGCAGAAAATAGAGACATAAACATGGAATAATATTATTGCCTAAGAAACTCGGTATGAACGTCTAATTGTAAATGGGAAAAAGAGGAAAATCGAAAAATAGCCCAGATCGTCATGGGGGATCAATTTCCAGAACAACTTCCGAAGGTGCTAAGTGGAGTTATCCATTTTAGTCTCCCTAACCGTATGGGAAAGAGAATCATGTAAATAATGATGTATGCGCTTTTCTGGTGGCACCTACCACACCTAAATCTCCTAATTCATTCATTCGACCTTCCTTTTCTCTCTCCTCCGCTCATCCTCCTCTGATACCCTCCCCCCGTTTAACCTCCCGATTCTTAATCCTATTCATCTCCTCTTTCCCTTGTCCAACCAACCACCACTCCCCTACATTCTCAACCCCGACACGTTCTGCTTTGCTTTCCGCCTGCTCCAACTGGACAACGACTCCCCACCGACTTTGTTTTCGCGCCTTCCCTTCCCTCGACCTTCTTTATCCTCCCAACCAGCACGCGTCTCTACCGACAGACCTTGATTTTGACCCTCGTGTCTGTTCGGCTTCCGTGAAAAGGTTGGTTCCCTTGATCTCTGCGACTTGTCTGCCCACGCCGCGGTTCTCCCCGACTTGCCCGTGACATTGCTGCCCGGCCGATGACCCTCTTCCCTCTCTTCGGCGCCCGACTGTTCGCCTTTCGAGAAAAAAAAAATAAGTGCTGGACTCGAGACCCAGATCCCGGACGGACGGCTGCTGGCCTTTCTTTCATCTGCACGAATCCCTCGTGCGTCCGCGCCTACATACCCTGTTGGCTGCGAACCACTGGAGAACAAAGACACAGCGGGCCTACGCTCCGGTTTCGAGGGACGGGTCCGAGTTGAACGAGAGAGAAAAAAAGCGCGCGCGCTTATGATTCTCTGGATCTCCATCTTACACGTTCCGAGCTAACTTGGCATGTTCGTCATAGGACCTGCTTTGCCCCTTCTTAGCTACGTCTTCGCGATAAACTTCGATCAACGATCACGCCCCTGACTGTACCCGGCTGTCGCCACGGAACACCCAACCCTCGAACATCGTCCCTGCCAAGAGAAAGGGACCTCTGTTGTCTGATCAGACTCTTACCGGAAGTCCGGACATTTCCACCGATAGACGCGTCCGACTCCCGAAACACGCTACCCGAAGGCAAAGACAAAACTCGGACAGGTTTCAATACAACAGAGAAAAAAGACTGTTCCAAGTGCGAACTCTCTGACCGGGTCATTCCTTCTCCCCAAGAGTCAGATTATTCGTCGTCTGGTCTCGTACTTTTTTGGGGGGGGTTCCTGCTCTTTGCGCGCAACCTTGCATTCCAGTGCATGGGATTGAATACCTGCTCCATTCTTCGTCGCAGAGTCAACTAATCAGGCTTTGACCGTGTCGGTACGGTTCAGGCAGGACAGGAGGCTTTTCTTGGAGCTTTCCTTGGCTCCGGTGCTTTAGCTTCCCTCATCGGGGTCGGGCTCATGGACTTCACGACCATCCTGAACCGAAAGAACTCTGCCGCCGCTGCAGCTGCAGCAGCAGAAGCACAACTACACCAACAATACCTGCAAAACGCACAGTTGAATCAACCAACCATGAAGGCGGAGCCCGGCGCTTCGGATAACCCCGTCAACGCATACCCGGCTCATCCTCCTCCCGGTGTCCCCATGGATCAAGGACTCGCCGAGTCTTTTTACTATGGGCAACCCCCGGGTGCGACTCCTCGGAACATGGGCTATGTCCCTGGTGGATATGCCGGTGAACCACAGATGCAGCAACCACCTATGCCTTCTGGAAGGACTGGTGGTGATGCGCCACCGAAGACTTTCCACTGCGGAACCTGTAACAAGGGATTCGCTCGCCGCAGTGATCTCGCACGACACGGTATGTGGACGCAATCTGGCTGTGGCTGGACACCTTCCGAGTATCTTAGTTGCTGACCTTGAAACTTCTTTTCTACAGAGCGCATTCATACTGGAATCCGACCTCATGCCTGTGACTGGCCTGGCTGTGGGAAGCAATTTATTCAACGCTCGGCTTTGACGGTACACTCGCGAGTACACACCGGCGAGAAGCCTCACATGTGTGAGCGATGCGGCAAGGTATGTCTCTTTATCTGCGACGTCTCTCGGGTGCTTTTGGAAGATGACCAATTCTGACCTTCGTCCAATTCGTACAGCCGTTCAGCGATTCCTCATCACTCGCACGCCACCGTCGAATTCACTCTGGAAAGCGTCCATACAAATGCCCATACGCCAACTGCCAAAAGACGTTCACGCGCCGCACAACTCTCACCCGTCATCAAAATCATCATACCGGGACTATCGAGGAGGCAGCTGCCGAGACAGAGGCCAATCTGCGCCAGAACAAGGAACGAGGCCGTGGTCCGGAGGGAATGTTCCCCGATCATAATTCAATCCCCTCTACTCCATCTCCGGCTCAGCACGCGTCCATGTCCCCTGGTGGTGATCTTCCACCACTGACCATGCACCGTTCAGCTGGCGATTACTACATGGGCAGCGGGCCGATTCCTCCTCACGTTCGAGGCGACTTTTCTCAAGGCAGTCCCCGTGCTTCCCCCACGGCCACTTCTCCGTCACTTTCAAGCTATGGTAGCGCACCTCATGCTCGACCATCGATGACCTCGAACCCCTATGGTCCTCCGCAGCCGCTTGAGCCCCCAGCGAACAGCGACCACCGACCTAACAGCGTCAGTGGCAGCCCACACATGACCAGCCTGGGATGGGCTTCACCTTCTCACGGCAGCATGCCTTCGCCTGGTTCGGCCAACGACTTTGCTTATCCTGAGCCTACTGGCCCGGCCTACCCAAGTTCGATGCCTCCTCACATGTACTTCCCCAATTCCACCATCCGTCGACCTACCAGCACCGAGCCAGATAACTACGAGACCAAGTCCCGAATGGGTGATCATACTTGGTCGACCCCGGTATGATGCGGGTCACCGTGTCGGGTGTTTCATCACAAACCTTTCTTTTGTTTGAAAAACATCATCCCCTTACCGTTTATTTCCTTTGTTGAATTGCTTCATTTGCATCCTCGATTCCCATGGAAAACAGAAACAACACAGTTTTCCAATGCTCTTCGATTTATTCCTCCATGTGCTTCTACCGCGCGATTGCATCTTGTTTTGTCTTTTCTGTTGATTCTTTATCTCTACTACTGGAAGGGGTGTGACACTGAAACCCTCCTTCTCCCTCTGGAGTCTGTCCGGAGGCACTTTTCATTATTATTATTTTGCTTGTTGATCAGGTTGTCATCCCCACTGCCTTCACAACAATAATCCCTATCCCATCTGTTTTGTTTTGATCGCTTGCGTGCGGATGACATGGCTTTACCGAGACACGACCAGACGAGGAAATAGCATAGATAGAGCGCAGGACTGGGGAATTCTTATGGGCTAACATTGTACTGGATTTGGAAACAGGGATATTGGGGTTCTTTGATTGGGAGTGTCAGTCCCATGGTGCGGTGTCTGGTTGGTATTTGGGTTATTTATGTGTTATTTCTTGTGCCTCTTTTCTACTGACTTTTTTTTATTGCGTCTGTCGTTTCTGCTTTTTCTTGTTGCTTGCGTTGCATATCTCTTGCGTTCTTTTTTCTCCCTTTCCTTTCTTTTCCTTCTTGTGTTTCATACATCTTTCCTCTTAATACCTTTTGTCTTCGTGTTTCATTTCTTTTTTCTTACTAATGTTCTTGCGTTTTGTTTTCTTTGCTCTCGCATCGAATACCATTTTGTGAGTGCGATCCACCCTTTTGGCGATCTGATTCTGTACGATTAGTGTGTTAATAGACCAGCTGCTGCTATCCTTCATATTATTGAGGTTATTCTCTTACAAAGTTTCGCCTCATGTAGAAAGTATGGAGAGATCTATGTAGCTTAGAATAGGATGAGGATGTCGAGCAGGATAATTAGATATTCAAGCCCCTTTGCTAGCATTTAGAGCTTTTACTGCATCTGTTTGAATGTTCTTTCTAAATGTACTCTACATGGTCCTTTGAAATACCTCAGATGTCATCAGTTGGTTTATCAGTCCACTCATCTCGGGTTTCCAAATGGGACCCTGTTAATATTATACCGCTCTTCATACGTTTCACCAAGGCCTCCCCCTCTAGAGTTTTCCCTCGATAGGTGCATGGGATACGAATCAAACGGTAGGATTGAGGCTCTTACTTTATTCACGCCCGATATCTGGACCAGTACCTAACCTTGAACCTGAACATCAACCTAAACCCAAGAATTATAATACGATAATACAAAGTCTTCAAGTTACAACCCGCCGTCCAGGCTTCCTCAGTCTATTTATGGCATTGAGCTCGTACAGTGATGTTCCATAAGTTTTTAACACACCCTAGACCCACCCATCTCACCGCTATCACCGCCTACTACATTTGTATACAGGAGGTATGGCCTACTCTATTCTCTCACCTAAAACTATGAAATTTGGAACGTAGTAAATTCGCTCGAATTAATCGAGTCTTATTTTTGAAAAACTAAAGGAAATTAATGAGCGGGGGTTGATAAATGCAGCTACATCACAATGAGTTTGTCTGGCAGAATATTATGTAATCTCAGAAGTGGGGCTGTGTGTTAAAAACTTATGGAACATCACTGTACTACGGTACAGTAATACCAACCCCCCAGGGTCACAGTGTCAGGCTAGACCAGCTGAGTGAATAATCCACGCTCTAGGGCGATGATCCCCGTCTAAGCCACGGCCCGCAAGCTTGGCGGGAAACCCGGTAGCTAGCATATCGAGGTCGAGTACCCGCATTGGTTTCTTTGTTTCAATTTTAGAGTGAATGATACCATGAAGTTCGGTGTGAGACATTATGCATTCTGTAGGGAGGACTGGACTGGACTACCCAGTCTATAGTCTCCGGTCTCTGATGTATGTCAGCCTTATTGTAAGGGACGGAATTGGAGGTGGTTCTGGTTCCAGTCATTGGGTATAGTAGGTACGATGGTTGTTGGAACAGGCGCCCGGGTATTTCCCTGTTGAAACATCAGCCGAGGCGTTCGACCCTGGGTTATGGGTTATGGATTTTGGGTTCTGGACTGTGTAGAATGGCAGGGCTGTGGTGCCCAGTTTTGGCGCTGGGGTGTTTGTGGGATATTTGCTTCTTCTTGGATTTAGGTGGCTGGTATGGTACTGTCCGTAGAGAGCGAGACCTTGTACAAAATACTCTTACCTAGCTAAGAGTATCCTACAACAAGACATAGCTTCCTCTTTAACCATAGATCTACCTCTATCCTACACTCGGTAAGTATCGGAAACAAAGCACACTCCTCCATCCACTCCGCTCCCTCCCATCCCAATCAATTCACACGCCAAACCCAGTCTCGGCCCATTCCAGCCCAGAGATCTCTACACCTAAGAAATGACTAAAGCCGAGACTTTCCAACCGAGATTGTCTCAACGCCATACCAATTGTAAATCAGCACGCCTAGGATGGGTTCAGGGTTTCACATTAGCTTTCTCGTATTTAAGTGGCAAGAGCGCCCGTGCCTCCCCCGCGAACGGAAACCCCAGGTTTCCATTTGGTACTAACCTATATTTGATGGGTAGATATGACCGGTTGGGAATGATGGAGGGGTTCGTATTTAGGTCGTGGATGTCTTAAATCTTGATATCAAATGACTTGGAATATGTCTTTGTCTTGGGGAGGGAATGCTGGGTATAAAGATCGAGGTCTCGGGGTGTGAGAGGATATGTTGTACGACAGCATCTATTGAGTATCTATCCAAACTACCTGCTTTGTTAAATCTCCGAGAATCAATTAACTTACGATGTATTTCTCCAAAACTTTGGTCCTATTTGCTTCCCATCTTGCGCTCTCTTGTATGTTCTTTGCCTTCCAGTACCTAATTTCTATTCATTTCCAGAATGTCTTGCTGACCAGGCCTCCCATCTAACCTACACAGCCGCAGCAGGATGCGGCAAGTTTGATGCCTGTGTCGGCACCGAAACTTGCACTACAGTCACCTTCACGAAACCTACTGCCACGACGGTGACAACCTGTGTGCCGACTGCCACCTGTCTGAGTGTTTACGGTAAGTTGGAGGATCCCAGCCAGACTGTACTGTTTAGATTGATCATGCTAATTATCCCTACCTAGCAAACTGCTATTTGCCAGACAACACTGTCGGTAATTGTTGCTCAGGCTATTGTGCTGCGAGTAAATGTAGGTCGACGGACGAGAAGTGGCCGAGTTGTCAGGAAGATAATGGGCCTTGTTTGTCGGATGAGAATTGTTGCTATTCTTATCGGAATAAGTGTGTGAATGGGATTTGTACTAAGCCGCAGGTTTGTGGTAAGTTGTGATAGTAGAGGTCTGAATATAGCTAAGGAACAGATTGTTAGTCTTGGGTTGGAGTACTGTAGCAGGATTGTGTCTTTATTCAAGTAATGATAATTTGATTTATGATTGATTTGATTCCAATTATTCCAAATCTCATTCATTTAGGTGACGAAGCATACTCGTATGTATATACCCTTCTACTATACACCAAGTATATCCTCGACCATCTCCGTCCACTCAACTATACACTTCTCTCTACGCCAACAACAACTCAGCCTGCTCCTTAACAGCCTTCATCGCAACCTTCCACAACTCCGGTCCCAAACTCACCCTCGCAACCCCCAACTCCCTAATCTCCTTAACCCCCAAGAACCCCTCCCTCAAATTCATCTTCACATTAACCATCCCCCCAAACTCCTTAACCAAAACCTGCACCTCCTCCCTCGATACTCCCCTTCCTCCCGGACCCCCCAAACAAAAACCGTCCAAGCCCCGGCCTCCAAAAACGCCCTCCCCCTCTGCACAGCATCCTCCAACGTCTTCCCCTCCTGAAACAACACATCCGTCCGGGCATTCAATGAAAAATCAGGACACCCAGCCTCCCTCGCAGCCTCAACGACAGTCCGCACCCGGGCAACAGCCTCATCCAAGGGACGTAATTTCCCAGTTGTGTTATCCATGTCTTCGAGGTTACAGCCCACTGCGCCAAGCTCGATGGCTTCCTTGATGGTTGCCGCTAGATCATCGCCGTAGCCGTCTTGGAGATCGACTGTGACGGGGAGGGAGGGGTTGACGCGGTGGGCGGCGGAGATGATGGTTTTGAGGGTCGAGAGGTTTTGGGTCTTTGTGAGGGCTTCGTCGTCGACGCCTAGGGTGGCGGCGACGGCGAAGGAAGCTGTTGCTAGGGCGCGGGTTGTGGGGAGGGAGGCTATGAGGGAGGCAGTGCTGGCGTCGTAGATGTTTGTGAGGATTAGGGGGTCGCTGGGGTTGTGGAGGGTGCGGAAGTGTTTGGCGATTTCGTTTTGGGAGGGCATTGTCGTGGTTATTTTATTTTGAGTGGTGGTGGTGTTGTTGAATTGTAGATTGGAATTGTAGATCGGAAATGGTGGAGGCGCTTGTATAGGAGGGATTGGTTAAGATGACAGTACATCAATACCGAGGTAAATCGATTCCTAAATTCAATTCAGGTAGAGCAACTGCAGATTGTTCTTATACTTTCAATTCGAATCTGTGATTCTTCAATGGATCCCCGTATAGCTAATTAGTTCGTTAAGTAAGTTACTGAGTCATGGTCAACACGAGAACGTTGCGATCAAAGTGACCAATCCGAGAGCACAATCAGGTCGGGTCTCCGTCGGAGAGGAGACCTCGGTGGAAAGTATAGTCAGGCTATATATTCTTCATTAGGACCATAAACCGTGAAGATCTAGGGAGACCAAGGCCCGTATAACAATAAATTCGTATCGTGGCTGTCTGGCTGTGCTTGGTAATACTGCATCAAGCTGACCCTTCAAGATCTGCGGGTTTTCGATTAGTACATTGGAAATAAGTATTCTGGAATTCGGGACTTGAACTTGGTGGTCAGACGAGCGACCACGCAGGACCAGGACTGGTTATTAATAATTCTTCAACCCTGTCTCAGACCCCGACTAACGAACTAGCTAGCTGGCTACTGTAGTGAGATTGGTTTCCAAGGCTACACAGCGAGGCGCGAGTGGCAGGCTGAGTATTTTACTACTGTAGTGAGTGGTCCACTGGGGCGGACTCTGCAGCAAGGGGATCCACGTCTAACATGCCCCCCTCTCTCGGCCGGGGATTGACTACTGAGGAATCAGGGTTGCTTACAGTACTTACTTGATGGGGCTGCTTTGGGTTGAAGAGAGCTGAGAAAGCAGGGAAATAATGTGGTGGGCATGGTAGTAGCATAGCGATGATAATACAGTAGTCAGGAGGGACTGTAGCATGACCATGGTCGCCGCCAGATCTCTATCAGTAAGGACTGACTGACTACTTTACTGTGGTATGAGTATATATGGATTTCCCTGATTCCAACCCTTATCACCGGCAGATCAGATCCTGATCTGCATCTGATCTGATTTCCCCGTGCACTCCCCCTACGTCCAGTAGTATGTATGTACGACACTACTGTATGTACACCATACGAAGCCGGATGGTAATGATCACTACTGTATGTCAGACAGATGGAACCTCAACTATCGTACAGAGCCTAGTCTAGTAGACGCATGCACATCCACCATCATCATCGACGTGTCGGCACCGTGATCGGATCGAGCTGATCGACTCGCAGGACGGAAAAGCACCCGAACAAAGTGGCCCTGCCCTGTCCTGTCAGGGAACGCCTCCCCCGGAGCCCGGCTTATTGGGCGACGGTCGGATTGGAGGGGGGCGCGCAATGGCGCATGAACGGAGCCAGCCCATGCGGCCGTGCAACGGAGGAATTCCCAATCAGAGTGCACCAAATGCCTCGTTGAGGGGGCTGGCTGGTTCGCTTTTCGTTGGCTAAGAATGACGGAGAAAGAGATCTTGCCTGTTGTCCCTGTCGCAGAAAAGGAATGGATTTGTCCATGGCCATTTGTTCCATACCCATGCCCCTCGTTTTTTGTCTGAAGGATGGGGCGACATTTATAATCATTGTGAATGTTCTAGTCTGGAATAGTAATACATAATAATCAAGTGGATAGATTACTGACTGCTGTACTGTATGTTACAGTACCTGGCTGTCCCAGGGGAGTTACCGGAGTGATGATGATTGACATTTAGCTAACTTTGTGCATGTACCTCTCCCCTGCTGAACAGTCGGCACTACTGGATTATTATTATTCTGTATGCTGTACTAGAGTGGACTATGAACGACCTATTCAACCCAAACCTACCTATTGTATGCATTCCATTATACACCGAGTACATAATTATTAGCAGGATAATTGACTTGGACCCTCCACAGGATATGATCTCAAGAGTCGTCGGGTGCCCACTCACTAATAATTGATTACCTTTCACGTTCGGCCCCAGTGGACCATGGACCACTTTCTCCGGAGGAGAGGGACAACTCAATAATTCCGCCTTACCAAGCCTAGTCAGTTAATTAAACGCCCGTCACCGGTGGCCAGAGAAGGGCCCGACCGGGACTGCTTAAACAGGTAGACTGGGCATCAGTACTCCGTAATCAATCCTAAACCGTGTAGGATTATGATGGGCTACAGTACGGAGTACATACTTGCGACCGATCGGGAAATTTACCTTTTTACTGACTCGCATTCGGTAGCAGTCAGGGCCTCAGCTAGGCTGGTAACATGCGGTTTTCGGTACTTCAAATTATTTGGATAGCAGGGCAGAGTTAAAAAAAGTCTTCAAGTAAGCAGTAATTATTCATGTATCTACAAATAGTTACATTATCATTCTCACAGCCTGCTGTATTCTCTTGGCAAGGTACTAGTGCTCTTTAAACACGAGTATAATCCGTACTACTTGTACGGAGTTACAAGTTACAGTATGGCGTCTTAGCCCAAACGGTGCCCAGGTACGGTACATTTACACAACTACTCCAAGGCATTATCATTAGTTAGTTAGTGCTCTGTAGCTAATTACTCAGGGTACTGTACCTGGGTACAATACCTTACTACTTTACCTAGGGTGATCCCTCACCAAATCACCACGGGCCGGTCCTGTTGTACACGCTTCCTGGATCCGTGCCTGCGTGCATGAACGAGGGGCAAATTTCCAGTACACACATTCCTCGGGGATCGATGGGAGGTGGAGGGCGGGTGATCGGCCGTCATTGAGGGACAATTACAGGTCCCGAGCAGGGTCAATGGATCCCATTAGCCCTGCTGCCCTGGGCCCTGGTATGTCCCATGCCAGGATTGAAGGGAAAAAAGAACCACCAGGGTTGATGAACTTGAATTATTCGCGTAGTCTCGTGTATCTTTCTTGAAGATAATAATCACTACATAGTTCTACTTCGTACGCGTGTACCGCTCCGTCCCCGTAGTCTATCTCCGCCCTACGGAGTATTCTCTGCCGACAAAACCTCGTCAAGGTATGAGGAGGGAAGAAAAACTGGAGAAAGGACCCGAGCAGTCAAACCACCCGGACACACCCGTTTTTGTTTTTTGAACCTTTTTTGGAGAACTGAGGGGGTGTTGGTCGCGACTCGCTGGTGGTGGACACTGGATGGGCTGGACTCGGCAAGCCCCATTTTTTTTTTCTTGTCCGCGGATGGAGACAGGTTCTCCTCACACGACTTCCCGTACTACTTCCGAGGGTAGCGCGGAAGATGGTGAATTGGTAGGAGTTGAGATGGATCCATCGTATTTCTACATTTCTAGAAAAGATATAGAGTATACACAAGGTATGGATACAAGAATCATACTATACAAAACATGATAATAGACTATTCAAGACTAGCGAGCAAGTATCGTGCTCCCTAACATCATCTGGAGATAACGAAGTCGTCAGCAATTTGTCCCGGACCTCCGGTTCTCTAAGGAGTTTGGTATTGACTTTCCACCCCCCCCCCCCCCCCCCTCCTCTGGCGGCATGGCGTTAAGTTAGTAGGTCGGCTGCGCTTAGTTCGTATTGTCCGGGGGGTTGGACAGGGTCGGCCAGGGTGTACAGCGTTACAACCTGACCGGACTGCGTTCGGAGCAAAGGGAAGCTAAAGAAGTAGAGGACAGTAGTAGTAGGTGAAAGGGGAATAGGTATTGTATCGAGGGGACAGGGGGGTGTTGTTGCTGGAGGGGGTGCATCATAATGGAAAGAAGGAACAGGACAAAAAGGATTGATCGCATTAGTTTGGCGAGTTACAGATTAGACTAGATCAAACACATCGATCAAAGGAAACCTGGATTGAAGACAAAAGGAATGTAATAATAGAATAGAAGGTGGTTGAATCAAAGAATCAGAGAACTATCGTTCGGTTCGGAACTCTTTCTTCCTTTCTTGTCTCTCTGGAGAGGGGCGGTTTCAATTTATTATTCCTTTCCAGATGGATATCAATTATGGATCTTACCACTTAGCATATGAAAACAGAAGGAAAATTTATGGAGCCAGGGATGATGAGACAAGACGGATCGGTCTTCCGGAGGATCAGCCCAAGTTCCTTCACAATGTGAATTGCGGTCGCCACGAGGGTTTGGGTTGTTGGGGGTGGAAACGTAAATAGATTGGATTGCAGGTCAATCATGGTCCTGGAACTAATTAATAATAAGAATAATCGGATTAAAGAAAGTAAATGGCTAGAGGGTTAAACTAGGTTGACTAGGAGACTAAAGCAGATGGATAGAACGAGTCGAAGAGAATAAAGTCTTCCTCTCCTATATGGCTGCTTAGATTGTATGATACAGACCATAACTAATTCTCCTTCATATCCTCATTATTTAAACTATCCAATTCAGCTCAACCACTATCAGCTGTTAGTTAATTAACCTGATTAACAGCTAAGACCGAGAAGAGACTCCGACAACGCCCTGCTCGGTACCCGAAAAAAGAAAGAGTCCCCTGTAATTTTACCCATTACCGGAGTCTGTACTCTTGTACTGTCGGTACTGGCTGGTACCTCTCTTTTTACACTCTACGGAGTCTCCCAGGGCCTCCCCCGTCAGCTACTCTACACTCTCCTCCCCACTCTCCGCTTCGCCTTGCTCGCCCTCTCCTCATTCCTCTCTTCCTCTCTCACTTTCTCTCCCGAACTTTCTCCCCAACTTTCCGAATTTCACTCTCCTTCTACCCCTCCAGACTCTCTCGTTCTTCTCAATACTCCCTCCAACACCACCATTCCCTCCTATTCCTCTCGCCACTCTCCGGCATCATCCTCTCGGCTACTCGATCTGATGCCGGTGTTGCCTCACTTCCCCGTGCAGTTGGCCGCCTGACCTGCAGCTCTCACGCTGCCATCCGACCCTCTTCACTTCAACAATCTCCTCCCTATTACCTCTCAATTTATTTTTCAGATCTTCTGGCTGGTGACTCTCACTTCCTCACCATGACCGACCTGGAGATCCCCGAGACCGGGCTATCTCTCCGCCCCGGAGATCAGCCGGGTGACGCAGCCGCCAAACCGGCTCAGTTTATGCGGCTGAATCTCGCGCAAAACACCCTCGACGAACTCATTTCAAGCCTCCGATCAGACGATTCTACTGCCAAAGTTCGCCTAGGAAAACACCCTACCCTCCATTTTGGCAACAAGACCCAATCCTTCCACGCATACCCCGAAACACACCGGTCCGAGATCTACCACACCTCCTATGACAAGCAGAATCTCTACTTCACCGGTGTCATGAGCCATAGCCTGGAAGTGGAAAAGGCTAGGGAAGCTACAGCTGCCACCGACCAGGCCCTGGCGAACTTGGAGGAAAGCCTCAATGCATTCGAGCGAGGCAAGGCTTCCAAGTCAACACACATGATTCAAACCCCGGAGGAATTGAAGGCTCTGCGAGCGACGAACTCGATGAACGCTATGCACCGTACCTCGAAGACTAAGTCAGTCTTGGAAAAGGATCGATTACTCCGAAATGCCAACAATCGGTCCCTGACCTCGAGCCCAACCTTGGGAGCCCCCAGATCTCCTCTCCCTGGGATGACCCCGACCTCTGCGCCCTCCACCCAGGCCAAGGACAGCGCTCGCCTGCAAGCTCTCAAGACCCCGTTCATCCACCTCCTCGCCATCCGCCCCGTATCGGCCAAGTTCCTCGCTCGCCAGACCCGATCGACCATTGAGGATTGCACCGCCCTCGTCCAGAAATACGGCACTGAGAATCGCATTGACCGTGAAAAGTACGATTTGAAGGACAAATTCTACAAGGACCTGGATGTGTGGAAATTCCCTTACCCGACTCAGGATGACCGCCAGGCGGCCATTGACAAGGCGATCTCTGCCTTTGATCGCATGCGTCTTTCTCGAACGGACAAGCTGTGGCAGAGTTTGCTGCCAAAGGAGGAACGGGGCAAGGGAAAGTGTCTGTCGAAACTCAACCTCCAGAGCGGGCTGGCGGGTAAGAAGCCGGCCACGCCACGGATGACCATGGACGGTGCCGACGATCGGAAGGATGGGGACACCACTGGCAACGAGACGGATCGCCCGAAGGGTACTCCTGCTGCGGCCCCCAAGAAGTCGAGTACCCCTGCGGCAAAGGCACGAGTGGAAAAGGAAGCCGCCAAGCGTCCTGCAAAGAACAAGAATACCAACAGTACTTTGACCGGTCGAATCACCAAGAAGACCGGCGGAAGACCCCCAGCAAAGGCTGCCACCGAGACCAAGTACAAGTCTGCCGAGTTCGTTCACGATTCCGATGAGTCTGACGACGAATTGCCCGATGCCTCACCACCTCCTGCACCTGCACGAGCTCCATCCCCAGCTCCAGCCGAACGCCCCAAGCCAGTCAAGGCGACTGCAGCCAAGAAGACCACGCAGCCCCCAGCCAAGAAGACGACACAGGTTCTGACCAAGCCTCGCCTCAAGGAGGATACACCTGCGGCGCCTACACCCAAGGTCCTCAAGGCCGAAGCACCCACTCCCAAGCTCGAAGCTACCAAGGCAGCGGCCAAGCGACCTCCCTCCGTCCGACTCTCCACCTCCCCTCAGAAGCCTTCTCCTCTTTCCTCTCCCCCCGCCAGTGCCTCCGATGCGACCGGTCGCAGCCGCTCCGACAGCAACAACCACTCTTCCAGTTCCTCGTCATCCTCCCCACTTATCTCCCAGCTTGGCCGAGCTAAGGCTACGGGAGCAGTTTCTAGCCTTTTGAGCTCCACGCGACCGGCCAATGGCGCCAGCAAGGGAGGACCCGCTTCCGTCAATCCCTTGAAGCGCAAGGCGGAACCCGAGCGACCGGCAGCCGCAACCCCCCCTGGGAGCTCGTGCGACGCCTAGCAACAATGAAATCAAGCGGCGCCGAGCGGTCAGTACCTCGAGCGGAGGCAGCACGGGCAGTGCATCGCCACCCATGAGCCACAAGGTCGCCCAGAGGCAGCTGTGGGACAAATCTCAGCGTTTCAAGAAAGCCTACGCCAAGTACCGCTCCTTGCATGACGACCTGGCGGGCCAGGTCAATCCCCGTGCGGACATGATTACGAAGTTGGAAGACTGGCACCAGAAGCTGACTCAGATGAAGAAAGAGATCTGGGAGGATGATCGAAAGCTCCGTCGTGACGGTTCTTATTCCTGAAGCTCCGATTGATTTTTTTTTGCGCCTCTGTTTTTTTCGATCTTGCCTTTACAATCTTGCATGGTGATGACAACGGCTGTTTACTCACCCTTTTCGTTAGCGAAAACCCCTTACACATATCAGGTTCCCATTTGCTCATATTCGCTACCCAGGTATGGCAGTATGATGATCTTGGTGAACCTACTCAAGCACTCGACAGATTGGCAATTCGGCGTTTTTCTGGTTTTGATTTTTTGTCTCTGGCTCTATTTCTTGCTGAACTACTATTCCCTCTCTGTTTTATTTCACCACTTGCATCTACACCCCTTGAAAATCATTTTGCTGCCATCTGTGCCATACATAGAATTTTGCATTTTCTGCTCTAAGTAATATGAGAGCAACTAGTACTCAAGTAACTAGTGTCGATAGTGTATTCTCAATGAATTATGTCTATCAAGTGATTTGTCCTCGTATCAATTCTCTTTTCTATGCAGTAAATACTATATGTTAAACCCAGAGTCTAGACGATCCGCTATAACAAGCTTACCCCGGATCCGCGCATCTGCGAATCCTTGGTTCCGCGGCGCCGATGACCGGCCGGAACAATGTGATTGGCTCACAAAACACGTGGCATATCACGGGACCCATTACTGAAAGATTTCCGTCTCAATACAATACACAGTAGTAAATTACGTCATCCACATTGGCCCGGCTATTCCGTAATGAGACTAGCGCCCAATGGGAATTTGGGAAAGCTGGCGAAGAGGAGCTGGAAAGAAGCAAGTCCAGATATTCCCCAATTCCTTACGATTAACCACTCCACTCGCTACCCTCCCCCTGTTCCACGCCGAAGTACTCAGAGAATTGGAAAGACAACTGAAGTCAAGCACAAGGAGGACCACAACAATGACACCACCTGCCCGTGGACGGGGTACCAGCCAGCGTAGCCCGACCGTCCTGGTAAGAGAGAGCTCAAAGCTATACCCAAACCTGCCCGCAATCCCCTCCAAAAAAAGAAAAAGCAAAAGTGCAAGCAGGAAGCAGTAACTGCATTGCATGAAAGACGAATTCGAATTCCAACAATCCCATCCAATGCATCATTGCAACATATACTGAGACAAAGGCACGCGCTGCCTCTTTCACTCTTTAGGTCACCGATTCCCGCGACCAACAACCCGCAGCAGCCCCCGGCGCCGCCGATCCCCTTCCACCCGCTTCATCACCGTCGACAACGTGCTCCAATATGCCTCGGACGTGCCGTCCATGCAGCAGCGGCATCCGCCGCCGATCTCGCGCTCTCGCCGCCTTGCATCCGCCGCGGGCGGACTGATCGCCAGTGCCAGCGGGGGCAGCAGTGCAAGTGCCGCAGCCAGCGCAACCACCAAGGGTGGTCGACTTGCGGCGCAACCGCGCCTACCTCCGCGGACGACCAAGGTCAGCGAGAAATTGGTGCTACTCCCGGATACCGGCGGGGTGGGGGAACCGGAGGAGGAAGATGATGATGATGGTGAAGGGCGGGATGAGCTGGATCTCGTGGATGAGGAGCTTGTTCAGCGTCTAGCACGGGAGAGACATATTGACCCCGAGGCGATTCGGCATCAATTGCTTGCGCAGAAGAGGCTTGGTGGGGACTTTGGGGTTGATAATGAGATTGCGCCGTTGTTGGCTGAGGAGGAGACCTTGAGGAAGAGGCGTGTTGGGCCTGAGCGGGCGAAGAGTTATGCTGAGCGGTTGCCTAAGGCAAGACGGACGGAGAAGCTTGCTAGGGTGACGGCTTATTGTACGGCGCAGGCTTATAAGATGGGGTCTGTGGCTGCGTTTGTGAAGGATGCGCATGGGGCGAGGACGAAGCTTTATGATGATTGTTTGTACACGGCGTATCATTTGCCACTGTTACCGGGTCATGAGGGGTATCGACTGCGCAGTAGTCCTGTGCTGAAGTTCCCAGGTGGTCGGTCCTTGCTTGATGAGGAGATTGAGCGAAATGAGCTGCGTGATCATCATGAGGATTATATGGGTGAGGTTGAGGAGCATTCGGTTGTTGGGCATGGTCGTCATGAGGATGAGCATAACGCTGGAGCTTCGCCGGGTGGTGGGAATGGTCATGGGGAGAGACAGGAGCATCGAGAGGGATATCTTGATCGGATTTCTGAGGAGGATGCTCGGATTCAGGAAGGGCATGAAAATGCTACCAGTGCCGATGATAATGGTACAAAGCATAGCACTGCCCATTCAGAAGTCCAACAACCTCAAGAAACCCCGGAGCCGCGCCCTCGACGCCGTCGTCACAGCTCTGACGACGGGCATCTCCTCAGGGACCGGGCTTCCCCTCCATTACAGGCTGTATCGTCGCCCAGGCCAGAAACCCCAGCCCGGACTCTGTACAACGTCGCCGAGATGTTCGTCTTCAGCTATGGCGTGGTAGTCTTCTGGAATTTCACAGAACGACAGGAGAAAGATCTGCTGGCAGATCTAGCGTTTGCCACATCCTCGGCGACAGGGACGCCTATTCCGCTGGCGACGATGCCCCTTCACGAAGAAGATTTCGAGACGGAAGAGTTCCACTTCGAGTACTCGACGGAGATCTCTCGACCGCGTGTGTACAATGATATGATCACGCTCCGCAGCGGTGACCATATGATCAAGCTGGCCATCAGTCATGGCATTTCGCAGAGCACGAAATTGTGTTTCTTCGAAGAGGTGATGGCTCGCCAGATGGCCGATGCAAAGGACGTTCCGCGTCGACTAGCAATGACCGGAAAGCTAGGCATGAAGCGTGAAGAAGTCTTCCGTATTCTGGGTCGTCTTTTTAAGAGCAGAGTTGAGGTCAATCTTTGTAAGTCGTGATGTGTTTGTGCAAATCTTGTGGTACATGTCTTTTGCTAACTGTTTTAACCCCCACAGCATCGAATATGCTCGACGTCCCGAACTTCTTCTGGGAGAGCGAACCCAACTTATACCCTCTTTACATCGCCGTGCGCGAGTATCTCGAGATCAAACCGCGCATTCAAGTACTCAACGAGCGCTGCCGCGTATTCCTCGACCTCGCAGAAATTCTATCCGACTCGATTGCCGATAATCGAACTTCTCGTACGTCTTTCACCTACATCCCAGCCCAACCCCCCTTCCCACCCTCATCATACTAATCCACATCCCTCAGACCAAACCTGGATCATCATCGTCCTAATCATAATCTCCATCCTCGTCACAATCTCCGAAGTCTTCCTACGCTTCGGCCTCCTGCACGCCCGTGAAGGCGCCGCCACCAACCCTGCAGCCATCATTGCCCGTGCTATGGGCCACTCTCCTCGCGCGGTGCCGTCAGGGATATCATACTCTGCTGCTAATCCTCCGCCAGGCTGTATTTGCCCGTCTATCCCGTCTGCGGGTGGGTCTGATATGGGTATGAGCGGGATTATGGGACCGGGTCTTTGATTGGAAGGGTCTTGATAGGGTTAGTTAATATTGTACATGCACAATTTGGGAATGGTAATATGGTGTTTAATCTGGGATATGGTATGGATTGGAATGACAAAATATGGTGTTTCTTTTTACATGGATTTTGTCAACCACGAATCCAACCTTTCATTTCAATGTCATCCAATGTGACCTCTTCCAAAGCATTTAAGTCTCAGAGTCGGCATTCATCAGTACTGTCTCTAAACATCCCCGCCCACCTCCCGAATAACCTCCTCAATCCTCTCCCACGCAATCGCCCTCGCAAGAATCTGCACCCACCAATTCCCTACCCCATCCCTCCCCGTAACAGTAAGCAAATTCCGCGCAACATGCGGCCCCAACGGGGACGGCCCCGCCGTATTAATATAACTCGGTTTACAAGGTTCATCCCCTCCTCCCAACCCATTACCATTATCGACCCTCGCCGCTTTGAAATCCAACTCAAAGAACCGTGCACGATGCCAATTCGTACAAGTAATCGAAATCTGACGCGGATCGCCTACCAGGGGTAGATACCCTGTTTCCTGGAGAGTTTTCTTGCGTAGCGAGGACATTGCATTGACTTGTGTTGGGATGCGTTGTTCGTTTAGGGATGTGCGGAGAGCCAGGGCTGTTTTACTTAGAGGATTGCTTTGGAGGGATTGTGTTGTGAGAGATGTGCAGGAGGGGATTGTTGCGTTGCCGGTGTATGCGCCTGTTTGGGAGATGTTTAGGATGGAGCGGATGTCGAAGACGTTGGAGATTTGGATTAGTGTTGAGGGGGTTGGGTTTAGTGCGCTGATTAGGGTTTTGGAGAGATATGCGAGCAGGATGTCGCCTTCGCTGATGAAGATATTTTTGTCTTTGGAGGATTGTGGTGACGGTTGTGTTTTGAGCTCTTGGAGCGCTGTTTCTCGCATTTTTTGAACAAAGATGTTCGGGATTGAGATGACTTTATCCTGGATATCCGGGTACCAATATGTTTCCCACCAGCGGCAGAGTATAAAAACAGCCATCTGGAATTTAGTAAACGTCTTCGATGCAAGAACATGTTTTTCCGCGGGGACGTAGTCCGTTTTCGCCTCGAGAATATCTTCATCGAAGCCCAAGAAGGGCGGTACTTGATCTTCTCGACCTGATAGCACTGCAGTCCAAGCCTGGAAGAAGTATGATAGACCCATTGCGTCGAAGACGGTATGTAGAAAAGTCACTGTAATCAGCGTTGTGTCTGTGAATGTCACAACGTGTATGAAGAGCTGTGGGATGTCGGAGGAGAGATAGTCTTCGATTCCATTTGGAGCATTTTCATGCTTGGTTATTGAATTGAAGCTTGACATGCATCCAAGGACGGTGATTTGGTTTGTTTCTTGTGTTGATGGAATTTGCGAGGCGAGGGGATGCAAAGAAATTGGGTTTGCATGGTTGGCAGTGGTGAAGATGAAGCCTGGTCGGTCTTTTGTGAATTTTGATGGAAGATGGTATTCTAGTTTGCCGAGTTCCTGTTGATGGATTCGTTAGTTGGACTTGATTGTGACTTGGGTAGCTGTTTATTTACATTTTGGCGGAGCCGAGCTCCTAATTTCTTCCAGTCTCCAATTTCTAGGAGACGCTCTACAGAATCGTGGAGCTTTTTGGTGTCTAGAACTTCCTCGAGGCGTAGGGTCACGTTTAGACAAATTCCGCGAGTATAGGGGACATCGTCCCAAAAGTGGAATGGGATTCTTGTGTCGTTTGCGGCTGCTTGGGAAGTTTCTTCGGACGCCATTGTGTTGCTACAGGAAAGTAAAGGTGCGTATTGTCTGTGTAGTCGTATTTCAGGAAATTTTGAATAGAGATTCGATACGACTCATTGGAAATGAAGTAGGTATAGCTGTGATGTAGATTTACGGGGCTGACCTAGTTGGTTACATTTGCTAACTCAAAGCGATAAGGAATAAGCTAAGATCTTTTCAAATCAAGAGGGTAAGCTGGGGGCGAAAAGCCACTAGGTTGAAGAATGTCAGATATAAGACGAGGCCGGCAATATGTATGCAAGTGAGCAGCCAATAAGCCCTAGTACAAGCCCAGGCTTATGGCTTTCATATTTAACCGGCCGGGGTCGGTCGATATGCGTGCCAAAACGGGAAGTCAAGCCAGGCTATCTTAGTGGGCTATCTTAGTGGAAGGTAAAGATTCTTCAGAAAATCGAAGCATACCTTGTCGTCGAAAGAGCACAATGAAATGGATAGTCCCAATAAAGAAGATACGACAGTGAAAGGGTTTGTCGAATAGCATTCTCCCTGAATTGATGCAAATAGCCTGACCTTTTGATAGAGATGATTCTATTAATCCTCCTACTCAAGAATCAACAACTGCGGAGCTAGAGAAAGATCTTGAACCCGGCAACTATACACACGAAAATGAGAAACATTCAAATGGAGCACAAGCAGAGACTCAACCTAACGGAGAGGATACTGAAGAGTCATCGAACTATCTCAATGGTTCCCGATTATACATTCTCTCCGCTGCCTTCACAATGGCCGGCATCATGCTGGCCATTGATGGAAGCATTCTTTGTGAGTCTTGACCATGTGCACTCACACATATCTCATTTTCATCATAACTAATCTCGAGTTACTGATAGCTACGGCAATACCGCGAATAACCAGCGAGTTCAATTCAATCGATGACATCGGCTGGTACGCCAGCGCATATCTTCTTGCCCAAATGTCCCTTCAACCTACCTTCGGCCGTGTATACATCTACTTCGAAGCAAAGATTATGTTTCTGATATCATTGTTCATGTTTGAAGTGGGCTCGGTCATCTGCGCCGTGGCACCTAGTTCTCCAGTTCTCATTCTCGGGCGCGCCATTGCAGGCGCTGCTGCAGCGGGAATGTTGACAGGGAACCTGGCAATCTTTGGACAGGTTGTTCCACTGCGGAATAGACCTCGAGGCATGGCTATCATGACCGGGTTATACTCCATTGCAACACTCGCGGGACCAACTGTCGGTGGATTACTGACGGACTCGCGACTGACTTGGCGCTTTTGTTTTTGGATCAATCTGCGTAAGTGATTTCTAAGACAAGCTAACAGCAAGGCATTCAAAACTTACTTTGGCTACAGCGTTTGGCTTCATTGCGGCAGTGATTGTTATTTTCATTCTGCACCGAAAGCCAGGAAAACTTGCCAATTTACCTTTGAAAGAGAAGATTGGGCGCCTTGATTTAGCGAGTGCATCGGTTCTCATAGCAAGTCTAGTGTGCCTGTTTCTCGGGCTGCAATGGGGTGGCTCGACGGACCCCTGGTCTGCGCCTCGTGTTTGGGGCTGCTTGATTGGGTTCGCGCTACTGTGTGCTATCTTTATTGGACTCCAAGCTCACCGGAAAGAAAGGTAAGTTAGGCCCGATCGATTGAGTGCCTGGGCTTTTGTCCTCTAACTCATGACTTGAACAGAGCAACTATCCCGCTTCGACTCTTGCAACAAAGAACCGTAGCTATTTGTTGCATATTCTCCGGATTATATGGCGTTGCCATCGTAACACACAGCTATCTCCTACCAATCTGGTTCCAGGGAGTGAAAGGTACTGACGCCACCCTGTCCGGGGTGTACATGCTGCCGTTCACAATAGCCAGCACAATCGCCGTTCTAGTGGCTGGATTTTCCATGACAGCATCAGGCCACTATGTACCCTTCATGTGGGTCGGCTCGTTGATCTATGTTGCGGGGAGTGTCCTATACGCGACCTTGAAAACTAACAGCAATGCCGGAAAATATTTGGGCTACCAGATTCTCGCTGGCGCAGGATTCGGTGCCGCGATTCAAGTCACCTTCATTGGGGTCCAAGTGGTCACCCCCGCAATTGACATGCCCACCGTCTGCGCACTGGAGGTATTCTTTCGCCAACTCGGTGGGTCTGTTGGGATTAGCGTGGCGCAGAGTATCTTCCTAAACACACTGACAAGTCATCTCCGGAGCATTTCTGGCATCGACCCGGAAGTTGTCATTCACTCTGGAGCCATCGAAGGATCATGGTCCAACGAGCTGATGACTTCTTCCACAATCAATTTGGTCAAGGACGCATTGAACACGGCAATCACTAAAGCTTTTCTTTTGCCAATTGGGGCCACGGCTGTTGCGGCTGTGTTTAGCCTGGGCATGGAGAGACGCCAAATTCAGGACGACAGGGTTCTTTCTCCGGGGAAGGGGACTGGGGTTAGCGAAAACGAGGTCATTTCTCCGGATAAGCGGCCCGCTGGGGAATCGACTAGCAATCCTCCACTAGAGGAGCACACCGTGTGCGAGAACGAGACGAAAGGGGGAAAAGGAGAGTGAAGAATAAGCGCTTACGCCGTAACCACAAGGCTGGCGGCCCGGGCCTGAGAAGAAATCGAGTTGTTGTGGGTACGGAGTACACGGTCCGGATCTACAAAGATTAAGGAGTTTCGGGAGTTTTCTGAAGCTTGATCCTGGCGTGTAAAGAGAATCCATGGACCTAAGGACTAATGAGATCGAAGACTCTTACTCCAGTCCTCCTAATGCGTCCGGGAACTCGATTTAATTTCATTTGTAGCAAACACTATCGAAACAGACGGGTTTTGATAATTCCACGACTAGAAATTTTCCCTTCAGTTGGAATTAGATCTATCACGTTCCGGGGGACACTAATAATGTGTTCTAGCGTAAGATACAGCCTTGCTCAGCCCATAACCCGTTGCCAATATGCCCAACCAAATTGCAGCACCTCTCCACCAGTATGGTGCCCAGCTAGACTTCATCGAAGCTCTGTCGTGGACTTGGGGGAATGGCTTTTCAGGCACTGGGACGTCCAGGAATTTACACAGCGGCTCCCAGCCGTCCTTCATGTTGAAGAACAGCAATCGGTCCTCTGGCACGACTCGCTTTAGATAATCCGAGTGAATCTCCATGAAATCTGATTGAAAGGGTCTGTTAGATAGAGATTTTCTCCAATCGAATACGGATACTTACGAGGGCCTAATGGCTCAAATTCTGGGGGTAGATCTTCCTTCTTCGCTTCAAAATTGCCAACTTCCACGCCAATGAGTACCTCAATGTTGGCTGAACCAGCTGTAGAAGGATGAACAACGGATTGTCAAGTGTGTTGATGAGCTCCTGGTAGCTCTCCCACCATCGGTTGGGCTCGCGAACTGTACAAATGACCTTTGCGTCTGGATACAATCGAACAAGTTCTTCGACAAAGAATATCGCTGGAGCATCGGTAGTGGCAACATATCCAGCTAACAATTCCTTCAACGTGTCATCGACTTCTTCCTGCGAGACGTTTTTTCCTGGGTCCAAGACTTTCGTCCATCCTTTGATGATATCTAGGAAGAATTTCAGCATTGAGTTGCGACACTTGTTAGGAAGCTTTGCCTACGCTCTTTCCCTCTCAGGCAAGCTGAACCTCCATGGCAGACATCGCCGTGCAAAGCCCACGACAGAGCGAGTGTGAGCGAAATTGTCCCCGTGCGAGGCAATCCAGCTGCAATCACCTGTAGAGTGCGGGTTGGGTCATTGGGTGGCTCTCCAGCGAACGGATCCCTCCACCGTTTTTGTTCTGTCGACTCCTCCATGTAAGGATCTTGGTCTTCCTCTCACAAAGAAGCAAGAATGTCAAGGGCTTGATTGAGGATGGCAAGGGGAATTTACCACAGTCTGGAAGTGGCTGTAAATGATTAACTATTCTGTCACGGAACATGACTCGACAGGACATCCTATCAGTACAGTCAAATTTCTGCTAGTGATTGGTAGATGTAAACATATCTCTGACATCTCGGGAGGACTCCTAAGTTGTGGCTTGAAGCTCTGCAACACCCCAGGAACTCGGCGGGGATTCGAGTCAATCTCCAGACCTTAGCGTATGCTTACATGCATTAGTCCCATGGATCATAAGAGGGTCCTACTAAGGCATGCGGTGTGGAGAGATCCAAGATCGGGTATGTCCCGGTCAGCCCGTGATAGATTCGGGATCCCTGGCGCCACCAATGGGGGCCGTTTCTCGGGCAGCAAGTCCCACGAGCTTAGAGCCTAGGAACAGGATATGGGGGCTATCTACCCCGGTAATTGGCTGAGAGTGGATTAATTTAGCCGGTAGCCGTGGAGGGCCGGAGGAGAAGCAATTACATGGGTATTCCTGCTCTTTGTTGGAAAGGGTACAGATGCATCCTCATCACACTCTAAAGCAAGACTTCTATCCCTGATACTGGACTGTGTTGTTTAATACATCTCCAGGAGCTTGCTCACTGCGATAAACACTTGAGAGTCTCGATCTTCGACAACCCCGTCCTTCTACTCATAGATCAACGCAATGGCTGTTCCGCTTGTGTGCGCGCTCAACAAATGCCCCATCGAATGGGGCTACGTACACTATCAGCCCTCAGTCGGTGGAAATGCTTTCATTTGTGCAGCTTTTGGATTGCTGGCTGCCCCGGCTCTCTACCTGGGTATCACCCACAAAGTCAAGCTATTCACGTTCTGCTTCGTGATGGGACTGCTTGGTGAAGTAATAGGATACATCGGGAGAATACTTTTACACAACAATCCGTTCAGTAAAGACTACTTCCTCATATATTTGATCTGCACGACTATCGCGCCCACATTTACTGCCGCCGCCGTCTACTTGACGCTAGCTCGGATTGTGGTCGTGTATGGGGAAGGGATCAGTCGACTCCGCCCTCGAACGTACACGCTGCTCTTCAGTGGCTTCGATCTCATCGCTTTGGTGGTTATTGCAGTAGGAGGAGGTATGGCAGCCGTTGTAGTTTTGCAATGGAAGGTCAGCAAGTACCTGAATTCCTTTGGGTAGCAATTTCAAGTATATTAACACGCCAATGATTTTCTAGATCGATCGTGGAACGCACATCATGGTTGCTGGCCTTGCGGTCCAGGTTGTCAGCCTGGTAGTCTTTCTTGCTCTTTGCTTCGAATATTCTCTACGAGTACGGAAATATCGGGGAGAGCTGAATCCCAAGTACTCTGTTCTTCGTGAAACACCCCGTTTCAAACGATTCTTGTACGCCCTCGCTACCGCAACTATCTTACTGTTCGTTCGAGCCGTGTACCGAGTTGCAGAGCTTTCTGGCGGATTCAGAGGCAAGCTCGCTCAAGATGAGGTTTTGTTCATGGTTCTTGACGGGGCGATGGTCCTACTGGCATGCATTATCTTGGTCGCATTCCATCCCGGACCAGCCTTTGGGGGTGTTTGGAAGGACGCAACTTTCCGCTGGGGTTCGAAAAAGCCAGTCGATGAGTCGATGATGCACGATATTCCGACGGAGTCAGTTTCCTACAACGGAAAGCACTGATCTAGGCAGTGGTGCAATGACTCCGAGGTCAGTTTTCGTCGATGGGTACTAAGAATCTGTTTACCTCATATTTAGCCAAAAGAGAGGAGAAGCTCTAAAGCAGTTGTTCAATCATCCCGAGTTCTAAGATCAGCCAATCGGTCCAGCCATCTGTATGCTTGAACTTCTTCTCTTCCGGAAGGCGGTTATAATTGTAATTAAAATCATCTTCTTTCGTGGCTGAAGCATCATCTCTTAGTCTATCATCCTATTCGTGACTAATGAGATGATTGAGATGTTTTGTGGGGGTTCAAGCTCATGGGCCCCACTGTACAAGGGTCAACATGCAATTGAACGAACATTCAGATAACACGCCTGAATAGGAAGTTCATAGATGCCAACGATGGTCCAATCTACCAATTCGTCGTATTCCATCAATGCCTCAAAGATATCTTTTCACCAGCCTTGCCCAAAGCCAACGTGGCCATGTGTCGAATAGTAGCTAGGTTTACTTTCCCTGCCACTCCTAGTACGACGCCACCATGCAGAGCCCAATCCTGAAAATTTCCTAGTCCTTGGTTGTCCTAGCTCTTATGCAAATATCTTACTCTCTTCAAGCCTTGCGGATAAGCAGCCATCCAAAATAGCATTCGTGAGACGGAATCTCAAAGTACACTACGATTTCCTCAAATCTCTACGGAATGCCCTCCGCTGGGTCGATACCAATGCAACGCTGACGGGTCTTTGGATCCATTATCTTTCTTACCGAACATACGCACGGTACAATTGCCGACCCGTATAGCCGCAGAAAATTTTGGAAGGAATGAGGCGCAGAACTAGAGCGCCATTCATCACGGAGAGATAGCATTTTGGGTCAGCAATGGGTAAATGACCGAGTTGGGAGTCATCTCGGCCGCATCGTCTGATTTCTTAGGGGACTATCCGCGTGAGATTAGAATGGACTGGAACTTCACACATATTGATACGGTTTTGGCCCCCATCGTGGCCTTGGGAGCTTGATGGCAGAGATGGTAGCTATATAGAATGCTGCAAGTAGCACGAGGAACCTGACTTCATCACGACATTCTTCAATGATCTGTCGAAAGCGATCGTGCTGAGCCAAAAAAATCTTATCTATTTCTTCACAAATAAGCCTATCATGTCTGAGCTCGCTCCAATTGCCGTCATCGGCATGGGGTGTCGACTCCCAGGGGGTGCAAGCAGCCCTGAGAAGCTCTGGGAGATGCTTGCAGAAGGCCGGAGTGGATGGGGTGAAGTTCCAGCAGAACGTTGGAACTGGAAATCATTCTATCACCCACACAATGAAGCCAAAGAGTCACTCAATTCAAAGAGTGGTTACTTCTTGGACCAAGACATTGGCGCATTTGATGCCAAATTCTTCAACATTGCCTCATATGAGGCTCATGCAATGGACCCGCAACAGCGCATTCTGTTGGAGACAACATATGAGGCACTAGAGAATGCCGGTATCTCTCTGGACAATATCAAGGGTTCCAACACATGTGTTTATGTTGGTCTGTATGCCCGTGACTATGATCGCATGGGATTCAAAGATCTCCCCCAAATTACCAAGCTTCACATCACCGGAACAGGAGAAGCTGTTGTTTCGAATCGAATTTCGTACCTTTTTGACCTCAAGGGCGCGTCTGTCACAGTTGATACAGGATGTGTAAGTACAAGATTTTTTGTCTTTGATTGTTCTGAGAAGTACTGGCCTAATACTCTTATAGTCTGGAAGTATGGTTGCACTACACCAGGCATGCCAGAATCTACGGACTGGGGAGTCAAACATGGCCATTGTAGGAGGAACACAACTCCTCCTTCACCCGGATCAAGCTATCGCAATGAGTACGGTCGGGTAAGTACTAGAAGATTTAAGATCTACTCCTTCGGCATACTAATTTTTGATAGCATGGTGAACCCCCACGGTCGATGCTTCGTCTTCGACAGTCGAGGTTCCGGCTATGCACGAGGTGAAGGTGTCGGCACAATCGTTCTCAAGCGCTTGGACGATGCCATCGCGGCTGGTGACCCTGTCCACGCAGTTATTCGTAACTCTGGATTGAACCAGGACGGTAAGACGGCAGGAATTTCACTCCCCAACCCAGATGCCCAGGCGGCTCTCATGAAATGGGTCTACTCCTCCGCCGGAGTGGATCCGCGTAACACAGTATATGTGGAGGCTCACGGAACAGTAAGTCAATTCCAGGGAATTCTGAAGTCATCTGTGATCATTGATGCTGACTATACTAGGGAACGCAAGCAGGTAAGCAGGTTACTTTCAATTATCTATTAGTGGCTAATGCAGGATCTGAATAGGAGACAACGCGGAAATTTCATCTATCAATCAAGTCTTCTGCGAGGAGGCTGGACGAAAGTCAGATATCTATGTTGGATCGGTCAAATCCAATATTGGTCATCTGGAAGCTTCTAGCGGTATTGCTGGTCTGATTAAAGGTATCATGATTGTGAAAAAGGGCTTCATCCCTCCAAACCTAGATCTTGAGACTCCAAAGCCGAGTCTCAAGCTTGATGAGCGGAAAATCAAGGTGCGAACGACACACTCGTTGAGCAAAGACTTTAGAACTGATTTTTCCATGTTCAGATTCCTGTTCAGCTTACTCCTCTGCCCGAGCCAGAGCAACCTGGCCCGAGCCGAGTTTCTTTGAACAGTTTTGGCTACGGCGGAACTAATGCGCACGTCATTCTCGAGCCAGCTCCAGCTGTGCACCTCAATGGATCTGCAACTAATGGAGTCCAGGATGACCTTGAAGTCAAAGGCATCTCGAATGGCGTTGAGGACGGGGCCCACCAGCCAAACGGTAACGGGACTCATGCCAGCTTTGATGAGGCCCCGCAAGCCAACCCTCAGTTATTCATCCTCAGTGCTACTTCTGAAAAATCCCTTGTTGAAGCTGCCAAGAATGTGCAGAGCTGGATCTCTACCAAGGCTTCAGAAGAAGACTGCCTCTCGGATCTTGCATACACGTTGAACGTTCGGCGATCACTCTTGCCGCTCAGGCTGAGTGTTGTCGCTTCGACCCCAGATGAACTTGTTTCTGCCCTGGAGTCAAAGAATCTCCGAATCACAAAACTGCCACACTCTGTTTCGGTGGCCTTTGTCTTCACTGGTCAGGGAGCGCAGTGGTATGCCATGGGAAGAGAGTTACTGAGCATCAGCTCTGCGTTCAAAGACTCGATTCTCCAGTCAGACAAATTGATTCAAAGTTTTGGTTCTGAGTGGAGTCTCGTGGAGGAACTCTCAAAAGATGAGCAATCCTCGAGAGTGAGTGACAGCGAGTTGTCTCAGCCTTTAACCACAGCCATCCAAGTTGCTCTGGTTGATCTGCTTGCCACTTTGGGTGTCACTCCGCAGTATGTCTGCGGTCATAGCTCGGGAGAAATTGGAGCAGCCTATGCAGCTGGCGCCCTCACTCTCGAGGCTGCGATTGAAATGTAAGTTTAGAAGACCATCTAACTTCCTGGTTCTGGATTTGATCTGACAACTATCAATTTAGTGCCTACCGCCGTGGACTGTGCTCAACTGCAGCCAAAAAGGCAAACTCCACCAAAGGATCCATGCTGGCCGTGGGCGTTGGTGAGGCCGAGGTTTTGCCATACATCCGGCAAGTGCAGGACGGCCTTGTCACTGTTGCTTGCGTCAACAGCCCAGATAGTACCACGATATCTGGAGATGAAGCTGGCATTGACGAATTGAGCACAATCTTGAATGATCAATCCATCTTCAACAGAAAGCTCAAGGTGGACACAGCCTATCACTCACACCACATGAAGAAGATCGCAGACCAGTACCTCGAGTCCTTACAACATGTCCATACCGGCACCCCACGGAGCAATGTTACTTTCTATTCCTCCGTGGTAGGAGAGAAAAAGGTGTCGAATTTTGGACCTCAATACTGGACAGACAATCTTGTGTCCAAAGTCCGATTCAGCGATGCCATGAAACTCCTGGCCGAGGATATGGCACGCTCGAAATCGTCCAGCAATGTCGCCAATTTCTTTGCGGAGATCGGCCCACACGGTGCATTGTCGGGACCCATCAGGCAGATCATGGCCAAGCTCAATATCAAGAACTTCAAATTCACTTACGCATCTGCTTTTGTCCGGAATAAGCATGCCCTGCAGTCTGTGCTGGAGCTGACCGGAAAGCTCTTTGAATCTGGCTGTGGTATCGAGTTTGAGAAGATCCTTGCCTTGCACAAGACCAAGAAATGGACCGCGATCGGTGATCTGAGCCCGTACCCATGGGATCACTCGCTATCGTATTGGTACGAGTCTCGGCTCAGTCGGGATCACCGCCTGCGACAATTCCCATACCACGATCTTTTGGGACTGTGGGACGTGGGGAGCACTATCCACGAGCCGAGGTGGCGGTACCATCTCAATGTCGATGCGCTTCCGTGGTTGAGACATCATGTTGTCGATGGTTTCATGATCTTCCCCGGAACTGGATACATCTGCATGGCCATCGAAGCAATGAAGCAAATCTTCCAGCTTCGAAAGACACCTGGACAGATAACCAAATTCCACCTCAAGAATGTGGTTCTATCCAAGCCGATCATTGTTCCAGACCAACGACCGGATAGTTTCATCCCGGATGTGGAAGTTCAACTTACCTTGAGTCGCATGAAGACCAATGATGGTAGTCGATGGGAGACATTCAGAGTCTTCTCGTACTCGCCTGAAGGCTCCGGGTCATGGAATGAGCATTGTTCCGGTCAAATTACTGTTGACATGGATTCCAAGGTTGACGAGGTTGAGGGAACTCGAGAGGAAGAATTCCTAGTTTCTTCCTACAAACAGAAATTCGAAGACATTCAGCAAGCGTGCCATTTCGATGCCACAATCAATCCTCAGAAGTTCTACAACGACCTTCGAGAATCTGGAAATGACTTCGGCTCGACTTTCACCTGCATGACCGAGATGCAACTAGGTCGCCATCAAGGTTGGGCCAAGGTCGAGGTCCCCGATGTCCCAGCCTGCATGCCTCGCCAGTTCTTGCAGCCCCATGTGATTCACCCATCACTCTTGGACTCTTTGAACCATCTTGCAGTTGTCTTGTTCAAGAAGGAGTGCAGCAATGCACCACTCATGGCGACTTTCTTCGGAGATATCATCATTGCTGCGGATATAACTTCTACTCCTGCCGATGAACTGATCGTTGCTCTCGAGATGAACCCCGAGGGAGTGCGTTCAGCATCTGGAAACACATACGCATTCCAGCAGAAAGAAGATGGAGAACGCTCTCTTGTTCTGCATGTGACAGACTGGCAGCTGAAGGCTGTTGGAGAGGCCCAGGCTAATAATGGAGAGACCCCATTCCATCGCAAGATGAGTTATCGGATGCACTGGCAGCCCGACGTGTCTTTCCTCAACCCGAAGCAACTTACAGTCTCTGCTCCAATTGACGAGAAACCTCTCATTGCCACGACAGATGCCTCTGAGGACTTGAAGATCGCCGAGAAACTTACATTTGAGCAAATCATTGCCTTGAATGAGCGCGCAGCGGTGATCTACATTCGAGAGGCGTTAGCCCAGGTTTCAGCACAGGCAGAATCCGTGACTGCTCCTCACCTCGCGAGACTTTTCGATTGGATGAAGGCTTCGAGCGAGTCAGAAGTCTGCAAGTCGATGATCAAAGGATTGAGTGCTTTGGAGGAGGAACTCATTCTGCAGAAGTCTTTGATCTCCGGTCTTGAAGGACTGATGCTGTCACGTATCGGCCTCAATCTGGCATCTCTCCTCAACGGAGAAACTGACGCCATTGAGCTGATGCAGGAGGATAGTCTTGTGTCGAGATTTTACGTTGAAGACCTGTTCTCGCAAAGTCACCAGTACTTGGTGAAATACCTGAAGTCGATCGTATACAAGAAGCCACACATGAAAATCCTTGCAATTGGTGCTGGTATGGAAGACGGTATTGCTACTCTGTTGCGTGCGATCGATCGACCAGAGGGTCTGATGGTTGATCACTTCTATCTTGCTGATAGCTCTTCGACGGCCCTGGAGCGCGCGAAACCTCTTTTGCAAGATTGGGCCCATTCCATGGAGTTCAAGGTTTTGGATCTTGATAATGACCTCAAGGATCAAGGCTTCGAGGTCGGAGGGTACGACATGGTCATAGCAGCCAACACTCTCTATTCCGTGAAGAACGTTGCCACAGCGTTGAACCAAGTTCATCAGTTGATGAAGCCGGGTGGTAAACTGGCGATGGTTGAATTAATTCGGCCACCAACACTGGCTATCGAGACTATTTTCGGAGTTTTGTCTGGGTAAGCACCCTGAAGTTCACATAATCATCCGTTTAGCAAGTCACTAACACTTCACAGATGGTGGGCTGCTGAAGACAATCGCCAGAGTTGTCCCCTACTTTCCGAGTCGCAATGGCATGATCTGCTGCTGGAAAGCTCTTTCAGTGGCACCGATATTGTGATGAATGAAAATGAGGGTCCGAAATCAAGATCTGCCATGATTGTCTCCACTGCTTTGGGCCAAACTGAGATGGAGAAAACTGTGTCCTCGCAATGCGTCAAGCTTCTCTCATTCAATAGGTGGTGTCCGGCATTCACAAAGTTCGCAGAGGACTTGTCATCAGCTCTCAGTCAACGAGGCCTGGATTGTTCAACCAGCACTCTGAATCCTAAAGCCATCGAACAAGGCACCACTTACATCATTCTTGATGACGTTGAAAATGCTCTTTTGCTAAGCCCTTCGTCTGATGAGTTCGAAGCGCTGAAGACTCTTTTCATTACGAGCAGGTCTCTCCTTTGGATCAGCGGACAAGAAAAGGTCACCCAGAATGGCACCGCGGCGAAGGGTCTCATCAACGGCATGGCTCGTGTGGCCCGACGTGAAAACGAGGGAGTCAAGTTCATCACCATCGACATACAGCAGGATCTTATAGGCTCAACATCAGAGATTACCAAGCAGATTCTGGACATTGCAGAGAGCTCCTTCTGGCCTCCCTCTGAAACGGAACAGTCTCATGAACATGAGTTTGCAATCCAGAATGATATCGTCATGATCCCTCGAGTCCAGCCCGACACCAAGTTCAACGAATGGATTGACCGTGTAGTGGGAGATGATCGCCTTGATACGCTTCCTTACCACCAGTCCAATCGCAGCTTGAAGCTTCACGTGGAAACCCCCGGCCTTTTGAGCAGTCTCCGCTTCGTGGAAGACGATTCTCTGGCCTTGCCTATGCGCGCGGATGAAATCGAGATTGAGGCAAAGGCGTACGGTGTCAACTTCAAGGATGTCTTCATCGCTCTTGGTCAAATGCTTCCTGGCGTCAACATGATCGGAGAAGTCGCTGGTGTTGTAACAGCCGTGGGCTCCGCCATGCAGGGCCGATTCAATGTAGGAGATCGAGTTGCTGGCGTTGGCGCTCAGCCTTTCACCAGCAGAGCCAGAGTCAAGGGGTTGATGTCTTGTCGACTTCCTGAATCGGTCACTTTCACCGTCGGTGCATCAATTCCCATCATCTATATGACGGCCTATCACTGCATTGTTGAGGTGGCCCGTCTCCGAAAGGGTCAAAGCATCTTAATCCATGCAGCATCCGGTGGTGTTGGTCAAGCCGCAATTCAGTTCGCGCAACATATTGGAGCTGAAATCTTTGCAACTGTCGGAAGTGCAGCCAAGCGTCAGCTATTGATTGACCATTACAACATTCCTGAGGATCATATATTCTCGACCAGATCAAGGAGTTTCAAGCACGGCATCTTGCGTCTTACCGGTGACAAGGGTGTAGACGTTGTCCTCAACTCTCTCTCAGGTGAATGGCTCAATGATTCTTGGGAATGCGTGGCTCGTCTGGGTACATTCGTTGAAATTGGCAAAACGGATATTTACAAGCGAAGCCACCTCAGCATGGCACCATTCGATCGAAGCATTACCTTTGCAGCTGTTGATCTGGTAGTCCTGTTTGAGACACAGATTGAACGGATGAACGATGAGTTCCAAACAGTCATGGGAATGTTTGAGTCAGGCATTCTCACACCCGTGGCTCCAGTCACAGCCATCCCTGTCTCGAATATCGAAGAGGCTTTCCGCTTGATCGCTTCTCGAAAGCACACGGGCAAAGTCGTCGTTGAAGCTGAATCAGATGCTCTCGTGAAAGCAGTTATTGCTAAGCCTGAGCCGTTGCAACTTGATCCGTCTGGATCCTATGTTGTAGCCGGTGGTCTTGGTGATCTAGGTAAAAGGATTTGCCGACTTCTGGCGATTCATGGTGCAAAGCACATTGTGACCCTGTCTCGTCGGTCTCTTTCCGATGAGGATCGACAGGCTTTCGAAGCTGACATGGCTCAACTTGGTGCAACACTGCACATTGTCATGTGTGATATCATTGACGAGTCCTATATGGCGGAGGCTGCGAGTATCTGTCAAGAAAGTCTGCCACCAGTCAAAGGTGTCATCCATGCCGGCATGGTTCTTCGGGTTAGTAACGAGAATTTCCTCTTCCATCAATTTCACAAACTAATTTACCTCACAGGATCATCCTCTCGAGCTCATGACTCCGGACGACTATCTGGGTGCAACCAAGCCAAAGACCCAAGGCACCTTGAACTTGCACTCAAGCTTCCAGGGACCTGCGCTAGACTTCTTCATCACGCTTTCCTCCATCACATGTATTGTCGGCAAGACTGGTCAAGCAAACTACTCTGCTGGAAATGCCTTCCAAGATGCGTTCGCTCATGCCCATGCTGGAAAGTCCCATACACGATACATCTCGCTCAACCTCGGTGCCATTGACGGCTCTGATGCTATCACATCTTTGCCTATTCGCCAGCAAGAGCTAATGCGTCAAGGTGCAATTCTGGTCAAATTTGAGGAACTCTTCAAGGTCCTCGAGTATGCAATGGGTCCTCAAGCAGCTCTCGATGAGTGCGTTCAATCCATCATGGGCTTTGACCGACAGTCTATGGAGACAGTGCAGGATACCTTTGGACTGAGTAACCCCATGTTCAGCCAAGTGCCTTATCTTTCGGATCAAAACAGTTCCGGCGATGGGGCATCCGACAAGGTTGACACGGAGAAGGCAATTCGGAATTCCGCTACCATTGCGGAAGCTGAGGAAATTATCACTCACGCCATTGCTGAAAAATTTGCTCTCTTCATGGACCGAGCGATTGAAGATGTCAACCTTGACCAGTCACTTGCTGCTTTCGGCCTCGATTCACTGGTCTCAATCGAATTGAAGAACTGGATGGTTCGAACATTCCACGTCACTTTGCAGACATCGGAGATTGCAGATGCACTTAGCGTGGTTGCGCTGGCAAAGACAATTACATTGCGTTCCAAGTTGATCAGCGATGAACTACGCGGTACTCCTGCCAGCTCCGATGAGACCGAAGAAGCGCCCGTTGAGCAGGCCGCAGTTGAAGAAGCTTCCGGTCCAAACCACAGTCTTGAATGCTGTCGATATGCAAAGGATCTTCCCAAGCAGCCGCTGATGGATTTAGACGAGGCCCTGGGCATGATTTCAGGCAGCACTCGTCATTTCGCTACAGAGGAAGAGTACACAGCCCTCTGCCAGGCGATTGAGACATTCGGACAGCCAGGAAGCACAGGCCGTCAATTGTATGAGAAACTTGTCACCATGGCGAGCGATCCAAAGGTGGACAACTGGATGGTCGACTTCCTGACAGATGCGACATTCCTCAGGAAACGATTCCCCCTGGTTCCTCTCTCAAGCTTCTTCGCCACACACCACGACGCTGCAGTTCCCCATCCCCAGGCAGAACGAGCTGCTTTGATCGCGACAACTGCGTTCCGGTTCAAGGAAGCGGTTGATGCTGGTACCCTGGAGCCACATTGGTATTTCCATATCCCATCTTGCATGGATTCTTGGCAATGGCTTTTCAACACCACTCGTGAGCCCCAGTTGGAAGTTGATGTTATGAGACAGTACCCTGGAAACGACTACTGCGTCGTGCTCCGCCGGGGTCATGTCTTCAAGGTTGCACTCAAGAATGGCACTGAGCCTGTCTCATACGCCACTATCAAATCTCAATTCGATGAGATCTTGAAGAATGTTCAAGATGAGGGTTTCTGGACAAGCATACTGACCAACGATAACCGAGATTCCTGGGCCACGGTAAGTGCACGACCCTTCACGGAGACAAACCTATATTCTAACAATATCCAGATCCGCGAGACACTCATTTCAATGAGCGACACAAACGCAGAATGCATCCGAGTCATCGAGCAAGCACTCTTCGTCATCTGCCTCGACAACGGCGCACCAACAACCAGCTCTGATCGAATCCGCAAGGCCTACCTCGGCGACGGTTTCAACAGATGGAACGACAAGGGCCTGCAATTCATCATCTTCGAAAACGGTTCCTCCGGGTACCAAGTCGAACACACCATGATCGACGGTCTAACCGTGCACCGCATGAACGAATGGATCCACGAATCCATCCGCTCGCACATCCCTAACCAAGACCACACGAACGGCACATCCAACGGTATCCACCCAACCCTCGAAGAATACACCCTCACCACCACCCCAAGCATCGACTCACACATCCTCGCCGTCCGAAACTCACACCTCCAAACGACCTCATCCCGCGAATACTCCTACCTCACCCTTTCCCACTTCGGCAAAGACTTCCTCGCCCGTCACGGCTGCCCCATCAAATCCGTCTTCGACGTCACAATCCAACTCGCCAGCAATCTCTACTTCGGCCACAACCCCGCCTCCTGGGAACCAATGTCAATGGCACACTTCCACAAAGGCCGAACAGAGATCTTCCAAGGCGTTCTCCCCTCCGTAGCCCAATTCTGTACCACCGCAACAGACACGGCCGTCCCCGCGGTCCAACGACGCGAGATGCTCATCCGTGCTGCGAACGAGTACACGGCCGGACTGCAGAATTCAGGCAAGGGGAATAATTATTTCCGTCTTATGACTGTTTTGGAGGGGATGTGGCCGGTTGAAGAGGAGGAGTTGGCGCCGTTGTTTAGGGATCCGGTTTGGTTGAGGACGTATCCGAGGTTTATTATGTCTGGGTTGACGGATGGGGGGTCGTTGGATTCGGCGTTTGCGTTGGTTGATCCGGAGGGCGTTTGGATTTGTTATTCTATTGGGGAGAATGAGTGAGTTTTCTTTTCTTGGAGATGGATGATGAGAAGAAGAAGGAGCACTGGCTAACATGTTTAATTTCTAGGGCACGCTTTTCTATTGTTGGGCCTGTTGGCAAGGTTTCCAGGTTTGAGGAAGTGTTGGATGAGGCTACGGCTCTTGTCAAGACACTGGTCGAGTCGAGTTAGTTATGATGTGTGCGAGAATGGGTTTTTGGGCTTTCAGGCGTTGGATTCGTTTACCAATTGGGTTCGATTTTGGATTGATTTGAGTACTTGAAGAATGTTGTTTACGATTAAAGAAGATTGTAGTTTCCATTGACATCATCTACCATCAAACACACTACGCATTTACGAAAGGAATCAAATAAATGACCAATCCAAAATCTCAGTTGAAATGGACTAAAGCCGAATCATGCTAAATATAAAACACAGAGACATTAGATATCAGTACAAGGGCGCAGGTAAAAGAAGGAAGCCATCCAAGAAGCCCCTTCTTCTGCAAAAGCCCATTTTCGTTTCGTTCGCACATTTTTGCCTCGCTCCTTTATCCCGTTTAGAATTTCCCCATTCTTCGCGTCTATTTTTCCTCAATTTAACCGGTAACCTTGAAGATGGACTCGGCCAGGCGCTTGACGTTGCCGGAGGTGATACCAGCGACGGAGATACGGCCGTCCTTGGTGGCGTAGACGGAGTGCTCCTTGGCGAGAATATCCATCTGCTCGGGCTTCAGACCAGTGTAGGCGAACATGCCGATCTGGCTGGTGATGTGGGACCAGTCGTGCTTGCTGCCAAGCTCCTCCAGGTTCTTGCGGAGCAGAGAGCGCATCTCAATGATGCGGTCAGCCATGCCCTTGACCTCACCGAGCCACTGCTCGTTCAGCTTGGGGTCGTTCATGATGGTGGAGGCAACGCGGGCACCGTGGATGGGGGGTTGGAGTAGAAGGGACGGATCAGGATCTTGATCTGCGACTCAACGCGCTTCTTCTCCTCGGTGTTCTCGCAGACGAGCGAGAAAGCACCAACACGCTCACCGTAGAGACCCTAGATAATCACGTTAGTGACACACATACTTCGGAGCTGTATAGCCTTACAGCCCATGTAAGCGGATAATTCTCACCATGTTCTTGGCGAAACTCTGGCACAGAGCAATGTTGTGGCCCTCCTTGACGAAGTGGCGAGGAGCGAAAGCATCCAGGTCGGCGTTACCGCTGGCGAAGCCCTGGTAAGCCATGTCGAAGAAGGCAAAGTGGCCCTTCTCCTTGACGACATCGCTGATCTGGCGCCACTGCTCCTGGGTGGGGTCGACACCGGTGGGATTGTGAGCGCAAGCGTGGAGCAGGATGATGCTGTTCTCGGGGGCGGCCTTGATATCGGCGATCAGGCCCTCGAAGTCCAGACCGATGGTGTCCTTGTTGTAGTAGCGGTACTTCTCGACCTCGAGGCCAGAGTCCTTGAAGACGGCATTGTGGTTGGCCCAGCTAGGGTTGGGGAGGTAGATCTTCTTCGCGTGGGGATAGAAGCGCTTGAGGAAAGCACCACCGATGCGCAGGGCACCAGTGCCGGAGATGGTCTGGGTGATGACGAGACGGTCCTCGGTCAGAGCGGAGGAGTCCTTGCCGTAGGCCAGCTCGGCAGCGGCGTTAGTGAAGGCAGGGACACCGGTGATACCGGCGTACTCCTTGTCGAAGCGCGAAGCAACGACCTTGTCCTCGGCCTCGCGGACGGAGGGCAGGACGTAAGGCTTGCCCTTGTCGTCGCCTGAATTGCGCAATCCACGTTTCAATTAGCAATCCATGCATTTCTTCCATTATTTGACTCTTCTGAGTGTCACGATCGATGGAGGAGAACTCACGGTAAGCACCGACACCCAGGTTGATCTTCTCCTTGAAGGAGTCGGCCTTGAAAGCCTCGGTGATACCGAGAATGGCATCCTAATCACGCGCACGACACATCAGCATTGGTCCTCATAGAATCGCATTTCCCATGCTTATGCTTATGCTTCCATCTCGAATTGAATTCACTGGGAGCATGCATCGATTCGGATGACACCTACAGGAGGACCCTGGGGCACATTAGCCCAGGCCGAGGCATGTCTAGCACCGATGACCACGGTGCGCATGTTCGCATCGCGAGCAACAGCCGAACGGCTGGCAACACGCAGAGTGGAGAGCATTGTGAATTGAGAGGCAACAGATAAGAATGGGGAAAGGAAACACAACAAGGAAGCAGAAGGTCTAGAAAAGCTGGGGGAGAAAAGGAAAAAGCCGGAGACGAAATCGGAGATGCTGCGTGTTTTGGGCCTGACTCATGTGATACTACGTAAGGAAAGTATCGGGTACTTCTCGGCCAGTGTGGGGGTCGGCCATTTCCAAGTCACTTCTACTTCACCGCCCGGCCATAACAGCGTGGCCGATCCCCGCCGGATTGGCTGGATTGGCTGCCTCCTCCGCAGGGCGCAAACAAATTCCCACAGTAGAAGTATTCCGTGCGGATGGTTGATTATTGAAGATCATATGGTATTATTGTCATGGTGATATTATGTAGATTCTATTAGGGCATAAATCTGGTTTAGTCAATTAGTCCTAACCATTCGATTGAGCTATGAGCGCAATACACCAAATAGTATACAGCTAATATCCCATCTCCATCCATCCCTTTGACTGCCATGTAAATAAACGTCTATGCCCTTCTAAACATCTCCAAGTCTCGCCCTATTCTCCCCGACATCATCATTGCACCATGTCGGGATGTCAAGCCCCGGTGAGCTAAACAAGGGCGAAGAGCTCCACTCGCGCGATAAATTTCCCCTCACGCACAGAGTTGGGGTAAATCCTTCGTGCGGGCAGTTTACCAGAGCAAGTAGTCCAGGAAGTATTTACTCGGAACAGCCATATATTGAGAGACTCTCAGGGTACTTTACCTCCTAGCAGACCTCCTGTTGAGAGTGATCGATTGGATTTTGAATATCAAGTATCCCCTTTTGAAGTTCCGGAGAGCAAAAAGAGGACAAGGTTCAGGGCTCCAAAACTCGGTTAAATAGGGTGAGGGAAATAGCCGGGATAACAGTCCAAAGTACTTTTGGAAATACTTTGTACATACTACTCTATGGAGTGCACACCGTCTATATACTGAGTTTAGCCAGTATTCAATGTGACCAATTCGTATCCCCCACACGTGGAGATGAGATTATTGTATAAGTTTGATCGACTCTTGAAGAACCCCGACAATATCACAACTGTTGTCAATTCCTATTACGTACCAATGCGGAGAGTCGGCAGGACATGACAGAAACAGCTAGCGGCTTTCATAAAGACAAAACACAATTTATGTTACTGAACTACAGTACTACCTGGGGATAGCTATGCATGCTTTCAAGGGCCTCATCTTCTAACGTCAGTGTCCTTAGTGTCGAATACAGTGCGGTATACTACATGGGAAGTTTACACAAACATGAAGGATGATGATTGTAGTTGACCATTTCTCTGCTGTTAGAAACAAACCACACAGTTCAATAGTAAAGGGGGAATATCGTTGATCATTTCGCTGCTCTATACAATCCAAATCAAGCAACACAAAGAAAACAGAGCCATAGCTCCATCCACTCCATCCGCTCCATCTCAACCCAACCTCACACCAGCTTGCCGATTCTTCCTCGCCTGCTGCCCCATAGCATTATTCATACCCGTATGCTGGCTACTATCCAATGCAGACATAGCCTCCCGCTTCTTCTCCTCTTCAATCTTCTTTAGCCTCTTCTCCGTCTTCATCTTGCCACTCCCCTTGCCATGGAACTGGTGACTAAGATGCTTGAACGCCTCCTTCTGGTTCATCGAGCGTCCGTATTCATCCGTATACTTCAGCTGCACGTCGGGCTTGTACTCGCGGTTGAAAATCTCTGCCATCTGCCGAGCTTCTTGCTGATCGCGCTGTTTGTTCTCCCAGCGTGCGTGTTCTTCGCGCTCGCGGGCTGACATGCGATCCAGCTTGCCGGAGGCACGGTCACGTTCACGTTGTGTGCGGGCACGGCGCTCGGCGTCGGCTTCGCGGTTCAGCCTGTCCTGTAGGAAGCGCTGGCGATCGCGGAGGAGGGCGTTTGAGCTGCTGCTGTCGGTTTCCTTGACGAGACCGCGCTGTCGAAGCATTGAAAGTGTAGCGCCCAGACCTTGATCCAATGTAGATTCCTCTTCCAAGCCGGTGCCGGTAAGCTGCTGCGCGGCCTGGTTGGATTCCTCGCGCTTGAGGCGTTCTTTGAGATCTTCCTCATCCTCGATGTCGTTGTAGCTCCGCTCCATGTCCACGTCTTCGGGCTCCTCGTCTGGTTCTGACCGGGCGGCAGCCTCAGCAGCAGGGGTCGCGGTTCGGCGTTCCTCTCGCTCAGGAAGCGTGGGTCTCTGTAGATTGGAGACAAACTCCGATGTCTCGTCAATAACAAGACCGGGTTCCTCCGCACCATCCTCAGGAGTGTCGGTCTCCATAGGCGTTTGAGATTCCTCTTCACGAAGTTGGCGGACAAGGTCTTCAGGACGCATCTTCTTGCGCTTTCTGAATGCAGCACGTCGCTGGAGTGCAAGTGAAGCTTGAAGATCGTCATCGTCCGCAAAGGAGACCTCTTCGCTGATGGGTTTCCGAGCAGCTGTAACGGAAGCTCCATTCGTAGAATCGATGTCCATAGATGTTCCATTGGGTGTATTAGTATCGGTAGGAAAAAGATCCTCGTCGTCCATAACAGCCCGTTGCTTTGTCGTCTTGTTCTTCTTCTTTTTAGGCTTCTTAATCTTGACTTCACTGATGTCCATATAATCGGATGTCTGAATCTCAGGCTCGAGGTCAAGACTGAAAACGCCCTTCTTCAAGCCTGCCGAGACCTCTTGCCGCTTGAACTCCCTTTCTTCCTCGTTCGAGCCCTTTGCATCCAGCGTGAATCTCTTCCGCTTCTTGCCATCAATCTCTTCATCGTATTGGGCAAGGATCCCTTGGTTCTCGGCAGTAGGGTCGTATACGGGCTTGCGCTTCTTGAGCTCGAGTTTCTCGGTGGTCTTGTCCTTCTCGACGAGGTTGATATCTTCAAGTTCATCGCCCTCTTCCTCGTCATCCACAGCCGCATCCTTCAGAGTGAGAATGTGATCCTCGCCACCTTCAAAATCACCGATCGCGTGTCCGACCTTAATACCAGCCAGATCTTCGGCAGTGTACTCGGTGGCCGCAAGGCGCTCACGCTCCTCCAGTTCCTCGGCGAGTTTGCGCGCCCGCTCCTTCTCGATCTTCTTAGATCGTTTCTTAGACTGCATCAGCCATGCCTTGGTATCCAGGTCTGCGCCATCCGACTCTCCGAGGGTGGCGCCTTGTAGCTTCAAATTTCTCTGAGCAATGTCACGCGCCCTCTTGATGGCAGCATTCTTCTCCTCTCGTTTCCGTTTGGCGTCGGCCTCATCTTGGAGTTTCTTCCAGTTGTCATAGCCTTGCGCTTGTCGGGTCTCGATCGTACTCGCGGGCTCTTCGTCGGAGTCGGCGTCGCTCGCGTCGTCCTTGAACTGTGGACCGGTGGCGTCGTCTGCTTCAGCTCCGGGGACGGGGAGTGGCTTGAGGCCCAAGGCGACTCGAATTTTGTTATTCTGTTCGATGGAAAGAGCGTCCGCCATCTTGACAGGATATGTGTGCGAGCACGGCAACACAAGAGGGGAGAGTAAGAGTTGGGAAACCGCGCTGTCTCAAAAACAAAAGGACCTGGAATCCCGTGGACTCTGATAACGCCCGGCCCAGGATATCATCATGTGACCTTGGCCCGTTATACCCAAAGCGGACTAGTTCCAGAAATTTCTCCCAAGAATAAAAACGACGCCGCCGCCTCATCCTTTTCTCTTTTCCTTCTTACAACATATGGATCTGTGTCCAGATTTCCCGTTGACGGAGTACCAGTCTGACTGGCATCTCTGTGTTTCGGTCGAGAGCTGGGCAGATCGACGACCTTGGAGCCATCCACCTTCCAACATGTATGGCACCCTTACGGTATCCTGTCGACAGATCTTAGATTAAGTGTTTGCGCCGGGTGTCCCTTGGGTCTTGAGCTCCCGCCTTGGTGAGCTCGGCTTGAGGCCCTGGTTGCGGACGGCGTCATATTCCACCCCTCTTTACCGATTGGCCGTTGGCCCGTGAGGTTAGGGATAAACCATGACCAGCCAACATTTCTTTTCCGTAGTCAAAATTTGATAGTCTTGTAGACGATTCCAAGTGCCTCTTGCACAACGTGGAAGAGGCATTCGGCATGAGCCGCGCTCTCGGCGTCCTGATGTTGATGCAAGAATCTTCTTGTAGTCTCTCAGCCAGAGCTCCACGCAACTTGCAAAAATCAGCAAGCCTGTTAGTTTATCGGCATACCGAAAGCTACGCCAAGCTACTGTACGAAGCTCCTAGCTGTTCGTCCGAGAATCTGATACACGACTGCAAAGCTTTGGTCATCAAGATCATAATCATCATGTCCTATCGCATAGATGGTATGCTAGACGTGCATCTCATGTCTTTTGTAGTCTACAACAATTTCAAGTGTCCCGTCACCCCATCAACAACACTCTTAGGTCCCAAAACACCCAGCACAGTGCGACTACCACTAGCAATCTGCGTGCGCCCAGCATCCTGAATAACGCGCGCGCAAAGCCCAAGGCTCATCGCCTGCGCCTGGAGCAGCAGCAGCTCATCCTCTGACTTAATCTGCAGCGCGATCTTGGCCTGGCCGCCTTGCTCCCAGCGGCGCAAGATGGGCGACTCCGGTTGGTGAGTGATGAAATATTTGTAGCAGGCGAGGGTAGCGTGGGAGGCTTGGGCGGCGATTTTACCTATAGACACCAAGCAAAAGAAAATGTCAGTCAATGAATATTGCTCGCAGTCTCACGCTGAGGCTTGAAATCTTTTTTTTTTTTGCGTAGAGCACATACCCTTGGTCATACCCAGGTCCGTACGCACGACCAGCACAAGCTTCACCTCCTCCTCATTATCCTTGAAAGCAGCGAGTTCTTCGCCATTGCCCTCGTCCTCGTCGTTACTCTCGTCATCCTCGGATTCTTCTCCGTCATGTTCTTCGGAGGAGGAGTCCTTGTGGACCTTCACGTCGTAGCCGTTGGGCCAGCCCTGTTTCTCTCTGAAAAGGCCGAGCGAGGCACCTTGGCCGATGAAGTATCCTGTGACGCCGGCGACAATGGCCGTGGCAATCACGTAGGCGGCTGTTGTTGGGGATGTGCGATCTAGTGGAGCTGCCATTTTGGTCTGTGAGGGTGCGTAAGCGTAGGGATTCGGAGGGAGAATTGTCGAGGTTGAGGTGGTGGTGCTGTGCCAAGTTCCAATGAATGGATGGATTGGGGGCTCTGTTCCGCGGCGCTTGGCCGCCTCGGGCTGTTGACCAGCGGGGGGTCTGATTACAGATTTGTAGATCTCTAGTTGATCTAAGTCGTAATAATTGATTTACAATTTCTATGGTCTTGGGAAAGAAATTAGACCTATGGTTGCTAGTAAGGGTTAATTATTTATGTTCCTCTTGCAGGTGGTACACATCAAATTCTTGTACCTCCACCCCGCCCAAAGATATATATCGCTCGGGCTTGGTGCCCTCTACCTGGTACGTAAAAGCTCGAGTCCATCCATCCGGAAACTATTTACACGCGTCGAACGCGTTGACAATTACTATTCTAAAGATTCCACATTCTAACTTTGATCAAATTGATTAAATTACCTATGGGAGCCAGAAAAGCCATGAACCAAAAGCAACCCGAGGAAGAGAACCGGACCAGATCACCCAATGCATTGGATCCACCAAAAGCCACTATTTACAACCCAAAATTACGGAAGCATGGTATAATTTGCGAAAGAAAAGCCACCAATCTAGTTCGCACTTCCAGCAGGAGCAGGACGACGAGGCTGGCCAACGTTGTTCATGCGGCGGCCCCTAGATTGTGGAAAAATGGTTAGCAGAGCCCTAATAATTGACATGACACGAGTAAACGCGCCAGCGCGACACCTGTGCAAGGGAGTTCACTTACATGACGGTACGGCTGAAGAAACTAATGGCAATCATCATTGTCCAGCTGGGGATGGCGCCGATGGCCCAGATGGCGTAGCCGAAGGCAACGTTCAGCTGGTACTGGGCGAGCAAGCCGTCGGTGGGGTGGAAGGCGCCCTCATAGGCGGGGACCTTCTCGAAATTCTTCTTAGAGTGAACCTGGTAAAGCTCCTGAGGGGTGACGGTGGTGGTGTTCATGTAGACGACGTGGAGAGGGGTAGGCAGACGCGGTTGACCCTCGGGCTGAGCCTGTGGCACCTGGAAGTAGAAGACGGAGGGAGCACCGGCGGACCAAGTCGCGCAGAGAACGCGCTCTTCCTCACAGTTCACCTGGCCAAGGTTGGGAGCGGTGGGGTCGGCGGAGAAGAGGAGAACAGATTCCTAGAAGGTTACGACGAAGGGTCAGCTTACATGCTTCTGTCGATGGCTATGGGGTTCCGAGCGCAGTATTTCCCGGGGACGCGCGCAATGGGCGATTTCTCACCTTGAAGGCCTTATCGGCGATATCACAGCGGCCGAAGCAGGTCTTGTTGCCACCGGTAATGTAGATGTACCAATCCTGAGCGTCCTCGGCAGGGGCCAGGAGGGACTGCCAGTTCCGCATGGTCACATCGGTGACGCGCTTCTCGGAGACCTTCTCGGCCATCTTCTGGATGGGATCGGCTGGGACAGCCGTGGGGACAAGGTTCTTGGCCTTGTTGAACCAGCCCTGCACGCGGTCTGCGAGGGGCACCTGCTCCTGTGCCAGAGCCAGGGCAGGGAGGAGAGTGATGAGCGAGGTGAAACGCATATTGAAGGCTGATTACGGGCGAATTAGCTGGGATCAATAAAGATGGGGAAGACCAGAAGATGGAGATGGATGGTCAAGGATATATCCTGATGAACTTACCAGTTTAGTTGACAGAGTCGATCAATTGAAGCAACGGCACCCGAGGGATTAAGGAGGAGAAAGCACTTGGGTCAGCTTGAGGGCTAGACGACAGCTGGCCTGAGCGCCCGGACCACCCGAGCCAACCAGACTAACAGACCAACCGGACGGACCAACCATCACCCCGGAAGTGCGGGCGGGGAATCTCGCCGATCCACTCAGCGTTGAACACTGGGGTTGCCATTGACTTTGGTGATACTATAAGGACTGTATTGCATTATAGAGATTGGGGAACTTTGTTTGATTCATAGGCATGTTGCAATAGAAGATCCACCCATATATAGCAGTTCACTATACCACCCTGGAATCTACTCAAAGCTGTAACTTTCCTAGTTTCCGCGGTGGTCTCCACTTGGAACTAAATATCTATGTTGTGCAGCCTTCTAGAACACATCCGCGTATTCTACTTCTACAATATACAGGCATGTTATACATTTTCACTATACAATTCATCCGTAATCCTATAATAGAGACATTTCAGTACACTCTAATATCGTCATTGCCTTAAATAGAGTACCATCGATGCCTCTACTCAAGGTTCCTCCAACGTATGAAGCCTGCAGAGGCTGCATCTTGCTAATGAAATTGCCGGAATGCCATCGCCGCTGGCTTAGAGCAGGACCATGGCCAATGAGCAGGTAGCATCCTATTCAAAAGCATATGGCAAGATCACTGTCAAACGTGAAAGGCAACGCCATCTCTCGAGGCAGGAATGATGCCAGGCATCGATCGTTTGCCGCGTTTATAATCCATGATCTTTCCGTGATAGACCGTTAAAATCCGCAAGAGGCGACGAGTCGCGCTGAGTCGTCGATTGCCTGCACATGTCGGGCATAAAAGCTCGAGGAGCGGCGGCCTTTCATCCTTTCTTCTTCTTCTTCTTCTTCTCTGATCAAGAACAACAGCGCTGCATCAACCATGACTTCCATCATTCAGCGCATTTTCCACCATCATGCTGCTGATGCAGACCCTTACGATGCCCGTGGCCGATCTGGCCGCTGTCAGTCGAGCTTGCTTGGAGCTTGTTCCCTCCGTTTTGCCTCCGTTCCTGTCTCCGTTCCTGGCCCCGTCTCTGGTAAGTCATGCTCACGAATCAGATGAAAGAAGATATACAACGTATCAAAATAAGATCAAAGAGTAGCTGACGAGTTGGAGATACAGGCGACACCTCCCTCGCCCTGGCCCGCCTCCAAGCCCGCCAGGTGAACCCATATGGTAAGTTTCAAGCCGTTCCTGATGATACATGAGTACTTCGCAGACACACAAGCTGACCACAACTGATCAGGCGGCTCCGGTGATCCGGAGTGGAAAGCAAAGCGAGACCACGACTCGCTAATTATCTTCATCGTGGTCTTGCTGTTTCTGGCGGCGATTGCCGCATACTCCCTCGTGTCCTGGCGACTAGGGCTGAAGGGGGTGGACTGTTTGTGGTGGTGCCTCCGCCAACTAAATCCCATGAACCATTGGGAGGCGTGGTGCGCGTTCTGGAAAGACCGCACCCGCCAACGCCGACGCCGTCGGGAGGGCATCGAACTGCAGCCCTACCCAGGCCCACCACCAGACGCCCCCTATCAGCGCCTACCCTCTCCTGCCCGTCCCGCCCCTGCCCTCATCCGACTTGGGCGTTTTCGTTTCCTCGAAAGAAGAGGGGTGTAAGGGGCCGGGTAGTGACGGATGAGGCGAGTAGCTGGAGAGGAGGGGAGAGAGGAGGTCGTTCTTTTTTTTGCCGTTGTGGTGGCGGCGTGCTTCTCGAATGAGAGCCGCCTTTAATAGCAGTCAGCATAGACTGAGGCCACCACCTATCACCAGCCACTGAATGGAACGTTTTCGCTGAGAGTTTGAATCTTCATAAATGGGATTAGTCTTCCCAGAGTGTAGGATAAAATTTGCAGAAAAGTTTGAATAATGTGAATCATTCAAGGTAGTTATGTCATGTAGCCAACTTTATTTCGGAAAATTGCGGGTGTTAGAGCCCAGCAGTGATTCTACATAACACGTGCAAATGCCTCTAACACGATCCCATCTTTAACAATGATCTGAGAAACTAGAATAGACTGGTCCGAACACATGGGACTATTATCTGGACATTCTTTGATGTAAGCTGAATGTTCTTTGAAGAGTGCCTTAAGTAAACCCGACTGCCACCAGAGACCCACGATAACAAGCAATCACGCTCACGGCCTTTGAAGCAAGCTTAATCACCTTACCAATATCTTCCAGATCTACTAAGTTGACCATCCTCACACCTGGTCGACCATAGCTCGGACGCAACTCATACGAAAGTCCACCACCCGCAGTCCAGACGAAGCCTACATCTACATCAAAGAACAATGGTTACCTTGGCATCAAGGTCTCCTAAGACTCTCCGTTTACAGTGGTGCAACTACTCCAAGCCAGCGGATCACCATCCTCGACAGAAACAACCTCACAATGTAGGACACAGTCTTCGTCACCATCTCCCCGAACTACAAATGCCTCGTGAAAGGACTCAAAGGCGTGATTGCTGGTGAGTCAATTATCTCATCGATCTTTGAATGGACCCTGGGAACTCCACATTAAAGGGTCAACCTCCAACCTGTCTCAACGAAAGAGCCGAGGCTGGACAAACAAATAAAACACCCACTACACTGATGATTGCGAGCGGCATATCCCCGGAACCTCTCGCGATGAGGAGCCATCTCAACCAACCGAGCCTATCTCGATCCTAGATGCATGATGAGCGTTTGCCATTTCCCAAGGAAAACATAGAGTCTCTCGGAAGACAGCAAGACCTCATCTCAACACTTTTGAGTGTTCTCCAGTCGAACTCGTGATCGGATAAACCCCGTTCGCCCTTGGCGTTCGACATCGTTAACCAGAAGCTCGTGCCAAAAATGGAATATAGAATGGCTCTCCTTAAGCAGCTACATACAATGCACCCTGATAAGTAGTGTCATCCTGTTGAATCCCATCTGCTCGAAATTAACTATGTTCTTGATGTTCGTACACTCAACAAAAACGGGTGCATAACCACACGAACCTATTGATAGACTCTATACTCTATCTCTGACACTGAATTCTACACTGAAAATGATCCCTTGTCTCCCAGTCAGAATTTGTCTTCGTGTACCTATCTGTGAACTGTGGTGGGCGCTAGTTGTTTATGGTTGGTCTGGTTGTATGTTGACTTTCAAATGTGAAACCACGTGATTTAACACATGCGGAGCATCGGAGGTCTCGTCGGGAAAAATCCCGACGATCTCATATTAAGACTATATTTGAGTCTTAAGCTGCAGCGCCTGTTAAACGGAGTCGTACTTTCTAAGGAATTAGTATCATTGGATCCTATTTTTTTCTCGCAAAACTCTGCCTCATGCATAGGATCATTGCCGAGATATAAAGCTCCACCAATGAAATCGAACATGGTGATCGGCGCCGAGTGTTGGCCGTTGTACTACTACTCCCGTTGGTAGTTGGGAGTATGACGAGCCTAGGTTAAGCCCCAGCGGGGCAGGCATTGGTAATGACGACAGCGGCCGTGTCGACGACCAGAAGGGCAGCACTCAGCTTTGTGGCATCTTATCGATTGATTGAGTGATGCATTTTTGAAAGATTATCAATCGGACCAGTCTAGAGTGTGGAAAGGCATTTCGCCGGTGAAGTCCGCCGCTTGGTCTGCCTGAGATTTGAGGCAGTAAGGCCTGAGGCATCAGCACGCCCCGATGTCGGTTCCGGCCTCGATAATGAGACTTGGGAGTATGACATACTCCGTACTATAAGTACGAATTATCCCTTACCTGACGAATACTGAGTCCTGTTAGACGTAAATTATAGTGCATATTGCTACGCCCTATGCAGGGTGAGGAGAGAGGGTCAAACTATATCCGACGAAAAGAAAAAGAATGATTGGATTGAGTCATAGGCATCCTAAAGAGCAGAGCACTTCATCATGTACATCGCGGTGATGGCCAGTGAGCGACTCCGGCCGGGTTTCCCCACCCCCAGCGAAAGGCGAAATTTTTCAGTTTGGTTTTTTTTTTTGCCGCCGAGCGAGGGAGCGACGATTACTACGCAGAATGGAAACACACCGCCCACTCCACTCTTTATGACTCTTACTTCCTCTTTCCTTCCAAAGTTTCAAGACTTAAATATCATCTCTTGACCGTGGACTCATTGTGTTGGTCCATTCGTCTTATATCTTGCATTTGAATAGTTCCGAGCTGCTCCTCCAAAGCTCCGCGCTACACCCCCAATCTACCCCTCCACCACTTATCACTACCACCACCCCACTATCTACGCACAATGTGTCCCGGTGCCGACTCCGAGCCCAATGGGCAAGCTAACGGCGCCAACGGTGCCAATGGCGGTACGATATGATCCTGGGATGTCTGATATACTCCGCTCGGCTGGCTAACTCACATATTTTTATAGCTAATCACCCCGGCTTCATTGGTATCGAGACCCGCCAGAACCCTCACCCTTCCGCGTCCCGCAATCCCTACGGCCACAACGTCGGTGTGACCGATTTCTTGAGCAATGTCTCCCGTTTCAAGATTATTGAGAGCACCCTGCGTGAGGGCGAGCAGTTCGCCAACGCTTTCTTCGATACCGAGAAAAAGATCGAGATTGCCAGGGCCCTCGATGACTTTGGTGTTGACTACGTGAGTCATTGACAGAAGATCGTAGTTGAGCACAGTCTTGGGATATACAACTAACCATTATTATGATGACAGATTGAGCTTACTAGCCCCTGCGCTTCCGAGCAGTCTCGTGCCGACTGTGAGGCTATTTGCAAGCTCGGTCTGAAGGCCAAGGTATGTCTACAATGTCGTTGCGGCGAATATGGTGTGGATTGTTTGGCTTAACAGTGTCTAACCATCTCATAGATTCTTACTCACATTCGCTGCCACATGGACGATGCCCGTGTTGCTGTTGAGACCGGTGTCGACGGAGTGTGAGTCACCCCCACATTTTTTTTTCTCTATCTTGCCGAATTGGTCCCTGACTTTGTACAACAGCGATGTCGTCATTGGTACCTCCTCCTACCTCCGTGAGCACTCCCACGGCAAGGACATGACCTATATCAAGAACGCCGCCATTGAAGTTATCGAATTCGTCAAGTCCAAGGGCATTGAGATCCGTTTCTCCAGCGAGGACTCTTTCCGCTCCGACCTCGTCGATCTGCTCTCCATCTACTCCGCCGTCGACAAGGTCGGCGTTCAGCGTGTTGGTATCGCCGATACCGTCGGCTGTGCTTCCCCCCGCCAGGTTTATGAGCTCGTTCGTGTGCTCCGTGGTGTCGTCGGCTGTGACATTGAGACTCACTTCCACAACGACACTGGCTGTGCTATTGCCAACGCCTACTGTGCCCTCGAGGCCGGCGCCACTCACATTGATACCTCCGTCCTCGGTATCGGTGAGCGTAACGGTATCACCCCTCTCGGTGGTCTGATGGCCCGCATGATGGTCGCCGACCCCGAATACGTTAAGGGCAAGTACAAGCTGGAGAAGCTCAAGGACATTGAGGACCTCGTCGCCGAGGCCGTCCAGGTCAACATCCCCTTCAACAACTACATCACCGGTTTCTGTGCCTTCACCCACAAGGCTGGTATCCACGCCAAGGCCATTCTCAACAACCCCAGCACCTACGAGATCATCAACCCTGCGGACTTTGGCATGACTCGCTACGTCCATTTCGCTTCGCGTCTGACTGGCTGGAACGCGATCAAGTCGCGCTGCCAACAGCTCAAGATCGATCTGACCGACGCCCAGGCCAAGGAGTGCACTGCCAAGATCAAGGCCCTGGCCGATATTCGCCCCATTGCCGTTGATGACGCCGACTCCATTATCCGTGCCTACGCCCGCAACCTCAAGCTGGGTGAGGACAAGCCTCTCATGGAGCTGACCGCCGAGGAGCACGCCCAATTTGTGGCCAAGGAGAAGGAGATTGCTCAGGCCGGTGTTGCCGCTTAAGCGGACATCTGTTATCTCTGTTCAATAGCGTGCGTTCTTTTGTTCGCCAGAATATTCACCCCGTCTCGACTTGCGGTATACCCCGCGAGGCAAGACTTGACCAGAGGAATCTCTGACGATTTGATGTGATTTATGCGTTTGGGACTTTTCCTATGTTTTCCTTTGTCTTGTGTGGTTTTGAAAAAGTCTTTTCCTTTTTTTTTTTTTTTTTCATATGTGGAATTCGTTCAGAAAAGAACGACTGGACTGGTGGTGTTTGGAGAGTCCTTGACCAATGTATATAAGCGCCCAGCTCTAATAAAGCTGTAGCAATTCCAACAACTTGATTCAAAAAACAAAGCTCTTCCAAAGCTGAAACTTCCAAATCATAGGACATATAATTTCGAAGGCTGGATCTGGCTATTGTAATTATATTTTGGCCATCGTAGCTTGACTGCCTATCCATTCATCATGTGGCAATTTAGCAGGTGCAGCACTTCCCTAACCTCGGCACGGGCGCTAGACCGCGTCTGGCCAACGGGCTCCCGCGGACGCCGAGTGTTACTTAACGTCCAACTCTCTGCCAAGTTTCCCGGTGCTCATCAGCATCATTATCTCTAGAGCAAATCACCAGGGCATCATGAGTTCCTCGGCGCTCCCTGTCGCCCTGCAGAACAAGCTGGTGGGCTATGGCCGGGCCTCCAGCGCCCATCTATCGGCCGTGAATCTGGACCTGTAAGTATAACCAGTTATTCGTCATTCCTTCGATGGCGCATCTACCCACTTCCCACGAACGCGAAAGCGATGATCGCCGGCTGACCACCACCCTTCTTCTTGACGTTGACAGAGTCCGCAATATCATTTTCATCCTCTTCCTTTTCCGGTACACGCGCAAGACCTTCTACTCGCTCCGCGGCTACGGCTTGTTCGGTAGCATCCGCAATGTCTACATCGCCGCCCGTCTATTCTGTTACTCCCTCTTCCTGCGTGCTCCCGGTGTGCGCGGCCAGGTCGATAAGCAAGTCTCGACCGCGATCGAAAAACTCGAAACCAAGCTTGTGCAAAGCGGGCCTGATGTGAATCGTTATCTCACCTTGCCCGCGGAAGGATGGTCCGCCGATAAGGTTCGTGAGGAACTCAATAAGCTGGCTGGCTTGGAGCATACCCGCTGGGAGGATGGCCGTGTCAGTGGTGCCGTGTATCACGGTGGAGAGGATTTGTTGAAGTTGCAGGCGGAGGCCTTTGGACAGTTTGGTGTTGCGAACCCGATTCACCCGGATGTTTTCCCTGGAGTCCGGAAGATGGAGGCTGAGGTTGTTGCTATGGTATGATATTCCTGCTGGTTTATAGCTTTGATACGACATGGATACAATTGTTAACGACAATCGCAGGTTCTGGCCATGTTCAATGCTCCCACGGATGGTGCTGGCGTTACTACCAGCGGAGGTACCGAATCCATCATCATGGCTTGTCTCGGTGCCCGGCAAAAGGCCTTCTTGGAGCGTGGAGTGACGGAGCCTGAAATGTGAGCGTTGATTTTTCTTCGAGCTCCAAAATGCTCATTTGCTAATTTTCCATAGGATCATTCCGGATACAGCTCACGCGGCCTTCATCAAGGCTTGCAACTACTTCAAGATCAAGTTGCACCGAGTCCCTTGCCCGGAGCCCGAGTTCAAGGTCGATGTCAATGCTGTTCGTCGTCTGATCAACCCCAACACTGTCCTCCTTGTGGGTTCGGCACCCAACTTCCCCCACGGTATTGTCGATGACATCCCTGCCTTGTCGCGCCTGGCTACAAAGTATAAGATTCCTCTCCACGTGGACTGCTGTCTGGGTTCTTTCGTCATTGCCCACTTGAAGAAGGCCGGCTTCCCCTCACCCTACGAAGAAGAGGGAGGCTTCGACTTCCGTCAGTCCGGTGTTACCAGTATCAGTGTGGACACTCACAAGTACGGATTCGCCCCCAAGGGCAACTCAGTCCTGCTGTACCGCAACAAGGCTTATCGCAGCAACCAATACTTCATTTACCCCGACTGGTCCGGCGGTGTCTATGCCTCTCCCTCCATTGCCGGTTCCCGCCCCGGTGCCCTGATTGCCGGCTGCTGGGCGAGCTTGATGAACGTGGGTGAGGCTGGTTACATCAACAGCTGCACCGAGATCATCAACGCTGCTCGCAAGTTTGAGTCTGCTGTCCGTGGTCACCCTATGATCTCTCTTCACATGGAGGTTGTGGGTAACCCGATGGTCAGTGTTGTCGCGTTCCGCAGCAAGAACGGTGCCATTGATACCTACGATATCGCCGATGACCTGTCCGCCAAGGGCTGGCACCTTAATGCGCTGCAGTCTCCCCCTGCCCTGCACTGCGCCTTTACCCTCCCCACCGCCAAGGCCGTCGATCAGCTTATCAACGACGTGGTTGAGTGCCTTGAGAAGGAACTCGAAAAGGCCGAGGAGCGCCGCCGACAAGGAAAGGCTTACATTCTGGAGCGCGGTGAAACTTCCGCTCTGTACGGTGTTGCCGGCAGCATCCCCGATAAGAGCATTGTCAGCCGTCTCGCCGAGGGCTTCCTTGATACCCTGTACAAAGCCTAAGTCTCTTCGCCAGAGCACAAAACCCCGGCCTACTGAATGTGCACCTCAAACGACTGCCTTTGCCTGGCTTCCTATACCCACTAGCTGGTAATGACCTGCACCGGGCGCACCGGCGTTTGTGGTGTATTTGCCCATGTTTCCTTTCCTGATTTCCTACCACTAGAAATGGTTCAGCGCGTTTATCATTACCCTCCTTACAATTCAAATTGCACATATTTGCCTCGGCCATCTCTTTCGAGAAGTAAATTTGTAATGACGTCCCATATAGTACAGTCGACGAATAATGGAGATGATCCGTCAGAAGATAGGTGGACGTAGATAGAGTACATGACATAAAAGAAGCCCGCTCCATGCAAAAAAAGTAATCAACACAAAACACATAAGAAGAAAATAAGGGTCAAGAGTCAATAGCCTTATGGCAGGCACATCGCTAGAACCCGGTATCAAAGACCACACCCACCAAAACCAAGCAAAGCATTATACACAGCTCGAATGGAAAGAAGAAAGAGAAAAAGAGCCAATCACTCAATATCAATTTCCAATCTCACTGCCCACTCAACTCAGCCCGCTCAGCAACACCACTCTTCTCAACATAATAACCGGGATCCGGTTTCCGCTCCAAACGAACTTCTTGCTGGGTAAGAGCGCGGTCGACTTCCTGAACGGAAACAAGTTCTTTAACCTTCATGATTTGACCGGCGACGGACGGAGACACGCGGTGGAAGACGATGCCCATGCGCTTCTTCAGGCCGAGGGCCTTGAGAACGTCTGTTGAGCGGCGGGGGAGACCGATTGCGGAGCGGAGGAGTTGGACCCGGAAGTAGCTCATTTTGGAGTAGGGAGGATTGAGGGTGTTTGGGTGCCTTTTGAGGTGTTGGAATTGATAGGTGCGGCGGAGTTGGATTGGATTCCACTTAGACCGGACGAGGTCGGAGAGGTTGGGGGTTGTGTGAAGATGATAATAGGGATTCCAGATAGGAATTGGTGGTGATTGGGGCTTCCTTAAAGGAAGATTCGTGGAATTCCGAGTTGAAGATTGATCGAGGTTACTTGAAGTCCGGCGTACGCGCGACGGCATCGCAAAATCAGGAGCGGTGTATCACGTGGCCTGACATTCTGCCAGCGTCATCAACGGGGGAAACAACTCCGCAGCTCGGGAGCGTGGGTGGACCCCCTCGATTGTAGCTCACGCCAATGCAGTGTGGTGCCTGGGTCTGACCATTCACTCGGCTTGAAGCGTCATATCACCACAATCATTCCCGGGCTTTCCGTCCCACTCCTATCACGCCGATTCTTCCCTAGAACCCCGCAATTGAGCTAGCTAGCGCCGTGTTCCGAGTCTCAATAGTGACAACAGCGGCCGCCCCGTGGCCGATAAGGCGCAGTCGACATGGCGCAGAACACAAGCGCCGATGGCACGGTATCCATGCCGCGGCTGGAGGACCTCCTGCGTCATCCGGAGGATCTCGACAAGATCAATGGCCTGAAAGCCGAGTACCAACGAAAGAAAGCCGCGGTCGACTCCCGACTCCGTGAGGGCCTTCGTGAGCAGCTCGAGGCCGTGCAACGCAGTATCGGATTTTTGACCGAGGGTCAACGACAAGTCTCCAAGACCAGAGATGAACTCCAAGCGATTGATAAGCTATGCGCCGAATCACAGGATAGTGTGGAGGACTTTGCGCAGATTGATAAATTGGCTCGGATTCAACGGCATTTTGACGCTACGTTGATGATGAAGAAGGGCCTGGAGAATTTTGGCGCGGATCTTCAGGAGGTGGAGGAGTTGTTGAAGGAAGATGACGATGACCTGGAGAATCAGCCGAATCTTTTGAAGGCTCATATGCAGATTTCTCGTCTACGAGATTTCCGGGATGAGGCGATGGATCAGATTCAGAAGTCGCACGATTCAAGCAGTGAAGAGACGTTGACGGAATATTTCCAAGGGTTGGATTCCGCTATTGATTGGTTTGATGATCATCTTGGCACTGCTTGCATGAACCTGATTCCATTGGTTCAGGAAGATAACAGGAGCATGGTGGTTCGATTGGCGGTCGTTGTAATGAATGAAGAGAAGAATGATGATACCGTCAAGGCATTGCAGGAAGCTCAGAAGGATCACAAGGATCTCGCAAGCCGCTTCAAGTCTATGAACATTGGCCCAAAGACTGTTCGAGGCTACAAGGACAAATTCCTCAAGGCAATTGAATTCTACGCACAGAATCAGTTCAACAACACCAAAGACGAGTTCCTCGAGGATCCGGATCACATGGAAAAGAGCTTCCGATGGTTCTTCAATGATCTCTACACAGTCCAACAGGGTATGCAGCCTCTCATGCCGAAGAAGTGGAAAATCTATAAAACATACACCGATATCTACCACCGCATGATGCACGACTTCCTCATTGAATTCATTGACGATCCCGAGGTTCCCGCGGATAATCTGCTGAAGATCATTCACTGGAGCGATAAATACTACAAGAAGATGAAGAAGCTGGGCTGGACTCCCGCCGACCTCCAACCCAATATTTTGGACGACCGTGAGCCGGAACTGGTGCGGCAGTGGCAGAGTGTTATTATTAACGCCGTGGAGGAATGGATGGACCGGATCTTCGAGACAGACAAGAAGGGTCTCGTGGAGCGGCAAGCAGATGCCCTGGATACCAATGCAGATGGATACTTCCGGACCAAGACGCAGGCAGACATGTGGCGTATGCTCCACGAACAGATCATGGCGGCTGGACAATCCGATAGAGCCGACGTCGTCGAAGGTGTTATCGATGCCATGTTCCGGGCCCTGAAGGGCCGACAGAGCGCCTGGCAGGCATTGATCGACGAAGAGTGCAACAAATCCAAGAGTCCTAGCGGCGACAACGAGGGAGTGCAGCTTCTACAAGACTGGTTAGTCGGTGTGGCCAATGACCAGATCGCCTGCATCGACGACAACGAGGAGACCGGCCAAATGGGCTACTTGTCCCGCTTCAAGGCCGACGTCGAGCCAGTCGTGACGGCCAAATACATGGCGACTCGGGCCACATCCGAACTAGACGCTCTACGAGACGGATACGTTGATCTGAGCACGCACTGCCTAGCACTATTCGTGGACATCGTTTTCACAGTGGATCTCAGCTCCGTCCTCACCGATCTTTTCACACCCCGCTGGTACGGCGAATTCGCCATCAAACGTATCACCACCACCTTCGAGGATTACATGACCGACTACAGCCCAGTCCTACACCCATCTCTCGTCGACATCCTAGTCGAAGAACTCTCAGACGAGCTACTAGTGCGATACCTCTCATCAGTACGCAACAAGGGTGTCAAGTTCCGCCGCCAAGTGGATCCCTTCACAGATAAATTCAAAGACGACGTTCTCACCGTCTTCGATTTCTTCCAAAAATACGAAGACTCGTTCCAGTCTACTATCAAGCAGAAGTGGCGCTTGGTCGACTGGCTTGTCCGCTTGTTGGAAGCTGAGAAGGGTCAGGCTCTTGTGAATGTCTACGAATCGTTCAAGAATGAGTACTGGGATCTACAGCTGTCTTGGGTTGAAGCGGTTATCCGGACTCGGGATGACTTTGAGCGCAGTATGATCAGCTCTATTAAAGCCAAGGCGGCTGAGCTATCTGTCGAGCGTGGCATGGAGACAATTATGAGCCGGGTGAGGTGATTGACCTAGGCCTGACTTCCTGTCATAGATCGGCCATGAAAGGGTCTGTCAACAACCTCATGCAAAATAGCGGCCTCCATCGCGGAAGTGCGTGATACGCCACCGACACAAAAAGGCTTGCCACAAAACCTCTTCGCCCGGCCTTGCATCACTTTCAGAAGTGTTATGCCGTTGGAAATTTGCGAAAACCCAGTTTCGCCAACCATCTGGGTATTCGAGATCCCCCCGCAACAGTGGTCGATGGATTGAAGTCTTGGAGCGATTTGGCCGCTCTCCGGAAATCTGTATTCCAAGCTGGCTTGGAATATATTACCCTCTTGTTACTCCCTCCTGTGAACCATTTAGCAAGCCACCCTCATGAAACTACGATATCTTGAAAGATAGAGATAATGCAGCTTTTTGAACCTGATAAACCGTAAGACATTTAAACAAGGCCCACACCCCCATGTAAACTCTGTTCACTACACCCCCTAAGGGGAGGGTGATAGTAACCGCGGACGGGAATCAAGACTTCGCTCCGCGATAACAGTGTATTCCTCGCCCAGACGTGCATTCATGCCTTGATCCCCGGGTCCACCAATCTCAAGCTTTTTCGCACCCATTTCACAAATACTAACCGAATTGATCGGGATATTCCTTGCCCAGACAAACGGATATTGAGGATGGGAAGTTGCAGAAGAGGTATTAGGATTGGACTCGGTCTCGGCCTCATCACCCTCTGGCACTGCAGGTTCGGACAGCGGGGAACTCTCCGGGGAGGATCCAGAATGAGCGGAAGTATCCACGCGAGGCGTCCTTTGCGTCTCATCAACGTAGTAATTCCGGTATCTAGCCAGAAGACCACGCGCATCAAACTCAAGTCTCTTAGAGCCATTTCTGCCATTTTTACCATTCCCACCATTCTGGAATTTCCGTCGACCACGAACGTAAATCGTATTCACGAGGGTGGCATGTAAAAGCAAAGGACGAGGTTTCGGCTTGCGAGCAAGAGCCGCAGCATACGGATCCAGTAACTTCGAAACACCGACGCTCTCAACTTGTGCAGGAAGCGTCGTCATCTCTTCAAGAAGAGGATTATCATCCGTATTCAAATCTTTGCACTGAGAAGCTTGTACTTCCTCCACGACTTGCGGATCCTTTTTCTCCGCGGGTAATCTACTGTTGGCCTCGCTGAGCATAAATCCTGCTTCCAGGAATTTGTCTCGTAGCATCACACAGAATGGATATAGTCGGCCTGTGGGGTCGTTTGGAGAAGCGTGTAGGACCGTTGCAGCTTTGGCTCGTGGTAAAGCATGCAAGGACTCCAAGGAAACAGAGAGCGGTTGGGGTGTATGAGTTTCGTCAGATGAAGAGCCAGACGAATGTGACGAGGCGTCTGCCGTATTTGGTGCTGATTTAGACGAAGCCATCTTCGCGGCGCGCTTTTGACGTAATTCATAAGCTACTCGCTCCGCTTCCCGGAGCAAGCCCGCCAGATCAAGCGTCTGGAAAAAAGCCAGCGCTTCGTCGAGGCGTTCCTTAGTTGGAAGACTCATGACTCCGATGGTCAGATGGATTGTTCCCACAGGCCGGACTGCGCCTTGTGGGATAACCGCCCGCGAGACATTTGTATCCGACGTCTGCTGCTGGCCGTTTAACAAATCTGCTACAGGGACTGGCGGATTTGCCGCTGTGAACGCCGCGATTGACTCTTCCAGCTGGGGAAGTGATACTGTATTAACCAGTGGCAGACAGAGAAAATGGGTCAGAGCTGGTTGTCTTTCTCGTCGTTGGTTTCGGTTTCGAGGCTTCTGCGGCTGATTTACGGTGTTTTGTTTGCCACTCGACATGGTGGATTTTGTGCGAGTAGAATAGTGTATTCCTTTGCCGAGAACCAAGGGTGTTCTAAAAGATCGCAAAAGCAGCTGGGAACGCATCCGAAGCATCTAATGGGCTAATGGGGCGATGGATGTTTATTTTAAGGTTGATGTCAGTGGGACAAGGCTGATCATCTTAATCAAGATGACGCACGGACCAGCTATGCTACGACAACAAACGACAGCTGAATCTCATCCGAGAGGCAGATCATGCAGAACGAAGAACTTTGTGGTATTGTGATATCAAAAATGACACGAGGTACATCATGAATAGACTTCATTCAGCATGCACAAGACCGCATGCTGTGTAAGACTTGAACATCACCACATCGCCATTATGGATGAAACTAGGACTCCTTTCCTCCGAATGACCCTAATTGGGATCCGAGATGAATGAGCCCAGAGCAGACGCCACACTTGATGAGATTCACAGGAGAGGATATGGCTCTCTTCAAATATCAAGAAGGGGATCGATTGAACCTAGAAGAAGCAACGGAAGACAGGGTCTCCCCTCAGCATTTATGCTGGCAAGGATATCATACATCGACCGCCCACCCGCCTCTCGATGGACCGACTCGCCTGAAAGTGGCAAAACAGTTCTGGAGATCAGAAGAGTATAGATGGACTTCAGAATTGTGCGACGGTCATTAAAATTTCGGAGAATCTTGTAGAAGCAGCAGACTCAGCATTCGCTGGCGTGAAGGAATGCTGGGAGGCACGGCAATTACGTCGGGTTTCGCACTCACCTCGAGAAAATAGTCGAAATTCGGTAGAAAGCCATTCAGGGCATTTCGATATTGCGAAGCAGTGATCGAATATATGAAGGACCTGACAGAAAAAAGCAGACACCAGGGTCTACACTCAGCATTCGCTGGCGTGAAGGGAAGGTGGGAGGAAACCTGGAGGACACCTCACCTGAAGAGGTCTCAAGCCAAACCAGCAGGTATGACCATGAGAGTCGATTCGAATCTGGTGAGACCTGCGTAGGAAGAACACCTACGTCAGCAAAGCTGAGTGAGGAAACCTAGACATCCCCCTTCCCTCCTACCAACCCGCGGGCGACCGGGCCATCTCACCTGATAGAGGTCTCAATCCAAGCCAACAAGCATAAGATGCGATTCGAATCGGGCGAGACCTGCAAAGGGAAAGGCCCCTTTGTCAGCATACCGAAACGAAAGATCAGAACGAAAGATCAAAACGAAAGTCGGCGAGAAAACCTATTCCAGAGGGAGTTCTCACCTGAAGAACTTCTCAAGCCAAGCCAACAGATATGGTCATCAATAAGATTCGAATCCTGCGAGACCTGCGTAGGCAGAAAACCTACGTCAACAAAGCTGGTAAGGAAACCCAGACGTCCCCCGTTCCCGCCTACCCACCCTCGGGCGACCGGCCATCTCACCTAGAATCCGAGGTCTCAAGATTGAGCCTGGTGATATGATATCAAGTCATGACAAGAGACTGCCTGTAGCGGAATGAGATGTCAGTAGATGCTGGAGACGTTCAGATGATGAGAAGGTGTCATGAGACGAGAAGGTAGTGAGGAGCATCAAGAAGTGATACAAGTGAAAGAGGTCAGAAGAGGTCAAGGTGGATGGCAGGAGATAGGAAGAGATGGAAAGGGAGATGCGTCAAAGAGTGAGAAGATGCTGTTGAGTGGGGTTGATGTGACTTACATCTTTGTCTCTGACAAGAGGATGGACAGGAAGATGGACAAGAAGGTAGACAGGACCAGACAGGACCAAAGGAGGAAGCAGTCTTGTCATAACAGACCAGGCTCATGATGGATGTGTTGAGGTTGAGAAGGAAGAGAGATGAGAGGAGAGATGAGAGGAGAGATGAGAGGAGAGATGAGAGGAGAGATGAGAGGAGATATTTATAATTATCTAGGAGGGGTGTAGGGGGAAGGCACCACTGGGTGAGGTAACTGCTGGCTGGAGTAGGCATCGTTCCTTCCCGATTAGGAAATGTTGTAGTCGGTGCCTTGGGAACTATGAAGGCAGCCCTTGTCGGTGCCTGATACAGTCAAAAATGACCCACGGTAGCCTACGCTCTATATTTGCCTATTCGGGAAAAAGGAGGGCCCGACTAGGCTGGAGAGGTTGGTTTGAAGGGATTCAGGGTGTTAGGAAATAGGGCTTAGGGCATGGGAGCTGAATAGATGCTGGATGGTGTCTGGGGATACTGGCGAAGCAGTGTGTTGGAGCATGGTAATTGTTGTTCCAGTAGCTGACTCTACACAGATATGGGACGATGTTCATGGGATACTATTGGGTTGTGAAGTAGTAGTATAGTACAGTGACCAACTAACTTTGGCATCAAAGGTTGGGATGGCATGATGATATGGTGGAGAAAATCAGCCCCCGCCAGTAAAGAGCTTGCCATGGGGCTGCATGGTTGAGATAACAAACATTATAGCATCAACACTCTGTACTTTATTTATCGTAGTATCATGTTGAGCCACACTGGTACATCCTCATAGACTCGACACACTAAATTACAATTGGAATCAGGCCAAAGCTGTACAAAAAGTATGTATGTTCAATGATAGCATTAAAGGGTATATAGCACCTCGAACGACGAGCCCAAGTAAATACCATCACAAAGACCCATCCAGCGATCTGACAACCAGACCAACACTCAAGCAGATCCAGTAAGAACATCAACCAATTTATTCAACATTCTTCTTCCGCCCCTCAAGAACACGCATAACATCATCAGCACTATCCTTATCGCCCTTCCTCTTCTTCGGCCCACGCTTCCTCTTATTCCCTCCACGCTGCTGATCCTCAAAGTCCAGTAGCACACCATCATCATCCTCCTCGCCATCCTCAATACGGCTACCACCAAAGCCCATATCCAAATCTGCGGCGTCCATGGCATCGCGCCGGCGGGCTTCTTCGAGGAATTTCTTTTGTCGGAGGGATGCCTCTGCAGATAGGCCGGAGTCTTCCTCGGAGGGGGAAGTTTGGCGGAGGGCTGCGGCTCGTTTGAGAGCAGCGAGGATTGTAGGATCCTTTGTGAGGGGGTTAGAGCGGTCCGAGGGTTCTTCGGGGGCGGTGGTGGATGTTGTTGTTGCGAAGTAATTGCGTGATTTGGTAGGTTGTGCTGCGGCTTGATCGGTGGGCCCCTGAGCCTCTTCTGAGATGGAGCCTGGTACATTATCCTTGACAGGCTTCTCTGGATGCTCGCCATCTTCATCGGACGAGGAATCGTCTGCTTGCTCGATGCCGGCAAGAGGGTCATAATCAGCGCCAACGCCGGCAAAGATATCATCGTTTTCGTCTTCAGGCGCAGCGCTGGCAGCTTCCCTCGCAGCAATGTCCGCTGGAACCTCCATTCCAAGAGGTTTCGCATCCTTATCAGGCATAGGCAGAGAGGGAGTCCCACGCGGCTCATTGGGTTTATCAATCCAGCGGGTTTTCCGCTTCGTATTGCCCTCAGCGTCCGTGATGAGCAGGACCTCCCGCCGCCGACCATTCTCGTCTGACTCAATGAAGCGCTTCTTCTCTGGCTTGCCATCGCCAACTTTCTTGAACTTAGAGCCAAGTGTTGACCCCGGCACCGGGGGTGGCGCACTTGCAGCCGCCGCTCGACTGGCCTTCAACTCCCTCAGAATTTCGTCGCGTGTCTTCGGTCGAGGCGGTGGTGGTGCCATTGTTCCTTTCTTTTTCTCCTTTGGCTCCTTAGGCGCTGCTTTGATCTCTTCCAAACCCTTCTCCTCCATCAACCGCTCGAACGCCTCATCTGCATCTTCCTCGGTAACAGGCGGTTCCTCTGCCGGGGGAGGAGCCGGTTTTTCAGGCGCCTTCGATATATCCTCACCAGCACGAACTCGCTTCAGTAACGTCCAATCCAAGCCCTTGACCATGTGTGTACTCTCCGTGTCTCCACCGACCCCGAGTTCGCCGCACAGCTTTTCGAACGTCGCCTGATCGATTTGGCCTAGTTTCACCATGTCTTCGAGGGCCTTGACCCGTTTCTGTAGGTCATCCTCACTCTCATCATCCGCATTACGTAGCTGTGCGCGGTCCTGGTACCCGGTAGCCAATTTGCTACCCTTTGGCGCGGCAGAAGATTTGAAACGCTTCGCGGGACGTTGATCGCCCTCTCGGCGATGCTCCGCGAGCTGTCGGGCGAAGTCAACCCCTGTAACAGAGCGCCTAGATAAAATCACGGTCAGTACCAAGCGCTTTGCAAGTTAAGGATCCTGGACACGTACGGGGTCATGGGAATACTAGAGCGCATTCGCGAGCCCAGCGCGCTCGGAGTGGCGCCACCAGCTGGTGCATTGCGCGACGACGAGCCGGACTTGTCGCCGGACTTGGAAGTCGATGTATTATCGGCGAGAAGTCGCCGGAACTGCTCGTTATTCATTGCTGCAAGTTGGGGCTCAGGAAGAGCTAGAGTCGACGTCAATTTTGAGATCAAGCAGGGTCAGGCTTGGCATCCGATAAGATAAACCTTATCGTGCCTAAGGGTCGCCCTGAAAGCTCAGCGCTGGGTGACCAAGAATTCTAGATTTTGGTTCGTTCCTATTCCTTACTCACATATAGATGCAAAGATATCAGTCGAAATGACACGATCTGGAAATACCACTTGATAGTGTCCCAGACTCGAAGATCTTGCCTCTCATACCTTCGGACGAACGCTTTCACTTCACGAATGGCGGATCCAATATACTCGAATCTGTACGGAGTACAGTCAGGCGAGCAGGCTTACCGGAAAAACTATTCTGGAACAAGGCACTTTGAAGAATGGCATTTAAACTAAATGCTACCGGGACCAGAAGTAAAAGAATGTCGATATACACATAAAAAACAAAGATACAATCGAAGAATAAAGTAAAAACAACCAAAAAAAAAGACAAACCCTCAATAAAGAATGCAACGCTCAAGTCAAGTCAAGTCACCAATTAAGAAAAAGAAGAATCTAGAGCACTCGAAACTAACGCAAACGATCCAATCCAGCTTTTGCATCAAAGTAGTTCATTAAATCGTTTCCCACCCGCCATTATTCATCTCCGATTCCAACTTACGACTGATCGTGGCAGGAATCGAGTGCGAAAGCCATACATCGCGCAGGAGTCTGTCATACCGCTTTTGGTTAAGGATGAGTTGGCGGTTGCGGCGTAGACCGGGGTCAACTTCGCCGTGGCGGTCGAGGTAGGGTGCGTAGTGCCATGAGCCGTTGTGGTTGTGCAGGTAGAGGACTGTGCATTTGCGGATATTGATGAAGAGGCCGATGTTTTTGCCACATCTGTTGCAAAGGAGATGGAATGTTAGTTTGGTGTGGTAGAGAATTTAATTGAGGGAGAAGGAGGAGGGAGGGCTTACTTTTGCAGATGCTGGTTGCAACCACCCAGCTTGTTGTGCATGCAGCACACTGCCTGCGAGCAGAAGATGTCACCGCAGAAGAGACAAATGCTCGGGTCGCTGAGCTCTTTCTTTGAGTTCGGGCAGCGACGTCTGTTGGCCTCCTCGATCAAGCTGTCGAAGTACTTAGGGAGACCGACAAGCTCAAAGATGGCTGGGTGTGGGAGACTAGGCCACAGACGGTGATCTTCGAAGCGAATGCCCGAGCGCGAGGCGTTCCAGTGGAAGATCCAACCGGAGATGACGGCATCGAAGGGGCTGTTGCTCTTCCGTGCAGGGCTGACAGACATGAAGATCTCGTCCAGCGTAGGAAGGTGAAGAGTCTTGGTAAGTCGGTCCAGTTCCGACGCGCCGAGATCAGCAAAGCCCGTGTTGGGGAAATCAACGCCATGCTGCACATGGAGCAGGATGACAGCCTTGCGCAGGAATGTCAGGGCGTAGCTAGAGACAAGGCGGCGGAGGGCGAGGATGACGCTCGGGGTAGCAGACTCTTCTCCATCCTTCACGTAGCCGCTCTCGGCCGGGAACGAGGAGCCCTCGGCGCGTCCAACAGAGTTGGCCTTGAGCTCTGCAACGATGGAATCAAAGAAGTGCTTTGTGACATCATGTCGATCGGCTGAAACATCAGATCCAGCGAGATCATTATCTCCTTGGTGTGCAAGTTCTTCCTTCAGACCCAACGGCCACAGGATGAAAGTGACAGCAACCTTGACGATCTCAGCCACGTAGCACATCTGGACGAGGTGTCGTACATCAATACGGAGAACAGGTAGCAAAGACAGTGAGCATTCCGCCAAGAACACAAAGGTATCCATGGCGAGCAGCGGTTCGATGTTCCTAACATCGTTCAACAGGGGTGTGCCGCTCAAACAAGGATGTCCGACGAGCAGTTGGCATAGCTTTTGCCGGTGCATTTCCTGGAACTCGTGGGTAGGTCGACTCTTCGGGCTGTTGCTTGAGTGAACACATCCCACAGCTGCATAGGTCAAAGCAGTCTCTGCCAAAATACGGAGATGCGTCAAGGTTAGTGGCGGAATCTTGTCCAGAAGAGTCGATCCGGGCTCCGACTCGACACCACGCTGGGCAATCTCGACAGACGAAATGCTAAACCCGAAGCTCCGGATCAAAGAGTCCGTGTGCACCAGTTCATCACTGACCATCGTATCAGGACTGTTATTGAAAATGGAGCTAATGTGGTTCATCTTGATGGTCTTCTTAAGACGCTTGTAGATCTGCAGAAGCTCCGTCATAGGGCTGTCCGAAGGCGTCGAGACCTGCTGTAAGGGGCTCGTTGGTGGCAAGTCTTCAGCGGTCGTGGGGAAAAGGCCCGGCATGGCCAGACGGGGAACAGATGACAGAGGGTGGGATGCACCAGTTGAAGGCAATGAGGAAGTCATAAGCTGGCCGACCCTCGAAGAGAGTGGAGGTGTCAGGGTCTTCGACAGGTAATCGACGAACAAGTCAGAGTATGGCTGTTGATACGCCTTGTCTTTCTCAATCATCAGAACAGGGAAGTTCTGTGACTGATTCAGGGCACTCTTGAGCCCTGTAGTCATAAACTCATCAAACGGCAAAACAGTGTTCAGCGCGCCGGGATATGACTCCTCCTTGCCCTTCCAAGTGATGGGCAGGAATGCATTGCCGAGTGCCTTACACAACGGGCACACAAATTCCTTGAGTGTGATATTCTCAGGATGATGCCGGGCAATCTGCTGGCTATGCCGTCTTTGGGTTCCGGTATAGTAAACGTCAAAGCACGAGTAATGCATGATATGACCACAGCCAGTCGTCACAGGTCCACGCAGAGTGCTCTTCGGGCTGAAGCCCTTGCTAAGACCAACCTTTTCGCTGATGACCTCACCTCCAGATGAATCCAGCCGGCGAATCGTTGTCCTGTTCTCTCCGGAAACTCCGAAGGGCCGGATATCGTCTGCAGATCGATCCAAGCTCGTAGGAGTCCTGAGCGCTTCACGGATCCTGTCAGGGTCTCTGATGTCGGTCTGTCGCAGGATTGTGCTGTCCTGAATCAACGCAAAAGTACCATAGAGCTTCGAATCGCTGGTCTCATCTTGACAGAAAATGCATGTCCCGCTAGGATACTTCCAAACCTTAGCCTCATGAGCCGTTGGTGCCTCCGGTTCCGAATCACTAAAGTCCTCCTCGCCCCAGTCAATGTCTCCTTGAGTGTTCAGGAATTGTTGTTGCTGTTGCTGGAACTGGGCCATCACTCTAGCTTGTCTCTCCAATGCCTGCTTCTTCTTGAGTTCCTTCTCATTGTCGATGTCGATGGCGGGCGAGCTGGTTTCAATGCGATCGAAGGGGAACCTGAGAGAGGCAGTTGCTGAGGTATAGGTGCGAGGCCGCTTCTGCCACAGACGCTTGAGAATGTGACGGATCTTGGGACCGCATGCAGAGAATTCGTTGGTCACCGATATTCTTTCCAGAAGACCGACAATGGTCAAGTTGCCTGCCTTGATCTCTCGAGACTTGGACATGGCATGCAAGTTGAATGACTGACTCTGCTCCGTCTCCATGCTGCCATCTTCAGAGTTGTCTTCCAGTACTGCAGCGAGCACAAGGTGCAGAATGACCTGGAGGAAAGTCTCCACGCGAGTTGGAGGGATGGCAGAGGTGCACTCCTTGAAGGAAACAACATACTCAAGACACTGATGAACGAGCTGTGCGAAAAGCATAGTCCCCGTAAAGCGCGGCAGATCGGAGAACACCCCCGAGCTAATGGGACGAAGCTTGGGCTCATACACAATGTCAGATGCCTTTTTACCGGTCTTCTTAGCCATCCATTCCTTGTAAATGTTCTCCGCCTCATCTCGTTGGTTCTTGGTGTAATGCGCGCTGTACGGATCCACAAGGTCAAAGAACTCAGACTTCAGCTCAAATGTTCCAGAATCGCTCAGGCCCTCTGGAGGGCGGAAGTTGGCGACCTCTTCAAGGACATCTTGGAACATATCGGAATCCAGTAGCTTGTCGCTCAGACGGGTTGACAGATCAGAGAAGGACAGCGGCTTAAAGCACAGGACGTGGGCAATATCCCGACTGATGTTCTCCTTGGTCAAGTGAGAACTATCATCAATGGCAGTCAGGGAGGTGCGATCGGTCAACAAGATGACCAGCAAGTGGACAAACTCCTCAGCGACGTCGACGATCTGAGTATCCTCGAAACCATTACGAGGCATGTAGTTTCGAGACATCCAATCAACCATGCCGAAGCGATGAGCGATAGATGCAAGGACTCTGCTGGGATCACAGGTCACCATTGCGGTCTGCAACAGGAAAATGTCACGATAGTATGCAAAGTCTCGAGAAGAGACGCCGCGATATTGTGATGCCTGGTGGCGAAGGCTCAGACCGTTGCGAACCCACATGGCAGCCTTCATCTGAGCAAGCCAAGCACAGACTCTCAGGGGGTAGTCAAACATGGTCAGAAGAAGATCCTCCGGACTAAGGGTGAGAAGATTATCGTCTATTTGCTTGTTGCCAGCGACCTTGGCAGCGTGGAGCTCTACCCTAGCATTCTGGGCAGCTTCAAAGAGAACACCCCGCATGACTTCGCTGCTCACCCCGCGACCACATTCAATCAACCATGACAGGGTATAGTGAATTGCGTGGTGGAAACTGATCGATCCCTTCTCAACGGCGAATTCGACCACGCGGTGACATGGAACTTGACCAGACGAACCCATCTCGAAATCAAACGGAGGCAAAGTCTTGAATTTGACTTCTTCCTTGATCTCGGCTTGATCGAAGCGCTTTCGCTCCACGCCCGCCGAGTGCATGATCGCGGTCATAGTAGTCGTCTTGATAGCCCGCAACAGGTTCTGACCATTATCAATCTCCGGATTCCGGAAAGATTCGCAGAATTGTCGGCAAAGGCGGTTGATTTCTCGCATCAGAATCGAGGCACTGATCCAAGCATCTGTCTCATACTCGACGTGCTCGCCGACGGCACGAACGTTAGGGCAGATACCCTGCGAAAGCTTGACCAAGTCCAGGAACTGAGGCAGGTACTGTTCCTCGGTCCGCACGCGGTGTTGGACATACTCGGATTGAAGGAGGTAGCGCAAATCAAGGAAGAAATGGTACAAGCGCCTGTTTGTGACGGAACCTGCATCGAACGCCAACGTGGCATTCGGGTTGACGGCTTGAGGTTCGCCCACCTGTCGTGTTGTCAGGAAGGTATAGAGAATCGCCATGACCTTGGTAAGGAAATTGCCTCGCAGAACAATCTCCTCCGTAATGGAAGGCGTCGTAAGAAGTTGAAGGGAGAGGTTGACGATGGAGTGGTCCGGCTCACGATCTGCGATGAGATAGAGTTGCGCCAGAGCTGTATACAATGCAGAGAGTCGTAAACCCATGATGCGCTTGAATTGAGGCACGTTGACCACGGTGCTGATGTAGAGATCCCGCAAATCCGTGCGAGTCTTCTTCCACAGCCGCAGATCAAACAGAACCAACCAGTCTAGACGAGTGCGTTGCCAGAGGTCTTCATAAGGCGCAACCTTCTCACCGACAGCCGGTATGGGAGGCCGCACTTGCCAGTGGCCTTCAGTTCGTGCGGGAGGAGGTCTGATTACTCCCGAAGGGGTCTTTGGAATAGAGACATAGCTGTCAGAAGCGGATGGCTGGCTTTCGCCCTCATTGGAAGCGACAACGTCGGTTTCATCCTCCTGAGCAGCCTGTTCTTCCGTGGGTTGCGGAGCTGGGCGAGGAGCCATGTGCTGTGTGCTAGCCAGTCCTGCTAAGATGCGTTCAGCCAGGGCAATTTCCTCCTCATTGCCCATATCCATTTCCTCGTCATCGTCTCCGTCAGCCTCAGCTTGGAGGCGGGCGAGTTCCATATCCATATCATCGTCTTCGTCATCCGCATCATCGTGAGCTTCGACGTAGTCTTCATCTTCATCTTGCTCGTTGCCATCGTCTCCCTCTTCATCCTCATCCTCGTCGGTGGTTGCAAGAACTATCTGTCCATGCGGAGGGAGAGTGAGCAAGACGGTGCGACCAGGAAGCTGATTTTCCGTCTCCTGGTGGTCATCGATACCCTTCATACCGATATCTGCGTTATAAGCACCACTCCCCTTTCGCCACGGGCTGAGCAGTTCTTCGCAAATAATCTGGCGGAAGATTTCATTGTCATCCAGGATACTGCATCCAGCAATATCTGCCAGCCATTCAACGATCGCGCCGCACATTTGCTCCCGGAAGGTGTCGCGAGCGGATCGAACCGAGACTGTAACCTTGATCTCCTCAATGATCTTGGACACCGCCAGCAGGCGTTGCAGATCCTTCGAATACTTGATGACACTCCGACCAATATCGTTGGTTTCATGAGCTCGCGCAACACCGAAGCTATCGCGCTCGCGACAAGCACGCGTGACCTGGTGAGCGACGTCTCGGATGGTATGCTTCTCGTCATTCCAAAGCATCAAGGCGAACTCGGGTTCTTCCTCCTCCTGATCACCCTCACCATACCAGCCTGGACGCAATCGAGACGCTTCTTCATCCTGCTTGATGCCTTCCATCGTCTTTGCTAGCCGCAAGTTCTCCGGCGAGCAAGAGATGACATCACAAAAGTAATCCAGAACCCGTGAGATGGTTAACCGAATCGTAGCCACCAAGTCCGGGGGCAGCTCTCGCTCTGCCCGCTCTTTACCCTTTATATTTCCACTGTCGGTGTGAATGGCGCAGAACAGTGGCAGCCGCCAGGCTTCATCGTCTCCGCAGTCACAGCAGCCACAGTTACCCGACGAAAGCGAAATCTGATACTGATGCCCCGTATGATCTGACGAGTCAAAGCATCGACTGCACAGCACGCATGTATCATCCGCAGCACAAGTCACGCAGCGATAGGTTGCCTCTCCCGCTCGGAAAATGTGCCCGCATCGCTTGCCCCGCGCCGCCTCGCTATACTCGGCTCCTTCACGAGCGCCTTGCGCGTCCGCCAATTTCCATGACCCCGTTGGTGTGCCATCCGGGAAGAGGTGAGCTACCAGCTCATCGTTGTGCCCGACGAGCGACCGGAAGAGAAGCTCTAGCAGGTCGCGTTCCGCCTTCGGGCCATAGCGGTAGTTATGCTGCGAAGGCAATCGTAGAAGACCTTCACCGAGGATTCTCTCACATTCTGCGAGCATGTGCATGGTTTGGGTGTCGGACGAAGGTAGAGGGCAGGGTGCCGCTCGGCTGTCACTGACGTCTGATGGGAAGGCCCGTTGGCGCGTGTAAACGGCGTTCGAGGTAATCCGAATCACGAAGAACGATCGTACCGGGGGCGTGAGGGATATGCAGTCGAGACAAAACTTTTGGCGACACCAAGGAGCTTAGGGTTTCAACGCCGGGTTGGGCTGTCGGGTGGTTGTCTTTCAGTTTCTTGACCCCAGCAGATCGTAGTGGGGGGAAAGGAAGACAGGCGAGGTGTGGACCGATGAGGTCGACAATCAGGCAGACCAGGCCAGTTACAGCACGTCTGCGGAATAAATTGAGAAGTGAAAAAGAAAGATGTTGTCTCCGAGTTCTATATGAAAGAAGAAAGAACGGGAAGATACAATGCACATGAGTCGAGTGAGATTACCGGAGTTGATCTTCGAGTATTTTTGACTATGACATCGACGGAGCGGTCTCGCTGCAAACGCCACAGCGATCCAGCCTCCGAGGTAATCATCACCCTCCAAAACTGCATCACCTTCAATCTATACATCCACCAAATTAAGGAAAAAAAATTAAATGATCATGTCAAATACAATATCCCAAATTCTATCACATACAAGCCCGCAGCTGGAATGAGTACAATAACAGGGTGATAGCGAGTTCCGCCTCGCGCTTTTCCACTACCAAGGACCCCTTTCTCACGATAGATCTATACCGTCACAACCAAGAGCTTTGGGGCTCCTTTACTCGTCATCCTCTTCCTCCTGGACCAAGTAGCGGGGCTTGATGTCCTTCCATTGACGCTGTAATTGGAGAACCGTTAGCAAAGAAGACCGCTTCGGGCCGCGGGACGTTGACCGTCGGAACGGCTAGGGACAATGTTGGGGCTGATAGGGTATATTGGGTCGGGAGAACATACGCCGGCGTTCCAGGTGTCCCAGATCTTGTTGGAGGCGGTGTCGAAGGAGCTGTATCGCAATTGTTTAGTGAGACCCGGTGGTATGACATGGAAGGGGAGATTCGAATGTAACGCACAGCTCGAAAGCAAAGGCACCGGCGAAGATGGTGGTCAGGAAGACAGCATTCCTGCGGATGATGCTCCTAAATAGGTCGAAAGAGTCCACGGTTAGAGTCCAGTCGAGCAATTGCGACCTTTAGGTCGGGGGTGGGAAGACGTGCTGGTAGATAGCGTTGGAGATCTGTGAATGCGCCCGGAGTTAGCTAGGAGTCTCGCAATTGCCAGAATGCGGCTTGCATAGCAGCATCGGGAGAAGAAGAACATACGCCGGCCATTGTGACGGAGGTGAGGTGGTTGACACGACGGGGAGAGTTGGGAGTCGAGGATCGAGGCTGGAGACGAGGATTGGAAGTGGAAGTTGGAAGTTCGCGAGGACGAAAAGCACGGGAATTCCCGGCTCCCTGATTGGCCCGCGGTCCTCCGGCTGGTTTCCCCATTTGCTATTTGCTGTGAATCACCACAAACTATTTTGGCTGGACTGCACTTCTCATTGATATTTGACCTTGGACTTCACTCTTTACGGCCTCGTGCCCGGTCGGCTCGCAACTTGATGCTTTTTAAGAAATAAAAATTACTTCGCTCAACATCCACCACATTCACCATGTCCTCCAACGTTTCCTCCGCCGGTATCACTACCGACACCACGACAGGCGAGCGCTACATCCCTTCTTCAGTACGAGCAGACGGCTCAAAGCGTCGAGAAATTCGAGTTCGTCCCGGCTACAAGCCCCCAGAGGATGTCGAGCTCTACAGGAACCGCGCAGCCGCTGCATGGAAAACCCGAGGAAAAGGTGGGGTGCCCGGTGCGGAAGCCATGAGCAGCGAAGAGGACAAGGCAGCCCAGGCCGCTAGTACATCCGCCAGCAACAAGAACGCCAAGCGGAGAGAGGCCAGACGCAAGGCAAAGGAGAACGAGGGCCCCGAGCCTGCTACTGAGAAGAAGGGAGCCGACTCCGACAACTGGCGCGTGCCAGCCCCAAAGAAGGAGGAGCCGCCAGTCGAAGATCCCGTCGATATCGAAGCCGAGAAGGAGAAGAAGGCTCGCAACCTCAAGAAGAAGCTGCGGCAGGCGCGAGACCTGCGCGATAAGAAGAATGAAGGCGAAATGCTTCTACCCGAGCAGCTGGAGAAGCTTATCAAAATCCCGGAGCTGATCCGTCAATTGGATGCCCTCGGTTTCGACTCCAACGGCGATAAGAAGGAAAACGCCAGCCCAGAGAAGGCCTGATGTATTCGCCATCTACAACATGCATCACCCACCTCTCGCAATAGACGGCGATAATTGCTATGTGCAATACTACTTGAATGAACCTCCATCAGGATCGGCGGTGCCATCCCATATCTCACCAGCATCGAGGCTGTCGACGCTCCCGAGCCCCGAAGATATCCATGATATGATCAGCTGCCCACTTTCGACCAATCTTTGCTCCGCATTCGTGGGTTGAATTGTCATCGTTTCCACCAATCTGCGAGGCAACGCCTCCACGCATATCCCACGTGCTTGTCTTCGAGGCAAGCAGCTGCTAGTTGACTCTCAAGTCTATTTCTGCAGTTACAGAGATATAGTCTAAGGAATTTTTTGATTACATGGTCTCCCTTTCTATGTCTTCGGGTAATCGCGCCTTGGAACAGCCAAGGTTCGGTATCTGGTATTTGCCAGCCACGTCTGGTGTTATACATTTAGCATCTAGATTTTAATGCGACTATGGTACAATAATCTGCCTGACTGTCTAATGTACAATGTAACCTTATCCAACAATCATCAATCCTGCTGGGCGGGGGAAGGGTAACATGAAAGAAAAGAGGGGTGAGAGGAAGAAGGATCAAGGTGATGCTGATGAAGTTGCGATGGGGTAGACCCTGCTGTATATCATTCAAACATCCGACTCAAATAGTCGCACCGGAGCTGTAGGAATACCACCCTTCAAATCCCAATCCTGGTAATTAAACTCCTTCCACGGACACCAATCCCCCGGTCCAGCTTGAAGCTCATGCCGACCAACACCATGCGTAGCCGCAAGAATACCCTGTCTCACACAATCACCCACCCCAACACCGTTAAAAGAATTCCCAGCCAGAACAAGCCGGCCATGATAATCCTTCTTAGCCGCAAACGACAGCCGATACATATTCGTCAAATGACCCGGTTTATACTTCGGGATCGCATTTTCTTGCAATCGGGTCCGCACGAGCGTCGGGTCATCGGTGATACCGATATGTCTTTCTAGCATGGTTCGCGCCATGCGCACGGCGGTCTTGTGATCTGGATAATCTTCTTTCTTCCATCCGTCCCAGTAGTGGCCGCCGAACATGATGGTGATCTTGGTTCCCGGGGCAGAGTCTTGCGAGACGGTTGGATAGGGAGCCACGGGGCTTTCGCCGATGCTGGATGCTGAGGCGAAGATCACGCCTAGACCGCACTCGGGGTTTTGTTCGTAGGGTATAGAGCGTGGGATCAAGTATCCGAAGCCATCGACGGGGAGAAGGTTGGGATTTTTGTAGTAGAGGTTGACGACCATCACGGTTGTTGCGTCACAGTGTAATTGTAGTCTTGCGAGAGTGTTTGTTACGGGTTTAGAACTGCTTTTTACATCCAGAGCGAGCCTCATTTCTCTGCTCTCTGGATCAAAGACTTCTTCGAGTGAGGTTCGAAGTTGAGGATCTAGAATGTTGGACAACGCAGGTGCAGAGACTGCAGAAATAACGTGATCGAAGGATTGAACGCCCTTTGTCCCGGTATAGATCTAGCGTGTGTAAGCTCCATGGTCAAACATGGTACCGACTGGGGTAAGCGGAGTAAATACCTTTATCTGATCCCCAGGATTGTCTGGTGGGTTCATGGACGTGATATTTGCGTTGAGTTGGAGGTTGACCTTTTTAGATGCCCTCAACGACTCAACCAAGCCTTCAACAAGCTGCTGCGTTCCACGCTTAAAGGTAAACGTGCTAGCCTTCCTGACCACCCTGAAGATATCTTCTGTGCGATTCACAGATTCAGGTGTCTTGGTAATTGCATCCACAGCCAAAAAGTCATCCATCGACCTCGTCTTCTTGCTCATCATCGATTTCATAATCAGATTGTACAAGATGCCGCCGTCTTCCAGATTGCGTATGCCCCCCAATATCGCCTGGGCACTCATTTGGTCAATGTCACCGGCATATATACCGTGCATCACTGCTGACACCAAATTATCCGCGACTTTGTGGTTGAAGCGCCGAGAGATAAACTGGGCAATGGACTCGTCTTGGCCCCATAGCTCTGGTGGCCGCGAGGGTTTGGTGTGCTCGAGGAGGATACCAGGTACCAATCCTTCAAACAACGGCTCATTCATGACAGCCTTGAAGATATTTTGCACATTTTGGGTGAACGAGAGACTGGGATCTGGCGTGGGCAGGCGGACTAGGTGATCCGGATAGTAGATGTACCGATTTAGCGCAGCAGGGCTTCGCTTGGAGGTTGTGATCAATTCATCGAAGAGTCCTAGATTTGAAACCTAGATTAACAAAGGGAATAAGTCAGCGATTTCAATTGCTGTGGAAGGGGAGTGATTCGGGGCTCGTTCACCAAGTAAAGCAGTGGCAGCGATGCTGGCATTGCACTCCTCAGAGTGCGAGGACCATATTCAAATACCACTTCTCCACCCTCCACTGGGATAGTCTCAGAGTTCAGCCAGCCACCTAGACAAGCTGACTTCTCGTATAGTGTGATCCTAGAGCACTGGGGGTCTTGAGCTAGCTGCCAAGCAGCCGTCAGGCCCGTGATACCAGCACCTATCACGGCGGCATTGTAAGCGCGTTGTTGGCCGCGAATCGCGGAAACTAGTGGCCTTTGCCTGGATCGGAGTCCATTAGAGGCGCACAGTAGCCGCATCTCAATGGCAGAGAGTTGGGGTCATTGGGATGTTTGGGGAATGCGGCGATCTCGATGGTCTCCGGATGGAAGTCCCCGCGGCCGAGGCCGACTTACTTAAGCTACGCCTGGCTGCAGACATCTTACAAGTCATACGATCTACCCAGAAATTGAACAGAAATAAGTCATCTGAAAATGTTGTGCGAAGCAAGAGTTATTACGCTGTCGCTTTCTTTCTTTCATCTCGGGGAATATCTATGTACAGGCAAAAAAAAAGGACCCATCTTCTCGGTCCATCAAGCAAATGCATCATGAACGCCCACCCTAGTCACCATTCATCATCACGGATCAGATTGTGTACAGGACTGCTCCATCGAGGAGCACTCTCTCTTTTGCGTCCAATAATATCATGTTTCATTTTCGACACCCGTCAAACAAGGCGTAGTCACGCGGTAAGCTCCTGGCTTTGGGAGGCCTCGCCTGCCTCGGGCTTGACCAATTCCTCCGGCGCGTTCTCGTCTTCAACGAACTTGCGTTCGCTTGTTGGTCCAGACGCTGTCCAAACCTTGTCACCGAAGTTACCGCGCTGACCCTCGGCGTGCTTGTATGTGCAGCGAGGGTTCATGCAGGGGTTAAACTTGCAAGCAACCTGGACGTGGGTAAACTTGCAACCTTCGGTCTTGCAGTCGGCACCATTGCGGCACATCGGCATATCAGGGTGCTTGAAGTGACAGTGTGGGTTAGTGCAGTTAGGGAAGAATCTGCACATCTCTTCGGCTTGGTGGGCGGACTTGACGGCGGGAGATGGGTGGCGACCAGTGCATTTGCGGTTCTTGCAAGCGGCACCGTATGAGCAGACATCTGATACATCGATAGATGTGCCCTCGGGAGCAACGGGAGATTGGTGAGCGAAGGGGCAGTCTTTGCGAGTGCAACGGAGGTTGAATCGGCAGATATTGTTAGGGTTGCTTTCATCCTGCTCGCCGTCCATTCCAGTATCCATGTCGACATCGGCATTTTCTGCGCCCTTGCTTCGTTGTTGTTGGTGTCCTCCACGTCCTTGGAAACGTCCACCGCGTCGGCCTTGGGGCTCGACACGGTCGAAAAGTGAGCGGCCTTGTTGACCACCATTCTGAAAGGCGGGGTTGACGGCGGGAGGAACGAAACCAGGCATAAGTTGAGACATCATGCGTGCCTGCTCTTCCAGCATGGACATGATTTGCATCTGATTCTCGGGGCTCATTTGCATCATGCCACTACCCATGTTGCCCTGCATTCCCATTCCCATTCCCATTCCACCCATGTTTCGACCTCCACGGCCACCTCGGTTTCCCTTCATTTGGTTCTGACCGTGGCCTCCAATGCGCCCGTTTCCTTGGTGTCCGCGAACGCGGTGAAGTGCGCCTTCGCCTGGTCGGTCCAGACTACGGTTGATCTGGTTCAACATTCGTCCTCGGCCAGCTTGTCGGCCGTTGCGCATAGCCTTGGGGCCAGTGGGGCTGTGAAGAAGCGGGTCAGTACATGACATTAGCTTAGATAAAGCATGCAAACTCACATAGATTCGCCTGCATCGCCCATCTCTGCATCCATCCCGTTTCCTTGTGGGGTAAAATCTTGAGCGTTGGCAGATAGCACGTGCTGGGGAGCGGCGTCGTTTGTCGCGGGTACACCGTTGATTTGTTGATCAAGGATCTCAACTTGACCAAAGAGCCATCTGGAGAACTCAAGGGCCTGTGTATCACCCTCATCTAGTCCAAGGAAGTCGTTCGAAAGCTCAGTTGCCAGTTGCTCCTGTGTCTTGCCGTTGACAAGCATCAAGACGATGTATTCGATGAGAGCGGACTCCTGGCCGTCGTCGGTGCTCCAACCCATCTCCACCAATTTTGGTCGAACAGCGTTAGCGACCGCGGTCGCAAGTTGCGAGTCTTGTGTGATTGTCGGAAGCATTTTGAGGGATGGTCAAGAGTGGCGAGAGAATTAAGTGACGGAATTTGAGATCTGGAGATAGCCGGTCCTCTTGCGCCACCGGAACAAAAGCGCTTTTGAGATCGGTTGGTTGTGAAAGGTTGGGTATCCGGGAAAAAAAGTGTCAATGTTAAGGAGGTTAGAAATATGTTTGATCTACCTAAGGTCTGATCAGACAGCAGTTCAAAGCAAGGCAGGTGAAGGCAACGCGATAACGGTGAGCTTCCTGTCGGCGGTGGAAAATGCGACAAGATTAGTCATGTGACTCATTATCATGCAAACATATCAAACCCTTTACGTCCCGAAAGGGCTTAGTGTGTATCGAAAAGGCTTAGTATGTATTGTGAACTAAATAATGCATAATTGCCTGGGGCCTCTCATATTCTCCTCAGGCAGGCTCAATTATTCTCTTCGTTAAAACATGAGCACTAAACAAGAGATTGTGAGCAAACTGACCAGACTGAAAGCTTGTGAAAATCATCGCCTCCAGATAGCTTACATGCATAATTCGGATATCTTGGCTAATACCAGACTAGCATCATTGAGCATAAGGCTACAAGTCTTTCAAATGTCTTTCTCAGGTTTACCCACAGAGATCTACCTGATAATTGGGACATTCCTGGGGCGGCGAAGTGCCATCAACTCGGTATGCCAAGCCAATAGAAGACTTGACCACATCCTCAATCAAAATCTATGTCGAGATGATGTTCGACATGGTCACCACCGTGCGCTGTTCTACGCTGCTGAGACAGGAAACATGGGTACAGCTCGACTGTCTATCTAAAATGGATGTCCTATCACGGTGAAATATTCCGACGGGTTTGACTCCATTACATTTGGCTTCCAAGAACGGTCACGAGTCAGTGGTAAAACTCTTGTCTGAGACAGCTGGACCAGTCAATGCGGATACAAGAGACAGTACCGGTCGATCTTCACTACACTTTGCAGCAGAAAATGGCCATGATGAGGCGGTGAATTTGCTACTAGCGACTGGATATGTGGACGTGAACGCAAGAGACCGATGGGGCCGAACTCCGTTCGAATTGGCTGCAAGACGATCGCATGAAGCGGTGGTAAAGCTATTGCTTGATCGCGGACATGTGGATATCAAAAAAGCCGACCTTCAAGGTAAAGCCCCAGTATATTGGGCCTCATTTAAAGGACATGCGACAGTGGTGAAGATGTTACTAGAGACTGGTCCGGTGGACTTTAAGAAAAAGACATCTGGTGGACGGACGCCAATAATTGCAGCCGCGGCTGAAGGACACACGACAATTTTGAAGATGTTGTTAGAGACTGGTCAGCTGGAACCGGATGCAAAAGACCACAAGGGTTTAACGCCCTTATTGTGGGCCACAATACAAGGACATGCGGCGGTGGTGGAGGTTTTAGTAGAGACTTGCCAGGTGGATGTCAATGGGAAAGTCTGCAGGGATCGGACGCCGCTATATTTAGCCACTTAATACGGACATACGGCAGTGGTGCAGGTTTTATTAGAGACTGGTCAGGTGGACATAAATGCAAAGAATCGGAGTGGATGGACGCCAATATCTGTGGCCTTATGTGGAAAACCTGCGACAGAGGTAAAGATGTTGTTGGAGACTGGTCAGGTGGAAGTAGATACAAAAGACATCAGTGGTTGGACGCCCCTACATTGGGCCTCATTGGTCGGAAATACGGCGGTGGTGAATGCTCTATTAGAGACTGGTCAGGTGGACATCAATGCGCAAGACCATGGGGGTAAGACGCCGTTGCATTGTGCCGCTGAGCGTGGGCATCATGAAGTTATTGCGTTATTCTTGGAGACCGAACAGCTGGATGTGGACGCCGGGAGCGACAAGGGTTGGAGTCCAATACGCACTGCTCTTCAAAAGGGTAATTCCAAGGTGGTCAGATTGTTACTGGAGACTGGGGATATAGATTTGGGAAGAGACCAATCGCGTCGGATAAAGAAGATGTTGAAGAAGCTCAATTTGAGCTCCCGAAGTGAAGCAGAGAGTTATCCCTGCGAGTGAGAGGTATGGCCTCGGGGGAAAGGAAATCTGGATTTTCTTATAGCTGAAGTCAAGATTTCTTGTGGCCTGTACGAAGATAGGTTGACGTGGTATTTGGCACATAGCTTGATATTGCTCAATATGATAGCTTTGACTTTGACTTTGATTTTTAAGTGTCTATTCGTAACTCTTCGTGTCAGTTACTTCACTCTCTTCTCTAGTATTCTATATTAAAAGGCCTTGGCCGCAGACATTGATAGATGTGCCCTCGGGAGCAACGGGAGACTGAACACATACAGACCCTGCATTAAATACTCAATGATAACCCAAATCTAACCCTAGTCTTCACAAAATCTAGACCATACCATAGTCAACCTCATCCTCATCCCCATCCTCGTCCTCATCCATAAAATGAATCCAGAAAACAAAAAATCCAAATGCAATCCATTGGGTATTGGGTATTAATTGCTGGAACCTCTAACCACATTTAAAACCCAAAACAACCTGAACACACCAAAAACAACATTCCCACGAAAACAACCAAGGCCCGAGACCCTCCACTCCAGTCCACTCCAGTCCAACCCAGGCCAGGACAGGTCCATAGAAAGAAAACACGAACAATGCAAGCAAACAAGCAAGCACAAAAAGGACTTGCAAGCATGCATGGATGTAGAAACAGAAGACGATATTACGAAAGAATAAACAACAGCCACAGCACAGAACAGAGCAGGGCAGGGATATAAGATAGGGACCTGGCGAGGAAGGATGGCGAAGGATAGAGGGAAGGGGAATTGTAACTCGAGGCCGAGGGTGAAAATAGCAGATCATCGTTGTTCGATCACTTCATTTCCATCAGCGGTACACTGTCCCGAGTTTAGCTGGTGTATGAGTGGGGGGAGGTATGCATGTGCATATGGGGGTGCTGGTACTGCGTACTGCTGATAAAACAATGAAGAAAGGTGATGACCACCAAACCCGCAAGAGCAGGGAAAAAAGAATAAACAGACATCACGGCATGCCAGTAAATACGGGAGTCGAAAGTGGATTCGTCATAATGCGCCAGGACGGAGAGAAAAGAACAAGCAAAAGGGAAAGAGACCAAAGACCAAAGAAAAAGACAAGCCGACCAAAAAGCAAAAGTCCTAGAGAATTTTTTTCTCTAGGGCTACTTAAGTAGGCTTGTCACATCCAATCCGTCCCAACAAGGCCTTCCGATCACTCTGGTCAAAGGGTACACGGCCCCGACCTCTAGCACGCACCGAAGCCGAACCATTTGACCGCCGGCGGTCGAGGCCAGGAGCGTTTTCATTAACGACAATGGGGGCAGTGGTAGCGCCCTCCTTGGCGGCCAGCCGCACGGTGCCGTTTGTAGCGGGGGTATCATCGGTTTCGACCTCGTCTTCTTCATCGCTGCGGGTATCCTCGGCGGCGCCGCTGCACACGACGCGGTAGGCGACGCGGACGATCATGCTGAACCAGACGATGGAGAGAAGTTGGATGGAGAGTAGGAAGGAGAGGAAAATCCACTTGATGGTGCGGTTCATGCAAATGGGGTTCTCTAGGCCGCGGAAGGGTCCGAACATGTATGCGAAGGCGTCGGGGTAGCCGTTTGTGCTGATCATCTTTGCGGAGCTGCCTGAGTAACAGCCGTAGGCCATTTGTTGCGGGACGTTCTTGTAGATTGACCACCACAGCATGTTATACAAGACGTGGCGGGTGACGACCCAGGTTGCCATGAAGATGCCGAAGGCGACGTTGCAGGCGTTCTGGAACTTGAGATATTTGAGAACCTTCGCTGACTATTGCGAGTGTTAGTAAAGGTAGAGGCTTTCTTTAACGGGTCCGAAGATCAAACGTACGGGAAGCAGAACGTCGACAATATCCATCAGGCAGAGTACCACGTTGGACACATTGTAGAAGCCGTAGATGTATGCCGAGCCGAGCAGCGTGCTGGTGATAACGTGGTGCGACAACATCTGATAGTGATCCTTGCGCTTCTCCTCCACATGAATGACGAAGATCTGCTGCAGCAAGAAAGCCAATTCCACCAAGATATACCACTTCATGAGACCACCGAGCGGACGCGCCGGCCACTCATTCCAAATGGCGCCGAAATCGAACCAATAATAGGAATTCTTCCAGAGATACTGCAAAAAGACGAAATCAAGAGAATGTCAGCCCTCCATACAACATATTTCTCCAACGGGACATATTCCAACCAAGCACATACCAAACCAATGGACCAAATGAACCCATAGTACAGAACCTGCCAACCCTGCTCGGCCAATCGAAGCGCCGCCTTACGCTTCAATCCCAACGAGCGTCCCATAGGCTGAATCACCAATTCAATCACAATGGCGCGAATCGCGGTCAGCGCTAGAGTGGCGCTAGCGACAAAGTACACATCGTTCCAACCCTGGACATATGTGTTGGAGGCGGGGTCGTGATAGGAGAGCTCGAAGAAAGGCTGGGTATACGGGCGCAGCGATGGGTAGAGGTTATGAAGAGCCAGCAACATAGCCAAGATGGTCAAGGAGATACCTATACCGAGACAATGCCGGGGAGTGGCCAGGAGTTAGCGGGACAAGAACGGACTTTGGTCATGCAGAATACCGAGGCTAAGCAATCTCAAGACAAGAGTGGAAATAAATCAACAAAGACAAAAAAAAAGAATAGACAGCTCAGCGAACGCAAGTCCTGCTTGCGACGCAAAGAGTTTCTTGTTTTCATCTCGAGTGTGCCGCCATTTCACGTCGCGGAGGGCAATCTGGAATGGTGTTGGTGTTCAATGCATACCGATTTGGTTGGTGACCACCCACTCCCGGAACGTGGTCTCCTTGGCTGGCCGCGGGCCACTGGGGCTAGAAACATAGACATTGAGCTCCGAGGCCGGCGGAGGCGGCGCGATGGTCTCTTTGGCCATGAAGAAGAGAGACCGAGGGGTCGCAACGGGTGAGAAGGAGGGGGGAGGGAGGAGGTGGAGGAGGAGGAGAAGTAGCTCTGTGTGTCGCGAAAGGGTTGATTTGCGGCCGGGGAAAGGAAATTGAGCGAGGGCTGTTGGTTCCCGGCACTAATTAAGCTGGGAGGAGAGCGGGATGGGGGTAACGATGGGTACAATGGGGGTCTGGAAGAAAGTCTGGAAGCCTCATAGGCGGAACCGCCGCGCGGTCAAAGCGAGGAGAGGGAAAAAAAAAAAAAAAAGGATTTGGCAAGTGCCAAGATGCAAGATGCTTCTTTTTTAGATCGAGGTCTTGCAAATTGAACCTATGTTTTTTTTCGAGGATTACCAGAATCCAGTAGTGTAGCGAGGGACGGAGGAAGAGGAGGAGGAGAATAAGTGAGGAGCAATTGAGGGGAGAGAGAGGGGGAAAACGGTGAGAAGCTCGTTTCAAGACACTCCTCAACACATGACGATCGACGCTCCACACCGCCTCGTCGAATCGCGGTGGCGGGAATTTTGATCGAGGGAGTTAGGGCTAAGGAGATTTATAGCATTCAAATAGAATGGCAATGTGTACTTTACAATGGGGTGGTGGTAGGGGGTTATTTGTGCATTGTTGATTTGATTCTATAGGTAAGTTTGGGAGAGGGTTTGGTATAGTTTCCAGTTTATGGATGGTACCGTAACACACTAAAATAAACTCCAAACCCTGGAAAAAAAAGACTAAATTTTGATAGTCTGAAATATACATAGTGTAGTTTATACTCGTGTCAGTAGTTGAAATTCTAGCCATGATTCTAGTATTCTAGATCATTCGGCATATATTTTAAGGCGTGAAACAAAAAATAGTAGCATGTACATTCAAGTTTCCACTCTACACTATACTCCGTACTCCACAGTCGCAGTAGTATACGTGGTTATATCCTCCGTGACTCCATCCCATGTTTGCCTCAATCCAAACCCTCGGTCACACCGCGCACAAACTCATTCGCATTCATCCCCAATTGCGCCAAATCAACTCCTCCCTGACCCGCCATCGCCCGCGACATAGCTCGAGCCACTTCTTCCTCCTCCCAAATATTATTCACCACGTCCACCCGCTCCACACCTTCAATCTGGCCGTGCCCGGCTCCCCCGGAGCCTCGAGTGGGGTTCTCGACCGCCACCATCGCCTGCCAGTAGACATCATCGCGCGTCTTTAGCGCCTTATCCCGAACGACCGCATTGCGGGTCACACTGGCCGCATGGAGCTTGTTGTTAGCGCCCGTCAGCATCGTCAGTGCGGCGGAGACGGCTTGGTCGACTTGGTCGGCCTGCGAGGGCGGTTTGAAGAAGAACCGGTTGGTGGAGGAGAGGTAGATGATGATTGCACAGGTTACGTCACACACGGTAAATGCCAGTGGCCGGAGGAGGGAAATTAGATTGTAGAGACCAATTGGGGGCACTTGGCCTGCCCGCACGGCGGGGGAAGCCGATGTGATTGCATCGTACCGTGCCACAATGTAGATGTCCAGTGCTGCTAGCGCCAGGCCGGCGAGCGTGAATTTGGTGCGCCAGCGGGCGGCTTCGCGGCCTGCGAAAGGGGCTGATGTGGCTACGCCTAGGATCAAGAGGTGGACCAGGTGTGGGAGGAGGATGTGGAATGGCAGGTAGTAGAGGAGGTAGGTGTTGAGATCCTCAAAAGAGCAGTATTGGCATGAGACCAAAGCGTCCGGGCCGAAGGTGAGGTAGACCTTGCGGGCTCCGAGGGAGGTGAGTTTCTCGCGTAGCCGTACGTCGGCGTCCGTCAAGATGCTGTCCGGCCGGAGGCGCGATAGACGGTGGAAGACCACATCGATGGGAGTGTTGATGCGTGAGCGGGTGAGGGAGAAAATGTTGGGTTCGGGGGCGTGAGGGTTGAATGGGAGGCTGAGGACGAGGAAGAGGGCGATGCTGGCGAAGAAGAGGTTCAATGCGCGACTGGCGCCGGCGGGGATTGGGCGTGGAGGAGGCCGGCTTGCGATTGATACGCGGAGAGTGCGGTAAGCTCTGATCAGGCGAGGGAGGAGGACAGGACCGAAGAAAATGAGAAGGGACTTGACGCTGTAAGAATTGGTTAGAGGGGTCTTGCGTCGGAGTAGGATGCGGAGAAGTGGTGGGGAGTGCTGGAATGACTGGAGGAAAAAAACTTACGTCCCCCAAGAGATCCCGATGCCAGCCATGTTTGTCGCCAGCAAAGAGAGGATCCCTATCTCATCAAATGTGCCAGCGGGAGGTTGGAAGGCGAGGTGAAAGGTGTATGGACTGGAAGAGACCAACTATGTTATGCGACCAACTGGCACTCGGGGGCCAAAGCGGTCGACTCTGGGGCCAGTGGAGTCTAGTCTGTAGCCCCATTGTATACTTCAGTAACAACGGTATCTATCGACGCTTCTCCGTTCCATGACTGAAGTATATCTGGTACCTTGTCAAGGCTCCTAATTGAGAACTTTACTTGTCTAAGACCTAATACACTACAGCTCTTATCAGGCCATTCTAAACAATTAACATCGCGATCCGGGGTCTCATTAAATCACACCAAAAACGCCGGCTAATCAATACAAGGGAATCCGAAAATCAAGAAACAAAGTAAAAAGAGAGAAACCGCGTATTAGAAAAAATCAACACCAACTCATGCAAATCCCCCAAAACGCCAATCCTCTTATCCCGCCCTCAAACCATACTCGCTCCATGCCCATACATAGGATGATGCGCCGGGTCCGGGATAGTAACACCCGCCGAGTCACGCGAGTACCGAGAAGATGCAGCGTCATTCATAGGCGGCGCAGTCAGACTAGTCCCATTATTGGTGGGGTTCATGGGATTGGAGATTTTGATGGGAAACCGGCCCGTTAGACGCTTGGTGAAGCGTTTGGTGGCAGATTGCGGGGTGTAGCTTGGGAGCGAGTCTTCTTCACGCTTCAAATTCAGACTGGCCTGGAAGGAGCGGTTACTGCTGGCCCGACTCACCACCTTTTGCGGGGCCACGGCCCCGTATTGGCGGACGTGGCGGGCGCTGAGGCCCTGGGTGCGGTTGGTGAAGATGAGGGTCTGTTGATGGGGATTAGTATATGGTTTTGATGAGAAGAAGGAAGGTTGGGGTTTTGACTTACTGCGAGTATATTCACGAGGCTCACGACCATGGCGAGGATGCCGGCTGAAATGATGATTCTCCAGAATGCCAGGCCGAGGGACTGCTGGCTCATGACTTCTGTGTTCAGGTTGCCCAGCACGGCGACGCCGAGGATCATCATGATTGCTGCCAGAGCGAAGAAGCCGGCCTCTTCGCCGAACATGGGGTATCGGCGGTTGAAGAACTCCCGGAAGAAGGGTAGCTCGGAGATGATGAGCGCAACTGTTCACGGTTATCAGTATGTATCCAAGATTTTGCTTTGAGAGGGGAATATAGTAGGTGGTAGGTACTTACTGCTGATGAGAGCAATGACTGCATGGGTGACGGCTTGGAAGAAGAACCACCCGTTGTACATGTTGATCTTGACCAACATGACGGCGCAAGCGGCAATGATATCCAGAAAGACGATGATGTTGAGCGCGCGGATGGTATTGAGTATCACATACCCTGGACCAGCCAAGGACTCTTTGAGCTTCGACATCATGACGAGTTTCGATATGTAGAATGAATGCAGGGAAGGGTTAAAAGCAGGAAGATGAATAGATGATCCTCCAACGGAATCAGATATTCTATGTGTCGATATGTCTGCGTTGAGTTGCTAGGCAAGACAAGACGAGACGAGACAACCAGTTGAGCAGGGAGCAATTAAAAAGGGACTGGGAAGGAAGTCACTGGCCAGCAGAAAACCGAGTCCCGGGAAGAAAGAATAAAATGGACAATGGCGAGATCAACTCGAGGAACGGAGAGAAAGGAGAAGAAAGGAAGAAAGAGAATGCAGAAATAGGACTGAATAATAAGGGATGGGAAAAGGGAAAGACGTCAGGTAGGTAGGAGGGTTGTTGGGTGATTCATCTTGTTTCCATTCATTCAGTCCATCCAACACACGCTGCAGGCGCCAAACAGTCTGCAACAAGACAATCAGCCTATGAATAGGCAAATCTGAAACAATGGGAGGTGACTGGGAAAAGAAGATACTAGATGAAAAGTTGGACAAAGAACATGGACAAAGGCAAAGTAAGCTCCGTTGTTTGGGGTATTTTTGGAAGGCAGCGAACAATAGCGAGCAAACTACCTACCAGTCTACTACTAGTGTCTACCTCAGAGGATTGTTAGGAGACAAACATCATGAGTAAGGGTCAGGCAAAGATTGTTTCAAGGCAGCTCTGGGGAAGCTTATTGGCAGGCACCTAAACAGGGCTGTTGGCTAACCAGTATCGATCGGGAGATCTCTGCCTGAATCAAGATTGGCATAGCTTCGATTCTGGGCTGTTTTTCAGGGCCGTGAAAGGATAGGCTGGGAGTCTTTGGTAATCGAGATGGTGAAACTGGATAGCTTCAAACTGGGCCCCTTTGGTCGGCGCTTAGTTGATTGGCTGAGAGATGCTCTCCGCAGAGTATACAGAGTACACACTCCAGGTATAGACTGCCGGCGACCTTGAGCCGATGTTTGATATTCGCCCTATCTTGATCCTGCACAAAGTGATAGCGCAAATAATTCCGAGTCAAACATGGCCCTGTATATTCACCTCAGGGTTTGGGTTATGCAACAAACCCAAGTTCTCCAAAACTTCCTCCTAGTCTACGCGCCCAGTCACGGCGGCACCGCAACCGCCCAGGAGTCGTGCAGAAACCAGAAACAAATGACGGGCATCAACAATTCAAACACTCTAATCCAGGGCCCCACTAAACCCCAACAAGGCTCTTATCCCAAATCCCCAAGATGAGGCTGAAGAACCACACCAAGTCCATGTCCCAAGAAAAGCAATATGTACCCAAAATGGCCCCGAGCTCATAGACTCGGCCTGCCTCCTGATTCGCCGAAACCTGCGCAGTTTTAACGCCGGGGGAAGCGGGCCCGCTCCTCTTCTACTTTTTTCTTTCCTCTTCTTGTTATCTCGAACTCCAAATCCAAATCCGTGCGACTTTGCGCCCAATCCTCGTTTTATTTTCGTTTTTTCTTTTGTCATCCTTATATCCCGCTCACCATGACCCGGGGTAACCAGCGCGATACCGATCGGGCCAAGGCCCAGAAGAAGGCGGCTGCTTCGGTAAGTTGGTCCCGCGATCGATCTATGCTGCGACTGCGACTGCGACTGCGACTGCATCCACCCCAGACATAGACAAGTGGGCTGAGCTTTTTTTTCCTCGTCCAATTAGAAATCCAAGAACACCCTGTCGGGAACGCAGTTCCAAAAGGCCAAGGAGGATGCTGCTGCTATCATGCGTGAGAAGCAGAAGAAGGGTATGTGGCAGTCGAGACGATCGTGTCCTTCCTCCATAGCCCGCACAAGTTTGACCAAACTAACCTGTTTACTTCCTCGCCAGCCGACGAAAAACGAGCCGCCGAAGCCGCAGGAGGGAAAAAGAAATAATAAACTCCTACCTTTTCTTCCCATAATGTTCCGAAACCCTCGTTGCTCTCTGCTCTTCGCCCCCGCGCATCAACATCTCGTCAATCCGATTGGGACGGATAAACTTGGCAAGGTGGCGGGGCTGAGCGCGAGGCCAATTTGCGCGATGGACACATCCTTTGGAGTGTGTGAATGTTAGCACAATGCTACGAGGGTGATAAAAGGAGGGAAATAAGTTCATAGATCATACCCACCGGCTTCATTTGACGAGACCGGTGTCTAGCGAGGCGTTTTCAGTTGCGACTACGGCGTTCAATATTCCATATCTTTCCTGCATTGCCTTCTTGGTAAAATTATGTTATAATGAAGAATACAACGAGTCTATGATTAGGCATTCCCCGGATACCCATGCATCGTGGCGTGATGGGTGGGATGGGGAGGAGGAGGGGAAGGAGGAAGAGAAAACGGAATGAGTTGCTATATGGTACAACCAAGTACTATTATGTATCATGGCTGGATCCATATACAGCCCAATAGGCTCTGGCCCTGTCCAGCCGACCTCGCCATGGCCACTTCGTCAAAGAGGATTTGACAACGGTGGTGGATACAGGTTCTCGTCTCTTTTGATCAAGGAGGAACGCTTCGTCCACCACGCTCTCAAGATCAAATTGGCGCACCGTCTGATCAATAAATGTCCATAAACTCTCGCCTTCCCAGCCGACATCCCGTGCAAAACGAAGCACTCTGCCAACCGCATCGACTTGAAGCTGTCGGTCCGGGACATGACTTAGCAAGTATATTCCAAAGACCCAACCAGAAATATCCCGTGGATTAGCAAGACACCAGTCCAGCACGGGATTCACTAATGTTGCCGCCAACACAGCTGACCAATTTGGAGAATCCCGCTTCTCGACCGGGCTTCTTGTAAGGAGAGCGTGTAGCTGGCGCATATAGGTAAATGCATAATAGTTCTTCGGATGTAGCTCTCCAGCGCGAAGGACGACGGCCAGCTCATGGCGCTCCAGGTCCAGCAAGGCTTCAGGACTCTGCTCTTCTATTTTCAAAAGCTGCTCCAGCACCCATATCCGATGTGACCATAAAGTTGGTGACTTGGTATGTCGATGCAGTGGTGAGCATTGATAGCTCTGTAGAAGCGTGAGCTCCGTTTTTAAGATCCGAATCAACGTCGAGTCTCGACCTGGCACATCCTTTCTACGTACGAGAGCAGCCAATAGTCGGCGCTTGCGCCAGTTACACGCGGTCAAGTGTTCGCAGTCAAAGAGCAGCATGATCTCGGTGGTCACTTGATCTGAAGCGATGCCCCGGCTCGAATCGGTTTCTAGGAGACTGACGAGCAGGTCATCCTCGGTCATAGGCATGAGCTTTTTGGAGAAGAGTTGTCGGGCGACTGTGTAGGCTTGCACCAGGGTCTTTTTGGTGATGCCGATGGCACATCCATCCTGGAGAAACGGGGAGCCTAGACTCGACGGGATGATCTCGATGTCGAGGATCTTGTCGCCTCGAGAAGCGAATACACCGGCAAGCTGCTGGAATGCATCGGCCGGGGCCGTCATGGATAATTTGGAGATTGAAGTCGCAATAATCAAAGACAAATCATGAATCTAAGCATGACTCCTTTGTCATCAAAGTGCTTTATTCTTCAAAATATGATTTTGTGGGGGAAAAGTAATGTTCCATAGTTGTAGGGGGAACACAAAAGTGGAGGCGGACAGCAGGAGCGAAACTCTCGCCGAATTCCAGCCAGATCGCCCTCCGCACGTCATTTTTCCCATCCCGAGTGACTTCAACCACCAACATCCACAGCACAGGTGCTCCTCCGCAGCAACCAGCAGAGCTTCCTACTCTGAAAGAGTGTCCACCAGTCACTTTTCCACCTCCTCACTTTGTCCCTCACGCCAGACTCGGATACACCCCCGGGCCAACCGGCCATTCACCCCCGCCATCATGCTCTCCCTCGTGCTCACGATCTTGTTCGTGCACATCGCAATCTACCTAGTCAACACAATTGGCGCTTCTACAATCGATGCCCTGGTATGTCGGTTCTCCGGCTCAAGCTTCGTGCTAGAGCGTTACTCCCTAGGGCGCCCTCAACATGCCGTAAGCAAGATCACTAGCTGACACGCTTCATCTCTACTATCCAGCTATGGCAGCTATACCTCAAACTACCCACATCGACCTCCCGCAATGCACGCGAACAGCAACGCATGAAGCGCGAAGTCGTCCAGATCAAGCGCGAAATGAACAGCACCAGCTCGCAAGACGAGTTCGCAAAGTGGGCCAAGCTGCGTCGGAGACATGACAAGAGTCTTGAGGAGTATGAGGCGATGAGTACGTATTCTTGCACATATATCCTACATTCTATACCCTACAGCCGAAAATATAGGCTATAGTCTGTTCCGCAATTTCATGTCCTCATACTAACACCCCCCACCACCACAGACAAATCCATGTCCGCCCAAAAAACGTCTTTCGACTGGAGCGTCAAAAGCGCCCGCTGGCTCAGCACAAACGGGCTAAAGATCTTCCTGCAATTCTGGTACTCAAAAACACCCGTGTTCGCCCTGCCGGAGGGCTGGTTCCCGTACTATGTGGAATGGGTATTGTCGTTCCCGCGCGCGCCGCTGGGTTCCGTCAGTATTCAGGTATGGAGTAATGTGTGTGCGACGGCTGTTGCGTTCTTGGGAGAGATTATTGGGGCGATGCTTGTGCAACTGCTTAGCAGGAAGGATGCTGCTGCTGTGCCGGTGGGTGGGGAGGAGAAGAAGGCGCAGTGATGAGGATAAAAGGAGAAAAAGAAGAAAAAAACCATGACAGTACCGAGTACCTACTTGTGTCTGTCTTATAATGGAAATGGATCTAGACAATGGATATGATGACCGTTCTACGAGGGCTGGGTGTCTTGTCTTGTATTATAAAATGGGCCGTCGAGTGCCGGGTATAATGAGTATCGCATAGCATTGCATTGATTTTCATCTATGAATTTCATCCGGGGCTCTCAATACGTCGTTGCACCTCAAGAATGGTATCCATCTTCTTGGATCGGCGCGTCCAAGTTTGCATCGCAGGCGGAATTCTTTCACATGATGGTTTCACGGGACGAGTACGAGGGAAATGGACCGGAGATCATATTCCAAAAATGCCCTTTAAATTCGGCACACGATGATTGCGGTAGTCTTTAAGATTGAACGCATTATCCGTTCGTGGAATTAGTCCACGGTTTAGTATAGCACATAAACATAACTGTCGTTCAGCTAAGATACAATTTGAATGTTATTGTTTTCAATATAAGCAAGTTGAGCAAGTGTTGAGTGGAAGCAGCGTTGGCCAAGCACTTATTTACGATGAGGGTGTGGCTGTTGAGTCAAGAGTGTAAGATTCAATGGCCGAGGTACGTACGCATCTGGGCACTAAATGATATGACGAGACAGGGAGAACAGCTGTCTCAATGATCTAAAAGAAGCAAGCAATGAGTGCCAGGATAGGATAGATTCGAATTTTGTATTTGTTCAACTATCTAAGGGGAAACAATCCAGTTTAGAGCTAGAACATAGCTGAAGAGATTTCACAAAAAGCAAATTGGGGCGCTTTCAGGACCCAAGAACCCCAGATGAGAGAGAAGACCGACACAAAAGAAGACCTAGTGCATCCGCTTTGACTACTTGTCTGGATTTCTTGAAACCGAGAGAACTCGAATTCATTTTTTGTAGATACTTTCGAGCAACGCCGTTGACGCGCTAGATTGAAACCTCCCAATTCCTCAACAAGAAAAGCCAGTCAAGATGTTCATCAGATATATGAAAAATCGTTTCTCGTCAAGGACCCCCTGCCGTAGCTAGGGGGATCTCGGGGCTTGACTCTATGATTGTTATATCATCACACGAACACGAGCTCAGGCAAAAGACAAAAGTCTCATCTCATCTCAGAAGCAAACTGTCTTTAAAAAGTCCGGCCCCTTCGACAGGGCTTCTGCAAGGACATGAGCAGCAAAGGCCCAGCCCATCACCGCTTTGCCATAAGCTACAGACTCTTGAAAAAGAAAAAGACAGGAACTCCTCGCCTCAAGAATGAGCCCCATTGAGTTACCCCGTCCACAAGGAACAAGGGCAATCGCATGACTATCGAACCACGACGAAAGGCAACCCAATACAAGAGAAGACCGAAGTCCCCCCTTCTCCCCCTCCAACCCCAGGCCGCACGCCCCATTGTATCCAGCGGAGACTGTCGGACGGCGAGCACAGGGGCCGGTGAGAGTAGGGCGTAAGCCGCTATCGAATTGCTTCTATGGCGGCGCGTTTCCGCAATGCCTGGCTTGAAGAACTCTGGGAAGAGCGCAGGTTGTCCGGGGACTTTCTCCCAAAGCGAGTGTCTGAAAGAAGAAGATTCTTCTTTGTGTGTGAGCTTTGAATGCGATTCTTTGAGCGAGGAGTTGGGGAGAGGAAGAAGGAGAAGAAATTTTGCCCGTGGGTCTTTTTTTTTATGTGATGGGGTCAGTGGTCATGTGACCGTGGAGCTAGGTCGTGTTGGGACGAGGTGGGTCATGTGATGGTATAGTTGCCCTGGAGCTTCATCTACAGAGGCCTACCATTGCAAGGTCATTTACATTACCTCTACAGGAGGTGGAGGGAAAATCGTTTCTGCTCTTAGCAAGGTTAACTGGACTAGGAGGTCTATGGTGGTTTTTAGGGATCGTCTTTGGAGTTATGCAATAGTTCAGAATAATGCATGACATGGCTATGGACAGAAAGAAACAAACACCAAATAACAATTTTGTACACCCATTACGCCTTAGCCTTGGACTTGCCAGTCTTCTTAGCCGTCTTCTTGGTCTTGGTAGCAGGGGACTTGGCTGCTGGGGACTCTGCGGCGACCTCCTCCTTGGGAGTCTCCTCTGTCTTCTTGCCCTTCTTCGTCTTCTTAGGGGTATCATCAGTGGTGGCGGGGGCCTCAATGGCCTTAGGCTCCTCAGCGGCCTCCACGGCAGGAGTAGCCTCGGCACCCTCAATAGCCTTCTCCTCCGGCACCTGAATGGGCACATCCTCGACAGCCTTGAGCTGAGGCAGATCAATCTCGTAGCCCATAGCCTTCAGCTTGTCAGCCTTAGCCAGACGCTTGCGCTGCTCCTGCTCAATACGCTTCGACCACTGATCGCGTGTCTTGCCCTTCAACAGGCGCTTGCGCTCGATCTGGTTCCACGGGGTACGCTTGAAACGGCGGTTGGCGCCCTTCCAGACCTCGGGGTGCAGCTGCTCCGCGGGAACGAACTTGCACTTCAGGATGTGGCTGTACATGAGGTAGTTGTCCATGGTCTCGGCAACGATCTTGGCAACGGTGGTAGAAGCGAATTCAATGAAGGCGTAGTGCTTGGAGCGGCCGGTCAGGCGGTTGCGAGAGAGGCGGAGCTTGGTGATCTCGCCGAACTGGGAGAAGTATGCGCGCATTTGGTGCTCGTAGAAACCGTGAGGAATGCGTCTGAAGAAGCCAGGTATTAGCAAATGCAATCAAAATAAAGCGAATTTTAGACTGGATATAAACTCACCCGACATAGACGGTACCGGGCTCACCCTTGCCATCACCTTGTTGCAGCTTCTTCATCTTCTTCTCTGCCTTCTTGGTGTCGGGGATCTTAGGAATTGGCATCTTGGAGTTATAGCCTTCGTCACCGGACTCGTCTTCGTCACCACTGCTCTCGAAGCCCTTGATAAGGGCGGCAGTCTGGTCATCCTCAACGTCGTCAATCTCCTCCTCTTCGCTCTCGTCGGACTCGACATCGATTTGGAACTCCTCGCCGTCGGACTCCTCAGGCGCCTCCTCTACCTTCTTGGGCTTCGGTGCAGGCTTGGCGACTTTGGCGGCGGCAGACTTCTTCCCAGCCTGTGCGGGGGTGGCCTCATCCTTCTTGGTCTTCTTGGTAACGGGCTTCTTCGCAGCAGCCGGGGCAGGCTTCTCGGCCTCGTCCTCACTGAGGAAATCGGCAGCACGCTTGCGGGGCTTGGCCTGGTGAGTAGGGGCACCATTGGCCTTTGCGGTGGTCTCAGACTTGGTCTCCTTAGCCTTAGCAGCACCATTCTCCTTCTTCTTCAGAATAGACTTGGGAGCGGCATCTTCGGCGACCTTGGCGGCTTTGGCCTCGACCTTCTTGGTTTTTTTCGCGGGAGAATCGCTGGCGGCGGCAGGTGCTGCTAACTCGGGTTAGGGTCTTGAAAAACAATTGGAAAGAACAGTACAGGTTTAACATACCCTTGCGCTTGCTTGCCCTCTTATCAGGAGCCATTTTGAGTCTGGTTGATGTGATTTGAAATCTGGTGGTTTACGATCTCTGCGGGAAACTTTTTTTTTTCGCTGACCTGCATCCAAGGCGGTGAGTCTCCACAGGCCGGCGGCCAGACGACCAACCACGCCAGACTTCAGTCCACCTCCGCCCTGAGAGGCTTAAGGGCGGCCATGGGGAAGTCTAAACATGATCAGTCCCTGACTCATGAGGAGATCTGGGATGACTCTGCTCTAGTGCAGTCTTGGGATGAGGCGGTTGAAGAGTACAAGGTATGTTTGTTAATAACTCACGTGACCGTTATCTGACTGACCTTGTTGAATGGCAGCTCTATCACAGTATTCATGCTAAGGGCGAGAATATTGAGGATGTTTTAAGAGGCGCTGAAGGAGCAGGTCTTGATGAAGAGCAAAATCTTCTTGATGAAGGAGATGTGATTGCTGAGGATGATGCTATGGTGGCTGAGAGCGAACCAGCAGCTGCGCATTTCACTCAGGTATGCATGCATTTAACCGGGCATGACTGCTTATTTCATGATTGCTGATTTATCTTAGACAAATGATCCTTCTGCTCAGTCAAATCCTCCAGTCGCCGAAGGAAGTGGCCCTACCATCAACCCAGGTCCAAGCCCAACCTTCCCCGCCGGCGCTATGCCTATGCCTGGCGCAGTGCTCCCCCACGGTAGGCTCTTCTGCTCTCATACTTGTTAGATGACCAAACTGACTCATTTCTAGTTCAAGATGAAAATTTGAAAAATCTCATGATGTCTTGGTACTTTGCAGGGTACTACACTGGTTTGTACGAAGGGCGGCAGCAAGCTAGCCAGCCGAAACGCTGAATGCGTGTCTTAGCCCTGGAGGGCTCCCTTGAATACAAAGATATTAAGACCATTAACAGCTGAATGAATTAAGAGTGCTGAGCGCAATCAACTAGGGTATCACAGTTACCTATTAGAATGACCTAGCGTGACAATCTAACATGATATGACCTTTAAGATAAACATTGAACTATCTAACTGGTTTTATAACTCAGAACGCGTTCTCCTTCAACACCGCCGATGTGTAAAAAGTACAGATTGAAAATAAAACATTTCCCTTTGTAGTGGATTGCAAAATCAAGTCCCCCTGCATCTAATCCCTGATCTCCCGAGTTAATATTTGAAAATGACTTTCAAATACTTTACAGAGGGCCACCAGTACCACCCAGAAGGCCACCGATCAGGGGGATATTGCCCAGCGCATTAGGCTGGGAGGTAGGGTGGTGTGTGTGTGTAGCAGTAGGGGTCTGGAAGTTGCCCGAGTACAGTCCCTTCTCAGTGGGAGTGGGAGCAGTGGTATCAGCAGCTGGCTGCTCCTTCTCCGCAACCTTCTGGTCTGCCAGGGCAGCGTCCTGCTTTGCAGCCTGCTCATTCTTGGCTTGGTTGTTCTGGTCGTTCGTGTCCTTGTGGTCCAATCCCTTCATGAACTTGGTCGCATCCTGGTAGCAGATCTATTAGTACAATAGCATTGTCGATTGCAGATTCTTGACCACTAACCTGCAGCTCGGAGAGAGCAGTGTCAAGTCCCAGACCCTTGCTCTGATCGCGCTTGGTGGGCATGGACATGACGAATGCCGCCAGAACCAGGAAGACGGCGAGGAAAGAAAGGCTGAAGCGAGCCATTTTGTTTGTGAGTATGATCAAAGGTGAGAGAGAATTAAATGAACTTGTAAAGTGGCTAAATGAATGTGATGGTTTATGTTGTAAACGAGTGTATTTTGTATGGACAAAGGCCTGATAGGAAGGACGAGAGGCAGGGAGCTCAGTGGGAGGTTATGCGAGATTTATAACCAAGCCCCTTCTTTATCCCATTTGTTACAGGGCAAGAATGGAGCGTGATAGGGAAGACAGGGTGAGAGCCCTGGTTGGAAGAAACCAACGTGGTATAGGATTACTCTGACGCGAGGTATTCCAGCCGCAAGTGGTATAAACATCGGCCTGCATCTTTCCACACGACCCAATGCATCATTTTAACTCTCAAGATATGAACTACGCTTATCGGGTATGAAAATATGCATCTTTTCCAGCTGTAGCGTTGAAAATGATTCGCAGACCACAATCTCCAAGTGGGGTTTACAACAAGGGATGGGTTTCATCCCGCGAGGCCCTACAGGGACGAAGGAGCAACCCAGTTGCAGGGTCTCGAAGAGATTAGCAGTGGGCCCTGTACATTCCACGGGGGTTTTAAGGGATAGTATTGTCCGTTGGAACTTTCTTGAAATCTTCCTATAAGTAAAACGAAAGATAGTGGGCGTCCCCAAGACAGCTGTCCAAGATGCGGAGGCAGGGCTTCAATCAGAAACCATTTCGGCACATTTAGAAGATTACGATTGAACTCAAAATCAATCTTAAGTGAATGCATTGACAGCTATCTATGCTACTAAGCAGGCAACCAGGGCTGAAACAAGGTGTAGATCCTCATATCGTCAACATTCCACAAAAATCGGAATCAGACACGCAAACCACGACGTGTCTCGGGCCAACCGCGCCCCATCACGAGGCGATGATCGACTGAAGCACGTCTTGCAATATGGCAAGGAATGTATCTCCCTACTTTGACACGCACAGCCCCATATAGAGGGGGCGGACGCAACACGAGGGAGTTTCCAGAAAGACATTTTGTCAAACTGTGAAAGCTCACTATCGGCACAAATTTGACCTCGAATATCATGGAGAGCTGAAGGAGACGAGACTTCGAAAGTGCCAGAGGGGGATGGGGGAGTGATGGGTGAAATGCCAGAGGGTTGGCTCTACGTGGCGAGGGGCTGGAGGTTGTGTCCTGTTTTGTTAGTAGTCACTGGCGAGGGTTCTTGTATTGCGTTGTACCTCCTGTGGCAGTGACAATGCATTTGCAAGGAAAAAACATCAATTTCCGCAAGTCCAAGGTCGGAGCTTCGAGTAGGTAAACGGCAACCAGCCGAGATGGCTTCCATGCCGAGATAAACATGGCAACAACACGTCCTTTCCAGAACAATGCGACCAGTGCATCCCAACTCCCATCATATCTCATATCTGAAGGACAATGTGCCACAGATTCCAATAGGGAGGGAAAACAGATCCTTTGGCCCCTGAGGGGTAAGGTGTGTGTGCTCAAAAGCGAACCCAATCGCCTTGATGAGGAACAGCAGAACCGATCCAACAAGCAGACGTCGGGATTAGAAGAGCATTCATCGGTCTGGGTCTCACTCTAAAATTTGCGGATGGAATTGAGTCCAAGCACAAGGGTATGTTGGAGACCGTGGATATGTTGAAGAAAGGAAAGGGAGAAGTCCTGTGCGGAAGGAATTTTGTGGCTGCGCGAGAATTGATTATGTAACCATATCACGTGTGATATTGTTTTGCGGGGCCAATATCAAGGCCAAGAACATCTCAAGTACACAGTACAGATGGCCTTGATCTTAACAGTAAAGTACCTTTTATTTTCGGATAAAACTCGAATGGATGCTATACAATCTATACAATACATTTGAGCTTCACAAAATCTCAATTTCCTTAATTAATCACCCAAACTTGATACAGACTTAGACCAAGCTCTTTCCGAAGAACTCCACACACTTCGCGCCAGCCTCATCAACCTTATCATAAAGATCCGCATGAGTCAGGCCATCAATAACGTACAGCTCCTTAGGCTGCTTAGCCTTCTGCACACTATCCTCACTATACCACTTAGAAGCCGCCTTGGTACCAGTAATCATAAGCAGAGGTCGCGGGCTAATCATATCATTATGCGCAAAAGCATCAAAATTGCTCATGATATCCCAGCTGCGCGGCAGGAAAGTATTCGTCGCCCGAGGATGGAAAGCACGCGGGGTACGGTAGTAGTTCATCAAGTCCCGGAATGACTCTGGCAATTCCACTGGTGCATCCTCCGGCTTCTCAGGGAGTAGATGGACGATGGGGAATTTCTCGCCGCCCACGTCGCTATTGCGGTCCTTTCCAGCAGCTTCGAGCTGTGTCTTTAGAATATCCATGTTAGAAGTATCCTGGTCAAAGCCGCGACGAGCCATGGTGCCGACACAGACTGCAGCTGAGGTGGCCACGGCCTTGATGCGTAGGTCGGTTTGAGCTGCGAAGGGGGCATACCCGCCTGATGCGCAGATGCCGAGGACACCGATTTTCTCGGAGTTGACATCCTTGCGGCTGATGAGGTAGGTTGCGGTGCATTTGATGTCTTCGACACGCTTGTCTTCGACACGCTAGTAGGGATCTTCCAGGTCTCGCGGTTCGCCTTCCGACTCGCCCTCCGACTCGCCCTGGTAAGCGGCATCGTAGGCCAGGCAAGTGAAACCGGATTGGGTCAGAATGCGGGCATAGTTTGCTGGCGACTGCTCCTTAATGGATGTCTAAGGGTGCGCAATGATAATTGCTGCGCCTGAGCGATCGGGAGAGCCGGCCACGGGAGGATAGAAATGGCCGGCGAGCTTGTAGTTGCGGGAGGGAAAGGTGACTTTCTGTGGCGACGACATGATGATAGAGTAAATATTTATTCAGGTGTGGTAAATATGAAGTGGATCAAATGAAATAGGTGTAGCTTGAGAGAATGTCTCGTTCAATGCATAACTTACAAGTCGACTATGAGAAAAACTGACATGTGCGTTATTTTTCGGCAATCGTGAAGCTATTCGGCCCTCCACAGCTGCCGGGGATCATGATGTCAGCGTCCCAAATTTTAGAATATGCCAATTCTCGGGGTTTAAATATATTTATTAGAGAATTCTATAACTTGATCGGGTTGCCGTTGAATTGTTTAGGTAGTTACTATGTTTCACTGTCAACTTTCTCGGGCATCAACACGGTTCCAGTATTTATCTCCGAGGCTGCAACACTCCCTACTTGTCTACTCTCAAAAAATATCCCGTCTGAGCAATAGAATGTAAATTTATTTTCTAGGCCTTCAGATAGCCTCAGGGGCTACGGCGCGTTGCCAGAGAACCCGTTCGTTAGGAAGGAGCTACGGAGGTGCATTAGTCTGGACATGCAAATGCTTGGAACTCGAACAAATCTCGAAGGCTCAACAATATTAGCCGCGGAATTTTGATATTCATGGCTATTGATATCGGAGTTAATGGGTATGCCCGTAGTCATGCCATCCAGGTCATCATGTTATGCTAATCGCTTCTCGACTGCTAGAACTAAGCCCCCAGCAGTGTGGTAAATCAAGTGGAGGATTAAACCGATGCTTGGTGATATCAGTAGCAGTAGAAGTAGATACATTCTGCAAAGCAAAGAGGCTGCATGAATTCGTGGGCGGGGTGAACATATCTCTCTCGCGAGATCAAGAATCTAGGTGCTAGGTGATAGGGTAGACAGTCTGACAACAACGCCAAACCACTCACTCATTAATCATTAAGACGTAAAACAACCTCCCCCTCACCAACAGGCCTCTCAAAGCCAGCAATAAAACTCTCCAAAATCTCCACCGTCACCAAAAACGCCGAATCCCCATCTTTAACAGCCAACTGATTCCTAGCCTTGACTCGCCGCCGCAATTCATCAGCATCCACATCCAGATACACCAGTACCCAGCGTCCGCCTGATTCTTCAATTAGATCTTTCCACTCATCTCTCGTTTCCTGGAATGCAAATGCAAAGTCTAGGATGGCATCCCGGGAGCCCTGTTGGACGAGTTGGGCTAGTTCGCTCCGCAGTGCGGCGGCGGCTTCTTCTTGATAGTCGTTATATTTTTCTTTGGGGTAGTCCACTCCATAGAGACCGTGATGGCTGTAGATATATGAGTCGATGGAGAGACGGTGAAATGATGGATGGTTGGATTGGATCCATTTGGATATTGATGACTTTCCAGACCCTGGACCTCGTAAACATGTTAAAATGGCCTTTCTTCTGGGCGTTATCATCAACTTGATAATCTCAGTTCTCACATACCTGCTATTCCACACGTCATCACCACTACAGGGCGGGGATCACTTTCTGTGCGGCATATGAGGGGACTGAGCGCCTCGGGGGTGCCGAAGCTGGATGGGACTTCTGCCATTTGCATACGGGGCCCGAAAATATCTCCCGAATGACAGACTCGCACCGAGCTTTAAATCGATATAGATTTCGGCCTTATGCATGCGCTGTTCAGACACGTCCCGCGCAGTCCAAGGTCAGTGAGTCACGTCTGATACGAGACAAGCTTCAAGGTGAGGCCTGGGCTATCGTCTTCATGCCTCAGGCAGAAATCCACATGTCTGCGCCGGTCACTTCCGGCGCCAAATAAACTACCAGACTCCGTAGTTAGTTATCATCAAATAGTAATGGCGCGAAAGAGCTCCACCTTTGCTTTTTCTTGGATTTTTCTTTTCCCTCGTAGACAGGAAAAGAAAATCCAAAAGTTTATACTGATGTATTAACCATGCCGCGCAGAGTTCACAGGTCCCTAATCCAACTAATCTTCTTCTGCGCCATCCTCTTCCTAATCCTCTACCTGAACCGACCAACAAGCATCCCTCAAACCTTCGCATGGACCAAAATCCGCTACCAAACCACCGCTCCTACCCTCCCCAAAATCCGCGGCAAATGTCCCGACCTCTCAACCACAAAGAAACCCGCCTTGATCGTCTCCCACGTGGACGCAGACGGTGATCCATCCTGGGTAACATCCCTCGCAGATCGCTACCACATCTGCATCTATGATGTCGATGCCCCGGCCGACAAACCCTCGGAGTACCTCCAAGTCCCCGCGAACCGCGGCCACGAGGCCATGGCCTACCTTACCTTCCTGATTGACAATTACGCCGAGATCCCGGCCGCGGGCGCGGTATTTGTGCACGGCTCGCGCTGGGCATGGCATAATGATGCGCCGGATTATGATAATAAGGCTCTGCTGGAGGCGTTGGATGTTAAGCGTGCGCTACGGGATTCCTCCGGGTATCACAATCTGCGTTGTGATTGGAGTACCAGTACGTGTTTACCTTCGGCGCCGGCACAGGGTAGTCTCGAGATGAGACTGCAGTCTGCGGTGGCGCCGTGGAGTGCGCGCGCTGCGTCGGATGTTGCCCTACCCAAAGCTTTGGCGGCGATATTCGGGGGTGCGGATGGATCTAAGCTGAATGCGAGATTAAAGCTTGGACGGACGGATACAGTGCGCTCACAGTGTTGTGCGCAGTTTGTCGTTTCGCGGGAGCGGATGTGGCAGCATACGAGAGAGGAATATGTTGCGCTGAGGCAGTGGCTCTTGGATGGGGTTGTGGATGGGGATGGGAGGCGTTTGGCGAGGGGTGGACAGGCTGCGCCGCAGGATGATCGGGTTGCTGGTCGTGTTTTGTCGTATTTGTGGCATATTTTGTTTTCGAAGATGGAGGTTGATGGGACGGTGGATCTTGCGCAGTTGAATCGGGATGCTTGTCCAAGTGCGGAGGAGTGTTATTGTCGGTTGTATGGAAGGTGTGGACTGCAGTGTCCGAACCCGGGGACATGTCTGGGTCAGTATCAGATTCCGAAGTATTATAAGCTTCCTGATGACTGGGAGGCTACGCACTCGTGAAGGGAGTGACTGGGCTCTTCTATTCTTTACATAATTTGTACATATACCTCTTATATCAATGTGATAATATAGATCTGATCATCGTGTACGAGTTCAAAGGACTTCAATCTAATCGGGGAATAATTTGAATTGAATCGTTATCATACTATACTATATACAATTTCCACAAAGCATAAACAAGCTTTTTAGAAACGAGCAAGAACCCGGTCTTGAGCATCAGCAACAGCCCACTCACTGCTATGCTTCTTGCTAACAACCGACTTGGCCTGCTCAGCAGTGAACCCCCGAGCCTCGACAGCAGGGTTATACCCAAGACCATTAAGCTTGCCCACAACATCCGAGGGAACCGCCGCAGCAACCTTGCCATCAGCCCGCTTATACACAGTCACGACGACAGCACCGCCAAGACCCAAGTTATGCTGCAAAGCCGCATCAGTACCGGCAATCAGACGGTTATTAGCCCAACCACGCAGATGCCAGACCAATTCAGCACACTGAGCAATACCAGTCGCACCCAGTGGGTGACCCTTGGAAATGAGACCGCCGGAGGGGTTGATAACCATCTTACCACCGTAGGTGATATCACCACGACGAACCATCTCGTGCGCCTTACCAGGCTCGCAGAGCTCCAACGCATCGATGGTGATCATCTCGTTTGCCGAGAAGCAGTCGTGCAACTCGCAGACCTTGATGTCCTTGACGTTGACGCCGGCCTCGGCGGCAGCAGTGCGCGCGGCATACCGGCTCATGCCGAATCCCATCAGGTCGATCGCGCTCTTGTTGTACACCTGGTCGGTGTCGGAGGCGAGGCATTGGCCAGCGATCTGGATGGCTTGCGCCTTCAGGTGCGGGCGGGCATCGAGGAACTCCTGTGAGACGATGACGGCGGCGGCACCGCCGTCGGAGGTCGGGCAGCACTGGAGCTTGGTGAGGGGCTCGTGGATCATGGGGGCCTTCATGATCTGCTCGAGGGTGTATTCATCTTGGAACTGGGAGTAGGGGTTGCGCTTGGAGTGTTCGTGGTTGATGCGAGCGATCTCGGCGAAGTCTTCGTTTGTAGCGCCGAATCTAGGGAGGTGCATCTGTATCAGTATAACTTCGTAAAGAGTGCTCTAGAGTAAAGCTCAACTCACTTCTCCTTGTATTCACGGCCGGCATTACCGAACATCTGCGCAGCACCGGGGGCGTTGGTGATACCGCGAGTCTCGGCCATCATCATACCGAACAGACCAGTTGGGTTGGCACGATCATTGTACATCGATTGCAAGCTACCGGGGTTCATCTTCTCAAAGCCGACGACGAGAACACAGTCCGCAGCACCGTGCGAAACCATTGTACGAGCCATAGCCAGACCGGTACTACCGGTCGAGCAATTGTTGTTGACATTGTAGATAGGGATATTGGTCAGACCAAACTGGTAGAAGACGCGCTGTCCGCAGGTACTATCACCATAGACATAACAGGCAACACCCTGGTCGACATCGTCGTAGGTGATTTTGGCATCCAGCATGGCCTTGATACCAGCCTCGTAGCCCAGCTCATTATAGTCGACCTTGCCGCGCGGCTTGATGAACTTGGTCATGCCCACGCCCAGGACGTAGGCGGGACTTGTTTGTTTCTTGACCATGGTGTCGGTGTGGAAATGGAGATAGGGGGTTAGGTGTTTGAGTGTGTTTTTTGGGAGACGGTTAGTCGTGAAGTAGGAGATGCCCGAACGGGGCGCCTATATAGGAGTTCTCCATGTATGTCACGAGTGGGGAGAAGAGAGACTGGGGATTTGCGGGGAGGACCGAGGTCCCGAGGAAGCTGGGCCCGAGGGCGGCTGAACATCTTTTAGTACGGGAGTTGGCCAAGTTGCACAAAATCTGGCGCTGCATAATACTGATTTTCCCGGAGATCGTCGTGCTTTGTTTCATATTGGGACTCGATTGGATATAGGCTATATGGAGTACGGCAGCTATATAATGAAAATCAGACATGTGCCGATGAGGATTCTTTCAACCATCGATTATCACGTGCACGTGTCAATGGTCGATGTGATGATCTCTTGTTGAAGCTCATTATGGTCTATGATTATAATACAATGTTTCCAACTCTTCACTTCACAATGAACAGCCCTCCAGAAAGAGACTGACACAATGACACTGGACTGGAATACCCCAGCCTCTCCACATTCTCCAGTTCCAAGAATGGTAATGGAGCAGGTGCGATAGGTATGCTATGTATGCGATCCATGCGGGGGCATTCTCGTTCTGATTACATAGTGATATGAATAGGAGAATCAGTTCGATTCTGAAGTTGGCAACGGCCGTCCAGCCCGTTTGGTGTATCCATGAGACGAGCTCATAGCTCGTCTGGGGAAGCTCCGCAAGGTCCAAACCTCCCCCCCGCGATGAACTCGCCAACAATCCAATTCCATGATCTGCAAGCACTTTCCCAATCAGCACCTCACTGATAACTCCAATAAATAGAGGCTGGAAACTGCACAACTTAACCATAAGCAAAAACCAAGTTCCATGCCTGCCATTCCCAAGGTTTGGGTTCGGCATTTGCCATTGGCGGGCTGCAAACGCAATATGATCGATAGGCGCACCAAGGATCGTATCCCTGCGAGAGCTACCATTGCACGGTCGGAGGACTGTCCTCCAGCAAGATATCAGATGCCAGATGCTGCTCTGAGTGATGGAAATCAGATGGATTCTGGTTCTGGTCTCTGTCCCATGGGTCCGGACTGGTCCTTATCGCCGATCATGGCTCTTCTGATGGGTCTGGAATGAAGGCTCTTGTCTTCAATGCGCCTTTTTGTTCCGCTTTCCCTTTCTGAACAGCTGCGATCGAATCGCAACTCGATGCTGGAGCAAGTCCAATGATGGCCTTCCTTTTTCTCCAGATCATGCATAGTAGTCCGCGTTATGACTGATTGTAGTCAGTCTGGGGTGCGATGGCCAAAACCGGTTGGCAAGTGCGGAGTGCGACCGGAGGAGAAGTATGTACCGCTGCCAGAGTCTCTTTTGTGATGGACATTGGGCCTCAGCGGAGCTCTGTTCAGCACAACCGAGAAGTGAAGATAGGGAATTGGCCAAGATCAAATGCCGCAGTTTGCAGCTATAGTCGTAGTCTTCCAGAATTTCAACATATACCAAGCTTCAACAGCTATGGTAGTGTATCTGTATAATAGACGACTTTAGTGGGGGTCCCCCGCCCAACTTCACCACGACGTCACTTGGACTGGCCCTAAACCCATTCGAGCACATCTTTTCAGCTCGGTCCACATGCCATTTTGGCTGCCCTTTTCTTTCCCTCTTCATCTCCCTGCTTCTCGTGGGTTGATTGGGCTTGTTGTATCTGGGAAATTGGGCATAGAGTGTGCTCCAGTGGGTTGATCCCTCTGTTCTGGTCTCTGCAGTGAAGTGGGTCACGGGGAAGAAACGGACCACTGGATGCGATGAGCGATGGTCGGACGCTAACGATCGGCTTTTCAGCTTCCTGAGATTCAACCATCAACCCTCAACCCCCCCAATTGCAAAGGGAGACACACCAGTAACCACACCAATCCAATTCAACTGTTTTCTGTCTGGTACAGAGGATTTCATTCGGAATTGTCTTATTCCTTCCCGTCAGTCATTTAATTGCTTCAGCACAGCTTGCGCTGCCTGTGTCTCGCCGCGGGGGTTTCAATCCACTTGCCGCTGCTTGTCCCGACCTTCATAGCCGAACATCCCGTTGCCTGAATTGCCCGAAAGACAACAACAACAACAAAAACCGAAACATAGATCAAAGATCCGGCTGGATCATATCTAGATCGATCGAAAGAGTGCCTCCAGACTGCTACCAGTCTAGTAGATGGTCAATTGTGGGACGCCAAACGGTCTACTCCGAGTGCTTCTGAGAGGCCGCTTTGCGTTCCATTGGGTTCCCCAGCCTGTCGCGGTCACGATCGCATCGTCGAGGATTGAGAATTGTGCCCGGAATCTAAAAGAAGCTGAGATATTGGGAGGGAAAGAGCACACGACGTTTGCCAGAGCTGCCATTGCCCCCGTCCAATGGAAACTATATAAGGGATGACTGTTGGTAAACGAACTGAACATGCTCCTCCCTTCTCTCCATCTTCCAACCCCACACCCGCCATCATGCCAACCAGAAACGCCTGGATCATGGATGAATCGACTCGCAACAGACTCTTGAAGAAGTACAAGACTCAGGTGGCTTCGGCGACCTCGACTGTCTGCGCAACTCTGGCAGTGGTGAGTTCATATCATTCTCTTGAGACCTGAAGTAGTCCAATCGCCTTGGCGGCGGCGGCGAGGATTCTCTCACGATTGTTACTGACTCCGATGACCCTTTCCTCGCAGACTCCTCTGGAAAATGTGAAGACTCGCATGCAAACGTAAGTTACTACCTGAATATCCTATATTTGGAGCGGTTGAGCTAATCAAAAGTGCATCCTCTAGCCACAACTTCAGGGACATCTTCCAGTGTGCCCGGTATCTGTGGCGGACTGAAGGACCGCGTGGTTATGTGGCAGGTACGTATTAAAGTTGTTCATTTTCTCAGCCTTGCAGTTGTTTCGTCAGATCTTTGTCTGTTTCGTCGCATGTTTGGCTCTTTCGTCAGAATTTTTTATCAAAATTTCTGAAACAGCCTTGTCTCCTCAAGCTGGAATGCATTTCTGATATATTGATCATTTCTCAGGTGCTCTTCCACCACTGGCTAGTGTGACTGCAGTCAGGGTATTGAACTTCACCTCTTACAACTATGCCAAAGAGGGGATTGCCGACATCGTCAAGCGCATCACCGGCACATATCCCCTGAACGACAAGTCTGGCCGAGTGCCGACGGTGGCTGGCGTTCTCACCTTTACTCTTGCTGGCGCCTTTGCTGGGTTGGTGGCAGCCCCGATTGCATGTAAGAAAGCCATGAATTTATATTCATACATACTTGATTTCTTTGGTATCCTAACATCCAATTCCCCTCTCTTCTAGGCCCCTTTGAGCTCGCCAAGAACGTGGTCCAGACCTCTGTTCTGGTTTCCAACCGAGCTCAAGCAGCTCCGGGTGCAGCCTGCGACCCGTCCCTCCGCAGGAAGCCTCGCATCGGCACTGTCGAGGCCATCCAGCAGATCATCAAGCGGCACGGTTTCCGCGGTCTGTACACTGGCTTCCACCTGCACGCTCTGCGTGACACGGTGGGCACAGCCATGTACTTCGGGATCTACGAGACCGTGAAGCAGGTGGCCGCCAAGGAGATCGGATCAGATCAGTCCCCTCTCGGCGCGCCCGCGATTGCTGGGGCCATCTGCAGCACCATCCCCTGGTTCTGCGTAAGTTCACCACTGACCACATCATGATGAAGAGAGAATCGCGAGTGAGAGTATACTAATAGAAAAATTCGTTACCATAGACTTACCCCCTCGACACCCGCAAGACCCGAGCACAGAGCGTGCTGCTCGGAAAGAGCAAGGAGATCGGCGAGGCCTCGGTGGCTGTCGCCAAGTCCAGCATGTACAAAGGCATCTCCATTATTCTGGTCCGAACCGGGGTCAACAACATGATCCTTCTCAGTCTTTTTGAGTACATCAAGGCTCGGATTGACAAACTGCCTAACTGAAGGATCTGTTGGGGACCCCGGGGAGGGGTTAGTTTGATCGACCACCCTAGCTACGGGGCTGGTCTTATTTGCCGCATTTGTACTTTTCCCCCAGAGATACGCCATTTTTTTTTTTCTTGTTCAAGTACATACCTACATGGATGAGCTGGTTGCTCATCAGCAAATACGACGCTGGGATTTCAAATGCACACTTTGATATGTAGGCTGTAAGCTGTAGCATATCCACCGTAATTCATGTAAAGATTAGCTCGGCATCTACATCTATGCAGCATCTCGCATCTCGTATCCGCACTTCTCGTGCCATGCGGAGTGGCTGCCTTAGGCTGTCCACACGTCATCCCGTTGCCCGGTGGGGTTGCAGCAGCGTCTCGCGGTCAACAAACGAAACCTCGTTTTTCGCCCAGACCAACTCCCACCTTGCCCTCTCCCTCCCCTCATTACCCCGCCTATCTCGAACAATGACATCGTAAGTAGCTAACAACACCGCAAGTCATTTCTCCAAAAGATCTAATCTAACCTCACACCCGTTTCTCCACAACACAGCAATATCCTACAACTCCCGTTCCGCCGGTCCCATACTGTCTCGCTATCCGATGCTATCACCCAGTATATCTCGTCCAAATATGACCAGCGCCCGGATATGTTCGCGGACGATCTAATGATTATTGATCGTCTGCGGAGCGAAGCTGTTAATGTCCAGGAACCGCATATTAGTGGTATTAGTCGGTTGGTCACGTATGCGGCGCAGTTGAAGTGGCTTGGGGGGAAATTTCCAATTGATGTGCGCGATTCTCCCGACCCTACTCGATGATTTGGGTTGAGGGCTGTGTAATTGACGGCTGGTTTTTATTATAGGTTGGGGTCGACTTTTCGTGGTATCCCGCATTAGGGTTTAATTCGACACGACCTGGTGAGTTGGAGCTTGGTGGTGGGGGTAGTCTTGTCATCTCTCGAGTATATGCTAACTAGTGGTCTGGTCTAGTATCCCAAAATAACCTGCGCTTTGAGCTAGCGAACATCCTCTTCAACCTTGCCGCGCTGTACTCACAACTTGCATACGCGCTAAACCGGACAACTGCGGATGGCCTCAAGCAGGCATGCAACTATCTCTGCCAAGCAGCCGGAGTCCTGGCCCACCTCCGAACAGACATAATCCCCGATCTGCGCTCGTCCCCACCGGAAGATATGGATGAGATGACACTGCAAAGTCTGGAGCAGCTCCTGTTGGCGCAAGGCCAAGAATGCTTCTGGCAAAAGGCCGTCAAGGATGGATTGAAAGATGCCTCGATTGCTCGGCTCGCGGCAAAGGTTTCCGACTTTTACGCCGATGCGGGTGACTTTGCCGTCAAGTCGAACGCTATTACCACGGAATGGATCCACCATATGTCCGCCAAACACCATCATTTTGCTGCCGCGGCGCAGTACCGGCAATCGCTGGACTGCTTGGAGAAGCGCAAGTATGGAGAGGAAGTGGCGCGGTTACGTGACAGCTTGGCCTGTGTCAACGAGGGACTTAAGGAGTCTCGGTGGATTAGCAAGACCGTGCTCGGCGATTTGAATGGGTTGAAGAGCCGTGTTGCGGATGATTTGAAGCGGGCTGAGAAAGACAATGATGTAATATATCTTAGTGCCGTGCCGCCAAAGTCTGAGCTGAAGAGTTTGGATCGGGCTAGCATGGTGGCTTCCAAGGCGCCGTCGCAGGTGACCGATGCGATTTCGATGCTTGGAGATAATGGACCGTTGGGTCAGCCGTTGTTTTCGAAACTGGTGCCTTATGCTGTGCATATTGCGGCTAGCATCTACTCCGATCGCCGGGACAGATTGGTCAATGAGACCCTGATTGGGGAACTGGAGTCTATGACTGATAAGCTTCGAGAGTATGTCTGGAATTCCTGGTTTGCAGGACTTGAGATGGGACCTATGCTAACAAAATTTCTAGTTTACTGTCCTCGTTGAACCTCCCAGGTTCGCTACAAGCCCTGGAAAAACCGCTCGGTGTTCCAGGGACGGTAGTCTCCCACGCAGAGGAGATGCGACAACAAGATGGATTGAACCGTCTACGCCGGTCAGTCGAAGACACGGCCAGGGTCAAGTCCAACGATCGATCGATATACAACGAAGGTGTTGAATTGCTAGCTGCCGAAAAGGCCGAGGACAATGCAGCCCGGCGAAAGTATGGCACCGATCGATGGGCGCGCGAGACCTCCGAGGCCGCCGCGCCGAAGATCTACAACTCGTCGAAAGAGATCAGTGGTTACTTCACGTCCGCCCAAAGCAGCGACGATTTGGTCGAGCGTAAGCTGCGCGACTCCGAGGCTGTCTTCCGGGTCTTGACGGGAACAAATCGGGATCTCGAATCTTACGTGCCCAGTAGTCGTAGAGCTGCGATTCCCCCGGAGGTAGAGAGGGAGGCTATCAAATTGCGAAGCTGCTTGAGTGAGGTTAGTCGGATGGAGAACCGGCGGCGCCGACGAATCCAGACACTCAAGGATAAAGCTCGCGCAGATGATATCCGTATGTTATACCCCAGCTCTGGCTTTGCTTTTGTGGGATGTTCTCGAGAAATAAATGACTGACAAATATCTAGACCCTGCTCTCCTGAGGGAGACGGCACGGTTAGAACGCGAGTTCCCAATGCAAGCCATCCAGGCCAGCCAATTCGAAGATCTCTTCGAAGATAGTCTCCGACTATACGATTCCGACAACGATATGCTCGCCCAGGAAAGGCGAGACCAGGAACAGATCTCCGACCAAGTCCGCGAAGCCAATCTTGCTTTCACTCGCGCACACAAGGGTGATGCCTCGACTAAAGAGCGCGAGACTGCCCTCCAAGAGCTGGAGAACGGATACTTGAAGTACAAGGAGATTATTTCGAATCTCGAAGTCGGCCGCAAGTTCTACAACGACCTCGCCAAGATCGTCAGCCGGTTCCGTGACGATGCAAAGGCTTTTGTGCACCAGCGCCGTATGGAGGCGAGTCAATTGGAAGCGTAAGTCATCCTTCCATTGCTCGATAAGCATAAAATTTTCTATCATACACCTACTAACATCACACAGTGATATTTCCAACGTGACCGCCATGGCATCCCTCCGCCTCTCTCAGCCTCACCTCCACCAGGCCTCTCCCCAAACCACCCGCACACACCACCAACCCTCTCCATACTCAAGTGTTCCACAAGCCCAGACACAGGCACCGGCTCAACCAGCCCCTCATCCCGCACCCCCGGCCCCGGCTCCAGTACCCGTACAGATGCATTCCCATCGACCCTCAGGAACTGCCGCGCCCCTAACTGCACCGCAACCAGTCCGCGCCGCGATCCCTCCACCCTCGGTGCCGACGCCGGGCATGTGGTCGCCTGAGATAGGCATTCGGTTTGACTCGGCGGGTGTACCGCCTGGTGCAAATGCTGGTCCTGCGACTACGGCGGCGGGGAGAGGGCAGGGTGGGACGTGGGATCCTAGTCAAGGTGTGCGGTTCTCGTAGAGAGTTGTATATGGAGGTGAAGAGTGGATTGGGGTTGGGGCAGGGGGTTCTACATATGCATTTGCTAGATATTGCTACTTTTTTGCATACTGCGAGGAGATATCCTTGCTACTTGGGAATAAACAATGGTATTTTACATTTCTGGAGCAAAAATGAGCTGTTACACTCGGGAACTAAGGTTGTATATCGTACGGATAGTCAGTCGACCCCCGTTGATCCCCCACGTAGAACAAACTTCAACCCTCCTTCAGCCTTATTTTGCCCACTAAATATTTAAAATAGCCCCTCAGCACGGGGTCCTCCGTACCAAGCTTCGCTTCAATCTCCCTCACACTCACATGGTCAGCCTCGCAGCACCCTACCCCAGCCAGCTTACGCAACACCATCCAGATTAGGCCACGGAGTAACAATAAAGCGCAACTGAGCGCAGTCACATTCATTCCCACCTTACTGTATGGAGACTAGTAGAGCAGTCACACGTTCAAATCTAATTAATGCACATACCTACAGGAGACTAGTCAAATGGATGAACGCCCGAGCTCAGCAACCAAGGCTGTCAGACCCTGTTAGTGTCTCCGCCAAGTTCAATCCTCCGCACTTGCCACTTGCAGTACCAGTGTGAGTGAACACAAGTGAGTTAATATAGATTGATTTAGAGGGGGTGTCGAGCTAAAGAGAGACATGGGTACGCCACAGTTGTCTTGGTTTCTTGGACTGTACAATTACAGAGACTGTAACTGTAGTAGTATGTAAGTGTGCGCAGCCACATTTATTAGGTGGGATAATTCAATAAGGGACTGATTCGGCGCGGAGTATCGGAGTATTTATTACTTATTATGTACTATACTAGGTCAAAAGCTATGTAAATGGCGACATGGTGTAGGGAGTTGAATTATTGAACCCCTACTCGTACCAATATACAGTAGTTATTACAGTACGGAATACTCTGACTTGTGAGTTCTAGTGTTCGCTACTCTCTTAGCAAGTTAACTAGGCTAGACTAGTGGGATACAGTAGTGGTCTCCGTGATGGTCCCTAGACCCCTAGCTAGTAGTAATAAGTAGCTCGGTCGCTATACAGTTTAGACAACTCAGGGGAAGGGGGGTTAGGTTATTGGGCAAGTTGCTAGTCAACTGTCTGCATTACAGTAATCATGCTGCCAACTCCACCGGAGGTGCCATTATTCGTGGGCCTGCGCCTACGGAGCGGAGACCGGCTCTTTTTCCTTTCCCCTGCAGCCATTCAGGGACTGGGTTCAAGGATGAGCACGACATCAGATTACGAGTACAGTTTGGGTTTGGACTGGTTTTGATCTGATTAACACCTATGATATTATTTTCATGACTCGTTAAGACTACTGCGTGTGTGGTTTGTATGGAGTTCAGTTGTCAGATGTGGATTGGTTGGTGATGGTTCAATGTTCGAGATTCTTAGCGGTCGGATCAAATTGTTCCATGGAAGCACGTTGTCGTATCTTATTAATTGTTGCTATTAATATCGATACGACTACGACGGTACAGTATTGGCATACATTATTACAGTATGGATGACCGCTACGCTCTGTTCAGTGTAACGGCTCGTTCGGCTCCCGAGACCTCCGGAGCCAAGCCCAACGGAGCCAGACCGGATGCTCGCGGCGCTTACGGAATATTCAATGGTGGTAGGTACGGAGTAGTTCTTCGACTCTTGGGGTTTAACCTGCGGGATTTGCAAAAAGAGGGGGATTCTTTCAATTGTGTCGGTCTCTTTTCTTTTTGCTTTGTATGAACCCACTGTGGTACATCTTGAACAGCATGATTATTTGTTCACCAGCCACGTTGTCTACGTACAACTTAGAGCGATGACGTCGAGAGACTACTACTATGGTTTATCGTGTGCATTTTGCTGGTCAAGTCCCCGCTGAACCGCTGATCCAGCGGCAGATGACATCAGTGCATCAAGTAAAGAGGCCGATCGGGACTGATCGAATCCAGGGTCTGCACACTCAATTCGAAGATATGAGATTTAGTTGCGATAGCAAATCTGCATGATATACTCTGCAGTAGTACTGCAGTAAGTCATAGATAAATCATATCGGATATAGTTTAGTGTGGCTGGTACGAAACCGGAAATTGGAGGAGTAGAAACGATTATGGTTCGTCTCGGCATTGGGATCAATCTGATTTCATGGATCTTCTTGAATCTCACGATCGACATGCAGACTAAAGTAGTAGTGATGTAGTGATTACCACTTCCTTTTACGGTCAGATCGATAACAAAGCGATCGGGGAAAGTGAAACATTCGGGGTTGATGAGAGGGTGTGGCAGTGTTAATGAGGACAAGTCGGGGATAGACTGATATTGCCTTATACGCAGGATATTGCAGATTATTTGAATTAATATCTTACAGTCCCTTTTAACCATTTAATGATTAGTACATCGTGTATGTGGTACTGTAGAGTAAGCCCTCCGTAAGCATATTCATGGTTATGGAACTTGATGGAGTTAGTCTCAGGGTGTCTTATCCTTGCTACTCCACCCTTGACTCCTCCGGGTCCAGCCTGTTCCTTTTGGCTATCATGCAAAGAAAATTAAGAAAATTATAAAAATATGATGTTGCCTTGCCCCAGGCGCGCTGCCCCCAAATCCCAGTAGTGACTATTACACACGCCCCCCCCCCCCCCCCCCAATTATTCCATTCCATTTTACCGGTCCCCGATCCCAATCATGGCGTACTTCTTGTCCCTGACATCCGTCTAATTCCCGTCATCCGTCATCTCCAAAAAACCTTGCTGTCGACACTCACACACTCGCTTCTCGATAGCAACTCTCCCACTCGCTTTTCCCGCCCTCTCTGGGCCAAATCCTCTCTCCTAACTTCCTCTCACCATGCGGTTTCCACGATGGTTGGCGAGGGCTGGCCTCTTCGCTCTCAGTCTGGCCCCGCCCGTTGCCGCCGAGAAGTTGCTACAATCTCACGCCCTCATTCCATGTTCCAATGATGGAATTATTTCGATCAACCATTTCGATATTGTCTTTACGCCGGGGAATATGAGTGCGACGGTGAGCTTTGATGGGCAGGCGACTTATGCCGGCAAGATTCGTATCGAACTCGAACTCTACGTCTACGGTTACAAAGCTACCACCAAAACGTTTGACCCCTGCGTCTTGAATGTCGATGCGCTTTGCCCGCTGCAAAAAGATACGGCCTTGAAAATTGCAAATGTTCCACTGGATCTCTCGGGCGCCGATTTGTCTATTATCCCGGGTGAGTTCCAATTTCCGGCAATGCCGTTCTTATCTGATAGCAAACCCGTCGCGCTCGTGCTCGCGAGAATTATTGAGTTACCGGATCCCGCCGGATCATCACCACGATGAATATTTACTGACATGCGAGTTTCTCACGCATAGGCATTGCATATGGCGTCCCCGATCTAGATGCGCTGGTTCGTCTGGAAATCCTAGACGCCGATACCAACAGCAAAGTTACCTGTGTTCAGGCCAGTGTCAACAATGGCGTGACAGTCGACCAAATGGGCGTGGCCTGGGCCATGGCCGTGCTGATCGGACTAGGACTTCTCGCAACGGTGGTCATGTCTATCCTTGGTCACGCCAATATCGCAACCCACGTCGCTTTCCGCACGTTGCTCTTCCTGGGCTTTATGCAGAGTATGGCCATGTGGGGTATGACGGCCGTCAATCAGCGCCCGCTGGTGCAATCATGGACGCAACTCTGGCAGTGGACGATGGGTTTAGTGGGCGCTCCTTTCTTGCAGACTATTTGCACTTGGTTCCAGCGTGCGACGGGTGGTACGCCGTCCAAGATTCTTACGCAAACCGATGAGTATTCGGTGATCATGCAGAAGCGCTCGTATATCCCCGGATCGCTGGTCGCCCGTACCACGGATATGACGGAGAACGGTGGAGAAATCGAGGTGCAAGGGATCGAGCGCGTGGGTTTCCGAATCAACATCGAGCCGACAAACATCTTCATGACGAGTTATTTGTTCTTCTACTTTGTGACAGTGGCCTTGCTCTTGGTGATCTTGTTCCTCAAGCTGGTTTTACCGAGACTGGCTAGGAAATCGAAAAGCGCAAATCTGGAGCGCACGATGGTCGCTTCGTCTGATTGGAAGGACTTTATGCGCGGCAGTCTGTATCGACTGGTTTCGATTGGATATCCGCAGATATGCGCGCTCGGTCTATGGGAATTGATTCACCGAGACTCGGCCGCTGAAATCGTCCTGGCCATCTGCATGTGGCTCACCATGACCGCTGTCCTCTGCTGGGCAATTTTCAAGGTCTTCCAGCGCGCCCGACTATCACGAACCCTCCGCCAAAATCCCGCCTACACTCTCTACTCGGACCCCGTCTGCCTCACCCGCTGGGGCTTCTTATACGTCAACTACAGAGCACAGGCCTACTACTTCATGATCCCGCTCTTCCTCTACACGCTTGCCAAGGGCCTCGTCATCGCTTTCGGTCAATCCAATCCCCTCGCCCAAGCCATCGTCCTCCTCATCGCCGAAACAGCCTTCCTAGTCGCCACCTGCGTGATCAGACCGTACATGAACAAAACGGCCAACGTCTTCGCCATCATCGCCGCCGTCCTCAACTTCCTCAGCTCAATTTTCTTCCTCTTCTTCACAAACGTCTTCAACACCCCCGAACTCGTCGGCGGCGTCATGGAAGTCCTCTTCTTTTTCCTAAATGCGGTCTTCATGCTCGCCCTCCTCATCTTTTTCCTAATCAGCTTCTACTACGTCTTCACCCTAAAAGAACCTGCTGAACAATACACCCGTCTCGCCGATAACCGTTCTTCTACCGTTCTTGTCGAAAACCGCCGTATCACTGAGCTCCAGCCGCTGGAGAAGAACCTCGAGATCGAGGATGGCCATATGGCTTCCCGCGGGAATGTCTGGGAACCGGTTTCTACTCGGTCACCTTCTGAAGAGGATATCACCGAGGCACCGCAGCCGCAATTCGGGCATGTCATTCAGCCGACGTTACCTTCCATCCCGACTAGTGATTCTGACAGCTCGCGGTCACGGCGGTACGATGTACCACGGCAGGAAGAGCGGTTGGTTTGAACATATCATACCACCTGACTCTATTTCCTCTCCTTACATGTCTATATCGGCATTCATTTTCCTGCATCTTTCTCATTCATTTTCTTGTTCATATGATGACCCACCCTCTCATTCCCAGCCTTTTTTTTCGTTTTATCGCACATCATTGGAAGACAAGCCTTGGGCGGCTTCGATACATGGGGAACACGGCGTTGGGCTGGCTCTGCATTCATTTTTTGTTGTATATACAAGGCCTTAGCGTTTCAGGTCTCGTCTCATCTTTCCTTTTTCTTTTTCCTTTTTTGTTTTACAGACATCTACACCCGCACAATTGCACCTTGCACTTATGGCGATGGCATCGGATATTACTTCACTTAGAGAGCTGCGGGCTTGATTATGGAAGGTATCAAGACATGTCCTGGAATGAATGAAATATGCCTCCCTAGGTACTAGGAGAGGCTTTTCAAAATTGATTCGATTTTGAGAGATATGTAGTGTAGTGTGGTTGTATGTGCTTCATTAGACATTATATTAGACATTGAGGTTGTAAATAAATGACAGGTGAACAGGTGCAAAGTATTATACAGATGCGTGGTGGTGCATATACAACTGTTCAATGCAGTTTCCAGTCCACACTCCTTGGATGATCCTACCCTCCATCCATACCCACTTTCCAATCGTGGAACTGGTAAGACAAGCAAACCCAATTTGAATCATAGTTTCGGGCGAACCCGACCCGAATCGCTTCATGCAGGCCATTGTGCGATGAGATAATGCAAGGGTGATAACCTTACCGTTGACGACAACATTATTGCGCCACAGTAGGCAATAATGCCAACACCCAAGAAACAAAACCAAACCCCCTGCCCAAAGGTCTCGAATCCTCATTCTCACCTTTCATTGAAACCTTCAATGAGCCTTAGCCACCCCGTTCCCACTCCCATTCACCTTAGCATTCCCATTCAAACCCCCCTCACCCTCCCCCTCCTCCTCATCCTCCGACCGATCATCCTTCTTCTCCCCTGTTGAAATAAACCTCCACGCACTGCGCAGCAGACAATACAGCCAAAACAGATTCAAACTCTGCAGCATGGCCAGCAAGGCGAATGTGATGATATTCGAGATCCAGCATTTATACTGCTGCGTTTCCCAGTTTAGTTCGTAGGGGCCCACGGTGCGGAATTCGGTTAGGAGGGACCAGAGGATGCGGAGGTTTAGGTAGTGTCGGAGGTAGATCCATGTTCCGACGTTGAGGGCGTAGAAGGGGATGACGAGGGGAAAGTCGATGTAGTGAAAGGATTTGGAGACCTTAAGTATAAAGTTAGCGACAGACCTGATATTCGGGGAGTATGCCCTGGAATGAAGAAAGGAATAACATACCGCAAGGAAAAAATCACTAATATCATGCGTAATATACACCGCAATCCCAATATACGTAAAATGAAACCGATAACTCAACCCAATCAACGCCAAAGTAACAATATGATGCGCAACCAACTCTTTATAATCCTTCCTCGGCTTCTCCATCCCCAACACCATAACAAGCGCCTGCTGCGCCCAATACGCCGCCTCAAAAAGATAATAAAACTTAAACACCGCCTCATGCGTCCGATGCGGAAACATCTCATACATACCCCGTGTATTAAAATACCACACCGGCGTGCGCCGCATAACATACAACCCGACCGGACCTGAGATACCAAAGTATATCGCCGTGTACATCTGCTCCATGAAGCGCAGTTGTTTGGCGCGGGATTTTATGCCGCATGCGCGCGCGAGTGGGTGTAGGAGTTCTTGCATGATGAATTCGCGGGTGAATGTTAGGACGATTGTGTAGAAGGAGACGAAGGCGATGTCCCAGAGGCCTTTGCCGTATTGGGCGGGCCCTGGGGTTCCGGGGGCAGGGTCCTGCCGGTAGGAGAGGAAGATGAAGTGGTGGATTATGTTGGTGTCGGTTGGGTCGAGGGTGTAGAGGGAGGCGAATGCCACGAGGAGGAGCAGTGGGATTGACCATGTATGCTTGATCGCGCGCCTTTTCAGGCGTCGCAGGAGTGAGCGCGGCTTCTTCCGTGGCCGGGCGGTTTTGGCTTCGTGTTGTACATGGCCGTTGGAAGCGGGTTCGAGCGGAGTTGTTGCTGTTGCCGTAATTGTCACTGTTGCTGTAGCTTGCTCAGTCTTGCGGCGACGTGCGGATCCCCCGCAGACCGGGGGTCGCTGGGAGTGCGTGGGCGCCGCCATCTGGGGACGAGGGAATGGGACGGGGTGAAGAGGAATGCTGAGATGAGATCGTGGAGGATGATAAATGTTGGGGGTCGTGTTTACCTACTGTATGTAGTATGTACTAAATTGTCTCCACCCCTTTTTCATTCGTTCCAATCACCGTCACAACCTTGTAGGTTTTTGGAGGAGCAATTCATCTTACAGATCCGATTTGTCCCCCTTTTGGGTTTAGTTGTGGAGGTCGTGGGGCTGTCGAATGAGAGGTCCGTGTTGGTCTCGGAGACCGCGGATGCCGATGATTTTCATTGTTCTTTAGCTGGTGTGTACGGAGTACTCGGGGAATATCCAATATACGGAGTCTGAATAATATGAATAAAGAGGAAGATTAAGCAAGTTTAATCTGTGTCCGAGCTTAGGGCTTGTTTGTTGATGTCTAGATCTTCGGGGCGAGTGACCCATATCCATAGATATAGATGAGCTAGCTATAGGTGAAATATACCAAAGCAGGTTTCATCCTAGACCTAAGCAGAGCGAACCTTACCCACTGATCCTAAGGTCTTCCATAAAGTCACGCTCACTCCTCGCGCACCGGAACACAAAAGCACGACCACCCTCAGTCTGTCCTCGAGAAAACTCCTGACAATCACACAGGGGATTCTCATCTCATCCATGGTACAATCACCAATCAATCGGAAGCTCGTCAGAATGTGCCTTTATGTTGATTGGGGTGTTTGTGATATGCAAGGTAAGACCCATGATGGGAGATTCCTTTTTCTGGAAGAATATTCCAGATGATCTATGGCTGTTTGGTGCTTGATAGGTACACAGTAATGGAACTTAGGTTATAGAAGCTCAGTCACGCTTCGAGATGGATGTTTACTCTACTCTACTGATGGAGCGGGATTCCCCAGGAAATCCCCATGGGATCTCCCATTGGAATTTCCCTGATGGCCGTTTCCAGGCCCAGCGCGATTGATTGCTTCGGCCTTTATAGGCCTTGCTCTTCCTTGTTTCCCGTCCTGTTCTCTGAATAATTATCCTCAGACACTCGAACCAGATTGACTCGTTCCCCTCTTTGCTTTGCTTCCTTGCATATTGGCGCTAGATACGCGATCATCTACAAATAAGAAAGAAGCAATCTTCTTGTTTCTCCTCCAGACCCTATATCTTATCGAATTCCGAGTCCCCCTGATACATCCATCGGTGGGCATATAACGATGACTATGCTAACTCATCCTCACCGTATACCCTTGAGCGGTGTCAGAACTAGCCTCATGTCTACAAAACACTGCTTAAAAAGCATCTTTCTCAAGGACAACACAATGGGTCCAACAGCGCAGCCGAAACCTATGACATTGTTCTGGCGGAGAGTCAGGCTATCCCAGAGCGTGCACGTTTCGACGAGGGGGTTCGCTGGCATTATCTCCGGTAGTATGCGGTTAATGATGGCTAAGACCATTTGATCCACACGGTCTAGCCTCACATCGACAGAAACCCGGCTGAGTATACTTTTGCGACGCAGGATATAGGTAGTTGGACTCGAAAATGGAAGTCAACAACGCTTCGGGGATTCAAGGTTCGTTAATCGAGACCGTTACTGCTATTTTCTTATATTCTAACCTTGGAATTGTTCTTGTAGGAATACACGGGGCAAGCCATCGAGAAGAGCACAGCGAACCTTCGTTGCCATAACGACCCAAGGCAGTCGTCAATTATTTCTTCGAGAACATCCCTTTCGAAGATTTTCTCCGGGTATTCTACTGGATGGGCCGGCTTTTGTACTGGCACCGATCATCGAAGACTGGGAAGATGCTTAGCCGAAATATCTGGGCCAACCTAACGCCTATATTAAATTGAATCACGATATTATCCAGACCCAGGACGCAAGGGAGATTGATGAATGGGGACTGGAAGTAAACCTGTAACTTCTGGGACAAAGGACTTAACTGAGGGCAATGACGTGGAAGTGGCATTCAATATGCAGTCCCATGGGCTCATGGATTCACTTTCATGAGCCAGAGGGCTTTCGGCGCTAGTTAATCGCCACACGCCGTCTTCCTCGGGTGAACACCCTCGCCATTTACATACGGACACTCTCCGTGGCGAGGTGTCTCTCGAGAGCTCCCGTTCCACGCGACATTCGGGACTGCGATCGATAACCTGCGAGCCCTACTCGTTCTGCTCGCGCGTTCTGACACACTTGGAATCTGGTCTGCTATGCCGCTGAGCATGAGTCCATATAAGTACCAGGCGCAATCATCGATGCAACAATCGAAGCTATGGCCAAAAACAACCCAGAAATCGAAGTATGGTATGGCGATTCCCTTTGCTTGGGGGATATGTGCCCATTCGCATCGAAATTCCTTCTTTCATGCCCGTTCACCCGGACAAGCATGAAATCCAGCTGATCAAGGCTGCCTCTAAGGCTCAAATCTACGAGGACAAAAAAAGCCACATCCCTATGAAGAAACCTCCCCTTGAGCACTGCTTTCCAAGATACTTTGCTGTTCCTAAGCACCACCTCTTAGGCTGAATACCATATGATTAACTTGATTCTGGACACCAGTGTTTTGAACACCGAATACCCGTCCTCTCAGGGCTGCTGATCTCTGGACCGAACCGACACTGCTTTCTCAACATTCAACTCCTCAACACCGTATGGCTTCCATTCAGGGCTACAAATTCCTCCTTCGTATTTGAGGAATTGCTTCGGAGACCAAGTTGAGCGACACACGCTATAAGAGGATTTCTCTCTGTGAACTTTGTGCCGAAATTCCGATCGTCACCGTTCAACATTCAGTATCATACAACACCTGAGAAGAATCACCATCTGCCTGAAGAGAGAAAACAACGCACAAGGTTATGAGCCTGAGTGCAAGCGACGAAAGGTAGTCCCTTCTTGTCGACTTCCTCGGGTAGAGAACCCTCGTCGTTGAATTGCAGGCACTCCCTGTGGCGAGCCGTCGCGATTAAGCTTGCGTTAAACACCTTGTGCAGTGCTTTCTCTGTTCAGTTAGATAGTGATTTTTCCACCTGGACAACTTTGCGATATTCATCAGCCTTACATTCACCGGCCGTCAAATTTGAGAGTTTTCTCTCCACTCTCTCTTCAATCTATCTCCACTCCTGCTACAGAAGGACGAGAAGGGAAATCCTTGTCGCAAGTGTCGGTCCCTGTGAATTAGACCTGGGTCCAAAGTCCTCAAGATTAGATGGCCGCCTTAAATCATGGTCTGTCTGCATCGCCTTGCGCAACGATGTCGTTGAAAGCGGCCGTCGAATTATTATTAATATGTACTTTATCGTGTGCAGGAACTGAGCATAACTGAATACGAGATCTTGGAGTCAAGCGAGAATACTTAGAAATTGATAGACTATTTGGTAAATAACCGGACTGGGATGATCTCAGAAAATCTAGTGGATTAGCTGGAAACATGTTTCTAGCTCTCAGTCTTTTCTGTTAATCACGATTAATCGCCCTTTTCTGCTCCATCAATTTCTACTTTCTATCCACCGAGGAGCGTATGCGTGAAATCCACTATCAACAGTATCTCTGACTGGATGAATTATTACCCTCACGATTTGGGATAATCAACCTCCCAAACCGGCCCCACTGGCACATTCTTCTGTCCACGAAACAGAGGAGGCTCAAGAGCCCTTCACATCAGTCGGATAACGCGCAATATGAGAATGAATTCCCTCCATCGCAAGTCTGGAAAGGGCCAATTGACGTCTTAGAGCCAGAAAAACACCTCATTCATGCACAGACGCCTTCTATGTACTGGTATGAACACGTTCCTGCCAAGCTCGCAGGACCATGGAAGTCATTTTAATTCATGCACAGCCTCGTGTCCAGATGGAAGTCTTATCACCCATGATTCCTATCGTGTCTAAAGCCTTGGAAGCTAGAATCCCTTTACAATAAGCATCACCGCCTCCCTCAGAGCCAATTCGCAACTGAATTCCCAAAGCTGGGTTATAATGCAACAATTGCTGATGGGGTATGACTTGAAGATATTTCATGGTAAATTAAATTTAAGCTTCAAGTTATCTTTGGAGTTACCGGGGTTGAGGATTGGCGAGTTAGCCGATATAACTAATTTGCTCTTTAATATCTAGTGGAATTATGCTACGTAGTCTTGTGGGAGAACAGAGTCATAGAGTCAGGCCCCCACTTCTTGTTGCACTTGACAATATCTGTGGTGTGATATTTGTGATGGTAGCACTGTCTAGGTGTGCCAGATGTGAATGCGATGTCGTGTCGTCATGGCCATCCAATGGAAACCCCTGATTAGTGGAGCTAGGATTGCTCATTGTGAGTAGGAAAAACTGACCGAGGAAAAGCAAGACTAGCAGCAGCCAAGGCCCAAATTGCAAGGATAGCAATTAATATTTGCCAGGTGTATAGGTTCGGACCTTTGAATAGGGGAGGGGAAAGAGGAGAACCGAGGAGGCGATTTGACTACGATTGACTCAAAAACAGCCACAATATTGAGAAATGGGGAAAGCCACGACCCACAGGGCTGTGCATCATCCGACTGACTATCATGGACGCTATTTCCTGCCAGTCTAAGCTTGTCTGTTCCAAGGTCAAGTGACCTTAACTTGGAACCTAAGAGATCGATAAAGGAGGCGAATTCGTTGTGACTCGTCGAATTTGAGGTTCGAGTGGGGAATCCTCATTATGGTGGTGGCCAGTTAGCAAGGATCCTGAGGAATTTCAGTTTTCTCCACTTTCCAAAATGATCATCACTCGGTACGCCCCACACAAGGTGGACGGGAGAGTCGATGATGATTCTCCCGAGGACCGTTTCCGTTTTGCTGTTCAAAAATGGGAGGATCTGATTTTCTGGGATCGACAATATCTGGGATAGCATCGATCATAGATATTGGATGGCCACAACCCTAGGATTATAGGGATATCTGCTTATCTTCCATACCCTGGTCTAGAGCTGATATGAACTATGTCATTATCACATGAAATACTAAGAGGGAATAAACTGTCCATTCGAAAGCCACCCTCCTTGCCAAGGTGATGCCAAGGAAGCTAGACCCTCGTACAACCCCGCTTCCGGGTATCGCTGACAGAGGAGGGAGTCCAAGGAGGAGTCCAAGGAGGAGCCGAGCAGGCAACATGATAACGCCCGCCCCTCTGGAGGAGCGGAAATCTGATCAAACATGCGACGGAGCTGATCTTCGATTTGCCAACGCCTTAACGCCTTAACTGTCAGAACCCATGTCAATAATACCGAGCTGACCCCCCAAGGATCCGCTCAAAACCAGTATTCCTCCTAGGCTCCTTCAACTTGCAAGATAAAAGGTCTTGAAACACCCCAGGAAACTTAATTCTTTGCACAAGCTACCGGTTTTTCTGAGCCGCAGCAGCCAAGACAGATGGCTTCGACATGCAGCACCCCCCGAGCAACCCGAATTTCCTTGACAGTCATATTAAAGGAAGCTCACCGAAAGGTCTATCCTTGCTGAGTCTGCTGAAGAGAAGTGGCCAGCATCTACGGCGTTCTAGCAAAGATGACACCCAACGAGCTCCCGATACAACTATCCACGCTGCGCCGACCGAGAAATCGGGCCAAATACAGCACATTGACGCAGCAAGGCAATTACCCGCTAAGACTCTGATTGGTAACCCGCTCAATCCGATCAAGAAGCCGCCGGTCTCAATTTTACGGAAGAGCAATTCCCTCGATCTCGATTCCATCATCTGGGATGATTCAAGAAGAGACCGGCAGAATATGCAAGCATTGGTGAATTTGGACGACATGATTGCACGCCTCCTCCGAGTCGGATATTCAAAACCATCCAAAAGCGTCTGTCTCAGTAATGCCGAGATCATAGCTATTTGCTCGAATGCGCGCAACATTCTCCTTTCTCAACCCGTTCTTCTAGAGCTCAATGCTCCGATCCAGATCGTCGGCGATCTACATGGACAATTCCCAGATCTCATTCGACTATTTGATACATGCGGTTATCCACCGGCAACCAACTACCTATTCCTCGGAGACTACGTCGACCGTGGCAAGCAAAGCCTCGAGACAATGCTGCTACTGCTATGCTACAAACTCAAATACCCCGAGAACTTCTTCATCCTCCGAGGCAATCACGAATGTGCCAACATCACCCGTATCTACGGATTCCACGATGAATGCAAGCGACGCTGCAACATCAAAATCTGGAAGACCTTCACAGATGTTTTCAACTGTCTCCCTATTGCCGCCATCGTCGCAGAGAAGATATTCTGTGTTCACGGTGGTCTTTCGCCCAATCTTACCAATATGGATGATATTCGGAAAATATCTCGGCCGGTTGAAGTGCCCGAGTACGGACTTTTAAATGATCTTCTCTGGAGCGATCCCGCCAACATCAGGGATTGGGGACCTAATGATGATCGTGGCGTGAGTTGGTGTTTTGGCAAGGCGCCGATTGTGAACTTCCTCAAACATCACAGCTTGGACTTGGTTTGCCGGTCGCATATGGTGGTGGAGGGTGGGTATGAGTTCTTTGGGAATAAGTCATTGGTGACGATATTCTCTGCACCAAATGTAAGTCTTTTGTACCCTTGTCTTGATGGAATATGCTGACGTTGTTGATCTAGTATTGTGGGGAATTCGACAATTGCGGAGCTAGCATGTCCGTTTCGGAAGACCTTTTGTGCAATTTCAATTTGTTGAGACCTTTTGACCCGAAGAAACCGAATAAACAACCAATGAAGAGAGCGAAGGAATCTACGACGACTGAGAAAGCTTTGTAAGTTTCCACCATTTTTGATTGTGAAGCTCATCACCTCGAATTCAAGCTAACAGTATGAAAGGCTCCGCCAGGTATCATGGAATTGATTTTCGATCCAACGGCTGCATGGTCTATGAATATTGTGTTATATGAGTGTAGAATAGTCTGACTACTTTGTTACTGTTTGTTTTGATACCTCAATGGAAATGAATAACGAGTCCTTATCAAACTGCCTGGTACCTGAGTGACTAGAACGATGTAAAGCACTCAAATCACGATCCAGCTGAGTAGACTGAGTCTTGCCTGCTTTGACCACTGTGATCTGATAAGAGATAGCCATTCTGCCATTCCCCGACTCCGGAAGAAAGGCGTTTGTTTCGCGATACAATGACCCGAGTCAGCCCGCTAACAACGGAACGCTGCTCTCGGCAATTACCAGCGGCTTGTGCAATCTCAAGCCCGGCCCCATTGAGCGGGTTGGAATGGCTAAGGAATCACAAGATAAGAAACGGGCTACTATGCAGGGGCTCCCGCCGAGTGAACCCTGAAAAGACAAGTTGAGAGTTGAGAAGAAAGAGAAGGAGCAAGTTGGTTGGCTTAAGAATCTTAAGGAGGATGTGCTTTATTTAATGATTCTCTATATGCCTACCGAGGAAGAGCTGAAAGAGTCTTCTATTAAAATTGAGATATCTCATGGAGACAGAAGGGCGGACTCTTCCACCTGGGCACTCTCGTCGATAGAGGGGGCGATCATTCTCGGTGAAAATATACGTGTTGAAGAGTCTACATCTGAGCAAGAGATGGTTTCAAGCCTACACGAATGCATTATTCTATCGATAATCAAGTCTATTCTGTAATTGTAAATTTGGATTTAATCTATGCCTCATTGTTCTCGAGATTCATGACAAGTCTTCCGACAAAAGACCCAACCTCGCCTATATGCTCGCCAAGCCACGTCTGGAACTTATAGTCTCTCGTAGTATCGCTTTCGAAATCATATACGTCCGACTTTCCATCTGGACCAAAGCGCATGAACTTTCCGTTCTGAGAGTATGGCTCCCATGGCTGTTGTCCGTGGGCAAAGGCGGTCCAAATACGAGCAGCCTCTAACGAAACTTCCTGTGTCGGTGGTGGACAATTGGGAAGCTCGTTCAAATGCATGAGCATTGCGCAAAGACCGTGATAAGAGAGGCCGTGAGTTGGACCCGGGAATGGAGAAGGCTGCTCAAAGTGGTAGAGGTAGACCTTGTCCTTCCAGGCATCAGAGTTCTTAGATGCTTTGGCAATACCAACGTGTGAATAGTTGAACAAAGTATTTCCAACCAGAAGCCTGAAGGCTTTACGGAAATCCTCCTCGGATTGTGGCTCACGAGTGAAACCAAATTTGAGGTATAGTTGTTCGGCATCTTCGACTGAGAAAGCCTCGTCAACCAATTCGTGGAAGCGAGCTTGAGAAAGACGCTTGAGCAAACCATCGAAGATGATAGCTTCAACATTGGTATCTCCCAAGATGAACTCTTTGCATCGCTTGTTGGAAACATTCTCTTCATAGGTCCAGCCCGACTTGAGCAACTTGCCGTCCGCGACGGGACCCATAGCAGCAGGGGTTGCCTGTTTCAGGATGACATCCACATCCAATGACCGAAGTTGTTCTAGCCTTTCAGCAGCCGTTGATGCTTTAATTCCCGTCTTATCACACAGACGATCCCAGTCTCTTTGATAGGTCTCTGGCTCCTTGGGGCTCAAGACCGGTGCTGAACCCGACATCATGATAGCGCGATCGAATAGAGCATGCTCAGCAAGGAGATGCAAGTGAATGCTGACACTCCCAGCACTAACACCAAAGACAGTGATGTTGGACGGATCTCCTCCAAAGTCTTGAATGTGCTCGTTCACCCATTCAAGTGCGTTGCGTTGATCGACAAATCCGTAGTTGCCCATAGGATGAGTTCGAGAACCGCCATTGACTTCTTCGGCCAAGTCTTTGGAAGCCGAGAAGCCCAAAGCGCCGAGTCGATAGTTTATTGAAACAAGGATGATCGGTGTTCCACACTTGCGTGCGTGTACGAGGAGGGCCTGTGGACGATACCGAGCGACTGAATTCGCACCGAAAGCAAAGCCACCTCTAGAAGTGAATCAAAGACATGTTAGAAAAGTCGTAGTTTGTACAGGCATTGAGAAAACTCACCCGTGGATCCAGACCATAACTGGCAGTGGCTTAGAATCTGGGGCATATAGAGCCTCTTTAGGTACGGCGACATTTAGATTCAGACACTTGAATTCATCGTCGCCAGGCAAAGGATCATTGGTTCCTCCCGAGACCAACACCATTCCGCTTAATTGGCTGCATCTGTGTCCAAGTTTCGTCGCATCAAAGTCGTTGTCAAGGGAGTGCAATGTCTCGCTGTGAGTCCAACGTTTGTTCACAGATGCGAATGGAATGCCCCGAAACAGGGCAACATTGTTCTCTTGATCCAATGATCCCACGATATTTGCGCCAAGCGACGGCGCGTTGATGGATACCTTGTCTCCGGCCGCCATATTTTCAAAAACGAGTCACGATTGAGGGATTGGACAAGAGACGGGAAATTGCCTTGGAATCTTGTCTGGGGTATATCAGGTATATCACGCGGGGAGACTTCCTCCAGAAATGTAGACAGCCGCGGGGTTTATAAGCCCGGATAATCAATTTCTGCATCTTGCGGGGCTTTCATGTGGAGACGATTGTCAAGCTATGCTAAGCTTTGTGCTGAGAACGCTTATCCCCCATGTCTCGAAACTCCTTATGATCCATTATGATCCACATCCGGGGATTTTCCCATTTGTCAGGTCGTAGCTCCAAGGTCCGATGGCATAACGAGCAGATCAACGCAGAAAACCAGTCTTTGCGAGATAGACTCTCCTATAACATTGAGGTGTATGAATCTACATTGAGGGTGAACGCTTTCCCCAGCGGCTAGATTAGTAGTATCTAAACGAAAAAATAGCCGAAACTACATACCGTGTGCGAATCATGCTTCAGCTAGTGTCTTTGAGCCTGTCCCGAAAGGATCTAGATCGATTTCTGGGGCCCCAGATAGCTGCATGCTCGGCAATACTTCGGCTCCACCCCCGGCTCGGAAACGCGGGGAGAAACGAGTATTGGAGCTCATGGGGTCCAAGCGGGGTTAGCTTATGGCTTTTTCAACAGCTTAGTACATCGGAAAAGCGCAATACCGCTGTGTAGGAATTAAGCGACGGTGAATTTGTGGCGTTTACAGCATCTATGAAACGAACATCCGCCCATGGGGAGCTGTTCATAAAAGGCCGGGGGTCTCTGTGACTCCCCAGGTTCTCCAGATTTTTCAAAGGCCTGGTATATCTCATAGACTTCATTTTCACTGTTCCTACGAGCTGGGCTTGGAACAACACCGCAAAAATGGCAGCACAGACAAACAAAGACGGTGCGGAGGCCATAGAGATGGAGAACCCTTCAATGACCCGACCGGCAGTACTTGCGGACAAGCTCCAAGACGGTGATGAAGCCCTTCATATCCTTCAGACCGAGTTCGTGGAGTATTCTCCAGAGGAAGAAAGACGACTGAGGTGGAAGATTGACCTTCGCCTGGTGACTGTAATGTTGATTGTCAACGGAATTCAGTTTGTTGACAAGCTGGTATGTGTTGATGTCCACGAAACTTGTCTTTCCAGAAGACTAATGTTTATAAAAGACTATCAGCTATGCCGCAACATACGGCATGATCACTGAAGCCCACCTGAAAGGACAGGAGTTCAGTCTCCTGATTACTCTGTTTTACATTGGTTATCTTGTAAGAATCTTCTGTCAACGACCTTGATGAAGTCTCAAAATGACACCAGTCTTCAATGCCAGGTTGCCCAATATCCGACCAACTACCTCATGCAGCGTTTTCCGACCGGAAAATACTTGACTGTCAACTTCATCCTCTGGGGTTAGTTCTTTGTCCAGATTTCAAGTATAAAGCATCGGCTGACATGTTCAAAAGGAATTACACTTGCCGCTACTGGAAGCTGCAAGAGCTTTGCAACACTCGCTCCTGCTCGGTTCTTTTTGGGAGTCTTTGAATCCTGTCTCAACCCCGGCTTTGTTCTGATCTCTTCGTCATGGTGGAAGAGAGAAGAGCAGGCAGCTCGTATCGGTCTTTGGTATAGTGCCAACGGACTGGCATCAGTCCCGGCCGGTGTTTTGTTCTGGGCTATCGCACACATCAATGTGAGTACCACTGAGATCGTTAATTGTTGATTGTCTGGGCGGGGATATTGACTACCGTTTAGGTTGATAATATCTTCCCATACCAATGGATGTTTATCATTTTCGGCGCCTTGACTGTTCTTGTTGGAGTCAGTCTGTGGTGGATGCTTCCCGATACTCCCCTCACATGCCAGTGGCTCTCAGATCGCGAGCGAGTTATTGCCGTTCAACGTCTCAAGGATAACCGCACTGGTGTCAAGAACACCCACCACAAGAAGGATCAAGTTATTGAGACCCTATCCGACTACCGTGTGTGGATGTTGTTGCTTGCCATCTTCTGCCACAACATGACCAACAGTCTGCAGACCAACTTTACTGGAATCATCATCAAGGGCTTCGGCTACAACACTTACCAAGCCGTGCTGCTCCAGATCCCCGTTGGTGTTGTCATGGCAGCCACAATGATCCTCGTCGGCTTCTTCCTTTCATCGAAATGGGGCGAAGGCAAACAGATCTTCACCATCATTGGCTGCTACATCCCCGGAATCATTTCATGTGGCATCCTCTACGGAGTTCCAGTGAACTCATCCACTTTAAGCTCTCATCTTGCGGCTATCTTCCTGATCCCGATGGTGGCAGCAGCAGGAGGAATGATGTACTCGATTCTCGCGGCTAACATTGCTGGATATACGAAGAAGACCGTGACTGGTACTCTGTTCTTCTCAGCTTACTGTGTGGCAAACATTATCTCGCCGCAAACTTTCCTCTCCAAGCAGGCACCAAAGTACACAACTGGTGTCTTTGTGACTCTTGCGGCTTTCATCATCAACATCATTCTCTTCTCGATTTTGTACTTTGTCTATTCGAGGGAAAATGCCGCACGCAGACGCGAGATGGAGGAAAGTGGAGAGATCGACGAAGTGAGCGATTTAGCCAATGCGTTCTCGGATTTGACAGATCGTCAGAACCGTCGGTTGATCTACAAGGTTTAAACTGGGTCGGAGAGTGCCTACTTAATAAGGCTACGTAATATGTAATTAGCTTTGATTCGAAGAAGAATCTCATAATTCATGAATATTATAGTTTGCCGAAGAGACATAAAACGCTTCAAAATCTCAATACACAGGCCTATTCAAGCAAGAATAGCAGGACTTCCTGTTATATTCTTTGAATATTGAGTTGAACCCCTTCCAAGTAGATGTTCCTGCGTGTTTTCGAAATTCCTCATTGAAACAGGAAGTTCAAAGTGTTTCTTAATATGTATGTAGTCGGTTTGGCTATCGCCATAAGGTACGTTCAGGATATTCACTGTCGGTCGTTCATAAATCGGTTGATTCAAATGTGCCATCGATCGGACTATATGATGACTCTGTAAGCTTCGTTCTTCGAAGGTGCGAATGACTCAAATACCTTCATCGGAACTTGAACCGAATAACAAAATGGGTTGCCCCTGATGATCTCCCTCCTCTCTTTGCTCGCCCTTGTCACGTAGATCCCACCTGCGCTTTGATGGTGGAGGTATAAACTCCTTGACAGGTTTCTCCGCCCCACTGTATCGACCTCTTGACGCGATACCAGCGCCCCAGCGAAGTCTAATCTCATAACCTTCGCAGGCAACTCCCCTCGAGCTGCACTTTTGACAACCGGGTCGCGTCTCGTCACATTGAATGCGTTTCCGTTTGCACGTCCAACAGCCTTTATGGGAGCGATGTCGGGCACTCGAAGCGTCTTTTCTCTTGGAATCAGAAGGAGCCATGACTTAAATCTTTATTGCAAAGCACGATGAAAAGGAATTTCGAAGCGACAAACGGGACTTGTGTCCCTCATTCTGTTCAAATAGATTCCTCGAAGTATAGCGTCGCAAACGAGCCACGGGCTTTGATTGGCTGATCAAACTTCTCAGCCGCGAATAAATGGCGCGCTCTAAACCTTTCTGGGGAGTGCTTTCCGGTTTAGCTGCCAGGGCGAGCTTATATTTGGCTCGCAAATTCCCTCGCAATATTTCGCGACCTGTGAACGTGTCTTGGTCTTATAAATGGATTGCCCGTCAAGTCCATAGTCGGTCCGTGTCGGTCTCGTCGGAAGATCGCCACGGCGAAGCGCGGCGCCTTTTCGCCTCGGCACCCATTTCGGGAAGGTACACGCACACACTAAGTATGGCCGACATGGGTCCACTGAATAATATCGGCAGGGTGGTCTAAATTAGGCTAATGTGTCGCTTGTACGGAGTTCTCCAGGAAATCAGATGGTACCTTGTTCGGTGACAGGTTTGAATCGGCTAGAGCGATCTACGGTCGGCTACCCCAGAATTCGACGGCTGGGGTTAAAATTCATACTACGTCTGGAGCCATGAACGAAGAACATCAAGGTCCTGGTGTATCACGCAGTTGGGCAACTACTCAACACGCTGCTCTATAGGAAGAGAGGTAAGACCTACCCTATTTAAATTCATCATAGTAGTCGAGAGCCGCGTGAAAAATCAGATGTTCTAGAATGCACATTCTATAACCCGCGTCTACCTTCCCAAACGGGATGTTTGAATCCTACCTGCACGATGCCATAGTGGGGACAATACTGTTGCAGAATGTGGCGTGAGCTCAATATTTCGCCTAATTTGTATGCTTAAGTAGGTAGCTCCAGCCTTTAATTGCCCCATGTGGACCACATGGCCATCTCAACCGCATTGCTTGAGTACCAACCCGTCAGGTTGCTCTAACTAAAGAAATGAAATTGCCCGAGTCCATAAAAAAACGCAGAGTACCACCTAAGGTATATATATGTAGATGTGGACGAGCGAGAATAGAGTCTACCTATTTTATTCGACAGCGAGGTTGTAGAGAAGAGGTTATGACTTGGCTAAATACAAGAGATCTCATGCTGTAGGGTGTGATGGCATGGATTCAATGCAAAATAGGTCGGGACCGGTCCTCGTTTTGATTATTCGTCCAGATCCATTGAGTTACCATCAGGTAGGACGGTGGCTATCTGGAGGGAGCTTTCCGTTACGATACACCTATATAGGTATGTAGCTCCACCGTGCACTTCATCTGCCTACCAAATTCAGTGCTTTCATTGATAGATTACCCTAAAACCCCCCTGATCTTAGACAACGAGACAAAGATCCATAGACAAAAAAATACACGTATCCATTTTAATCAACCCATAACACAAAATATTCACACAGATATAGCTCACAGCTTAGACTTCATGTTCACATGAATAGCCTTGATACTAGAATAAGCATCCAAACCAGCCTCACCCAATTCCCGCCCAATACCACTCTGCTTCACACCACCGAAAGGAATGCGCCAATCACTATCATTGCTAGAGTTGATCCAGACCATACCAGCCTGAATCTTTTTCGCAACGCGGTGCGCCCGAGTCAAGTTAGTAGTGAACAGAGCACTTCCAAGACCGTATGTGGTATCGTTGGCCATCTCAATAGCCTGCTCTTCCGTGCTGAAGCGGGCAATCACAACGAAGGGACCGAAGACTTCTTCCTGGTAGATGCGCATACTGGGAGAAACGTCGGTGAAGATGGTCGGTTCGACGAAGAAGCCCTTTCCATCACCGACGCCCTTGAAGGGCTTTCCGCCGTAGGAGAGGGTGGCTTTTTCAGATTTCCCGATGTCGACGTACGACATGATGCGGTCGTATTGGGCCTGGGTTACCTGGGGGCCTTGGAAAGTGGATTCGTCGAAGGGATCGCCAACCTTGGAGACGTTTTTGACTTGGGCTTTGAATGCGGCGAGGAATTTATCGTAGATTTTATCTTGGACTAAGATGCGCGATGTCGCTGTGCAGATCTGGCCCTGGTTGTACATGATGCCGATGTGTGCCCACTCCACGGCTTGCTCGAGATCGCAATCGTCAAAGACGATTAGAGGACTCTTACCGCCGGTCTCCAGAGTGATGTTCTTCAGGTTAACGCTGGCCATCTTCATGATTTGCTTGGCGGTGGCAGTGCTGCCGGTGAAACCGATCTTGTCGACGTCCATGTGGGAGGCGAGAGCGGCACCTGCGATGGCTCCGTGGCCGTTGACGATGTTTACAACACCCGGGGGAAGCCAGCTTCCACGATCAGGTTTGCGAGGAACAGGATTGAGAGAGGGGTCTGCTCGGCGGGCTTCATGACGATCGTGTTACCGCATGCTAGGGCAGGGCCGAGCTTCCAGGCGGCCATCGAGAGAGGGAAGTTCCATCTGCAAATGGGCAGAGAGTCAGTCGCTGCTTGCATATTACACAAAACTCCAGCCAAGGCTTCTGAAGCTACTTACGGAATGATTTGACCACAAACGCCGACGGGTTCGCGAACGGTATAAGCGAACTTATTAGGGGTGGTATCAATAACCTGTCCGAAGATCTTGTCGGCATATCCGCTGTAGTACCGAATGGTCTCTGCCGTCTCGGTCAAGTCGTCGTCCCGCGACACAGTATATGGCTTTCCGTTGTCGCAAGTCTCAATCGTCGCGAGCGTCTCACGGTTGTCTTCAATGAGCTGTGCCAGGCGGTTCATCAGCTTGCCGCGATCGCTTCCAGGAAGATCACGCCAGCTGGGGTGGTTCAAGGCCGCACGGGCAGCCTTAACAGCGGTATCGACATCTTGCGCGGAAGCAGCATAGACAGAGGTGATTTCCTTGGCCGTTCTGTTGAAGTCAGGAAAAGTGTTAGCAGCGAGAACTATCTTCCCTGTATCGCTTCAAGCTAAAGGCCTAATTGCAAAACGTACGATGGGTTGATGCTTGCGATCTTCTCGCCGTTCGAAGACTTGACCCATTTGTTATTGATGAACAATCCAGTCGGCTGGGACCAGACACGACCATTAGGGGCGGTCAACTGAACGGATAAAGAGGCCATGATGTTGGTATGATCAGAAAGCACGATGTAATTCTTGCCAATCTGACTTGTGAGGAAAGAACAGGCGATCTAGGACAACTGACGATGTGCAAGCTCTTAAGTCCACCAGCTTGTAGCTGCATGAGTGGTAATCATTGATAACGGATTCGGCACGACATGCCAAATCAAGAAGGCAAATGAGATGCACGGGGGCAACGCAGATATCTGGAGAAGGAAGACCCACACGGCATCTCCAGAAACCAGAGAACCGAGTCGGGGGGTTTACATTGGAAGCGTGGGGATTGGGGAATAGTTGAGGAGCTAATCAGAATCGAGAGAGGATAAGAGGATCAAAGTTGAAAGTGGCCACTCACCACTGCCCCTCTAGGCGCTAGTCCTAAAGAGGGAGGTCCACGCAACGATAAGGATAACTCAAGGCGCCGGGGTGAGAATCACGATTTTGTGAGGGCGATTACAATTATCCTAGGGTGATAAAACACCAGATGAGTCTGGATCCTGTATATGGGCATCAAGAGCCAATATCTAACTAGACTTGATCTTGACTGAGCTTAAATTTAACCCTGAATAATATTTTCCGGCTTTAAGATGACATGCGCCCTGCAGGAGATTATCTAAGAAAGCCTGCTCCTCACGTGGTTTCCCCGCGCGAAAAGATGAAAAGATAGAAAGATAAACAGATAAGCTTGAATTCTTGTCACTTTTGATGGATGTAGGGTCAACCTGCCCGATCGGCACAATAGTCGGGGGCTTCTGTGCTGGACAGACCGTTCGGCCAAGGATATCCCGGCTTCTGGCGTTCTGATTGGCTATCAGTTCCGCAAGAAGAAGCGTTACGAAACAGCAATTATGGAATGACAGTTGCAAAGAGGCAAAAGGAAAGAACAAAACGTAAGTTCAAAAGAGCCTTCTCCAGGCTTTCACCAAACTGAGAAAACGGCAGGGAAGAATCCACCGTGTGGACAGAAGTGGACTCGGGAAGAGTCGCGAGATTTCGTTTTCTGAACCAGACATCCTTGGAACTGCCCGATTAGGCAGGTCCTTGCGGACTCTATCGATCGAGATAGAGGCGAACACTTAGCTATAAAGACCGGCTGGGGACGGCACAAGATGCTGATTTTATCACAGCTCTACAAGTCCTTCTCTTGTACTATATTCCATCATGGCTTCTGCCCCAGATACCACATCCATCCCGGGATACACGATCTTCCGGGAGAGCGACTATGAGAGTGTCGCTGCCACTGCGATGCTCCCCCAGGGTGTTCCCCACCCTCTAGGTACGGACTTGCAATTTTATTTCTCTGCTTTTGAAAATCGCCCGCTGACTTTTTTTGTATAGACCAGCTTACCATTCGGGAAATCCCCGATACGGCCAAGATCATCCGCGATCATGCCAGCCCCAAGACCGTCAAGTTCAACTGCATCACTCTGCGTGAGCCTCCCAAGGCCGAGTACCAGGCTTTCCGGGCCGGTAAGATTGCCGCTCCCGATCGCCGCGCTTTCGCCATCATCATTGAGCGCGAGACTCAACAAGTCGCCGAGGTCATTGTCAACTTGAAGACCAAGAAGGTTGAGGAATGGAAGGCCGTGAAGAACGTGATGCCCACCCTCACTCTCGAGGATCTCGATGTCATGGAGCGCATCGCCCGCAAGGATGCCCGCGTTATCCGCGCCTGTGCCGAGATTGGTATCACCGATATGAGCAAGGTCTTCCTCGATGCCTGGGCTATTGGTATCGATGAGCGCTGGGGCTTTGAGCGCCGTCTCCAGCAGGGTCTGGCTTACTACCGTGCTTCCGAGTTCGACAACCAGTACGCCCACCCTCTGGATTTCTCCGTGGTCGCCGATACCGAGACCGAGGAGGTCCTCAGCGTTGATGTTCGCACGGTCAATGGCGAGCGTGTCCCCGTCCCTCTCAAGGAGCACAACTACCTTCCCGAGTTCATCGGCGACGGATACATCCACGACCGCCTCAAGCCCATCGACATCACTCAGCCTCAGGGTGTTTCCTTCAAGATCCGCGGCAACGAGCTGTCTTGGGCCAACTACAAGATGCACATTGGTTTCAACTACCGCGAGGGTATTGTCATCTCCGATGTCCGCTCCCACGACATGTACGAGGACCGCGAGCGCACTCTCTTCAACCGTATCTCCGTCGTCGAGATGGTTGTTCCCTATGGCTGCCCCGAGAAGCCCCACCACAAGAAGCACGCTTTCGATGTCGGCGAGTACGGCACTGGTCTCATGACCAACTCCCTGAAGCTGGGTTGTGATTGCAAGGGTGCTATCCACTACATGGACGGTGTCATGTCTACCTCCAGCGGTGAGGCTGCCGTCGTTAAGAACGCCATCTGCATCCACGAGGAGGACAACGGCCTCCTGTACAAGCACACCGACTACCGTGACGGCACCGTGATCTCGGCCCGTGACCGCAAGCTCATCATCTCCCAAATCATCACTGCCGCCAACTACGAGTACGGCTTCTACCACACGTTCACCCTGGACGGCACCTACAAGCTCGAGATGAAGCTGACTGGTATGCTCAACACCTACTCTCTGCACGAGACCGAGCAAGCCGCTCCCTACGGCACCCAGGTCGCTCCCCAAATCACCGCCCACAACCACCAGCACATCTTCTCCCTCCGCATCGACCCCGAGATCGACGGCCCCAACAACACCGTCGTCCAGAGCGACGCTGTCTCCGCCGACCACGCCGTCGGCTCCCCCGAGAACCCCTACGGCAACGCCTTCCTCAGCAAGAAGACCCCCCTCCGCACATCCCTCGAGGGCGCTGCCGACTACTGCTACGAGACCCAGCGCTCATGGGACATCATCAACCCCAACCGCATGAACACCGTCGCCAAGAAGCCCGTCGGCTACAAGATTCTCAACAACAACTGCCCCCCTCTCCTCGCCAAGCCCGGCAGCACCGTCTACAACCGCGCCGGCTTCGCTCGCAAGCCCCTCTGGGTCACCCCCTACAAGGACTACGAGCTCTTCCCTGCTGGCGACTACGTGTGCCAGTCCACTGGCGAGGAAAACCACCCTTACAATTCGACCATCGTCGACTGGGCCAAGCGCAACGAGAACATCGAAAACACCGATATCGTCTGCTACCTGCAATTCGGTCTCACTCACTTCCCCCGTACCGAGGACTTCCCCGTCATGCCTGCGGAGCCTGTCAGCATTATGCTGCGCGCGTCCAATTTCTACGAGAAGAACCCCGGTCTGTGGGTGCCGCCTTCGGCCATTTGTGTCGATACCCAGTCGACGAATGCGTTCTCGACATCGTGCTGTGCCGCTAATGCTCCGGCTAGCTCGTCGAGATTGTAAAGCATGAATGGTGTTGGATACAAAACTTTCTTATGCTTGGGTTATGTGATGTGATGAATGTATTGTAAATAAGCCTTTTTTCCTTGTCGAGTTGTTCATAGTTTGAAACATGCATATACATTTTTTGAAACAAGCACCTTCATTCGCCTATAAACAGTTTGCTATATTGGGTATTTCATAACCTTCTCATCGAGTCCATCTCCAACAACACCAACTTCAATAGATGCATTCCAAAAAGAACCTTCCATCTACCATTCAAACCTCCCGATACATAATATCAGTCCTCATAGTAAACTTCGTCCCCCTAAATACCGGATCCCCACTATGCATAAGCCCACTATGCTGAAAAACCAACAACCTCCCCGTCCTCGGAAAAACCCCTCAACTGCCCATACCCACTGTTATAACTCGGAATCGGAATAAAACTAGTCGCCCCGCCCAACAACGTCCCCTCAGGATCAGGATTCACATTCCCGGGTCGATCCTCCGCCTTCCCAAGCTCAACAACATCCTGTTCCCCCTCCCCATTCAAATAAAGATGAAGCGTATAAAACGACAAATCCCCATTCGGCGCCTCATACTGTCCATCCCAATGCGGCCGGAAGTACTCACCGCCCACATATCGCAGAAACCGTAGGCGCTCATTCAGCGCGGATAATTCGTACGTCTTCCCCCGGCCGAGTAAACCCGTTACGCTCGTTCGATCGGTGAATTTGGCGACGTCGAGATCGTGCAGGAAAGGTTTTAGTCTGGTCAGGAGCCGGTTGGCGATGTCGTGCGTATCCCACATCATTCGTCCGCAGTTACGGGCGTCGGTGGCGAGTTCTTGGCGTCCGCCGCCGACGTTGACCATGGCGCGTTCCCAGCCGTTGGGTGTGCTTTTTTCGGCTAGGGAGAGGAGTTCTTTGCATTCGGATTCGGTGAGGAAGTCGTCTATTATGGCGGCGAAGTGGCCTTTGTATTTTGGGAGGGGTGGATTGGATTTTTCGAAGTCGATTTGTTGGGCGTGTGCGTTGCTTGGTGCTGAGGGTGGGAGGAAAGAATCCCGGATTGGGGATTTGGTTGGGGGCATGATTGTTTGGTTGTTTATGTTTGTTATTTTGTTATTTTGGTTGTGCCTGATGGTGTGGATGCGGAGTAAAAAGGTGGGGGTTGGACGGGACGGGCGGGTAGTAAGGGACTTAAGTAAGAGCCTCAGCCAGCTAAGCTAACTAAGTTAAGCCTTAAGGCTTAGCCTTGAGGCTTGGGGAGTGACATTCAGCTCAATTGGGGCTGAGCGCTCAGCCTTAATTTGGTCTAACAGCACAAACATAATTTAAGCTACAAAATAATGTCTTCTAACTAAGTTATGCAGCATCCCGATCTATGAGTCATTTCTGTAGGGTTTGAAGCTTCGTTCAGGTTCTAGGTATATATTCATCAACCTACGCGACCTGAACGCCGGTTACCAAAGGGCGGATTTGAAGATATGTATCGCCGAATCTGGAAGGTGTACTACAATTCCTGCTGATTTATCTAAGGCTATATGGTAAGGAAGCGATCAGATACTTTGAAAAGATTTCAGTGCTTGCGACTTTTCAAGTGTCTATCTAGCAAAAGCCCGCATTCGAATCAAACATCCTGGTTGTCGAGGGCAAATCGCGCCGTTTCTTGTCCTCGAAATCCAATCTCACCTTCTCAGCAACGTCGTCATTCTTCAGGACGCCCACACCCGCGATGGCCATTCCCTTTGCTGCATGAAGGCAAAGATCGTGAGACTCCTTGGTTCCTGCTACTGCCGTAAACCCTGCAGTGTGGTTATTCGCCCCGTGTGCAGCATGAGGACTTTGTCCATGCCATGGTTGAATTGCTACATTTTTTTGGCTTAAAGGTGCTACCTAGGATGAGCTCAGTATTGATAAACAGCTTATTAAATGGAATGATTGGACTCAAAGTACGTATGTCTAAACATCATGAGGCCCTCCTCCATGATAAGGGATGTGGGACCTGTTCCTCAAGATTCACAATGTACCAACCTCATACAAGTACTATAGCCTATTCAGTGGCTAGCGTATGAGCCATGGACATGGAAGATATAAAAAGGGCGGATATGGGTAGTTGTGTCTTTGAGTGGCGGAAAATCAGTAAGAAAATGTATAGTCCATATCTGCGACAATGAGTTATGCATACAAGTAACTGCCCAGGATGAATGACTTAGTCATTAAAGCCCTCCAGCATTGAGTCGCTCTTGTCGCATGAAGTACGACGAAATGAGCAGCTGTCTCGTGCCATACGTGCAGATGGTAAGCCAACTTCATGGATAGAGGCTCTAAAGCATAACGGCGAGAGAAAGTACACCAGCCACCCCAGCAACACCCATTATAGCACCACTAGTAGGTAAAGACGCACCGCCAGTCGACTTTGCAGGCGAAGCAGAAGCGGATACCGAGCTTGAACCCGAACCCGACCTAGAGCTGGCAACAGAGGTAGCGGCAGCGGAGGAACCAGATGAAGTCGTCTGGACAGCATTTGAAACAGACTGCGTGCCGGTAGAACCAGTCTCAGAAGCAACATTCTTTGTGGTAGATGGGACGCCGAGAACTTGAGCATCAAAGTTCGAGCTAGCCCAGGCCTTGACGCTGCTGGGGAGCTCATTGTACCACGCTGGATAAGTTCCTGCCGCTGCCGCACTTGCAACCGAGGAGCGGAATGCAGGATCTGTGATAACCTCATCCTGCCACGAGGCAGGAATAGCAGTCTCCATGACCGTCAAAATGGAGCTGGGAATCGCCACTTCGAGCCCGGCAGCGTAGGATGAAATTGATCCGAGGTCAAGATTTGCCGGGCTGTCACTTGTACCGATGGCGCTTGAGGTGTCCGGGGCTGGAGAAGCTAAGGCCGAGACGGCGAAGAGAATGGCGGCGAAGAATTTGTGCATCGTGATGATTTAGATGAAAGTAGCGGATAATCAGACCTCTGCCTAGATAATAGGAGAGCTTGACGAGACGAAGAAAATAAGAAGTTGTCTCCAAGTAATGGGGAAATGTCTGGGGGAATTTCTAGAGTGCTTTAATTCGGGAAAATGGTCGCGCGTGGATTCAATTTGGTCCCTGACACTTACAGGGTCCATGAGGCTGTTTTAAGGGGACAGACAAGCAAATCAAAGGAGGCGCTATGACAGTAATTTCCTGTGCCAGTCCTGCCGAAGCCTAGCTTGTTGTCAGAGATAATTTGATTGGACGAAACCTTTCAGACCAGAAATTCAAGCGATGCGAAGCTCATAGCGCTAAGCAAACCAAGAGATTGCATTTTTCCTATATCGGGCTAGGTCTACGCCACTATGGCAGTTCGGGGTTGCCGGCTGCTGGGCTCGATTGTGTCAGGGGTGAAAGCCCCTTTTAATTATTTGACTCTTTTATGGGAGTTTCATCAATATGAAAATAGAGCCAATGCAATTGTTGTGTGTCCCTCGATAGAAAAACAAACTAGTTACAAACGCAGAATATACAATATGCAGACAATGTCACAGATGCAAAGTGCAGTACAATTTGGTCAAAACAAACAAAGGGGGTTTATAGCTCCTCCTCAACTTCTTCAGGCTGAGCAATTTCCAGCTCCCAGGACTTGAACTCCAAGCTCAGCTGGTCCTCATTGCCAGAGGCCTTGCCAGAACCAAACTTCTTGAGATCCCACTTCTCAACACCCTCAACACCCTTAAGCTCATCACCGAACTCAAGGAACAAATCGGCGTTCAGGCGCTCGTACTCAGTGTAATCCTTGGGCCAGTCACCCAGGCGCTGCACGGCAAGCTTGAGCAGCTGCAGGTGCTGGCGGACTTGCTCGGCGTCGGTGATCGAGCCGTTGGGGGTGCTGTCTCCAAGATCAAGGTCGTAGGCGGAGCCATCCATGCTGAAGCTGCTGTCGAGGCCACCCTCAAACTCAACCAGAGATGGATCCGCGAAGATGCGGAGCAGGTTCTCGTGCACACTAGCGATCTTCTTGTAGTACTTGTTTGCCATGTGCTGACCACCCTTCTCAGATTGGTAGCGCTGAGCGATACCAGCGTACAGCTGGGAAAGCAGGGTAGACATCTCGAGGGTGCTCTGGTGGCGGGCACCATTGACACGGCGGCAGTTGTACACAATATCCTCGGCCAGACGCGAGGCCTTGAGAGCGTCACCAACCAGGTAGCGAGCCAGAATGTAGCGACGGGCCAGCTGGAGAGTGACGGCAGGCGACCAGTTGATCTGCTTGTTGCGGCTGTTCCAAAGGCTGGAAAGGACCCAAACAAGGTTCTTGTAGTCCTTTTGTTCGCCGAGGACACCGATAAGGATGTTCAGGTAATCCAGATTGATCTCAGCCAGATTGATCTTCAAGTCACCAATAACGCGGAGGACCTCCTGGATAATGTGCGCAGAGACACCGAGCAGCTTCTTCTGGGTAGCTTGATCAGGCCGTGGAACGGTGGTACGTCCGGTAATAAACACACCCAAAGTGAAGACGAATTTAACGATGGCGGTAGAGCGATACACATCGTGGGCAGAGATGTACCGGAAGGAGGCGATAGCAAGGTCACAAGCACCATCGTAGTTCTTCTTCTGAAGGAGATCGAGAACACGGTAGTTACTAGCAATACCAACCGAGCGAATAAAGCTGGTGGACTTGTGGGTGCTGAAGTGCTCCAAGATAGTCGACAAGAAGATCTTCACCTGGTTAGTTTCGGTCAACTTGGTGCGCTTGCCCTCGGTGGCTACGAAGTACGCAACGTAGTCGTCAAAGACGCGAATAGCAAAAGTCTGACGGTTGTTGGAGAGCAAGAAGTGGTATAGGCGGGAGGCAGAGACCGAGACGGTGTGGAAAGAGCTGCTCTTGGAGGAGATATGACTGCGGAACTCCTCAAAGTACACGTATTGAGTGGTCAGCGCAGCTAGGATCTCGGTGATAGTCGAGTTTCGCTGGAGGAGACTTTGCTCGAGCTGGGCCAAGAAGATCAGGCTCTGGCGACCCTTGGAGGTGAGATCAAATTTGGTGGACTTGATATTGGTTGTGTCCTTCATGACAACCTGACGGTACAGTTCCTGGGTCAACTCAGTCGCCTTGGTCACCTGGTTGGTGGCAATGTAGCTGGCGGCGATGGTCGAAGCAGCAGCGACAAGGCGAGTGGAGGAAGACTCGGTTTTCAGGATCTGCACGGTAGACTCCTTGAGCTCCGAGAGAACAGACTCAGACGACTCGCTGTGCTTGGAGTGGAAGGAGACAATCTCCTTCAGCTTGGTCAAAGATTCCTCGTGAGCCCAACCGTAAGTCTCACGGACCGATGTGATGCGCTTGCGCAAGACCTTAGAAGCACGCTCGATCTGAGTGGCAGAGATCGACTCGGACTTAGACATAGCAATTGCGGTTTGCTCCTCGTAGATACCATCAAGGATGGCTGTGATCTCATCTCTGTCAATCTCGGTGGACTGGATAGTGAGCAGCTCTTCGTACAGAGCAATAGCGTCGATCTCGAACCGCCTAGACTCCTGGCACACCCTTGCGAGGGTCACAGTCGCCTTGATGGTGATAGTTGCAGTTGCACCAAAGACAGCCTTGACCTTAGTCTGGTAGTCAACTGTCACCTTGTGGATCTTGGTGTAATCAGTACGCACACTGCGGAGGCAGTGGGTATACCGAGTGAAGAACTCCTGAACGAAGTCAGTCACTTGGAACTTGGGATGCTTCTTGGGCTCGTTCAAGAAAGTGGTGAATAGCATCGAGTAGTATGACACGGCATCAGAGTAGCGACTCTGGTTCCACAGCTCAGTGACGACAATGATCAAAGGCTCAATGGCATCAGGATGGCAATGGGGAGAATCCTTGTTCAAGGCGCGGATAATGCGCTGGTAGTACTCGATCGAGATGGGGCGAGGGCGAGTGAGCTCTGCAAGGGTCCAGAGGGTCTTGATGACGATGGTGTGCTCAGGTCCATAGTGTGTGATATAGTCCTCCAAGATCTCCTGCCAAGTGCTAATGACCCGGTCGGGCTGGGAAGAGCGCTCGTAGAAGTAAACCAGCTCGGTGGTGACACGGTCGCGCAGCTTGTCATCAACGGGCTTAGCAGCCCGAACGGCGCGGTACACGCGGACACGAATGCCCTCTTCGCGAGGGAAGCGACGGCGGTAGTGGTAGCATTGGCTCAGACGCTCAGCCAGGTTCACACATTTCTCGACGTGCTGGCTAGGAAGCAGGACATCCTGGATTGATGGAGCGAACAGGGATGGCCAAAGACCATGCAGAACCTTCTTGACAACGCGAGTAGCATCCTTCCAGCGGTGCTGAGAGACATACAGCTCGACCAGAGTGTAAGTGGCAGTGAAGGAACTCTGATCGATCTTGGTAATGGAGCTGGAAGCCTCGTAAACAATCTCCTCCAAAACAGACTCAGAAACCACCGAAGAAGAGGAGCTTGCTTGGTGCATGACCTGCTGGGATGTCTGCTCGATGCTCTTCTGAATTTCCGTGTATTGCGAGGACTGAGTGCGGTTGGTGCTCTTGTAGTAATGAGCACAGTGCTTGAAGATGCTGAGAGCTGCTGTGGAGAGCCCAACAGCCGTCATGATCTTGGCGATTTCCTGGAAGTGGGAAGCAGTCGACTCGGACACAGACAGGGTTGAGCTGCGATATTCCTCCCAAACACTAGACAGAATAGAAGATGCCTCATACTCGCGCTTTTGGGATTGAAGGAACTTTGAGTAGATGGTGACCGACTTGAGCTTGATCTGCTCCCAGTACTCTGAATACTGAGTACGGCACTCCTTGCTAGCCCGCTGCCAAATCTCAACGTAAATACGCTCAGCCTCGGCAATGCGACCCTCGGACACGTATGTTTCAGCCAGCTTGAGAAGCGCCTCGAAATCAAAGGTCTCTGACTGGTACTCATCGACCTCGGTCTCCAGAATGAAGCGAGTGCCAATTTCACCATTCTGCTTGTGACCCCTGAGGTGGACGTGAAGATTACCACGAGTATCGGTTTCATCGCCACCATCGTAGCGAGTCCCGGTAATGGTCTGAATCGTGATTTCAATCTCTCTGATCTTCTTCTCCTCCTTGATAAGCCGGTAGTGCTCAATCAAGGTCTTCAGAGTACTGACGACCTTCTCTGAGTTGTTGCCGTAGTGAACCTTGTAGCACTCGACAATGAGAAGGAGAATCTCCTCACGCTTGACCATAATGTCAGTCTTGGTAGTGGTCACCTGCTCGACTGTGAGGTCCAGGAAGAAGCTCGACATCTGCATGGTAATAATATGTTTGACAGTGAGCAGAGTGCGGCTGATGATAGTGATCTCGTAGAACAGTGAAACTGCCTCGGTGACGTGACTAATGTCACGACGGAAAAGGGCCAAAGAGATAATAGACTGCAGCGTAACGACATTGTTTGGAGTCAGGATTTGGCGGGTGATGTTGCTGACAATGGTCAGGTATGTCAGGAGTGTCGGGGTGGAGATGTTCTGCCACAAGGTGTTCTGCAGGAGCAGCAAAGTGACAGTAGCCGGGAAGAGCTTGCCAAACTCCTTGGCCGTGGGAGCATCACCACCAGTGGTATAGACGGTGGTATTTCTCAAATGGTAGGGCCAATAGCGCACTGAGAAGTCAAGAAGGGGATACTTTTGAACAAGAATGCTGGTGTCGTGGCGGTCCAGAGGAGTCAGCGAGGGTTCATGCTGCTCAGTCACAGTAGTCTTGATATAGACAAAGAGTCGAGTCACGAGATCGGCATGATGGTCCTTGACGGTGGGGATGAGCTTGCCCCTGGTGTAGACATCCAGAACGGCCGTGCGGATGAGGCCGTGGCGAAGGTAAACCTGGCCATCTTGGATGAAAACAAGAGAGATCAAGGGTTTCAGAATGGTAATAATATCAATCTTGCGATCGGACACAGTCTGTTTATCAAGCTGGACCGAGGCCAGTGTCGCAAGCTCCTTCATCAAAAGAGGCCGCTCTGCAGTTGCAAGCCAGAGAAGCATGAACTTCGCATCCTCGCTGATTTCGGGAGAGGCGAGAGCATGGCTAACAAAATCTGTGACAGTCCACTTGCTCGTGACTACGGACTCGACGGTCTTTCGGAAGGCATCAAGGTTGTGCTCGTGGCGAACACGCTTAGCAGCAAGCTTAGCCCATAGGAATGAACCTTGGGAAGCTTCGGTGATTTGATCCACCACAGTCTCTCGATCCAATTCGGACATCTCCCGGAAAATGCGGCTACTCTCGAAGATGTCTCGGACAACAGCAGCGACATCATCTGCGATGCGATCCTCAGTGATAGGAACGGCCATCACGTTCTCCTTAGTGGTAGGTTTCTCAGAACCAAGAGTAATGAGCCGGACATTGACGGCGTTGGAAGTGGCGACAGTCAGTCTCTGGAGCAGAGCAGCCTCCCCGCCAGTAGCCTCGTCGAGACCATCGATGACAATGACCAGCTCCTTGGCACCACGGAGAGCAGCCGCCAGGGCACGCTCCAGAGCATTCCAGATAATGTTCTCATAATCTGCAGGGCCGGTTGTCTTCCGGCTTCGCTCATAGGCATCGCCGAGAATATGCAGAAGCTGAACATTGCCGATGCGCTTCTCGAAAAGCTGGAACAAAATAGTCTTCGCAATTGCAATGGGAGTAGTCTCGGCAGGGATGCGGGCATCTATTCAATGGAAAGTTAGATAAAGAGCTGGGGCATGACAAAATTGAATACAAGTTGGAACTTACTGATAGGAACAAACAAGGTCTTGTATGAAACACCGCCAATCTGCTCCTGCAGACGGTCGACAATAACCGAGGCAAGAACGGTCTTGCCAGATCCAGGCTTGCCGTAGAATGACAAAGTGTGATTTTGACTCTTCAGGAAGCGAGTCAAGTATGGGCCCATCCAAAGGCAAGTCATTTCCTCACGCTCGTGGGCGAGATGTGAGGTGTTTTCGGCCAGGCGACTGAGGACGCGGTCTTCGGGGGCAAGCCAAGATCGGACAGACTTGACAATGGCAACTTGAAGAAGCAAGATATGGTCAATAACTGATAGTGGTTGAGGCTAGATGTGTCATGATGGGATTCTTACCTCTTTCGGTGTCAATGTTCTCCTTAGCAAGCTGATGCCGCCACATAGCCTCAGAAATCCTTCCGCAGCGCTCACGGAAAGATTGAATCTGGCCAGGGAAGGTATCGTAGATGTTGACCGACACCGAGGCGGTGGTCAATCCACGGATAGCCTTGTGGTAGTGGGTGGACACACTAGCGACAAGGGTGACCAAGTCAGCCAGGGCCAAGATTAGCTGCTCTTTGATCTCCTGAGACACCGAGAACAGCTCAGTCCGCTCCAGAAGGTTCACCAGAGCAGAGGAGGTACTGTAGAAGAAGCCGAAAGAGATCATTAAAGCGGGCGCGTTCTCCTTGCCGAGCTGTTTGAATGAAAGAAGAACAGTTAGTCTACGAAAGCTAAATGGAATAAATAGTATCGCAATGAACCGTACCTCAAGGAGCATAGCACAGTATCCGTAGGACAACTGGGCGGCAAGGTAGCTATCGCCAGCAAAGTCTTGGATACCATTGTCGAAGGAGTGCAATCGATCGACGAACAGCTGGGCCCAAGAAAGGACCTTGTCATAGCTGCTACCCTCTGGGGGCAGATGGCTCATCCGCTCGGAACGAATCCACTCGATGATTGAGTGATATGAGGTGTTCAGGAGCTGAGATGAAGCACCATTGCCCAGCTCATCACCACTGCGGCGCTGCAGAGACTGCACCACACTGGTAATATTAGAGTTTCCAACGCCATTGGCCTTGCGGACAAAGCCGGATTCCCGGCGCGTGGAGCGACCATTCTGGGACATACTGTCATTGTCAAAGGCAGCAGAGAGGGCGGAGACCTGCCGAGAATTTCCATGCATGGTTGAGTAGAAGGAAGAGTTCAAGTTACCCGGAACGGGAGAGAGAATTCCGGGAGCCATTGTGGACGTAGGAAGTACAATAGTAGTGTTGGCAGAGGAATTGGTCGTAATAGTCGTAAGAGCTGGAGGTATGGACACTTTCGGGGGAGATTCGGACTGAGTCTTAGGTAGAGCTTGGGATTGGCGTGGAGGGGGATGGGGATCGGATATGGCTTGTTTTGAGCAGCAGCTCTTGAAGCAACAAAATAGACGAGACAAACCCGCGATGGAGTCAAACACAAGGCTCTAAAAATGTATAAAAAACATTCGAGGACACTGAAGAAGGGAAAAGAAAGAAAAAGTAGCTCTAGCTCGGGGTCACACGAGGCTTTTGTAGCAATCTATCAAGCTAGGGACCACCTAGACGCTACTTTGCTTCTCCTCTCTTCCTTCCGTGCGGAGGCTGGGTACTGATGAGTGGCGATAGGTCTTCACATCACCATTACGCCTTTAGGTATGGAATGGTGGGTATAAGTTTCAGCTTCAGTAGACTTGAACCACTTTCTCCGCCTCTCTCCACCTTGCGATCTCGTCAAAGCGGCGGCAAGATTCGCGATTTTGCTTTCTTGGCTTCCTAAAAGGGAGAAAAGATGCCATGACACATCCTGGCATCATGATAGTCGACATTGCGCACCACTTTAGGGCCACACTCTTAACTTTTGGATTTGCATTGGGTGCACTCGGACCTCAGTTCTAGGGTATTGAAAAGCCAATGGGAGATATCGAGCTATGGATCATGCATCGACGGGGCGTATCGCCAATTCAAGTGCAAAACATGCCATGTTCCAGCTCAACGGAAAAGAGCGTGGAGCGTCTGAACGTGGAGCCATGCAAGACGGTCTGCACCTGCATAGTGATGATAACAAGTGGTATTCTTCTCCCCACCTCGGTCAATCTTGCCTCAGCTAAATTGGTAACAAGGATACAGCAGGGGACCACAAGCCCACACTAGCTGGAAGTGATAGTTCCCAGCAGATATCGATGGGAATGGATCAAATCTGTTTGAAGTCCAGATTCTCGGAGCGCCCGTTAGAGAGCAGCACGAGCTTCCACTAGCATCAGTAAATGTTTCAGTATCGTACTTGTGTTGAAACCCCTCATTCTCGGGCATATCCTACAGAGTATGCATTTGTTGATGGCTGGCTGGAAGACCGTGCTAGTCTCCCACCATGGCGCCGTCGTGCAGGTAAGTCCTCAATGGGGGGGATGGAGCACTGGCCCTTCCTACCGGTATCCAATGGATGCGAGTTTACGAGAAGGCAGGAAGAGGAAGGTTCGGTTTCACTCTTCGGACGAACTGTAGATCGATTGACATAGAAAGCAGCCCGTCCTGGCCACATAATAATTCGTGCCATGATATTGTGTGCGGGGACGGATGCCAGCCATTGCCGATCGATACTAAGCCGTCATGAACCATGCAGCATGACTGACGCAACGAGATCCACTCAGCTCCTGTCTTCTTCCTCGGGATCGGCGATGCTACCGCTCCTCCCGAGATCTTCTCCCGGGGAAATGAACTCTCTGGAAACGAATGACTGGGCGCAGGCTCGCTAGAGTGCTCCAAGTTCGAGAGCCACCGGGCTATTGCCCCTGGTAAGTGCAGCGCATTTAAGGCATCCATGCAGAATGCCTCGTTTTTGACAGGGGGACAGTCGAATCATTGGCTGTCAAGCCGGCTGTGCTTCCGGCCCAGGCCGCAAAAAAGCAACAACCTGGGGCCTCCTCCTCTTGATTTTCACTCGTTTATTCGACGTGCATTAGACTGATGGGGTTGGATGAGGGTGAGTGGAGGAGATCAAAGGAGGAGATGTGAACCGGTTTGTCCGTAGCTCCACTTCAGCTGAAGGAAGAAAGATCCGCTTCGGCACGGCAAAAATAGGCGGGCCCAGCTCCGGCTGACTGGGTATTAATTCCCTGTTTCTATTTTACAAAATAATTACCTACAGACTATAGATGTTTGCCTTGATAACTGATTAAAAATAGAGGAGAGACTGGGGAAATATCATGGTAATTAGGATTCTATGTGTGCGAAAAAAAAAAAAAATATCTTAACACTGATTAATCTTGATTGCGCTGGGCATTGCCTGTGCCATCAAACAGGACAAGAATTTCTAGGTTAGAAAGGACATTCAAAACAAAGTTGTGTATCTCGAAGTCAACCATTTCTTTGGTCTTGGAGCATTAGACTTTTAAACTGCCACTGTATCAAAACCTAGAACAATTCCAAATCGACCCCTGTCACAGACCTGGCCAGGTTCTCGGTTGAATAATCTTTGTATGGGAAGCGTGCTTGTGGACATTATCACCATACCGTGACGTGTACTCGATGTCGAGTCATTCCGCATCGAAATAGTTGCATATATGCCCCAGTTCTGGTAGTAGGCCGATCAGCCCCGCTCAAATGGCCATTTGTATCATTGATGCGTGATTTTCAAGACCGTAGACCCTCCTGAACCGGACCGAATAGTGAGGAATATTCCAACGCAAAAGATGCTGCTACTACTGCGTCAGAAAATAAGTATAAGCACTACAAGACGGAAAATTGGAAACAATCACATGCATACCCCAACCTGTCTTTCCTTTCCAGTAGGCCACTTGACGGGAACTATGTATAGAAGTGGGGATACGAACAGTGAGTATCAACATGGTCGATTTACAATCCGAGCGTCCACGCCAGCCACCGTATTCTGGTTAAGTCTCTTCAAATCTCTGGTTCGACAAATTTCTGACAGCGGGGTGGCGTTTGTTTGTCATTGGTATAACATATTTAACCGTACTGTATGTACTGTGCAGGGCTACCATGATGGGAAGTTTGGGACCGGTACCCATCACCAGTGGAGCCCGGCGGGTCTGAGATTGAGCCCGATATAGTGGCACGTGTGTGACGCTATCCTATAGCTCCGATCGTAGTTTGATCTCAGGCTTCAGAAAGCACTGACGTTATGGCCATGGAAATTGAAGATACGAATATGTAGGGCTCCCTCTAAAACTGAATATAATCGTGTAATGGCATCGTGATAATTACCATCTGAGATAATACTATAGAATTTTGAATTTTGAATCCATAGGCAAGCCGATGAAGTAATTGCATGAATAGAAGAAACGAGGGTTTGCACAGAGCTTATAGGCGTAATGATTGCCATCATGAATGATCGAATAATGACATCGTGGTATTGATTCCGTCCTTGCCTTTGAATTTCTTCACCTAACTTGACCCTACTCGACCTGACTTCGAAAAATCTGCATTGGCCTCAACCGCATCTCGGACCATCCAAATGCGGATAAAACCACAGCTCAGGAAATTTTTCTTACCTTCATCTCCTAGATCAATGCAGCAAATTAGCACCCCTCATATCCTATCCTACATGTTGACCGAACTCCCTGGACTAGAATCGAGTATATTCATAAAGAGACAACTACAGTATTTGCTACTGACTATCAGTTAGTTAAAAGACAGGTTCTAGGTCCATCACTGCTCTAAACTTCTCGACGTCTTTATAAGAAATGCTCAGATCCCTTCCAGAAGCTTCAAAGCCACTGTGTCACTTACGGACCCACACACCTTAGCGTTATGCGTGGCACTTTATGTGACAAAAAGCATGTTTGAAGAATTATATTTCAAATCATACCTTGGGCTTAAGTTAATGCAAGCCGAGTCGAAGCTTGAGTCTTCAATGATCGATAGATGGACAAACGCCACGTATCATTCAATAATGAGCTATATTTGCTAAGGGGAGAGACTCTTTCAGTATGTCAAAGAATGGATGTGTAGTTTACAAAACGAGCACCTCCAGACAAGGCGCTCTACAGAGTTGGAAGCTCCATAGTATCAATCCCTACAGTGATATGCGATAGCCCTCCCAGGGTCTTCAGCGATTCGAACGAATCTGCGAGTACCGCCCCTCCAGTAGCTGGGACACAATCCTACCAAGCAAGGAAAGCACGCATTAGTGTCTAGTGAAACGTTGTGGCTGGACTTCGGGTCTTACCTCGGGTCTCGACCAGCCAATGATACCTGCAATGACCTCCTCCTCTAGATTCTGACTCTTGCCATAAGTGATGGCAACTTTGTCTCCATATGTCTCTTGAGCCTTCCGAGATATTTCCTCCCAGGTCTTCAGGGCAGCTTCGGCATTCTCAGCATTTGGAACGCTTACGCGGTAGATTTCAACGCTGGATGCTGATGCCGCATCTCCAGGGCCGAAATTTGTTTCAAAAACTTGTAGCGTTGGTGGTCCATTCACGAGGTGCCTAATTGAAGCGGCGAAGTTTACAAATTGCTCTGAGACAACGAAGGCGTGGAAAGATTCCACTCGGTTCCATTCTATACAAAGAATCACATTAAATATGTAAGGAAAAATAGAATATCGGGCTCACGGAACTCACCAAAAAGTAGAAACTCCCTGTGCTCTTCTCCCACATTGCGTCCATTCTCAGTGAGGACCCATCCTCGATAGGCACACAGTACTCCCGGGTTTGGATGGGTCAATCTCCTGCTGATTTCTGGCCAGTCTCGCTCAATCTCGTCGATTGAAGCCTGATCATTCTTGATCTTAGGAAAGATAAGTTCAGTGATAGCCATTGTTCTGTATCAATGCAGCTTTGAATGGAAGATTATGGGAATGAGATTATTCACGAGATTCATGGTGTCTTTATATGTGGTCCGTACAGTGATGTCCTACTCTAAACAAATTGTAATCAATAACAATATTGCGGTGTGAATTGCGGACTTTCACTCGTATCTAGTGACGTTGTTGAATAACATCTAAAGAGTCATCTTCAAGTCCGTACATTTTTCGTCAACTGTCGGGATATGATTGGATGCCTGGCGGCTTTCCTGGTGGGGCCCTGCGGAGTTTGCGGAGTTTCAGCAGTGTTGGTGGGATTTGTAACTTTTGCTCACTGCCTTCTCCTCTCACCTTTCCCTTTCACATATCACACAGGCTTTACACGATGCCTTCTAGATCTTCCGAATCTCGCTCTCGGCAAAAGTCATGCGTCGCATGTGCGGAAGGGAAGCGGCGTTGTAATCGTCAAACTCCGCAGTGCTCCCGGTGTCTCGGTCGGGGGTTGAAATGCACCTACATCAATGGATCGTCCGCAAAGAAGCGCCATAAAAGCCTAGTAGTTGCGGATTTGCAGCCAATAGAGTCCGAGTTCTATGACAATTTAGACGATATCCTATCGTTGTGGTCTCCCAACAGCGACTCCTTGATCGATAGTTCGAGCGCGACTGCCTCCTGGCATACTGGAAGTCCTTCACTTCTGGATACTCCATTGCTATTCCCCGCCATCTTCTTTCCAGAAACAGCCGCTCCTGATAAATGGTCAATAACTCAGTCCTTGCGATGCGTCAAATCCTTTCCACAGATGTTTGCGCGGTCGAGACGTACACCCTTTATTCATCAACGCTTGTACGATACTTATCTTCCCAACGCCATCCAAGATGCCTTTACAGTCTCGGCGGCGTATTGTACAAGAGCACCGGGGACTGAGGACATGTCACTGCGTGTTTTAGAGGCCAAAACAGCGAGTCTCCTGCAGCAAGTCAACCAGACCACTTCTGTTGAGGAACTTCTCGCATCGGTGCAAGCGTTGATGCTCTTTCACATCATTCAGCTGTTCGACGGTGATATCCGTCAGCGGTCCCTAGCGGAACGCAATATGGATACATTGCGAACATGGACTACTCGGCTACAAGTTCAAGCTGAAGACCTTGGCCATGCGACATCGTGGCAGGAATGGATATTAGCGGAAAGTATCCGCAGAACCGTCATTTTTTCCGCACTGATCGATAGCTTATATTCGTCGCTGAAGCATGGTTACTGCAAGAATGTCAAAGCGTTGAGTATGCTGCCATTTACGTCAAGGCCTGAATTATGGGACCTTACCACAAGCGCAGCGTGGTTAACCGAGTCCAGCCAGTCAGGATCAGAGGTCGTTCTATATGGGGACTTCTCGATGGCTTGGGAAAATGGTCGAGTGTTGGGGGAATTGGACTATTTTCAAAAGCTGCTACTCATACCCTGTGTTGGGGAGAGATATAAAGACGTGCTGGAGCTTGAGAATGTATCATAGAAGAGAAGTCCGCGATATTGACCTAGTTGAACCCTCGAAACATTAGCTCTATTTCCCCAGTAACACCAAGCCTGTCCTTTCATTCTCCTTGGAGCATTTTCGGGCGTCCACGTGCGTGACATGATCTAAGAGGCCGCATCTGACCGCTTCTTCAATGAGGACCCTGCATGTAACGTTGATTATGCAGCATCAAGACTAGTGGAAGAAATCATGCACATGGACCTTATTGGACTTTAACTATAGAGCTGAACTCCCATGGATGCTTCAAAATGGAGTATATGTGGAGTTGACAATATGCAGCCTGCAAGAGCCAGTAGCCTATCAAACCCGCATTTCTTGGCCTTGATGTGCAAAAGCGACGTTGGATTGTACTTGAGGCTGAGAGTAAACAGGAGTGGGGCGGCAACTCGGGACCTGCAGTGCAACTTCCTAAAATGTAAAGGTCCAGGGTCCTGGAGAGACACCACCCCTTTCTAGTTAAATGAGCAGTCCTAACGTACATTTAAGGCTAGGAGATAAGCCCTGGCCAAGCGTTGCTGAATATTTTAGCCCATTATATCTTGGTCATCAAACATTCATACTGACGGCGCCACAGATATGGTCCGTCCGCGAGTTCTGTGGAAAGACCAAGATTAATATAAACGTTACATATTCATTGGGATCATTAATTGAGGAGAGGTATTGCTAGGAACTTCTCTGATCGATCTGCGTAAGTCTACATGTTTTTTCCAGCTCAAAATGATTTTATCTCGATTCGGCACTGGTGGAGCTCCCTTTACTGATTTCCTGGGTGGCGGCTTCCACTACTAGGCAATGCTCAGATGTTTGCCTCTCATAGATGAGGTGAGAAAATAGTACGCACAAGTGGGCTGTGGCTAGATGACGCTACTCGAGGATGCCGGTATATGCATGCACACCTGATTATTATCGGTTACCTAACACGACCGTAAAAGGTAGGTAGGTAGGCAGAAACCCCCTTCCATTAATGACCCGGGTAAATACCAAATTCAATTGGAATCTTTCTTAGTTTGAAAAACATTTAAGTAGACCATAAATCCCTCGATTAAATTCCTAACCATCTATCCACATATACACAGTCAACAATATGAAGTTCCCCGCTTTCCTCAGTGCCGTCGCCCTTTTCGGCCACGCCAGTGCCTTCTACGGCCAGATGTCTGCCTCGGACTATTTCATCAATGAGGGTGGTGTTTACCAAAATGTCTACCTTAAGGATGACAAGACCGGATCTACCTACTCGGGCTACCTCCGTGGTGGCTTCAATGGATGCACTAGCAGCCCATGCAATTTACAGTAAGTTTCTACTTGTATCGAAGTTCATATTCATGAGTCGTCACTGAATCCTCTACTACTATAGGTTCTCCGAGACTAGTGCTGGAGGCTACGCCTTCTATGCTTCGATGTGGCGCACCAGCGACGGATGCCACAACATTGATTTCCAGGGTGCTTTGGATTCTCACCATGGTTACTGCTGTGGCTCGCTGCCTTGTGATTTCAGTGCTTAGGCAGTTTTGAGGTGAGATTACCATACATAATGAATCAATTGAGGGAATACGGAGGATGCTAATACGCAGGCCTGGATTCAGTTCTCGAGAGACAAGGCACGTCGCTTTCGGGATTCTCTGGGGCTTAAGAGGTAGATGGTTCAAAATCTATCCGGAGATAAACGAATCTCGATATTTTCATTCGCCGGGTCATAATGCCGGTCAACTGGAACTTATCTAGCGCTCGTTCAAGAAAAATATAAATCTTTTCACTATCAAGCTATTGAAGATGAAGATATGCCGTAAGACATCCCTAGGATTAGTTGGTTGAGCAATACGATGACTGCTGGAGATTCATCCACTTGAAAACTCACACATACTAAATCCCATTACAGGACTATGAGATCCTCTGAGATTAGACTTGATCCATCTCGCGCAAGGTATAATGATATGAATTCACTGGAAGCAATTGACACTACCCGAAAGGTCCACCGACAACACGGACGTAGTATCCTTCCAGCATTTGACCAAAGCTTAAAATTCCATCAACTCAAGCACCACTAGGACAATCTTTCCTCAGCTTCCGGATACAAATAGGATAGCCCACTTGCAAGTTTGTGCAGTCTTTGTTAATCATCGGATTCCACTGATACAGTTCCTCCATAGTGAATGTATCAGGATGAGATTGCTGGATGTGGATACAGTCATCACCCGAAGCGACACGATAGAACGCGACGCCTGTATTGAGTCAGTCAATATCGGAGAGGTACATCATAATGGCAGAGTTTCTAATTCTGGTGATTACTCACAGTTACGCAGTGCGACATTCCTTTCGTTCGCTGCTTGGGGGTTGACGGCTGTCGATAGTGCCGAAGTCGCAAGGCCTATGGCTAGAAGCAGCGCTTGGGAGATAGAGATGGTCATTGCTAGTACTCTTTCCAGCTGTGTCTAGATTCCTAATTATGCAAACAGATTGTAGAAGTTATCTAAGAGGATTGACTCAAAGTATCAAGATTGAGATTTGCAACTCAGATGATTTCGGCATAGGTATTTATAGGGCATCTCACAATAGTCTACTTATACCCTCGCCCAGCCAACCAAGTTGGAAATGACCAATTCCGAACTGCACCTAGCCAGCGTTAGACAAGCTGCTCCTGAAACGTGAAGGAAATGGATTGCTTCCGACACATCCTATTGATCAGACCACTTGATATCCATCTTGGGATTGTTGACGTGACCTTGCTTGTGGAATGCTCGAACCGGTATGGCGAGGCAATTCCAGTCAATATTAAAAGACGGTATAACTGTTGCAAAGCAAGGTCATGGGAACAAGAAGTACGGAATCTATTCCCCTCATTTGGCTACTACGGGTTGGTCTAGTAGTGAATTGTGTAACTATGCTCAGGGTGACTTCAAAGATAAGGTGATCAAAAGACAGACCAAGTGCAACAAAGCCGCAGAGTTCCGATATCCTTGATTCCATGTCCAATATCAATCTGCTAGAAGTCATGTCCAATATACACTCAAATTCTCTACTCGCGACTCATACATTCGGTCATCAAAATAAAAGCATTGAAAGCCAATATCGGCATCAGCTCCAAGTCTAATCATATCTCACAGGTGAAAAGGTTTCCAAGAAAACCAATGATAATAAAAAAACCAGCAGGGCATGCACAAGAAAGCAAAAAGGCGCCCTCTAGAAGATATAGGGATTACAATCGGAGGAAATCATAAATGCATCGCCATGAAGCCCGCCCACTTCCATTTTCTTCCCCTCGCTCATATCACAATCCAATCAATGGCGGCCGGTAAGACACACACATACACACATTGACATTTCACACAGCTCTCTGATTATAGGCGCAGAGAGACGGGGGTAATAAAAACGAGATAGTAAACAAGAAGCGGCTTAGGACCGGCCGTACCGGGTCTTGCCGAAGGAGAAGGGCACGTAGCGGTACTTGATCATGTGCTGGATTTGTCGGCGCACTACAGATAGAATAGTCGTGTCAGCATACATCCACGGAGCATGTTTGTCGCAATCTCGTTCGATTGAATCGGGTTTGGGATACGTACTGGTCAGGACAAACAGGATGATCCAGTACATGACCAGGACAGGCCAGAAGACTGGAATGTCGAAGACGGAGAACCAGGTGCACACAAAGCCGATGGCGATGGCGCGAGTAGCCGAGTGCCAGAACTTGAACTCAGGCAGACGGCGGATGAAGGGCCGGAACTCCTCGTCCCGCTTGGTAGGAAGGCTTGGTGAGCCTGCGTCACCGTCCTCCAAGCCCTCATCCTGGGTGAGAGAGGGGTCGAATTTGGGGGTCAGGAAGGCGAGGAAGAGGTTCAGGAGGTAGATGCCGACAGTGTAAGCGACTGATTTGTAAAGTTGTGATGTTAGTCAAGGTTCAACCCGCAAGTCGTATGGTTTGTCCGTCCAATTCCCTCCATGGATCCTCCTTTTCAATCCATGACTTTCTCATAGAGGGAATCTGCACAGCTACCTGCCACGAGAACCATTCGGAGGTAGGACCAAGCGAAGACGTACCGATGTACCATCCTTGTGCGAAGATGATGCGCAGGAAGAAGATAAGGAGCAGAACGACGGATCCAACCCAACGATACGTAGTGTAGGGAGTCGAGGCATCGAGGTAGGCTTGGTATTGCTACAGCGACACATTAGCACAAGGTTTCCTCAGACAACCCAATCCCTGCGATCAAGGAATGGGAAGAGGCATTGCGCTGGTCGCAACCCCTCAAGCGACAGTCAAAACTCACCCGGGTCAATTTAGAGGTATGCGCCGTCATGGCAGTGAAGGGCGACTGGTCTGGCTCGGGGACATCCATTGTGAAGGCGGAGGTAAGGAGGATACGAGGAAGGAGGAAAGTAGAGACAAGACGAGCCCGGTGTATACGCAGATCCGCAGTGCTGAACGCAGTCGTTTCTGGAAAACAGGAGCAAAGTGTCCCCCTGGCGCTGGTCCAATCAGCGGGGAAATTACCTTCCAGCCACGTTGGGACATGTGACGTGTGGCGAGTGTTTCTTAGTGCCTTAGACGCCTGAGGTGTCAATGCCAGTCTGTCACGTTGAGGCCTGAGTGGGTGCCTGAGGTGTCGATGTCAGCCAGGTCACATTTGACCGAGGGACGGTTAACTTCGGCGCTCTGTCGGCTTGCGGGGACGAGAATCATACATCATAGTTTCTCCCTGTGATCCGGTATCAACGCTCAACAGCCTCCTGCCGATTTTTGAGACTACACTAACTCATTACTTTCATTATTCGGATCAATCGCCATGTTTGCCCGTCGTTGCGCTCGTCTGGCCACCTCGCGGACTGCTGTCCCCTTGAGCTCCTACTTGGCCCGTGTGAGGCAGTATTCATCCGGCCCGAGCTATGAACACATCCTCACATCAACCCCCAAGCCAGGAGTCGGCCTGAGTAAGTACCAGTACCATTGAACTCCTCGCTACCAGGACAAACCAACTCATTATGGACAGTCACCCTCAACCGACCCAAGGCCCTCAACGCCCTCTGCAGCCCACTCTTTACCGAGCTCAACGACGCACTAAGCAAGTACGACAATGACAAGGACATCGGCGCGATCATCATCACCGGAAGCGAGAAGGCCTTCGCTGGTACGTCAACCCTAATCTCCGTTCCAAATCCCACACCTCAAAACAAAGCTAATTCACCTCCTAGCCGGCGCCGACATCAAAGAAATGGCCCCCCTAACCTTCGCCGCCGCCTACACAGACAACTTCATCGCACCCTGGTCTCACCTAGCCAACACAATCCGCAAGCCCGTCATCGCCGCCGTATCCGGCTACGCCCTCGGCGGCGGCTGCGAGCTAGCAATGATGTGCGACATCCTCTACTGCACCGCCAACGCGACCTTCGGCCAGCCGGAGATCAAGCTCGGCACGATCCCCGGCGCGGGCGGCTCGCAGCGTCTCACCCGTGCCATTGGCAAGAGCAAGGCTATGGAGCTTATTCTGACGGGTAAGAACTTCAGCGGTAAGGAGGCTGGGGAGTGGGGTCTTGCGGCGCAGGTGGTGGATGGTGGGAAGGAGGAGTTGCTTGAGGTTGCGCTTAAGACTGCGGAGACTATTGCGGGATATAGTCGTGTGGCTGTTGTTGCGGGTAAGGAGGTTGTGAATAAGAGTCAGGAGTTGTCGTTGAGGGAGGGGGTGGAGTATGAGCGGAGATTGTTCCACAGTTTGTTTGGTAGTAAGGACCAGAAGATTGGTGAGTCTTGTATCCGACATGTAGTTTCTGGATTGTTGGTGGAAAACTAACACGTCTACAGGTATGACTGCCTTTGCTGAAAAGAAGAAGCCCGAGTGGTCCCACGAGTAAAGAACTCGAGGGGCCTGGCAGGAGAACATGTCAAACATACCCCTTAAAGTAAAGCAATGATGAGTCCTGAGTTGTAGAATCTGTCGTCATTTATATCACGTCAAATATACATTGAGTATGTACTTCTAGCCACGGCCAGCCGCGGCATCATTGTCCCAACTATCATCAACCATCGCATCGGGATGCGCATTGCCCGACGGCGATCCATATTTATGCTGCTCCAAAGACCGATTGATACCGATGATACCCCACGCAAAGACGGCCACATCGCGAATCGTGTCCATAAGGAGATTGTTCTGCGGACCACCAGCCGCAGCGTCTTTCGCCGTAGCCGGGTAAGATTGGTTCGATGAGCCCTGTAAACTCGATGCTGGCGTAGTTGTTTGGCCTAGTGAAGGAACCTCGTTCTCTCTACAGAGACTATCCTTTGCCTCTGGATATGCCGGGTTTTGAATGTTATCGTGGGGATAAGTTGCCGTTCCATAGGCATATACAGGCTCTAAAGCCCACGGCGCCGCGAAGATGCCGTTGGAATAGACAGGGACCGGTTGAGGTGGAAGGGTGGCGCTGGGGATGGGAGCTCGAGCACGACGAAGAATGACAACCAATCCATCTGAAGTACACGAGACAACCGCTTCCAGCTCAATAGGAGGCGGCGCCCTGGCAAATGGATCCGTCGCGATACCGAAAGCCGGACTGCTGTATCCACTCATGTCCGTATCTACGTCGTCGTCCAGCAATGGGTTGCGGAACCAGAACCGCAGATATGCGATCGAATCGTTTGCCTTGGCACTTTCAAGACACCGTACCGCATCCCGTAAGCATCTTTCTTGTATACAGTAGAAGAAGCTTTTGGAGATGAGCTGGTGCGGGCTCAGTCCGAGAATCTCTGTCACGCCACTAGTGGCGTACATGATAGTCGCCGTTCTAGTAAAGCGATTGACGAAAAGGGCCGCGCGTGGTTCATGAAGCGGCTCTACAAGGCGTCGCGAGAATTTGTCCGATATCCATGTAAGCATGTGGTAGCGAGGGTCATTGGGAGAGGAGTCGAAGAGCTGGCGAACAATTGGGGCGTCGATAGCACGCTCTAGAAACCAAAAATATCAGCATCTGCATAGGTATTTCACAGCTGGTTTGCTCTAAAAGCTTACTTTGACTCCCTCTCCCCCGACCGTAGACTGTGGTACTTGCGATCAAGACGTCGTAAACCACCGTGAAGACACATTCACACCCAACCCACGATCCATTCTTGTGGCGAATGGAGCAGTAGTTGAGGACGGCCGCCTTGTCGAGCCTAACGCCGCGCCCATGGACACTGCGGGCGAATTGTAACTCCTGCGGGTGGAAGTAATCCCAAGCCGAGCGATTGAGTACCTCCAGTGGTTGGAACCCGAGTACTACCTGAATGCTGTCGGAGGCGTACAGAATCGAGGCGTCACGAGACAAATCTGCACGAGCAGGGGTATTAGCTTCGGAACGACAAATATGTCTCACTCTGACCCTCGCCCACTCTGCTATCTGCTATAGCCAACGACAGCGGCAGCAGCAGGGGAGGAGGTCCCGGGTACGACTTGCCGTGGATTGTGATGAATGTGACGTCCATCACGAGCTGCAGGTTAAAGCGGAACCCCACTACCCCGCGTCGCAGAAGGATGAAAAGGTGAAAGGACAGATACGAGTCGGTAAGGGGGAGAAGGTCTCTTGGATGATTTTTGTCTGCTGTCTCCTGACAAGGGTCTTGCCCCAGACAGCGAGATAAGAGGGAAAACCTGGAAAGGGCCAGCTTCGCACTGACAGCGGCTTAGCTGGTGGACACTCACACTAACGGCTGTCAACCGTGGATCGTAGGGGCTACCGCACTTACAGGCACGCCGCCAGACAATGTCATAGTAGTCATAGTGGGGGGAGGGGAGAAATGTGGCTGGATTTCATTATTAACGGAATATAATTCAATTCAAAGGGTCTCGAAATTTTGATTAGTGTTTATTAAGTGTAGATACAGAGTTATGATTATATACATCCTGACATGCAAATGCAAACAACAAGAACAGACCGCATAGACAGCTAGACTGCCCGGCTGGACACACGGTGGAGGGGTCATCATAGACATGAGAAATTATTACATGGCATCAACATCATTCATGCAATGCCAGCGTCTTTCTCGACCTGGCTGGGGTCATTCGTAGCATTCTTCTGCGCCCGGTAATCATCAACGACGCGGCCTTCAATAGACTCATCAAACACGTTGACCTCGGTGGTGGCAAAGTTGCGAGCGCTCACACCACGCTCAAAGAGCATATCCAACTCAGCGAAAGAGCGACCACGGGGCTCCGGGACACGGAAGTAAGTGTAAATAATACATAAGAAGCAGATGCCGCCCCAGAAGAAACCGGCGTAGTTGCCCCAGTCCCACTCGCCGGGGTTCAGCATATAGGGGGTGAGGACACCGCAGATAATGCCGACAACGTTATACAAGCAGCGGCCGAGAACGACCGTCTTGATTTGCAATCGTCGGGTGGAGAGCTCGGCTACTAGTGAGTAGCAGACAGTACCGACAGTGAGCTGGTAGAAGAGGGCCCAGACAAGCATGAGCGCGCCGGTGGCCATAGACGCTTGATCGCGGTGAGAGTCTGGCACGAGGCCGAGGAATCCCATGACCAGAAGCATAGCGCACAGTCCACATAGACCGTATAGACACAGAGTGCGACGACCGATTCCCAGGGTCATCAGGAACCACGCTCCAAAGACACCGACCATGTTGATGCCGTACTGACCCATAGCGAAATTATAGGCGTTAGACGAGTCAAGACCGGCCTGTTCCAGGAAGTAGGTGGAATAGTTTGAGAACGAGTTTCCACTCAGGTTCTGAATGGCCCAGACCATGCAGACAATCTCCGTTCGGCGCAAATCAGTCCCCTTGAAGCAATCAAGATAGCTGGCACCCTTGGTGATCTTAGCCTCCAGGGCCGTGGTATGCACCATCATAGAGATTGTCTCGTCGGCATCAAAGTCCGTATCGCGGTCCTTGCTGGTCAATCGCTCCAGAGCCTGCTTGGCATCCTTAGTGCGGCCTCGTCGGACCAGCCACCAAGGGGACTCGGGGGCAAGGAAAATGCCAATGAACAGAGGTAGAGGCCACATCCACTGCAAACCATATGGAATTCGGTAGGCCCATTGGTCATCCCGATTGAGCATTCCCTTGATCACACCAATTCCAATGAGCTGGCCAAGACCCCAGCAGAAGTTGACATAGGTGGTCAAGTATCCACGAAGTGCGACGGGGCACACCTCGGAGGCGTAAGTAATCGTCAAGGTCTGGAATACACCCCAGGGAACACCACACAGAATCTCCGCCGCGAGGAGAGACTGGACATTCTTGGCTGTGAAGAAGATCGCCGTCCATGCGCTGACCAGAACAAGACAGGCCATAATCGTATACCGGTATCCAAAACGCTCCGAGGCCCAACCGTTGATAAATAGACCAATAATCTCGCCGACGTAGGCACCGTTACTCAAACCCGATTGCCACTAAACCATGATCTGTCAGTAACTCTCCGAGGCATTTCAAAAGGCAGGCACTCATAAACTTACCCTAGCCGGTACTTGATATTTACCATCCGGCAACTGTTCACCATACTTGCGATTGAACTGATCAAAAGCATAGAAATTGTTCACCAAACTGATATCGTATCCCTCCATCGCAATGCAAGTCGAGATAATCACACTCCACATAACCGCCTTCGGATACAGCTTAATCCCCTGCAGCAAACTCATACTCTGCTCCTTTTCCGTCGCCGCCTTTGCATTCTGAATAATCGTCTTCATCGAGGAATCAGAGGTCCAGCCCTCATGGCCCTCCTGGCCATCTGAGGGGTATCGCGGGGCCACCTCCGCCGGCGCAATGGTGTCTTGCACCTTGGATTCCGCCATGCTAGCGTCGCGTGGATGGTCCTTGGTGTAAGACAAGATCGGAGGCTCGACAAAGAAAAGGGGAGGGTGGGGGGGAGTGCCGTCGGTTTGGAACTGGGTGGAAGGAAGACGTTCAAGATTTCAAGGCTCGGAGACGTGCGGAGGTTTAAGAGGAAAAAATATCAAGTACCCACACCTGGGGGAACATCGCACACGATCGCACTTCAGGGGGTGTGACACCTTCTCTGGGGCAACGAGCCAAGTGTAACGTGGTGGGATTGGTGAAAAAAGGACAGGATTTTCGAAGAGACTAGACAAAATGAGGAGCGAGCAGCGCTGGACTTTGCGGGGAACGTGGGCTCGATGCCTCGGACTGCAAATTTTCGCGGGCTGATGCTTGGCGAGGGGCCCGGGGTAAATGCCGTGATCATCGCCCCCGGAGTAGAATGGTTTTTTACTTCTTTTATGCCTGTATAGAATAAGAATTCAATTACTTCAATGAAATAACTAAAATTAGATGCCTTCTTCTTTCTATAACACTCCTATACTCAACCATGTACCTGTCAAGTTTATTCTCCGACGTCGCCTTGCATCCGGAATGTGGCGCACGGGTGAACCGCACCGGATTTGGTCCGAGATCGACTTTCGGCTCTTTCTAGAGTTGCATCCATCTGCCATCCCGACCATTTTAACTTTATGGAAGGTTCGATGCCTTGGTTACATGAATCCACAAAGATTAATCTCTATCTATCATTATCATGGTCGTCGTATCCCACTGCTGAATGCTCTATCCTATTCTATCCTCCATTTGACATATTTCAACAACTCTGGTCTCATGGAAGAAACAACGGATCCCGAATCAGCCGCTCCATATCCTCCGTCCGAAGATGAAGCGATACATCCACCCCATAATCAATCCAGCTCTTCGCATCCGACGATCCATCTTGATCTCCTGATGGCGGTGCATCCTTAATCAACACATCCCCATCCAGCGTCGGCAACACACCCTCGGCATACCGAATACCAGGATACGAGCTCAACCCAAAATCAATCTCATACAAACCCGCACGAGCCCACGTAGTCACAATAAGATGGCGCCGACCGAGAAAACCCTGCCAAATTCGTTGCGGCGTCTTCTCATACGCCAAACTATGCAAATGCGCACCAAGAGCGGCCTTGTCACCGATTCGGTTGACAGTATCGCGAATGCGTCGCGCGATCGAGAGCCTCCGCTGCTGCTCTGGGATATTAGGAGAAGTCATTTCCACGCCCGTCATCTCGATATTCATCATCAAGGATGGTGAGCCAATGAAGTTTTCTCCAAGGCCAAGGACGGGGCGTGTTCCGTAGGCGAGGTCGCAATGGACCAGGCCGGTATCTTCTCCTAGTTGACGGGCTCGAGTGATACAGGACCAAATATGAGCTAGGACGGCATCGTGACGACTGATTCGACTGTCGCTAGAGTCGTTACAGGTTCTTTTGATAGTAGCTTCATAGATCTGGTCCACCTGGCTACGATTCAGATGAACCAGATAATGGGAAACAGGGGCCTTGAAGTCCCATTCTGACCAGGGCATGTCCGGACCGACCGGCGTGTGCTCCTGGTTTCGGAATGGCTCGGGAATTTCCTGAGGCCAGGGACATAGAGCTGGCGTGGACCACCAGTCATACCGGTGCATAGGCAGATTCAGAGCTTTGGCAATAGTGGCTGGATCGGGATGTGTATGATTGATGTCCCCCGCGGCCATTGAGTCCAGGCGTGCCGGGTCAAATAGTGGATTCAACTGCGGCTTGGGAAACGACGACCCTGAAAGGACCCATTGACTGATTTTTGTCCAATCTTTGACAAAGTAAATGACGGACTGGATATCAGCCAAAGGATGCAGATTCTTAGTTGCCAACGCAAAGCCACCACAAGCCAGTGTCGTCAGCTGGATCGCCATGATGGGTGGTAAGATGCCGGCTTCGTTGACGACATTAGGCCCCAGAGAGTTGGCTAGACGTAGAGAAGGAACAAGTCCGTTAAGTGATGTCTTTCCACGGTCAAATATAGGGTATTCTGTCGTCCGTGATGCTGGAGACAGCGTTTCGAGAGTATCGTTGGATGTCGCAGTCACGAACTCGATTCCAGGATCTTCCGATGTACCATAATGCGAGTAAATTCGACCAAAGCGACGTGCATGAATAGGAAAGCGAAGCTCTTCCGGTTTCAACTCGGTCGGATCCAAAGTAGATATACTCTTTAGTTGCCCAGCCCAGTGAGGATAGGCGTCAAGTGTGATGCGCAGAGACCGGCGAAAATGCTCTGCCAAATCGAATTCGTCATCAGCTTTGTCGGGTCGCTCGAAAAGCCAGATCGGACATGTACAAGCAAAGTCTGCTGTAGTAGCATCCAAGAGGGAGAGTGGCACCGCATGCTCGATTGGCTTCGTGGTTGGGAATACCCGTTCAGAATGGAGTGTAGATGTCTCGATCAACGTCATCATGGACTAGTTCTGTGTTTTGGTTTTAGACTTAGCTATCAGAGAAGAATCAAGAAAACCATGATGCATTAATTATAGTAGACCCGGATTACATAGAGTGAGTGAGCAAAGTGTCCCCAATGTAACTTCCTTTTGCGCACTAGACCAAATCTGGTTCCCGTTATCACCAAGATGAAGCCGCTAAAAAGGTTGTGGCGGAGCCAGTATGATTCACGAGGAGTCATCGTGGCTTAAGTGTGTTCAAATCCAGAATTCTGTTACAAAGTTTACTGGGCCAACCCCGGACATTCTTTTTCAGGTCTAGCATGGTTCAGAACATGGTTTCATTTTCTAACTTGTATTCTCACCAAGGTCGCGATAGACAAACTGTCTCAACTAATGCTTAGCCATGAATCTAGAGTGATTTAAAGTTACGGCAGTGCCGCCCGTAATAATTGCATGGATGATGGAAGGGCTATTTATCAAGATGACTTGTTAGTCCAAGGTTATTCAGTTAACAGGACCGCCGAATTACTCGCGCTTCCTCAACAACATCTTTAATTTTCTGACTATGTTTCACTTTCTCTCTCTTCGTCATCTTTAAGAATAAGTTATGACATGCTACCTATTAGACCTGCCATGAGAACTAATATAAGTCCACGATCGATGAATGGCACGTGCTTACTTAAGGTTTTGAGCAATCCGGGCAGGAGGCCCCCACTCGGGAATTCCTAACCAACCTGGTTCCTGAGTTCCTGAACAGGCATTCCTCACCGCTTGGCATACTCTCTGCCAACTCGAAAATCGATCCACGTTCCGGCACAATTGACCTCTGAAACTATCAAGCCAACCGATGGGACGGGGTTGATCTTGCCCCCGTTCAGCTATGGAAGAATCGTTCATACTATCCAAGTTCAACAGGCTTCAACAGTCCGGCCTTGCTCTCTATGACGAGAATCAACAGATAATCGAGCACAACGATGGAGGACTTCAAGTACGCATCCGATGACCCTCCCTATTCTACAATTACGATATTCTAACTCTGTCACTACAGTTCCAATTCTGTCTGACTTCTGCTCTGGCCAAAAAGCCAAACTTACAAACGCCCCATTCAACCAACGATGAGCGACGTGATGGCAGCGATATCAGTACCACAGGTTTTGAGATTGGAGAAATCGGCAACGCCCACCTCCTCATAGCGAACAAGTTCTGCTGGGCAAAACCACATTTTCTTCTCCTGACCTCTGACGGCTACCGACGACAATACGAATCTTTGAACGACACTGATCTCCAAGCGATCTGGTCTATTCTCTCCACCATGAGCACCGACTATCTTGCCTTTTTTAATTGCGGTCAAGATGGGGGTTGCAGTCGACTGCACAAGCATATGCAATTGATCCCGATGCCTGGAGCAACTTTCGCGTCTTTCCTCGATTCTGATGGAGAGATATCCGAGCCTGAGGTTCCATTCCAATGGTTCTATCATCGGTTTGACACTGGCGATGTGTCATTGCAACACCTAACGGATGTTTACAATAAGCTTCTTAGCCAAGCTACCGAGGTCGGCGGAGGGTTGTCTGAAAACGCCCATGCTTCTCTGCCTGGCGCCGCGTGTCCGCATAATATGATTATGACCCAGCGGTGGATGATCGTTGTGCCCAGGCGACGGGCTGCGATTAATAAAGCTGTGGCTGCTAATGCCCTGGGAATGTTGGGGTATATCGCTGTTGCTACGAAAGAGGAGATGGATGAATGGATACGTACGGGTCCGACAGGTACCCTCAAGGAGTTTGGAGTGTCGAAATGATGATCCGTTCTGCATTAACCTGTGGCTTTGCAATGTTTATAGACTAGAGTTACACTATGATTCATGACCTTTTATTATCTTTCTAGACAAAAAATCAGCTATGTAAAGAGCTTACAAGGTACTGGTCGATTTCAATTATGTCAGGAAAAGTGAGAGGCAAATTATCACAGAATGTTGTCTCGAGCCTGCGGTGGTGGCCAAGAGGCAAAATGATATCATATGCGAGCGGAGAGCATGGTTATGATCATTGTTCAAAGGAAAATTCTTATACTTGTGTGGATTTCAGTTCAATCTTAATCAACCTTGAAGAAACGCCGTTCTCCTTCCCCACTTCCCCACGGCCATCATCAACTCCATCAGGCATGTCTTCCAGTGCGGATCAAAATGACAATCGTAAGTACGGAGAAAATACCTTCTTGCATCTTCAAGGCCTATGGTCCCCAAGTGATTTTCCTAAGAGCCGGTCCCTCCAATTACTTTTGCGATTAACCACTTTCTACATATTTCCGCGTTACTCCGCCCATTAAGCTCTCCAAGCTAATTCGCCAAATACATCTAGACACCGTCAAAGGCGGTCTCACCGAGACCGTAGGCAAAACATTTCAAGGGTCTACCCGTACAGTTGGTAACGTCGTGAGTGGCCTTGGTGCCACCATTGGTGGCGCGGCTGAAGGGGTAGGCCAGACGGCAACTGGCGCTGCTCAAGGCCTTGGGAGTGCGACCAAGGGCCTTGGGCAATCGGTCAATCAGGGCTTTGGTCGTGAGTGGCCTAGGAGGATTGAGGATGAGTGGGAGAAAGATAAAGTAGATTAAGGTTGTGGTCATTGTTGAGGGTAATGGCCACTAGGTTTACGTTGCGCTGTGACGAGAGTGTATCAATGTATCACACTTAGATACTCGTGGGTATTTGTCAATTGATATAGATACTAATTTTTTATTCAATTTGACTGTTTTGATTGGTCTGATCTGTTTTCAAAGTCTCATGAGTTGAGTAGTTTCATCCTGTCATAACAGTATTCCCCGCAGAGCCCAAGTGAAATTCGAGGACGGCCACTTAGTCACCTAAGAGGCTACCGATGACAATTGAATCCGATAACTGGGCAGATCGAACATATCTCAAGACCTTATTGACATCTCGAACCACTAATCGAATCTGAACAAGATGCCGACTCGGAAAACTGCAGGTTACAGGCCAATTCCGATCGGCGGGATCCCGCACAGCCTTCCGGAGGCCGGAGCTTTCCGCAGGCGGCGCGAAGCTGTAGTGGGGTCCAGGCATTTTGGTGCGATAGACAATAGATACGCATACTATTAGACGTCGCAGTGAATCAAAGAATCTTTTCAGGTCTTCATTATCAATTTCAAGACTTCAAAGGGTTCAGGTTCCCAAGGAAATATTAAATCACGACTGTTATGGCTCTGGCCAGCCAATCTTGATTCCTCGGATAGACCTTCTGCATTGGTATAGCTTAACCGTTTCTCCTACCCGAAACAAGTCAACGAGTCCCCGAAAGCCTCAAAGTTCCGGGATTTGGGACGGTGTTTGATACTTTTTAATCCTGCGGTCCAGATTGCGTCGACTGATTAATACTGGAGACTTACCCCGGTATGGCTTTGAGAAAGTTCTTCGGAGAGCTCCACGGAAGTTCAGTGCGCTGACATCGAGTCGGTCCTGATTGGGTGTGGAGCTGTCCTAGTCTAAGAAGATGTGGTTTAGCTGCAAAGTATACAACAGGAAATTAGGATGGAACGTAAGATTTGATCTTGTCAGCTAGCATAGTTACCCTCTGTAGAAACTGAAAAGGAAAATACCGGGTCGTTGCATAGCCAATGGCTTAAACATGACTCCATCTCAAATCCCATCGTGTGGGTCTCATGCCTTCATGGGTGGTTTTTTCCCTCATGAAACACCCCACCGCGGCCATTGCTTCGCAGTGGCTATATAACGAATCCCTACAACCCCCGCAATTTCTCCTCGTTCCAACAGCCATCTCTACCTATCGTCATAGTCCTCCGCCGCCATGGGTAACGACGACCAGCCTAGTACGTCAATGCTCCAACCAGCCCTCAAACAGACTTGTCACTAAAGACTTTCTCTATAGAGACCTATCGCTATAACGAGACTCCGGTCTACACAGCCTCCAATGGCTGCCCGGTACCGTTCCTCGCTTCTTCTCTTTCCAATCCCCGAATCTAATGCGAATACTTCATCGTATAGGTCATGGACCCCCAGGCCGCCCAGCGTGTGGGCTCCAACGGCCCTCTGCTGCTGCAGGATTTCCATCTGATCGACCTGTTGGCGCATTTTGACCGCGAACGCATCCCAGAGCGGGTGGTTCATGCCAAGGGCGCTGGCGCCTACGGCGAGTTTGAGGTTACCGACGATATCAGCGATATTGTCAGTATCAACCTGCTGGGTACAGTAGAAAAAAGTCAGTTAACATAGCTTCTCGCAGACCATCATCGACATGCTCAAGGGCGTTGGCAAGAAGACCAAGATGTTGACCCGCTTCTCGACCGTCGGTGGCGAGAAGGGCTCGCCAGACAGTGCCCGCGATCCTCGCGGCTTCGCCATGAAGTTCTACACCGAAGAGGGGAACTGGGACTGGGTGTTTAACAATACCCCCGTCTTCTTCCTGCGTGACCCAGCCAAGTTCCCCGTCTTCATCCACACTCAGAAGCGCAACCCGCAAACCAATCTGAAGGATGCTACCATGTTTTGGGATTACCTCTCCACTCACCAGGAGGCCGTCCACCAGGTGATGCACCTGTTCAGCGACCGTGGGACACCATACTCCTACCGCCACATGAACGGCTACTCTGGACACACCTATAAGTGGATCAAGGCCGACGGGACCTTCAACTATGTGCAGATCCACTGCAAGACCGACCAGGGCAACAAGACCTTCACCAATGAAGAGGCCACCAAGCTGTCCGCCGAGAACCCGGACTGGCACACACAGGACCTGTTCGAGGCTATCAAGCGTGGCGAGAACCCCTCCTGGACCTGCTACGTGCAAGTCCTTTCCCCAGAGCAGGCCGAAAAGTTCCGATGGAACGTCTTCGACCTGACCAAGGTGTGGCCACAGAGCGAAGTACCCCTGCGACGCTTCGGTCGCTTCACACTGAACAAGAACCCGGAGAACTACTTCGCCGAGATCGAGCAAGCAGCTTTCTCACCCTCCCACATGGTCCCGGGTGTCGAGCCCTCAGCTGATCCCGTCCTGCAATCCCGTCTGTTCTCCTACCCTGATACCCACCGCCACCGTCTCGGCGGCAACTACGAGCAGATCCCCGTCAACTGCCCGCTGCGTTCATTCAGCCCGTGGCACCGTGATGGCGCCATGAATGTGAACGGTAACTACGGCGCCAACCCCAACTACCCTTCTACCTTCCGACCCCTGGCGTACAAGCCTGTCAAGGCTAGCCAGGAGCATGAGAAGTGGACTGGTGCCGCCGTTGCGGAGCAGATCCCTGTCACCGATGAGGACTTTGTGCAGGCCAATGGTCTTTGGGAGGTGCTTGGTCGCCAGCCGGGTCAGCAGGAGAATTTTGTGAAGAACATCTCTGGCCATCTGTGCGGGGCTCATGAGCGAGTTCGCAAGGCGACTTATGGCATGTTCCGACGTGTCAACAAGGACCTTGGTGCCCGTATTGAGGCCGCCACCGAGGCCAATGTTGCCCCATCTGCTCGTCTGTAGATGATGCTTGCTCTTGGAGCGATTACTGTATACCAATATTGTCAGCATGTATACAAATAACAATGACTTATGATCTGATTGTTTCCGAGTGTAGATGTTGTTCAAGATCATGTACGATGGTCGGTGTCAATGATAATGTTAGCGTGGTACTTCCACCCCTACTTCATGACTAATATTCTGCCACCCTTTTATTACGACTTCACGTAATTAAACCACTATAATACAATATATTACCGCCTAGTAAGGTGTATGACCCCCCTGCGCGTCGATAACAGCCTGGCAGCGCTTCTGCATCAGATCAATCTGCTGGTCTAAAAAGCTTGTAGGAATCGCATCCCAAGCAGCTCGCACAGCCTCGCGTAGCTGATCATAAGATAGCTTACGATCATAGTCTTTCAAATATCGATCACCGATCCAATCTTTTATCCAATCCCAAACCTTCTCAATTGGATTAAGATCTGGCGAATACGGTGGCCAGTCGATAGGGTATATCCCACGATCGTGAAGCTCCTCAATAGTTAAGAGATTTCGATGAGATGGTGCGCCGTCTTGCATTACAATTAGATGTTGATCTAAATGATTGCGAGCCAGCGAAACCATACCGTCGATAAGAGGCACAATTCGCTCTGTATATCGAGCAGCAGTAATAGTGCCCCATTCCTTCTCCCAAAATAGACAAGGGCCTTTCTTATTATTATAGAATGAGCCCCAAAACATCCAGCCAGGTGCACGAGAAATTCGCTCTCGTACACAAGTATCATCAAATTCCTCACCAGCCCGACGCGTAACATAGATCCGTCGATGATAGACCGATGTAACCCAGGTCTCATCAGTCCATAATATCTTTTCCCACTGCTCACGCGTCCAATTAACGTGCTCTAGCGCCCAGATTAGACGCAGTGCTCGTGTACGGTCGGACAACGGAGGCTTTCGAAGGGCCTTACATCGATGATATCCACGTCTAGCTAAGGCCCTTCGTAAGGTGACAGAACTAATAGGGAGTTGTAGTTCTTCTATAACCCTAGAGTACGGCATCCGTCGTGTCTCTTTCGAAGATGAGATAAACTCGATTATCTCATCAAGCTGTTCTTCTGATAGCTTTCGACCTCGGCCAGGGGCCTTACGTGGTGTAGGCCTCTCATCAGTGCAAGCCTTTTGGACCTGACGCTGGGTAATGCCCAGTTTTGATGCAATTTGGCTATAGGTAAGCCCCTGAGCGCGCAGTGTACGCGCTGCGATGCGCTGATCACGACTAGCTTTATGGCTAGGGGTATGAGGGGCCTGGGGGGCCTGGGGGGGTATGATCGGATCTTTCGTGATTAGTCTCCATGGTAGGTAGGTAGGTAGGTAGGTAGGTAGGTAGGAAGGTAGGTGGCTAGGTGGCTAGGTGGAAGGGTTTGAAACATATGGTATTGCCCTAATCCCTATTCGGAAGGCGGTTGGAGAGGGTATTAGTCATGAAGAAGGGGTGAAAGTACCACGCTAACATTATCATTGACACCGACCATCGTAGATGAGCAATGCAAAAGGTTGATCAATGACAGATCCAGCTTTCTGAGGTAATCCTTATCGACGCCTTATCGGGTGACGTGCGGAGTTGAGCCGCACGTGATAAGCCCCTAACGCGCCATCGTTGTGACGCGGTTTCGCCGGAAGTTCTTGACAAGCATCCCAATGCGTTTTTGTCTACGATTAACGCCTAATCATCTTGATCGTTGCTCTCCTGGTCATACTATATCCATGTTCGAGATTGATGTGATTGGATAACGAAATTGGGGGAGCTCGGACATTGATCTGCCTGAGCCTATCAGCTAGACCTGGCGGAGTCAGTGCCCTGTAGGGCCAAGTCGCCCCTAGACCAAAGATGTCCGGCCCCGCTGCCGACGACAGCCTTGCTCAACCTCACTTACGTTCAGTCCGCTCATTCACCAGGATGGGAAGTTCGGACGCCCAGCCTTCTATGTCGGACAAGCCGGCGGCCGATCAGGCACAGGCCAGCAACGAGGCCGTATCGTTATTGACGCCCGATAGCGAGAAACAGGAAGCTGGTCCAGATTTGTTTGAAAGACGAGGCTCTGCGGATTCGGGGAATCGGGGAGATGCCCAGGGTGATGAGGGTTTCGTACTCTCACGAAGTGTGCAGGATCCTTCAGAAGAGCTTCCTATTGAGCTCATCAGCTTGACGGATCGGTAGGTCGACGACGTGCCAGTGTTATGTGCATTTTACTTACTAACAGCATCTTCTAGATTCATCAACTCTTTGAGTGCCAAAGTGCACAACTCCCCTCCCACGATCGATAAAATATCCTCCATGTTCCAAGTCTTCTATAGTCGTGCCGAGTCTCATATTGCTACCCATATATCGGCACTCGCATCCCGCATCAACCGTGGTCCACCACCACAACCGCAGATCAAATCGAGAGGGAGTGCACTTTCAGTACTAGCCAGCAAGCGTTCCCAGGATGATTTCAGACAAGGGAGTGGTGGTCGGCAAATGCTGACTGCGGAGGAAGTCGCGGAGAGACGGAAAGCTCGCAAAGCTCTTGAATATAAACGGGCAGCATTGGAAGAGGCTGCAGAACGGCGAGTATGTGAAATGGTTTACGACAAAATTTGGAGGCACAGGAGCACTTTGGATGATGTCCGAGATGAAAAACTGCGCTCCAAGACGGCGGCTTTGCTGCTCGTGGGCATCGATTTGAAGGACTTGGGCATTGATATAGATGTGTCTACGATTGCGGACGAGAAACAACAAGAGGCCAACGACTGCCTGGCTCAAGCTCGGGAGTATCTGGCCAAGATGAACGACCAGAAGTATCCGCTTGGGAAACTTCAGCATCTAGCCGCTGCCCACAAGGCTATCGTCGATGCTCTTACAAAACTTCTTCCATCCTCTTCGTCTGCGGATGAGATTCTCCCGACACTGATCTACAGTCTTATCACCTGTCCACCCGAGGGAATCAATATCGTCAGCAATTTACTGTTTATGCAACGATTCAGATCTTCCAACAAGATTGATGGAGAGACTGCATACTGCTTGACCAACCTGGAAGCCGCCATCAGCTTCCTGGAAAACGTCGAATTGTCTAGCCTACGTGCAGATGAATTGCAAGAGGGCCCTGTCAAAACTCCCAGCGAAGCCCCAACCCCATCATCAGAACGAGTCGATCCACTCAGACCGAAACCAGAAACCACAACCTCGTCAGTTACGGCGGTATCTGCATTCCCTGAAATTGCGAAGCCTGAATCCAAAGAGCCGGCCTCTTCTACTTTGCCTCGCCCTCGTCCGTCCCCAACACCACAGCAGCGACGCTTAAGCAATCTCTTCCAACCCCCAGCCAAGGTCCTCGAAGCTGCGAACGATGCTGTCCGCAGCACCGCAGATCAAGGCCTGAAGAATATTGGAGCAACTCTGGACAATAGCTTCAACTTCCTTTTCGGCCGTCTCAAGGAACTGCAAACTACTTCAGTACCCAATGCAGACGGAACCGAGTCCGTCCTCCCAAAGACCCTAGCCGAAGCTCGCCGACTAGTCGCCAACCCCCCAGCCAATAAACAGAACCTCACACCCGACGAAATCGATTCCCTCAATGCTCTCTCCAAAGAAGATGCTTCACGCAATATATCAGGGAACACAGGCCTTACCAGCGGAGGTAGAACACCTCGAGACCGCAGCACAGACAGTGCCAGAACCCAAGCAAGCAGCAAAAAGTCCATCGCCGGATCACGCGAAGAATCCGTCCCATCGCCAGCCGCTACCACAAGTCCCAATCCTCTCGAATCCATGCGAAACTTTGGCAACACGCTTAACCCCCTCAACCATATTCCGGGCATGATCAAAAACTTCGGCCGCAATGCGCCAGAGACCCCTGGTCCTCGTGCAATTTCTCCTGCAGCAATGGACCGCTTGAAGATATCACCCGCCTCGACGGATAGCACCGCGACTCCATCGGCCGTGTCTTCTGTGAGGATTGACCCTCCGATTCAACGGTTCCTGGATGTACAGGATGCGCGGGATCTACGTCTTGGAGACGTGACTGTTTTGCTCGAAGATTATAAGAGATTGGCCATGGCTCTTGCCAGGGTAAACGAGGGGTCTCGTTGATTTGACAGCCCTGGATTTATACTTATGGCACGGTTCTGTGCCTATTCTTGACATTACGAGCTATCTTGGGCGTTTAGCGGCATTCTATGGTTTAAAATTTGTTCGGGTAATAGTCATCCATTAAGCGGTATAGTTTAACTTGGCCATGCATCCTTAGCTGTGGGGTTGTACATATCATACATAATAAAACATTCTTCCATGAAATGGATCGAGATGGAGGTATCTTTCTATCCATCCTTCCACATAGTAAGTCCGAACACAAGACAAGTACAAAGAAAGGTACAACAGTTAAGGCGATATAGGTAACAGGCCGAAAATGATAAAATCTCTTGAGAGTTCAAAGTGACCTTGTCGGTGGATAGAGCGGGGAAGGGTAGTCGAGGTGGTCGCAACACGACCAAGGCTTCCCAAGGTGGAAAAAGCAATCTTGTGTATACCTATGATCGTTAGATCTGCAACACTATTGTCAATATACATACGACTAGCCCAAGACAAAGTTCCACAAGTATAATGTGCTACCGGATATATTCGCCTAAGGTCAAGTATCAAAATGTCAAAGCCTTGAGTCAGGTGCTCCGGCGAATATCTATGTAATACTCTTGGACTTGCCACGTTTCTCATAACATCAAAAATAAGCCTCCCTGCATTTCATTTGTGAAAACAAAACAAAATTGCCCAAATATCTCCGGTACAACTATAAAGTGCCCTCCAATTTTCGTCTGTTAAAAGCATCTATCACTTACACCAACCCAAACAAGCGCTAAGATGAAAAACTTCTCTAAATTTGTTGCGATTCTTCTCGCAGCAACGTCGGCCGTTTATGCCCAGGAAGACTGCCCTCTCGTAAGTGGTGATTGGAAAAACGAGCAACCTTGAATCATGAATTCAAGTCGTTTACTAAGGTTACATTCTTCTTTTCATAGAACTCAGAATACAATTTCTGTGGCTCCGACGTTGTGCCGACTTGCGACAACCCAGCGCCTGACCAAGTTGTTCTGGCGGTCTGTGTCGAAGGCTGTCAGTGCAAACCGGGCTATTTACTCAATTCGGTAACAATCACAGGGCACATATCAAAGGATAACAGACAGACTAATTTTAAATCAAATTGTAGATCGGTCGTTGCGTTCTCCCTGAAGAGTGCCCAAATTACAACTAAAACAATTGGAGTTGGGTTTCGCTCCGTTTTGGTGCTTACTGCGTGGGGTAGCACTCAGTACACTTAGGTACTGTACTACAGTAAAGTAGGCTTTATCAGGGCCCACGAATGGCCTTCAGGGATAAAATGAAGTATATTGAAGTGGCCGCTCTATCTAATTAGGTATTTTGCGGGGGACTTGTAGACCGCCACCTAGCCAGAGGGTGTATGATCGATAGATCGGCAACACTTGTCAATGAATATACGACTACTGTAGCACAAGATACCTACCTAAAGGCTCCATAAGTACGGAGTATGGTGCTAGGATATATTTGCCCCAACCAGAAAGTTATCAAAAAATTAAAACCGTAAGCCTTGCTCCGGCGAATAATTACTATTTAATACTCTGCTGCTTGCTACTTTTCCTCATAACAGCAATAAGCCTCCATTCATTCCATTTGTAAAAACAAAACAAAATTGATATATTATCTCCGGTACAACTATAACGTGCCCTCCAATTTTCATCTGTTAAAATCATCCATTATTCCATTCACACCAATTCAAACAGGCGCTAAAATGAAATTCCTGTCTACATTCATTGCGATCCTTCTCGCGGCGACTTCGGCAGTTTATGCCAGAGCCCCGGCCTGCCCGCCCGTAAGTAGTGATAAAAAGAAGCAACCTTGAATCATGAATTTGAGTTCTTTTCTTACGGTCTTCTTCCTATAGAACTCAGCATAAAATTCATGTGGTTCCACCGCTGTGCCTACTTGCGACGGTCCAGAGCGTGTCCAACCCGATCCGGAGCTCTGCGTCGATACCTGTGAGTGCGAACCGGGTTATTTACTCAAATCGGCGGTAAGAATCACTACGCGCATATTAATAGACCACAGACTAATTTATGTCAAATTATAGACCAGTAGTTGCGTTGAACCTTCAGAGTGCTGATTTTGCAACTGGAAAGATTGGCGCTGTTTTGGGGCTTACCGCCGGGAGTATGTAGCACTACTACGGGCATACTATTGTCCTGTCCGTAAGGCTAAAAGGATAGTTCAGAAACGACGCCGAAGACGACAGGAGAGACGGAGCGCGCGAGCTTTTTAACTCCTTATAACAGGAAAAGCAATAAGTTTTGCCGTGTTCGGCGCTAAATTTACTATTACCTAGCGCTATGGAATAACAATAACAACACAACGACTTGGGGGACTGAGGCTTAAAACAAACTGCCCTGGACCCGTGCATCCCAAGGTGGGCCACAAGTTTCCATCCTTTCAAGACATCCCATGCACGGTGCATTACTCCGGAGGACATCGTAGGACAGTCACGGTTTTCTCCTAAGTCACGCAGCTTCGTTCCTCCGGATAGTATTGAATGGGCTATAGAAACCACAATAACGGAGCCGCCGAACAAGCTTCCTCACGGGCCTCACTACTTCTTTTTCACACGTTACACCACATCACCTCGACTTTTCCTCGTCCCGTCCTCGCCCCTTCCTCGCCCAGCTTCCATCAGCTTGATGTTATGTCAGATTAACCTCGCGGCCATGGCCGTCGCGTTCTAGGACCTTGTGGCGGAGACTTTAGGGACCGTCGAGGTGGTTGTGGAGGACGTGGCCGAGGCGGGGGAGATTTCCAGGAGCTCCTCTTTCACCCTTCTGATCGTGGGAGACGAGGTGGTTTCCGTGGTGACTGCCGCGGTGGCCACAGAGGTGGCCGTCGTGGTTGTGACTATCGCGACTTTGGGGACTTCCGGGGTCGCAGGCGAGATGTTGGCCATCCGGGCCCCTGAGTTATTCTATGAATACAGGGACGCTGCCGTGCGCTCCCAGGCACGCATAAGCTCCTGGAACGCAATCCTAAGTCTCCATGAACAGATACATTGCTCCGTGAACTTTGGCTAGCTTTTGGAGCCACCAGCTTATAAGCGAGACGTGATTCGCTATCGTTATGCTGTACCATCGTTGTTTAAGGCTTGAGGATATTGGAGCCTTTGGAGTGGTCAGTCACCTATATCTTGCAGGGTGATAAGTGCGCACAAAAGGTGTTGCGTTGATGACTGAACTGTTTCAGAACTATTCTCAGCCACACTTGGACAACGGAAAGGCTATCAAAAGACCAGAGCGAAAGCGGAACGGGAGTGGACCCTCTTGTTTTACAGTTCACTGTACTTTCATCGATGAAGCACTTTTCAGTGGTTCAAAACAGCGAACCCGAAGAAGCTATTTCGAACAACCACATGACGAACCGCGACTTTCTCCTGCCACCAAAATCGTACTTAAGGAAACAGAACCCCCTGTGCCCTTGGTCTTCGCCGTCATGCTTTCAATGAGATTCAGAAGTGAACCTCCAGTCATGAAACCGTATTTTGCAGCCGAGCCTTAAAGGCGGGAAGAGTTGTGTGTGTGTGTGTGTTGGGGGGGGGGGGGGGGGGTTGACGTAAGCGCTCTTCCCCTTCATGTCTAAAGGCTCAACTGTTGTGCAAGAAGATGCGTTTGGCTAACACGCACATGCGGACGTCTCTGAAACAGATGGATTTGATCTCGATCACACCATCTGTGCATTGCCGGAGAACTTTCAATAATTTTGGTTTGTGCCGACCAAGTCTCTACCAACACCTAGGCTCCAAGTTTTGGAGGGTTTAGGCACTTAGCGCATAGAGAGTCACCTGAGGGCGGGGCTAAGGACAGCTCACTCACAACTAAATAGGGTACTTTGGGCTGGGGAGGCCTTCACCTTCTTTGGTTAAAAAACCAAAATGTATGCATGGTGTGTTGACTAGGGCCTCTATATCATTCGGCAACGCAAATTCAGAGTTCCAGGTAGGGATCAACCAAGGGCCGATATATCTAGCTCCAGGTGAGTTTCCCGAGGCTCTTATCGATCCAGACCTGGTTGTCTCACAACGGCCTCCTTTCAAGCTAAACGATGCCGAAGCATTTGGTGACTACTTTGGCTAATCTGTTTGACATCAAGAAAGCTGTATGTACGGGTAACTCGGCACAATTGGTTGGTTCAATGCCGGAGGAATCCAACATCCAGTACAGTGAATACAATATTCTAAGTAGGACAAGGCTATCATGCAGCAGTATACTGTGTGTGATCATGGTGTACGATATATGTGATGTCGTGTTCGAAGCTAATTGGGTGCTTCACCGAGACCTGAGGTCATGCAGAGCCTCATTCTCCTCTTTACGTCGCCCACCAGGCTCATGTCATCCACACCTGAGAGACAAGTCACTAGAATTGACCTAATGACGTGTGCTGCAACTACAAGCGAGATATCTAGTCACCATTTTGTTTGGCTAGGTAGGCCTCAGCCTCACTAGTCGATATTTGCTTGGAGCCAGTAGTTGGGATTCGGGAAGTATCGGTGGGTGAAAATTTCTGGTAATGCCCCCCACTCATGTTCTCTCAAATGTGATGCCCGCGATTGTGCACTGGCCCAATCCATTCTTCCCTGGTTTCTGCCTGACCCAAATTGGTTAGAACTGTGGTATATATACTTGCCATGAAGGATGCTAGTGCTTTCCTCCCCCTTTCTAATCGCTTTGCAATCCTTCCATTCGCGGGGTAGAGCAAGCCATGCCACAGCATAACGAATACTACGCAGTTTTTACAGGGCGCGTAGAGGAACCTACAATATTTTCGTCATGGTATCATGCTGTCTGAGATTATATGTATGATCGGTTCTAACTGAAATGGCAGGGGAGATGCACACCCTCGAGTGACAGGCTGTACCTCATCGCATAGAGCCTTTGAAACCCTCGAAGAAGCCCATGCCTACATGAAAGGGAGGGGTGTGGCACAGGCTAAAACAGTGATGAAGATTGACGCAGGAAAAACAGCACCTTTAGATGGGAATGGATTTTTTGCGGTTGCCAATGGGAAAAGCCCTGGTATTTATGATTTATACCGGTAGGCACTGCAACCATCTAATATGGAGGATACCATAGCTAATCTGCGCATGTTAGCGGTAGATACGGTGCCGAGAGAGAAGTTTCGAAGCAGAGTGGCTCTTGTCACAAGAAATTCAGAACGAGAGCTCAAGCCGAAGCTTTTATCGAAGATTGGAAGGAGTCCTATGCTGATGTTTGGCGGAACATGATAAAGGAGGTATTGGATCAGGGCTTCAGACCTCGTGATATTGAAGCCTTGAGAACTAGTGGTATGAAGTCGATTATTCAACAGTTTATGTACGAGCCGGACAACCCTATTGAAATCGGTGAAATTACGGAAAAGGCCAAGCAGCTTTCCCTGCAATGCCCAACCCATGAGAGCTAACGCTTAAGACAGTATATGTCTTAATTCTACTTATATTAAGGTCTTCATGGCCAATTTTACCTGAGATGCCTAACTCGAAATAGATGGATTCATAAGATATAATTCAAATGTAGCAGAATACCGCGGAATATTCGGTACAAAGTTACTTTGCGGGACTAAAAATCAAATACTCAAACAAATAGAAAATTCTCCATCCTCCTGTGACTGCCGCCTGTAGTAGAGAAGAGCCGTAGATCCGTTGAATCTATATCTTGTCCCGATAGAGATTGTGTTCCCGCCGGTAGGAAATGACTACAAGATTGTACTCTTCCCTAATCTCAGCCAGAGAACCTTTGACGCGGAGTGTTTTGCTGCCTTTTTAGAGCTTCCCTCTGAGAAGGACTTGAATTGTTTGTACTGAGCTGTAGCGCCCCACTTCGTTGGCTCAAGACTAAGTCGATTGAGGGTATACGTGGGCGAAACGCCCTCGGTGTCTCCCATCTCTTTTAATGCACTTGTGTACATGTGGTCTTCGCAGGTCTGCTCTGTATCGGCGAGAGTTTCCCCTGGTTGAGGACCTTCATCGTCATTAGGCTCGGATTGAGGACTTGAATAGCTGCTTGTAGCGGTCGTATCCGTCTCCCGTGAGGGAGTAGTTTGCTCATGCTAGTAGAACACTGATAGCCTAGCGATGATCTGTTCCGGGCTCAATGACATGCTTCTTGCAGCAAGACCTAAAGCTCTAAGCAGTGTCGGTTTCCCTGCTTGGTGAAAAGACATTTTCAAATCTGGGTTGGCTTCGACTATATGGTTGATTGCTTCTGTAAAGTTGAATCTTTTGGAGAAAAGCCGGCTTAGTTCCTAGAAAGCAATCAGTATCTTACAAAGTAAAGGATTCAGGACGCCTTACAGCTGCTCCTGGTGATAAACCAGCTTTTGGATTACTTTCGATGAATTTTGCTTTGATAAAGAGCTCCCAAACGTGAAGCCCAAGCCATTCGTCTAGTGCATAATGTTAATTTTATGTAAAGGAGTCAACTTAATTGAGCCTTGACCTTGATCATATGCACAATTTGCACCATCCAGTTCAAAAACTTTCATTTTCTCGTTGGCCTCAAGTTCAAAGTGGTGTGCGACTTGAGTTGAATTGCTCGTCATTTTTGTCTTGGCAGTGATGCTGGCTTCTTCACTCAAGAGGCAAATTGTTCTAGAACTTGGTGGGACAGTAACTTTTCTCACTAGTTCGAGAATGAAATAGTGCGAAAAACATGCGAGAGCGCCGTCTTTATATAGGACGCGTCGTGACCAAAAATTTTCTTGCTTTGAACTCAGCCTCCAAGCCGGTGAGATGATTAATGACTTCACAGTTTTGCTTACATTAGTGTAGCTGCCTTGCCAACGGATTTCCTGCATTCGCACCCAAATAAAACAGGTATTAGATGATAGATCAGTCATCCGAGAGCTCGTCTATACAACCTTTAATATGTGCAAATAGATTCTGCCTTGGGCAGAAGATGAGGCCTGTGCGCTACGCAGCTGGTCATTTTGGATCTTGCATTTGACAACATAGCCCCCAGTGACGTGTCATATGAGGCTCAAAGGCAATACAATGAATGCCGTTCAGTTGGTTCTAGCATATAATTAGGATCAGTGCCAACAGGATATAATCAGCAGTAATAATACTGGTACACGAGGAATGGTTGAATCTATGGATCAGAGAAGTAACCCTATGCCCCGGGATATGACCAGCAGGAAACTAAATCTAGTCAGTATATTTTCTAGGCCTTGAATGGGTAAAATTTGTGGTTAGCATATGGCTGTAAATTCACCTACCGTACGAGCTGGATTTACTTTCTACAAAGGTTACTTTCCTTCAGAATTTATCCTCGATCATAGCTCACTTTCTCTTAGCAGATTCGCCAATATATCCTGCTAAAAGATTTCCCCTATAACAAGCTCGACATGGAAATTGAATCGGCCACATACTTCGATGGATCACCAGCATCAGCTAAAATTTTGTTCTTTTTCAAACTCGGGACAGTTCTCATTCAGAATCGTCAATGTTCTACCCAATCTATGGAGTCTATTGAAACTTTTCTCTTAACACACTTAGACAAGAGTCGGGAGAAAATACTAAGAATGGCCAACATAACGAAAGAAGTTTCAAGCAAAGCAAATCATGACGAATCGCGCTCAAACTGCCACAAGCACAACGACACTTCAGGATCTAATTTGTGGTACCAAGAAAAGCAGCACTATATCAACGGTGAAGGTCCTCAACTAGGGGAAACTCTCGCCGATACAGAACAGACCTGCGAAGACCACATGTACACAAGTGCATTAAAAGAGATGGGAGACACCGAGGGCGTTTCGCCCACGTATACCCTCAATCGACTAAGTCTTGAGCCACCGAAGTGGGGCGCTACAGCTCAGTACAAACGTAACCCTAACCCATAAATTGAAACTTGGTGTTCTGAACTCAGCAAGGAACTGCTACATAGAAAAGAAAGGCATACCTCGACTTCTCGCACGGAAATTGGCCGAAAGAATGGAAGCCATCTCCTCCATCGACCACTTTCATCAAGACATGTCACTCTCATTCGGTCCCAGATTGCTGCATCGCTTTCAAAAGCTTCATTTTTGATAACGGGCTTCTCATATATCTCGCCTCCGGATACATGACAGAGGGTTCCATCTCGGTCTTCTAGACGTCGACCGATAAGTCGGCGTGGCCGTGATCTAAGGCATGGTATTTGGATAGCATAAGAGCCACTCCGGTGTCGTAAGCAAAGAAAAATGCACTGTGCCGCTCACTCAGAGATACCTAAAGAAAATCAGGAACACAAAGCGACCAACTCAAGGGAGACTCTGATGGTAGGTACTTAGAAAAGCTCCTCCTCGATTGGAAATATCCTTCAGTACCATCGAACCAGATTAAGGGTGTAGAAAGAAAGTTGCTATTTCCCAAGTTCTTGCCCATAGAGCTCGCCAGCCACAGGGGATATCATACATGGGTGATGTATATCAAATAAATAAAAAATCAACCGGGGCCGCCATAAATAGAAATAAAAGAATCATCAATTCATGTGTTTCGACCCCGCAAGACCTCAGCACCTCCAGTTCTCATTTCATTCAACTTAGTCGACAACTCCGTATCCTGCGCCTCGACAAGTTCATGGCGACGCTTGACTTCAGCTTCAAAGACCGCCGCTGTACGACGGCGCGCACGACGCAGCTTTTTCATCTCAGTGAGAAGGTGGCTGAATCGGTCGATCAGTTGATCACCACAGTCTTCCCATTCCTCGACGGACATGTGAGATAGGTAAGCCTGTCGGTCTTGCTCCGGCAGTTTGAGGAGTTGGAATACCGTGTCGTCGGGTGAGTGGTTATTGGGTATAAGGCTGGTGTTTGGGGGTAGGGAGGGTGACTTTGCTGGAGGGGAGGGGATGGGTGTAGGCGCTTTATCGAAAGGTTCGGCCTGGAGGTCTGTGAAGGATTTCTGGTAGAGTAGTTGTGGGGGGTAATCTGCTTCCAGTTGACGTTTCTTTGACTTGATGACTGTGTTTCGGCGACCACGTCTAGCGGAGGATTGGTGACTGAGGAATGGGTCGTGGGTTGTTTCGTCGTCCTCGTGGTCCAGATCGGACATGGTGGTGATGTCAAAGGCGTGAGTGGAGTGTCCGCTGTGTCGTCTGCTGCTGATACGGATCGTTTCGTCAATTTCGTTATCGTGGTGGCTCTCATCGTCGCTGTGCTCTGCTGGGTGAAATGTCATGCCGAGCATTCGTCCAGCCTGAGGCGGTGGCTCGGAGCCATGTCGCTCAGAGCTACGTCGAGTTGGTGATATCTCTAGTTGCTCAAGGAGAGAGGGTTTCGGGGGGCTGAAACGTGTTCTCGGAGTTCCCGTGATACTATGCGGGAGAGTGATCTTCCTGGCTCCAGGTGGCGGAAGCATGTGGCCCAATTTGCGTGGTTGAGCATCAAGGACGACATCCATAGGAGGCGATGGACGTGCTTCTGCTTGAGCTTGATCGATGGACTGCGATGCTCTTTTGCTCGCTGACCAAAAATTCTCCAGGCGTTTGCTCAGTGGCTCTTCTCCAGATCGATTCTTATGGGGTAAGTACCAGCCGCCTGATTCTCTGGTTTCAGTAGAGGTCATCGGCTCTTCAGGCATGGCTGGCGCTGGTGGCTTGATAGGCTCTTGCAGCACTTCTGTCATCTCGTCATCTCCTCCGATAGACGACGTCAATTGACTAGCTGTATCTTCACCGTCATCAGAAGTGTCAAATCCAGCCTTCTTCATAGCTTTATCTCCAAGGCCTCCGTAGAAGGAAGACCTGCCAGAGCGGCGTGTGGGCCGGGGCAAGTAAGAAGGCCGAGGCGACGTAGTTTCACCACCGGCATTCACCGTCGATGGTGCTTGGGATTGTCGATCATCAAAACCAAACACGCTGATTCCAGCAATAGTTGAATCATCGATTGCCTCGACATCGGTATCAAACGCGTCCCGTCGACCACCGCCTCTATTTGCCAGGGGTGGTACGTTTTCAGGAAGATCACGAGATTGATCCGAGGGCACTGGAGAAGCCTGAAACATTCGCGACATACCACGGCCATTCGCAACGGGCTCGTTGAAGTAGGTGCTGGGAACTTCCACTTTTGCTTGCTCAGCCCGTAGTTGGCGCTGGGACGGAGGCAAGTTGCCCGGGGCACGAGGCGGCCCAGCATCTCTGGAGTGGACGTAATCGCCCACCCCCATGATGCACGAGTGGACTAGTCCTATAAGATGGACTAAAATGACGGATCTTTCTTTCAGCGACAAGGCTGGTGGGGCGGCGAGGATTCCTGTGTTGAGTCGGATGCCCGACGCGAGAGAACCGCGTAGTCACGTGCATATTCCATTCTTGTGGCACTAGTTGATCGGATCGCTAGGATGACAAGACAGTAATTTAGACGAATAGGTAGTACTTCGATATCAATTAGTTTCAAACACACTGTTCCCTTCGTTTACACACCAAGATTGTTTGCCTCCAGATACGAAAATCTCATTTCACTGCCTAGATGATGCTACGGAGGAAATACAACCGGCCGGCTCGAGATATATTGTTTAATGAAATATTAGTGTACATTTAAATTAGCTACGTAGAGATGAAGACTTCATCGCATGAAGTTCAATCAGAAGCTGAATCCTCGTCAAGATGGAGATGCTCCAGGTTATAAGCGACGCCTCGTCCACGTTTCTGTGCTTTCTCGAGGAAAGCCTCTGATTTTTGAATCTCCGCTGCTTTTCTCTCCAGAGCGAGCCTCTGCTCGTGTCTTGCTTCAATGGAGACCGGTAAATCATCCATATGCATTTCATCCGGATCGTAATCATCCGCAGAGTCAGGCAAACTGGCCAGCGAAGAGACGAGCAAATCGCCAATCCAAAGCGACAGCATGCCACGCAACTCCAGTAACTCCGGAGAATCGGAAAATGGAGGAGTCGCAAGGAGCATATCCATACGGGTCGCAATTTTTTGCGCTTCCTCCAGTTCTCGCTTTCGTATACTGGCGACGATACTCTGTTTGTTATTTGATCCCCGGCGATCAAAACCACCTGGAGAGCACTCGTCGCCGGAAAGTTCATCAGAGGAATCATCGCCATCGAGGGTGATGTTGTTTCTGGCGTATTGACTCTCCTCCTGGGTGACATAGATCCACAGTCCGAACATCGCGGGGTAAAAGCTCAACGAAGACACCGCATTCGGAGCACTTTTCGAAAAGGGATGATTCAGAATTAGCCTTTCGTAGTATTCCTTGGCTTCTTCGAACCCTTTCTTGGTGAATGGCAAAGCCGTCCGATCCTGGCCAGTGGATGTATCGGACGAAGGACCAGAAGCCTGCTGCGACGCTTCTTCTTGACCGCGACGTAATAGAATCTCAGCTCCAATTCCCCATCGGCCTTCACTGCGTGGGTCCACCGAGAAGCCACGGATCTCTTCTCGCAGGATAAGGCCCCATGCTCTTCCAGCCCGAATGTAATCTCCCTGGAGGAGACACTTGTGCAGAATGGCGGTTAAGACCGACAGATGCTGAAGACGAATGGTACCTTGGTGTGCCGCAGACTGGGGAGGGTAGACTGGAGCGGATAACGAGGAGAGGTCGCGGAGATGGCGACTCAGTGACTTCGCCTCCTTCCTGGGTTGGTCGCTCTTGGGTGGCCCGTGGGGGAAGTTCCCTCCGGGTAGTTCTTGGTCGGAAGTGAGACCGGCAATGCGATATTGGTGAGATTCATTCGGCGTCAAAATCAGCGAGGGTCCGGCAGGGCCAGACTCTCCAGCTGACGTGGCGTCTGTTGTATAAGCGCCATCGTCCTCCTGGTCGGTCCATTCGTCGCTCTTCTTGCGCTTTCGGCGATCATATTGCGCGACACGAGTGCTCGTCGGCTGCAGCCAGGAGGGCAGTGGCAGAGAAAATAAGGAAGCCGACAGGGCAGGCGCCATATACTCAGTAAGGCGCGACTCCCATGCGGGGCTGCTTGAACACTTGAAATACGCAAGTTTTGAAAATCAAGCAGCCGCGGCCGGCAAAATTTTGGTAGATCGGGAAGATCGGAGATTTGGAGATTGGAGATTGGAGACAAAAGGATTTGGGGGAAATGCCGAGAGAGTTTCCAAGGTTGGACAGGGGCAAAGGTCGACTCTGACTAATTGCGAGAGACTTGGAAGCGTCGAGAACCTTAGAATAGCTTACCTCCTACCCAACTACTGTGAGTGGGTACGTAGAGTATGTAAGGTAAACGGGTTGCGTTTGAGATGAGCCCATCAGGCCCTCGGGAAAAGCAAAGCAAGCAAACACTCCGATCCCCCGTTATCGCCATTCCCTTTATCGCTCTCATACGTCTTCCTCCTCTTGCCTCCCACCTTTCATCTTCTTTCTCCTTACTTCCCTCTCTCCTCCATTCTCTTCCTTATCCTCCCCCCCTCCGGCCCTCATACCTACTCGACCCCCGCCGATATCCATCTCCACTTAGGCGCCACCCGGGCCCCCCCGATCCTCTCTCCTGGTCACAGACGCTCGGCGGGTATATTGCGTACGATACATTGAGTGTGGGCTGTACCGGACGGCTTGTCAAACCATTCGAGACTGCCGGTCGCAGTACACTGTGTCGGACAGTCGGCTCATCTCACACATACGTCCTTCTCGTCGATAGCTTTTCAGCTACCTGGCTAGCTTTCCTTTGTCTCGGCAATCTCACAGCTTCCGCCCAACCCGGACCGGACGCCGCACACTCAGAATTCGAGATAACGCCACAGGCGGGCTGATAGTCAAGTAGTGGCGTGTCTGACTGAGGAAAGTGAATCAGGATTTCGCAATCAACACAACGAGGTCGTCAAAAAGCAAAAACTACAATCGGGTAGGAATCGAGGTTGGTACGGTCGCTATCAACGCGTGCTCTGGAAATTCGTATGGCAGTAGATCGTCCATAACGCTCTTTACACCCAGTCTTCACTGTTGCAACTTGCTACTATGGGACAGTCGGCTTCTACGCCACGAGATCCTCCTGACACTGGCTATCCGGGCTACGCTCCGTTCTCGATAGATCCCAATTCTGGTTTGAGGGATGAAGATATGAACAACAGGCAAACCACTGAGCAAGGTGGAGAGGCGAGTTTCTCGCCCGGCATGGACCCGAATCTTCATAACGGCCAAGACCTGTCATCGGACCAGCTACATGAGTTGCCAGAATCCTGGCAGCAGCCGATGCGATACTCGGGAGGGTTCTCACAACAGATGCGAAGTATCGAAGAAGAGGAACCCGAACATGAACCAAGTGCGCGGGAATATCGGTCTGCAGCGATTGCACGGATGGCGGCAAGGAGACAGTCCACCATGTCACGGTTAGGGTCAAGAATCCTGCCCAATTCTGTCATTCGTGGCCTTCTCAACAGTCAGGAGGAGACGCCAGCAGAAGGCCATGCCCACAGGCACGGACTAGTCTCAAGAACGCCACCACGATCGGAAACTGCTCATAGCAGTGGTCGGTTTAGCCCTTTCAGTGCCCTGGGATCTAGAGGCGTCATTCGTCGTCGCAGCACCCGGGGACCATACTTCATCCCCCAACGTGCTGACTCGTCAACAATGTCGACCGGAGCCACGAGTTCCTCGCTCCTCGATTCCTCTGGGGAGCATCTGCCAGAGTCTAACCGGGCTTCCTGGCGTCGTGCCCGTCTCCAGCGCGTGCGCCACTCGCTGTCAACCCCCATCTCGCATATGTTTGGGCAGCCTTCACCAGATATTTCCTCCCCCCACGAAAGCCCTGCGCATCTATCGGGAAGCCCGTCATTCAGCGATGGCCTTCCAAGTGCTATGGATACTCGCCTGGACTTTGGAGAGCCCTTGCCTGAATTGGACTCAGTCGAACCCGGTGTCCAACCAGATCGACCACATTCGGCTCATCAGACAAATGCTGGCCTGATGGCGTCCCGTGCACTTCCTAGTCTTCTTCGAGCACGAGCAGCCCGGGCTATGCGACGAGAAGAGCAAACCCCTCTGTCTCGAGTTCTACAGCTCGCTGCAGCTGCAATCGCCGCCCAGCTCTCTGGTACCACGGGCCCTGCCTTACCAAATATCCAAGCTTTAGGTAATGATGGTCTCGATGGATCACTAGAGAACTTTATCCAAAGCTTGCAACATGCCACGACAGCCCCAGCGCAACCGGCGCCGGCAGGAGAAGGATCAAGTCAGACTGGAGTCGAAGCTCCAGCGGCTCCAGTGAACTTCCTGCGAGTCTTCCGATTTGCCAATTCCGACTCTCCTCTTGGCGCTGGTCCCCTGGCACGAGGGGGTCCCAATAGTTCTGAGAATTCAGGTCCTCAGTCCGATGGAATGTCCGTCGACGAGCCCTCGCCCTCAGAAGGAGGCGAAGGCCGGACGGTTACCCTAGTTGTGGTGGGCGTCCGATCAGTACCTGCGAGCAATGGAGGGAATAGCGAAGACGGACCACCAGTTCCTGGTGGCGCAGGTCTGGATGCTTTGCTCGGATTGCCGTTCTTGCCGCCCAACGCTATTCCCCGGCCCCCAGAAGGCGCTGGTGATCCCGCACAGCAGGCGGATGCGCGATCCAGACTGCACGCCGCTCGTCACGGTGGGCCTGGCGGTCTGGCTCCAGAGGTCCATCGCCAGCCTGGCGATAACCTGTCTCGAAGGATGTCGGATGCTGGACCTCGCCGTCTTCATCCGTCGTACACATTTCCTACGGCAGGCCAGTCCGACAGTCCACCTGGACCGCACCCGCCGCCATCAACTCCTGCTGAGCCAGGCATGTCAGCTATCTCCTCGGGAACGTCAACCCCAAGCCGCAGACCGTCCTCAGCCTCGACTCTGTCACCAACCCATTTGCCGCATCTCCATGAGAACCAGTCTTTGCAACCCACTGCCGAGACTTTAGAAGAGTCTGCTCCCCCACCGAGTGCTGCCAGGCAGCGACGACGAAGCGATTCGGAATTTGCCCGCCACCGCGCACTTGGCTCGGGATCCGTTCGTCGGAATGGCGTGGTTGAACCTGACCAAACCCCTCCAAGTGGTGGCCGAAGCTGGCTGATCTACGTTGTTGGCACCAATTTGTCGGAAAATCACCCAGCCCTGACGACACCAAGTCTCTTCACCGATAACCCTACATACGAGGACATGATCTTGCTGTCGTCACTCCTAGGCCCTGCCAAGCCTCCGGTGGCCTCTCAAGATGACATCAACTCTGCAGGCGGCCTCTTCCGCCTTGTTGAGTATGCCGGTTCGCTGGTCGCAGAGTCTGTTGATGGTGCTGGCGCCATCCAGATCCAAGACGGCGAGCGTTGTCTAATTTGCTTGAGCGACTACGAAGTGGCTGAAGAGGTCCGGGAGTTGGCCAAATGCAAGCATGTGTTCCATAGGGATTGCATTGACCAGGTACGTGGTTCTTGCTGCATCATTTCGGATTTGATAAACTTACTAACTTTGTTATTCACAGTGGTTAACCACGGGCCGAAACTCTTGTCCTCTTTGCCGAGGCCAAGGTGTCAAAGAGACGTCGAACAACGAGGGTCCATCAGCATCTGATCCTGCCCCTGCTCCTACTCCCGCCCCTGAGGGTACGACCATCTAATCATTACCTTGAGGCCAGGATATATGCATCCAAATTCACATTCTGAACAAACTCACCTATGGCCAGTGGCCCCCTTCATAACTCTACTCATTGAACATTAGCATTCCAGCGTCTGCTTAGAGCCTTTACGAAATTTCTTCCTTGGATATCCCCACGGCAATTTTCTATTATGTCGCGCTAGTTTTGGGGCGCTCTCGTTTTTGTTTTCTTTTCTTTCTATACGTCATTGAATCGAAGTGTAGAGATTCACCGGTTCTTTGGAAAGCGATCATCTGCTTTGTAAGGTGTCTCGGTTTTCGCACCATTTCTTGCGGTTGTTGGATTGACGGCTTGCTGGAATTGGCTACCTTTTGGGAATTTCATTCTACTTTGTAATTTTCTTAGACAGTCAACCGTGCTTGGTCAATCAATATTACATTCTCATTCAAGACAATCGCCTAGTCATCCATGTACTGCTCTCGGATCATCATTTGTGGCATCATACTAGATCTACTGATATCTCCGGCGTCGGCGGTGCCCCGCTCACGTGATGGGAAATTTTCCCCGGCGCGGGATGAAAGCTCGACATCACCAACCTCATTTCCGACATTCAGAGCTTGTACAGGTATACTTGTACAGTTCTATACCTTACGGAACACCTCAATTGACCTTCCTACGGGACTTAATATCCTTTTTGGACCCGCAAAGCCTCAAACCAACGAAGCATTAGCTCCGCCTTCACCCCTCCCCGCAACAACCACCTCCCCACCATCCCTCAAAAAAAACCACCATACCACCTCCCCCTCCAACTCCCAAACCCACCAAACCCCTCAAAATGACCTCCCCAATCCGCACAACAATCCTCATCTCCGGCAGCGGCACCAACCTCCAAGCCGTCATCGACAAAGTCCAAGCGGGCGCCCTAAACGCCCAACTAATCCGCGTCCTCTCCAACCGCAAAGACGCCTTCGGTCTCGAGCGCGCCCGCAAAGCCTCCATCCCAACCCACTACCACAATCTCGTCAAGTACAAGAAAGCACAACCCGCGACGCCGGAGGGTGTCCAGGCCGCGCGCGAGGAATACGATGCCGAGCTGGCCCGTCTGATTCTGGCTGATCAGCCGGAATTGGTCGTGTGTTTGGGTTTTATGCATATTCTGTCGCCACAGTTTTTGTCGCCGTTGGAGGAGGCGGGTGTGCGGATTGTTAATTTGCATCCTGCGTTGCCGGGGGCGTTTAATGGTGTGGTGAGTACAGGACATCGATTTCTTTTTCTTGAGGATTCCCGTGGCTTGTGGATTTTGTTACTGATATGATATACTTGATGTGTAGAATGCGATTGAGCGCGCTCATGCTGCGTGGATGGAGGGGAGGATTGATAAAACTGGTGTTATGATTCACGATGTCATTTCGGAGGTGGATATGGGTCAGCCGATTCTTGTGCGGGAGATTCCGTTTGTGAAGGGGCAGGATGAGGATTTGGAGGTATTTGAGAAGCGGGTGCATGAGATTGAATGGGGGACTGTCATTGAGGGTGTTGGGATGGTCATCGAGGAGCTTCAAGCGGCTCGCAAGCAATGATTGAGTTCCAGGTGCATACCATTCTATATACTTCATGAAACGGATCGATCTCATGAGCTACACTCCAAGGGAAATCGGGCAGTGATGGGAGTACGGAGTCTGTCTGGGCATTGCAGCTTTTGTGTCAGGACTATGGATGGGGCTGTTGACGATGTTATGACTCAATATATCATGTTTGAAGGTTGAAAGACTACAAACTACAAATTCTTGCATCTTTTTGGATCTACGAGTTTGTTGACGTCTGCAAAGAGGAGGAGCTTGGGCCAGCACGATCGAGGGACTAAAGTGACTAACCAAAGTGACTCTAGAGCGAAGACTGCCGCCATGCTGTACCGAGGCCTGTGTGGCCAAGAACCACCTAAAGTACAAACCACGGCCGTGTCCAATGCCCAGAATGAGACCGAAGCGGACAATTGATCACGCCGAGTCTAGGCCCCAGGCCGGAAACCACAACAGAAAGAGACATATTTAATATAATAATGTAGTCCCCTCATTAACAATGGTGATCACCCTGAAATACTCTGGAACATACCTCAGTTCTGTGGTTCCAGGCTACACCAAAAACGGCGGCGCCCGGGCCGCGGAATCCTCGCAAGCATGCCCTAGTCTAGCATTGTCAAGCCACGCTCTAAGCTAGTAGTAGTAGTACATATGCATTCCTGTACTGTATTAATTGATTTGGTGGCGCCTGTGGCTAAAAGACCGGGATCTACGACTACAGAGAGGTATAAATTGTATTTCTGCAATAGCAATTACACTTGTATCCACCTGCACTGCCCATGGTTAATACTCACCTGGTGTCACATGCCTAAACCCTCGTGGACCCCCGCTGGTCCCCCCGAGGTCAACGGTAAATTATCCAGAGCCACGCGACAGCAGGTCCGGTAGAGTTAGAGCTAAGGGAAGTTAATTATGAGTGAGTGGATTCTCATCTTTCTCAGGGAAATCATAGTTATGGTAGGTAGTAGCAGGGGGAAGAGGAAGGCTAGCTGACAAGTTTTGGCCCGGCAGTAAGCCTACACAAGTCATTTATTAGCTAGCAGCCAGCCTAAGAGTGAGACTACTACTTGGCCGGTTGCTTGGCCCTGCAGTGCAACTCCCCAATGCCGTAGGTCTGTTTGATCAGCAAGGTCCCCCCTATGTAGCTAGTCCCATAACTAAACAAGAAACAAGAAAAGACGGCGTTAGAAATCACATCCTCCGGGCCCTCGGCGCCAACGGAAAGGTAAAATAATGGACAGATCCCCAAATTGGATTCGTTAGACTGTCTCAGGATCGAGCAGAACACCACCAAGGGTTTGATTGTTTTAGGGCTGGTGGAGCGGCAGAAACGAGAGAACTCGGGCTGCCTGAAAGTGAAGTGTGCTGCATACAGTAGTTCCGGAGTGTAGCATAGAATAGTGGATAGTCAGTTACAGTAGCTATGAGTGACGGTTTACATGGTGTCATGGTCGGTCTTGTCCTGCACTGGTCCTGGACTACTATCCCCAAAACGGCCGGCGTCAACTCAATTTCGCAGCACTAACAGTGTTGAGTTAGTCTACGCAATCGTATCCGACAAGTTACAAAATCTACACACTACCACGACCCCTGGCAGTGGGCGGTGGAATCCATGATGTGGGAAGGAAAGTTGTATCGGCCGATCATGGCCGCCATTGTCACAGAAAAGTCAGTTAGACTAGTCAGTATCTTAGTTAGTAGACTCCGTAGTTGGTGCCAGGTGGGTTATTGTAGGATCGGACCATGAAATCACCCCGGTTGGTGGGATCGTCCGCGTTACGGTGGGGGCGGAGCCGGCATGATTCTCTTTGTGGATAACGGTGGTATTTGGTTTGTTCAGCCTCATCGTTGCCTTTCCGGTAGAGTTTACTGGCGTTCATTTTGATGAGACTTGAATAATGGATGTTGGCAACTTGGCATGGTTTTCTTCGGAGAGGGTACTTATCTCCGCTGGTAAGATGCCAAGGTCAGATTCAGATTTAGAGCTGAAAGTGGATTTCGAGAGTCACGATTTATACTGTGCCGTGCTCGTGGGTTTTATGATTGAGATACATTGGGTAGGGGACTTGTGTTTTTATCAATCTCTAACATGCGCTGTTGAAAATGCAGCAAGCTATTGTATCACGGCTGGATCTATTAGTAGTTACTGTACCTCCATCTCGGAGTATGCCGATGAATTGCTTCTTCCTCAAAAACAAATTCTGCGATCTATTGCGGACAATCTGCGCAATAACTATTGTATTGAAGATTGATCAAGAAGTAAGTTTCCCGTTTTTTCCTACTCTTCCTCCCTCAACGCTACAGTACTAGGATTAAAAGCCGGTAACCAACAACCACGTCAATACGAACAACTAGTGCCTACGCCACTCGGTGCAACTAAGCATTTGCAGGGATACAACACGGAAACCGTCGACGCCATTTGAAAGTCAAAATGATGAGATTCGGATCTTTCGAGGTCCAAATGTGGTGGCGCCCTGTCTTCTAGATTCTTCTACCGACGACTTAATCCTCAGATTGGTCCCTTGAACGAATTTCTTTGCGCCAAGCTAGATGAACGTGTCACCTTAGGCTGAGCCTGCAGGAGTAGCCTGGTAACCTACGTAGAATGTGTATCCGATGCCGATGCCGCAAGCTTCCGCTGCAAAATGCACATGGGCATTGAACAGAGTGGAGAGGAAATAATGGGGATAGGTGGATTGATTATCATGGGCTTGCTTAGCCTTGCCAGATTAGCTAACACCGACGCCAGGGCCCGTTCATGTACTTCCCAGGATAGCAGGAATATGCAGTGTGGCTGTTTAGAACATTCTCCAAGGGTTTTCTCCCGTCGGACGGGTTATGGGAGGTGCCCGCTTTAGTGACTCCGCAGACCTTCGAGCTTCCTAACTTTCGTTTTCGCATACTTTTCATGGGAGAACAAATTATGAGCATATTCAAATACAGAATTGAAGCTTTCTTGCAGTCATATTCGAGAATGATGACTACCGAGCGATTAGATCCGGTAATTAGAAAAGAACAGGGATTATACGTTCCTACCATTCATGACATGCATTCGACCGGCCCGACTGAACCTAACTGAGCATCGACCTCGTATGTACTTTCACAGGGGCGTATGACGACAATCGAAGGATTCTTGGACTGGGGTCAAAACGATACATCACAAAATTATCTTGCCCAGCCCCGGAGTCGCAGGTTGAGTGATTTGTCGATAGAATCTACAACTCGGGGTTGACTTGATGCTCCGTCGGCTATAACCGTTAGATCTACACTTCAATTAATTAGAATGAAACCTCCATGTTTTTTCAAAGTGAGTTCTAGCCGCTGACTCAACGCGTCCTGGAAATGAATCATTTTCCAAGCAAGCAACATGAAAGAAAAGAAAATAGAACAAAAAGATGATGGCTCATTGTTTAAACAAAACTAAGCCAAATAAAGTCCATAAACGCGCCACATTAAGATTATCATTGATGGCCCAGATGCAAATATTAAAAGTATACGAGTACGCCTTTTATACGAGATTCAACCCACGCACCCATTTCCCAGTATGATACTGGTTGTTCAATGCATTTTACCTCAAATAAACTCCCGTATCTGATTCGTGTTTGGGAAATAGAAATTAAGCCAATATTAATTAACTCTCTCAAGACCTACCGAAAGGGGTATAGTAGCACATGCATGTGGGTTATTGAGCAGTGGTGTTCCCCAATCTCCCGGGACCAGGGCCAGCAATGGGGAGAGGCGGGAGAGATCTTGAACGGAGATGTTACCTATCCTGGACCAGCGCAGGTGCTAGTGTATATGCCAGGACCGGGATAGCAAAGCATCATGACTCTTGGCTGGTGTGTGTGTCGTGGAACAGGCGGCTACAGTGATGAGAATGCCGAAATCATATTCTGGAGAGGGGACGAGAAGTGTTTGTAATCTGTTACATAGTGCTAGTGTGGCCCCTGCCTGCAACTACTAGGGACAACCATCATGAATGGGTAAAAAAAGTAGGGCGTCCCACATGGAACTGGAGTCGTGCTGTAGGAAAACGGTGGAGTCAGGATCCACCCCCTGTCAACCAGGCTAGCAGCACGTCCTTTAGTGTTTAGGCCGGGACAACCTTTCACCCACATGGCGAAAAATATTAATGTCGGAGGGTCGGTGCGCTGTGCAAGTCCCGGCAGGCATAGCGTTGTCTCTCTAGTACCCTTGGGGCTAAGGGGGGGGTTCGTCTTTTGGGTCCAGCACCAGTCTACGCGCTAGCCCTTAGGCACGACCGAGGTTTAGTGTGGTAAGCTCTTAAGAAGATGGTTATAGAAGAGTCCATAGGAGGAATAATCAGTACTGGACTCTGTCCCCGATATTCCAGTATACTCAATATACTCTGTCTTCTGTAGAAGTTCGAGGAAAGCATGGGACGTGTTCCATAATGACGGACTGGTTGAAAGATCTCAGACTGCTTATAGGCTGCATCGGCAATTGAAAGGAACGAATCAGCACCGAATGCGCCACTGGTGTCTGGGTGATCCATCAATATACCCTGTCGTTACCCACTGGAAGGATAATATCACTTCACACGATCCAGGATCGTGCCTTGACGGAACTACCACTAATACTGTACATACGAGCTTGCATCGGCGCATCGGTGCTTGAAGGTCCGGTGGAGTCGATCCTGAGTTTTCTTTTTTAATAATTACCTCGCAGAAATGGCGTTTTTGCTCTGTTTCTCCCCTCCACGTTAGCGCCCTGCTTCACACGGCTCCACCTTATTGTTCTATGTAACTTCTGCCTGTCAAAGCCCCGTCGATCAGGCACGCGGGCGATTGATATTTTTTTCCCTCTCACAAGACCGGAAATGGTGGAGGTCGAGGGGCGCAAAGGAGCATGAAGAAGAATAAGAAGGGGGGCGAGGCTGAAAATGGAACTAAAAAGGGGAAAAGGAGAGAGAGACAGAAATGTCCGTATGGATAAGAATGCGGCAGTTCAGCCAGGCCAGTTGACGTTTTTGCCCCCTAAAGAATTTCCGTTCCCTGTCTTTTCTTCCCACCAACAACAACAATACATCACTTCCATCAATAACGACTGTCATGACTTTCGCCAACCCCCTTGTATATTCTACCTTTCGCCTTTTTTTTTTTTTTTTCTTTCTTTTCAATCTCCGGGCTGATCCTGCATGAATCATAGAAGTCCTCCCCTAGAAACAGGTCTCCACACAGACCAACTCCTTTAGTCCCTTAGTCATTCGGCTCCACTCCTAAGAACCGATCTCCGTCACGAACAGAACGTTTTCGGCATTTTCGCTCGATGCACCCGCCTTGAAAGGTTTCAGATTTGCCGACTGGCCCTGAAATGGTGCTCCATAATAATATGTCCGGAGTACAATCTTCCCCCGCCAGTGCTCGTGCTCTCCGCACTTAGTACTAAGCTCCCTTGGTCATCTCGGCCGCCGCTTGAGCATCGGGTTCGTAGCTTCCGAAGCTTGAATTGATCGCCGGAGGATGCCTTCTTGCCTTCTTCTTGCCCTCTGGTTCCGTTCTTGCTCTCTTTAGCGGAAATAACTCCGTTGATATTCGAGATTGGATCCACTTCTCCGTGCTGTCCGTGGTGATGGGATCAATAAATCGCAACAAAATTCTTTCTGGGGATCCGCCCTGCGCCGGCGATCTAACTGTTCTGACTCGATGCAAAAGAGGATCTGGTTCATTTTTAACGCTTTACAAAGTACTCCGTACAAAGTCCGGAGAAGACTAACGCAGCAAAGTGAGCTAGGCAAATCCCGAGGAGTATATAGCCGCCGACAGGAAAAAGACTTCAGAAAGCCAAATATGCATACTGCACCGGGAGGCACCATGCAGAACCTGGAAAGCAGGGCGAGGCTAATAGTGATTATTGACGGATAGGATCAACACTCGATCCTATGTAGCCTTGTGTTTTCTTTTCTTTTTTTCTGTCTTTGTCTTACTGGGTATCTCCTGCATTGGACCCAGAATAACCAGAATAACTACTGCACAGTCACTAACTACTAATACTGCTAACTACGGTACTGCCGCATCCTGGAGCTTAACCAGCCAGCCACTCGGGCCCCTCCGAATCCCCCCTCTAAAGCCCTAAGAAATTGCATTTCCGCTGATATCACCGACCCCCCCCCCTCTTCTGTGGCTTGAGGTGATCGTCCGTCCAAAGGACCAGCTAAACCATTCGGCCCCCCCTTTTCCCAAAGTTCACCGAGACCCGAGGTGAGGATCCCTAGGTATAAGATAAAAATATCAGAGTTGGTAGCAGTGGCATAGGATTATCTCGATGATCCCCAAGAAGTGGGGATCATCATAGAAGAGGCAAAGAGGGAAAGGGGGTCAAACAGTGCTACATCATTTTCGTTGCAATACTACCTTGTCAAACCTGTCATGATTTTACTGCACCGCAAATTCGTCATTGCTCATATCCTAATCCGGCATGACTCTAAGGCCGGGTGGAAATACATCCAATGCAGGCCCCGTTGAAATGATTTCCTATTCGATTGCGAATACAGTATCCTCTTCTCTTGGCTCCCCAACCCGCCGGAAGAAACGGAGGATGAAATGGAGAGCTTAAATCACTAAATAATTTAACCATTTTAACTCTCAGACCCTAAATAATCGACATGCCCCATCATGGATCAGTCCACAATCCACATATGTAGTTAGCTATGGAGTCAATCTAACGCCCAGCTCCCTTGGATTCACGGAGTAGTGCCCCATACGGAGTGATCGATCCCAACGGCCTAAATAGTGGCGGGTATAGTTCCTGGATCAGCCCAGGGATTGGGATTTTACGCATCATCCTCTCCGAACTCCGTGGTTCTGGTGGGAATCCTTGGTCCTTCCTCCGTCGTCCCTGGGTTAAGTCTTTGGTGAACTAGTTTGGTTTTTTCCATACACTAGTCTCTCATAACTCTGGACTTAGTTTTGTCCTCTTTGTAAGTTTGTCTGGGCTCTCCTCGTATTGGATACGGACGATCAGGATCGCTGTCAGCGGCACTAAAATAGAAAATGAGGAGCAATCAAAAAGGTAAAAGAACAGGAACTAAGAGACAGGTCTTCCGGGTAGTGGAGATAGGGACATAAGACTGCTTTCATATGCACTCCTTAAGCATAAGGATCAGAAAAAGTAAAATAGAGGCAAATCAGAAATAAATAATAAAACAGGGACGGAGTAGCTACTGTACGGAGTATACGGAGTACTATTTCCCATTTGTTCTCTCTCTGGCTCTGTGACTTGACTCTTGTTTTAATCTCCGCACATCCTGGTTCCAACCATCTGGGTCCAAACTTCCACCCCACCCAATCCTCTCTCCCCTTACACCACCACCACCATTCTTCCCTTTGAATCTTTCCCTATGATCTTCCACTAACGTCCCTTTCATCTCCTACCCCATTGTGCCCTATCTTTTAAGAATGCAAGTTCCCAGCGGAACTGCTGGTTGATTTTCATGGGGAACCCACGCGCCACCTAACAGAGATCGTGCGCCTTGAGGAAGGCCAAAAGACAAACACCCCCGGAATCCCCATACTCTCGAGGTTCCTCCTCCCCGAAACCTACCTTGATCGTGGGCTAATCTCCACGATCACCCACCCACACGACACACCCTCCATGGCGCAATCATATCATCAGTCCCAGGCAGCCCTGGCCGGCTTCCTCGACTCAATGCAGCAGGATACTAGTATGTCCGCGTACAACCTGTTCGGACCCTCGCAGTATCCCGAGAGTGTCGCGTTCTGGCATGACCCTTCCGCGGCACCACAGCCCATAGCCCTTCCCGCTCCGTCATACCCGCCCAAACAGCCGACCCTACTACAGCCCCTCGTGGACCAGAAGAAACACAAGCGCACTCGTAGCGGCTGCTTCACCTGTCGCTCACGTCGCATCAAATGCGACGAAGGTCGCCCTATCTGCGAACGCTGTCGGAAGGGCAGTCGGGATTGTGTCTATCCATCGCCAAATGCACCCTCAGCCAAGGGCTCCCGCTCGGCCAAATCACGCAGCGCCCGCCCCCAATCACAGGGCAGTGACTCATCTGGTAAATTTGAAGCTGATGAAGTTAGCCCGCTTGAGCCGATTATCGATGAAGAGGAGCCCGAAGGTACTGAGGTGGGATCGGAGCTATCGCCAACGAGTGGCACTGGCACTGGCCAGTCACGACATGACCTGCACCGCACGCAGAGTGGTCAGTCACTGCGAAAGCGCAGCCTTAAACAGCCATCGGAGGCGGGATCATTCAATCTAGAGCCCAGTAGCTCTCCTTCAACCGAGTCATCGCGGTTCGAGTCGGTGAGTGTACGGTCGGCGAGTATCAGCCAGTCTACGCTAGACCTGCTCAATAATAGTCGACTATCGGAAGATTTGCGATTTTACCTCGATTTTCATCAACAGTTTATCTCGCATGAACATTTCTCTTTGAGACAAGGCAGCGCTCGTTTTATTCATCACAGCATTATCGAACTTGCACTGGGCTATGAGCCTTTACTCTACGCTTTGGTCGGATTTGCAGCATATCATCACACGTTACAGAGTGGAGGGAAGCTCTATACATTTTTGAAATATTATAACAAGGCTTTGGTGCTTTTACGAAAGTCGTTGGAATCGGGCGAGGAACACAGTGAAGCAACGTTGTGCACAGTTCTTGTTCTAACGACGTTTGAGGTAATTGACCTTCGACGACTCTGCTCCCCTTCGGACTGCAATCTTTGGACCCTTGCTAATTACTATTTTTCACTATAGGAGTATATTGGAGACTGGGTGAACTTGATCGATCATCATCAAGCCGCACACGCCTTGATGCGAGAACTATTAACACCCGAATCCTCTAATTTGGTCGAACTCCATACCAACATCTTCCTCTGGTACGCACGATTCGACGTGGTGGCAGGCATTCTGGCCGGCACCGAGACAATCCTTGGCCGTGACTGGTACATCTCAAAGGAGCAATACGACGCCGACCAAGCAGCTATGTACCCCGAAGATCCAAGGAAACAACTTGCCCTTGTAGCCTCAATCAACCGGCGGTTCGGGCTGGACATGGCCTCGCTGTACGCCAAGCTCTCGCGCGGCATGATCCCGTTCGATCAGTTTGCCCTTCAGAACGAACAACTAGGTCAATCCCTGGAGCATGCGAAGAATATCCTCAAACAGTTTGACGATTGCGAAGACACAGTGCGCTCGTATCCAAATCAGCAACCCCTGACGGATGACGATATCGTGGATCCTTACATACCGGGCTGCATATTGCAGGGGCCTCTTTGGGATGCGAATTATGCGAAGATCGATCTCCTCTCCACCGAGCTGATGTTTAAATATCAAACCATGCTTTCGTTGAAGCAGCCGCTCATTGCGGACCTGCAGCGGTTGGCCTTTGAACAATGTCAGTTGATGGAGACGATATCACGCTGGCCGGATAAGGGAAATGGATATTGCATCGCCTTCAAGAACAGTATTGGTCTTTCGAGCATGTTTCTGCCCAAGGATCTAAAGCATCAGATGTGGTCGAGGCGCAAGCTAGCCTTGATGGAGCAGAATGGGTAAGTCTGCCTCGAAATTCGTTTTTGCCTGTCTCGTTCCCATAATTCAAAATAGTGCTAACTAACAAAATTCTCTGTTCAGGTACATCATTGCCCCTCGATTCCGCGCCGCCCTCGCCGCCATCTGGCAACTCCCCGAACTACAGCACTGGTGGCTTCCCAATGATGAAGGCTACACAGATATCATCCGTGAGGTCCGAGGCATGTCTGAAGAGCGAATGAACCAACCTCTCGACGATTTCCGCGAAAATGTGCGGGACATGAAATCGCTTTTCTGGAAGCTCAGTGTGGATGAGGGTCAGAATGAAGAACAGAGCCCTTCGAGTAGCCATAACAGCTATACTTGATGGATTTCGATGGGTCTCCCGACTACCTTTTTAACCGGCCACGACGCATCCTTGTCACCCCGGTGCGCCATACAACGCCCACATCTCTGCATATCGCGAGTCATATCGAACACCTCCAAGCTGCGTCCCAGTCACAGCTACACCATACCATCGACAGAGTCCTCATAGACCAGTACCCGATAACCCCACTTGCCGATTCCATATAATCATGACCACCTCCGTACTCCCGACCGGCTTGATCTGAGCTGATTGGAGAACGGGGGAATCAACCCGCTTCTGAAGAGGCATGACACGCCCTGTACTCCATATCCTAATCTCTCCTCGATGCCTGGCACGGCATTTTCGCCAGTCATGACTTTATGTGTACACTCATCATTCATATACCCTACTTGTTGACAATCCAAGAAATTTCACACATCATATCTACATGTCATATTAAAGGCAATATCTTGGAATTCAGTCATACTGGCAATAAAAATACAAGAAACTAGGAGATGACAGTGTATGATAGATGGTCATTATCATTGAGCCATTTCAATGGATGTTTTCTTTGATTGGATTACATTCTCATATGCTATGAGACAGCTAGAGGAAATTTCTTCTTTGAGGTATCAACCCCATTGTCTTTAATCAAAAAGTTACAAACCAACAATGCAAAATCTGAGTGAGTCACAGCCATCGAGGGTTGTTATAAATCAGTACTTCTTTTCAATCCCAATCAGGCAAGACTGCTTCTTCTAACTCATCAGGATTGATATTTGCAATCATACAAATCGTCCACCATTGATACGCTGCCTCCAGGCACCTGAGCTCCGCATATCTAATCCATGCCACTTGCAGCAATGCCGAGCCTCATTCCACGGTGGAAGAAAAAGAAACGTTCAACTTTCAAAGAATTGTCACCATCAGACAGAGATTATCTAGTTGATGTGCTCCAGGCTACGTCGCCAAATATACCAAGGGAAAACGATCAAATAGAGCAGTATCAGGATGAGCCAGTATCGACAGACCGGCATGAGGAAGAACCAGCACAACAACATCCCCAACCAGCAGTAGACGAACCAACATCCACTCAACCCACTCCTCCTCCACCACCAACACTAAACGAACCACCAGCGTTGCCCAAACCAACATTCGAATCCTTCCTCCGCCTAGCCACCTCAACCCTAAAAGGCTGGTCAAGACGCTCCACGCTTATCCCCAACTCCACAAAAGCAATACTAGCCAGTAACATCTCCCTGGAAATCAATTCATACATGAAAGAGTATGCGGCGAAGACGCGGGCTATCTCCGTTTCGTCCCGGGGTCATATTCATCGTATCGTCGAGCAGTGTGTGCTTGCTAGACGGAATTTGAGAGAAATTAGAGATTTTTTGCGGGATTTGGGTGAGGACGAGCCTGTTAATGGGGTTTTTGGGGAGTTGATGGAGGATACGTTGACGATTTTGGGTAATCTGGAGCGTGATAATTGGATTGAGGTTGGGTATGCTTTGAGTCATCAGTGAGTTGGATGGATGTGGTTTTGAGGGAAAGAAGAGATTAGACTATGTGCTGGCGGAGTGGAGTATAGCGAGGTACAGTAAATGGAGTCTAGAGCATCGTTGCTGGCGGATTTACTTTGCTATGTACTTGTCTGTTTATGTGGCTGTCTGATTGCAAGTTGTTGCGACTATAATATTGAACCCGGGTGTGTGGGTAGATCTTCAATAATCGGATTAGTATTTCCAATTGGTTCACATCCATATCAGAGTTACTCGTTCAAGTCAAGAAAAATTCTAACAGTCCGTCAGATGAACATCTAAGATGACAAAAAGAGAATCCGAATGAGCGGATCTGTTCAGATGGTCCCAGAGGGGGTCGAACCCTCGACTTTGGCGTTATTAGCACCACACTCTAACCAACTGAGTTATGGAACCGGTTCTTGTTGAAGGCCTGAGGCCCAGTAAATTTATAACTGAGCCCAGTGGAGTCCGCTTTGGGTTTTCCATTCGTGGACTCCTGCCTAAGGTGGCAGCCGCCCGACTAGCACAAATCCATACTCTAGTGTGACAAACAAAATTGTTCAAGAATTAGGAAATCGAGGGGGGGGGGTGAAGTCATGCTCTACCTTTACTATTTGTTCCTTACTGAATTGATTGCAAATTTCACCAGTCCTATTCTCAAATGTGGTTACGCTATATATTTTCCTCGGCGAGGTACCCATGCAACCAGATCCAAAGGTAGTTGGTCTGCAAATTCGGTGATACCAGCCCTGTATGCGTCCACAAACCCAGAATATCCTCACAATTAGGGAATTCTGGTCCATGACATTTACCTGTCCGTCCCAATTCATATCTCAACAAAGCCTTCAAGACTATTCCAAGATCTTTGTTGGAAGTACCATCAAAGAAGACAATAGCATATGACTTCTTTGCTCATCAGACAATGGAAATCTGGTATAATAAACTGTACAGTACAGAAATAGCAAACAAAGTTGAATATAATAACCGCCATTTTCCCCTGATATTCGACCCCGAACAACTCTTCCCCAGAAGCGAGAAATCGGCATTCCCCAAGGTGAGTCCCCAATCCTTCCTCGATACTACTACTCCGAGCACCATCAACCTTCAAATCAACAGTAATTATGGATTACTCAGACCACACCGACTATCTGGATTTCGTCGGCCGTGGAATTATAAACCTGGAGCGATGGGGTACCGGCAGACGCACCATACCTCATGACGTGATGATTCGGACAATACGCGAAATGGTCGACGACTTACTGACATTTTGTACGTTGTGGCCATCAAGTAAGAAGAAAACTGCATGTGAGAAGATTGCAAAGTTCCTTGGGATCATTAGGGACAAACTTGCGGCAAATACACAGCTTACAGACCCTGTGAAGGAACACCTGAGAAGGGCTTCCCATTTTCTTGCCCATATCTTGTCTGGAGACTTGCCGGTGGATTTTACGAGCTGTTATTGTTGCTGTAAGCGATGCCCGTAGAAGACACTCTTAATATATCCTCTCACGACGAGGCCTTTACGGCGCTGTTAGAAAGGTAAGTGGGGTTTTTTCGATCTTCAAATCAATAAATACAAGCTTGGCGTTAGAAGGTGGATTTAATCAACGATTTGACTTAATGGAATTTCGGTACAACTATGGTTAAGGTCAATATCCTGAATATTGTGGAAGAGTTCCTGGGTTCACGTAGAAGGTTGAGCCTTGTATTTAGTGGAAGGCACTCAATGAGATGGCCACCGATGAAAGGAATCAAAGAACCCCCATTGTCTCTTTGACCACAATGCTATGATTCGATGTGAGCTATGAAAGAGGACAAAAATAGAGATAACAATGAAAAGGCTGCTTCCACATTGCTTCATTGCACACAAAGTCCTTCAGGCTCGTCTCAGCCAAAGGTTTCTTGGACCTCGATGACCTCGAATATAAACCCCCCTTTCGTCCCCCTCGTTATCCTTCCTGTACAATCACCACTTATCTAATCAAAATGACTTCACTCACACCCTTCAGAACCCGCACCGAATACTCCATCAAACAGCTTACAACATGGAGTCGCTCACGCTCCCATCCACCCTATCACCATATGGCAATTATATTGACCGACAACATCATCGATGGTCTCACTGAACACTTCAACAAATACTTGATCGAAAAAAGTTAGCCATGCCCACATCATGATTATATTGTCTTCTTTACCAAAGAAGTTACAAGGCTTCTGTTAGATGCCAGGAACGAGATGCTGATTTCCAGTGACGTGGTGATGGGTCCTCCAAACCTTAACAAATGTGTGGAGCACAAGGTAGAACTCGCCGTTCAGCATCTCTTCGTTCTCAAGAGAAGGATTCGTCATTATAAAGAGGCTTGTGAGAATGCCAAGTCAAGTCGTCGAAAGGGTAGGACTCATGTCCATGGTCTCGCTAAGATGCTTCAACCGTTGTGAGATGAAAGTTTGACACGGCTTTACTGGCAAAAGGTAAGATTGTTTGTTACGCTACATTTATGATTCGCCAACCAGATATGTCCGAGCAATGGGCTTTAAGCAAAATGGATATCGCTTTGTCGCACTCAAATGTACAAAATTACAGAACTTATGTGATAAAATAATAAGATACCAGAAAGAACAACCATCTCGTTAATCTAGGCTGAATACATGTATGAACCTATCTTGGTTATTATCTCTATGGTGAACTCAGAGTTCATGATCGTATGTTTTCCGTTCAACGCATGAGATCTGGTTCACACACGATAATTAATGTGATAGATAGCCTACCCAATTAATCAAAGAGATCTATAACTAGAAAATACAAGCGATGAAAAATGAAAACAAAAAAGATAGGCCCGAGCCCGGGATCGACGGGGACCTCGCGCAGTCAATTGCTTTGGGTTAACCCTAAGCGCGAATCATACTGGGATTCATGTTAGTGATATGTTTGGTGATGTTTGGGAAATTCGGTATTGCTTACCCACTAGACCACCCGGGCGGTTGATGTTAGACACTGAATGCCTGCCTATATGAGATTGCTCCGCGAGAAGAGTGGGTGAGGCCAAATAGCTAACCTTAGCGTGGTTGGAATATCCCTGCTTCTACATGTTTTTCCAAATCGCATTCCAAACAGCAAATAAATAGACAGGGTAACCCTATAAGACCTACTTCTCTTGTAGCCCATAGCTAGCTAGCCTTCTAGGTAACATCCTTAGCTCTCATCACCGTTTCCCGATAGGTACCAGCCAATTTTTGTCGCGAAGGTTTTGATGACCTGACTAGGTATTTTAACCACGCTTACCTCTTAGCCCTCGCCGGCTCTTTTTCGGTTGTGTACGTTGGATGTGCTACATGCAAGGGACATTTTATATAGGCAGATGTCTAATTTTTGAACATCAACCGCCCGAGAAATCTAGTGGTATAATAGTTGGGTCGAACTTAGGTTTAACTTAGGTTTCTGTTTGAACCACGCTGGCATTGGTATAGAAAGCTCATGGGTACGCCGGAGTAGGGCGAAGGGTATACCTAGACAGTAGTTAAGCATATAGTGTGAAGAATAATACATTAGCATCAATAGGAGATTATGGATTTATTGCTTATAACGATGAGTGCTACCCAAGGTGTGTATATCGCGGAGATGGCAATCGCAAAAGTAAGATCGAAGTGCCACCCGTGGACAGCCCCCAGCTTATCGTCCTTAGCAGATAGATGGCCATTGGAAGGTACAAGCCAACCTTAGGAGTCCTCCTTCTCTTGTGGGCCACAACCAGCCTTCCAGGGGACTTCCTTCGCCCTCACAACCGTCTCCCACCCACCGGCCAATTCCCGACTACTGCCATGACCCAATTCCAACCCCTCCACATCCTCGCCCCAAGGCAAAGCATCAACATCTACCTCCCACCCTAGTAAACAGCGAAGAATAACACCCGCACCGGCCTTGCTCATGACAACGTTCATCTCCTTACATCGCTCATCACAAACGCACTCGATGCACCCCTGGGGCGAGAGACAAGAGCAAGAGTCGATGCGAGCGACTGCCCGTCTCAGAAGTAACCCGATAAATTCGAACGCCTTGCTCGCAATGCCAGACCCGCAGGACCCACCCTTTGCATCGTAGAAGGTCAATCGTGCAGGTCGCTGGCGGGATGGTGGTTGGATCTTCTTCTCCAGTTCTGCGTTGGACTTGCCTGATGCATTCGCACGACGTAGCCCGCTACTGATCTCTTTCTTGGCGACCTTGCATTCTGTGCGGACGTCACCGGGTGAAGATATCACGAAAGAGGGGAGGAGTGAGAGGACCGCGTGCTCTGCAGCGTGAATGGCGGCTGCAACGTTGAGTCTGTGCGACTCGAGTATATCGATGGCTCGCGAGGGTACGTTTAGCCACATACCCTTTGTGAACAGGTCGATTGGGGGATTGTCGACAGCGACAGCGTCGAGAATACGGCCGCGCTTGTCAATCTTGAAGAAACCGTAGACAACGGCGTGGATTTGCACAGCGCCGAAAAAGGCGCGGCAGGAATCGTGTCCCGTACCGACGAGACGCATGGCCTCGGTCTCGATTGGGTCAATGTCTGTGTAGTCACGTTGCATGGTGCTCCAATCGACGTGAACGCGCAACACGCGTGCAAAGTGGCGCTCTGGGTTGAGCTCCTTGACAATGTATGTTTGACCTTGATGTAGGAAGATGCCACCTTCATAGATGGTGAAGAACGCACGTGAAGCCTCGACTTCTTCAAGAACAACATTGCGATTGTTCGTTGTGTCGATCACGGCAAAGTGTGTATCCTCTGTGTCGCGAATGTTCACGCACCGCGATGGCTGGGGCCGGAACCGGTCATGGCAGTGATAGAAACCCATGCTATCCTTGATCAATCGAGTAGCGGCAAGGGCGAATAGTTGCTCGCCGAAGTAGACATAGTCTTCGTCTGGGCGAATAGGCATTTCAAAGGCCGCACACTGGACGTGTCCCTCCTGAATGAGCTCATTGGACAAGTCAATTTGCAGCTCGCAATTTGGTCGCGTGAAAATCTCGTCTGGGTTTTGCATGTAATGCTGGTCAGTTGGGTATCTCTCCCCAACCAGCACAGACAACGAGTCTTTGTTTCGCCGGCCTGCACGACCACTTTGCTGTCGCAAATTAGAGATTGAATATGGAAAACCAAGCGTTATCACTGCATCAAGGGAGCCGATGTCGACTCCGAGCTCTAACGCATTGGTTGCCACGATTCCCATTAATTTCCCTTCGAACATCTCCTTTTCAATCCGTCGACGGTCCTGTGGACTGTATCCACCTCGATAGCCCATGACCATCTTGCCAACTTCGGGTCTTTCCAGAGCCTGGAATTCATTGCGGACAGCTTGCAAGAGGATTTCACACAGCTTTCGTACTCTGCAAAAAGCAATCACCCTGACTCCTCGAAGAACTAATTGACAGAACAGACGTGCAGTCTCAGCGACGCTATCACCGCGCCCAGAGGTTGGATCAGCCGGATCTTTGAACGGTGTATTCCAGCAGACAAATTCCTTTCGGCCTGACGGAGATCCATCATAATCCACCAATTTCACATCCTTCACGCCGAAGATCGATTTCATGTGCTGCTCTGGATTCGCAACTGTAGCGGAGCAGGATATGAACTTGACATGTCGATTGCCCACCGCGGCACAGATCCTCCGGAGTCGTCGCATGATATATGCTACATGGGACCCGAACAAGCCATTGTACACATGCAGCTCATCTACAACCACGAACTTCAAGTTCTTCAAAAAAGTGCGCCAGGCACTTTCCTGTGGGAGGATGGTGATGTGTAGCATGTCGGGATTAGTGAAGATGATGCGAGCCTCATCCCGGATGACATTTCTGCTACCCATCGGCGTATCTCCATCGAAGGTTTCCACTATCGTTTGCTGAAAGCCGTCCATGAACCGCAACAGATCCATCATGCTGCGTCGTTGGTCTTGAGCCAGGGCTTTGGTAGGGAAGATATACATGCCCCTACTGTCAGGATCTTTTTCCAGTTCGTGAAGCATGGGGATCTGGTAGATGAGTGACTTTCCCGAGCTTGTTGAGGTAGATACAATCACATTGTGACCTTCGTATAGATGATTGATTGCCTCGGCCTGGTGAGAGTAGAGCTGTGTGATGCCTTTCGTATTGTAGAGCGCGTTGACAAGGTCTTGTGACAGTTGAAATGACAAATCACCGAAAACAGGAGATTGCGCATCAAATACTCGATGCCCTTCCGGGACGATCTGAGCATGATACCACTCCATCTCTCGGATCTCGGCGATAATTTCCGCGATAGATTTGCGTTCTTTAGGAATAGTTGTAGGTGCCTTGGCAAAAGCAGGAGTGTTTACCTCGCTACCAGGAGGCGTGGGAAGAAATAAATTCTTCTCCTGTTCCAAAGTCTCTACAGGCTCGAGCCCCTCGTCCTCACAGCGGACGAGAAACGCATCAATCGCATCAGTGAATTTGGTGTTGCGTTTTTCAATAAGAGCGAGCATCTGCTTCTGGCTGTATACCGGCATCTTCAAGTCCTCATCCTTCATGCGACGTGTAGGTTTAGACGGCTCTCCGGTCTTAGGATTTTGTACCTCCCGCTTAAGGTCACCATCCACGAATTCGAACAGAAGAACGTCCTTCCTTCCGTCATTTTGATGTGTGCCAATATCGGTCATCTCGGTAGCGAGCGTATTGTGAACCCCTCGTGATCCATAATCCACACTTTCTCTATCGCCAACCGTCATGATCTCTAGTCGAGCCTCATCGACATACTCGAACCGCACCGACCGAGGGACCAACACCTTGACCCTGGCCACATCCTCGACTGTGAGTTCTCGACCTTGGCCGAGCTGCGCCTGAACAGCTTTTTTGATATTGTCAAATGTCGTGATGAAGTGTTTTCGCGTACAGCAGAAGGTATAAACGAGGTTCAGAGCGCGATGAGTCTGCGATAGGCGTTTAAGTTCGTCTGGCCATGGCATAGAAGGAGTTCTCTTTTTCGGAGCTTTGGATCGTGGGTTCGAGGCAGCCGATTTCTTTCCTTGCCCTTTTCTCCTCTTTGTAGTTGTTCCACCCTCCGTGGTTTGCGAATCGGATGCATCGTGAATGGAAGCGGTCTCTGCGGCGTTGTCGGTGCCGCCTACTGACGACGCGTTCGAGGATGGAGCATTAGCGGGGCTAGGAGCCCGATCATCTCCATCATGGCTCTGCTTCCGCTTCAAGGGATTTGAAGCGGGAACTTTTGGAGTGTCCATCATGTCGGTACCCCATTACGGTCGTGCACAAGGCCATGGGTAAATTGCGACGAGCAAAAGATCGTCGCGGGTCGAGAAGCAAGGAAACGCGAGGTCACGTGTGGCAATATAACCTAGTATGGTAGTGCGTAACCCCGATTCAATAATGATCGTGATTCTCAGGGAGTTCAGAAGTGTAAATGACAAGAAAACGAGAAGGGTTCACTCTGAAAAAGAAGAGCTGATTTTTAAAAATCTTGCTCTGGTCTCCCTCGTGGTTGTATCTTGACATACACATAACTCTTCCAAAGTCCAGGCTTGCAAAGCCTTGAATAGTACGTACGATTTAGCCCATTGGAATTTCTCAATGATATGTCCTTGCAATAGATCTACCTTGGCTTTAATTCTCAGCCTCATCGAGGTTAATTGTGTTTTTCCCCTGCGACTCATAGCGAACGCTCTAGGTAGTCTCATCTATACCGGTCATGCGTAGGCCTGAGCCCCGATCAATACTCAAGAGCACCCTTGAATGACTCAATCAAAAGGCTGTCAATTCATAAAGTTATTGCCGTTTCTCGCTACTGTCAGACTAATAGATCTATCGTTGATTCAGGTGTTGCTTGCCACCTTTCCAACATCATCACCATTCTGGCTCTTCCGATTATCGGCAGTTTGCTCACAACATGATGATTCGATCAATTCGCCGATGGTCGACCGGGCATACCTCATTTTGATGACCGATCAGCGTAATCAGTCTCTTTTGAATCATCCGATGTAGTATTGGATTAATTTATCCAGCATCAGAAGTTCATCCGACCGTGGAGTGTGGCATACAACAAATTTCATATACGCCGGTCATCAACAACTCCCACGCCCATACCCCTTGATATCTCCACGCTAATGAGAGCCGGAGTCTGTCCGAGATTCACATATATATTGGACTTTCGCCGATAGTCTCCTCCACTTCCTCACCACATATTCCATTCTTTCTTATCCGGAATGTCCATTCATATTCAACTCTTGTCCAGAAGACTACTCCGTCTCTCCCGAAGTGCTTTCGCGGGACTACCAGCCAGCCACAAAGCAATGTCGACCACAACTGGATCAAAGCCAGTCCACGACTGGAGTGCGGCACAGTACCTCAAATTCGAAGATGAGCGAACACAACCAGCACGCGATCTCCTTGCCCGTGTCCCTCTGCAAGTTCCTAAGAGAGTAGTCGATCTTGGCTGTGGACCGGGAAACTCAACTGCGGTCCTAGAGTCCCGCTACCCCAACGCACATCTCGTGGGAATGGACTCATCCCCAGATATGATCCGCAAAGCCAAGACAGCCCTTCCACACCGCGAGTTCTCCGTCGAAGACTTACACTCGTACTCGCCGGAAGGATCTGTCGATTTATTTTTCTCCAACGCCGTTTTCCAGTGGCTGGGGAAAGACGAGCGATTCAGTATTGTCAAGAAGTTGATGGAGGGTCAACCTTCTGGTGGAGTATTTGCTCTCCAGGTCCCGGATAATCTCAAGGAGCCATCTCACGTTCTCATGCGAGAGACTGCTGAAAATGGTCCTTGGGCTGCGACTCTCAAGGATGTCGGCCGTGATACGTTCCAGACACCCCAGGAGATCTATGACCTACTTAAACCGGTCTGTTCGAAAGTGGATATCTTCCACACTACTTATTACCATAATCTTGAGAATCATGCAGCTATCATTGAATGGGTGAAAGGAACTGGACTGAGACCATATGTGGATCCTTTGTCTCCGGACGAGAAAGAGAGTTTCCTGAGCGAGTACCTGAAGCGCTTGGAGAAAGCCTATCCGTCAACATATGATGGCAGGGTATTGCTTCCTTACCCCCGATTATTTGTTGTTGCAGTCAAGAAGTGAATATTGTCATCATAAATTGAGATCGTTTGAAATCTGTCATGAATCAACTCCTTCGTACTAGTCTCTATAATCTCATGGCGAGTCCGGCTTCCTGATACCTTCTGGGCTACGTAAAGGTCAAGGAATAGTAAATTCAAGATTAGAATTGGGTAAAATAGTGAAATGGTACCCGTCTCGCTAGAAGAGACGGATGAAATCATGCATCCAAAGCATGTCCTAGGTAATATTGGCGGTACAGGGACCTCCTCTCACCCAAGACATGGCAACAATTTCTTTGATACGGGTAAAGCCTTTCAGCCCTCTGCACTAACATCATGCATTTGACATCACCGATTGATAGTTTGCTTTGCTACCAGCTTAGCCAGAGACAGACGTACACATGGTTAGATTGCAGCAGAGCACCCAAAGAGCACATTAGAATAGGAATGCAGGATTGCGAGCGTGCTCAGTCTTCAATGAATGATGCTTGAAAACAGATAATGATTGAAAGGTCAGAACAGATGAAATTCGTAAATAACCAGCGCTAATAATCACACAAGCCGCTCACTCATAGTGGCGCAGAGAAAAACTCCATGTGCACCGATTCCCCAATTCCCCCATGTACTCTTGTGAAGTCTTTGCGCTAGACAGGAGCCTCTATGGTTGGTATCATGTGCTCGTCTTCCCCATATTCACTCGCCATCCAACAGATCTTTAATGACAACATAAAGGTCTTTCGCAAGGGCTTCATTTCCAACCTGTATAGAAGGAGTTGGTCAGTCTATCTGTAATGGAAGATCAATATGCGATTGAGATGACTTACGCGCAAGAGTAGAGGCACGGTTCGGCCTTCTTCATTGCTGGCAAGGAAAATTTGCTTGGAGGTGGGTTCTTGGTTCTTTGCGTCGCCAAAGGTCATACCCTTGAAGACAGGGCTATTGAGCATGACACGTAAGGCACCGTCGGCACGCATGATCATACGGCCATGTTGCTTTCCATCATCGCTCTTGCGGGCGTTGATCTTGAAAGTTCCAACGCCGCGCTCTTTCCATTCGCCGCTACCAAAGTGGAAAAGCTTGCCCTTGCAGGCGAAGAGGTTCTCTTCCTCCTCCTCACCAGTCTCGACTGTGTCCTGATGTTAGTACGAATGTCCGATTGAAAAATATCTGGGAGGAAAGACAGAGGAAAGACATACTGGTCTGTTCATAGAAGCGTTCGTCGGTCTTATCAGCCTCGAAGGCGCTGGTCTCTTCACCCTCGTCATTGTCGCTCCCCTCGTCGCCAGACTCATCGGCGCGAATTGGCTTTGCCGGCTTGGGCTCGCCGCCAAGGGTCGCAGGGGCGTTGGGAGATGCGAAATTTGTCAAGCCGCCGGACTTGCCAGCAGCAGCGAAGCCGCCGCCCACGCCCGCGAATCCACTCTTCAGGGAACCGAAGCCAGAGGTCGATGAAGAACCGAAGCCAGACATTCCGGAGCCAGACTTGAATACTGAGGGTTTTGAGGAACCGAAGGAGCCGAAGGGGGATTTCTCTGAACCGGCGAAGGAGCTTAGAGCCGAAGAGGCGAAGGCGGAGGTTGATGCGGGCTTTTCGGTAGTCGAAGTCGAGCTCGATCCACCGAGCATAGCGAACGGGGACGACGCAGCCGCGGTTGCGAATGCGCTTTGGGCAAAGACCTAGAGGAAAAAGCGATGAGAGATTGACGGGATAAGGCTGACGAGAAGAATTAAAAGTAGGAGGAAAATAGGGAGTCTACTTACATTGGCTGTTTGGGTCTCCCGCTCCTGCGAATTATCCCGGTGTCGTTTTTTTTCTGTCTCCTCGAGCTTCTTCGCACCTTCCTCCTCCAGCTGCTCCAAGCTCCGCTTCTTCTTCAGAGCTTTGGCGTCGTCCTCGTTCATCGCGTCGGTGGTGTTGTGCGTCTTGGGGTCCTGTGAGGTTGTGTTGGTGTTATCATTCTCAAGACAGCTTGTGTGCTCCTGGCCACGGGACCGGCCACTGAAGAGGACTCCACAGGGCATTGAGTGGGGCATTCAGTCGGCACCCCAGGAATCTCCGACTCGGGTGTGTTTTCGCGAGTGTACCCAAAGTACTTGAGCCACTTGATTTCTACGGAGCCAAAGCTCCTTTCGCGGATGCAAACTTCCACAATCTCAATCTCTGACCCAGACTCCGGATCCGAGGAGATTTCGATGATTTCCCGGGGCGTCGCGATTTCATGCGGTACGGCATCCTCGGACTCGGAATCCGAAATGATAATGTACTCGACTTCGGGCCCATCACTTATTCCAGGGGAGGACTCATCCGTGGCCAGGTCCTTGGGGCGGCAGGTACGGCGTCCTTAGGGGTGGGCTCACTCACATTATGTGGTACAGGTACTGCGGCGCTGTTCTCCTTCTTCGCATCCTCGGGGGTGCACTCGCGCGATCGCTTTCGTGGGCCGTCACCGTTCTCGATGGTGTCGTCGGTATTGCCGCGGGTCTCCTCGAACGACCGCTTCCTGCCGCTGCCCTGGTCCGGGGCCGATGCGGCGGAGCCCTTGTCGTTGGAGGAATCGATCGAGGTCTCCTTCAGTTGCTTACGGACAGGGCGCTCGTCGGTGTCGGAGGGCGGGGAGCGGGCGCCTCCACTTGTCACTGCCCAAGGAAAGAGCTCGGTCAGCACTTGAATTTGAAGATAAGCGCATAGAGGTTGATATGGTTTATGGGATAACGCATGCAGACACATCAAGAACCTGGAACTTGCCGCCTTGCAGCACTTATAGCCGCCGGCTCAGGGTTGCTCCAGTGCCTTGCCATGACTTCATGCGATATCGGCCAGTGCTCGCACCGACCACCATATAGGATTCATGACCTTGCGCACGAGGCGCATAATGCGGGATAATTCAACACTCACCGTCAGCAGGAGCCTTCTGCTCATCCGACGCGGAGGTCATAGTGAACACTCCGCGAGAGCTGAGAACGTTGGGCGAATTCGGGTGGTAGACACCAGCTGTGAAGCGGGGATAAGAGTAAAAGATGGGGAGGTAGGTGAGCCGTGAGTCAAAGTCGGGGAATTCAGACCAGCCGAATCTCGTCGAAGTCGAGGTCACGGATGACGGGTGTGTGTTGGTTGGGAGGAGAGAGAGTGAAGAAGTGAACCACCGAATATAAGTGTTGTTGTCCCGGTCACCGCTCCGCCCCGCAGTGAATCACCAGGCGATAATCAAAGCTGCCTCCCAGTAGGTCGAGCCTGAACAGGCATTATTGGTTGGAATAACTACCCTGCTTTCTGCCTATAGGATTGCTGCCTCTGATCTATAAGCTAGATAGCCTATTGTTTTATTCATTTCATATTGAACCCAGATAAAGCAGTTCTCGTGAATCATCAGGATCTCAATTCAACCTTACAAGTCAGCGCATAAAGACTGAGATTCGTCAGAGTGAATGAAAGTATAGGCTGTGAGGAATGTCCCAGGTTTGGATGAAGCATAATGCCATTTAGGACATAATCTTACTAGAGGGTTGTGAATCAAACTTTTTATGAGTATATCCATGTTCTCTCCAATCGATTCATACTCCAGGTGGACGAAAACCCTATTTGCGATTGAGATGAATGCGCTTAGGGCTCGCATCCCTACTATGGCTAGAGAACTCCCAAGTCTTGGGTTAGACTGATGATATTGACCTACGGTAATTGGTCATAGTATTCCAGAAATGACTTAAATCATCATTCTGGAACGAAAAAGCAAAACGAGGCGTAAGTGATATCGCAAAAAGAAATATTGGTATTCTGGAAAACATAGCCGCTACAAACAGAAATGTATACACGCGTCGATCGCAATTCACACGGAGAAGGGTCAAGGAAGATCCAGTGGAGTGTAAGCCCAAGGTGATGAAGTGCACAATTTCCTCGCCCAAGACGAGGGCACGGAGATTGTTGCACCTTTAACTAATGAAACAGAGGCACCCGATCGCGATATAGAACACAAACAGTGGGTATACCGCGATACTGACACGGTTGCGCACCACACCCGAGCCACCCAAAATGCTGACACCTGCAGCCAACGACCATGCTACAAGCACGAGGTAGACGGGTATTCTGGCGATTGTCGGGAGGCCCAGCGCGCTTAGGAGCGCGGCAATGACCAGTGGGAAGAGTGTGTAACCGATGATGCAAATTGACTGGAAGAAGGAGCTATAGATTGAGGCGCAAAGGTCAGTATCACACGGAGGAAGCAGAAAATGAACAGCCTGATGCTGGGACACATACATCTTTCCTCCAAGAAGCTTGATCTGCAGAGTAACGGCAGCCTCGCCAATCCAAACAATGCAGAAGACACCCGAGAAGACCAGCGAAGCCTGGTCACCCTTTGCGACAGATAGGAACAAACTCAGAACCAGACAGAAGACAAGCGGGCCCCTAAACAAGCAATTAGTTCCTAGCTCCAATCGACTTTCAAAGTCCGGTTCCCAGATCCAGGCAACATACCAAAGATCCCAGTCGCGCAACCCTTCACTCATGCCACCCTGCAGAACCACATCGGCATCTGGCCAGCGACCCACGATCCCGCGCAGGTTACGACCGAATCCAGATGCCTCGCCTCGCTCAGCAGCACCTGCAATACCTCCTCCACCGCGTTGCAGCATACCGCCCAGCAAGTATTTAGGCCAGAGTACCTGGCGCATCTTTTCCCAGACGGCGAACAGGTCGCGCGATAGAGTCGCCCAAACAGTCTCATCGATGGTATTTTGGGTCGCTCGGCGATCTTCACCAGGAATCGAGGAGGTAAGGTAGTTGCCATAGCCGTCTACGCGGCTGCCTCGGCCAGAGTCGGATGCGATGTTGCCTCGTAGAGGGGCTGTGTCGGACGTGTGTAAGGGATCATCGGCCTCGATGTCTAACAGAGCAAAGTGAATTAGCAAGCTAGAATTCAGAACGCATGGAAGGTGTAATTCCGAGTCGCGGAATGGAAGGCCTACCGTGGTCGGCTTCAATCAGATCATCGTCCAGGAGTGAATCGTCGTCAACCAGGTCGCCATGAGAATGGCCTGGCTGCACGCTGGCCATGGTGTATGAAGTGTTGATTATTTTCTATCGGGAACTGTGTATGTTCACTGTAGGAGCATCGCTTTATGAGCGTGAGTTGGGCGTAGAGACGAAGCAATGTTGATGAATGGTCGAGCTATCCTGGAAAGGCTAGAGTGGCATTACGCCGCGCGGGCTGGCGTCACCGCCCGGAGTATAAGTCGTGTTATTATTAGCAGCCCACATTATTCACTCCAATTTTTAATGATGAAACTTTGTCCATTTTCACGAGACCATATGTACAATATGAGAAGCTGACATATTCCTTGGAAACTACGCTAGCCTTCTTTATATGGCTCCTCCTCTTGATACACATCGTAGTTATACCGACTGCCCTCGTGGTCATCCCGCAGCTCCTTCTGTCCCTTGCCATAAACCTTCTCACGAGCAGTGAGGGGCTCATCCGATTCAGACGGTAAATCCGGATACAGACCGCGCTTTCTCAGTTCTGGGATGACTAAGTCAATCAGGTCCTCAAAGCTGCCTGGCGTGGTGACATAGCCAATATTGAAACCATCCAGATCAGCCTCTCGAATCCACCGCTCCATCTCGTCCGCAACGGTAGTCGGACTACCAATAGCCACTGGTCCAAGACCACCAATGGCAGCCTTCTCAGCAACTACACGGGGTGTCCACTTCGGCACATCTTTGCTAGTCTTGAGCAACGAGTCAAGAAGACTAGTCACTTTGTTCGCCTCGTGCGAATCAGCTTCCGTGATCTCTTGATCCAGAGGGATCTTCGAGATATCGATGCCTGTCCACCCGCTGAAAAGCACCAGCCCACCAACTACCGAGGCATATTTCTTCAGCTCTTCATATTTTTCCCATGCTTCCTCATCAGTTCGTCCCACAATCGGCGTAAAAGTGCCAAAGAACTTGATCGACTGCGGATCCCGACCGTTTGCTGCAGCCAGTTCCCGGATCTTCTGGACTTTAGGACGCAAGACTTCGGGGGAATGAGAGGAGACAAAGATTGCTTCGGCATGGGTTGAAGCGAAGGCTGAGCCTGCTGGTGACGTGCCGGCTTGGAACAAGAATGGTGTTCTCTGCGGCGATGGGTCGACGATGTGGCGCGTGCTCAGGGAATAGAATTTGCCCTGATGATTGATCTCACGGACTTTGTCAGGGTTGACATAGGAGTCTGTCTCGGGGTCTGGCGAAAGCGCATCCGGTGCCCAGCAGCCATTCCATAGTCTGGTTGTGGAAAGAAATGGTTAGTTAGTCTTCTGTCCACTATCCGGAGGGCGTGCCGCATACTTGTAAAGTACCCGAAGATACTCATCTGCTTGGGCATATCGCTGGTCATGCTCAATGGGAGTATCAATGCCAATGGCCTTGAACGCCGCCTTCTTGTACGAAGTAACAATGTTCCAGCCAATTCGGCCATTGGTCAAATGATCCAGAGTAGAAAAGCGTTTCGCGAGTAAGAAAGGCTGCTCGAAGGAAGTTGAAGAAGTGATGCCGAAAGCAAGATTCTTGGTCACAGCGGCCATGGCACTGATAGGCTTTGTCACGCAGTGTCAGTCAGCAATCGTGGCTGATCCTGTTCTTGCAACTTACAATCGTTGGATCCGTGACTGGCCATTGCGCGGCTCGTCGAATGCACTCGTCCAGCTTGCCCTCGTAGGTATCATAGCCCCCAGTAGTATCCGCTAGGAACAAGGCATTAATACCGCCTCGCTCCAACAACTTGGCGAGTTCGATCCAGTATTCGAGTTTGCGCTTCGTAGCCGACTTGTCTTTGGGGTTCTGCTCTTGTCAATATTCGCTTTATTATGTATGAGACGCGAAGACAACCTTCCACTGTCCAGGAGACAAATGTCCCACTGTGGACATATCAAAAGCATTAATCAAGATCTGTTTCTTGCCACTACCATTGGCGGAGCCAATCTGGCCTTGGGATGAACTTGTGTCTCCCATAGTCTCGAGTATTGGCGACCAGTCTACCCGGCTAGGTGATACCAGTTTAGATCAAATTCTACAAATTCCACAAATCTCTCAGTAATTTTCTATAGACAAACAGGTGCTTATGAACAGTTCGGAGAGAAGTCCTGGATTGATCCCCGCACTTCCAAGACAAATTTTGACCATTTGACGCGCATCTCGCGCCATCATTTCTGTCAATGAAATTCGGAAACCCTCCGACAGCTTGATGCGGGAAATGACTCCAATCGGAGGTTTTCAAAACTTTCGGGAGGTGGTAAATTCGCAATCATCTCCACAGAAAGCGCGAGAGACCTCGCCAAATACATTGAGTGCCGTTGCGCCTTGGCCAAGGGTGCTGTGGAACTCATGCTCCCGTCGGCATTGGAGCCCACTAGCTCAATTTTTCTTAGATGGAAGTTATGCATGAGCTTTTGTCTTATGTAGGATGTTCTTCTTATCTTAGTGAGGTGGTAGAATTTCAGTGCGGGCAGGAATCATGTCACCATCAGAGTTGATATGACGTGACGTGTTTGAAATTCCGTACTCGGAGCGAGTGGTATTGTGGTGGACCATCTTTTACACTACGACTATACACATGACTTAAACATAGAATGGGTGACGGCTTTAGGCATGTCGATAGTTTCAATTTCTAACATTGAAATCGGGTAGAGGGGTTCTAGGCCTTGGACACTTGCTTGTAGATAGATAGGCCACATTAGATGACACACACGTGTAAATAGAAGGAACATAATTGACGCTCTAAGTCTTCTGATCATGCTTGCCAATAACATTGGTTTCCTGGGGTCCAGACTCAAGGTTGCTCGAATCATCTGCACTGTCTGACCCAGAGACACTGCCGCCTCTGGCTTTTGTTCTCCTTGAGTAGCATTAGTATATTAGATCAGATAAAAAGTATAGGTGACCAAAGACTCACTCTTCCCTCTTGATAAAGAATTGAACAACATGCGACAGCGTAATCAGACAGATCGCGTTCGCAAGAACGAAAGAGTATCCCTTCGTAAAGCGCGGACCCTCCACCGTCTTAAACACAAGCAAAGGCGTCCAACAAGTCGTCGACTGCGCCACCGTATTGACAATAATAAGTGTCAAAGAACGTTCAACAGGTGAATAGCGCATCTGACTATTTATCCACCCGTATAAGACGCTCGACATAGCGACCGCAGAGTAAGTCGTCATAAAAGCGAACCACAATGCAGACTCGGGGACTTTCCAAATGACCAGGATTGTAAGACCGATGATATTCCAAAGATGAGAGACGGTAATTGCCCAAGCAGGACCAAGGACCAGGTCCGAAGCAAAACACACGAAAAGCGTATAGAAAATACCCAGAGCCGGAGAGATGGCGGCGAGTTCGTTAAGTCGACTTGTCGAGAATCGCTTGAGGCCTTTCAGCCATAGTTGGTAACCACCAGCTGAGGTATTGATACAGGCATTCCAGAAGAATATGTCGACCCAAAGCAGAGCCCAGAACTTCCAGTTGCGACCGACCTTGACGAAGGTGCGCCATGTCAGCGGTTCTTCTTTGATGGTGTGAGAGGCGCGCTCCAGGCGGGTCTTGGCGAGCTGGACATCTTTGTCCTTCAGAATGAGTTTATTCGGCTTATCTGGTGTTCCTGGGAGGATGAAATAGCCTAGGATGGCGACTGGGATGGTGATGATGGCACATATGATGTACATCCATCTCCAACCTGCGAGTCCGTTGACACCGTCTAAACGGCTTGATGCACCGGCTTGGATGAGACTTGCAGTTAGAGTACCCAAAGTGAGGCCGACGTAGAAGCATCCTCCTCGGCGAGCAATTTCATCACTTCGATACCAAGATCCTAGAAGTGGTTAGAGATTGGGGGCTTGGACTGTTGAATATGGCTCTTACCGAAGATATAGTGCATTCCTGGGAAGAAGGCCGCCTGGTTTGTTCGAGTTAGCCAGCCCTGTTCATATTCTCAGCAAAGACTCGTATCGCTACTCACCTCAAACCATCCGACCATAAAGCGATAGGCAGCCAACTCGGCGAAAGAAGTAGCCCGATACTGAACCAATGTGAAGATACCCCATGCAACATCCATGAACGGGATAAGCCACGACATGGGCAGCTTGGTGAACAGATAGGCAAAGGGTAATTGACCGAGCACAGCCCCAATAGTGTACATCGTTTGCAGCTTAACGAGCTCATTCCCATGGAATCCGAGGTCTTCTTTTAGACCAGAAACGTAGGCATTATCTGTGATCTCCCAGTTAGCTGTGCGTTCATGCCCCCAAGACATATCGATCAATTAATCCATACTGATATTCGCCTGGTCGATATACTTCGTCCAATATGCTAAAAATGCATAAGGAACAATCAAAAGGTCGAGCTTAAGGATAAGTCGCCTTTCCTCTTTGGTATCGCTTTCAGCGAACCATTGTAGTTGCCACCATTTTCGTTGTTGCTGACGGACAGTCATTTTCACCACAGCCCTTGCCTCTAGGTCAAGTACCAAAAGCCAAAGGTGTGTGTATGTCAATGAAACAATTAAGATATTTGCATGATCGCAGCGCTAAAGATTAAAATCTATATACGAGATCCTGTCTACTAGTTCGCAAGATGTCACTGCATAAGGCGATGGCGTGACGAAGCCAAGCTAGAAAGTCGGCCAAGCACCGAAGCCCCTCAAATGCGCCGGCAAGAGAACAATGAAGCAGCTCCTTCTAAGATAAGGAAAAGTTTGTACTTTCTGTCAATGCTGCAGCCTTTATCCGCCTGGCAAGTCCTTCGTGTCCCACAGGCGTGGTGGCCAAGGGATATGTCAGAATGTGGAGCGAAGACGTGCTGCAAAACCATCCGCGTCGGCTGGTTTGGCCTTGTGGCGAGACGATGAGGGTCAAAATTTATGTGAACAACCGCAGAGGGAGAAAGAGAGATTAGTACATTATTTATCGGATAAAACTTTCAATAGGCCCATTTCATAGAGGAGACGGATAGGAATATGCTCCTGTATATGTGAGCGAACCAAGACAATCAATAAATCGAATTTGTGATGAAAAGTACTACACAATATATGAAAATTCGTAGACAGCGCTTGATAGCCATGACCTTCAAGTAGAATCCCTCCAGAGAATTCAGATTTAGCTTCATTCTTTTTTGGCTCGCCTAGTCCTAGGAAGTCGGCTTTTGGACTGTGTCTCACTTGTCTGCCTTCCCAACCTTGCTCTCAGGAATCTCCCTGTCGAAGTATGCGAGTGCCACACTCTGAGCATTTTGCTGGTTAATGATGGGACAAACAGAGCAAATTTCTGGGTTCTTTAATTGTCTTCTCATCAGACCATGTTTTTAAGAAGGGTATCAACATAGTCTCGGATCAGCCTCTGTGAGGTGGCTTCTAAAGTGTAGAGCTTATAAACAGTCCGATGCGAGCGTAATATCCTCAATAACATAATGAACGCCAAACTTATACAGCTTGGCATTTGTTAAACAAGCCCTTGAGACAGAGATATACGCTAGAACTTAGAATCCCCGGTTTCCAGAGACGTTGATGTTTGTGATGCAGAATCTAGCTTGCTCGAACAGTATGCACTCTCTGACCTATACACTGCTGCCACTCCTAGGCCAGCATTAATAATCGGGACAGACCAATATTCCACTTTGCTAAGTATTTGCTCGTCCCATTTAATGAAGTAAAGCTGAACATCAAATAATACTACAACGCGAATGCTTCATTCACTAGAGCAGAGAGCACCATGTCCTATGATACGGCCTCTTGATTCAACGGCACTCAACAAGTCATGGACTGCGCCAAAGTATTAGCAATAAGAATCGCCAAAGCACGTTCAACTGGTAGATAGCGGATCGTAATGAGTTTACAGCGACTACATGAATAAACGCGAATACAGATACGGTCTATAGTAATCAGCTAATAGCCAAAGGAGAGCCAGCAAACTATATTAATGCTATTAGAAGCAGAGAATAGGCATTTCAATAGGACTTAGAGGCTCATGATAAAACCACGTTTGGTTTTATGGAAGAGATGCTCTGGCTCTTACGATTTTTTGAACTGTACTTATTGGATATCAAATCGCTCAGCCAGTGCTTTCAATTGCTCCTCTGAAAGAATTCCTTCGAGTACGCATTCTTAAAGATAAGTTAGATGATAGAAAAGTGTCTTTCTCAAACCCAGTAAAGTTTTTTGCCTTACTGAATCGACCTTTTCGATAGTCCCTCCAATCAATAACCTGATTCCTCAAACTTTCGAGATCAGGGAGTACACCGGTGCTTCCAGCGTTTTGATCTATCTGGGCATCAATCAAAGCCAGATCATGGACCATATCTGACGTGCGGCTATAGTTGCCGAGCCGGACTGTCTGTATGATTTCATCAAGGGTTTGGTTCCCCGATTTCAATCGAGGCAAAGTCAGTCTGCCGTTCTCGAGTGACAATTCAGGTGTGAATCCGTGCTCCAAGTGAAACATGAGCGAACTAGTGCAAACGTATCGGACTTGCCGGACAAAACAGGCGAGGGACCATTAACCAGAAGTGGGAGATCTGGAAAGACTAGGTTTGGTTGGCCGCAAGGGCTAGCGGCGCTGAAATCACAATGAATGACCGAAAGACAGTCATCAAAAAGCACATTACCAACCCTTACATCTGCGTGTACAATACCGAGGCTGTGGAGGTGGCGTAGAGCATCGGCAATATCGTGGTACAACCTGATGCGGCTGGCCTGTGTTAATTTCACACCTAGAGGTAGGCGTCGATATTTGCGGAGATATAGTCCCCTCTGGCTGATTGGTATTGGTAGCTTTTATAATGTGGGGATGTGGGTTGTTTTGCTGCAATTGCAAGACGGTTCGCTCATCTTTCAATAAATTGAAAAGAAACAGTGTATCCGAAGCATAATGCCAAAGGTCGCTTCGAGAGGCATCAGTGCTAGGTGGTGCGAAAATTCGACAAGTCTTAAGAACAATTTGGTCTCCATCAGTGTAGACTTGGCCAGACGCTCCGACTCCTAAGGTATCCAAATCATGCTGAGGTTGTAGACGCACCGTGTACGTTTCACATGTTGGGGGGTCTTTTGGCAAGTTGGAAGTGTTATTAGATTCGAGGCCGTCCAGACTTGGGCTTGCAGATGAGATGTTCTCTATGAAAAGGGAGATTATGCAGGAGAAAAAGCCGAAAGGCTGCAATATGAGGTTTAGGAGTGATTGATGTAGGTACGAAAACAGGTTAACTAGGTATGAGAATATGCCGAAGGTGCCCTTGTTGGGGTGAAGGAAAGCAATCAAGGTAAAAAAGGGAGGGCGACAACATTCATATCACATCATCCATCGCTCACATGACTGGATAAGAAAGACAGGAACAGCCAGAGAAATTTGGAGTGGTAAGTATTCGCACGTCCACCAATTACATGCACCCCAGACGCTATATAAATCAAATGCCTAATATACAGTATTATACAAGAGTGCCCAGGGACTACTTCACAGTCCCAATATTTCCAAAAAAGATACACGGAGGTTTAAACCTCAGTCTCTTTCTTCGCAGATTCGGAAGACGATGACACTTCAACCTCATCCGAATTATCTGCCTTCTGGCCCTTGCGCTCAAGAACCTCCTCATCGACAATCTCCAACTGCCGCTCTCTAAAAGCGTTCCGCTGCTCAACGGTAGGATGAACAGAGAAATTACTGAATTTCTTCAAAGTCTCCTTGTCAGAATACGTCCTCAACAGCTTCGACTCCGACTGCAAGATCTTGCGAACATCCTTCGCGACGAAAGGAGTATACTCTGATTTCAATGTCTCGTCAATCACGGTTCTAACTCGAGCCATCACCTTCACGGCCAGAGCACCGGAGATATCGCCAGAGCCATTCTTCAAGGCACCCCAGCGGCTACTCCGGCCCGGTTTTCCTTCCTGCAGGGCCTCGTGGAGCTGGTGGACCTGGGGACGCAAGGCATTGATAGCAGCGGTATGCAAATCAGCTTGTAGCCGCTTACCCAGAACCCTGAGGTCGTTGACCTTGCTGCGGTCTTCTTTGGGCAGGCCTCTTAGATGCAACAGGACGTGTGGAGCTTGGGAGAGATTCTGGACCAATTCCAGATACGATTCGAGTACTCGTGGATCAGGCAGGACCAGAGCTTTGTGCATGATTTCCAACAGCTCGTTGGCATGGAGGAGCACGGAGGCGTTGTTGCGGTCACGGCGACAACAGGCCATGGCAAGATGGAATAACTTCTCATTTGCCAGACCAGCGGGCAATGCTTGGTTTTGCAGAACCTGGATAGCTCTCTTGCTAGCTCGTCCAGCACGAAGGAGACGCAGGTACTGGGCGTAAGCGACCGCATCAGGATCGAAGCGGGTTTCAGACTCGACTGTCAAGTGATCCCAGTATGAATAGCCTGCTGCGAATCCCTGAGGCAGTCTGTGACAGACGTCCTCGATGAAAGTGAGCTCCTTGCTACCAGGTTGGAGATAAGACAGTTCCGCAGTCTTAGGGACGACAGGGTCAAAGATCTTGTCGAAATTCTCGACCTCCTCCTCTCCCTCCTCTTCCAGAGCCTCCTCTTCCACATCAGGCTCTTCTCGGAGGGGCTGATTGTTCTCATCCACGAATGGAACATCATCCGTGCGCTGGGACACGAGTTCCTGCGATCTCCGCAAGAATGCCAGGCGGAACATTGTGAATCGAGAACATTTTGTTGTTTCCGCTGGCTGCTTGGCAAAGATCGGGATTCCCATCGTTTGGTGGTAGAGCGCAAGAACATCGTAATAATCACGCTCACGGGCACCCTCCAGAAGCAAGCTAGCCATGGCGTTCACAACGTGGTTATCGATTTGCAGCTGGTCCTTTGTCCATCGATAAAGAACATCTGCCCAAATCCTCTTGCCCTCCATGACCATCTGGTCTTTGCGCTCCACAATCTTATCCGTATCGTTGGGACTCATCTTGTCGATATCATGGCGCGCCGCATATTGAAGAGCACCTAGAATGATAGTGTAGGTCCTCATATCCGGTGCTTGGGGACCCTCTTCTGGAAGGTCTCCGGCAATGCGCCATAGAGATTCCATATCATTGTGACGGTCACACACCGAGAGCATGGCATTGGTGTGAATAATGCTGGGTTCGACCTCGGAGGTCTTGATCGACTTGTAGATAGACTCTGCCATTCTGACATTAGCGACTGATTTCGGGGCGTCGGCGAGACCCTTGAGCATAAGCGTATATGTCACGGAGGTAGGCATGCGGCCTCGTTTTTTCATCTATTCCATTGAAACAAGCGATATGTTAGCAATGCGACTCTCTTCCTCGACGAGCTGTACCAAGCTTAATGTTTCAAAACACTCACGTCATTATAAAATTTCCAGGCCACTTGGGGGAACCCTCGTTGCATGCAGTAACTGAGAAGATGATTCCAAGCGACATCAGTTCGCTTGCCGTCCTTCTGCGCCTGACGAACCAGAGCCGCCGCCATACCCGGATCACCGCTCTGCAGAATGCGCGCGACCCGATCCGCCAGATCACGAGGATCCTCCAGCCATTTCAGCTCCATGCTGATCGTCTTGCGAGAGTAACTGGCTCCACGGATCTCATCGTTCATCTCGCCATCCTCCGACTTAGACCCAGCAGCGATTGCCATCAATGCGCGCTCTTCCTGTTTCCGCTTCTCCACGTCGACGACCGGCTTGTCGCCACGTAGTTTGCGGCCCCTATTCGCACCATTGCGGTTGAATCTTGCTGGTTTCTCGGAATCTTCAAAGGAGGGTTCAGGCTCGGCTTCGTTATCGGCGGGGATTTCTTCAGGGGCGCCGTTCGCGTTCGAATATGATCGCTGAGCTGGAAGACGGAGCCGAAGTTGAGCGCCAGTGGCTGTGACTCGTTGCCCGACGAGTCCACTGCGCAGAGCTCTGCCCAGCGCTGATCCTGGGATCTTAAACGACATGACCAGACCTTTAATCCAAAACAAAAGGCCGGAGAAGTGGTCAGACTGGATGCTGTTTTTTGGTCAAGTCGCGGAGACCTGCAGCAATTTCTCGGAGATGGACATTACGCTAAGCTACATCGGGGCTAGTATTCAATCCTTATCATTCAGGCATCAATGCTGACAACTCCATTAATGCCTCAGGCTAAATATTCTCAACCACATGGCCCGGCAACACTAAACCTCAAGCAGTTTGGCGCCGTGATGGAGCTGCGGGCCGCTAGAGCATATTTCTATCGCATCCTTACAGCCCCAGACCGTAAGTACATACACACGCCGTACTAGTTCCCGAGGACCTCAACTTCGGTACGCCATCGCCCGGTTCCAGATCTGCATTAGCCCCAGGGCTAGGGTCCTGCATCCTGCACACTGTCGGCCGTGCACATGGCTAAATCTTAAATATATCTGTGCCCTCCATGATATTGCGGCCCACCCACCGCTTCCGCTTATGGGTGCGCCCTAAATCCCCGTCACCCCTAAATCCCCGTCACATTTTTACCATGCGTCTAAAAAAACCATCAAATTAGATAACTAGCCTAAATAAAAAAGATCTCCTCGCTCCAGGGCTACTCTAGCCGATTCGGTAGACCTATCAATATCCTCCTGGGGCCTCTTTGGCATATCCAAACCAGTAGCCTGCTTATACTGCTTCGCAAGCTTCCTCTCCTCCGCAGCAGCCTCTTTCTCCTTTCTAGTCTTGATTGACCGATTCGCATCGCGAACGCTTAGTATACCAGTTTGGCTAAGCGGTTTAACCTGGCGCTTGGTAATTGGGCGCCTCAAGGGCTCCTGAGCGGCCCTAATTCGCGAAACAGTCGCTTCCGCCATCATAAGCCGCTCGTAGATTATCCTGTGGTGATTGTGAAGCATTGCAATATCTCGCTGAACCTTCGGGTCAAAGGTAGCCACCTTCTTTGATATCTTCTTCTGATTCTTCTCTAGCGCTTCAATTGACTTCGGAGGGGTATTCTCCACGCTTGATGATAGTAAATTTGTAGGCTCCGGTGATGGAGTTCGGGGTTCTCCATGAGCGCGAAGATCAGGTGCGTGAAGAGGAGTAAATTCTAGCTGGCTAGCTAGTTTATCCACTATATTTTGGCCGTTGACTGGCCAAATACCACGATCTTTGAAGGATTGCCGAATAATTCGTTGGTTAAATGCCTTCGCTCGTACAGGCCCAATTACCCGTAGAAAATCCGGTTTACCACATGGCTGACCACCCCAGAAAGATAGCTCATTATTCATAAGCCGAAATTGCTGCTTATAGCTCAAAAATGGCTTACCATCAAGTGGCTGACAGAGATGTGTTGAATGAGGTATAAAGCCGAATGGTATAATATCAGCTAACTCGCATATCTCAAGGAATTCGAGGGTAAGATGTGCTCCGTGGCCATCAAAGAGTAGGAAGCGCTTTTCACCCTTTTTTAGACGGTCGGGTGTAGCAGTAGCTGAAATAAAATGATATAGCCATTCAGAAGCAATTTCATCAGAAATCCAGCCATTCGGTGAGGTAGCAGTAAGTGTGTTTAGAGGTAAATCCTCACTATTATGGAACCAGCTCTCCATAAAGACCCCGCCGCTTTTAAAGATAAATAGCGGATCCATTTGCCAGCCGTCAGCAGCAATACATTCGAGTGCAGTGATAGTTTCGCCTCGCTCAGCTTCAGCAAGGTCAGGGCAGTGCAATCTACCATTAATAACCTTACGAGACTGGCCCTGGCCAGGTTGGAAACCACACTCATCGAAGTTATAGACTAGCCTTGCAGGGATATCCTTTAGCAGGGTTGCAAGCTGATCATACCAGAAAGAGAGAGCCCCTGCATCTTCGGCTTGAATGCGCTTTGATTCCTTTAGATTCTGCTTCACTGGAGCGAGGGATAGGTGCTTTGGAAGGCGTGATATAAAGTAGTATGCCCAATTCTTGCCAACCGGCTGCCGACCCGCATCAGCGCGCGTAAGGGCCTGATTTGCCCACGCTTCTATAAGCTTTGCAGTAGGCGGTAGGTTCCAATCGCACATTTTGACTATCCAAGCAGTCAAAGCCTTCTCCTGATGTGATGTAAGCGCATTCTTGCGCGATTCAGTGGTAGAAAAGGGCGATCGGGCCTTCTTGACGCGATCGGCAAGGGTAGTTCGAGACACGCTAAATTCACGCGCAGTTTTAGCGATATTCGGCTTTTTTTGGTGTAGAACGGCTTTACAGGCCTTCTGCAGGCGATCCTCGTCAAAATTGGAGTATTTAGGCATATTGGGTGGTTGGGAAAGGGAGTTGAAATCGAATGGTAAAAATGTGACGGGGATTTAGGGGTGACGGGGATTTAGGGCGCACCCATAAGCGGAAGCGGTGGGTGGGCCGCAATATCATGGAGGGCACAGATACTTGGATAATGCAGATTCGAGGTGATCAACATCTTTCCTGTTTAATCCTAGTGCTTTCTGAGTTTGGTACATACTTTGTGCTTACTGAGACATTAATCTGACACCTCTTTCTAATGTGCGTTTTGCTTGCTTCTGTCCTTTTTGCGAATCATAAGGGCCTTATCATTTTCCTCGTGACTCTACAACTGCCGCTGAAGCATTCTACAAACATGATAATCAGCATGCCTTGGGATATCCTCGGAATCCAGAGACATCAGGTAAGGCTTATCTTTCCGCAGATCCCGAAACACGGCTCCCACATAAGACATACTAACCTGAAAAGTGTAGTTCAAAAATCCAGACTCCAGGAAGGCTGAAACAAAAGTCGTAAACCACCTGCCCGAACAAGGAATCCTCCGTACCTCGCCCTCTCAATACTCGTCGTTTCTTACAGCCACCCCCAGGCCTATCATCACCAACGGTGATTATAAAGCAAACTCAGAACCAGCCCAGCGAGTCATATCCAACATAAAACAGCTCAAATAGCTGTTTAATCTGCAGGGTACAACCCACGTGGTGGTTAGAGCCACTAACCCAAATCAAGTACCAGACCACACTATGCAGGGATCCGAGGACCAAGCCACGGCGTGATACATTTACAGGCAATACTGACTCATATGACCACGCCACTAAGTTCTGTCTGGCGAGTCATGTACTTTCCGACATAAATACGACCTAAACAACTAAACGTCCCAGTGGATACCAGGAAGAGAAAATGAGTACAGAGGTACCACAAATAAGCCAAATACCAGGACAACAAAGAGCTTTAATATAGCTTCCTACAACTTTATCGTCCCTTGAATACCCCAAGAGAGGTGCCTATACGATTAATCCAAGCCCTATCCGCCCTTTTCCGAACCCAACACAAAAGCAAAAAGCAAGAGATTAAAAGAAAATCCAAGAAAAAGCAATACTACCCCTACTGTACCTACCACATCACATAAAGTCCAATCCACATTACCCTACGGCTGCGGAGTACAGGAAGTACCACACTAAACTCAGCCACCCCGTCACACACGTACCTACTTCCTGCAAACCATGCCGAGTCCGGTACTAACTCAAAGTCCAAGCATAAAGCAGCCAGCATAAGCAAAACCAGCCGAGTCCAGCCCAGCCCAGAACCCAACTCAAGGCGCTAACTCAAAATGCACAAGACCCAAGACACAAGAAACCAACCCCAACCCCAAACCCAGAAGTTAGCACCAATGGGTCGATCCAAGCCCTAAAAATCCTATAAAGCGCTAACGGCTAATCTAACTACAACCAAGCCTGCTTAGCTTACTAACTTACCAAGTTCTCCATAAACTAAGTACATACCCGTCAGTAGTTCCGTGACTAGCTTAACCGTTCAACGAGACCTAATTAACTTAACCTTAATACTCAAAATTACTAGTCACAATTAGCGTTATTGTATGACGGGTTCGGAGTTCGGGTTCTGGTACGCGCTAAACTACTCGGCAAGTGGCGACTCTCGGGCCCTGATAACTTAGACTAACGGTTAGTGAGAGTTTGTTTTTGTTTTTTGTTTTCTGGTTGTGGGTGACGTCTGTGGGGTGTTGTGGCTTGGTTGGTTTCGTTTCGAGCTTATGATCTGATTAATCTGGGCTAAGGCTTGGGGAATTTAGCGTGGACTTTGTACCTGGTCCAATAATGTAGTCCTCGTAGTATGGGCTGAATTTACATACTTTGCTTAATAGCTTGGAGAGGTAAATTACTCCATAATATCGAAAATACAAAATGATCAAAATCAGCCACTGATCTCCTACCACGACAAATACACTACAATACCCATACTAAGTCCATCCAGAATCAAGAATAAAGAAAGAATCAACATAATGCACAATACATTTTAGGCCCACAGCCCAGCACCGGATAATGTACGTTAAAGGTAACAGAAACCAATCAAGGAAAAAACAGAGAACAAGGAAAAGAAAGGAAAAAATGTGCAGATAAACACCTGACGCACAAAAAGTGACGTCAATTCCGCAAAACGAGCAAAGATTCCACACATAACAGGCAAAAAACAAGAGAGGCAAAGGCGCAAACAACAAAACCCAACGGACAAACCCTCCATAAGAAAAAAACGGACACACAGCAAGAGCCATTTTCGGAAGAATCCCCACATAATAAACAGGGGTCACGGCCATAAAAAAGGGGAGGCGCAAAGCGGGTGGGGCATAGCACAAGCGTACAAGGAGGCATTCATGCAGCACAGAACGGAAAATTGAGGATCCAAAATGATCGAAATCCCCCAAGAAGAAGGAGAAATCCACCATCCGCCCGGTCCAGGAGTTAGGACTTCATGGGGGGCAAAGATCAGCAATACGGACCTGAAAAGGTCTGCAAGACACAAAAAGACAACAAAAACCAAAGGATAGCACACTCTTTCTTCATGAACAAAGAAGAGAGGCGGATATTCTGCTCTAGATGATCCGTTCCCCTCAACAAGACCGTCGCACATAACTCTAATACAAGAGGCAAAGGAGAAATCGGAATCGGAATCGGAATCGGAATCAGAATTCAAGGGAACCAGCGAGGAGGAAATTGTCGAAAAAAAGCCACTCTTGGAACTGTCTGAATTAAAGTCGCAAGAGGATGGTATCATGGTTTGAGGAACAAATAAGCGGACCACAGACATAGTGATATCCGGAAAAGAAAAGATCCGGCGACGACGTGACAGAAGTCAGACAATGGGATATCGTGATTAAGCAAAAAAGAGAACACAGAGCAGAGAGAAGCAGAGAGAGCAGAGCAGTACAGTTGAAACTGAAAGGAGCAAGGCAAAAGTTGAGGCAGCCACACAACAGCAAGGAGATGGGGATGCAGAGTTCGTCCCAGCGTAGGAGAGGAGAGGGCATGGGAGGCATGGGCTAGACACGGCGAATTATGTAAAAATTATTGCGGGTAGCTGGGCGAGTGCGTCTCTGAAGTAGCCGTAGCGAAAAGTAATCAGCCGACCGATTCCTGCGAGAGAGAAGATGGATGATGGCATGGCGAGGTATTGACCGAAGGGCAGGAAAGTGACAAAGATCCAAACCAGAGAAGAATGTGGAAGAGGACCGGTCATTGGCAGAGAAATACAAGATGGCGACGCTGGCTTTGCTTTTGTTTTGTTTTTACTCACGTTGCTGGTACACGGGACCGCTCTGGTAAGGGGAGTGAGGGTAGTTGGGAGGGTACCCCATCTGTCCGTTGCTCTGGTAGACCATGCCACCGCCAGGACCACCGTATTGGTTGGGGACTTGACCGTCGGCAGGCTGGTAGCCGATGGGAGGCAGCTGAGGGCGAACGCCGCTGGCGTAAGCGGGGGGCTGACCACCTTGAGAGGGGTCAGAAGATCCGGGGGCATCGACTTGACCGGCCTGGGCAGCCTGGGCAGCAGCTCGCTCACGCTCTTCAGCAGCCTTACGCTGAGACTCTTCCTCCTTCTTGCGGGCCTTCCATTCCTTGCGAATCTCCTTGAATTCTAAAGAGGAAGACAAAGTCAGTATATGTGGGTGACAAGACAAAGAGTATAAAGGAAAAGCCCAAAAGAAGTTTCGAGGTGAGGTAGGATGGGGGGTTGATGGGGGACAGTCGACGACGAGGTCGGGTGCGAAGAAAGTGCCCGCTAGTTGGGAAAGGGATAAGTAGGCAAGCTTAGACAAGCTTAACCTCCACGCCGTCGACCACGCTACTGCGGCCCCGCGAAATCTAGTGTAACTCACTAGCGCGTAGCTGCCGGCGCTAACCCAATCCAGCCATTTGCGACAGACCTCGAGATCGCATGACAAACAAGACCTCGGGCAAATCGCCGACGGCGCGAGAACACGGCAACATGCAAAGAAAGAGGGGGATGGTCTCACCTTCGGGGGTACGCTTAGCACCGTGCGACTGCATCGTCACGTGTGCGTTCAAGTGGTTCAGTGTACCATATGCCTTCTCGCAACCGTTCCATCCACACTTGTACATGCGCTCGATTTCCTCGTACCGGCGACGGGGGCGCTTGTGCTGCTGAGCACCGGGAATAGGAACGAAAGAGTAAACCTGTAAAGAAAAGCAAAAAAAAAACGCGTTAGCCACACCAATTCCGCATAGAGTGACGAAACGATCCAGCAAGATCCCAGTTTCACCCATGAAAAGGACAAGCGCTGTTTTTTGACGATCCCTGGGGGAGGAAAAGGAAAGTGGCGACTCTCGACTTTCGACTTCCAGAGTGTGAGTTGCGTAAAGCCCAGAGCGCGTCCAAGACCAACGGCAATGAAAGATACAAAAGAAGCCTTCGAAACCTTGTTTTCCCCCAGGGGAAATCATCAAAAAACATACCTGGCCAGGGCGCGGGCCTGCGGTTGCAGCAGGGGAGGCGGAACCAACCGTAGTAGCAGCCGGGGAGGCATAAGGTCCCGGCAGACCGTGATGTTGCTGTCCATAGCTATGCGGCCAATCCGGGCGCGCGTACATCTGATGAGGAGGGGGTGGGTGGCCCTGGTATTGAGCCATGTCGTGTCCCTGAGGCTGGTAAGGGGAGTAGGGAGGAGGATAGGTGGGGCTGTTGGCCGGGAGCGAGGGATCTAATGGGACAGCCGCGTCAGAGGTGAAGTTGGAGGAGGAGGCAGAATGCAAAGAAGTAAGAGCGGGATCGAGGTCAGGGCTGCGCGAAGTCGCGGCAGGATCCGACACAGGAACGGAGGCAGAAGAATGAGGAGGAGGCATGGATGCAGAAGAAGACTTGGAAGAAGAGGGCAGGAACGGACTTGTTGCTTGAGCCATGCCGGGCGCACCACCGGGTTGAGAGTTGGGAGCGTAGGACTGAGGTGGACGCGGCAGGTAATCCTGGTGGTATGCAGGCGAGCGAGCGGGCGGTGGGTTCAGGCCGTACTCGGGCTGGGGAGTGTTGGAAGAGGAAATATTGGCGGGTCGGGCCTCGGGCTGCGGTGTGTGCGAGTACTGCGGGTTGGGGCGTACTTCAGGTTGCGGGGTGTGAGTGTAGTGAGTTGCGGCAGCGGCAGCAGCAGCAGCAGAGGTCTGGTCTGCAGGATGTTCAGGATGATGATCAGAATGGTTGCCGTGAGAGGAAGATGATGGTGGTTGTGTTGGTGGTGGGTGGTGCGAACCTGACTGTGCGTACTCGGAGGTGGGTCGGTCCATATAAAAGTCGGGGATGCGGCGCGCGCAGGAGAGTTTTTTTTTTTGGCCTTCCGATCCGGATTGGGGGAGGGAGGGGAAAGATTTCCAGGGGGGTAGTAATAGTGTTTGGGATGTTATTTTCCGTGTATTTTATTTTTCACCTGCAGACGCGTTGGCCACCAGCGTGTCAGCGCGGGAGAATTGAGGGGTGTGTGGGTGTTGTTGATGGTGTGTGGGAATTGGGAGGGGAAAGTGTGAGAGTAAGTAAAGAAGTGAAAGTCTAGCCAGTCGAGAGACACAGCGGAAAGAGAGACACAGTAAAGAACCAAATCGACCAGAGAGCAAGAGAGAGGGGGAAGAAAAAGGAAATCGGGGAAATTGACAAGATTCGGGGGCACGTTGCACGCAAGGGACCAAAGAGACTAGACTCGCCACGTTGGAAATCGTGGCTTGCCCGCGCTTCCACCGTTGCTTTGCTCCACGAGACTCGCCTGTATACTTCGAATGTCCGATCTTCGGTCTTGGAAGAAAAAGAAAGAGAAAGAAAAGAGATAACACTTACCACTTCACAAGAGATGTGTGAATATGAAGAACCAGTTGGTCGTCAAAAAGGCTGTAGATCCTCGCCTTTGTGGAGATCTGAACGAAGCCCAGAGACGATCGACGCGTTGTCCAAGAGAAGAGGGTTTAGTTTGGACGGTCGAAGAATGGCTTGCAGGAACAAGCAGGCACCGGCACGGAAAAACACGCGGGTAGGAAAAAGAACAAATAACAAGATTCCTCGAGATACAAAGAGAGAGAAAGCAGAAGTGATAGAGGGGGGGGGTGGACAATAATGAGATCGAGGATTGGAGGATTGGAGGTTTAAGGCGGAGAGGAGGGGAAAGGATAGCGCGAGTAACGATGTCTCGTTTCTTCCTAGTCCTGGTCGGCTCGTACCAGGAAAATAAGGTAACGGGAAATAAAAAGAAACAATAAAAAAAGATGGTTCAAAAGAGCGGGTTAGCAGCAAGCTAGTTAAAAGGGTTAAAAGGTGCAGCAGGGCCTCAAAAAGACCGGGAGTCACCGTAGCTGGACGATTCGGCAAGACCAGTGTACTACTCTCTTCCCTCGTGGGATCCGAGGATGCGGTGGGGAACAACATCCCAGTGGAGCTGGGTAATTTTGGCGCTTTTTTTTACTCTCTTTCTTACGGGATGATTACGAGAAGTTGCATTTTATGTCACCATATTAGGGGGATCAATTGAGAGAGATATGGGGGAATTGAGGGATATCTCGAGATATGAATACAATTTATGCATGAAAGCATGAATCTACGCTACACAGTATACAGATCTTGACATGTATGAAGATGAAATAGAGATCAAACACTATTGCTATGAGGACTAAACTCACTATGATATCCTTGTTTCTCAAATTGGCATAGTAGTTCTTCAATTGGTTCGAATCCCTCCCCCATTTTGTCACCTTCAACCCGAAGCAAGCCTCGTCGAAGTCCTAAGGGTTACGGAGTCCTTCCCGGTCGCAGGCAAAATGCGACCCAGAGAGATGACTGCCACCAAGCCAATCACCAACACCAAAATCACCAAAAATGGAGGTATTCATGCCCCATTGGAATCATGAAATGTACAGATAATAACCAAAATCATAATCCTAATCATAATTACTACTACATTACAATTCCTATTCTCGTTATCATACTCCGTACTCCTTTCCCTATCCATCATATCATATTAATTTTCCATTTTCATTTTCTTTCATCCGTAATTGGAGTTTATATTTTTAATATTATTATTATGCATTATTATTTTCCTTTTTTTTTAATTTCTATTTCACTTTCTGACCGTCGGACCATTCCCTTTTCCACACAATACTCCGAGAAACTGGACGACACGCTGCAAATTCCTGGATTGGCCCCCTTTCCCCTCACCAGGGACCGGCTGAGGGTCTCCCAATTCCCAATTTCCCTCGTCCGCCTGATGAGATGTAATTTTTCTTTCTCTCGTTCTCTCCTTCTGACAAAGCGGATCCCACTGAGGCGGGGGTTGTATGAATAAGGGAAGACAGGGGAGAGAGAAGAACAGTGGCGAACTGATTTGATCAAGAACATGTGGCATACGTATGGATTTGTCTATTAACTTTTTTCTCGGAGCGGTGTTCATTCAATACCATGATCTTCTTTGTCCGGAAGTGTACTGTACCAAGTACCAAGGTAGGTAGGTTTACATACATGTAGATTTACTGATGTGGTCTGTGGATGAGATTAAGCATAGTTACAGGCCACCTTAGTCTCCGTCCAAGACATCTCACTAGTCCATACTCCGTATATTTAACTACACTTAACCAGTCCACTGTTTTGATAAGTGTGAACTCGGTTTAGCCTCCCATCAGACTAGTCTACCCGCAACTCGGGCGCGTCTCTGGCGCGACGAGTAGTGAACCTAGCGTCTGCGCTCCGTGGGTACCAACCAAGATCGCTGTCAGAAGAGCAACGACGGGCAACGGATAGTCCCAGGGGAAGAAAGAAAGAGAGAGAGAGAGAGAGAGAGAGAGAGAAAATAATAAAATAAAATAAAATAAAAGAGAAAAAACAGCATAGTGCCCGTGAGGAGGGGGGTGGGAAAGGAGCCAAGAACCCAAGATTGGTGCAAGGAAATGGCGTGCCCGAGGAATCTTGAGGGGCGCGATGGAAGCGAGACTCAACTAGGACTAGTGGGAACAACCAGGTCCCAGCATTGATCCAACGATGATCCAGTAACTTGATTCAGAGGGATCCGGTGGGTATCTAGTGGCCCACTGGTTACTGGTTAGGCCCGGAGTAGCCCCGAGCTACACCGGAAAGAGGACTAGTGCAAGCCGGGGGAAGCAGAAGCGATGGGAACTCGGGAAGACCAGGGCTAAAAGGGAAGAGGAGACTACAGGGGACGCAATGGCGGGCAGGCCGGTGGAGCAGCTCCGGTGGGTTTTGGTTGGGTTTTTGGGTGGTTACTGGGTTCCTATTCAGGTTTAGTTGAAAAGTCTGCTTGAGAAACTTTGAAAGCCGGGGCGGCTGCAGCCGGTACCTTCTCTTTCTAGGTATGAGATTCTGGGCCACGATGTCGACGGAGTCAGGAAGTATCCTTTTGTGCAAAAGAAGAGGGATACGATCTGGCAATTTTGGGGATCATCGCTTGGGCCATTATCTTCTTTGCAGTCTTCATGAACCTAATAGGTTTGACTTTCTCATACATAATTGCCCTTAACAGGGCATCAATGTGTTGAAATTAATAATAATTATCAACATCGATATCTATGGACCGGACCACCTTTGGGGAAACAAGGAACTGGCTAGGCGATACCCATAGATAGACGTCCCTCATAGGAGGAAAAAAAGCGGTGGTCGGAGATTGGGGGGCCGAGAGTACCAGTACAACTCACAGATGGAGCTTATCCACTACCACCTAGGTAGCCGGTACCTCCCTCGATTCCGAGATGCCGCGAGAGCCAGGAAATTCGCAATCCATGTAGACGAGACGGGGGGTAGAAAGAAGGGGAAGTTGCTTCACGTTGAGTACATGTGTCACTCTTTGCAACATCCCCTTTTGATTCTCATTATCTCAAGCACACTCGAGATATCGATAATCATGTAATTCATAGTATACAAACGGAGTATACGTCCGTTGATTAACTGTCTCCAGTCAGGATCACTGGATCACATCTGATAGACCTAGTCTAATAGTCTAGCGGTAGTAGTCTAACCGTCGAAACGTCCAACAGTCCTCCCCTCCTGTAGGTTAAAGCCGCAGTCAAGAAAAAAACGGGGGGAGATAAGAATGACTCGGTCGGCTCTCGCGTAACCCTGTGTCACGGACGATACACTCAGGAACGCGTCGGTGGAGTCGAAGGAACAACAACACCAAAGTCCCCACTGTCCGTGATCGGAGGCTAGCTAGCCCACGGCCACCTCAAGGCTTCAAGGATGATATGATTCTCATTGCTAGTACTATGATTCAGTCATTCGGCACGTTGTCAGTCCTGTGGACAAAGTAAGAGTACAACCCTGAACGAATACGTGCCTCCTCCCCGTCCTTACGAACGGAGATTTCCGCGATTGCGCTCTCGCCCCCTATTTCTTGCATTAAAAAGATGCACGATGAATGGACAGCGGAGAAGCCTGGGAGGGGAAATCGTTCCCCACTGCAATCATTCGAGCTGGGTCTTTTTTTTCTTTTCTTTGGCCGGATATTTCCAGTTCTGGTCTCGTACACTTGTTGCTCCGTTCTTGATTGATAGAGTGGTACCGTGGGTTTCTCAGCGCCCAATGCTTCAGTCATCATACGATATGCGATACGACTGGGTGAGCTCTGATTAAATGTTTAATTATAGCAATACATTGACAGAATCGTCTAAACCTTGCTGACCCTAAAGGGTAAAAGGGGGGTTGGTTGTCGTGCTTGGTCAGGCCCGTGGAACCGTCTGCTGATGACTGGTGCTTATTGGTCATTGGTAACAATCACGTTTTTCATAAGGTGCCATTCTATTATGTACTTACTCCAGATTTATCCCCTCAGCGGAGTTATCGGTGGCTCTCCGGAGCTTTCAGTAAGTGAGCCGTTCGAGTTGCAACTCTGGTAGGCATTGAGGGTATCTTCTTAACCATGTATACGGATAATTATGTTATATCTAGTAATCTACGGAGGAGATTAGAGGAGGTTCATTCAGGTCCATAGATTCGATCCGGCCTAGTTCTACATCTCACGTGTATACCACTATTTTCCCTGTGGAAATACAAGTTCAAAGTGGAACCTTTTCTGTCATTTTAGATAGGAAAGAAACGGGAATATGGAAACTCATCCAAACTCCAGATGCAGAACTGCTGCAAGTCTTCAACCTCGGGAAAACAGCTCTTCTCTTTTCTCTTTATATGCGCACGATGATTGGCCAATCATGGCGGGCTGGATCTCACCCCCGCGCAGGCGGAACCTGTTCATCCACTGCCGGTGAAGCGAGAAAAAAGCACTCACTCTTCCAGCCAAAGCAAACAATAGGGGGGCCTGGTTTGACACAGGGGGCGCTTACCGATGTCCCTCCACATTCCCGATTTGAAGTTTTGCTTTTGTTTTTTTTACTGTTTCGTCAACATTCATCTAACGGGTATGGGAAGACTTGCGAGCTTCGATTTGTTCAAAGAAAACACCGCAGGTCTAGATGGACAGAGACAAGCTACGGCCGACCTAGCGGAGCGCTGGTCGGTCGGCAATCTAGGCAGACTCCGCTACCTATCGCGTCCGCTCTGTGTGGGACCTCCGCGGAGAGCTCCATGGGAGAGAGACAAGAGAGGAGATCCCGACTGGACCAGGGAAAGAACACGCCCATACTTCGTACAGTTAATACTATAACGCGACTGGGTTACGGGATATCCGGACTCTTAACGCCCGGGATGATCAATATCAAATTCATATAGCATCTCTGCCATTGGACGCCGCAGCCGCAGGTCTCCAGTACGCGGGATACGGAGGTCATGCTAGACTTCGCAACTTGGTTCAACTGGACCTCTGTAACCTCGGACGATCCCTCCGAAGTGGGCTCCAGCATGTCCCCAGTTTTCATGTCCACGCCATGTCCACAGCTGCATGCTGGTTGTCGATCGAATCAGTGCGTTGGCGGCATTGAAAGGCGATGCTTGGCATGGACGGAACCTTTAATCAAAGGTGTATTTGTCCTTTGAGTGGGAATAATCTTTCATAGATTAAGGTAGGCCGGAAGGGGGGAAAGGTTGATCTCACCGTACTCGCATCGCTCAGACAGCCTTCCTGCACTTAGCGAGGCGCTTTCCGCGGCTGTGGCTTATTAGTAGAGATGCATACATAAGGGGGGAGAGGCAAATTAACGAGCAAATAATACGGTACTGTTAATTCGAGAGAAACAACCCCTCCAATTATCAAGTACAAATTCCGACAAGCACGTGCGTGGAAGAATCACAATATGGACTGGTCGAGGCACGGATATACTCCGGAGAAAGCTTGGATGGGGACGATCACGGTCTTGTATCTGCAGTAGGACAGCCGAGTGGGACATAGACGAGGGTCTTAATACTTAGATTGTTATTACTCAGTCTACGCAGTGGAGGTAATCTGTACACGTGTGAACAATTACATTCACTATGGATTCTTGTACTTTGTATGAACAACATAGGTACCAGCCCGTTGGTGAGGTACGCACTAGCAGCAATCTGATATCCTCTAGGCCTTCCTTGCGATGATCCCCCAGTGAAGAGGGAGAAAAGCAACCGCCTAAGCTGTCAGTACTTTTTAGTGGGAACTGGGGTTGATCCCTCGGGTACAACAACACCTGAGCCTCTTGCCGAAGTGTCGTACTCTGTAACTACTCCAAAGACAGTTAGTAATTCAGCTGACTAACTACATACTGCTAGCAATCAGGCCAAATCGGATAGAGACGTGCCCCGTGCTCAGGGAAAGTCCACTGAACTGACCTCTTTCTCCGTGATCCACTCCGTGCAATCTCCGTCCCCACTCGGCCTGTCCACATTGGAACTTTTGAGCTTTGGGGGCCATGGCCAGTGCGGACCCGAAAGTTTTCGATGGGATGCTACGCCAGACATGGTAAGTCTTACCCGCCTAATCCTTCGGCAGATCGTGTTAGACCGCCTCGGAGGAATCATGACGACTCGTGCGCGACGCGGGTCGACCATCCCAGCTGATGATCACGGAACTTATCGATTGTTCCCCCCGGAGCCTCGTTCCCTTCCCGGATTCATTATCCATGTCCACTGTACAGTACAGCACAGCAGAACCATTGCGCGGGTGCGGAGAGTGGCCACCTCCTCGGTTACAGGATGAGGCACGGAATGGGCAAGTGACTCCCAAGGTGGAGATGGGTTAGGTTAGGTTTGGATTGGCATGAGAATACTGTATGCAGATAGATAGTCTGGAGTAGACGTAGAGAAAAAAATATGGAAATAATTTACCCCGTACTCCGTCATAAATATTGAAGTATGTAGTATTGGAACCAATTATCCAAGTCCAGTAGAAACAGAACAAGGATGAGAAACAAGGAAAGGAAAGACAAAAGCAAAAACGTGCAATAATTGTAGCCACTGGGCTAAGTCCTTTCAGTCAAGGATCCGAATCCCGAGAGACAGGGGGTCATAATAGTCCGGGTAAAGTTCAATCCTACTGTAACTTGTTCACACAGCCAGCGGAGTGCATCAATGAGGATAAAGATGATTCAATAATGAATCAAAGCAAAAAACATACGGTCAAAAAAATGGATCAGATGGATGATCACTGGTAATTTCTAGCCGCTGCCAAGCCTCCAAATCATTCGACTTATCCAATATCAATCTCGCCAGGTCCAATTTCCTATATTGCCTGTATGTAGGTCGTTGGTGGAGTTCTGTTACGACCATGTGAAATCCCAGCTCGCCATTTCCAGTTCCCACCCTGTGGCTGCACATTGTAGAGGCAATTGGATCGGGGGCACGTCCCAGCAAATAACCGATCAGTACCTCCGTACTCGGTACGGTGTCGAACAGCCCGATCATAATATTAATGCAAAGTACATGGTACAGTCCCCCCTCGTGATAAGTCCAGATCTAAATGATATTACCCGAATTAGCCTAGCAGGAAGCCATGTTTCCATGCATGTTCTACGGCTGCTCTGTACAGCTGGCCAGCGCAGCCTCGTGTTAGGAAGGAGGTTAAAAGACAACAATCCAAAAGTCAAAATGGTACAAAGTACTTGATACAAGTACATACACAGAGTCTGCATAAAATTACTTCAGTACTGCATGACAGGGGAAACCCGTTACACTACTAGCGCTTCCACTAGTGGCAATCCTGGCGCGGGGTCCGCCGGCCATCCTGGCGGACTGGCCGCTTGATTCATGCAGGCCTTCTCCCAATGCGCACGCTGACTTTCCGAAAAGCCGGGAGACGGGGGATATGAAAACTGGAAATTGGAAATTGGAAAACGACTAGAGTACTGTATGCAAGCCAGTACTGAGGAGGCGGTTATATTCAGTTCTATTTTGGTTCATCTCATATCCGCCCCCTGTCCTTCTGTTAGGTGAGCAGTGTCGAAGATGAGAATATAATCAATACGGTGTAATTTGAATACGTCAACGGCGGCTATGCAGACATATGGAATCGATGTCTTAGACTGTGGTGGACATGCTGCACGTTGCTGAGTCGGGAACCTTTGGGGCGCGTGGTGGTTGCAGGAGAAAGAAAAGCTTTGGAGCCAATGCATGTGCGAATGGCATCCGTTCGGCAGTAGGCGCAGATGTCCGTCTTTTTTCTTCTGTTGTATCAAGTACTTTGCATATGCTCTGTGGGTTCCAAGGGTGTTGACACGCGGTACGGTTTTTGGTGGCGATCGGCGATGCAATGCAGGAGGGCTTGGTTCGAGTGCTCTGTCTGCATCATGCATGTTATTCGACTTGCCTGTGGTCGCTTATCATATCATCATACCTCCCTATCGAGTCAGGGTGCTGGCCTTGTTTTAGAGAAATACTTGATGAGGTGTCAATGACTTTAATTACTGACAGAAATGTGGTATCATGATGATCTCAATCGGGTGTTTGACATGAGGTCTCTTGGCCCCGTACGTTCATGACTCTCGTCGACAACGTGTATACGAACCCTTGCTAGCAACTGAGACCTATCTAAGCAAAAGCAATAGATATATTCCCCCCAACTGTCCCTATTAGCGTGCTCTTTATATTCTACAGTACAATCCATGATGCTGTGAAACCTACTAAGATAGTCGAATCCACTAGCACTAGCATAGCCTCCTAGTGGGACGATTAAGCATAAACATTGACGGATGGGCCACGAACTAGTATCTTGGTGATCTCAGATGAAACGCTAGACGTCATACGGGTCTTGTAACCCTAGTACAGAGTAAATGCCGACGGATCGAGCGATCATGACGCTTAATCCAAGAGAGGTTAGAGACTGTCTTGGTGTTGATGCTTGTTGGCGAATATATATATCACGGGTTCTATTTCACGGTGACGCAGCCACGAACAACCAAATCCTCTTAACCATTCCCTCCATAAGTGTAGCACTTAGGCTGTCTTTCTCTGAGCGATGAAACAAAAATTATTTTCTTCCACTCGAAAAGCATACTTCTTAGACTAAATTGCAAAGGTTTAGTCTACTCGGTACACACGTCGTCTTCCTTTAAGCCATATTTCCCCATACTCCAATGAACCGGACTATTATCCCCCGATGGATGATAGCAACCTATAACCCATACTATACCCAAGCCCTGGGTGCGTCTACGGAGAAGCTCACACAGACATTTATCCTTAAACTTCGGCACGCCATGGCCCACGGAAAAAATTATTCCGTCTTCGTATACAATTACCCCGGACTTGGAAGCGATTGCGGGGTTAAGAACATCAACGTTCCATTCATCCGGGGATGGTAGGTTGTATAAAACTGTATAAATAGAGAATGTACCAAGCAGTGAGAGGGGAAGCCGGGCGAATGAAAGCGAGCAATTAAAAACACATAAGCCAGCAATTATACAATATCGTTTATATTCAATTCTGACTTGCATTGGAACCAGCAACATGCTCTGGACCTCAGAACTTGTCCTAGCTCTTCTCCCCTTTGCTGCCTTCAACGTAGCATCTCCAACGTCGAGACCAAGGGATAAATTCGATTGGTCGTCCAAAAGGTCACTGTTAGTAAATGCCTGTCCCTGATAACTTCATCATCTCCAATGTTTGGAAACATGCCAATAACATCCAATGCAGCATTGCATTCGGTGACTCCTATACCTACGTCCAGGGAACCCATGGACACCAGAACTACAGCTTCATCGGCGATCAATTGGACTTTTCATATGATGCACAGACCCTGCTATCAAACAAGATTGTGCAAAATCAAGTCAGTAACCACCATCCCAGTTCAAATATCGTATATCATCCGCAAAGCAGAAGCAATATCTAACACCATATCCAGACTGCAACTGCAGAGGGAGGGCCCAACTGGGTCGAATACCTCACAAAATGCGGTCTCAAGCCAGGCATGACATCGCCGAGAACCTGCTCAAAGCAGCTCTGGGACTTTGCATTTGCGGGAGCAGACATTTCAACAGAATAGTACGTATGCCCGCCTTCCAAATATCCCAACACATCCAATCACTCCTCAAAACATACAAGTCGAGACATACTAACGCTTCACCTCCTATACACAGCACCCCCCTCCACCATAACTACACCGTCTCCCTCGTCAACCAAATCACCCAATTCAAAACCTACGCCGCTCCAGTCCTCCAAACCTTCCTCCCACCCTCCAAATCCCTAATCGCAATCTGGATCGGCATCAACGACGTCGGCGATAGTTCCAAATACACCGTAGATTTCCCAACATTCTACGGCAATCTTACCCGCACACTATTCACCTCCGTAAACGAACTCTACGATCTAGGCTACAGGTCCTATCTTCTCATGAACCTGCCTCCGCTAGACCGTACGCCGGGAAATCAAGCCACGAGCACACCGCATCCTAACGCGACGCAGGTAGCATGGTACAATGATGCACTTGTGACAAAGGCAGAGCTGTTCGGGAAGGAGAAGGGGGATGTGGAAGTGCGGGTGTTCGATGCGCATGCGCGGTTGAGCGCGATGCTGGATGAGCCGGCTAAGTATGGGATTGTGAATACGACTAATTTCTGTGCTGGATATAATCAGCCGGATATTGATACTGATTACAAGGCGTATGGATGTCCTACATCATTGGACACGTACTTCTGGTTTAATTCGGGGCATATGACGAGCCACGTGCATCGTATTTTGGCAGAGGAGCTCGAAGATTGGTTGAAGGAGTAAGTTGGTAAACTTGAAAGACTGGGCAATGACTACATCATGTCTAAGGTGGATACCGTGTTTCTTCTATGAAGACAATTTTTCTGGAGGGAGTAACAATAAAATATTTGGTTATCCAATATAATCTGCACTAACACATTGGCATGTTCAGCGGAGCAGTTCATCGAGACAGGAAGAAAGAGACACTTTTATGAATGATCTGGTATGAATTGGCCTGGAAAGGTCCAAGCTAGAAAACTTTGCTGCGAGCTGTAAACGAAGATCCGGGAGGAGCTCGTCGACAGAGCAGAAAATCGACACCGATAGGAATCATGAAGAGCTGTCTATGACATAGAAAAATAACGCCGTCCGAACCGAATTACGCAGGGAAATCGAGAAACAAGAACATAAGAAGTCTACCATGGACGCAGGGGCGCCAGCTCCACGTGTACCGCACGGGAGCGGCATGGACACGGAGAGGGCGTCTTTTTTGTTGTTCGTTTACCAACGACGGGCACCGCCGAGGGGAGCAGCGTTAGAGGCAGTGAAGCTGTTGCCGCCGCCGCCGCCACCGCGGCCACGGCCACCCCAACCACCACGGCCACGACCACCCCAGCGGCCACCACCGCCGCCACCACCGCTGTAGCGAACCATCTCGGCGAGACGGGGGTCAATCTGCTGCTTGGCCTCAGAGAGAATGGTGACCAAGTCGCGAGCCTGCTTAGAGTCTGCGAGGAGGAAAAATGGTTAGATATCTTGTAGAAGCAGGCAAATGGAAGAAGGGTGTTCGACACAATAAACTTACTTTCAGTGGTGAAGAAGGTAATGGCGGTACCGTTGGCACCAGCACGGCCAGTACGACCAATACGGTGAACATAGTCCTCCGAGTTGTTAGGGTAGTCGTAGTTCAGGACATGGGTAATGTCGCGCACATCTTTTCAAATATTGGGTTAGCAAATAGAAACCATTAGTTGGGGGGAAAGCAATCGTGGCCACAGGAAGACCCCTTTTTTCACAGTCGTGCAGGACGTGGATGCATCATCACTGCTCTCGGATCGGAGCTTCTTGGAAGAAGGTCCCCGGGGGAAGCAAGTCCATGAGATGGCGGTAAAATCGTGGTCCTAAGAGAAACCTTGGAAATGCAGCTTTTTTTGAAACAGATCAAGAACAACGCTGAGAGAAAGGGACTCCAACTCGCTTACGAGTTTCAGCAACAAAGGAGTCGGAGAAATCCTGTCAGACCTGCTTTCTGAGACACTGCACCGTGAGTCCAAGGTCCTCTCTGGTCAAGAGGAACCATTTGAGATGACCCGAGTTTCCGCCTGGACGAAGTCGTGTTTATACCAACATGCTTCGGGAGAGAGTTGAGCACCGTGCCGTTGTGTTCTTCAACATCAACACGGGTGAGTGGTTTCAAGGGCCCCTTCAGGAGGGGATCACAATAGGGGAGGGGGGAGGGGAAATGGGGTTGCAATTTGTTCATACCGATACCACGGGAAGCCACATCGGTGGCCACCATGATGGGGCTCTTGCCCTGCTTGAATTCGTTGAGGACCCAGTCACGCTCTTGCTGTTGCTTGTCACCGTGAATAGCTGGAAAAGAATTGTTAGTACAAGGAACAACGAGTAAGGGTTGAAGAAGGGATCACATACAGAGCGCGGGCCATCCGTCCTGGCGGAGGAAGCGAGTGATTTCGTCGGCAATACGCTTGGTACCAGTGAAGATGAGAATCTTGTTGCCGCGGTCCTCCATGATCTTCTCCATGTGCTTGATCATGCGGTCACGCTTCTCAAAGTCGGACATCACCTCGACGATTTGAGTGATGCGGTGGTTGGCGGACAGATCCAAGGAACCAATGTTGACCTGGATGTAGTCGTTCAGGAAGTCCTTAGCTAGCTGACGAACCTCCTTGGGCCAAGTAGCAGACCACATGCAGGTCTGACGGTCAGGGCGAATCTGGCCAATGATCTTGCGAATTTGGGGCTCGAAACCCATGTCAAGCATGCGGTCAGCCTCGTCGAGGACGAGGTAGGTAACACGGCGGAGGTTGGTGCGGCCAGCCTCGAGCATGTCGATCAGACGACCGGGTGTAGCAATGCAGACCTCGACACCACGGGACAAGTCGCGAATTTGAGGACCCTTGGGGACACCACCGTAGACACAGGTGTTGCGAATGCGAGAGGACTTGCCGAACTTGCTGATCTCGGTCTGAATCTGGACAGCCAGCTCACGAGTAGGAGCGAGGATGAGGACGATGGGACCATCACCAGGGGCAAGGAGAGGCTGAGCGTTGATGTGAACAATAGCGGGCAGACAGTAAGACAGAGTCTTTCCGGAACCGGTCTCGGCAATACCGACAACGTCACGTCCGGAGAGAGCCATGGGCCAACCCTGAGACTGAATGGAAGTGGGACGCTCGAAGCCCTGGGCTTTAACCTCGGACAGAACGTAGGCAGGGAAACCAGCCTCATCGAAGGTCTCGACGGGGCGAGGGACACCACGGCCAGTGACGGCCATCTCGTGCTTCTTGCGGAAAGCCTCAACCTCGGCATCGGAGCGGGCAGAGACATCGGGGTGCTCCTTGTAGAAGGACTTCTCGAACTTGGGGAGAGTGTTCAAGTCCCAGTCCTGGGTCTTGAGGCCAGCACCGAGATTGGACATACGGTCACCGCCAGCTCCGCCAGCTCCGCCATAACCACCACCGCCGCCGCCGTAGCCGCCGCGACCACCACCACCGTAGCCACCAGAACCACCGCCGGAGTAACCGCCGCCGTTGGAGTAGCCACCACCGTTGGAGTAGCCGTTGTCGCCGCCACGGGAGCTGTATGAGTAAAGTAAGTTAGCAAAAGATCCATATTGATGCAAGGTGATGAGAAAAAGTTTGCGTAGTCAAGGGGATGTGGACGTGGAAGTGGCAAGGCTCAGAATCGTCGATTTTCAGCCCAACAGCGACCGATAAGCATCGCGCTGAACTCGAAAAACAGACGAGACACGTCCAAAGCCTCCACAAGTCGTAGAGAGACAAAACCAAGGCGCATAGGATCATGATGCGAGCTTCGAGAGTCCGAATATGAAGCAAAACAACTTACCGATAGGAGTCGCCACCACGGGAGTTTCCACCACCGTAAGACATGATGGATGTGCGTGTTTTTTTTTTGTTGCGGAAGAGATGAGAGGATGTAGGAGTGAAGAGGGTTGATGGAGGGGAGAGAAGAGAAAGAAGAGGATAGGTGGGTGATAAAAGATGAGTTCGTGGAGAACTTAAGGAAGGAACGAAAAAAAGTCGTCGCCAGGGGAGCGGCGAAAAAAATAATATTGCCAGGAGGCAAAAAAAAAACGTTACTCCTTTCGGACTAGTAATCACGTGATAAGAGTGCTTACAATACATGTAATCAGAAGTAATCTAGATATGACCTAACACATACCTATCTTATAATGCACGTGATAATATCGTAAGAAAATTGCACGTAATGCTGTATCAAAGATGTAATCATCATTACCTGACCCATGTCTACGCTTACACACGTGATTGGCCTAGACTGATTTCCGTGGTTCGACACGAAATTATTCTTTAAATTTTCAAGATCGGGCGAATGCCGGATACCCCGATGGAAGGAATGTGGGAAAAGTTAGAATAAAATCTCTGTTTCAGTGTTTGGATTGACCTTGATTCCTATAGATTTTAGCCGGCTATCTGATCCGTTCAATACTTCTGGTCGCTCAGCCCCATGTCCCAGAAACTGATTTCCAGCTCGGTAGCCCGCATGAAAATCCGAATTAATTCCTCCAGGCGACTGGGCGATACCTTTTGCACGTGGTTCTCCAATAAAGCTATCAAAGAGGAGAGGGTTATTCAGATATATTCCCATAGAATGAAGGCAGACTCTCTTACCTGATCCGAGGCGAACAGCTTCTGTATAGTCGTCTGCGACATAGTTCTCAATCCATTTCCAATACTGGTTGCCTTGACGGAGAGTGTTTTCGTCAGAGTGCAATCGTCTAGCAATTGTACCGTAGCCGATCAAACAGGGAGCCAGAGCCATCTGAAGGGCAAGCCAATCCTCCGATTGGCCCACGTCAAGAATGTATCGGCTGTATGCAGTGCAAGCTGTTTATGAAAGAGAGCAAGATCAGAAAACTCATGCCAATAACCGATGGAACAAACGCAAGTCTCTTACCGATCGTTTCTGGAGAAGCTTCCATCTCCTGCTTCGAAAGACCAAAGGAAGCACAGTAGTCAATGTGAAGGGCCATCTCTCGCTGAATGTGCAGAACAATTTGCGCCGACTGGAACACATTAGTTAGATGGGTATATCACACATGAACAGAGGTGTACTAACTGCTGCTATTGAGTCCATTTCGGAAGACTTGTACGCAGCAAGGGCATTGCTGCGGGCAAATTGGACCTGTGATTTGATCTATCAATATTGCTGGATTGACATGCATGTCTCGGAGAGGAAGTCATACCAGGTAGAGGTAATCTTGGACAAGATATTCTTTGAATCGCTCCACAGGAAGTGTACCTTGTCCCATACCTTCAACAAAGTCGTGCTTGATGAACTTTTCCCACGCACCCTGGACATCTGGACGGTCCATGATGTACTCAAGGAAACGACCACTGTAAAGATGATCAGCAAAGCGTTCGAAGCCAGGAATTTTGGATTCATGTCTTACGGTGCAAATGGCATAGTATAAATTGAGTGGAAATGGTTGATTGGCCCACTGCCCTTACCCAAGTCCACGCTGGTCCTGATACCTGCCTCGACGAACCGCACGGCACTGCGAACGGCTCGTACCATGTCCTTACCCATGGCTAGGTTGGCAGAGATTGCTGAAGCAAGGGAGCAACCAGTCCCATGTGTGTTTTTTGATACCAGATAGTCTGTCTCGAACAAAGTTGTTGTTGAAGTCTCGCTATCATATAGGACATCGATCACAGTAGTCGACTCCTCTGGGCTCTTTGCAACCTTGTGGTCCTTGGTAAGCGGAAGATGACCTCCTTTCAGGAGGACTGCTTTGGGGCCTAGGGAGCAAATTCGCCTGGCCAGATCAATCATTTCACTGATATCTGCGGGTTCAGGAACCTCGGATCCAGAATCTTTGATGAGGAGTTGAGCCTCGGGAATATTGGGAGTCAGAACAGTAGTCATGGGGAGCAATTTGAATCGAAGCCCTTCAACAGCTTTCTCTGGGAGAAGTTGAGATCCACTGGTTGAAACCATCACCTATGCAATCATTAGAATTGGCAATGTCAAATACTGGGCGTTGTTATTATTCACCGGGTCAAGCACAATGGCGGGAACTTTGTGAGCTTGTAAGGTCTCGGCGATGACATCAATCGTCTCCGCAGACGAGAGCATTCCTTAGAAAAGTCAGCAAAGAGCCGCAAATATCGAAGATTCTTCAATATCACTTACCCAACTTCACTACATCTGCGCCAACATCTTCCAGTCCTGCGTTGATCTGCTTTCTCACGAACTCTGGTGGGACGACGAAGATGTCTTGCACGCCCAGTGTGTTCTGCGCAGTCAACCCCGTAGTAGCTGTCAGAGCATAACAGCCATGGGCAGCTAGAACCCTTTGATCTGCCTCCAAGCCACTATCGCCTGAATTAGCCTCTCTCTAGTGGTAGTTCGATGAGTGTATATGCCCGGATGGCTAGGAAAGGACTTGGCAAGAATGGGCTGAATCCGTTTCGGAGGGTAATGAGTACCAGGAAGGCCAACTTACGCGCCACCAGAGCTGTCGGAGCCTGCAATTACTAGGACCCGCTTGACAGACATGATTCTAACAGCCAATCGGGCAAGAAGCTGGATTTGTTGAAGGATGAAGGTCAAGAGAGGTGGGGGATTGGCGGGCAAAAATGCGATAAGAGCGATAAGCCGAAATCGGTCGTCTGCACGTTTTGCCTTCTGTTTTTTTTTTTTTGCGGTCGGATCCTCACGCTTAGATGTGGAAACCTTAGCAAAAACAACACTCTTTTCCTCGAGGATCTACTTGCCTTCATGGAATACATCCGAACCATGATCATTCTATTTCGGGCTGCCAATTATTGTTGGAGGCATGCATACGATCGATCGGCTCTGTGCATTCCCACGGTGGATTATTGTTTACATCACGATGTCCCACGTAAACTCGATCAGAGGTGTTCTATTAGCTGGAGGATGATAACAGTTTGTCGAGTGCTCATTAGCTTTGAGTAGAGAACTTCAAGCTACCTCTAAGGCTTCCTATAGTCAAGTGACTTTTAGAAGCCTGTCTATAGGTTCTTTCATATGTCTACGGATAAATATTGTTTTCATGTCCCAACATCTGGATCGGTGGACGGACAACTCACTTGTGTTATTAATTAAAGCCATGCTAAGGCATGATAGGATGTATGCGGATGCATGAAGGCTTATGCCGGCTGTACTTCCATCGACAATCTGGGTCGCCCTCTCCCTATACCAAGATTACCTTCCTGGACCTATCACGTTGCATATCCGCCCTCACTACTCGTGTACCTAGATCCCTGCACCGTAGCACCAGCAAATGATCACATGCATGTTCATCTAAGCTTTCTGGGAAGCCTTCTGCGATCGAGTGCGCCGCAGCTGCAAGTGAGGGCGGTAAGGTTTGAATCAAGGCCAGATCTCAAATCTTGTGATCGTTTCTTTGAGATCTAACCACGAGGATACTGTGAAAGCAATAATTGTCTTTGTTAGTTTCTTTGACTGCGCATTCGGTAAAAGTTGCCCATGACTCAGGTCGCAATCTTGGAAGACAAGGAGCGAGATTCGTCGAAATCAAATTGGGCTTAGCAGCCGAACAAGACAGAGATTAAAGAGTAAGTAGAATAAAACGAAGCAGTAAAAATGCCTATCACATTGTGGCCGACGTCCGATGATTCGATAATTGGGACGCCTGACTATAAGAGCCTATTTAGCGTGTACCAAATGTCCAGCAACCCTTGGCGCTTCCCTTCTGTTGTAGTGCTCACCCTCTTGCCGCTTTTGCTCACAGAGTAGAGTTCAGCACGCTCCTGATACTCATTGAATCTGACCTGCCGAGCATCCGGTTCTTTTACTAGGCCTGTCTAGAGAGTACCGGTAGTGACCTGAGTGAGTGACCTGAGCAAGCGAGCTTAATAAAATGCGACACGCTAGCTACTGTCACCTACCAAATAACTCAAGGTCTTTTATGGGCTTGGAATCATCTTATTCTCACTATATTAAGCGGATAACAGGAATATAAGATCTCATGTCCGCCTATATCAAGAAAAGTACTCCCGGGAGACGATCTTTCGGGGAGGTATTCTAGCCTGTGCGGGCAACCGCATGATACACCCATACTAAGACTATATCCGCAGTTACCTGATATGCTCGTTGCAGAAATCCAGAATTGGCTGGATATATGTATCCCATCCCGGCACATCAGAGCCCTACATCATTAATCAGCGCATATACTACCATGATGCCTACGCCGGAGGCTACTCACGGTATATTTGTGATCGAAAACATGATCTTCATTAGGCTCGTAGCATTCGACGACCGGTACATTCATCGCTTTGAGGCGATTTGCCATTGCCTGGCTTTGTGCGACCGGAGCAGCCTTATCAGCCACGCCGTGTAGGAAAGCTGTGGGCGGATACCATGTCTTTGTCTCGAGAAGCGGAGATGGTGACATAGATAGCAAAAATGTAGCCAGGTCTTCTTCATCCGCGAATCGCTCAGCATGTAGCGAGCCTAGGCGTACAGATCTGACAAAAGAACCGACACGAGCAGCTATGTCAGATCGCCACTGGAGAAGCTCCGACTGAAGTCGTATCCGACGGGTGAAGCGGACGTCGGTCTTCCAGCATCTACTCAACACCTGCTCGGACGTAGTCTTGTTCTCATCAGCCCATAGTGCATCTGTCAAGACATTGGATTTATCTCGGTCTTTTAGAAATTCCTCCAGCTCAGCATCAGAGAACTCGCCAACCCATGGTGGCGTGACTCCAGAGTTCTCGGGAACCGGCGCTAGGATGGGCCACGCCGCTGCTGGATCAAGTATTCCATAAACGAGGATGACAGCCTTTGGTGGTGGTGATAGATGGTGTCCCATGAGTCCAGCCAGAAGAGTGCCGCCTGACTCGCCGCAGAGGATCAACTGGCTCACGTCTACCTTGTCTGTGCCAAGTATGGAAGGTAGATTGGCTCGGCACCAGCTCACGGCATCCATAGAATCCTGCAGTTGCATTTCATAGCTTGCTTGCGGACCGAGCCGGTAGTTGTGTGAGACGATATGGTATCCTCGCTGTCGAAAGCCTGGTTCCATCCATGGGAGCGGCGCGAAGTGGTTTCCTGCGAACCACCCGCCACCGTGGGTGTAAAAGACAACTGGAGCTGGCTCATGAACGGGGGGATCAGCGGGCCAGATTCGTACAGCAAGCTCTACGCCACTGTCTGTCTTGAACGAGTGATCGGAGAAGCCTGAGGGGCATTTGCGAGTTCCATATTCCGCGGCGTCGAGAATTGCCTGATTGTCACTCATTGCCAGAGCTTTGAACGCAGTCCTCTCTTTTCAAAGCTGATATGTCCTGATATTGTATCTCATTAATCTTGGTGGGGTTGTAAGTACGCTCACTTTGGTGGTACTTTATAGGGAGTGGGAGGAGGCGCAGCTAATTTTTGCCGGCCGGTTAATTTCCCAACGATAATGCCCCAATGATAAACCCATCATTCTCTTGACCATAATTATGAGAAATGCACAGACCTACGCTTGGGTTGGATGAGGGGTTGTCATTCAGCCAATCTTCTCGGACTCCTTCCATGTCGTCCCCATCCCCGCATCTAACTCTGAAACGCCGAGTTCGTTAAATGGTTAGTGACGGTTTCCCCGCCCGCAACGATTTTTGCCCACGTTGAGTGCAAGTGGAACACGGCATTAAAATTGAATTTGATTATATACCAATTTAATCAGCTCCAGCTCAGTCACGTCATACCTCCTCCGGAAATGTTGGCCGTGAAGTTCTGGACTGAGTGAATCGTACCCGAACCGCCGGAGCTGACAGTACTTAAAGCTAAGTAAAGCTAAGGTATGGATAGCGAGTGATGTCTTATATAATGCAATCTTCGTTTTGCACTTGTTTTCGAAGCTCGAAAATACTCAAACCTCCGACTTATCGCTTCTATGATAATAACCTGGTAGAGCAACGGAATATGAAGCTTCTGACCCACTGGATCATGAATCCTAGCACCGAAGCGTCCAGTATAGTCAGCGATTTGATTTTCAAATCTCGATTGAAATTGAGCAGCCCAAAAAAAAAGAAATTCTTGCTATGGCCCATGTCTTGTGCGCATGTGAGCTGGTTTCCGGCTTTTAGTCCCAAGACGTGGAATTAAGCTTCGGATACAGGGATGTATTATCCATAATCCAACCGGGACTCAAACAATAATAGAGGAAGACCCCACAACTACTATTATCGCACTGATTGTCTAAGAATAATATATGGCCCTAGGGTGTTTGGCATATTCTAGGGTGGGCTAGAAGAAAACAAGATAGCTTCCTGATTGGTGGACAATAACTAATTATTAGTATTGGGTGCATACATACCTACAAGCAGGCACTGAGTGATCACTTGACTGGATGGACTATGATAGACGAGATCACCGAGAACCTCATGAGCCGGTGCTGACAATTACTCAGGGAGCCTGAGCCTGATCTCCGTAATATGTAAAAGCAGCGGCAATCGCTTCCATTATCCCATGTATATGCATAGTCACATATGCAGCTAAAGCCGGGACTAGCACAAACTTATTTTCCTTTGTTTGAGCGGGGTCTCGAGGCCTGTGCATTCAGCAATGGTTCGCATTCTGGTTCTCGAAAAGAAGAGAAGGTTTGGATATAGATACAGAAATTTGACTCCTTCAGTAAATGCAAAGAACCTATGACTTTTTCAACCAGGGCTATCCGTGATCGCTCGTTCAAGATCTACAGTTCGTGCTACACAGAGTGGGCCAAAAAAGGCAATGAGCCGCCATGGCCACACTAATGCGGCTAGCGAGATAGTATCTGTAACCTAAAAGCCAACCAGTAATTGAGGGTTTCTCATGTGTATTAAATCCTGGCCAGGGTCCGGAAGGATTCCCACTGGGCATATAGATTGAGGGGCCCTCGCTAAGGCGCAACTAGAAAGCCGGAAACAAACCCATGACACCACTTGGCGACATAATAATGGCTTGAATAGCCGTTCATGCCTCGGACTGCCATGTAACGATGACGACCCACTGGCTAGATTGGGCCAATGAAGCCGGCCATCTTAGATCAATTCTCCCAACGAGGCTATGCCGCTATACCATCTGTTGGACGCCCGTGCACCGTAGAGCTTAGGTATTTATATAGCTCAGAGCCCATAGAATTGACATGATTTGAACGTTCTGTCCATTGATGGGTCTGTCTGTTCAGGGCCCACAAGTTTTCCATTTCTTCCAGGAGAAACATTAAACACAAGTTCTCATTTGCCTATGATTACCTTGCCTTCTTACGCCTTCGAGTTCTGACCTATGGCCCGCCTCAGAATGTTTCTTCATGAGTTGCTGCTGTTACTGCTGCTCCAAGTTACTCTTATAGATGCAGTTCATCTTTGCCCTCTCCTTGGACCAAGCTGGCCTGCTCCCACAGGGCTCTCCAGCGACGCCACAGTCCAGGCGGCACTGAAAAACATCACTCAAACCCTTCAGGATGTTAGCAATGCAGGAAAATTCTCTGGGGCATCTTTGTCCTTGGAAATCTTCGACACAAGTAGTTCCGATGCATTGCTCACGTACGCTTATACAGCCAAGGAAATTAATACCACCCTTGGCGTGAGCAAGGTCGATGAGAACACTGTTTTCCGCATTGGCAGCACGTCTAAGATGTTCCCGATGTTTTTGATTCTGATCCAGAGCGGTTTCAAGACTCTGCAAGACCCGATTTCAAAGTATATCCCAGAGATCAAAGCGGCTGCTGCTGATATTCAGCGGAATTCCACGAAAAGAAACAACGGGAATGACTATACCAACTGGGATGATATCACAGTTGGAGAGCTAGCGAGTCACTTGGCGGGTATTGCTAGAGATTGTGAGTATTTATATCAATTTTCAGACTTCTAGTTGAGTTAACCTCGCCTAGACGGTGTTCTCGATCTTGCTGAGCAGGCTCCGTTGCTTCAGTCGTTGGGATTTCCTACTCTTTCTTCCGCGCAGGTTCCACCTTGTGGTGTTCCAAACCCTTGTAGCAGAAAGCGTGAGTCAAGAATCTTCCTAGAATCCTTGGCCCCTACTAATCTGTATCTCGCTAGAATTTTTTGATGGGCTGTTTCAGTCTCATCCTATTGTTCCTCCGTCATCTACTCCAATCTACTCCAATGCAGCTTTTCAGATCCTCGGATACGTTGTGGAGGCCCTTGCGGGCGGCGAAGACTTTGAAAAGGTTCTGAAACACAAAATAACCAAGCCGCTCAACATGGCTCACACCTTCTATACTACGCCCAGTTCATCTCTTGGTGTGATTCCTAGCTACCAAGGTGAATATTGGTGGGATTTCGATATTGGTGAAGAGGCACCGTAGGTAGGTCTCATACCCGACTCTGGTCATTGAGCTCACATTTTCATAGCGCCGGTGGTATCTTCTCATCCGCAAAGGATATGTCGACTTTTGGTCGCGCCATTCTCAACAGCACTCTTCTCCCTCGATCCACCACAAGACGATGGTTGAAACCACTCACGCATACTTCATCCCTTGATTACGCCGTTGGCGCGCCTTGGGAGATTCTATCATTCGGCAATGAGCGCCCGATTGATCTCTATACCAAATCTGGAGATATTGGCACATACTCCTGTGTCCTATCTCTGGACCCGGACCATAACGCTGGCTTCGTGCTTCTCGGCGCTGGAAATAGCACCCACGTATCTCTAGCTCTCGCGTCAGATCTCGTCGCCGAGAGTCTGCTACCTGCACTTGAACAAGCAGCAAAGAACCAAGCACACGCCCGTTTTGCGGGTACATATGCACTGGGTACAGGGAATTCCTCCATTACTATCACCACCGACGACGGACCCGCTCTGGTCGTCACAAGCTGGGTCAACAATGGCACTAATATGTTGCAAAGCTATATGGCTTTGAATGGGATTACTGATCCTTCCATGCTTGATATTCGTTTGTATCCCACGGGCCTAGAAAGTCCAGGGCAACTTTCATTCCGGGCTGTGATCCCACCTCCACTACCATCTGGTGTTGGGCCATTTAGCTCATCTTGTATTTCCTGGGTGACTCTAGATTCACGGGTTTATGGCAATGTGGGAATTGATGAGTTTGTGTTCAATTTGGATGGCAAGGGCAATGTAGTCAGTGTGTCGCCGAGGGTGTTGCGTACCGTTCTGTCGAATGTGAACTAGTTTAAGTTATTGACATGCTGGATTATTGGACTTTGCGATGCACTTTCTTGTACAACCTATTTTCGAAGTTGATGGGAGGATTTTTTGCTTGAGCAAACTTCTATTCGATGTTCATATGTTTATGAGAACTGGTTCTAGGAATTCTATCTATCTTCAATCTAATTTTTCGAGCCTCCCAGCAGCGCCTCGGGAATCGCGAAACTCATATCAAGCCCCTTCGCCAAGTAGTAAATCGTCTCCAACCTTGGCACATCCACACCATGACTCTGCGCAATCCGCAGCGTGTTTCCAACAATTGACTCTACCTCCAACCGTTGGCCAGACAGAGCGTCAGCCATCATACTCGGTTCCACACCTGGAGGGACCCTCGAAGTGGACAATTCCAGTTGACGTTCAACAACACTGTCATCAACCTCGCTATAACCCTCAGCTCGAGCGATGCTGGCAATCTCACTCATCAAATTCCTGGTAAACGATGCGGCACCTGGTGCAGCGCCCAAAAATTGAACATCGCGTAGTCGGGAAAGAGCGCATATGGGGTTCTGTGACCCGTTCACTATCAGCTTCGTCCATCGAGCTAGCTGAATATCTTCCTCGTGAACAGCGGATGCACCGCCTTGTTTCAGAAATTCCACAAAGCGTGCTGTAGAGGTCTTGTGTTCTGAAGTAGATTTGGCTGGATAGGTTCCCAGAAGGAACTTCGCGTACACAGTATGCGAGACCACGCCAGGAGCAGTTTGTGTGCAAGGCATGTATATCACGACACTCGCAATGGCCGTATCCGGGAACAAGGCTCTATAAGGCTCCTCGATGTTGATGCCATTCTGCATCAGTACAATGGTCGTCTTCGCAGAAACCACAGGTTTGATCAATTCAGGCTGCGAAATGGTGCCGTTGACGACTGCCTTGGTTGCCACGCAGACATAGTCAAATCCATCTGGATACGCCTGAACAGCCTCAGTCACCGATCGAACCGCAATCGGTTTAACATTTTCGTTCATTCCAAAGACCGTGGAATTAATTGTGAAGCCATGCGTGGCAACAACGTCGTAGTTAGACCGACAGACAACGACGATGTCTGATGCTGCAATTGACTTGGAGAGTAAATAGGCGAGGACTGCTCCAATGCTTCCTCCTCCGAAGATGAGGACCCTTGGTGACATTTTTGATAGCTCTTTTGTGCTTTCAAGGATTGTGGAAGGAATGGATAGCCGTGAGTCACGCTAGAAGTACGGCCAAAAAGATGAATTTATTCTCCCTCGGCAACCCCGCTCTACGACCTCGTAAAATTAAAAATCAACATCCACCATGGCGCCTTACACGTGATTTTCGTGGAAAGATATCATAAATTTGCGACACCTACGACATCTAGAACTAAAATACAAAAGAATTTGATTGATTTAAAAAAGAATGTCCTGATCTAGCTTAATCACGCTTCAATCCAATCCGCCCAGTTTTCCGAAGACCGAGCCCCGAAATAGCCGTACAGAGGATCATGAAAGCAAACATGGTCCAAAAGCTTGCCCGATAACCTGCCAACAGGGCAGTAACCTCACCCTCGTTGACTTCTTTATTCTCAGTAACAACCGAGGAAATGACCTGCAGAATTGCAAATCCAAGAGCAGTACCGAATTGTGCTGCAGTGTTGAATACAGCGCCCGCAAGAGCTTTCGTGTCCTCTGGGAAAATATCTGTAATAATGATCAAGCCAACGGTGAAGAGAGCATTGCAGTTCACTGGCTGTAGGAGTTGGGCCACGAAGGTATTTGTCCAATATGTCCAAGATGGCTGGGCTGTGGCCATGAGTAGAGGAGAGAGTGAGCATAGAACGGCGGTAAGTACAACGATCCAGATGGCGGGTACTCTGTGGACGAAGAAACCTGCGGTGACTTGGACGAGAACGCCGACAACAAGACTTGGAAGGATACGAATGGAAGCTTGGAGGGCAGATAGTTGCTGGATTTCTTGGAAGCTGGGAGTAGATTAGTGGTGTTTTGTCGCCCGTGTGAGATAGGGCTACTTACAACAGACTGGCGAAGAGCTCCATGGAGTTGATCACCGCAAATGAGAGCGCAATGGTAGCACATATGCTCGAGAAAGTTGCATTTCTCCAAAAGGAATTGGGAATAAGTGCTGGCCTTCCACGGCGAACCTGGTAATGGATCCATATGACGAATGAAGGCAGCGCAATTGCGGCCAGACAAAGGATCACAATACTGGCGGTCTCCTTGATGCGATACACATTTGAGCTGAGGATTCTTGTCTGGGTGTTAGTTTATCATTCTCCAATCGAACTTGACTTTCGACTTACGCAAGCAAATAGCAAAGAAGCGCCATGAAAGCGGACGCAAGCAGCGCCCCAACCCAGTCAATCTTGTACTTCAAATCATGCATAATATTTTCCAATTTGCGAGGATGTGGACTACCAGGAAGTGCCCACAGCCCAACAAACGACAGAAAGAGGGCTGCACCACCAGCGATATACCAGCCAACACGCCAGCCGACAGTATCCACAAACACTCCACCCAGAACGAGACCAAGACAGAAGCCAACAGGTTGAGCCATCCCAAGACACGCGAAAGCCATATTCCTGCTTTTTCCTTGCGGAAAGACCTGGGTCGCAATGCCCACTGCAGATGCAAGGTGAAGAGCGAGACCAACACCCTGGATGGCACGCATCGCAACCAATTGAGTACCCTCCTTCGCAAAGCCCATCCCAAGCATCAACGCGCCGCTCGCAAAAGTGCCAACTAGGTCAACCCATCGCGGACCAACGACATCAGCCAATGATCCTGCCAACAATAGGGTCGAGGCAGTTGAGAGTCCGGATACAGATACCGGCCAGAAAGATAGTGAAGAAGGTAGGTTGAGGTCCTTTGTGATCGTAGGAAGTCCAACAGTGACAAGGCCGTTGATGATACTAGACAACATGGTATTACCGCACATTTGGAACACGATAATTGTGCTACGCAACTTGGAAATATGCGCAGCTTGTTGATCGACTTCATGTCGTTCGCTTTCGCGAGATCGGACGCTGGTCGTCTCGATGCGAATCATCGAGACGCGGCGTTCGCCAACAGACTCAGAGCCTGTGTGCTTGACCGTGACGGTCTGTGTTGTCGCCATGTTGATAGACCCTCGAATCTCACAGACTTAAAGGCGAATTCAGGTGGGAAATAATTGTTTAGTTGGAAGAGTCATCGAAAATTATAGAGTCAGCGTGGTCGAGCCTTTTCTACTCCGCGGAAAATTTGGTAAATGGCATCTTGAGTGGAGTCGACTGCCACGAATTTTTTGAAGAAATGACAAACCGGCACTGTTATAGGCTGAATAGGGTCCATCCCACGTTGGCCGGACTGGAACCGATGGGTTCCCGAGTTGAAGCCCGGCATTGTGATTGGCCACATCCAAAAGTGGAACTAGGGCGTACAACAAGATGTTCATGTAGGGCGTGCTGCGTGGAAACGGGTGGCTCCGACAATGTAACTACAGTATCACAGAAGAAAAACATACTGTAAAATCAACACGATGAAGACCTATTCTGTAAGAAAAAAGTAATGAGTCATTAATGTCAAAACCCCTGAATATTAATGCAAAACTCAACATCGCAACTTGATTCCTCATAAACCATGCCCAGAAAAAACTTGATAATCCTTATGTACAAATTCCCAAAGAAGAGTCATACGCCACTGGGGCTATTGTTGTATCATGAAGCGGAAAAGCGTATCCATCTCAACCCACTGCCGACCGCACTTCTTCAGGTAGCCATCCACCACGGTCTTGATCGTACCAAAGCGGATCCGGTTGAACTCCGCAAGAGCCGCCAAGCTATCCTTCTTCTCCCCAGTCTCCTTGGCGGCAGCAGCCTTGGCCTTGTCCACATCCCAAAGACCAGCAAAGTAGAGGAGCTGGTTGTACATTTGCTTCTCGCTATACTCGTAGGCCATCCGACCTGAACAACCCTCGGCACGACCGCGGGGACCCAGGCACCGGTGGCCATACACGCTGATTTGGCGTGTGCGGTTGCCGCATGCCGAGTCATCACATACGAGCCAGCCCTCGTAGTATCGGGCGGTCTGTTCGCGAATCTGGTTCTCCACCTGTGCAATGATGGTCAAAACGGCGAACGGCTTTTGACAGGCCTCGTTAGAGCAAATGACGCCGTTTGCTGAACACATCTTAGGAGAGCCGGCGAGGCCCTCAAACACCGACTGCTCCTTGCAGAAGCGACATTTCAGGGTCAACCGCACAGAGTTAGCAAAGCGAACAGAGTCCGGAATTTGTGACTCCAGCGGGAAGATTTCGGTGTCCTGCTGTTTGCTCGAGCTGGAAGTGTTGATCTGATATTTGCGAGCATCAAGACCAAGACACGCGGCAAGGCGAACAGCGTCAGTACCGGGGATCGGGGCACAGAGACGTTCGATGGGAGGGAAGATCTGCTTGAGCAGGTAGAACTCGACATCGGGCTTGAGTCCGGAATTGGGTTTGAGAACGTCTTGTGGGCTGTATGATCGCTTGGCGGGCGGCAGAGAGGATGTATCCGCGTCGCCGCTCGTGACAATGTATGAGATGACGTCGTTTGGTCGCACATTCTTGCCTCGAGCAATGTCACGAAGCGCAACCTGCGCCGGAGGCATGGTCTCTTTGTTGGGGTATTGGTCTGGGCTCTTGGACAGTTTCGTGTAGATCACGTATTTCTGAACGGGAACTGCAAACTCCTTCATCTTCTCCGCAAGCTCACGCAGGTAGTCATGAACTTTGTTGAGAACAACTTCTTGATCCTCGCCGGAGAGGATCTCATTCAGGAGCCTTTGTGACACCTCCTTCGAAAGAGCGCAGTATTCACGACGCTTCATGTCGAGACCCTTGACTTCAAGCTTCTCAATGTACTTGCCGTCGACCTCTGTCAGATTGACAGCAGCATACTTTTTCTTAGCATGCAACAGAAGTCGTCGGAAGACATTGTCGATATCGATCTCAAGCAGACGGTACCGCTCGTTCACAGATTTCTTAAAGTCCTCGCCGACTTTGAGGGCATCGCTGATAGTATCCATGTTGGTGTTGATCATGACGGAATCAGTATCACCATAGATGACACGCAGCTGCTTGCTCTCAGCGAGTTCCTTGGTGCTCCGCAGAATCTCACGTCCCTTGAATGTGGTAAGCATAGCCAATGGACGAGCGTAGAATCGACTCTGCGTGTAACCCAAACATCCGTACATGGAGTTGGCCGTGAGCTTGAACGCAAGCTGTTTCGTATCCCATAGAGCAAGCTGTTCGGGCGTAGCACGCTTGTCCTTCATCAGCTTCTTCACCTCACGTCGACGACCGACCAAGGTTGCAATGAGTCGGGGCAGGATTCCCTGCTCCTGGTCTGAAGATGGAATCTCGGGGACCGCCTCCTCATTCTCGTTTTCGGACTAAAACGAACATGGTCAGTATGAGCTACTTCATGAAATCAAGCATTAATACTTACAGTTGCTTGCCGGTCAACGGTTGTGAAACAAATGTTGTACTCCTGGATGATACTAGGGTACAGACTGTTGAAGTCCATGACCAGGATGAATCTATCATAGAGACCCTTCTCGGGCTCAAAGACGAGACCACCCTTGTACTTGTCCTTCTTTTTCTTGTCGGCCGCATCGTCATCGTCTCCATCCTGCATCTTCTCCTCGGCTTTTTGCAAGCGAGAGGAGTACTTGTCCGGGCAGATGTACTTGTTCCGGTGGAACTCGTGAAGCAGAATGTACTCATTACGTTCCGCACGAGTACCGCTAAGTGTTCGTGCCCACGAGTTACCGGCAATGTTCGTCAACACCTTGGTAAGCGGGAGCATCTGCAGACGCAAAACTAGGGCGGCGATGAAGTAGGTGTCGGTATCGCAGTGATTGACAAGGTTCATGAGGCCATCCTTTGTTGAGGCCCAGCTCTTCAAGGCTGCTTCAACATCCAGATCCTGACGATTGTTACCCTCGCCAAGATAGATTTGACACATTTCTGACAGACTCCACGATTGACACTTCATCATAAGAGACTTGCCCATGTCGTTGCTGACATCACAGAGAAGTCGTCCGGCAATAAGCTGTCTTTCGATGAAGAAGCCGCCGCCGCCTCGGTTCAGCTTAGGCCACTCGCCACGTCGCAGTCGACCAATACGATGCCATCCAGGTGTCTTCTTCTCCCGCATGCGATTCAGAAGGATACCAAGTTCGACATCCTGCAACTGGTGACCCATGATTACATCAGGATCCATCTTCTCAAAGAGGGCCAAGAACTTGCTTAGCAAGAACTGCTCGCTCTTCTCCAGTATGAAGGTACCGCGCTGCTTTTTTGTTTCGGTGTCAAAGTGGATAGGATATGAGGATCCGGCAGGACGCATGACGGTGAATGTCTTGCAAGGAAGCTTTTCTGGAGAGGTGGTATCTGTGAGAGAGATGTTCTCATAAACTCTGGCGCTTGCCATGAGAATTTCCTGCTTGTTATCCTTCACATTGAGTTGATGGCGGAAAGACAAACTCATGAGCGTCAATGGTGGAGTGTCCAGATTCTCGGTCTCTGGAACCGGTGTGATCAGGGCTGGCTTCGAGGCCTGGCATTCGAACTTGCACCAGGATGCATTGTTGACGGCAGAGAAATCAGCCTCGTCAATTCTGAGCCAGCAAGGACCCATGATGTTCTTCCACAGCACAAACTGTTCAAATAAAGATGTGTTTGTACCGAAGACGTGAGAGTAGGTCTCACCCTTGGTTTCCATAGGCAAGGCAGGCTTATCGTATGGGTAAAGCAACTTGAGATACTCGGCCTCCTTCGGAACACCGGACAGCTCAAATGCGTACTTGCGAGTGCAGGGTTTGATTTTATGCATACCAACTCGCATCCGTGACATGAGCCCGTCCACCTCTCCGTAGACATCCTCCATGTCAACTTCCTCCTCGGTCTCTCTTCCCTGCTTGTGTCGGTATTCGCGAGGGAGGAAATAGAGTTTCCGCAGGATGTTGTCGATCTTGACGAAGGCACTGGCATAGGAGCCATTTTGCTTGTTCTTCACTTTTCCGAACAGACAGAGACTTCCGTTGACCTCGGTGTAGTCCAGCCAGAACATGCGCAAGCTGCCATCTTCCTCGACAACATCTTGGGCACGCAATTTGCCGAAGGATCGCATCTCGGGTGCTGGGCTGCTGAGCACGTTCAATTTGCTCTGAATATCATTCCAAGAAGCATCCATGACTTCCGGGGCAACCTTGGCTGGAGAGGAGCTGGCCGGGGTGGGAAGGATCTCCTTCTTGAGCTTCGGCGGCGGGCGGCTGCCAGTCATGTTCACGCTAGCAGCCTTAATAGTCGAAGATACCGTAGCCTCTGCAACGTCCATCATATCAATATCCTCATCGTCGGACTCTTCTTTCTTGACGGGGATCGCTGTAGACTTGCGCTCTACCGCCTTGCTGATGGGAGACGAGGGCATTGGATCGCCCATGTCGATATCGTCATCATCCACCTGAGGAAGCGGGCCGTCATCAAAATCATCGGAGTGTAGCGGTGGTTGCTCTTTGACTGGAGAGCTGGGAACATCGTTCTCGCTTTTGTTGTCGACCAATTCTCGGCGGCGTCTTTCGGACAAGGGAGGGGAAAGGACGCGCACTTTGCGCCGTGTCTCGGATTTGACAAGGTTTCGGGTAGGAATGTGGTTGGAAACGATATTTGTGTCGACTTCACCCAGGAGGTCCTTCATGAAGGCGTCATCCTCGGCAGTAGCAACTGGCTAGAGCCTATGGTCAGTAGCGGCTCCAAACCGTGTAAATTCTTTCCGACGGCACACTAACCTTAGCCTTGGGGGCCGACGAAGCGGCAGTGCCACTGTTGAAGTACTTGGAGATACCATTGTTGATCTTATCCTTTCGCTGCTTCTCTTCCTCGCGCTTCCTCTTCGCAGCCTTGCCTCGGGCAGGCAATTCGTCGCTCTCGTCGCTGTCATATTCCACGGTGCGCTCGTTCCACACCTCTCGACCATCGTCAGCATATCCTTCGCCATTGTCGTCAACAACAAAGTCGTCTTGGTCGAGGCGGCTGCGAATAACTTTTTTATAGCCGTCGTCGTCGACCTCGTCGTAGATATCGCCTTGATCCTCGATTTCGTAGGTTGAGATACGCTTCTTGCCGGCGGCACGGAGGGCCCTCAGCTCCGCCAACGTCTCGCGAGAAGACGGCATCGTAGAGGGTATGATTATGGCCAAAAGCCCATGAATTGGCGTGGGACTCGAAACCACAATTGGTGGGGAAAGGGAGGGCAGCAAAGGGAGATCGCGCCCGGGGGACGCAGCGCGCGACGGGACGCGACCGGGACGCGTTAAAGTGGTTTAGGTAAGGATTTGGTGCCTTGATGCCTGAGGCTGTCAGGCCTTACATGTCAGCCCTAATTTGCCTCTTTCCATTCGGCCTCTAATCCAATGACATGATTTTGAAGTTTCAACTAGTTTTCACCAATGTTGTACCCGACGCTTGAAAATGGTATTTGAACTTTGAGTTTTGAATTCTTAATAATTCTGCTACGTATTTTGATTGTAACGTCCTCATCCTGATGAGTCTTTAGATCAGATCGGAGGGATCCTCTAGGCTAAGGCTTCTCGCACGCCAACTTGTGCTTTCGCACGACAGACTATTCTTTTTTCGGATATAATGGAGAATGGGTACACTAGATACTCATTATCTAGACTGGAGAAGTGGTTTTATTATATAGATATATTTACTTTAAGTTTACCTTCTATGAAAGCTCGTTCTGAGTGTCTTTTGAACGGTCTTTCTGATAGCACCTAAAGTAAAAGACTTAATAGGCATTATGAGATTATCTAGGTACTCAATATACCTGTCATTTACTAGATCCGAAAATAAAATAGCCCGTCGTGTGAAAGCACAAGTTGGTGTGCGAGTAGCCTTAGCCGTCGTCTATAAAATCGAGTCAATGTCTCGAATATTTGCTGTTCTCAACCAAGTCTCAACTACTAATCATGGGTTCTACTGTGTGATTTGGGTATAGATCCAGTGATTTTTCTCTTTCAATAGCCTCAAATAATGATTGACACCTTAGCCGCGATAAGATGGCATGCGGCATGTTCAAAAAAGATTGAGGCTGAGCAGTACACAAATACCTTTTCAATCAAAGACTGCCTTGTTCAATATCAATGTAGGTCCCTAAGCACTGTTTGGTGTGACCTCTCATTGGTTGTCTGGAGAACTTAACCTGTTCGTAATTCACACACGGTATCAACCCATTAACAACTGGGATCAGGTGTAGCAGCCCATGTCAAACTCCAATGCTTCAAATCACCCACCACAGTAAAGTCGAAATCATTCAATACGGATAGCAATTAATCATTTGGGATCCTAATTCCAGATATCACAAAATACATAACTACGATGCGTCCTCGTGCCTCTCTTATCATTTCATCACATATCTATTTTCATCACATACCTATCTTCTTTTCCATGTGAACAGGCCATTTCTTGTGTTTTTCCAAGTTGTCTCATGCCATCCGTCCCGTATCTCTCACTCATCATTCTTCCTCATCGCTCTCACACTTCATTGATCTTACATTCAACGCTACATACCAGTGTTGCCTTCACTTGGTGAGTCTCACTTTTCGTTTTACTCTCGCTTCTTAGGCAACCGTCCCGTAGGCTGTCTCTCAGAGAATGTTCCGGACCTTCCTCAATAAAACCTTCCTCAGTAGAACCTTCCGGACCTTCCTCCACAAAAAGTTCCGGACTTCTCTAAGACTCCTCCAGACTCATCCATAGAGGCTTCCGGACCTTCCCCAATAGAACCTTCCGGACATTCATCTTGAGATCAGATCCGCCTCATCGCGCGCAGCCGTCCCCGGATTTTCTTCCCCGGATTCTTTAAATACTGACTTCTCCTCCTCCTCCTACCATCACACATCCTCCTGCCACTGGTACGTACATCCTCACTCTTCTTCACCACCCTTCACCACCCTTCCGTCACCCTTCCCCTCAAGATCATCAAATATCAACATCGTGCCTCGCGTGCCTCGCGTGCCTCGCGTGCCTCACACCAACTCGTAAGGCTTACTGATATTTTGAGACGCCAGCGTTTCACAATGGCATCCTACAAGCCCGTCAACCTCAAAAAAATCAAGCCCGTCATGGCTCAGGAACTAACTCCCTCCCCGAAAACGGTCACGATCCCTGTCGAGGACTACGCACAGCTGGTAAGCTGCTCACGCTCCTGGACAGCACCCACCCCCTTTCCCCAGCCTGCTTTCTCTAGATCTTCCATCTTTATTGCGCTTTATTCACGCATGCTTTCGTCTCTTGAGACCTTTCTGATTGCTAACACCTTCATAGCTCCGAGACTCAAAAGAACTAAGTAAGAGCATCTACCGTATACTACCGTTGGGGGCTTGCACAGGCTCAATATGGATCTATACCTTGAACTAACATTTCCATTACAGAGCGAATCAATGCTGCGAAACTTGCTGCAAATGTGACACAGGGTGTGAGTACATTGCCACTCTAGAATTCGACTCTCATCTGCTGATATGTTTCATCTTAGATGTTAATCAAAGCTTTGGATCTTGCTGTAAGCTACAAAACCGAAGTTAACATCAAATTCACAACAGAGATCGGTCAACTTGACCTCGACGTCGACAGCGACCTGGGTGATTGGGATCGCTTCGACATGGAGAGCCTCGATTCCTTCCTGGGCGAGACTCGCGCCAACATGACCCCGGAATCCGTCGATGATTTCGTTGCCCGTGAAAACATCAACCACACCGTTATCCTTCTCCCTCCTGCTCGCGTCACCCACGCCGAGGTCGCCGCTGCCGTTCGAGACGGAGCTTTGATCCAGATCTTCCTCCAACGCTCCAGTAATCAGGTCAACGTGACTTTTGCTCGCTCCGAGGATGCCGCTGGATTCCTCGTTCACGCCCAGTCTGCCCCGTTCTACGTCGGAGGCCACCTGGTAAGTCTCCCAATAACTGAGCATCTTTCCGTTTGGTTTTCCTTTCCCCTCCGTTCTTGGAACATTCGTCCGTTCACTTTTCCAGGAGACCAAACATTCTGATCATTTTTCATCATACACAGACCACTGTTCAGTGGGCTCCTCGCGGCTACATCGCCCCGCGATACGTCCTCGAGCAAGCCATCGCAGGCACCGTCAGCCGCAATTTGCTCCTGGAAAACATCAATCCCAAGCTCACGGAGGCCATTATCCGACGTGATATGCACCACATCCACAACATGGCTATCATCTCCGTTACCTTCGCCAAAGGCAATGCACACATTTCGACCAGCTCGGTGGGCGGAGCTCTGTATGCCCGCACCTGCATGCGATCCCGGGCTTTCTACAAAGGCATGCGCATTTCGTTCTCTGAGGACGAATGTGCCAAGCCATTTTCTCGCTCTCGCCGTTCTCGTGTTGTCAACCCCGTTATCAAGGCCCCAAAGAAGCCCAAGAGCCCCGTTTACAACCCGTACGAGGTATTGTCCCAGGGAGAATTCGATCTGGGCGAGGATGAAGAATACTAGAAGCTTTAGGGGCGGCTCTAAGAGAGAGGTTCTGCTCGGTTTTCGGGGGGAGACATTTGTGCTTTGGATGGGACGGTCATTGGCCTGGAAAGCTTTAGGCGTGAACGGGAGCCCTACCTTTTTTCTTTTGGAAAGACATTCATTCTTTGGATTGGGGACTCACTGGTTTGAAGCCTTATTGGACGCCAGATGAGATGTGAATAAGTTTCAATTTGGATGGATATGGCAAATTTGGAGGAAAATAGCACGAATACAAAGTTGCAAACCGGTGTCTTGTATCGAATATTCTCCCTGGTAAGAATACTTTCAGATTTACAGCCGGGGGCCTATTAGAGCGGTCTTAGACCGGAAGATTTTGCCCGTTTTCCAGTTGATTGGCTGTATCCGCGACGATAACGGACGTCGAATAGACGAGTATGGGGTCTTTTCAGTTAATTGACTTTGCATCTTACTCGTACAATGCCTTTGAGATACTCGACTGCAGGTCTCAAAGTGAATTTGAACAAAAGCACATTGACAAAGGCAATGGGTTTACTTGGCAGCATCCTCAAGGACGAAGGACTCCGAGTAGATGATCCAGGAACAGATCTGCCATAAAGGAAATGCGGATATCCACAGAATAAAGCTCCAGCCAGACGTTGAACCGTTTAAAACAGCAAGGTTATGGGGGTATATCCTCAGAACTTATATATGCTGCTGCAATCTATAAGGTTGTAGCGCGTGCTAGTAAGAGAGCCATCATAAGCCATGCATGTCTAGGTGGCAGTCTGCAGAGACCCTCGACCTAATAACCTTAACCAACTCCACCTCAAAACTACGCCAATATGATCCAACGTTATTGAACAAACATAAAAACCCGGTGTTATTTGAGCAGAGTTTCCTGGCCTATGCTAGGTATATTTTCCAGCCGTACAAAACAGCGCCAGTGAAAACAAAAAGAAGACATCTGGGAATGAAAATTTCATAAAGTTCCATCCCATCAGCCCACCCAACCCACACACAATTCACATCCATCCAGCCAGCACCGGCACCGGGTTGAGGACCGGTTTCGACTGATCATCCCAATCAAATCACCCCCCAGCTAAACCACCCACAACGCAGAAGTCCTTTTTTCCATGGAAAACAAAACAAGTTCGTAATGGAAGTTAGACTCCCAGAGATTTGATCCCATGAAAAATAAGTAAAAGAGCACCGTTTTTTGATTTCCGATAAATTCCTTTTTTTTGTGATTTCCTTTTCCTTTTTTCCCCGCTATGCAAAACAGACAAATGTGACAGAGGGGAAAAGAGAAAAAAGATAAAAAGAGAATTTAACGGTAAGACTTCTGGTAACGGGCGCGGGCACCGCGACCACCGAACTTCTTGGGCTCGGCGCGACGGTTGTCGGCGACCAGGAGGGTGCGGTCGTACTGGACGAAGGCCTGCTTGAGCTGGTTCTTGGAGTGCTCATCGACGTACTTCTGGTAGTAGGCGACAATGGACTTGGCGATGGCCTGACGGATGGCGTAGACCTGGGAGGTGTGACCACCACCGGTGACGCGGACGCGGATGTCGACACCGGCGAACTTGTCAGCGCCGACGATCAGGAGGGGCTCGTAGACCTGTAGATGGTGGAAGAGGAATTGTTAGAAAAAAAGTTCGAAGTGGTTGATATCCATTCCCCGCTCCCGGTTTCATCTCCTGGTGTTCATCTCCGACTCTTGCAAGATTGTTCCATTCGTTGTTGCGGCAGTGGTGGTGGGTGGGCGGGAGAAAGAAGAGTATCGTACCTTGAAGCGCAGGATCTCGGGCTGGACCAGGGAGAGGGGCTGGCCGTTAACCTTGATGAGGCCCTTGCCTTGCTATAAATCGAAAAAGTCTCAGCACGCCGTTCATTCCGAAATCGTTGACTCGCATCGATTCATCATTGCGCCGTATGGTGTTTCGGTATTCCACATCGCCCGTCGACAATTTCAACGTCCTTCACAATCGGTCCATTATTTTCGTCATATTCCCTTTCCAACATTTTCTTCGCGATAATATTCCTCCGGGCGATGTGATCTCCGTAATATTCCCATAGACGCAATGATTCGTAGAGCGAGTCGTCGTTGATTGTCAGGGTTTCGTCATCATACCTTGCAGTGGGCGACAGCGGTGGCTATTTCAAGTTTCGATCATCAGCAAAACCATTCCTCGCACTTCAAACATTCGCGGGATAAAATCGCGTCGACTTACCCGTCTTCTTCTTGCCGAAGCATTGCACACTCGGGGCGGTAGAAGCCATGGTGGGTGATATGGCCCTTGTCGGTGTCGATAGGGGAGGGAGTGTGTTGTCGTGGGAGATGGAAAGAAGTCGACCACGAATTCCCACACACTACGGCGATTCGCCTGAATTGCCCTTCCGTGCGGGTTTCGCTTAGTGGGCGCTAGTCCGAATATGGTTAGTGCTGTAAATGGCTTAGGGCTTGGTCACGTGGGGAATCCAGGTCGGCGGAGATGAGCGGCAGGAAAGTTCGGGGTTGAGCGGGTTGGCAGGTCTTTTGCGGTGATCCGTGTTTGTTTGAGCATTCGTTATATCACCGCGGACTTCATCCCTCTTGGATTCACTACATCTTCAAGATGTCGCAGACGGTCGGAAAGGTATGTCCATTCTATCTGGACCAGCAATTGCTAACCCCGTGGCCGCAATGCCCCCGAGTATACCCCATATCTAACCTTGTCATGTCCAGACCCGTCTTGCCTACTCGCGCGCATGGCACTATGTCGACGCCGGCTCTGATCCTCGCTCCCTCGGCCGTCTGGCCTCATCCATTGCCCTCGTCCTGATGGGCAAGAACAAGCCCATCTACGATCCCTCGACAGATTGCGGTGACTACGTCGTCGTCGCCGGCTGCCACGATCTCCGAACAACCGGCAAGAAGCGCTTCCAGAAGAAGTACTACACACACACGACTCGCCCCGGTAGCTTGAGAAGCATGACGATGGATCAGATGTTTGCGAAATGGGGCGGTGGTGAAGTTCTGCGCCGCGCGGTCAAGGGCATGTTGCCCAAGAACCGGCTTCAGGAGCCGCGGTTGGCCCGTCTGAAGAGTGAGTAGTATTCTTGTCCGCGGAGATCTGGAGATGATCGAAAATATATCGGTATCTAACAACCGTTCTGCAGCTTTCGAGGGCCTCGCGCATCCTTACAAGGAGAACATTGTCAAGTTTGGCAACAAGTCGGTCCTGAACCACCCCGAGGTCCAAGAGGCTTTCAAGGAGGCCAAGCCATCGGCATAGACACCTACCTACCTCCCCTTTCTCTCGTCTCTGTCTCACAGTCTACAAGCTGACCCCCGGGTTCCAGCCGGAACCGTCCGTGTAATTTATTTTCTGCGTTATGATCCAAAACCGCAAGCGCATGGGTGTGGAGTCCAACATTTGGGAATGACATTTTTCTGCTTTTTTATTGTTTCTGATCTCCCCCCTGTTCTATCTACCTCATCTACCTCTACTTATCTTTCCTCTATGCTCATTCCCACTGGCATGTATTTATAGCAAAGCAAATTCACAAATGGAAAATAGAAGAAATGTGTTCCAAGTTTGACATTGAGTCGTGACGTGGCACGCCCAGTGGTATATAGAGACATGACATTATGTACAAGAAAACAGCATGCTAGAAACTCCGAGCTCGGAAATCCCCGATATGGAAAGTGTTTACAGACGGGCCTTCTGGCCACGGGCCACGGTGCACTTGATGAGGCCGTTGGGACCGGACTGAGGAGCGTAGACCTCGGCGTCCTTGCCGGTGTTCTTGATGCCCTTGTGCCAGCTGAGATCTGCGAAGAGAAAACAATCGTTAGAAAGAGTCTTTTTAAAGCATATTTGGGTAGCGGGTGAAACATACCAATCTCAAAGTAGTGAATGTTAGGCAGCGCATACTCGACAGTATCAAGCAGAGGCACAGCAGCCAAAATCTGCTCACCCATCTTGTACATAGTAGCCTGCACACTAGCAGAGTTATCCTCGGCAAAAGTCTTGCAGGTAGTATTACGGGCAGTCTCCCAAGCAAAGTCAAAGTTGTGAACATTAGCCTTGACATCGTGCAGGCTAGCGAAGCGGCGCCACTGCCAGTTGGCATTAACCTTGGTGCTGAGAATACGGTCCCAAGTCTCCTTGAGAGTGGTGAACTCGTCACGGACGAAGCCCCAGAACTGGGAACCGGTGCTCTTGAGGACGGTCAGGCCGTCGATGGAGGAGTTGATCTCGATACCCTTGCCCTCGATGACGTCGACCTGGACGTTGCGGGTCTCGGGGCTGTCCTTGATGAACGAGTGGGGGTGGGCCTTGCCGTCGATGTTCATGCGCACCCAGCGGTGGGTGATGATGTTGACGTGGGCGGCGTGGATGTGGGCGTACTTCTCGATGAAGTGTGTGCCGAGGATGGAACCGAACAGCTCCGGGGGAGTGACGGGCTGCTGCTTGGCGGTGATGTAGATGGTGTTCTTGATGGAGTCGGTGGCAACGACGACGCTGTTGTCGGCCTTGGTGTAGCTGTACAATTGTGCTTTGGTTAGTTACTTAATTGCTTAATTCCAAGCTGTTGGACTCTCCGCGGAGAGGGCCGGATTCAGAGTGGAGGCACGCGCAAGGAGCAACTTACGAGGTCTCGATATCACCCTCGAGCAGGACGCAGACGGTCATCTCGACAACGGTCTGAACACCGGTCTTCTCATCACGGTGAACCTTGTAAACGCGGACATTGTCCTTTCCGTAGCGGGCAGCAGCGAGGTTGCTCATGGTGGCGGTAGGAGGGAAAGATAAGTCGGAGTGACGATAAGAAGGACAAGAGAGGGAGATTGATGAGCTGTCAGATAAGAGGTTAATAGACGCGAGTGAATCAAGCAGAGCAAGTCTGGTCGGATCTCCAGAAAAAACAGCGCCGGACGAGTCTATTTATTTGGTGTGGTCAAATGGGCTGATGCGACCAGAATAATCGAGTCGAGTCGCAAGCATCGGGCACCTCCGATGGCCGCGAGTGGCCGATCCCCACCGAATATCTTATCGGCCTGCGAATGAACCACTTTGGCTCCGTGGTGCTTTTGCACAATGCTCGAGTTTCAAGACGAAACAACAAATCTAACAGGCAGTTAGTTACTCCAGAGCCACTCCATGACTAACACGATCAGGCCATATTCTCCCAGTCTAGGAAAAAATGAGAAGAAAGCGTTGAACTTCTTCCCCAGACTTCGGCAACCCTTTTCCTGATGCAGACGCACTTGAGAGTGGAGTCAACCAGCCTCAATCTTCCACTCCCGATCGCCGAATTTCCGGCGTCCGAGCCCACGGTGCCCACCCGCTGCTGCTCTTGTCTGGTCTGATTTGGTGGTTCTGACGGGCTTTGACTGCGAATCCCGTTGGAAAAGCAAACCCCTTGAATTTCAGGCACAGCTCGACTCTCTCCGGTCGGCGATCTCCACCGATTGTGATGTCGCGGGGAAATGCGATCCCACGCGTTGAGATCAGCTATCTCGTGTAGCTGTAGCCGATAGGCGATTGTACAGGCGGGGATGATTACAAAGTCGCGGGGAGGAGATAATAATCGAGTTTGATCATTACTCTCAAGACTCGCTCTGAACTCCTGTCCTGGTCAATGGATTATTCAACTTCATATTCGAGACGCTCTTGACACTACAGGCTACTAACTCGCATAATTGACTGTAAGTCAAGCAAATCAAGGAATAATTGACTTCTTTTGTACCTATCTGCGACTGCTCATTTGACTTGATCACCCCAGACGAGAATGTCATGGCCAGAAATGTCGTGGCCCTTGGGAGCTGTACCTCCAATGCTATGTTCTACTCATCGATCTTAATAACAACTATCGACAACTAACCAAGCAGAAACACATCCAATAACATCTTCCACATCTTTTCTGACACAACAAGCCCAAAAGGTCCGAGCTCCACCCCTCAGGCGTCCCATTCAATCTCAAGCTTACTTACCATCACATCCATCGCACTTCTTATCTCCGCACTCTTACCCTGATCCTCCTCCAAAGCCACGACAAAAGGACACCATATCACCATGAAACTCATAATCGGCGGTTCAACCGGCTTCGTCGCTACGGAATTACTTTCTCAAGCTCTCAAGAACCCAGCAATCACCTCCATCATCGCCCTAGGTCGACGCGGGGCTACAGTACCAGCAGACGCCAACTCTAACGCTGCAAAAACAAAGCTCAGATCAATTACCTGCGAGAACTTTGAGGAATACCCCGATAGCGTGAAGAGCGAACTAGCAAATGCAGATGCTTGTATCTGGTAAGATCCACCTATCCCCATCCTAGTCAGCTTGGATCTATATTCCCTCTAAGTACCCAGGTAACAAACACTTCACCCTGGGATCTAGGCTAATAACCCGCTAACCAGGACCATCGCCGTAACACCCATGAAACTCAGCACCGTCCCGTGGGAAGAAACATGTAAGATATCGCGCGACTACGCTACCACAGCTATCAAGACCATCCACACCCTACGCCCACCCCAAGAAAAACCACTACGCTTCATCTACATGAGCGGACACTTTGCGCCTCGTAGTCGGGCTGAAATACCCCCCGCACTGCAAAATCATGGGCTGGTTGATTACGGCTTGTTACGGGTATGTGGATACGAGTCAGAGCAAACAACAAAAATCGCCTACCTGGCTTCTTCCCAGAGTTCGACTCTGTTCTATATGGTGACGGACGCCAAATACTAACGCTGTGTTAGGGTGAGACGGAGACACTTATCCTCGACTACGCGGAACAATCTCAAGGCACTGTTCAGTCCTGCATCGTGAAACCGGGACTCATCGATGCTCCGGGTGCGGAGAAGCGTGAGATCCCGGGTCTCCCGCATATCGATTTGCCGGATATCGCGGCTGCGCTGTTAGATCAGGTTATTCGTGGGTTTGAGAAGGATACCCTGAGTAATGATGATCTGGTGCGAATTGGACAGCGGGCGTTGGCTGGGTACTCGAAAGGTTGATTGAGAGTTTTTCTATATCAGAGAGTGTTCAGTTTGCAGTTAACTTTTGCTGGATAAGTTGATACGCTGGTATATATCTGAGATAAATCGCGAAGGTCAAGAGGAGAAACTCTTATGGTCCATGAAGTATATCGTATATCTCACCTGCTCGCTTCTAACAGGTGTGAAACCATCTCGTTGCGCTCCTATTTTCAATCTGAAGTCACTGCCTTTTGCCAGGCCGAATAACTCTTTGATCCATTCTCTTCGCGTGATTCGTAGTGAGAATATTACCGAAGGGAAAGGCGTGAGGTAAAAGCATTGAATGTGCCTTGGCATGAGCAGATGTGTAGTAACCTCTAAAGAAATGCTGCATAAGGGGGTAAATCGGAGCAGAAGACGGGAAAATGGCCACTGAATATTGGATAATCGATGGAAAGTCAGTTCTTCACATTAGCGCTTGAGTGTGAGAAGAGGAAACGCGGGGAAATGAGACTCTTTTATAGGAATGTGGTGGTGGTTATTGCCTCAGGCAACACTACATGTAGGACAGCGCCTTCAGCATAAAGTCTATCAAAGAATAATATAATAGGATAGGAAGAACTAGAGGAAGACTCTGGCCAGTCACTACCGAATACAGTTCCTGTGCCGCGATGTGCACGTTTCGGAGTCCTCGGGCGCTTCTGCCTCCTCGAGCTCCTCCAAATGTAACTGAAAATTGGAAGATCAAATCAAAATGTTTCACAAGGCAATCCATCATATTACCACCGACTCCATTGATCTTCCTATTCAGGGCATTCAGATGTCTGAAGCCATGAGAATAATTGAACTCCTCTCGGGCCCGCGGACTCCGAGAACCCAATCGGTGTCCGCGGGTGTTCCTTGGATCGCCTCTGGGGTGGATTTTGTGGAGTATCGTCCACCAGTCCTATCGTCATTGAGGATAGGACGATATTTCAATGACTACCTACAACTCGATCAATAGAAGTGCTAAGAAGACAAATGGGTAAGCCACTGAAAGAGCTTAACCAGGCTATAATCCACTAGTCTATTCCATTGAAGTGCAAGAGTATCGGGACCATTAAGGCCGCAAAATAAGTGCCTATTCGGGCAGCCCACTAGAGAAGCAGAGAGAGAAAAGTGGATCACCCGGCGTCACAATTGGACCAGCGATCTTCCTGGTCGAATCAGAATGTCCTGCGACAACTTTATCATCGCTTGGAACATCCCTTTCGGGTAGATAACTTGCCATGATGAATGACCCTTGGTCTCGAGTGGTTAAATACTTCATGTCCCGCCGTGGACTTATCGAATGTTAATACTATACTCTTCAATGTCGAAGGCTTTGTATACAACAACTCGCTCTCTTGCGCGCCCGAGTTTCTCTGTTCGAAGCTTCTATATACCCCGTCTGACCTGTATTGACGTGAGTAGCTATCCAGTTGCACTCAGTATCCAGAAGACCGTGAAAAGATAAAGCTAACCCCATCTAGGGCTATACAAACCACCTACACCAGCAATCAAGATTCTCAATTTCTCGCGTACGAGGGATCAAGACTCAATTCCTACGTCGCAATTCTCCTATAACTCCCTTCACCATGTCGACCACCACGAGAAACCTCCACACGGAAACAAACCCCAACAAGAAATACACCTACCTCGCCGAAACAACCCCCCATATCGCCACAATCCTCAGCTTCCCATCCCACTGCTCGACCTTCCCCTCGCTCTACGACCGGACCTGCCGCGAGATCGTCGATCTAGCCGGCACAATCGCGACCTTCGAACCAGTTCGTCTGCACGTCCGACCCGAGGACCAAGCACGGGCGCAGAAACTAGTCGATGCACGCATGGCTACCGAACCAGCGGAGCATAGAAATCGTATCAGGCTCATCGCCGCGCCGACGAATCATATCTGGGTGCGTGATACGGGACCCGTGTATGTGCGTGGCGAGGACGATGGCAAGCGATATGCGATTGATTTCCGGTTTTGCGAGTGGGGGAATAAAGTGGGTGAGCAGATTTATAATAGCAGTTCGGATAAGGTTGCTGCGTTGAAGGAAGCAGCAGAAGAAGAGGCAGAGTCGGATTGGCCGATTATGGACGAAGAAGTGCGGAAGGAGAACACCGCGTTTGCGCAGCGGGTGCTGGAACTTGAGAACGAGCTTTATCCAGACTCACCCGTTTCCCGTGTGATATCCGCCGTGAGACTCGAAGGTGGAGGAATCGAAATGGACGGCGAAGGAACATTCATGGCGATGGAGAGTAGCGTGACAGTCCCCTCTCGAAACGAAGGTTTATCCCGATCAACCATCGAAACCGAACTACGCCGTCTCCTCGGAATCAAAAAATTCATCTGGATTCCCGGTCGGGAAGGCCTTGATATCACAGATTACCACATCGACGCCGAGGCACGCTTCATTCGACCCGGTGTGGTTGTGGTAGGCAGACCGCATCGCAAATGTGACCAGGTCTTTTGGGATGTGTATAATGAGATGCGCGCCATCTTGGATACCACGACTGATGCGCAGGGCCGCAAGTTGCAGGTTTATGATATTGAGGAGCCGGATCCGGATTTGGTTAAGGGGGATGTGCCGGGCGAGGAGGTTGCGCCGGCGGCATCGTATGTGAATTTTTATTTCACGAATGGGGGGCTTGTTATTCCGAGGTTTGGAGATGCGGTGACTGATGCTAAGGCGTTGGAGACTTTGGCGAAGTTGGTTCCTGAGAGACGGGTTTGTCAGGTTGCTGTGAATGCATTGCCCCGGACTGGAGGTGTTTTGCATTGTACGACGCAGCAGGTGCTGTGAGTGATCATGTATATAGTCTGACTGATTTTGCGAGGTATCTTGGGAGTGGACATATCGTTGGTGATTTCTTGTAGATTGGATATGTGAATCTCTATCAAAGTCAGTCATACCTGACAGATAATTAGCCCTTTTCAATCGGAAAGTGATATGCCTCATCAATTAAGATCTCAGTGGAATGATGGACTTCTAAGGTTGCATGAGAGCAGATCATCGACCATTCCCAATCGCGCTTAGACACGGGTGAGTCACGTTGAATCATGAACAGTAAAGCGGCCCCCACTTGTTATTATTGTAAAGATAAGAACCAAAAGCTTAGCACGTAAAATAGTTCAGGATATACTCCGTAAAGGAAACCGAAAAGACTCAAATACCATTCCCGCCCACCTCATTCCACATTCAAAACTCTCAATCCAAGTACCCAAATACAAATACCAATCAACCACTATACAAAACCAACCAACCACATCCACAATGTCCACCTCCTCACCCTCACACTCAGAACCAAACTTCCTAACCTCCATCCCCCCACTCCCCGCAACCGAATTCTGCATCTACGGCACCGTCCACGCCTACCCCGAACACGCCGACGCCCTGGAAGCAGTCTACGCCGAAACAACGCGTCTCGCACAATTCGAGCCAGGAGTGATATACTACTGTCTCACCCGTGACACCGAACAACCTCATATATTCTACTTCTTCGAACAATATACCGGCAAAAAGGCCTTTGAGGATCATAATGCGCAGCCAATTATACAGAAGCTGATGGCTGATAAGTTTATTCGGGGCGTTGAGGCGAAGTTTGGGACGCAGATTAAACCGGGGATTAGTGGTGGGATGTGATGGATGGTTATTGAGGCTGTGTTGTGTATTTAGATTAGAGGGTAGAGAGGGGGTTTTGTACATGGGTGTTGGTAGTAGCTGCTGATAATTGAAGACTTGATCGGGAATGATGTGATATTCCCGGTTAATGTTCGCAGAGATGGAAATGACCCATCTCAAATAGAGCATTACTTTCTTCAGCCTTGAGGCCACGCTCTTTCATAAGCTCAACCCGATAAGCCTTGGCTTCCTCCATGGTAATCGTATTCACAATTTCTCCGCTATTCGTGGCTGGTCTCCAATCCTCGCGTTGCGGCGGTACATTCGCAGATGAGATAATTCGCGTATGCGGATCAACGAGGAATAGTGCCAGGATCTTCCGGTGGCCGGGTTTTGATGCATCGGCCAGGGAGAATGGAGAGACTTGATGCTGGAGTGTGTTGGGGAATGTTATAATACGGCCTTCTTTGGTGACCACGCTGCCCAGTTCTTGCGTGATCAAGTCATCATTGTAATTGTCGAGGTCTTCGTGGTAGCCGTATACTTGTTGCACGAAGTCGTGTCGATCTTGTTCGTAGGAGATGTCGTCCATATCGTTCATGCCTCGATGGCGGAATGCTAGGGAGTTGGGTGTAATGTTCTCGGAGTCGTAGTAGTAGATTGCTGATGCAGCGATGCGTTCGTTCTAAAGGCATTAGCAAATAGTTCTGTCTTTGGGACAAGTACTCACCAATTGCCCTTCAATGTGCCAGGACCCTCCTTCATACGCGGGCTTCTCAGGCGCCAACTCGATGTTTGCCAGTTTCACGATAACCTGTATTTTCCCCTCGGGGAAATGTTTCAAAAAATTCGCCTTTGTTATCTCTCTGACCTTGAATTCTCCCGGCTCAGGCTTGACAATCTTCCGAGAAGTGTACCAAGCAGCCAAAATCTCCCCATATTTGTCCTCATCCTCAACCTCGACATCATCTCCCTCGGGGAATTGCGGTTCAGTCGAGCCATCGTCCTCGTACTCAACTTGTCCGGTATATTTGATTCGATTGGTATTGTATTCTTTCTCGCTCAAAGATTGTTCCCACAAAGGTATTGTCTGGGCGAGAATCTTCTCAACGACATCATATAGCGCGCGGTGCTTGACCGGGTGAGCATTATTGATGTAAGACAGAATCTGACACCCACCGTCTTCGGTGATCTTCACATCACAGGGCAACCACTGGAACTTGGTACTCAAAACAGGCGGATGCGGCTGATTTCGATATTCGTAAGGATGTTTGTCTGGAATAGCCTCCTCTTCTTTTGGCCTGGGAAGCCACTGGCCTTTACCCATGCTGTCGATACAATCATCCAGGCCAATCGCCCGGTCCGGAAGAACATGCGTGCGTCCATAAATCACCGGGAAAAGCGATGGATGGACCAGATTGACCACCTTGTTATCCGATCCCGGATGATAATCCCTCTCTTCCTCGGGAACGTTTTCAAAGGGGACAACCACTTCTTTAAGCGCATCCTGTAACTCCTTCGAAATGACGGTATCAGATTTGACGACTCCGCCATCAAAAACTTCCACAAACCCGGATTCCTCCAAAATCCCAGCCTTCCACTGCAACTCTTTGACAATCCAATCCATCATCTTGGGCGTGGCATCGTGTCCACTCTGAGCAACCTCCTCACGCCACTTGGCAATGATATGCTCATCGAAAACCTTCCGCTCCCATTCCGGTTTATCAGTAATAACATTCATAATTTGCATCATGATAATCTCCCTCTTAGTAACAAGCTGGCTGTAACAAAATTCTCGTCAATCCTCAAAACACCACCAAAACAGTTCAGTCTTTCTTACTTAAGAGAACCAAATGCAATATGTGCCGGGTCCAGCGCACTCGGAAACCCCCAGATATCCTCCGTAAGCACATTTGCCTATGTAGTTTCGTCAGTTCAGTCATGCACATGATAGCGGGTGAAGCAGAGATTCTTGTACGTCCGGAGCGTGATTCAGGGGCAGATTGAAGCCCGGCATTTGGAGGGACCAATTGCCAACGGAATTCATCTTGATACTGTTGGCACAAAAGGTGCGCCGTTGTAGGCTTAGAAATGATCGACAACGAAGCATTCTGTTTTCAGGGTTGGCTGTTTTGAGATCTGCACGGATGAGGCGGATATAAGATCCAGGGTCCAGGCAGAAATCAGGCAGAAATTTACGCTAGCCTGTGTTGGGTTTAGGTCATGGTAGCGAATCTTCTGTATGACATTTAGAGAAATGTCTGATTAAATGAATTTGCTGATAAAGTAGATCCATGTATTATCGGATTTTAATGGTAAGCTGTTGAAGGGTAGTTGAGGTGATAATGGGTCTGACGAAACGGCTATGCGGCTGAAGTGCCTTTGCTTGTTGGTTTCAAAGTATTTCAGAGTACGAATCGATAAATTTAGGTATGCATGAAGTCTGTATAGTCACTACACACTCTGTAATACAGTTAGTTTCTTAAACTAATAGTCTGCTATACTCAAATACCTCTCCGCAGAATAAAACATCCATCAATGCGATACCTATGTACTAAATATTGCTTCGCTTAGAAAGGCCTGGATATGAAAAGATACCTCGCAAGCCAATTCATAGGAGTAATATATGAAACTCTGATTATAGCGATAGGTATCCCTTGAAGTGGTAGAAGCCCGGCCACAGCGATAGAGCGGGCACGCGACGACTGCAGGTAGTGGACAGAGCAGAGCAGGCATCCTTAGTACCTTTGGTATACCAAGCAACCAACCACGACCTACCCAATCTTGACTTGAAATAGATGATCCTACCAGACATGTCTTTCATTGACAAATATGTAAATCAGGTATCCTGTCCATATACCAGATTAATTAAGAGTTTCCGCACTGCACTTCACCCCAGGGCCAGCCAATCTTAAATTTCAAATCCTCCTGAACCTAGCTATATTGACCTCAACAATGCCTACCACAGGATATCTTTACACAAACACAAACACCATCAGATCATCAACCTCCAGCTTGCCCTCCACAAAGTGGACATAGGATCCACTTGCGGCTGATGGGGGATCCACCTCCACAAAAGCCAATATCATCGTTACAGATCCCATATCTATTCGTCTAGACAATCAATATAGTCCATAGTACCTGTAGTACCTATCGAGACTATTCTCGCTACCAGGATAGGTATTCAAGATATCGTGATAGAATGGATGGTGACAGTGACAGTGATACTGCTATTGAACATGACGCATTAACCAGCAATCCGTCATCCAAAAGGAAGTCCCCAACTAGCTATACCCCAAGCATCTATAGGCAAAGCTTAGCTTAATCCAAAAACCAGTCGAAACAATCCATACAGAATCATAAAGTGTAGGTAAAATAAAAAGGAGTCCCACGCTCTGCGTGTATCGTTTTTTGCTTTAACTCCGCCCCCGTATCATTCGCATCCATAACCCATAACCCAAAGAACCCTCCATGGAATCCAATCCAATCCAATCCAACCCATAATCAAAGCAAACCCAGATCTCTCCCCGCCTCTCTCATCTCCTCTAAACCCAAACCATTCCATTCCATTTTCTAAAATTTTCTCCCCCTCCCTCCATCTCACAAACTCAATTGATCAATACTCCCTACCCGCCCTCCACCCCCAACCTCCCACCCCCCTTCGTAACCATCCCCAACCGATAAAACCTCTCTTCACCCGCCGGCGTCCTCCCCCCAATATACCATTTCTCCGGGCCAAGCGCGTCCCGGAACCCGCCCGAGCCGGAAGAGGAGTCACTCCCGCGGCGTTGGCGGTCTGGGGCCCTGGAGATGGGGATTGGTGTGGATGTGGATGTTGAGGGGGTTGGTGGTGTGGAGGTGGTTGTTTCTGTGGTGTGGTAGTGGTGGGAGTGGTATTGGTTTGATTGTGTGGTTGTGGATGGTGGTGCTGTACCAGCAGATGCGGAGGTCGAGGTAGAAGTAGAGGTTGAAGGTGTGGGTTGTGAAGATGAGGATGAAGATGGCTGATGTTGGTGATGGCCCGGTTTAGAGGCTATTGTGCGAGCATTTGTGGAGATTTGTGCTGAGGAGAGAGAGGAGGAGGTTGTGGATTGTTGGGAGGCGGTTTTGAGGGTGGACTGGGCGCGGAAGGCGGCTAGGAAGTTGGCGAGGAAAGGTCTGTTGGTGGACATGGTGGGCTGTAGTAGCAGTAGCAGTGATGACAGTCCTTTCTTTGACTTGGTCTTGGTGACAGGCGATATTCAAGTGCAGAGGTGGTGTTGGTGTTGGGTGGTAGTGATAGTGATGAAGGCGGAGGCGAGACAAGAGTTGACGTTCGAACCGGATATGATTCAGACTTTGGCTATGACTTTGGCTCGGCCCCAGTGGTGCGGGCGGGGGGAAACTAAATACTGTAACAGCCTGGCCCGCCAGGGTGTATATCTGGTCCTCTTCCAACAAGGTTCTTTATGCACCGTTCACAAGACAAACGAGGAAAGAAAATCCCTTCCTTTAATCCGAATCGAATCGAGGCTCAAGAGGAGGAGGAGTCAGTCACACAGTCAGTGGTCATCGGTGGACTTGTATGGGCGGGGTGAAGAGTCTCGATGGGAAGATCCCGAGATTCTCCCCCAGAGACCCGGTGGGTCCAATCAGATGTGGGGGATTATGGACATGACGTCGACCAGGGAGTTTTCGGAGAATAGTAAGTCGAAGTATTATTAGTGTCTGGAGTCAAGTTGAGACTAGTTTAGACTAGTTGGATGAGGGGTAGGAAGAGAGAGGAGGGGCAAGTTGAGGGTTATCGTTGCTATGGTATACACACATACTCTCTTTCGCTTTGTTGTAACAGTGGACAAGTCTTTGCTTTACTATCACTACTCTAGGAACAGTACATAATAGTCTCTAGTCAATCCTCTACACATGATCCCAGCCATCTCTTCGGCCCTGCATGTAACGCTAGAAGGAAGATCTCGGGATCGTATATCCGCAGCCACCTGCAAACTAACCTATGCTATGCATACTATGTACTTGTGCTATGTATGCACGTCCCGAGTCCTTTGGGTCACTTCATCACCATCATCCTCTACAATTTACTTAGATCAACAGACACAAGTTTAATATCGAAAACGGTTCATCGGGTCTATTTCTAATAGATGCTTTTCAAGTAGAACAGGATCCCTCCTGGGATGATAAGGGAAAAAGAATAACAGCACAACACCCTAAATCACCTCTCAAGGAGCCCGAGGCGCACATTATGTCCGTGCCGTGCCAACCGTACTTACAGGAACGAGGCCATGCAGATGCACCGGGAGTTTCACTCCCCCAAGGAGGAAAAAAAAAATCGAGTCCCGACAATGACAGAAAGGAAAAAAAGAGGATAGAACAACACACATAAAAGGATCAACGAAAGCATAGCACAACGAGAAAGAAAACCAAAGAAAACAAAGATCAACCACTGGCAAACAGTTCAAAGACAATGTTGAAGAACAATGTGGGAAAACTGGTAATGTCGACAGTAGCCTTTCCCGCAAAAACAGCTTTTTCTCTTTCTGTTGGTTCAAGATTCGCGCAAAAAGAAACAACACACATGCCCATGTCTATAGTTTGTGGACGCCGAACGATAACCACCCCGCCAGACCAATCTGCCCACTCAGTCGGGGAGATAAAGAAACAACCCAAGGCTCGCAGTTCAACCACCAGGTTTGGAGAAAAACACAAACTCGCCCGAAGCAGAAAAGAGATGCGGTCCCACACCGGATGGGATCGGTAAATCGGAAACCCAGGGAAGAAGTGGAGAGAGAGATAAAAGAAAAGAAAAGTGGATGGATGGTGGTGGAAGGAAGATGTAAAAGTAAAACCCATCAAGGATGCACGGTACAAGAAATAATGAAAACAACGGGCGAAAAGAAAGTGGTTACGCGCCAGCTTACTTGCAAGCAAGGTCAACCGAACCCGGGCAGATCTGAAGATGAGCCTGAATTAAGTGATACGTCCCTCGTAGACAAGAATCTGAGACGCCTTTCGTTTCTTCTCGTGTTTCATCGTGTTGCATTCTGATCGGAGGATCCGCTTACTGTCTCGCGGCCTGGACGGTGCCTACAATTCCCCAAACAATATTAGTAAATGTTTCGAATCACCTCTCGAAGTTGTTCACTTACCATCACCGCCCATAGTAGTCGAAGCCAAGTACAGACCGTTCATACCGCTCTCGGGGCCGCCAGCGGTGGTGGCGGGGTAGAACTTGCGGTCGACATCGACAGGGGCGTGGATCGGCTCCTGGCCGGTAGCCATGGAGTGGGGGAAGACGGGGTTCATGTAACCGTTGTCGGCACCGTGCTGGAAAGTTGTCCAGTCAACACCGGGCTGACTCGCAGGGTGACCGGGCATCACCGGGTATTTGTGGTCAGGAACGACCAGGGGCTTTACCTGTTCAAGAGGACGATCAACACTCAGTTGCTGGCCATGGGCATCGGCACCATGGTGGTGCATGAGATACGGATTCTGCTTGGGGGCAGCCATCCAGGAGCGAGCCGCGGCCTGATCGGCGAACGCTTGGTCACCAGGACCACGGTTCATGCCGTTGACCGGCGCCATCGCATAGCCCAGATGCTGCTGCTGATCCGTGAATTGGGGACGGCCACCGGCCATTCCGTTGCCATTCACGGCCCCATCGCCGAACTGCGCACTCATAACGCCATTGGAAGATGGGACGGAATTACTGACTTCATCCTGAAGAGGCTTAGCGGGGTTAGCCGCCGCCGACGCCGCGGCTGCCTGTTGCTGTGAACGCTTGAGATGAGCGTGGGGGTGCGACAGGTGGGTCGCGCCGGTAGGGTTACCCCGACGGATCGAGCACTTCTGGAAGTGACGCTTCAAGATGTCACTGCGGGAGAAGGTATCCTTGCAGAGGACACACATGTAAGGACGATCACCGGTGTCTATAGGCCAGAGAAGACGCGTCGTTAGCCATGTAATACGTTTGATGATGATCCGTGGACCAATTTGAGAGTTTTCACTTACGGCGCAGCAGATGACGCTTCAGGTGCTTCGCGTGCAGGTAGGTCTTGTTGCAGTGCGGGCAAGGGAACTTTCCGTCGGCATCCTTGGCGGGAATGGTGGTGCTCTTTGCGGAGCCATTGACACCGTTGGCAACCGGGGTCGCGCGGCCCGGAACACTCGGGAGAATGCCACGGCGGCCCTGAGAGCCCACGACCTGCGTGCGTGGCTGGTCCTTGGGAGGTCCATAAGGCGAACCATTGGCGCCATTCACATCAGGTGTCATGCCCCAGGACTTGGTATCAGAGTAGCTGAAGGCACCGGAAGGCATGCCATTGAAGTCCCGACGGTCGCGTGGGGGCGCCGGAGCAATAGGCTGCGGGTAGCTCTGCGCGGCCGACGTGGGAGGCAACCCGCTAGGAGGGGGAGGGTAAGACTGGTTGTGATGGGCCTGTGTCTGATGGTTATGGTGGGCAAGGAACGACGGTGAATGACTACCGACAGTCGTGTGCGGCATGATAGAGGCCGTCGAGGCTCCGTACACGTCGTGAGTCGATGCGGGGAACCGCGACAGGTCCGGTCGGTACGGCTGACCCATGTAGGGGTGCGACGCGGGCGACTGAGTATGATGCGGCTGGAGGGGAGGCAGTGTATGCGGCTGGGAGACCGGATACTGGGGCTGCATCGAGTACTGAGGCATCGGCATGCTGGTGATGGGTGTCGATGACAGAGGCGTGGAGCCCTGGGGCAGGCTGGTGGACGGGGGACGCGAAGGGTGCGAACGAGGATCCATCGTGATTTTCGGTCCGAACGGGTCGACGAGAGAAGGAGAGAGTAAAATTGTCGGGATAGATTTTTGAAGGCGTTGAGATCACGCAGTAATCATCGAACACGTCGGTCTCGAGGTTTCCTTGACTTCCTTCGCGTTTTTTTTTTCTTTCCAAAAAGCTCCTTGTTGGATCCCAACTGAAATTTTCCCGAGGCGGAAAGGGCGAGGGTTGAATTGAAGGTCACGGGGGAGAGGATGGGCCTTCAATGGCAAGAGGATCTGACTCCACCGAGAAGATGTGAGCGTCCAGAGGAAGGTTGGAGGAGTGAAGAAAGAAAGAAAGGCTTGATCGGAGTTGATTCCCCACGGTCACCCACCAGGTCAGAGTCGTGTGGGAACTTGGTGTTTTATCCGCACGTTGTCACCGGCGATGGGTTCTGTATCCACCAGGGAAGCGGGCGTGCAAGTGGGTCTCGCAGCACAACAACTAGTCAGATCTGCTTCGCGCGTCAAGACGGGAAGAGAAAAGGGCAATGGACTGGATTTGATGGGAAAATTGGGTGAAACAAAGAAAATAAGATTGATCGAAAAGGACCGAGTCGGGAAGAGTTGATGAAGATGAGATTTGAAGGGGGAGGGAGAAGAGAAGGGAAAAGGGAAAGAAAATCTCTGGAAAGACAGTTCGATCGCAGGACGGGGAGAAAATTGGGGGGGGCAGAGGAAGGGAAAGGGAAAAAGGATTAATTGGGGGGCGGCCAAGGTTCAGGTAAGAGAAAAAATACGCAAAGAGGGAAAAAATGGAACAAGAAAAAAAAAAGGCCAAATGGAAAAATGAACGGAAAAAAAAAAAAACTGAAAATGGAATAATGAAAAATTCGAGTGGCCGAAGACCGAAGACTGGGCAGACCAATACAGACGAGTAACCAAAGTAATGCAAAAGCAGCCGTCCCAGTCGATCACTCCTCGGGGAGGCAAGAGGCGATATCCTAATCAGGTGAGAATTGCAAAATTACAGTCGTGTATTACATGTGAATACTATGGCTTACGTACGCTGGCCCAAGGGAGAACACCGTTACCAACCCAAATAATGGGACTTTTTGGAAGCACCTCTTGGTTATTTAATTACCAATGTTACCCAGCCAGAATTAGAAAAGAATAGAATAGAACAAAATGTATTTGATTATAATAACCAATATGTGAGTTCAAACGCACAAAATATCCAGAGTCACTACGGAATACAGTAAGAACTGGAAGCCCTCGGAGTGCGCGAGTTGGCGGGTTTCGCGGGCAGCGATGACGATATGCCCGGGAGTCTTCCGAAGACAGCCCGGGCCAAGAATGGCCGCGAACAGCAGACTACGTGTCCTGGTTGCCGAAATGCATAGTCCATCTAGAGTAATAATCATGATAATACTGTTGGTGATTATTGTAACTAAATCTATGATCTTCATTATGAATATTATCATAATTGTGATCACCATAACTAACAGATCCTGACCATAAATCTGTCTTACTAAGATCACTTCACCATTCAGTCTCCATAAGGCAAGAGAATATCCCCATTTTGCCTACCGTCGATAGGTCATTTCCCTTAATAGATGGTTGCCTCTGACTGTACCGGTCGCAGCTACCAGCAGGGGGGCTACAGGTACTTATATATCACTTATTATTAGCGACTCGTGGGCAAACGGCGATCGGAAGATAGATCATGTTATCCGATTTGGCGCAGCAATAAATGCGCTGACGACTCTGGACGTGTGTCGGGTCTTTTTGTCCTGTTGTCTAGACCTCTAGACCCCCAGCTATAATAGTAAGTAGAACGGACATTAATTCCAACCCGATGAGTATCTCCCTGGGGAAACAAGGCTCCAGCAATAGCACGGTTTCTCCATTGCCACATGCCGCGTTCAGGGCGATCGTACATAATTGCTGTAATGCGCAATCCGCGCACCCCGATCGCGGTGCCTGCGTTCAGCACTATTATCGACTTAGTACTAAAGGGGTAGGTAATCTATGGGATTATTGTTGAGTCGATATTCTCACACAGCGCCTCCAATTATTCAACGTGTCAGATTTGTAAAGTACAGTCTTGACGAATTGTGTTGAACCAAAGTACTCGAGTACAAGTCAATGTCTAGTAAAAGCGCGTTGTTATGTTTTCAAAAACTTCAGTTACAGCCATTTCAGAATTATATATACTAACTCTAACTCAAGCTGCTCAATTTAACTCCACCATCCAAGACCGGTAATCTGATTAACTATACTTCCCCCCTCCCGCACTGGAGCAAGCCAGCAAAAATTGGAGAAGTGGGTTGGTTGCTCACCCCTGGCTCCTCCTCCTTGACGCCTGCTGTTGGGCTCCGCAGTGGCTTGACAGCCCCGCAGGTAAACAGATCACACATCTCATGCAGGGAGAAAGCACCAGCTCCAATTGCAACTGGTAAAGTAGTGCAACAAAAGTCCGACTTCTCGATCGAGAGAATTGGGGACGGGGGATTGAGCGGGTTACTTACTTGGGATTAAAGGACAGGGGGTCAAGGCCGGGATTTGACGGGAGGAATTGGGATTGGAATCGGGATGGATTGGGAAGAGCTGGGATGGAGGGTGCTCGAGCAGCAGTAGCAGCAGCATCTAGGTTGTGGGCTATTTGACTGGTCTTTGGTCGGTCGAGGTCCAAGTTCAAGTGTGCTCGAGGCCTTATGTTGCTGTTCGTAGTAAGCAAACAACTGTAGTGATTAGGTACTGGTCTGTCCGTGATCCAAAATCACTGGTCAATTGTTAACCGTTGCGGTTCGCTTTGATCTCCCGAGGTTGGAAGCACGTCATTCCCTCCGAAGAAGAGCTGGCTCACGGTGCGCAGACCTCATTGTGCATGGTGCTAATTCTAGCCCTTTTTCTTAACAATCCTGCATACCGAGTTCTGCTGCATGCGGGATGGATTTGTTGTGAGGAATAGAATAGTACTTAGAGATCAGGTATCACATACTACTGACAAGTAACCATATGTACTTCAATGCCTATCAATTGCAGAGTTTCTACAAGTACTGTTAACCGCAGAATCCAAAGATAAGTTGGAGATAACAACAACATCATTCAGCATTTGTTTTTTTCACCGGTTCTGTAACGGCCTTGCATCGTCCCCCTACATACTTTCACGGATGCGCAGTAGCCGCCCACGGCCTTTGCACCTCCCACGCTAAACCCTCCGACTACCGGATATCCCCCTTCCCCAAAGAACCCTCCTCGACCCGGATCTCTTCCAGCTGCATAAGAACGGGGCCCGGGATGAAGAGGGGCGAGGGGCATAGGTTCCGCAAATTATAGCCTCTGAGCTAGCTACAGGTACTACTGTAGCTGGCTACTTGCGGTTGACTTTGACCCGTTACCCGTCTTTGGTTACGAAGTAGCACCCTCTGTACTCTAATAATGAGGGATGAAGGATAAGGAATGTACGAAATAATGTCCAGCCACGTCGAATGAGGCGCTGCCATTGGGTGGCGTGGTTAATTCCGTGGCCTCGCATAGGCTCCGATTTTCGCTAGTGTTTTTTTTTTTTTTTTGCAATTACGGCACAACGAAGGTTTTGGGTTTAAATGCGGTTTGGCCTTTAATGTACTGTACTTTTGCCCCCGAACAATCTCGACCCTCGGTTCTTACCTAAGGTTTCAGGTATGATTTCAACCGAGGGGAAACAGAGAGAGAGGCCGGGAACTTGAGTCGAAAGGGTGTCTCAGTCCGGTAGGCTGATCCGGTCGGGTAGGAGAAGGATTCATATCCTGGTAATAACCTGAATTGCAGAATTCTACAAACAATGTTATTAGATATCTGTTGCTATGTAGTCTGCGATTATATAACTCCGTAGTTTTGGATGTACAGTTGATGCTCCCCCCTAGTCAGTGGTCACTGTCCCTGGCCCCTCCATGCTCCACCGAAGAAATTCGCAAGAGCTTCTCCCGCTTCGATTGTGGACCTGGCAAAAGGCTTCGACCAGGGTTCTGCAGAAATCCAAAAAATTTGATCGGATCTGACCATCGCCCCCCCTCCACCGCGTGACTTTTGCAAAATTTCCGCCAAACTATCAGAAAAGCCTTGGCGTATGTATGCCGATGACAACCGCGCTCAATAATGAAACTATTAAACTATTAATTTCTGTCATGATAATTAAAAGCAGCCACAAAATAGCCACGGGAATTAAGTGTATGGTTCTGGTTAAAAGTTTGCCGAGCAGATGGAAAATCATAGTCGTAATGGTTTATCAATATTATTTAGTCTTTATTACTGTACTATGATTATTATGATAATACCTGATAATTCCAGAGCATTTAATTGTCAACATACACTATTACTATTATTATTACTGAGTACGGAGTATATTTTGTATGACGGGAACGGCCACAGTGCAAAATCCCTCGGAAGACTGTCCCTCGCTTAACCTTCTTCATTCACCCGGGCAATGTTTCCAACTTGAACACGCCTGGCGGTTTCCGGCACAGACATTTTGGCGCGTGGCTGGACGACTAATGCACGATCACGGTGTGTTGAATCTGGCAGGTGAGAAAGATAGTCTAGTTTAGGCAGTCTCGCTGAGAACTAAATAAAATGCGGCGTCATGAAGTAGCATTTCGTAGTCATAGTTTGGGTTGTTATTAGTTATAGTGTTTGTTGGTCGGCAACGGAGCCGGGAGTTGAAAGGTTGAAAGGGAGAAGAGGGGGGGACCGAAAAGGATCCACTCCCAAAGGGGGAAAGCCACCAGAACAATTTGAGCAGAAAAGAAGAGAAGAGAGGGGCCAAAGATGGTTCGGTCCACGAGATAGTGGCCCATCCCGCAAACTACGGTGAGGCTGTTCCGAATCTTCGTTTTCTTAGGCCCTTCACCATCTAAGAGTTAGTGAACTATAGTATAGTAGTGCATCGTAATTGATAATGTTCGTGAGTTTACGGAGTACATTGACCCATTTTGTGGTGTTGTTATGGACGAGGTCAACTCTCGTTCTCCGGAGTATCTCCGTGTATATACTTCTGCAATTCATATATCGCTTTACTGTACCAACGGCTTTCCTTTGTCGGCTGCAGATCACATCGCTACCATAGAGTCCCGAGATCTCCTATTCCACTCAGGATCGGCAGCAAGCTTAGTGAATACTACTGTGGTGCATTTTCCTACGTTCAAAGCTTGGTTCCTGGCATCCCTCGCCCCCATATGCCGACCAGTCCCCCGCCAGTACGGCTATCCGAACGGGCTCCTCAGAAGGCTGGTTAAGCTATGATAGCCGGGATGCTAGTGAGCACCGGGCGGCATCAAAGTCCCCTCCGTAGTTAAGCCGAGTATTGCAATTGTACGAAATAGCGGTCTTTGATGCCAGCAGCCAGATCGCAGCGTCGATCATGCCCCTCTTTCCCTCCCCCGTCTCTCCTCCCTCAGCAAGTTAGTCTTTTCCCCATCGACAGCCACCAGTCTCGTTTTGGTGGAATAGCTTCATATTCTCCGAACTACTGCTCCATAGCGTCCACATTATGGAGTACCACCACTACTACCGGGTATGTCTATAGTTAAGCTAGTAGTCTTTCCTACCTGAGCACCACCACACCGCCAGCTGAAGCCTGAAAGCCCTTTTGTTGTCTACCATCTCGGCCGAACTAGCAAGACATCACGAGGGCAATAGTGGTAACCAACAATATTAAAGAAAATAATACTGAAGAATACAGCCATAGCTCGGATATGTACGTCGCCCTCATAGGCAAGACAACGCGACAACACATACATCATCATAGCAAAGTAAAAAAAAAAAATCACAAGAAAAAAAGATATACTTTAAACCGATTAAAAAAATCCCTCTTCCGACCCGATCACCCCCAACCCGTATTGAGTAAAGCACATCCGAACTCCAAGTCACTGTAAGAGTAGGCCTATGGCCGGCACAGGCCGGAAAGCACTTAGAAAGCCAAGTCCGGATCGCCGAGTTTCAGGATCCCCTGCAGCCAATCATGGCTCCACCCAGCCTCCAGCGGACGAGAGGATCGTGAGCGCCACTCACCTCATAGGTTGGGCGCTGTTATTGTTGACTTGAGTCTAGTCGATTTTTGTCGAGAAACCGGGCCATGACCGGCTAGCGGGCTTGTTTTGCCTCCAAGGTCCTCGGATATGCACCGGTTTGATGACGGTGTGCGTAGATTTGCTGGTTTTAAAGAAATAACTACGACGCTGAATGGGTTGATTGAATGCCAAGTATATGCCAATGGATGAGGGTAAAATATCACAAAGCAAACCTTGAGCCTATGACATTCGCAGGCTGGGGCTGATGCGACGGGACCTGACAGCACGGCGGAGACCTCCATTCTCCAGGTACGCGGTGAACAAGTGGAGCGCAACAAATGGAATGAAAAACAAGTCGGTCGGGGAGGACTCGGAGGAGTGGGACACCGCGCGATGCCAAGTCCGCGATGGGCAGAGGAAGACTGAAAGGAGTATCAATTGTTGAAAAGTCTTGTACAGTAGTGGTTCATAGTCGCGGTAGCAGGTTCACATAATCGGGCGTCTTCAGTGCGGAATTACGGCGTACAGCGGACCGAGTCATCGTCAGTGATAATCGGCTGATGTTCTTTGACTTTCAAAAAGTAGGTTCATGTAGACCACCACGTAACCGCTGGAACCATGGACTCGGGAATGACTATCAGGCAAATCAAAATCTATTCTCCGTACACCGTATTCTTGAATTGAGGACTGAAGTTTGAATATGATGATAATTAAATATTATTATGATCATGATTATTGTTGAAGTTAAATGCAATAATCCAAAATATTCATGGCGGATAATGAGATACAGTCCAAGTAAGTAGTATGCAAGAACTCTTATCCCCTTCTTACACCAGCCGCGTCATGTGGTTTCGGATAATCGCCAGCACTACTGTACAACGAACCATTGCCAGATCGATAGTCTATAATTATATGTCTGGGCAGGTATGATGAACAATTCCATGTGATTGCACGTACCAGGAAAATCATCCAAGGCGCCAAAGCAACGGTTCATAGTAAGGGCCGACCGTGGACGACGGGCTGTTTGCAGAATGAGTTTTGCCAGATGTTTTCCATTTTCGGCGATAGTGGTAATTTCAATCGTATGAGTATTTGCAAAAATACCACCCTTGTTTTTCTTTTTGGAGATTCTTTACACTGCGTCTGTATTGCTTACTGACATCAGTTTCCTTACAGCGCCATCGACCCCAAATGCTTGTAACCAGGGACACCAACGCCTATCCATGGCTGCCTGAACTGTGCATGCCGCCCATGACCACGCCTGGCATTTATGATTGGAGCCTGAGACGATGCAGGATATTTGACGGCCATCGTACCATCTTGCCATTGCCCGTCCAGCCGTGGGGGTTCCTAGGTAGCTATGCAGATTATACTGTAGTGCCTCCGATTCGGGGTATCGTCGAGTACTATGTAAATTAAGGTAAAAACCCTGGCGGTTGAAAAGTGTTGGTGGCGGGGAGATCCTGTTCTGTTCTGACGCGCTGTAAGACGGCAAAATAGAGACCAGTAATACACATCTGAAGCATGTGAGTACAATGGCGCATTTGGAGATCCATGGGAGACACCTTGAAACGAGAATAACAATAATGACTCGCTATAATTATAATATTCACTCTCATAAAGCGTCCCTATGAAACCTCATTTCTGGTTCAATTCATTTCGAACCCGCTTTCCACTCGCTTAATCGGCCTCAATTCCTATGGTACCGCAAGCAGGGCTAACGTAAGAGAATCAGGAACAACCAAGAAAATTATGACTGCGTAGACATCGTGGTGGCGACGCTTGCCCCGATACTTTCAGGAACCAACACATCATCCCTCGGCAGAACTCGCCAGTCGCAGAAGCCCCCTGACAAGTGTCGATCGGTCGCGGCGCGCAATGAGGCTATGAGCCGTCCAACTTGGTCCCATGATGGACGGCAGCAGATTGAATTTGCGCTTTTTTAGGCTCTAGAAAGTAGTCTGAGTGGCTTGAATGAATTGCTATAGACAAATGTAATCTACCTAAGGCCTAAGGCGAATTGGATAATATTTGCTACTACAAAGTCATGCACAAGTTACTGTATCTCGAACTACAGTATGAAGTCTTAGTCATGGCTAACTCGGCATACGACCGTGGTAATGCCGGAAATCGCGACACGTTTTTCACCGGTTTGCATGAGAAGAGAGAGGGCTGTGAATATTCTCTTCCCGTTTTAACCTCAGTAGGCAAAGAGAAAAAGTCAATGGCGGAATTTAAACTTCCCACGCCCCGGAGAGTCGGGATCTGAGTGCACGATGTAAGTTAATTCCACGACGTGCGTTTGAACCCCCTCCCGGAAGGTTCGTTGTCCCGCACGGGTAAAACGGATTTGAATGTGAAATTATCAATGTTATAGACGGAGTTGGCCGTACATACTGTAAGTCCTTAATAATAATCAGTTAAAAGCTAGTTGTAAGGAGGCATAGCTACTACCTAATTAATCACTATAGCAATCGCCGGAATAAGTAAAGTTTCCTGCAAAACAAAGCCCCCTTCCCCGAGGCTCCTCCTCCTCCTCCTCCTCCCTACAAATGCTAAATAAAGGTACGAATAAATAACCACTGAACGAGCCGGCGGGTGGGCCCCCTATCTCGTGTCGTGCACCTCGTGTCGGACAGGGACAGGGGCAGGGGGAGCGAGCCATCAGCCAGGGCGGATTTGTTTGGATGGGGATGGGCATGTCCACTTACACGCCCCGTCTTCCCGCTGGACTTCTGGCGCGGTGGCCCCCCTCTCTGCATCTGGAGTTAGATTAAGCATATCTGTGTGTCCATCGAACTTATTTCTCCGTTGCATCCATGTCCAGTGCCCACCACACCGCTGGTGGGGACCAGGGGGACCGGTGGATCGAGTCGCAGGATTCGTTCGGAGATCCCAGCGTCGCAGGTACTGACTGATACAAGGGAGGATGTACCTGATTTTGTGGTAGTAATGGGTGTAATTAGGGAATATTGGATGGGTTTGGGCTAGATGGTCTATGTTTAATTGTTTCGAGGCCCTGTCTCGCTGGCGGCGTACGTTTTAAGGGGCTCGTTTCGGTGCTTTTGGGGGCTATCGTGGGGGTGTTTAAGTACCTGGGTACTTCTGAGATGATCAGCCATACCTGATGCTTGCAGACAAGTGGGCTCTGTATGGAGATTCTAGCATAGTTCTTGTTTTCTTTTTCCTCTCTGTCTTTTTACGTTTAGTTTCATAATCCAGTGCCTGAATAGTGGTACATTGCATATCTCTCTGGTACATACCTCAGAAGGGCACATATATATTGCGAGGGTTCTCGGTGGTAAGCACACGTTCCGTTTGCAGAAGCGGGATTTCTATATTCTGAAGCGAAGCAAATCCCATCCGCCCTATAATCTTGTGTTCAAGATCTTTATTGCAGTTTGTTGAAAATCCACCATCCTATCCATCCACATACCAAGAGGATTTAAGCACCTGGGGCCAGTGGAGTAAGCCCACCTGACAACTCCATCTCGGGAGCCACATCGCAGCCCCAAAAACGCGGCGAGATGGGGCACTGGGTCTGGCTCCAGAGTACTTTTGCCAGAAGGTCCATTAGACCCCAGAATCTGGTGATCTCGATCTCCACGTTTGCAGCTTATACAGTGGGCTCTATAGTCTTGCCGAAGTATCAGTGGATGGTTCGGAAAACCGAAGTCCTCTAAGTGACAAAAGTCCTGAATGTCCCCGAGATGAGATTATCTGGTGTACGATCACATCCGTTTCTCAGAAGTCATTAGGATTAGTGTGGTATATCCGTTGTTTCCTTCATATACAACAGTATCATTAAGTAGGGTACATAGTAATGTACCAGTCAAGAAGATATCATAGAACGATCATCCATCCAAACTCCACGCACAACAAGTCAGAGCATCCATACCAGATCACACTACAACTTATCCTCAGCGGATTTCGCCGAAGTCGTAGTAACCTCTGCATCAGCATGCTCCTCCGGCTCCATGCCCTCACTAACAACGGCATGCATAGAATGCTCAACATTAACCTTCGGACCAGTAAACCACTTTCGCGCATCAACAACCCACCAAATCAACACAGCCAGCATCGGCGCCCCATACACCAAACAAGTCCAATTCATCAAATCAGGCGTCAAATCCCCCTTAGTCACACTCGGCAAACACAAAATCGGCACCATAAGCAGAACAAAAGCAACGCCCAACCCGCCAATATACGGCCCAAACGGACCCAAATGCCAAGGACCCTTGCGGAAGCGATGTCCCACAAAAAAGACCCGGATGAAAATGGGGATAGCGAAGGCGACGAATTGCGCAATGGCGCCGATGGAGAATAACGCGCCGATAGCGACGGAGCCGGCAAGGATGAGGAGACACATTAGTATTCCTAGCACGGCGTTGAGGATTACCGCGTTGACGGGGGTTTGGGTGTAAGGGTTGACTTGTTTCCAGATTCGCGAGAGAGGGAAACAGTCGTCGCGGGCGTAGGCGTATGTTACTCGTGATGCGGCGACCATGCAGCCCTGGCCCATGGAGAAACCGCAGATGATGGTTAGACCCAGGATACCCAGGGCTGCCTTTTGGGGTAGCACTTGGAGCAAATAGGATGCCCAGGGTTGGCCGAGATCGGAGTCGATGACGGCGCTGATATCAACGACTGTGTAGGCTACTACGAGCTGGAGGAACCAGCCCATTACTCCGCCGACGCCGGATGTGAGGACGATGGCGCGAGGGGAGGCGATGTTGGCGTTCGAGCATTCTTCGCTTAGGTGGAAGGGAGAGTCGTAGCCGGACATTGTCCAGATGACGCCGACGAAGGTCATGAGGACGGCCACGCCGTCGGGGAAGTCGGTTTGGTTTGTGATGGTGCCCCAGACTTCCTTTGAGGGGGTGAACTTGGGCTCGGATTTGGCTACGGCGGGGATAACGATGATGGTTGCAATCAGTGCGATGATGTTGAATGTTGATCCGTAAGAGTTGAATTGGGCCACGCGCTTAGTGGGCATGCTGCTGATTGCTGCGTGGATGATCATGATCAACGTAGTCAAGAGGAAGGTCTGCCATGTCGTTGGGACGTAGTCGGGGTTGCTGATAGACACGGCGGCTAGGATCATCGCAGAGAGTGCATAGTCTACTGATGGTGCTGCTGTGATCTGTCCAATCCAGTTGGACCATCCCGTCAACCAAGCAGCTAGAGGACCGTAGCCGGGAGGTGCGAGGACTGCTGCTGCGTAGTAGAGACCGCCACTAGACAGGAAATAGTATGTTAGCCTGGTCCACGACCCTGACTGTAACTTATGAAGGTCCTGTTTACCTCGTCGGCATGGCCGAGCATAGCTCAGCCATTGACATCGCAACGCACTGAATAAAGATCATAGCAATAATCCATCCCCACACCATGCCTGCCGTACCAGCATATCCCATTCCTAGAATTCAGTTAGTGGACAATTCCACATCTTGTGCATGGAAACGAGAACATACCATAGTACAGGGTACTCGCGAAAGACGGCAACAGGCCAAGAACGGCAAAACTGACACAGAACGTCGTCCACAGGGAGAATTCACGCTTAAACTCCTGCTTATAACCAAGTGCCATAATCACCCGCTCATCGGCATCCATATCATGGTCCGCATATGGCACATCGCCATCGGGCAGGACAGACGTAACGGGAGCATGATTGGCATCAGCGTACACGCGACGTTTGGAGGTGGTCGTTTCAGATAGTTTAGTGTCCATATCGGCGTAGTCCGTATCATTCGCAAAAAAGGGATATTATGTAAAACACTAGAGAAAAGGAACTGGATATAGCAACCAGCAGTGAGGACCATTCAACAATGGGACCTCTTTTTCTTGTTATTGACCCGAGCTAACACAGCTATGAGGAGGGCGAGGTCGCATTTATAAATCGAGTCGGGGTCTCCGTCTATCAGCTCATCAAGTTAGGGGGAGGCCAATGCGAAACCCGGTAGTGGTTATCTCTGCAGGACACACAACGCAGGTAGTAGATTGGCACTTATTTCCGGGGACCCATGACGATTAGAAAACGCCATCAGCGATCTAAAGGGAATCTGGAGCCTACTAACTTCTAAGGAACATGCGTATCTGATCCCGTGGGACTAGCCGAATGGCACTAGAAGGGGTCTGCTCGGGAGGGGATTGGAAGAGGGGGTGGTACAAGCCTACAAGGGGGGGAATAACCCAATAGTAGCGTGGCACCCAAGATCCAAATGGGGTTGACCATGTTTTTCTCCGCAATATAATCCCAGCCGCGGTTGATAACGGGAGACTATCATTTGCGTAGAGAGTTAGAAATTAGATCACCCCCCTGCGATAGAGTATAGACCGGTCTCAGGCGTGGAATTGAGCTTGCGATTGTACACAATAGGCGCATCCCGTCGAATGCGATCAGCGTTATTTGGGAATTTCTCCGCACGCGAGTCTTGTGATTCGACGAGATCAAACACTCGGACGTGATTCCATTCGAGCGCCCGCTGGGATCCGTGCTACCCCTGTGAGCTAGGCGAGTAGTTCCAAACCCATCAGGGCAGGTTCATGCGTGAGACTGGAAGGAGGCGTTGTTCCATTTGTTTGGTGTTTTGGGTTGGCTGGTCTTATCAGGAGAGTTGATAGCTGGAGAGGAGATAAGAGGCTGTGTGGTCGATTATGACACGACTAGTCGTGACATCCAAACAAAAGGCTTATCTGCAAGGAAGGGTAGACCTGCCCAAGTTGGTCAAGTGCCCCCGGGATGGTCATGTCAACTTGTCAAGGCATCATCATATCAGACACTCTCTACATTTTAACCTGGCTTGCTTTTGAGTTCTATAGGGGGATATTACGTGTCGGGAAGGGACGGCTGAGGGTGCCATCTCTTCGGAGTACATTAGATGTCATACGTATACTACTGATACTGATCAAAGACGACAAATGAAATCACCACAGCTTGGCTTGGAAACGGCTGCCTCTATGTGCTATTAAAAACAAGAAACTTTCTCTTCACCACTATTCTACACACACAGCCTCGAGACCACTCTATGCCATCGCTATTATCAAAGTACTAGCATGGACGCTCAAGGTACGACCGCGAATAATTTAGAAGGGCTGATATGAGTTAGTACGGAGCCAGAGGCAAGAAAAGATCGAGCGAAGCGGGACTTACGTTGTCCTCAGGGGCGATGCGGCGGTCGTAGTAGGTGTCCAGACCGGGAATCTGCTGGAGGATGTCACGGCGCACACGGGGGACCTCGCCGAACATGAAGAGGGCAGCGGTGCCAGCGAAGACGCCGAAGCTAGCAGCGAGAGTACCACTGATGCCAATTGTCAGTACACAGATGATGGCAATATCAAGGCTCTGGAGGAGGCCTAGCCCAAGGACTATGGAAGACTTACGCCTGGATAGCGGAGGGGATGGTGAAGCCAGCAACCATACGGGGAACGGTGTACCTGCAGTCGCGCAATGATTGTTAGCCTGGCCATCCAGAAAATCTAGTCGCAACAATTCATAATCCATATGAAGCCGAGCCCGCAAGATCTTTGACTCCGGGCCAGTCTCCATAACACCAAAGGAGGCCAAAGACCAAGTCAGGCACGACCGTAGAAGCCTTGGAACCGTAACGTAGGAAAGCCAGTCCGTCATTCCATTCAATAGTATGTAGGAGTCGCCGGAAATCCGATATTGCGAAACACATCGGAGGATCATGCTACAACCGAGGACTGGGAGTATGGGGTGATCTCACTTGGGCGCAAAGGCGGAGGTGGAGGCCTGGGCCGCGGCGCGGCGGAGAGTGGGAGTGAAGACCTATTGATCGAAAAGAAGCATGGTTAGCATTGAATCACTTGTTAGGTCCTGCTACCGCATCCGCGCTCATTCCGAGGACTGTCGGTGGACCGTCTGGAGGGCTTCTGCAAGCGCCACTGCCCAACACGACCACTGACTCCCGACCTCAGACAGACGACACAGACACAGTTGCAGACTCTCCTAGATGCGAAGGACAAGATCAGACATACCATTGTTGTTAGCGTGGGCAGGTGGGACAATTGCTCGAGGAAAGGACCGGAGCTGCAACATCGTGGTCGACGAAAACCGGGTGGGGATCACGTGACTTCAAGGGCCCCGACCATTGGGAGGCCACATGATTGGTTCAATCAAGTGTCACTACTCTGTGCAGAGGAAGTATAGAGCCACTTTAACTACATCTATAGACAGGCCATATCATCTTCTAGAATTTCATGGATTCGAGCTAGAAAGGGATGAGAACAGAACTAGGAAATATGTGCTTCAACTCCCCCAAAGTCGGCATACAAAAGATTCATGGGAGAACCGTATGGAGCAGGAAACAAACCACAGGAAAAAGAAAAAAAAACAGCCTGGAATCAATCAAATACAGGTGAAGAAATTATAATAACGCATCCAAACACCAGATCTGTACATGCGTCTCATTAATCGACCTTTCCGGTCGAGCCTCCGTTCAGGAATCCCTCCTTGCCATCGAGGTGGAAGAAACCACCGCTGCCATTGGCATTGCCAATAATACCACCACGGGTGGTAACGCGGCGCAGGAGTCGTCCACGTCCGATGATGGTGACAACAGCCACGGTAATACCAAGGAAAACGAAGAAGAGGATAGGGTGGCTGCTGAGGAAAGAGCGAGTGTAGAAGAAGAAAGTCTCGAAAGTGCCGATAGTAGACTTGGGGGACAGCTTAGGCGGGGATGCGATGACGAGAGGGATGGTCTCAAGGATGGAGGTTCGCGAGGCCATAATCATAGCTCCGCTAGAGGCAGTATCCCAGTAACGACGGTTCTGCAATAAGTTAGCATCAGGACTTCCGATAAAAACGGCAAAGAGAGAAAAAATTACATCTTCGTCGTTGATGATCACACGATCACCTTGTTCCACATCAATACCGTAGGTGGTACGCAGCCAGCGCTCCCAGAAGTCACCATCCACCCAGGCGAATGCGACAGGCTTCTTCTCATCCTCACGGATAGTAATACGCATGTTCTTCGCAGCCCGGAGTGCGCGCTGGTCATTGCGGTCATCAGCTTCCTCAATACGCAGCTGCTTGGCATCACGGAGTTCCGAGCGCTCCAGCCGGAAGAGTTGAATTTGCTTGTCCATCCACTCAAAGGCAGCTTCCTTCAATTCACGCTTGGACTGCTTGAAATCGTCGGAGCGGCGGCGGCTGAGAATGCCAAGCACGACGAACTTGCCATCCATGATCTCCCGGGCATTCGAAGCTGTGAGCTCCGGAACGATCGGCAGCCAGACAGTCTGCATCCAGGACAGCATCTGGCGGAAGTCCCGCATATCCTTGGGGGCTAGAGCATTGTAATAATTTGGCCGAGTGTCACGGACAACCAGAAGGCGGGGCCAAGTAGAGATCTTGAAGCGCTCGGCGAGAGCGGCGCTGCTAGTCTTGACGATCCGAGCATGACCCACAAGGCTGAGTGTGAGGCGCTCCATAGCCCTGAAATCCTCCGAGGTGGTCGCGTGGTCATAGAAATACAAGAAAAGAACCTCCTCGGTCTCTTCCAACTCCTTGAAAGTGGCCGCATCGACATCCTCAATCTCGGAACCGGGGCCAACAGCCTTCTTGGTGTAGGAGAGTAGATCACCCAGGCCACGGAGACCGGTATACTCGACTCTCTGACCGCCACGGAAGAAGTAGATGGTGGGGTATGCGTCAACTCGAGCATCCGCACACAGGCGGGTCTCGACTTCACAGTTAACTTCACCAATGTTCAGAGTATCCTTCATCTCCTTGGCCATCTCCTTCCAGTTAGGAGCCATAGCCTGGCAGTGTCCACACCAGGGAGCGTAGAACTTGATGAACCACGGATCTTGAGTCGTAGTTACAAGCTTCTGAAAGCTCTCAGCAGTGAGAGGGACGGAAAGGCCTTGCGGGTTAGGGGGAGGTCCATTGTGCTTGGTCTTGACAGTGACAACGCTACCCGGCTTGCTGGTCTCCATCGCACTAGACGCGTCCGCTGCCTTTTGGGCAACCAGGTCATTTTGCTTCTCGCCAGCCAGGGCGCCGGCCTGAGGATCCTTGTCTTTGGCAACGGGAGAGTCGGGTTCAGCGGAGGAGTCGACGCCAGGTGCGCCAACCTCGGGCAGTTTAATGCCCTGTGGGGGACGAGAGCCAGGCCTGATCGCCTCGAGCTTCTCTTCAATAAGCTTGCTCAGGTCCGCGACCGATTTGGCACCAACATGCTTGTCCTTTTGAACACCTTCCTCGTAGAACGCGAAGATCGGGTATGCGCCAATACCAAGTTTCTCACACAGGTCTCCGTGGGCCAGACAGTTCATGGAAGCGAAGTGGAAGTTGTAGTACTTGGTAAAACCATTCAGAGACTTTGGGTCGGGGGATTTGGCGGATGATGGAGAAAGGGGATTAGAAGTCTATAGTTGCATGTTAGCTGGAAGACCCTGATTGATACACTCCTCGCTGATCACGTACATAGTAGTACTCATATGTGGTCTGATAGGCAGGCGCAGCCTTTCTGCAGTGGGCGCATGTTGGCGAATAGTGCTTGACGAGCCTGTCGATAGTTAGTATTGTCGCAAGCAGAATTGTGATGATGCTCTGCAATGCTGAAAGGCACTGACCAAGTTCCATCTTTGAGCAGCTCCTCGTAGTTGTCGGGCGTCAACTGGAGCAACGGCGGCACGTCGAGTCCATTAAAGATCGAGGGTTCCTCGGCATCGATTCCACGGTTATTCCGGCGCTTTTCCAGTCGGTTGCCGACCTTTGTCCCCGACTCTGAAGGCGCGGCTAATGTAGGCACGGCCAACAGTGAAAGGAGGGACCACCCAAACCAGGAAACCTTCATTGTGATCGAAAAGGAGGTTCAAACCTCGGGTACGAAACCAAGAGAGAGTAGGCGAGCCCCGGGAGAGGCTCTGGTGCTGAATTGAAAACGAGAGACGTTGGTCGAAAAAGGGAGGATCGCGGAAATGTCACAGGTGGCACATCGGACGGGGGGCGAAACTTGCTCAAGTTGAACGCTGGTCAACCAGCCAAAAAGGAAAAAAGAGCAACCGGGAAGCACGACCAATCCCCGAGCCCTGAGAAGAATAAGATTAGACAACACAGCGTCCGAAAGAAATAAGACTTTTGCGCGCGCGTGTGTGTAGATAAGGGAGGAAAAGGTGGCTCCCCTTGCCAGGTCTGGCCTTGGAGAGAGGGATCCCAAGTTTATCCGTTCCGGGCCGACTTCGACTTCCCTTTCCATCATCACCCTGGCCCAACTTGCGCTGCCAACCTCAATTCCTCCTTTACCCTACGCCATAATGCGGTCTACACTTCGGCTTTTGGCCAATGTCAAGCCCCGGTACTTGGAGCCCTTCACTCCCACCGGATTGACTGGCCTGACCACCCACCCGAGCCCCCGTCCGACTCTGATCTACCTCTACACCACCACCCTCCAGAAGCTGTCTAACTTCCCGGAGTCCTCCGCCTACCGCCAGTCCGTCGAAGCCCTGACTCGCCACCGTCTCCAGATTGTCGAGTCGCAGAAGCCCCCGGGTTTCGAGCAATGGTTGGAGCGCGTCAAGAAGACTGTTGGAGCCGAGCCCGAGCGATTCGCCCAGCTCCAGCGCTCTGACGGCACATTCGCCTACGTTGGCTCACAGCAGGCCGATGGCAGTGACAATGCTCGTGGCGAGGAATGGGACGGCGAGGGCATGTCTAGCACGACCGAGGGTCCTGCCCGTACCCCGCAAGAAGCCGCCGAGTGGCAGAAGATCCTCGAGGAGTCCAGCTCTACCGCCGCCAAGGTTGAGGCAGACCACTACGAGTCTCACATGTCCTGGGAGAATGAGCCCGCCCTTGAGGCCGAGCAGTAAGTGGACTGGTTCATTTAGGCGGACAGTCATCTATTCATAAACTAACACCGTTCCTTAGGGTGTCCGAGATTGAGCAGAAGATCGGTGCCGGTCTCATCGAGGAGGTCATCCAGGTTGCTGAGGCAGAGCTCAAGCTGACCGATGAGCTTTACAAGGCTAAAGTGTGAGTATCCACAAGCCATTGATTTCGCAGTTCTGTTTCAGTATACTGACAAGTTATACAGCTGGGAGGAGCTAGAGGAGAAGCCGGTCCCTGGTCAGTGGACTTATTTCGAGCGCGGAAACTAAAGCGATTTTCAAAAGGGCTTAAGGCCCGGTTTCTGTATTTATTAGAGGGCAGGTTGTTCCAATACTTTTTTGTTCTGTTCCAATTTCTCCTATATTGGCGGCGTCTTCACCCAGAAACCCAGTAGCTGCGCTCGCGCATGGATATAACAATGGTCCCAGTACCTAGTAAGCAAGATATATGCGCGGTGAGACAGGGGGTTTCCATAGATGCGGAAGTATGTAATTACTATGGGGCGTTACTATAGTTCTGCCTCAAATTGCTTTGACTGTGGGATATATGGCTGCAATTGAATAGCAGTGTACGTTGAATCAACTAGAAACAAATATAGATTGCACAAGGCTTAATTTCAATGCCATTGACTCTCCAAGTCGTTTGCTATTTACTCTGCTCTGCGGTCATGGTCAACAGCCATGCGGCGGGAGCCTCGAATCGCCCGGAAGGCGGTGAGGGGCGGCGGGAATCCCTTGTGGACACATACATTGTCCCTGAATGACCTCCAGCTCTCCCCCAGACGAGAAATCTTTGTGATTCTCGAAATACTCTTCTTTGAATTCGAGGCCCGTTTACCGCTCTTTACTCGGGCTGTCTGAGCGGCTCGTGGAATCGCCCTCGCTCTCACAGGCCCAACACCGCGCCACACAAACACTCCTCTCACCCCCCACACAACATGCGGCTCGACGTCAAGGTACGCAGACACAGACATTGCGGTGGCTTTAGCTGCCTGGCCGAAGATGCTATAGCGATGCAGATGCAGCAATATGAAATTGAGCGGATTGCTGACGGACTGGTGTCTTACAGAGGCAGCTTTTTGCCCGCTCCGAGCGGGTAAAGGGAATCGGTAAGCTCATGACTTGCTCGTGCGCATGGAATTGAACGAGACCGATCTAACTATTATTCGCATCATAGACTTCCACCCTACGGAGCCATGGATCTTGACTACTCTTTACAGCGGTATGTCTAGGAAGAGGAACTGCGAGGTACCTCTGATGTGCTAGATGGACTAATTTCGCGCCAACAGGTCACGTCTACATTTGGTCATACGAGTCACAGGTAGGCCTTCTGTGCTGCTCTGATCCTGGCATAGCTAACACCTGGCTTTCCTAGTCCATCATCAAAACATTCGAACTCACCGATGTCCCCGTCCGCGCCGGTCGATTCATTGCGCGGAAGAACTGGATTGTCTGCGGTTCGGATGACTTCCAGCTCCGTGTCTACAATTACAACACCTCCGAAAAGATCACCTCCTTCGAAGCTCACCCGGACTACATTCGTTCAATTGCTGTTCACCCTACTCAGCCTTACGTTTTGACCGCCAGTGATGATATGACCGTGCGATTGTGGGACTGGGAGAAGGGTTGGAAATGCGTTCAGGTCTTCGAGGGTCACAGCCACTACGTGATGGGTATGTCCATCAACCCGAAGGATACAAACACTTTCGCCACAGCCTGCTTGGATCGGACCGTAAAGATCTGGAACCTCGGCTCCCCTCACGCCAATTTCACACTGGAGGCCCACGAGACGAAAGGTGTGAACCACGTGGATTACTACCCCGGCTCGGACAAGCCATACCTCCTTACCACCTCGGATGACAAGACTGTCAAGGTAAGCAAGTATTGAACTGGAACCTTCGTTGGAACGACAAGCGTACTGACCTGAAAATTACTAGATCTGGGATTACACCACCAAGGCACTCATTGCGACTCTCGAAGGCCACACCAGCAATGTGTCTTTCGCTTGCTACCACCCCGAGCTTCCAGTCATCATCTCCGGTTCCGAAGATGGCACAATTAAGATCTGGCACGCCAACACCTATCGTCTGGAGCAGTCACTCAGCTATGGTCTGGAGCGGGCATGGTGTGTCTCCTACCAGCAAGGCCGGCAAGGAATCGCAATGGGTTTCGATGATGGTGCCGTTGTTGTGAAGATGGGTCGCGAGGAGCCCGCTGTCTCAATGGATGGATCTGGAAAGGTTATCTATGCCAGGCATAGCGAGGTTGTTTCTACCGTGATCAAGGGCGATGCTAGCGTGAAGGACGGGGAACCCATTTCACTCCCCACAAAGGACCTTGGACAGTGCGAGGTCTACCCCCAGACACTTTCGCATAACCCTAACGGCAGATTTGTCTCCGTTTGTGGAGATGGAGAGTATATTATTTATACTGCTCTCGCCTGGCGTAACAAGGCCTTCGGTTCCGCTCTGGACTTCGCCTGGGGCTCCAAGGACAACAGCAATGATTACGCCATCCGTGAGTCCGCAACGAGTGTCAAGATCTTCAAGAACTTCAAGGAGCAGCCTGGTGGTCTCGATGTTGGATTCCAAGCGGAGGGTCTTAGCGATGGTGTGTTGCTCGGTGTTAAGGGCCAAGGTGGCATTGGCCTGTTCGATTGGGAGTCTGGCAACCTCGTCCGCCGAATTGAGGCCGACCCCAAATCCGTAAGTTTATTCGCGCTGCCCTCGAGACCTGTCAGCTAACCTCTATCTATAGGTTCATTGGTCTGAGTCTGGCGAGTTGGTGACGCTCGCTTGTGAGGATGCATTCTACGTTCTTCGCTACTCTCGCGAAGCTTATATCGAGGGCATGAACAATGGCGAGGCTGATGAGGATGGTGTTGAGGCGGCCATGGAGCTCGTCGCTACCATCAACGAGACTGTTCGCACCGGAGAGTGGGTTGGTGACTGCTTCATCTACACCAACTCTACCAACCGCCTCAACTACCTTGTGGGTGATCAGACCTACACCATTTCCCACTTCGACCAGCCTATGTATCTCCTTGGCTATCTTCCCCGCGATGGACGGATCTACCTGGCCGACAAGGACGTCAATGTTGTTTCCTTCGCTCTGTCTCTCGCTGTGCTCCAGTACGAGACACTCATCCTCCGGAATGAGACCGAGGCTGCTGCCGAGGTGCTCCAGGATGTTCCTGAGGACCAGATGAATAAGATTGCCCGTTTCCTTGAGGGACAAGGGTACAAGGAGCAGGCCCTTGAAGTCGCAACTGATCCAGAGGCAAGTCCGCCAATTGCGGGATCATCTCCTCAATCTGTACCATATCTCACTAACTTGTTTGATTACAGCACCGATTTGATCTAGCTTTGTCTCTCAATGATCTCGAGACAGCTCTCGAGATTGCTCGCGTCGCTAACGTCGAGCACAAGTGGAAGGCCATCGGCGACGCCGCCCTGTCTAGCTGGAATCTCGCTCTGGCCCAGGAATGCTTCACTCACGCCAAGGACGTGGGTTCCCTGTTGTTGCTGCACACTGCCTCCAACAACCGGGAGGGTCTCCGCTCCCTGGCCGCCCAGGCCTCCGACTCCGGTCTGCACAACGTCGCCTTCTCTACACTCTGGTCCCGGGGTGACGTGGACGGCTGCATCGACCTGCTCGTGAAGACCAACCGCCTCGCCGAGTCCGTCCTCTTCGCTCAGACCTACAAGCCCTCTCGTGCCCCCGAACTTGTTGTCCAGTGGAAGACCTCCCTCGAGGGCGCGGGCAAGGCCAAGGTGGCCCGCCTCATCGGTGTCCCACCCGGTGCCCCCGATATCATCTCCACTGATGACGACCTCTTCCCCGAATGGGATGAGTATATCCGCCTCGAGAAGGAGGGCGTCGTCCCCGAGCCCCCCTCATCCGAGTCTTTGATCGATATCAACGGCGATGACGAGAAGGAGACCGCCACGAACGGCGCCCCCGCGGAGGAAGCCGAAGCCGAAGACGAACCTGAGGCCGAGGCCGAGGAGGAGGCTGAGGATGAGGCTGAGGATGAGGATGAGGCTGAGGATGAGGAGTAAAAGGATCTGTCGGAGGAGATCGATCGGTTTGTATTCAAAGGCAGTTACGGCTCGAGAATGCGTTGAATAGAGCATTTACCCTTTTTTATTATTTGTTTCCGATTCCGATTCCGATTGACGAAATCGGTTGTTGAATGCTGAATCGCGAGCGGCGTCTTAACGTGTGTCCGACATTTCTTGTTCGTTTTTATTCATTTTTTTTATTCCTCTTCATGTTCCATTTTGGTCTTTTTTTTTTATTGCTGTAATCCCAATCCCGCTGTGACAGGTTTTCATTTCTTGGCGGGAAATGCCGGAGATTGAATGATAGATACAATGATGAAGTCTCTTGCCTTGGAGGTTGCCCAAGTGTATTTTCTAGGTTCTGTGTTGAAAGCCATGCGTGAGGTTGTTCGTGGAGGCTTGCAGCATGGGGACGTACCGATGCCCACTCTAGACAGCAGGAGTCAATTAGGTGACCCCGAGTATATGTAATCAGCTACGCTATGAAATCCAATTTAAAGGATGATGATCTTATTCCAGTGTAAAATTGACTTGGCGTTGTCCGTCGAGACTCTGTCCAAGGATTGAACATCTCGCACCCGAAAAATGGACCGGATACCAAGAGAAACGACACGAGTAGACAGGTAATGACCGCTTGAGAATATCAAACAGAAAAGTTGAGAAAACAAGGGCGCAAAGGAACCTGCCTGTGTTGGGGTTGGTGAACGCTGAGATGGGAATGGTAAAAGACAAACCAGAGCGCTCATGGGTGGTGAGGCATGAGAAGGGACGAGGACAAGGGAAGAAACAGAAACAAACAGTGCAGCCTCGGAAACTGTTAAAGACCCTCGAAGTAAAATGCCGCAGACTCCTTGTGATGAAGGGGGAGGTGGGAGGAACAAGAAAGAACATGGGAGAGGAAGCGAGGAACTTGGGACAAAGCTAAGAAAATGATCAAGATTGGTGGTATGCGGACCAAGACAAAACACAGTACAAAAGGAGAATCGTGTCTATGAAGCCCTTCTCGCGCACCTTTCATTTCTCGATCTAATTGTTGAGGCTAGTAGTAGCCCGGAGGAGATCCTGCTTTTACTCCGGGATGCTGCCAAAGGACGGGTCCTTGACACTGCCGCCCGCATCGCCGAGACCAGCCACTGGACGGTTGTAAGACCATCCAGCAAATTGTTGCTGCATGGTCGAGGATAGGGCAGGGCCTTCGACGTAGGAGTCCTGGGGCATTTCGCCAGTGAACTCCTTGTCAAAGTTGTCGGTATCACGAGCGTCCACCTGAACAAAAAGAATGAGCGATAGTGATTCAGTAAAAGATTGGGTTCTTGTGTACATACCACATTGGGACGGAAGCTGGGCTCGTACTTCCGTTGAAGCAGTTTGCGCCAGTCAATGTTAGCAAAGAAGTGGTGCGACTTGATCTCTGCGGCACCGTTGGCACCAAGGCGACGCTGAGGATCGCGATCGAGCAGGCGCGTAAGAAGATCCCGAGCAGCTGGGGGAACAATGTCACTGCTGGGGAAGGTCAAGGGCTCCTGCAAAATCTTGCGGTACATCTCATTGGTGTTCTCATCGTAGAACGGCGGCAGACCCGTCAACATCTCGTAGAGCAAAACACCGAGTGTCCACCAATCGACAGACTTGGTGTATCCATTACCAAGCAGCAGCTCGGGGGCAAGGTACTCAGGAGTACCACAGAAGGCTAAATTTGGTTAGCGAAACAGGCCCGAGAGAGATGAATTATGAGAAAGTGCTTCGACTCACTGTTTGTCCGGTCCTCATCCTTCATGTCCAATTTGCAGAGACCGAAATCGCAGAGGGCGATGTGACCGGTATAATCGAGGAGGATGTTCTCGGGCTTAAGGTCACGGTAGATGACCTTGAAGCCGTGCAGGCATTCAAGCGCACACAACAGCTCTGCAGTGTAGAATCGGGCGCGATTGATATCGAATCGCTGTTCCCTTTGCAGGTGATGGAACAACTCTCCACCATTGACGAATGCCAGAACAAGATACAGCTTTTCCGGCGACTGGAAGGAGAATTTCAGAGGAACGATGAAAGGATTGTTGATCTGTGCCAGCACAGATCGCTCTGCCAGGGTGTGGGTGACTTCGGATCGGGAGATGATGTGAGCCTTGCGGATCGTCTTGAGGGCGTAGATCCGGCCGGTATCTTTCTTCCTACATGATTCATAAAACAGTGGTTAGCAATCGGTTAAAATGATTGACATGAAACAAAGACCGTGCCAAGAGTGACGTACATGACCTGCATTACTTTACCGAAACTTCCCTTGCCAACGACCTTTAACAAGTCAAAGTCTTCCATCTTCAGACTGCGTTGTCTGTTCTCCACGAAAGACACACCGATCTTGATGGAGCCGCTACCGAACTGGAGGTCCAGCCACTCAGCACCCAGCTGGCCCATGGTACGTTCCTGTTCCGCATGAGCGGCAGCCGCCTTCTGGTTCTCCTTCTTGCTAAGCTTCGGATCCTCCACATATGGTTGGCCGGCCTCTTCAAAGCGGGGGTGGACCTTGGTAGCACCCAAGAAGATATCTTCACTCCGACCGGCGCCAGGTCGGGCGGCTGGGTTGCGGAGGTACAGCTGGACGTTCAGCTCGGTCTTCCGGGACACATCAAACTTGAACGCAGTGCTGTCACCCGCCCACAAGGGGGCCTCGGGAGTACCCGACACGGCATCCACGAAAACCTGGTTCTTTTCGAAATCAAGAAGGGCGTAAGGGAGATATTTGTTGGAATAACGGCCGTGGATAGTCGGGGCAGCGTTCAAGCCTCCGCTAGTGGACTGCGGCCGGGTGGACTGCACGAAGGAGCCCGCTTGCCCGTGGGAAGAGTGTGACGAGGAAGAAGTGCTCGGACGCAAAGATGATGGCGCGTACGAGTTATTTTGGAAATGGGAGTTGAAGATTTGCTGGTAATGAGGAGACAAGGAAAATCCTGTGCCTTCGTGAAGGGTCACAATAAGGATGCCCGGTTTCACGGGGGCAACGGGCGGAGACACGAGCGACTCTGAGGCAGCTATACCATTGCGGGGTAAGAAATTAGCCATGAAACTCAATTGCTACTTTACCCCTTATCGAATGCCATACCAATGCCATTTATGGAACCTGTGGGAGTGACACTGGGGGCCTGGGGAGCGACCGGTGTCTCGTCCCCAGCAGCGCCATTGGAATCACCCTTGATTGTGGAGGTCGAGGATGAGCGACCAAATGTGTTGGTCAAGGGCGCCAGATGCGTCTCCTTGAGTTCTAAGAGAAAGAGTAATTAGCGGTTGCCACCGAGGTTATACCAGCCTCACATGCCCCCCGTGGAGAGGGGGGCATGCGGCCCTCATTTCGAGGGGGAATGAGGGATGAGGGGGTAACAGGGACAAGGAGAGATAGGGAGACCAACTGAACATACTTTTGGTGAGCTTCCAGGACATGATGGCGGTGTCAAGGCCAGTGAACCGCAGAGCAGACGAGAATCAAGATCCAAGAGGGTCGACCGCAGTGCGTTTGTGTTAGACAGCCTGAACCACCAACAAGTCAACATCGAAGTTCCCAAAATAATGGAGGCCGGGACCACACAGGATCAGCGCCACGCAGCCGAGAAGCCACGATTACCGACAACCACGCTTACCTTCTGTACGCACCGGGGAAGGGGGATATGAAATGACGGAAGAGAAAGCACAAAAGTGAAAAGGGGGAAGATCCAGATGAGAGAATCCACGACCTCAGGGTTGATCGAAGAAGTAAGAGGAGAGGGCAACTCGGGAGGGGAAGCCCGTTGGAGGCCTCAGGCCGGACAGACTGTCATCAGAATTACGAGCAATTACCAGATTATGATCTCTGATTGGCTGAGTCTCTCGTAGGGCCGTGCCTGATAACAATACCGGTATTACCAGAGGGGCTGCGCACAGATTACTAAGCTGACTAATAAGTCCCATGTCTCCTGAATGGAGCAGGCACCAGCCACACTAATGAGGCAGTGCAACCCGGCGCCACACTTCTCTTTGCGAAGGGAGGGTCACCAAAATGGAACCACAACGCGCCATACCAGACAATATCGAGTCATTTTATCACGACCAATCGTTTGGCAAGCATCAACCATCCGCAATCGTACCAGATAATACCACATTCGCCCAGTTTTGCCTGGTAAATTCCATCGCTGTTTCGGAACATCTCCCCACCCGGTCTGCGGAGATCTCTACCCCAGGATCTCACCTTGGCCCGGAAACCGCCCCCTCTCACCCAACTCAGCTCAACCAACATCCGTGGTTGCCCTCTCAGATCTCTGGAGGGCGATTTTGGGATTTCGCGACGGCATCGGATTTAGTGGAGGATGAAAACGGTCAAGGATCGATGGGTGTAATACGCAAAAAGACCGCCTCACGCGGCACGGAAGCTGGCACCAAGTTCCACTGCGACGTGTGCTCGGTCGACGTCACATCAACAGTATGCTCACCTCAACACATCAAACGATGAAAGCAATCGGAAGATTCAGATGACTGACTTGCGACTCATCTTTTAGGTCAGAATTTCCTGCGCGCATCCTTCCTGTCATGAATACGACCTCTGTGTCCCCTGCTTCGCCGCTGGTGAGAGCTCCAAGAACCACGACCCGCCTACACACCCCTTCCAAGTCATCGAACAGAACTCCGTCCCGATCTTCCAGCCGGACTGGGGTGCGGATGAGGAGCTTCTCCTGCTTGAGGGAGCTGAGATTTATGGTCTGGGCTCGTGGGCCGATATCGCTGACCACATTGGTGGTTACCGCACTAAGGATGAGGTACGCGACCATTACATCGACACATATGTGAACAGCTCGAACTTCCCACTCCCCGATCGAGCCGATCCTGAGGATAGAAGCCTCCAAGATGCGATCTCAAAGGAAGAATTCCAGATGCGTAAAAAGCGTCGGATTGAAGAGCGCAAAGAGGCAGCCAAGGCGGCGCCACCAACAACACCTAAGCAAAAGCCAACTGCCAGTGTACCGGCATGCCACGAAGTGCAAGGATATATGCCTGGTCGTTTGGAGTTTGAGACTGAGTTCCTCAATGATGCTGAGGAGGCGGTGCAACACATGACCTTCGAGCCCGGAGCTGGCATCGGCCCCAACGGGGAGATTGATGCAGAGACCGAGCTGAAGATGACCGTAGTTGATATTTACAACTCGCGGTTGACGGCACGTACAGAGCGTAAGAAGGTGCTCTTCGAGCATAACTTGTTGGAATACCGCAAGAACATCGCGCTGGAGAAGAAGCGCACGAAAGAAGAGCGCGACCTGTTGCACAAAGCCAAGCCGTTGGCACGCATGATGAATAACAAGGACTTTGATGACCTGAACAAGGGGCTGGAGTATGAGCACAATTTGCGTTTGGCAATCTCACAGTTGCAGGAGTGGCGGCAAATGGGCATCGGTGACCTCAAAGCCGGTGAGAGGTTTGAGCAGGACAAGCAACAGCGTGCTCAGCGGATGGTTCCTCAAGGATCGTTTGATCGCTTTGCCACCCCGCGTCCCAAGCAAGCCCAAGCCGCTGATCCCCCGCCTTCCTCGAACCAGCTCACGACCCCTGAGTTGCCTCTTCGACTTCAAAAGGCTGCCAACCCTCACAAGCAGCCTGATCCCGCCAATATGCCTATGAATGACTTTGACCTGATGTTTGCGACGAATGGTGATGCTGTGCCCGCACCGCCGGTGAAGACTAAGTTTATCGTGCAGCCACTCAGCGGAGTCCCACCATGGAAACTGGACAGTGACCGCGCGGCCGATCTTCACCTGCTCACCCCAGAAGAGATCGAAGTGTGCAACGTGCTGCATCTTATGCCTAAGCCGTACCTGGTCGTTAAGGAGACCCTATTGAAAGAGGCCATGAAGCAGGGCGGCAGCCTGAAGAAAAAGGATGCCCGTACAATCTGCAAGGTGAGACTATCCCTTTCTCTGGTCTAATGATCCTTTGTCCTTTTGAGTGTTTGCTAATTCATCCCCAGATCGAGGGCAATAAGACAAGCCGGATCTACGACTTCATGGTGCACAGCGGATGGATCAACAAGATGTAGTCAACCAATGCAAGAGAGATCGATTTGTTTGATTCTTCTTCTTATCCAACTGGATATTCACATCTACCAGTGATTTGCTGCGGGAGCGTTTTTGATTTCCTTGGCGTTTACTTGGGGACAAGGGGAATTGCACGACGGAAGGTGTCTATTTGTTTGTGTTCGTAAACCGAGGGAGCCTGGAAGGTATTGCAGGTTGAACCGACCGTTTGGATATTATTATTATGATGATTATTATTATTATAATAAAATGCTGCTTGTAGCCTTTTTTGGTACAAGTAGTAGAAACAGAGTCAGCCATAGTTTGCTTGGCAGTACACCTCGGCATCTAGCTAGATATTACTTCGCGTACTATAAACAAGATTTGGTGGTAATGAAATGTGATTAATGAGGAATCTATGGTACACAAGTTCAAAGCCGCAATATACTCAAGGTTCGAAGAATGATCGGTAATCATCTTGAATCCGAGTAGGTTGGCTGACAGAACTCCAGTTTGCTTCCAACCAGTGCCGGTTCACCTCCACATCGGCCCTCGGCATCTCCAACTCTCTTCTCCGCAATAACAGCCGGGGATCTCTCCAACCCCCACTCATTTACTCCTAATCTCCTACAAACCTCCTTTCATCTTGACCTCAAAAATTCAACTCTCTTGTACAACCTCATACAACACTCGCCCAAAAACCCCACTAACCTCAAAAATCTTCCCAAGCCGCAGCAATGCCAAACTTCGCCCGTCCACCCCCAACCACCCAATATGCCCTGCTGTCTTTCCCAGCTCCGCACGTCCTCCTAGTGACTCTCAACCGGCCACGCGACCTGAACTGCATCAACTCACAGGGCAATGCAGAGCTGCACGAGGTGTGGGAATGGATGGATGATGAGCCCAGTCTGCGGGTCGGTATCTTAACCGGAAAGGGGAGAGCTTTTTGCGCCGGGGCGGATTTGAAAGGTAATATACTATCGCAGCAACTAACATTTTGCCCCGTTTTGCCCGTCTAACACATTCAAAACATCCTCGATATATTTTCAAAAACATATCTAACCACCTCTTAGAATGGAACAAAAGCACCCAATCAAACACCACCAAATCCCCCATGCCAGCCTCCGGCTTTGGCGGTCTATCCCGCCGCAAGGGCCGCAAACCCGTCCTCAGCGCCATCAACGGCCTCTGCTTCGGCGGCGGCGCCGAAATGATGATCAACTCTGACCTGGTCATCGCCGCCTCCCGCGTCTCACTGGGTCTCCCCGAGGTGAAGCGCGGAGTCGTCGCGCTGGCCGGTGCCTTGCCCCGTCTCGTCCGAACAGTCGGTAAACAGCGGGCTATGGAGATGGCGCTGACGGGTCGGGCATACTCTGCCGCACAAGCAGAGAAATGGGGACTGATCAATGAAGTGGTTAACGTGGATGATTGTGTGGGCGCTGGGGGTAAACTCGATGATGATGCTGTTTCGAAGAAGGTGGTTGAACGGGCAGTGCAGGTTGCTTCGGAGATTGCGGGGAATAGTCCTGATGCTGTGCTTGTTAGTCGGGAGGGGATTAAGTTGGGATGGGAGGGGATCGGTGCTGAGGAGGGGACTGTTATGTTGAATGAGACGTGGGTGCGGCGGTTGTATGAGGGGGAGAATATTAAGGAGGGACTTAAGGCTTTTGTGGAGAAGAGGAAGCCTGATTGGAAGGATAGCAAGTTGTAAAGAAGGTGTTGTGTTGACATACTCTATCTATCAAGGAGGCTTTCAATGTACAGCTCCTTTAACGGCTAAACCAATCAAAGTTACCGTCCTCCATCGTTACGCTACGTGATCTTCTAGATGATCTATTGCTACCCAAGTAACATAAATCCATTCTTAGTTTGGGATTTACATGACACTATGGAAATTTTGTACTTCAATGTAGTTACATGGCCAAACAACAGTAAGTATAGGCTTAAAATTCATGCTCTGCCGTTATCACTCAACCAGCGAATTGGCTATAATAGGATAACTACAGTGACTATCCCTAACCGAGCTACAACTAGCTCGATATAGAAACTTAGCACGACCCAGACGAAATAACCTTATACGAGTTCTAACCAAAAAATGAGCATAGAAATAGACATCAATTAAACACTCAAGAACAACTTACAATAGACTGAACGTAGCCATTCTCATAAATAACAGCATGCCCAGAGAGCCCCGAGTCACCCAGACCCGTCCTCCATCCATCACAATTCGCCCCATGATAGGCACAGACCATGTATCCGCTACGAAAGTCCGGGCTTCCATTCAAACAATCAGCACCGTCGACAGGACTGCAGGCTCTTTCACCGGAGCCGACGACTTTTCCCGGGAGACGGATTTGGAGCAACTATTCTAGGAGACTAGGTTGATATAGTGTTTGAGAATGTAAGTCGAGAGCTGAACATACTTTGTAGAAAGCTGCAACCCAGGATGCGCGTTTTGTCAAAGTCGGGGGTGCACTGGCGAAGACAAGGCTTGCACCAGAGATGGCGAGAAGGACATACTTGAGGGTGTGCATATTGAATGTTCCTAGAGATTAAGAGTTATGTGATATGAATGATCAGAATAACATGGCTGTAGTAACTCGTGGGGAAAAATGGAGTATATAACTGAACCAATCCAGAGGTGGTAAAACCTACGACTTTATACAGCTAGCGATGTTCAATTTTGCACCATTTTAAATCCGAAATTGTAGACATCGGAGAATTAGCTCTTGCACACGAGGTGCTCTAGCAATCCACCTCCTACTTCTGCTTTCCCCCCGGTCATTTTATGCCTCATATCGCAACAGAGTCCAAATAGAATGGGGGGTTACATCCGAGTGGTTACGTCGGAAAAGGGTCAGCTTAAAGCCTGCCTTCCATTAAAAGGCGTGAGCCTATCTACTGTCTGGAGTAAGTTGCACAGACACGTCCTTGCAATCGGAGAGTTAACACAGGTGGTAGCTTTTGTATAGGTCCGACGATATAGCGTTCGGTACCTCTGAGTATCCTAGATGATGTGTCTAGCCTCCTAGTCCCCGGCTTATAGGATGGCTTGGTGGAGTGCGAATTTGAATCATGTTGATGGAAGGTTTGTTAACTTGCCTCGCGAAGACCATGCTAAACATATACATCTTCCCGTATCAGCTATCAGGCTTTCTTAGGTGGCCAGTATATTCATGATCGGGGATTTGCCTATGCTTACAGTAGCTTAAGGGTTAGTCTCTATATTCCTATATACTGGCCCCAGAAGACGAAATGATCGGGGACGGGCCAATCATAGAACAGAATCTCGAAATACTTCTGGGAGACTATCCAATCAGAGTTGAGAACATACCTCAATCAATCCAGAGCAGCGTACTGAAGAAGTGGCGTAGCTCATCTCCTGTGACTCAAATAGCCTTAAACTACAACCAGGTATTTCATTCTATCTTCATCACCACCACAATTATAGACACAAATGCAAATTCTTCAACTAACTTCTCGACCACGCTCGACCAGATGGCCATTGCGGCTGGGGGCAATGATATCAAAGGTCTCGACATCTTCCAAAAACAACAGACGACTTTGAGCTCCCTCGAATAGAAGAACTCATGTCACATAGACCAGCCCGTCACAGTTCAGTGCACACGTCGTCACCTATTAGGAACAGACAAAAGTCACCTAAAGTAAGCTGGACCTTCCATCTCCATTATCCAAGCCGTCATCACCCCGACGGCTCAAATTTCAACGCCGCAGCCGATCTTATGGATAACCCGGGCTCCATTGCAGAGAACCTGATTCATGGATTTAGCACTGATTCGGAAAGATTATATGCCGTGTTACCGACCTATCATGCCTGTGCTTTTGAGGGACAGAGGTTTAAAGGGCGTGTTTAATTGTGGCTTCGATTGGGTGATTCGAGGGATCTTGCGATGGCGGTGGTGGATGATTGGCTGAAGGTTCGTGTTCCGGTGAATTGAAGTATAGCATAGTAAAAAAAAATGAGGGAGCGAGGCTTCCAGTGATATCCGGGTGGATTACTCAACATTGGAACCTGTTTATTCGAGTCGTTGTGATTTGTAGATAATCCAAGAGCTCAGAGCTAAGCGATAATGTGGCTTCTGAAGCCAGCTCCGTTTATATGCCTCACCATTGAGCTGGAATATGGTTTAGAAGCTGTCCATAGGTGGCATTGCGTCCTAATCCGAAGATGATAATATCTCGTATTCAACTTTCTCCGCACTCGTCCTTTTGGCCCCCAACGCGACCCATTTTTATGTAACGACTCGGTGTCTCTCGGCTAGTTAGTTAAACTCCGTCTGACGTTGCAAATCAAGCAAATTCTAACCTCACCACCTCTCTGGAAGGACACATTTCTACATATAAACACGAATCTCAAAACAATCCTCAATCTCTCCTATTATCCTCACACTCTCAATCAGACCACACCTGGATCCATCTACTCAATCCAATCCACCAAAATGACCTCCACTCACACCTTCTACGACGGCACAATCCCCGTCCTCCAATCCCTCCTCCGCACCCTCACCCACATCCTCCAAAAAGCCTCCAACGACCCCTCCCCCGCCAAAACCGAAGCAACCTTCTTCTCCGCCCGTCTAACACCGGACATGTATCCACTCCCTGACCAAATCCGGATCGCAACCCAATTCTCCGAGAACCTCGTCGCCCGCCTAACAAACCGGGAACCAGTCAAATTCGAAGGTAGCCCGACAACCTTTGCGCAGAGCTACGAGCGCATTAACACGGTGTTGAAGTCCCTGGATGAGGCAGATAAGGAGACTGTGAATGGGTTAGCGGATGTTTTGAAGCCGACGCAGCTTGGGCCGGAGATCGTTGTTGACATGAGTTGTGCGGGGTATGCGCATCGGGTTGTGTTGCCGAATGTTTATTTCCATGTTACGACTGCTTATGGGATTTTAAGGGCTGAGAGGGTGGAGATTGGGAAGAGGGATTATTATACTGGGTTTTTCCCCCAGTGAAATAGTTCAATAGTGACTATTATTGCCTAAGATGTGTAGAATCAGAGAGATGTACTCTTTCAAAACCTGATCATCTGATATTATTATTTAGTGTGACTCGCCATGTTTGAGGGGGAAAAAAAGGCAATTTCAGCCTTTATCAATATTTGACTTAATTGAGTGTTGTGATTTCGTAGCTGGATTGCTATCTATGACCTCAGTCGTGTAACACTACCACTACCGTAGACTCAAAAGGGTCACACGGATCGGCATATACGGTTCTGTTCAAGCAGTCAAGCCACTTGAACTATGAAATGAATGGCGCAGATCGTCCAGTATCTCACGACCCTCTACGTCAATCGTCAGTATGGATCGGCTTCTCCTCTCCTATTAAGGCAGCTTCGTCACTCGACTATGATCGCGCGAGTAGATCATCTAAGATCGTCGACATTTAGTAGAAATATCATAATGCTCTGAAGCTGCCGCAGATCATCCCTTACGATATTTCTCTAGATATCTAATACTTGGCCATTCCGCCACTCGCTGCTCAGTTTTATGAAACTAAATTCTTCAACCCTTGTTTCTTCCACAGCCTATCTCCTCCAGCATAAAGCCTAAACAAAATGAAGTGCCCCATTATCCTTTTCTGCCTCCTTGTGCTAATCGCAATCACTACTGCGGACGATGACCATGGAAGGAAGCTGCGCCTTATAACATGCCTTAACAGAGAAATTGACAAGGCCAACTCAGAATTCAAACTCAACGACGACGAGCTACAAATTTTTAAAGATATTTTGGACAGAGAGGTCATGAAAGACACACTTGCGGTTCATAGCCCTGGAGAAGGAGAGAACTCCGCCAAGGAAATCAAAAAATCCGAATACCTCGCCTTGTCAAATGTTTCGAATAATACAGTGGACAAGATGTTAAAAAAGCTGGGAAAAGATAAGTCAACATTGTCGTAAGGATGTGGGCACTTGAATCGGGCAACGTCTTTGAGGAACTACACTCTCTGGCTGAAAAATTCCGATATGATCAATCTTACCTCTTTATGATGTATAATGACTCCCCTAGTTGGCCAGGGATGTCCACTACTACTCTCTGGCTAGAAGATTTTATGCAACATAACCAACTCTCACAATAATAATCAAAGCATCTGCACATGCTCTTCACTTTCTACAACAAAGCTAAGCCGTGGTATATCACTGACAGGATTTGCAATCCTGGAAATATGCACAGTATATCCCCATTTCACCCACCAATAAAAAATCCTCCAAATTATGTACAGTAGTGTAGCACAACCTTGAGATACACCCAACTAAACAATAAAACACCGAGAACCAATCCATCCAGAACGTGCTCCTACGGTTTTATTTTCATTTGCATTTCCCCGCATCCTCTGAGAAACACATGCGGAGTAACTAATTAGCCAGTTAGATTCTAGGGAAGCCTTATCATGATGGATAGTCTGAGCAACTACTTCATGTCCACGGCTGGGGATAACCTACCATCCACCATAGACTGGACAGCTAACTATGGCTAAAGCAATGACTACTTTATGTGCTGTAAAGTAATTTCCACCAATCTAACATGACACCCCACTATTAATTCATTTCCGTCCAAGTCCAAAGTCTAAATCCCCCTACGCTCAACAGACACTTTACACTACAGATAAGAAACATGCCACATCCGGCTAAAAATTCAAACCTAGTCCCCATCCCATCTAGTCAAGATTCAGGATTCTACTTTACTATCTACACACCACACCATAGTAAATGCGAACCATTCTCTCACAATACCGACAATCCTTCAAATCTCATTTTACAATCCTTCATTCCTTCTCAATCACAAAGATAAGAGATACGCTAAACACTTCCATGTCCTATCCACTTCCGGAGCAATCCTTACCGAGGCCTAATCCATCCCCATCCCCACCCACATCCAATTTCCTCCGGGGTATCCCGCACCCGCAAACCTGCAGGGCCTCCAGCCAATTCTAATGCCAGGCTCTGTCAGGAACATTATGTGGTTGAGGAACCTGAACCTGAACCTGGGTTAGTGCTACCTATCAAGGTACTGAGTACATCAGGCACTAATGCATGGGTCGGGGAACTACGGCCAGAACTAAACCCAATACAGTAAAGTAATACATCCATGACCGACTATTAAGAAATATTGAAACACGTTTCATTCCGTTGCTAATCCATACTGCACAGTAGTGAAGGGGGGTCATAATTCATATCCAAAAACCAAAACAATCATAAAAGAAAAAGAGGCTCATTCCCATTTCCATAATTCCATAATACAAGCCGTGTATTCGCCAAGTCCCATGCTGTCGAGGTAAAATATAATCCATGTGAATGGTGCAAGTGCGCCTAAATGCGGGGCTGGCCAGTTTCCCTGTAGGAAGAACAACATGTTAGCAAATTCATGGAGAAAGTGGGGGTAGAGTCTGCTCCGCGTGGGGATGCAGGTAGAGAGGAGGGGGATAACATACTTGGCCTCAGATTGCACCTGGTCCACGACCTTGACAACGGCCGAGAACAATGGGTGCGTACGTTCCAATCCGGTCAGTTGGACGGTCGCGTCGGCAGGCGAGTTCTCCTTAAGAATCTTGGCGAGATCGACGCTCTCTTCATCGCCCTCCACGTTCTGGAAACGCAGGGCCATCTCGACGGAACCCAAAAGGGACTCATACTTCATGCCACGCTCGGCAAGTTGAGCGGCCGGTCCGATGAAACGCTCCTTGCGGCCAAGCTTGCGCATGGGGGCACGGCCGACACGCTCGACGCTGTCTTCCAGGTAAGGATTGGAGATACGGGCGATGATGGTCTCGACGTAGTCTTGCTGCTCCTGAGCCTCGATCTCGTGCTTGTCAATGATGAGAGAGGCAGTCTCCTTGAGCACGTCACGGACGACACCGCGGATGTAAGAGTCGTGCATGGCCTCGGCAATGGTCTTCTTGCCGGCGTAGCGGCCGTAGTAGGCAGCGGTGGCGTGGCTGGTGTTGACAGTGAACAGCTTGCGCTCAATGTAGGGCTCCAGGTGGTCAACCCAGTGAACGGCGGGAATGTCTGGGTGGCCAACGCTGCCGAAGGGAGCCTTCTCGACAACCCACTCGTAGAACTTCTCGATGCGCACATTCAGGCCGCTGTTAGGAGGCTGGGCGGGGACAATGCGGTCGATGGCAGAGTTGGCGTACTGAGCACGCTCGCCCATAGTCTTGAGACGCTCGGAGTCGGTGTGGGACTCGATGTGGCCACGGAGAGTGTCGGTAGCACCGATCATATTCTCACAGGCAATGACAGCCAGAGGCTTGGGGGTTGAGCGGATATCAATGCCCTTGGCGATGACGGGGGCAATGAACTTCAGAATGTTGGGACCCACGGCACAGGTGACGATGTCGGCAGTGGAGATTTCTTGAATGACATCTTGCTCATGGGTCTTGGAGTTGATGGCACGGTAGTTGGTGATGGTCTTGGTGGTCTCACCACCCTCGCTGACCTCGGTGACTTGGTAGGACTTGGTATTTTGGAGCTCGTTGATGATGCTGTCCATGACATCAATGAAGACAACCTCGTAGCCTGCAGTGTGCAGGAACTCGGCGACAAAGCCACGGCCGATGTTACCACCGCCAAAGTGAATCGCCTTCATACCCATGATGATGGAGGATGAAGATGATAGGGCTGAAGTGTGAAGAGGGGTAGAAGAAGCAAAGATAAGATGACTAGGACAGATCCGATAGACAAGATCTGGGGAAAGGTCTTGTGACGTGCTAAGAGCGGGTGGCTGATCTTGCAGAGTGGGGGATGGATGGGAGGGGGAGATGATGAATGGAAGAATGAAAAGAGGGGGGAATGAAGAAGTATTTAAGTGTCGTTCCCAAGAAGGCAAGCAGGACAGGGCAGAACAGAAAATGATAAAACCAGGGGAGGGGCAAGTTGGACTGGGACTTGGTTCCAGCTGGAAAGGAAACGAGGAAAGAGCGCGATTATGGTTTTGCCTGGAATCGTGGCTTCCATTTGCACGGGTAACATCATCATAGTAGACGGTGTATAGGATACCCACTGTATACTCTTAGATACAGGATAATACATCCCTAGTTTACTATCGTATACTATAGTATTAACTAGAGTATTAATTATATTCGTACACACTATTACCTATAGTCATAGTTAGTAACTGATTATTACTGATTACCACACTATACTCTACTCGACTATATCATACTACAGTACGACCGTACTGCTCCACTCTTCTCGTCTCTCTCAACCGGGATGACTTCATCGACCTCGGGAGGCGCACGGAACCAGCCTCCGCCTTGTTTCCCACCCCGTCGAATGAGAACATCATGATATATCGACATTCTCATCCTCACATTCTACACGTTAACTGTCTAACTGGCATGTTCATTCTTTTCCCCTCCATTCTTTCTTTCTTTCTTTCTTGCTTTCTTTCCTTCTATTCACAATTCCATTTATGCTCAGTGTAACCACCCCGCTTTGACCGTGCAACCACATATCCCGTCCCTTTTGCAGCACCGCCGCTGGTATAGTCCAGGTATAGACCAAGTATAGCCACCCCTGGTCCCAGTCCAATCGCCGAACCAGTAACATGCCACCATTCCCCCCTAATCGCGCCGGGACCTAGTCCACTTTCTTACCCAGACTAACCCTCTCGGTCAGAGTCCAGACTATTGCCAGTAACCAAACGGAGTACACAACTCCATTCTAACCGCTTCCACCTATGATCCTATCTCAATCAAGCCCCCACTTTACTTGGCCTTGACGAATCACCGAATCCCCTCACCCAGCGCGTTTCACTTCCCGATGATTTCGCGCGCCCCCCAGGGACCACGGCGACACGGCAACCACGGCGTCACGTAGCGGAGGGATTTGAGTATCACTATTCCTATCTACAACCCTTCACGTCCAGAATCCCCAAAATAAATCCCCATCCCGACCCGAGGAAAACACCTCACTTCACCGGCGAACCTAAATAGGGATTAGGCAGCGGAAGAGAACCTCGCCATCGAGAGTATCGGGCCGGAGCTGAACACTCCTAACACGACTAACAAACAGTCCGTAATAGTAGTAGTAGTCAATGACCTCTTGAACGTTATTCATGACTCCTCGAGCTGACTGTACTCTCCGTAACCCGTACCTAACCGGTTGCAAAGGCCCCGGAAAATCCCGCCCAGACCTCCAATCCACCTGGAGTACGGAGGTATGCGGTCCACGTCTAGGACTACACCAGCTGCTCTCTCCGCATTCCGCGCTTGAACCTCATCTTTCCCCCTCTCGGGCCCTCTTCTTGTCTCTCAAAGCCGAGCCATGATGACGAGCAGATGCTGGAGGCCCATTTGGGCCATGGGTCTGCCTTGGCACTAAGACCGAGACCGCTTACCACAAATGAATACCCACGAATCCCAAGCCCAAGCACGGACCCTTTACCCTACACACCACTACGAGGCGTCCTCCGTACTGACACAACCACAGCACAGCCAGAACGAGTTCCCGATGGAGTCTAGTCTAGACTTACCAACCAATAAGCCAATGACATCTTCCTCATTTCCCTCTTCCCTCCCCCACTGACGATATCCCCCCCCCCCCACTAATAGAACCAAGCTGCTCATGCCTCATCATCGTCATCATCACCATTATTAACGCCCATTGACGTCCAAGCCCCCGTAGATGCCCGCGGTCGCCCGTGGCCGCCCGCCGAAACCCATCGCGGACGCCTCAAGAACTGCACCCTAGCCCGTCCGGAGTACAGTGGTCCTAGACCATTAAGCCCTGTAGCGTAGCCCTGTAGACCACTAAACACACCCCTACCCCTCCTATCCTGTCCATCCCGAAAAACCAGAAACGGGCATAGTGTAAATGCCAAGCGGGAATGCAGGATGCCTATCTGATGATACGCAGACGCCTCGACGAGGGATGTCACAGCACAGCCCTGGAGGCTGGAAATCACTACATACAGTAGTACTGTAAGTGTAAATAGAGTATTATCATTGGGGATCGACCAGTTGATTCCATCTCCACAACTGGTGACGTCGGATGAACGGGTGTCAGGCCCCAGGACCCAATTTTATTTTTTTCTCTTTGCTTTTTGGGTTGGATTGGTTCCCACCCTGCCGAGGTTGACTGTTTCTCGAGTCTACGAGGGTTTTCGATGATTTTCGATGGGGTGGGATCTTCAAGGTATCTTCCAAGGTTGTTGTTATTCCTTGTCCGCTTCATCTCCGTTCCTGGTCTGGCTAGTCCATTCTATGGAGCTTGAAGAAATGGACCTACGGTAGGCATGGATGGAAAAAGTAAATAAACATGCAAGTCTTTCTTTTTTGACATGTGGATCACTGTATAGATGCTAATAGATGCTAAGGAGGGTCTAAGCGGGATCTGTATTGCATCAAATGAAGTTCTGCAACTGCATCGTGAATGGCTAGTCTCGCCGGCCGAGCTCCCGACAACGCCTTTACGCGTTGGCTTGCGCCATTTATTTTCACATTTCACGATGCTAAGGGTTTGATGGCTCGAGCGTGGTAGTTGCCTCGTTTGAGATTGCGGGATGCGAAGTGTGTAATTAGTATGGTCGTTATGGATTCTTAGTCGATCCTCCTACCATTCAACTAGGACTGGCTAGCTCAATAGTAGACTAGTAATATCACGGTAGAAAATGGATGTAGATACGGAAGACTCCGTCGCAACCAAGCTAACAGCCCAATCTTCATCACGGAGTATACAACCAGTTAAATCACAAAACACAATCCGTTCACCTCAGAAATGCCTCGTCGGGCTGCACGGCGCACAATCCAGGCACCAACCTATAATCAACCAACCAACCAGGATATGCGACTATCAACGACGACCCTACCTTCTCTATCTTTATGCCTCAAATGTCAAAAAAAAAGCCTCGGAAACTTCCTCCAGATTTCGACCTCGTTTCTTCCTCTAGCTCGCCGATTGGATGACTCGATGAATCCATCAAAGAAGACATTTGCAAGGTTGGGCTGAATATACTCCGTATTCTTATTCTCATTGCTGGCATAGCCGATCATACACATACAGCAGATACCTGGTCGTGGTCGTGAAACCATTCAATACAAACAGAAAATTCACTCGTTACGAGGTTCGCATCTCCATCCCGGCCTTCGTCCCGTTTCTCCCGATGCGAGCTCCCGTTGTTCGTCCAACACTCGGTGTTCACCCTCCACGTTTGCAACCCCTCCCTCTTTCTCTCTTCCATTTCATTCCATTCCCCTTCCTCAATAGCCCCTCCTCACCATCTCTATATCCATCCCATCCTATCCACATCAACCCTCCTCCTCATCCTTCGACGGCGCAGGTGCCGCCGGAGCCTGCGCAAACACATTATTGAAACTCACCAAACTACCCAGTATCAACAAACCCGTCGACGCCCATGTCATGCCCAAGAACTTGTCGCCGTACCGGGCAGTTACACCAGATCCATCGCCATGCGCGTTGATCAGGGCGACGAATTCGAAGGCGAGTGCTGTGGCGATTATCGAGGCGATGCTGATGCTGAGAGAACCGAGCTAGATATTGTCTTGTTAGCGCCGTTTCTTGTATCTTTGTCTTCATCCGTCTTCGATGATCATCGTAGGATAGAGGCCTGTAGAGGTCACGATGAAGACCAGACAGGACAGGGCGCAGGGCAGGGCAGGGCAGGGCAGGACACAGGTTGAGGCTCGGGCAGTAGACCATGAAGAACTAAGCCCAAGCCCAAGCCCAAGCCCAAGCCCAAGCCCAAGCCCAAGCCCAAGTCAAGTCAAACCCGACGTCTCGAAAGAAAGAAAGAAAGACGGTAAGTCATTAACATACCACCAAAAACCCAAACTCAAAAACCCCATACTGCTTCTTCCTCGTCGCAACCTCAACCCCCTTAACCAACAACACCGTGCCCATCGTCCCAACACCAATGATATACAACACCGCCATAGCGCGACTAGTCATCCGGAACGCATGGAAGTCATCACTGATAACCCGTGGCCACTCTAACGCCGGTCCATGCGTGACTTCTTTCGGCCAGGCGGCTGTGGGATCGAATGCGAAGAGAATTGTTCGGTTGGAACAGGCTGTTACGTTCCGTGTGCCGTAGAGGTCTGTTGCGCCTGGGGGTAGGGGCCCGAGGGTTCCTTGGCAGTAGGACATTATGTGGACGGAGTAGAATGTGTGGGCTGGTGATGTGGTTGTTGTGGTGGTGGTGAAGTAGGGGGAGGGAGAGGAGCCTTCGGGGGTGTAGAGCTGGGAGAGGGTTAGTATAGGGGTTTGTTGGAGGTGGTTGGATGTTGTTGTGTGTAGTATAGGTGTAGTGTGTTGGTCGGTGGGTGTAATCAGGTACGTACTGTGAGTAGATTGACATTGTCGAGGAGGTTCTTTTGTGTTCCCGCGAAGAGACAGCAAAGTGTGATAATGAATGCGATGAACGCTGTTATTGTCGGGAAGAAGCTTTTGAGGTCGATCATCGTGGGTGGTTGATGTCGATGCCGATGTCAATACTGATGCTGATGTTGATATTGATGCCGAGGCTAATATCGAATGCTGGATAGGCGCTTGTATACACGCCAATCGAGTCGTCGACGCTCAATCGAATGAATGATCCAATACCAACCAGACCTTCTTCAAATCAACAAAGGTCTATGAACCTATCCATTAGGACAATGATCAGCACAAGGAATCAATAACCTACATCAAGACATCACGAGACTAACCAGATTCAAATGAAACAATGATATCACAAAAGACTGAGAGCCGGCAAGATCTTCATCAACGCTCTCCCAGCACCCACGATCAAACTCTTATACCTCCTCACAAGAACAAAACCAACCTAGATACCACAACCAAGCCCCCATTCCCACCGAGGGCTGTCGCATCTCTCTGTACCCAGGAAAGAGTATCACATCACGCATCCCCATCGGCGCGATCACGAGACGAATTCTCCGCGGTATGCCGCTCATACCTGCTCCTCTACCTGCCATTCTGGTAGATCAGGGAAGATGGGTCCTCTTATCGCGTCGATATGCAGATATGCGGGTCTGGAGGCTCTGCGAATGGGTGGGATTGGTGTGGATTTTGACGGGGGCTGTCTGGGGGTAGTTATGACTCCCCCCTCCCCCGGCCTGCGTGTGGAATGTTAATGGTCCCAGGCTCCCAGCCTCTGCATGCCAGTGGGAGGCAGCTTGGTGGGAGGGTTGGTCAGAGTCGAACCTGGGGTTTTATGAGAGAAGCGATTCTTCTGGATCATGTCCAGACTTCGGGGAATTAGTTCATGTTATGATGGTGGTGGAAATGTTGAGTTGTGCTTCTCGCTGTGTTGAGCCCCAACGCAGGGGGTTGCTAGGTTGGTCGTGGACATAGTCGCACCAGCACACGGCTGTTCATCGACGTTAACGTTTGATTCATGAGTAAAAAAGCTTCATGGATATGATTGTAGTTTAATTGTATTCCGTCTTAAGTACTGGGGTACCTGGGTGTAAGGTGACCTGGAGGTTGGAGAGATCCAAAAGTGGGCGGTTGGCAGGTCCCGGAGTCTGGAATGTGACCAACACTCCCAGAACCATCCACCACGCTAGACGACCTGGTAAAGGACTCTTCAATAAAGTACGATCGACTACGAAGCAATATCCAATATCGAACCCAATAACATCACTCACCCTACAATATCTCCTAAAGTTAGCATCCCACCCCGGCACCCGCGGCTCACCACAGATCCCCATCCCACGAACTACACCCCATAAAAGGCAAAACACCGCCATCATCAAGCCACTTGATCATCGGGGATCATCGGGCAACGCCTAGCGTCCTCGGAGCCCTCGCCCGAGCGGGCGACGGCGCGCCCGTTCGGCAAGGCGGCATCGAAGATCGAGGTCTAGACGATTCAGGTCATGCGAGATGCAGCGCAGCCGCCCAGAAAGGGCGTTTGCCCTTCAAAGCGCGAGCGAGACGATATAACACGGGGATCTGGTGATAGGACAGGGCTGAAAGGGACCAGAGAATCACCAGACAATGATCTTGAATGGTGCGAGTTGTGGTGACCACTAGTAGATAGGCTATTGCCTCGTGGTTCATCCGTAGGTAGGGAGAACTGTGGTATCAGGATTCCGTCAGCACTTGACAGGTCAGATTCAGGATTCGGATCAGGTTCAGCTTCCAAATTGAAATCTGAATCATGCCGACGGCTGTTTCCGGCCAAGGCGTTCTTAGTAGCCCTAAAGCTTGCTAGCCTGAGTCGCCTCCATGGCTGCGGCAGAATGGGCTGAAACATCCAAACCAGGCAACCTTCTAGAAGGCTTCTGGACTTTTGAACAGAAAAAGACGTAACCGCGGCGCTTGCAGGGGGTATGGCGTGGCGCCCTCATCTCTGGCCAAGCACAGCCAAGCTATTCATGGACGAAGCCATCCTTCCAAGCCAAGTGTCACGCCACGGTCCTCATTGGGTGGTTGATCGTATGCGCGAACCGCGAGATGGTGGCCAGGCAGCTGCAGGAGTGGACTACCGCCAAGCTGGGATCGTCCCGATACCACGCCGGCGACGCCGCAAGCCCCTGAGAATAATCAAAATATAATAATAATCGCCCGTAATCGTCATCGGCGACGGGTCCAAAGTCAATCTGCAGGCGGAGGGTGTGTCATGCGTCAGGTTACTCTGCAGGAAGCTTCAGTGGCGCCGAGAGATCGAACCGGCTTCTAGAAGTTCAAGACAGCAAGGCGTATTCGGGCACTGCGAGTGATCCTTGCATCAAAGGATCAGACTCTCACCACTGTCGAGTGTCGAGGACGCTGTACAGGACAGGAGTGCGAGAATGCTGTACGGAGTCGCTTGGCCCAGCTTGTCTCGGGGCTCGTCGGGGGCCATACAAGCTGCGACGATCAGGACCGGTGGTTTGCCCACGTGCTGACCTGCTTGCGCAGCTGGAACACCCCCTTGCCCCGTAATGGATCGCACGGCACTTGTCAAGGCTTGTAGTTGCTTGGTAGCCTTGGATGTGCATGGTACGGCACATTCGAACCGAAGGGGCGCGGTCAAGCAATGGCAAGCATTAGCTAAGATCGCGCCCATCGTAATATGAGAAGTGCCACACTCTCGGCGCATAGAGCGGTTCAATCTCCATATTCGGATTGTTATAATATCGAAGCATGCTCTCAGGAATGACGCTTGACTGGCTCGGCGTTAAATTTTGCCAAGCATCGTGGATGACAGTCACAAGGTCTCTATCGGTCTATCCTCCGTTCTCTATACGAGGTCGGAGTGCATATTCTGTATATGCCAAAATTGAGTATGGCCCCAGGAAGGATCGGATGAGGACCTCAGAAAGGAAGGGCCAGGAACGAGAGCCTGCGGCACGCGTCGTCCAGCGTGGTTCTGACCGGAGTGGCAGGTTGGAAGTGTCGTCGATCTTGGCGGACTGTGGTTGGTCAATGGAAAGTCGAGGGAACGGCAGAGGTCCAAAGAAGCGCGCACATGGGCAGAGCGGGGGATTTAACTGGCCCGTGAGGGACAGGAAAGATCAGTGCCCCCAGATATTAGCGTGGAGTTAAAACTGGCATCTGGTTTCCACTTCCGTTCCAATTTTCGCCTAGGTTCATCCAGGCTAGACCCTTCCCGGTTACGCCATGCATGACCATCAGCGCTCTTCTCGGGACTCCGCGCTTGAAACCAGACCTGATGTCAGATTGTGCCACAGTTACAGAAAGCCACAAGATGCGAGCCGTTCTTGAACTGGAGATTGGCGTCCTTGACAATTCCGAGGTGTCCGGTTGAACCTATCACACTCGAGGATTCTAGGCCGGCATTCTCCTGCCCAGCCCGCTTCGCTCATCTTGGCAGGAAGGCACGTGTGCATATTTGTGCCTCTTGAAGCGACGAGATACTGGATCGGTAGACCGCTGCAGCCGAGGTGAAGTCTCTGTTGCGCCATGAAGTGCCACTCGGTAAGGGACGGTTTCCAGCAACGCCCTATGCGGAGAGTCATTGCGCCCTGATCATCAATAGTAAGCGAGATATTCCCTCAGGAACGAACTGGGGCGATGGTGGCGATTGCAATGATAGGAAGGAATCCCTAGTACGGAGTACTGCTGAGCACACAGATCTTACCCTGGAGGGATGTGATGACGGACTAACCGACCACGAGTGTCCAACCGTTGCCCCACTTATCACTGTTGATCGGCTATTTTTGGCAGGCGGTCAGCATCGAAAATTCGTCGAATGCCCCGGCCGAAACCCGCCTGACTGGTAATCCATCTGGTCATTTTGTGGTTATGTGGGTCCCCGTCCGGCAGATCTCATCCAGCAGAACAACATTCTGCCACCACGTGCTCCCTTGATTGGCTGGCGGCTCTTCCTGCAACCGCTCTTTTTCCATCTCTTTTCTTTTTTTCTTCTTCCCCACTTCTGCTGTTTTCGTCCACTGCACCACCGCCCGCAGTCCCTGAGAGTCAATCAGCGTCTCTCCTCCTGCCCATCCAGACTCCGCCATCCTCAATACATTCGCCAAATTCGAACCCGGCCCTGGTCAACCTGGTCAAAACTGGTCCAAATGGATTCTCCCCCGCCCCTAATGTGGGCCACTTCTAGCCCCGGCAGACTTTTTTTTTTTCTTCGGGCAACGGAAAGTACGACCTCTCAGTGGAGCCCGCCACTGGACTTATCAGCAACGAGCCTGCGAGCACGCCTGCTCATTCTCTTCTCTCGTGGTCTCTTCTTCTTCCGCCTCTTCCCTCTCTCATCACTGTCGCATATAAACCTCTCGAGATCGCCATCCTTGGCTTTCAGCCACGTCCTTTCTTGTGGTCATCACGACTACTATCTACCTCTCCTTATTCGGTAGACTCTCCTCGTTAAGGCTTGCCAATACTCGCCGGCCATCGCCAAGCAGCACCGAGAGTTAGCCACGAGAAGTCAATCGTCGTTATCGCCGCCATGACCGACTTTGGACCTCGAGCCCCCCATGGGCCTGATATGACGGGAACTCACAACCCGCTGGAGGATATGGACGCGCACGAGAAGGGTGCTTTTGATCAATTGATCCGTCCCGATGACAGTTACAATGCGGACGGTGTGTACTGGGCCGATATGCCTCTGGGCGAGAAGATTAAGTTCGTCAGCTCGTACGATGCCAAGGAAGCTCGCAGCGAGCTTGCCAGTATCTGGGCTATGATGAAGGAGGACCCCTTGTCCCCCGTTTCGTACTACTTCCGCAACATGGTTCTCCCCGGTGCTGGTCTCGGATTGGAGGGTTACGTCTTGTTCTCTATCGGAAACATTAAGCCCCTCTTCCAGAAGACTTTCCCGGCCTGCTGGAACGATCACAAGATCTGTGACAAGCAGTGGCTGAACGCCGTCGATTACCTGGAGATTATCGGTATTATTGTGGGTCAGATCATGGTTGGTTTCGTTGGTGACTGGTAAGCTTAAGCCCTTGCCTAATTTACGCCATGATCATTTCTGGTCCAATTGGATTCTCTGGCGTCAGAGACTTGTGCATACTAACTCCCGCCACAGGATTGGCCGCCGTTGGGGTCTGATTCAGGATGCTACTATCATGTTCATTGGTCTGCTTATGCTTACTGCCGCCTGGGGCGTTACCCAGAACGGTTGGGTCATTTGCTACGCTTGGTCCCTGTTCTTCTACTCTGTTGGTGTTGGTACGTTCCCCGGATTTCCCCCGTCTCAACATAGAAAGAACCGCGCGGCTAATTTGGTTCCACAGGTGGTGAATACCCCATGACTGCCACCTCCGGTATGGAGAACGCTATTGGCTCTGGCAAGATTTCGACCAAGGAAGACCGTCTTCACCGTGGCCGCAAGGTTACCAGCGCTTTCTTGATGCAGGGTTGGGGTCAATTCTTCAACCAGGTTCTGCTGATCATCCTCCTGCTCTGCTTCCACCACGGCAGCGGCAACAACCCATACTCCACCGTTGCCGTTCAATGGACCTACCGTGTCTCCTTCGCTATCCCTGCTGTGGGCACCCTGTGGCTGGTCTACTACCGTGCCTACCACATGAAGGCTGCCTCCAAGCAGCTGGTTGCTGCCAAGAAGAAGGCTTCCGTCACTGGTTACGATGTTGAATCTCTCCGCCTGACCTTCAAGTACTTCGGTCCTCGCCTGCTCGCCACTGCCGGTGGTTGGTTCGCCAACGATGTGTTCTTCTATGGCAACAAGCTCTTCCAGAGCGACTTCATCAAGGTTATCTCCCCCGAGACCAGCTCCGTTATGCCTACCTGGCTCTGGAACTTGGTCAACGTCGGTGTCTCCCTGTGCGGTTACTACCTCGCGTCCTTCCTGATCGACAACAAGCTGTACGGCCGTAAGTGGATGCAGACCGTCGGTTTCCTGATGTGCTTCGTTCTCTTCGTCGTCCCCGCTTTCCACTACAAGTACTACAAGTCCGAGGCCCACATCAAGGAGTTCCAGACTATGTACTTCCTCAGCTCCTTCTTCAACCAGTTCGGACCCAACTGTGTCAGTTTCCTGGTTGCTGCCGAGGTCTTCCCCACTCCTATCCGTGCCACTGCCCACGGTATCTCCGCCGCTGCCGGTAAGGCCGGTGCCCTGTTGGCTTCCGTCCTCTACAACTACATCGACACCCAGACCAAGTTCTACGTCGTGCCTTGGTTCGGTCTGGCCGGTGTTTTTCTCACTCTGGCCTTCCTGCCCGATACCACTGGTCTGGACCTGAAGGAACAGGAGCGCCGCTGGCAGTGCCTCCGCGAGGGTCGTGAGGAGGACTACCACGGTCCCGCCGTCCACCCCAAGCACCTTTCCTGGTACGAGCGCTTCGTCCTGAAGAAGTGTCGCTTCTACGACGCCGAGCTGGATTACCAGCAGAAGGTTGAGGAGTACCGTGCCGAGTGGGAAGCTCTCATGGCCCAGCGCCTTGCTGAGAAGGAGAAGAGCGATGAGATCTTCGACACCGACGAGACTCTCCTCGAGGGTCACGTCCACACCTACTTCCACCGTACCAGCCCCATGTTCAAGGGTATGGAGAAGACTGCCCCCAGCAAGCAGGACAACTTCCGTCTGCCCCCTGCTGCCGAGTCTGGCTCCGAGGAGACCTTCTCTACCGAGAAGCCCACTGAAAAACAGTAAAAATTTGCATTTGCCCGGTTCTCTATCATGGCTTTTGAAAAGCTAAGAACCTTGATTATACGCTTTCCTTGATTATTGCTATTATTTTGTTGCTTTCCATTGGGACATTTTTGGCTGGGGCCCCCACTTGTTTCTTGTTTTGAACCCCTGTTTTTGGATATACCTCTTGGCTGCGTTGCTGTTTGGACATTGCATGAGCTGCATGAGTTGCATGGTGCAGGCACATTTTGACCTGTCTGTAATTAGACGTTGATACCTCTCACATACCCATTTGGAATGATCATGGCTTTACATGGCTTTACATGGCTTTCGAACAAATCTTCTTTTCTTTCGTAGCAGGTTGGATGTTCTGGAAGCAACTCACCGTCTTTCTTGACAGCCTAGGTTTCATTTTCCAAACTCAGAAGGCAGGTCATTGGGGCCCCATTGACTTATGTTCACCTCCAAACTACCTATATATCATTCATCTTCTGACTGATAAGATGATCTCGAACATCTATTCTATCATGAAAAATAGCAATAGAACAAAAAACAAAAACATACAACAGCCAGGATTCGCATGTGGTCACCCACCATACTACTAACTGGCCGGCGTGTGGCTTAAGTACGGCTGAGCGGACGGGAAGCCCTGTTCTCCACACCCTATGGTCGTATGTGATGGGAATGTCAAAACATAGACTAATAATGGCCATTGTGATGTTGATCATGGAGGTTGTAAGCCTCGGTTTTTGTTATAGTTAAGATGGTGGTTATATATGTCACTTATAACGGCTGTAAGATTGTTTGTGGAAGGTGCGGATAGGAAAAGTTGAAGCTTGTGAATAGGAACAATCTGCTGTTGCCTTTGTCTTCGCAGAATCAAGAGTCTTACCGCTCGAGATACAGTACTATCCTGAACCTTACCACAGGAGGTGAAAAACAGGTCCTGGCAGATCTACAAAGAGTCTCATGGCCGTTTTGAGTGTAGATCATCGAAGTATATGGAGTAGAATTGTCACGATCACGTCAATATCTAAATCATAAAAGCTATGTTGGGTGTGAACTGGTAAAGACACCTCGCAGGACGGATTGGTACAAGTACGAGGAGGAGTGGGAGTTTTGAATTGGGCTATTTATAGTCTGAATCGTTCATTCAATAGCATTTTCTTGCTCCCGAGGTGGCTTTGGCTATCTGCTTTCCCTTGAACGATCAAACCTCCGCATGGTGGTATTTGCACTGAATACTTTACTATAAAACACATGTCAATTTTTGTGTTTTAAGACATGAAGATGTGCTTCCTCAAGATCTCTATAGATTTTGAGCCATCATATGTCAGTGATCAACCACATCACACTTTAAACACTCTCATCCCCCGCGCTATCAACATAAGGCCTCCTATTAGCATAGCAGTCCGTCTCCTGCTCATGAGGCAGAACACCATCCTTAATATAAGCCTTCACCACCCGATCCGTACAATCCGACGGATCCCGCCTAGAACTATGCCCATACCCATGATGAACAATCAACCTCGCATTCGAACCCATCTCACCCAAAAGCCTCCTCCCATTGCGCAACGGTGTCGCCGGATCATACGGAGAAGCAATCAAGAGAACCGGCGTCTTAAGCGTATTATTAAGATCACCACGATATACTTCCGATGGAGCGTCCCAGTAGGTATTATAGTGTCGACAAGGGAAAACCGCGAAGAACCGTGAGTTACCAGCCATCCAGCTCTGGGCGGTCATGTTTGCCCATAGTTCGTCCCACCAGGTGAGACCGTCTGGGATGGGCGCGTCGTAGGAGTCGGAGCAGATTACGAGGAGTTCGAGTTCGGAGGAGGATGGGGTGTGTGGGTAGGTGGGGTGTGAGGAGTGGGAGCTCCATGATAGGTCTAGCTGGTTGGCGGCTAGGGTTGCGTTTCCTGCTTCGAGGTCGTAGAGGAGTTGTGCGATGCTTGGCCAGTTGGCGGGTCTGTACATGGCTGGGTAGAGTATGTTTTCCACGAGAGCGGAGTAAGTGATTAGGGATGGACCGCCTGATTCGGTGTATGCGGATTGGGGGCGAGTTTGGAGTGACGAGAGGAGTTGGGTCATGCGCTTTTCCAGTTGTTCTAGTGTGACGGGTCCGTCTTGGCCTGAGATAGGTTGTGCCAATGCACACGCCTCCGGTCCGGCATTGATACACTCACCCAAAAACCCATCATGCCAAGCATCAGTTGCATTGTCAAGAGAGGTCCAGCCAAACCCTCCCAGAAGACGATGATCCCTGACATACTCCGTGCCATCGAGGATCAAACGACCCGCTCGATCAGGAAACATGTTGACATACGTCTGACCGATACCAGTCCCATAACTGACAAAGTACCCGGTGACTTCTTCTTCACCAAGAGCTTTCCGAATCTCATCGAGATCACGAGCCACAACTGCCGTGCTGACGAAACGACCAAAATCCCCCAGTCGTTGCTGGCAGGCAAAGAACGTAGCGTTGTTCATAGCGTCCATCATCTCCAGTTGTGCCCGTGGAGCTTCCTCGCGATAACGGAGTGCAAGGAGTGACCAGCGGTCCCGGTGTGCATCTTGAGGGTAACATGCTGCCGAGGGAAGGGAGACGTTGACACCGCGTGGATCCCAGCCGAGGGCATCGAGTTGTCCATCGCTGAAGCGTTTGGTCATTTCCTCTGCGGTGTCCCATAGATAAGACGTTCCACTACCACCGGGGCCTCCCGGCTCGATGATGAGAGTTCGTTTACTCTTGTAGCTGGTCGGGGTGATATCAGAATCGTTCTTCAGAGGGAGGCCGGCGACCTGGAATTTGGTCACTGCAATGCGGACTATCCGAGTATCCGAAGCGTTATGATAGTCGAGTGGGAGATCCAAGTATCCACACAAGTAGATGCCCCGGCTGTTGCTCCCCCAGCTCCAATGGCTGGGATTGGGGTCGAAAAGAGCTGCCCATGTTTGCTGAGGGGTTGGATCGTCGAGTGGCGGCGGACGACTCGCATCAGTACAGGGCAGGAAATGAAAGGGGTCGTTCTCTTGCGGGAATGATCCATAAGGTGAATCCTGAGATTTACATCCAGAATGAGAGACCCAGTGTTGCGCTGGGGTAGGCAACCCACGGAACCCGGTCAGGCCCAGGATTGCCACGCCTGCTACCGACCCGAAAATGGTCACCCAGGACCGTTTTTGACGTCGGCGATTGAGAATTTGAGGACTCTTTTCCATCATTGGTCTCTTCAAGGGCCCAGTCATGGGTAAATGAAATGGTAGCTGTTCCTGACCAGCCCAGGGAAGGGAAGTTTTTTGACGTTACACTCGAGGCGCAAGGCTGGCGCCATAGTGCAGGGATTAGGCGCCAGAGATAACATGGCCATAAAGAGCATTGCACCACACTGCCATTGCGGGAGAAATGTGAATCATTCCTTGCCAAATCTGTAATTGGCCACTGCAAGAAAAGTATTCACTTTCGAGATGAGAGTCCTGTTTGTCTGTCCATATACTTTCCACCTTCAAGTAAAAAAGTAAACATTACCTAAGTAGAGCCTCGGCTAAACCTCAGCCAGTAAATACAGTAGGCGGTACATTTGACGGTAACACGAAATGCCGGACATACAAGGAGGCCCCGCTACTATTTTCATCGACTCGCATCTACTACTTCATACAGGAATTCTAAATTATCAGAAAAGGGGGGGAAAATGAAACTCTTTGCGTTCGGCTCAAATGGCTCCGGTCAGCTAGCCCTCGGTCACACAGAAGACGTCTCATCTCCAACACAATGCCTCTTTGACGAACCACCAGCCACAGGCGATGCCATCGTCCACATCGCCGCTGGAGGAAACCACACGCTCCTGCTGACAGAAAGCGGATGCGTGTATGCAGCTGGATGCAACACTGATGGCCGATGTGGTCTCGACACGCCTGATTCTGAAAATTTGCTAAGCTTCAGAAGGGTTGTTCTGAGGGATGCTGAAACGGGGTCTCGCATTGATACCTTCAAGTGCGTGTCTGCGACGTGGGAGGGAAGTATCCTGGTTGCGAGTGTTCAGAAATCTGCAGATATGGGTGTACGCGAGGATAAGGTGTTCGTTATGGGGTCGAACCCCAAAGGCGAATTGGGTCTGCAGCTTCAATCTACCTCCACGCCTGGTGACAATGTGATTCGGCCCGGATCGTCTATTCCGGACTTCCTACCGCAGGGTACGAACGTCATTGCACTGGCTAGTGGAATGGGTCATACGATCGCTGTTCTGTCAAATGGCGAGGTCTATGGCTGGGGTGGTTCGCGAAAAAGTCAATTGGGCGAGACTCTCAAAGACCAGAAAATCATCTGGTCTCCGGCCAAGGTCGAGGGAATGCCATTTGCGGCTCAGAGTGCGGTTTGTGGGCGTGAGTTCAGTGTTGTCTGTGGAGATCGCGGGAAAGGAGAGTTTGGTGTCCTAGGAGACAAGGCCAATCGATGGGGTGTTTTGGATGTTCCAGAATCTCTACGAGATATGGGTTCAAGTGGCAATGGAGGACTTATGGGATTTTCGAGCATCGGAGCAAGCTGGCATGGTATCTATATACATGCTACCTCCCAAAGTTCCACTGCAGAACGCAATTCTGTTCCTCTTATTGCCTGGGGTCGCAATGATCGAGGCCAACTCCCACCTGACAACTTGCCACCCCCTGCCAAACTCGCTGTTGGAAGCGAGCATGTGCTTGTGCTGATGCGTGATGGCGCGGTGGCTGCCTTTGGATGGGGGGAGCATGGGAATTGCGGACCTGATACGGATGAGCGAGGGAACGTTGCGGGTCGGTACAGCTTGATCCCGCTGGATGATGTTCTGGCCGGTGGTGAGAAAGTCATAGGCCTCGGCGCTGGGTGTGCGACGAGCTGGATTGTTACGGAGTGATGACCTAGTGACCTCAATGTTGAAAGGCAATTCATGCCTTGGATGTGAGGAATCGATCCAACATGCCTTGAAACGCATCTCAGTCGAAAAGGCCAAATCCGCGGACCTATCAACTGTCATCTGCCATCCGCAAAATGGGGTCCACTCAAAACGAGAACATACCTGCGATATCCGCTGTGTCGGTGGGATTCCCATCTCATCTTTCGCCTCTTGGATGGTCTTACTTCCCGTCCTCGAGAAATCAGGCTCCTCATCTCGGAGTGTACCCTCAAATGCATCCGGTCGCCCACTGGCATCCCAGCCCAGAATATCTTGTGGCTCCTCTTCCTCCTCATTCATTTCGTCCCACTGGCGATCATCATCCGCCGGCACAAACAGACTATCATACTCCATCGAAAGAGCCGATGCACTTGGCCTCTCGCTCGCCGTCGACCGCGACAAATGCTCCTGCGTTGATGTCCCATTTAACGGCCGAATTGATCGTGCTCGTGGCGGCGGTGGGGGCATCTGCAGGTTCTGAGTGGCTTCGCGAGGTGTTTCGTTTCGACGTACTGAGATTGGCGCCGCGGGTGTTTGTCGCTGTGAGAGTTCTCGGATCGCCGCACGTGAGGAGGTCGGTGCAGCCTCGCCGTCGATCTCGCCGCGGGTCATGATGGTAAATTCGGCGTTTACACCTTCATAGTCGTATGCTAGCTGGAGCGGTTTGCAGGGTTGGGTGTATCGGGCTGTTATAGTTGCATTTGCGGTCTCGGCGTGGGCAACGGCGGCTTTGAAGTCTTTAAGATTAATGGCGATATGCATGTTGTCCTCGACTAGGAATTCTTCAAAGTCGCGCTTGTCCGTGGCGACAGAGGTATGCACGGGGTATTTGAGAACCTCTTGGTTGTGTCAGCCATCTCCAAAGAACTTTGATAGTTGAAAAGGGACATATCAGGGGCCTATTCGTACCTTTTCCTTCCATAATCTTCGTCGTAAAGCTCGTAAACACCGCCTTGCCAGAGTCAGAGTACATATCAAGCTGCTCTGCAGACTGACTAAAATGCTCAATGACCTGCTTAAGAAATCGCGGGTCTGCAGTCCACTGGTTAGTGGCTCTGCTTCTGTCGAAGACGGCGTGTTGAATTGACGCAGGCTCGTAGGTGAGCTTGTATGACTTGATCACGCCTAAGAGAATTTGTTAGGCCAAGGAGAAGAGCCCAAAAGTGCAAGTGAGGGGACAAACCTAGTCCGCATATCATCTTGACTGTCAACCGACACTCTGTTTGCTGCGGGTCTTCGTGAAGCTCCATGTCACATCGCTCAACCGCAGTGTCTTTATTCCGGTCGACTCTTCCGCGGAAGATGGACAAGAGTGCCTGGCCGACGGATTAGATAAGGTTCCAACTCTCAATACTCATTGTACTCACTTTGATAAGAATCTGACAATAGAATCGATCCCCTCCATTACTAGCCGCACTCCGCCGCACCGTAAAAGAGTACGCCTCGAAAAACACCTCCCTCTCACACGCAAACGACGCAAACGCGGTCTTAGTGGAGTTCAACGCACTTAATCGAAGCTGGATCAATTTCATCAGTGAGATTTCTTCAAGGTTCACTCAGAAGGAGGGTGTTTACCAGATCATGCTCCGCTTCAATGGCGACTGTGTCACTGAATTTAGACAAGCATATGAGCACGTCGTGAAGCCGTACTAACGCCGGCGGGGCTAGCGAGAGCGAAATTGTTGTCATTGGCACAGTAGATTCGAGATGTGGTACAATGACAGCTAACTTGATTGTGATGAGGATCGACCTTGAATGGTGAGGCGCGCGACCTCGACGTGCTGGTTGAGACCGAGACGCGCCAAACCGAGATTACATAAGCAGTTTCAATTACGCCCTTTTGGGATGAACATGTTTACTTTGCGAATTTCAAAATAGTTTGATATTGACTTCTTTATACGGGTCTGTATAAGTTTGAGAATTCCATGGCCTACTATTTATCAACCGTCGTCTTGTCATCTTCTTTGGCAGGGGCTGTTGGAACCACAGGTGTATCAGCACAGTCCATTTGAATGATTTGATGCTCAAACCCTGCGTCGGTAACCGAGATCACAAGAGCGCTTAATTGATGGCCATATAGACATGCTGTATCCAGGCCGATTGTATATGTGCCCAGTTGCAAACGGCGTTTTGCATCGTGTCCGAATACCACCGTAGTCGGTGATGCGAGCTTCTCTTGCCATCGGTCCCATTCCGCAGCCCAGCCCTCTTCTCCAAATGACTCATCTGGCGTGAATTCATCTTCCTGACCCAGTTTTCGAGTGAGACTTCTCATATGTAGTACAGAATGAGGTTCCTGCTCTTCAAGTGGGACACCAGGAACGAGACCCGCATGTGCGACAACTAGATTGTTGCCGAGGGAGGACGGTATATCCTGTGGAAGCTGGATGCGCAAGATCAATGGTAATGCGGCGAGCCATTCAATTTGATGCGCTGAAAGCTGTGATGCCGTATTATATGTTGTTGGGCCATGTCGCGTTTTAATGTTGGCAGCAGATACAGTCTTCCCAGGGCCTTCGGATAGAGTCGTATGCTCAGACGTATTTGAGGTACCAAACAAATTTTTGAACAGTTCAAAATCACCACCATTGGTGGCTACTTCAGCCGCCGCATCAAGGACTGCATTATCGTGATTGCCTCTGACTGCGCTGGCGCCTAGCTTGATCGCTAAATCGACAACACCAGAGCTATCAGGCCCTTTGTTGGTAATGTCACCGGTCAAGATAAGATGATCCCCTTTGGCTTTGTCGAATCCAACTTTTTTTAGGAGGTTCTCAAGGGATTTTCTCATCCCATGTATGTCGCCCACAATGACCAAGCGTCGACTTTGAGGGCCATTTTCCAAAGATGAGAAGGAAGGCTGTGGGATGAGGTTGGTCGGTAAGTCGGAGATAAATGTTGTAATTGGAAATACCTTGTCAGAAGGCTTTTTATTGGTCATTGTTGTTCAAGGCACAGGAACTTCATCATCTGTGGAAGGCGTATTTGTGTAGAATTGCAGATGTCCAAGATACCTGACGGGTCGCATTTCAAATTGGGTAAGGCGCGGTTCTGGCTCGTTTACGTAAGTAAACATCACGATCCTGATTGGCTAAAGTCTCCCAAGCATACAAACCGGATATAGGAAAAGCAAGAAATGATACCAAGTTTTCATGCATACTCACTTGGGGGTCCAAATTAGTGAAGCTCCTTCATAAACTGACAACACCATAGGGGAATTTTGTACACATAGCATCATCTCTGGTAATGACTCGAAGGACAGGTTCTATTTGCAATCATAAGTTTGATCTAGCACACAATCTACATGCAGAAATTTGAGGAACAGGACTATTCCTTCCGAGACACGTATTTTCGACAATCCTCACCTCGCAATCATGATATCCTCTCAAAGCAACATAAATGTAACGAAACTCTCCCTCCTATGAATATGCCTATCCATAGACTTTATCCGTGTAGTTCCGAGGGATCTTTTTCAGCCTCCAACTCCGACGGCCCATGGTGTTTCCTCTGCACGCTTATCACTTGGCTCTGACGGTACCCAGGTTTGTTCCATGTCTCGTCTCGGCCATCTCCAGTAAAATCAGACTGACCTCGTACGCGAAGACAGTAGAATATCAGGAGCGACACAGTCAGTCCCAGAGGTACACCGAGGCCGACTCCCAGTCCCACTGCAAGGCCAACTGTCGACTTATCCGAGGTACTTTTGCCCAAACTTGATACAAAGGCATTCGTTGAGGAAGATGATGAGGATACAGTGGAGTTAGTTGAGTTGGTTGTAGAGCCGGATGATGCGTCGGATACCAAGCCTGTAGACGAGATGCCATTCTGAGCCGCAGTCACATTAACTCCACTATCTCCCTCCCACTGCCATGTTTCCACGTTCTCCTCGCAGGCTGTCTTGCCATCGACTGCAGTACTGCAAGTAAAATTTCCTCTTGCAGAGCCAGAACATGTCAAAAGATTGGCCCACTGGCCCGGGATTGCTATAGAGAGAGAGGAGTAACGGTGTTAGCCTTGGAAGAAGAACGACCGCGAGTTATCTTAGCGATGTCATACGTACAGGTATAACATGCTCGAGGGCAGTCGGCGATTGGCCACGATGAATCCGTGCAGGCACCGCGGTATGCAGTGTTGTATCTCGCCGCATAACAGATGCCAATCGAGAGACAAGCCTCGCCTTCGAGGCAGCAGACCTTACTATTAGGACAGGCAACATAGTTCCCAGAAGTTTTACCGTTCGGCCAGTAACATTCTGCTGTCGTTGAAGAGACGAGAGCTATGAGAATGAGAGCAAGTAACGTCGCCAGTTGCGTTTGAATTGCCCAGGAATTCGACATTACTGCAGGATTAATCTTACGTAGGCTTTCTTGAGGGAAGGGTCTCCTATATAATGGAATGGCTCCCTGTCAACCCCTCTTCTTTGACTAGGTTCTCACTGCAAATGCTTGATTTTCCTCCTATAAGCGGAAATGATCAGGGTTTCATAAGGTTTGGCCCCCTGCTGCAGGCTAACATAGCGAATTGGGGCGGCTTGGGGGCCACCCGCCCTGGGCGGCTCGCGAAACACTTGAGCTGTCACTAGCCTTTATCTGGCGCGTACAAGGTCAAAAGGTACCTCTAATACATTGACATTGGTCGCTATGTGTATCGGGGCTTCTTTAACTGGTGGGGCTTTCACAGGTATTTGTGTAAGTCATTATGCCTTATAGGATGTCCACTCTTTAAGGCGAGATCATTTGTAAAATGAAATGCTCGTCTTCCTTAAGAACTTTCCTCACCACCTGCACTTGTATACACGCAAGTGGGGATGGCTATATGCAGTGTTTGCCATTTATTTAGGCTATCTCTTCCCTACTGGTCTTCTTCTTCTTCTTCTTGTTCTTGATAGCTTCGTTGAATGCACAGGTAGTTTCCGAACTGTCCTTATGGCTCGTCACAACGCAAGCGATATTTGCTGGCTTAGCTCTTGAAGAGTTTCATGAGCATCAAGAAACCAGGTATGGAGATTTCTATTTCATAGAGTAGACCACTACATGCACCACACCGGCAATCCCAACTATACATAAACACATCTTTCCATGCAATTCCAGACACCAGAGCAATCGTGCCACGCTAGCCATCCGCACAGCCTCCTGTGCTTGTAGTGGTCCTCCGTTAACCGAAAAGATCTCCCCAACCCGTCGACCCCGCCGCTGCTGTCTCGACGTAAAGACCAACGTCTCACAGTTAGGTGGTAAAAGACTGACCTGGACCAAAACTAACACTATGTAGGAGGGAATGAGGAGAAACAGTTGGGCAATATATGAACCCCGCTATCAGGATGTCGGATCCCACAATATATGACAGCCCTACTATCGTGACGTCCTCCGGTGGGGCGAGGCTATTCTCGAATAGAGCCGGTACATATGTCATCGCCGTAATGGTCACGGCATAGATCAAAGTGGGAACCACTAGGGCTTTCCATCGTTGGCGATCACGGGGTTCAGGCACAAGGCGTACCTGGTCGCGCGGAAGGATGGTACGCGCGGTCCAGAAGAAATAGGTCTCTGCTAGCAGGACTGATGCAATAATATACGCGACGGGACTGGGAAGTAGAAAACTCAATAGTTTTACCACCGAGTATTGCATCGCCCGGTAGGTATAGGCGGAACCGATGCCATTAAGGAGAAAACGGACGCCGCCTCTACGGTAAAGGACAGCGATGGTTCGGAGCGGTTGGCGGCTGGAGGGAGGCTCCTTAATAAACTTGTTTGCTTCTCCACAGTTTCAAGGATTAAGATAGACATTAACTCATGGCCAACAATATATCGAATCTGACGCTGATTAGCCTTTGCGGGAGGAATAAGAATTTCCTTGTTAGTTGCTTACTAGTAAAATATTATCTGTTTGGGCGGGTTCTTTTTGTAGGAATCGATGAGGTCGCGCAAGTAGTGGACCATCTCCTGTGGAATGGATGAAGGTATTGAAGAGTTGGTGAAAGAGGGTTAACAAAAAGCGTGGAGATGCCATTGTAGATAGTGATGGAAAGTTGAAGTTGTTTCCGCTGGGAAGTCTGTAGAGGGCGTCAGGCATGATATTCCATTTGAATCCGGAAAAACCCCCTCCTTTGGAGCAACTGGAGGGTCTCCGCGGCTGTACCTTTACCAGGGATTTGAATCTAAAATATCAAAAGTACATGAACTATTTGTTTCTCAACCACCGTAAAAATTGATAAAAGAAAATATCTGTCTGAAAAACTACATATAGGAGTTTCTGAAGGCCGGATATCTCGGATGAGATCAAGGTCAAAGGGATCAAGCTAATGCCAAGCTAATGCTTATGGTGATACTACGCCCCCACCGGACCCTTGTCTGGACCCTGCTCTGAGACATGCTTGATCTCACCTTGGAGGCTAAAGAAGCGATGAATAGGTAAAACGCGGCATCCGAGAGACTTAGCGTCATGTTACTTACGAGCTATCCCTGCTTAACTTACAAGGTGCGAGCCAGCGAGTGCAGAATGTCCATGTCCGAGCCTCGGTACTAGGATCCTGTTTTGTAATACATACCGTTTGGATGTAATCTGCCTGTGGTTTACATTCTACATAGCTTTTATGGGGATAAAAATTCTTTCAAGTACAGAGACATTGACCAATGAGAAATCAATAACGAATATGTAAAACTTCAAAGAAGTTGAAGGAATATGGAATAATACGGCGGATGATCAGCCACCATCCACACCTTAAATTATTGGTCACGCTAAAGCACTCGGGCACTCAGGTCTACTTGCATGTATCCAAGCCTCATCTGCGATGAGTAAACCTTTTCACACCTCACCAGGTATCAAGTCTGGCTTCACTCCACGGTATCCAGCCTGTTGCATTGGTTTCATTCCAAGCACAGCCGACAATCCGAATCCCACACAAATAGACACGGCAATAATTTCCTCCAGGACATCCATGCACAGATAGATAGTTGGATCTCCTACCAGGATGGCAAACCGCGAATCGTCCGCGAAATCACCAATCGCTGAGTATACCAGACGAACCAATAGGAAGGGCCAGGAAAGAACAATTGCAAGGAACAACTTCTTCTGGAAGACGCTCAACTTTGAGCGAAGCTGGGAGTATAGCCAACCCGTAATTGCAAGGTCCACAACAAATACAACCAGGAAAACTGCCATGGCTCCCTTGACAATTCCATTTGCGTGGAAGGTACCCGTGCTGTTATCAGTGATACTGATTCCTGCGATACCGAGGATGAGGCCGACAAAACAGGCGAGGGCCACCGCCCCTAAGAATTTGGGATGCATTCTCTGCTCCGTGTCACTATCAAAAACAAACATTTGTTAGTCTCCTTTCATCAAACTCCGTAAGGAGATAGTACACATTGGCTCACTCACATTTGTCGCAAGAGCCCAACGTAGACCAGCATCAGAGGCGCAATGCCGATAAGCTCGCATACTGCCTCGGCAATGTAGATGTTTTCCGTGGGGTGATTGATCGTTAACAATGCGCAGATGCTGCCAATGATTCGAATAAGGGAGAGCGAGATGACGAATCGCCATGTTTTGCCCGCAGCCTTCCAGCCAGTTCGTTTCCAGATGACGAGGGCTGTAACTAGTAGCACGGGGAACGCGATAAGCTGGAGGATTGCAATGCCATCTCGGTAAGTCACGGTCCCCATTTTTTTTTTTTTTGTGATTCGTAAAAAGTGATAGTAGTATGGGATCGGTAGTGGGAGTATAGCTCAAGGTGTACTCCGCGATCGGGAAGACTGTGTTGTATAGAAGAAAGATTTTGGAGTGTACATATCCAAAGCCCAGGCAATCACTCGCCTTTTATGTTCTTGAGAGCTCTTCGACCCATCATTTCAACAAAATGTAAGCCTCTTGTCGAAATAGTATAGCATTGCGAGATCAACCATGCCTCGATCGTTGACTGGCAGAGCATCTCAGATACCCAAATAGGACTAGCGTAATTTAAGGAATAGTGGGTCTCCGGCACTCAAGCATCGTCCAGTTCCTCTGCTCTCCTTTCATCTCTGTTCAGCCCTAGGAGGCTGTGCATGACTCGCCTATCAACCTGGGTGAATGCTTTGCAGATCCTTCTAGGCTGGGCAGCCAACAATAACTAACTGATCCAATGATGTTGTCAGCGGTGACTCCGGTGAGTCTCCAAATGGCCCCCAAGCTCCCCTGATACACTGACGTGGCTTGGGGGCTGTTTGGGGGCCAATGGAGGCTGTTGGAATTTGGGGCCATCTCAGCTCGAGCTTCCCATGGCTTCACTCAAAACAAGCATCTGCTGTGTCATCACGCCACTTTAAGATCAATCGCTTGTTGATATAATTAGGTTTCATATTCAACCTTATTCTGCTATTTGTTGATCACTTTTGAGATCTAGTTGTCTCTTATCAGAGTGCTCAACGCAAAGATTAAATAATGTCTCCGCAGAAGAAAAGTCGAGCAAGAACCTCCAGGAGTTGTGGAAACTGTCGAGCTATCAAGAGACGCGTGTGTATTCACGATTTATTTTCCTTTCATCCCCAGTCTACGACCTTCATGCTAACAATGACCCGTCTCGATGCAGTGCGATCAACAGCTTTCCCATTGCGGACAGTGCATCCGCATGCGCGAGGCATGCCCCGGGTACCGAGATGAATGGGACCTTGTCTTTCGTGACCAGACTGACCATACCATCAAACGCACTAAGGAGAAACGGGCAAGGAGCGCGACGGCAGCTGGGGCCAACGACACCTCGCCGACCCGTGGGCTGAGCCCCAGTCCTGACGAGATCGGCATCAATTATTTTCTCCGCAACTTCGTCATTGGCAGCCAGTCTTCTTCACGCGGATATCTAAACTATATTCCGTCCGTCTATGTGAACGATGGCGAGCATCCAACGCTAGTGGCCAGCTTGGCAGCCGTAGGGCTTGTGACGTTGGCTAATTCAACTCAACAGCCCGAGCTAGCCAGCCACGCACGCGCGAAGTATTTGGAGGCGATACATAATATTAACACCGCGCTCGCATCGCCTGCGGAATCCGTCAAAGACAGCACTTTGATGTCAGTGATCTCATTGGGGTTGTTTGAGCAAGTCTCCGGTTTTGAGACTTGGGTTCGACATGTCGAAGGCGCTGCAGCCCTAGTGGTTGCCCGGGGTAAGGGCCAGTTCTCTAGCCCAGTTACAATCCGGATGTTCAATCAAGTACGCGCCGATCTGGTAATTGCCAGTCTTCATGGCACCAAGCCAATTCCGCAAGATATGCTTGAGCTACAGGAAGAGGCTGCCGGTCATACAGACACTGCTAGTGCATTCTGGCAGCTAGGGGTATTGGGCACTCGATGCGCCAATCTTCTTTTCGCCTTGAGAAAGTTTACTGGAGAAGGCCCCTTCGCTGACTTTCTGGAAGAAGCCACTTTGATTGAGCATGACTTTCAACGCACCGTGGAGAGCCTGGCCATAGAAGAACCTTATATAACCACCCAGGAGCCGCGTGGAGACCCAACCATCATTCTCAATGGCCGAGTTGACCGTTACCGAGACATCTGGGCGATCAGAGTTTGGAACAATTCCCGGAACCTGCAGATGATTCTCTGTGAGATAATTTGTTTCCTCTTGAACACAATTCTCGGCCAAAATCTTGCACCGGCCCTCCAGAGGAGTATGAGTCGTAGGCTCCAAGAGACGCTGCAAACCTTGTCGAAGCTGGGAAACGACTTTCTCGCTACCATTCCCCAGGCTATGGAGTTAGCATCTTCACCATCTGATCCTCGCCCATCTGTTGATCTCTCCTTCCGCGGCAACATCTCAGGTGGTTCTATGTTGACTTGGGGTCTCTACATGGTAGGGAAGTGCGCGGTCACTACCAAAGACACACGGAAGTGGATTATTCAACGCCTTCAAAGCATCGGTAGCAACACCAGTACCTCGGTCGCGCTGCACCTAGCAGAAGACATTATCAAAATAGATCAGTTGGCCGGCTGAGTGATGAGTACCATTCTTGATGCTTATGGCCCAGACATGGATTGACTTGCGCATTTGATGAATGTTTCAGATACTTCGGAGATAATCCCCTTGCCAGGGCTGGAACTCGGCTTGAGAAAGTATATGGATAAGTTCGGATGCTCTTTTTCGATATTTCCAAATATAACTCAATTAGCAGCGGTTGAAACAGGGTCAACTCCTGTAGAGGAAGCAATGTTTCACTTTTCATCTCGCTCAGACATGAATTGGTAAGGATCATGCATCAGAAGACCACGCACGAATGCCTACTGGACTTTGTTTGAAGTGACAGTATAGCAACCAATACTTCCGCCAACTATATACTAGGTCCTGGCATTCCAGTATGGTCGCCCCCTCTTCTCGTAGGGACAAAATCATAGCACTTTCCACGTGTCATGATCCTTCGAACGATCAACACTTATCCAAGGCTCTCCATGGTGGCGCCAAGGATCTCGTATATGCATCGCTTGGACTAAAAAGGGGCCTGTGGCAAACTCCCATATCTCATACATCGCGTGCGATGGTTGGACAAGAGTTTCGATAAGCCATGCTTCGAAAACAAAAACGCAATGGGAGGACTGTGTTGTTGCGGGGTCGTTAGTGACCACATTATTGTTAAGAAATCAAGGTTCATTTTTAAGCACAAATAGAATCCCTCACAGAACAATAATAAGCTCATTCGGACATCTCCTAAAGCCATCACTCTTTGACCCTGCCGATCTGCGATCGAAGAGATGACATCATTAAGCTAAGCCTCGCAAGCTGATTAGTTCTAGCGGCGTGTCCCGCCTAATTGGGTTAAAGCTATCTCGCATGTTCTTGGCAGTTTCGCCCTTTGGCATTTGGAACTGTTTGATCCATGTTCTCGCAGTCGATTTCGAAATATGATTCGATATCTCTTTTCTATCTGTGCGGCATGGCTTCGGTGCCGTGGCAGGGCTGAATTCTATGGACCTTAAAACGCCAAGGCGCCTCAGCCCCCACTGAATTAACGTTCAAGGAGGTGAGATCAGCAGCCAGCTCATCCTTTGAAGTTATCAGAGCGGTGCGTAGGACTCAATTCGGTTAGATGCTTGGCATCGTAATACAGCTGTGCTTGAGGGTGATAGCGACTGCATTAGATATAAAATGTAGCTTAATTCTCCTCGATGGAGGTTGACTTCTATCATCGTCTCAGCCTTCTAAGTCTCTCAGATACCTCAACTCAAAATGGATCAAAAACTTGCAACCTCCCTCCCTCATGAGGCATCTTCTCAGTCCCGCACCTTGGCGGTAGATTTCCAGTGGCGAAAGCTCAAGACTTTCATCACGGACGCCAACGAATCAAACCCAACTCCACTCTATACTATCGATTGCAACATTATCACAAACAATTTGACCTTCAAGACACCTCAGAACGGCCAAACAATTGCTACTGGCTCTGTTCACGCTATCAGCATCAGTCCAGACTACCAGCTCCACGGTGTCGAGGGAACTCTCAAAGCCCAGAAACGACTACGTACAGTCTACACCCACATGTCTACCACTTTCTCCGATACAGGCGCTCCGGCCAAGATGACATGGACGAGTAAGAGTGGCTTCAAGACATGGGACTTTATCTGTGTCGACGAGAATCAACAGCCTGTGGCTAGGTTCTCGGCCAATATGTGGGCAGTCAAGAAGTTTGCAAAGATTGAGATGCTGGGACCCAAGGCTTTCGACGATGCTGCCCGTGATGAGATTGTAGTTGTTGGATTCACGTTGTACTACTGTTGGATTCTCCGTGTGAACAATCCCTTCAATCTTTTGGGGTCCGCATTTCTCTCTAACGAGAAACCGGAAAAGGTGGACAACATCGAGAAAGTCGAGAAGGTCCAGCCTCTTCCAGCTGAGCAGAGACAGGCAAGTTTGATTAACTAGGACGCTCTTCTTTAATCTTCTTTAATGTTTGGATTATATATAGAGGTGTTTATTTCTTATTTCCTTTTGTCTGCGTTATCAAACCTGTTTCAGAATTAATTTTTACCGTTCAAACATTATATGCATGTCCTCGTCTGTACCCAGTTCTGAGTAATCCTCGAATCACTGTCCTGTAAAGCTTGACCTTTTTTTTTTTTGGTGTGTTTGTTTGCTGGCCTAGAGAAAAGCACATCCCGTTATGATATACAAATATTTAAGTCTAACGCAGTTCCGGCTTTTTACCTGTTCTTAACCCACGGAGTCACGAATTAGAGTGCCCTGTGAAATTAATGCCAAGGCCTCATTGTTGCCCTAACAATCAGGCCGCTCACATTTCATCTGACATTATGTAATCTTTCCAAAAGTCCGGAACCGAGCCAAACTCCACTCCAGCGGATCCCCACCACACACTGGGTCATGTACCATAAAACTCCTCGCTCTTCAACCAGCCCTGCCGGGCTAGCTCAATCGGTAGAGCGTGAGACTCTTAATCTCAAGGTTGCGGGTTCGACCCCCGCGTTCGGCTATTCCTACAGATAACCTGAGATCATTCCTTTTTTGCAGTTTTCAATTTGGACATGTATGGGGGGAGAAATTGATACTTTTGCTGGAGTGGGTGGTTGGGCCGGGAATGGGCAAACGAAGGCAACATAATGTCAATTGAGGGGTTGGGATTGGATATGTTCTGGAAACGCTCAATTAAAGAAGCAAACGAACATTAGGCGGGTAGTTGGTGGAATGGAGATAAGAATTAATAGGAATAGTTCCAGACAGGACGTGTCGGACTGTACGGATCGGGTGGTGAAGCTTATATTCTAGATAGTATTCTGCCCGAGAATCAGGAGACTGAGTATTACTATGCTAATAGGAAGCCTTATCTTTATAGCGTGGGATATGATAGTGTTTAGAGTGAGGTGATTCGAGGTTGATCAACGATATATAGGGCACAATTTTTGGGAGAAAATTAGAAACTCATGTCTATAGGTGGCTTGATTGTTCAAGGGAAAGGTTTCAGATAGCCAAAAGCCATCTCGAGAGCTAGAAAGTGCTATGGTGTACTGGTGTGAAAGAAAACGGGACAAGACAATGGATCTGCCGACGATAGGTATCCATGGCCCAACTCATTTCAACTTATTTCTCCCACTCTTCATCGTGTTCATACCAATCCATCCTGCGAGGTGCCTTCGCCAGCCCGTATGTGACAAAGCTTACATCTGCCCATTTACGCCCGCTATCAACAGGGACAGCCATTCGAAATCCTGAGATATGCCTATAGAAAACATGAGGGTTAGTGCCCGCTCAGTGTGAGATCTTTGGGATCCTTAACCATGATTGAAGAAGCTCTTATTCCACATATATCTTTCCGGTAGACTCGTCGTAGACGAGCTTCGAAGACGTAGCTGGAAATGGCTGGAGGCCGCACCGTACAAGTTGTCTTGTCAATCAATTAGCCTCTGGGATTAGTGGCCAACAGCCCTGGACATGCACTTACTCGTAATCCCGGCGAAATTCGGAACGGAATATCATCGTGTTGATTTTGATCGAGATTCCAAAAAAACCTCTGCGATAATGGAACCCCTGGAACCTTCTCCCAGACGATCGTAGTAGCAAACCCTCCGGGAGTGATTCCATCATCTGGCTGCTTTCCTTCTCGGTAGCCTAGGAGACGGGGAACGACAGGGCATGCCTGCTTCATAAGAGATTTAAAGGCCGTCAACTCCGTAAGCTCAATAGGTAGGACTCCCTGAGCAGCTCGGTCTTTAGAGGGTGACCGCTCAGTACCGGAGGTAGGAATTTGGTAATAGATTCGCATGAAAGCAGGCTCTTTAGTAGCATCATCCTTTAAGTAGCACAGGAACTTTCCCGCAGCAAATCTAGGCTTAAGACTATCATCGGTATCCAGGTGCCGGTTTATGAAGAGGGAGACCTCTTCGAGCTTTTCAGTGACAATCCATGTTTTTGTTGGCAGCTGAAATTCAAAGTTAGCCTCAGTGGTGACCTCGGTGCCTTCAAAGCCGATAAGGAAGGAAGTTTCGGCGCTGTGCATCTTCAGGCTAGGGAACTTCAGTAAGGACGGTTTCGAAAAGAGGGTGAGTGTAGCCGTAGATCATGGCGGGGTAGATAAAGATTGAAGTAAGCCGATGCAAAGGTTGACGCGACCGTGACGATAATTCATTCTTATCCAAGTACGAGATCATGCATGAAGACACGACCTTGAAGTGATGGCATGAGGACGCGTAATTTGATATTGGGTAAGAATGGCCCCTGATTTGATATTTCATTGTGTAATATGAACAATGTGCTTTTTGCGCTGTAAACTGTCTGTGCCTAAATACATTCGAATAGATATGTGTGAGATTTGTCCGTGTGAGATCTGTCCGTGTGAGATCTGTCCGTGTGAGATCTGTCCGTGTGAGATCTGTCCGTGTGAGATCTGTCCGTGTGAGATCTGTCCGTGTGAGATCTGTCCGTGTGAGATCTGTCCGTGTGAGATCTGTCCGTGTGAGATCTGTCCGTGTGAGATCTGTCCGATCCTGATTGCGCCGAAAAAAGATGTCTTTAATATATACAAAAATGGGAACAAATGGGAAACTGTGTACATAAGTAATGACAGTCGTGGTAAGTTCGTAATACCTCCCGCCCTGAGGTAACAGGAACTCACTGTACAATAGCATTTCATTAGCCCAAGACCAGGAATTGGGAACCGGCCTAGTCATTGATCTTGGGCGCCGATAACTAGATCATATAGAATCTAGCAGAACTGAATGACACCAATACAAACTGCCAGAATCTCCCGCTTTCTGAATTAAATAAGGGATCTAAATTCCTGAGCAGAGTGATATGAATCCCAAGTCTCTTTCTATTCTTCAATCTGATCCTATACTATCTTACCTAGACAGTATAGGATCAGATTGAAGAATAAAAAGAGACTTTTCTAGTTAGAGCCCATCACCAGCTCTCAATTTCGACCTCGATTGAGCTGGGGAAGAGGTTGTGGAAATTGTAATTCCATCGCTTGTCTTCTCCGTCGACCACCTCGCACCATCTGCAACACGTTGACGCCCACCTGCGCAAGGAATATGGCGAAGAAGACCCCGAAAACCAGTTTCTGCGAGATATAAGTTTCTGATGACTGGGTTGAAGGTGTGTTTGTTTGCTCATTTTGATTTCTGTTCAGAGACAGAGGCTGGGATCCACCGAATGATACTGAGATGGAGAGGGAGAAGGGCGTGAACGACGTGAAAATATTGGGTGTGATCGAGGTCAGAAGAGTGGAGAATGGCCTGAAAACAAACGGTATGAGGCAAAGAAGGAGGAGGGGGACGGCTAGTCATAAGACGGAGTTGAGTGATGAATGGGTAGACCTGAGCAGGCGATGTTAGCTGCGATATCACAAACTGCACAGAGAAATTCTTACCAGTCTCGAGATTCCAGCTCTCGAGCCCATCGCGCTGAGATCTTCAGTCGCTCTCTGACACTTACTGCCGAGAGAATGGGGTATTTTTCTTCCTCAGCGATGGGCAAAATACTGGCGAACCACCAAGGAAAGCGGGCCGCATCTGTCGGGACGGGCCCATAGGCCAGCATCACACGTGGATGAAGCCATGGGGCACCGGATTGTCGCTGGTTACGAATAAAATCGCGTGAGAGATCGAGGAGTTCCTGGGTCGACATGGAATCCAAGGGAGGTTCGGTAGTGACTGGATCTGTTGGATCTGGGATCGCAGAGGCCGCTGTTTCCATTGCTTCCAGCCTCTCTTCCTCCGCCAAAGAGATGTCATCAACACGCTCCGTTTTCGCAACATGATAGCCGTCTAGTTCGCCGGCCTCAAGGACCTTGAATCGTGATACGCCCGTAGCAATCACGAGACTGCGTCCGTCCGGCAACAATTCATAGCGTTCAACCATGAGCAGGGTGCCATATTGCATAAAGGTCGTACTACCTAGTCCATCTCCCTGCTCTCGGCCCCGCCGGTTATACATGACCATGCCAAACTTGCCATTTCCACTCTCCACGACACGGCGAATCATGAGCCGATATCGAGGCTCGAAGATATGCAAGAAAGTCGGCATAGTCGGGAACGATAGAGTGCATACAAAGAGGGGCAGATCTTTCTCCTGATCCCCTCCAGACTCATCCTCTGCATCAGCCTCGCGCCGAGCCGCAACCTGATCAGCAAAGAAGTGATTGATGATCTGAGTGATGGTGCGATTCAAAGGCTCCGATTGAACAGCAACCGGCATGCCTACCTTTCGTCGGCAGACCGGACACAGATCGGTATGATCTAGAACCCGCGCCACGCACTTTCGACAAAAGGTATGGCCGCAGGGAGTCGTCAGGGGGTCCAAGATAAGAGAATAACAGACTTGGCAATCTACTTCCGCACGGAGCTTGTCTCTGAGCTTCTCGAAGCGAACCTGATCGTCTTGCTGATGAATAAGCTCGTCTGCGCTCTCTGTGGAGCTTTCATAAACGACATCTGTTGCTCTATAGGGAAGCTGGCCTTCCCAGGCGAGAAGGTACAAGCCCCATAGCCACCCACGTTGACTCAGAGTGGCACTCTGAGCCTCCATAGAGTTTGTTTCCTTCTGATCGACCTTCCAATGAACAATGCGACCGCTAGCGTCTGAATTTCCAGGCGCTTCGGCATGCGTCATGGGAAATGCTAGTGCCTCCTGGAAGAGCCCAAGCACATTAGACAATACGACATCTACCCCGCAGTCCCCTACACAATGCTCGCCAACGCAATTGCTAGTCCCTGCCCAGTAGCATGTAAATCCCTCTTCTCTGCCCTCCGCCACTGGGTATGTGATGCCCGTGCGGGGGCGAACTGCCGGTAGACACGATCGGCATATCGTATTACCGCATGGGAGTCGGAGCGGAGTGTGTAGAGGGCGAGAACAGTGCTGGCACTGGATCAGACGCACGACGAGATGGGGGGCGTCGAGGATACGGAGGAGATGCTCTTCGGAGCTCGACACGTCGGAGCTCGCGGCGGAAGTCAGAACGGGATCTGCCAACTGCGGGGTCGGCGATGAGGGCGCATCTACATTCTCCATGGCTCCGGGTCCACAGGAATGAACTGTCAGGCGGGAGTTACAGGTGTCTGAATTCTTCGATGCATTCGGGGCGGTAGTTGAAGGAGCGTGGAGGGCGATGTCGGGATGAGAGTCCTTAGAAGGTTGGGGATCGGCGATCAGAGCGGGTCAACTTTAGATAATCTGGACCGATGGAAGGGGAATTGATAGGGACACAACAGCTTTTTACTACTGGCACAACAATTATGTAATACCCGCATCACATAATCAATTTTGCCAAGAATCTTTACCATACATTACCGCAGCAACTGCATTACTTACCACTATAGCAACTACATTCTATCAACTACTACTACTATAAGAGCTTCTCTTTCACTGATTCCATTTCATATTATTTACATAGCCTATTATACCCTGCATAAACGAATTGTATGGCCAATTTCTCCGCAATTCGAGCACTTTGATAGCGCTTTCTTTTTGATAACCCTTTGATCTGATGTGTTGTCTTGGTTTTGTTTCCTTTGTGGCAGTGATAATATAGGCTCAAGTATTGGCAGATACTCTGATGCCTCATTATCATAATCGATTCGCCAGAATTGATGAATATCGCTTAATGGAATTAGCTGATGTGTTGATAATAAGCTAGCGATTCGGTGAGCACATAGAAGGCCCATTGTCCTAGTGAATATATTAGTACAGTTAGATAGTAGTGCTTCAGGGGTAGCTCTCTTAGCTATAGAAGCTTGATTAGAGATTAAGGATATTGAATATCGGGATATTCTCTTTGTAATATTCGAATAGAGAAAGTGTAAGCAGAAATTTAGCGTTCTAATCCGATCTTCTGCAAGATCAGACGAAAGGTTATAATGTTAAGCTTCTAATGCATTGTTAATTCGTTCAAAAACAAAGAGTATATCACCTGTTGATCCCCCTATATACTTTTTTAAAATAGCATAAGAGCCTTCTACTCGTGAGGTTGCCCAATTTCCAAAATGAAGATATTGCCCTACCCACGCCCTAATAAACATCTCTTTATAGGTTAGCCAGGTATTTTTTATATATCGAAGAGCAGCAGGGGCAATTTGACTAAAATTAGTCTCAAACTTAGCTAGTTAATCTTAATATTCAAAAGTAGTGGATGAATTAATAAGGCTTTTCCACGATTGTATAAAAGCTTCAAATTCGTTATTCGAAGAGAAATACTGCTTCGTCTTTGCAAGCACATTCTTATTTATATACCAAACGCAAAGTAAGTGTGGACTTTTCGGATAAATCACTTTAATTGCACCTAATAGAGCAAGGTCTCTGTCAGTACAAAGGACTAGGGGAAAGGGTAAAGGATTAAGCCACGAAAAAAAGGTTTGTAGAGTCCACTTATAACTCTCTTCCTGCTCATTTTGCATAAAGCAAAAAGCAATACTAAAAGATAAATTCGACAGTGAAAGGCCGATAATATATAAAAGAGGCATCTTATATCGATTCGTCTTATAAGTGCAGTCTAATAAAAAGACCCTATTATACTGGTTAGCAAGTCTAATTGATTCAGGGTGAGCGAATATAAAGAAAAGGATATAGCCATCACTATCCTGCTTAAATTTGTATCTCCAATTTTTCTGTTAAAGCGTTTCTCTTAGAAATTCGAGCAGTGTATAATTTCCAAGCTTCTTGCGTCTTAAGTCTGTTTAAATATTATAGATATCTCTTAGTGTAATTAGGACAGTAGGATCTTTTCGTATTAGACTAAGGATATACTATGGCTTTGATCCGATATCAGAAAGAGACTGGATAGTCTAGTTTTGATCTTTAGTTAACTGTCGACGTCGTGCTATAGAATAACCAATCATATTATCATCAGCTTCATAGTTATAAGTAGAGTTTCTGACCTAGATCTCCCATTGACCATTGTTAAGCTTCTTCGCATAGAGACGAAAAGGGCATCCAATTCGCTTAGTGCTTGTTTTCCGGCGCTTTGCACTGTCTAAGGCATTGATTCTATCACAGTAAACACCGCCTCTATCACAACCAAAGGTGGTATTCCTGCTTAGATTTGATGATATAGTAGTGATCGCGTAGCCATGAGATAGTGTATGCTGCTGTATAGAAGCAATTAGCTGCTCTCTAGTCTCAAAGACCTCTTCATTCGGTGGCTCCATTATTGAATGAAGAAGCAGATGAAGAAGCAGATGAAGAAGCAGATGAAGAATGAAGCGAAAGTGAGACTCAGTAGAAGAAAGAGAAGCTCTTATAGTAGTAGTAGTTGATAGAATGTAGTTGCTATAGTGGTAAGTAATGCAGTTGCTGCGGTAATGTATGGTAAAGATTCTTGGCAAAATTGATTATGTGATGCGGGTATTACATAATTGTTGTGCCAGTAGTAAAAAGCTGTTGTGTCCCTATCAATTCCCCGATGGAAGCTTTTTGCGGAGGAGCCAGCCACACGTGGAATTTGTCCGAGGTTCAGCTTGAACCTAAATTGAAAGGCTCACGAATGCTCAATTATGGCCCTTGGCTTACTCAACCTCAGGAATTGAGTCACTATAGCCTCGGGTGAGCCTGCAGAGATTACTGCAGAGATTCTGGGTATTACTGTAGAAAGATGCTTGTCCTCGCCACCAAGGGAGGCGCTGATGTCACAAGACTTTGGTCCAAAACATGGGCTACACGAGTCGTAAGCCTACAGGTAGTGTGTATAATATGCATTTGATATCATATAGTGTCTCGTTTCCAAGGCCAAACCGCCGCCATGCCAGATACAGATGCACAGAAGCAGCAACAAAAAGAGAAGAGGAAACGCCATATCACACGGGCAACTAACTAGCCACCATGCAAAAACGTGTGATCAGATACTGAGATTGCTTAGATCGCGAGTGCGTAAGGATTCACAGGCCACAAATTTGTCCTGTGGGAGGGGTAACTGAGGAAATGGCTTGTGTCCCTGCAATGTGGGAGCTTGGTAAGTTAAGATGGTAAGGGGATGTAAAATGGTCTATCCAGCAGATCCGATGGAATGAATCTATGTGGATGAGTCCGAATCGGACTCGGAGTCTTCTTCGAGGACGATTCGCCTCATCACGCTCTTGTCGAAAAGGTCTATAGCAAAGCGTCGGGCTGGTAACCGGTAATGATGGCTTTCGAGAATGCAAAGGGCTTTGCGGAAGAGATGGACTTGGTGGAATCGTTCAGGTTGCTTGGATTTCATGCTGTAGGGGTCATTCATTAGATCTTGTCAATAAGAGGGGAAACGAATCCGTGAGAATACTGTACCTGTGCAAGTCACCCGCCGATCGCTTGGACAGAACGGTATTTCCCATGTCGACCATGAGTTTAAGGATCTTTTGATTGACGGGATCGGGATCCGTCGTAGCTTCCTTGAGTTTGTGTTGCGGAGTACGTCTTGAATCAGGATGGCGTCCAGGAAAAGAAATCTGACTAAGTTAGCTTGTGAAAGAGTAGTGGTGAGTCTACCATCTTACCAAGAAAAGCTGGCGGAAATCCGTTGGAAGACAGAAACCCAGCGACTCGCCATTTTGATCAATAGCCGAGTCCCATCCTAGATCTCGCAACACCCTCAACCCGTGTTTGCTCCTGGAAATGAGTCCCAAAACGAAGAAAGCTGTGCCTCGCATGGTCAAGACACCAGCTCGTAGAGCAATTGCCACGATACGCTGCACAATCTCTGGTTCTAAGAATGGCGCACCAAGCTCCATGGATCCAACATTGCCCACAGCCCAAAGACACCCCTTGACTTTGAGAAGGACCTCGGTGTCTTCTTCCTCCAGGCGGAAATCGCGGATCGTCCAGGCAAACTCATTGAAGTGCCCAGATTGTTCAAGCAGCTTACACCCCTCAGCCGTTCGAGCAAGTTCACGGTAAAAGTGTGGTGGGACAACGCCGACATCTTGCAGGTCGACCAAGTCCTCCGGCGCAAAACTATTACGCCGTGGCTGGTCGACATAGGCACGGGACAGAGCGGCTTCCACAAGGCCAACATATGAGTCGTTCCGACCGAGGAACCAGTCATCCATTTCTTGAGTGATATAGTCCAGGCCGTCCAGATAGTGATAGCCGACAGAAGTCGATAGGAAGCGGAGGAGAAGAGGGGCTCCAATTTCTCCCAGGTGATCAAGGGAAGGGCGGCACTTGACCACGAACTCGAGATAATCACGCTGGTTGCACGCCTCTTCGAGGATCTTTACAGCAATTTGGCAGACTGTCACGTCGGGATCGTACAGCTGGGTCACAAGAAGCTTAACGACCCATTCTGCATTGCCAATGGCCATCTGCGGTGACAGTGAGACATCTCCGACAGCATATTTCCGGAGGAGCTTTGTAGCAAAGATTCGTATGTCTTTTGAGCCAATGGTGAGGGCTTTTGAAAGCATGACTCGAAGATGGCTTGCACGGCTATAATCCATATTTCCGAGCAATGTCTGAATCAAGTCGTTCCGGTCTTGCAGTTCAATGATGTGATAGAACATATTGAGCATGTGCCACCTTTCCATCATGAGCAACCCACTGGCATCGGCGCTTAGCGTCCCCAGCATTGCAAAATAGCCACCGCTCAGCGTGTTGACCATTTGCTCTCGTGAGAACAAGGGAGATGCAGAAGTCAGGCCACTCATACGGTCCAATTGCGCCAAACACTCTGCAACCTGCCGCAAGAACTTGTTCTCGGCCAGGTATTTGATACCCTCAGCAGACATGACGAGGGTCCGCATCAAGGCGCAGCCTGTTCGGACATATCGTTGGTTCGGTTTTGTGTTTGGGACCATGGCGAATCTGTATTTGAAGGGCCGGTAGAACCCAAGAAGACGCTTCATGAATTTAGAGCCCTTGATCGCTTCATCCATTCGTTTGGGGTTTGTGAGAGGACCTTCAACAAGACGATGGATGAGGTCCCATTTCCATTTCATATAGTTGACAGAATTCAACACGTGTGTCTCTAGAATGGCGTTTCGGAATGTTTGTTCGTCCATGGATGGGCTGAGTTTGTCTTTGGCCTGTTCACCGGGTAGCAAAGAGACTGACAGATCGGGATCCAAGTTGTATCGGCCCGCTCCACCAGAATATCCGCCCGAGCGCGCCAAAGTTCGGTTGATGCTTTCGATCTGGAAGATCGTCGAAGTTGAGACGTCGTGTTTCTCCATGTCGAATTGAATGGCAGGAGGAAGAAGGTGTGCAAGAACCTGCAGGTTTGCACTGATGGCTGCTGGCAACGAATGATGGGCCATTTTGAGAACTTCGGTAAGGAGAAGAGTGGCTTTGCGTCGTAACGAAAGATCAGTCTCATCTTCAATAAGATCTGAGAGCGCCTGAGGTAAGCCAGCCGCGATCAAAGCTGCCAGGATAAGAGTCGAAAAGTGTGCCGTAAGATCAAACTTGTTTGTTCCACTATCATGATAAGTCCGGTTGCTCTTGGAGTCTGTATCGGACCGCAAATTTGAAACTCGCCCATAAGTTGTGAGCCTTCTGCCGGCAAGGAAAGAAGATGACCATGATGGTGGCTTTATCCGCAAGGCATCGAACAATAGCTCGAGAATCAAATCACGAGCTTGGGTATCAGGGTAATGAAGGGATTCGAGGAGAGAGTGTAGTGGCTTGAATTCGTGCCTGGCGAGAATCACCAGACCCGGCCAGGTCTTTAGCATTGCGGAAATTGCACGCGCGGCAGACTTCAATCGTCCATTGCGCAAGGTGTCGGCTAGTGAATCAGTGAAAGGAGCCAGAACAGCTTCTAGCTCAGATCCTTGGAGATACTTCCGACTCCGGGGGGTATCGGTGACATGCAAAAAGCTCGAAATTAGACTCTCCGAGGCGCCAAATGTGCCTTCCGCGAGAGCATCGTGTAAGGCAGCAAATCCACCCGCCGAAGCAACAAGCTCAGGGTCCTTGACCAAAATCTCTGCCAATGTCATGATAGATATGTTCCGTAGGCGGTCATCGTGGTGTTCGGCGACAGAAACAATTGTGCGCACTATGGCACGAGATATTTCCTTTACGCCGTCCTTGACGTCGAGGAAAGCCCTCACAAACTTCAGGGCTTGCTCGCGCTCAATGCTTGCTTTGCTTTCCTTAACAAGTGACAGGATTACAAGCTCATCCGTGTGTAGGGCTCGAATCGTTTGGAGAGACTTGCGGTCCGCAATAGCGTAGCGGGTCAACCGATAGCCGGCTGCAACCTCCTCCTTGCTGTCACTAAGAAGCATCACCTGTACACGCAAGCCAAAGACGGGCCATGCCAGGTCGTACTTGAGAGTGGGATGCCGCTTGAACAATTCGACTAAGTTATTGGCACGCTCGACATAGAAATCAGGCGACATGCCCTCGATTTCCAGTGCCTGGAGTGTTTCCGAAAGGACATAGGTCGGCGACTCCATGTCTCCATCTTCTTCGTCGTCTTGATCATCCTCAAGAGACTCTGGTCCGATATTTAATGGGTTTCGCGACGGTGAGCGCATAGGACTTGTTCGGAAGAGACTAGACAGTCGGCTTCGAGGGGGAGTCGTGCCAGGCGCCTGCGCACGAAGCAGCTCTTCTTCCAACTCATGATGCAGCTCAGCCAACTTGCGGTTGGAGGAGCTCAATTCAGACTCCACCCTGAGGCGTTGTTCCTTGGTCTGTTTGGGTGGTTTTGCCAACAGAGCCTCGAGCATGTTCTCCGTCCCAGTCTTGATCTTCATCTCTTTCGCAATCTTGTCTCGAATGACGGCCTGGCGCTCTTCGGTCGTAGGGAGATCATCTTCGCCGATTGATCTGCTTGCTCGTCGCCCGTATGTGCCGTCAGGTCGTGGTGTGACGCTCCGGGAGGTCATGCTCTTGAGCTCCGCACTGAAGCTCCCCGGTCCGCCGAAGGACGGCGCCAACGAAGAGGCTCCTCTCGTGCCAGTCGTGGCACTTCCCCCGGAGCCTGATCGCCCAGTTCGTCCAATCTTCGAGAGTCCATCATTCCAACTCCCGTCCCCCGACCCGCCGTCCTGACTGAATGAGGAGCGACCATCGCCCAAGGCGCGGTGCTGGGTGGACGCGGAGAACGCTGAGTTATGTCCGGAAGCCATAGAGCTCCATTTAGCCGCCAAGGCTATCTATCACCTGTCGCAAATGTCCGAACGTTCGAGACGCCGCATTGAGGTGAAGAGGGGAAGGAGGTTCGTCGTGGAGCAAGGGCTCGTTTCGAGTGTCCGGGGGAGAGCGTAAGGGAGGAGACGTGGAGGGGGAAGGGCTCCGCGGTGTCACGGGTCGAGGTCCTGATGATCAGAGAACAACAATAGTTACCATCACAACTGACCCGCAGTCAACGAAGAGAGGAACATGAGACAGCGCAGACGATCTGCACGGATGCTCGTCCCACTCACTTCGGTTCAGCCTGATCGCGACCGAGAAACACATGGATGACTAAGGCATCTTATCGTGGGCCCGGGGCCCTGGGGTAACTTAGTTCTCCGCCAAGCTTGAATACTACATACATACCGTTCCGTCATCCTCTAATAATCTATTGGTGTGTTCCTTCATGACTGCCATGGTAAGTTGACATCCAATTGATTTAGTACGTCTTCCCCCGCATTAGTGTGTCGTGCCTGAGGGCTGGATTGTAACATATAGGTACTAGCCCAGCTAGCTAAACACGCATAGTCGAGACGGAGTGGATGCCGAAAGACAAGGCACCAAATTTGAAATAGATCCTGGCACCTTGGGATAAATCTATTTTCTATTCTTATGGATAGTATGGGACTGTCTAATTAGTGCATAATTTATGTGCTTGATCACCGACTCGATTTTAACTTGACGAACAGAATCATAATACCCCAGTCGGGAAGAATCACCCTCGGGAGATTGCTTTGGATAGCAAGGCACAAATGTCTTTGCAGGGGTTCATTCGGGACAGCCAAAGATTTGTTGACATCCCCCGAGCCTTTTTATTATTTTTGACTCTGCCACTGCACGGTGTCCTGGAACCGAGTCAATCATTAGATCGAAAAGTGATGACCTGCCTTGGAGGCGCTTGTACGCGTAGCCCACAGCCCCATGGGCGTTGCTGAGATGGGCCCTAGAACAATTTCGGGTACGCTCGTTTTCTAACTGCCTCCCTGGGGTGATGAAATCTCTCCATATGAAAAGCGGACTTGACCACCAAAAAAGAATGGAAAGAGAATGGATGTATCGACATTGAGTTATTTCTCACCTATATCACCTTGATCAATCCCGACTGGCACGAAACCCTTCATGGCCAGACATATACAACAGTTTAAATTCTTTCCATCAACTCAACATGCTTTTCGGGCTTCTTCCCCTCGTCCTCCCAGCGACGGCCTATACACCCGTCATCGTGGTTGAAACAAGCGAAGTAACCGTAACCCCAACCGACGTCGTCGTCAAAACCGCGACTTCTACGCCGACAGATGAGCCCGCTCTGCCTACTGCTACCTCGGAGGGGATCCTTACGGTCTCTTTATTATATCCAAGCTGGCTCAAATCAATCCTGGCAACGGCGATCCCGAGCACCTGGGAAGAGAGGCTCAAGACGGACGCGGCGTTTGAGGAAGCTGAATACGAGAGGGAGAGTGAGGGGATAATGCCGGCCTGGTATTCTCGTCTGCCTAGTGATGCCAAATACGCTTTGTCCAGCGAGAAGGCTGTCGAGCCTTCTGAAATCGTCGCGTTGGATTTGAGTCTCCTTGCCCAAGCAACCGAGGTTACTACTACTGCTTCCCCATCTGTCACCTCCTCGTCAACAACTGTGATTACGGGGGTCACTGTGTCCGGATCTCAGACGCTAAGTCGAAAATCGCGGGGACGTCGACGTCCACTGGTGGCGCGCCTGGTGCTACTGGAGGGCTTGTTGCGGGTATTGCAGGTGCTGCTGGTATCCTTGGGCTCGCTCTTGCGTTGTAAAGGATTGGGGCGGATGGTCAACTCCAATGGGGTATCTAACTTAATTGAATCTGTATATGGTTTATTCAGGCTTACTTGGGAATAACAGTAGGGAAAAAGTAATTCAGTCAGGTTGCATTAAGAATATAATAAGTTTTCATAGCGCTAAATCGAAGCCAACACCTCTCCTGGGTATTGGCTTCTATCATACAGTGGCATAAGACCCCCGCATATCCCAAGACCTATCGTACATCGCCCTGATACTAAGATTTGTTCTCAGTCTTCTCCAGAATCGTCTTCATCATTTCGTTTCCAAGCTTGGCAGCCTCGGGGAATTGAGGAGCAAAGTACTGCGCAATCCGCTCGAAACGATCCCGGTAAGACTCGAAGTCACCGAAGGAGACGCAATCGGACCATGCCTAGAAAAGGTTAGCACAATCCACACTAAGGATATTTCTGCAGAGCGAGTTTCCAAGTATCATATTCAAGACTCACCCGTGCAGCAAATGTAAACTCGAGGTCGTCGGAGCGGAAAGTATTATCATCAATGGCAGTGTCTAGGGCCTCATCCAGGAGTTCGGGGTTGCGGAATAGGTACTCGGTCACACCGAGCCATAGACGGAAAAGCTGCAAATGGATTAGAAACAGAAATTCTGGCGACTTGCATGAGCGACCTGCTTGATACGTACCGGCGTGGAGCAAATCATATGGTCATAGGGAACGATGCCAAGTTTCGACCAACAATCGACAATGGCAAGAAGACTCAAATGGCTATTTGGAGGTGACTTCTCTCGAGTCTGGTTGGACAGAGAGAAGCGATCTAGCACCTCATCCTTCAACAACAGATCTTGTCCTTCCGTACCCTCCTTGAACACCGAGGCACCGGCAGCCTTCACCCGACGCTTGAGTTCCTCGCGGTGTCCTCCAATCATCAACTTGTATAGTTCGGTCACGGAATCGGCATACTGGCGAATCTGCTGTTTGGCGGCCGGATTGAGGATAGCAAGACCGGCATAGACGTGCCATTTGTTCGAGTAGATGCGGAGGGTGATATTGATCTTGACGTTTTCGATGCCGCCAACCCATCGCGAGATTTCCCAGGGAAACTGGTTGTTGGCCTGCCATGCGGTTCCCATACTCAAAAAAGCAGCGTGGGTCACGGCTTGCGTGTCGGCGGTGATACGATCGTGCATTTCGCCGGTGAGATAGACATGTTTGGATCCGAACGACGATAGGATCTCATCGACAAATCGGAGGCTTTCGTCCGACGCCCGGTGTTGAATTAAGACCTGTGATTAACGCCATGTTAATGACCAAGACCAGTCTGGATTGAAATGCGGCGTGGGTAGTGCCCTACCAACGGCTGGCCCTTGGGATTCACTTTGGGTCCATGCAGCGAATGGCATGATACGATCTCTACGTCAGAAGGCAGGTGCTTTTCGAATGCTGCAAGCTCGGGGGCCTTGCAGGAGGTCTGACCACCGACGATGGCGCCCTCTTTGGTAGCTTTTGAATTGAAATGGTCGAGTCAGAAAAGATATGCCTTTCCCTTTCAGGGGGATATGAAGCCTGAATTGGGCCTTGCAAACGGGGTTTAACTGGGTCGCAAAACATACATGGCCCGTACTGTGCAACGACTCGGTCGATGACGCCGGCCTCTACACTGTAAAGAATAAAGTCGCTAATTCTGGAAACGAGATGGCCATTCGGGAATATGGTAACCAAGGGCTAATATACGATATGAGTATCTGGCTGGATGATGGTCCCAGCGGGAGACGTACTTGAGAAGCGAACTCTTGTTGCAGAGATTCATAATTCTCAGGTCTGTCACACGCATTGATTCTTTGGGGGAAAATAATAGTATTTATGTTAGTAAAAAATATTCCTCATTTCGCTTCAGCATGGTTGCAGAAGCAAGGATCAGGAATTCCATGTGGAAGATGGAAAAAGCCTATTCAAGAATCACTCGTTAGCACCGTGTCTTGATGAGAAACAGCAAGAGTGAGGCAGAAATGGAAGAAGTTTTTCCAAGTAGTTCAGACACGAAAAATTTAAGGTAGCGAGTATTTTACATCATCGACGGCCCAGCAATCACCCACCGACCAGAATGGCGTGGCAGGTGACCGCCAAACCATGCTCGAGCCAAATGCACTCAAGTCATCATTTGGAGGAAAGGGGAGAGAAAGTGAAGAAGCAGAATAAGGAGGAGTAGGAGCTTACCATTCAAGCTGGTCGCCAGCCGTCTTCCTGTCAGGGCGCGACAGAAAGACAGCGGGTGAGGAAGGGTGGGGATTTACCTCCATCCTGCATCGCTCAGGCGCTGGGAATACATCTTGCCCATATCGCCCATACCGATGATGCCGATTGAGGCATCCTGCTTGGTGCGTCCCATCCTGGCAGTGACTCTCGCTCGCAGCGTCGTCGTGGCACACAAGAGCTTAGACTCTCGAAACGTGGGCTGGTAGTTAGTAGAAAAACTCAATGTGTTCTCAGTCTGATCACTCCAGCTCCCATTGAGTGGATGAAGAGTGTGACGAACAATTGGCAATGTTGGGAAGCAACGTTGAGAAGTGAAGAGAAAATTTTAAATAGGCAAGCGAAGCTGACCGGCTCACCGCCCACAGACCCACTTTACTGCCGTATTTCTGCCTCAGGCGTTAACTTCGGTCCACTCGCTTGCCTGACTTCTCGGGCCAATCACCGTGAAGCAGCACGCGAGGGCACACACCCACTTTTTTCGATCTTCAACTTTGCGAACTTTTCCTTCTTCTCCTCCATATTCCATCCACGACAACCCCCATCCATACATTCGCAATGGCTCCCAAGAAGGCTCCCGCCGCCGCTAAGGAGAACGTCTCCCTCGGCCCCCTCGCTGGTGATGGTACGTTGAAAACGACCTTTTTGTGTGATCCGATCAATCTCGAAAATCGTCAGTCTAACTCGATCTGCGCATGAAACAGGCAAGCTCGTTTTCGGTGTTGCCCGCATCTTCGCCTCCTTCAACGACACCTTCGTTCACGTCACTGATCTTTCGTACGTTCCTATTCTTCCGATTTCTCCACAAGCCTGTTTGCGCCCGGCCTGGTCAACTCCATTGGAGGCCCCAAGCCCCAGCCGCCGCGGGACGTTCAACGATGTGGACAACATAATGAAGAATTCTAGCTGACATGATCTCTAACAGCGGCCGTGAAACCATCGTCCGTGTTACCGGTGGTATGAAGGTCAAGGCTGACCGTGACGAGTCCTCCCCCTACGCCGCCATGCTGGCTGCTCAGGACGTCGCTGTCCGCTGCAAGGAGCTCGGCATCAACGCCCTCCACATCAAGATCCGTGCCACTGGTGGTAACGGCACCAAGACCCCTGGTCCCGGTGCCCAGTCCGCCCTCCGTGCCCTTGCCCGTTCCGGCATGCGCATTGGCCGTATCGAGGACGTGACCCCCACCCCCTCCGACTCTACTCGTCGCAAGGGTGGTCGCCGCGGTCGTCGTCTGTAGACGTGTGGGGTCTCTTTCTTCTCCGACTGCGACTTCATTGCGTGGCTGGACTGGAGGCTTCCTGCAGGGTCTACTTGCACTTGTGGATGGAATAAACGCGAAGAACGGCCCTTATTGCCTGGTCTTCAGATATTTTCATGCCCTGAAAAGTTCTTCTCAGTTTTAGCGGTTGGCATAGGTAGTCTGTTATGACCACTTGAATCAATTGACTGTGTCTGAGTATATATCATTATTATTCGTTTCGTAGATTCGTAGATATTTGTACTCTTTGAGGATTGTTGCACCTAATTGTAGACTTCTCGATTTTCAAGGAACTCGGCGCAGATATCAGGTGCGGGGAGCTATCGCCCCGCGATAAAAAGATGCGACATCTCGAGTGAGAACCCCTCCAACCAAGACATTGCGAGTTACCTTCCTCGTACTCCCTGCACATTACTTTGACTGGGAACAATCATTCGCTCGTCCGAGAACATCAGTTCTATGTCTCCTTGAACCGTCCCTCCTTTCCATCTGGACTTGACATCAGCGACGCGCCGCGTCCTCCCAGTTGGACAATTATTCAAGCAAACCACCTCGATCCTGCCCACACGACTCCGATTTGCCTAACACCCCCGGAAACACCGAGCTTGCAACACCCGAAAGCCCAGGATCCCCGTCAACAACAATGCCTCCATCCCACCAGCCGTCACCGACAATCCTCCTCCCCCAGCTCCCCCCAAAGACCCTAGTCGGTATTGACCTCGTCGCATTCTCCTCCACCGCAAATTTCCACGGAATAAGAGACCTACCGAGAGGCTGGCACTTTCTGTACACCGGTACAACAGAGAGCTTTTCGCTCCGATGTGGTGCATGGTTCTACGTGGGTGATATCAGCTGCGCGGGGAAAGGCGACAACGAGACTGCGCTCGTGGTAGCGCAAGGGCCGCAAGCACTTGCTCCGGAGATCTATATTTGGAAATGGGACACGCAGACAGAGTCACTGTCTTCGTTGACGGGTGACAATGACGCGGATCGTCAGGAGGTTATGCGCTACAAGGCAAACCTGGGCGCGCTCTGGCAGAGCGGGGGACTGTTCCGGTTTCGAAGTCGGGTATCCCCAGCTATGTTGTCGAATAAGCCCGGGTCAGCGCCGGCTGAGGCCCGTCAAGCTGAAGAAAATGAGGAAACTGAGGAGGATGGGCGCAGAGATTGGCGACAGCTTACGGATCGGCTATCACCTGAGCTTATGTCACGCATTATTGGCGATCCGGAGGTGGATATCGATGGCCATCCGCGGTGGATGGTTACTTCTGCCAGCACGGCCAATCGCGATGCTGATCATATCCCCGGAGTTGACTCGCCGGCCGTGGAAGAAGAGCCAAATTCAGGGAAGATTTTGGAGCAAGAAAAAGAGTTCGGCTTCCTTCCTATAGATCTGAAGCGAACGTGGCGAGAAGGCGCTATCGGACGTGAAAGGACAGAAGCTGCTCAGGATAAGTCTTGGGCTTTGGGTGATTTGGTATTCAAGTACTCCAGTCGTGTACCGGGGGAGGTCACCGTCGATGAGCGAACTGGTGAAGCACAGTTGCTCGGAGAGCTCCAATTCACATTCCTCATGGTATTGACCATGATGAACTTCTCCTGTCTTCAGCAATGGAAAAGACTGCTCGAGCTGATCTTGACATGTCGGCGAGCAATCATGGATAGAGAAGCGTTTATGAGTGAGGTGCTTCGCTTGCTGCTACGACAACTTGAAAGATGCGACGATGTCGAGGGCGGACTCTTCGAGATCGATGGTGATGAAGGAGGGGAATTCTTGCGCAATCTGCTCACGAAGATTAGACAATCGGTTGACGAAGTCATTCCTCAGGGAACTGAGTCAATGGTCAAGACGGAGCTTGACAAATTGGAAGTATGGGTTAAAGAGGAGTATGATTGGGAGCTGAAGCGCGACTCCATTGTGAGAAGGGGAATGCTACAACTGGAAGATGGCGAGGAAATTGAGATGGAAATGGCCGATAATGACGCAGATGAGGAAACGGGTGAATATGCTCCCATGATAGTTGATTTGGAGGAACATGATAATGTTTCAGTGGCGGAACTGGAAGAAGAGGATGAGGCCTCGGACCTCGAAGATACGAGGTATTGATTGGCAGATCTATCATTCACCAGCCTCACACGGCTTTTTCAGGATTACGAGATAAAATAATAGACACTTCCCACTTTCGGCGACACAATGACACTTCTCATAACAAGGGTTCGCCTTTATGTTTCTATTCATGCCTGGACTCCGAAGACTATGTACACAATGAATCCCAATAGCTCATAAACAAACGTCAAAATCTAAACACTAATCACCAGAATGAAAGATCTGACAGATATCGGGTCAGATCGAGCATAGATAGCTCTCTATATCTATTCCTCCTCCTCAACGACGTAGGCCCAGTCGTGCTCCTCCTTGCCGTACATAATGGCCTCCAACCAAGACTTGATCTGGGCAGCGTAACCAGCAGGCTCGCCATCCTTGCCGAGGGTGCTGATATCGTTATCATTATTGCGGATCATAGCAACGGGAGTGATGAAGTACTGTACAATCATTGTTAGTTCCCATGAATGCCGTCATCATATGTCCTCGATCAACTTACAGCAGTGCCAGAAACAAAAGACTCAAGGATACGACCCTCCTGAGCAGCCTTCTCAATCTCGGAAATAGTCAAAGTCCGCTCAACGACCTGCAGCGGAGCAAGCTTGCCGACAAACTGCTCCGACAGACGCTCGCGCACAAGCTCCAACACACTGCGGCGAGTCACACCAGGCAAGATCAGCTGGCTCTCCAAAGGAGCAGTGACAAGCTCCAGGCGACCAGTGTCGGCATTGTGCCAGATAATAAAGAAGTTGCTAGCGCCGGCCTCGGTGACCTGGCGGTCCTCGCCGAAGAGCCAGAGAATCTGGTCGAAGCCCATGGCCTGAGCCTTACCGTGAGACTGCAGAGAAGGGCCGTAGTTGGCGCCGAGCTTGGCCCAGCCGAAACCACCGGGCCAGGCACGGATGGAGTCGGGGCTGGAGGCGAAGAGCTTGAGGCCCTTGGACACGGTCTCGCCTTCCTTCTTCATCTTGGTGAAGTCGGGCCAGGGGACGGCAATGATGAAGAGGAGAGCTTCCTTGGGGACCTGAACACCCAGGTGAGGACCGTTACCAATGACGGTAGGGCGGATGTACAGGAACGAGCCGGGGCGATCCTTGGGAAGCCAGCCTAGAGAGGTGTTAGTCAATAAAAGATTACATGCGAGGAGAGCAAGGCAGTCACATACGAGGGCCATCGATCTGCATCAACTTGGCAACCAGCTTCTTCATCTCATCGAACTTGAAGCCAGGCAGCGATGTGCGCTGAGAAGAGGTGTTCAGACGCTCGCCGTTCAGGTCTGGGCGGAACAGACGCAGCTTGCCATCATAGCCGCGGTAAACCTTCATGCCCTCGAAGCACTCGGTGGCGTAGTGGAGGCAGGAAGCAGTGGGCGGGACGCTCAGGTTCTGATAGGGCTTGACTTCGGGGGTTTCCCAGCCGTTGTTGACAGTCCATCGCACGGTGACCATGTGGTCGGTGCAGTAAGAGTGGCTCAACTCCTCGGGGGAGCCAGGCAGAGGCACATCCCGCAGGTTAGTGGAGCGAGTGATCTTGAAGTTGGAGCCATCCAGCTCGGCAACATTGGGTGCGATAGAACCCATTGTGAATGTGTGAGACGATATGGTTGAGGGGATTCAATTGGATTTGAAGGATTGATAACCAGAGCACTCCTTCGCTTTTTGAAGAAGAATGTCTAGGATTAACTCGCAATGTGAGTCACCAAGATCAGGTCGTAGGGCGGGGAACGATATGTTTTCTCCGGAGAAGGAGTTGATGCAATTGGAATGATAGTGTAACAGTCGGTGTGCAGGCCGCTTGGAAATTGGATTTGTATATTATTGAGTAGGAATTGAAAGGCAAAACTTGAGGGATCCTCTGTAATTTTATGGTCCATCGGTTTGCCCCGGGCCCTGAATCAGGGAACTATCAAGGCCGAGCCGAAAAAAGTTTTTTTCTCCATTTCGCCGCTCGGGAAGAACATTCTTTAAATTTTCGTTATCGGCTTCCATCGAATTGAACGCTGCAGGAAGTATAGTCTTCGTAACTTATCTACAAAACGAGAGCCTTGCATGTCAAACTATCATACACGATGCCCCTTGTAGAAATTTGTGCGATATCTTGTACTACCGTACTAGGGCGGCAGGGATGTTGCACGCCCTTCAATGACAACAAGCGGGGGGAAACTGATAATCGAAGGATTGATCGGGATCCACTTTACGGTAGCGTGCCGATGATAGCCGAAAGAGGCGCGGTAGATGAGATAGAGACTGATCAAGCTATGAAGAATAATGATTGTAGATTTGGGTTGTAATATTGGGACCTGTGATTTACTAGGGGTGGGTTCCTTGCAGGCTTCAAGTGATCTGCAGACACAGTGAATTTGTGGTCTGAGGAAGTTTAGAGGACTACATAACCTAGTGTCTGCCTAGGACATGGTGAAATTGGCTGCAATTCATTGATCTGGGCTAAATCTGGGGAGAAAATGGATGTACTCGTATAGCCAGCCATGGTTAATTAACTCTTTAGGTTTCTTGTCTGATCAGGGAAGGTGAGACAAGGCTGTAAATTGAAGAAAGGGTCTCGTGCTCCTAACAGAGCCTTGGTCAAAGAGCTCATCCGTGAATCCGCCCCCAAGGTTCATTAACACAACACCAACCCCGCCACAATACACCAGTCCCAATTCCATCTAGTCGCCTGAACCACATCGTCCACATTCAACATGCCGATTTTACTGTCAACCAGAAATTGCCAGAGTTTCATACGCAGACTCACAGGCCAGGAAGGGATACTCCAGAACCGAGAGACCAAGCCTCTTTCTGAAGCCGCGCTAATCATTTTCTCCATAGTCCGCTTCTGGTCTTCTGTTGGGCCCCATGCCCATACAGTTCCGACTGCTTTCTTCAAAGAGGCGCTGGCGTAGTAAGAGTTTCCTGTTGTGTATGTAGAGTTCTGCGAGATCTCGTCCAGGGGGGCGTCGAAGAACACGTATCGATCGTGTTCTGCAACTACCTGATCGAATAATGTATTTCCGGTCCCGACGACGGTGATAGGGCCGCGAACTAGCGTCTTGCTGGTTCCATTCCAGTAGGATAACCAGCCGCCGGATATTAAGGGAGCTAGTTGATGGAGGATGACTGGCCATGTGGCATTCCCGTCTGTCTTGATGTCAATGAGGAGGCTGAGGGTTGCCGTGGGGTCAAGGTCGAAGATGCCAACTGAGGTATTCGTGGATGAGTTGGTGTTCAGGTTGGAAAGCATTGTTGTCAATGGGTCAACGTAAAGACTGTTTAGTGTACGATCCGATGATAAAGAGTTCTTCCGATGGCCAACAAGAAGGCTGTTGCCGTCGAGCCAAACATCCGCCTCTACACCTGTACATCCTGCTGCAATAGCCTCGTATAGAGGGACTGAACGCCAGTAGTCATTATGCGAGTGACAGGATACAGGTGTGATCCCTTGACTGAAGTCTTTTGGCCAGGGATTTAGTGCAGTGACTGAATCCGAGGGTTGTTTCCATGTCTGGACAATTCTTTGTAGTCCATTCGAAGGGACCGAGGGTCTGAGTCGATCAATCAGTGTAAGGACGAGCGAGAACCACACTCTGCGAGAAATATGTGTTAATATCAACGCTTTATCGGTGGATAAAAAAAAGACCTACAGTACAGCAATACCACCCACAATGATGATAAGAAGGAGGGAAACAAGAAGGCGATTCCGTGTGGCTTTCTTCTTGCCCACGACTTTAGGATTGAGTTTTGATTTGAAGCTCACAAGCCACCGACGAGGACGCTCCTGATCATTTCTATAGCAAGGATGTATAGATTTGTTAGAGAGATCAGAGAGCTGTCGATCTGCCAAAGTTGTGTCGCTCAGTGAATCCGAGTGACGAGAAGGAAGAGGGTAGAAAAGCGGAGGCACAACCATGATTGCAATATTTCTCTCAAGTTTATCTCTCAACGTAGGGACACCATGAAAAGAAATTTTATCTCGTAAATCTCCTGCCTACTGAAAGGAAATCGACGGACATATAAGATAAGCGCAGAATGAAGGTGCCGAAGGTGCCTGAGCTCACATCGGACTGACCCATAACTTCTGGACCCCAAGGCTGACACAAAACGGTAAATTAATTCTAACAATCTGAACCAACCTGATAGTAAATGACCAATTTTTTTGGTTTTCTATTTTTACCGTAGTGGAGGATTCATGTAGGACTTTCGCCCTGGCGATTTAGGGGCCAACGGTGCAGAGTTGAACATGATGCCGTTGGGGGCTTTGGGGGCGGAGGATGTTTCATCAGCATAATGAGGATATTCTTGGGGCATCGTTTACATCTAGTCACACACATTGATGACGTGCCGGACACATTGCATCTCTTTCAGCGAAATAACGGCCGGCATGATTCTCAGCACACTCACCCGCATCAAATGTCATGCAGTGTTTTTGATAGAATGGTCTAATTGTCCATCTTTATCTAGAGAAGAGCTAGTTTGGGTAGTTAATTTCTAGCAAATGGATCGGGAGCCGTATTTCAGTCGCTTCAAGAAAGCTCTAGGTCTACTATTTTCGAAGATGCGCGGATAAGAACCCATTGTCAACATTCAAAGTAGAAATTCAGTAGAGTGATATAGCATGAAGGCTATTCAAAAGTATCGACGCGGACCATGGATCCCTCAAAGCTCAGAACCTCTACAGCATCAACAGCAAACTCTTGGCTGGTACCATTGCCGAATTGCGCGATAAAACTGCCAGCTGCCGAGTCCCCACTCAACACAAAAGTCATATCCGAAAGGCCAACAGTCAAATGCGAGTTGTCTTCAAACTCGGTTTTCTGAGACGCGTCTAGCTCTTGAGCACCATGAAACGTTCGATGAACTGGTGACAGTTGAACTATAACTCTCGGGACGGCAGGTGATGAATTCTTGGGAAAGTATGCGCCGAATATGGCAACCTCTTGACCCGCCTTTCCAGACACAAGTAGGATCCTGGCTGTTCTGGTTACGGACAGGCAAGATTTCACACTCTTAACATCTACCTCCGGAGAAGAATAGAGCGTTTCTGGTGTTTCGATGGGGAAGTCTTGGGGCAAGCTCATCGACAGCTGACTCATAAGAGGGAGACTCATGAGGAGTCCCTTAGGAGGAGGCGCTGTTTTGGCTGTCGGCGTGAACAATTCTTTCAGTACTTTCTGTGCTTCAGTCACTGATGACGGGGGAGTCGCGGACGGAAAACTTTTGACCGAGCGTAAAGGCCCGAGGACTCGAGGTAGACCCAAAAAGGTATTTTGCTGCTGGAGATTAGCTTATAGTTCTTCGCTGCCCATAGAGCAGCTAATACGCACCATTGAATTGCCGAGGATGTTGTCAAAGGCCGTAAAAGGCACAGCGGGTGAATCAGCAGCATTTAAAAATGCCGCCAATAGGCACTCTGTCGCTGCTTCGATCTCCGACGGAGAAGACGTAAAGTTATCTGGGTCAATACCGGCCACATACAACTGAGTAAGAAGCATCAACCGAAGCAAGGGCCTGAAATCCTCTGCCGGGATCGATCCGCTCGTCAATGTGGAGTTTGACGAAGGAAAATGTTCAATAGAGGGATATTCAGGTCCTTCAGTCACTGCGGTCGGGAACCGCTTATTGCGCTTGAAGTTCCCATACGTGATTAGGTCAAGAGCTTTCTGAAGATGATAATCTTCTTCTGGGCCTCGAGATGATCCGGGGGTCCCTTTCTGCTTTGCCATGCTCTGGAACAACAGAATTCGTTGTTTCGTGCTGAGACGATCTGGGTAAACGAGTGATGCCTCGTCGTTATCCTGATCCAAAAGCTTTCTTCCGTCCAGTCCGAGCAAAATGATCATGGCTGTACGCAGCACATCCGGAGATAGAGTATGGTGCGGATCATTGTGATACGGAAACGACCCCAGCCGCAGGAGGCAACGGTGCACGATTGGGCCTGCTTCAGCAACAAATGAGGCTAAAGCAGGAGGAAAAGTGCTGGTCATGAAATTTTCCAAATCGGTTTCCGTCCAGACTGTAGCAAGTTAGCTTGTGAAGTTGAGCAATAGTAGAGTCTAGACCTTACATTTCGCTGAGTCCGATTCGGTGCAGAAAATGTTGAAAATAGTCTGAAACCATTCACTTTGAGCATCGCTCATATAGAATTTTGCTAAACGCCATTTGAATCGTTCCTGAAGTTCCTCTGGCGTCTGTCAGTATATTCTGACATGCAATATTTGACTCCAAATTGGCCATACCGCGGGTTTGGGTTGGCGGGAGAAACTCCGTGGGAGGTTCCTTGGTCACGGTTTGACCCATAACTGAGATTTGAATCAACTGTCGTAAGTACGCAAGTACTACTAGATAGGCGTTTGGCTTTGAGTTTGACGAAGCAGAGACAGAAAACGGATGATGGATGGGAATTGAGAGGCGGAGAGAGGGGCGGGGAAAGGGAAGAGGTGCGGATGGGGAGGGATGCCCGGGATGGAGCATGGATTGACACCAATTGATCAGCTGATCTGATAAGAGGCACAAAGAAAATGAGGTCAGTCAAATCTGCCTTGTCTAAATTTGACATTGATCAGCTCCCTGCTGGGGGCAAAAACCCAACATAACCCCCATGCCAAGCACTTCTGGCCCCTTATGGCCCCTTTCCACTAGCTGATGCCTTATTGCCGTTCAGCATGCAATGATCCTTCAGCAATCATGATCGCGTGAACTTGTCTTGGGAAATAGATCGACACGGGACTATCAATATGCAGCGGTCTGACGGGGCTAGGAGATATGCCTGTAATGTTTCAGGATATCGAGTCAGAGACTTGACGTGATACCGCGTTGGGTATTTCAACCCGGCAGAAGACGTCGAATCTGACATTTGCATCTACTCGTGCGTCTGATTTTGAAGCAATCACTGATTATTGCGTTCCCAACTTCGCAAGTTCTATATCACTTGTCGTGACACAAAATGCGTCTTCAACTTTTGTCCTTCCTAGGTATAGCCATTTTTACTTCGCTTGTCGATGCAACTGGTTGCAGCAAGTGCTTGAATCAGAACGAGGACAAGATCCGTCTGGGCTGCTTCAACAAATGCAAAGATGCCTTCAATCCTAGCAGCACTGAATACCAAGTATGCCGTGACCAGTGCACCGAGTTTGTCTTTCAGGATCATTGCTGCACCTCATCATGCAGCGGCAATGCTGATGTGTGTCTCAATGACTACTTCCATCGCGTCGGCCTCACCAAGCGGGAGTCCTCCAATGAAGAATCCTTTTATCGATCACAACTCGACGCGATTCGAGAGAATCCTGATCTCCTCGACAAACGAGCCTTGTTGGCAGGTGACGCTCCATACCATCTTGTCCGGAGCACTGAAGACCTGCGCTCTCTGAACCATCCCGATTTCAAGGAGACCATTGTCTACGATGTGAGCGAGGCAGGTAGCTCAGGCACTCTCGATCGTCGGGTTGACCATGGTAAGGTATGCTGCCTGGCTGCCAAATCAGTCCTGAACGTGGGGGCTCTCGCAGTTGGGCCTGCACTGCAAAAAGACGAGTGGAGCGAGGAGGAGTACGCTGGACTGGTGCTAGTGGGCTTTGGCGTTGCGGGTGCGTATACTTGCAATCTTGTGTACAATGTGCAATGTGTCTTTTTCAATGCCAGGCCTGCTCCGGGCCAGTGATTGTGGGGGGCTCTATTGCTGATTGAAGGATTGTGCTAGTAACTACTATCATGTTGTGGCTTAGTTATCATTGATTTTCTCTTTCAATTTGGCTGTACTTTTGTGTCATCGTTATTATTAGTGCGCAGTAGTTAAAATCCGATTTGGGGGCCGTTTGTTAGGTTGTTTCATCTCCAGCCCCAGCCCCCGCCACCGACGCCTGACCTTTACTTTCTCTTGACGTAGTTTCTGTTATCTTTCGTACATTTGCCCCCAAGTCAATCCTACCCTTAACGCTCCAAGTCTTCAGTTCATCATCATGGCGCAAGAATCTTCAATGTTGATCTTCTTTCAACGAGCTGTAGCAATTGCTCTTACGGTTACCACGTGCCGTCAGCTCGGATCACTCTATACTCCATTATCTCTGATTCTCCCATCAAATCTCTTAACGGAAACCGCCGATTCATTGATTGCTTTTACGATCGTAACGAGCACGCTCTTCTTTACATGGCATATCGCAGGGCCAACAACCGACTCTTTGACTCTTTCCTCCACAAGTCTGATTTTCTGGCGAAGCATTCTCGCTAGTATTGTTCTTGTCCTCGCAGTATGTGGTGACTCCCTTTTCAAAAGAGTCACTTTGGCCTTAGCTGTCGGGGCATGCTGGGCTCTTGGGTGGGGGGTCACTACGGCTGAGCAGCGGAAGTCCTATTGGCAATTTGCGAAACAGGGGTTCATTCTGAAGTTGGTTGATCTATGGCAGAAGGGTAAACTTTGAGGTTTATCTTCCGTTCAGTCTTTCTGGCAGTTGGTTCGAAGGGCTTTATTGGGCTCTTTTGCTTCTCAGCATAGCCTTTCAATCCGGAGTGACAAACCAGCAGAGTCAGCTGTCACCCTTTACATCGGCTTGTTACTCAAGGGAATGGAAATAGTGCTCAACAAGAATGTGATTGGACCTTTGATTATTCTCTTATTCTGATTATCTTCTAAACCGTGACGATTCGATTCTAACAGTAGTGCTCTGCACACGAGCTTTGATAAGATCACAGTGTATTTGCCATAAAATCTTGGTATCGATACGAATCTTTTCGATGACGCATATTCAAACTCGGCAGGATGAGATAAACAAGCGTAATGCTGCAGTTTCAAGTGGAATTGGGCTAATTGGTCACATATAGAAAGCACATGTATTTCTGCAAGTCCACTACACTTCATTCCACAAGGCAGCACAAATCAGACATAGACCACAAAATCCAAATCTCAAGATACATTCTATCCAAGCTCAATCCTCCTAATGCTCAAAACTCTCATCTCGGCCAGCCAGCTCCTCGGTGAGTAGCCCGATTAGTGGATGTCCTTCCACACCTCCTTGGTGTAAACCATGCAGTTGTTTGTAGCAAGGTTGTATGTGGGCCAATTGCGGGCATATGCCAGGCCTGTAAATATTAGCCACCTTAATCAGAGCTTATAAGCAAGAAAGATCGCTCTTTGAAATACCTTGGTTCGTGATATACTGATCCGTCGCCGTGGTCTCTCCCAAATACTCATATTTGCTCGGCTTGCTAACTTTAACCCATTGCTGCTTCTTCTCATTGAAATAATGGTTCGCCCACCACAGATTGTCGACTTGGGACTCCACTTTTCCGCCGATTGGAGTCTGGCCAAGCTTAGTTTCGGCCTCGTCGCTGATCATCTCGTAGGCCTTGGCGTCGAAGGCCTGACGTCCAGACCGTGTGGCACTATTGAAGAACTGGCCTACGATGAGGCGGACATGCGAGTAGTCAGGCAGACACTTGTACTCCCCGTAGACAGGGGCCCATTTTTCGCGGAAGGCGTATCGTTTGCCGTTTTGAAGCTGCACGCCCTTTTCGGCAGCAGCTAGAGTCATGGCTTCGTAGTTATCTTTGTCGACTTGGCTTTGGTCAGGGAAGCGGTCTGCGGGATGGGCTGCGAGGCAGACATTGAGGAGGGCAAAGAGAAGGATGAGGATATTGTTGAAGGCTTTCATCTTGACAATAGTACGAAGATATTGATAGAATTCAGATAATGCTTGAGGACTTCGGATATTGCGAGGCTGGTAGTTGTGGTGTTGATTTTGACCACACCTTCATCACTTTATATCAAGATTCTGTTGTGCAGAAAAACGAAACTCCAAGTAGTGACCCTGATTTGGCCCCATCGACGCGATGTTAGAGAATAGAAGAGAAGTCGTCGAAGGATGATCCCCCAACTCCAATGGGGCTATTCCGGGTGCTGAAGCGGTTGTTGCTAATTCGAGGATGCCTTAGATCAGTACGTCAGCTTCGACTATACAATCATTTTGGCCCCTCTGAGGCAATTTTGAAGAGAAGAAGAGAAAGCGTCGGAGGATGATCCCCCAACTCGAATGGGGCTATTTCGGGTGGTGAAGCGATTGATGCTCAGTAGTGAATGTGTTAAAGCAGTATACCAATTTCAACGATATAATCATCTTGGCCCCACAGATTTGAGCAGGCTGTGTCTGAAGGTGTGGAAATGCCGGCATTCATGCCAAGATCAAACTGTGGGGATAGGTTCTCTTCTCAGGCGTGTTAGCAAGAGGGCCAGGGGGGTGGGGGCTTGGCTTGGCTGCCACGAGTAATCAGAACTAATTGCAATCGTTGTTTCATTATTTATTTTTATACACAACCTTGAAAATATTATCATGCAATTCACTCTAGCCATATCATACTGCGGGGCTGGTTCTTCATCTACATATGCCAAGAGACATGAAACATGTGTCGACCCCAACTGAAGAGTATATGCTAGGGAATACATTTATAGAATTATACAGCATTTCAAGCTTCGCTGATCTTAAAATGTATGCGATTACGCCTTGCTGTAGACCCCAATACCAACAGCAACAGGGGCCGAAGGATTCATTTACACCCCCCTGAATCACTTTCTGATTCTCATCAGGATGAATTCTTGGCAGGATAGAGTGGCATTGCAATGGTGAAGTCACAAAGCACGCTGCCAGTATGCCGGTGATCTGCGCAGAGGCAATGGAATGGCATCCTTTAGCCGATAATCGAAGTAGACATCGCTCAACGGCGGAATATAAATTCAAGGAAATATCCCCGTGTTCTGCTATCTTCATCACCAACAGCATCAAACATCTATCCAAAGCAACACCTCAAAGACTCATCTTCCAATCGTCTACAAATTCCTTACTATCAATCGCAATGTATTTCTCCAAGATCGCTTTCCCTCTTGGCCTCCTGGCTACCGCAGTCAGCGCTGCTCCGAGTTCCTTCCAGCAGCCTTCCTCCATTGTCAGTCGAGAGATAATTGACTACGGCGTCTCTTCTCTGGGCGGTGGAGACCTTGAGAAGCGCGAGATTATCGACCTGGGTCTCACCAACGATGGCACCGATGATCTTGAGAAGCGTGGTAAGAGCAACTACGTCTCTAGCTGCGGTAAAAACTGGATGCCCATCGAGGATGACAAGAGCAAGAGTCACTCGGGCTACCGGTCAGCCGTCGAGCAGTATTGCTACCACGTTACCCACAGCCAGGATGGCCTGCCTACGGTTATTGGACATGGTCAAAAGCACGCTGCCATCGTCAAGGGCGGCTATTATCTGAAGGGTGATGTTCCTGCGGCTGTTAACTGTAAGCTTCCTGACTGAAAACCTTGGATGGCATCCTCTGACTTAGTTTCTAGTTGAAATCCACAACAAGATGAAGGATGGCGACCACACTCCCAACCAGTCGGACTGTGAGACCTATCTCATGAAGATGGCTGATACCAACTCCAAGTGCTACGGCAGCAAGAACAAGGACACCAAGGGTGGCACCTGGCAGATTGGCAGCGACGACGTTAGCTACCATGCTCTTCCCGAGGCCAATTCTACTTAAATTGCGGATGGCCAAGAATTACGGGTGAGATAGAGAATTGATATAGCCTCATTTCTCTTTTGGTTTGAATTTCTGTTTATTGACCTGTTATTTTGTTGATTTACTTGTTGTTCTGTTGATTTACCTGCTTTGCTCTGATTTATCTGTTATTCCGTTGATTTACCTGTTATCCATTTACATCGTGATTGATCTGAGTTAGCCGTTGACAATAGAATGTTTCTACTCTTCTATATTCTTAGGAGTTATATACAAGTAAACCTAATTATCACTATATAAGTTGTGGTCATTGTAACACAAAAGCCATAAGATGTGTACCTGCCTGCCTCAAGTGGAAATCCGAAAACAATGATACTTGCGTACAGACGATCTCCAACTTGCGCTTAAATTATTGAAATGAAATGTCTTTCTTGAATTGTTATACTAAGCAGCTACATATTAAACTTAGAACTCATTTTTTGGGATATCATAGTCTTGATCTCCAATCTATACTTGCACCTTACACTGTGCCAAGAGAATATGATAATGAGCCCACATAGAAGAACATCAACGTCTAACAAAGAGAAAGAGGAGAAATTATTGTCCGAGTAAAAGACTCTAAGCAATAAGATGTGATAGCAATAGCTTAGGTTGGTGCCTTAGTCACTGATCGCGTAGTGGCAGTTTCAATGTGGCAAGTGCCTGGGACTGTACATCACGCTTCAAACGGTTTGATATTCCCCAAAACAATCTATCTCACGCGTGCCTCTTCTCGTTTTCACCATACACTTATTCTTTTACTCTGTTATTCTGCTTTGAGGCTTTGATTTACTTCTTTCCCAGGCGAAAACATGGCATTCTGGGGTTCTATAATCCCATACACATTTTCGAGGTCCACGTCCACGCCTTCAGCTTCTACGACTCCACCTTTTTCAAGTTCCATTTCTGCTGGTATCCCAACACCTCCACCTCCACCTCCATGGCAATGGTGGACTCAGCCTGGGACCACCCCGTGGGGAAAAACCTGGGCCCAGAGACAGGCAGATTCCACATTCTTGATCTCGATGAATGAGCGGATGATACGAAAACATATCGAAGAGTAAGTACCTCATGGTTTTGGGGGCCGGTGTCATCGAGTGAGGGCGTCAGTATTGACTTTGACAATCTTAGCTGCTTCTTCTTCCCGCGATCTTGCGATGTGAGAATCATTTGCAGGGATACCGTCTTCTTGGCGCATAAGATCGTCCTTTGTCACCTGTCGCGTTTTTTCAAAGCAGCTTTTCATGGCAAGTTCAGGGTATGCATTGTTGTGGGTGCCGGACCGGTCTGTGGAGCTCCACTGACGAGAATATTAATTTCAGGAATCCTGCGGAACCCTGACAATTACTGACAGAGACCCGATGTTGGTGGAGAAAGTTTTGGAATACCTGTACACGGCGAACTACACGCTGATTCCAGGTATGTTTTGACATGACACAGCTATCATACAATGTTCTGTCTCTGTCGACAACACCATATACTGATACTCAGAATAGACAAGCAGGAGATCGTCAACTCTGATGGTATCCGATCCACGAACACTCCAGATCATTAGAAATGACTAACTTCCGAACTTCAGGTTCCGAGAATTCGAGCCTTGACGGTAAATCCGCATCTCCACGATGGAAACGTCCCCCGAATAAAAGAAAAAGATTCTCAGTCAAGAATGTGTTCCACTTCTTCGGAATGAGTGCCAGGCCAAAGACCACCGCGCCCCTCCATAACCGACTTTTCCAAAGCGCCGTCTACTTCCATCTCCTCGTGTACGCCGAAGCAGACTACTTCATGATCGACGAGCTGAAAGTTAAAGCCGAGGCAGAATTCTGCAAAGCATTCGAAAAGCTACTCACAATCGAACTAGTTTTCAAAAAAGAGTATGAGGCTCAATTCACCATCAGCAAAATCATTGGCGAGCTATACAGCCGCCGTGGCAGCTACAGCGTCTTGAGGGAAATGGTGCTCGAGCTGATGCTCAACAATATGCCCGGTCTGCGACAGACTATATTCATGGCCCCAACGGAGGGGTGTTTGTTTCTGAGCTTGCATCCTGAATTTGCGGCGGATCTCTGCTGGGGTATGATCGAGAAGACGTTTCCGTCTGATATGCCTATATACTATCCCACGATCATGCCAGAGCAATTTGCGAGTTGGGAACGGCAATTTAAGGCGAGGACTGGGCTATGTTAGAGCTGGCGAGAGCTACAAAGGCCTTGTAATGGTTCCTGAGTGCATACGCAGAGACGGTGCAAATGATGATTTTGATGATGATGTGGTATTGTATGTCAGAGGTGCGAAGGCCGAAAACAATCAAGCCTCCTGTGAGAAATAATAACATTTTCGAAATTCAAGAATTGAGCAAGATGGGACATGATTTCTCCATATCATGGCTTGGAAAATGAGGGAGATAGCGCTAAAGCCAAGCTAGGAACTACGGAATGATTGTGGATTAACTCTGGACAAATGTGACTGGACAAATGTGATTCAATGCAAAGATAAAAGTAGCTTAAAACGTCTACTGAAGATTATTTGCATGATTTAGTTCAGATTCAATTTGAGACATCCTGCTTTTTTTGAATAATCATGATTTCCATGTTCAATTCCTCGATAATCCACAGGCACATTTGAGCATAACGCTGAGTCAGCACAGACTTTATGCGCAGATAAGATAAGCACAACACCGAAGCGAAAACCCTCAAAATTCAACTTCTTTGGCAAATCGCACAGGCCGCCGACGGACGTGAACCCCACCACCACCACCATCACCTTTCCTTCCGCCCTTGCCGTCCTCCCTCGGCGCGAGAAAAAATCACCTCGTCCTCTCCTTTCCTCCTCCGACAATCCTTACCGCCCACAATGTCCTACGACGACCGCGTCAATGCGCGCCCAAGCCTGAACGACGAGTCCGATGTTGAGGAGGAGGCTCTCGTTAACGACTACCGTGAGCAGGTCAACTTCGAGGATGGAATGAGCGATCTGGACCGGACGACATCCCTCGGTGGATCGCAGGCTCAGGACCTCCAGGCACAGCTGACTGCCGCCGCTACCCCGCTGGAATACCAGGCGACCCTCGAGACCAAGTTCGCCAGCTACGACAACTACTGCAGTCTCTTCCACTACATCCTGAACTCGGAGGGCCCCGTCGATCTCGAGGTTCCCTCGGTAGGTGCTCCGCTGTGTCATTTCATCGCTTGGTGGTCGGACAAACAATGAATGAAAAACCGATGCTTGGCATTCATGGGACCAGTCACCAAGCTGCTACGTAACAATGAAGGGAATAAAACTAACACTCGATGCTTTCATTCTAGTACTATTGGGCCTGGGATGTTATTGATGAGTTCATCTACCAATTCGAGTCGTTCTGCCGCTATCGCAACCGTGTCGCCCGTAGCGGTTCCTCCGAGGAAGAGGCTCAGGTGCTCCGCGAGAACCCCAACACCTGGGGTTGCTATTCCGTGCTGAATGTGCTCTACTCCCTCATCCAGCGCTCCCAGATCAACGAGCAGCTCGCTGCCATCAAGCGCGGTGAGGACCCCGTTGCCTTCGCTGGCGAGTACGGTTCCCGCCCTCTGTACAAGATGCTGGGTTACTTCTCCATCATCGGCCTGCTGCGCGTGCACTGCCTGCTCGGTGATTTCAGCCTCGCCATCAAGACCCTCGACGACATCGAGATGAACAAGAAGGCCATGTTCGCCCGTGTGATGGCCGCCCACTTCACCACCTACTACTACGTGGGTTTCTCCTACATGATGATGCGTCGTTATGCCGATGCCATCCGCATGTTCAGCCACATTCTGGTCTACGTCTCCCGGACGAAGAACTTCCAGAAGGGCGGCAACAACTACGATGCCATTGCCAAGAAGAACGACCAGATGTACGCCCTGATCGCCATCTGTGTCGCTCTCCACCCCACTCGCCTGGACGACACCATCCACTCCGCCGTTCGCGAGAAGTACGGCGAGCAGTTCCACCGCATGCAGCAGGGCGGCCCCGAGGCTCTGCCCGTCTTCCAGGAGCTCTTCCGCTCCGCTTGCCCCAAGTTCATCAGCCCTACTCCTCCTGACTTCGACAACCCCGCCGTCAACGTCGACCCCGTCGACCACCACACCGCCATCTTCATGGATGAGGTCAAGAACACTCTGTTCAACCCCACTATCCGCTCCTACCTGAAGCTTTACACCACCATGGACTTGAAGAAGTTGGCTGGCTTCCTCGAGGTCGAGCCCGAGCAGCTCCGCTCGTGGCTGTTGGTCAACAAGCAGCGCAGTCGCCAGATCCGCTGGGTTGAGGGTGGTCTGCTCGATGGTGAGGCCGTTATCTCCAACGACCTCGACTACGCCCTCGAGGATGACCTCATCCACGTCAGCGAGACCAAGGCCGGTCGCCGCTTGGTGGACTGGTACCTGCGCAACCTTGCCCGCGTCTACTAAGGCGGTGCGCCTCCCCCAAACGACCACCTCTCTCCTATATCTGGTTTGCTATGCAACCCATGACCTGGCTTACAGGTCTTTGGAGAGGGTGAAAAGGTAGAGCATTGGACTGACTCTACATGCAAGAAAGAACGGTACATGACTCGAGATGAATTTTTTCTTTCATATTCTTTAAACCGCTCCCCTCCTTGTTTTCTTTCCCCTCATATTAACCTCATTGTTTCCTTCTGTTGCTGGTTTTTGTACGCCTTTTTCTTTATCTTTGTTTTCCTTGGTTTATTTGTCCCTGGTCCCTCGTCGGCTCAGAGGACTCGTCCTTTTGGATTTTAAAATCAAGTCGGGCTATCGCGATATCTTTGGAGGGCGTACGATTCACATTTGCCCCGGTCTGCGGTTCTGCTTTTTCCAAGGGGATGATGCACTCGCGGTGAGTGTATGTGTTGAGGTAGATGAAAAAAAGAGACTTGATGAAATGCATAGATCAACGATTAAAACTCAAATCCATGTTCTGATGGTAGTTTAAACATTAAAATCAGCCCAAGTAGCCACTAAAGATTCTTTGAACTTTCCCGATAATTGCAGACAGCCCAGATGCTCCATTCATGTGCCGGCCTCTCAGTAAATCCGCGTCCGAATTCATTCCCATTTGTGCCTGAATTTGATGTCTCATCTCCCTCCCGTCTCCCATGGATATATCTCTACTAAACCCCAAATTCAAAAGCCCACAATGGATCTCACCCAAATCTCATCCCAACTCTCCTCATCACCCAGTCGATTCCCAGACTGTTGTCTCTCCATATCCACAAACCTACTCACAACCCTGACAACCCTCCTCCCCAAAAAACCCGCATTCACACTTTCAATCGGCAGCGGATCCGGCCTTTTAGAAGGCCTCCTTTCGCACTCTAATGCATCAATCTCCGTGGAAGGAGTCGAGGTAGCCTCGACTGTTAATCGGTATATTGCCGAAGAAGATATGCATGTTGCGGCTGGTGCTTGGGATCTTTATGCACGGGCGAAGGAGGCTAAGGCTTGGATGTTTGTTTATCCTAGGGAGCCAAAGTTGATTTCTAGGTATATTGAGACATATGGTGGTGGGGAGGTGAAGATTATTATGTGGCTTGGGCCGAAGATAGATTGGATTGATCATGAGGTTATTTTTCGAGAGTCGGTGTTTGATGAGGTGCATGTTTTGGAGGATGTTGGGTTGGCGCGTTATGAGACTGCAGTTGTTGCTAGGAGGTCTGTTTGATATGACTTTTTGTATTTTAATGATTGCATGAGTGTTCATCTAATGCGCTATACGTGAAGAACCCATGAAATAACGACTGTTGACTATGGTACTACATTTCTCCGGGATCATTCCGACTCTTGGTCGAGGTAGATAATATCATAGAGAGGAGGGGTATACAATGCAAATTAATCTATCTGTCCAATATGGATATGCTGTATCTGTACACGCAAAATAGAAAAAAACCACCTTGGACCTTGAAGCCTGTTGGTAGAGAACCAGGCCCAGATCAGCCCATCACGTCAAAGCTCGTGCCACAACCGCAGTTACTCGTTGCCCGCGGGTTGTCCACGATCTTAAACTGGCTACCGATCAGCTCGGTGGTGTAGTCGACCGTGCTGCCAGACAGTAGTTCAAGCGAGGGCTCGTCCATAATGACCTTTGCCGTGCCAGCGGCATTTGTTGAAGTTTCCGATGGACCTGCCTCTCCTTCGAAGATGGTATCCTCCTCGGCGTCGATCTTGTTTGCTGATTCGAGAGACATCAGGTATTGGAAACCATGGCAGCCGCCGCTGGTCACAGTGATGCGGAGATGATGGTAGGGGTTTTCTTCTTTGGTAGCGGAGGGGGAGGAGGATGGGTCGGTGATTTCACGAAGACGCTGTTATAATTGACAATTAGTGCGAGTTTCATAGCAAAAATGATAATCCGAGAGCAATCAATAAAAAAGGCAAAAGGCGAGCTCGGAAAAAACAGCAAAAACAAAAACATACAACAGCCAGGATTCGCATGTGGTCACCCACCATACTACTAACTGGCCGGCGTGTGGCTTAAGTACGGCTGAGCGGACGGGAAGCCCTGTTCTCCACACCCTATGGTCGTATGTGTCAGATTCCTCGGAGAACCGACACAAGCCGTGCTAGGTGATTGCATCCAACCAATTTCATGGAGGACCCAACCCCGACAACAGCCCAATGTTCGTTCCCAAGGTCTCCAGACAAGCTGCCGGCTTGCCACACGCCCCAACACATACCTTCAAACATAGAGGGTAGACATGCAAATACCAAAGCCAAATAACCAAAAGGAAGCCATTATACACGTACCGTCACGGCGCGAGGGGAGATACTGATCATAAGAGCCTCTCCGTCATCTCCGGTTCTCGGATTTTGCGTAACCTTGGTGGCGAGACGGGTGGGTGAGGTAGAGAATGAGGCGACGGACTGGCGAACAGGCGATCGGTATAGACAACTCCGCATAAATGGCTTATGGATAGGTGCTGCGCTTGCTGAAGCTGCTGTAAGTCGGCGGGCAGCGATTTGGCCGGCGGAGGAAGATGCGGAGAGGCGCAAAGCGGATTGGGAGGTCGAGAAGAGTCGGCTGTGCTGCTGGGATAGCCGCCGCATGGCTGTGGATGTGAAACGAGGTTGCGACATGTCTGAATATGTGCAAGAGTCGCTGAGCTCGAGAGATGGCGAAACGAAAGTTGGATTATCAATTATCGCATCGTTCCATCCGATGGCCGCGGGTTAGTCAGTTCGGCAGCAGTGTGATTGGTCAGCTCTAGCGGAGAAGGATGGCAGAATACTGAAAAGGGTAAGGGACCGGAGTTGGCGGGGAAGAGAAGTGAATTCTGTTGACCAGTGAGTCGTACGGTTCTTGAAATTACTGGCTCCGAAATATTGACCGGATATCTTAAAATCAGACGTCTTGTGGCGTGATTAAAATATCACAAAATGGGTTCGCGGCAGCATCTCCGCGATATCAAATCCGGTCCCCCACTTGACTACCAGGATGATATCAGAGCTTACACGCGGGAGTACGCCGAGGCTCTGGATGCACAGGATCCTCTGCATCAATTCCGAGACGAGTTTATCATTCCATCCAAGCAAGATTTGAAGAGAAAGATATTAGCAGCAGACCAGAGTATGTATATTCAGACAAAGCCCTCGTGTGTGCCCCACCTCAATACATTTACTTACTCTTCCTCTCACAGGCTATGACGAAGCTTCCGATGCGAGGTCCATCTATCTATGCGGCAACTCTCTTGGTGTTCAGCCTCGCAGCACTCGACGATACATCGAGCAGTACCTGCGAACCTGGGCTACCAAGGGTGTAACAGGTCATTTTGTACCGCATGAAGATGAATTGCTCCCTCCATTCGTCGATGTTGACACTGCTGCTTCCAATCTGATGGCCCCAATCGTGGGTGCTTCTCAAAAAGAAGTAGCTGTGATGGGTACTCTCACTGCGAATCTCCACTTCCTTATGGCCAGCTTCTATCATCCAACAAGTGAGAAGTACAAGATCATCTTGGAAGGCAAAGCATTTCCCAGTGACCATGTATGTGATTCACATTTCAACATATAGTGGCCAGCTTCCTATATACTGACGACAAACATGAATCAGTACGCAATCGAGTCGCAGGTCCTGCACCACAAGTTGGACCCAAAGGAGGCTATGGTTCTGATTGAACCTGAGAACCCCGATCGCCCAATCCTCACTACCGACCAGATCATCAAGGTCATCGATGAAAATGCCTCCAGCACCGCTCTGATCCTCTTGTCTGCAATTCAATTCTATACTGGCCAATACTTTGACATCCAACAAATCACAGCCCATGCTCACTCCAAGGACATATTGATTGGCTGGGACTGCGCCCATGCCGCCGGCAACGTCGATCTACGTCTACACGATTGGGACGTCGATTTCGCAGCATGGTGCAGTTACAAATATCTCAACAGCGGACCGGGCGGTATGGCTGCATTGTTTGTGCACGAGCGTCATGGCCAGGTAGACAACGAGGAGACTTTCCGACCTCGACTGTCAGGCTGGTGGGGTAGTGATCTCCAGACACGCTTTCAAATGAACAACAGTGAGAAACCCATATTTATCCACTCATTACCAGCATGACGGCTAACAGTTCTCAGAATTTGTCCCCCAACCCGGCGCTGCTGGCTTCCAGCTTTCCAACCCCTCAGTCCTGGACATCAACGCGGTGGTTGCCTCCCTTGAGATCTTCAACCGTGTAACGATGAAGTCGATCCGGGGGAAATCCCTTCGAATTACTGGCTATCTCGAGCATTTATTGCTCAAGTATCCCCTGGATGCTGCCCCAGAGGACAAGCCCTTCACTCTTATCACACCATCTAATCCCACAGAGCGAGGCGCTCAGCTAAGCTTGCGGCTCCAGCCTGGACTTCTCGACCATGTCTTGCACTATTTGGAGGAGCATGGCGTGGTCATTGATGAGAGGAAACCTGATGTCATTCGGGTGGCTCCTGCACCTTTGTACAATACATATACCGATGTGTGGGAGTTTTGTCAAATATTCTTGCAGGCCTGTCGGGAGGCTGTCAAGGCTCGAGGTTGAGGGTTGTATATCTACATGGAAACAATCAAAACTTGCTTTGCGTCGGGCAGAGCCTTGGAAATACATAGCCTACTGTAGTTCGTGACCTTCACTCTCAAAAAAATCCCCTGTGAGTACCTAGCGGACGAACGGACTTCGGACTGGGATAAATGCAGATACCACCTCATTCAGTTATCGCATTATCATCTACATGCTTATAGGTTTGCAAGTCCCGCCGAGCTTACCATCTAATTCTCGTTTTGGTAGGTCTCGCTTGTCGGAGTGACCCGCCGATAAGGCGCCTTTTTACGGAATAAGCACTCAACAGTTACTGTGCGGAGTAAGTACGGAGTAAGTACGGAGTAAACCTTTCGGCATCTCGGCACAGGTCCGTTCTTCTCCACACATCCTACAGGACTGGACCACAGCAAATTTTGGCAGGACCTTGATTCGATACCTTCCACATGGGGTTAAGTCGCGCTAAAACCGAGTCAGGTTTGATCTGCTTCTCAACTATGCTCTTTATAAATTTTCTAGCTGGAATGCTGGCCCGTTCTCATCGCTGAGACGGCCAGTACCGAGCGACAGAGAAATGGGCACTCCGCCAGTTTCAAATTTGAAAGCTGTGGCTACAACTGATGTTGAAACGGCGAGAGATACAAGCCGCCATGCGGGGAATCATGGCGGGGATGTCGCCGATGTCGACTACTCGGTCTTCACGATTAGCCAGCGACGATATATCGTTTTCATGGCGTCATGGGCTGGTTTCTTCTCTCCTGTGTCGTCCCAGATCTATTTTCCAGCTCTGAACACACTAGCTCGAGATCTTCACGTCTCGAACTCGCTGATCAACTTGACTCTGACGAGTTATATGGTGTGTTGGTCTCGTGTCTTACTTCGGCCTAGGTATGAAACTAACTTGAATGGAACAGATTTTCCAAGGGCTATCGCCCATGTTCATTGGTGATTTTGCCGATAAAGCTGGAAGACGGCCTGCCTATATCGTGTGTTTCGCTATCTACATCGCCGCCAACATTGGGCTGGCCCTGCAGAACAACTATGCAGCCCTTTTTGTCCTACGATGTCTGCAAAGTGCAGGGAGCAGTACCACGATCGCCCTTTCGTCGGGGGTCGTCTCTGATGTGGCCACCGCGGCCGAACGTGGATCCTACATGGGCTTCGTCACGGCTGGCTCTCTCTTAGGACCGTCAGTTGGCCCGGTCATTGGAGGTCTACTCTCGCAGTATCTTGGCTGGAGAGCCATCTTCTGGTTTCTAGTCATCTTCTCGGGTGCTTTCATGGTTCCATTCTTGGTCTTCTTCCCTGAGACTGCACGAGGTGTCGTTGGTGATGGTTCACAACCTCCTCAACAGTGGAATATGTCCTTGATCAGTTACCTCAAAGCGCGAAAAGCCCGCGAGGAAGGCATCGAAGCTCCCGCCAGCCCACCTAAGCAGAAACTACGGTTTCCTAATCCTTTAGAAACATTGGCGATTGTCGCCCAAAAGGATACCAGCATCGTTTTGCTATGTAATGCCATCCTTTTCGCTGGTTTCTACGATGTCAGTGCCACGATTCCCTCTATATTCAACGAGCTATACGGTCTAGACGATCTCCAGATTGGACTGTGCTATATCCCATTCGGACTCGGTGCTTCTATTGCGTCCATACTCAACGGAAAGTTCCTGGATTACAATTACCGCCGCATAGCGAAGCAACGGGGATTCCCCCTCGCCAAAAACCGCCATACAGACCTGAGAAATTTCCCAATCGAGAAAGCTCGCCTCCAGATTGCGTTCCCGATGCTCACAATTGGAAGTCTTTCCATCCTGGCGTTTGGGTGGTGCTTGAATTTCAGGGTTCATCTGGCTGCTCCGACCACTATTCTGTTTCTAATGGGCCTTACACTGACCGGGGCTTTCAATACTATCAGTACCATTCTGGTAGACTTCTACCCGACACAGGCAGCTAAAGCGACGGCTGCTAATAATATTGTGCGATGCTTGCTCGGAGCTGGCGCAACGGCTCTGATCGATCCTATGCTTGCAGCCATGGGCCGTGGATGGTGTTTCACTTTCGTGTCGCTGGTTATGTTGTCCACATCTCCGCTGCTTTTGTTGGTCATCTTCAAGGGACCTAAATGGCGTGAAGAGCGCCGTCTGAAAGAAGAGGCCAAGAAACTTGAAACGGAGACGAGCCCTACGAGCGAGAAGTGAACGTGGACCAACGATAATGAGATAGGCCAACCAACACTGGGTGTCTTTGCGATCATTTACAATGCCGTTATGAATTTGCATGGAACTATATCGATACCCTTATTGAAGCATCAGATACTGCGGTGTGCTTTTTTGCTTGCTTGCTATTAGAAGAGTTTGATCAATCATAATACAACCAAAAAAATCTAAACTCAAAAGGTGCCCTTCCGCTTATGCTACAATCAATCACTTCATGACCACCTATCACTTGAATGCAAAGTAGGCTTTCTCCAAAGGCAGCCTCTCTGATTCCCACGCGAGCCAATCCGATCTCGTAGTCCTGCCCGAAAATGTCAGTATCCAACACCAAAAGGGAACCACCCAGTATCAAAACATACGGTAACAATCCCATCGCGTTGACTTTCCAGATGCCCAATGCCAGCAGTAGGAACTGCATCAACACATATACCAGCTTAACGGCCACCAGGCGCCCGCGCGTGGAGGGGGTCTCGTATTTGGCGAACGCCGCATTGGTGTTGATCAAGCCCTGAATGGGGCCCTTGAACAGCATGAAGACCATCATGATGCTAAAAATCTGGAGGCTGTTGCCGGACATGTACATCATGATTCCGTTCATGGGGAGTTGCTTGGACGGAGCGATGGCGATCTCCCAGGCCTTCTTCATCTTCAGAGCGTCGGTCTCTTCGGGCTTCTTCGCGACAGGTTGCTGCTTTTCTTGCTGGCGCTGGTATAGGTTAGCACTAGTACAAATCGGAGGATCTTTAAGTCCTCAATCCAAGCAGCAAATAACATCTAGAAACTCACCTGTTTACCTCCCCGGCCGCTGGAGAAGCCTGGTGGATCCGGGATGCTGGAGGCGGCTTTGGTGGGACGCGGCAGCGGCGAGTTCATCGCGGTCACCCATTGCGGCGGAGGGGGCGGCGGTAGAGCAGACGACATGGTGAATAGATGCCAGAGAGAAATTTAATTCAAGCTGGCTGGGAGATGAAGTTGCGATGTGTTGGTGTGGGGAGGAGATCACAAAGTGGGAAAGATGACGGGTCCTCCCAGGAGGTTTCCTCCGCAGCTCTTCCTCTCCACTGCCACTCCGCCTTAGGCCTCGATTCTCCTTTCTCTCCGCGTCCCTGTCTCACTCGCCTTTTCTCTTCATCCCACGCCCGTCAATTGCCCGTGGAATCTCGAATTATGTCCTGTCAATGATCCTCCCTGTTTCCGATTCCCCCGACCGGGCCACAGTCGTGGTGCAGTGAAGACTCTCGCCCTTTTCTCGACATACAGGACCACATTCCCCTCCAAAGCCGCGATCCCCGAAACGTCCGAATACGATCGATTTTTAGCACTGTTCAACAGTACGGCCTTGACTGAACCCGATTCCCTCGATACATTCCTCTTGCACGTCTATCGCCTGTCATCGATTGGGTGGCTGCCAGATACGCCCAAAGTCCCCAAAAAGAAGGAGTCCGAAATAAGCTCGTGTGATTCGACTACACAGCAGCCATGAGTTCCGGAGGCGATGCAAAGCTGTTCGCTAGGGTACGTGATAAGCTCTATTGATTTCTACTCGGCTTGATCGTCCGACTTGCCTATTTGTGGCTTTAAGCCAACCTTCCCCGCATCTTGTCAATGCGCTGCTCGTCTTAAATGTGACAGGGTGCCGAGACAGACTGCCCAACTTCCTCTCTTTGTCTTGATAAGATCAACCCTCTTGCTTTTCTACACTGTTATACCCTAGCGCTTGTTTCCACATGTTTATCGCTTTCGCTCCATATGCTCCGCCCCTTGGCTCACGCTCTCTTCAAACTCCACAGGGCAAGGTCGCCGAGTTGCGCCAGGAGCTTCATAGCGGCGGCAAGAAAGATAAGAACTACTCCGCCAAAAAGATCGCCTTGAAGAAGATCGTCGCCAATATGACCATGAGCAATAATGATATGGTTGCGCTATTCCCCGACGTGATCGAGTGCATGAACCTACCGAGTTTGGAGATCAAGAAGATGTATGTTGGGATAGAAAGCGCCTGCCAGCCTGCGGGGCAACCTTCTGCCATGGAGATCGCGTTTGCTAACAGGTCCTCTAGGTGCTTCCTCTTCCTGGTCAACTACTCGAGAATGAAACCCGAAGTCGCGATGAAGGCGCTGCCGATTCTAGTTGATGTATGAGATTTCTATATCAAAGATGAGACACAGGGAAGGATGGATGTTTAACAGTTGCTTATAGGACATGGAAGACACAAACCCGCTCGTGCGCGCCCTCGCCCTAAGAACCATTTCATACGTCCATGTGCGCGAGTTTGTCGAGGCAACGTTCCAACCGCTGAAGCGCCTGATGCAAGATAACGATCCATATGTTCGTAAGACAGCTGCCTTTTGCGTCGCGAAGCTGTACGAGCACGATAAGAAGACGGTCGAGAACTCCGATTTGATTGACCGGCTCAATCGGATGTTGAAAGATGAGAACCCGACCGTCGTGTCGAGCGTTCTGGCCTCCTTGTGCGATATCTGGGGTCGCAGTGAATCGATCTCTCTTACCATCGACTATGTCAGCGCTTCAAAACTAGTTTCGATCTTGCCTGACTGCTCTGAGTATGATCCTCTCAACCCACATTACTTTGAAATTCACACTAACAGAAGAACTAGATGGGGCCAAAGTTATATCCTTGAGGCCTTGATGTCTTATGTGCCTCAGGACACTGCCGAGGCGCTCCTGCTGGCAGAGCGAGTTGCCCCACGCCTTTCTCACCAAAATTCTGCTGTCGTTCTTACTGCTTGCCGAGTTATTCTCTACCTTATGAACTATATCGCCGACGAAAAGCACATCACTTCGTTATGTCGCAAGCTATCACCACCTCTTGTTACACTTCTCTCCAAACCGCCAGAGGTCCAGTATCTGGCACTTCGAAATGCTATCCTGATTCTGCAGAAAAGACCGGAAGTCCTGCGCAACGATATCAGGGTGTTCTTCTGCAATTACAACGACCCAATCTATGTCAAGGTGACGAAGCTGGAGTTGATGTTCATGTTGACGACGAAGGACAATATCTCGATTGTTCTGGCTGAGCTTCGAGAGTATGCCACGGAGATCGATGTCCATTTCGTTCGCAAGGCAGTGCGCGCCATTGGAAAGCTGGCCATTAAGATCGAGTCTGCTGCAAAGCAGTGCATTGATACGCTGTTGGAGCTTGTGGGCGCCAAGATTCCATACATCGTTCAAGAGGCAACGGTTGTGATCCGCAACATCTTCCGCAAGTATCCCAACCAGTATGAGAGCATCATCAGCCACGTGATCCGCAACATTGACGACCTTGACGAGCCCGAAGCAAAGGCAGCCGTCATCTGGATCATCGGTCAGTATGCAGATCGTATTGAGAACTCGGATGGGCTCCTACAGGATTACTTGGCCACATTCCACGACGAAACGGTCGAAGTGCAGCTGGCCCTGCTTACGGCTACCGTCAAGCTGTTCATCCAGCGGCCCACCAAGGGTCAACAACTCGTTCCGCAGGTACTTAAGTGGTGCACGGAAGAGACTGATGACCCCGACCTCCGTGATCGAGGATACATGTATTGGCGTTTGCTGTCCACCGACCCAGCCACCGCCAAGCAAGTTGTCATGGGCCAGAAGCCCCCCATCACAGCCGAGAGCGAGAAACTTGACCCACGCACTTTGGAAGAACTTTGCCTCAACGTTGGCACCCTGGCTACGGTCTACCTCAAGCCCATTCACCAGGTCTTCCGCGCCGCACGACCTCGCAGACTCCAACACAGTCCAGCCTTGCAACGGCCCCGGGTCGAGGACGGTACCGCTAGCATGCTAGAGTACAACCCACCTACCGCCAGCATGGCTTCCGCATCAACCAGCAACAGCGGCCTCGCCACCATCACCACGACGGGTAACCCTATTAGCCCTATCAATGCCCCTCCTCCCCCGACATTCCCGCTCGACCCCAACGCAACTGGTGGTGGGGCTGGTGCTAATGCTATTAATGCAGCCGATAGCTACTTCAATGGTATCGGTTCTCAGCACATGGCCGCGATGGATCTGGGTGGACGTGGAGACGGTGGAGCAGGAAGCGGCGGCGCGCCTCAGTCGCAGTTTGTGGTCACCCAGAACCAGCAACAGGGGTATCAGCCACAGTATGCTGGCGGTGCTGCTACGGGCGAGTTGCTGCTGCTGTAGGTTTGATTGCTGAGGTATAATTGTAGATAGAACGCATTGATATCAGGTTAATAAGTGATATGTTTCTGATTGTACCATGGCGCCTGTTATTGCCTTCCGTGTCGGGAAACAGTGAAATACTTTTTCAATACTGATATCCCCGTATTCCAATATTCGTTCCACATTGAAATAGTCATGGCAAAAACTGTCTATAACATGCAGTATTATATCAGGTGACGTGCGGGGTCGCTCCTTTAGGCGCCTTTCAGCCGCAGCGAATACAAATCCCCATCCACACTATCAACGCGTGAACTGCTTACAGGAACGTCTGAATGGCGCAAATATCAGATCTCATTCGAGATTCCAGGCTAGAAACCCGTTTTCTTCTGGACAGTGCAGTGGAAACCGTCCATACATTCCGGGAGTCAGACCCAACTTCTGGACAACGCCTTGTGATCAGATTGGAGCATTGGCAGCGGCAGAAAAGGATCGGAAAAGGTGGATATGGTAGCGTCTGGCTAGAGAAGCGCATTAAAGGTGGGCGATCAGGAGTTACAGCTCACGGTAGCCCAGTCCGAGCCGTCAAGCAGATTGACTTGGACACGCGATTCGAGCCTATTGATTATAATCGTGAGTTGGAGGCAATTGCCAAGTTCTCACATTCTCGTGTTAGTCTCTATATGTTAATTATCTATGAGAAAGATCAAGTCATGCTGATTGAAGTAGTATGAACGATGCTTCGTCAAGTCATTCGGCTGGTACGAAGGGCCTGGCCAGCTCTTCATAGCAATGGAATACCTCGAAATTGGCGACCTGTTCACGTATCTATATCACAAGCCATCACTGCCAGAGAATGAGGTAAAAGAAATTGCCTACCAGATTCTTGATGGTCTGAATATGATGCATGAAAATGGGTTTTCTCACCGAGACCTCAAACCAGAGGTAAGTTCACTTATAGGTGTGGAAATGAGAGCCTTCACTAAAGCGAATGGCTAGAATATACTCATTAAATCGCATCCTCCAGCTGAGTGGTGGATTAAGCTGGCAGACTTTGGTCTCACCAAACGCATACAAGAGGGCCATAAGCCATCGACGATACAGGGTACCCCAAGATATTTTGCCCCTGAACTTTGGGGCTTTACTGAGCGGGGCAGTGCGTATGCCACTGACATTTGGGCCCTCGGAGAGATTCTATTCGAGATCCTCACCAAAAAACCTGCGTTTACTACAGCATTGCTTGCAAGCTACAAAGCCCAGCACCAATTCCCCATCACCAAGCTCAGGGACGTCGGTGTCAGTCAACAAGGCATCGACTTTCTGCTTTCACTTATGTGCCCCTATCCCAATGATCGAACAACGGCTTCATCTGCTCTGTCAAACGTGTGGATACAATCAGTGATCCCTGCCCCAAAGTCCACAACGCCCTTTGAAGACAAACCACAGGTTCCCAGTCCAGTTCCAACGTTAACCGAAAGTTTTGCGTCATGGAATACAAGATCTTCTACAGAAGCGCCGCAGACTGTCATTCACAGCATGCCTGATTCAATAACAACGCCATATCTGGTAAACTATACCCAAGGGAAGACCTGTACAGCACAGCAGAGAGAGGCTTCTTCTTCTTCTTCTTCTCTGAGGACTACGAGACCACAGCCTATGGATAGTCAAATCGGGACCCTTACGCCCAGCCTTTGCCTTTTCGAAGTCCTGCAAGAGAGGGCTCTCTCACTAGTCAATCAGCATCAAAACGAAAAGGCAGAGAGCATATTCCGTCGAGCTCTTCATGGGCGGGAGAAAGAATTAGGCTATGATCATAAAGACACACTCGATTCTGTTTATTGGCTTAGCATCTGCCTCCAAAACCAGCATCGGTTCAAAGAGGCCGAGGCTATGTTTCGACGAGCTCTCCAGGGACAAGAGCAAGTGTTAGGTAATGATCATAGGGACACACTCAATTCCGTTTATTGGCTTGGAGTATGCCTCCAAAACCAGAATCGGCACGGAGAAGCCGAGATTATGCTTCGACAAGCTCTCCAAAGACGAGAGGAAGTGCTAGGTAGTGATCATAAGGATACACTCAGGTCTGTACATTGGCTTGGTGTATGCCTCGGTCAACTGCATCGGTTCAAAGAGGCTGAGGCTATGTTTCGGCGAGCTCTCCAAGGGCGAGAGCAAGTGCTAGGTAATGATCATAAGCACACGCTCGAATCTCTTCACGAGCTTGGTCTTTCCCTCTATGACCAGCATCGGCTCACAGAGGCCGTGGCTATGTTTCAACGAGCTCTCCAAGGGCGAGAGCAAGTGCTAGGTAATAATCATAGCGACACACTCAATTCTGTTCATTGGCTTGGTGTATGCCTCGTTTATCTGCATCGGTTCAAAGTGGCCGAAGCCATGTTTCGGCGAGCTCTTCAAGGGCGAGAGCAAGTGCTAGGTCATATTCATAAGCACACACTCGAATCTCTTCATGAGCTTGGTCTTTGCCTCTATAACCAGCATCGGTTCGTAGAGGCCGAGGCCATTTTTCGACGAGCTCTTCAATGGCGAGAGAAGGTGCTAGGCCATGATCACGAAGCCACACTCTCCTCCAAATATTACATGGAACTGTCCTATAAGCACTACCATTAAACCGCAAACACGTGGCTAGGTGCGAGTCATTGGCCGGTGCTGCGTGTTACAGAACGCAAACTGTGAGAATGGACCCTGTACGCCCAGAGGTCATGCCATCGGGGCTAATGACCAATTAGATAACTATGAGACCATGTCATGAATCTGTACCCTTTCTAGTAAAAAGGTGGTGGTTTATTATCAACTCTTGGGGGGGGTCCAGGCTTAAAGGGAATCATTCATTCATCCATATTGAAGTGTACAAGGTTACAGGTATAATAGGAAATTACCGGCAGTATGAACATGTTACCAATTTTCTTTCCATAGGTAGATCCTCCGGGTTTCATAGGCATCGTCACCATAAGAGAGAGAGCGGTTGTAATTATCGTGACTATCTTGAGGAACACCGTGAGAATGATCACTTCCATGCTACCAATATCATTTTGAAGCTATAGAAGAGCTCTCCTTTGGTGACCTCACCATATACTACTAGTATTAGTGGACCGTTTGCCAGAAATAGCTCACATACCAGGAACATGCTAGGGCCAAAACATACCGTGTACTGATGCGCCCCTTCGCCTCCAAATTTCTCTGCCTCAAACGTGTGGGTTCTGATAGCTTCAAATCCACAATTCTCATAGAGAGGTTTTCCGTCCTGGGTCGCCTCAAGGTAAACAACCAAGCCGAGTAGGTCAGCTTCTTGAATACACCGTTGCAGAAGGGCCCTTGCAGCTCCTCTTCGTTGGTAGCTTGGATGTGTAAATAGGGACTCCAACTCCACGCGGCGCATCAATTTAACTGTTCTTCCATCTTTATCTTTCTCAATTCCAGCTATCTCGCGCTTGCCCTGGTTTAGCATCGTATAGAATGCTCTGGCCACATCTTCACGCAATTCAGGCACGCGGGGCTGTAGCTTTGCCTCAACGATTTCATCCACGCTCTTGATCAAAAGCTCATCTTCTGGATAGACCCTCCACCGTGCCGCGGCAATGATTGTACCTGTCTCACAATCAACGGCCTTGAAATTTCGTGATTGCAGGTTTCTATTGTTGAATCCCTGGATCCGACTCTTGATAAGAAGCTCAGCGGACTCGGTTGATAGATGATCTGGCTTGAATATCAAGCGACTAAACTCGACGAAAGCTTTTTGAGCTGCTGCAAAGCATTCCGGTATGTCCGCTGGCTCGAGGGGGAGAATCTCAAATGTCATATTTGAGATGTAGTCCTATATTGCTTTCCAAACGTTGACAGGCGTAATGAATGATGTAGCTAAGTCGAACCTCTTTGGATTTAAAGCATGGTGGAAATGATAGGGAAAATCAGAGTTGACATGATTCCCCGAGGATGATAGCGGATAGCCCATATATAACTAACTATGAATTCTGCTTTGAGTCTTTCAACTTCCACTAGCTTGATCAGTACTCGACGTAACATCGCTCAAATTGACTAGCTTCAAGTAAGTAAGATCAGCGCCTGCTGACGTGCTTAAACTGGAATTGAATTCTCCGATTCCGACATAAAACGTCTAAGTGAGGGATACCATTAAAGCCATCCTAACCTTGCAAGGAGTTTACACTCCACCACATTCATATTGAGTTGAATGTGAACACCATCCAGACAGAGCCCTGTCTTATGCGCCATTGATATGGATTCACTTCAAACTGAGGTCATGCTGGGGCTATGTGGCAGTGCTTACTAGAAGTGGGGGTGAACTATCTGGTATGTAGTTACCTAGCCCCCAATCCTTATCATGCTGCGTTTCTACCCAGGCAGAAATATTACCGCGGTGCACTATATGCACTGAAGCTACATGATCTGTTCAATATGATTGCCCGGTATCCTAGTGATACAATCATGAGGAGAAGGTGACTTTGGGAAAAAAGAAGCCTTTACGAGAGAGAAGAGGTTATGTATATGCAGGATAGCGTCCGGCTTTGGAGAAGCCGAGACAAGAACAAAAAGAAATGGGACAAGCCAGGATCGAACTGGCGACTTCACGATAGCAGAAACTGGAGTTGTACTTCAGTCGTGCACTCTCCCAGCTGAGTTATTATCCCAATTCATGACAATCTTGGCACATTTTGCCATTATGGAGGTGGATGTTACGACACCTCAATCTAGGGCTAATACATTCAGCTCTGTCATCTCTAATTGTTCTCCTCGAGCTTCGGAACGCGATGTATCTATTAGATCAATCTACCAATCTTTCCAATGAATTCTAATACGAGTATCCTCAATTGATGTTACTAGATGCTAGCCTAAACCGGTAGTAAAGCCGGCACCTCCATCGGTGGGTCAAATGGCGCGAGATATATTTCTGCAGTATCGTGTCTTGGAAATGACGTGGATTATCCCCAATACGAACTCACCACGCACAGTCTCGGCTGGAGGCGGATACACATGGCGATATACAGGCCGATATCGGGTACATGCCACGCCCTTTAGAGTTATTTATAGTTGATAGCCTCATGGTCTAATCTATATAGTTCAACGGGCTATCCCCATGTACCACCCCTATCGCTAGACCATCCCATTTGAATAATTTGAAATATCAAACCTTTCATCATGCAATCAACCCTCTCAATCCAAGATCTAAACACCAACCCGTCCTCCAAACGGATCTTCATCGTGGGCGGTGGCATAGTCGGCGCTGCATTAGCATTCTACCTCTCCAAAGCAGACAGCGATCGTCACATCATACTACTCGACCGATCCCTCAAAAAGTCCCTAGGATCCACAAGCCATGCACCAGGTTTCGTGGGCCAACTCAATGAGTCGGCAGTACTAACTCGACTGGCTCGAGATACTGTGGCCGAGTACCTCAGCGTCCCGGGTGGATTTAACACCGTCGGAGGACTGGAGCTCGCGTCCACGGAAGCGGGTGTCCAGACACTACAATCTCGATGTGAGAAGGCTCGTGCTGCGGGGTTGTCTGCTGAGATGATCTCGGCTGAGGATGCAGCCGCTCTGGCGCCGGATTTTATCGATCGTGAGACTGTGAGGATGGGGTTGTATTTCCCTTCTGATGGGACGGCGAATGCGCAGCTTATTACGTCTTATTATACGCAGGAAGCTCGTGCCAAAGGTGTGGATTTCTTGGAAGTTGATGTGGTCGGGTTTGCACGCAAGAATGGAGTGATTGAAGCTATACGCACTGCGGATGGGGATATCAATTTGACAGGCAGTACTGTCATCCTCGCCACGGGTATCTGGACGTCTTCCTTAACAGGAGACAAGGAAGTCTCAATCACCAAGTTCCCAGTCCCTATCATACCAGTTGCACACCCATACACATTTACACCTCCCCGACCTGTCCGCCTCGGAAAACCCTATCCATTCGTCCGCTGGCCAGAGCACCACGTCTACGCCCGAGACCACGGCGACCACGATGGTCTGGGTAGCTACGACCATGCTCCCCTCGAACTGAAGCCCGACCAATCAGCCATCGGGACATGGCCCTCCAGCTTCGACAAAGTACTCTCAGAAGCATCCTCGCATCTGAAGAACGGAGGGGACTTCCTAGTACAAGGACGTCAGGATGATTCGGATCGTTTTGAGGAGAAGAAGCCGTTTAATGGGATCTTCTCGGTGACGCCGGATAATCTGCCGCTGGCTGGTAGAGTGTCTGATGTTGGTAATCTGTGGCTTTGTGCTGCAATTTGGGTTACTACGGCTGCTGGGACGGCGAAGTTGATTGCGAGAGAGGTTCTGCGTGGAAGTCAGGAGGGGATTTCTGATAGTAATGTGGGGGTTGTGAAGGCTTTGGATCCGGCGCGTTTTCAGGGGGTGGAGGGTGAGGTGCTCACTGCTCAGGCTTTGGAACGGTATAACAATATCTATAACAAGGAGCAGTAGTTGGACATGTGATGGACAGGAGAATATTATGCAATAGATCAGCTTCAATTAAACTAAGACAGGCAGTCTAGTTGTGGCAAAGTATAGAAGCAGATATCATAGAAATAACGCTTTATTTGCTTGCATTATTCGACCCAAGGAACCACCGCTAAGGATACGAGTTGAAGATATTTGATACATAACATAGAAAATGCCCTACTAGGCACAGGTTCATCCTATAATTACGGAGAACTGGTTGAGGCGCAGGTCCGAACCTTGGACTCAGAATCCTCAATCCTCCTCCATCTTGGACAGTCCACCACGACTGCGCCGGATGCGCTCGTCCAGGCTGTCTTCTTGCACACGCTGATGTACCTTGGACATAAATTGACCGCGGTCAGAACGCTGCTTATCATCTGCCTCCTTCTGCTCTTGTTCTTTGGCAGTAAGCTCAGTAATTCGCTGGCGGCGTTCTGCCTCAAGCTCGTTTGCATTTGATTGCATTTCTGCAAGCTTGCGAAGGCGCTCCTCCTCTTGCTGTTTGGGGTCTGGCTTGTTAGGCGCAGCGCGGGGAGGAGGTGGCCCACGGTTTCGGTTGTATGAGTCGTGGCGATTATTGTAGTCTCGGCGGGGGAGTCTCGTCGGTCTCCATTGCCACGGTCGTTACGGCCCTGGCCCTGGTGTATGATAGGGGAACGTCGTCGGGGAGATGAACGTCGTGGGGATCTCTCGCGCTCGTTGTCCTGATCACGGTCGCGTTTGGGACCCGAGTCTCGGTCTCGAGTTTGACTGGTGTAGGAGCTCCTTCTTTCTCTGTAGTCACGGCGGTCATCACGGCGGTCTCGTTCACCATCGCGGTCGCGGTCTCGGTCGTCTCGACGGGATCGAGCATTATCACCTCGGCGTCGATCCTCTCGGCGATCACGGTCATCACGGTCGTGTTCACGGTCTCGCTCGCTGCGGTGTCTACGGTGGGATCGCTCCGGCGAAGCTGGGGACCTAGATCGGTGCCGACGCTCGCTCCGATGATGACTACGTCGGCGATCATCCTCTCCTTCATCACTATATCGCCGACGCTTCGAATCATGATCGCGATGACGACGATCCCGGTCTCGGTCTCGACCACTATCTCGACCGCTATCGCCCTTCCGGCGAGCCTCCCTCTCCTTGCGCCGAGCAGCCTCCATAACCGCAGCCTCATAAGCCGCCTGTTCTCTCTTCTTGACTTCAAGCAGCGGGTCATTCAGAACTTTCGTCATGGTATCGCGCGCAGACCCGACTGACGGACCAGCCGCCGCATTCGCCCCGACCACGTCCGCACCCTTCTCCAGCTTCTGGTTGTCGGCGTCGTTTTTCAATAAGATGCCGTCGATACGTCGCTTGCCCAGCAGGTATCCCTCCATCTCTTCGGAGTAGTGGCCCGTGGAGCTGGAGGGGGCTTGGTACATCCAGTCGACTCGGGATTGTGGCGCGGTCTTGCCGGAGGTTTCTTGTAGGCGCTGGAGCTCCTGGATCTGGCGCTCTTCTTCGCGTTCACGTCGCAGTTGTTCGACCTTCTTGCGCTCGTCTAGAGCGCGCTTTTCCTGCTGCCATACGCGCTCCTGGTTGCGGAGCAGCGATGGGTGCCATGACCTGTGACGAGGTTAGCAACGTTGACTTGCTTTCAGATATCTCACCCGAAAACCATGTAGTAGGGGTTTGCGTGGGAGGGTTTCGGGTACTCACTTCTTCAAATTCAGATCGCCACCCATTTTGGAGGTGTTGAGGAAAGCTGTGATGTTGCGGAGATTGAAGTCGGACGGTGGATGCCAAATGGGGAAATAGCCAGCCACCTCTCATCGGTGGCCTGAGGCATGAATCACGTGGTAGCTGCACTGGCCGCAGGAAGAGACACCGTCTAGCACAGGATCATGTTCGCAAATCTAGTCGACGATATCACAGATTGGGATAATAACTCAGCTGGGAGAGTGCACGACTGAAGTACAACTCCAGTTTCTGCTATCGTGAAGTCGCCAGTTCGATCCTGGCTTGTCCCATTCTTTTTTTGTTTTCGATAAGTTTTTGCCCCTCTCCGAGGCGTTGTGGTCTAAAACCCCACTCTGCTTGGAGTATCTCTTCTGTCTATGATTATTGAAGAATCGATGTGTCTCTCCGTGCTCGGATCATAAATATGTAGTCTTTAAACGTCATGTATAGAAAATATTGTGCTAGTCTGATACTCTTGGTCTACAGTCGCCTGAAATGAATCGAAATGAATACATTGCAAATAGATACAGGGCAATGGAAAATATGGAAATTATAGCAGAGCGGAAAACATGGGTCATGCAGAATTTACCACAGGTAAGATAGGGAAGAAGGGGGGCGCAAAGAAAAGGTTGTGTGCACGCTCGCTCAATTCTCCATCAAAAACAAACCATTCCGGCTATCTCATTACCACATAAACAGGAAGGTTTTAAACGCAAAAGGAAAAGGTCAAGGGAAAACATCAACGTAGGGGGTTAGATAGTGGAGACGAATATAAGAAGAGGCAGTAAATGAGTCCGGCCGTAAGTCATACCAGATGCGAGATAGAGAGGGCATCAGGTTGATCGGCTTATTTGGAAGACTCCCAGCCCACCCAGCTGCGCGGCATAACACGCCAGACCTTGCACTCGCCACTGCGGAGATCATTCAGCTTGAAACTCTCCATCTTGACCTTCTTGCTCTCGCGTCCCTGCTCCCAGGCGCGGATCTTCTTCTTGGTGCCATCCCAGTCAACGACGATGCCAACGTGGTCGGGTTTGCCCACCTCGGCACTGTACTTCTGGTGCATAGTACCACGGTGACCCTGGAAGCGAGCATTTCGGAAGCTGACAATGTCACCAGCGCGGATCTCGTCGTTCTGCGTGACAGATGCGTTGGCCAAGTTTGAGTAGACCAGGGCGCCGTAGGCACGGGTTCCGACAGGGAGGAGCGCATCAGACAGAGGGTTCAGAAGATGCTGGATCAATCCGAAAGGAGTACCATCGCCGACAGTGGAGTTTTGGATTGCGTTAACGGACTCTGAGATTCGGTTTCCATGCTGAACGTGAGCCTGCTCAAGTTGATCCTGACGGGGCTGGAGAGGTGGAGGTTCATGACGCTGCTCAAGGGTGGCATCTGCAGGGTTCTTTGCATCAAAGTGCACCGTCACCACGGTTTGAGAGTAGTCGATGAAAAGAACGTAAACGTCTTTGGACACTGTAGTCTTGCCACCCCGTTTCGTGGAGGTAGATTCCTCAACTTCAAAGAGAATATCCTTGCGGTTCTGGAAAACCGGAGGAGTCGTCTTGGGCTGAGTCCACCATAGGGTACTCTCTCCAAGGTCAACCTCAGTGGCAATGAAGCCCTGGTCAATGGACGGACGGGATACGTCCATCGATCGCCGCTGAGCACGCATCAAATCCATGGAAGCCCGCCCGCTTCTGGCAGCAGAAGGTGAAGGCAAGGCTGGAGCCTGACTCTGGGGAGGGGGCGGTGGTGCCAGAGAAGGTCGCTTTTCATGAAGTGACGGAGGTTGCTCGGTCGAGGGACTTTGAACTGGAGATGCCTCATAAAGGTCATCAAAGTCCTCGCTCACGGCATGCGGTGGAGGAGGGGGCGGAGAAGTGGGCAGCCCATGTTGAGGAGCAGAATAGTTGAAAGGATCGTATTCATCATCGTCCTCAGCACCACCACGAGGGGCCTCCCTAGTTGGCGGGAGCGGAGGCGGACCTCTTGGCGTATCTATGGAAGCACGAGCATTTCGAGGCGGTTGGCTTGGTGGCGGGGGCGGAACTCCTCGAGGGGCAGCAGTGGGTGGGAGCGGTGGGGGCAGACGAGATTCCTGGGGGCTTCGAGGTGACTGAAGAGAATACTCGTCTGTGATTGTTCCCTCATCAAAGCTGGACTCTCGCTCGTGGGCCCTCAAAGCATCCTTGTGCTTGGCTCCGGATGCGATATCAGTGTCGTAATCTCCATCGTACTCCGTAACCTCTCCTTCAACATCTTCCCCAGCCTGTCGGGGGGCACTCCCGCGGCTATCAACTGTGGATTGTCGACGAAGTTGGCCTGGTGGTGGTGGAGGCGGCGCACGACTCTGTGCCGGGGGCATGGGTGGATTAGTCGGGATTGGAGGAGGTGGGCGGCTTGCTCTCTTTTCGGCAGTTGGTGTCGGGCCCAAGGGGGGTGTCGAGTCGTACGTTGAGGATCGCCGAGAATCCAAACGGTCAGGAATAGCTGGTGCAGGCACCACGGGTGCCTGACCTGGCTCGTCTAAGGACAAGCTCTTTGCATGCACTGATAGTTCATCATCGGATTCGTCGCCCGTGGAAGGCCGAGGCGGAGGAGGAGCAGGGCGGCCTAATACTGCAGTTAATATCGGAGTCTTGAGAAGGAAAGTTCGGTTATAGAAGAGAAAGGTTGGATGTAACATACCCCCTGGGACTGGAGGCGGCGAAGCTGGTTCTTCTACTGGTGCTGGTGGAGGTGGAACGGGCCGTGACTCTGGCATTGGGGGAGCCGCAGCAGAGCGCTCTGTTTAGGAACTGTCAGTTATGTAGTCCTTCCTATACGGATTAATTGATGTGACTCACCGGTAGGCGGGACGGGAGGGGGTCGATCAGTAGAGCGGCGTGGCGGGGGGCCTTCATGAACGACCTCCTCGACATCTGGTACCTGTCGTGGAGGATGTTGCTCAGAAATCGGGGTCGCCAGGGGCTCCTCATCATCATCCTCCTTCTCCACATCGACGGCAGGCCTCGTGCCGATGTTCATTCCAGGCAAAGGCACGGGAGGAGCATGACGAGGAGAGGTCGGTTCGGGCTCGGCAAGTCGCTTTTCAGATTCGCCAGGAGTCTTAGGTTTGCGGCCTCCTGTAGGAGGAGCCATGCCCGGCAGGCCACCAGGAGGCGCGAAGAGTCCCATCATACCCATACCACCACTCATCTTCGCCATTCGGGCACGAAGTTCCATTCTGCGCTTGGTTTCAGGGTCCATTTCCTCTTCTTCCTCTTCCTCTTCCTCCTCCTCCTCTTCAACGTCTGCCTCCTCGCCCTTTTGCTCAATAGTGTGAGTGGATTGTTTACGAGGACGCTCCTCCTCTTCATCCTTGCTCGTGGATGTCTCTCCAGCATCCTCAGAGTCGGCAGCAGCAGAGTAGTCAGCATCATTTGACTCGCTTGCTACTTCCTCTGAGGGAGAGAAGGGAGTCGGCTGTGCCTGAGGTGCCTTGGCACGCAATGTATCAACACTAGCGTCCCGGGTTGTTCCCACGGCCTCAACAGGAGAGGTCTCGAGCTCCTCCTCGGCTTCGACAGACTCCGCGGGTTGCTCAACCGGTTTCTTAGGAGGCTTAGGCTTCTCCTTCTTTTGCGCAGCCTCTGCATGGCGCTGGGCCTGCTCCAATTGCTGCTTTTGCAAGGCCGCAATGCGGTCCTTCAGGCTAGTCGGCTTCGGCTGATCCTCGGCGCCCTCTTCGGATTCTTGCGCAGGCACCGGAGCAGGCGGGGGCGGACGGGTCTCCGGGACTAGTGGCTCACGAGCAAGTTGCTCCTTCACATCGGGATCCTCCTCTCTCTTGTAGACTTTGGGAACAGGCTCTCTTGGTGGGGCCACGAAGGAATCCTTGCTGGGAGGAGGGGCAACGAATTGTTTCTTGACAAACGAGGTCGACTGCCGTGGACCACCGGGCTTGAAAGGGGCAAGTGGCGCCGCAGCTGACTGGTTGAAGGCGGCGATACGATCCTTGAAAGACGAACCCGAGGGCTTGTCTGCAACGGTCGGAGGCGGGGGCTTTGATGACTTGGCCACGGGTGGAGGAGCGGTGGCCGCGGCAGGAGCAGGAGCCGGTTTAGCCGTTTGAGGTGGCAGTTTAGGCGACGTTGGGGTTTCGGCCACAGGACTCGAGATCGCTGGCGGGGACTGAGGGGGAGGTGGCTGCTTGGAAACTGGTTCCTGTTCTTCCACGGCGGGTTGCTCCGCAACCTCGGGCTCCGCCTGCGGCTTGCTATCGGTCACAGCAACAGGGGATTCCACGGGGGCAGGCTCGGCCTCTTTCTTTGGTCTGCTTGGGCGTGTCGGTCGGGGAGGCGCAGGGGGCTCATATCGCTCGACGAAGTTTTTGGGGAAGATACCCTCTTGTTTAGTTCCAGAGCCGTCTGTGTATGCACCGTAGTACCAATCGTCATCCTCGACAGCGGTGACGGTTACGATTTGGCCGATTGGGAAGCTGAGGTCGTCATCGTGGCCCGACGCATACTCGAAGACCGCTCGGACCGTAAAGGGCGGATTGGACATTTGGCCAGTCGACACCTGGGTTCGGAGGGGACGGGGTAGAAAGGACGCTAAACGACAAGTGTGGGAGGTGCGATCAGGGCGAGGAACTGTACAGGGTCAAACACTAGCCGAGATACCTCCAGCATGCAGCGGTATATGGGGTTGGTGCAAAACTGAATTCCCTTTTGGAGGTGGTCGGCAGTCCGGGTTAGTCTGGGATGACGAAAGTGTCGGAGAGTCGGGTGGTGCCTAGGGGAAATGAGGGGGAGGGCAAGAGGGGCTGGAATGGAACTCACAGAGTCCAGGTAAACTGGGAGCGGGCCTCGCTGAGGAGCTTGGAATTGAGGAATCGATGCAAGAGGGAAACCAGCCGTCGCAAGAAACACCGGATGGAGAGGGAAAGGAGGGCTGCGGTGGGAAGGATGAAGTAGTGAGGTGGTCGTCACTTGGCGGGATGAGGGAGACAGAGAGGCTCCACTGACGATCGGCGGCTAATGAGAGAACCAGGGTACTGAGCAGTACAACATGGGGCACACTGATATCAGACAGCTTAAGGTCAGGCTGGACAGATGGTGAAACCAGATGTGTTTGATAATTCTGATTTCATACGAGAAGTAGTATATACTTTGGTGCCTTGGCAGGGCTCTTAGGGGAACGAAGCTTCAAAGGTTTCCAACGCCCGACGCCTCAATCCTAACCGAGGGAATAATTACAGTAGTATTCACGTATCCTCGATGTCTTTGACCAGGTTACAGGAACTGGTATTTTTGTATTGATAATATGAAGCAAATTAGAGACACGCTCATTAGTAGGCTTGCGAGCTATCAGCTATGATCTTCGTATGACGAAGTATGGAGTAACATATTTTTTTTCACAAAACCATACATAGAGTACTCTGTAGCATTTTGTATACAGTTCTCCTTGATCGACCGAGTTACTATTTCTTAATTCCGGCGACTAACTAACCACTACCTACCCAAAATACGAAACCGGTGCCCAAGGAAATACGTCAGAAGCTTGAAGAACAAGAGTGTCGGCATTCTTATTGGCGACATTTCTCTCCCCGCGATTTTGCCTCTTCCGCCGACCGAACCTCCAGAAAATTCGACCTCCCTCACGCATATCCCCGCCTCAAATCACACCCAAGATCCCAGCCCCGAGACTGTCCATACCAAACCTACAGCATGGATACACAACAAAGTCCCTCCCGATCCTCCCTGAAAACCTCTCTCCCTTCCGCCTACGCCGCCGTCAACGCAGAGCAACTGATCGGTTCATCCCTCCAACCGTCCCATGACGAGCAAGAAAAGTACCTATCAGGCCGGCCTCGCGCAACTCCACAACACCTGGGAGTTGCCCTCCAACATGCGCACCAGATCCAGGCCCAGAAAGATGCCGAAACCATGATCCTAGACCGCATTATCGATCTACTCTCGCTACCTTCCTCTCCATCCGCCGACCCAGCCGCGCCTTCAGCTGCGGATGCGCACGCCTTTAAATCCGCCCTCCATATCTTCCGAACCGGCGACTACGATAGTCTCATCATGGAACGCAATAACGAGGGAAATTGCGGCTACGGCCTCTGCCCGCGCGAGTATCGCAATCAAAGAGGCCGGAATCAAACCTTTCAATTCAAATGGGGGGCTAAAGGCAGTGGACCCGGTGGTCGAGGGCGCAGCATGGATATCGTGCCTCGCGACAAGTTGGAGAAGTGGTGCTCTGACGAGTGTGCAGAGAGAGCTCTTTTTATTCGCGTGCAGCTCACTGAACAACCCGTGTGGGAGAGGCGAGCCGCTGATGAGGGCCGCAGCACGAGTATTGAATTACTGGAAGAAGCGCGTGCCAAACGGCCAAAGCGGAGGACTCAAGGCTCGACATCGGCCGCGGCTGTTGCGGCGGACCTGCAGAAAATGAATCTCCAAGATCCGGAGCGCGCGCATGAACTTGCAATGGAGCGTGGGGATACTAGTTTGCCATTCCGCGGAGGCCGCGTGGATGTTCAAATCAAGGAAAAGGCACAAAGCAGTACACCGTCTGCAAGTGCTCCGCAGTGGCGGCCAGAGGATGCCAAGGGTGGCTCGATCGAGGGTTATGTTCCCCAGGATCGACGAGACAACGACGCAATGGACCTCGACCAGGGCGATTTGCTTGACCAAATCTAGAGTGGATGGCACAGAGGCCATGGCATGTTTTGTGGCGTTTCTACTTCTACTAGTTCTATACCCTGTATGCATATGATATAAAACCATACGCAGTTTGAATAAAAAGGAAAATTCTACGCAATAGCCAGATGAATATTGATCTCCGACAGCAAGACGAGAAGGGCAAGTCATTGCGTAGTCGTGACCACTGGTCTTTGAGACCATCGAACACAAAAATGTTCAACGGCTCCTACGTAGTATCACCCTGGAGGAACAAATGTTCCACCCAAGAGCAAGTACGCGAGGGACAGGGACAAGTAATTGGCAATCAAGCGTCATCTCCGTCAGGAGAATCGGCGACACCTTTGTCAACGGGAATCATGATTTTTATTCCTCATCCATAGAAAGCCACCATTCTAGCTAAAGCCGTAATAGCCAGGGTCGGGGACACGCCAGGAGTCGGCCGAAGACAAAAAGACTTTTGTTTTTCGGGGTGCTTATCCAGCATGCTGGGTTTAGCGGGGACCGAAGCGGCGGGGGCGCTCGGCCTGCTGCTGCTGGGAAACGGCGACGACGTTGACCTTGAGGTTGTCGAACTGTGAAAATGAAAATGTTAGGAGACCGATATGGAGGGGTGAATATATCGCTGGTAGGCCAGAGTCAACTTACGCCGAGGTTCTTGAGCAGGTCCTTGGTGTCGGCATCAACGTCGAGCTGGCCGGACTCGGTCTGGGAAACATCCAGAGCGGAGACCTCAGGGACGTACTGGTCCTTGCGCTCACGCTCCTCCTCCTGAAGCTTGAAGGAGATACCGCGGACGGGGCCACGCTGAATGCGCTTCATCAGGTGGGTGGTGTAACCAGCGATCTGTGTAAGAATTCCAGTCAATTTCTGCAATCGCAAGTTGTGTTTCGTTCAATATCGCTCGGTCGCGGTTGCATGTCGTACCTTGTTGCGGAGACGCTTGGAGGCAATGATGGCGATCTCATCGCAGATGCGCTTGTTGGTCTCGAAGTCGAGGGTGAGCTTGGGGTAGTAACGCTCAATGATGACCTTGGCGGACCGCTTAACGGTCTTAGTACGGACGCGACCCATTTTGGCGAATGTTGGCTGGACGGATGTTCAGTGACAAGGAATCAAAGTGAAGCCCGAACTTGGATAACCTTGAGAGGCGCTTCGCTAATTCCTGTGCGGGTCCTTGCCCTAATCCAGCCCTAATCAGTCACGTGAGCAGATAGATAAAATCCTGCCTTATGTAATAGAATACTGCCGGGCGGTGAAATGAACTATGCCCAATAGTGTATGTATCATTCTGTTTAACAACAATCGATGATTATTTATTACTGCTTAGATGAATGTTAGATCGAGCTAGGCGGTGTTCGTAATGAAGAGAATGAGAGTGAATGCATTTGCTTATATCACAGGTTTCAGAAGGGTAATAAAAGTAGCTTTACAAAAGCCTCCCCGGTCTAATCGTACAACTCTTTGAAATGTTTCGCTCGCCAAATCTTAGTCTAACACTCAAGAGCTCTGCTCCTTGCTCCTCGCACCTGCCTTGAGATCATTCATGAGAAGGCGAGCAATATCCTCGGTACCCTTCATGGGCTGTCTGCCGGCCTGCGGCCGCTGCTGGTAACGGGGTCGGTCAAGTCGAGGAACCATGTTAGCGTGGCGGTGCGCAGCATCAGTGATGCTGGCAGGGCCTGGCTTCTTGTAGTCTTCAATACCGTAGGGAGCTTTGGAGGATGCACCCGCGCGGTAGGAGGACAGCCCAATTCTGCCCTCGGAGTCGACAGCGGCGCGGATCGGAGTAACCCAGTACTTGGCACCTCCAGGGATGGTAGCATCGAAGAAGGTCAGACCAGGTGGAGAACCTTGGTCCATGAAGGTCATGGCGTTCAGGTCTTCCACGGCAATACCACCAATACCCGCAATAGCCCGCGACATACGTCCACGGAATCTACCCTTGGGACGCAGAATACGGGCCTCCACAGGTCGTTGGTAAGCCTGGGGACCGTATTGCGGGTGGTTATATGTCAAAGCGTGAGAGCGAGTGTATGATAGACCGGCAGACGGGTGTGTCTTAGGAGGGCCAGTCACAGCATATTCAGGCGCGGAAAGCTTGGTTCCGGGAGACTGGTAGTACTTCCGTCCAATGCGCTCGCTCGGTACGGCAGGGGATGATGGAAGATCCAGCAACTCAAAGACGACCGGGCCCAGGGCAAATGGATCGGTACGCAGGGTCTTGATGTACGTCTGGAACTCCTCATCGGTCACCTTGGGCGGCTGGAGGGTTTCCAAGTCCGCTCCATTGTCCTGTGCCTGCTTCCGGGCCTCCGCGGTACGCTTAGCCACGAAGCGCTCACGCAGCTTCTGGAGCAACTCGGGCTTCTTGCGGGTGATCTGGCTCAAGTACGCAGCGAACTCGGCCTGGGTCATGCCAGCAAGCCACGGGCCAGAGTGTCGGTATTGCTTGGCTCCGGGCTCTGCGAGACCCTTGCTGGTCTCGGTGTTATCGACATGCGTCTCGAACGGGCTCTGGTGTCTGGGGACAATGCTTGTCGCGTAATTGACCTTGGCAGGCAAGGACATGGGCATGTGCAGCTCCTGGAACTTCTCGAGGGTCATCGTGTGATCGGCGGCGGACTCGAAGTCGGTGACATGTTCGTAGGTATCGAGGGCATGAAGGCGAACAATGGGTCTCGATGATTTCTCTGATGTCGACTTAGCGGGGAGAGCTCGCTTCAGACCCCAATCGCCTCGGGCAAGCGACTTTTGCGGCGTAACGATCGAAGCCCGGATAGGGTGAGGGAGTGTTGCGGTTTCCGACTCAAAAACAGCCTTGGACGATGGGGGATCGTGAGGAGGCTGCAGAGCTTGAGGAAGTGCAAATAGCCGTGACTTCCGCAAAAGATTCGCCGTTGGCGATAGCCTGGCGGTCGCCATGTTGTTCAATGCCTGGTTGAATGGAGCTGGTTGGGATCGCGCGAGAAAAGTTGACCGGAGCCACGGGCCAAGTCGATACGGTGGCCTACAAAAGCCGAAAACGCAACTCCGCCGATAGTGTGGAGACGGACCAGACAGCATCCACTATTTACCATACATCGCATAATTACTTTCTTTGAACATAACTCCGAAAAATAAGCACTATCTCTATATCATTGATGTCATATAGATATAACCTTTGAAACTGACCGCGCCATGATACTAAGCGCCGACCTCCTGCAGAGAGCTGATTGTATCTGCCACAGTCTCCGTGAAGGACCGATACTTGATTCCCAGGATCTCCTTTGACCTGCTATTATCGATCTCATAGATATCCGATGGGAAATCACTCTGGGTGTCCTTGGCGGGGAGCTTAGATTCCAATTCCGAGTGGGACTTGCGCACCGCATCCACAATCTCCTTATTGGAAAAGAAACCAGCAGTGACAAAGAATCTCTTACCACCAGCCTCAGGGACCTCGATGGCTCGAACGTGTGCAAGTGCCACATCACGAACATCAACGTAGAGGAACGTGCCCGTGGGAGGAATCTGCTCTTTGAAATGGCCCTGAATGATGTTTCGCATCCGCTGGTTGGATGTGTTGATGGCTTCGAGCGAATTCAGATAGTGGACAATAGGACCAAACACAAGTGGGGGGTTGATAGTGGCGATGTCAAAGTTAGGCTTCTCCTTCTCAACAAAGTCCCAGGCGGCCTTTTCGGCGAAGGTCTGTAATAAGACGCTTGATTAGCCCAGCCCGCGGTTCTTTCGTGTGAGAGGCACTTACCTTGCTAGCTCGGTAGACGTTGGCGTGATCCAAAGCCTCTTCCCAGGTAACTGGGTTCCATTCCTTCTCGCTGTAAACCTTCGGGTGCTGCTTGGGGTTCACGATGGCAGCAAATGACGAGGTGATAACAACACGCTTCACGGTAGGAGCATAGGCCTTGATAGCCTTCAGAATGCCAGTAGTTCCCTTGATCGCGGGGTCCAAGAAATCTTTCACAGGGTCCTGAACGTTGAAGTGGAAAGGTGATGCGGTGTGAAGGACATAGTCGAATGGAGGGTTAGACTTGACAGCCTGTTTCGGCGGCTTAGTAGATGAAGAGATCTTATGAATATGTATATCACCCTCTTACCTCGTCGAACGCGCCATCTTGAGCAACATCCTTGACAATCACGTAGGAAAGCTTCTCCTTTGGCACATCTGGGTGGTTCTCAAGGATTCGTTTACCCTTGTCGTCGGAGCGCACAGTAAATACAGTATCAAAACTAGATTGAATGAATCAGAATAGTCATGAAATAATCGTTTGTGTCCGATTCTATGTACCCATGCTGCAGCAGAATGTCAACAATGTGAGCGGCGATAAAGCCGCTACCGCCTATTGGAATCGGTTAGATCTATGACGTGGAGTGAGTGGAGGAGTTCACCGCGAGGGAGCGTACCAGTCAAGAGAACTTTCACCATTGTTGCTGGATTGGAATCAGAGTCTAAGAATAATCGCTTTGTTCGAGTATCTAAATTGAGAGGGAGAAGAAAGGTGCGTTAGACAGTTGAGGAACTCTCCGGCTTTTATGGTTCCCCCAGAGGCCATACCCCTCGATCCCGTCATTGCTCTCCACTATGGGCCCCCACGCAGGAGATAGAGGGCAAGAGTTCACCACGACTGCTTACAAATAAGCCTGAAGAGTCTGCATTACAAGGCAAAAATAGGGTTTAGTTTCAGGATTTAATGATTCGATAAAGCCGCGTAACCCTGCCTCTCAGTGTGGACTTCGCTCCGGCGATGTAGTCGGTTATATTTCCGCTGTTGACTTCGGAAACGCAGAGCGACGCTTCCGTAGGTTATGCAACGAGTTAACCTAACCTCAACCCACATAGTGCAGGCTTTACTAGTAGTTCCAAATTCGAATGACCCCTTTGTGAGTATTAATTGTATGAATGATTGGGCAGTGGTGTAACACAAGCCTTTTTGTCTGTTGGCTCTGATTTGTACAGAACTTTTGTAGTACTGGACATGGATGCCTCGATCGATTGGAAGCAGGTCCCACACGCTGACTAACTCCCGCAGGGCGGTCAAGATTCTGCCAAAAGAGGGTATATAGTTACAATTTGGGTCCTTCCTGATGTCCTTCGGGACATTTGGTCAAATGAAAATATACAGAGAAGATTAGCATGGCCCCTGCACTAAGGATGACACGCTCAATCAAAGAGAAGCTACCAGTTTTTTTTTCGTTCCCTGCCCTTCGTTGAGGTAGGAGCACATCGTGAAGTTTTGCCTACCGGGGTTCGAATCATGGCGGAGGCAAGATTTACGTTCTTCTTTTTATTTATCAATCTACCACTGCTCCACGCCTAGCTCTTCCAGGTTCGACGAAATAGCTAAGGTGTATGCACTAAGACTACACCTTGTGCCGATACACGGTATCTTGAGCGGGGAGACCCCATTGGCTCTACGGTAATCTAAGAAGATCTCAAAGTGCAGACTTGGGCGCATCCCTTACATTCACCTTTGCTGTACGACCTAACACCTGCCAGCTGATGGCCAAGAGTCTGGCCTGAAATCCACAGCTTCTAGGCGTCCAACACTGAGATTACTCTTTAGTTTGCATGATACCTTGTGGTCCTGATAGAGGATGATCGGGGGCTGAATGTCCTTCGACACATTGCCGCTATAGTAGTGTGCTAGTGTACTAGAAATAGCAAGCAAGAGAGTCTAGAATGAGCTGGAGTTTCCTGTAAAGGTCTGTGCTATGTTACACGGAAGGAAATGTTGATCCTGTAGTTCTTGTATGCGGCTAATATGGTAGCTTGACCTAATATCCGAGGTAATTGTACACTTCTCATAGTTGCGACACTTTTGTTCTTTTTTGTTACTGGAGCAATTCGCTGCATAGCTGAGACAGTATTGTTGAAGCAGTCATTAAGAGAACTAGATGTGAGAGGAAAGTGAATCGGGAGCCAACAGTAGTGGATGACACCAGTTGACGAAGTTGAGCAAGCCGCGCCCAGGCAGGACCCGCGCTTGCGCCCGCCCCGTGGTCCCGTGGTCTGTGCACCCCGGCTTCGACCTGAGGCTCACACCTGACCCTCCTCCACTTCTCCCTCCCATGCACCCTGCCACCTCTGCTTTACATCTACGTTTTAGAGGCTGGCTTCCAATGTCCACTCTGCGGGCTCGCTCGCAAACATGGCGCAAGCGAGTCCTATCACTGACGTGACCCAGCGGTTATTTGCGGATCTGAAGTCGAAGAACGATGATATCAAGGCCCGAGCTGCTTTCGAGCTCCACGACAATGTGGTTGCCGTCTCTCGAGGTGAATCGCAATTTCGATGGACTCTGTGAGCTCATAGGCTCTGGCTAACATCTTTGTCTCTCGCCTCCTACAGATTGGCCCTCCGAGAAATTCAACGAGTTTTACAACGCCGTCAGCCAGCGGATTGCGCAGCTGGTGGTAACTGGCAGCGACGCCAATGAACGAGTGGGCGGTCTCCTCGCGCTCGACCGACTGATCGATTTTGATGGGGTGGATGCTGCTCAGAAGACCACTCGATTTGCCAGCTATCTACGAAGCGCCCTTCGAAGCAACGATAATGCGGTGTTGGTGTGCGCAGCTCGATCACTTGGACGGCTGGCCAAACCTGGTGGGGCACTCACGGCCGAGTTGGTTGAAAGCGAGATCCAATCCGCCCTGGAGTGGCTTCAGTCAGAGCGACAGGAAAGTCGACGATTTGCAGCCGTCCTGGTAATTCGGGAGCTAGCCAAGGGCTCCCCCACACTACTCTATGGGTTCGTGCCTCAGATTTTCGAACTGGTCTGGGTCGCACTTCGAGATCCGAAAGTGCTCATTCGAGAGACGGCTGCACAGGCCGTGGGAGAGTGCTTCGAGATCATCGTGGCCCGAGATTCATCTGTCCGCCAATCATGGTTCGCCAGAATATATGAAGAAGCCTTACTGGGGCTGAAGTCCCACAATATGGATTGGATTCACGGATCCCTCCTCATTCTGAAGGAGCTGTTCCTCAAAGGTACAATGTTCATGAAGGAGCATTATCGAAATGCCTGTGAAATCGTATTACGTCTTAAGGATCACCGAGATTCCAAGATCCGCAACCAAGTCGTCCTCACAATCCCCATCCTTGCTTCCTACGCCCCTGCCGACTTCATCGAATCCTATCTACACAAATCCATGGTTTATCTTCAAGCCCAACTCAAGAGAGAGAAAGAAAGGAACGCGGCGTTCGTTGCTATTGGCAAAATTGCCAATGCAGTGGGACCTGCCATTAGCGGATACCTCGATGGAATCATCATATACATCCGCGAGGGACTTGCAATGAAGGCGTGAGTGACGAGTCTTCCTGATATTAATTTCCATAAAAGGACATTCCAGCTAACTTGCAACAGGAGAAACCGTGCGGGAGTTGATGAAGCTCCCATGTTCGAGTGTATTAGTATGCTTTCGCTGGCAGTCGGACAAACCCTCAACAGCCACATGGAGCAGTTGCTTGACGCCATTTTTGCATGCGGTCTTAGCAAATCACTGACGCAAGCCCTGGTCGATATGGCCCATTACATCCCTCCCATCAAGCCCATTATCCAGGACAAACTTCTTGACATGTTGAGTATTATACTCTGCGGCACATCGTTCCGACCACTTGGCTGCCCTGAAAACCGACTCCCTCCTATGCCGGCATTTGCTAGGGATTTTGGCCCCCAAGAAAGCTACTCCGATGCCGAAATTGCGCTCGCTCTTCACACACTTGGCAGCTTCGACTTCTCTGGTCACATCTTGAACGAATTTGTTCGTGACGTTGCGATCAACTATGTGGAGAATGATAATCCCGATATCCGAAAAGCATCGGCCCTCACATGCTGTCAGCTGTTCGTGCATGACCCGATTATCAACCAGACTAGTGGTCACTCAATTCAAGTTGTCAGTGAAGTCATTGACAAATTGTTGACGGTTGGTATCGGTGACCCGGACCCTGAGATCCGACGCACGGTTCTCTGGTCTCTAGATCGGAAGTTTGATCGTCACTTGGCCCGCCCCGAAAACATTCGTTGCTTGTTCCTAGCGGTTAATGATGAGGTCTTTGAAGTCAAGGAAGCTGCTATCTGCATCATCGGTCGCCTGTCTAGCGTGAACCCAGCTTATGTCTTTCCCCCACTGCGGAAGCTACTTGTCAACCTTCTTACTGGACTGGGATTTGCGAACACTGCCCGCCAAAAGGAAGAGACTGCTCAGCTCATCAGCTTGTTTGTCTCCAATGCAACCAAGCTGATCCGATCGTACGTCGATCCCATGGTTACAGCACTGCTGCCCAAAACAACCGATGGCAATCCTGGCGTCGCCGCCACGACGCTCAAGGCTGTGGGAGAGCTTGCCAACGTGGGTGGTGGCGAGATGAGACGCTACCTACCACAGATCATGCCCATCATTTTGGAGTCGCTTCAGGATCTTTCCTCCCATACCAAGCGCGAGGCAGCCCTACGGACCCTTGGGCAATTGGCCGGAAACGCTGGCTATGTGATTGATCCGTATCTTGAGTACCCTCATTTGCTTGACGTCTTGATCAACATCATCAAGACAGAGCAAACAGGTTCTTTGCGGAAAGAGACCATCAAGCTCGTGGGTGTGCTTGGTGCTTTGGATCCTTACAAGTACCAGCAGATCAGTGATGTGGAGCCCGATGTTCACCATATCAATGAGGTTCAAAATGCCTCGGATGTTGCCTTGATCATGCAGGGTCTTACTCCATCTAACGAGGAATACTACCCCACGGTGGTCATCCATACATTGCTTCAGAATATCCTGAAAGAAAATTCGTTGGTTCAATACCATTCGGCAGTCATTGATGCGATCGTTACCATTTTCAAGACACTGGGCTTGAAGTGTGTTCCATTCCTGGGACAGATTGTTCCCGCATTCATTTCGGTCATCAGGAGCTCCCCTGCTAGCCGACTCGAATCTTATTTCAACCAGATGGCTATTTTGGTTAACATTGTGCGTCAGCACATTCGTGCATTCTTGCCGGAGATCATTGACGTGATCCGTGAATTCTGGGATGCGTCATACCAGGTACAGGGTACGATCTTGGCCTTGATCGAGGCTATTTCAAGGTCCTTGGAGGGAGAGTTCCGGAAGTACCTAGCTCGCCTGATCCCCCTCATGCTAGACACGCTTGAGAAGGACACCACACCACGCCGTCAGCCGTCGGAGAAAATTCTTCATGCCTTGCTAATATTCGGCAGTAGTGGGGAAGAGTACATGCATCTCATCATTCCTGCTATCGTACGTCTCTTTGAACGACCGCAGAATCCGCAGAGCATTCGTAAGTCTGCCATTGACAGCTTGACGAAACTGTCGCGCCAAGTCAATGTCTCCGACTTCGCTTCCCTCATGGTCCATTCTTTGTCGCGAGTCGTGGCCACTGGCGACCGCGTCTTGCGTCAAACTGCTATGGACTGCATCTGTGCCCTCATCTTCCAGCTTGGCCAGGACTTTACACACTACATCCATCTCTTGAGCAAGGTTCTCAAGCAGCACCAGATCACTCACGTCAATTATCAGATCTTGGTGACAAAGCTTCAGAAGGGCGATCCACTTCCGCAGGACCTCAACCCCGAGGAGAACTATTCATTCCCCTCCGATGATACGAATTTCGCGGAGATTGGACAGAAGAAGATCGTTGTTAACCAGCAACATCTCAAGAATGCCTGGGATGCTTCGCAAAAGTCCACCCGTGAAGATTGGCAAGAATGGATTCGACGCTTCAGTGTTGAACTCCTGAAAGAATCGCCCTCGCCTGCATTGCGAGCATGCGCCAGCTTGGCAGGTATTTACCAGCCGCTGGCCAGAGATCTTTTCAACGCTGCGTTCGTGTCTTGCTGGACTGAGCTGTACGACCAGTATCAAGAAGAACTGGTCCGCTCCATTGAGAAGGCCCTTACGTCGCCGAACATCTCGCCGGAAATATTGCAGATTCTCCTCAACCTTGCGGAATTCATGGAACATGATGACAAAGCTCTCCCCATCGATATCAGAACTCTGGGCAAGTATGCCGCTAAGTGCCATGCTTTCGCCAAGGCCCTGCATTACAAGGAACTCGAGTTTGAGCAAGATCAAAACTCCGGCGCTGTCGAAGCTCTGATAACCATCAACAATCAGTTGCAGCAATCCGACGCAGCAATTGGTATTTTGCGAAAGGCACAGGCATACCGTGATGTCGAGCTAAAGGAAACATGGTTCGAGAAGCTGCAGCGCTGGGATGAAGCTCTGGCTGCCTACAAACGACGCGAGAAGACTGATCCGGATTCCTTCGGCATTACCATGGGCAAGATGCGCTGTCTGCACGCTCTCGGTGAATGGAAGGTTCTGTCCGATCTTGCGCAAGAGAAGTGGAACCAGGCATCGTTGGAGCACCGCAGAGCCATCGCTCCACTTGCTGCAGCCGCAGCATGGGGTCGTGGCCAGTGGGAGCTGATGGATTCGTACCTGGGTGTCATGAAAGAACAGTCCCCCGACCGATCGTTCTTCGGCGCCATCCTTGCCATCCATCGCAACCAGTTCGATGAGGCGAACATGTACATCGAGAAAGCGCGGAATGGCCTTGATACCGAACTTTCGGCCTTGCTTGGAGAGTCATACAACCGGGCATACAACGTGGTTGTCCGCGTTCAGATGCTTGCTGAACTGGAGGAGATCATCACCTATAAACAACACGTTGGTGACCCCGAGAAGCAAGAAGCCATGCGTCAAACTTGGAACCAGCGCTTGCGAGGATGTCAGCAAAACGTAGAAGTGTGGCAGCGTATGCTCAAGGTCAGGGCTCTGGTTACTGCGCCTCGCGAGAATCTGGACATGTCCATCAAGTTCGCCAATCTCTGCCGCAAGTCCAACCGCATGGGCCTTGCCGAACGGTCCCTCGCATCTCTGGAGACAGTCATCCGTGATGCCAATGGCACGCGCACCATTGTACCTCCTGAGGTGATCTATGCTCGATTGAAGTTCCGTTGGGCCAATGGAAACCAGCATGAAGCCTTTGATGAGTTGAGACGATTCAACATGGAACTCAGCGAGGACCTTTCCAAGTTCAATACCCTCCTCGCCTCGCAAAACGAGAATCATGGCATGAATGGTGTCAACGGCATGGCAGACCCCAACCACCCGGATGCCGTCAGCCTGCGCGAGCGGGTCGGAGATGCCGCAAAATCCAGAAAACTTCTCTCCAAGAGCTACCTCAGACAGGGAGAATGGCAAAGAACTCTCCAAAAGGCGGAATGGAAACTTGACAATGCTCAAGATGTCCTTGGCGCCTACTCAGCGGCCACACAGTACAACCGCGATTCCTACAAGGCTTGGCACGCTTGGGCTCTTGCAAACTTTGAAGCTGTGCAGACCATCGAAAGCGATATCCAAAAAGCCAAAGCAGCCAAGGATGAAGAGAAGAAGTCGTATTTGCCGCCTCCCAAGTATGTACATGACTATGCCATCCCTGCCATTCGTGGTTTCTTGCGGTCAATCGCTTTGTCTTCAGCATCCTCCTTACAGGACACACTGCGATTGTTGACCCTGTGGTTCGCACACGGTGGCGACCATGAAGTCAACACCGTTGTCACCGAAGGCTTCACCACAGTCAACATTGACACTTGGCTTTCTGTCACACCGCAACTTATCGCTCGGATCAACCAGCCCAACATCAGAGTCCGTGGTGCAGTTCACAGACTCCTCGCTGAGGTTGGCAAGACACATCCTCAGGCTCTGGTGTATCCTTTGACAGTTGCCATGAAATCCAATGTTGCCCGACGCTCACAGTCTGCGAGCAATATCATGGAAAGTATGCGCCAGCACAGCGCCAAACTTGTCGAACAAGCCGATCTCGTTAGTCATGAATTGATCCGAGTCGCTGTGTTGTGGCATGAGCTGTGGCACGAAGGTCTGGAGGAGGCGTCGCGTCTCTACTTCGGTGATCATAATGTCGAGGGCATGTTTGCAACACTTGCACCTCTTCATGACATGCTCGACAAGGGTGCCGAGACTCTTCGCGAAGTTTCATTTGCCCAAGCCTTCGGACGCGATCTAGCGGAAGCTAAACATTACTGCATGCTCTACCGACAGACAGAGGAAATTGGCGATCTGAACCAAGCTTGGGACCTTTACTACACTGTGTTCCGCAAGATTAGCAGACAGCTCCCGCAATTGTCGATCCTTGACCTAAAATACGTCTCTCCTCGCCTGAAGGATTGCAACGGTCTGGACCTCGCTGTGCCTGGAACGTACCAGAGCGGTCGACCGATTATTTGCATCGTCAGCTTTGATCCGATCTTACATGTCTTGCAGACGAAGAAGCGACCAAGACGTATGACTCTCACAGGCAGCAATGGTCTCTCCTACATGTATGCACTCAAGGGCCACGAAGATATTCGACAAGACGAGAGAGTCATGCAGCTCTTCGGGCTGGTCAACACTCTTCTGGACAACGATAGCGAAAGCTTTAAACGCCATTTGTCCGTTCAGCGTTTCCCCGCTATCCCGTTGTCGCAGAACTCTGGCCTACTCGGATGGGTGTGCAATAGTGATACCCTGCATGCTCTCATCAAGGAGTATCGTGAAAGCCGCCGCATTCTCCTCAACATTGAGCATAGGATCATGCTTCAGATGGCTCCGGATTATGACAGCCTCACGCTCATGCAGAAGGTTGAGGTCTTCGGATACGCCATGGACAATACTACCGGCAAAGATCTCTATCGGGTCTTGTGGCTCAAGAGCAAGAGCTCCGAAGCCTGGCTTGAGCGACGCACCAATTACACCCGATCCCTGGGTGTTATGTCCATGGTTGGTTATATCCTTGGTCTGGGTGATCGTCATCCTTCCAACTTGTTGCTTGACCGCACGACTGGCCGTGTGGTTCATATCGATTTCGGTGATTGTTTCGAAGTGGCCATGCACCGCGAGAAATATCCCGAACGGGTTCCCTTCCGCCTGACTCGTATGTTGACATTCGCCATGGAAGTAAGCAACATTGAGGGAAGCTACCGCATTACGTGCGAGGCCGTTATGCGTGTTCTTAGGGAGAACAAGGATTCCCTCATGGCTGTTTTGGAAGCCGTAAGTCTTGCTCTTTTCTTAAATTATCTGTCCCTTCTTTCCCTGTTTTTTTTTGTCTCTTTACTGCCGAAAATCTACTGACTTGGCTATTCCAGTTTATCCACGACCCCTTGATCAATTGGCGCTTGGGTGCGCAAGAGTCCCCTGATCGATCGACTCTGACCGCCGAACGTCGCCAGTCACTCATCGAGGGACTCAATTTCGAGCATGGCATGCAACAAAACAGCGTGTCTCGCCCCCGCCGACCATCAATCATGGACGGTGGCATTCTCGATATCCAGGACGGCGGCACTGAAGCTCGCGAGGCACAGAACGCTCGCGCTCTCCAGGTCCTAGCCCGAGTCAAGGAGAAGCTAACTGGTGCTGATTTCAGACAGAAAGACGAACTGAATATCAGTGACCAGGTGGACAAGCTTCTCGCGCAGGCCACCAGTGTGGAGAACATCTGTCAGCACTGGATCGGTTGGTGCAGTTTCTGGTAAAGTGGCAGTTTGCATTTTTCGAGCCTGTGAACCGAACCATCCTTTTTTTCATTCAAGGTTCTCAGGTCTGGCTATGATGTGATACGACGAATTCCGTCTTTCTTGACACGTTCATACGAGGCATAATCTTTCTTTGCTATCTTTTTCTTTTCAGTGTATTTAGAGTACCCCCCTTGTTGTCACATTCTTCGTTTGCTTATTTGATTCCACGGAGTGTTTGCTGTTCAATATTGCTGTTTCCGTCAGACCGAGTCCGTCATCGAGGTTCATCGCATTCAATTCCCTGTCTAGATGTAAGACTTAAACTATCTTAACGATTGAAGACTTTGCAAGAATCTCAAGTAAGGATATTTCCATGTAAATTCGTTGATCTAATCTGGTCCTTGCAATGTGTTCAATTAGTTAAGGTTACGAGTCCCCCATGTGACTGGGGTAGAATCTGGGGAAAGACCACACTGCGAGATCTCGCATACTAGTTAAGCGGACTGTTAAATTCGGAGATAAGACCAGTATAGATCTGTTAGTTGATAAGATATAAAATCAAGACTCAGCTACTCTGAAACGACTGTACTGTCTCCTAAGCGATCTTGCGGGCACCAAGCTCGAGATTGACTTTGCCGAGGTCGGTCCGCCAGACGAGGAGAAGCTGCCCCGGAATTCACGTTACCCTGCAGCTCGGGCCTCGCCTTATGACCTCTTCCTCTCCAGACCTCCCCCCTCCTCATCCTACCACGTCTTTTGACAACTATGGGTGACTGAAGTTGGCGCAACTGGAATACCTCCAATATGTCAGCCCCAGATGCCACCCCGACTGCCCCGGCGCCGGATGCCCCCGATGCGCCCGATATCCACCCCGTGGTTCGCACTGCTCTGCGCATTAGTCTGAGTGCCAAAGAATACCGGGCGCTCTACAGCCTGGTGGGTAAACGGGCCCCAGGTGTCCAAAGGAAATTGATCTCGCCGTCGCAATATGATGCGATCGCCCACTCGAAGAACCGACGCAATGAGGCCGCCGTTCGCGCGTCGTTGCGGGTGTTTGTTGGCACTGGAGCTGCCCTGAAGCTGGTGGAAACGATTATCAGTCGGATACGAAAGACCACAGAGCAGTCAGTATACTTTCAACAGATGCATTTTTCGAAAATATTCTTCCTTGGCTCTCTTTTGCTAATATTTTTCGACGTCATTCAGGAAGAAAGTCCGCACCCCGCTACTCCGCTCTCCCAACTTCCGCCTTTCTCTGTCCCTGTCCCTCGTGCTTCTACTCCATCGTCTGCTTTACCGTTTTCTCGTTCGAATCCGGGCCAACTTGTGTACCGATGATGCGAAACCATTCCGTGAGCGAAACCCGCGTGTCGCGCGCGCGTTGACGTCGCGGTTTTCACCGGCCGTGGGCGCAAGTGTGGCAGGCTTCGCTTTGGGAATATGCCCTCAGGACCAGCTCCGGCTGACTGTGGCAATCTACACGGGAACAAGGAGTTTAGAATTCCTTTATAATGTCATGGATTCGAAGGGGTGGCTGGATAACCGCCCGTGGTGGTTCGGCAGCTGGCTGCTGATGCCAGTCTCGTGTGCACAGCTCTTCCATGCCTTTGTCTTTGATCGAGAAAACACACCAAAGGTATGTTTAGTATCGAGTGCTATTAGTTAACAAATGACTAACAGACACAAAATTATAGTGGTTTGGCAATGTCATTCTAAGGCTCTCGCCGAGCTACATTCCAGGCCGACCGGAGGCACTACCAGAGGGCGTTTCCTGGCCGGAGAAGGATCAGATCTTGGACTCGCTTGCTTCCATTGCGAGCCTGCGTTGGCCGTAAGTTGCGGTGGACTCCTGGTTGCTTAAAGCACATTGGCTTACTCGCTATAGGGCATTTATCTCTCCAACCCTTCACCCGTCTGACCCTAATACACTGCCATTATCGGTCAAGTCCATCTCCCCGATTACTGGGCCTGCTCACCCATCGATCGCTCATTTATCCTGCGCTTTGCTCCACCCAAGCGTCCCCAGCTGTAACACCGCATTCGTGCATCACATCCTCCTCTCGGTGCCCCCCTTGGCGCGGTTCCTCACCGCCGTCAGTCTCGCGCTGACCATTCCCAAGTTGAAGACTGTCCTGGCGCAGCCCATTACTTCGATCAATAGCTTGTCGAAGAGAATTATTACCATGACTGCTGTCCTCTCGGCGGCCGTGGGTTCTGCTTGGGGCAGCGTCTGCCTTTTGAACAATACCCTGCCCCGCTCGACACTCCCGACCAAGCGCTTCTTCCTTAGCGGTGCTCTGGGTGGTCTTCCATTTGCACTTTTGGCAAACAGCCGCAGCGTGTTTATGTATTTCTTCCGCGCTGCGGTAGATTCGGCTTGGAAGACTGGTGTCAAGCACGGACTGTGGAAGGGCGGCCGGGCTGTTGAGTTGTGGCTGTTTGTGCTGTCTTGGGCTCTCATGGGATCAATCCTCGAGGCTCACCCATCAGCTGTCCAGGGCAGGGGTCTACGAAAGGCACTGGCATGGTTGCGAGGAGACGGGTTTGTCGACCTTGAAGAGGTTGAGAAGCGCAAGGCACGACGGGCGTTGAAGAAGGCGGATGCAGAAGCCAAGGACGAATAAACGAGATTTTGGTATTGATTTTCGTGTGGTGTCTGGTTTATTTTTTCTCTTTGTTCTTGTTCATGTTTCACTGTGTTTCTATTTTTCGAGCTGAACATAAATCTCGGCGTTGCTCCGTCACGCTGCTGGAACTCACTTTCCGACTACTCCACGTTTCCAGGGAACCACTCGGACTTCATTCTCCGCATCCGATGATCATCGATATCAACCTCCGAGCTCCGAGCATTAATAGTCGGTGTAGACAGCTTTGTTCTTTATTTCAAACTCTTCCAATCGCTTTGACTTTTATCTTTGTGTCTTTCTCTTCACGACCGGAAACGACTTGCCATTTTCTTTCTCAATTACGTTTCTCCCTCTATCCCTATAGATCCTACACAATGTCCGCCCACAGAATGAAGATCGGCTGTGCTGGTCTGGGTCGTATGGGCAAACGCCATGCCCTGAACTTCCTCGAGCGTACGCCCCGAGCAGAATTGGTTGCTGCTAGCTCGCCTGATCCTGCCGAGCTCGAATGGGCCAAAACACACCTGGAACCCTTCGGCGTGCGGCTATATCAGAACTACGACGACATGCTGAAGCAGGAAGGCCTTGAAGCTGTGGTGGTTGCATCGGCGACTGCAGTGCATGCCGAGCAGGCAATTAAAGCGATCAATGCCGACAAGCATGTTCTTTGTGAGAAGCCGCTGTCGACTAGTGTTGAGGTGGTGAGTTAAGCACCCTTCCTTCATCCTTCATTCCCATAATTCTCTCGAGGCAATGCATGTTTAATGTTAACTGACACTACCTTGTGCCCTGGATATAGTCCCAATCCGTCGTGGACGCAGCTTCCAAAAAGCCCCATCTCAAAGTAATGTGCGGATTCTCACGCCGCTTCGACAAATCCTACCGCGACGCATACACCAAAATGCTCGACGGCGCAATTGGTTCTCCCTCCGTTCTGCGCAGCCAAACATGCGACAAACTCGATCCCTCCGGCTTTTTCGTCGCCTACGCCCAATTCTCCGGCGGTATCTTCGTAGACTGCTCCATCCACGACATCGACCTAGCCCTCTGGTTCTTCGGCGCCGGCAGCAAAGTCAAATCCGTCTCCGCGGTAGGAATCACCGCCGTCGAGCCAGATCTCCGAAAACACAATGACCGCGACAATGCAGTCGGTCTGGTCGAATTCTACGATGGTCGGATTGCTTACTTTTACGCATCGCGCATGATGGCCGCTGGCCAGGAAGATACGACTGAAATCATCGGGACAAAGGGTAAAGTCACGGTGAATACGCAGCCGGCGATGAATCATGTGCATGTGTTCGATGATAGTGGTGTGAGGAGGGAGATTCCGCAGACTTATTATGATCGGTTTGAGTATGCCTTTGTGACGGAGGCGAATGAGTTTACGGCTTCGGTTTTGGATAGGACGGCGTTGCCGTTGGATTTGGGGGCTGCTGTGCAGGCTGTGAGGATTGGGGCTGCGTTGCAGGAGGCGTTGGTTTCGGGGAAGAAGATCTTTTTTGATGAACAGGGGGAGCGGACGGAGGTTGCCAGGTTGTAAGCACAAGGGGATTTTGATGGATGTATCGGTTGAGACCTATAGATTGTGATTTAGTATGTGGTTTGGTAAATACAAATGAGGATTTTCATGCAATGATAATGATTTCCGAGCTTCTTCTGGATGAAGGCAGCGCCAAGGGTATATTTTTGGTGAACAAAATGATAGAACGAATAGTATACAGGGTATTGATACACAGTATGTCGAGCAGATCATCCATGATGGGCATTCGCCACCCAAAACTCATGAGTTTTAACAAACGATTCCCTCGACGAACCCCGTCGGTCACTCGGCGAAGACCGTTCCGGATCAACAGTAAGATCCAAATGATTCCCACTCTGAAGCGGCCCAATATGAGCCTCATCCCTCTGTACCTCCGAAACATTCACCTCCTGAATCGAAGACGGGGGCGTCCGAATCACCGCAAGCAGATTGTTCAGCACCGTGAACTCCAATAGCAGCTTGATACTATAAACAACCGGTTTATAAGTCGTCTGAACATCGAAGTGATTCGTATACTCAGTCGTGAGCAGCGAAGCATCCAACAACACCGCGATAACGTTCACAACAACAACATTCATAACCACCTTCCTACCCCGAGGACCCTTTAACGCCAAAACCGGTCGTAACGAGGTAGTCGTTTCCCAAACATAAAGCGCGCTGATAATAGTCTCTTGCACCGCAAAACCAGCCAATTGAACCCGCTCATAAATATTAAACGGCTCAACGAAACTAGTAACCCCATTATTCGCCCCGAGAAAAAGGATCGTCGTGGGGATATGCAAAGCGCAGAAATTAAACACGATCATATACAAAATCCACCGCGGATAATGTTCGTGTGTTGTCACGAGATGAAGTCGTGAATATAATACCACGGATTGACCGGTGACCATCGCGTACCAACCCAGACAGATCAGGAAGCACATGGGGAAGTTCGGGGCGAGCGCGAAGTAGCGGAGGAAAGAGGTTATAGCATGGAGGAGGATGCCAAGGGTGGCTATTACCATGCTCCAGAAGTAGAGGCCGGAATAGCGATGGAAGGTTGTTAGGATTGAGTAGGCGATTTCGATGACGTTCCAGCAGGCGAGGGTGAAGAAGCCGGCCATTAGCATGGCTAGGGCTCGGGATATGTCGACGGGACCGGTTTCGCCGGCCATTTTGGGTTCGTGGAGGGTGAAGGATTCGTGAAGAGAGAGTGTTGTGATGGGTTGAATCAAGTCAAATTGATTGCGAATTGAGTGAGTATGGTTGACTGCGCAAGCCGTCAACGCGCGAGGTGGCTCATTGCGGTTCAGGGAGCATCGAGACAGCTAATAGGTTTAGACTGGACTAGGAAAGTGACGAGTTTCCCATATAACCCAAATACTCACGCATGGGCACAGAGTGAAATGGAAAGCAAAGAAGGAAAAGGGAGACTTGAAGTGGAGGCGATCCTATTGTACTATTGTACTTTGACTAGTTTACGACTTTCATCTTGGCACAAATAGACTTTCCTCTCCCACTCCGGTCGGCGAAACCTCGCCTGATTAAAGTTCCTGCCACAAGTACTGCAAGGCGCGTTAGTTTGGGACTATTGGACTATTTTGGATCATCTCGTAATAAAGTTTCCCTACGCCCTGGGCCAGGCCACGCTCATCAGTCGAATAGTGACATCATCCACGGATTATCTGACGGCCCAACGGTGCGGTACCCCAAAGAAACGCAGAAAAGGAGAATATTAAACTTTGACTTGAGAGATATGAGTAATTCACGAAAACGGGTTTATGGTTTAGTGTCCCCCCTTTTTCGAGACTCGTGCCATGGGTTGCCCTGAGCGTTTAATGGTTCGGAAGGTTAGATGAGTATGACGTGGAAAGATGAGGAGAGGAGATGCGCTGTGGAGTACATCAGTAATTACTGGCAGGGCCTCGTTTGGCCAGATTCTTGTAAACAAGGAGATAATTTATGATGAAATAGAGATCAACTTGTGCATCCTAGTTGAGTAATCCTATCTGATCATTATCTCAACAGCCTCGAACGGAGAAACTAGTGTTCCCATACTGGATTCTCGGGTTCCAGTAGGGCATTGCTTGCTTAATTGACTCGATATTACACAATCTCAAGGGGGGAGTTTAGGGTGGTGATCATGTTAAAATGTAAGACAGATCGGCGGGGCGAACTAACTGACTCGGGCAGGTGGTTGTTGAATTGTTTATGATCTGATAAGACTAGGACGTTTTCGACTATTCCATGCCCTCTAGTGCCTATTGGGTTACTAAAGTACCATGTTTAATGACGGAAAATATTTTGCGCAGGATGGCCTAGTCCAATCTTCCTCTGGAAGGCGATGATTCCCCATTCATTGAATTCGTCAAATATATTTATAAGCTCGCTTGCATGATGATAAACAAAAAAAAAAAATGAAAATGAAAACATGGGAATATCATACAACAGGAGAACATGAAACGACATATGTCTAAATACTGTGCAGCACATCTATCCTCTCTTTTGAACTGGGTTTACCAGCGGACAACCTTGTTGGGGAAATACTCATCAATGAGCTCCATATAGTAAGGCTTCAACTCCTCCGCGCTGGGGATGCCATCACTCTTGCTGTACAGATCATACGGGTTAAACGCCTTGACAGCGCGAAGCATCGCCTTGTCATGGTCATCCATCAACTCGTGATAAGCACCGGCATTGTGCCAGGGGTAGAAAGAGTGGTAGCGGATCATAGCTAGAGCCTCATCAGGCAGGGTAGACTGCTCCTTGGCAATGTGGTAGAGGTACTCATCATGACCCCAGGAGAGCATAACCTTATCCAGACCACAGCCGGGACTATAGATACCGAACTTGGTATCGTAGACATGATGACCAAAGTCCTCGTTATCCTTGAACGAGTCACGACCGTAGATGATACGCTCGTCAAAGGCACAGCCCACAGGGAAAGTGTCACCGACCACATCCCACTGGCCCTGGGCATCGAAGAAGAAGAGCAGTTTGCCAAGGTCGTGGATCAGACCGGTCAGTTGCATCCAGCGGGGCTTGCCGTCGCGGCGGATGGCTTCGGCTGATTGCAGGAGGTGCTCGATCTGGGAGAGGCTGGTGTCTGGGTCGGACTCGTCGATGAGGGTGTTGAGTTTTTCCATGGCTTCCCAGATGGTCATCTCGGCGCGGGTCTTGCTGTGGAAGTCATGGCGGGCCTTGAGGTTGTAGGCAACGCTTTGCTTGGTGTGTTGCTCTTTGTAGAAGTTCTTGACGCGGTCGCAGGCGTCTTCGTACTGGCGGAAAGCGGTCTTGTCCTTGCCCTTGTCGAACTCGGATTCTTCGTACAGGTCTTTTTCCTTTTGTTCTTTCATGTTGGCCTTGAGGACGTTGACCTCGTCGATTGCATCGGAGAGTTCCTCGAGAGCCTGGCCATCCCGGTTCTTGTTGAAGACGGGGGCAGGAGTCTCGGCGATGGCGACGGGTGCCATTTTTGGTGTTTAGTTGCAATGGATGATGTGCAAGTATTCGACTGTCAGGGTTGAATTTGCAGAATCTTCACCAGATTGTCTTGACTAGGATGATTGTATTGAAGAATGATAGCTTCATTCCCTGGAGGCGATCGAGAACCATATATAGGGAATGGTCATAAATCGCATCTATGTTTCCGATGTGCAGCATGTTTTGGAGGGGACCAGAACGGGTCGACTCTGGCAATATTCCCCGGGGATCGACCATGATTTGCAGGCATGAGTTGTGTGGACAAGCATCGTGGAGTCAAGACCACGGATTCCAGAATCCGTACTTGAACCCGTTCGGGCAGTCTGGTGGCCTCTGGACTGTGCCCCCACCCGATGACTGTATGGATATGAGTTGTGATTGGGTCAAGTCAAGACATCGTGGGGAAGTTGATGTCACTCGGCACTGACGAGAGTCACGTGGAGGCCAGCAGGATTCCAGTTTCCGACGGATGACTAATGTCTTGGCAGTCAGTGGCCAGTTGGGTGAATGTCGCCGCTGGTTACCCGACAGAGAAGAATGAATGAGGATTATAGGATATTTCATTACTATAATAGTATATTATTATTAGAATATTATTATATTATTAGGACTCGGGATATCTCCGACCGTTTGCCCGGTTGCCGACGCGGGGCATTTTCTCCATCATTTCATTATTGCAGCAGGAGAAAGAATCATGGATGAACACCCATCATTACTGACAAGACGAGAGATAATGGGGGGTTATATCACTTATTGTAGTACATGTTGTAGTAATATTGTGTCGTACAGTCCAATATGATTGATGGAAGAACAGCGAACGTGACCGGGGCCGGGTCAGTTTCCAGCGGGGCAAAAGGAATTCCCCCCGCGTGGGCTGCGTGGGCTGCGTGGGGGGGATAAACACTTCGGGGCATCTTTACATCGAGCCCCTCTCCTCCTTACTACGGATTCTTTTTTTCCCTTCTTCTCTTTCTCTTTCTCTTTCTATTAATCTTCCATTGCTTTCAATTCCGTCCATTCTCTCATTCCAATCCCAATAACCCCATAAAAACATCTTATCACAATCACAATGGCCGCCGCAGACGTCCGCTTCAAGTTGAACACCGGTGCCGAGATCCCCGCTCTGGGCCTGGGTACCTGGCAATCCGGACCTGGCGAGGTTGCTCGCGCTGTTAGCCACGCCATCAAGTCGGGCTACCGCCACATTGACGGAGCCCTGTGCTATGGCAATGAGCACGAGGTCGGCCAGGGAATCAAGGAAGCCATTGATGCAGGCATTGTCAAGCGCGAGGATCTATTCGTCACTACAAAGCTGTGGTGCTCATACCACGCCCGTGTCGAGGAGGGACTCGAGACTTCCCTCAAGAACCTTGGTCTGGACTATGTTGATTTGTACCTGATGCACTGGCCTCTGGCTATGAACCCTAACGGTACTATTTCCCTTTCCCGGCCCATCTACATGCATTTCTGAACAAAAACGGAAAAAGGAAATAAACTAACGGACATCCATAGGAAACCACCCCATTTTCCCCAAACTAGCAGACGGCTCCCGCGACATCGTCCACGACCACAGCCACGTCACCACCTGGAAGAGCATGGAGAAGCTCGTCGGAACCGGCAAGGTCCGCGCCATTGGCGTCTCCAACTACAGTGTCCAGTACCTGGAGGAACTTCTCCCTCAGGCCACCATCGTTCCCGCCGTAAACCAGATCGAGAACCACCCCTCGCTGCCCCAGCAGGAGATTGTCGACTTCTGTAACCAGAAGGGTATCCATATTACCGCCTACAGTCCCCTGGGTAGCACCGGTAGCCCCCTGTTCACGGCTAAGCCTATCGTCGAGGTTGCCGAGAAGCGTGGTGTTTCTCCGGCTACTGTTCTGCTTAGCTGGCACAGTATGTTTAACCCCCTGCATTACTTCCTCTCTGATGCATTTTCTCGAAAAGAATTGGCCTTTTAACTAACCTCGCCTTCTCGTTTAGTTGCTCGTGGCTCTTCCGTCCTCGCCAAGTCCGTCACACCCGCTCGTATCGAGGCTAACCGCAAGGACCTGATTCACCTGGATGTCGAGGACGTCGCGACCATCAAGAAGTACTCCGATGAACTGGCTGCTACCAAGTCTTTCCAGCGCTTTGTCTTCCCTCCCTTCGGCAAGAACTTTGGTTTCCCCGATAAGATGTGACTAGCTAGTGGGCATAGACTATGAAACCTGCGCTTTTGGGTTACTTGTATAGAGAGTGTGATACCTTGGGTAGATAGTGCTTTATTTTTTTGTGATTTACGATACCAATGGAAAAGAAACAATTGTTTGGGACTTTGATATTCATTGTGGCCATGGCTGCTAAGATAATAATCTCATAATCATACAGGCTGTATTAACCAGGTCGATTCTCGTATTCTCATGTTCTCATTTCAATCATATCAACACTGTGAATTTTGTTGGTTCACTGTGCATCTCTCCATTCCTCGAACCTTTTTTTTTGTGATTTTTGAGTTTTTCTTTTCGATCTCGGAGACTCAAACAGAGATCAAACAATGATCGGAGCATGCGGCCGGTGTTCAGGCAGCATTGCTCGGGGTGGAAGAGCCGGGGCCAAAAGAAGGCGAACGACCCAGGACAGGACTACCGATGGGTCTCAGGAGCGGGCTATCGGGCACGTCACGTCCAACCCAAACTCGGTCGACAGTAGCACGTAGCAGACGCGCATTGTTAGCGCCGATGTGGTCGGTTGGGTCCATCTTGACGAATTCCCGATACTCCAGCTCAGCAAAGGCCTCGGGGGCAACTTCCCACGGTGGAATACCAGTAGAGATGTTAAGTGCCATGAGGCGACGTGACTCGCGCTCTTCCACAATCTCATTCATCAACTCGGGACTCAGGTTGCCGCGACTCTTCATGATTTCAAGAGCCATCATGAAAACTCGGTATGGGAGAGTGATCAACATAGCGGACGGAATGAGGATGGCTGGGTCTGGGGGGCGCTCGTCGGCGATTGAGGGTAAGTCGCCGAATCGGATTTCCTCCAGACGTGGGTTAGATAGGAGGGAGCCTGGGAGGGTGTGTAGAGCGGGTGGGATGCGGCTCGGGGTGTAGCATGACTGAGCACGTCGGTAGAACTGGAAGTCCAGCGTAACTGCGCTGGTGATGAAACGCAGGGCGGCAGTTTGAGCTCGCTCCGCCTGGACATAGTGGAAGTCGTGGAAATGATCGACTCCAACGGGTGGAGTGCCGGGGCCGTGGTTACTGAGGCCGTGGCTACCAGGAGAGGCCGCGCGCGAGGTCGAAGGGCACATCAGGGCAGGTCACCATGTAAGAGAGGGGGGTCATGGCGAAGCTGAGGATAAACTCTGCAGTCTCCCAGGAAAGGTGGCTGATGGCCATGTCGATGCCTCGTTCAGTAATCTCGCGTCGGGCAAGGAATGCACCAGCGGCAGCGTAGCAAAGGGCAAAGTCGACCACGGCACGCTCAATGGAGAAGGAGGATGGGCCCATTCCAAAGTCGTCGGGGTCGGGAATACCCAGTCCTTGTAGAGTGTTTTGTCGAAGGGTCTCGTCGGTGACCAGAGGAGTCCCATAGAGAGTTTGGAGGGCCATGGTGAAAGCGTGCGAGCAGGTGAAGGAAGGCCCAGTGAAGGCACGCATATGGTCCACATGCCCGTCTCGATATCTCTTGGCCGCCATGACGCTGTACAGGAAAGGACTTCCAGCGATGATGGCCTTGTGAAGATTGTAGACAATGGGCGGGTGGAACGGGCCGGGGCTCAGCAGGAGCTGAATGTCCGCAAACTCAGGGTTACCGAACAGTGCCTGGACATGTTCCAACTGGGACACAAGAGGGCCAACAGCGCGGGCTTCAGTCTGGATTGACTGGTGGCGGCGGGTGTCGGCAGGCACGGTTGTGCAAGCCTGGCTGCGAGTCTCGTCGGGGTGCCCAGTTTGAGTCGTCTCCGGGCCGCGACTGCCACAAGTCGATGGCTTGCGGCTGGTAGCCCGCGAAGCCGGCTTCGACTCGTTCGAGGCCAAGGCGGAGAAAGGACTCACGTTCTTTGACTTGGCGTCAAAGTACAGACTGGGAGTCTTTAAGTCCTCCGGGGTTGGGACTCCACCCAGGTAAACCTGGCACCGACCCATCTCCTTTGCATTTGCTGGAGTGGAGATGACGTTCGTGACGGGAACGTTGTCGGTGCTTGCAGCAGGACTGGCGGTAACCAGTGAGGCCACCGACTCCACGATGGGCTCACTGACAGGCTCACCCAAGCTTGAGGACTTGGGACTCGACATTTGAGACACACGGCGTGCTTCATTAGGCGACACGGCCGTGGACGTCAGCTCCTGGCTGGCGGCAGGACCGGCAGGCACAGGGGCAACATACCAGCAGTCTGCTGGGCCATGAAGGCAGCAGCAGCTGTGGCGGGGACCACTTTGATCGTGGTGATGGTGGCAGGTCGGGTAAAAACCGCAAGCACCTGCAACGACGCCAGACATGGGCTGAATGTACCCAGTCTTGTTGCCACCGTCGTGTGAGGACTGAGCGGGCACCGATTGACTTTCCATCGGCCACTGAGCCCAGCTGTTCTCACTCTGATAGACAGAGTGAGGGAACACATCGCCAACCTCGAAGGGGACAGCGTGGAGGCCGATATCCTTTCGAGCCTCGTACAAACGCTTCGCATCGGCGTTCATCTCCGAAATGCGAGCCAGCTGACGCTGGCGCCACCGCTCCGTGTCGACGATGCACGGACCGGTATACTCCTTCACAGGAGTGGACGACTCAGTCGTGGCCTCACCACCGCTATTGACGACGGTGGGAGAAGGGGCCTCCGAGGGAGAACTATCCTGACCGGCAGTGATGACACCGGCAGGAGTCTCCACCTCAGAGGTGGCCCCTACGAGAGAGACGACCGGCTCCGGGGTAGGAGAAACCGGATCCGTGAGCTGGGCATCCAAAGATGGCCCCGTGATGTTGCCGCCGGCCTGGCCGGCCTTCCTCGCCTTTTTCCCCTTCTTCTTCTTCTTTTTCTTTGGCGGGGCCTGGGGGACGGGGCCCTGCGCCGCAGGACGGGGACCCATGCCCTGATCAGTGGGCAGAGGCGACGGAGAGGGGGGAGGCGAACGGACATTGTCGGCGTCCGACGCCATGATGATGGTTTCGGCAATGCTAGTGGGGGAAGCAATGCCGGTAGAGCCGTCAGAGGGCGCGGGAGATCCCTCAACGGGCACGGGAAGACTGGAGGCGCCCTGGCCCATCATGGGTCGCTTGGACTTCTTCGCTTTCTTGCGTTCGTGCTTGTTCTTCCTGTGGACGCGGTGTCGAACCCTTTTCTTGGGAACGACAGAGAGCGGAGAGTAAGAGAAGCCTGTAGTAAATGTGGTTAGAACATGTGAGAGTTGAGAGCGCGGATAGTGTTATCAACTTACTGTCCTCACAGGTAGTGGTGGGGTCGAGGGGAAGATTGACAGTCCTCTCAACAGCGAGGTCGACTGGTTCTTCGACGGTTGGCTCGATGTAATTCTCGAGGAACTCGTCGAGGGCTGCTTGGGCAGCTCGGTTTTCTTCCTCGTTTTCGTACCAACGAGCCTCGTCAGGAATCACGATGCCGAGGCCGACGTGAGCAAGGTCAACAGATGCTTCGTTAGCAATCTGTGGAAGCTGACCAGAGAAGGAGAAGGGTTGAAAGTCGGAGTAGGCTGGAGGTGGCTCGTTTGGAGGAGGTTGCCAGTACTCGGGAGGGGAGTAGTCGGGAGTACTAGGCTCAGTGGTAGTCTCGGAGGTAGCGTAGAGATGAGCGCGTGGGAGGTGAGAATGGTCTTGACCGTGAGGATAGATGTGGCGAGATGAGTGGTCCTGACTGTGACGAGTGTCTTGAGCGTGAGGGAGAGGGTGACAGAGTTGATGATCGTGACCTTTTGCAGAATCACGATAATCAGGAGGATGGAGTTGATGGCCTTGACCGTGAGGGTGGTCTCGACCGTGAGGATGAGGGTGGCAGTACTGATGATCGTGATCTTGTGCAGAATCACGATAATCAGGAGGATTATTTTGATGGATTTGATGATTTTCAGAATGGAGTTGATGAGAAGTATGAGTGCGGGTGTTGGATTCAGAACAAAGATCAGGATGCCAGGGCGAGCGAGGAAGACCGCGAGGGCGAAGAGGGGAACGCGGAGGTGAAACGGGAGCTCCAGGAGTAGGGCCACCACACAAACTCCAGTCGTGTAGAACACGAAGAGGCAGCTTTGCGGTCCAGTGTGGTCCTTGTCCCTTCTCACGAAAGGTATCGCCTTCACGTGCGGCAATCCGAGAGGGAGCTGGAGCCATGGCTGCGAGTTTTGAATATCACGTTCGAACCCGTCAGCTTGCGTGAAGAAATGATAGAGTATAGAGTAGTTCGCGTTCGAAACCGTCCTGGCGCAACTTTGGGCGATGAAAAGATTCTTGTGAGATTTTTGTGATGGCAGGATTTTCGAAGGAGGAGGATGGGATGAAGAGAGAAGATCGAGGCAAGGTTAGAATCCGAATTTAAATCACCAGCCGCCATATAACGACTAAGCGGCCACAATATTACGACTCATAAACGACTCATCTGCCTGGATTGATGCTATTTCGGAACTTTATATTGAGGCTGCGCCATAAACGGCGGGAGCAGTCGACATAGAACCCAACGGAACAAATAAAAACGAGCTCTGATTAGGCAATGATCATAAGTTTGCAAAGTGAATAGTGTATATGAGTATTCATGCAGTAAGTAGATCATTCTATACAGCACAATTGTGCTTTTTGAGTTATATCTTCGACTAAATACGTGTTTAACTTAGTACTTCGTTCCTATTATCTCCCAGGAGTACGGTTTGAGAATTTCAGCCCATTTAAACAGGGTAATTGAAGAGTTCCTATGTGTTGGAACTATGGGCAAGTATTATAGCTTGTTTAATTTATTACCAAGTCTGTTTTGCTGCAAACTACTCCGTTAATATTGCGGAAACGTTTAAGCATTTTTATACTTGACGTTGTTGTTCAGGGCTTATAGAACCACGTGACTACCACATGGCAACCTTAATTTGACTCCCTTAAGTTAGTTAGGTATTCGGATGCACACGTGACATGACAACACTGGTAAATCGCCCTTATGATTTTTCGAACACTAATTTGAGTGTTTAGATTAGCAAATGCTCTACCCTATGCTTGAATAAGATTCCAAAAATAATATGTATCCATTTTTAACACAATCATACAGATATGTCTAGTTACACCGCCAACTCGGGGATATGTGATCGAAAGAACAGGAGCCAAATAAAAGGAAAAAAAATAAGTAGACACGAATGGGCACACAATAATGACAAGATTCAGTGTTAGTGTTCAGCTTAGTAGACGCTCAAGAAATGCACCAGGTGGTATATAGTCGTAAAAAGTTCAGATGAAAAGCAGTCGAAACAAAAAAAAGGTTCAGAAAGAGCTGATGTCAACTTAGGGAAGGACACGGGACAGCAGGAGGGCCAAAGGGGACAAGATGCGGTAATGAAATGTAGCCAAGACAAAGAAACGCAACCGTCGGTATGGCAAACACGGGAAATAGAAGACAAAGACCTGCCTGTCCTAGAACATGCCACCATCCACAGGGACTGCAGGCGGTGGGTATTGGGGAACAGCAGGAGCTGGGCTCACCATAGCCTCCTGGCGTGCCCTGGCATTCAGATTGCCACCTTCGCTGGATGTCTTGCGCAAACGATTGCGGGAGCGTGGGCGCTTCTCGTCGTCAGGGAAGTAACTCTGCTCGTCGGAGATGCTAGGGGCTGGAGAAGAGACCCGGGATTCGTGCTTGTCAGATTTGAAGGCACTGAGAATGGTTTGGGTACCACGGCGGCGACGCGGGTTCATGGGCGGAAGTGGGGGCGGGGTGGCTCCTGGCTGTGAAGAGACGGATGACATAGAATTGCCAGTGGGGAGACCGACAAGCGGCACATTGGATGTGGAAGACACCAAGGTTGGCTCGGAAATGAGCTTCTTGTTGACACTGCGCTTTTGGAGCAGGCCGTGTCCGGGCGCACGTTGAGGCAGGGTATGGGCATTGTTGGGCATGGCAGGCATGGACGCCGTAGGAGATTGATCCTCATTCAACGGAGGGGTGGCGTTGGCAGAGTACGCGGGAGCAGCAGGTGGAGCTCGAGGCGTGGCACCGATGATGGAGGGAGGGTGCGACTGCTGGTAAGCAAACGGCCGCTCATACTGGAAATTGGAGGTACCGGAACGGCTGGTGCTGCGGTATCTGCCAGATGCGGCGGATGAGGAACGATCATACCCAACAGGCTCGACTTCCATCGACGGGCGGGTTGAGCTAGAGACCGAAGGAGGCTCAAAGTTGTCAGGAATGACAAAGTTATCATGAGCAATGACAGCACCCTCATCCACAGTTTCGAGGTCATCACGTTCACGATAGCGAGTTCGGCTCTTGGACCGACCAGAGGCGTCAGAGCCAGAACGAGAGCGGAAGGCGTTGTGTGGGGAGGGACCACGGCTGCGACTAGATTCGCGAGAATCCTCATTGCTACTGCGACCGATCACTGGCATACGCGACCGAATTGACCTCTCGGATCCAACCTGGGGAGAGCTGGAGTTGGAGTGACGGCCAAGGTTGAAAGAGGGCCGTTCCTCCTCGCGCCATGAATCCTCTGACACCAGGGCTGGGGTCGAGCCGCTGTTATAACCATACATCTTGCTCTTGGGGTCCAGTTTCGGGACGCCTTGCTTGCCAGTCTTGTGCTTCAGGAGGGAGAAAGCATTGCCAGCTTTGATCCCACCTAGGTCGGGAGTCTGGCGACCGGGAGTCGGGCTGCTAGAACGGCTCTCGCTCTCTGCGACGCTGCGCAGCTTCTCCTGGACCTTGCGCCGCCGCTCAGCCAGCTCGATAGCGAATTCTTCGCGCTCCCTCTGGGTCTCAGTGCTTCCGTCCCGACGGTGATGATAAGCCAGCTCCTCCTTCCAGTGTGTGGAGTGTGCAACCCCGGAGCCATGCTCGGGCAGAGCGCTAGCATCAGAGGAGTCACCGCTCGAGCGATTCGCAGTGACTTCGGAGGATTGGTGCGACAGAGCCTTCGGGCTCGAAGGTTCCATGTCGAGGGTCGATGGTGTCTCGTCAGGGGTAGTTGCTGGAGTAGTTGCCCCAGAGATAGGCTCCTCAGCAGCGAGATAGTTTGAATTGGGTTCTTGCGGCGGCAGACCTGGAGACGGGGGAGGGTAGATGGAGGATTGGTTGCTCACTTGGCGTAGGTGAGATTGGATGAAGCCATTAAGGCCAAATGTTGGCGAATCTGGCCGCTGAGGAATGCTGCCTCCTGCCTCCTGAGAAGGGGCATCGTTCTCCTCCAGACTCTCGTCCTCTTCGATAGGCTTGAGATCGCCCAAATCAGAGTATCTAACCTCTGGAAGAGTTTCCAGGTGCTCGCCAGTGGGAGTTGGAGGCTTAGAGGCGGTGCTGGCATGTTGCAGCGGGTGGCCAAAGTCGGTGGCCATAGTGGTCACCGAAGAAACTTCGTACGAGCGACGATCATCGTGCTCATCTCCGGACTCGCTGGCGGTCGAATTGGCATAGAAAGTTGTCAAGCCTGGGCGGCCGGGCGAGGCCTCCACGCTCGATGCCCGGGAGTGCTCAATGCCGTGCTGCGCATCACTGCTGTAATGGGAAGAAGCAGACTCGGCTCGAGAACGGTAGCTAGACTTGGAAAGACCTCGCGAGCGGCCAGCCGGTTCCTGCGGCGCAGGACGACGAGGGGGCGACGGACGTCGTGGGGGAGGAGTGCTGCGGCCCTGGTGCATCTGCAGCTGGCGGCGCATAAACTGCTGCTCGTCGAATCCCGTAGCAGGCCGGTTGAAAAGGCCCATAGCAGTGGCTTTTCCATGATCCTCAGGGTTGAGTGCTGCTGCTAGTAGGTTGTTACTGTCCTCACCCTCGCTCGTTGGCGGACTCAGAGGAGGCGCGGCCCCGAAGCTAGCAGGAGTGGGCGAAGTACGGTCTTTCACAGGAGGCTCTGGGGCTGTGGGCTGCTTGGGTGAGGTCGCCGAGGAAGGAGGACTCGTGGGCCGAGACGTAGTAGCCGGTCCGGTAATGTTGAGCTTCTGAAGGCGATCACGCAGGTTGGTGGCGCTGCGAGAGTAATTACGGTTCAACGGAAGCAGGTCTGGGGTCCCGGCACGCTGACGACTCAGGCTTTCCAGGCGGCTCAAAGTCGAAGTCTGTTGATTCTGGGCCGTCTGAGTGAGGCCTTGCCCATACAGGCGACGAGACCGAACAGAGCCATTGCGAGGCGTCGACATTGCGGATGGCGGGCGAGCATCGACTGGGAATTCTGAAGCTGGCGTGGAGGCCGTTGACAATTGAGAGGCAATAGGCAGGTTTTCGTCGATCGAAGTGGCAGCAGTTGACGTGCGGGCATTAGTGGTAGGCCCAGATCCCGTCGAAGAATAGGTAGTGCGTTTTGTAGAGAAACTCGAAGTGGCATCCTCTGATTCTTGCATCGCCGCCTCCTGGGCTGCCTCTTCTTGGGCCGCCTCCTCTGCAAGTCGTTGTTCTTCCCTCTCCTTGTGCCGCATCTTCTGGAAAGCAGACATGTTCAGGTCATGCTCGTAGACAAACTTGCCCATACCGCGATTAGGCTCCGTTGAGCTGGGCGATGTCCCCGTAGGCGAGCGAACCGGAATGCGATAGACCTTTTGGCGGCCACCGAAGAGGTTGTTTCCTTCCGCACGACGGGCTCGGCTCATGATGCTACCGCTTTGCGAGCGATCGTCGTCGGTACCGTAGCCTGCTTCCATGCCCGAGGCGTAAGAGTCGGCTCGTCCCAGAGCAATTGATGGACGGCTGCCATCGTTGGATGATACTTCGTCGATATCCGTCAACATGCTGGGGTTGTGTCCGAAGAGGTTCAATCGCGAGGCTCGCTTGGGGAACAGAACACTATCGTCGCTGGCCTTTCCGAGTTTCGTATCTGGGTCATCCTGTTCTCTCAACATGCTGAATCGAGCGGACAGCTTTGGCATGAGCAGACTCGTGCGGAAATCATCCGAGGAAGGGAGGGCGCCCGACAAGTCCAGTTGAAATTGTGCCAATTCCGCATCCTTCTTCTTCGAGGGTTTCAAACTAAAGGGCGAGCTCGATGTTGATGGCCCATTCTCCAACTCATCCAAGGTCTCCTTGACCTTCTTATTCTTGCGAAAGCGATGCATTATGAAATAAGAGTGCCCGAGACTCTACCGGCGAGTTAACGAGCGGCTACCGGCGTAGATATCCTCGGAGCAAAGCGAATGACGAGTGAGGGGGAATGAGTGAGTGACTGTCAAGTTCAGAGCATGGATGTCAGTCTTTCGGGCCTTATTCTGCCTCGAATTGCATTACTGCGGCCGACTCACTGGGAATTCCTTATCCGGAGAGTGGGAAGAGCGGCATGGCCATTTGGCGCAAGACAGTGCGAAATTGGCGGGGGAGAGCAATGGAGCGATGGATTGATGACTCCTGAAGTAGACGAAATGCAAGTAGTGGGCGTCAAGACGAGTTCCCGCGGTTCGAGGTATTCGCGTACAGTAGGCCGAAAAGCAGTCGGGTCGCAGGGGATGAAGCACCAATCAAGCGGCAATTCTGGCACAGCGGCGAAATGGCTGGACTGATCACACGAGAGAAAAAAGAAATGGGGCCAATTGATTGGGGAGACGATTGGAATCTGCAAAGGGAGGGGTGTTTGCGGTCGAAAGTGCAATGGCGAGTAGACTTTGAAAGGAGAGACGAGGGCGACGATGGTCGAAGTATTATGGTAATAACGAGAGATTAAGGAGTGGAAGAAGAGGAGAAGAGAGAGAGGGACCTCGTCGAAGAATGCGATGAGTACAGAGAAGATGCGCGGAATGGGGAGAGAAAAGTACCCTAGCGTTGAGAGTTGTTAGCGTTGGCGTTGGCGTAGATTACAGTTGACTTTCCGTAGTCGGTACGGGGCTAGAAACTGGGACCATTTTGATTTTGAATTTTGAATTTTTTTTCTTCTTTTACTTTTTTATGAGAAGACTAAAACAGACTAATTAAAATTAAAATTAATAAGAAGAAAGGAATCTGGATCCGGATCGTCCTCGTAGGCTCAATCCAGGTGCCCACCGTTCAGTCGATCCCGTTACGGAGTTTGACGAAGGATCTGATGTTGAAGATGGCTTGTTGATATTTATTTGTTTAGAATCTCTTGTTTATTATTGAATCAAGGTTGTCCTGTCATCTGCAGTGCAATGCCCATGAGGTCCAACAAGGGGCTTCCCGAGATTGCTTCCATGGGTTACGGCGGAGAGCTCCTGGCTACTGTGCCAATTACTGTCCAGTACCCTTCATTACCCTTTGGTACCCTTCAATAACCTCTCTGGGTACTGTTGATGACCCAGTGGTTACCAGTTATTACCAAGGGCGAGATCGGGGGGCCAGTACCTGGTAATTTAAGGACCAAGATTTGGGGGGTTAAAATTGGAGGGGAAATTTGGGAATTGGAGGGGACAAGGGGAGAACAGGGCGCAATGAAGAGGGGCCAATTGAATCGTCCCTTGCAGTGTATTGCGTATTGCGCGGTATTGGTATCACTCGTCACTTTACTGGATACGCCTCCAGTGTAAATACTCCATACCTCTATACATAGTACTAACTAACTATACTCCGTACATCATACTAAATAGTCATTGTTGAATGCAATAACTGACTATCTCTCCTTTACCTCGCGTGTCCGGCGGCATGTGGATCTGGGGCGGAACCGCCACTTCAACGACTGTGAAGGATCCCAGTCGCACTGCGATATGGGGACTCGGAGGATGCGCCGCATGGCTAAGCCGGCCCATACCAACGCGGGGCTTAGAGTTGCGACGCGTTCCAGGTCAACAAGACCTGTCTTCAAAAGAGTCGTGTAGTACTGTAGTAATCGCAACAACACCCAATAAAGAACGAATCTATGTACCAGGGTAAATAATGAATGACCAGGGTCCTAACCGGTTCCTGGCCCGTTACGCTCCGGGAGTTCAAAGCCGGGCTTCCAATTAACTAATAAATGAAAAAGTCCCACTAGCCCTTCTAGTCGAGCTCCTTGTCCTTCTAGTCGTTCCAGGAGTTTGGACACGGGACAGCCCAAGGGCATCCACGAACAGTGGACTGGACGATCGTTGATGCCCTGAATATTGCTCCGTACAATTAAACGAGTGGATGAAAAGGGCCAGTCGTCTTGGCTGATGCTCGTTTTGGGGCTTCGGATCGGGAGCTACCTGCATAGGAAAGTCCGACATGTACCCTGCTTCTCTTCCCTGGTCGATGATATACTACGGGGAAATGATTCATGTTTTGCGTATAGGCAGTGAGACACTGCAAGCTCGATAAACAATAAACGAATCATGAACCATGATGTGATGATATCCAAACTTTACCATGATTGTTGTTGTTTCTTCTCGCATTAGCGACCGATAATGCGATCAAACTCCTTGCGTGGGCGGGACAGCCGCAGCATGAGGCGAGAACTCCTACCGTAACGAGAGACCACAATGCAATTATATCTTGAATTGCCGCGCTCGTGAAGAAAGCCATGGCTTACGGCTACATGGCTTGCAGCCAGTCGTCGTTAAAATTAGCCAATCTCGACGTATTTCTCCGATGCTGCAGAACCTCCTGCGTCGTGCAGCGCATCTCCCACAGCTTGCTAGTGAGAACGTATTGTCCGGTTGTACGCCTGATCAAGCTATCAAAATGCAGTACCACCTCTTTTCCATCTTGTATCCACAGTATACAAACCCATAGTTCGTTCTCGCGATCGCATATCTTGATTTGACTTTTTGTTTTCTGGTCCCCCGCGGATCTATACCTCCGGTCATAAGAAGCAACAGTCAGGTGAGCATCAACTCCTTTCTTTACCTCTTCCCCACCCTGCAGCGCGACAAATATTGGATACTGTCGATTGTAATTCGTATATTGTTAATATTGACTCCATAAGGCCGAACACCTCTTGCATCATCGCTTCCGAGAACAGGACCTCGCTGTGGAACTATGAGATCATGCTCCAAAAAGCACAGATCATGGAATCAAGCAAGACCACGAACATCGGGCCCGACACCCGAAAAAGGGAACAACTGGGGACAAACATCGCCTAGCGCGAATTAGTCTGGGTCGCGTTTTGAGGGGGGAAAGGCTTGACAGCCGTTGCTGGGCCTGATGTGGGCAAAGCTTTTTCGCTTTAGCGAGCATCTGGACCACTTGCGGAGGACCTGCTAGCTTTGGCGAAGGGGCCTTTAAAGGGGAGAAAAAACGAGCTGTGGGCCCTGAAATTGCTTCGCTTGGCAGGCATGAAGCCTTTGTGTGAATAATCTTCTTCAAGCACATACAATACTACGGCCGTACTTCATCCATTCTCTCATAATCTTCATTGTACAGATGTAGAAGGGTCCACTGGGCGGTCCTTTGCTGCTTATGCGGCCCTAAATTTTATTTTGTGAGGCGGCTCTAATTGTTTTCAGTACCGAGGCACACACAGTCAAATAAAAACTGGCAAATAGGGTGGCCCAAGATGGATATGTAGTGTGCTGATCAGAACTCGGATAAAGAGACATTATTTTTTCATATCTCGGGCCCGCGAAAAAATTTTCGGCAATCGTAGTCTACTTACTTTATTTGTTCAAATACAACTATAACTACAGATACCGAGATGAAAGCATGCGGAGTAGATTTCCGATAAATTAATTACATGCCCACCATCTTGCAGGAGAAGACTTGTCCAGACCAGGAAGCTAGAAGCCAGAGAGTTTGTCGAATAATTATGGGAGGACCAACAGATCAGATTTTGTCGGAGGCCTTAGAGCCTTGGAATACTAAATTTACAGTATTCAACCTTAATACCGTACCTGTTAATACTTCAAGTCTTCATCCTGCTCCATATGACAGGCTGGCGTTTCCCGATGGCGGCGCCCTAAACCCGCAACGAAGTTCCCCGTCGTGGGAGATTGGCTGGGGCCCAAGTGGTACCCCTGACTAGCCCCAAATTGGGTGGCTTGGCTTCGTAATTTTGATGCCGCCCAAGAGGGGCCATGGTATGGATCTGTACCCCCTGGGCCAAACGGCAATGTTTGTGCAGATGATGGCGTTTGACTACATTGAATTGATCGATCGATTAAAGCCATTCTTTCTTTCAATCATGCACGCCATAATGCCGTTCAAACCCTTTTTAATAGCTCTTCGATCATACCTGAATAATGAACAATCAGTCAGAACTTAACTGTCCAGCCGAAGGATTTGTAGCTGGTCTGTGGGGAAAAAGCCGGGACAAGGGGGACTCCACTGGTAACTAAATAACGGGGGGACCTGAATTCGATTTTCTGATTTCCCATTCCCCCTCCTCCACTGGACAAGCCCCTCCGTCTGCCCCGTTTTTCCTCGTGCGAAAGAGGCGCTGCCCTGAGATTAAATTTCCGTAGAAGTGCTTTCGATCTATCACCTCGACTAACACACTGGAGTTACGGGACTCCATTCTTGCATAGAACATTGATCACCGGAGCATTATTATCTGCATACAATACAAATAAATGCTCCGTAATCCGGTATACATATAACTATTTATTTATATTCGACGATATAGAATGGCGATCGATCGCAACACATTGATAGTAAATCACTCCTTTCTCCTGCATGGATCGACTCGGAGCCCTCAACCCGATCGCATCTCAATCGTACAGGGCCAAGGCAGAAATTCTCGGAGCGACAATCCCGGGTTCGAGAGGAAAGCACACGATCGCTACGGGCCAGATGCCTGTGCACTGAACGTCACAAAGAAAAGACTACGGAGTAGGTCGGTAATCTTGATAATTGGGGCTGCCGCAGGCGAAGGGCGAGAGCGAATGGCCAGGTCTCTTTACGAAATCGTTGTTTCATCCCACACGAGAAATTTGCTAGGGCTGATGTTGTCGGTGCGCACGACGCACGACAACCCTCGTTTCTGATTGCTACAGTCTATACTAAGATCGATTTGTTCTCTTCTCCCTACGTCGATGGGCTCTCTACCGCGAAGTGAATACACCCCCTGGAGGGTAGAGTTCACGATTGTCGCTCTCGGTCCCATCCCAGTTTCTTTTCCTTCGCGCCCAAAGCACCATTGTCAAAGCAGGTCGAGGCTCAGTGTAAATTGATTACAACTCAGTGGAGATTTCTCGGCGCTCTAATTACACTTTACAAGTGCAAGGAACGACAGACAACGGTTCTTGGGTCTGGTGGAGCCTGCTGTTGGATCTCGTATTTTTGGACAACTGATTACTGTACATACTGGAGAGCTTACACTATGGCCCTACAGTACTACTGTGCCTGTACAAAAATTCAATTACTGTCTCAGTAATCTATCTTAGACAGTGCACGGTGATCTAGAACCTGGTGTCCAATATCTGATCCCAGGCCACTAAAATATGGCCTCATTTTGATCAAATCTTGATGTCATTGCCGAGACATTTTCATACTAACAGAGCTTAATAAATTACCGGTGTCACGATTCAACCAAATAGGATTTTTTGCCGGATTGAACATGATTCATCGATACAAATTTCGTGAATTCTGTATATACATATTTCGAACATAGTCTAAAAATGTTGGGGTGTGCGAACTATATCTGCGGAATCAGATCGTCTGCCAGCAAGCTTCCGGATGGCCAACTCTTGGCTCTGCAAACTGCGAGGACATGAGTAAGTCTAACACTTGCATCACGCTCGGACAGTGAGTCCTGATTAAATAGCTTAGTTGTTGAAAGGTAGGCAGGGAAGTGCCCGGTTGCTTGACTCGATACATTGCCCATGTGGTTCTTGGCCCTGGAAATATATCCCGAGACGGGACATTTGATCTGGAGAAAGAATCTTTTTTTACATTTTCATTCATGGATGATATCTAGAGCAGAATAACATCACATATCTCCGTGGACAAATACGTTGACAGATCAAACGTAGGCATCGAGAAAGTGAGGGTCTCGCGACCTACACAATCTCCTCGTTGACCGAGATTATTGCTTGTCGCATAATAGCCTGTTCCTCCTGTCCCTGAACGCCACCAAACACTTCATCGATCTCCTCCAAAGTCTTTCCCTTGGTCTCTGGAACCAACAAAAACGCCCAAATTGCGGCCAAAAGACACATCACCGTGAAGAAAATATAGGTTTGGTAGCCTCTGTACTCCATCATAGGCGGGACGGCGATGGCGACAATGAAATTGGACAGCCAGTTCACGCACACAGATAATGCAACGCCCTTGGATCTGGTCGCGGTACTGAATACCTCGGATGGTAGTGCCCATCCAAGGGGCGAGTACGAGACTCCATAGACTAGGATGAAGCAGAAAACCATAGCGACTGTTGCCCACCCGGCACCTTGATGAGCTGGCCAATCATGGGAATACAATCCTGAGAGAATCGTAATGACCACATAGCAGATCGTGTTGCCAATAGCACCAAATATCGCAAGTGGCCGACGTCCGACTTTGTCGATGATGAGGAAGCAGATGATGACGGCGAGTAGCTGCAAGATATTGAAGATGCCAGACATGATCAGACTCATATGGTCCGTCTGACCGAGATTCTTAAAGAGCGTCGGCGCATAGTAGATGAACGCGTTGATTCCAGAGAATTGCTGAAAAAACAAGATACCGCAACCGACAGCCGTGCGATGCCAGTTACGACGGCGAAATAATTCCAGCCATGAATTGACTTCTAAGCGAAAGCCCGTGACACCAGGATGCGTCTTTTCAATCACGAGTCTTTGAAATTCGACCTCGGTAATGATGCCCTTGTACTCGGTCTGTACCCGCTCGTCGGTTGGCGGGAGCTTGCGCAACTTACTTAGACTTGATAGACATTCGTTGCGGCGACCGACCAGAGCTAGCCAACGGGGCGAGTAAGGGAAAAAGTGGATTCCGACGCCCAGGATAGTCGCACACACCATCTGCAGAGCAAAGGGGAGCCGAAAGGAAGCCTCGCTGGTGAGATATTGTGTGCCGTAGGTGATCCAGAAGGCAATCACGACACCCGAGACGATCGAAATGGACTCTAACACAAGGAGAGTTCCACGAAGCTCGGGCGGAGATATTTCTGAGATATAAAGAGGGGCGGCCTTACATGAATCGTTATTAGCCATTTTATCATTGGACACCCTCAGAGAAAGAAGGAGAGAAGGGCGCGAAGGCGACATACCATGGCCAGGGTTCCTACACCAATTCCTCCAATGGCTCTGCCAGCGACCAACTCTCCATAGCTCTGGGCAGCAGTCTGCATGATGGCGCCAATATCAAATATCACAACCACCACGGTTAAAGCCCATTTTCTCGAAATCTTATCACAGAGATATGGCATGAAAAAGCAACCAATAAAAGCCCCAAGCAAGAGCATAGAGGTCATGAACGAGGTTCCGAATGCCGTCGCGGCTTCTGGGAATGCCCGGTGGAAGTTATCCATGACATTGATGATCGAGATCACACCTTGATCATACCCAAACGAAAACCCTCCCAGAGAGGCCAAAAAGGCAGCTCCAAACACATAGGAATTGGAGAAGAGACCACGCATGCCGCCAGGGCCGTACGATACAGAGTCCACCCAAGCATCGGGGTTGGCGGGCGAGACATTTTCATGTTCAGAGGACTTAGCGCCATCCTTGGAAGAGCCCATCATGGCGTTGATGAGAGAAAGACAGTATTCTCCAAGCTGGTAGGCAATCGAGTGTTGTCGGCGAGTATTCCTGTCTTTTATAGACGGATTGACCTCATTGTCTGCAGTCAGGAGAGGGGTGTCGGCACTCGGATCTACATCTTCGGGCTCTTCGGCCTCAGCCCGATGCTCTCGATAGCCGTCGTCACTCCATGACCGGGTATCATCCATCATGAGCTAATCTCGAATCTCATCTGGGGCCCCATGGGGCAACGGAAGGGAGGACAGGAGGGGGTCTTGCAGCTTCAAACCTGTCCTTGGCCAAGCTAAACTTTGTCCAGCTTTGCGGGGGGAGAACACTTTCCCTATCTGATGTAAAAGGCAATTGGCCGCCGCTTGTCATGTCTGTTTCCAGCTGGGAGCGGGCGGGGGCGGATGCTTAGATAAGCACAGATCATGGATCTCCACCACCCCTCCCGTCTTCCCGCTCCTGTGATTTCTGCTTTAGGAACACAAAACCCACGAGAATTAACTAAAGAGGCAACCATTCGCCGGCTTGTTTTGGGAGATGAAGAACAACCAAAAACAAGTCGGAAGTCGGAATAGAGGTCAACCTTGCAGGAACTGTCGATAAGTCTCATTTTCGTACATGCGACGAGTAGCACTCTGGCTGATAATTGATCTACAGAGCGCCATGTCAAATGCAAGCCGGAAAAATGCCTCATCATCTTTTGAATTATAACATGCTAACCTTGGCCTAGGCGAGTATGACGGTACAATATGTCGCCAATGCAAGCGGTTACAATTGTCTTGTATCGGCGGAAGTAAACGAAACAAACCGATTCGCTTCCACCATGTTTTCTCGTGGGACTCCAAAACAAGCCCTTTAATTACGCCAAAGGGTCGAAGATTCTGTACGTGATCAATGTCTTGGGTGCTGTAATGAGTTGCCGGACAAAGAGAATTGTGAATATAGAACTGACGAGGGCAATTGCGGATAATTAGCAAAACTACAGTTTATCGATGAAACCCTGACAGCCGGATATGGCCTCGAACAGGACTCGGAGACCAGATCTATGGTCGAAGATGCCGCCAACTCATCGCATCCATCTAGTCCGTATACAGGAGACATCAGCTTGGAAACTACTGGGGCAGACCATGACACACAGGTCTCTGAGACCCCGCTTGCTATCTCACGATTAGCAGACACGCAGGCTGCCGAGCCGGGCCCTACACAACCTACTGTATCTCCTTCATATACGCTACATGGATCTATATCTTCACATTTCTCGCCCATTGAGGGGCCTTCTCCACGAGAATCACATCACAGTGTTCGTGTCCAAGCAATTCTCCTTCGATACTACACGGAGGAAATCGCACATCGATTCGACCTCTGCGACCCGGAATATCATTTCACCAATGCGGTCCCTCAACGGGCTCGATCTTGTCGTCCCTTACTGAACGCAATATTGACGACGTCGGCTCGCCATTTGTGCGGACTGGCTCGATACCGCAAGCAAGATGGAACCATCGAATGGCAAGGCCATATACTTCCGGAGCTGTCGCAGGAGTCCCCAGTCCACTATCATAATGAATGCATCCGAGATCTACTCGAGCTCAGTCTGGACCCTGAACAGGTGCACAATGAAAATCTCCTCGCAGCAGCGGTCATTCTTCGCACAGATGAAGAAATGAATGGGCCGCTCAGCTATGGCGATGAGGACTCTGAAGTCTTTCTTCGCATGCTGAATATTTTCATCGACGCTCAGATTCCATCAACTCAGGTGCCGACACACCACTCGCCGCTTGCTCGTGCTTTCCATTCAGACTTCCATTCGCCAGCAATGTCGCAATCAACGTCTCCAGAATACCCGGCAGTCTCGTCTACTCCTGGTCACACAATTTTTCAAGCAGGGGACGACACTATCAGCCTGCGCCGAGCAGTATTTGCGGTTGCTCTACGCCAGGAACTCTTTACATCATTCATGAAGCAACGTTCTCTGCATTTTCAGCTCTCACACTACGAAAGCTTTCGGGATTTATTACCGGCGCAAGATGCTGTTTGGGCACACCGTGCCGTAGTCTTTTGCGCCGACGTCTTTGAGTATTGCTACGGGAGCAGGAGCGCATCCGAGATCTATCACTTCCACCACAGCGGTATCCAGCGCTGGCAGCAGCTACAGCGGTACGAACGAAAATTCAGTAGTTCACTACCTCCTTCATTTGAGCCAATTCACTGTCGCCTCGCGGACCCTAGTTGTGGGGAAGTGTTTCCCGAGATCTGGCATCTCAATACATACCATCGCACTGGAACGGCACATCTGGAGCTTGCACGGATTCTCCTTGCGGTCTTTGACCCTACTCGACCTCGTTTAGGCCCAGGGTCAATGACCAGTCATCGGGAATTAGGGAGGCGGTTGAGGGAAATCGTGCTCCGGCTTTGTGGGATAGCAATGTGCAACCGCAAATCACCCCCAGCATTTATCGAGGCACTAATGGGGATTTCAACGTGTGGTGAATACTTCGAACTTCCCCGGGAACAAGAGGCACTTCTGGAAGTGCTTAGGATCATACAAGAAGAGCAGGCTTATTCGACACTCAAGGTGAGAAATGCTTTGGAAAGAGCCTGGTCGGCTTCTTCCACCTGAGTCTATCCGAGCAGTTGACTTGAATGCTTCGTTCTACAACATTCGTCACCAATTGCCCAACAACACAAATGAAGCATCACTTAGAATCGCGTTGTCTTTGTTGGTCAAACACGGGATATACGGTTACAGCCACCTTGCAACTTCACTACCAAGCAATGCGAAGTTATACCCGCTCCACTCTGTCTGAATTGAGAGCGAAAAGAGCATTGCCCAATAAAGAATGGAGATCTGATCAAGAGAAAGCGCGGCCCCTGGTCTCTTTCCAGCAATCAGGAGACAAGACCCCATAATTTGAGTGCAGCCACACCGGTATGCCTTCGTCCACACCCCGCACTTTCAGGACAGTCATGCACGAGATTGATGAGCCCACGCCAGTGGGACAAAAGTGAGACATCAAGCATTGCCCCACACGGCAACGGCGTCTCTAGTGCCTGATCAAGCTCCAGCACCACGGCACGATTGGCTCACCAGCTACAGGAGTTAACTCAGGCTGAAACAAAGGCCCCGACCGGTCCTTAACTTCACCCGACCTTCTTCCGAAATTTCGGCAAGGACGTGGACTACTGATAAAGACTCGCACATTTTTCCTCTTGTCAGCAAGCTGGTCAGATTTCGGTGGACCAGTCCCCGTCATTGCCAAATATCGGAGCAGGCGGACTGCTCTAAAGATGGCGATGATGAACACTGTGGAGACATGTCAGGGTTTGATTGGTCTCTTGCACTTTTGTATACGCTGATCATCGCCCACATTCAGGGACAGGGGACTTTTGTTGATGGGTGGAATCATTTATTCCAATGTTTCATATTCATCAGTTAATAAGGGATAAATATTGTCTATCACTACCTGAATCATTCAGCGTCCTCATATATCAAGATGGCGCCGAATTCTTCGCTCTACTCTGTTCTCATTTCAAGTCATTTTTTGTCCCTCTTCTTGTTTCGTTGTTTTGTCATTGAGCCAGTCTCATTCCTTACACTCTTTCACTTGTCTGTTGATCAGACAACTTCTTCAAAATGCGTTCGTCTATGGTGTCCATAGTGGTTCTGGGCGCAGCTCTTGCGACCGCTGCCCCAACCCGAGTCTCCACCTTGGTCAAGCGTGCCTCCAGCTCTTGCACCTTCAGCTCGGCTGCCAGTGCGAGTGCTAACGCCAATTCGTGCTCTACCGTTGTGCTGGATAACATCGAAGTTCCCGCTGGCGAGACCTTGGACCTGTCAGACCTGGAGTCTGGCACCAAGGTATGAAGAACATGAACACAGCCCGTGTAACATGCCCCATCTGACTATTCTATGTGCAGGTCATCTTTGATGGCGAGACCACTTTCGGCTACAAGGAATGGGATGGACCTCTCATCCGTATCTCCGGCTCGAACATCGTCGTTGCCGGCACTTCCAACCACACCATCAACGGCGGTGGAGAGCGCTGGTGGGATGGCGAGGGTACCAATGGAGGCAAGACTAAGCTAAAGTTCTTCTATGCCCACGATCTGGATGACTCAACCATCACTGGCCTGAATGTCAAGAACACGCCCGTCCAGGCCTTTAGCGTTCAGTCTGATAACCTGATCCTGAAACCGAATCACGATCGATAACTCGGATGGTGATGATAATGGTGGTCATAATACTGATGCTTTTGATGTTGGCGAGAGTAACGGCGTTACTATCCGTAATGCTGTTGTTAAGAATCAGGATGACTGCTTGGCTGTTAACTCTGGCACCGTAAGTAGATCCTACTTAATCTCCCGCTGCACCTTTACTTCATCATACATTCTTCCCCAAACTATCTATACTGTGATAGTCGTCTAACCTCTCTCCCAGAATATTGTCTTCACCGGTGGTACCTGCTCCGGCGGCCATGGTCTCTCCATCGGCTCCGTCGGCGGCCGCGACGACAACACCGTCAGTAACGTGACCATCTCCCACTCAACCGTATCCAACTCCGCCAACGGCATCCGCATCAAAACCATTTCCGGCGCCGCAGGCAAAGTCTCAGGCGTGACATTCAACAACATCCAGCTCTCGGGTATCACCGACTACGGCGTTGTCATTGAGCAGGACTACGAGAATGGCAGCCCGACCGGCACCCCTACCACTGGTGTTCCCATTACCGACTTGACTGTGCAGCAGGTTATTGGCTCTGTTGAGAGCGATGCTACTCCGGTTTATATTCTGTGCGGTGACGGGAGTTGCTCGGACTGGACTTGGTCGAATGTGGATGTTACTGGTGGGGAGTCGAGCTCTAAGTGTGAGAATATCCCTTCTGGTGCTTCTTGCTAAGTGTATGATCAGTTGGAAGTGTTGATGGGATACTTTGGCCTATCATTGTGGGCAATGATAGCTGGCAAGAGACGATAAGGATTTACTGGGGTAGAATACATTGATGCTTGAAGATACTTGTTCATTTCGTCCAGATGTATAGCCCTCAGGCTTTATCATGACCAGAGGAAGTGTAGATCTACAAACAAATCAGATAAAAGCAGCCACTCGCATGCCTCATACTCTATGACGCCATTGCATCTGCAGTCCCCACAGTAGCTGAACAGCCCTCTGAACAAACCACCCACAACCCATTACCCCCTTCAATCTCTCTATCCCTTTTTCAAACCATTTCAAAACTACATCACAATAAGCCAAAATGCAAGTCCTCCTCCTCGGCGGCCACGGCAAAGTTGCCCTCCACCTAACCCCCCTCCTACTAAATCGCGCCTGGAACGTCACCAGCGTGGTCCGGAACCCCGACCACGAGAAAGACATTCTAGCCCTCGGCAACGGCCGCAAGGGTAATCTCAATGTGTTGATCTCGAGTTTGGCTGAGATTAAGAGTGCGGCCGATGCTCAGAAGATTCTTAACAAGGTGATGCCTGATTATGTGGTTTGGTCTGCTGGTACGCTGCCCCTCATTCTCCCCGCATCCGCGATGAACCGAACCGCGATTCGTTCCAAGATTGAAAATATACAACAATCTTACATCGATGATGCTTTTAATTGGGAAGAGGACGTAGGCTAACAAACCCATCTAGGCGCCGGCGGCAAAGGCGGCCCCAGCAACACAATCGCCATCGACCAAGAAGCCGCCAAACACTTCATGACCGCCTCCTTCGCCTCAACCAGCGTCAGCAAATTCCTAATGATCTCCTACCTAGGCAGCCGCAAGAACCAACCCCACTGGATGCCCGACGACCAATGGGCCGGGGTCGTCCGCACAAACACCGAAATCCTGCCCACATACGCCAAAGCCAAGCAAGAAGCCGACGAATACATGACGGCGCTGGCATTCATGCGCAAGCGTGAACCTGCCGCGACGCGTCCTTTCCAGGCTATTAATTTGCGGCCGGGCACTTTGACGGATGAACCTGCTACGAGGAAGGTGGAGTTGGGTGTTACGGCTAAGGGACGCGGGAGCGTGACGAGGGAGGATGTTGCGATCGTGGCGGATTTGGTGTTGGCGAGGGATGATGTTGAGGGGTGGATTGATCTTGTTAATGGGGAGGAGGGGGTTGAGGAGGCTGTTGAGAGGGTTGCGAGGGAGAAGGTTGATGCGGTTGAGGGGGAGGATGTTGAGGGTATGGTTAAGCGGTTTTTTTCTTGATTGAGGGTAGAGGATAGATGTGTCTGGGTGGATTCGAGGGGGTTTCTTAGGTGAAAATCGGGAGATTTAGGAGATGGAAATACTTTCGGGGTTTATTATTACATTTGTTTACATATGATACTGTTTAAGGTACAGTCTATGTAATTGCGAATCTTGTATGGTATATATCGAACAGATAAAGTAAATCTACAGCTTCGCCTTGGGACCCTTGCCCACATCCTTGAACTGCTGCTTCAGCATACGGCGCAGAATCTTACCACTGGGGTTCTTAGGGATCGAATCCACGAACCGCACACCACCACGCAGACGCTTGTGGTGGGCAACCTTGCTATCCAGCCATTTCACAATATTGGCAGCCTCCTCCGCCTCACTCGCGCCAGAGGACTTGCTCTTCGAGCTTCGAACAACGCAGGCCAAAGGTACTTCGGAACCATGGGCTTCACTCTCAATGCCAATCACGGCGACATCGTCGATAGCCTCATTGTCTACCAAAAGACCCTCCAGCTCGGCGGGGGGCACTTGGAAGCCTTTGTACTTGATGAGCTCCTTGACACGATCCGTGATGTAGAAGTTGCCCTTGGCATCTTGGTAGCCAACATCACCCGTGCGGAACCACCCATCCTCGGTCAGACACTCACGAGTAGCGGCGGGATTCTGGTGGTATCCCAAAAACACATTCGGCCCACGCACCGAAAGCTCGCCGACCTCGCCAGTGGCAACCTCGCGAGGCTCGGAGCCATCCTCGGGCATGGTCATGTACTTGGCTTCCATGTTGGGCATCAAGCGTCCTACGGAACCAATGTACTCGCGCCAATCCTCCCAGCGCTGGGAGTGAGTGGTAGGGCTGGTCTCACTCAGACCGTAGCCTTGCTTGATTCCAACCTTGATGCGAGCGTATACGTTCTCCACCAATTCCTGGGTGAGTGGTGCAGCACCAGAGTTCATCATCCGCAAACTCGAGAGGTCGTACTTGTCGACGACGGGGTGCTTGCCTAGTAGAAGCACTACTGGGGGCACAATGTAACTAAAAGTCACGCGGTAGTTTTGTACGTGTGCGCACCACTTTTCGATATCAAACTTGGCCATGACGATCAGGTGGTAGCCCTTGTATAATGCTTGGGTGAGCAAACAGGTCAATCCTAGAAAGCGTCTGTCAGCAAAAGGCATTTATTGTACGATTGAATCTTCATAGACGTACCATAGATGTGATAGAAAGGCAAGAAGGCCAGAACACGATCACCCTTCCCATCAGGACCTCCGTTCCAGCTCAAGTTTCCGCCCTCGCCAGTTACTTGCTGGAGAACATTGGCGACAATATTCCTATGCGACAGCATAACACCCTTGGGCACACCAGTAGTACCAGATGAATAAACCAGGAAAGCAAGATCGGTCTCAGGGGCAATCTTCTGCCGACGATACCGAGTGGCGCGGGAGATGTTTCGAACGGAGGTGAAGTGCTTGTACCGGGCATCTGGGTCCCGCTCGTCACCCAGCAGGATGATATGATCTTCCGGGATGCCGACCTTCTTCGCAGCTGCCGTGGCAACAGACAGCACCGAGGCTTGTGTTGCAAGTGCCTTTGCGCCCGAGTTCTTCAGCTGGAAGGCGAGCTCATCAACCGTGTAGGCCGGGTTGGCCGGAGAGATAATGCCGCCCGCCCAGAGGGTACCCCACATGAGCACCGGGGTATCGATGCTGTTGGGAGTGAAGAGAGCCAGCACATCGCCCTTGCGCCAGTCATAAGTGGCCTTCAGACCCTTTCCGAACTCAAGGGAGGCGTCCTTCAGGGACTGGTAGGTGTAGTGGCGCTTAGTGTCGGCATCCTGGTAGAGGACTAGGAGGGTGTTAGCAAAGGCGGGGGATTGTAGAAAATGAAGTTTTAATGACTCACTCTTATCATCAGGGAATGGCCTATCCTTGCGCTCAAACAAGAACGACCACAGGTCGACATTAGGAATATCGATCGTGGGGTAGTTGGAAGAGACAGGCATATTGCGGGGAAAAGCCAAGTGCCGATCCGTGTGCAAGGGCGAGGAATTAATCGGCACGCGACAGGCAAGTTAGCTTATATAAAAGCACGAGATAAAACTGAAATTGCAAAGAGTAGGCACAAGCAGAGAGTAAGAATGATTACAGAAAGAAAGGGAATTGGGGTCCCTTAAGGTTGGGGTTTCTCCGCACTATTCGGTTCTTGGAGCGGGCAGCCTCGGCCCCCTTGGTAACATTCGCCGCAAGGCCAATGATAACCGAAGAACTTCGGATTTAACGGATTTTCCTGACACACTAAGCTTTGGGCTAGAAAGTGCTGAGGCTGATGACTTGAAGCCGCTAGCTATACAATACATGTATATCTAGCACGGATAGAGCCAATAGTTTATGATACCAATTCTAGTATTGTATGCAATGGTCAGCAACACCAGCAAGATAACTCATCAAGCCTCGGCGCTGTCGGCGTTCCCAACGGTTTGGTGGAGAATGGATCCGCAATATCTCCGACTATCCGACCTCCATCGTCACGGTCTAGTAAAGACCCTATCGTGATTGGTCTGGTAACTATCGGTCGAGTGGCTATTATCAGTTGGTCTGCACAACCTGGGGTGTCCTTGGATCGAGGATTGTTGGTTGTGTTTGGGAAGATAGTGTCGAGCAGTATCGCGGATGAGTGCGGAATATATCCTGAACCGGAGATTTACTAATATCTACGCCTCTCGCCGGTGTATACGGCTTACATTTATTAGTCTAGATTGTAGCTGTGGACTAAGTCGATAATCAGAAATACCTAAATCACAGATAGCAGCACTTCCCTAGCAAGAACTGCATGGAAACCTGCTATCCGCATCGCGTCCGGGCATGGATGCACTGAGATTTATTTCTTCGTCCAATGTATTGCCGTCTTTCTTCCAGAAAATAAAAGGCGTTGCTGCTCTAGAGTCTCGCTGGGTCTTACGCCTCTACGTCACGCAAACTTGAAATAATCATATCGTAAATTGAACTCCTTTCCCTAGCACCCAAAAAAGCAACCAGGGATATAAGAGGTCCTATCCATTTGCTCTGCCGAAAGATTCGACAAAGACTTGAGAGGGGGCAAGATCCCAAATGATTTTTTTTTCATGCCGACAAGCTCTTAAATTGAAATGGAAACAGCTGATCCGCTCTGGAAATACAAGCTGAATAAAAGGAATCCAGTTGGGACGATACTGGCTCCCATTTTTTCCGATCCAAGCACCATCTCCACCACACGCCACTCCAAGGGGAATCGTTCGAATCGTTTACTTCAGGGGAATGAAACGGGAAGAGTGGGTGGCACCGATACCGGGACGACCGTGCTTGACGGGCTTGCTGTGGGATTGTTAGCACCTGCTTCAAAAGACCATGACAAGTGGGTGGTTGGCACGTACTAAGAGATAGAGAACTCAGCCAGGTAGTGGCCAACCATCTCAGGCTTGATCTCAACCTGGTTGAACTCCTTGCCGGAGTAGATACCGATGACGGAGCCGATCATCTCGGGGACAACGATCATGTCACGGAGGTGGGTCTTGACGAGGTCGGGCTTCTCGTTGGGCTTGGCCTCCTGCTTGGCCTTGCGGAGCTTCTTGATGAGACCCATGGGCTTGCGCTTCAGACCGCGGTTGAAGCGTCTGCGGGCACGGGCGTGGACAACATCACGGAGCTGCTCGGAGGAGAGGTCGAGGAGCCTGTGAAGGGGTTCAGTTAGACTGCGATCCTTTTTCCAAAAGTTATCGATCCGTGGTTCTCTGCAGCGATGGCACCCAACACACAAGCGACTCGTTGAAACATCCGTACAATCAACGTAGATCGTTGCGTTTTGTCGTCGGATCCCTGGTGTGCCAGGCGCATGCTGCAAGAGTTTTCACGAATGGAGAGGGTCGATGGATCAAACGTACTGGTCGAGGTCAATGCCGCGGTAAGAGAACTTGCGGAACTGTCTTCTCTTCTTGATCTCTGTAGGGCGAACATTCTGTCAGCGATCGGGATTCTCGTTCGTCTTGTGTGTGGTGTGTATGTTCGAGTCCATCCCCCTGCGTCGAAGCCATCTGATCTTCCCATCTCGCATTTCATCCTGGGGTCGTAGTTCCATCACACTCGTTCCAATATTTCCATTGTTTGACTCTTTTCATAGGCGAATAGGGATACGAAGGGATAGAAGTTTATTGACGACGTACCGGCAGCCTCCTCGGCGTTCTAAAATAAAACTTGTTAGCATCAAAGGTGTTGGGCGTAGGATGATGAAAAATCGGGCGACTCACGTATTCAATGTCAGCCATTTTTGCGGTGTTTCCTTGGAGCTCGCTTTTCGACCGTATCTCGAAAAGCGAAGGAAGATGGGTTGTCGGGTGGATTGTCGTGTCGCTTGATCGGTCGCCCGCTACACTACGACTGGTGAGGTGGGCAGGGCTCGCCTAAGCGACGGGTAGGTTAAGCCCTAAAACGCTAGTCCCATTTTGGTTCAAATGTATTGATTGTGTCACGTATGGTAATCTATTTCAAGGTACATTGAGAAACGTGCAATTTACACTCATTTCTTGGTGAGGAGAGGTTCTCTTGATCATTTCAATGTGTAACCAAATTACCAAATGGCCATGAAGCCCTGAATTCTAGCCCAAAGCCAGATATCAGAAGGACTGTAGGATATCAAATACAACATTATGTATGCGATTTACAGGCTGAATACGCAACGAAACCGATGACTAGGCTCATGACGATGCGAGTATTGCCCATGGCATCGGAGCCGCTTCAGACTGGGATTAACAACTACATTCTACGAAAAGAAACATAGTGGAGGACAGATGAATCTGTATTGGCTAAGAGCTTTTTCTAGCTCATATGGAAAATTCGTAACTGCGTCAGAACAGCCTGAACAATGCACATTTGAGGAACCAGTCGCTGAAGGGTATTCGCAAACTGGCCATTCCATCCAGATGTCTGTTCCCCCAACTCGTCATTTTTGAGGCGCTTTTGAGGAAGGCATTTAGTCGAAGAGACCGAATCCCATGTCATCGTCGGACTCCTCCTTCTCCTCCTCCTTGGCGGCCTCGGGGGCAGCCTCGGCGGCACCGCCAGCGGCAGCACCACCGGCGGCGGGAGCAGCACCACCAGCACCGCCGCTGGGGACGGAAGCGAGCTTGGTGGAACCCTCAGCGATCAGCTATAAATCACAAAGTCAGAATCTTTCAGTCATTCATATGTAGGGTTGCGGTGGGTGTCACTAACGTCCTGGAGGTTCTTGCCCTGGAGCTCAGCGACGACCTTCTCGAGGCGCTCGGAGTCAGCGTCGATGCCGACGGAGGAGAGGACCTCCTTGATGTCGGAAGCAGAGGGGGACTCGTTGCCAGCGAGGGCGAGGAGGAGGTAAGCTGCGAGGTGCTTCATTTTGATGGACTGTTGCGAAAAAAATTTGTTGTCAGCGTTGAGGTCGAGATGTTGGATGCGAAAAGAAGTCGTTGTGTGCGCTGGCGCGTGTTGCGAAGCAGAGAGGAGGCAAGGTTGTAAGAGACATACCTTTGGTGTTCTGTTAACGGGAACTGAGAAACAATCGATTTAACCGCGAATTGGGCGGAGACTGCAACGTCGAGTTCTGAAGGTGGTTGAGGAACAAGAAGTTATAGCGGGCCATCGAAATCGTGGGAAAAGTGCGCTGCGGCTCATGTGGCTGTGTCACCGCCTGGCAGAAAACCTAAGCGAGTGTGGCTTGTGTAGAGTTCACGTGATATATAGCCATCTCGGCGTGAACCATGCCCGGTTCTTTGATCTTCTATCCCCGCTCAACCACTCCTCGCCCCTCTGAGAAGTTCTAGAGCGCTTCTGTCTGTTGCGCTGTACCCCGTGGTACCTAGATCTTCCATTTTCCTACAAAGACTGCGCTACCGGTCCTCCGGCGACATAACCATTCATGGTATCGCGTTCGGAGTCATGAAGCTGCCCAGTCGGACTAACCATCGACGGTAACTGGTACTTCTTGCTCTTCCAACTCTCAACAGAAAGCTTTCCAATCCCCTCCTTTGCTTCAAGCTCTCAACATGAGTGTAAGCTACCCGTTCCTGGTCTTATTACCCATCTGGTAGCTAACACTTCGAACAGTTCCTTGACTCTGTTCTCTCGTCACTCCAGTCGGGTAAACCTACCCAAGCCCCGCTGTCTCAGCCTCCCGCGATTCCGACCTCATCTTCAACGGTCAAGAAAGATGATCGACGAGTGGGAGCAGCACCCCGCGCACCACCTGCCGGGAATGCGAGTACGGGAATAAAGCGCAAGGCCGAGGACCAACTGCCTCGACCTTCGAGACCCGAGAGCCAACAAGCTAGCAAGGTCCTTTCTAGCCGACCTGCAGCGTCGTCTGCACCTTCCAAGGTCATACCAGGAGCCGTATCATCGGCTACGGTCAAATCTGCTTCGCTGAACCCTGTCCCCAGGAGCAGCACAACTCCAACTAGCACAGCTCCACCCGCGAGAGCTGCACCCCCGAAGCCAACAGTGGCAAAACCGACAGTGACCAGACCAACGGCCTCCAAACCGGTAGTGGCCACAACAACCGCAGCCAAACCAGCGGCAACTAAACCGGCGCCAGTTTCATCTAAGCCGCCACCAAAGGGATCCTTCGCCGATCTCATGAAGCAAGCCAAGGCAATGCAAGATAAAGCCCCGGCACAGTTGGGCATGCTTCGTCACCAAAAGGTATCAAAAGAGAGACTGAGCAAAGTCGAGCGCAAACGGCGACTGGAGGAGGCCAAGGCACAAGAGAAAGCTGCTCGTTCGGGAAAGCGTCCCGCGCCTGGCCCGGCTACTGCTGGCAAACCTACCGTCAAACGCCGTACGCCCGAGCCTCTCTCATACAAAGGTACAGCCAAGCCAGCCCCGACACCCGAGCCTGCCGGGTATCGTGGAACGGCAGGTCGGCAATCTCACCGTGGCACGACTGACCGTCGGCCGAATGGCAAACGTCGAATGGATGAATATCTGGCAACCGACGAGGAAGACGAAAGCGATTTTGGGGACTACGGCGATTACGATAACCTCTACTCTGATGCATCGTCAGACATGGAAGCTGGCTTTGACGACATGAGGGAGGAAGAAGATGCGGCCTTGAGATCTGCTCGCAAGGAGGATGAGGAAGAAATGCGAGCGGAGATGGCCGCGAAGCAACAGAAGCTGGAGCGGCAGAAGAAGTTGGCAGCACTGGCATCCCGTACCAAGCGGTGATGTTATTTCTACATGCATCCACGGGTTATTTCTACACTTTCATATGTCTGGGGAGGAGGGTTCTGGCTGAGCATTCTGAGCGTTTTATTTCTTCGAGGTGTCTCTAGATGGGGAGCGTACAGTCCTTTCTTTCCATTCTTTCGTTTGTGAACACCATTATAGCGGGCGTCATACCAATACCAAATCTGATTAGCATTCATTTTGTGCTTTGAAATACCATCAGTTTGATGTAATTTGGTCTCAAAAGATGTAATCGTCGATCAAGTAGTTCTGGGCGTACAAACCTGTCAGCTGTTGGCCCCACTTGGCGGTGACATCACTCGTTCTCCCACGCTTGCCGCTTCATATCTTCATATCACAACACTCCATCTTGTCTAGTTACTGGCAGTTCCTCCGGGTTTGTATACACAATGGAGTCCGTTCACCATGTATCAACGTCTTCGAAGATCCTGTTTGGCAAGGTCCGCAGGATGGTGCCTCCAATGCTCGAGAAATTTCACAAAGGTTTGTTGTCATCTCGCAAGGCTCTTTGGCCAGGAACAGCTGGTATTGGGGAGTGACTGACCGATTGCAGGGCAACTGGGACGTGTGGCAGTCATAGGAGGTTGTGTGGAGTAGGTTGACCATCGACTTGCATGGGTTCGTGGACTGACCGTGGAAGCTACACTGGCGCTCCATACTTCTCTGCGATGGCATCAGCAAAACTAGGCATGTTTTCTCTCGCTTGAATGAGATTGTATGATAAGAACATATGCTAACATGGCTCTAGGCTGTGATATGGTATGATTGTACCCAGACGCTATACTCCGAGGATCATGGGAACTGACACTTTCCAGAGCCATGTCCTCTGTGAGCAATCTGCTGCACCAGTAAGTTCTGCTCACCCCATCTCCGAACACAAGAGATTCATTTTGCGCCCACAGGTTGTCAAAAGCTATTCTCCAAACTTGATGGTTCACCCGATACTGCCAAGCACCGACTCTGTCAAGGACCCCAAGTCAATTAATGCGCCAGAACTAGCTGGCCCTATCATCTCCATGCTCTCCCGCCTGCACTCACTAGTCATCGGACCAGGTCTTGGCCGTGACCGAGTCACACTCAAGGTTGTTGCAGAAGTGATCAAGGAAGCACGATCACGATCGATCCCATTCGTGCTAGACGCCGATGGGTTGCTTATCGTCACCGAAGATCCAGATCTGGTCAAGGGGTACAAAGAATGTATTCTGACACCGAACGTGGTCGAATTTGGACGTCTCGCAAAAGCACTGGGCATAGAAGTGAAAAGCCAGGCAGACATTGCAAAGGGCGGAGGCGATGGCGACCAAACAAGCAAAGAGTCAGATGCGTGCGAGCAGCTGTCTAGGGCTTTGGGTGGCGTGACTATTCTTCAAAAGGGACCCCATGATGTGATCTCGAATGGAGTTACGAGTATCATCTCCGATATCAAGGGTGGTCTGAAGCGCAGCGGTGGGCAGGGAGATACCCTGACGGGCTCATTGGGGACGATGCTGGCGTGGAGAGCGGCTTACCACGATAAACTATGGGACTCGGGTGAGAAAGATAATGAGAAGGAGGCACAGAGCAAGGAGGACGTCCAGGCCGAGCTGGAGATTGAGGGCAGGCGCATGTCCCCAACGACTACTTTGCTTCTTGCTGCCTGGGCAGGTAGCTGTATTACCCGAGAGTGCTCGCGACGGGCTTTCGAGGCTAAGGGGCGGAGTATGCAGGCCAGCGACTTGACCGATGAGGTACATCCTAGTTTTTTGCGGCTGATTGGAGAACCAGAAGGCTCCAAGACACACCTCTAGTCTGCGCCGTCCGTCCGATGATTGGCCTAGTTTTTTGTAGACGGGACAATCTTGTCTACTAGGTTAGGTGTCTTAGGCTACGGCCTCAACCATATCAATGAAGCGTTTTGAACGACATCACTCCATCTACCTATACTCTTACAGTCGGCCTATTTTGCCCTGCATATACTCCCCGCTGACGGAATGCGTTCTCTCCACCTACATCGAACCTATCGGTTGAGACCGGGTATGTAAGGTTTCCAGAGTCACACAGAAGACCCTGATCCAGATCTCATCTTATATTTCAGGAGCAATAATCAATAACGTATGTATGCCCAACTGCTCCAGCTATAGCTTACTGCCGTCAGCTCGTATACAGTCATGCCATTCCCGAGGTACCACAACCAGAGCAGATCCAGAATCTCGGATTTTGACATAGGAATAAGGCGTCCAATAATTGCCGAGTACCGGGATGTAAGCATGGGATCTATGATGCCCAAATAATGGAGTTAGACGTGTCGATCATGTTGTCCTGCCATGGTAGTATACTTCGATGGCTATGCAGGTTATTGGGCACAGAAAATACATTTGGAACAAGACCAATCATACAGGCAGAGTGGATCACGCCAATATCCGGAATGGGTAATGTAGAACGAACTGCAAGCCATTGAGGTAATTATAGAGCCTGAAGTACTACTGCCGCTGATATGAACTATTGCCAAATGCCTTGATTTTCATTCCTCTCTATGCTACCACCTCTAGTCCGTCTCCTTTGACCCCTAGAAAGAGGACATAGCTATGACATATTGGATGATGGTTATATTCAACTGCTGGGCAAGGCGTCCTAGCCAAGAACTAATAGGATAGCCAATAGAACAACCTAAAAGCTTCCCAAAACATCAACGTCTAAGCGGTGTAAGCCGCTGCAGTGACAGGTCGAATCTCTACCCCGCAATCGAGTCTATACATAGGCATCAAAGAACGAGTAGGGATCGAAATCCGAGAGTGACATTTAGGGCTACAGTGGAGGTTCGAGCTGAGACATACACCTGCACCCCTCAAGACACTAAGACACAAAGAATATCCTGGGGTATCCAACACATGGCGTTGCCATATCCGAAAAACTCACTAGTCGTGCGCCTCCCCGCGCCTTGAGCTGGCAAGCCTTCGACATCAGCTATCTCGACAAGCATTGGTGGTTTCTCGGGATACTGTTCCAGATCTCGTATTCGCGCCACGGCCAAGCCCCGGATCGGGCTGGTCCTCTGGTTTTCCCCGACCTATCCGAGGCTGAAAAAGTTAATACTTGCACACTTCAATAATAGGAATGATGCTTTGGGATACGCTGCCTGGGTTGAGTTTGTTCCCGAACTGAGACAGTCCTAGGCTTGCAGCCTCGTGATATGTTGAACAGGGAAGTATAGTGATGGTAAGATGATCTATTTCTAGGTAGTCTGAACGAACAACCTATACTCGATACTATAGTCCAGAATCAAGTATAAAAGCATGGTAATTTACCCCAGGAATGGTGCCATCCCCACATCAAATTGAGCAATATCCAAGCCAAAGCCAAAGATTATCAGATCTACTCTAGTCTCTATCCAATCGTTTACCCTAAATTAAAACAATCATCATCATGCAACTCGCCACCCTGACTGCCTTCCTGGCCGCTGCCACCATCGCCCTGGCCAACCCAGCACCTACCTGCGGTACCTGCAATCCCATCTCTGGCCAGAACAGTTGCGACATTACTACTTCGTGTATCAACACGGGCACGAGATTCCACTGTGCCTGCCGTGCCGGTTACAAGGCCTCCCATAACAACAATGATATTCATTCTCAGTTCCGTCTGAACATGCCCAACTACGAGTTCTTGGTCTTTGTTCCGGAGAACACTGTTTGCAATACTTTGTGTGATAACCCGTACGCTGCGCCTTCGAATCTGTGCCACGAGGTGAAGGAGTACGCCTGCACTGTCTGAGAGGCTTGCTTTGAGTCCTGTGCTCCATTGATCTGGTCGAATGGTCTGTGGCTTAATTTAAATACTTTGGGTTAGGGGGAGATTGGAATATGGATTGGAAGGAAGCAGAGTCTTAAAGTACAGCCCATAGAAGATGATGGGCGTTCAGGGCCATATAACATGGCAAGCCATTCCTTGAGAATAATGAATACCATTTTTTCTATACTACAGTCTTGAATACAGGCGTAGATAAGACACAACTTATAGTAAAGTAAATTTGGGAATAAAGATCTTTTGATTGCCCAAACATATCATCAGAACCGGCTTCCTATTGCCCCACGAAGAATCCAACCAAGACACCTAAACACCCATGGCCCTAAGATCTACCGGGTCCACCGAATGCATCTCGAGGAACGCAAAAAGCCCAGTCGACCTTCGAGAAGAAACAGGAAGAAGAAAAGAATTAAAACACCGCATTAACCGTGCATCTCATCATCGCCGTCGAAGAACACCAGGCGCGAGCCGTTTCCAGCAATTTGCCAGACCTGTAGAAAATAGAGTTAGCAGTCGTTTTAAAAGTAAGCCTGGATATTCGGAAACATACGTTCAATTCGGCATATTCGTGGAGGGTGGTGGTGAGTTGGTCTTCGGTGAAGCCCTTAGCCAGCACACGCTCACGAATACGTCTCACGCTAAGAGCATTGTCCTCATCATCACCAATAGCGGCGGCACCACTCTCCCGCAGAGTACGGATCAAAGTGTAGATCTTGCTGCTGGGAGTGTGATCGGCTCCGGACTCGCCATCGTTGTAAAGAGAGGCCTTGCTAACCTCGATCAGGCGGAGTGCCTCATCAACGTCCTCACGAACCACCTCCTCGCTGAAGCGAAGACGGGCCAGAGCCTGTGAGAGACGAACAATACCCAGCAGAGTACGAGGGGTGACGTGGGAGAATTGCTGCTTGCGGGCTTCGTCCTTCTTTTGACGCTTGCGCATGGCGACGTAGGCACCGACCATGTAGTCGGAGACGTTCGTAGGAACGACGGGACGGTAAGTACGGGCCTTGGCGATATACTGACGGACCTCGTGAGGTGTGAACATGACACCGGAGTCCTCGTTCTCGGGGTGCTTGTTGTGCATGTGGACGTAAGTGACGTGGTTGGCCAGCTCCTCGTCCGTCTCCCGGGATGGGGAATCCAGAAGCAGGAACATGACATCGAAACGGGAGAGAAGAGCAGCGGGAAGGTTGATGTTCTCGACTGGCGAGATACGGGGGTTGTAGCGGCCGTACAGCGGGTTGGCAGCAGCCAGGATTGAGGTGCGAGCGTTCAGAGTGGTGTTGATGCCTGCCTTGGAGATGGAAATGGTCTGTTGCTCCATAACTTCGTGAATGGCAGTTCGGTCCGAGTCGTCCATCTTGTCAAACTCATCGATACAGCAGACACCGTTATCCGCTAGAACCAGGGCACCACCCTCCAGCATCATTTCATCAGTCACTGGGTCTCTCATCACCGCAGCAGTCAGACCGACACCACTGCTACCACGACCAGTGGTATATACGCCACGGGGGGCCACCTTGGTAATGTATCGGAGCAATTGGGATTTGGCAACACCAGGGTCACCCATCAAGCAGATGTTGATGTCACCACGAATGTGCATACCGTCACCCATCTCCTTGGTGACACCACCGATCAGCAAAAGCAGCAGCGCCTTCTTGACATCAAGATGTCCGAAAATCTCAGGGGCGATAGAACGCGAGAGATACTCATACATGTTGCCAGAGTTCATGTGCTGCTCGATCTTCTTCATGGTGCGGCTGTCCATGCCGATTTCGTTGTAGGACTTCTTGTGTTGGGTGATGTGCTGAGCCTCCAGGTAGGTGTCAGTCAAAAGACCGGCACGAATAGCGCGGAAGCCAGTATAGGGAGTAGGCAGGAAGATGCCAGCAATGTCAACGACATCACCAGGGTTCAATAGCCGAGTCTGAGCTCCGTGGCAGTGAACAGTCATGGTGCGGGGAATGTGGCCCACAGGCACCTGGTCTGCCATCTCCTGGATCTTGACCTCCTGGAAAGGAACGAATTTGGAAGCACGCGTCGACAGGAACAGCTGGCCCTTGGTGTTGTTCTTCTTGCAGTCCTCCGACAAACATTCAGACAGAGGCATGAACTGCTTGGTAGTGATGGGCTGGAAAACCTCACAACCGCAGACGTCGCAAGTGTAGGCGTTGATCTGAACGGCGGGCTTGACGTCTGAGACGCGGGTGGTGATACCGCGAACCGTGATCAGGCTTCCGAGATGCTCGCCGCGCACATTTCGGACAGCAAGCGCCTTGCCGGCACGGTCGCTGCTGGAACCGGAGGGTGTGAGAGGCTTGAAGTTGAGAGTGTATCGTCGAGTCAGCTCTGGTGGGAAGAGGGATGCCACGGGGGTAACATCCATATCGGCCTCCGTTTGCATTTCCTGGGTCTCGTTGCGCTTCTCACGCTGGGACATGATCACGTCCAGCACATCGTCCTTGAATCTACACTGAATTAGTTTGATACGCCCATTGCATTATGCCGTAGCCAATCGCAGACATACGTAATCTCCTTGGTCTCCTTGGGCATGACCGCATCCACAGCCTGCGAGAAAACATCGATATAGCGCTTTGTATTCTTCTGGATAGAGTCGACCAGCTTCAGATTCTGCTGCTCGTCGGGAAGAGCTTTTTCGAACTATAGGAGAGCCATGTTAGCGACGAAGGTGAGGGAGACAGAATTTTCATGCTGACTCACGACGTCCAAATCGTCTAGCTCGATGACAATATTCGAGACATCGCGATTGGCGATATCCTGCAGAATCTGCATGTACTTGAGCTTCGGCTCTCGGCGCCTCCTTGCGCCACGGGTGTCTGCGCCCTCGTCGTCAACATCATCCATAAAGTCGTATTCATCGCTGCTGCGGTCTCCGTCAATGTTCAGATCCTCCAGCGCCTCGGTCGCGGCAGCTTCTGAGGTCGACTGAAGGGTCTTGAAATGCTGAAGGAAATCCTTGAAGCCATCCAATTGCGCGGCATAGTCAACCGGCGCTTGGTATTGAAGCAAAGCCATGCTGGATGGGATGGAGTGCGCTCAAATTCGCAGAACGCAAAGTGGTTGTAAAGTGGGCTTCCCGCGAGAGGAAAGGGCCGGAGCTAAGACTGCTGCCCCCTTCAGAAACTCAGCCGCTGGGCAAAACGAGACGCGAACGCGAAAAGACGCGCCAAATATGCACTAATCCGTCTTGGGGCTAGCTCGCGTTCCACGTGTAGCTCTTGTCGGATAATCAGATTCTCCGTCTTCTTGGGGCAACCCTCCGAAAGCGCGGGAAAGTCCGTCCGGCACAAGTCACCTGACAGGCCACTTTGCCTCGGTTGGCCGGACTTGCTGGGCGGCCGACGGGTGTGGAGGGAGTCCGGGGACTCTGCGACCATCCCACCCTCATACTACTCTCTCCTTCTGTGCTTCCTACAATCACATTTGCGCCCTGATCATGGCGCCCAAGAAGCCTTCCACGACGGCAGAAGTCGCTCTCGTCCCTCTCAAGAACTGCCTCGTCAATCTACCACCGTCACTAGTCGCCTTGCTAGTCAATGCCAATACGGTTAGTTACCGAGCTCGGTCAGTCGTGTGATATACCTCAGACTAATGTACCCATCACACAGGCCGCGCAGAATGTCATCATTGAACTGCAGTACAAATCCCCCACCAGCAAGATCAATGGTGCGCCGCCACAGCGGTCTTGCTACTTGGGCTGGACGGGCATGCCGAGCAAGCGGAAGCTTGCGCCGGTCGTTGGTCGGGAAGGCATGAGTGGTGGCTTCTCCAGAGAGCAGGAGATATCTACTGTGGAGTTAGATACCACGTTCGGACGACTTCTTGGTCTGACCGAAGGGCAAAAGGTGTGACATTCTTCCCCGCGGCATACGCCGTGTTTCACGTGGGGTAATATGCTAACTCCTTACAGGTCGGGCTACTCGTACACCTTGATCCACCTGTCGCGCATACAATCAACATCGAGCCATTGACACCAGAAGACTGGGAGAGTATGTTCAGGACTTTACAATCCATATTGGGCACTTGACTGACTCATTTTCCCCTAGTCATCGAGCTTCATGCCACATTCTTGGAACTTAACCTCCTATCTCAGATCCGCGCGCTGCCCAATCCCTCCTACAATGCAGCGCAATCAGAGCATATGCACCCGCTCGCATTGCACCTTTCACCCACCTCGACCGCTAACATTGTTGTCACTTCCCTTACACCAGCCCCGGACGCCACATCTCCATTTGCGAAAATAGCACCGGATGCTGAAGTGATAGTTGCTCCCAAAGTTCGATCAAAACCCGGAAAATCGCCCCGAGGAGATAGCCGCAGCAATGCTGGTAGCAGCAGAAAGAGCACCGGTGGCCGCAGTTCCGGTAGCACGGCTCGCCCCAAGAGCAGCCGGTCTGACTCCAGAGGTGCCTTGTATTTGCGAGGCGTAGAACGCCTAGCAGCCGATCAATACTTTGACGCAGAAATGGAAGAGGATGAAAATGAAGGGTTCCGGGTCTGGGTTGACCCCGAATTGCTGGCATCCAATGAACTACGGGGCACAAGCTGGGCGTGCGTTTCCATCGTCCAGCCGGCCGGTCTCAAGCCTCCTGTGGATCCTCAGCAGCAACTTGCTCAACAAGAACAACAAAAGTCAAATGAAGGGGGCTCTCCCACAACCAAGCTAGTAGCCAAGCTGCTGCCATGGGAGGAGGCACCCGACAACAAGCACGTGGCGATTTCCACTTTGCTTTCCACGTCGCTTGGTGCTGAGAACATGGTGGGTGGGATCGTTCGTGTCGAGGCCGCTCCTCCCCAACTTCATAGGTCGGCAGTCAAGACCCTCAAGCTGTACCCGTTTATGACCGATGGATCCAAGAAGAAGGATGGACTGAAATTTGGCGCGGATACGGCAGCTTCTCGGGATGCCCTAGCCGAGCGTCTCAAGGTCATCTATGGCAGTACTGGTTCCGACGTTGGGCTGTTTTCTGGTCCTTTGACTGATGGAATGGTCCTTCCCAAGGTTGAAAACCACCCTTCGGTCTCGTCATTTGACGGTGCTATTCTCCGCTTTGATCCTCCCTTGAAGGGTGGTCCCGAAGAGACCAAACCGATGTTTGGGTGGCTTCTAGGTTCCGAAGCTAAGCTGAACCTTGAAGTGCAAGCAGAGATACCCAAGCCATCGGATGCGGGCTCATCTGCATTGCCTTCCGAGGACTCGATTCCCGATACCGTCCCCCAACTGGTGGGTATTGACTCGATCATCTCCCAGTCGCTCACAAACCTGACAAAGTCTTCGTCTATTCTGTTGACCGGAGGACTTGGAGCAGGAAAGACTGCTTTGACTCACCTATTAGCTCATCGATTGCGCAAGGATCATCTCTTCAATGTGAAGTACTTTTCTTGCCGCAAACTCGTCACGGACGAGACACGAATCTCCAATATTAAAGAGGTCCTGAACCGCCTCTTCATGTCCGCCTCCTGGTGTGCTCGTCTCGGTGGTCAAGCCATTGTTATCCTTGACGACCTTGACAAGCTCTGTCCTGTGGAGACCGAGATGCAGGTTGGAAATGATAACGGCCGCAGCCGTCAGAACAGTGAGGTTATTTGCTCCATGGTTCGGGAATACTGCTCCATGAACTCTTCCGTCGTCTTGCTAGCCACGGCCCAGGCCAAGGAGTCCTTGAACAACGTCATCATTGGCGGCCACGTGGTCCGCGAGATCATCAATATGCGAGCTCCAGACAAGGAGGGACGCCGGAAGGTTCTGGAGAAGTTGACTAGCCAAGACAAGCCCACTGAACATCTCAATGGCCACATCCGATCAACGAGCTCTTCCACTCAAAACACTCAAGACTCGTGGTTGGATCCATCAAATCCTGGAAGTCGGCCTAGCTCCTCCGGTGGCGATGGATTCGTTCTCAGCAGAGACATTGATTTCCTCGAGCTTGCTGGTAAAACTGATGGATATGCGCCCGGTGATCTGGTGTTGTTGGTTGCTCGTGCACGCAATGAAGCACTGATTCGCTCCGTTTCCGACTTAGCCTCTGAGTCGAAGATGATCACTCTTGGGACTGAAGATTTTGACAGCGCGCTCAAGGGTTTCACACCAGCCTCTCTGCGTAACGTTACCTTGACCTCCTCCACGACTACGTTCTCCGCGATTGGCGGTCTGTTTGAGACTCGCAAGATGCTGTTGGAGACCTTGCAGTACCCAACCAAGTATGCACCGATCTTCGCACAGTGCCCATTGCGACTGCGCTCTGGCCTGCTCTTATACGGCTATCCTGGTTGCGGTAAGACGCTTCTCGCGAGTGCCGTCGCCGGCGAGTGCGGTTTGAACTTCATCAGTGTGAAGGGTCCTGAGATTCTGAACAAGTATATTGGTGCCAGTGAAAAGAGCGTTCGTGACCTTTTCGAGCGCGCTCAAGCCGCCCGCCCGTGTATTCTGTTCTTCGACGAGTTTGACAGTATTGCGCCGAAGCGTGGTCATGACTCTACGGGTGTCACTGATCGTGTTGTCAATCAGCTTCTGACACAAATGGACGGTGCTGAGGGCCTATCCGGTGTTTATGTACTGGCAGCCACGTCACGACCTGATTTGATTGACCCAGCGCTCTTGCGTCCAGGTCGTCTGGACAAGTCCTTGCTTTGTGATATGCCCGCACTTGCTGACCGTCTCGACATAATTCGAGCTGTGAGTGAGAAGCTCAAGATGAATGATGAGGTTCGTTCTCGTTTGGATGAAGTCGCTGCTCGGACCGAGGGTCTCTCCGGCGCTGATCTCCAGGCTGTTGTGTATAACGCCCACCTGGAAGCCGTGCACGACGCCCTCGGCGACAGTTCCAGTGCCGAGAAGGCTGGTGCAAAGTCCGGCACTGCGAAGAGCTCATCGGTCAGCACCTCGACCAGGTCCTTCATCCAATTTCTCTACTCGTCGTCTGAAGAGGCTTCTGGAGCAGTCTCTCTGCCCCCTCCGGCTGTCGTAGCTGCCAAGCTAGATGCCATTAAGAACGCCCGCCGCCGCCAGCGCCAGCTTGAGAATGGCTCGGCCGCTGCCGGTTCTACCCCTGCTGCTGCACCGGTGGCGAACGGCACTAATGCTGATTCTGACGCTGATGGGCTGCGGGACGATATCATCGTCCGGTGGGAACACATCGAGCGTTCCCTGACTTCCACCCGTGCCTCTCTCAGCCCGGCCGAGCGTAGACGCTTCCAGGGTATCTACCGGGAGTTCGTCACCGGCCGCAATGGAGAGATGCCTAACGGCGAGGCGGCTAATGAGATTGGTGGCCGATCAAGCCTGATGTGATTGGTCCAGCGGAGAGGATTTGGTCCGCTTTCATTGTACATTGTATATATACACCTTTTGCATTTGGTTGTCTACATTTTGCTGTACTTAACGATGCTCAATGCATGGTCATACCCGCAACCTATACCTTTAGACTTGCCCATGACTTCACCGTAAGTTGAAACTGTTATATGACCTTCTCTCCTGGGTGCTTGAGACATGGTAACAAGTAATTGCGCCTAAGCTGCTCCTTGCCTTTAGCTAGTCACGTGAACTGAGACAAGCATATCTGTTCGTCAAGAGAGGTTATGATTGGATTCAAACTCAAAATTGTAACCCTTCTCACCGGTGGCCTAGTGGTTCGTAAGTTCCGCGAAGCTGCTCTGGTAGCCGTTCGAAAGGATAGTGGCCGGCTGTCTGGTTAGTGTGCCGTGAAGCTTCTGTGGAGCTCGGCCGGGTAGAGGGTGGGTTCTGGGTTGGGCAGGTGGGAAGACAGATTGATTCTGCGGTTATCTTTTTGGGATTTTTTTCTCTTAACTTATATTTTTTTATATCTTTTGATAAGCTTAATCAGGGCTATACGTAAATGTTATTTTTAAAGCTTTTCAAAGAAGTAGGTTGTAGTATAACTGTGTTATTGTTTAGTGTTGTGTCCGGATGAAGCCCTTCGAAATGCCGTTGGGGAAACAAAAAGTACAGACCGAGCACGTTGGGATGTTCGTATAGGGAACCGGAGATCAAGGGCTCAACTTATAGATATAGAAGAGGTTTCTTTTCTCGAGATTACTTTCCTTGGATTTTGTTTGCTAGGGGCAGTTGGACATAGCCATAGTTACTATATTAGGAAGGTCCTCACTCGACTCTCCTAGGGGTGACTCTGGTTTCATGCACGCCTGTTAGACGTAGAGCATAATTCTTCCGGATGGAATGATGGAGGAAGGTGAAGAAACTGGATGATTCAAGGGTGGCTAGGATGCTCTTGCTCACATTTTTAGCCTGACCTCCTATAACGCACTATAAAATCCATCTAACATCAGTACAACACTTTATAAGTAGAATGGATAAAGGGTAGGTACTAATAATACACATCCTACTGGTTTCTACTAGGCACAACAGTATTACGATACCGAAAATTTGATTTGCCTGCAGGCCTTATGGAATCCTCCTTTCCTTAGTCCCACGCAAAATAGCCGTTATGGATCAGTCGCTCAGTACCTCCTTTTACTAGTAACGAGACTGGGGGTGATTCAGGATCGGGGTACCACCGCTTCACCATATAGTCAAATACGCATTCTTCACAGTGGCATCTTTCCCAGCCTGACCTTGCGCCGCATTTGCAGTCTCTGCAGTGGATGTAGGGATAGAAATCCCTGTTGAATGACACCTGTTATTATGCAAATCGTTAGAAACAGCAGATGTAGAAAGCAAATATCAAGAGCGATGAGGGACATGATGTTTCAGCTGCATCTGGCCGTAAACTTCCTTCGGGCACTCATCGGGGATGAAAATTAGGCACATATGGGAGTGCCCACGCCGCTGCCAGAGTGGGGGGCTATTCGCCTTGGTTAGGGGCCACCGCATGTCAGCGTTGAAGACGTCCATGGCCTCGGTATTGTCGGTCTTAAGACGCAGGTCGCCAGCGAGCTTGGACATCTTGTGTAGGCGTTTTGCAATGTGCGAATGAATTAATGGAGAGACTTGCGTGGGTGGAACGAGTTCTGTGCTCAGGGTTATTTCATTGAGTGTCATTGGTGCTTTGGTATGATGGTCTTACTTTGAGACACATATGTCATATGCTTGGATGAATGTATGATGGTGTTGGAGGAGAGGAAGAAGGCCAATTTGAGAGAGATTAAAGTAGCTTAAATATTTAGAAGGTGTTTTCAAGGCAACAGGCAACGTAGCTACCAAGGCTTCGATAGGTTATCATGGAAGTCAACAGGATAGAATATGGCTCGTTGCGTATCGAGGACCTTTCATCCCAAGTGCAAACTAGCATATTCCAGTGCCATCACCGTTGACTTCTCTAATTTTCAGGTATCAGTCGAAACTGCGTGGTAAATGAGGAGCAAACATCCCGATTCTAGAGCCACCAAGTTGTCACCAGAACTTATAGGCAACGACTCGCCGCCTCAAAGTATCATCACCAGAAAAGAAAAAACATAGTATCATTCACTATTCTTGATCCAGTGCTACCTGAACCAATCTCTCCAACTTTTTCCACTCCGCACTAACAACAGCCTTAGACGTACTAGGATCCATCCCATTCGCTTTAAATTCATTATGAACTTGGGCAAAATTAGCTCCCACAAGTCTCTTAAAACTAGGAACCGTACAACTCTCCCCCTGGCGACTAGCAAGGTCAGCAAGAATATACCACAGAACGTAGTGGAAATTCAGTTCTGATTGCTGTATCAACGAAGCTTCCTTGGAATTACTCTCAAATCCCTCCTGCGAGAGATAGATAGCCAGTTTAGCTAGGACCCAAGCGTGGAGTTGCCGGATCGGATGGGCGGGACTGAAAAGGACGGGGTCGATGCGGAGATATCGGATTGCGGTGTGGAGGAAAGCTTTGCTGAAATTGTTGATGGAGAGGAGGGAGAGAATGAGTTGGTCTCGTAGGGCTGGGTAGGGTTGGCGAGTTAAGGGCCAATTGGATGTTTGTTTGAGGATCTGCATGGCGGATTCCATTTTTTTGATTTCTTCCTCGGGGTTTAGGTCGGATTTTGTTACTTCTTGTAGGAGTTCTAGGGCTTGTTTTTCTGCAGTTTCGAGGGTGGATGGGTCCTTGGGGGTTGTGGTGAATTTGTCTTCGGGGGTGTCGGTGCCTTTGGTACATTTTGTGCACTTGCAGTCGAAGAAGAATCGTTCGGACAGTTCCTTGCGGCGGACTTCGTTCGGGGTTGTGGTGTCGATGTAGGAGATGAAGATTTGCTCATCCTTTTTGATGGGTCGAATGGCCTTGACGAAAAGCTCTTCTCCGTCGAACCCAACTGTGGCGTTGTAGTCACAGCTGTGGTTGATCAGAGCGGCATAAGGATGCAAGTAGAGTCCGATGCGGTCATACATGGCCGTAGTAAGATTGAACGAGTTAATATCCAACTAAATGAGCATGTTAGTTTCGAATATTAAGTGTAAAACCCCTGGAAGCATCCAACGGGACACATACTCTCGCCGCATAGGCCATGATGGCTTCCTGGGTCATATTCGTTTCCGAGTAACTTTTGACAGCCTTGGACGTGAGATTGAGCCGGTCCAGATGAGCTTGGCTCTCCTGAATATCTTGAATATGCGTCTCAAGATTGGTAAAGACTCCAAGCTCCTGGGTAGTATATTTCCCCTTCCAGGTGCGGAGAACCATCCGTAGGAGAGCCCGTGCATTATTGGGCAACACCTGGGGCTTGAGCTTCTGGAAGACAGAGCATTCCAAAGAATGAGCAAATTTCCAATCTTTAGCTTGACAAGTCTGTTTAGAAGTCAGTAAAAAAAGATTCACATTTTCGCGAAGAGGACGTGCGCCAAACACCAAGGACAACAAAACAGCAAAGGATAGATTAGACTGGCATCCCAATCAACCAATCCAACAATAGAAAACCCGACCTCCAAAGACAACTAGAACTAAAACTCACCCGATCACAATACTTGACAATTCGACATCCAGTACAAGCCTTCAACTCAGTCCCAGTCTCCATCTGCCTCTTCCCAAAGCAAGCGGAGCATGTATCATCCAGGCGCGGCTTGTCAAGAACCGCCACAAACGGCACTTTCGCATGCACAACATCCTCTCCAACCTTGATGTCGGTGGTGGCGAAGAGGCCATTGCCCATGCCATTTGGGGCAGGACCAGGGACGGTCTTGGTCGTCACCGAGGGTAGGTGACTTTGGGAGGACATTTTGTGGTGTTTTTGTTGAATAAATGATTCCGTTTTGATGCGAGAGATGGACTTGATTGATGGGCTTAGTCATCGGGATTTGGTGGGGCTTGCAGTCCATTCTAATTTATAACGCGCCTAACGAGTCTTGTGCACAAGATATGAACGAAAAGAGACAAGAAGCTGGTTGGAATAAGGCGAATTGTAAGATCCGGATGTTTACGAAGAATACCCAGTTGTGGATACAAGTACCATTGTAGAGCAGAGATATAAAGAAGGAACAATATTTCTTTTGTCGCTGAAACACAGATAACCAAAATCGAAATCGACTACTATCAAAAGAACCCAAGACAGATAAATAGTAAACAAAGACAAACAGACCCAATCCTTGTCAGGCAGATACATTTATGACCATCACCATCACAACAGAGCAACTGAAGAAGACTCTGTGTTCCCACCTTGTTCCGCCGTAAGGGAAAGCCAGACAGAGAGTTAAAAAAAAGAGTAAAAAAAACAGCTGGAACCCGGATAGGTAGAAAAAAACTTCAAGAAATGCACGCCATCTATCAACAAGATGCCTTACCCACTACGCCGTCCAGAGAAAGGGCGGGTCAATCCTCGGTAGAGGAGTGGAAGAGAGCCCGGTGAGATTTTATAGCCGGCGAGGCAGGCCCGTCGATGGGTGCGCGACGGGTTAGAAGGGGCTTTTCGGCTTTTTGTGCAAGGGGTGTTAATTTATTCATTTACAGCGCCTCCTTGCCACCAACGAAGTCGGACCAGGTGCGAACCTCGGAGGGGATACCCTCGGCGCGGGGGAGCTTCTCGTGCATGCACTGAGCGAAGAGAGTAGCAGTCTGTGGGAGATTTGAGTTAGCATATTTGAGTCAATAGAAGGGCAATAAAAGAAGTAAAACATACCTTGGGCTCCATGAACAGAGGAACGCTGAAGTCGACAGCGTTGCGGCGCATGACGTAGTCCTCATCCAGCTGGGTCTTACCACGGGTCTTGGCCAGGTTGAAGACACCACGGATGTCGTACTTCTGGAAAACCTCACGGAGAGCACGCTTGTTCTTCTTGGGGAACTCAATGACGGTGACGGAGACGTTGTCCTTGCAGGTAGACTCAAGGTGAGCCTTGACCTCAGGGTTGGCTGCGTAGAACTTGTAGCCGAGAGGGTTCAGGTAGTTGACGATGGTGGACAGGTAAGGCTGGGTGACATCACCACCGAGGAGGATACCCTCACCAGACTCGGGCACACGGAAGTTCATGGTGGACTGGAGGGAGGTCCAGTAGGCCTCGACCAGGTCCTTACCGAAGCAGGCAATCTCACCGGTACTGGCCATCTCGACGCCCAGGAAGGGGTCGGCACCAGCCAGACGGGTCCAGGAGAACTGGGGAACCTTGGTGGCGAGGTAGTCACGCTTCACCTTCATCAGGTCAACGGGCTCGGGGACATCACGGCCGACGAGCGCCTTGGTGGCGACGTCGATGAAGTTGGTACCCAGGACCTTGCTGACGAAGGGGAAGGAACGAGAAGCACGCAGGTTGCACTCGATGACCTTGAGCTGAGGCTCAGCACCCTCCTGATCGGCCTTGATGATCTGCATGTTGAAGGGACCGGTGATGTTCCAGGCCTTGGCAACCTTCTCGGCAATGTCCTTGACGCGGTTCATGATGGACTCGTCCAGGTTGGCCGGGGGAGAACCAGGGTAGCATCACCAGAGTGGACACCAGCAGGCTCAACGTGCTCACTGACAGCGTGGACCAGGAGCTTACCGTTGGAAGCGACAGCGTCAACGTCAATCTCCTCAGCACCCTCGATGAACTTGGTGATAACGACGGGGTGGTCAGGGGAAACGGCGCTGGCGTTGAGGAGCTTCTCCTTGAGCTCGTCAACACTGTAGATGACGTTCATGGCGGCACCGGACAGGACGTAAGAGGGGCGGACCAGGACGGGGTAGCCAACGGACTCGGCGAACTTCTCAGCATCGGCAACGGAGGTGAGCTCCTTCCAAGCAGGCTGGTCAACACCAATGCTGTCCAGGATCTGAGAGAACTTGTGACGGTCCTCTGCCTTGTCAATGTCCTGGGGGTCGGTACCCAGAATCTTGGCACCACCGGTCTCCTGGAGACGCAGAGCAATGTTCTGGGGCAGCTGGCCACCGACAGAGACAACAACACCGCTAGCGCTCTCGAGCTCGTAGATATCCATGACACGCTCGTAGCTCAGCTCCTCGAAGTAGAGCTTGTCAGCGGTATCGAAGTCAGTGGAGTAAGTCTCCGGGTTGTAGTTGATCATGACAGTCTTCTTGCCCATCTTGCGCAGGGAGAGAGTAGCGTTGACGGCGCACCAATCGAACTCGACGGAGCTACCAATACGGTACACACCGCTACCAAGGATCAGAGTGCCGTGGTCATCGAAGGTGACATCGTGCGAGCTGGCGTTGTAGGTAGTGTACAGGTAGTTGGTGTCGGCAGGGAACTCGGCAGCCAGGGTATCGATCTTCTTGACCCAGGGGGTAATACCGAAGGACTTACGGCGGGCGCGAACGTCATCCTCGGAAGCACCAACAAGCAGAGAGATCTGCTTATCGGAGAAACCGAGCTTCTTGGCCTTCAGCATAGTCTCGGCAGTGATGCCGAACAGGCTGCCAATCTCCTTCAGCTCGTTGTTGCAGTCAACAATGTTCTGGATCTTGTACAGGAACCACTTATCGATCTTGCTCAGCTCGTGAACACGATCGACGGTGTAACCCTCGTGGAGCATAGCCTGACCAACAGCCAACCAACGGCGGTCAGTAGGGTTCGCCAGGACATCATCGAGGTCCTCGAAGTGGTCACCCTGCAGACCAAGGTACTTGGGGTCAACCTGGCGGATAGCCTTCTGGAGCGACTCCTCGAAGGTACGGCCAATAGCCATGACCTCACCGACCGACTTCATGGCACTGCCGATGTCGCGGTTCACGTGCTGGAACTTGCTCAGATCCCAACGGGGGATCTTGGTGACAATGTAGTCCAGAGAGGGCTCGAAGTTGGCAGTGGTGGTCTTGGTAACGGCGTTGGGGAGCTCGGGCAGAGTGTGTCCGAGACCAATCTTAGCAGCGGTATAGGCAAGAGGGTAGCCGGTAGCCTTGGAAGCCAGAGCAGACGAACGCGAGAGACGAGCGTTCACCTCAATGACACGGTAGTCAAGGCCATCAGGCTGGAGAGAGTACTGAACATTACACTCGCCAACGACACCCAAGTGACGGACGATCTTAATGGCAGCGGTACGGAGCATGTGGTACTCCTCGTCAGACAGAGTCTGGGAGGGAGCGACAACGATACTGTCACCAGTGTGGATACCCAGAGGGTCGAAGTTCTCCATGTTGCAAACAGTGATACAGTTGTTGTCAGCATCACGAACAACCTCGTACTCGACCTCCTTCCAGCCCTTGAGGGACTTCTCAACGAGAATCTGGGGAGCAAGAGAGAGAGAGCGCGAAGACAGATCACGGAGCTCATCGGGGTTGGCAGCGAAGCCGGAACCGAGACCACCAAGGGCATAGGCGGAGCGGACAATGATGGGGTAACCGACCTCCTCGGCGGCCTTCAGAGCATCGTCGACAGTACCGACGGCAATGGACTCGGCAATGGGAATGTTGATCTCGTTGAGGGCCTGGGAGAACAGGTCACGGTCCTCACTGGTCTCCAGAGTCTTGATGCTGGTTCCCAGAACCTTAACACCGTAGCGCTCGAAGATACCCATGCGGTTCATCTGCACACCCAGGTTGAGAGCGGTCTGACCACCGAAGGTCAGGAAGATGCCGTCGGGGCGCTCACGCTCAATAACGTGGGTGACATATTCGGGGGTGACGGGGAGATAGTAGACCTCGTCGGCCAGCTTGTGGTCGGTCTGGATGGTCGCGATGTTAGGGTTGATAAGGACGGACTGAACGCCAGCCTCCTTCAGAGCCTTCAGGGCCTGGGAGCCTGTATGTCAAAAGAGCCAATTGTCAGTTGATCTGAATTTTCCCATCGAGAAACTATGTGGGTAGGTAGGGTGTAGCTTTGCATTTCCCGCGGAAGAGCTCTACTGAAGCGTTCGAGTCATCATCCAGGGGGGGGGGGGGTACGAGGAAGTTCAGTCCGCGAGCTCAATAGCAGCAATTCCAGAAATCTCTATTCTCTCAACATGTTCCAAACGTACCGGAATAATCAAACTCTCCAGCCTGTCCAATGCTCAGACCACCGGAACCAATGACCAGGACCTTCTTAACATCCACCAGGTTGCGGCCAGGCTTCACAACGCCGCTAGCGAGGTACGACTCGGACGAAGGAGCACTCTGAGCAGCAGCCAAACGGTTGATGGTGCTGGAGAAGGCGCGCAGCTGCTGCGAGCGACCAGCGGAGGGAAGCTTCTGCAGGCGCAGGGCCGCGGCCGATGAGCGAATGGAGGCATTGGAGGTGAAGGAGCGGAGAGAAAGAGCAGGACGAGCCTCAGCGAGACATCGCTGGCGCAGCAGCGTCGCCGCCTGCCCACAACGCGCAGCAAGAACCATAGCGCCGCTCAAGCGAATCTGGGATAGGTTCAATTGCTGGGGAAGTCGTTTGTGTAGAAGGTTGAGTTAGTAGTGCCCCGACTTGTCGGAGGTCTTTTTTTCCCCCACCGAGTCGCTAATTGGCTGTTCCCCTTCACCGTCAACCGGTTCCACTTTTTTTGAAGAACCAGCCAAAAAGAAGATGAGGTGGGATGTAGCACACGAGCAAGTAAGGAAGCAATTGAGGCTGAAGAAGAAGAGAATTGGAGAATAGAAGAAAATAGTATGATTGGCAAGAATTGAATTCAATTTGTGACTCGAATTGTTCTATTTTTTGGTGCTCGATCGTTGAGGATGAGTCACTCCTAACTGGCCCGTGGACTATCGAAATCCCAAAAGGGCCCCAAAAAAGGAACCAGTGGATAAACTGGGGCATACCAGTGCCGTTGGCTGTACGGAGTATACATAGTTCAACTTGCAGGATACGGCTGCTAGCAATGGGGGTATATATAGTCTGTAGTTATGGTATACAGACTCAATTGATCTCGAATCTTGTTAATTGTATACAAATATGTTCAATTGCTATTCAACGAATCCTCCAGATCCCCCCAGCCTTTTGAATAATATGCAAGGTTTTGCCCAGTGGACACTAAAAGTGCGCCCTGATGCCGATGCCGGACGGTCGCACTGGAGACGCCCTCGTTATCGTCGGCTTATCCACTGGGGATCGACGCTCGCTTGCACTGGCCACATTTTCCCTTACGAGAAAATTATTGAATCTTTTTAGTGTTCCATCTCTTGAACAGATAAATTACGATGGTCGGTGTCAATGATAATGTTAGCGTGGTACTTCCACCCCTACTTCATGACTAATATTCTGCCACCCTTTTATTACGACTTCACGTAATTAAACCACTATAATACAATATATTACCGCCTAGTAAGGTGTATGACCCCCCTGCGCGTCGATAACAGCCTGGCAGCGCTTCTGCATCAGATCAATCTGCTGGTCTAAAAAGCTTGTAGGAATCGCATCCCAAGCAGCTCGCACAGCCTCGCGTAGCTGATCATAAGATAGCTTACGATCATAGTCTTTCAAATATCGATCACCGATCCAATCTTTTATCCAATCCCAAACCTTCTCAATTGGATTAAGATCTGGCGAATACGGTGGCCAGTCGATAGGGTATATCCCACGATCGTGAAGCTCCTCAATAGTTAAGAGATTTCGATGAGATGGTGCGCCGTCTTGCATTACAATTAGATGTTGATCTAAATGATTGCGAGCCAGCGAAACCATACCGTCGATAAGAGGCACAATTCGCTCTGTATATCGAGCAGCAGTAATAGTGCCCCATTCCTTCTCCCAAAATAGACAAGGGCCTTTCTTATTATTATAGAATGAGCCCCAAAACATCCAGCCAGGTGCACGAGAAATTCGCTCTCGTATACAAGTATCATCAAATTCCTCACCAGCCCGACGCGTAACATAGATCCGTCGATGATAGACCGATGTAACCCAGGTCTCATCAGTCCATAATATCTTTTCCCACTGCTCACGCGTCTAATTAACGTGCTCTAGCGCCCAGATTAGACGCAGTGCTCGTGTACGGTCGGACAAAGGAGGCTTTCGAAGGGCCTTACATCGATGATATCCACGTCTAGCTAAGGCCCTTCGTAAGGTGACAGAACTAATAGGGAGTTGTAGTTCTTCTATAACCCTAGAGTACGGCATCCGTCGTGTCTCTTTCGAAGATGAGATAAACTCGATTATCTCATCAAGCTGTTCTTCTGATAGCTTTCGACCTCGGCCAGGGGCCTTACGTGGTGTAGGCCTCTCATCAGTGCAAGCCTTTTGGACCTGACGCTGGGTAATGCCCAGTTTTGATGCAATTTGGCTATAGGTAAGCCCCTGAGCGCGCAGTGTACGCGCTGCGATGCGCTGATCACGACTAGCTTTATGGCTAGGGGTATGAGGGGCCTGGGGGGCCTGGGGGGTATGATCGGATCTTTCGTGATTAGTCTCCATGGTAGGTAGGTAGGTAGGAAGGTAGGTGGCTAGGTGGCTAGGTGGAAGGGTTTGAAACATATGGTATTGCCCTAATCCCTATTCGGAAGGCGGTTGGAGAGGGTATTAGTCATGAAGAAGGGGTGAAAGTACCACGCTAACATTATCATTGACACCGACCATCGTATATGGTTGTTGACACCCTCGATCGCCCACTACCGGCCCGGCCCCGCTACCAATGCTGTGCACTGGCTGCCGTGATCTCTTGGTGCCCTACGTCATTGGCGTTTTTTTTTTTTTTTTTTTTCTCTGACGATAACCAAGACTCGGACTAGACCCTGGTGAGATAGGGACCACTTTTCAGTCTTTGCTGGGCCAGGGGCTTTGGGTGCAAGTGATCTAGCTTGAGGCACTTCCAAGCTGTCAGTACAGAATGAATGAACCTAGAGACTGGTTGCCTGTAGATAGATATCTTGTCCTATCTGGGGCATGTAAAGTACGCGACCCACCGCAATATATATTCGGTGGCCCCAGGAACATAATTTTAGATCGGATATTTTATGGAAGTAATTCTCACTAGACATTGCGGTCATTGATGTCACATTGGATTAGTTCAATTCTGCTGTTTCAAGTCCTGTATCCTGTCATGGAAAACGTTATACAAAGCCGGCGGTAACATCCACAGCCCAACCTCTTTCACGCTCACTCAACTCCAACACGCCCATTCAAGCCAGACCAAGGACCCTTCGGCCGTTTCTCCAATCGAGACCCGCCCGACAAGCCCATCCCAGCCTTACGCGTTGACCGAGCCTCAGAGGCCCAGATATCAGACACATCTGGATCCCCCTCAGCACCACCCAGATCCTGATTGAGAGTTCCATAAACATCATCCAGCAACTTCCGCGCATCCTGCGCAACCTCCATCCCCAGCATGACCTTTTGCTGTACATAGTCTCGCTCATTGGCTGCCGCGGCGTCAGAGGCAAACGCCCATGCTTCGGCCAGATCGACTACTTTGTCGGGCTGGTCGGTGGACTGGGGGGAATGGCGGGGGTTGAGGGCTGCAACGGCGTGCTTGAAGCGTGGTTGTCGGGCGAGGATGGGGTATTCGGGGAGGAGGTGGCTTTCGTCAGATAGACGGTGGAGCGCGCGCAGAGTAGTGGATTTTTCTTTGGCGAGGAGTCCGGTGAGGTAGGATTTCTGGAGGGCGAGGGCCTTTTGGCTTTTAGACAGTGGTAGGAGGGTTTCGTTGGTGTAGGATAGAACGTCTAGTGGGTCTGGCGCTGGGATTTCTTCTGAGAAAAGCTCGGGTTTATAGGTTGGTCGAGTGGGAAGTTTCGAGGGTGCGGTCACGGCCACAGGCTGACAAGCACGAGAGGCCGCGTCGAGGAGATCTCGCCGCGCTTGGAGATATAGAGCATATTGCTCGCTGATTTGTACCTTCTGGTACTCTAGCAGTCGCTGAGCATCTTCGATTTCCTCGGGATCGAGGTCTTGGATGAGACTTTCATCCGGATCACCTTCAGTGACTAGTCGTTCCTCAACCCATTGTACTAGCTCATCGCGTGTCCGTTGCAATGCTCGTATTTTCAGAGGGACCTCGTCTGAAGACGCCTCATTCCTCGAGGCCTGCTGTACCTTGACTTTCTCGAATAAACGTCTCTCCTGGTCCAGTCGAGTTCGAGCACGCACAACCGCCCTTTCAAGTTTGTGTACCAGGTCCTCTAAATCCGCGCCGCCGCCATTGCGATTTGACATAGGTGCATTGACTCCCTCTGTTTGGTGCAGAACTTGCTGTTGTTGTTGTTGACTCGAACTTTCCCTGGTATCTATATCTCCCAATCTATCCGCTTCTTTCGCTTTCAACTCTTCTAGGTAGTGCTGAAACACCTGAAGCTTGGTATGCCGCCGCCGATCACGTAGGAGCTGAAGATATTCTTGCAGATCTCCGGGTTCCTGCGGATCGACCGTCTCGACAGGGCGGCTCTTAGGCGCCCGCTGACGTTTCTGACGTCGTAGGGCCACGATGTCCTCAGACACTGCGCGGTAGTCCTTCCGGGCGGCGACATTAGCCTGCAGTGCCTTCAAGTATTCCTTTCGGAGGCCCGGGAGATCGGCAGGGATGCGCTTGACATCGGTCGCGGTGGGTGCGCATAGGGCCAGGTGAGACTGGTTGTAACTCGAGGGGTCGGTTTCATCGGCGAACACGATAAAGGAGCGCAGGTACGACGTCAATGCCTGGCGGATGCGGAGAGCTTCCTGACGGGGCTTGACGTAAGGAGCGAGCTGTTTTGCGAAAGGCGGAATGTGGGTAGAGGGTTCGTTGGACTGGGCCATGGTGTATATTATTGGCGGGGATGGAGGAGGGAGAATTGGAATGAGGTCAGGGATTCAAGATGCTCCCCGTTGGCCCCGCGGACCGTCGAGAGAAGGGTGCTAGAGTGCTCCTGAAGTTCTTTTTGGTTTCCCCGCGAAGTTCAACGTTGATGTTTTGCTGTTTCGGGCGCGATTATGTAACCTGCCGATCAACGTCCCGCCGAGTGGAGCTTATTGTTTTGTTCTTGTTTTTGTTGTTTCTGGAGCTGTGAGGAGATGCCAGTTATTTCATGTTGATATCATTATTGACGCTGGTCTTGATAATCATCAGATAGATCATATACTAGTCTACCTGATAATATGTATGACTTACCACTATAACAAATACCCGAATCATTGGAACTATGTATTCTGGACCATCCATGGTATGTAACCATGTATTTAACTATCATGTTATGTCGAACTAGAGTAAGTACTGTAATAGCCAAGCCATTATGACTGCGAATACTATTGCACTCTTCAGAGGTCCGAGCACTAGCTACCTTCAAGTATGTACCTCTTTATTTGTCAGTTTTCTAAGCCAGCTACCCCCATACTCGTGTCTGTGTATGCATAGTAGTTAGTCTGTAAATACTCTGTACAGTAGATAAATTATCGTAACCTAGCTGAATACGCCTAACGGTGAAATGGCTGTAAGACGATCTGGTGATCATCCAGCTCCCAACACTACGGGAGAATGTCGAGACCTTAATGCCGCATACTACTTATGCATATGTACATCTTAAGGACACGCACGGTCCAATGATAATCGTCAATGAGAACAAACGCAGCACGGCAACAAAAACAACGGGACATAGTAACCACTGCCCGTTCATATTACTCTATCCGTCTGTCCGCTGCGCTCTGAGTGGTTGTGTACCGATAGTATCTTTGCCTATCAGAAGGGATCTACTGTGTCGCTCATCCTCCCCCCCCCCTCTCTCTTTGCTCTCCGGTCTTCTCCTTCCTTCCTCCTTCCCCTTTCCTCCGTATCGACCCTCCTGCGTCAGATGAGCTCACCTGCACCCCGAAATCCCCTCTTGGAATGTTTCATGGCATTCCGATCAAGGGGCAGTGTTTTGGTTCAGCCACACCTCATCGCTGCCCGACAACCAGGCAAAAAAAGCACTTAATAGCTCGGCCGCGGTCCTGAATTTTTTTGGGGTTCGCATGCCTTCTGCGGGTTCAGAGGAGCTCGTCTGTTGATATACCATTCTTCTTCTTCTTTCTTTTCAGCCTTGTTCCCCGACCTCATGGCTACTGAAAGCACCCATCGGCCTCGCGCCGCTACCACCAGTATACCTGTGATGGGCCCTCCTTCCTCTATTCCTCGACACTCCCAAGGCTCGGGTCAGGCTCATAGAAGTCCTGTCTTGTACCAGGGGAGTCCGCCTTTGGGGATGAATGACCATGATATCAACAGTACGGCGCAGGGTAAGCCATGTCCAGAGACTTGTGTTGTACATATCACGAAACTGACCCAAGTAGGACCGTTGCGTCATCCCAAGCCCATCACCCCGTCGGACTTACATTTGGTTCTAGAGAAGGAGCAGGAAGCAATGGTCAGTCCGAACCACATATGACCCTTTCATTGTTCAACCGACGATGCTTACGCTGGACTATTTCCAGGTGAATCGATTGACTCGGGAGCTCTCTCTCCTCCGCCAACAGACAGCCTCCGTGGCATCGACAGCCTCCTCCACATCGACCATGAACGATCCTATCGATGGGTTCCATACATCCCCGTCGTTGGGCAGCTCCACACACACCCACTCCTCCCGACGTCAGCGGTCATCCTCCAGCCTGAGCTCTCACACGGCGGCCCAAAGCTCGCAAGCTGCCAGCGTGACGGGCATTGCCCCCTCTCGCGAGACAAGCATACCTTCCCGGTCGAACGACACCTCTCACCCTCGCACAGTTCGAAGCCGAGAGCCGTCTCTCACATCACGCCGCCCGTCGATCGGGTCTATCCCCTCCCACCCGCAATATTCCCACGGCGACCAATTCACCCAATACGGAAGTCCATCCATCTATCCCCACCGCAACTCAGTCTCCCAGACCCACCTGGGATTGTCAAGCAATCCCCTCTCACGGTACGAAGAAGCTGTTTTGCACAAGTCGGAGTTGGAGCAGATCAAGCGGGAAAATGAGCAGCTGCGAAAGCGGGTTCGGGAGTTGGAAAATGTGTTGAAGAAGCAGAGGGATGGGGAGCCGATGACGCCGACGGAGACTCCGCCCCCCTTTGGGGATTCTTGAGGGATCTTCTAAAGTGCTTTTACTGCCGGGTGCAGTGCTATTTCTCTTTTGTTACTATGATTATCCCTACCGGGCTGGAAGAATTTGCAGGCAGTCATAAATCCACATTTGATTTGATTTGCCATCTTTGTTTGCTTTTTTGATCTAGCTGATCTCGAGTTGATCCACTCTAGATTGACTTTACACATGTGATAGGGGCAAATAGTTGAAAGCCTCAACATCATCAAGTATCTTTGAATTAGACTATGAGTACAAGGGTGTTCTCAAGGCATATGTTGAATGATAAGACGAAAAACGATGCCTGAACTAGCTAAAAAGACCATCTTCGAGACATGCAGAAAGACCTTTTCAAAGAGAGGAAGGAGAAGGAACCAGAACTCGGATAATTGTGGATTCGGATTGTTGACCTGTCATTGTATCTATTACTGGAACACGTGGGATCTATTCAATAATACTATGTTCTCAATGTTTCTTCTGGATTCATAATGGGATTCATAATGTCCTAATGACAGAGAGAGATATTGAAGATTGCCCGTCTCCGACCTAAGACTTTCCCCGATGTATCGACATCTGATGAGTTTTGTATGCGAACCGTGCACTATATCCACTGTTCTTCCAACCATTCGTTCCCCAATAGTTATCGTAGTGAACGCTAACGTCTTTCCAATTTTCAAAATCTTTCCCTCAATCTCCAGAATATCTCCCAATTGAGCCTTTGAGAGATACGATACTGACAAATCAGTACTGACACCTGTGACATCGAGACCTGTAGATGCGATTGTTATTCCTGCCGCCCAATCCACTACGCATGCAGACAGTGTTCCATGAACAGTATTTTTTGAGTTGACATAAAGCAACTGTACAGGTAGCGTGGCACGTACGACTCCGTGCCCAGCATAGTAAAAATGTCAATGCCATCAAGAAGCAAAGCATAAATAGGACTATTTTTTTCGTTGGCGGTCCCAAACGGCACAAAAATGAGAAATCGTGTTTTCCATATCTGGCAGAATGGTGTCGAACTTCGGTTGATGAGAAATGTGACAAGGAGGGAAATGAGATCACGGGCTTCTCAGAAAGCATATTAGTTGATAGTTAACAGCAACAGAGAGAGAATAAAAAGCTTACCTAGCGTCAAGTAGATTGATCATAGACAGTTTTTGGCATGCTCAGGAATATGGGCAGCAGACTATTTGGCTTTTATGAAGTTCTTGAAATCATATGGCGAGTTCGTTTTTGGGTCTTTCACTGAATTGTAAAGAAGCGGAGCCCTCCCGTCCCTTCGGATATGTACCGTCATTGCACCATCGTCGTCAAACGTGCCCACATCGGTAAAAGAACCTATTCCGTGTTGCCAGTTTGAATAATTCCGTGATGGTTGAAAATCAGGATCTTGACTGTTTCTTCACGCAAGAAATCCAAAGCCTTTTTCAAACAGCGGAAAGTAAAGTTGGTTTCAAATCAGATAAATGCTTTTATCAGACCCTTTAGTAATTCAATCCAACTTCAATATCTCCGCTCTCATCGTCTTTGCCTCCTCATCCAACGCATCTATCTCTGCCTGGGTGAACGGAATACTATCTGTTAATCGTGTATCCCGAGCGATCTACTCGATTTCTCCAGGATAGTAGATGCGGTCTACACCTTCCATCTTGTCGCATCCCACTACCCGCTGGTACAAATAGTCCATACGCGACTTGAACTCCTCCAGGCCCATGAAGAGCTCGGGCTTGATTGCAACCAGAAAATGGCCGACAACTGCCGGCTTAGTTGGGTCATAGGGGTACGTCACATGGTCCGCAAAAGCAGACCCGGACAGCACACTAGAAACACGTCCATCATAATGGAGAACGCAAAATCCTTAGGACCTCCTATAGGTAGCATTACACCCTTAAGGGCACGAGCCGGGTCGAGGATGAATCGCCGCACCATACGCGATCGGAGATACCCCCGTGAGCTTAGATCTACCGCCCCAGACGGGAAGCGCCGGAGAGGAGTTGTTGAAAACGAGAGACATCGCCTGGTATTCCGACAAAGCTTCTAGATTTTCATGGAAGCTAACTAGAGAGATCTGGAATCCTTTGCTGCGCTCAATGGGGTGGGTGACGCTAGGCCCTCCGACCAGCAGCCGTCCTCCTTTCACACAAGACAAGTTCTTCAACGTTTTAAGCTCTGTGACGAATTTGCGTTTATGCTCCTCGGTAATTTCATGCCGAAACTTGAAGAGAACTGTCGAATTATGAGAATGAGGAATGTTACATGAATGCCTTGGTGAAAGAACTTACCAATATGGACCAAAGTCATCTTGGGCACGCGAGCGTCGGCAAATTTCAGGTACAGTGTTGAATTTCAGAAGTAGTGAGAGTAGAAGGGCCAATAGAAGATCGATTGGAATATGGTTTTGTTTAGGGCGCGGTAGGAGGCTGCGTCCTTTGCTCTCACAGTCGGCAATATACTTGCTGCCAGACGGGAGGCGGGAGCCATCCGACACAATTCCCGTGAACGGATTCCGAAGACAGCTCTCGCGTCAAAGTCGCCACTCCAAACCAATGAAATGTGTCTCATCCATTAGCGTAGCCAATGAAACTGATCTTTGGCCCCTCTCCTCGATTCAGAGTTACGATGGAAGCGACATCAAATATTCCAGTAAATTATCTATAATGCTGATCTAGAAATTTGAAGTTGACTATATAAAGCGTCAAAAGTATTCCGAAAATCGTCAGGTGAAGATGAGTTATCAATCAAATGAAACGTTTCAATCGAAGTAATTCACGCATCACTTGCTTCCAAGATCAATAATATGATAGGCTAGGGCATGTATCTGACGCTTCTCTGATCTACAATTGAGAACATGGATCTTATTCATTGAGAGTCAAATTTCCGGTACATTATTTTATATTTCTCTTCGGTGAAATTAGTTTCTGGGGCTCAAATATCCCCATTTAAGACCCCGAGTAAATCACACACAAGGCAGGTCAAATAACACAACTTGAGATCCTCTAAAATTGGGATGTGGAGATTACACTCGCCCCGTCGAGGATGTGATCCCACCATCTACTACCAGCTCCTGACCGGTGATATATCGCGACTCGTCCGCTGCGAGAAACAGCGTGGCATTGGCAACATCCCAAGCATCTCCCATCCTCTTCATTGGCACCTGGTCGTCTCGCATCTTCATATAGCCAGCTTCATCGCCCCCGGGGGCATAGCGCTTCGCGAGTTCGCGAGTATATGGTGTGTAGATCAAACCCGGAACGACAGTATTCAATCTCACCCGTCGATCGGCATAGATAACCGCAGTTGCCTTGGTGAACTGCATCATGGCGGCCTTCGTGGCTGAGTAGGCGACTTGGGGCTTTCCAATGTCGCGTAACCCTGCAATACTCGAGACATTGATCACTGCGCCACCGGTCTCTTGCTTCTCCATGATAGGGAGGACAAAGTGCGTTGTGAGATAGACGCTCTTGAGATTCAGATCGACCTGTTGGTCCCAGATATCTTCTTGCATGGTAGCTGGACAGCCTGGTTCTGACTTGCCAACATTATTGATCAGGATGTCAATGCGGCCGTGTCGTTCGAGGCAGGCATTTACCAGAGCCTCGACGGATGCGATATCGGTGGCATCGGTTTGTTGAACATGGCAAATGCCCCCCTCAGCCTCGATCCGAGCTTTGGTTCTTTCAGCGGTAGCCAATGTTCTATTTCCTCCGAAAATGGACGCCCCTTGCTGCGCGAGCTTCATCGCGATTGCTGCGCCAATGCCCCAACCATCCTTGCTGGTTTGGCCGAGGCCGGTAATTAGGGCAACTTTTCCGTCCAGTCGGAACATAATCGAAAAGATAGTTGGGAGCAAACGTAGTAGAAGTTGGTGGTGACAAACTTGCTAAGATAATATGTTGGACATATACTTATACTGTCATGGTGAGGTATTTCTGCCATTGCTCCAGTTCCGGATGCCTTCCGTCGTGCGGAGCAGCTCCGTCAACGGAGCCGTTCGCCTCTCTATCGCTACAGTTAATAAACAATCACCTACTCTATTTGTTGATAAAGCTGATATAGAGCTTTGGTTTGCTAATAATGCAACGTTAAACAGATTCTTGCATTACATTTCTTATTACCTTTTGTATTAGCTGCATTAAGGTGTAGAATCTGGTATTGAGAATGAAAACTCTAGAAATAGAGGTTATGAGTTCAAAATGCAATATAGACGTAAACCTGATGCACATACTCCAGCTCTTGGTAATTCACAGATATTTGTCTTTTGTGAAACTATATTTTTCATAAGAGTAGGTTTGTCAAAATTAGTATGCATAAAAATGAAGAAAAAATTATTTTCTCTTAATAATCTGCATGTATTATCGATTATTATTTTTAGATTATTTTTTGATTTTTGATTAGTGTAAATCAAGTCTATCTTTAGTATTAAAGGGTTATTTCCTCCAGGCCCAGATGGGTCTGAGGGCCCTGAAGGTTTATTGGGATTTGTACCCATTAGGACATTTCTTGAGGATCCTTCCTATTGTTACCTACCAGCGAACGTCAAGCATATGAACTTCTTCCCTGGAATTATTAAATAAGTCCAATGATCTCGAATGATTCTAAGCGGTGATTTGCGCCTACTTTGAACAAAATAGCGCCACCCATCAAGCCCGACGTGGTCAAGCACGACTACGATCTCTCTCACCCTCTGGATACCAGCTCAGGTCTTCGCCAAGGTCTTACCTCTTATAGGGACGCACATTTTTCCCTGTTCCTCCGCAAAGTATTCATAAAAGCACTTGGCTATTCTGAAGACGCCCTATCCCGGCCTATCATTGGTATCATCAATACGAATTCTGGCTTCAACCCATGCCATGGCAACGCTCCCCAGCTTATCGGGCCAACTGATGAGATACTGTGTGGAGGAATTTATCTCATTATATATTAGGCTAGTTATGTTCAAACAGGAAGGTGAGACGCAAGGTAATGGGTTGAGATTGAAAAAGACCGTCAGAGACCCCATGTAGGGAAAGGGGCGTCTTAACATAGCTCTCTTGTCGACACGCATCAACAAAATACAGGAGAAAAGATTGAGGAAATAAAGAAGCATAGAACCAATGGGTAGGGAAGTTTATTGGGGAACTCAATCATCCCAATCCGACCATGTTTACTACAGGTACAGTACTAACGATAACGAAATATCCTCCAAACTCTAATTCCCTTTTTTTCCTCGAGTCCTATTACCAAGGTCACTGAACGCATCCAGCCATTTCAAATTGAGGGCCGTTATATAACATACACAAACTAATGTGAAGGCTAATTTATCTTCCTCCGTAATATCTCAGCTACAGTGACCACTGGGCGGTAAACGTCAATAGCGCCGGTATAAGTATAAAAGCGGAATTGAGGCGACCCTCAACCTCGTTCAAACCAATAAAACATCTGCGCTAAGGGCCTTGATGGTGGCTATCAGGAGAAAATAAAAGCGGCGATCAAAATTCTTGAGATTAAAACATGCAGACTCATTAGCTATTTTTCCAATCCTATCGTCATCGATCATTCCATTTGTAAAATAATCCAGCTTGCCTATGCGCAATTTTTCTTGGCGACAGCCTCGCTGAGAGCTGAGTCTTCATAGCCTCACACTATACCCTACTGATAATTGTTAACCTTTAGACTTAACTGGGCAATAAGCTAAGCAACAGGCTTGATTCCTCAAGTGCTGTACATATAGTTATTCTCTATAAACGAAAGTCTAGCCGCTTTTTGGTCTCGCCTCTCATCAACCATCCATTCCTACCACTCCTTAAGTGTGCTCGTGGTGTGCCTAAATTTCAAACTCTTCATATCTCATCTTCATGTCAAGGAAAAAGGCCTGCTTATGAAGGCACCAGTTACTTATGCTGTGCAGGCTATATCCACAAGATTATTGTTTTTTATCACGTTAGCCATGGTCTTACTTGGGATCACCTACGGCATAAGGGACCTGGGGCTCTTAAAACGTGTTGGTCAGTGGGCTACTCGACCCTATATCATGTCAGTCAGCTGAGATGTTATGGTACAAATAGAAAAAATCGCTGCTCAACCAACAAAAAAGCTGCAAAGGAGACGGAGCGTGTCTCACTTGAGAAGCAGCAGCCTATAAGGTTGTACAGCTGCCAAGAAGATGTAGCAATTGTGGCAGCAAAAACCGCAAAAGATGTTGTTCAATGGATTCTTGACTTTTGTGGGAAGCTGTATCACTGTGTGACAAAGAAATATTATGTATATAGTTGTGCCTATGGACTTACAAGAGCAACGACAACAGAAGCTTACTCGTAACTCCCCATCAGAAGACTAACTGAATCACACTTCCGTATTCTTAACTTCTTCCACTTCACTCACAGATCCTTCTCGCTTCACAAAACCCATATCGGCACTAAAAGTGCTGTGGGGTACCCATTTGGAGGAAGTGCGGGGCGTGCTTTCTTCGAACATGCGATCGATCTGCTCTAAACTCAATCCCTTTGTCTCTGGAACGAGATAATAGGTATACACAACACACGTAATACAGAGACCGCCCCAGAGATAGAAGATCTTCGCTCCGAGGTTGGCTTTGTCCCCGTCAACCAGATACGGAGTTATGACGGCAATAATCTACATCACAGAATTAGCGAGCGAGTATCCCAAGATGAGAAGGTCCAACACTTACGCAATTCCAAAACCAATTAGATGCTGTGGAAAGACCAATACCTCGGGCACGGATAGGAAGATTGAATACTTCGCCCACGAGAATCCAGGGTCCTGGTCCCCAAGTGCAACCAAAGAAGAATATATAAATACATATGAAAGCAATCATGGAGGAAACGGCGGCTTTGCTCGAGCCGTCGACAGTACCAGTGATTGCAACAATGAACTGGCAAATGACCATTCCGATCGCACCAACAAGCATGATCGGACGTCGGCCGAAACGCTCTACTGTGTAGAACGAAATCGGGGTAGCGCAGACGTTGACAAGAGCAGTAATCAAACTGATGAAAAAGGGGTTTGAAATAGTACCGAGTTGCTGGAAAAATGTCGTCCCAAAATAGAAGATAAAGTTGATACCGGTGAATTGTTGCATCATCTGTAGTGAAGTTCCAAGAATGGTTCGACGTAAATTGCTAGCAGGATTTGACAACCCGCCTTTGAAACAATTGAACCAAGAGGCCAGATAACTGCCCTGAGGAACGACTTCAAGTTCATATTTGTAGTTTGCTACAATTTCAGAAAGCTCATTCTGAATATACTCCGATTCCACGGGTTGTCCACGAACCCGGGACAGAACGTGAGCGGCCTCGTCGAGCTTTCCCTTCCTCACGAAGAAACGAGGTGACTCCGGTAAGAAGAACAGGCCGCCACCGAGAATCAGTGCCCACAGCATCTGTATTCCAATCGGAATACGATAAGATGCCGTACTGTCAAGGTTCTGCGTTGCATAATCGATAGACGAAGCAAGCAATATACCAACATTAATGGAGAATTGATATCCTGCGACGATGCTGCCTCGGACCTTCCTGGGGGCAATTTCGGACATATAGAGAATAATAATTGCTGAAACAAAACCAACACCGAGTCCAGCAACCAAACGGCCACCGACGAGGAGATTGGTGTATGTGGAAGCGGTCTGAAGACTGACACCGACAGCGAAGATGAAGCATCCGATCATAACCGTAGTCCGTCGGCCACAATAATCAGCCATATCGCTCGCAGCGAGAGCGCCAAAGAAAGTACCCGCGGAAAGGATAGATGTAATCAACGATTTTCGTGATGACGATATCGCAGTGGCATTTTGATCCTTGGAGAACAAAGTGATGAAGTAGCGCATTCCCATAACGCTGCTGATGTATCCGGAATCGTACCCGAAAAGGATGCCGCCAAATGCTGCAAAGGCACACATGAGGTATGCCTTCAGTGTGACTGGCGCTTCGATGCGCGACGTGTCCGCCGTTGCCACTAATGCCGCGCCCGGCATGGTGGAGTCTCTAACACTTTATGAAGGTAGCTGAATATGGTGAGCAGTTGAGTGATTGTCCAAGTTTGCAATACCGAAATATTACAGTTAAGTATTGGAAAGAGAAGCTATGATGCAAAGAACCAAGAGCCTGGAAGTGCATATGATCCTTTCTCAAAGAGTTGGTGGGAATCTGCAGTAGGGAGAGATCTTACTTTTGTAGCTCTCAATTGGATCCATGGTGCTCCCGTCGAGATCCGCAAGATGCGATCCGTCGGGACATATTTTCCAGGGTCACAGGAAGGGGATTAGAGTTGCTCGAAGCCAAGCCTCATGGGAAAATCCAACGCTCAATGCCAAAGTTTATGATGTTGAGGCCATGTGATGTGGATAATGTAGACAGCCAATGAAGAAATAGCCGTCGGATATTTGTACGGAAGGTCTCTTGGGAATATCGAGTTCGGGCAGAACCATTCGTGTGTCTGAATGGCTAGCTAATACGGAAGATTGTAAAACTGATCCGCTCCCCTATTCCGCCGCAAATGAAAAGACTTGCAGTTCTTTTAACACTGTGGACCAAGTCACGAGAGGTTCAATTCATGATACTATAAGCAATAGTACCAGGTGTGCAAAACATTTGGGATTATAGTGCTTTAGATATGGAGGGGCGTAGTCTATTATTCCGAGCTGAAATTATCTGGGATAGAGCTGATTGGAAAGCTACTTACGAAGCTCTCCAACTCAAATTCGTGTATAGATATCTACGGAGGTTAGATCATAAGCATAATGCTCCAATATTTTCAACTACCTATATTTTGTATCGCACTCTTTTCTGGACTGGCTCATGTATCCGGGCTCTATACGAGACTTTCAGACGGCGGCCCGCCAGTTGGACAACCACTGGTGCGCCATCATAAGCTAAATGGTGAACTTTCAGCCCCGAGATATAGGTATTCAATTGCAATATATATACATCTGCGCCAACCAAAATCAAAAACATACAACAGCCAAAAGTATGGCTGACCTCACCTAGCGCCCATACTTTGGTGCCGGCGACTCGCCGCTTACCCAGGCGTGCTTCAGGCTCGTAGCAAGCGGCAGTTCACCCACCTGAATATTCTTCACCCGAAGACCGCCCAAGGTACAGGGCACTCTGGCAAAAGGTGCATTTGCACATTTCAGCACAGGGAAAGAATCTTGCCTTTAGTATAGTGTTTTTGGGTGGCCCGCTCGTATAGGAACTACGTTAGTTAACTACTGTAGTTAACTAACGTTAACTTAGAGCAACGATGGATGAGTCATAAGTACGCTCTAGGAGCGCCCAGCAGCGGCCTCCTACCATTCGGTCTCCCTCTCACCTCAATATTCACCCTTACAATGACCAAAAGCAAGGACCAAGTCGCCAAGTTTGTCTCCATCGTGGGATTTATATTATTTCTACGTGAGAGCACATACATCACTTGACAAAGAAAGAATTATCGAAAGAGGTGTCGAAAGACGTAAGCCTTTCTCCAACTCATAGTACTGAAAGGAAGATCCCTAATAATACTCATTTACCCTCGATACTACCTACTATGTAAGAAGGATGTCTATCAATCGAGTAGAAAACTGCATAAAATAGTAAAATGGATGATCAGTTCATTCGTTTCTAACCTACTACCCCGAAGACTAATCAAACCCCTCTGTACTGCCCCAGGGCCCTTTCTAGAAGTAAGCTTAATGCTCTAAATTGCCGCAGATAAGGGCACTCGTGTCCGAATATGATTAGGAGATTCAAGGAGATTTCGATAGAGAACGAAAGAATGCGGAGTGACAAGAGAAGGGCAGCTGTGAAGATGGCGAACATAATGGTCAGGGAGGAGCCCGGTGTACTTTCCTTTGGAAAGGGTTCGAAAGGGTTCGACAATGATTTGAGTAGTGAAAATCTCTGGGTGGAATAGGTCGCCATTTCACGATCCAAATACTACAAATTCATTCTTAGGTTAACCGTCCCTGGCAATGACAACACCACATGGTAACACGTCGCTTTCATCATGGGTCGAAGAAAGTGATAATTTGCAGACGATGAACAGGAGAGACCGTCTTTCCTTGATTTCTATCTAGCAGGTTTGCCTTCTATGGATCAGTATATGGCCTGAAATCAATCATCCTATGATGGTGCTCCTTTCATCTCGTCAATAACATAAGATGCTACTAGAAATACAAAGGTAAAGAAAGTGGAACAGCAAGTGTGTATTAGAGAAAGGAGAGAGTATCGAGGAGATATGAAAGTAAAGGCCTGGATTATTGACCTACGTTACCGCCATCTCAGACTAGAATACCCCTCTCCATTCGTAGATGCTCGTATCATAATGATGCCATGAACGGAAATCTAGCTACAACTTTGTCGTTCTTCTTAATTCCCTGCGTTAGCCTCGGCGTCCGCGGCGGTGGCGATCTGGGTTCGACTGTCGCTCCAGCCTTCTCATGACCCGCTCCATGCGTTCGGCAAGTCGCCCCCAGAGTTCCATACGGGCCTCCTGGTCAGCATGCTGACGTTGTAAAGCCGTCAGCTGCTCTGGGGCCGATGGGGCCGGGGTCTGGGAGGTCGAGGGATGGGTGTTGGCGCCTGGGAGGTAGGGGGATCGACGTTCACAGAATCGTCGTTGCCGGGATACGGGGGCGGATTGTCGTTAGTGGGGTCTGGGAGCGAAGCGTCGTCGGTATGAACGACTGCCGAAGTGGGTGCTGTCCCCCCAGAGAAATTGCATCCTGTCGAGTTCCCGTTCCAGTGACAGTTGGCGCAGTGGGTAGTTACACGGGACAAGGATGCATTGATGGAAAATGCCGTTGGAGCGCCGACAATGGAGGCATTCTTTGTCTGGTGGGGTCCCAAATACTTGCATCAACGAAGCCTCCACGTTCGCGATCATCCTGGTCATCTTTCCGTAGGACTGGTTCGGCGTATTCGGGGCAGAAGCTCGGAAGACAGGCTCTCGACGTGCTGGTAGACTGTCGAGGCGCTTAAGCAGCTCCGATTTCAGTTCGGTTCCTTGCTGGGCAACCGAAAATTGCAGTCTCTTGATCGTGGTTGCCAGCTGCCTGGGCGGCCGATCTATCACAGCGCCGCCCGTTGTCACGGGCACGACATCAGATTGACCGTAAGAAAGGCTGTGTGGGGGTATTCTTGGTCCTGTGTAACGACTACTTAAGTCAGTAATAGACTTAGACTGTGTTCTAGGTGGACTCACTTTGACATTTTGCCAGTTCCTTGGCGCGCGAGAGGGAGCACAGTGCAATCTTGGGGGGATGAGTTAAGCGCCAGGGGTTAGTGCCTCAAGCTTAGTAGAAGCTGTAGGCGAGAGGACGTGGATGCGAAGAGTGAAGGAGAAGTGAAGTGGACGCACTGAAGGAATAGCCGATTGAAATGTGGTGGGGGAGGGGGAGGGTCGACGAGGAGAGAGCAGTGAGGATGAGGGAACGGTAAGTTGAACCAGCGATCGAGAGCGGCGAGAGGAGAGTAAAGAGCTGAGATTAACGAGGGGGAAGTAGCGAGATGAAAGGCGAGGAGGATCGGGAGGAGAGGATCTCGGTAATTGAGGTAAGGAGAAAAAGTTGTTGCGTGTGTGGGAGATACTGCTGAATCATTTATGTAGAGCCTCGATGTTCGCTTTTTTTTTGAGCCAATCAAGCTGTCGAAGTGTTGTCCTGTGTACGATTTCGAGGGCTCCCTCATTGTAGGCTCTCTCTTGAGTTCAAGCTCGTGAAGCCGGTATAAGATCGACCGGGGGTCCCTGGTCTCCCTTTTTGCACATACTCAGTGGTGCTCCTTGGCCATTTGGGCCCAACAAGAGGGTCGGTTTTCCTGTCCTTCTGGGCCGACCAAGGGTGCAATGGGGCCTTGTATAGACTGTCGTACCCTTTGCCGAGACGGGGTTTCGGGAGGGCTCTCTAACGACATCTTGCAGAAGTTAGCCAAGTCCAAGATTCCCAGCCCCAACTCGCAAATTGCATATTACCTTTGAGAGAATTTGATGAGACAATCCGTGAATGAATATGTAATGATGCTGGATATATACCAGCGGATCCGAGAGCTGACCTCAGTGACCTGAGCTCAGCGACCTCTTGGCCCGAGCTGACGGCTTCAGAACCTGTCGTATGTATAGTGTGAGGAATTGAAGAGGTTGGCGTGAGAGAATGAGAGGATATCAAGGATAGTGTATATTGGGTATCGAAAGGTGAGATGAAAGTGAGGGTATCGGGTGACGGCAGGGGGGCGCTTGGACCGGTCTGGTATCAGAGACAGCTAAGTGAGATTCATGTTGAACTCGAGTCCCGCGTGGAGTTATGATAAAGGATAGCGTCTTACCATCTGCAACCAGTAGAAGCGAATGGCTGCTTGATTCAGTTCACAAGGGATGCTGAACCTCATCAGGGAGATGGCCGAGGTAGAAATTGAAGTTAAATGAAGACAAGGTAGGATCATTCAAGGCGATGTAGAAGATACGAAAAGTGAAAGGGCATGTATTGGCTATCGATGTAAAATTATGGAGCAACGCCAGACACTATGACTGTCACCGAGGTCACCACCCAGCGAAGCAAGTAGGCCTCGGAATTAGCAATTAGCCAATCGAAGAGCTTTGAAGGGTAAGAATCCTAGCCCAAGATAAGAATATGAAGCTTGTTGTCACTGGAGAGCAGTTTAAATGTAATAGAAGCAAAAAAAGAAAAAAAAAAAGGCCAGATAAACTTCAAGAAAGCCAAATCCAGAGCGAATCGAAGCTTCCCTATAAGTCCGAAAAAACTCGACATATATCTGGAGGTCCATTCCTAAGTAACTGAGCAATTTACCCAGATTTCTTCTATTGGTATATCCTCCAAAATTAATCGCTTCTACTGGTTGCAGATGGTAAAACCCTAAACCCTAAGCCTTCACAGAAGACATCTCTTCCTTGGGTGCCCCCAAATCTCTCAGCATGGGGCTTTGATATTACTACTCGGTTGTCTAAATTTGGTGTCGTCGTTATTATGCTACGGTAAAACCATTTGAAGCCGTCAAACAGTAAGGCAGAGAAATTTAGCACAGTGAGAAGGTAATTATGTCTCTTCTATAACAGGTGAAGCATCAACCAGACATTCGGGAGGAAAGAATTAATTAGAAATCTAGGAGAAGAAGGGCAATATTTAGAGCACATCCTAGAGGATTCAGTCCCGAGTGGGCTCGAAACCTTTAAAAGGCACAAAGGGATATTGGTGTCCTAGCGAAGAGAAGCTGCGTCTTTTCGACGTTGAGAGCAGGGAGGATGAGGCAGCTCCTTATAACTGAAATAGCTATACAACTATTCTCGGCTCTATTTAGGACAAATTTTTCATGATCGGATCTGAATATTTTTAGCAACGACTACACTGTAGATCCGACATCATTTTAGGTTCAGACTGAAGCAGTAAATGTTAGTACAAAGCTATCAACCACGTTCAGTGTTAGAAAAGACCGTACAGCTAAAAATAGCCAGCTGGCGTTACAGCGTTGCATTGTTCACCGTTGATTTGGTTTGGATCCTGGACTCCACAGGGTTACGACCAGCTTCAAGTGGTTGTTGGTGCAAAAGGACTCCGTTTGAACATGGATGAATGGTATCAGGCTGGCGGCGGCTTTTCAGTTCGAGGAGGCAGAACCACCTTCCATTGTTTGCGATGTCCTTTCAGTAGACTGATCTCTGTTGTAAAGATATTATCTCCTTGCAGAGCAGGGTAGAATGCCTGTCAATCAGGTAGTAGAAATGCACCAAACCAATTGCTTCAGAGACTGTTCCTTGAGGTCTTCACGCTCAATTTAAATATACTTCTCTTCTCCAAATATGAAGGAGGTGCAAGAACCAGGAAAATTAGGGAAAGAGGGATGGTAAGACATTGCGTAAACATCTATATGATCCCCCCTGCAGAGCTCCCGTCGGGCATAACCATCGGAAGGTTGCGGCTCCACCAGGGTCCTCAGGTCACTTGTCCGAACATAGATGGGGAAGCCATGTAGGTGCCTGCCTGTTCTTCGTATTCCGTACTTTATAGCGACCATGGTTGTTCTTCCTCTATCTCATACATACACAACTATGTGTACAACAAGGCCTGACACCACGGCCACCAAACCATATCGAGTTGTAATATCATTATTTTGATGAGGAATTGTGCGAACCACGTTAGCTTACTAATAAACTACTCCCGTGAGCTTAGTGGGCGAAATGGATGCAAAATATCTGTCCAAATAAATACCCGCGGATATTAAGGAGCGGTTGTATTATTCCGTGGTGTAACTAACTTGCACACCGGAGCAATTACATAACAGGGGTTTCGCGAAGCAAAAGTAAAGCGAGAAAGAAAGAGATTTCAGGCTTTGGAGCATGTGTAATAAAAAGCATCGAAAAGATTCCATTCGTTTGGTTGCTCCGTAGTTCCTTGTGTTCTAATGAATAGACTTTTGTCCCCATAATAAAAATTTTCCGGCGACAGAAAATTTTCCGAACGGTAGATACGTACTCCGTAGACAGGATACAAAGGAATGCCAGAGCCTCTGTGGTAGTACAGGCATATGTCTGGAGGTCCATTCCTAAGTAACTGAGCAATTTACCCAGATTTCTTCTATTGGTCTATCCTCCAAAATTTAACCATTCTTGTTTTCTGGAAAATTACCTGCTGTGAGACTTCATTGTTTCTATTTTAACCACTCAACATGGAAAAGCGAAGAGATTGCAAACTCCCAGAGATCATTCCACCTTTGATACTTGGCGGAGGTGGCTTCAACTACCAGGTCAACGCGAATCCCCGGAGTCTGCCCATTCGATCCATCATCAAGTCAGCCTTTGAGCTAGGGTTTCGCGCTTTTGATACATCTCCATATTACGGCCCGTCGGAGGAACTCATTGGAGATGCACTCTCGCAACCCGCCGTCACTGAAAAATACCCTCGCGAAGAGTATATTCTGATGACGAAAGTCGGGCGAATCAGTGCAGAGGAGTTCAATTACTCGCCGACTTGGGTTGAGTATTCAGTGCGGAGGTCTCTACAGAGATTGCAGACTTCCTACCTGGATATTGTTTTCTGTCACGATGTGGAGTTCGTTACCGAGAACGACGTCATGGGTGCTCTGGGAGTACTTTACAGATTAGTCGCGCAAGGACTGATTCGATACGTGGGCATTTCGGGATACAGACTTGATGTTCTTGTCAAGCTATCTAGATCAGCTCGCGAACTGTACGGTCGTCCATTGGATATAGTTCAGAGTTGGGCACAGTTAACCCTGCAAAATACTCGTTTGCTATCAGATGATGAAGGTCTACAAGCTCTACTGAATGAGGGTGTATCCTGCGTCTGTAACTCCAGTCCCTTGGCGATCGGTCTCCTTCGCTCGGGTGGTGTACCGCAGGGCTCACTTGGAGACTTTCATCCTGCCCCAGCCGAGCTTCGATATCTGGCGCAGCAGGCGGCGGAATGGGTGGAGGCTCATGGCGAGAGCCTCTCCGCGCTGTCGATGCGTTTCTCGATCTCACAAGCACTGCTTGCGTCGTCTGAGAGCTTTCGGGTAAGCACCATCACTGGAGTCAGCTCAGAGTTAGAGCTCACAGAAAATGTTGCAGCAGCCAGACAGGTGTTTGGACACAAAGTCTCGAAGCTGAATTCTACGTTCGAGAGATCTGGATCTCCATTTACCTTTTTATTGCCCCAAAGCCTTCAACTCAAGCTAGATCAGCCTCTATATGAGGGCGTACAAAAGATCCTTCATCAGTGGTTGGGATACTCTTTTTAGGTGTGAGGAATTGTATATATGACTCTATCGTCAGTCAATAAATAAGGCTGACTTATCTTGAGATTTGCAAATACATAAAAAGGCACCTGCCGCTGAATAACAGGACATACATGAGATCCCAATTTTGCACCGGCGCAACAAGGAATTCCTTCATCTCATCGTGTTCAGTGCGACTGGAGGTCTCAATATACAAGAAATGAAGTCATGCTTGCCTCGCAGCGTCCTGTGTTCTATTGTGATTCTCGGTATGGACAGCCTACAGCATAGGGTAGTGTCTGTAGCAGACTGGGTGCATGAGGGTCGCACTTCCGCAGATTGTGTTCCTGGAAAACATCTTGGATTTTGTTTATAGTTATGATACTGTTTCACTGACAGATTCGGGCCAATTTCGAGCGTTCTGGGAAAACGAAATGTATTCAATCGACGTGAAAAACCTCCTCAAGGTCTTTCCACCAGCCTGGCCCATCCACACTGCCAGTAGCACCGGGAATCAAACTTGTCTGCTTACCATCAATACCTTTGCGAATTTTTTTTTGGGATTGGGATCTTCCCTCGATTGGGTAGAAAACTGCCATACCTGCATTGCGTCTGTCATTTGCCACCACTCTCTCACCTTCAAGTTCGCTTTCATCTTAGCCTGATCCAACTCAAAGTTTTCACCAACGTATGTGAACACGGCGAAAAGTGTATGGTCTTGATCAAAGAAGATGGAATCTAGTTCGGCGTCGAAAGAATAGAATAAGATCAGCAAATTCTGATTATGACGGTCTACTGTGGTAGATACATATTCACAAGGTGAATCATCAAAATCGATTTGTTGTTGACTTACAATTGCGCATGTTACAATCATGTATTTGCTGTAACACCTCGGGCCAAACGTTAGCGTGGCATTCTTTATATGCTGCTAAAGCCTCTGGTCGAAGATGAATTATTTGTGCAACTCGACGATTTCCGTTCATTTGCAGCAGATCCTCTGGGCTGTCGATCTCTTCACGCTTGAGGTCGCTATAGGCTGAAGTTGCGGATCGTCTGAAGGTTGACGTGCTGTCTTGTGCACTCTCACTGAGGACGGCGGAAATAGACATTTGCAGATCAACATTTCTCATGATGGGCTTACATGATTTATTTTAAGCTTCCCTAAACTGGAACAATGAAGCTCCGGCCCCAGCAAGGCCGCAGAAAATCCCGACGGCTAATTTACTACGGCCCTTTTTTCCGCTCAACGGAGCGGAGGCCAGAAGAAGAAAAGTCAGAGCGGAAGCTGTTGGGCAATACTCCGTAGTTGCATCAGGATTCTGTATTGCTCTTCCACTCAACCCGCAGCTTCAACGCTCCTCACAAAGTCCTCAATCCTGAGTTCTTCGACGCATCCCGACTCAGCCCTCATGGCGATCCCTCTCGTGGATTCCCATGTTCACCTCTTTCCTGAATCTCATTTGTCCACGCTCGCCTGGCATAAGCCCAAGCATCCTTTAGCGTCGCAGCATTGTCTTGACGAGTACCGCAGTGCAGGGCCGTTATCAACCAACATCTCTGGGCATGCCGAGGAAACATTTCTGCGGGGATTCATTTTCATAGAAACCGATCGGATTTCCTCCGTGGACAAAAATGAGATTGGGAAAGGTTGGCTTCACGTGCTTGATGAAATCTCGCTCGCCACGAGGATCATATCAGGTACGCCAGTGAAGGGGGACGGACATCAAAAGGCAGATAATAAATTGTGCCTTGGCTTTGTGCCTTGGGCCCCGATCCCTGGTGGCGCGCGTCTCCTAGAAGAGTACTTCGCACAGGCTCGGCAACGGACTGAAACTGAGCGTGTCTGGAACCGACTTTGTGGAGCCCGGTATCTGGTACAGCATCGTCCATCAGGTGTAATGATCCATACTGGGTTCATAGATGGAGTAAAGTGGCTCGGGAGGCAGGATCTCGCGTTCGACTTGACTCTTGATACAAAAACAAGAGGGTTGTCTCAATTGGAAGAAGCTCTTAAAATGATGCAAATGGTCTATGATGGTGTGGAAACAAATCAACAGACGGTCATAATCCTGGGTATGTGCTGGCGATCGCTTTTTTTCCAAGTCTATGTACTCCTCTGTTCAAAATCTCTAATCTTCTTACAGATCACCTTTGTAAACCGAATCTAAGCCTCCAAAGCACACCCGCAGAAATCATTACCGAGCCAGATTTTACTGGATGGAGAGACAAGATTTCTGCTATGGCGTGTTTCCCCAAGACATACATCAAGCTATCCGGCGCTTTCTCAGAGCTTCGTCCACAGTTATCTACTGCTGAACCAGACTACGAAAACATTGTGCAGCGTCTTCAGCCGTGGACCGACGTCGTGTTTGATTCATTTGGTCCTGCAAGGATCATGTTTGGCTCGGATTGGCCAGTATGTAATATAGAAGGAGGGGGCAATGGAGTTGCTTGGCTCCGCTGGAAGAAAATAGTCGCTATGATTTTACAACGCAGAGGATGTACAGAGCTCGAGAGAAAAGGGGTCTGGGGTACGGTCGCTCTTAAAGCTTATAGCTTGGCCGAGTACAGCGACGATTCAATTGACACCACCGACGAAGACAAACCACATCCAAAGTGATTGCATGTTATGATCGCATTGACCTCGCCCACCTCCAAAAAATGGGCCGTGTCAAATCTATTCGCGCAGCGGCTAGCCTTTACGCAACACCGAAGTCAACACACTAGATATTGGCTGCTTTGCAGTGATTAAGAGGGCGTATAGCCGTTTTGTTAGCGATCTTGCGCGTACAAGATACAACCATATCGACAAGTGCGATTTCTTAGAAAATTACCAACACGCACGGCTAGAAGCCTTCCAAAAGCTATCTATTATTCAGAATAGCTCTGCAGTTAGTGGCCTAGTACCAGTCGATGCAGAGAGAGTGCTTTCGAAGCTTAATATCTCTCTACGAACTCCGTCACCCCCAAGCAGCCAAGCAGCAGTTCTAGCCAATTCACACCAAAAACGCCTAGAACAGTAGCTCAGCTACAAAAGCAGGCTAGAATGATGAAAGATCTAATAGATCGGCGGTCAAAAAGCCCTCCAAGCCCTTTGAAATTGGTGGTAGATCAGATTCTTAAGGGCCACTATCTTTCGCTACACAACCTCGCGTTAACTCTGCAGGATAATGCGAATCTCCGCGCAGCGAATGAGAAGATCATTAAGAGGCGCAATCTATCAGCTAGGCAGATACCCTGTGAAGCGGGTTTAACCGTCGAAGAGGGCCTACGGCTAGTTGAACAGCTTAACCAGCTGGTAGAAGCTGATGGGGTAGTATCGCATGCGCAGGGCGAATTGCCTAGTCAGGCAAATCCACCACGTACTAGGGCCCCGCCTAGGTGTAGCGGGTTTAGGGAGACTGGCCACAGTATCAATACATGTAATAATCGCTATATTTAGTTGAGTTAATGCGTGCTGGTTGAGATAATCGACTTTGAAATTCTCTTATGGGGGTGGGTGTCCCGCTCAACCGAGTGTCCCGCTCATGCGGGAATTACGTTAGTGATAATCGGTAAATTTCCAGAGTAGCAATGTACCCCTGTACGCTGCGTAGGTCGCGGAATCGCCTACGGTGGCGACTCACCAAGTGGTATGCATGGATCACGAACACGAGGCTACGGGTGGGCCAGTGGAAATAAGCATACATAAGGGGACTAGACGGTCCGCCCCTGCTGGCGTCACCCTCCCGGTCGTCAACCCCATTTCACTGCCATTTTCCTCTCCTGCCCAAAAAACAGAATCTCTGTTTCCCACATACCAAAAATTTGAGATTGAGCATTTTCTCCCTCACATCGGAACAATCACTCACAGGGATAACCGCGAGAACTCTCCGTTGCTTTCCGAATGCGCGGACATGGCCTCCCCAACAGCGGCTTCTCAGAGCCAGCAGACCAAGAAACTCTTCCCCCCTCGTACCAGGCGAGCATGTGATCAATGTCGACTGGCACGTTGCCGATGTGATGGAAATCGTCCGTGGTACGTACGCCGTCCTTCATCCCTTTGAGTTCCCATCCTGGACATCGACCTTGGAACTTATGTATGGCCAAACCGTCTCAATATATGTAGCCGAAGCTTACTCGATGCGAAATAGCACTCGATGTCAAGGTATGAAGAAAGCATTTAAATTGTGATAACCATCAAAGATTCCTCAAATAGCTGCTAAGTGCCCGCCGACGACCCATGGGCGCGTCGGTCCAACAGATTACTATCGCTCCTGCACGTACGAGGAGAAACAGAAATCTCGAGGGCGGCCCCCTGGAAGAATTTCGAGGCAAAAATCTCGCGAAATCTCTATTCCTGAACCCGCAGGGTCAACGCAGCCAGAAGCTTCTATTCCACTTATTGTGCCTGTTCAGAGAGACGGTTCTCCGACTCCATCAGGGGCATTTCCTGTCGAGCCAAATCCTCAGAACGTCAGGCAAAGTGACTCTGCCTGGGTGACTGATGAATTCGTGGCATCTTCGGTTTCATCGGGTCTCCCAACAAACCAGTACAGTCAGATGGCCGAGACTGTGGGAGTGTGCCCGGACAATATCACCTTCTATCATTCCCTGCTTTCGGATCACCCTTGGGTTTTGCCTGATTCCCTCCTGCATCAAGATTTGACCGCTCAGTCATTATTATGCGAAACTAACGCAAGGGGCTCGCATGAGTCAGCCCGAGAGGATTCATTGACGGGATATATTGAATTATCAGATGGCTCAGAAGGTTCTTCCACTGGGTCGGATTTTTTGCATCCCTACACTATCCTGCGGCCAATACTACCTTATGTCAACCATATTATATCGCCATCTGAAGCGTCCGCTTTGCTTGATTATTTTTTCAACGACCATTGCCTCTCAAGTTTTGACACCCGCTCTCCCTATAATTTTGCAACCATTTTTCGCAAAGGATCAATCCTGCGACGCAAAGAGCCTCGGCCAACTTCCCCGGCGCTGCTTGCAGCGATATTTTTCGTGGCCGCTCAGACCTGTGACGAGAAAGTCTTTCGCAATCGAAACGGTTCCAGGGCCGAGATATGCGATGAATTACTGGAAATCGCCATCCAACTTCTTGGTAACGCAGCGCCCAAGTTAACTTCTTCAAGGCTTCAAAATTCCTCCGATTCAGTTCGGGTCATTTCGAACTTGGGATTTCTGGCCGCTACTGACTCCGATACAGCCACCTGGCGCTCAGCCTCGAAGTCGTACCACAAATGGAATAGAGATCACTTGAATGGTAACGACGATCTAGATCATGTTGTTGCTTGCATTCTGTGTGCGGTAGTACTCTCAGGCAGTGATTGCAAAATTGACTGCTTAATGTGGTTCGAGAAGGCCAGAATGATGGCCTTGGTCCTCGGACTGAACCGAGAGAAAGATGACCATCTTTCAGTAAAACATGGTGCAACCATGACTGAGCAGGAATTGATTGCACGTGAGGAGCGAAAGGAAGAGCGACGAAGAACGTGGTGGTTACTTTATGCAATGGATCGACATCTATCTTTGTGTTACAACGTGCCGCTCCAACTCTTGGATACCAAATGTCAAATTTATCACCCCTTAGAGGACGAAAAGTGGCAATATCTGGAACACCACCTCAGTGATGCTCAATCTCCACAGCGTCCATTTGGTCCTCCAACTACAATTAGTGGACCCGGCTTCTTTGAGTTTTTCCTACCGTGCATGGTGGTCCTTGGCGATATTGTGGAACTCCATCATCTTCGGCTCAACCCCCGATATGCCTCTTTCGAGTCTCAATCTTTTGAAGAAGTTGTGAAGAGCGCTTTGCAACAGTTAGTACGATCTATGTCCTGTCTTCATGCCAACAGCGAAGCCCTAGAGGTCGCAGAAGGTTCTCCAGGGCTACGCGACAAGCACCGATATTTCAATAGAACGGAGGTAGCCACAGCTTACAGCACCTTCTTAGTCAATGTGCTGGCTATTTTAACCTATGGCGAGTGGGACATCATTACCATGTTGAATCCGGATTTTTCAAAGCGACATGGAGCTCGTCTCGCCCAGCTCTGCCATTACACAGGCCTTGCTTCTCAGGCGATGGAATTAATTTTGGAGTGTGATCCAGGACTGACGTTCATGCCGTATTTAATGGGAATTTACATTCTTCAAGCTGGATTTGCTGTTCTGACAGTTGCCGAGAGAACCGACAAGCCTGCAAGCAGTGCGATTTGCACTGGTCTTGAAACATTCATTCGCGCACATGAGTCATGTATTGCGACACTTGATACAAAATACCAGGTTAGTCAGAGGTCGATCATATCTTAGCTTTGTTGCCTCACCTACTTCTCTCTGCTGATACTTTTCTCGCTGTTCTATGGAGCTGATCAAAAAGTAGAGAAATTTCCGCAAAGTTTTACGAGGCACAATTAGTAGTCTGAAGGGTATTGCCGTTGGAGACCTTGCGGAATACCAAGCGCAGCGGCAGGACATATTGTCTCTGCACCGTTGGAATGTTGATGGAAATGGCCTCCTCCTAAGTTAGTTTCATGATTTGGTATCGCGTTTCTAAAATTTCTGCTCTCGATGGGATTGAAATTGATCTCTTGTCGTCTCTTGCCAATCTGGCATTTACATAGCTACATATTTTGTGATAGTCCATCATGTCGGAATATAACTGTTCAGGTCCGTATTTGTATTTTCGTCTGCGTAGCTTATTCCCATGCCTTGCTTTACTAACCTGCGAGAGCACACTCCTGAAGAAAGAGGCGACCCTCTTGCTTTTTGTTCTTGCACTGCTGCCCTTTTGTTCACGTGTTCTTGCTAAGCGCCAGCCTTGTTGTTCATCCTGTTACAGAGCAAAAATGCGGCAATCCGGCACGACACATTCTGTTAATCATGTACGGACACCATAGGCTATTTGTGGGGATGGCTTGACCTGCTAGGGTACATTTACACCTCACTGAAAGAGAACGGCGTTTCTCTATTTATACGAATAATCTCTTCTTCTAGCCGGCCAGTCACCTCCGGCGGCTGAACTTTTGATGTCTTCGCAACTTGACAGTTTACAGTATTTTAGCACTTCGATGTTAGACTTTGATCTTGTCCTGGGCAGAGGAGAAATTTTGGGTATCTTGAGCGTAAAATCACATCTATCACATCTTGACTAAGATAATGTATATAATTCCCTAATACAGCTCCTTCTACCTTTGTTCGCTCGTGACTCAGACGGCCCGCCTTTAGACTTGTAGATTTATGAGGGGATCTATTTAGCGCTGGAGGTAACCCTAAGTTATAGATTATTGTATCTATAGCAGTGGATTTCACTATCTCTAATGTCCTTGCGACTCTCCGCAATCGAACCTTGTCTCGACGTCAATAGGCGGCTTTATTTCTAAAGCGAACTAGACTTTCTTAAGACTAGTTTAACATTTAACACCTTTAGTGTCCTGCGAAACGGGTGAAGGCTATCCAAACTTCCCTAAAACTATGCTTGCTTTCTACTACCTCACGTCTAAACAGCTAGATGACCTCGCTGTATACTTTTATCAACTCTCACCTCTAGATAAGAGAACAGAGTGCTATCTATATTCGATCGATCCCTGGCTTAGTATAGACCCTAGGGGAGATATAACTATTAAAGATAAACGCCGACGATTTAGCTTGTTTATTGGTCTTTTTAGCGTATATACGAAGAGCAAGCTTAGTTGCGAAGATGTTTCTGGTCCTTATTGTGCCCCGAAGTCTGAGATTTAACTCTATTGCCGTTAATGTTACTTTGAAGATGCACAGAAGAAGGGAAGAAGAGGGAATCAATCTTTTACTTGAATGCGTTCTGTTGTAATGAATTGTTAACCGGTGCATTTGGTACCCCTTTAACCTTAGCGTTGAGCCTCTTTAGTACAGCATATCTTGTTAGCTAGATTATAGGAATTTCGCTATACATTTCTGTTCTCTGATCTACTGCTGCCTTAATACTATAATGATCGACTGCTGTCGTATATTATATGAGATCCTCGATGCATTCTAGACTATATTTTTTCTGGAAATCCTTGATAGCCGTTAATGTATTTGCGACACGTACAGTAAACAATCGCTATAACTTTAACAGTGATAATTAAAATGTGCAATTGTGTCGACAATAGTAATACTGTATCTATAATCTGCCCTAGTAACCCGCGGCTTTGACCGTTGAAAGATAAGGGACTATTTTAAACACTATTATTTGAGCATATTTGCTAGCGGATAGTATAATGATGGAAACTAAATATGTATAACTATTTAAATCAATAGCCTTTTAACTATAGTATAGGCAAAAAGCTGTAGGATTTGAATTGACCTCGAATAGCGCCCTTTTTGACCGTTGAACACTAAGAGGAAAATTGAATATTGCCAGATAAGCAAAAGTAAACAGTCTAAAGCGGAAATTTATAGGGCGGGTCAGTTAATGAAACTAAACGTAATATTTAGCTATTGACCTTTAGCGGCTAAGCAAACATAGGTACGTTTATCTAGACAACTAGGACTGTTTAACGAGGTGTAAGTTAAACGGTGGTTTGTGGTGCTTTTGCTTTTAGTAGAACTTCACATCTTACTGCCTTGGGTTATCGGTCACGTGGAGTTTCAGGGTCTACTGGAACAGGAAATTAAAGAACGAAATTTTCATTTGGATCGCTGTAGAGGTAGGCTATTTTCTCACGAGGAGCTAACTTTAAAGTGGCTAGCCCCGAGCTAAACCAGATCTGATCGTTGTTTGAAAGTTATACGTCTTCCGTCCAAATCTCGGAGCGAGGAATACTCAAGAGGTATACAGCGAGATGTTATTATGAACTTCTTATAATCCACCCACTCTTGTGTTAAACAGAGCCTATGCCACAGGGAGATAAACACTTTGCAAGCAGTTTTAAGATTATTGTTCCAGCGGCCTGCCGAAAGCTTCAAGTAAGTGGTTGCCTTTAAAGAGAACACGGTACGCGCAGAATCCGGCTCTCCTTAATCGCTCCATTGTCCATGATAATTATCCGATCAAAGTCCTACACGGTATTCTCCCTATGAGCAGCAGCTAATCATATACCTATCAAACTCTTTGTGAATAATGCCCTGAATCCGAGCATCCGTTACGCTATCAACACTAGATGTAACCTCGTGTAGAAGAAGAATGCCAGCTGACTTCGTGCCCCTATTTATGTGTTCAGAAGCTTGCGATGATAGTACTTTGGATCTTTTCCGTGCCCGAAGCACAGCTCTTGCAACGCCGAAAAATTGCTTTTACCCTTGACGGAGAGAATCAACTTCCATAGGCTTGTCAAAAACTCCACGCTCCTTGATTAGGGGCCAAATTCAGTATCTTTCAGTACATCCTTGCACTATGTCACAGACGCATTGCCGTATAGATCTAGGTTGGCGCGACAGGTCTTGCTACCCGGCAGAAAGAACGTGTCTTGCGGAAGTGCAATGATCCTGGAGCGAAGGACATTGCGGTCTATGCTTGGTAAAGGAATACCATCAATGGTGATTATTTGATCCTCGGAAGGAAGTGGATCGAGGAGGCGTAACAAGAGAAGTATTATTGAAGAATTTCCACTTCCGTGGTGTTAATATTCTATCGCACAATGTTCAAGGCTGGGGGGTTCAATTTACCTCCCAGTCCGCCCAAGTATCGCAACCTTCTCGCCTGCTCTAACAGTAAAATTGACGCATCGAAGTGCCATAACATCTTTTTCGAGTTTATTACTCCTGCCGTCAATGCCGTTGTCGAATTTTCTGCTACCACAGCTAAGAAATAATCAGCCGTGCCATCGACACTGTGAATTTAAAACTCACTCAAACCAGAGATTCAAGGTTTGTTAGTGTAATACTTTGGTTCTTGGAAGTTTCCTATCTTTATTTCGAATAGCATCTTCCTCTTTGTGGGCTCCAGGAATATAGCCGTTCCTCTGCCGTAAGAGACGGCGCCTTTCTTTGGCCTTCTCATTGCGCTTAAAGAAAAAGCCGTTTTGTCCCATAACCGGATATTGATTGTGAGCTCAAAGGTGAAGAAGCAGACTTTGAGGAACGGCTGCAAGCAAAGAATGCATGTTATGTGTGATGAGACAGTGGAGGGGACAAATTCTCCTTTTATATATTTGATTACATGACATGTTGACATGATACACAATAGTACAAATGCTGGTTTAAACAGCCTAATCTTGAACAGGACAGGTCAATTTTGTTTTGACTTGGGGCTAATGGCGCAGTTCTTTGATTGAATGGAGACGTCCAGGGTGGAAGGACTTCACATTACGCGCTAGTGTTCACAAAATAGATGACCCTATGAGGCATGTCCTTTTTAGGTATAGTCTGACTTGGACTGGAAGGAAATGAGTACGGCTCTCTGACTGGACAATGAGGGCTGGTGACTAAGCAATGGCTGAGTGATCACTGAGCGGTCGCTGAGTAGCTCTCGACGATACTGAGCACCCCTGATTGGTCACTGAGTTATCACATGACTGCACTGATCAGATCACTGAGCATCAGCGCGTGCTGACATTTACTCAGCGAGTCTGAGCCTGAGCCTGATCGCCCTCATTATAGCGGCGGCAGCCCAGGCAGGAAAGCCCCACCCGGCGGACAAAATCTGGTGTATATAGGGGCATATAGTGAATGTATACTCTCTGGTCCATGAGTGCTCAGGGAGCATGCGTAAACAGAGGGCTGAAATGAATCACATGCGAAATCAATGACCAAGAATTTGGTAAAAAGGACGCTTAAAATAGCGTCAAGTTTTGAGGTTTTCGGCGGCAAATTCACCGTTACCTAGCGTTGTGGTGAAGTAGTAGTAGTAGTAGTAGTAGTAGTAGTAGTAGTAGTAGTAGTAGTGTTTTATCCGAATCGTTCTGCCTAGAAGGAAGCTTTTCCCCTAGGAATCATTCTGATTGGCCTCTTCGGGTAATGACATGAGGCGGTGCCGCTCCAACCCTACGTCACCTGTGGCGCAGACTTGCAATAAATAACTGACCTCACCAAGCTCTCTTTCCCTGTTCCTCTCTTTAACTTTCTCAACCCCGAATAATCTCACTTTCAAAACTCCACGTTAATCGAAATGTCTGGCGCTTCCACCGTTCACGTTTCTGGCATCTCGCACACGACCTCCGAGAAGGAGGTCCGCGACTTCTTCAGCTTCTGGTATGTGGCTGCCAGCCTGCCCCGCAAGAGCTCAGAACTCGAAAACAAGAAACCCTTTGAGAAATTCCTTTTCGCTAACATCTTGCCTACAGTGGAAAGATCACCAGCTTGTCCATTACTCCCGTCTCATCTGAGGCCGATGCCCCTAAGTCCGCCAGTGTGACTTTCGAGAAGGAGGCGTAAGCTACCCCGCACAGCGTTTCATGATGGCACCATAGCCCCCCTTATCACAGCAAACCAACCACTTCATACTAATACGAAATTCCCTTCATACAGAGCTGCTAAGACTGCCCTGCTGCTCGACCAGACTCAATTGGGTACCTCTTCCGTGCACGTCGAGGCCGCGCAGAGCATCGACACTCTGGCCGGCGCATCAGCCGCTGGCGCATCCACCACCGAGAAGGACGAAGAGCACGAAATCGCTCAGGAGGACAAGCCACGCTCTCGCATTATCGCCGAGTACCTGGCGCACGGGTACGTCGTGAGCGACGGCGCTATCCAGAAGGCCATCGCTCTGGACCAGAAGCACGGTTTCTCGACCAAGTTCACCTCGGCCCTGTCCAACTTTGACAAGAAGTTCAACGCCACCGAGCGCGCTCGCGGTATCGACGATAGCTACAAGATCTCCGATAAGGCTGTTTCCGGCTGGCGCGGTCTGCACTCGTACTTCGAGAAGGCCCTCGAGCACCCCTCCGGCCAGAAGCTGCGTGACTTCTACGTTCAGACTGATAAGCAGGTGCGCGACATTCACAATGAAGCTCGTCGTCTGGCAGATCTGAAGCAGGGCAAGGGTGGTGAGACTGAGGGCGTTGCCCCTGCTGCCAGCGAGGCTGCTGGTGTCGCCCCCGCGACTGTCCCTGCTTCTGAGCCCGCTGGTGTTGTTGCCCCTGCCGAGCCCAAGGCTTAGTTTTCTTGTTTTCTTGCTTGAGACCTGATGGTTATCCCACGCTGGCGTGATATTTTCTGTTTCCGTGTCTATGCTTTTTCATTGATACATGCCACTTGTGCTGAGATCGCCATGAAAGGTTTTGCGGCTTTTCGCCTTTGTTGTCTGGGACGAGCTTATGATTGCGATGATTCCGTACTTTGCGGTTAGTTAGTTCTTGGTATCTGAATTGCGAGCGAGCGAATGAACATATACGATTATCATGATAGCAATACTTTCACTAGATTCGTAGTTATACACTACTACATCATTTCCTACATAGATCATGATCACGCCATGTAATTCATAATCTCATTATATTCAAATTGATCGCATACAATATAACCTCCCCCAATAGCATCAAACCTCATCCATTCCGTCCTTCTCCTTCCCAAAGTCAAATTCACACACAAGTTCCCCACCCTTGATTCATCTCTTAAACTTCTCTGCCTCAATCTCTTCAAGACGATGCGTAGGGTTACTCCCCGGCAATGAAGGTCCCTTCTGATCGGCGGCCCTCTCGTGCGAAAACTCCGGTGCTGGGCGAGTCGAGTTGTCGTCCAATTTACCGTGGGAAGGGGGATCACGCAGTTGAGCGCCAGTTTGGGTCTCTGGCTCGGGAGATTGGCGGCCTTCGCGAGGAGCGGACATTTTGGAATAAGTTGTTTGAGGAGTGAATGTGGACTGGATTGGGTTCTAGGGTTTGATGGTTATGTTAGATTCGGAGATTCGAATGTGATAGTTGTGGTTTGATGTGTACCGTACGTACCTTGATAGCTTCGTTCAAAGATATGAGCAATGAAACTAGTTAGATGGGGATGTCAATGTTAAAATGATTTTGGCAGTCTCTCCTTTAAAAATGATCGGTATCTATGTCTACATAGCTGACGTGACCAGTCCTAAACCGGGTAGCTGGGGACTTCATCATGATGACGTTCGAACCACAACGTGGACTTTAGGCTGACTCAAGTTTGTAGGATCCACAAGGACGAACTATGATTGTTATTCCTGGTTCTCCTGGGAGCTGAGTTCAGAAGCCAGTCCCAGCTTGAATGTTCTTGCATGTTGAATGCGGCATGCGATTGATGCGAATGCAAGGAGATGACATCATCGCATCCAAACCAACTCCATACTTGTCACGTGGTTTATACAGCATCCTTCGTCCACAAATCCCAGTGACGTTACTATTTACCTGGATCTCATTGATGAAAATCATTGTCTACAGACACAAACTACAGAAAAGAAGACATGGTCTGAACTCGGTAATGGCTGATGTAGTATATCATGATATGGAGGATGTCTTTGGGGAATCTGTGCAATGGAGGTGGATTAGAAAGGGGGAGGGGACTTTTTGCAAGCACATCAACAGGGTAGACATGATACGAGATTGAAAAAAAAAAAACAATAAAAAACAGAACATGGATAGATAGACGGGGAAAACAGGCATGATCTAAACATTGGGAGGAAAGACATGAAATGGGCATATGTCTCGTGACGATGGGTAGGAAAAGAACAATACCGATCAAAAGGATAGATGTAGTGTTTCACTCCATCTTCCAGATCTATTGGTTGCCATTGGACTGCATGCCTGCCGCAGCGGCGGCCTCGGCGTTGGCAGCAGCAGCCAGCGCCTTGGCGTCAGCCTCGTGGAACACCGCCTGAAGGATCTGCTGCTCCTCGGGGCCAAGGACCTTGGTCAAGCTCTCGTAGAGCTGAGGTTGCTCAGACTGGAGGTCTATAAGGAGGATTAGCAAAGTTCAAAGACGCGGGGGATATGGGTTATCACGTACTCAGGAAGACATGTTTAAACATGCCGTACGGCTCAACCTTGTCCAGAGGAGTCTCAAGAAGACTCTCCTCATCAAGCTCATCGTCGTCGTCATCGGCAAACTGGCTGAACTTCTGGGCCTCCTTGTTGAGGAAGTCGAGATAAGCAGCGCTCTCATCGGCAATGTCACCTTCAACAGCCTCCTCAACCTCTTCCTCGTTCCACTCGACCTCGCCATCCCAGTCATTCTCCTCGTCGTCCTCATCACCCTCGTCGTCGAGAGTGAAGTCCGACTCCCGAGTAGCATCCTCACGCGCTGTACAAACAGTTAGCAAAATAACTCAAGGAAAAGGATGTATGGGATAAACATACACTTCAGAGCGGCAGGCAAGGTCTGGAAGAGTCTCGTAACACCCTGCAGCAATCTCGGCCAGCCCTGCTGGATGCTGGCGGGAACATCAGCCGCCTTCATTGTCAGAAGCGAGCTGATAGCAGCAATGGACAGCTTCTTATCGTGGACACGACGGAACTGGTCAATGCTGGAGAACCAGGTGCTGAAGAACTTGTTGGTCCAGCCCTTGGCTTCCAGGACCTGCAAACTGAGAGCCGGGTTGTAGTAGATGGCGTTGATGATCATCTCCATCAGGTGGATGCGGTAAGACTTGGTGCGAGCCTCACCGGCATCGATAACAACCATGGCCAACTCGATGAAGAGAGGAATGTACTGGTCAATGTGTCCACGGAGGTTGAGCATTAGAGTCTCGGCGAGCTTGCAGCCGCAGATACGGTCAACACCGCCAACCTTGTCGTCACGGAAGATATCCTCAACCATGCCAACAACGGCAGCAAGGTAGGCCGGGTTCTGGACCAGCATGTCGGAGCCGTAGGAGACGTAGTTGTCGAGGGCCGGGAGCATGTCCTCCAGGTACAGCTCAGCGCCAGCCTTGAAGGTCTTGTGAATCAACTCGAATGCCTGCCACATGGTAGGCGAAATCGACTTGGAAGCGAAGGTGCAGCTGTCGATAATCTCAAACACCTCGTTATACAGATCGTACAACTTGTTCTCCAGAGTGATGCTAATGACGGGCATCAGAATAGTCTCAAGGTGGAGGAGCACATCGGGAGTGCTCTCCAGGGTGAGAATGAGGGTTCCGATGGTCTGCAAGACACCCAGAGCGGTGATGCTTTTATCATCCAGGAAGTCCCCATATCCTTCATCATCACCGGCCTTGGTGGCATTCCGCTCCAAAAGCTCACCAACAATGCGCATGTAGGTGTCGCGCAGCTGCTCGCTCAGGGCAACGGCAAATGGAGTCAGCTCGGCAGAGAAGACCTCAACAAAGTCCTCCATGACATTGGCCAGAGCATCAACATCGACCTCGTTGGCCAGCTTAAGAAGCTGCTGCATGATCTGGGGGATGTTTTGCTGCATGGAAGTGCGAATAACGTCGTGGCGGATCAGAGGTTGCAAAGCAAGGGCGGCCTCAACTCGAACGGGGAGCTCGGGATCGGTCATAGACTCCAGGATGTTCCGGTAGATGATCATCAAGTTGTTCGGGTCCTTGAAGTCGAGCTGCTCAAACTTCTCCAGGGTGTCACAAGCACGGGCACGAAGGAACCCGTGGGGGCTGCGGAATTCGGGAAAAACGTGGCGGACGAAGAAGTACTCGACCTGGTCGGCAATAGGACTCTTCTTGCCCAAAATGACGGATGCAAGGGAACCGATCATTCGGAGAGCACCTTCCTTCTCCCGGGGCTGCTTCTGGTCATCCGCTGCAGATTCGTACTTGCTGACAACGCTGTTAACGAAAGTCAGAATGGAGAAAGTCTGCTTCTTGCGGTTCTTGGTCAAAGAAACCAGGAAGTTGGTAGCCGCAACATCGGGAGCGGAAACTTCCTCGTAGAAGTTCAGTTTGCGGTGGAGATATTCCGAAGGGTCCTCCTCAAACAGCTCGATGTCTTCATCCGACTGGCAAAGAATTGGGAAAACGAAGTGGGCGATCAGGTTGTCCATGTGCGGCTTCAGGTGCTCCCACATAGCCTTGGGCTTGACGCACTCCTCCATAAAGACCAAAGTATAGGAAAGGGCGGAGTTGCTGAGCCATTGCGACTTGGACACCCACTTGTCGATCTCCTGCAGGTAGCCCTTGAGAATTTCGGGGGCAAAGGTGGAAATGAAGGTCTTCGCGTACGGTGTATAATCGGGAATGGAGGATTTCGTAATCGTGGTGGGGTTGCCGTATCTAGTGGGGGTGAAAACTCGCGTGTCAGTAGCATGACCTTTTTGCGACGAGTGAGCGCAGAAAAAGGGTAGCGCGCGCATCTTACCTGATGAAAAGACGGTTCAAGTTGGCGTATGACCACTTCTTGCACTTCCACCAGTGGTTCAACTCGCGCTCTTCCTTCGACTCCGCCATAGCGTTGGCGGGAGGAATCTTGGAGATGATTCTAAGGAACAATGTGCACCAGTCCACAGTAGCCTGGTGAGTCTGCAGAGCTGGAGAGAGCTCGAACTGGAGAAAAACAAAACAATCAGTGTCAGCTTCTTGCATACGATGCCTGTTTAGCGTTGCGCGGGTCACCTACGTAGATGGCGTGCTTGTAAGCCTTCACCACAATGCGGAGCATCTCAGCAGCCTCCAAACTCTCCTCATCAACCAACCTCTGTCCAATGCTGAGCAGCTGGGGGAACGAGTGCTCCACAATCTTATCGAACTCCTCTCGCTTCTCGCCGGCCTTGAACCTATACACGCGGCAGATGGCCAGAAGGCACTGCAAGCCGGCGTAGACTGTGTTCGCATCGTTCGTGCCAAGGAGCTGAAGAGTAAGATCAAGGAAACCAGGCCACTTCTCGGGGAAGTCGTTCTGGAGGATCTTCTGGAGGAGCGGGACCAGCTGAGCGCGAACATTGGGCGGCGTCGAGGCCAGAGCAGGGATCAGACGCTCGCGGAAACTCGGCTTCTCAGCCTCAGGGATGGGAGCACGTTGCGGGTTGTCTTCGACGGGGGCCCATCCGCGGCTGATACGGTTCTTGAGGTAGACACCGGCTAGAGAGAAGAAAGCGGGGCAGGTTAGACACCAGCCTTGGTGGCACCGAAACAGAGACTCATTGAGTCACTTACCAGACAGCTGAACAGCATTGTTCTGCTCAGACTGCAGAATGTCTAGCAGCGCATTGACAAATCCGGGCTGTGGCTCGGCCTAGAGAGGGGAAGACGGGGTGTAAGTCTCACGGCAACGGCCCCTCGACCAGGAACAGCAACAAACATACATATTTCAAGTCCAACTCGGCCTGCTGACGAGTGCTCGTGTTCGGGTCTAGAGTCGACTGGATACGGTCTCGGAGAGCCGTAACGTCCATGTTTTCGCACCACCTGGGCACCCCAGCGCCAAATATCACAGATAGAAAAAAAGTAACTCCACGCAAGAAGAAAACCCCGGGGGAAACGGACCGGCGCCGACGAGAGGAGACGAGAGGGAGGTAGGGAGGTTCGAGAGGGGTGCAAAGGACGAATAAGCCCAAGGCGAAGGAGGAGGTGGAGGTCGAAAAAAGTGTTAGAGAGGGTGGGAGGAATTATTCTTCTGGGATTTTCGCGGGCGGTCGCCCCGCAGCTAATCAACGGCCGCACAACTGATTTTGTATACTCCAGCCGCCCGCCCGGTTAAAGTTCAACAACTTTGCCATGCTTTTTTTTTACGAGGTAAAAGGCTTTGGAGTAACTCTGTTTTATTTGATTTTTTTTTTACATTTCATACTCATTACATTGGTTCTACTCTCAGAAAAATATCATCAACTCTATCATGAACGACGCGATAGCATCACGCTGCCCAATAGTCAGACAGAGAATACTAACACAAATCCGCCACCTTTGGATGACAGGCCCACGCCGTCCTCTACATGTAGAGGGAGGCTGCGAAAATAACATCGCGCTTGATCAGCTCCTGCGCTTGCTGCATCTTGGTATACAGCGATGGATCGCCAACCAGTTTGGCCGCATTCTTGACCTCGCGACAAGTTTCATCCAGCCGAGTAATCGTTCGGACAATGGTACCCTCCATCACATCAGTGAGATCGGTAATGCGGTTGAAAGACATGCCCTTGGCCCACTCGTAGACCACCTCAGCAAGACCGAATCGAGGCGAGCTGGCAAAATCATTGGAGTCTTCGCTAGACTGAATGACTTGGTGCAAGACCTGATAGTTGTTGACCTTCTCCGAAATGCGAATAATGGCTTCCTGGCCCTTTTGCAATCGAGGGGTGAGGGTTGGAGTACTATCAGTCTTCTCCTGGAACACGAATGCCGAAAGAAGCGCAACGATTTCTTCCGGCTCGTATTCGGCGAGAACGTTCTCAAGGACCAGCTCCGTCAAGACCAGTTCGTCGGCGGAATGGATTTCGCAAGCCACCTTGCCCTTCAATTGCACACGGGACTGGTCGTCCACAAAGCCGAGGTCTCGCAAGACTTGAATACGCTGTTCATAGTCCGGAAGGAGTTGGAGGTTTTGATCTGACATCAACTGCTTCAATTGCGAGATGTTTTCCTTCACTTGCCATTCGTCATGTTGCATTTCGAACTGGAGGAGATAAAGTTAGCATATGCCACGAGGTGTCCCCACTTTGGGTCTGTCACTCACGTGGTCCATAAATTTGGGGCATCGCAGGCAGTGGCACGACTGGATGAACTGCGCCTGAGCCTTCCGCTGATCGATGATGTCCCGCGACTGCAACTCCTTGATGCGGACCCAATCAATCTCGTTCCATCGATCACTAAGCCAGGATGAAGTGAATTTGGTTAGCTCTTTCTCTGCAAACTTTACCGCTTCTGTTTTTCATAGTTAGCTCAGTTTGTCAACCTAAATAGGATCAAACACTCACCTTTCTTAATGTTCAAATACCAAATTGGTCCACCAGCCTTGCATCTTGTGGTAGTGATACATTCAACGTCCGACACCGGGATCTTGCAAATCTTGAGGTGCATAGAGGCGCCGTTGGATGGCAATTCCTGGAAATAGGGACGGAACTTGGGAAGGAATGGAAGAATATCACTGGGATGACGCCGGTTGTAGACGGTGCCAATTTCAAGTACAGTGATGCAAGGCATGGTGCCAGTGGTGACACCCTCTTTGGTGATTACTCCAGCAGTGCGTAATCCATCCTAGAGCACAATCAGTACTTCTCCAATGTATAAACTTCATACTCAAACAAAACATACCTTTCGATACACAACGAGCTTCTTAACTTCAAAGAGTCGTTTACCAGCGGGAGTTGTGGGCAGACCGCTGTGTAACTCTGCAGTGAGTCTCTCGTACTCCATTGCAGCCGCGTGGCAGGCAGCAAGATCAACGTCGCAGATCTCACAAGGCGGCCGCTTGATCTTCTCCAAGCTGGCCTCGGAGAGCTGGACTTGTTTTTCATGTTCCGGTAGCAGGGCTTGAGTGGCATTCTCACTGAAACTCCTCTTGATCATCTCTTCGATCTTAAGAGCCTCTACTCGGAGAAGGTTGAGAATCATGTTGTAGGTGAGTCGGAATTGGGATCGGAGCTTGGTTGGATCGCCGAGAATCATCTTCTTCAAAGCCCCGGCGGGCGGAGCCTCTTCCTTGCCACTATTCGTGATGAGCACATAGCCCACAGTGTCGAGACCTCTGCGTCCGGCACGTCCTGCCATCTGAGTGTACTCTCCAGGCAGCAGGTCTCGGAAGCCTTTCCCGTCGTGCTTGCGGAATCCGGAGAAAACCACTGTTCGGGTTGGCAAATTCAGACCCATGGCGAACGTCTCCGTGGCAAAGAGAACCTTGACTAAGGATTTTGCAAAGAGAATTTCGACAATCTCCTTCATGATTGGAAGAAGACCTCCGTGGTGCACGGCAACACCTCTGCTGAGCAGTTCGCGCAACCGGAGGATTTGAGGTAGGGTTCGGTCCTCCGGCTTGAGGCGGGTGAGCGACTTCTCGATCATCATGTGGATCAAGCTCTTTTCTGTCGCGTTACAGAAGTCTTGGTTGCTGAGAGAGTCCGCATTCTCCTCACATCGTTTCTTTGAAAAGACGAAAACACAGCCTGGAAGCAGATCTTCCTTGCGAAGGTGTGACACGAGGTGGACCCAAGTATTCTTATCCTGGGCAGCGGATTGCCGACCACCTCCACGGCCAGTACGAGCGATGTTACCCGTGCCACGATTAGAAGGTTGTCCACGCCCACCTCCTTGCCCTCTTCCTCCACCTCCACGTTGTCCGCCTCGAGGGGCTCCTCTGCCTCCATCCTGTCCGCGTCCGCGCCCTCGTCCTTGGGGTCCACCGCGTTGAGCCTGAGCCTGAGCCTGAGCTTCAGCTTCCTTTTTGGCTCTAACATCTTTGCCCGACAGGACATCGTTTGCCTTCTTCCAACCCCCTTCAATGAATCGCTTGTTGGAGTCGACAATCTTGAACTTTTCCTTGCCAGCCCACAGATAGTGCTCCAATGGCACGGGCCGCTTGGGCGTTGAAATCACGTAGATATCCTTCTTCTTCGTGCGACCAACCCAGGACGCGAACTCGTAGGTGTTGGGAACAGTGGCGGAGAGAAGAATGAGGGTGACATGCTCCGGAAGCATGATGATAACTTCCTCCCAGACCACTCCTCTTTCGAGATCATTGACATAATGCACCTCGTCAAAGATGACAAATTCAACATCACGGATGAGATCGGCGCCTCGGTACAGCATACTTCGAAGAATCTCGGTGGTCATAATCACACAGCTGGCCTCGGGGTTGATTTGGACATCACCCGTGAGAATACCGACATCATCGAACGTTGTTCTGAAATCACGATATTTCTGATTGCTCAGTGCTTTGATGGGAGAGGTGTAGATGGCCTTTGTCATGTGTTTATTTGCCAGCGCGATGGCATATTCAGCCACGACTGTCTTGCCAGCGGAGGTGTGAGCAGCCACAAATACTGAGTCGCCATTCTCAAGATGATACACAGCTTCTTTCTGGAAGGTGTCCAGCTCGAATGGCCATTCTCTGGCCATATCCGGAACCAGATCGCTGAAGTTGGTAATTTCCTTGTTCACATCGACGACATGGGCCCACTCCCTTCCTTTCTGCTTTTGAATGCCTGCAAGGAGTTGATTGCGCGGTTCGAGGGCTGGGAATTCAACTGGCAATAGAGCATCGATGTCCTCTTCTTCCGAGTCACTGAGTTCATCTTCAGCACCACCATCGGCGGTTTCATCGGCCTCGGGCGTAGTTTCAGGCTTTTCAATTTCGAGATTGCTTTCCTCTTGAAGAAGAGCATGCTCGACTTCCTCATCGCCCTCTGCAGCCTCCTTGGACTTTGCCTCCGCAAATGTGTGACCACGCTCAAAGCCAGGAGGGGTTGTCAAGAGACCGCCCTCGGATCCAAAGTTGATAATTCGATCGAGGCCAGCTTTCTTTCCGTGAGTGCGTGATTGCTCCGTAGTCATGGCATCAGCCTCCATTTCAGCGAGAGCCTCGACCGCATCCAAGCCACCAGGTGCGAACGGGAAGAATCCGGCCGCACCCCTAACGAATTCTGCACGACCAGCAGGACGACGGAGGAGAGAAGTCGAGTTCTTGGCGGTATCACTCGTTGCGGGAATCGTCACTTCATGGTAGCCTGTCACCCGTCCTTCCAATCCTTCTCGTGTAAATCGAGTGACCGTTCGTGTCTGTGTCGGGGCTATCTCGAAGAGGTCCGTGGTATCTGCAGGTACGTCCCATCGCCTAAAGAAAGTCATTAGCTGAGTTTCGATAGTAGCCACGGACATGAGGGTCGATACTTCTGCAACTGATTGAGCCAATTGGAGCTGAACTTGGAAGACGGTGTCAAGAACTCAGCCTCCAACTCTGCCAATAGCTCACTTCCACTCTTGGCCGCCTGCTTGCGAGGTCTGGTACTGGCTTGTGTGTTTTTGTCTGGCTCAGCGAGCGGAGTCTCCAGTCGAGATTGGATCAAATCTGGATTCACATCCTGGGCTGTCAGCCTCAGCTGCTCCATAGCAGTAGCGAGTGACTCCGCCATTCTCAAGGAGGATAGACCAATGGGTTGCAAATGGTCTTCCTTGGGTTTCTCGATGTTCAGCTCGGTAGTGACGGTCCACCCCACTTTGGTGTGTGGCTTTGATGATGACAAGGTGGGAATACGTGCCCTGGTCCCTCGAGAGGTATTGCAATAGCAACTTGACCAAAGTCGCAGTGATATTTTCTCGACAGAGGGAATTCAGCACGAGAGAAACAAAGCCATGGAATTTGAGCACGAATGCCAAAAGCTCCCCGCGGCAGCTTCGTGAGGGCGGTATAGATGGGCAGTTTTGTCCCGGATATTGACGTAGTGTAGGGCGGTGAGGTGTTGGCGGTGAAGCGTAGGCGGGTATATCCAAGCGGTGATATGATGTATACCTACAGTAAAAGACTTTCCCTACGGCCTTCAAATAGATTCCTTGTATTCTCAGGCACAGATTCCATTTGTATATTGTTTGTTATTCTGATTCGTAAAATCACATGACGCTCCACTATTTAGATCTCCAAAATCCCCGCCAACTTCGCTTCCTACACATCTCTCGTCAACAAATCTTCTTTGTCTGCTTCCTGATTCCATTAGTATATATCACAACTATAACGTTTTGAAGTTTGGAGAGGTCCACTTTCTCATTTTCGTGAAATTTTGAAGACACTCGGCTCTCCAGGAGACTTCAAGCTCTCTCAACGAGAGCTTGGACTTGACATGTCAGTCAGCTATCCAAAGCGGCCCGTCTTTTTGGTAGTGGCTGTCGAGTCTTTGAATGCGGCCATCTTCGTCGGCGGTCAAAAAGCACCCTTCTCTCCCGGTTTCAACGCCGAGCGACCTTGAGAAGAACCTTACTTAACATGAATCCCTCCTCTGTCAAAGAGACACAGGCTTATCAGACGCCCAACCCCACCAACAGTGGATATATTGAGAGTATAAATGGAGCACATCGAGGGTATGGGTGAATTATCATCTTCCTCCTCAAAGCTTTGGTATGTTTATGTCCAAATCCATCCTCATGTATCCCTGATGAAGTCCTGCTCTCGGCAATAAAGCGTTCTTCGTGCTCTAACCTACTGAAATCCTGCAGGTCCAACGACTTCATCTCCAACCCCGCGAATACATGCGTGAACTCATTCAATACCTTATGATGTATTTATGTCAAGCATCGCGCATCGTGCTTCGGTATATCCATTCATTATACTCCATTTTTCTCGAGAAACAAATCTTCTCAAAATCGCGGCCGAGGCAAAAAGCATCTTCTCACAAACCTGGCAGAACGCATATCCCAAGCGGGGCACGTTGAAGACCGACTTCCGAAACACTTGGCCTCTGTCACCAAGATTCCTCAATGAAAGATATCAGCATTCGGATCTTACTGCCAAGTGCCGCCATGCCAGCCATAAAGAGGACCATTCTCAGGGCCAACTGTTTACAATCTGCTGTGCAATGTTCAAGGCAAATAATAACTTGCGAAGATCCTCGACCAGCCCCTTCATTGCACATTCGGTACTCTACTAAGCGTGCACAAAACTCATGTACCTCAGGACTCAAGTTCGTCTGTGGAGGTACGCTTCACTCGGGTATCCTGGACGAGAGCAGTGGATATTGATACAAAGGTGTTTCGAAGGTGGAATAACGCTGGTTGTCGCTGCTCCCTTCTTGTTGGATATGCTCTTCATTTAACATGCCTTTCTCATGAAGGCTCTTCTTGCACGGAAAGATATCATAGCGAGGGCCGCTGAGGTCGACATGCTTCCTGACCATAGACGACAATTCTACTGCTATTGAAGGAACCGAGTGGATATGTTCTGAGAGTAGCTGGCGAAGGCCATTGTGAAGACAGGGAACTACAACATCGCATGGAACAGTGGCCAAGATCCACATATGAACCATACCAAATGTCATCAGCAACTCCAGCAATTAGCTGAAACAGAAATTGATCAAGGAGATGGTCAATTCAGGCCCAGATGTAAAGTTATTGTTTACTAGCCTATCTAAAAATAATACAAGGAAGGAGTTTCAGAACCTATTCACATCCACAACCTCGTATATCATTCACAAGTAAGCTCAGCATGCAATTAGATATGGACAAATGAAAGGGTGAGATCCACGATCCACTAATCTAACACCCCAAGACATGCGAATGCGAATGCAACACGCCAGTAGACAAACAGCGTCGAAGACATTATTATCAACCAGAAGTAAAGGGTCCAAGAAAAGGGCTTGAAAGATAAGACACGAGTCCCTGCGAGGGGCACGGAGACACGAAATATAAGGATATGATAATGAAAACAAAATGAAAGAACAAGGCAAGAAAAGGGTATTGAAAGAAGAAAGAACGACATCGAGATCAATGCAATGATGGACTGTTTGATATGAACAATACAAACGACATGCTGAAGATGATTGAGAATGAAAATAGGAGTGGTTGGGTAGATGTGACAGGCTTCTCTTCGAGAGAGGCCTTATTAGTTTCGAATAGACTGTACAGCCTGGACAGAACAAAATGTGATATGAAATCAACAGATTCAACTGTACTGCCGATGGATATCGATATTAACAAAAAAATAAAACAAGCTCTACTCCGTCGCAGAGCCCTCCTTCGGCTCTGCATTCTCCTTCTCGGGCGAGTACTCGTATTTCCGCTTTGCAGGAATAGACTGTTCCATGGAGGCGAGCGTTGGGCCTTGCGAGATAGGTTCAGAAGGTGTCAATGACGCCAATGCTTCCCGGGGCTCGGATTCTGGGGTACGGTCGATGATGGACGAGATCGATTGCTTGATCGAGGCGTTCATGACTGGTTTAGACGGTATAGGCGAGGCATCTTGCGAGACGGGTGTATCTTCTGGGTCATGAAGAGACCGTTCTGACACCTCGGTCTTGACTCGATAGATTTCGTCGCGGGGCTCTTCGCTATCCTCAGGCTCGGAGTCGAGCTCGGGGTCATGGCCTTCGTCATCGTGGCCCCCGTCCATTGGGCTATCTTCCATCGAACCGCGATGAGAAGCCTGCACTGGAGGCAAAGGCGAATTCGGGTCGTAGACGAGACCGCACATCTCGAGCGCGCGCGATTGGCTGCCCAGCGTGCGGTCCTTGTGCTTCTTCGTCAAGTGGCACATGAAGCCGTGCAGCGTGACAAAGTCGGATTTTCCGCAGCCAGGGATCGGGCAAGTTAAATAGACCAGACTCCCGTCTGAAGGACGCTTCCATAGAGCGCGGCCGGAAGGATCGTGTGCTGCTGGGCGGCCGTGACGTTCGCCCCATGCCTCGACGTTCTTGATTGTGTACTTTTGTTTGCGCCGGATGGATCCTGCGCCGTTGATTGCATCGTGGGGGTTAGTTGGATGCTGATGCTGATGTTGGTGTTGATGTTGGTGCTGGTGTTGGTGCTGGTGTTGATGTTGGTGGGCATGCGGATGTTGTGGGTGCTGAGCTTGGGGAGGTGGAGGTGGAGGTGGAGGAGCGTGATGAGGTTGAGGATGCATATGAGTAGGTTGAGGCATAGATTGAGGCATAGGTGGAGGTTGTGGTGTGCGTGATACAGGTGGTAACGGTGTTTGACGAGGCTCTGGAGGACTCTGCTGCTTGAAAAATGCCAAAGTCGTAGCCGCACTCGTCTCGGACAATCGGCGTGGTGGTGTTGGCCGCATCGGCGGCGAGTCCATTGTCTGGTTCGGTCCAAGGCCCATCGACTCCCTCTTAATCCTCTTGCGTTGTCTTCGGAGATCCTGCAAGATTGCAATTAGTATTCGACCCGCTCGCGCACACGCTTCAAGAATCTTGAAGTATACTATCACATACCTCCTCCTCAGCCTCGGCGCTCTCAGTCATTCTCCGGAATTCCTCATCTTCACGCTTGCGCACTGCAAGGAGGTGATGCCGAGCTGCCATCCGGTTCATTTCCTCGTGTTCCAATTGACGCAAGCGAGCTTCGATCTGATCTAGAGACGACAAGGCCGCTGGTGGTGGTGGGGGAGGCGGACCGGCATGAGGGTCGTGCAAAGATGGCGGTGGATAGTGACGAAAGTGATGATTTTGAACCATTTGGTCTGGCGGGGGCATTGGTGGATGAGTAGGCGGATTGGGATTCATGGCGATAGCTTGATACCGAGGCAGACTGTGAGCGAGATGACCGGGAGCCCCATTGAGGCCCTCAGGGACAGCGTGAGGCACCGGAGGTGCAGCAGTCATGACGATGTCTCTCGTTGATTATGAAGAGGTTTCCGTGCCTCTGTATGCTTCTGTGATGTGCAAGAGTGTTTTTGTTTTCTTTCCCTTTTTTTGGCTTTCCCCTCGTTGCTTGTTTCGAGCCCTTAATTACAAAGATGGAGAGCTATTAGAGAGAAAAGCTCTGCAGAGCTAGAAAAAGTCGTGATAGTGAATCAGAAAACGTGCCAGGGACAGGGTTGGAGAGAAAGATGGAGATAGAGTACCGAAAAGAAAAAAAAGAAGTAAAAAACCAGGACTGGGTGTGGGCAATGAGAACCAGAATCGACAGAAGAAAAAAGCCCCATTTTCCGATCTATGGGTCGACGGTTAGGAAAGGATTGACATCCAGACGTCCCCATCGAACAAGCCATCCATTCAAATCTTGATAATAATAGTAAAAAGAAAAATAAGAAATGGCAATGTCCACTAGCGCGACCCTGGGGCTGCATCCCCGTTATCGTGAAATTTCCCGTAACGGCGAAGTAAGGGGATCGCCCATAGGCCTAGTACTGTACGAGAATACTAAGTTAAGTACTGGAGGCCCAGCTGAACAAGCCCAACAGCTTGAGGGCCCATTCAGCTCTCCCATTTAAGTTAGCCTACCACCAGGAATCAGTGCAATTAGATACGAGCTTGTTAGGGGGGTTTAGGGGGAGCAGAACGATGGAGTTGATTGACTAGATTTGGTATTGGCGGGATTTGGGTTGACCGTTGACCAGCGTATCACCATCTTCATTATTATTAGACCCAGACCTAATTAATCGAGATGATTAGATCATGAGCCAGTCATGGTTAGTTCAGAGTTTCCGGGGATGTTGAAATGGCCGTATCATCATACATCTCGACCCCCCTTAATTGCAAGTAGAACGAAGCAAAACCAGTTTGAAGGATGCGGTGGGATGCGTAGTGGGAAAGCAGAGCAATAGTACGGAGTACGGTCGTATGTACGGAGTACTATTCCTATACAAGAGCTTGAAGTAGCACATCTAGCTGTGTAGTGCCAAAGTACCATTCCAGTGGGAAAGAAGGAAAGAAAAAAAAAACAAAACCACCCGTTGGATCAAAAGGGAGGCGATTCCATGGATTGGCTCGGCGCTAGTGACCCGATGTAATCAAATCACAACAATCACAATGGCTCATTTCCTGGAGATTGGAATTGCGCGAATCCCTGGCACTAGTCCCCTTTAATTCTTAGACTCAAAGTAAAAATTGTCACATCGTACCGTACGGAGTATGTTTAGTGTTGACAAAAGTCCCGCCCTCGATCTTCCCATAGTTACTATACTTAGTGTGCCTGTGACAAAACTTTAGTCCTTCCAACATTTACAGATGATAATCTAAGACGTCTGAAAGGTAAAATTAATGAACGATCTTAATCAAAATCAAACAAGGAAAAAAGTGTATGACTGTGCGTTATAAAATTCGAGCCCATCCCGAAAACGCCTCCAAGTCAGTTGACCACATCCTGTTTAATAATATCTTACCCACTATAGACTCCACTGGGCGTGTGGATGAGCGCATTGTACGAACAAACACTCCTGGGCAGGGGGCACAGAGGGAGAAAACTCTGGAACGCCCTGCCCAAATGTACTGGCGACGGGAGCTTTGGAAGTTTCTTATTATTTTTGACAACAAAAAACAAAAAGGTACGGCGCATAAAGGGGAACAGCAGCGACGCTTCCTGTTGGAACGAGTGGCCGAGGTGACCAGTCTCAAACACCCCCTGTCTGACCTGTGATTATTGTTGAATGTATATAATGGGATTAGGAAAACTATTCAGAGGAATTCTCATAAGATGTAATAATCGTTCTTATAGTAAGAATACTTACTATAATACTATACTAATCAAGATCTATATGAGACTACTCCAAGAATCTGTACTTTGTATACTATCCAAGCTAAAAGATCACTTTTGAATTGTAGGTCGGTGCTCATACTCGGGAGTTGCAAGCCGCAGCTATGACCATCTTCAACGAACAGGAAGAAAATTACCGGAGTGCGCCCGGAGAAAAGAGGAGCAAGAATGACGAACATCGTTGATCCATCACTTTCTCTGAAGTCTGAACAAGTTAGCTCAGTCACTAGCTAGCTAGCGCGCTTGAAACCTCAAACTTACACTCTTAAGCGGGGAATATTACTATTAAATGGGGTCAGGGCTAAACAAAGCAGGGCAAGCTAGTCAGTCAGAGAGTGTCTCGACTCTGGAAGCCAGATTTTCTTCTCCCACCTGCAAAATTCTGGCAGCCGCTCTCACACTAGTGTGATCATGTACTTGACTGTGAGTGGCTAGCGAATAATTCCGGTCTCAACTATCCAATGGTAAGCCGCAGATCTACCGTAAAGGCTGCCAAGCCCTAGCACAGTCATTGCGGGAGATCATTATGTAACACACAGGGGGGAATTGGAAAGGAACCGACTGACTGGTGACCCTGGCGAGTTTCCCTGGTCGAAGCTGCTGGAAACTGTGGGTTTCAATGGGGTTTCCAACAAAAATAGGATGGGCCGTTCCAATTTCCCATGCTCCTGCAGAAGAAAAAGGAGAGCTTTCTTATTCAGGGGTAAAAAAAGATGATGTAGGGCTGGAATTGGAAAATCAACTAATTAATGATTGTACTTGAAGGCAAAGCTATCTAGACTACTGGCGATAGACTATGGCTAGTACTTAGAGGTTACACAGCTATGTACAGGGTACATCCATATGACCTCACATAGCCACACAATCTCGACTCTACCCCTTGTACCCAATACCCAATACCAACAGCACGGTGCCTATATATCATTTATCCATTATTACTGCACTGCTAAACAGCAGTATAGACATGCATCGTGGTCGAGCCACCGTTGACGTCGATTTGTTTTCCATCTCCACGCTTCAACCTTTTTTAGGATTGGCACAGTAGACTAAACCATCCAGCCAAAGAAATCAAAAGACCACCCATACACACACACACACACAACGGCCATATCCATGAAACTGCCGAATAGACAATCAAGTTTAGAAATTTACCCGAAGCTAGGGAACGGGTTTGCTCCAAGCGCGCCAAGTGGCTCACCTCGAAGGCTCTGACCGGCAACCTAGCTCCGATCAAGGCAGTTTCTGACTACAGTACAACTACGGGTCCATTCCAATAATTACATACGGAGTAGAGTAGATAGAGAAAACATCATGATCTATAAAGAGTACTGTACGGAGAAGTCAACAGACTCCGTTAACTCGTCAAGCAGAGAAACGGGTAAAAAAAGTCTGTTATTATTTTCTTTCCCCATATGGTAGTTATTAGCCAGCTCCCACGGTCAAATGACCACCTTACAAGAAATCTGGAGCAGACGCCAGGGCTGAGTTCGTTTTAGAATACATAGTCCAGAAAAACTCTTTTTATCTCTTTTAGTACCAAACACAGTTGGACAGAAAATCGAGTCCAAGTGGAGACAATAGAAAATAAATCATTCACAACACTAGGGGCCGCGCTAAGGGCCGACGGTCTCACAAGAACAAAAGCTGATCGACGAATGACCGCAGCGCAAATAGCGTCGGCGTTTCAAATTTTGCTTACCATGTCCTTGATAGGATTAAGTGTTTATTGATGAGCTGTACACTGGAAGAAGGGAAGGTCAAAGGGAGAGGCAGTCAGAGAACAAGCCCTCGAGTCTCTAGCACACCCTCCCCTTTGAAGAAAAACTCCAATGATCCATCGACTGTGCTCACATGGAGTATAGACGGCCCCGCCCTCCCCCATCCACCAAGGGCCACCACTAACCATCCACCCCTGCCAGGATCTTTGGCCTCGTAATTCACAAACATCATCATTAGAAAAAATACCCCACTTTGGAAGCCCAACTGGTGTGTACAACGATGATTTGTCCATGCTGCGCGCCGCTGCAGGGAAGCCTGCACTACTGCTTCGCTCTGTCACCGACTGCTCGAATCCAGATTGGCCCGGGGAATCATGGTTGTATGTGGATATGCTCTCGTGTCGCATCCCTGTTGAATCATTAATGATAGGAAGGATGATTCTTTGTTTTCTGCATGGTACCTTGTTAAGCTAGCTTTTTTCTTCTTTTCTTTCGATCTTGTTCTGGGGTACATTCTGAGCAAGGTTCTGAATTCTTACCGGGCGCAGGGAGCTAGCTAGCTCTACGGCCAGCGTAATGACATTATTCCTTGTGAGATGATGATAGACTTTCAAGTGATAATGTCATAGTTATTGAATTTTTCACACTAAAAGGCCCCAAAAACAAGGTAAATGGTCCAAGTGCAGCAACTAAATGAGCACCGGCCTCTTCAGCGTCTTGTTTTTGTTGTGCCCATCGCCCAGGAACTCTAGACCGAGAAGAATTTAGTACTAAGCATTAATGTCATAAATCAGGTTTAGAAAATCAGTAATACTAAGGTTATTAGTACAGTCCTAATAATAAACAATAATATATCGTCTCACTTGGCATATGATTGGAAATCTTGCCAGGCCGCAGCCGCTCTCATGCAAGGAATCGAGACTATAGATGCAATTGGTCCATCTAGGACTAGCTCGACTAGCTTGACCATGCGCAGACACAACCTTGTTCCAGGCCTGTCTCTTTCGAATAGATTGGCTGCATCAGTGCATACATACTGTAGAGAACTTGAAAAGGCTCGACTCTAGAACGCGTTTCGAGCTAAGCACCCGACCACAATGAATTCCAAGCTTTCAACGCTCGGCCCCGTGTGTCAGTGGCCCGGTCTGTTTTTGACCTATCGTGTCTCAACAGAGACTCTACTATTCCGTAGTAGCTACATATTTCGTCGATATTAATTGACTAACTTTTGGGGGCACATAACCTAGAAATGCCAAGCACATATTGGGGTAGATTATTGTTTGTGGTGTACTTTGGTCTACAGCTCGCAGCCGGAGCACATCCATACTTCATTGACTATACAATTGATTGTATGGGTCAATAGGAGGAGGGGGTAGTTGGATGGGCTTGCAGGGTGCATTCGGGTCAGAAAAGCACATAGCCGCGCTTTAGTCTCATTCGTCGATGGTCGGGACATTGGATGGGCGGAGTATCATCGTGGCCACTCTGAGAGCCATACACAGGGGAAAAGTGCAGTAAGATGTAGAGTGAGATGTGAGATTTTAATTGCCCCGTTCTTCCATAGCTGCACGCAGGTTGCCCAATCTACAGTCTTACAGTTGAGAAGGGAAAAAAGTCAAAAATGAAAAAGCGAGAGGAGAATGTCTGATTTCTATTGTCACATGCACCTGAAAAAGCCAAAGCCCGCATCCTTTTTGGTGGCCCCCTTGCCGTCAATGTCATTAGATACAATGGTAGACAATCCCGGTATACTCTCTGGTCGAATCCAGAGGGTATATGGGCAACAGAAGAAGGTAAAAGGTAAAAGGGAAAATAGATCATACAAGTTGGTAGTCAAACACCGATACACCAGAACAAGAAGGGGGATAAAAAGAGCCTTTGAGATATGTGTACAAATGATGCGAAAAAAAGGGAGATGCGAGGACAAAATCAGGGTGTCTTTTAACACAAAAAAAAAAGAAATGGAGAAAAAGGAAAATAGAAAAATACACTAGCCACACGAGGTGACCGAGGATGAAACAGTAGGGTTAACATGAGAGAGGCAAGCAGTTTACTGCTTGTTCTCACCCTGCTGCTCACCGCCCTGCTGCTGCTGCTGCTGCTCGTTCTGAGCCTTGTGCATCTTGTCGAACAAGGTCAGGGAGGCAGTCTGGAGCTCGTCGACCTTGGCCTTGAGCTCCTCAGCGGTAGCGGTGCCCTCACCAGACTGGTTCTTGGCGACGAACTCACGGAGGGTGGCAATCTTCTCGCGAATGGTCTCGGCCTCAGCCTTGTCGAGACGGTCCTCGAAGTCCTTGAGGGCCTTCTCGGTATCGTTCAGGACGCTGTCGGCGCGGTTGGCAGCCTCAATAGCAGCCTTGCGCTCCTTGTCGGCCTCACCGTACTTCTCAGCCTCGTCAACCATGTTCTGGATCTCAGCATCGGAGAGACCGGAGCCGGAAGCAATGGTAATGGACTGGTCCTTGTTGGTGGACTTGTCCTTGGCGTGAACGTGGACAATGGAGTCAGCGTCAATGTCGAAGGTAACCTCGATCTGGGGGACACCACGGTGGGCAGGAGGAATGCCGACCAGCTGGAAGTTACCCAGCATCTTGTTGTCCTTGACGAGCTCACGCTCACCCTGGTAGACCTTGATCTCGACAGCAGTCTGCATGTCGGCAGCGGTGGAGAAGGTCTGGGACTTCTTGGTGGGGATCGTGGTGTTACGGTTGATCAGACGGGTGAACACACCGCCAAGGGTCTCGATACCGAGGGACAGAGGAGTCACATCGAGCAGGAGAACGTCGGTAACCTCACCAGCCAGGACGGCACCCTGAACAGCGGCACCAATGGCAACAGCCTCATCGGGGTTAACCGACTTGGAGGGCTCACGGCCGAACATGGACTTGACGGACTCAGTGACCTTGGGCATACGGGTCATACCACCAACCAGGATGATATCCTGGATGTCGCTGGACTTCAAGTTGGCATCCTTGAGAGCCTTGCGCACAGGTTCGGTGGTCCTATCGATCAATGGACCAACCAAAGCCTCAAGCTGAGCACGGGTCATTTTCTGGTTAATATGCAGGGCCCCGGAACTGCCCGCGGAGATGAACCTATTTGACGTTAGTTTTTTGTTCGTAGGGGTTGTGAGACTGCGATTGACTTACGGCAGAGAGATCTCGGTCTGCAGCGAAGAAGACAGCTCAATCTTGGCCTTCTCGGCGGCCTCACGGATACGCTGGATGGCCATGCGGTCACCGGACAAGTCAACACCAGACTCCTTCTTGAACTGCTCAACAATGTTGCGGACGAGGGTAATATCGAAGTCCTCACCACCCAGGTGGGTATCACCGTTGGTGGACTTGACCTCGAAGACACCCTTCTGGATCTCCAGAACGGAGATATCGAAAGTACCACCACCCAGATCGTAGACAGCGACAACACGGTCAGCCTCCTTCTCAAGACCGTAGGCAAGAGCAGCAGCAGTGGGCTCGTTGACAACACGGAGAACGTTCAGACCGGCAATCTGACCAGCATCCTTGGTGGCCTGACGCTGAGAGTCGTTGAAGTAAGCGGGGACAGTAACGACGGCGTTCTTGATGGGCTTGCCGAGATAGGCCTCGGCGGTCTCCTTCATCTTGTTGAGGACGAAACCACCAATCTGGGAAGGAGAGTACTTCTGGCCGCGGGCCTCAACCCAGGCGTCACCGTTGGTGTGCTGGACAATCTTGTAGGGGACCTCCTTGATGTCACGCTGGACCTCAGCATCGGTGAACTTGCGACCAATCAGACGCTTGGTAGCGAAGAGAGTGTTCTCGGGGTTGACGACGGCCTGACGCTTAGCGGCAATACCGACGAGACGCTCGCCGTCCTGGGCGAAACCGACAACGGAGGGGGTTGTGCGAGCACCTGTTGGAAATTGAGTTAGTCATCAAAAATCATTTAAATAATCGCGATAAGAAGCCTGGCGGATGGGCCGAATTCCCGTTATGTTTTGGTTGGGAGGCTCGGGCCAGGTCGCCGGCGAGGAGAAAAAAATTTTCACCTACCCTCAACGTTCTCAATAATCTTAGGAGACTTGCCCTCCATGATGGCAACGGCGGAGTTGGTGGTACCTAGATGGATTGATATTAGAATTCAAATGATGCAATGCGCGATTTGAAGCTACTTACCCAGATCGATACCGATGACCTGGCCCTTCACCTTGCCGCCCTCAGCTTCCGTGGAGTTCCATCGCCGAACGGCAGGGAGTCTGGAGGCAGGGGTGCGAGCGAAAGCAGCGCGAGGAAGCTGAAGCGATTCTTGTTAGTTGATGCTGTTGCGACGCGCGTGACTCAAAAACTTGGATGGTTTTCCCGACGGGAAAGAAGGGAGACTTACCGCGCGAGAAATGCGGGAAGACAGCATTGTGATGTGAATTAAATAATACAGAAACAGAGAAAAAGTGAAAACACTCCCACGAATCAATCGCTGAGTGGATAGAGTGTTTAAAGGGGGGAGAGAGGGAGGATGGGGAATGGAGAAAAGAAGGAGAGAGAACGGGAGAACAGGAAGGGTAGAAATTGCACGGAGAGCTTCGGCCCGTCGTCGAAGTTGCTCGAATCACGGGGACACAGCCAATCAGATGATCCGGAGATCCTGAGCCTCACCGCCCGGGTGGACTGGAGTGCCGGATGACGACGAAGTATAAACGACGGTGATGATGCGTAGATTTGTATATTTTGTGATTATATAGTTTGACATTTTGAGCAAGTGAATTGTATCTTTGTTTATTATGATCTGATCAGCGCTTGATATCATTCAGGCCTATTCCAACCCAGCTGCACACCTTACACCCCCGGGGGTATCTCCCGTAGCTCTTTCCCTTCCTGTTCGGTTTGCCTCGGCCACCGGCAAATCTCCCCGAATGCTCCAGAATACCCTAGTATCCTGGTCCGGCTAGTTTAAGATCTTGCATCCCGGTGCGATAGTCCAGACAATATCAATTTCGCATCTGGGGCACAAAAATGGGGTCTCTGGTCTCCGGGACTGGGTGTCGTGTGACCATAACTTTGTCTGGTCTTAGATAGTCATTGCAAAATAGACAGAAGGTCGGTCGGGTTATGGATGGCCGGAGCATGAGATCTTCTCCGGCTGGGGTCATTGGGTATGGTCTCTGGAGCCCTGCCCTACGGGGCCTCTTAGGGGGGAAGATCCGTATACCAGATACAGTTGTAGGTAGCATTATCTAATTTACCCTGCATTAATGAAGAATACGGGAGGTCCCAGATATATATGTTCAGTGTTTCGCAGTCTGAGATAGTGTTTCTAGCTGAATTGATCGCCCTCATTCATCCGAAACTTTGAGTCGGCATTTCTATTCTATAGATTGAAGATTTCACAAATTCCATTCTAATCATGTCTGGATATAATTGAGGTACCATTTCATTACCAAGTAAAAAGTACTTCTCTATCGTACCGTGTTCGTTTTCGGACCCTGAAACCCGCACACGGCACTGGCTGGTCTTCCCCCGGCTTTCACCTCCAAAAGTCTTACGTCATCCGTTTGCAAGCGCATACACTGGAACTGACTCGTCGTTGGGCTCATTCACATCTCAACTCTCTGGTCTGCTCAACTGCTACGGGGTCCTTGATGCCCCTGCTTGCTTTCGCTTGTGTAGACAATGTCAGCGCGGGCTTAGCTTGTCACCATGACCTCGGACTCGACCGTGTAAGTCGTTATCTCTGCTCTCCCCACCTCCGACGCCCCCCCGTATGTTTCAAAGCTGGTACGTCGCTGGCTCATTTGACTCTTATGACTGACATGGACTACTGCTGTGTTAGACATCGCCCGACCGAGTCTCTCATTCTCCCCAATAAACGTCGATTCTTCCCCTTCCGCATTCCTAACTTGTTCGTGTCCCCGCTTTCCATGTGCTTGCCACAACTGACGTGATCGATCGATCCGATAGCCATACGCAACTGCGCCACTACATCAGCACTGCCGATCCAGATCGCATCTATGTCGTGGTCGAACGAGTCGTCTATGCGATCCATATCGCTGCACAGAAGAGAGAGAGCATAGCTGTCATTCCGTTCGAGCCGCGATGCTTGGCGGCTGGATATGGGTGGATCGCTGTGGGGGGCCCGGAGAATGGTGAATGCGCTTTTATCAGAACGGATGAGAGAGGTCTACAATTGCACGGAGAGCCATCCTCTCACCAAGCTTCTGATGTGGATAGCGCGCTTCCACTCGACCTCGAGCCGCCTTCGGGGCTGCTGTCTCCAGAGACCACGAGTGGCGGCCCGACGTCGACACGCCGCTCACCTCGGAGGATGATGCCGGAGTTTGAGCTGCACAAATTTGGAGGTAGTATTGTTAACTCGGTGACGATTCACCACTTCCCGGGCGACCGCGAGGGGATTTCAGATGAAGATGTCACGGTCCTCAGGTAATTACGTTCTGCTGTGGCGACTAAGCTCCTGCGTCTCAAGCTGACCGACCTTTTCGACAGCAACAACGACCGAACCGTGACCGTCTACTCGTTGACACGTGCGAAGGTGTTGAAGGTTCTCCACCATCCCTCTTGCATGAACTATGCAATCATCTCCCCCGACCACAAAGTACTTGCAGCCGTAGGCGACGAGAACCGTGCCTATTTCTATGATGTGATTCGTGACTGGGAATCGGAGGTGACCGTTGAGTCCGGTGGAAAGGTCGGAGGCTGGGAGTGGGAGCTATCTCGCTGCATCGAAATGGATATTGGGCCGCGATCGGACGATGCGTGTTGCTTTACCGTTGCATTCTCTCCATCCAGTCACCTGTGCGCGATCGGATCTCAGTCCGGGATCATTACAGTGCTAGATATGGACCGCGTACGGGAGATGGACAACGAGGAGCCCGTGATCTGCCAATTCAAAGCTTCCAGATCCTGCACCGAAGGCGGTGCAGTGCGATGCATGACATTCTCTCCCGAGCCTTGGGACCTTTTGGTCTGGCTGGAGGGTCATGGCAGAGCTGGGGTTGCCGATGTTCGTCAATCGTTCTGGCGGAGGCAAATTCTATATCTGAATGCCGATGGCCCCGAGCTGCAAGAGGTCCGCACTGTTCCACTGGCAACCAGCTTCGATGATGACCTTTCAGATGATGAACTGGAAATCACATCGCGGCTGGGATTTGATGCCGAGGATCTCCTGCACAGTCGCGAAGGCTCCGGACGTCTTCCGTCTCGCGAGAGCCTGCTTCATGATCTGACAGCACGCGAGCGATTGATCATGCAATTCCTCAACACTGCTCGGTGGAACGCACGAGAGGAAATGGGCCTGACGGAGCGACCAGATCCGCCGGCGAGATCAAGCCTCCATCCACACCATACAGCTCATAGCCGCTATCACGGTGCCTCAGAGGAGATCGGTAATGGATACCGATATATGTCTTCAGCACCCCTTTCTGAATCCCCCGAGACCACTCAAGATAGTCATCTTCCCCGCCCCAGTACTACCCATCTTTCACCTCGCAGTGGGCGCCGGAGTTCGGTGGTGCTGTCTCAAAGCAGTCGGCCACCTGAATTGGATTCGTCGAACCACGAGCGCGAGCCCAGCGCCACTCTCAGTTGGACCTCCAGCTCGCGCTCAGAGCTATCCCCGGATGCTCTAAGTCGGCTCAACACTGATCCTGATTACGTCCTCCAAGAAATGGAAGCTCGCGGTATTGCTCCTCCGCAGCCACCGGAGCCAATCACTCCATCCAGCCTCGATCCCCGACGTTCACGGCCCCCACGATCGAGCTCTATTCCTCGACGTGTCGACCGACCGCAGGCCGGACAGTCTGGCCCAGAAAGAAGATATGACACCTCGCGACTCTCAAACTATGAAATCAGAGCCAATGTTGCGGCAGAGCGGCTGCGACGTCAACGCCAGATTGCTAACGAGGTGCACAATCGGTCGATCGCTGAAAGGGGTCATAGAGAGCAGCGGGCACGTCAGCAGATGATGGGCTTCGAACAGACTCATTCCCCTCGATGGATTCGCAATATCATCAATGATCTTCCCGATCGAAGTTTCATTCACGGCCCTGGGGCCGAAGAGCCAGACGCCACAGCTGGAGTTGGCTGGGGCGCTGATGGAAGAACATTGTAAGTGTCAATTTTTGCCAGCACTATGTTGACTTTTGACTAATCCCTTGCTCAGGTACATTGCAACCCTGGAAGGAATCTTCGAATTCCAATTAAATGTTCACGACCGCAAAACCTTCCCCATCTTCTCATACCGATAAAGAAATCCAACATACAGTCGGAGATGAAGAGAAGAAATTGCCAACCCCCAAATTCAAAGCACTATTCGGGAAGACCACTTCTTCAGCTTGAATAGTCTGTCCCGATCCCCGTCTATTCTGTTTCCTAATACTCTGTTTCCCCCTCGGCGTTATCTTCTTGTTGCATATCCCTCTGGCGCTTGGGGGCGTACATTGGTACATCGATCGGCCGATATGTTTCATACTTCCTGCACAGATTCTTCTTCAAAGGCTGATTCCGGTACAAAAGTTCGGTCTTAGTACGATACTTTTAATGCAATACTCATTAAATTTGAAAACTAGGTGTTACTTTAGTGAGTATAACTGTGATGGAGTATAAAATCCATTCAACACTATTCCTACTACACCTATAAGTAGAATGAATGAGGGGTACCTCATCTAACTAGGTGGTCTCTACTAGACAAGGATGGTATGTTATCCACTTCGGACACAGTCTTCATGCGCTCCTCCTCGCGTCCGGCGCGCCTCTTGGCGCGGGTCTTGACGCAGAAGTCCATAATTGCGTTCATCCGGTCCCACTCGACCGGTTGGCGGACCTTTGGGTCGACCGCTGGCTTCCTAAGGGGAAAAGTCCTTGCCGTAGGTGAATGGGTAATCCTTAAAACGCATGCTTCGGGATGGTATGGAGTGCATCAGAGACAGGCTCGCTGGACGAGAAATCGTCAGCCGGAGAACAGATCCGCTCGTTGTAATTCGGAAGGTCAAACAAGAGTGCGCCCGCGAGGTCTTTCTTGAGCTTCAAACCGTATACCTGATGATTGTCGGCGTAAATGATGGTGGAAGCGCGAAGAGCACGCGCGAAGAGCACTTCCTTTCTCCCGCGACAAATTACCACTCTTCCGTTCCTCCCTCCGTTCTTAGCGCTTCCTCCTTTTCTCAGTCCCACAATGTAGAGGCAAGATAGGCGTCACGGACAATCGCTCTCTCTTTTATTCTCAGGAACGAACTGGATGTGATCGAGGACGACGGCATCACCCCGTGGTAGAAGACGCATTCTTCACATGGACATCGTTCCCATCCTGACTTTGCCCCGCATCCACTGTCTCTGCAGTGGATATAGGGATAGAAATCCCAGTGTAGTGCCACCTGTCTATATTCAAACCATCAGAAGTAGTCCATGTAGAAAGACGAAATAATGGTAGTGAATTAACCTCGAGTTAGGGACAGATGCAGAGCCATCACGCTCAGTTCCGAGGACTGATGGAGGGCATGGTTCAAATGTGTTGACCAGAAAAAGGGTCTGTCTCATCGGGAAGTTCCATGCTGGAGGGAGTGTTCACTACTCAATTCGCGTCAGTCTGCTCTTATTTGGGAACCTCTTGAACTGTTAGCGGGACTTACTGCTGGACAAAGTTAGTCCGCAGCACGGGTCTTGGCCAGCAAGGTGGCCCTTATAGGAAGAGCAGGACAGGCAACGCGTCAAAGGAATGACAGCTGCCAGAGTAAGAGACTCGTGGCAGACACTGAAAAGGAAAAGTGACGTGGATCTTCAGGAGTGACATATAGAGCCAGCCAACTTTAAAGGGAACGCAGAAGACGCAGCAGGCCATGCACTTTCTTCGTGGCATTTTCCAGCCTTTTGGCCTTCCTGGCCGTAATTTCTTTCTTCGACAGCGACATCAAGCAGCGAAACATTCAAGTGGACGCACCATCTCAAGGCATTCACTAAACCGGCGATAGTTTTCCGGAAATCAAGGGAAGAGCAACAGGTCATTTTTTCACCTTTGGTAAGATGTAAGCCTCCATGAAGTTAACAGTGCACTTGGCTGGCCAGAGTCTAAGGAAGCTGTCCATCCTCGACTCTGAAATTGCTTTCGAATACCGACTATGACTTCTTCTGGTTAGGTTGGGGCGTTGTCAGGAGGTGGTCCTTGAGCTTCAGTCCGATGAGACTGTACATTAATTCAGTGATTGTTTCGTTGAGTCCGATCGGATATACTGACCCATAGTAACAAATTGGAGCATTGAATGGTGACAAAAACGTAACAAAGCTTGGAGCTGCTTGGGAAAACAACCGCTTGGTAAAGGCATCACTGATCTGATACCTGTCCAAGAGGCGAAGGCGTTCCAAGGTTGACATTGCTGTCGAGCTTTCGCGATAATTCAAAGCCCTCTCTTTCCGATTGGCACTCGATGTTGGAACAAGAAAAGGGAAGAGGAGAACTCTAAGGAGGACATGATGCATCAATTAAAAAATTTCCAAGCGGTAACGAGAATTCCAGAAACCCAATAGGTTCATGTCGTTCAGTCGCACATCAGTCTTTGTCAACCATGTCGATGACAGCTTCGTGTGTGACGAAGAAAGCGAGAGCACACGACGGGATAGCGGAAGAGAAAGCAACTCAAATCGTGTCAGTGGTGACTGAGGGCGATGAGTATCGTATCAACAAACCTAAGCAATGTTAAGGCAGCTACTGACAAGAGTGTAATCACTTCCGCCTCGCAATGAGATAACTGTTATAGCCAGAAGGAAAATCAAAATCAACTTGTGCCATTCAACGAGGGTTTCAGGACTGAGAGAGGGAGACACATTCACAACGAATTGCTTTTTAGTGCGACTTACCCAGGTCTTAGTCTTCCATGTCATTGTCTCCTTCAACAGCATACTAGTCGCGAGTATTCATGTCTTCGTCCTCAAGGCCCTCTCTTTCCGACGAAGGGCGTCGCCAACACTGGCTGGGGAGGGAGCCTGGATCGTCATTCGCTTCGATCTAGATACGCTTTAACTTTCTCAATAAGAAGGCAAGAGGAGTAAGAAGAGGTAGGCATTGAGAGAAGGTGAATGATAATGGTAGATGAGGGAATGTGAAGATGAGAAGTGTAAGGATCTAAAGAGGATTTTAGTGAAAGGTAAGAAAGAAGTGAGAGGAGTAGTGTATCGGTCCGTCTCTCCAAAGCACCTTGACTGACCTTCTGACCCAGAAATCTGTATTATATAGACAGATTCTCCCGAACCAGCAATGTGAGAACAGCATGACCGAGTTAACGAGGAGACACGGACTTGCCGCGTGTCTTGTGTCGATACGTCTCGAATAGAACTGCTAGATCATTCACAGCTTGTTGGAGCTAGAGCTGCCAGATCTCCAAGCAGTCATGACGATCTAGCAAATAAATCTGCAGTCTTTGCGTTCAGCTGGATGGCCTGGTGGTAGGTGCCAAAGTGAGGCTGACTCATAACCATAGCATATTGGAACCAGGAAATGCGACCTCAAGGTGGTCATCGACCCAGGATCACAGCTTCGTGATACAAGAGGGTGACCGCTCTTCAAGTGACCATGACGACCTAGGGAGAGCATGTTGGCCTCGACTCTCCCTAGATGGTCTAGAGTTAAAGTGAGCTGAGGTCGATTAGGGATAATGATGTTATCCTTGATTTTGAGGCGCTGATGCGAGACTTAGTGACAGTGTTGAAGCTCATACCGGCATTGTAGTCAAAGTCATCCATTAAGACCGTGCCGTTTCGTGACATCCATCTTCTCTGCGTCTGTTTTGTCGGTAGGACGAACATTGTAGGATCCTTCTTTGTGGAGTGGGCTCTCGGGATTTGCAACAGCTTGAAGTCTTTGCAAGTCTTACCAGAATCGCTGTGGAGCACGAAGTAGGAAGGAGATCGCTCAGACTGGGGTGAGGACTGAATCTTGATTGAGAGAGTATGATGGAGAGGTCTCTGTAAGGATTGGTTTATATAGGGGTATGAAAGGAGTTAAAAGAGAAATTGTGTGGAATGGAAGAGGCCTGGAGGTTGAGTATATACTATAATGGGGAAATTGAAAGTCAGAACTGAGAGTTGCTGGCGAGGATGGCGGAAGGAGTTTTAAAGGAGGAGAGGACAATGAAGTCAATGAGGAATGAACCGAGTTACGCTGAAGCTTTATGCCTCAGGCTACTATATCAAACAAACTGGCAGCACTAAGGTAAGGGGAACTGCAACATTTAGTGAGAGAACTGTACAAATCTATTTCTATAGTCTATTTCGATTAGTTATTATGGCAGATAGATCAAGTTGATCAACTCTTCTCCCTTGCCAGCAGCAGGTGCACAAGATACCCAGTACCTCCCTGTAGTCCATCACCAAGGACCTCATCACTGAGCCGCCAGACACGGAATTCGCGCAGAGTCTCCCGCAACCACGTCTCGAATACCTCCGGCGCTCGTTGTTGCTGCGCGACAATACATACTGTCGGTTGAAGACTGGATTGCGACGTCTCCTCACTGGAGGGCTCATAGGCGGGCCGGAGACGGCAAATATCGGCACAGGTGCGCACGAACGGGGCGACTAGGGCTTCATTGTAGATGCAATCGCAAGAAAGCAGAAGGTCGAAGCCTGGATCTTCTTCTTCTCCGCCTTCGTCCTCTCCGGCATGACCGCTAGATTGTGACTCGATACACTCTTTCAGCAGCTCCGGCTGGTCGAGTTCCCAGTCCAACGTGGTGAATGTGATATTGCTGGCGGTCCTGGAGGGCTGCTTACCTTTGGACGTGGATCTACTACTGCCTCTGGTCTTGCTGCCCTTTTGTTGGCCAGATGCAGACCCAGCTGATGTCACAGAAGCGTTGGTATCAAGATTAGTCCGGAACACGCGCCGCACATATTCCTGATCCGTGGCGAGGTAATGTTGTACAGAGGGAGCCAAGGCCAACGCGACCAGCGCCGAGATGCCACAGCCCAGTTCAGCCACCACCGAGCGCGAGGATAAGAGGGAATGTGTCCAGAGGGGGTTTGTTGGGGAGGAAATCCATTCTGCAAAGCGAGGAGTGATTTTCCAGAGAACTAGGCAAGAAGGTCAGATGGTTAGTTGTTGGGATTGTCAGCCTTGGGAAGAAGGTCAGGTGGCGGGTTTTCATGATAAAAGAGGAAGATGACAGTGAGATGTGAAAAAGAGGGACGAGTAATAAAGGGTAAAATGGGTAGGAGACCGTTCGGCCGGCTTCACAGGCAGGCCCAGAAGCACAGAAGTAAAAAAAGGGTCCAGAGGCTCCGGAGCCTCGGCCCAGCCGCGTTGTCCCTGGGAGCGGAAGATAAGAGAGAGACTGCGGGGATAATTGTTCGAGTCCGTGCATAAGCGCACAGCAGTCAAGCACGAGTTTGTGCGAATAGGGGGCAGTGCGACCGAGTAGAAAGCTCCGAGCAGCTGATGATCGATGGAATGAATGTATGGCATGGACAATGGAAAAAGGTACATACCAGCGCCAGTAGTGCCTCCCGCTCGAGACGAGGAAAGCAGTGTGGGGGATTGATGAACGGTGTACTCGTTGCCACTGATCGTCACGTCAAGGGACGAAGCGCGGGAATCGACGAACCCCAGGTTGGTTGTGGGGATGGCCAGACTGAACAGGAGGAAGGCCTCTGCAGGGCAGCTTTTTGTTGAGTTGGAATGATTGGATGTGGCGGAGAAAGAGAGGGGGAGCTACATACCCTCTTCAGCATCAGTGACCTCCTCGCAGGCAGTGCTGCCGAGAAAGTCGGCGATTGGAGGGTGCATATTGGTCCGTTGGATCTTTGAAGGTTTATGGCAAGTCTTGGGATTGTGGGATTTTGGATTTGGGAGTTGCTGGTGGCGCTGGAAGTTTTTTTCTCTGCGCTTCAACTGGATGAGATCACGGGACCGAGAGCTATGAGGGGATTTGCTTTTGAAGGAACACGAGAGAGAAAAAGGAGAGAGAGATTATGATCATACAATGAGATATTTCATGTGCATAACTAACAGAGATAGTGTTCTTACATCTCCCGTCCAGAGCCACTCTGATTCCACTCTTCTGCTTCGCTACGACTGTAGTAGCTATTCAAGTGTCCACTCTACTTGTTGCCGCGGGTAAACGCTAAGTCCTTCCGAGTACCTTTGCCTTGTCCTCCAGGCCCCATAAATCCACCCGACGCTGGTGGCTGGGACTAAGGTACGGAACTACACGACGCTAACTGCTTGGGTTAATTAGTGACCGTGTCGCTTGCGCACTGACTTCCTAAGCGGAGGGCATTACCAAGTGGAACATGCCTACGGACTACGACTCGAACATGGGTACTGAACCGCGGCAACAACAGAGAGAGCCTTAGCTAGTTCCTTTTAATTAAAGAATACTCCCTCGCGAGGACTTAAAAACAAAAAATCCACTCCTTCCTCGTTGTCTCCAGGCACAGCACTAAGAAACAATAGTCGCATTGTGCAGACAACAATCAACTGGGTTGCCGACACTATTTACGAGGTGCGTCATCCTGGGCCGCAAAGCCCGGCCACATCGCAAGAAGGTCCCAAAGGCAAAAGGTACCTGTCCTGTCCTGCCCAGTCTGCCCTGATCCCTGCGAGCTTCCCCGTCCCAACAAACCCTCTTCTTCCGCCCCCTCAAAGCTCCAGAGCTTCCTTCTCTTTCCCTCACCCACTCTCTAACATCATATCCTTCTGCTTGAACTGCAGCTTTTGCAACTTCCTAAATTCGGCAGTTGGGTAAGTCTTTCGGACCGTTTCGCCCCTAGTTTCCCGTACACCTCCCCATTTGGCCCCGGTGGTCCTGCCAGTCCCCAGAAAGACGCTAACGCCACCCGTCCTGTCCCTACAGTAGTGGAATCCTCCCCTCGACAGGTTCGATTTGATCCTATCTCGGATCCTACCTTTCTTCGAGACTTTCTCCCCCTTAATCTCCCCTTGTCTATCCCTCCTTTGAGAGCAATCCGTCGCCATGTCAAAGCGCGACCTCCACATCCAGCCGCGCATGGCCAAGAAGGGCCCCTTCTCGGTCGAGGCGGCCGGCTATGAAAAGAAGGAAGGCGAGACGATTCCTCGTCGCCACCCAAATGCGAAGAACGGTCTCATCCTGCGCCCGTCTGAGGACGTCGCGACCACGTATGACAACTTCCGGCGCTCCGCCCGTTTGTTCGGCAACAACAAAGCCGTGGCCAGCCGGAAGCTGATCAAGACGCATGTGGAGAACAAGAAGATCAAGAAGATGGTAGATGGCGTAGAGCAGGAGGTTGACAAGCAATGGACCTTTTTCGAGATGAGCGGGTACACCTACAAGACCTTCCTCGAGTACGAGCAGCTCTGTCTCCAGCTCGGTGCGGGCCTGCGCAAGCTGGGCATGGAGCAGGGTGGCCGTCTTCATCTGTACGGAGCCACGAGCGCACACTGGCTGGCCATGTCGCACGGTGCCGCCTCACAATCCATCACTATTGTCACTGCTTATGATACCCTGGGCGAGGAGGGCCTCAAGCACTCTCTGGTCCAAACCTCCTCCACAGCCATCTTCCTCGATCCCGGCCTGATCAAGTCTCTGACTCACGTCCTGAAAGATATTCCCTCGATCAAGCACGTTATTTACAACACCGACAACGAGGTCAAGCAGGAGGAATTGGATAAGCTGAAGAATGAGTTTGCCCACATCAATGTGCTCAGCTTGGAGGACTTGCGCAAATCTGGCGAGGAGAACCCCGTGGACCCGGTGCCGCCCAAGGCTGAGGACTTGTGCTGCATCATGTACACGTCTGGCTCGACCGGCCCGCCCAAGGGTGTTCCTTTGACCCACGCGAATGTCATTGCTGCCACCGCTGGTGTCAACGAAATCGTGGGACCCTACATTGGCCCCAACGACTCGCTGCTCACTTACCTCCCGCAAGCACACATTTTGGAGTTCATGTTTGAGAACCTGTGTCTGTTCTGGGGTGGCTGCATGGGATACGGTAACCCCCGCACATTGTCCGATGCCTCAATGCGCAACTGCAAGGGTGATATTCGCGAGTTCAAGCCTACCATTCTGGTTGGTGTTCCGGCCGTGTGGGAGTCGGTCAAGAAGGGTGTGTTGAACAACCTGAACAAAAACAGTTTCCTCATCAAGGGCATGTTCTGGGGTGCCATGGCCGCCAAGAACTTCCTGCTGACCAACGGCTTCCCCGGAGCTGGCTTCGGTGCTTCGATTCTGGATTCCGTGGTCTTCAAGAAGCTCAAGGAGGCTACCGGTGGCCATCTCCGTATCATGATGAACGGTGGTGGTCCCATCTCCAAGGACACCCAGCGATTCCTTTCCATGGCCATTGCTCCCATGATCGGTGGTTACGGTCTGACTGAGACCTCGGCCATGGGTGCTCTGAACGACCCCATGGCATGGAACCCCAGCGCTCTTGGTGAGATCCCCGCCTCGATCGAGATCAAGCTGGTCGACTTCCCCGACGCCGGCTACCTGACCAAGAACAACCCCCCTCAGGGTGAGATCTTCATCCGCGGTGGCAGTGTGACGTCGGGATACTTCGACAACGATGAGGAGACCAAGAACGCGCTGACCGAGGACGGTTGGTTCATGACTGGCGACATTGGCGAGTTCGACTCCAACGGCCACCTGCGCATCATTGACCGGAAGAAGAACCTGGTCAAGACCTTGAACGGCGAGTACATTGCTCTGGAGAAGCTCGAGTCCGTGTACCGCTCCACTCCTGTTGTTGGTAATATCTGCGTCTATGCTGCGGAGGACCAAGACAAGCCGATTGCTATCATTGTTCCCGTCGAGATTGCCCTCAAGAAGATTGCCAGTGAGAACGGCATTGAGGGTGACTCGGTTGAAGCTCTCGTGCACAACGAGAAGATTCAGCGCCTAGTTCTGCAGCAATTGCAGAGCTCTGGGCGTGCCGGTGGTCTGCGGGGGATTGAAATCGTCAACGGTGTTGTACTCTCCGACGAGGAGTGGACTCCTCAAAACGTAAGTGCCACGCCACCACTAACCAATATCGAGCCGATACTAACGAGCATCATAGGGCTACATGACTGCTGCTCAGAAGTTGCAGCGCAAGAAGATCGTGAACAAGTACAAGGCCGAGATTGACAAGGCCTACGGCAAGAAATAAATAAAAAGGTGGGATTGACTTGGCATGAAGTCCCCTATGTGATTTTATTCTCCTTGGTTTTAATTCTGCGTCTTTCTTCCTCCTTGTTACCCTCTACCGCGTGTGTTTTTTGCGTCCTTGTTGCGATCTCTCTGGGCCTTGTCTTGTTAATATATGACTTTCCTGTTACCTTCTCCCCTCGCCCACGATTAGACGAGATAGTGATAATGCGGACATGACATTGCGACGGGCTTGCTACTTTTTCCGGTTGGATCGAAATATATTACAGTTTCTTCACTCCATTCTCCATCCTATAAACGGGGTCTTCTATCTGGATACGATTCCATGTAGTCCATAGTATCAAAAGTACCTCTGCACCCCCTAGTACGAAGCCACCGTTACACTAGCACCCACCGAATCCAGCCGATCACCCATCCCTCGTGGTACAGGTACCTGACAGAGACCTACTACCATCTTGGGAGGTTCGCAGCAACCCTCCTCCCCTTGTGACCCTAGCGGCCGATCTTAACGGGGAGAGCCTCGGCCTCAAGTCCATTCCAAGTCCCGACTCCCAATTACCCAACTCGGTTTAGCCTCTTCCCATCACCACGTGACATTCAATATCCGGAGCTTAACATCAACACCCCGACGTTACCTTACTTCACCCCAGCTAACAAGCCATTCGCAAATCCAGAACAATGTCTTTGTGGAGGTATGCCACACCCCATACCTGGAGAGTATCCAATTGTGCATTGTTGACGAGTCTGTGTCTAACACCGTCTTTGTCTTTAGTACCTACCGATCCCTCACCCCGAAAACACGGGCCTTATTCGGCGTTGGCGTGATGGCCTGGGCAACGATTGGTCTTTGGACATCGCCGCAGGTTGAAAGCGCACTTGGCATGCAGGCAACGAAGGATGAGCAGGAGGTTTTGGATAAGCAGCTTGCTGTGAGGATTTCGAGGGTTGGTGGGGAGGGAAAGGATGAGCGGGCGCATTGAGGTGTCATGACTTTCAATGCACTGGGCCCTATTTGCTTTGCGCAAGTGCCACTTGGATTCGTTCTTGGATATTTCGACAATATCTGTTCTTTTCAGGAGTCGAAATTGTTTACGTGAGGAATGGCCGAGTACCCCGGCCACTCCGAGCGGACCTAAAGTCACAAGACCGAGCCGCTCTGATCTCGTCGGATCGGGAATGGGAAGAGGGCGTGCGATTCGGGACTCTGGACTCAGGACTCAGATATTCCATGGGAGACCGAGGTCAGAGCTTGACTCCGTTCTTTTTCTTCTTCTTCGGTGATGTCATTCGTCCCCGGGCCCGTGGTCAATCGGATACTACAGTACGTCCTTGTGTAAGGCGAACACCATACTGCCTCTCTGATCTTGTGATTCAAAGCTTTGATCATCAAAGATTCCGATCGTGCGACCCTCGGGGAGAAAAGAAGATAGAACCAGAGGCACGGAGACAACATCCTAGACGCTTCTGCGTTCTCGCTCGCGTTCGCGTCTGTGTCGCGTTTTCGACGGGCCCGCTTTGCGTTGCCGCTGGCGCCTGCACATCGGAATATTCAATCCTGGCAGCAGCGCGCAGAAGAAGAAGAAGCGAAGCAGGTGGCAGCCCGGTCCAGATCAAGACTTTGCTGGACTGAGTGTCAAGAGACCAATCAGTGGCTGGTTTATTCTCCGGGCTTGATGCTGTTGGATTGGAATTTGTTGCGTGAGCGGCAGGTGGGCCTTGGGTTAGCTTGGTATTGGTGTTTGGGCTTGCAGTGTATCCTTGTTTATGTGGTCGTTAATTGAGTTTTGTTTCTTTGTCATTGGGATTGAGTTTGACGTTTGACGGGGTTTGTTTGAGAGTATAGGGATTGGTGATGGAAGATGGGGAATGATCGGGATACTGGCGAAGTATGAGTATTGACTCGAGATTATGCCCCGTTTCGCATACTTAGGTCTACATCGCGTCGCAACTTTACCCCAATTTATCTACATCGACAAAGATAAGATTACACAAGTCCCCTTGCACTTCTTTCTTCTACCCACTTCACCATAACAGAATGTCCCCATCAGCGTAAATCTCAATTAAGACTAAACCAGACCTTCCAGTCTCACACCCAACAAGATCTCTGTTCCGACCCCAATTGTAAGACAAGCCCAGTTCACCCACAAGCCCCAAATCCGGTGACGTGCAACAATCCACGGCCACATCCATCCATCTCCCCGATGGGAATCAAGCATCTAACCCGTCACTAAGCGAGAACTAGCTCTGCATCAGACAAATTCAAATCGAAGCCTCATCTGCAGCGCCCAAGCCCAAGCCAAGTCATTCCCAAACTTAGCCAACCAGGTCTAGCAAAGTGTAGTTTGCGTGCATTGTGTCTACGGTCTACGAGGGGGCAGACTGACTGGGTTCTGTTTGTTGGCGGTGGACAGGGATGATTCAGCCTCATGCAGATATGTATGGTGTATATCTTTTGCAGATGCAGGGAAGACACTTGACTGGAGTGGAGTGGAGTGTCTTTGCTATATAGCTATGAATTGTAGCAAAGCAAACCTGGTGGTTCTTTTGATGGACCTTTTCGTCTGTTCCGGGGGTTGTATGTCTGAAACTGGAAGGAGTCAGGAAGGGGGTATTTGAAGCATGGGAGCGGCATCCTGGTCTTGCATGGTTTGTTGGGACGTGGGTGTTGTTTTACGGACAACCCGGGATCCAAATTGTTTACTGTATGAGGGTATACATACTTTCTTGATTAAATGAATAGTCAATTGACATGGACTTTGTGTGTTGGCGAGATCTAATGGAGATTGATCTAGTCTAAGTACATGTGCCATTGAACCCCTTCATCTTCATCCAACCCAAAAAAATAAAAATAAAACAAGCAGCCTCGCGAGTATCCAGACAGTATTTCCCTTCAATCCTTCGGAAATATCAGCGGCCCCCAAATCTGTCGTGAAACCTTCTCAGATCCGAAAATCCTCTGCAACGGCCGGGCCAATGCAAGTCTTGATCGGGCAAGAAAATGAAGCCCTATTTTCATCAATTTGGTATCTGTGAGGCTTCATCTTACAGTATCTAACTACTAATACGATACAGTACGAATTGATCAAACCGAGAGATTTCGATTATTCTGATCAACCGCCAAAGGACCGTGCGGAGTGGATTCTTCTTTCGGCTGATGGCCCTTGTACGACGTGCAGATGGTTAGGGCACTGACTTTAGCCCCATTCCGAAGGGGCGTGGGATATCGGGTGATGGTGGTGTCAGCTATGATCCTATCAAAGCATCTAAACCTGTCTTTGACATGCTCACAGAGGCTATACTGAGTATGAGAGAGGAAAATTCCCTATTTGGCTTATTGTGCAACATTGGTAGACTTTTCGTGTTGCCACTAAAGCATATGATAAGACCTGAGTTGACCTTTTGGCAAGAATTTGAGTCAGTATACAAGAATCAAAGGGTATGAGTAAATTGAAGGACATCCTGAATGAAAATGAACATCTACTCCAGTCCAGACTTACAGTACCGTAGCCCAGGTGAGGTTCCCACTAACTCGCATCGCAGGACCAGGATCGCGGCCGCTAACCAGGGCACCTACATAACAGTCAAGTGGCATGAGTTACCGGAACATGCCGAGGGGCAGGTGACTTGGACTATGGCAAGGGTAGTTGAGTGATTGGACGAACAGGTAAACTTAGTTAGTAGATAAAATCTGTCTACGATAGCTTCGCAAATACATCATGAGGTGCAGTAGTAGCAGTGTTCTGGGTATAACCCTGTCAAGCCTCGACTATCGATCTATTTAGGAAAACTAGCAGAGTTGCGGCCACCAAATTTAGCCAAAGGTGTCAAAAGTGTCAAGTAATGTTGACAAATCTAAGTTGGAAATGTTTTGCATTTCGCCACCGGGAAAGTCAAAGATGAGGCACCCTGCATGTGTCGTAATAGCCGCAGAACCAGCCAGAGCCAGAGAACCAGGCTGAGCTGAGATGCAATAAATCACCTGCGCACGCACCGTTCATCCCGATAGGCGATCAGACTGGGATCTGCACATTCCATACATATCTACATGCGGAGAGCCCCCCCCATGGCTGGTTAGAATCCTTGCTGCCTAGATGTATACAAGCAGGATTACATACCTAGATTCGGAAATAGATGCAAGTATCAGATTCTAGAAACAACAACACCTTTAGAAAAACTTGATAATTTCCTAGGCTTGTAAATAACCAGTATCCTTAAAGATCAAGTATTTACAGTATACAAGAACAGAGTCCTGCCTAAAGAGGACATGATCTAAAGTATCTGATTGGCTCCCTGCGCCTTGCCATGATCATCTCGTTTGATGACTGCAAAGCCCTAAACAGAAAAAGCAAAAACAACAAATCTGCAGCCAACGCCACCCTGGTCTCTTTCACTTCCCCCAATTCATTTCCCCGCTGAAACACACCATCCAGCCCCTCCTAATCTGCTTACTCGATGACCATAATATGCAAGTAAAGGACTACAGCAATAAGACCTTGGACCCTGTTACCCGCTGGCAAGCTGACCAGGGTGCGTTAGTAGCGAAAAAGTAGGACTAAGAATGGAAACAAACCCCATAACAAAGAATTCTACCCCATGTCCATCGCAGCTGGGACCGGCCGAGTCCCTTGCCCCCAGCCTAGGCAGGATATGGAGCTAGACTAGCACCGCAGGAATAACGGTCCCTGGCGGCGAGAGCGAATCGGGGAATTGAGAGGGCTTGCACTTTGTATAGCATGTTGAACTCGGGCCATTATCAGGAAAGGGAGAGAGTAATAGTATACATGCAGGTGAAATAATTCTCTTGGTGGATTTTGAGGACCTTGAGATGGCAATCTGTAAAATCTTCCTTTGCTGGTTAAAAATGACATGGTCAAAAAGTAAAATTCATGGTCAAGAGTAATTTTGTAATATCCCCATGACGCTGCAGGCTAGGACTCAGAACCTTCCTATCTCTGGTACCGATGTAGTTCCGATTAATACAATTTTACTCATCGGTCTTCTCCAGAGGTTCTTGATAGAGCAAAATACAAGCCGTAGATCTGCAAGAAAAGGAAGGAGAAAAGGAGAAGAAACCGAAGTTCTCAATTTCAAATAGTAAAAGATGACATGCTAAAAATGGAGATAAAGGTAAAGGTAAAATAACCACATAATGAAAGAAATTCAAGGATCCCTGAATTCATATTCGATCTCCCGCGCCGTTCTGCACCAATCCGTGATGTCCCATTTCCCAGTGCTCCGTAGCAAATAAAAAAATCAATTCACTCGCAACCTAAGTGACATTTGGAAGATAAGATTAAATGCAGAGAGAAATACTCTGACAAAATAAAAGCTTCCTTTTGGCATGCCGAGCTAGGTCAAAGTATCCCGATCTAGGTGCAGAGACTACGACTGTTATGAATTGTGCTGTACCCATTGTACGTCGAGTAGACCGGGTCAAAGCTCCCCGTACTAGACCGGTGGTTATTAGACACCACTGTGAATGGGTCCTGGTAGGGGTCGGTCTTCAGCGTGTCCATCGGGTCCATGGTGTCATTTATCATGGAATAGTCGAAGGCCGACGAGGACGAGGATGAGACGAGCGGGCTATCACTCAACGGTGAGTGCTCAGCAGTTGGCATCTGGCGATAGTCTGTTCGTCCGTAGGGCAAGCTTCCTCGATGTGGTGAGTCGTACATAAGCAGATGCGAGCGTGCTGTCTGTCCCATTACGTGGGCCAAGGTATTGCCACTGCTATCTCCACTGCCTCCTTCGGGTCCCATGCTTGTTGTGCTATCGCGTCGGCCATCCTTGTAATGACCCGGGGAACGTCCTCGCACGACCATTGAATGCGAGTGTCGACGCGCGATGAGAACCCACTGTGATTCCCCGCTAACTGGGCCCGCAACCTCGGCTTGTAGTTCAACGACAAGGTTGTAGAATTGCTGCTGGGCGCGTCTCTTGCCGTTGTTAGCTGTAGCCTTTTGGAACTGGATCCGCTCAAACATATGTGACTGCGGAGGCTGAGGCGCGCCGGCGAACGAGGAATTGTAGTCCAAAGATTGCGAGCCAAGTGGGAAACCATGAGTGCTGTTTCCAGCGGAAGCAGATGTGAGGGACTGAGGTGGCGAAGGTTGTAGGACCACTCGAGGTGGTGGACGCTCTGACAGCTTATCTCTTTTTGGCGTATGCTGTACGAGCTCTCGAGTTTCTCCATATTGCCCATTGACTATGGCAGAAATAGACATTGCAAAGCCACGAATTGGCTCCAGAGTCTGATCTGCATGGCGAATGTAGAGAGGAACGTTTGAAGGATATGGATGCAGACTGAAGCTGCAGGTGACAGCGAAGTAATTCCGTCGGTAGCAGGTCCACTTGTTATCGGATGGGAAGAACCCACGCCCAATCTTCGCATACACCTCGGGTTTGACAGTTTGCTGTGTACCTCCAAAGTCGGTAACAATTGATTCGAGAATGCTCGTGTCCTCGAATGGAGGTGCCTCTGCCGACGCATGTGATCGCTGTGGGGACTCGACTGGAGATTGCTGGAGTAAGGCTGTCTGATTTCGGTCCATAATATCCAGCCCACGAGGAGTGCCTGAGTATCCATGACCACGAGAGACATCATTGATTCCACTCAATGGCAAGCCCATACCGCGCTGGAGTGCGTATGAGGATGAATAGGCATTGCTGCGTCCCATCAATGCCGAGATCGAGCTCACAGAGTGCATTGGGCTTTGCATAGTTGCTGACATGCCAGTAAGGGGTTGACTAGATGTAAAAGAAACAACAATAAGTCTAAATTATTCGATGGGTTAGCGAGAAAATGCAACTCACAGAGATGGTACTCGACGAAAATCTGTCACGCGATCAAAGGGATGTTGGTGTTGGGCCATATGAGGGAAAAGAGGACCAGAAGTTGGGGAGAACGAGTCTGAGTGGGGATTAAAGCAGTCAGTTAGAAGATCAGCCACAGTCACACAATGAATCAAAGACCAAACCATACCGGAACAGGAATCGGGAGGAGTCATGGCGAGTGCAGTTGAGCTGGGATAACTAGAAGGTAGACACAATTTGTTTAGCACGTCACATCACCGCAGAATTGATCAGAGCCAACTGCATCAAGAACACAAGACAGATAGAAATAAACAAAAGTCTCATAGCTACCCGGGGACAGCACGGAGAGCATGATGCGTAAAGACACAAATCAACCCGCAGATGCTCAAGACAAGGCACTGGACCAAAAATCACAATACGGGACACGGACACGGGTTCAGATAGAAAAACGACAGAAACATTGGACGAAACGCATGCACGCAGCAGATCAGTATGGAAGGTACCGAAACAGGCTGGACTAAAGTCCAAGCTGCCCGGACCCGGAGGAAGTGCAGCGACCAGGGAAGGGATGTCGTTGTTATGTTGAAAGAGGGCCGAGTGGAGCGCAAGGGCAGTCCAAATTGAAACTGCCGCAAAGAAAGGGAAAGAAGAAAGGAAAAATAACGTACTGCAAGTCTTGCATCGCAGACTGCGGTGCGTGGTACCGCACGCCGTTAGTGACAGGCATGGAGGCGAGGCCTCCGACTCGCTGGCTGTTGTCGTCTTCATCGGCTGGAAACCCTGTTACCTGGGAGCTGATATAGTCCCCATCTGTGGTGACTGGGCAGTCCATGGCAAAGGGTTCGGAAAGCAGAGTGGCTAGAAGGGGGTTCTTAGCTGATTGACATAAAGTATGAGATAATTATTCAGACACGAGACGGAAGCGTGCCGGTAGCGCTGATATGAGCCACCGGCACAACTGTGAAAGAACGATATGGAATGGGAACGAGGGACAAAATAGTCCACGTTGACGAGACTTACAAGGGTTCATTGCGATTGTGCTGATACCAGTTGCTCAAGGACCCTGCCTTTGCGATTGGCGTCCTGAAATGGTGAGAGGCACCGTTGTCTAGAGCAATCAAGTGGGTTAGTTGACCGGGTTCCAGAGCAGGATCATTTTGCCTTCATTTTCCAGCTGCTGTTGCTCACATCACGACGCAATGAAATGACTCGTTGTCTTGGAAGTTTTGGGCAAGGTTCAATGAGAAGCCAAGAGCGTGTGGGAGTTTGCGGAGTGTATTTCACGAAGAGGGAAGGAGATCAAAGAATCAGGCTCTAGTGGACCTCGTCGACGGACAACGAGAAGGGAGAGTTTGCAAGATAGGATCAGGGCAAGGATAGCACGTAGTGGTTCTTTAAGGGGAGTAATAAGGTAAGTAAGACGGAACGTGTAAATGGAAAAGAATGAATCAACACCCACATACAGATAAGGAGAGGATGGAAAGGGGTTTAGACAGAATAGAGATGATGAAAGAGGACAGTGGGCAAGGACCAGAATAAGAGCATGTCTTGAAGAGGATGAGTGAAGTTGCCTCTGGCCGGTTGATGGAAACGCGGAAACGCAGTAAGTATCTCTAGGCGGATGCTAGACCCGGCCAGAGAGATGCGTCACGAGTAGAGCATACGTTTCCTATTCGGGAGACCCTCGCATTGTTTGTCATAGGGCATTGTTCTCCAGTTTCAATGAAACAATCCAAGAGTGTATAGATCTTAGCGTAACCCAGAGAACTAGATCATGAAGACCCAAGCACACTCTGATAGTCAAGAAATTGACAAGCCTTGGAAACAAGGTTGACCAAAAAAAGGAAAAGAAAATGACACAGTTTGAGAAACAAGATGGGAGATTGAAAGACCAAAAGGGAAATAATAATCACAAAATATGAAATCAAGTGAATAGAACAAGTGGAAGAAAAAAAAGGAAGAAACGGGAAAAATCGAAACCTACCGATGTAATCCAGTGTGACTTGCGTCCGCAAATCAATCAAGGTAGGGCGGGCCTTGACAGGTAACGAAAGGTAACTGGCATGGACCGATGAGAGAGAGTAGACCGTGTCCAGTGTCCACCAGGTATGCTGCAAGTACTGCAACCCTAACTTGGATGGACTGCCGAACTGCCCGGGATCCCAGGATCAAGGATAGCGTCGATTGCCGAGTACCTTTGATTTCTCGATAGAGAGGGGAGAAAGAATCGGAAAACAACGAGGCTAATAGGGACGAGAGAGGCTATAGGTCCTTTCTTAGATAAGAAAGTACCCCCTCCTCCGGACGCAAGTGTAAAGGCCTCCTTTTACGAGGTCTTGAACAATCAGAGATTAATTTCCTTTGGGAGAGAAAGGAGTAGGGCGAGTGTTTCGTGGCTGGGCTGGACAAAAAGCACAGGACGAGGTTGAAGAGAATTAGATGGTGCCAAATGGGTGCGCATCCAATTGATGATATTTGATTTCGGCCGTGATAATATGCCCTCCCCGATGTCTTGCGTACAGGAGTACTTCAGGTCGATGAACCCTGTTCAGATCAAGCCCGCTCTGGATGTCTAGTCCCTCCTCCCCGGTTGCTGGAGGACTGGAAGTAGATCACGGATGAGGTATGGTAAAGACCAAAGAGGTTGACCCTCCTACTCCCCAGAATAGACTGAAAGCTAAGTCAACGATCCAGCCGAGAGGCGACCATTATCGCCACGAGTTCCTGTGGAAAGAGCTAGGATTCTGGGCCTGCCAGGGACAGTGGGAATACGTTGTATCCGCAACGCTACAGTGGGTGGCAGCAGCTAATTTGCATTAGGGGTCCAACCATAATTGGCAGCGGTCCAGGATATCCGGAATAGTTGTTAATCTGATTTTGTTTTTTTTATTGTTTCTTCTTTTTCTTTTTCTTTTTCTTTTTCTTTTTCTTTTTCTTTTTCTTTTATTTATTTATTTCTATGTGGAGGGGAAATTTTCTTCAAGATCCCTGCCACCCCCGACTGCTGGTAGAATAATTTGGGTGGGAGTCATCCATAGGAAAGAAACTGTAGCATCGAATCATTGGCCCGAGCTCCAGACAGTTTGATTGTTCAAGGAGCATGGCATTGGTCAGAATCTCCATGTTACGTGCCCTGAGAGGAGCCGACGAGAAGCTTTGCACGGACACTGGCTGAATAAAGGTGGGTAAAGGCGTCGTACTTCAGGACTCCAGTATTGTACTTCAGCCTTTCAGGACATTGGGGCGAACGGGAGCGAATGACCAGCGTTCTGGATGTATTTTCCATTACGGGACGCTCTCCCGAATAAAGTCAGATGTCCTAGTGTGAACACCCGACAGGCGGGATACTGCAGGCAAATCCAAATACGATGAAACCTAGAAAGGATAGAGGAGATGATCAACCTCCCCCCGGGATAGGCGTGCAGACATCCTCATTCTATGATTCTCTGGCCGCCCCCAGAGTCGCCTGACAACTGGGTGATGTATCGAACCTTGAGGATCTGCAGGCCAAAATAAAGCGTGTTGACCAACGAGAGCCCCCGGATCTCAATAACAATACAAATGGAAATCATTATTCGTCTGGTCCCAAGAAACAAGCCATTTGCCTGGCCAAGACCCATGAGGTTGGGGGTCTAGGAATCCAGAGACCTGTCGGAGTCGTCCCCGGAACTCCTTTTTTTTTAGCCTTGTCTTTTTCGATTATCTTTTGCTACTTTCTTCATTCCTTTATGGAGAAAAGATAGTCGAAGCACGAGCATTACGGCTTGCATGACGAAAGGGCATGCCAAACAATCGGCAAGTTTCATTCGACCAGCTGTGTGGTGCATGCTGGCAATGCCCTCACCGACAGACCTCGAATGGCGAACAAATGAATAAATTAAAGCGACGCATCAAGGGAACAATAATGGGGCCGATTCCACTTTTCCACCCCCAAGAGCAGCCTGGAGGGCGCGCCGGGCGCCTAGAATTCCAGTGGCCAACGTGATCAAGATCCAAGGCAGAAGCTGAGGCGACCGAGACCGGCGAAAAGCCCTATTTTTCCCCACCAATTATCGAGTACTCCATACTACTCCGTACTTAGTAGGAGAGAGGAAGGGAACAGTTACTGAAGAAGGCGTGTCTGACGCATCTGCAACGGGAAAGCCCGGTAGACTTGCGGTCCGTACCAGGCTGCATTTTCCAGAATGGAGCTCCACAGCTGCTGCTGCAACTGTTCAATCTCTCTGCGTGGTCTTGTTGGGGGGAACAGATAGGAAGTCTCTCAGTGGATGCTCTTAGGGGTGAAAGTGGACTCTGGTGTGTTGAGATTCATAGATCCCACAGATCGTAGGCTCGATAGTGGGGGCCTTCTTCCCCCTATGGTGTCGATTTCAACAAAACCGCATTAGTGGCTGGGCGATCGGCCATCCTGCAGGAGACTAGTTGGTTGAGATGGCGAATCGCAAGATGGTGGAAAAGCAGCCGATCCCACTGCGATTGGTGGATCGTTACTGTATTGATCGATTTGGGAACCAGTCAGTGGCAGTCACTAGTGGGAACTATCACCGGGAGGGTGGTTATGGGAGGGTATGTTGTGCAGCTGGTCCATCATCACGGAACCACATTCTGGCTGGGTCTCGGGTCCGAGTCGGAAAAGTACCAAAATCGGCAGTAGGTGCAGGAAGGCGAGGTCATCATTCTTTTCGTTCCCAAAGGGATCCGATCGGATGAGCTCAATGTTTCCTCGTGTGGGAGCAAGGCCGATGTTCGGCCAGCAAGCCATGCTTGTGGCTGCCTGCGCTTGGAAAAGGATGGAATGCTGATTTGACTGCCAGGCGAGGATCATCTGTAATTGTTGCGCTTTGGGCAGGGATGCCACGACACGTGCGGGGAGGCGGTGAACGAGAGATACAAGTCTCAAGAGTCCTGAGTGAAGAGACTCTGCCTATGACTTCTTCATGACTCTGCAGGTGTGTCCAGTGGACTTGCTCTTGACGAAGAAGGCGTTGTACAAGTGCTGCTGAACTGTGGGGTTTGGTACAGACACGATTGGTACAGTGGATGTACCAGGGGTCCAGGTCTGCATCAGGAATGCATGTCGTCTCAAGGATCGCTCCATAGTTTGTTCCCTAGTCTAGAGCAAAAGTACCTATCTTTCCTGCATTATCTTAGGCGGGGTTCTTTACGAAGTCGTTTAGCTATCCCGATCTTATCTTTCTCCAGAAACTAGTGAAGCTACAAGTCGGGCGTTTCTTTTTCTTCGGGGTTCCCTACTCGAGTCTTTCATCGCCCATTCGTGCATATCAGATCGAATCCTTCGCTCCACTTTCTCGTCCCGTACCCGTGCCGGACTCCACTCGCCCAAACTCGCGGGGCTCCACCTTTTCCGGTCTATCACAAAGGCTCAGACGAACAGAGGGGAACAGAGTTTGCTCGGGTGCAGCTCTACATGACACTATAGGTCTTTACGGCATATGTTATTGAGATACATAAAGAGAACGAGCTCCTGAGCAGAGAAAATTGTCCGAAAGCCGATGCTCGGTCCCTTGGCTACCTGGAAAAGCTCTCCTACCAGTAGTCTCTCTCCAACTGCAGGTACCTGTCCAGTCCTTCCCCGAAGAGTGCAAGCTCCGGGAGCTAATGATTCAAATCTTATTACAGAATCACGAAGTACAATCCGAGCGGTTATGGTGATAATTCCTGCTTTCCCACCCCATGTCTCCTTTACCCAAATTCGTCGAATGGAATATTTGAGTTTTCTCGGTGGATCAACACGCCATTGCATGAACTCATCAATCCAACCAAGGTTCGGACCAGGTCAATCATCCGATATTTAGCTCCGATAGTTCTGAGGCTGTTCAGGGTTGCATATACTTCTGAGACAACCTACATGTCTTGAATCTGATTTGATTTGATTTCTCTTGGAGCTTCGTGCTTGGGAGGTGGCTGGGCGCAATGACCCCAGACTTACGGTGTCCAGGGATCAGACCACGTCCTCGCAGAACAGCCAAAGAAAACAAGATGACAATTGGTAAAGATGAAATTGTTATTTCGCCGCGATGAGACAACAGAAACAAACCATTTTGGTCTTTTGTACGACGAGCCCTGGTCAAAGTCAATGGCAAACCGTGGTCTCTTCCGCGTCCTATTTCTGGGCTGCACCCGGCCGGATGCTCATGTTTCTGACAGGGAAGATCAGCAGCAGGAGATCCACCCTCCCTCCCCCAGGTTTGCATCTGCGCGTCAGAGTCAAAATGGAGATAACGCTTTCTGTATGGGCATCCCATCGGGAGGTCGGGAACGTGATTGCATGAGAGACCGAGAATAGGGAGGGGGGCCGTTTTACACTCCGGGCGCAAGACAGGGCAAACCATTGGCCAGCGATGAGGCTTTGCATGGATACATACCAAGAGGGGGCCATCAGTCGCTGATATTCCAGCTTGTCTGTTTATGGGCCCCTTGTTTTCCGTGACTGTAGCTCCTCATGCCTGTTGTTCATGGATCTTGGGAAGTCCCGTGGCGGACCCGTCGATCCCGGGCCTCCGAGGCATCCAAGAGATCCAATCGTGCATCGCAATGTCCATTATGTTGTTCAAATGTCATCACAAAGGGTAGAGCTGGAGTCTTCTGTTGGTATACCGTCCTATTAGACCTTTGATTGAATTAGATTTCCAGCTGGCCAAGCCCAACGGAACCCGGGCTGAAAGATTGAGACCAATATCAACGACGAGGCCGGCAAGTAGCTGGGCAACGGTTGCCGACATCTACAAAAAGAGCAAGAGAGGAAAAGCAGCTCGTGCTAATTGAACCAGGATCCTACCACAGATTCTCAACAATCATTGGAACAATGGCGACCGGAACTCCCCCATGATATCTGTCAGGAGGGCAACATGCTTTTCACATGGCATTCTGCATGCAGGCCAGAGGATGCGTACCTGCGATTTCTCCCCGATGCCGTGGCATCCTTTCCATCGTCCACCAGCACTCCCCGACACGCAGCAGCCAACCCCAGTGGGAATCCTCGTCTCACGTCAAAACTTGCGCAGCGGCACGAAGCCGACGGGGCAGTAGACGAGACAAGAATTACCCTTCTGGTCGATTGCTTCAAGGCCTCTCACGATAGTGGATCCTTCCATTTTAACACCCAGCATCTTCCTGCAAATGTCACTGGGACTTCGGAACGTCATGAACGCCATTCACATGTGTCGTCCTGTCATACAGCATGCCGCCATGGTGGGGTGGCAGGCCAAAATTCGGTGGCCTAGTGATACGTTGAAGCTTTCGACGAGGGCCCAGCATGACGCCAAACAAACAATACGACAATAGCAAGAACGAAGAAAAAGGGGAAAGAAATCGAGATAGGAAAAAATGTGCTTAATTCCCTGTCAATGGAGAATCCTTTTTCTCGGCGGGGCCGGGTGCCGATGGACGGTTGCCGCTAGGGTAAGCTTTCCATGGTCCAAGTCTCTCTCCTAAATGAATCACCGATACTACATGATGCAACCCAATTCGGCATCGGGAGTTAACTGTGCCATCTTTGTATAATGGGGTGTTGTATGGGCCTCTAGATGGTCTGGGCTAGGCTCGCGCAAGATCTAGATAGATCTACACCGTTGCAATTGAGTACAGGATCTGTGATCTAGGCGATGACGGCGTACTGGCCGTGCAGTTGGGGTCGTAACCTTGCCTTCATGCCGTTTGGGAAACTAACCCTGCACCCTGATGTTCACGACCGTTGGGTGTTGTTGACATGTGGAGTTTCGACGTGCTTTTGGCATTTACCGTTTTGTTGATTGTGCAGATACATCCTCGTCGATGCCTCGAACACGAGACACGGGTACTGACAGCAACAATCTCTACCGACATGTTCCAGGCCCTTCCCTTTTCGTGCTCGAGTCATGGCCTAGCCAGATGACAGGCCCCCTGAGTGGCGGCGGAGATCCTTGTCACTCGTATAGTACAGCTGGCATGTCATGTTTCTAGGGTATCAGGGGCTGCTGTATAGCTACAATATGGCGCTGCTGGGATATAAACCAGACACTTTCAGATGAGGGGTCAGTAGAGTGGCTGGCGATGACCTAGATAAATGCCCAAACATAGCAACAGGCCATAGGCAATGAATACCTTGTTTACATCTTTCAAAATTCTTCTCGTAGTTGGCGTCCATCTACACGGTGTACGGACCTGCGTCGAGGACTTGCCACTTCTCATACACTGGCAGTCGCCACGAGCACAAAGCAACTTATCAAACTAAACCTGTTAAATGGATACCAGCCATAGTAATGATAACAATGTAGAACATTTGCCTAAAGACCATTGTCAAGCACTTCTATATCGCGGAAATCAACCCAACCAAGGGCCCACGCCAAACAAATCATGCAAGAATCTCTAAACCATTGCTTTTGTATAGACTGACGAATGCAAGTAACTGACATGGTGGATGTCTTTTGGTAATCATCATTATCAATCAATCATACATTTCAAAGGAAAGAGCTTCAGCATAAAGCGAGGCCCGCCTGAAAGATAAAAAGAAAAGAGAATCCAGCCAAGAAATGGGTCGTGAAAGGGAAAACGGGAAGCGAATCTAAGTAGTGCGCTTGGCGAACTCGACGCGAAGAATAAGGTGGCGGTAACCGACTGTAAAAAAGGAGAAAAAGACATGGTTAGTTCTGGTGTTTCGAGATGACCAAGACCATGGCCTTGAAAGAGCGATGAAAGGGGTAAAACATACAGCCGTCCATTTTCTCGCAAGCGCGAGCAGCATCGCCCCGATCCGCATAGCTGATGAAAGCGAAGCCCTTGGCCCGCTGGGTTTCGCGGTCCCGGGCAAGGAAAACTCTGGTGACACGACCGAACCGCTCGAAGAGATCCCGCAACTCTTGTTCCTCTGCCAACTCGCTGACCTGTAGGGATGAAAGAGGATATGTTAGGATAGAACCAGGAATCACTGTTGGGACAAAAAGGACATACGTTTGTAACTCTGAGAGTAGCCAGATCGTCCTTCTCGAAGCGACCACCCATCTTCTCGCCGGCAGCACCACCAGCCTTTCCACGCATGTGAGGAGGAACGTAGCTGGAGGAACCAGCACCCAGACCACCAGCAGCACCTGCATCGTCTGCGTCCATATCCGCACCACCAGTGGGCTCCTCGACGGGAGCCATGGTGTCCTTGAAGGGACAGCGGGCTGTGAAATGCTCGCCGCTGCAAATACGACACTTGACCTTCTTGTCCTTGAGCTGGTCCTTCATGCTGCCCTGCTCGGGGTTCTTCTCGGCATCGGCGGCCTGAGCCTTCCAGTTTGTGCTGGGACGGAAGACCATGTTCTCACCGACGGAGGTGGTGTCGAAGGAGGGGCCCGGCGCGTGGCCCTTCTCGAGACCGAACTTGGCCCACGACCGGCGCTCGGCCACCTGTGGGTTGACATGCTCTCGGACAACGGTGGCCTTGATCCTGCGGGTGACCTTCACTTTTTTGTTGTCATCGTTGAAACGGTAGGAGACGACCGTCTTGGTGCCGTCTTTGTTCTCGGTAATTTGTGTTGCGGGCAGCGCTGAGGGATCATCGTACTCGTCATCGTCGGCCCAGTCGGCGTTGCTGTAGATTTGAAAGAAAAAAATGGTTAGCGTGGGATGCAGGGAAATTTTGGGTGTGCAAATACTCACTTCCCGAGTCGAGACATGGTGTGTGGTTGTGTGATGCGGCAACTGCTCAATTTCTGGGATTTCTTCAAAGGCGAATCCGTTGTGGATTTCATTCGCGGCGATTTTGCTGTGGCGCAGCTCGTGGCTGGTGTGGTACGGGTCACGTGGTTGGTGCCTGCCCCTCCGCGGGGTTTGACGAGGCGCAGACCTTCTAGACTTCCTCCATATCAAGTCTATCTCCAATGCACCCGTTGGACAAAAGTCAGGCCAGAACCTAATTACGTGTGCCGCCATAGCGATATAATGGGTATTCAGCCTAATCACTTGTTGAATCTTTCAAAGCCCCACCTAGACTTGTGGCCTACACTTGCCACCTGAACGACATAAAGCAGGGGTCCTGTACGACACTATGAAGGGAAATATATGAGATTATTTCAAGGTTTTCCATGTATATCAATTTGGAATATCTGCTTCACTTCTCCATGTTACCTAATTCCAAATGCGCATTGGTTCCCCTCGCTTCAACTTCAGATCCCCCAAATGCAACCCAGAAAATGCCCATCTTGATGCTCCGAAGCCCAGAGATCAAGCTACGTAATGACCAGAAAGTCTTCAAAGGTAGGTAACTTTGACGCTACCTTGGGTGCTTGTCCTCGAACCAGAACGAGACCTCACAATGCGCGGAGAAGTAATGAGCATGCAAATCATACTCCATAGCATAATAGTCCTCGCCATCTGCGCCATGTTTGATAGGAATACCTTTGCGGACCTTTGCATCAAGCTTGGCATTCAGTGTAGCGTGGCGTCGCATTCCTAGAAGCTGTTAATGATCTTGAACTTTGTCAAGGCAATCGGCTTCCAAATTCCACTAACCGGTTCGGAAATACAGAGGCGGCCCGACACCTTCTGTTGTGTCGTATTCGTAGAAACTTTGTTGTGAAGTCATGGGCCTTCCGGTTGATTTAAGGCTATGATGGACCCAATTTGTCATGATAGGCTTCGTTTCGTTGAGTTCGTCACCCTGTGAATTTAAGCTTGATATTCATCAGACCAACTGACATGTTCAACCTACCTTGCAGATGAATCATTTCATCACACTAATGTAGTACTTGCCGGAAAAATGGTCCATAAACCTGAAGCATTCAGCGGTAATCTATGTTTCATGGATCTTGTACTTACATTTTATCTTTGTCATGTACTTCGGCGTCAAACGGGACGCTTTGAATAGTCCCATAGTGCTTTTGAGCGAGACGGGATGAGATGGTAACCTGAGGGGCTGAAGATGAAACCTCGGAGAGTGTTTCGGCCAGAGCACCCCTGACCACGGCTGTTCAGCCATCAGGAGGAGCAAGAACACCGATGCCCGATGGAATGTTCGCTTTGAGGTATTCACGAAGAAAGTAATTCTGTTCGAATCCGCCAACGACGAGTGCAGCCTTGACAGGACTTTTTGAGGAATTTATCTGCTTCAATGCGAGATTAAGAATTTCCTCCACAGTGACAAGGAAGAAGCCTCGGTGAACATTGAGGTCTTGATCATCACCAATCCCAGGAACGGGAAAATGGAACTTCATCGTTTCTGTGCCCGTGAATCTTCTCTTGGCCCAGGCTTCAATCGTGACATGGCTTGCTCCAATGTGTCACTGTCCCAACATGGAGAAGACTCGAATCTCGATCGGAGGAAGTCCTCGAAACGTCTGGTCAGGAGCGTACTCCTACAATATGCTCCCGTGCCGGCCGCAGGCTCGCGGAGGCGCAGAGCTGAGGAAACTTGTTCGATCGTGAAAGTAATCAAATCAACCGTGCCGCCTCCAGCATCTAAGGAGTACTGTGTCATTGACCAGGAAATCGTTGGGACCATTTGCCCGAAGAGCATAGATAGCCTTGTCTCGGGCTCAGAGATTATGCGAATGTCCGAAAGTTCACCCATACCAGCTGCCATTGCGCATTTCCGTAGTTCAGCTTGCGCTTTGTCGGACCACATTGCTGGTACTGCGATAACATAGACGAAGGTCATGGCCTCATAAGCTTGACCAAGTTGCATCTTCAAAACATGATGCACATGTTCGATCAAGGCACGGGATGTAGTCAGTGGTCACGCTTGCGGCTGTTGCCTCCCAATGCTTGACTAAGTCTAACGTTCATCCACAGTCCCAGCTCGTATCAATCAGGTCTTGTTAAATTCCATGATTTTCCCTTCTTCTTTGTTCCAACAACCGAAGAAACAACTCCCTCCATTCTTATTTCCACATGTTGATAGCCCTAGCCTATCACCTACAGCTCACTCTAGAGCCAGTTTTGGTGGTCACAGTGATACATTCTCGAGAATGGGTCTCTAGTGATGGAGATTTCCGGTTCCATGAGTGGAGGCTTCTAGAACGAGGCCGTTTGCTTGTTTGGCAGATCTATAAATGACCTGCTCCTCGTCCTGCTGGATCTTTCCTTCTTCCTCTTCTTTCCAGACTGGAGAGTCGGAGAGTTGGAGAGCTGATACTGCTTCCCCCGGGTTTTCCCCTTCACTTATGCCTATATTCTTCCCGCTCCTTCCTCTCACCTCGTCCTTCAGCTTCTCCTGTCAACGCACTCATCTTCGGTAAGCTCACTCATTTGACTTCTGGCGTATAAAATCTTTACTAAACCTTTCCTCAGAATATCTACTCATCAAGATACCTTCCTGTAATCCTTTCCGTGGTGCCCTGAAAGTACTCAGAAATTCCTTTCAGGCTTCTCGGGTCTCGCCTCGAGCTGAAGCCACCATGGCCTCCTTTTTACAACCCGAGCTATCCCAAGACTTCGACACCATTGTCCAGGAAGTCCAAAATCAGAAGGATCAGAGCCTTACAGAGCGCCTGAACGACAAAAATCGCATACAGGGGCTCGAGCGAGATCTTGCAGCATGCAGGGCGGAGATCAGCCAGCTCAAGACTCATTTAACTATGAGCTATGAGGCAGTCTCTGAGAGGTTTCGGAGAATATACAGATCTCTTAGTCAATGGGTTTCGGGGTTTCCTAAATTCCCGCGAGTTGCTTTGAATTGGCAAGCAGTCGGGCATTTCGTGCAAGACGGATCGTACAGCCAGGACCTATACCCATTGGTTGGATATGATAAAGAAAACTTTGAATGCGAGCGAGAACTGCTATTATTGTATAGCATCTGGCTCATTCTATACAAATGTGTCTTCCAAACTGTGCTGGTCGGTGCCGACATTGACACGCAAGTTATACTCAGACATTTGTTTGAGAGTTTCTCCTCTCTTGAACCCAACGCAGGTTCGTCGTTGATTTGATTCCCCTTTCAGTATCATTCCCATGACTTGAGTTGAGAATATTATGGTTGCAGCAGTTGTCAAATCATGGGGGCGAATCTTATACCGCCCGTATGCAAATCCTGATCCCTACGCCAGCCGTCGCGAGCTTATGAACTTGAACTTTCATTTGCTATCAAGAGGCTTCTCGTCATTGCCAGTACTTCTGAAGAGGACTGTTCTTCTCTTCAGGTTTTGGAATTCTACCAGAAGATTGCTGACCCTGCAATCCGTCCCTGCAATCCGTCTCGCTACCATACTGCGATGCTCTACCAAGGATTACGAATGGACCTGGATTCGCCCTGGCCAATACAAAAAGGACAGGACCAACCTCGATGACTCGGCACATTGGATATGTGACTGGGACAGCTTCCGTCAAATTCCAGGAGGAGATCTTTGCGACGTTCAGAATGGCAAGATTTCCTGTGACCGAATCCTATCCGTATTGCCATCTCTGCAAATTTCGTCAGATGGCGAAAAAGGACAGTGCCTCGTGAAATCATTGACCTTCGTGGGATTGCAGGAATACGAAATACCAAGCCCAAAGGAGCCCAAGAGTTTGCCCAAGGTTTCAGGCCAGCTACTCCACGCATAGCTCAAAACCGAATATGCCGCTTTTTTGCTAGTCTTTGAACTTACTTGATCTTGAAGATGCAATGGGATTGAAAGGTGCTTGCTTTTTTGCGTAGAAAACCCACTAATCTACATAGGTGCCCGGCAACCTGGAAATAAAGGTTACTTAATAGCAATATCATGCGTAAGGAATTCTGATATCTTGCCACCCTTCGCTGACTACGTTTGAAAGGAGAAGAACCTAGCCCGCTATTGTCCCTTCGAAGAATTTACTCGCCTTCTTAGAGCTACTAGAGAAATCGGGGCTAAGATCGATAGAGCGAGATGTAGAGCGAGATTGAAAAGAGCTGTCGAAAGAGCTGTTGAAAAAGCCGGCGAAAGAGATGTACGAAGAGATAAATCCGCAACTTCCAAGAATGGAGTTGTGCATCCTCGCCATATGTTCATTATTTAAAAATGGAGAAACGCAATTTTCTTGTCCATCTTCCCCTCCGCATATTATTATACAAAGGCACAAAATCTCTTAGCATTTCCTACCCATATTTCAATGACAAGCCTTCCCATATTTCCGCAGACGTAGGTAATTATACGGCAATGGAGCCAAATACCCAGCCCCTATCGACAAGACAGCGGCCGCCCAGAATTTCGGATCCTGGAATGCAACCACTCCACCAGTAAGATGGTAATCGACTGCATTCTCGGCGACTTCCATTGCCAACATGGAGACCATACTCATTCCCATCGCAGTTCGGGCAGCCATCGTCCATGAGAGCTGGTCTGCACCGCGGCGGAGTAGAACCGTCTCGAGGATGATGGATGTTGTGATACCAGAAGCCACTGGATTTTATAGTCAGCATGCTTTGTATGGAACTTTAGCTGGTATGGGAAGGCGACGAACTAGATGCTAGCATGATAGTATTCATCCCGAGTTCGGGATAGTAAGACTGTAGCGTCCACAGCGCGGAGAAATCACCGACTGTGCAGCCGATTAGACAGCGTAGGGTGTTGATGCCAGCCCTGCGCCATGTTGAACGACATGCCCAGAAAGCTTTTGAGAATGTCGAGAGAGAACTGGCTGGGGGCGAGGATTTCGTGTTCTGGCAGCTAGACTCGGTCGATTGGTTGGATTCGCAGGCTCGTGTGACAGGGGAGCTTGCAAAATATCGATGTCCAAGGGGGACAGAAAGTGTGGCAAACCTGGTTTGCCGAAGGCAGGATGGACGGGCTATTTGATTCATGGTCGATATGTCTTATGCAGTGGATATGGTATTCAAATGGATCGACCGGGTGTGATCGGCATAGATATATAGATGGATCGGGAGAAAACGCAGAAACCGCTCAAGGTACTCCGTAGTGACTGGAGGCTTGGCGAGTTTGTAACTGCCGGGATCTTGGGAAATTCCGACTGAATACGAGGAAGTGTTGGCACAAGTGCCTCATCTTGAAGATGCCTGTCAAACTTGAGTTAACGTGATAAGTTCTTCAGGATCTTCAAGCCATCGATATAACTGGACCTGACGAGTCCGTTTATTAGTTTTTGCTTTTTTGGTCACCACGGGTACCCACCACACAGCTTGAAGCATTCGCCGATTGGATTGCTTGGCGGTTAGCCTTAGGCACTCATTCTATTCAATGGATCAGGTTTGACAAATACGGTGGCGCATGAAAGAAAACAAAATCTTCGATCACCGCCTCACTTTTAGTTTTGATGTGTGTCTGTCCAGTCTTTTCACTTGGAGCTGTTTAGCTTGAGGTCACACGAGCCGAAAAAAACCAGGTTTGTGGAGGAAACCTTAATTCTTAGACTTTTGATATTCCTCACGGCCAACTCCACTCCACAATTCTGCAACACCACGAATACGCTCCAGCCATGACGTTGAAAATATCTCGCATCCAGCGGTTGAGTGCCGTCATCGGCATTTCGTTTTGTTTCTTCCTTGCTGAGATTTCAGGTACGTTTTTATGTGTTTCTCTTCGGCTTGCCACTTGAGCTGTATTCGGACTGGATTGTGCCCCTGCAGAGCGAAGTCGAAGCTTAAGCTATAAACTTCGAGGCTAATCATATCCTGCACAGTTGGGTTCTACACACATTCTCTGGCCCTGGTGGCTGATGCTTTTCACTATGTAAGTTGGACCTGGACCTTTGCGAGGAGCATGTTTGGACTAACACCCCCAAGCTAAATGATCTGGTCGGCTTCATCATCGCCCTCGTCGCGGCAATCGTGAGTACCCTCCCAAGAAATCTACGCATTTATACTCATTCCCTTTAGGTAGCCGAGCGAACCGATCCTCCCAAGGCACTCACGTTTGGCTGGCAACGGATTCAGCTGCTAGGCGCCTTTTTCAATGGAGTCCTACTATTCGGTCTGGGCATTAGCGTCTTCTTGCAATCCATCGAGCGGTTTATTTCTTTGCAAGGTGAGTATATCGTCGGCCAATATAGCTATCGGTGATGCTAACAGTATACAAGAGGTTGAAACCCCCAAGCTCGTCCTGATCATGGGTTGCGTGGGCTTTGGCCTGAATCTCATCAGTGTGCTCTTCTTGCACGGTATGATCGATCTATGCGCTATACCCTTGAGTGGTACTTAGCTTGAATCTATACTGACCAGCTTGCAGAACACGGTCATGACCATGGCGATGGCCATAGCCACGGCCACAGCCACGAGCATGATCATGGCCATAGCCATAGCCATACCCATGGCACAGACAGCGGCGAGGGCTCCGCACCCGAAGCCTCTACAGACACAGATCCAGATTCCATCGGCCTAATGGATGAAAAGGTGAGGACCGCTCCCTCTGAGCCACCAGTCATTCCTAGATCTAACTCGACCAGCACATCCACCACAAACACCATGTACATGCACAGAAAGCCTCCCGCAAACCACATCGAGATCTCGCCATGATGGGCGTGCTCATCCACGTCATCGGCGATTGCGCAAATAATCTCGGAGTCATCATCGCAGCAGCAGTAATCTGGTTCGCCAACTACGGTGGTCGATTCTACGCCGATCCAGCCGTGAGCATGGGCATCGCCATTATGATTTTTATTTCCTCCATCCCACTCAGTACGAACTCACCAACACATCCCCACACTCAAAAGCTACATTGCTAACTTCAAAAACAGTCAAACACTCCGGCCTAATCCTCCTCCAAAGTGCCCCCCAAGGCGTCGACCACGACGACGTCAAACACGACCTACAAAAAGTCCCTGGCGTCCTAGCAGTCCACGAACTCCACATATGGCGCCTGAATCAGACCAAATCCCTCGCCAGTGCGCACGTGGTTCTCGACGGCGATATCATTTCTGATTTCGATAGTCTCGCCAAGACGATTCGGGAATGTTTCCATGCATACGGGATTCATTCTGTGACGCTTCAGCCGGAGATTCATACTAGTCGGCAAGTTTCGACGGTGGGTCAGGCTACGCATAGCTCGGGGGTGGATACGGGGATTGTGGAAGGGGAGAGTAGTAACAAGAGGCGGCCAAGTCTTGAGTGGGTGAGTAATCAGTGTCAGACTGGTTGTGGGAGTTTGTGTTTGGATTTGACTTGCTGTCGTTGACGGGGCCCGCGATTGGGGAAGGAAAGAAGTAGCGAGGACATGAGGTTGCAGGCTGTAACTGCAAAAATTGTACGGATAGGAGAAACGATCAACACGGAACACACAGGATTGCATGATGCAAATAAACTCGAGTTCGATCATAAGAGCTATTCCACTAAAAAAAATGCATGATAAATGCAATGCAACCGATTATTATATCCAAAACAATCCAAAGATATCCCAGCACCCCACGGTTAAAACCCCACACATAACAACCCAATATATACATGAAAATCCGTCCCAAACTACCGACCGAAGAAATGCAGCTCCAGTGGCCGCAAAGCACAGTAAATAACGAAGGAGAAAGCGAAACCAAGCTCAAATCCGACGTCACCACCGTAAGGCAGCTCACCAGCATGCTTGGCAATAGGACCGACAAACCACGTCTGGCTCATACCGGCGATCATACCGGCAACACCGAAGCAGAACGCAACCGAGGCAGCAATACCGATAGGCAACTTGTCGGGCTTATCGTAGATCTCGGGGCGATAGCCGCGGAAGCCACGCTTGAAGACGAAATGGTCGGCCACGGCGATACCGGAGTAAATGGCCAGCCAGTAAGCGATGAAGTTCATGAAGTTCTCGAGGACGGTCTCGAAGTGGGAGTAACCGGGGATGGCGATGGCGAGGGAGACGCAGGAAGCGAGGAAAGTCCAGATGAAACGAGGCACGCGCTGCGTGTAGCGGCTCAGGACTTGCAGGGTCAGGGAGACGGAATAGATGTTGGGGCAGTTGTTGGCGATAATGGACAGGGCCAGGATGACTAGGCAGAACTTGCCGAAACCACCCAGTGGATCAAGCACGGCGCTGATCAGACCGCCGTTGCCCGAGTCCGCGTAGCCAGTGGCGTACTTGTTGTTGCCGTCGTTGAGCGCGGTGGCGGTCATCACGGCAATACCCAGGAACTCAGTGAAGAGCAGGGGAATGATCAGACCCAGCCAGGTGGAGAAGAAGACCTTGCGGCGGCTGCGGTCGGAGGGCTGGTAGACGGTATAATCGGCGGCGTAACTGGTCCAGCCGGTAGCGAAGCCGTAGACGGTCGAGCCAAAGGAGAGACATCCGCCAAGCTCGGAGACACCGACCTCCATGGGGATGTTGACAAAGTCACCAGAATGGGCGAAGCAGCCCAGCACAATGAGGAAGACGATGAAGGTGGGGATCCAGCTGTACTTTTCATACTTGTGGACAACCTTGTAACCGGCAAAGGTGATGAAGAGGGTGCAGAAGGTGATGATCAGGATACCGGCGTAGCCAGGGACGGTGCCGTTGATAGCGTTCAGCAGCTGCGCGCCCACGATGGCATTGGCAGCGGACCAGCCGACGCAGGCCAGGACGTTGAGAACGGCGACTATAGGCGGAGAGCTATGTTAGCTCTCGAATTTCAATTCGCCATCGCCGAATTGAGGGCCATCTTCTCTGCGGATATGGCCACTTACTGAACTTCACGGGGAACCAGCCGAACCAGAAGCGGGACAGCACCATCTGACGCAGACCGAACGCGGGACCGAAGCAGGAGAAGAAGCACACGGTCAAGACACCGAGGAGGTTGAAGAACAGGCACACGAGGATAGCATCGACAAAGCCCAGGTAGAAGAGCGATTTGCCGAGCACACCAATGGCGAAAGAACTCACGACCATGTTGGCCGCCAACCACTGAAGGGAGGAATCTGGTCAGTCGCATAGTTCCCAAGACTAACCCCCACGGTATATGATACCGCAGAGAATCGCAAGATCAACCCACCATGCTGCCAATGTTGACGTAGGAAGTATCCGTGCGCTCGTTTTCAGGCACACGCTCAATTCCACGCTGTTCAATGTTGAACTTGCCGGCAATGCGCTGGAGCTTAGCGTAGAGCGAGTTTCCATACTCGAAGCTCTCGCCGGGGACCGCGCCATCGCTGACATTGTCATAGTTCTCGTTGCTGTTGCTATCGTAGGCTAGGGTGTTATCGACCTGAGGACCCTTTTCGACGTCGGGCCGAGAACCCATTCCGAACTTTGAGCGCATGGTGGTTTCGGGGGTGAGGTTTTTATCTTCGTTCGAGGAACCAGAAAAAACCGTGAAAAAAAAGTTCACGCGACACTATTCCACAAAGTGAGGAAGGTGAGTGTATAGAGCACAGCAGGCTCAAGTTGATCTTGACAGATCAAGAGTGAGGGGAAGACAAGGAAGGGGGGTGGAAAGGATGGAGGCTGTTCACATCTTTCTCTCTCTTTTTTTCTTTGGTTCCACTGCAAGGGAGAGGCGAGTTATATAGTAGTCCTTTTTCACTCGAGTGTCACTCGGCTCAAAATTCTCGAGTGCGCGTCGCCCCACGGCCCACCGTCGCGACGAGTGGCAAAGGAAAAAAGATAGCCGGGCTCCTCCTTCTGTCGCGTGGGCCCCAGGAGAAATTCCAGAAAGAAGCAAATGACAAGCCTTACAGGGGTTAGCCGAGTGGAGTCTATCCAGAACGAGCCAGCACCCGTTCGTCCAGTGAAACCATCGGAAACCCACGTTGGCCCTCCACAATCCATCACGATCCAATGAGAGACTCGACCGAGCTTGTCCAGCTTATCAGCAAGCCGCGGTTTTACCCTTTCGCTCTTCGCTTCCGGTCGCATTGGCCGGTCGGACCATCGATAAGAGCCGTGCGCGCGAGATCCTAATGAGATACGCTCCGATAGCTGTCACCGTCCTGACTTGTGCTGACTGGGTCTATTATGCGATCCTACACCGTTGCGACTTATCTACGATGCACCCCCTATACTCCATCTGGAATACTCCGGATAGTAGTATCTGCTAGCTATCCTTGTCTCCCAAGAACCTCGAACCCAAACCAAGCCTCGAAGCATCCTGCATCTGCAAGGGAACCGCCGACTTGGAAAGCTTGACTCGCATATCACTCTCCCTTTACGCTCAGCAGGAATTGTCCAGTTCAAACCGTGCGGGGGAGGCCCATGCCGCAACTCAATTTACTCCGTGGCAACTCACAAGCCCCCAATAGCATATGCATATGTAGTATGCACCCGAGGCTCATCTTGCTACCCGGCATCAGCACTCGTCCAGGAAACAGCCCCCGAACGCTATCCGTGCCTCCTTGGACCCTGATCCAGCAGGTTGAGCCGGTCGGCCACCCGCGAGAACATCCCTTACAGGTTGCATTCCTACAAAAAGCAATGCATGACGCTGATTCTCCGCATCTTCCTCCCCCGGATTCTTTTTTATTGTTGGTAATGGGAGATTCCCCTCCTCCCGCCAACTCTAAACGATACATCCAGACCGGAGATCACCGTTCGCAACGCGATTGGTGCAATCCCCTCCTATCCCCCGGATTTTCAAGCAATACTATATCGTAAAGCCTTTGCTTGATTCAGGTCTCGATACATATCACGATGGATCGTGCGGGCCAGTGCGGATATGTCAAGAAAACTCTCCCGATCCTTCCAAAGTTTCCAACCTAACCTTGCTATGCTTATTTTTGCTTCTTGCGTATGCAAGCCGTCTACTGACGCTGCCAGTGATGATGCCGATACTTGTGTCCATACTCGAAAGTGTCGGAGCTCTCCGAAGGCTCGGGCCTCCTACTATCGGGTGCTGGATCTCCCTGCCTTCTCGGGATCGGCCTCGGCGCCCGCTTGGGTGACTCTATCCGGGCACATGCCTGGGAGCTTATGCAGGCTATAGCTAGACGTGAGGTCATAAACTCAGCGCCTTTTTTCTAACCATACTCGGACTTTGACCCCAGGTGGTCGGGGGTCATTGATTAGGTTTAAAAGCTTGGCGAAAAAGTGGTTCAATTTAACATGATAGTGTATAAAATAAGCGCAATTGTAGTGTACTGGTACCTAGTTTTTGAACCAAGGTAAGTTAACATAATTGTACGACCAATCAGAGCTTCTTAAGTTTAATTAATATCGATAGGGATCTTGGGAAGAGATCTAAAAGGAGATGTTACAAGAGATGTTACAAGAGATGTTACAAGAGATCTCAAAAGAGATGTTAGAAAAATATGTTCCACAATCATTTGATATCATGGGACAATATCAAGCAGCTGAAGAGAAACGCGAGAATAGCCATGGAAGAAAACAACTGTCCAGGGCCTCACTGGGAAGCGGGTAAGATTCCCAAGCTGATCAGCTTATCATGGGAAATCTGGCTGGCCGCAAGGCTTGCGTCAAGCTGGGACGCGAGTGAATTCAGCATCCGAACCTGGGTCCGGGCAAACCCAAGAAATGGGTCTGCAACGGTTTCCTTGAGAGTGCGAGCCACCTTCTGCATCTGCCCGCGGCACTGGGCAATCGACATTATAGCCTCTCGAATTTTGTTGTCGACAGACGGCCGGGGTCCAATCTTAAGAGCAGCCAAGGTCTCGGGGGTCTGTTCTTGTTGCCACAGGCTGCATCTTCTGAATTTCCCGTTCCAACGGCAATTTGCACATGCGAGCGCGTCGCCCTGTCCATCACGAAGTCTGACGCACTTGGCCTATTGAAATGTTAGTGACTGTTGTTTATTTGGACCATCGAAGTAAGAGAAGGATGCACATACCCAAGGGCCATGGTGCTTCACACAACTGTCGCCTCTTTCCTCCTGGACCTCTCCGATGCATTGAATAAACGCCGACTCGATGTTGGCGAGTCGGTCCGCCACTCGCTCCTCCTCGCGCTTGCCGGAACGAAAGAATCCCGTTCATGTTTAAAAGTATCGCAGCTTTCCGAATGCTTACTATCGGGTGCTGGATATCCCTGCCTTTCTCGGGATCGGCCTCGGCCCCTGCTACTGTATCCGGGTATACACCTTAGATCTTATGTAGGTAACAGCTAGGCGTGGGGTCACAAATAACAATTCAGTGCCTTTTTTCTGACTATGTTTAGCTTTTGATTCTAATGTTGTCAGAAATCCTTGATCAGGTCAATAAGGCTTGGCGATAAAAGTGGTTTGATTCAACGTGACAACGTATAGAATAAGCGCGATTGTAGTATACTAGTATCTAGTCTTTTGAACAAAACTAAACTGACATAATCGTACGACCAATTGGAATTTCTTTAACTTAATCAATATTAAAAGAGATTGAAAAGGAGATTGAAAAGGAGATTGAAAAGGAGATTTAAAGGGAGATTTAAAGGGAGATCCAGAAGGAGATCCAGAAAGAGATCTAAAAGGAGATCTAAAAGGAGATCTAAAAGGAGATCTAAAAGGAGATCTAAAAGGAGATCTAAAAGGAGATCTAAAAGGAGATCTAAAAGGAGATCTTAGGAACGGGGTCTGAAAAGAGATGTTAAAAAGAGATATGTTGAATCATTTGATATCATAAGACGATATCTAGGAGCTAGTGCAAATCTCGGAAACAGGCATTGAGCAAAGGAAAGGTCCGCGACCTGACGCCTCCACTGGCTAGTGCTAGAGCTGGTAGAGTTGCCAAGGAGTCACGAGCTGGATAGGTTATCAACAGAAGCCGCAGTCGAGTTCATGGCCATGTCGAAATGGTCTAGTAGCTGGTCCATCATTCGCACACTGCTCTCGCTGTGGCCCTCCTGCAGGCTCCGGTGAACTTCCCTAAGCTGACTAGCAATACCTTCGATGACCTTACGGCCTTCGATGACATTGGCCTAGTCGGCTTGGAGCTTCTCGTCGATGGACTTTCTACGACAGCGTCCACTACTGAGGGCAGCCAGGGTCTCAGGTGTCTGCTCATGTCGCCATAGGCTGCAATGCTTGTATTCTCCATTCCACATGCAATTGCCGCAGGCCCGCGCCTTTCCCTGGCCCTGATCAAGCCGAATGCACTTGGACTATTGAAATATTAGCATCTCCACCGAAGTAATGACAACATTGTGTGGCACATGTCATTCGTAGAATATGGGAAGTGTCAAATTGAATTACTGTTCAGGGTGATTTTTAATGATTACGATGCCCTTATCTCTATCTATATCTGCATGTCTCTTTTCGTGTCTCTTTTCATGTCTGTGTACATGTCTGGCTACATGTCTGTCTACATGTCGATTGAAATTTGTAACAAGGCTCTGTCCATATTTATAGTCATAATCTACGATACTTGGATAGATTCTTGTCTTTGTTTAAAATTATAGAGGAATAGATATCTTGGTTTCTTCGTGTAAACGGAGCTATATATGAGTCTTGGCATATGCCATGAACCCTAAGCCTCAGATTTTGCTTAAATGCTCAAACAGGCCTAAAAATAATTTCTTTGGTATTCTTCAAAAACGAACGAAGCGATAGCGAAGATAATTCGGTTATAAAATATAAATAATTCTTAAAGGATCGAAGTAGTCGGATATTAGATTATAACTGAGTAGTTACCGATCGTTTTAACGAGGATAATCCTCTATCTACCGCGGAGTTCGCTATGACGATTTTATATAGTCCAAACCTAGTGTGGTCACATTGTAGCAAGCATCCAACGACGACGACACGAAGAATAAGAGGAGCAAGCAGCGTTCGGGCGCAGAACCTCATGGCAAAACTGCACAGCTACGCAGAGGAATTCAGGAAGCAGGAAAACACTTATCAATCACTGTCTAGACAAACCTCTCGGGAACCCGAAGACGCAAAATCAGCCAATGGCCTAAATAGGCCATCTAACAAAGCCGCCTAGGAAGCAGAAGGAGGAAACCAGAAGATGCTCTGCATAAGCACTATCAATTTCTAGCCCTGCAGCCCAACGATCGAGGCTGAAGCCTAGGGAGGGAGGCCACTGCTTCAAGGGGTGTGTAGCTTCAGAGCTACATCAAAAGCCAATATTCACAAAGTCTTCTCTCGCATGATACCGGAATTTGGTCTTCATCATTTTCCTTCCCTCCCCTCCCAATATCCCTGCATTTGCCAGCGGCGCGCAATGGCCGTCTTATGACATGGGTCACCACCAAACTGCCAATATTTACAATGAAGAATAGCCATTCCAGCATTAAAGTCAGCCTCATTAGGAGACATCAAATGCCACGAAAGATTAAGCTGTCTCCAAGGCATGGGTCCCTTCCAGCTATGAGCAACATTGAGAAGATCCTGCTCTGGTAACCAATGACCGAACAGTTCAGGCCGATTAAGCAGCGCAATATAGTATTGGAAGAGTTTGTCGTTAGGAGAGGATACCATTATACCGGCATTGAAATAATCACGACCCGGGGTGTTATCAACGTCTGGAGGAAAGACAGGCTCTCGACCTGGGATGTCTGGCGTCGCTGCTAGTGCATAGCTATCTGGGAGCTCTGGTAAATCTGCGGGTAAATTTGTCGAATTTGTGTTAAGCGGGAACTGAGTAGTGTTCATGTCTTGGAATAGTAAATCGAGTGGTCGCGTAATCACCATATCCGCGTCCAATACGGCGACTTTCTCAAACGGCATCACGGATGGATCGAATGCTCGAAGCTTATCAAATACTTCATGATAAAAAGGGACGTCAATATTGACGGAGTGTTGTAATCTTTCAATGTCGATGACAGTTGCGCCGTCTAATCGTAGTCGCTGACGTTTGCTTTCGCGTACCCCTTCAGTAGCTAAGACTACGACAGATACCGGACTTGTAAGCCTTGTACTGGGTGCATGAAGTAGCTGATAGACTAGTGTGCGGGCGCCGATAAAATAGCGGTCTGTCTCGTCGTCATCGGATTGCTCTGCGTCAAATTCGGTGCCGAGAAATATAGCGATAGCGTATGGACCTTGAGTAAAAGGGATACCTAAGGATCCGAATCGGTAAGACGATTGATTGATGTATGCTCGATGGACCGTAGAGAAAGCTGAACTTTGAGAGTAGAGAAATATTCCCGAAAGTATGCTGAAGCTAGCCAAATAGAGGATCAATTGCCTTTTGCGGCGATATGCTCTTGCTTGGAACAGGGATTTGGTCATAATAAATCCGCTCTTGCAGAATTTCCAGAGAAAGCCTAGAGGATTCGCTTGGAAGGATGGTGAGATCTCAGCGTCCATATTGGTGTGCTTGCTAAGATTCTTCTAAAGGCATTTTACAAAGGAAGAGGTGGATAGATATTTCAATTGCTCCAGGGTGGATGATTTCATTATCACCCTAGGTTCCATGAAATTTCCACGAAGTCGCCATTCGAACGGCTACTTCCAGCTCCCATGTAGTTCTCAGAATCCATGGCTGGATGTCCAACAGAGTTGCGTCAAGAGTCTGTTCCGGCCGGGTTTATCCATGATGAACCGTCGTTCTCGTGAACTAATCGTAAACTACGGTTTATTGCAGCAACCATGTAATTGACTTCCCACGAAAGTTGCTGCCCCACATGATCGAACGTTCCGGCCATTGTGGGCAGCCACCACTTGACCGTGTACCCGAAATAGAACGAGATACAAGAATGGACTGGGAGGAATGGGGTTATATCAGCTCAATAAATAAGCAAAGCATGGGTTTATTTCGCGAGAAGAAAGACTCATTTTGCCATATCGCCTAATCTACACAGTCTATTTACTACGTTAGACCGGGTCTAGAATGCGGTCGAGGTTACAATTTCCAAATATATTCAGCACGCTTCGAATACCCCGCGATTAGAGGGGTCAAAGTCTGCACAAGGGAGCCTATACTTGCGCTGGTAACTTGCATAGCGAGATCAATGACTAGCAGAAGTACCGTTTTACTGAGATCTGGCTAACCATTATACGTTATCGTGAAAGCGTGAGAATAGGTCTAAAGCCCCTCTTATCCACGCTATAGAACCTGGCTGAGGAGGAATGGAATCTTGTGTACAGTGAGTTAACGCTCGCATATCGCCTGCCTTTGCACTGAACGCTCATCATAAAACAAGGCATTATTCAACACTAGACACTTGTCTGTTACAGGCTGATGATTAACCTTAGCACGAAATGATTTATTCAATTACCAATTTCATGTATTTTACAATATTCGATCCGAATGCTAATAAGAGACTTGGATTTGTGGCCACAAATTTTGTGTAGAGAGCATGAAGGAGAGCTTGAAAGAGAGAGGAAAGGGCAGGACAGCAATTCAAATCGCTGGCAGGACGATGTCCGTATCGATCGATTCTCACCCGCACAAGAGGATGGTTGCGGGTGAAGGAATGGCGGGGTCCGCCCCCGCCCCTTCTCGAGACCTGGTTCGATTTTTTTTTTTGCTTTTCTGATTGGCAGGTCATCTACTCGTGTCGCAGTCGACTCATCTGCAATTTATGTACAGTGGCTTCGTGTAATTACAGCTCCCAGGACTCGACCATTACACCGCTCACATCCATGCTATACCGCCTACTGATTTTGTTACTAGGTTGTAGCATCGAAGGCCTAATATATCGAGATCACCACTCAAAATATTCATGTAGAGTAGAGAAGGTAAATTTCCGATTCTGAGTAAAGTTTAACCATCTTCAGTATCTAATGAAGCTACATAGCTAGTCTCGGGGGATAGATACTGCGATCGGAAGAATATTTTGGACTGAACGCCTGTCGGGCTATTGTTACTCCCACTTTTGCCTGGCCACTGCAGAATGTTGACGGTGTTCACAGAACAACGAAAAAGGAATATCTTCACGTTTTCCGCATTAGTACGCTGGTAAGTTCATGTGATATTCGTGACCAAACAAATTGGCACCCATCGTGACATTCACAGTACTCGGACGTTCCGCCCACCAAGCATTTAGCAGTATTGCTAATTTGCCGTTCCTCCTCTATCTTGCTTTCTTCCATTCCGTCAAATTTTCTTTGGTTCTAGTTCCTTGGTTCCTTCGAAAGAGCTTGGATGGTGTGGTCTAGAGCCTGCAACTCAGGCGTTCCTCTTCTAAGGACGATTGTACAGAATCCAGTCTAGATAGGTATATTATGGGCATCGGGGTATATGAATGACTCTTTTGAGTATATTCTGTCTGTGAAATCAGGATGGTTCGTGTTATGGGCTGCAGTGTCAACTGCAGCCACAGACGTGCCAGCAGAGTATGTCAAATTATGTCAAATCAGAACTTCTAACAGTACCTATCTGGTTCATGGCATTATATCTAGTGTCTTGTCGAAGGCAAGCTTCCATGATGCTTCGTTCTTGCTGGTCTGTATATCTTTTTGAAACTTCTTGTCCGGCAAGCTAAGTCTTGATTCAGCTATTCCCCAAGCTGGCCCTGGAGGCTCATGATGAGACTGGGGGCCCGACGGTTGAGGAAATCAGGGCAAGGCCAGCTTTTCCCTGATTCCACACTCACATTACATGGGCATGAGGGCAAACACATTTCCCGTTTAGGAAGGCACGACAAATGTTGCCCTGGAAAGGGCGCGGCGGCGAGCAAACACCCCGTTTAAGGAAGAGCCCTTCTTTTCGCCTTGCCCTGGGGCATAAAGATGTTCTTCTCCTCCTCCCCGATTCCTCTTCTTCTTCTTCTCTCCCCAATTCCCCAACTCCCCAACTCTCCACCTCCACCTCTCCACTTCCTGAAGACTTTTGATCCATCTTTCCTTGGCCCACCTGCCAGGGACTCAACCTTATATGGACTTCCACTTGATACGTCGCTTTCATTTTGACACGTCTCTTCCACCTTGACATGTGTCGTCCATCATGACTTATCTCATCCATCATCACCTTCATCAATACACCATGTTCACTTCATGGCATATTAACATGGCCTTCACCCCCTTAGCTCGTTGACCTCAGCCTCCTCGATTTGTATTCTGCTGGCAGTCTTTGCTCAGAGAGTTTGATCGCGCACAGTTCTACAGCTACTTCACGCTCGACGCCTTCATACATCCATTTTTCGATCACTTGACCTATATCATCTCCTGACATCGCTGCCTTCCCGCTCATTTTGGTGGCCTGCAGAGTCAAAGAAAGGGGCACGAGCACTGTTCTATCTACAACCTCCCCACAACTTGCTGACACTCTTTTTCCTAGGAGCCTACACTAACGCTCTTGAGTGAGCCTCGATTATCATGGACTTGGTATCGAGCCTGTGTAGGGTGTGGTCGACCGGTACCCGCGTGGGCCCCCTCTCGAAGGAAAGCTGGGGGGACCGTGTCTCCACTGACAGACATCTCAGCCTCCTCGTTTGCACTCTGCTGGCGAGATTTGCCAACTGCTCACATTGTTTTACATCGATCAACGAACAAACTTTTCCCTTCCGGTTGACTCGACTCTTTCTGAACAGGCGTCATGTAGCTGGGAAACCGGTTTGCATGTCAGGACAAATTCAGAAGGGGTCTAGTCACTACCACGACCTGCCACTACTATCGTTCTTTCACCCTTCCAAATATCCGCCCAAGTTGGCTTTGCTCCTTCTGAACAGGCGTCATGTAGCTGTGGACCAGTTTGCATGTCAGGACAAATTCAGAAGGGGTTCAGTCATACCAACCACATGACACATTGACCTTCAATCACTGTCTTTCCCACATACATCATTCGTGGCCTCGTCAGTCCGGTACTTGTCGTCTCCGCTCATCCACTTTATCAATTCGGGTGCCCGGCTTACCGCTGAATTTACCAATTTCGATGGGTGCTTCATGACAGAGTGGGTAATTCTCATATCCACGAACTTCTCTTCCACTAGCTAGACTGACACGTTCAATCCAGACCACAGATCAATTGGTTTCTCTTCTACAATACATCCACTGCCACATAAAAAACAATCACCAACATTTTCTGGACCGTCAAAATGCTCCACATCCACCTCCACTTTGATTCGTGTCCCAAACAACGATCCCAAACCAACCAATCACACCCTTCGAGCCCATTATTCTGGCACGTGAAAGCCGCTTGTTGGTCTTGGCCGTCTTCTACAGGGAGGGATTTATCGTGAACACGAGGTGGGTGAAAGTTGAACAGAGGAGGTCGAGGGCCTCATGTTTTATCTTACTGCTGCTTGAACTGAATCTAAATCCCTCGCATTTCCACAACATTTCCTATTTTGTAATTAAGGGCGTTCAGGACAAAGTCCATCTTTAGCTTGGTTAATTACATTCAAAGAGCATGGTGGACTGAGTAGATAAGTTTATTGAGGAGGCTAGATTTCAATTGTATACCTCTTGAGCCAAGCTATGGCGAATAGAAACAAGAACAAAAAGGGGGGATCATTATTTACAACTTGGAGACCATCTGGTTGCCCTTCTTCAGGAGAGCAGCAGCATCCGTAACGAGCTCATCAACAATAGCCTTGGCGGACTTCTTCTCGTTCACAACAGCGGCGACCTTGCCCATCAGGAAGGGACGGGCGTTGTCCAGGGTGTCATCATCAACATCATCGGGCAGGTTCTCGAAGTCGTGCTCGACGGGGATAATACCCTTAGCAGTGAGCTGCTTGATCTCGTCGGCGCGGTTCTCCTCCCAGTTCAGGATGTAAGCGTTCTTGCGGACGCGCAGGGGGCGACCAGTGAAGATGATAGTACGGATGTTATCCTCGAAGCCAGCGGTGCGGACAGCCTCCTGGTGAGCGACGGGGGCACCGGCCTCCTCAGACAGAATGAAGCGAGTACCGATCCAGACGGCAGAGGCACCGAGCATGAGGGCAGCAGCGACGGAGTTACCGTTGAACAGACCACCGGCAGCAATGACCTGCACGGGCTGGCCGGTCAGAGGGCTCTTGCGGCCCTGGACCAGCTTGGCAACGGTGGGGATGAGGATGGTGGTGGGGACATCACCGGTGTGACCGCCACCCTCACCACCCTGGGCGCAGATAATATCGATACCGACGTCGAGGGCCTTCTGGACGTGCTTGGGGTGACCGATCATGTTCATGCAGAGGATACCGGCACCGTGGAGCTTCTCGACGACGGCCTTGGGGGGAACACCGACGGCGGAGACGAAGAGCTTGGCACCACTCTCAATGATAATGTCGACGAGCTCGTTGAGCTTGCCCTTGGTGTAGTCGTAGCTGTAGGTGGGGGTGTATCATTAGCCTGGTGGTCTTCCTATGTGCACAAAAGAACAGGTGTATGCTTACTTGGTCTTGCGAGCACTGCCGCCAACCTGGGGGAGGAGCAGGTCGACACCGAAGGGAGCATTCTTATCCTTCAGATAGCTCTTCAGCTCGGCGACCTGCTCACGGAGCATATCCGGAGTATAACCAACACCACCGATAACACCCAGACCACCGGCATTGGTGACAGCAGCCGCCAGCTTAGGGCCAGCGGCCACGTTCATACCAGCCAGCAGAACGGGGTGGTTGATCTTAAGCAGATCGGTGATGGGTGTGCGGATGACCTCTGTGGGGATGACATAGTTAGCACGTGCATAGAGAATGAAAGAACAAAGAATAACAGCAAAACTATAGAGAAACTCACGAGGGGAAGCCATGATGCTATGCGATGTGATGCAAAATTTGGAGAGATGGAGAAAGGGAAAATCTGGGGAAAAGCAAAGGCTCTAAATAAAGGGAGGCGATTCCTCGGCCTGTCACAGACACTCCTCAAATGCCTCGGTCCCTTTCAACTCGCACGACCTGCACTTGCTGGTCTTAGCCGGGCGGGGGTCCCGGGCGCCACAGGTTACTACACTGCCAGTGGGGCTGGACACTTACGTAAGACAAAGTGGTCAGACTATATGTGTGCCTGGTGTTTCGGGTGTCAAGGCATCAAGGCACTCAGGCCACCAAAAGGTGACGGATGACTTGCATGCACGGGACCGCGACTGGACGAGAGAGAGACAGCTCCCAAGGTTTAGGCTCCCAGTGATTCGCTGACAACTCATTCTCTCTTTTCCTTTTCATCAGCATGAGCTCCGTGGCTCTGCGCCTTCGAGGAGCTCCCGTATACGCTGGTACTCGTGGCATTTCGCATTCATGGCGACCATTGCGATCGGCTAGCAGCTTCCCGTTATTGCTGGGGTCTCTGGACGCGTCGAGGCATTACACTCGGCCATTGAATGGGTCTTGTATAAACAGGTACGTCTACACTTACATCTCAATTCATAATCCATAATATGGAGTCAATTTCTAACATGTGCTCCTTAGATATAGCTCAATTTCCCCGGTGAGCTCAAGTAGGTACTCCCCCACGGCCATACCGGCCTTATCTGTCATTTATCTGTATCGCGCAGAAAAAAAAGACCAGGATGTCCCCGCATTCTTTTTGGACCTCCTTGTATCGCGCTTACTCATTGCAAACCCACGTATACTAAGACTCAAGCAGGGCCAATTTCCATGGGGAATCCAGTGCCTGTTTCTCACGGCTCTGAAAATGTCAGATCGAAGTGTATGACCCCGCTGCCACACTTTAAAGCGTTCGCGAGGAGATTTTCGAGCGGAACAGAGCCGCGCATGGACTCCAACATGCACTCGGTCCAGGGTGGATCTCAAGTTCACCGCGCCTTTATCGCGCTGGGGAGTAATGTGGGAGATCGGGTGGAAATGATTGAAAAGGCTTGTCTCGAGTTGGACAGGGCCAATATCAAAGTTAGGAGGACTAGCTCGCTTTTTGAGACGACTCCGATGTATGTGTTGGAACAGGATACATTTATCAATGGAGTCTGCGAGGTAAACAATCTATTTCTGTTTGAATTTGATAATAAGGACAAGTCACTCATTCTAAACAGGTTGAAACCACTCTCGGGCCGATGGAGCTTCTGGATACACTTCAATCTATCGAGAATGCGCTGGGCCGAAAGAAGTTGATCGACAAAGGCCCACGTTCAATTGATCTGGACATCCTACTATACGACCAAGAGATATTCTCACACGAACGCCTCGATGTCCCACACAAGCTCATGCTAGAGCGAGACTTTGTCCTCCGGCCACTCTGCCAGTACGTCCCAATTCCACCTTCCATCGGAAAAAGAAAAGCAATTCATCCTAACATACCCAGATTAATCCCTCACGAACGACCTCCTCAACCAGGCAAGAACACACAAACATACAGCGAATATCTCAAAGCACTCCCACCACCAGAGCCAACACCTCACTCAACAACACCAATCTCTTCAACCTTCCCATCCCTACACGCCACGGATCCCACCCGCAACACCCACGTCATGGCAATCCTCAACCTCACCCCAGACTCCTTCTCTGACGGAGGCACCCACTCCCCATCCGACTTCACCCAACTCACCGAAACAGTCCGCAAATTCATCGCCTCCGGCGCAACAATCATCGATATCGGCGGTGAAAGCACCCGACCCGGCTCAACCCCCGTCGGCGCAGATGAAGAAATAGCCCGCGTCGTGCCCGCAATCACCCACATCCGCACCTCCATCCCGGAAGCAGCCAACATCGCCATTAGCATTGACACCTACCGCGCCCGCGTTGTGGAAGCAGCCTGCGCCGCCGGCGCAGATATCATCAACGATATCTCCGCCGGCCTGCTAGACCCGGAAATGCTCCCCACCGCCGCGCGCATTGGCAAATCCATCATCCTGATGCACATGCGCGGTACACCGCAAACCATGACCAAATTAACCGAGTATCCCGGCGGAGTCATCCCCGAAGTAGCCACCGAGCTACGCGGACGCATCGCCGCCGCCGAAGAAGCAGGTATCCGGCGTTGGCGGATTATCCTCGACCCGGGATTGGGCTTTGCGAAGAACCAGCCGCATGATCTTGAGATATTACGGGATCTGGATCGATTGAGACAGGTTGAAGGGCTGGAGTGTTTCCCTTGGTTAATGGGACCGAGTCGAAAGAGGTTCGTTGGTCATATTACTGGTGTGAAGACGCCGAAGGAACGTGTTTGGGGCACGGCTGCGACTGTTTCCGCTAGTGTTGCCGGTGGAGCCGATATTGTGCGTGTGCATGATGTGCATGAGATGTGGCAGGTGACCAAGGTTGCTGATGCGATTTATCGTGTTTGAGTGGAGGTGGTGTGCATATAATTGTCACGGTTTGGTAGGCTACTGGACGGCCTAAGATTGGTGGTTTCTTTTTTCAACATTGCATTATTGGGCGAGGTGTTTTCTTCATTCATCATGGAGTTTTCAATGGCATTCGATTCGATGGGTGGATTTCCAAAATCGGGGGTGCTGGGATAGATGCGGAGTCGTGGCTGAGTGAGTACGAGATTATTATATCGAGAAAAGACGACCGAGGTATATTCTCGGTTAAGATGCTAGCCTATTAAACCCATATACAAGTTCGCCAAGTATTGGCATCGATCGGATATATTTGTCATGCACTTTTATCTATAGCCGTATAACATCACAAGGAAAGGGCTTCGAAAGAAAGAAAGAAAGAGCCATGTATTTTCTCAATTAACTCAAATCCTACCAGGACACGCACGAAACAAAGAAAACGTAGAGGGGGGTAGAAACGGGGAGAACATAAAAACGGAAACAAACAAAAAAAGTCTTGACTCATCCATGCGTTGCTGCGGAAATGCGCACAATAAGGTCGAAGCGGACACAACGAGAGCTATTGGTCAGGTCAATCATCAATCGCGCCAGGCCGTTCCAATTTGACCTAAGGATCTCTTGAGATAACGGGCAACAAGAAATAGATTGTGGGAAGTGATGGCGAGAACTGTAAAGAGACGAAGAGGTATACGTCACGCATCACAGAGAATAGAGGTTAGGGGGAGGGATTTAATGAGCTTGCTAAGTATTCGATGAGACAGAACGAAGGATAATCAGGAGAATGATTCCGCCTCGCGTTTAGCTGTTCAGGTAGTTGCGAATAGCACCTTGAAGCTTCGTGGCTCCCTCGCCGACAAGATGCGACAGGTTCTCGATGTCGTCACCGGCGGTGATGCCGAATCGTCGAACAAAGTCCTTGGCCGCGTTCTCCAGGTCTCCGTAACCGTCATCAATCGCAGGAAGGTCATCCTCGGGCCGGCCGAAGTAGGCATTGCTGGAGATCGAAGTGGCACCATCAAATTCAGTGAGTCTCTGCTTGGCTTCCGCTTGGGCGTTGGGGTCGAAGCGGTCACGGCCAAAGAACTCATCCGAAGAGATACCCTTCTGAGTACCGAAGCGAGTCTTCGCCTGGGCGAGTTCCTCCTCTATTTAATTGTTAGTATCATGACTCGGCACCAATTTGGTAATCGAAACATACCATCCGCCTTAGACTTGGCAGGGGCCACGGCTCCAAAGCCAAGCTTCTTGGGAGCCGCGGGCTTCGAGACCTGACCGAAGCCAAGCTTGCTCATTCCCATGCCCAACCGCTCGACATCGCTAGAGTTGCGCTCGTGAGTCTTGCCAGTAGCGCCAAATCCAGCTCGGCTGGGGCTGATCGGGGTGGGAGAGGTGATCGCCGGGGTTGAAGCGGCCTTGGCTTCGGCCTGCTCGGCTTCGGGGTCGTATCCCAACTTCTCAATGCGCTCGGCCTCCTCCTTGGCCTTCCGCTCCATCTCATCGAAATCGATATCACTGGCAACAACCTTCTTGGCTCCGAGCTTAGGCACCTTCTTGGCTCCAAGGATACTACCCTTCTTCGCAGCGCCGGTCGTGGTGGTCTTGCGGGCAGCGGTGTTTGCGCGGATAGCAGTCGGGGCGGGAGAAGAGACCTTCTCTTCGGTTGCAGACAGGGGAGATTTCGAGCGAGAGCCATTGGCGCCCGCGCCGGCGTTCAGGAAGGGCGAGCTGGTGCGGCTCACGACAGGTGGGGTTCCAGTGCGGGAAGGGGGGTTACTGGGACGCTTGATCGAGGGCTTGTCCCACGACGAGAAAAAGTCGTCATCCTGGTCACCGGCAGGAGTGCCGGAGCCGTCTGATGGAGTGCCTGCAGGAATATCCGTAATGACAACCTCGTGGGGGTACCTAAATGATGTACTGTCAACATCCCGCCAACCCATAACAAGTCGCCGAAATAGGGGTTGAGGGTACTGACTGTTGCGCATCCGCCGCAGCGCGTCGCTTCAATTCCTCCTTGTACTTGACAGCTGCAGTGGATGTGTACTTGGTCTTGGGGTCCTTGCTCGCCAACGCAGCGGATCCTCCGTGAGACTGGAAGTACTTGGTTGCCGACTCATTTCCACCAACTTTCATAACTCGCAGTTGTTCCCATTGCCACTCTACATATAAGCCATCAGCACATGTTCGCTTATCCGTATTGGCGAATAAAACCATATCGGCGGATGATACGTACGGTCGAGGTTTGTGGATCGAACAAAGGAGATGTGGACACCAAGATTACGGTGATGAGCCGAGCAATCGAGACAAAGGTAGATACCGAAGGGGACCGACGACCAGGTCGGGTTCTTGGAATTACAGTCAAAGCATATCTACTCGCGAGAAGAGTGTTAGTGGACAATGGCCAAATAAGCCGCAGGTTGGGCAGACTGAGGCGGGGTGTTGATGCGCACCTTGTTTGCGGGCTTGAGCTTCAACTTCTCAAAGATTTTTTGAGACTCCGCCTTTGAGGCACTCATAGTGGGCGAGTGAGTGAGACTCTAAGAGGGGAGGAAAGGGGGATAAGTCTTGAAGTGTAGCCACAAAGAAGCCGAGATGAATCGGGAACGGCGAACGTGGTCGAAGTCGAGACCCTTGTCCTTGGTAATTTGCACTTCTGCCGCCCCGAGTCGGCGGTGGATCGGCCACCAGTACACCGCCCCGACTGCAAATATACCGTACCGTAATTTTGCCTCTCGCACGTGATTGCGGATCGCCGCCACGATAGATTATTATTATTCCGACAACGTGACTGATAACTACATTGCTGGGATAGCAGATGATCTTTGATGAGAAGGTTGATCAATCGACGAAAGACATGAATATTGGCTGAAATGCCCCCATAGCTGGCTAAAATACCAAATCATCTGTGAAATCATCATCCCTGTCTAAACTCTTCAGCCGACTTAATTCCCCATTCCTTGCGAATCCGCTGCAGCCACTCATCAACCGGCAGGATCTCCTCACCAACCTTTACGTTGCCCGCGCCGATTCTCTGGCGCTCAACTGAATCATAGGCTGGAACGTGCAGCATCTCGTGATCCGGATTACAAATTTTAACCCCGAGGGTCCCATTCCGCATCTTGTCCAAGCACTGTTGGTCGAAATTGATGTATTCACAGTACTTGCAGACGTAAAAGTTGTCCGCGAACGTCCAGTAGGTGCCACAGCCACCGTCGCAGAGGTCTCTCAAGGGCCCCTCCAATTTCCCCTCGGTTGTGTCAGATGTAGCAGGATTTCCAGCGTTCCCCATGGCATCATTGGGAGTTATTAATGACCAAGCGGCGAGAGCATCAGCATCATGGCCTGCGAACATAAAATGCATCGCTAAACCGTTGTATCCTTGCCAGTCATTAAGTGGGTCATCATCTGAAAGAAGGTCAAGGTTCAGCTTGATGTGGCGACGTAGAACATTTTTGATCTTCTGTTCATCGCCTTGCAGGGCGTGATACCGAGCAAGAAGTCGCGCCGGATATGTATCATGAAGATCATACTCCCCCCTCTTGAGCGCTGCGACATTCTCTAGGTGCTCCAGGTAAATTGCAGCAGTGTCTGGGTACTGTAGAGCTTTCTCAAAACAGACGATAGCGAGCTGTGAACCGGCAAGCGTTTGTCTATCTGCAATAAACAAGTCATCGGTTCCATTCATATGCAGAATTTGTAGCCACTGATTGATAGCCAATTCCACCCGGTCGTGGTTTTCGGCGCTGTTGCTGCAGTACAGAAGTGCAATATAATGCATCAGATCAATCTGGCAGGTTAGTGCATACCACTCCTCTTTGGGCTTGCGGGCCTTTTTTTCCTCCGCAACTCGTGTTTTGGCAGCAGTAATGGCTGCCTCGTAGCCTTTGAGAACGATGTTAAACTCTCGGTCGCTGCGAACTGATGCGAAGAGAGCTTCATGGTAATCTCCCTGATAATGGTGCGTATGAAAGTTCTGGATCTGCCGATCGAAGCCACTGTCCTCGTCTGTAGAATCTGCCATTGACTGGAAAAGCTCAAACAAACGCTGGTAGTTTCCCTGCTTGTGCAACAGCGTCATGAGTGCAAGAGCTGTGTTATAGTCGTGAGGGGATTCTTGAAGTAGCTTCTCGTAAATAGCAAGAGTTATTTCACTTCGGCCAGCCTCCTTGTTCCATCCAGCTAGGTCTCGTTTCATCTCCGCTAGCTCATCTCTGAGCTCTTCAGCATTTCCTATCTCTCCATTCTCAATGCCTTTCTTTGTAGCCTCCAAAATCTCGATAGCGGTGGTAAACTCCTTCCGACCTGCATAACAGTCTGCTAGTCCCCACTGTGAGAGCCAATTATCGTGCGCGAGTGTCGATGCAAGTTTGAAATGTTCGATGGCCTCATCGTACTTGTCAAAGGCTCGCAGAGTACGTGCCAGATTACGGTTCTCCTCATAGCCTAGAGTATCGAGACCAATCTGCGCCTGAGCCCACGTTGCTGCATCTAATATTTGGGAGGCTTGAACTTGCTCAGCGTCCGAGTTGGTGATCAATCTTTCGATCTTAGGGTCTTTACGATTCTCGATCTGAAGAAGAGTCAGCTATTGATCGTTTCCAGGGAGGGTATGGGTATAAAATACCTTGGTGATGTACCCACGCACAGCATTGAGCATAATATAAAGGTTCCCTTGGCCGTCCTGGAGCCAATTGCGAGCAATGACTCTTGCAATATGCTCAAGGAGATCTGCATCAAGCTCAGATTTGGAACTCAGACTCCTGACCCACTTCCTCTCCTCCTCAGAGATATTTTTGGTGACGGCAGAGTCCTGCAGCCATTTCAACGTGACTTCCGCATATTTATCGTCATAGATCCATAGGTCCGGCAGCTGGTGGCTGCTCGCCGTCCACCATCGGTTGATGACCTCGTCATCTGCAAAAATCTTCACCAACTGCGGGCCCAGTGCCATCTTTTGATGCGGTTGTGTTAATGAAGGGTCCGCTTGCTTGAGATGCTCGCCCAAATTGTTTTCCGCATACCGAAGCAAAGCATTCACACTTGGCGATGTTTTCGAACAAATAACCTCCAGACACGCTGAAACGATCATCAGGTGTGCCGTCTCAATGTCCACCCCAATCCGAACAGTTTTCCCTTTCATTTTGCGCTTAAAAAATTCATCGAATCCGAATTTGTTGAACAGTTTCGGGTCGCAGACGGACTCAAGAAATCGTCGCACGATTCTAACTTCGGCCTCACTGACTTCGCCGATGGTATCCAAATTCTGATCGTCTCTAGTGCCTTCGGAATCGGGTTTTGTACGCAAGAAATCCTCGATCGAATCGGAGACAAGATAAACGTATGTACCTCTAATGCAAAGCAATGAAGAATACCGATCTCTTATATTCTCTGCGAGAGGTCGCAGAGAAGGCTCGCGAGATTTCAGGAAGAGCGCAGCTTCCAGCTCCTCGAGGGTGAGTGGCCACTCCGCAAACACGACCCATGTGAGCAGATGGTTGAGATCGGAGATATCCTCGTCGTTGAGCGTCTCGTTGAGCATTTCCATCTTTCTAGCAATCGTGTCAGATCGACTTTCTCCCGACCGGGTCAAAATGTCGCGAATCTCGCTGGGGCGTTTTTTGCCGCTGATCTCGTCTAAAAGGAGTCCGACGTTGACAAAATCGCCCTTGGTCTTATTCGTCAGGGTCTCCAAGATATCGCTGCGCAGGGCAACCACTGGGTCGGACGATCCACCGAGAATGTCCATCTTGTTCATCCGGTCGTTGATGAAGTTGATCATATCGTCACGATTCGCAGACGCCACATCGATGACTGGAATTTCGTCTCCAGTTTGAGCTTTGATTTTGTCCATCGTCTCCGTCCGTCCAATTAGGAGAACACGAAGAGTGAACTGATGCCATGTGGAAGCAGTACTCTGCCATTCCTCTAGGAGCTGCACAAACTCCTTCAAATGTTGCTTGTCCATCTGATCGACTCCATCCAACAAGAGGAAGAATGTTGAGTCGGTCTTATAGGATTTGCCAAAGAGCTGCTTGCAAAGACTCCCAATCTGGTTGATACCAGCTGTATTGACCGAGCCCAACTCTTTGCGATACACCATATCCGCTTTGGCAATTTGCCATGCAAGAACTTCGAGGGCCTTGATCAGAGATAGGTCCTTCATTTCTTGTTGATCGAACATATAGTAGGAAATGGAGGTGCATGTCATATCCTCTGTAGCCTCAGAGTACACTTCTTGCAGGTGCTTGACGATAGCCGCAAAGACGAATGACTTGCCATAGCCCTCATCTCCCGTGACCCCCAAAATGGAAAACCGCGACCGTCGGGCATCTGCCCACGCCGTGTACAAAGGGTCATGTTGAAGCCATTGTCCACTCCCTTGAACTTGATCATTCAAGCGACGTTTGTAAATCGCCTGGATGGTCTTGTACGTCTCGCTGGGTGTGCCTAGATTTGCATCAATGTTGCTTAGGAGCCGCTGCGCCATATTGTCTGCGTCTCTCTTTCTCTCGAAGGTGAGCAGCTTGTCAACTGAGGCAGTGACCTTCTTAGTTCCATCTCGGGTTTCGACGATCGCTCTTTCGCTAGTCTTCTGTGACTCGAATCCCAGAGTTGCTCGCATCTGAGATTCCCTTTCAACCAGCAAAGCCAGTCGGTCCAATTGGCCCCTGACACCTTCATCGCTATCGAAGGCAAACACCTTAAGGGCAGTGAGGATCTTGTTCCCCTTGAGCACCTTGATAGACAACGCACAAATGTCGACAAAACACATCAGCTCTTCGTTAATGATCTTGCGGAGGGAAATGTCAACAGCGTCTCCCGGCAATCGCATATAGATCTTGCAGCGCTCTAATACATCGGAGATCCGTCGAAAGAGCTCAGCTAGACTACTGAAAATGCGCTTGTATTTAGCTCCGGTATCAATGAGATACGAAATTGCATTGAAGCAAAGACTACTAGGCGCGAAGACCTGGAATGTGGTTTCAGTTGCAAGTAGTGACCTCTCTGCCCGTGAGTGTACTCACCATGCTAGCACCTTGGGCAGCTATACCCCCAAGCACCGTGATAAATTTCAGTGTTTTGCCTATTACATCCTTGGCAGCCTTGAACTTGTTGTTTTTCTCGTCGTCTGCATCTTGCTTAATCCGGATCTGGTCCAGGATCTCGTCGACGGTGAGTTTCGGAGACGTGGTGAGATCGACCTTTGTGATCTGGGCAAATGCCCCGCAGGCCTTATCCCATGCTTCTTGGATGTTATAATCGTCCTTGATTTCAACGGCAGACATGTGCACGATACAGAAAGCCACTTTTTGGAAATTCGATGAAACACAATGACGCTTTATCGTCCACTCTATGTAACAGCACTCGGTGTTCTGTTGGTTGGATTGCACTACAAAAGGAAAGTCATTTCCGCAGCGGATACTCTTAGTGTTTTATCGTTGGTGCCCAGCTGGAAACATTGTTGCCAGGTGACAAGCGGCTGGTGGATTTTGTCCGAGGTGAGGGGCATGGCGTCGTTTCGCCAATGGCGATAGGGCATGGTCTACCTAGAGTAAGCGCTAACATTTAGCTCAATATACAGTGGTGTTAAGAACAAGGATAAGGTCGGTAAAATTCGATAATATCAACTGGCCGCGAAAATTTAGTCTTGACTACAAAGAAACATAAAACAAATACAGTAATGTTTTGTGTCTCGAGTTAGATGGTTTGAACGATTCTGGTACTTCCTTGCCATCAGGAATTAAGTACAGTAACTCTGAGCATAATCAGAATCAATCCATAGTATACCATCTGTCTGTTTAATCAAGAATTACTGCGTCCTATAGTCTTCTGTAGTACTCCAGCGGCTCAGAGAAGAAGGAAAAAGTAGGCCGCCGTCATCTCCAGGCAGTAGTAGCTAAATCACGGATGCCAAGTAGGTAAATCTTAGCATCCCTTCAAACTTGTGGCAAGAGCGGATCCAAAATATTAGTTCATTCCAGCAGTTGACCTAAATTCCACCCTCTCTCAGTTCGTCAGTTTCGATTCTATTCTCTTAAATAGACTGCAAGGATAGTAACACATAATCGGTTATCTGTTAGAGCGGGTTCTCCCGACTCATCACATCATCAAGAGTACTAGATACTTTCTGAGTTTCTAGGAATCTAAATGAAGGTATCTCTTATACATTCAACATTATTGCACTCACTTCTCAGTGCTAGGAACTATGCACACCACACTGAACAAGTACGAGGATGTTGTTTTGACTTGGAAGAAGACGTACAAAACTCGAGACAAAGAATCACTGATTATTGATGCCGTATTAGGTCCTAGTGCGTAAGTATTTTCAAGCACTACCAAACAAATTCTCCCCAATATCCATGCCAACTCAAGCTAAGAAGCAGATCAATAGCAGAACAGATTATTAGCAACAAGCGCGTCTATCTCACGCTGATTCAAACCCCAGGCATCCAGACAATCACCCTATTCAAGTCGACGAATAACACTTGCAGGTACTCCACCCGCAACACACCCCGACTCAATATCTCTCGTAACTATAGCCCCAGCCGCAATCGTGGTCCCCTTCCCAATGCGTACACCAGGTAGAATCGTAGCTCTCGCACCTATCCAACAATCGGACTCGATTATGATCGGAAGTGCAAATGATGTACCCTCATTCTCCTGCCGTGACTTAGCATCGATTGCATGTGTGCCCGTGCAGATACAGACACCGGGTCCAATCAGGACGCGATCGCCTATTTGAACGAGGGAGTTGTCGTAGATTGATACACTGAGGATTTGATTGTGGTGAGTTAGGATAAGCACTAGTGATGGATTATCGATATCTGGTCCACTTACCTATCAGAAGGACTTCTCGTTAGTAAGTGTGCTATAGATCATGAGTATGAGAGATAGACTCACTCGCGGTTGATATAGACATCGTCGCCAATAAATGTATTACATCCCCATGTCACAAAAAATGCCTGTTCGATACTTGCATTCTTACCCAATCGGCCGAACATGCGCTTTGCTACTACCATGCGTCTATTTTTCAGTAAGGCGAGTGTGCTGTCGTCCGGTATAGATGTATCGTTGAATTCGTTTAGTTTGTGGAGTGTTGAGAGCTTATATTCCATGAGCTTTTCTGAATTTGACGTCGTGAAGCTGCAATCGATAGTCCCGGTCAGCATATCCAGGACTCAAGAATGAAGGACGTATATGATAGTTCGAGGATGTTCTGAATAAACGAACTTCTTGCCATTAATCATCTTTTCAAACTCTTTGCACCATGGAACCGGTACATCGCCCTTGGCTAGTGTATCTGCAATAGACCCTATGTTGCTTGACGCCATATTCTGTAGGTTTGAGCGAAATTAGAAAAGATAGTGATGCTTGTCAAGTCTGTGCAAAGGAATATTAACAGCTGCGCCAACCACGATCGATCAAAGAAATCCCCTACCAATAACAAGAAATGAGACGACAGATCTCAAAGAATAGAGTAGAAGTGGAGAACCAAGATCGCGGGGAAGATTCCAGGTTGTGTTATTGAATCTGACCGCAGATCGAGTGGCTGCGGCCCGCCCAATCTGAATGCCCAATTCACCATTGACTTTTGTACTTTTGTTTTTATCCAAGCGAGATTGGCGACTGATTGTGGGTTTCTCGGATACAGGGATGGGAGTATTACGGGTGATGGGTGCTTGAGTATGTATACGAGACAGCGCTCTTTATCAGTCAGATCTCAAGGTTTCCTATAGTGCCGTGCGATATTGAGGGTTATAAAGAGTACTGATCTTATTTTGGGACCGTACTCCCACTAACAAAGTTGGTCCGAAGTTAGAGGAGCCTTAGCTACGATATCAGGTAAGTCATAACCCGAGAGGAGGAAGGGACAATCAAAATGGCCAAGACTATGGCGAAAAAAACGTGAAATCAAGGTGGTAGTGAGAATACGAACAAAAAGACACCATGAATGGGTGTTTGTTTTATTGTGCCATAATTTTGGGCAGGGTACAACGACGTTGAGCCAGTTGTAGCGGTGTGATATGATACATGAAGCAGGTCAAACCTTGAGACTGAGTAGCTTCGTAAAAGTACAAAAACATGCTCGAGCTAAACCAAGCGAAATCAAACCATCAACAAGCGGTTCTCATGATTCCCTGATACTTCTTCCCAGGAGCTGACTGTCTGACGAGTCAAATTTCCTCGGCGCCTTGCAGCGCACAGCGAATAGGCAATATGCGAAGAAAATGTTGAGAGGTTGAACGAACATAGTTCAATGCAGCTCAGCGCCACTGGATACCGAAAAGCTTCAGCGAGCTGGCCACACTTGGTTTTTCAGAAGCCTTCTCTAAGATGATACGGGAGTGGCCCTTGACATCTACAGCAAGAAGCTGGTACTCCCACTCATTCTTATCCAAGGGCTTCATCATATGCACGTGAACGATGCCGGAGTTGAGTGGGCCCTCGACCTGAAGACAACAATTAGTCTAAATACTTGGTTTAATCCGGGTACAAACTTGAATGCCATACGTGGAAGTTCATCCGAAGATGCTCACGGCCTAGCCGGTCCTTTTCAATAGTAGATCTGCCCGCTCCACGTTAGCTTCCAATCTCGTTCTCTCAACTCGAAACTACTGCGCAGCACTCCCACTCTACTTACGCGATAGGCCGATTCCGTGCCCAGCGACTATTCGTCGTCTCCCCATGGGCCCTAATTTCCCTCCGATCACCCAAAAGCTTTATGCACCGCGCATCATCCTTCACCCGCTCAACGGCCTTCTCATACTGCCACGTCCGGCTATTCGGGGAAACAACATCTGTGTAAAATAGATAGGCGACACCGCCCTAATATTAACCACAACCAGTCAGCGCTTGCTCAAAATTTCTCCGAAGTCTTTGCTAACCCTCCAGAGCACGTGGTGAGGACAAGGCAGGGCCGGGTCATAGTTCATACCGTGAGGACAGCGCCGGCCAACACAACCACGAAATTGAATGATTGCTGTGTCGCCCGTGAAACCTTCTCCCGCCCACTTAGCTCACCCCAATCGTATCGCCCGTCGTCTGAGAGGACTGTGATATTTCTCCGTTTTGGCCGTGGGCCGGTCTGTGTAGCGTAGAGTCGAGTGAGCTCGGGGCGGGGTGGATGGCGCAGGGCGACTGATGCGCTGGAGGGCGCTCGTGGTAGAGCTCGTAGGCACTGGGGATTCATGGTGTGGTTGTTGGTTGAAGATGTTCTGGGCTTTCCTGGGAGGATATCGCAGGGTTGATAACGCTGATAGCAGCGGAGTGGAGAGCGCTCACGTGTTCTGGCCAATTGCCGATCCTTGGGGGAGGTGAAGCAGATGATTGGCTGAGAAGAACTGTATGACTGGACATGCTGTTGATTTTTTTTGTGAATCAGATGTAAGAAAAGAGAATCAGATTTTATAAAACAAAGCTATGGACATGAATACACATAATGACGTAATGCTCCTTAACCCTTTCTTTAAACAATGCGAGGACCCTCCAAGATAACCTTGGCCTCCTCCGACCGCCACCAACTCTTACCCTCCTCACCAGGGAACGAGAACTCATCCATGCTCTCAGCCTTCATCTCAACGCTATACCCAGGCTCCATGGGGGTAACATAGTATCCATCCTTAACGCTAGATGGGTGCACGAAGTGCTCGTGCAAGTGATCCACATACTCCAACACACTCTTCTTACCCGAGACAACGACGTAATCGATCGTGCTCAGGTGCTGTGTGTACTCGGGCAGACCGACACCACCGGAGTGGGGGACGATGGGGACGTTGAACTTGCGAGCCAACAGAAGGATAGCGAGGACCTCGTTCACACCACCGACACGGCAGGCGTCGGGCTGGAGGACAGTGAGGGCACCGGCTTGCAGGAGCTGCTTGAAGATAACGCGGTTCTGGCACATCTCGCCGGTGGCGACGCCGACGGTGCCGTGGGGGGTGTTGGCGAGGGCTTTGCGGATGGCGGCGTGGCCGAGGATGTCGTCGGGGGAGGTGGGTTCCTCGATGAACCAGGGCTTGAACTGGGCGAGTTCTTGCATCCAGGTGATGGCCTCTGGGACGGACCAGACCTAAGAAGAGGAGTTATATTAGTTTCAATCTTCTCACGGATTTGAACAGAGTCAATCCATACCTGGTTGGCATCCACCATCAAAATGTTACCCTTATCATACCCAATAGCGTCACGGGCAATCTTCAAGCGGCGCTTATCATCCTCAAGACTACCACCAACCTTCAACTTGAAGTGCTTATATCCCTGCTCAACACTCTCATCAAGCAGCTTCTTCAGCTTCTCCTCACTGTATCCCAACCAGCCAGCACTTGTAGTATACGCAGGCACAGCCTGGCTAGCCTCAGCCTCCTTAATACGGTCCTGCTTGCCACCCTCGATCTCCTTGAGCATGGCCAGCGCCTCCTCGGGGGTAATAGCGTCGGTGATGTAGCGGAAGTCAATGCAGGACACGAACTCCTCGGGGGTCATGTCCGCAACGACGCGCCAGACAGGCTTGCCCAGTGTCTTGGCCCATAGATCCCAGAGGCCGTTGACGACGGCACCCAGAGCCAGATGGATGACACCCTTCTCGGGGCCAATCCAGCGCAGCTGGCTGTCGGAGACCAGGTAGCGCCAGGTCTTGCCCCAGTCAGCGGTGAGCTCGTCCAGGTCCTTGCCAACGACGAGCGGGGCAAGAAGGGAGATGGCAGCGCAGACAATCTCATTGCCGCGACCGATAGTGAAGGTCTAGATGTTTGAATTGCGTTAGATGTTTTCGCCAATCTATGAGTCTATGAGATGGGAGAATGACGCATTCGCGACGTACCATGCCGTGACCCTCGTAGTCCGAGTCTGTGTAGATGATGCAGTAGGCGGCGGAGTAGTCACCAGCGGCATTCATGGCATCAGATCCAGTCTTGTCGAGCGAGGTCTAGTATAAGGGGTTAGCAACAGTCCATTGGCAATAGCAAGCTCAGATCCCGGGGTAGCAAACACTTACGGGAAACCGCACATCCCGCGTGGTGAAGCCAGTAATCTTAACCATGGTGAAGGATAATTTAAGACGACAATAATCAAGGTGTTTTTGAATCAATTGCAGACTGTCTCCCGTATTCTAGCAGGGTCAATGGCAGGAAACACGGTGTTCAATGTCGAAATTGCGGGGTGTACTTCGGGACAGATCTATGCACGAAGAAGGACTTGCACTTGAGACAATGACGGGACTGAGGGGTATATAGGAGAAGGGGGAAAAAATGCAACGAGAGAATTACAACGGAAGAACAGGAAAAACTGCGACATTGGGCCCGTATATAGACACCCATTGAGAGCCTGTGACCCCCCGCGCCGCCCGCAGTTTTCCCCTCGCCCCTCCTCCTCTTGAGGCGTTATGCAGTCTGATTGGTGGGTGTTTACCGGAAACGGGGAAATCGGAATTTCCACCAATAGCAGGTCGATCCCATAAATCGGAGTAGCTCCGCGTTTCTGGGGATGAGGACGCGTGACTTTATCCGCGACTGTCAACGTTGACTGGGATAGTAAGTATTGGCGGGATACACGTTGCCCTTGAGAAGAATACCTATACAATTCATTTCTCGGGAGATAGTTCGGAAAATAAGAGGATAAAGTCCATTGTATAGTACTAATATGTATGCGATATTCGCCCGTGGAAATTATCCGCTGCGGCTCTTTTTCCGAGCCGATGTAAAAGTAGATTATCCGATCCCTGATTGGCAGCCTGTAGCATCGAGTTCTTATGCCGACAGGCCACGCTTCTCGCTCTCCGAGAAGAAGATGAGCATACGCCAGAGCTTGCGAACCAGCACTTCGGCTTCCTCGTCCAATGCCTGTAGAAACACACGTTAGCGATGTCAAATAAACACAACAGACCAGAATGATATCACTTACCATCTCCAGTTGCTCCACCAGCTCTTGAGGAGAGCCATGCTTTCGCACATGCTCCTCCACAACATCCACCAGCATCTGCTCCTGTACACCAAGGTACTCGACGATCTTCTTCTCCACGAAAGGCTTGATCTGGTCGCTGATAACGGCCTCGTCCACAAACTCCCACTTGATATCCCACTTCCACAGTCCATCCTTGTCGGTCGGGATCTCGGCTGCCAATTGGCGCGCGGCCTGAGCACGCTCCTCGTCCGAGAGTCCCGCGGCTTCGGCAGCGGAGTCGAACTTGATCGGGATAAGCTGGCGGCGGGTCGTACCGGCGGGCTCCTCCTCGTCCTCCAGCAGGCCTTCGACTTCGGCAACGGTGCGGCGGCCGGTGGCGGCCTGGGCCTTCTGTGCTGCAGCGCCAAGAGACAGTTTGAAACGTTGCGGCTCTTCCTCTTGAGGGGCCGGCGCCTGGGCACGAGCCTCCAGTTCCTGCGCTTGACGGGCCAGGAAATCGTCGGCCATGCCGCGTGCCTGCTCTTGCTGCTTGGCAGACTGGGCTAGCTCGCGCTCCTCGGCAGCCCGATCAGCATCGTCCATGCTGATCTCGCGAGAGCGGAACACAGCGCGGCTGCGGAGCCAAGCGCCACGATCGGCATAGTATTCGTTGGCCTTGCGGCTGGCCTCCACATTATCATCCCAGTCCATGAGGCGCTTCTCCATTTCGTCATGAGCGGCCTGTAATTTTCCATCTTCCTCCTTGTCGCGCTTCTTTTCACGTTCCAGGGCGGCCGTTCGGCTTCGCTCGCGGTTGAGCCAGCGGCGCTCCTGGTCGAGGAATTGCTTTTCTTGCTCGGCATCACGCTTGGCCTGGCGGCGCCGCTCGAGCTCTTCGTCGCTTGCGTCGCTGTCTTCGTCCTCGCGGTCAATGTAGACTTGAGATCCATTGATGGCCCCGCCATTTACAAATGACACACCCCTTTGGTAATCCTTGGGGATTTGTACACCAAATCCTTTGGGTCCAGACGGGGCATTAGGCACGTTACGGTCGCCACGGGGGCCAAGCGGGATGCCATTGGCACCGCCCGCAGGGCCACTGGGAGCTGAGGCTGGGGGGGAACCAAGACGGCTGATGCGAGAGCCAGAGTTTCGAGCACGCTCCATAGACTCGATCTCCTCTTCGCGTCTCAGCCGCTCAATATCGCGGCGGTTACTACGATCACGGAACGCCGCAATCTCCTTGGCAACATTCTCGCGCATCTCTGGAGGGATGTCGGCCAGTTCATCTTCGACAGTGATGGGGATCGTAACCACTTCTCCGTCCTTCGCGGTCTCTCCATCCTTCATCTCGGTATCGCCTTCCCGGTCGAGTCCGGAAATTTCTTCCTTTTGGGTCGGGCTGGCAGGGTGGAAGAGCTCTGATAGGACCCTCTTCAGACTGTCGCGAGCGGCATCGAAGCGCGCTTGGAGCTCCTTGGGATCCCTTTCGCCACGAGTGGCTTCAAACTGCTCCAGATAGGTCATAGTGCTCTCGTCCACAACAACCTAGTAGCATAGTTAGTAAGCGGCGTCTCAACGCCAGACGGCGAAGAAATGAAAACGTACCAGAAGAGTGCTCTTTTCCACTTCCTGCTCTTCCTCACCCTCTGCACGAGGTGTCTGGCGCTTCACGGGAACTTCGACCTCCTTCAGGACTTCCACAGCCACCTCAAGGCTCTCTGGATCTTCAAACTCCGCAAAGCCGAACCGGCAGGGCTTCTCGTCGGCATCGGTCGCCCGGATCCAACGTCGCAGATTACCCGCAGACCGCAAAATCCGCTCAATGCCATCATCACCACCCGCACCCTCAGTAATACCTCCAACAAACAGTGTGCGCACGATTTCATCCCGTGTCGGCGGCTGCAGCTGCATCATCGCGTCGCGGCCATGGTAGCGTCGGTCGTCCACACCAGATGATCCCAACCCGGGACGACGTCCCGGGCCATCTGATCCTCGCTCACGGCCCATATCGGGGGCAGCAGGCTTCGCAGGGCCGGAAGTACCCAGGCGAATAACGGGTGCGGAGAAGTTGATGTTGGGCATGTTCGGGGGCGGTTGGAAATTGGCCGGGAAGCCGCCGGGGCGACCAGGCTGTTGGTTGTTATTCTGCTGCATGCCTGGGAGTACAGCGGTGCCGGGCGCGGCCATCCCTGGAGGAGGCGCTGAAGCTGGTCAGTTCATGATGCTCAGTGTGCTGGGTACCTTCACTTTCAACTTACCCATGCCCGGGGGTGCACCGGGGTAGGCTCCATAGTCAGGAGCTCGTCCATACATGCCCGGAGCTAGAGGATTAAGTTAGTATTTTGTTCAACTTGCGAGGTCGATCAAGCAGAATCGCAAGTGACAGATCTGAAGGCGCAAACTCACGTTGTTGGTAAGGATTGTACATGGCGGAGGCGCTCTGGACCGCGCAGGTCGGGTAATACTATGTGATTGAAATAAGTAGTCTGCAGAGGCTGTATTTAGGCACACGTTGAACTTGGAGAGGTTAGGTTTCGGGTCGAGATGATTGAGCTGGTCCAGAATTCCAGATGCGCGCGTGTGGAGGAAAGAAAGTTGTCAGTTGCGGATTTGATGTTCGGGTCCGTGCGTCGATCTTGGCGATTGGCAGTAGAGTTGATGGCCACCATGGCCAGTCGGGAGCTCCCAGATCTGATCAATGGATCTTATTGTACATTGTTTTAAGATTCGACAGGATATATATTGCCTGTCATATATTTCATACGCAAGAAACTTCGATTATAGCTAAGTATCTAATAATTGCAACGAAAGGCTCAGATGTAAGAACATGAATATAGTTAGAGAAATATACTCTGGCAGGCACAGTGATTTGAACATTGACATGATCAGATAAATTTATCTAACGACTGAAGCCATATGTATTTAACTCATCAAATTAAAATTCTAGATCTTTTGAACTCTCAAGTGATTGGAAATCAACTAATCCTTGGCAGGAACCTACCTAGAAGAATTATATTTCTTTCTTCGTGATGGCATCCGCATCGGTTGTTATCGGAAGACTAGAGATTGTAAGGTTAGGTAGGATTACTCCAAGCTTAACACACTAAATAATAAGCAAAGCATAATCGGATTCATTAACTATTAGGTCACCTGGACTGCCCCTGGAAAAATAGGACCTCGGGCTTTTTGCAGGTCATCCGACAACTCCTCGGAGTAGCACCGTCCGGAGTTGTAGTAATAGAAGTAGGAGTAGTGGGGGCTCCTAGCCAGCGGACTGGTCGGTAGCCCGGATAGTCGGAGATGGATTGTTCTGGTTTCAGGGTTGTTCTTATTTGGGACCCGGTCAATGGGATGGGGAATAAGCCTGGAGTACACTCATATTGTGCTTGTAGTAAGAATAGGCTAATTATCATAAGGTCTCCATAGATAATACTGGAGTAGACTGAGGAGGGGTAAAGTAAGCCTGCCCCTCATATAATCATGACATAGGATTGCAATTTCAAGTGCTAATAGATAGAAGTATGAATGATCTCGGTTACAATTGGATTATGTACGGTTAAATAATCATAACAAATAAAAGAGTCGGCAATTGAATTTGTTAGTCTTACTACATGGCTGATTAGAAAACCAACCCGTTCCAGACCAGCCCCGAATGCGGCAATGATGATGCTGGTGTGCCCCACGTACCCTCCTGCCCTCTGTCCCTCCGCCGGACCCCAACACGCCGGACGGATTGACGCCATCTTCTTTTTCTTTTCTTCTCTCCCTCAGACCTTCTTGTCAAAACAATCCTCCCCTGATCTTGTGATACCCTGTTTGTGCTACGTATGTCTCCTGCTTCTCATCTTTAAAAAGGGTCGCCCTCCTTTCCCTTGGGGATACCCCGCGCTAACCCGGCCGCGCAAAAATACTTACAGATTCATCGCTGTCATTATGCCTGCTTTCGCTCAGGCTTCCGATCTCAATGCCTGGAAGGAGCTCCAGGAGCACCACGCCAATGTCGGCCGTAACATTGTCCTGAAGGAGTACTTCCAGAAGGACCCCGAGCGCTTCGAGAAGTTCAGCCACACCTTTGTCAACACCGTTGACAATGCCGACATTCTGTTCGACTTCTCCAAGAACTTCCTCACCGAGGAGACTCTGTCTCTGCTGGTGAAGCTGGCCAAGGAGGCCGGTGTTGAGGAGCTCCGCGATGCTATGTTCCGTGGTGACCACATCAACTTCACCGAGGACCGTGCTGTCTACCACGCTGCCCTGCGCAACACCTCCAACGAGCCCATGCAGGTAGATGGTAAGAGCGTCGTCGAGGATGTCAATGCTGTTCTTGAGCATATGAAGGAGTTCTCCGAGCAGGTGCGCAGCGGTGAGTGGAAGGGTTACACTGGCAAGAAGATCAACACTATCATCAACATTGGTATCGGTGGTTCCGATCTGTAAGTTTTCTTTTGTCTTCGTCTCCAAATGACGTAGCTAACAAGCCCTCTTCTAGCGGCCCTGTCATGGTCACCGAGGCCCTGAAGCCCTACGGCCACCCCGACCTGACCCTTCACTTCGTCTCCAACATTGACGGTACTCACGTCGCTGAGGCTCTCAAGCACTCCGACCCCGAGACCACCCTGTTCCTCATTGCCTCCAAGACCTTCACCACTGCTGAGACTACCACCAACGCCAATACTGCCAAGAGCTGGTTCCTGCAGACGGCCAAGGATGAGTCTCATATTGCGAAGCACTTCGTTGCCCTCTCCACCAACGAGGCCGAGGTCACCAAGTTCGGTATTGACAGCAAGAACATGTTCGGCTTCGAGTCCTGGGTTGGTGGCCGTTACTCTGTGTGGAGCGCCATCGGTCTGTCTGTGGCTCTGTACATCGGCTACGACAACTTCCACCAGTTCCTTGCCGGTGCCCACGCCATGGACAAGCACTTCCGCGAGACCCCTCTGGAGAAGAACATCCCCGCCATCGGTGGTCTGTTGAGCGTTTGGTACAGCGACTTCTTCGGTGCCCAGACCCACCTGGTTGCTCCCTTCGACCAGTACCTGCACCGTTTCCCTGCCTACCTGCAGCAGCTGTCCATGGAGAGCAACGGTAAGGCCATCACCCGCTCTGGCGAGTATGTCAAGTACACCACCGGTCCCATCCTGTTCGGTGAGCCCGCCACCAACGCCCAGCACAGCTTCTTCCAGCTGCTGCACCAGGGCACCAAGCTCATCCCTGCCGACTTCCTGATGGCCATTGAGTCTCACAACCCCGTCGAGGGTGGCAAGCACCAGCGCATGCTGGCCTCCAACTTCCTCGCTCAATCCGAGGCCTTGATGGTCGGCAAGACCCCCGAGGAGGTCAAGGCCGAGGGTGCCCCCGATAACCTCGTCTCCCACAAGACCTTCCTGGGTAACCGCCCTACCACCTCCATCCTGGCCAAGAAGATCACCCCGGCCACCCTGGGTGCTCTGATCACCTACTACGAACACCTCACCTTCACCGAGGGTGCCGTCTGGAACATCAACTCGTTCGACCAGTGGGGTGTCGAGTTGGGCAAGGTCCTGGCCAAGAAGATCCAGAAGGAGCTGGAGACTGCTGGCGAGGGTGCTGGTCACGATAGCTCTACCAGCGGTCTGCTGTTGGCCTTCAAGGCCAAGGCTAACCTGGCCTAGAGTGCTTTTGTTTTATAAATAGGCTTGCGTCGAGCCCTTGTGGACGATGTGATGCGGCTGTGATGAGCAACGAACGATTTCTTTGATCCTTTATTTCATTATCCTCTTTTCTCTCCAAAATTCAAATGATATTCAATTAGTTGGGCCTTCTTTCATAGTAAATGAATCACACAGGGGATGCGATCGAATCGTTAGTCGCTTTTATGTGTGTTGCAAGTAAGATATTGGAATGGATAATTGCTGGCCTGGCCCGCCTCCACAGTCCGCGGCGGGCAGAAACAACTCCGTGTCTTCTCCGCGTTGTCTCCTTCCCGTCATCAACTCGCCACCGCGGAGCAGTTCCCTCGCATTGCAAGAGTCGAGAAACTCGCCAGCATGTCTGCTCCGCGACCATTGAGTCGTGTTCCCTCCCAAATGGCCCTGCTATTCCTCGCAGGCACGCTGTTACCAATGGGATCAACAGCGGGAAGAACCAGCGCCACTGGCGGGGAGGGATATAGACTGGGCGAGGAGATTCCAGTATCATGTCTGAATCGGACGATGTAAGTTGTTCTTAAAAGCATGGGGTGATATTCAAGAATAATCAATGCTAATAATTGATGCGCGTGTACAGGGAAGGAGAACATGTATGCGCCAACCTACTCCTGAGGCCAAATATCACCAAACAAACACGACTAACAACATAACAGATAACAGATGACCTGGGCAAACTTCAATGGATTCCCTTCGTAACCTGCAACGAGACCTCACGCCCACTATCCCTCCACTACGGGACCTCCGAAACAATAACATGCACAATCCCCTCCCTCTCCGACTCGCTCTACCACCTCCTCGAATTCTACGTGCACTCCGACGCCCCCATGACCTGTCGCGTACCAACAGCACCCCTAACGTCCAGTAACACCGCGCCGAAGGACCGTACCGATCCCGACCCCGCGTCCGGCGAGGTCGACTCGCTTGCGGTGTTGAGCGAGAATGGCCCGCCCTTCACCCCGATCACTATCGCGCTGCAGGGTACCTTGCAGCTCAGCCACCTGCATATCTGGACGGATATGAACATGCTTATGCACAATATTGCTTCTGATGCGGCGGCGCAGCCGGCCAAGGCTAGGAAACATGGCCAGTCTGGGCAGCCTGGATACGCGGTGGCTGGGACAGCGTACTCGACGCCGGAGTTTGAGGCTGCGGCGAAGAAGGTCTCGCTCGACGAGGACGAGGAGGCTGTGACTGTTGCCCAGGCTGCGCGGGAACCGTGGACAGCGGGTCATGGGACGAAGGTTGTGCGCGGCGAGCCATTGACTTTCTCGTTCCACGTTGCCTGGATTGAAGGCGGCGCGGGCATTGGATGGCCGGAGCGTCCTGCTTCGGAGTCGTTCCTGGAGATGAGCGGGGCGAGGGCGGCGCAGGGTTCTGGAGCTGGCTCGTTCTTCTCGCGGTTGTTCTTGTTCTTCCTGGCTGCTTCGGTTGGTGCTTTGGTGGCGCTGTACTGGGAGCGTAATGGGCGTGGTCGTTCGGGCTGGCGGGGGGATGGGATTTTGGGAGCTCCGCCTGCGAAGGGAAAGGGTCCTGGTGTGACTTTTGGTAATGGTGGACGTATCAATGGGTATGGAGGATACTCTGCTGCTACTACCAATGGCGTGGGAACTGGTGGTGGTGGAGGTACTGGGTATGGAGGCTTTACCACTGGGAAGAGGGATTGATGGGCGTGCAGTATCGTATAGACTGGTTGATCTGTTGTGTTGTATATTTGTTTAGAAAGGATTCGTGTACAGTGTATATGCCAGTGTCCAAAATCAAGACAGGATCCAATGCATTCCATATATAATGCAAACAAAACAAGACGGGAAATAGTTCCATAGGTAGTTATACATGTAGAAAAACAACAGTCCCCAGGTTTAGGGCCTCGGGCCTCAAGCTCCCATCAAGTCTCGGTATATATACAAACCAAGCAGAGCAATCTCCTTCTCCCAATCCCTCAATCCAATTCAATCCAAATCCAAAGGCCACAGGAGGTAATCCAATTACCAACCCTGAGCCTGCATCCGCTGAATCTTCTTCACAGTCTCCTGGAACGAAAACCGGAAAAGCTTCCTCCACCTCGTCCGACGCAACTCCTTCCGCACCGCACCCTTCCGCTTATAAAACTTCTGCTCATGCGCATTCGCCTTAATCTTATTCACACTGCAAGTAATCTCCAACTGACGAATGGCAGCAGGCAAATCCACACCCCGTTCCGGCTCAACATGAACCTGACGACCCAGCGTGGGCCCCAGCTTCAGCTCCAACTTGCGCGAGGCAAGCTGCTGAGCGGCGCGGTCTTTGAAGGTCTGTGAGCCGACGCCGCCGACGGAGCGGGAGACGGCGTCGGAGAAGACGCGGCGTGGTTCGCCCTTGGAGTTGAGGGTGCTGCGGTTGCCGAGGTCGAGCTTGTTGAGGATTTCGTCGAAGTCGGAGGCGACGGTTTTGGTGGGTGCGGGTTTGGGGGTGTCCGAGGACACGGATGTGTTGGTTTGTGTGGGTTCTGAGGAGGAGGGGGGCGTTTGTGGCGAGGAGGTTGTGGAGTTGTAGCGGAGTGTGTTGAGGATGATGGGCTGCTGCTGCTGGCGCGAGCTGAGGAGCCATGCTGTTGTTGGGCTGGCGCGGAGGCCGCGGGCCAGGATGCGGGTGTCCATGGTTTTACCTGGGCAGTCGTAGCAGACTGGCTAGGTCAATTGGTAAGTTTGGACTCGTTTTGTTGGAGAAAGGTGTGGGAGATTGAGTCTGGCGTGGAAGTGCAAGAGAGCAGCGGAGCGGCGAGACGCTGGGAAAATCGGGAGAAATTATAGATCACGTGAACCTCCGTCGCGCGCTCAAAGAGTAACGACGTGGGGACTTTACAACCTCACTGCTATCAGTTGATCAGTTACCTTAATAACTAAAAGATCAACTTGGTACGCTCAGACAATCTACAAAAATGTCATCTATTTCCATCGCGACCCTACCGCGCATGAGCCGCGACATTCTAGCGGCACTCCTCCTCTCCGGCCCTACATCCAGCCAACTAGCCATTATCGATGTCCGGGACTCAGGTATGACCGGCAACCGAATAATCCCATCTCTCACGACTAACACATATATCCAGATCATGTTGGCGGACACATCAAGTCCTCAACATGGATCCCCACCTCCAGCCTAGACGTCCGCCTACCAGAGCTTCTCCGCACCCTCAAGGACGTGGAGAAGGTTGTCTTCCACTGTGCTTTAAGCCAACAGCGCGGTCCATCTGCGGCTCTGCGTTATGCCCGTGAGCGCGAGCGTAGTCTAGGTGAGGAAGAGAGCAAAAAGCAAGAAATTTATATATTGGATGGTGGTTTCGTGCAGTGGCAGGAGAAGTATGGGGATGATGAGCGGCTGACTGAGGCTTATGTTGCGGATATCTGGCAAGAGTATTGATTTTTGAAAAATTGGTTATGATTTGATGTTGCTGAAGTACGGCTGTGAGATGCTTTGTTATGCATGCCCGCATTGTTTATGAGATATGACCATATAGATACAACCTTGAATGAATTTAGATTGAGCTTGGCTTTGAGATACCCCAGTCAAATCCTTCCGCTACCTTACGCCCCCTAGAAGCGAGGAAGCTTAGTATGGCCGTCTCATTAATGAGTCCAATGGCGCTGAGAGTTAGGCTTAGATTTAAGAAGGGCTTCATAGTTGCGACGAGACTTCGTTCCAATAATGTACAAATGATATTACAGACCATCACCCGGTTTCATATCTAGGTCACTCGAAATACTTACATCTGAACACCACCACCAAACCCAACAGGTCGCCTACGTCCACCATTCTCCGGAATGATAGCCATAACCTTATAAATCTGTCCCATAGACCCGCCCGACTTCTCAACCAGGCGTTTCCACCCAGTCTCCAAAGTCTTCTTGCGCTCCTCATCCCCAACACCCTTCAACAATTGGCGCATACGCTCTTCAATACCCAGCGCCTGAAGGAAATCACCCTGCTCAACGGGTCCATGCACCTCCACGCCGTCACTTCCCTCGATAGCAGCCTCAGCCAAAGCAGTAAAATCGACGTCTGCGCTGACATCCACCTGGCCGGGAGACGAGAGCGCAGCAACATTCTTATGGTGCTGAATTCCGCGCAAGGAGTTGATGGGGATAGTTGACATGGTGCCGTAATCCATAATCAGTGCTGCGCCGGAAGGAGTCGTTTTTTGAGGTGCTTCGGGAACAGGGTTCTTCTTCGAAGGCTTTGCGGGGATAGTATCACCGCCGATGCGGCGGGCAAAGTCAGCTGCGTATATCCTGCTTTCGGGGCTGACTTCAATGGTCGAGCCCGGTTGGGACTTGAGTTTGCGGTAGCGCTCGGAGATCTCGGGGATGACGAGGGAAGAAGGCGTGGAGGCCTTGGCCTTGGTTAATTTGAATTCGGGCTCGCCTTCGATGTTTTCTTCGACGGCTTTGGGGTTCAATGTGACTAGAAGCTCGCGCCATTGTGGGGTGTTTGCCACCTTGAGCGGCTTGAGGAGTTTTTGAGGGCCCGTGGGAGTCATGATCTCCTGAACTTCCTGTGGCGTTTCGTTCTCGGGGGCTGGGGGGACAGACTCGAAGGCGTGGATGGGGAGCGCGTCGAAGAATTCGTGGGCAAAGATGAAGGGAGTCTTTCCTTCCTCTGATTTTATATTTGTCAGTGGCAGTTGCAAATATTTCAATAACTTGTGCAACTCACCATGCGGCAATAGACGAATGTCCTCCACCCAAATTACGGGTACATCAAAGTACTTGCAAGTACTCCGGTGTCCAATATCGGTCTCTTCCATAGCAGCCTCCTCACCACAAAGAAGGCGCTTTTGCACCTGTCTCAATGTACCACTCGCCTCAACGAGATAGATAGCCTCGATACTCGATGTGAAGGTCTTGAAGTTCCGGAACGTCTGTCCGAGGATCATAGCTCGTTAGTCCATGCGACCTCATTTTCCTGTTTTGACCACAGCAACTCACCCGGAGCATATCATCCATAAGGGTTCCCTTACCCGGTCCGACCTCCATCAACTGAACACCACTCCGCTTCCGCCCCTGTGCCATCCACTCTGCAATAGCCCAGATGCCAATCAACTCTCCAAACACTTGTGAGATCTCCGGCGAGGTAACAAAGTCACCATGCTTTCCAAACACGTCTTCACGGGAGGTATAGTAACCACCTTCTGGGGAGGTCAACACTTGGCGCATAAATGCGGCGATGGGAATCGGCCCGGTGACCTAGAGAGACCGATATTTGTTAGCACAGGGCTTCAGGTGGCTTTTTGGAGATAAAAATACCTTCATCGCACTGGCCAATGTGCGCGCTAGTGGTGTAGACCATTGCCTCTCCGCGAATGTAGAGTTCCATCGGCGCGAGTATGTCGAGAAAATCGACGTACGAGACCTCCGGAGGGCATTTGACGCCGCGCGCCGCGTAGCAGCGTTCATATTGAGAAGTGTTGAATTGGAAACCTGCCAATAGCTCTGAAATCGGGTGACCTAAGTTTGCTTAATCATCGGAGCTCGAATTCCCCGGTCAAATATTTTGTAATTGGCTGCTGGTTAGTATCGCAGGTTTGTATTTCCCCGTCTCCAAATCTGCCAATCTCCGCAGAAGCTCCGCTCCACGTGATCTTATCCTTATCACCAGCACCAGGAGGCGTGTTCAGTGAAGAGCCTTGAGTTTCCGTGCGACTCAGTCAATAATTACTTGATATTCATACATGTCATGAGAATGGATACATCCGAGAAGCGAAATAAACAAGAATTGTACACCAGGGCCATGGTCCCGTTCGTAGACGGCACATTCTAAGCAATGTACTCCGCGGTCTGTTCCTTGCGCCAGTGGATTACCGCCGATGTCTCCGCCGGTTTTGGTTCTTCTGCTGCGGAGCATCCACCATCATCTCGTCACTGTAAAGCCCTGCCTCTGAGTTGAGAGCGCCGCCCGTTTCGTCGAATCCATAACGGCCATCCTGAAGCACCGGTTCTGCGCGGCGATTCCTGCGTTCGCGATCTGCTTGCTCTCGAAGGTCGTTGAACGAGGTACCCGGAGTGCCTACTTGGGTTCCAGCTGGCTGTAACTTGAGCGACAAAAGTCTTCCGTCGGCCTGTAACTTGTGTCAGAATAGATATATTGACTATCGGTAACTTGCTGACCGCTTACTCTTTGGTTGTGGAAGTTGGCGACTGCGTTCTCGGCGCACCACTTCTCTCCAAATGCAAACTCTGCGGTAACAGTGGGGTGGTGCGAGGTGACTCGACAGGTCAGCATTGGGCCAGAGATGGGCTCAATCGCAGACTGGATGTCTGCAGCAGTCGTTCCAGGGGCAAAGTTGCTGCCAATGACTACAAAGGGCCCGGAAGCGCCTTTAATCGTCATACCCGCGGGAGCGGGACGAACTGTAGCTTGGTCATTGCCGGACTGGATGGCAGCCTGAATTCTCTCGACATTCGGGCGACGTTGATTTGTGGGCTTTGTGGACTTTCGTGTGGATGGGGCTGTGACAGGGGCAGGTTTGGCCTTGGTGACCTTGTTGGCCTGGTTGGGTCGGGCGGAAACTGATGCAGATCGCTACAGAAGCAGGCAAGACGTCAGGAATCGCTATTGGAATTGAGATGCATGTGCTATGCGAAAAATCGGGATTACCTTTGGCACTCCGATGCGACTGGCTAAGCTCCCCGGCTTCGAGTTCGGCAACTTGCTTACCGCGCCTGGGCCTGGCGCGCTTGCTCGGCGGCCTTTCTCATTTCTGTTCTTGCCGAGGATCTGGCTTGCAAGCTGCTCATTTTGCTTCTTCCGGCGATCTTATTGCGCGATGGAGGTTAGATATCCGATGTTCCAGGCATTGAGAGGGCAGAAGTGATTACCGGATTGAATGATCGCGTCGAAGGAGACCGCAGTCTGCCGCGGCTGTGGCTGCTTCTTGGCCATCTTCGATAAGAGGAGAAATTGGAAAACAAGAGAACTATGAGACACAATATGACACAATCTCCAAAGGGTACTGTGGGTATGGCGGGGGGTCGAAGGAAATAATGAAGCGGAGAAGGGAGGATGAGAACGGAGAAAAGAAGCTCGGGCAAAGTGGATCGGTGATCAGCACCTGCCAGTTGACAACCCCGTTTATCAGAGGTTCTCTATACTCACCACAACAACGCATGACCTGCGACACATTGGGTAACAACTCACGCTTCAATCGCCCTTCAAAATTTGAAACCATCATCACTCTACCATTATTGTACAAATACGTGTTTCGAAGACACGTCTTTACCCTGTTTCCTACCAGTAATCTACGTATTTGTGTCCGCGTAAAAGTACTAGATAGTAAAGAGGCGGTCTTGCCAATTTGGGAAAACTGGATGATTTCCTGCCTCGCGATTTGTTTTGCCGTATATTGCTTCTCTTCTTGTGTCTTTTGCAAGTCTTCAGACAGCATTTTACCCTCCCATTTTACCATACGCACAATTTCGTGTATCGACCGTTCCTTTCCAGGCACATACGTACAGCCCATTTGCTTGCATCGCTTGCCAACATGGACACGGACAAGAGTTCGAATGACGCCGGCTTTCATGAACGCCTAACGCGTCACAGCAGTGCGTTTTCACTGTCACTTTCATTCCGCGGGTCTTCAAAGAGAGGAAGGTAAGATATTGGCACTATTCCCTGAAGGCCGGTTCACTCAGTGAGAAATGCAGCATCCTTGAGCCTCGAGAACAAGAGCCAACCTGCTTGGAGAGTGTGCACTATCCTGTTTTTGGTACTCATAGCTCACGACAGAGCTCGCATCTACGACGGATATTTCGTCGCTCTGAACTTCGGACATCCTCCTCGGATTTCCCTGGGCAGACTGATGGGACCCCAACCTTTCCACGAAGAACTCTCCACAAGGCACGGTCTGGGCTTTTGGCTCTTAGAGCAGGCCTGTTCGGTCGACCACCTCCTCAAGGCAATGACCCTTTTGAAAATGAGACCAAATCCCTTCCTAAGCAGGGCCACACCCATCGAAGGACCCATGGATTTTCCGACATCTCAAGCAGCACCCAGGAAGATCTGAATTTTGGGACTGATCTGTACCGAAATGGCCGAGCTCAGCCACGAACCCTGGATGATCTGGATGGAAATGTTGTCAAGCAGGTTCCTTCCTTCCATCCCCTGAAAAATACTGTCTCTGCACCACAGCCTAGAACAAGTTCTTGTGTCCTGGTAGATGATTCAGAACCGGCCTTTGACCAAACTGTGAGTACGCCTGCCGATCAGCCATTCGCATACGAGTCCTACCAGGACAACATCGTAACGTCTCATATTCCGGACGAGGAGACGTTTGCAGAACCAAATCCATCGATTATCGAAGATATACAGAAAGACCGTGCCGATTATTTGACTCCCTCTGTTGCCTCAGAAGACCGACACACCCCAGGGTCGTTGTCTGCCAACTCCACAGATGAGGATAATCTAGGTGGAACAAGTCTGCAGTGTTACAAGCAGAATGTGGATTCAGAACAGAAGAGAGATCTTATGAAGAATTGGTTGGACCATGAACAATGCGCATGCGAGCAAATTGAAGAGCTGAGACAATTAAGCGAGACACGAAACGTACCATCTTTGGAGATGCAACTTAAACGCAATGACTCCTCAGAGTCATTGGCATTGCCCGATTACAGTACTCCAAGTCTTGCAGGGTCAAAAACGCCTGAGCAACGAGGATCTTTGGTCATCAGAACTAAGGCTCCTGTCACACAAGAGAGAGTGCTACTTGGTGATGATTCCCTGGAACCTCAGGCTTGTGAGTCCCCTGTCTCGGAGTCCAGGAAGTGTTCAGCCAATGTGAAGATTGCTTTTCCCGGATTATACCACGAACTTTTGGAGCAGTGGGTAAGAGAAAACGAGTTGAGCCCCACGCTTGACCCCGAATTCCCCAGACTGGAGAGCGAGACCACCTTGAGTACTGTGCACCTTCCCTCAATTGCCTCCACCACCTCTTCCCATCTCAACCCAAACAGCCAGCCACACCATCCCACAGAATTACCCTGGAGTCTGGACACTCATCTTAACACGGGACTTGCCCATATCCTCAACAATTTTCACAAAGGGAACGCCTTGGTTTCCTTCACACCCCTCGCCTGTCCTCGTGTAGTGACGGCCCACTGTGTGCAAGATTCGATCACCTTCCCCTGCAACATGGATGACTACACTCGACAAGCTCGACAAGCTCAAGCCAATACTGAGAACACTGGGACTCGCGAGGTCCAGTCTGATCGGCGTCGCCACTCGTTTGGAATTCACGTCTCTGAGAGAAATGTAAGCACATTTGAGAAAATCTCATCCATCGAACATAAACTGACAGCCATGCCAGGAATCTGCCTCGAGATCTTCTTCCACCCAAGTGAGCCGCCCTGAGATCCTGCGAAGATCATCCGAGGATCAGCAGCGTCCTGTTAATGATCCACCCTTTCCCCCACATCCTGGCCTCTGGGGTGCCGCCGACTCTCAGTGCGACTCGGACCTCTCTACCAGCTACAACCAGGACAACAGCGCTATCAACTCTGCAAACTACACTTCGCCTACCTCCATTTCCTCTGCTCCCTGGTCACCACTTGACTCTCCCATCGACGAGGAGGCTCTCTTCAGAGCGACCCACAGAGACGAATACTGGATGGCCGATGGCAAGAATAGCAGCTACTACCCAGACCGTGGTGACTTGCCCGTCAAGGGAGAACATGTCGCTGGTGATGGACGAATTTTCTACGCCTCTGGTAGCGGCCGTGGTTCATCCAGCAGAGTCCGCCAGCTGACTCGGGCCGATTTTTCCAACACCATGCAGCGTTCGTTCCGGCGAGATGCTCAGGCGAGTGAGGAGCAAGATGACGGCGAGCCAGATGAAGATGCTCCTCCGAGCTCTCAAGCCCAGGCGTGATGGTTGAGACGCCGAGCAACTCACGACAGCTGTGAATTATCATGCCTTTGATGTCTTTCATACTTTATGCTCATGTGCTAAGGGCCGCTTGGTGTTGCAAGGACTCTGCTTGGTCTCTCATATCGACATTCTGCATTTTTATTGGTGTATCTTTAGGTATCCGCTGGAGAAGAGAGACGGGGGAAGTTCCCAGTCTGCCCTTTCTCTATGAGTTTCAATCGAACAACATATGATTAATTAGTCGCGCCCTATTTTCCTTCTTCTAGGCCAGATTTCAGGTCCATGGATTAGGTAGGACCGTCGTTTCAAGAGCGACTCTTCATTCAGCTTGTTTCTGTTGTCGATCAATTAGCATTTGGGGGAAATTAGGGCTCGGGAAACCGACAGGCGCCCATTTCCGGCAGCTTGGAGGCTCAAATATTGTTGCAATGCAGGACAGTAACTCCGGAAAAATGCCGCAATACTGCTCTCATGGTAGAGAACACCAGAGAGCACCAAGATATAGGCTCTTTTGAGATTTGAAAAAGCTCCCGAACCTTCTTTTTACATGAGAAGATAGGCAGGCACAGACGATTCACAATCCCGATTTGGGTACCATACATATGTTTCCAGTGTAGACAAGGATTGACTCTTTAATCAATTCCCGGATAGACACGAACTCCGATTTTTATTACCGATCTCATTATAGATTAGGACGATTTGGAAGTTTAGAAGACAGGACAAAAGCCACCACAGGGCTCGAGGCCTCAGCTGTCGGCCATGATCTTGGTAGATACCGTGGGACGTTATGGGTGGTCAGATCAAGCTGTTCAAGAACTAAACACATATACGTGAGCACCAAGGTATATCTGTCGAATATGCACTCAGATATGCCTTTACCCCCGCTTTTGTCCCTTGTGGCTCCGAGCTTCTGAGAGAAATGCTTCATACTCTGACAAAAGGTTTTTTCATCCAAGGATGGCAGACACTCAAGTTAAATTGTATGTGCTTGAATGCCATTCAGGCGTGCTCCAGATTGGAGTGGTATTGACTAGTGTTGATTCCCTGAATAATAGGTGAATTAAACAAGTAAGCATAGCACGTCTGATGCAATCTGTTATTAGAGCCTGGGAGTCTGATGAGTTGTGGACAATACTTATTGCTTCCCCGCCACCACATGTACACCACATGGCCTCTGTTGGTCTACGCGCTGACATGTGCTGTGATCCCCAAGGAGCCAAATATGTCTTGGCAACCGCGTGTTGGTTTATGGCCGGTCTGATATGCGTAGGCCTAAAATACGCCTATATATTACGCATCGTTATCACTGGTCAGATAAGTGTGATCTCTTCGCCCCCACTTTCTACTGCCCCAATGCCTTCGTCCACTCGTTTCTTGTCACACGTTTTACTCTACTATTCAAAGTAAAGGGAGAAAGAATGACAATACAGGCCATTTAACAATATCAAACTTTCGTAACTGAAACAAATAAAGCCATCCCTGTTAAGCCGCGTTGAGTCGATGGGAAGTTTTATTCTTTCGTTATAACTTCTTCATAGTTACTCTCCCACAGCTCTTTCCTCCGTCCGTCGCCGCAGCTCCTCTTCGTGGGTTTTGAGCTCATCGGTCAACTGATTACCAAAAAAGTCCTCTGGGCCGGCAATCTGTCGGACTTCAATAGCACTTCCTTCGGCGCGGAATGGTGCCTTGCGTGCCCAGGAAATTGCTTCGTCAAGACTTTTGCTCTTGATGATCCAAAACCCTGAAATAATTGACTCAATCGTGAAAGGACCAGGAGCGACTGACGACTCGTTTTGCGGTGTGAAGCTGACACGGGCACCTTTAGAAGAAGACAGAAAACCCTCTGCACCAAGCAGGATGCCAGCTTCGGATAGACTGGTATTGTAAGCCATCATCTCCTCGATAATTGCTGTTGAAGGTGGTATTCCGGACTCGCTGTCGTGAGTAGCGCGGACGAGAAGCATAAACTTTGGCATCTTGCGTTGGGAAAAAAGAAATGTCTGAATACTGAGTTTGTTTGATTGGCGCTTGGTACCCAGTGTATTGATTTTGATATCTCGGGCAGTGTGATAAGATTTTCCTTTCCATAGCAGTGGGGGTTTGAGACGTATTTATATGTCATTTCAACTGCTATCTGTGGGTATCCTTGATATAGTTGTGCCGTTGCTGCCTAGTAATAACCTAAGGATGAGTACTCCGTACTGGTCGCGAAAAGAAGCGATAGGCTCATGATGAGGATGAGGTTGCGGAGCCGCCAAACTAATACAGACTAAACCCAAAACTGACAATAGCGAAAGGTTAATGTATAGCGTAAGAAGTTGAATAATATCTATTAGCCAATCAAAAGGCATACAAACAAGCCTCATATATAGAACCGGTGAGTGCAGAAAAGACTGGCCTGTATGGGTTTAGACTTCTAGGCAACAGCGGGCCCGTGCGTATACTAATGACGAAAAGTGGCGGAAATGGCACACATGGTACTTTGAGCTTACTACCACGAACGCTTAATGATGGAGATATATAACGGATTCAACGGTAGCACAGTTTCGACCAGTCAGAAACCAGGAGGTGAAAGTCCCCTATCGGACAGCCAAGTCTGTTACAAGAGAAAAACAAACAAAACCCACCGGTACTGTCTCTGTACACCTCGCTTATCCATAGTTGTCACTCTAGAGGCTGAACAATCTAAGTGCAGAAGCTTTACAGTTCATTAGTATTGGAAAACAATATTTCCGCCCACTGGCAGAAAGATAAGTGGGCAGATACCGTGTTCCAAAATATTAATGAATGCTGACTATATATCTTGTTATCTACTAGTGTACTGGAAAACTGCCAGGAAGAGGTTCAGTGGAATATGAACTGTAGTATAGTGGTGTTGCGAAACAGGGTTCGAGGAAGAATCTCTATGTAAGTGGTGAATCTGATTTCGATCTACAGTATCCTGTACTTGACAAAAATTGTAGCCTTGAGGATGGTAGTCTTCGGTGCCATGAAGTGCGTATGATTCTAGCAATTCTTGAGAGAGGTGGCACTGTATGGGAGGTACGTGTAATATACTGTATTCTACGTTATTCAGTCGTTCTATTTTTATAATAGGTTTATTGTTTATTCTTAGGAGACAATTGTTTACAGCCTTTCCTAATTCCGACTAGTCCATACTCGGATACGGGCCGACAAACAAAGCCAGTGTGTCCATGGGGTAATCTGTTTTCGAAATCGACTGTAAGCAATGGCAGGAGGAGCGTAACATCTTGGTCCTGGATGGTACACTATCTTACCCTACCTACTAGAATCCTCCTATAGAAAGTCTACGACTAACCATTCTTCATCCCTAGAACGTCAAATTCAGCAACTTCGACGGCATCTGCGGCATCAACGGTGTATTTACAGGCAACGTCGATTTCCAGATGCGATATGACTGGGATCCGAATAAGGGATTCCATGTGAATGCCATCAAGGGAAATGAAGTTAGGGCTTTTATCTTCAGGGTCAACAGCCGGGCTCGAATGTTGGGGTGGATTGGCATTTGAGAGCACTTAAGTTTTTGAATAACCGAGAATGGACTGGGCGATCAGGCGGCTATGACGACTTTTATGTCTGGTCGGATTTGAGAGCGTGTAATGGGGCCATTGATAGGGGTCATGTTTTAAGACAATGCAGATGTTATTTGGGCACCACGAACTTGTTTATTGGGATATGACATATCATTCAACAGCGTATTCTTGTAGCTTGAGGTATATAGCATAGAGACCTCACCATCATTTCAATATCGTATCCAGAGGCGATCAAAGGAGCTCGTCACTTTTGTGCCCACTCACCTGGAAGGTGTGACAGACGAATGATCGATTCTATTGAAGTGAGGTCTGGCATGATCTGTTTTGCAAGCCTTCACTCTCCCAATTGCTCATGAAGTGACCTATCCACTATGTACATCCTGTTGATCCAGGCAGGGGCAGATGGGTTGTCATGGTATGCCCGCGCCGTTCGGCATTATTGCCGTGTCAACTGACCACGGGCGACATAAAAAGGCTTCAAAAAAGAAATAAAATTCTGGATCTATAACTTGTTCATCCCAGGCGAAGGGAAAATCCAGCACCAGCCTCGCCTGTATCACCTCCAGCTGCCCCACCAAACACACCCGCAAAGTCCAGCTCAGGGGCATCTTGACCCCGTTTAGGAGCCTCTGGTGTATGGTGGCGCCTCCGCTTCTCCATACCAGCCTTGGAGGGGAAGGTCGGGAACATTTCCTTTGGCTTGGGACGAGGGTCTTCCCGGAAGTACGGGTGTGCTAGACATTGCTGTGCGGTTGGACGGGAAGCTGGGTTCAGCGCTAATAGCGTGGACAGCAGGTTCAAACCCGCGTTTGTGAGGTAGGGGAATCTGGAGCGAGGTAGCAATGGCGGGTTCCCAGCAGGTGAAGCCGAAGTTTGTGGAAGACGTAGAGATTTCGCGTTGGGCAGGGATCGGAAGCCTGGCCAGATTTGCTGATTGGGAGGTCCCGTCAAGGCAAAGATCTTGGAGACTTGGTCGACTTCGTTCTTGCCTTGAAGCAGGGGCTCCTTGGTGAGAAGCTCGCCGAAGATACAGCCGATGCTCCACATGTCAATCTCCGTGCCATACTTGTCCGCGCCCAACAGCAGCTCGGGTGCTCGATACCAAAGAGTCACGACGAGCTGTGTCAACTTGGGTGGTGGGTCACCGTAGTATCGTGCCATACCAAAGTCGGCAATCTTAATCTCGCCACGGTTGTTCATGAGGAGGTTAGAGGTTTTTAGGTCACGATGCATGATCCATTGCGAGTGTAGAAATTCAAGGCCACCCACAACCTGCAGGAGTAGTGTCTTGATCTCGGATGGGAGGAACGGTTCGCGCATGTCGTCAAGGAGGGTTTTGAGGTCGTGTTCAAGGAAGTCCATCACTAGGAAGACGCTGTGAAAAGCAGCTAGTTAGCGTAAACCTTCCAAAATGACTGGGGTAATTTGACTCACTCATCCATCTTGTTACCCATCACCACTTCCCGGAGATAGACAACATTCTGGTGCCGCGCCTCCAGGAGCGTTTGGATCTCCCTCAATCCCGTCACCGGGAACCCGTCCGGCGAGTTCTCAATCTTCAATTTCTTCAGCGCCACAATCTCACCCGTCGTAATGTCTCTGGCTCTCGAAACCCATCCATACGAGCCTTCCTCGATATGATTCAATCGCTCAAAGTTGTCAACATGCCTACAAGGTCCCCACTCGCCAACAGGGAACCTCAGCAAGCTCGACTGCTTCTTCAGCTCTGCACTCGTCGAGACTTCACCTGCCGCCGAAGACGCGTCGGGGTCATTTGACAATCTCCTTCGCTTTTTTGGTGGTCCCTGTTCCCCATTGACCCCTTGGTCAGCATCGGCTGGCTCTATGGGAGCTGGGGCTTTGCTGGCCTCCTCAAGCTGGCGCTGTTTTTCCGCCTTGGTGCGGCGCTTCTCCTCCTTCTCGCGCTTGCGCTGGGCAATTATCGCTTCCGTCTCTGGGTCATTGTCTGCCCAGCGCGATTTCGCGGCTGACATGATTTCCTCGCGGCGTCGTGCTGGGCGCGGGAGGGGGCAAGGTGTGCGGAAGGCGAAGTTGGTTCGGAATGACGTTTCGTGTCTCTGGGGAAGAGGCGGGCCGAAGAACAGCTCCGATTTGAAATCCAAATCGGACCCCCGCCGCCGACTGCCGGCTCTTGGGGTTTTCAGTCAGGCATGCTTTGAACATATTTACTGGGATCATTGTGAACTCCTCTTTTTCAAAGCCGCATACTCCTGTTTGCTATCCAACTTCTCTCGCAGATTCTGCACCTCTTCCTTTGTTGATTGCCCACGAGCCCTCGGCGTCGCATCTACTTCTTCCCCGCCATGATTGAGCCATTCCAGGTCGGTCTCCCCCGACACGGCTAATATTTCGATGAAGACGTGTACTGATTGAGCAATAAATATTAGACAACCTTCTCGGTCCCTATGACCTGCGAGGGATGCGTGAAAGATGTCTCCACCACTCTAAGCAAACTCGATGGTACGGTCTCCGATCTATGCGACCCATTCTTCTTGAGCTCCGTTCTTACACCCTATTTCCATACATGCAGGTATCAAGAAGGTTGAAGCCAACCTGAAGGATCAACTTGTTTTCGTTGAAGGCACCGCCCCGCCGAGTTCGATCGTGACTGCAATTCAAAACACAGGCCGGGATGCGATTCTGCGCGGAAGTGGCACCACTGACAGTACGCATTGGCTCCATCTACTTTTTGCTTCTACGCTACACTTACTGAATATCACTTTTCTCAGGCTCCGCTGTCTGTATCCTCGAAACACACTCCACTACCGTCGCCAATAAGATCCGTGGCCTGGCCCGCATGGTCCAGGTCTCACCTAACATGACTCTTGTTGACTTGACAATCAACGGTCTTTCGTCTGGAAAATACTACGCTACTATCCGTGAGGCTGGAGACATCTCTCGAGGTGCTGAATCGACCGGGAGTATCTGGGAATCTTTGAAGAATAAGGTCCTGGGCTCGGACGCCACAGCCCCGGTTGAGAAGGAGCCGCGGGGGATCTTCGGCACGGTCGATGTTGATAATGAGGGCCGCGGCAATGTTTTCCTCGACCGACCCGTTGCTGTTTGGGAACTGATTGGGCGGAGTATGGTCGTTGGCAAGAGCAAGGAGGGACCATTCCAGCGCGAGGATGAGAACACCTTGGTGGGTGTTATTGCGCGCAGTGCTGGCGTGTGGGATAATGATAAGATGGTCTGCTCTTGCTCTGGAAAGAATGTCTGGCAGGAGCGACAGGAGCAGGTCAGCCAGGGAATGGCTTAAGCCTTGGCCATACCCACAGTAAGACGTGGACTTGTACGGAGTAGAATGGCTATCAAGTTGTGGGGAAGTGGGGGGGGGGGAAGGAGTGAGCCGAAGTTGATGATTTACGACAGATGCGATGCATTCTTCCAATACCCATTATTATACAAATGAGGGAAAGATAGACGAGAGAAAGTGAATATACTCGTGTTCTGCAAAGTGCATACTATCATACAGGCTGGGCAAGCGGGGCTTGTCGCTTCAAACGACCCAAATGCATATCGACGTGGCGGACTCCAGAGTTCTATACATCCAAAATCAAGAGTCGACATGTCACCAAGCTAAAGTATCCACGGGCAAGATCACATGCAGGAAACCTGATCTAGTATATGTACGTCTCGCCACGCTACTGTACGAATCGAGCCGATGTGAATCATCAGAACCGTTAGTAGCCGGGGGCGAATCAAGCTATCCTGGTGGGGCCTCATCGAACGTGCCTCTTTCTCAGCTCTTCAAAAACGAGGGGACTATTCTCACTCATTTGTATCCCACCAAAAGCCTTATCAACTGTTCTTTTCTATTTTTATTGTACCAATATATGAGGTATCAGATCGCACGAGTCGATCTTAAGTTAAGGTTATCCCCTAGTCGTGGAGGTGAAGAAAAGAAAATAAAAGCGTGCAGGATACCTCGGGTCTAGATTCAGTGACTAAGGGAAGATCACGTGGAGCCGCAGCATCTGGGTTCCCCGCGACTTGAAGACAAACTTCTTTTTCCAGTCCGTTAGAAGGGCACTTCTGTCTCCATCTGGTGCACCTCGCAATGCTAGCTTCCAACATTCATATCAACCCTCCAGTTCCACCGTCCTTGCCTGTAGCCGACCCCGCCACCTACTCTCCAGACGAGGTCCCCTCGTGCGGAGGCCATGGAACATTCGAAATCCTGAGCATAACTCGATTTCTGGAGGAGCATGGCATCGAATGCTGTATTGTTGGCGTTTCGGCCCTGATTTACTATGGAGCTGGGCGTGTTCGAGATGTATGTTCTTTTTTGCTTCTGCTTTAAACGGACTTTTCTCCGAGGCTGACAAACGAACTTGCATAGGAATGGGATCTTTGCGTCCCCGACAACAAAGTCAACGAAGCTGCTGCTCTTCTTTCCTCCGAACTTATATCCGACCAGATTCACCCTGTACCTCCACACTCGACTTCACATCCTTTCTCGCTAGACCATACCTACCACCGATTCAAAGGGAGGGGCATTCATTTCTACTTTGTCCTTGTGCCTGCTCACGACGCTCACATTCCTTCCGGTCCCTTCCAAATACAACGCAGCCTCACCGGCCTACCATACCCAACACTACCAATCTTAATGCAAAGCTACCTGGACATGAATGATGATGTATCACTTTGTGACTGCATCGACGGGTCAAATGTCTCCGAAGAATGGGGACGGAGACATCTTGACCTTGATGGTCCCAACGACCTGGAATGGACAACCCGTATGAATAAAGTCGCCACGGAGGCGGCTCGCGGAAAAGGACGGCTCTTTGTCCATTATTTCCCTACGCAAACAATTAACAAGCGAGAGAAATGGGAGTCCAGGGTTCGCAGTAAGAAAGGTAGGCTGGGCTGGACGACTCCAGACAATCTCTTTGACACCCGCTTTCGCCTTAAAGGCTCGCCAGACCCATGGACTCAGAAACGCATGTCATGTTAGAAACCTTTTTATATAATGAAGTAAATGAATCAAATGAAATAATCATATTGTTTTTATTGAAGATTGTGCATACTCCAAATTGAATTAAAGACCGGCCATAATGCACATACAGGCGTCAGACGCCTAATAATAATCTCATATTCTCAACCTGATCGGGAAACGCCATGTACGCCTCCGCATATTGAGTCCAGAAATACCTCCGATGCTCCAAATCATAATAATCCCGAAACGTGGGGATCTGCGCCGCATACTGGGTAAACAAAAACTCCAAATCCAAAAAGTCCTTACTCCCTTGCTCGCCTCGCCGGAAAAACGCGTCTAACTTGGCATATATTTGAAAGACCAGTCCCAACACTAACACCGGTGAACCCAACGGCGTGGGTCTATGTGGGTTGATGGGTTCGCGTGAGGATTGTAGATCCTCCGGCGTCCCCAAGTGTCCTAAGGATGGCCCTAGATATTAACAACGTGTTATTGTTTTCTTGCCGATGAAAGGACGTGTCAGGCTTACCACTGATCACTATGTCCATGCTGACTGCCAAGTCTGGGACGTGAGGGAACTCGCCATCCACGCTCCGACCCGTGTCGATGAAGACTTGTACGGATGTTCGGCCGTGGGTGAGTGGAAAATGTATTCTGGGCAAAACCGGTTAAAACAAAGCAAAATAAATCAAAAAAAGAAAGCCATCATCCAAGAGAGAATAATAGACTGCGCGAGAAATAATTAAAAAAAAGTGTCAAGCAAGTACCGAGATTGCGCGGTCAGGATCTGTTTCAAATGGTCCATCGTCGTAGCAACAGTGATATCAATATCTTGTGTCCTCCGCCGGCCCCCTCTTAGATATACCGCCCATCCTCCAATAAAGGCATACGTGACCTGGTGGGCCTCGAATAAGCTGGCTATGAATCTTGCGGCAAGGCCAAGCTGCAGGAGGTCCGCTGTATTTGATGGATAATAGAGTTCCGCGAACCGGTCGGTATCGTAGATTTCCGCCATTGCAGGCGATAGAGGATGGGGGGTATATTATTTTGATAGTACAAGAAGGTTTGATAGTGTGCGCCCGTCGGTGTGAATATAGGGGTTGCCCATCGCGTGGTGTGTGCTTTGGGGGTGGGAGATGAGGGGAAGGCGAACTAATCCCTGGTCCGGTTTGGCGTCCGAGATCAGATCCCTCCGCTGACCGCTGATGGCTGCACTTTAACTAGCCTATTTACTGAATGACATCCGGGGAAGTAGATTGGCACGTGACTTGGGTAAGCAAGTAGCTACTAATCTCTGAGATCATGTATAGATGCTGTAGTATTTCGACGAGTGATTATTCGATAGTTATTATGTTCTCTTTATCTACTCCATGTTATGCATAAAGACCTACTTACCCCATGGTACGGAATCGATGCCTCTAGGAGGAAATGTGTGTTTGAACTAGATACAGGCACCGTTGTCTATGTATCATCTAGAAACTTTCATTATATTCTAAGAAGTTCCTTTATATGACTGTATCCTGAGCCTAGCTGGGTCCTGTCAAGTCAAAGCACCATAAATTCTCGGCGCTACAGTATCAAGCGTACTTATCTCGAGGATCGATCTGTCGGTACCTACCACACTCTCTCCTCATAATATCTCCAAATTCTTATCACAAAGGTTTTATCGCCATTCACTCTGCATATTGCATTAAATTGTGTATTTTTACTCTTCCACCTGCTTCATTGATGGATAAATTCCACATCATCCAAGTACTCACGGCTGCCTACACGATTTGCAGGTTTATCGTCCTTGTGTTTCGATCGTGGCTGGACTGGCCTGAGTTATGGAGAAAATACAAGCAACGATGCCGCAAAACAACTCAAGCCGAAATTATGACGGGATATCCTCTGGATCGGCTCACCAGCAGCCAAGGCGATGAAGTTACGCAAAACGAGCTGAAGGTTCAGGATGGTCAGAAGACTTGATCTCGACGGCACAGATTTGCCATCTCAGAAAAATATTTGACGGCAATATATGCTCATGTTCTTGGAGTGATAAGGCCAAAGAATCTACTACGAGGGCCTCCTTGGTGGAAGAAGGGTTTGATAGCTTTTGTTCACATGAAAGAGACATTGATAGCTACCTAGAAATTTTCACTAGTCGGCCTAGTGAAGCCCAAATTCAATTCCATGGGAGTCAAATAATATCCCTTCACCCCACTAAAGCAAGCCAAAAGCTTCCTCCACTAGCAAAGAGCCATTCCACCCCAAATCTCAAACTGCTCCTCCGTAGTTTTTGCACAGCATCTTTGAACCTGATGGCGGATAGAAAAATCAAATGGTCGGACGGGAAAGTCTTCAAAGGAAACATATCGGCAGTGCTTAGCCAAAGGCTCTTGATGCAACCCACTTCGTACCCTTACCACCAAATCACGACGTCCCTGACCACGGCAAATCATAATTTGACAAAACGGACAAAGCTCGTAGTCAGCCTGCCACCCGATAGCCTCTTTCTCTTGACAGTCAATGTATGCCCGAAGCCATGGCACGATGTCCTGTTCATGGGGACAAATGTGAAGAGGCTTCATTGTATTTGACAAAGGCACAGTCCAGACATGGATACGATATTCAGTGAATACTAATAATTGCTCGTCTGAAACTGTTGAAACTTGCATCAATAGTGAGACTTCCATTTGCCGGATATGCGAAATTGTGCATTTATGCTGAAAATCGGTCTTGTCGTTCCTGATCGGTATGCCGTATTCCCAGAAATTCACAACTCTTGAGCGGAACTGGTCTCGCTTCAACTTGCTGATGAAGTTTACAAAGACCCTAGGACCGACGATAAGGCAAGGACAGAGCCTTACACCGTTGCTAAATTTGAGAGTACAGGACTCAGTATGTCGTATTCTCCACCAGTCAAGGCAATGGGGCTCCCGAGGCCTCTCCTCCGGAGGACAGCATGGTATCTCAGATTTCTTTCTTTGTGGCTTGCGTTGGAGAAGTAGATAGTCTTCAACTGGTGGCGGAAACTCCTGACTTGAGTCCTGCAGGATTGGAATGTACTTTTGGAAACAGGTTTTGCTGGTCCATGCAACGGATTGCTGATCGCTGACGGCAAGCCATTTAAGAATTTCATCAAAGATTTCCGGCGGAAGAGTGAGTAGATAACATTTAGGTGTAGCAGGTATGTTATCAGCTTCGGAGTCGGATTGGACTGGTGGGTTTTTGTCAAGTCCCGATGGCGTGAGTTGTGCCTGTTCGGCACAGAGCGCCATATCTTCTAGAAGAACAGCCTCGGGAAGATTATGAGGCTCCGGAAGAGGTTCTTCGTTGCTCTGTGCCGTTGTGCTAGCTTGAATTGGATGAAATGGTGCTCTGGCTCTTTGGCTTGATTTGCTCCTGAGGAGGCGCCACTGGGGACGTTCTTCAGAAAAGTGGCCGTGTGTTGGTCGGATAATTTGACTCGTGCTCATGTTTCTCGTCTATCTCGATTGAAAAGGCCAAAAAAAATGAAAGAAAGAGGTGGTAGGGTCAAGAGGGATCAGACAAATCACACCGTGGGCCATGGCCGATATACAAATGTTGTGGGGGTAGGGTCCGTTCTGTCAACTCTGACGATGGTGAAGTTCCCAATTCGGACCCGGCAACCACTTTGAGCATAGTAGTATCATTTTGACATTGAAACTTTACCTACTTCATTTCGAGCCATTCCTCTTTCTGCTACTTGGTACCAAGCTGATCTACAATATAATCAAAAACTCCATCTGCGCTGACCTCATGGCCGCAATCTTTCAGCCCCGCCAAAGCTTCAAAGACCTGCTGCGCGGTGAAATTCTCCCCCCCTCATCCTTATCACAAACTGATCAAACTCCTCGGCAAATCCTTTTTGCTCAGAGCCTGAAAACACGTACTTGAGAACTGGAACCTGAGCCAAGGTCGCTGCACACCACTGTAGGAGGCACTTGACGTACTTGTTTCCGCCGAAGGCTCCGCAGCCCCAGAGACCAGTCACAATATGACCATATGGCTTGCCATCGCTGCGGAATGCATTATATGCCTTTGAAATCATGTCCCTGGATACCCGTGTCGGAGGGTGGATGTCCGGGATTGGAAAATTGTTTTCTGCGCCAAGGATGTCCATTTCCAAAGCGTCCATGAAAAGCATCGCTCGATCTTTCCAGCAATAAAAGTCTCCTAGGGAGCAGTCGGGAGAAGGCAGAACTTGATCCAATTTGGCATCTCTGCCGTAGCCGCTGATAGAAACCATCGGCTCAGCACCGCGACAGATGAGAACCTGGTCATCAGATAATGGATGAGCGAGGAGGACGGCAGGGTACGATTCCGGGGAAATGCCGACATGCAACTCTTCTTGTGTACCTGTCGGCCCATAGCCAAAACATTTGTTTGCTGAGATCACACATGCTCCTTGGGGAAGACCAAGATAAGCGGGTGCAGTATGTGATTCCTCCAGATGACATATCTCGATTGATGTCGAGGAAAGGTAAGCCCTCGAAGCCTCGCTTTCAAGGAGTTGATACCCCTCAGTGCTTCCAATTGATCGAACTGTGAACGTGATAGGCCACTCATCCGTAGACAAATCAATTCGGGGTTTATGACATTCTATTGATTGTTGAAGATGCTCAAAGTATGTAAACAGTGCAGTCAGATACGCATGGACAGCGCCTGTATGAGATGTGTTTGATTGGGAATACCAGGGCCTTAAATCGACAAATGACTCTGTACCCCAGGGATGTGGGGGTAACGAGCAAAGAAATTGATGGACTACCAGACATGCAACTTGTCGTCGTGAGAAAGTGGCTGTGGTAGTTCCATTATCACCGTGTGCTGGTGAAAGACATGGTAACGTTCTGTCGGGAAAAAGTATAGGCATCTCCAAGGCCAAGTCCACTAAAAATGGCCAAGTTTTGGTGAAGTACTGCTCGTGTTTCGCTTCATCTTTGAGGTATGAAGCCATAAACTCGTGGAGCGCATTATGATTCTCATTCGTCACAGTTCCTCTCAGCGAGAGAGCAATTGTTTCCAGCGCTTCAATGAGCGAGGCAATATCATGAATAGGATCCGATTTACTTGTCAAGATGGCCGTGAGCAGGTCCCAAAAGGGCAGTTGGTCCTCGTCGGAGCCAAGAAGATCAAATCGATCTGGGCATCGTACCACAGAAGAAGAGGGCAGAATGAAGCGATTTGTCATGGTAAGTTGGTTCAATTGGGTCTGTGCCTCTTGTCATTTGGGCCTGTTGTCTCTATAAACGCAAGATAATCGCACCAGCCCAAATCGTTCGTATTCGGTACCACGGAAACACCATGACTCATTATGGGGGCTGGTAAATCATCCAGACGCCTTTGCTATTTGCTCTGATAAATATCTTAGACTTATTACTATAAGTGGTCCATAGAGTAGGTTTTAATGAGAAGCTATCATCAAGTCACGGGATCTCTCATACTGTTCCTCTTCATTTGACTTCACCAACTTTACCTTCAAACCCCATCAATCACCGAATCACTACACGACCCATGCGCTCTCCATCATCGGTGACCGATTTTTCCAAGGACCCGAGTCCATTATCATCATTCACCTACCCTGGTTCACTCAAGTCTAAATAAAGCACTGCAAGCGCCGTGGCGGGGGTATCTCCATCCTTCACACCAATGAGGCGCACCGGAGCCATTCCGATCCCGATGCTCGTGGTTTAATGACTCGCCAAACTGCCGTTGACTGGGCCTTCTACCTAATCTGGTCTTGTTCGTTCTACCGAAAAATGCCATATGGTCCCAGTCCCCATCACGGTCCCCGCACCCGCACAGGTGAACAGGGGGTCTTCCATGGAACCTCCCGCGGCCCGTTCGTCGACCTAATTCATCCCGGTCATGTCAAAACGGTGCGCCTTTGTGATGGGTCCGATCGGTTATATCTTATTGATTCGTGCCCGGAAATGAAGACTGTCCGTCATCCGCTTGAACTTGGCCAATACAATCTCACCAGCCTCTACTGAACCATTCGCGACGTGGCAGGCGAAATCGAGTGGAAATGAGACTCCCTATCAAGCGAGATCAATCTCGGAGGATTGTTGCCAGGTATAATTCTCCTCTGCCGGTTGGTTGCCAAGGCCAAAACTCTAAAGGAAAGCACCATGCCACTCTGGGCCCGCCAGTCCATTCGTTGCATGGTATTCACTTGCGAGAGGCACGCTAACTAGCCATACAGAAGCTCTTTCCCTCGACATTCGCAATAAGCGCCCAGTCACAGTTGCGGTGGACGCAACAAATCCCAAGTTCAAGGCCATCCAGCATGCTCATTGCTCACCTGGCGTGCATAATTCCTGCAGGTGCAACGCAAGTTATTTTTGGCCCATCACGCCTCCCCCTCGGCGCTTCCCAATCCTCGGGCTGACCGGCCTTGTTCGTCGTCCCAGGTTCTTTGCCTTAGCGGATGAATAGCGCATGGTAGCGCGACGATAGTGGGCTACCAGTCAGGGTTGTTTGTCGTAGTAGTAGTCGTAAAATATACAGAGTCTGGAGTAGTCCCATGTTGAACGATGTTGACTGCCCGGCCCAATCCCTGCCCCGCTGTGCAGCCTTCTGCAGATGCTCGGCCGTCATCATTTCACTTCTTTTCTGCTTTCGTTGCTTCTTCTGGACTTTCTTGGTGCATTTTTCCTCTTTCCCCCCTAGTCCACTGCTGCTCATTCTTCTCCTGAATCTTCTCACCCCTCACCCCCCCCCCCCTGGCACCATCATCTTTTACCTCATCGACTGCTTGAATCATTCTACCAATCTTCCAGCCCCCCGCCTGATGGATCCACACTGTTGGGTCGGATACTAACCCCGCGCCTAGCGCACCGTGATCGGAAGTTGTTCTTTTCTTTTTTTTTCTATCGACTATCGCAGGATTGGAGTGATTTGCGTCGAGTCAGATTGGGGATCCAGGGCCAGCCACCAGTTTTTGAGAGCATTGCAATCTCCATCGAGACCCAAACGGGGTTCTATAAATACATATACTACCGATCGTGGGATTCGTGCTCGAATCCCATCTCTCAGTCTCATCCTATTCCATCCATTCACCTCCATTCATCCACCTTTCCCCGCCAACCCGCAGTCCGCCACAACACTCCTGATCCTAACCCGACTTCCCTATCAACATAAGCATCACGACTATCACAACCTATTCCAAGCAATTCCTCCGAGAGCTCACACCATCCCCGTCTACCGTACTGCAGATTATCTCTTTCTGTCAATAATCTCCCGTGCGACCAACCTAATCAGGATCTAGCCCCACTGTTGGTTCCTCCTGCCCCCCGCACCTTGACCTTGTTGATACCCTTCAAACGGAACCGACCCTGTTCCTGTTCCTATTCCTATTTTCATACCTCGTCTTGGCATCCCCGATAGTTCGGGTGCTCAGGGCCGCCCATCACATTGGCGGGATCCTCGGGCGACAGGGAGCTGGGCTATAATAAGTATCAGTCATCCCGGCACGAGTTTCCCCCGGGGAGGCGTGACGTGCTCTTTGTGGCCTACAGCTGATCAGCGGTGTACGGAGATTCCAGTCCGGATTTCTCTTACTCCTCTCTGTATCTTCTGGCTGTGGGTGAAGAGGGGAACTTACACTCCTTCATATTGTTTCCCTTGGATCAACCCGTTCAGTGTCTAGACGATACATTCCTAGGCACATCCATATGTTGGCAAGATGTCGTTGAAGCAAGTATGTTATAAAACAATAGAAGATGATGATGTATAAATGCGGGAATGCTAACATGGTCTACAGGAGATAGAAACATGGGTGCAAGCCCTGGATGCATACGACAATCAGGAGTTCGAAGAGGCTTTACGGCACTTTGATCAGATTGCAGATACTTCCAAGATCCTCTTCAATTGCGGAGTGATCTATGCAACACTCGGAGAACACGATAAAGCAGTATGTGAAAGCCCTATTTCAGTACTATAAAATACTACCTAAAGGCAACGGCTAACATTCTGTAGGTAGAGTGTTATCAACGAGCTGTCGGGCTGGACCGATATCTAGCGATTGCCTACTTCCAGCAGGGTGTATCAAACTTCCTGTTAGGTGACTTTGAAGAGGCATTGGCCAATTTCAACGACACTTTGTTATATTTGCGTGGAAATACTTCTATTGACTATGAGCAGCTGGGTCTTAAGTTCCGCTTGTACTCATGTGAGGTTTTGTTCAACCGTGGACTATGTTATGTCTACCTCCAGCAGATGGTCCCCGGCATGCAGGATCTCTCATACGCGGCCAAGGAGAAAGTCACGTCAGACCATGACGTGATTGACGATGCTATTCGTGAAAATGCAGATGTATGGTGCACTAGTCTCTTTAAATTTGCCTTGTGCATTTGCTTTTCCCTACGTTGTGACCACGCTAACACTGAGCAGGGATATACCGTATTCTCAATTCCCGTGGGCGTGTTATACCGCCCCAATGCAGCAAAGGTCAAAAACCTCAAGAGCAAGGACTACCTAGGCAAGGCCCGGCTAGTCGCCGCATCAGATCGATCCCAAGGCGCAGACCACCAATGGCGGCCCATGATCATCGACAAAGGCGCACTCGAGGACCGTGAAGGCGTCTCCTGGGCGGCCACAAACCTCGTCCACAAAGGCATAAGCAGTCGCACCCGTCAGCAATCTGAACCACCCCTTAATCGCAATGTCTTTCCTCCAACACCTCCCCCAGATGACCGATCAACAAGCAATGGCTCTGTGGCGGGCTCCTCACACCACCGATCCTCCTCCCTCCGAATGGGCCGGCCACCTCGACTCGACCTCGAACGCACAGGAGCCAGCCTCGACCGTAGAGCCCCGGGGCAAGAGTCTGCCCCTACTGCAGAAAAGCCACGCATTGGAACGACACGCACCGCATCGGAGCCCCGAGGCCCAGCATCTCGACACCAGAACATGCGTGGCTTCGGTGAACCCAGCCGTGGGGCATGGTCCCAAGGTCACCGCAGAAACCTCAGCGACACCAGCTCGAATCCCACCCCGAACCCCTACTTCAACTTCCCCGAACAGCCCGAATACGCCCACCCAGACTCACACACCTACGCCAGTCCCGCCAACCTCTCCAGTGCAGGCTGGGGTCGCGGCCGCCACCAACCACCAGCCTTCATCGACGAAGAAGACGAATACGGCAGCGACGCATGCGACGGCGAACCCATCAAAGACGGCTCTTTCGAACTCCTCGGCACCGCGCCTGGTGGTCCTGGCTCCTCACCCGCGCAAAGTATGCAACAACGTCGCACACGATCTCCAGCGCGATACTCGCGACGAGCGAACTCGCGGCGGCCGGAGGTGCGGCGGTTCCGGACCAAGGTGCATGCGCCGGATGATATTCGGTATATCATGATCGGGCCGACGGTGGAGTTTGCGGAGTTTGAGGGGAAGATTCGGGAGAAGTTTGGGTTTCAGGGTGGGTTGAAGATGAGGGTGCAGGATGATGGGGATATGATCACGATGGTTGATCAGGAGGATTTGGATTTGTTGTTGGCTAGTGCGAGGGAGGTGGCGAGGAGGGAAGGGAGTGAGATGGGGAAGATGGAGGTAAGTTTTGTTCTGAAGGGGAGAATTTTTGTCGTCGATATACTAATCACTCTGGGTCATAGGTTTGGGTGGAAGAACGATTGATGATTTGATCTGAAGTCTTTTTGTCAAGGTGTCTGGCATGGGGGCATTTTTAGCATTTTGGTTTTGATTATACCCTTTTGATTGGCATGGAAATACGCAATATGAATTGATAGTAGACGTTAGCAGCAATGTATCTAATGGCAGGACTGGTCATCGTTAAAACTAGATGTACATAGAAGGGACTGTATACATTTCCTTCCAAGTGTATAGCACCCGGGGCCAGCCAATCACAATGACCGATGACGATGTTGACGGGTCCCACCGCGGAGTTTCCAGCTGGACACCTTCACCTTCTCCATCTCTCTCATCTTCACTTTCCCTTACATTCAACTCTCCCCAGCACCCCATGCCACACCTCTCCACTCCGCCAGAATGACCGATATCACACCAACACTAAGCACTATCCTCTCCGCCAAAAATGCACGCCCCATCCCAGCTCCAGCAACCCGAACCCCATCAACCGAGGTCGCAGATGAGTTCCTCAAGGAGGCCCATCGCATTGTAAGTCCACTCCGCAAGACCACCTACAAACAAAAGAAATACTAACTCTCTCACCTAGAACTCCCACATAACCTCCCTCCTTAAATACCTCCACTCAATCCGCCACGCCTACCTCACCACAACCGCCAACCCCCGCCGCCAAACCAAAGACACCCACAACCACTCTATCTACATTTCCCAATCCCACTCTCATTCCCAAACAAACCACCTCACCGACCCTGAACGCGACGAAATCGACACCTCAACAGCCCTCCTCCTCCGCGACCTCGCAAGCTCAATAACAAACCTCTCCTCCGCCGAATCCCTCCGCCAAGAAACCTCCGCCTCCATCCTGCGCAAGAAATACGGCCACAGCGCCGCAGGCGCACTCCTCTGGCGCTGGGCTGGCGGCGGCAGCGCGCTCGATGAGTCCTCCGCGCAGCAGGGGAAATCCGCGGAGCAGATTGAGGCGGAGGAGAAGGCGAAGATGATTGCGGGGGTGCGCGAGGGTGTACTTTGGTTTTTGAGGAGGGGGTTGGATGGGGTTGTGGGTGTGCAGAGGGAGATGGTGGAGAAGAGGATTGAGAGGGTTAGGGAGAAGGAGAAGAGTGTTTTGTATAAGAGTGCTAGTACCGCTGCTGGTGCTGGTGTGACGAAGGGTGGGGATGGGTCTGTGGATAGGACGATGGATATTTCGACATCGTCGGTGCAAGCGCCTGATGCGATGATCTTGAGTGAGGCGGAAACGGCACGGATCGAGGCGCAGTTATCCCCGGAGCAATTACAGTTGTTTGCGGAGGAGAACGATACTATGCTAAGGCATTATGAGGATACGTTGGGGAAAGTACAGTACGTTTTGCCCTTCCCTTCTCCCGTTATCATCTTACCATGCATATCTCTTGGCTATGCATCTACTTCCCTTCGTCCGTGTCCGCAACTAACCACAATTTACCCTTCTAGGAACGCAGAAAAATCTCTCTTGGAAATATCCTCCCTTCAAGAAACCCTCGTCTCCCATCTCGCCACGCAGGAGGAGTATATCTCGCAATTGGTCAGCGACGTGGATACGACGCAGAGCAATGTGGGTCGTGGTAATAAGGAGCTTAAGCGTGCGACGGAAAGACGGAGTACGGCGCAAGCGGTGTTTTGGGGGACGGTGGGTTTGTGTACGTGGCTTGTGGTGTGGGATTTAGTGTTTTAAAAAAAAGAGAGAGAGAACTTGGAAGGTGAAGTTCAGAGCGGCAGGCTCTTAAGAGATTGGGTGTCTATATGAGGTGCTCTGTTTTAGCGATTATTTGCATCAACTACTATTCTGACATACATCATACCGCATCCTTGACTGTGTTTATATGACAGTGCTTTAATAAATAGACCCAGTGTTAAGCTCACCCTTGAGACGAGCAATATGCGCAGTATTCCGACCGAGTTTGAGGACATCGAAGTCAATTGATCAAGTCTAGATCTAGAAAGGCACGATACGGAGATATACATCTCTATCACAAATCATAAAAAGAAGTCCAAAAGTCATCTGGTATTCCGAGCCGTAGATCTACATGTGATAGTGATGCATAAGAGAGGGCATACAACAATCCACTAAGGAATGAGGAGGAAGGGGAAAAAATGTGTGTCCCTCACGATCCGTGCGTATATGAAGCACAGGAAATGTGCCGATGGGAGGGGAAATAGGAATCAAATGTAAGAAAAGAGAAAGAGACAAACGCCAAACCGGATTATATTCGCTTGAGCCGGGTAAATGTGGTGGGCTTAGGAGGTCTCGCGGACCACACTGTCCACGGCTTCGGCGAAGTAATCCAGGTTATTTGTGTTGAGACCAGCCATGGAGATACGGCCGTTCTTGGTCTGCAGGGAAGATGGAAGTCAGTAATGAATTCATACTCGAATCGAGGCCAAAACAGCAGACGCATTAGAAAACTCACCATGTAAACGTGCCACTTATCCCGCAAGATCTTAACCTGAGTCTCACTTAACCCAGTAAAGCTGAACATGCCAATCTGAGTCGTAATGTGATCCCAAGTACCAGGTGTACCACGCTTCTCCAACCGTTCCCGCAGACCACGACGCATCTCCTGAATACGCCCACTCATCGTCCGCAGATCCTCCTCCCACTCCGCAAACAGTACGGGGTCATTGAGGATCTTGCTGGCAATGCGCGCACCGTACGCGGGGGGATTAGAAATCTCCGAGCGCTGCAAGATAGCCAATTGACTAGCGATATGCTGGATAGAAGTGGACGCATCCGCGCCAGGCGCAGAAACAAAGTGGAACGCACCCGTCCGCTCACCGTACAGACCAAAGTTCTTGGCGAACGACTGCGCGACGCAGAGCTCGAAGCCCTGCTCGACAAAGTAACGGATGGCCCATGCATCGCGGGTCAAATCGCCCGATGCGAAGCCCTGGTAGGCAGTGTCGAAGAAGGGGAATTGGCGACGCTCGCGCATGAGCGCGGCGATTTGCTTCCATTGCTCCTGCGAGGGGTCGACGCCGGTGGGGTTGTGTGCGCAGGCGTGGAGGAGGACGATGGAGCCGGACGGCGCTGCCCGCAGCGCGGTCATCATGCCGTCAAAGTCGAGGCCCTTGGTCTTGGTGGAGAAGTAGGGGTAGTTGGCGAGGGTGAGGCCGACATTTGTGAAGATCTGGTGGTGATTGGCCCAGGTTGGGTTGGAGAGGTAGATGGTGGGCTTGGGCTGTGCGGGGTGGAACTTGGAGAGGAAGAGGCCGCCCAGGTGGACGGCGCCGGTTCCCGAGATGGTCTGGAGGGTGCAAATCTATAGAAGGAGGTAGCGCGTTAGCATTGACCTCTGGAGGAGTTATCTTGTTTCATGTTTTCAGGGTAGTATATTGTAGGAGGAAACTGTAGGAGGTGGCCGATGCGCTCGGTTCGACATACCCGTTTCTCGCGAATCGCGGGGCTATCAGCACCGACGATGAGCTTCTGTGCGGCTGAGGTGAAGTCGGCCAACCCGCCGATGGAGAGGTATTCGTGATTCACGGTGGGATCATTGTGGATGGCGTCATCAGCCTGAGAGAGAGAGAAGGATTGAGTCAGTTATCTTGTCAAATAAGTTTGCGATTGCCATGAAACTCTAATCGTAGAGAAGCAAAGAAAAAAGCAGTTATCATGTAAGGAATCCGGATCTAGTAGTAGATGCGCAATTCCAAGAGACACCCACCTTCTTGACGACAGGCAGAATCCAGGGCTTCGCATTGTTGTCACGGTAAGCGCCAATGCCCAGATCGACCTTCTTATCGGAGGGGTCTTCGCGATAGGCCTTCATCAAGCCAAAGAGAGGATCTTCGGGGGCCGCGGCGACGGCGGCCGGAGTGAAGACGGAAGGATTGCCGTTGGAACCCATGATGTGTGAGGAGAGGGAGGAAAGACGATCGCGGGCAGTAATAGCAGAGGAGGAGGAAGAAGAAGAAGAAGGAGAAGAAGGAGAAGAGGTGGCGGGGTTTTGATGTTGACGGGAGGTCGTCATGATGGAAACGTTGCGTTGTCTGATCCCTGGGTTTGACTAAATAATAAAAATGAAAATCGAATATTATTCGAAATATCTCCAATTTTTGCCAATTTCCCTTTCCGATCCGGTAAATAATAATAATAGTCTCAATGCAAAGGACCCTAATTTAGTCACACTGCAGCAATGACTCCTTTTTTCCCCGGAATCTGGCCACCGAAGAAACCCAAAAGGACAAAAACCTTGCTGCTTGCGTTCACCGGATTGAGAGATGAGGAGAGAGGCAGAGGAATGAGGGGGTGGAGACGCCCGGGGCGGTTAAATCAGGATAGTCAAGTACTCAAGTACTCGGTTGTGAATATACCCAGAATAAGAAGAGAGAAGAAATAGAAGAAAAGAATCATGAAAAGACATTCATAAACTATTTATCACACCCACTCCATCCAAATAAATCCCTCGGCGCCTGTTCTCTCCTGAAGTCTCATCCCAATCCCTCGGGCGCACTTCCAACAAGCCGAGGAACTTCCGTAACTTCTTCGTCGCATGACGCACCGCCAGACCCTGTGGAGTTCACATGCTTCGTTTTACTTAAACGGGGCATGTTTTTGCACGCTGGAGAGAGCATGTGCGAGTAAATGGATTCGTATGCTTATCTATTGTGTCTACGATCTTGTATCTACTATCTCTTGCAGGTACATTCCTCTCGGCTAATCTATGCATGTATGCACCACCCTACGACTGATAAGCTAGCTACCTACTCTACTGTACACAGATCAGGCTCGGTAATAATAATGCAAGTCAAATTACTGGCAAGAATATTAATACCCGGCTCTCAGCCTCGACACAACTACAGGCCCTGTGATATGATGATTCTGGGCCCCCGTTTTAGAGCCCAAAAAACAATCACGATTGCTCAGCGGACCTCCCGACAGGCTCGCCGCGCCGCTCGTGTGTCATCACGCCGAGCAGGAAAAAAGGCGCAGTGGATCCCCCCTCCTGGCCCTTCTGGAATCAGTGGAATGTTAATAATATCCCGACCTGACAGTGACAGCACTCATAGCATGCATAAAATCGAGGTATGTTTGGAGTGATATATTTAGTGTTTAGCAATTTTACTCCTACAAGTTGGAGTTTCAAGGGTATATCTAATTGAATTTGAAGTTAATTAATAACTACAACCAGGAATAAAGATTAATTATTGTTATTCTGATCTGTAGTCAGACTTGACTAGAATCTCGGAATATTCTTGCCCGTGCTGGATTCTTGTCGGCGATTTACCCCCCGTGAGGAGAAACCAGCCCTATACTCACTGACAACCATCTCCTCTCCTCATCTTCCCCCCATAGCCTCCTATTACCTAAGGCACCACCCTAGGATTGAGGAGAAACAAGAAATTTGGAGAGCCGTTATTATTTCTCCAGGGACCAGGGGAAATGGTAAACCCAAGAGGTAAAATGCCGACGATCGCGGGCCTCCGCAGGAATATCGAATATGCACTACTACATAAGACATCCGACAGACATACAGTATTCAGTATGCAACTGATGCAGTCCAGTCTTGTCCCGTCCGTCCGATCCATTCAGCCAGTCAGCTAGTTAACTTAGCCAGCACAATAGCAAATTCGTCAACTACGACTCTACTCTACAATTAACAGATTCATCCTCGTCGCGGCGGTATGGATCGGCGATTGAAGAGTAAATAGCAATTTATACCCGCTCCTCACCTCGTGGCGGTTCCCCCGGCGGACCATCTCCGACTCCAGCCGTTCTCGACTTTTCTCTCTCTTAGTCTCCGGGATTTTCCCCGACTTTTCGCGATGATGTCAGGTTAGGTTTTTATGGGTGGTACCTGATTCCCCCCGGAAATCTCAGAAGAGTAATTTAGGCGAAATTTCAATAGAGACATCGTGACGAGTCAAACCATGCTCCTCGTATTATTCGTGTACCAACTTTTAGGTCAAGTTAATAATAAGCAGCAGCAAGAAGACAAAAAATACTTAATAGAACTGAAATTCTCCACACTTTTCAAAACGCCCCTCTCGAAAATCCCCGGGCAGCGCCAGCGCGCTCCACAGGCGCACTGCGCGGTCTGCTCTCCGGGACCTGAGCCTCTGCGCTTTTCCCCACGCCAAGTCGGCCAAGTCTGGGTGATCGTTGCCCCCGGGTTGGAGTAATTGGGTAATTTGTTCCGCCGGATGGGATTGCCTGATTTATAGCCTAATAAAAACATCCAGGAATAAGGTTCTGTGTTACATATAATAATAGGTAGAGGGAAGGTTCATCTGCAAGCATTCGAGTTCTAGAGTGTAGAGTGCGAAAGTCCAGTCCCGGATATATATCCATGACCGGTGTCGAAGACAGAGCTTGTCAAAAGTACTCACTCTGCTAGCTAGAATCCCAAGCACGGACATTGACATAGAAGGGCGATAGTGTTTTCCTTTCTCTGCTGTTATCTGGATAATCAGAGAACAAGCAAATTCCTTGATTGATTCTCGTGCTTCTGAACTTTCTCCTCCTTTTCTTCCTTGTAAGGATTCCTGTGCGTAATTCTGTCGTGTTTCGTTGTCTGGCCAATCGTGATCGAAGAGAGCTCGGAGAGAGAGCTCAAAAACCACAAGAGTCAACCTAGAAATTTACTCAGTATCTGAAAATCTAGATAACAGGTGGAGTAGGGAACAGTCACAGGACAATAGGAAAACACCGCCCTCTTATGGTCGACAGACTAGAAGAAGGAGAACAGTCTAGAAATGACTGCTCGCTCTCCGGCGGCCTCAAAAGGACAGAACCTGAGACCGGAAAAAAACATCTGCAAACAGCCTTGGAGGAGAAACGGTAGAAGCATCGGGGAAAGGCGTCTGTATCAGAGACATTGGCAAGAGCAAGAGCGGGAAGGAACGTAACGACAACTAACAGATATAAGACCTCTGGTTGCACACTAGTCTCTCCAGGCCCCATCAGGCCAAGCGGCGATGAAGAACAAGGCCAAGAGCTTTTTTTTTGAACGACATGACCAGCAAGGCAAGTTTGGTAACCCTTACATAAGTTTACAGGGGTCCATAAAGTCTGCATATCTTCATTTGCACAGCAAAAATGCGGGATCTACAATCACCCTATACGTCAAATATACATATCCTATATACAACTTGACAAGAAGAGAAGAGAATCCGAAGCGGAAATCCACAGACACGAAAATGAGAACCAAAAAACACAAAAACCAAATCTTTTCTCCTCCAGTCTCATGAAAACGCCGCTCTTCTGGAACCCAAATGTGTAAAAAAGATCAAATCCAAATCCAAATCCATGATCACCACCTTCAATATTCTCGTGATAGATCCAGACATCCTCGGTGCAATTCATATTCCCAAACGCCGGTGCAAAAGGTTCGCAGTGTATGAGCCGTCAATATCAAAATGACAAAAGAGAAAAAAAAAGCGTCGTATCATCAAAAGGGGTGTTCAAGGATGCATGGAAGAAGTGAAAAGCGCAGGCAAGGAGTGTCGTTATTCATGCATTGGTGTTGGTGTTGGTATTCGCAAGCCGATGACCTGACTAGTTGTTGGTGGTGTGTGCAGCCGGTGGTACGGTGGGAGTCGCCGCACCACTCTCGACAGGGCTGGTGGTATCGACGCCGTGAGCGCGTGTGCGGATACGGAATCGATCACGGAGTCGAGTTGATAGGCGGTTGCGGGCTGGTCGAGTTACGGCGTCGTCGCCGGTGACTTCGCCTTGGTTGGCTTCGCGGACGCGACGGAGGGCGGCGAGACGCTCTTCCACGGTGGCATTGCGCATGCGGCGGGCGTTGAGGGGCCCGTGGAGGTAATTTGTTAGACGGTGGGAGTGTCTGTTACTTTGGGCGCCGGCGGCAGCTGCGGTTGTGGTGTCGTCAGCTGCGTTGTCCGCGTTTTGTGTGTCGGCAATCTCGCCTTCCTCGGCATTCTCCTCGGGTTTAGGTGGGTTGAGGTCGATGCGGCTAGGGAGGGGGTTTGTTAGTTGTTTTTGTTCATTACAATGATGTCTAAGGCTGTCGCTAAAGAAGGCCTTGATTAGGGAAGGAACTTACCAAAGGGGACAAGTGCCGGACACATTGACAAGCCAAGGGTCGATACACTCTGGGTGGAACTGATGGTTGCATGGGAGGACCCGCAGGTCTTGGCCCTTGATGAAGTCATCGGTACAGATGGGACAGGAGAAGTTACCACCATCTGGGGCAGCATTGGGATTCGATTCAGTCGTGGTAGTCGGGACTGGCTGTTCGGTGACCGCATGCTTGTTGGTTGGTAGTTCGGACTCGCGTGGTGTCGGCCCGATGTCGGAGATGCTATCCGAGCGGGGAGGGGAATGCTCGCGGGCGGGATCATCCGCGTTGGCCATTTCGACGTCCCGCTTGGCGGCATCGACGGCTTCGTCATCGCCAAACTTGACGACGGGGATGGTGTCAAGCATGGCTTGTGCTATACCTCTTGCTCGACTTTGCCGAGGTCGGCCGGCGATCCGGCGAGGCCCATATCGCTCGGGATGACGGTGAGCGCGGACGGCGCCGGTGATGATGATGCCCAGGAACAGGGCTGTGATGATACCTGTGATGCTATACAGGATAATCATCGCTGCGGAGAGAAATCAATACGAGTCATTTCAATCGGGACGTAAGCATTACGGGCATTACGGGATGGATGAGCGACGCACCTGTGTTGGGACTATCACCAGTGCCGCTGGCACTGGTATCAACCGTCGTGGTGGTTGGATACGACATTGGGACGATGGTGGCAGTCTTGTTGGCAGCGGTGGTCAAGGTTTGATTGAGGGCAGCGACAGCAGTGGAATCGTTGAACGTGAAGATATAGCGATATGCCTCGGCTTGATCATTCGTGGACAAGCTGCAGTGCGTAGCAGATGTACTGTAGAGGATGATGGCTGCAGCAGGCTGGGCAGCGGTAATCACACTTTGGACTGTCTGGTCGACACCCAACTCTCCCGGATAGTTTACAGAAGAGTCGTCACAAGGAATACACGCAATCTGGGTGCTATGATTGCCCAGAGAGTTAGTGGCAGTCACCTCAGCGAACGTGCCAGCGACGTTAAAACCCTGGAAGGTAGGGCAATTAGCATGCAAGTTGGGTCAATGGGATTAAGTAGGAGACAGAGGGAGAAGAGGGAAGAAAAGAAGAGGACTCTGCAATCCGAGACAGTCTTACTTGGGCCTGGCTAGAAGATAAATTGGCGAGGTAATTCGTCAATGGGGCGAGGTAGTGACCGCTGAGTGGACTGGAACCCTGGATGCGGAAGCTCGCGGAGCTGGACCAGGCCAGATCGTGTGTATTGTTGGTGGGCAGCACCGAGACGTCCGCCAACACAGGCAAGATGATGAGAAAGAGGAAGGATAAGAAAGAGGAATAAGAATACCACAGCCCCATTGCCGCGTGGTGAGAGTGAGAATGTTTCGTTTCTTACGGGAGGCGGCGGAAGTCCGGAGTGTGGGGGGTGGACTGGGATCATTTGTCAGGGCCCTCCTAGTTGAAAGTCGTGGAGAAGCAGCCCGAGAGAGGAGGGGGGCTGAGGAATTGAGAGACGAATTGAAGAGGAGGGGGTTAGAGGATGACAGTGGATATGCCGTGGGATGCAGTGTGGATGCCCAGTAATGACGATGGGACAGACACAAAAATGAGGATGAACCGATAGAGAGAATCCGTGGAGGGGAGTGGAGTTGCATAAGAAGGAAACGGAAAAACAGGGAACGAAAGAGGGGAGAGCTAAGGCTGATCGTAGTATGGATCCCCGTGGAGAAAGTGGGAGATGGGGAGATCTGATCATGGGCGATACGATAACGGGGGAAGAAGAAGAAGAAGAAGATACGCTATACGCTTGGGGGGCTGTGGGTGAATATTGATTGGGTAATATTAAATGTTTCCCGTCCGATTTGATTGCGTACTGTATCTTAATGTACATTACAATTATTGTGGACTGTACGGGGTACGGACGGAGTACGGGGTAGCCACTCGCCGCCTCAAAAGCGAATGCGAATGAAACGGGAGTTTGAACAACGGTCGGCTTACGAGAGGGCAATGCTGGAGACAGAAGATTCATTATTAAAGAGTAATGGCCACTCTGGACCGGGATGGGAAACATTTCCACCCCCAGCTAGTCGGGGCAACAGCCCATATAACCATTTAGGAACCCCCGTTCCATGGGTTGAACGGGGCACATGAACCCTTGCGTTTTTGGTTCTTGCATCTTCCTTGGGAGTACATCATTTGTCAATTCGACATGATGAATCAACTTCCCCTTTAGGGAGAAACCAACTCGACAATTAACGGGAGCAGCAATCATAATCCAAGCCACAACGATGGTGATCATCTGAATCTCATGATTGATGATTCCGTACCACGGTCAATTCTTCAGTATCTGTCATATACACAGCCATGATCCATCGTATGGTCGATCATCCCAGAGCCCAGACAAAATGATGACGCTGCGCCTTGGTCCCGAGTCCTGACAAATAATACACGCCAATAGTCGCCTGCAGGGTGTCGATCGAAGGCCCTGGGCGTTGATATCATGGCACCACTTCCGATCGTCTAGAAGGAGCCTAGGAAGGGTCTGTGAACCGAAAGGATCCACCATACCCCAAGGCTGTCTGTGATTGACAACCAGTCGTGATTCAGCTTGCAACCCATTTGGGGGAAGGCTTGACTTTGTTTTTCCGAGAAGTGCCCGACAGGATAGATGGGATGCGCAACACCTGCCATATTCTGAATATGGAGCTTTGCTTCGATCCAGCTTAGTATAGTAGGCTACGAGGCTCATGGTAGATGGTCATCGTGCAAAATCATGGCGTTTCACGACGAAATGTACCGAATGAATCGATCTACGACTCTACCTGGCCACTTGAGATCGCCTTGCCTAGAGATACAATATTCAGGCCATACAGGAAACAGAATAATGCAAGGGTATTGTTCATTAGCGAGAAATATCGAGGATCATCAAAGGATGGAGATCCACAGATTGATAGGCTATGGAAGAACAATGATCTTCATTCGGGCTCGTTGTTGCGTTTCAGTGCTATCACCTCTTTTGTGACGAGTGACAGCCACCTCCGACGTGTCACATCGGTAGCCTCTGCAGATTGCGAGCGAAGCGATCAACTATTTAACAGGCGTTCTTCCCCCTTCCTCCCGCGTCTTCGGTCTCCGGTCGCGGAGAAACCCCCTCTTCAGCAAGCCTGACAGCCTCAGGCCACCTGGCTGAAAGTCCTGAGACACAGCACCTGGTCAACCACATGGCCCTAACCAATGATAACAGCCCCAGTTAATGATGGCCAACTAATCTCACGGACTAAACCGCGGTAGGAATGAGTTTTTCCGTCAAGACATCAAAACTAAGACATTCTTCCTTTCTGCGGTTCAAGTTATTAAGCAGGTAAGTTGATGAGTAACTAGTTCGTCCACAATCAACCTCCCAGCCCGAAACCTTGAACCTTCATCCCAGGCTTCATCGAGATTTCTTCATCTGCGGACCATCCCCCACAGGCTGAAGCGCGAGAGCGACCGGACGGGATGGCGATCCATGCAGGTCTGTTGTTTGTGCGCACGGATATGAGTGGTGGTGTCCTGGGCCAGATTGGGTGGGAGAAGCCACCCGGGCGCTATGGGGACGAAGGTATGTCGCCGTATACGGAGAGGGTCTCCCCCCTCTTCTTATCTCGATCGGGAGTATATAGCCTGTACAAAGTACAGGAGTAATCGCATGGGAGTATGTAGCTTGTAGCATGTAATGTGTGGTATATGTGAAGCATATATTATGCCGGTCTCCATCGTTTATAAACTGGCCCATCTTTCTTGTTCCCCAGTATAATAATCACTAGTCAGGACGGCACTCCCGACTCCAGTTGAGCATGGGCCGCGGCGGCAAAAGAAAAGACAGGCGCAAAGGGCGCATCCCGAACCGGGCGGCATCCTAAACCTTAAACGCGCGCAGCCCATTCAGGTTTTGATGATTTGAGGAGATTTGATGATTGATTACGCCGACGAGGTGGAGGAGCTGTGGGGGATAGTGATTTCAATGGATGATATAGCTGGAAGTATGAAAGAGATATGAGTAGCTAATACTATAGAGCATATAGAGAATTGTGTAGAATAGTAAACAGTAGGCGATAGACACAGAATAAATTATCTACAGGCTCTTTTGTACTCTGTACGCCATTCTACTCTAAGGGGGTCAAAAAGGTCCAGCCGGGGCTTTTGGGCGGAGCCTTGTGATTTGTGGAGGCCCAAGTGGGGGAGGTTCGAGGCTCTCATCGGCCCAAAACCACCAGAGGGAAAAAAAAAGGAAGAAGAAAAAAGGAAGAGGGAAAAAGAGAAGGACATTTGGGTTGGTCTGGTCGATTCGCTCTGTCTTTTGTCTTTTGTCTGGAGTCTCTGTCTCTCTGTCTCTCTATCTGTAATAGTCTAGTCTCTTTCTAGAGTCTCCAGTCTGGTCTCCTCTTGGGTCTTCCATTAATAGCATCTTGCAGTTCCAGTTCCAGTTCCAGTTCCCAATTTTTCCCAGTTCCTAGTGTCCGCTCGTATATACTACTGTTCCTACTTATTTCTACCTTTCTACACATACAATTCTCCGTACCTTCTTCCTCATTCCGACTCCCGGACTTTTGTGCTTTTTGGCCTGTCGGTTGATCTGCCCCCCCCCCCCCCCCCCCCTCTCAGCGGCTACATCCGTCCTCTTCATCTTTCCTCCTTCCTTCCCCTCCCTCCCTAAACCTCCGCTGAATGGTTGTTTCAACTCTCGACCATCAACGAACACCCTCCGAGAACCTCGAAACTCGAACTTTCCCCCCTTCGATCGGCACTCCACTCCCAAAGTCGATCCACTCCCGCTTTCACCCATGACAGCCTGAGAACCACGCCAACCTAAGCAAACCCATCTGGAACTCCTGGTCGCCAAACTTTCTTCCTCCTACCCCAGCCTGTTCACCACATCCGACACACCCACCCGCTCCCTCTCTTGATTCTCCTGTCGCCGCCCTACTAAGGTCTCGTCCTTGATTCTGGGGGTGCCTGTTCGGGCGCGATAGGCGTCGCACCATGCCCTCCGATTCTTCCATCGAGTCCTTTACCAGGGACTGGGAGCGGTGCTTTGACAGGAAGCCGATCTCCTCGTACGTTGGGCCTCCCCCCGGAGCTTCGATAATTTCTGAGCCCTTCACATGCCCGCCCCAACCGTGACTCCTGGGGCTCCCATCCTTAATCTTTACCCCGTCTAACGTCCATTTGCCCATGGCTTCATAGAAACCCGGTCATTGCCGATCTCGATGTCGAACACAACGAACTCGCGCAGACCTGGAAAACCTTTGTTCGCCATCTCCCGCCCGGCGACCGAGTCGAACGGGGCGACCGGGCCCCATCGGTAGGCGATCTCGTCGCCCTTATACGAAACACGCAGTCCCTTTGGAGATCTCAACCTCGTAAACGGGTCTTTGGCCAGGCCCTAGACCTTTGCGACAAATTTGTACCGACACTAGAAACACATGCAACCTTGTTGGCTGTGCTGCCAGATGCCGACCTCTTCCATGCCCCTCTCTTTTATAGCGTGCTACAGACGGTGATCAAGGTGGGTTGGACGGTTCCCCTCCCCTCATGGCGACACGAGGCGAGAAGAGTAGTAGTGGCGTTGCTAACCATCATCAATGTCATCCACAGGCATCGTCACATTACCCTCATGTCATTGAGGCACTAATCACAGCTCTGCTGAACATCCATAGCGCCCTGGACCTACCCTCTGAACCTCTCATCCCCTCAACCCATCTAATGCCCGTCGCCAAAATATACGCTCTGTGCTTCTTCTTCCTGACCGAGTTCATTGATTGGTTTATCCGACGATCAACGTGCGAACTGCTCAAGAGCCATAGCCAGGATGGGTACTCGGAATTTCATCACCTCGTCAGCTGCATTCAACGTCAGGCCCGGGCCCTCACCGACTCATCCGACGCCATGGACGTGGACATGGACGAGAAATCCGACGCGGCATATAGTCCGCGTGCTCTCTGGGAAGAATCTCAACTGAGCCAGGTGGGCCGGCAGGGAACCGATCGTCGGATAGCGGCGCAGAACACCATTACACGCCGCCTGATTTGGGAGATCCAGCAGGATGCCGAGGAGCGGGCTCGAATTCGACGGCAGAGGGACCAGCTGCTGACGGAGATGCTGAAAGCTGTCAATGACCAGCTCCGCCCGGTCAATGAGCATAACAGTGGGATCGTCTGCATGACCACCGCCGCGCCTGATCTTGGTAGGTGGTACCGTCATACTCTGTTGTCCAACTATACTAATCTAGGACCATCTTTAGTGGCCTCTGCGTTTGAATGGTCACGTGTGTCCAAACGTCGTCTTGCTCGTTTGGAGCTTCAAAATGCTTCCAAACATCTTGAAGGGTTCTTTGACAACGACGATCAGGTCGCCGACCTGGACCCCGATGTTCAAGTAGCTGTCGAAAGCAGCGTGGTCGCGACTCTTCAAAAATGGGTTACCAACCCACGTTCTCAGGCTCTTGCTGTTGGGGGAACCCCGTCCAGCGTCTATCCTAGTCCCGTGGCTTCAATCTCGGCCTGTTTTGTGTCTTTTTCCCGCCGAGCGCGACTTCCAGTCATTGCCCACTTTTGCACCCTACCAGACAAAGTCGTGAAGGGCCTTACTACACACCAACAGGGTTTGATTGCCCTCACATATAGCTTGATTCGCCAACTAATCGATTGTTTACCTACCGTCGTGGACAGCGACTCGTTACTTGATCTGAGTGCCGAGCGATTTCGCCAGGTTGATGGTACGATCTCCAGTTGGAAGGCGGCTCTAGCCTTGGTGGACACACTGCTGCATTTCGTACCGCCCTTGCTCGTCTGCGTGATCGACGGCATCGACACGATTCACGATGCATCTACCGACGCCGCTCTACGGGAGTTGATCCGCGTTCTTCTCACCCACACGCGTCACCAGCCTCAGCCCGCCAACAGCGAGTGTTCGAGCCCAACCTTCCTGTTCAAGGTTCTCTTCACTGTCACCGGTCGGCCTAGCGCGTTGGTAGAGACCATGTCTGAGAATCAGCTCATTCTGAGTGAACCGACGCTCTCTACTGAGCTCACTTCCTCCGATACAGTTCTCACCTCGGATTTGGGAGTTGTCATGATGAATGCGTGATTTACTCTCCCTAATCGAGCATGGCTGAACTCAGCTGGCCCCTACTTCACGAATTTCCTATGTTATATCAATCTCCCCTGGTCTCGTTGAGACCATCTGAAAAGATCCTTCACGGATCCTATAGATTGATCTCGACGCCATTGGGGTTGAGTCTCCTTGGTTACGAGGCTTTCTTATGACGCATGAGGCACGAACGGCGACTATTGAGCACATCCTTCTTCTCGCTATTTGCATGAGCTATTTGATCTGGAGATACCTTGGCCCTTTCTCGTGTGTGTACGTGTGTGCGGCTTCCCCTTGTTAATTGCTTCTTCTTTTTTGGTCACCTCCTCTTGCTGGCGCCTTCTTGTGGCGATTCGACTTGTTCTTTTATTGGCTATTGGCTCTTTTCCTGGCTACTGGCGTTTGGAAGCTCCCCTGGGAATACGGATACGGGGATTATCATGCCGTGGCTGTCCTATACATCTTGGTCATCAAGTCCGTGGGGCTTGTGCATTTGGCTCTTTTTGTTTTCAGTGACTTGTGGTAGACCGTGTATTTATACTGCTTGCTCGCTGTGATACCCATGTCTAGAAGTAATTTGTCTTGTTTGATTCTATCTCTGTCTTTGTTTCTTGGTGTGGTCGCGGAAATCGATTTCCGGATAAAGTTGTAGTTCGGGTGTTTTGTGCACAACGTGGACTGTGCTGGTGGGAGAGAAATGCGGGTCTGACACTCGGCCTTGGATGCCGATGCGGGGACGCCTGTCGATGGAGCCACTGGAGATTGAATTCCGCCGGTTATTTACTTAAGAGTCTTGGACAGCTACTCAATTCGCGAACTCATGATCGATGAATGATCAATTTGACAATATGGCAGTGAATGGACATACACACATCCCCGCACGGCTCACCCAGGAGTCTTCAATCTCACTAGAAGAGTTTACACAAATCTGCTCTCGCTCCATCGATACCTCGACCTACCCACTCGCCAGCGCACTCGACCACAACGTCCCTATCTACGACATTACAACCCTCGACGCACAACCCCTAACAGCCGAAACAACCTCCCACCTCCAAGATGAATGGCACCACATTCTCCACAGCGGACCAGGCGTCTTCGTCCTACGAGGAATGTACACACCTACCAAATACGCCTCCATCCTAACCGCCACAAACTCCGCCTTCGACCGCATCATCGCACGCGAACGCGCCTCAAATACCTCCAAGGGCGACCACTTCGCCGCCAGCGGCACAAATGACCGTATCTGGAACGCCTTCTCCAAACACGCCCTCGAAGACCCAGCCTCGTTCGCTGAATACTACGCCAATCCCTGGCTGGCCACTGTCTGCAATGCCTGGCTAGGTTCGGCATACCGCGTCACCACACAAGTCAATGCCGTGCACCCCGGTGGTGCGGCGCAAGAAGCGCACCGCGATTATCATCTGGGTTTCATGGACGGTGATGCCTGTGCGGGATTCCCTGCCGCGACGCAGGTGACTTCGCAATTTCTCACTTTGCAGGGCGCTGTTGCGCATGCCGATATGCCTTTGGCTTCGGGACCAACGCGCTTTTTACCGTTTAGTCAGACTTATTCGCCGGGGTACATGGCCTGGCGAAGACCTGAGTTCCGGGCTTTCTTTCAAGAGAACTATATCGCGTTACCGCTCTCACTGGGCGACGGGGTATTTTTCAATCCGGCGCTTTTCCATGCTGCGGGCGCGAATATAATGGACGCCTCCGCGGGCGGATTCCGACGCGTCGCGAACTTGTTGCAGATTAGTTCTGCGTTTGGGAAGCCTATGGAGTCGGTGGATGCGATTCCGCTCGTGGCGTCTTGTTGGGATTTCCTGGTTGATAAGTATAAGGCGGCGGGCAAGAAGATTGCGGATTCGGGGTTGGATCCCTGTATTTGGGGCCGTGAGGCGAGGGAGGTGAGGGCTTTGGTGCAGGCGCTGGGGGAGGGATATCCGTTTCCGACAAATTTGGATCGGAGACCGCCTGCGCCGGGGAGGATGGCGCCGGAGTGTGAGCAGGATGTTTTGGTGAGGGGGTTGGAGGGGGGATGGACTGGGGTGGAGGTTGTTGAGGCGTTGGAGAGGATGAGGATGGAGTCGAGGGCGTGATGAGGAAATAGATGGACTCGTACTGTAGTTCAGTTGAGGTGTAATGTACATAGGGCTGGAGGAATGGATATGGTGTTTCATCGGATCTTGATATTCGCACAACACTAACCGTGCCCTTCGCTACGCTGCAACCCATCCGCTTCCGCGTGTGGGGAGCGTCTGGGTGCGCTGGAAGGCACGACCGTCCTGACGGGCTTAAGCAAAAGTGAAGTAAATCAGGCATAAATTAAGGCCGCAGGGGGTGCGCCCAGAGTTCTTAGGGATACGATGCTGCTCATCAACTATTGCATCGGATGGAAAGAACAACGAGTTTCCTAACACTCTCGTATGCCCCCATGTTATTTCGGAATTTTATCAGTCTCTTCCTGTGACATTCTGCTATGTACCTAAAGTTATAAATACTGCTTGTTTCTGATAAAGTCACGTCACTGGGAGCAAAGAGACCAGTCAGATTGAAATGACTGATGGTAGTCCCGAAGGACTTCAACAGGCATGCCAAGAACACCCCGGGAGAGCTGTGGTGAGAGAGTGTTGGTGTGAGAGCTGTGGCCTGAAGTATTGAAAGAAGTGTTTTGGAAGAAGGATGTTAATTTGCAGCTGAATAGGGAAGAGAGTGTTGGCCTGAGAATGTTGACGAGCAAAGGAAGAAAGGGGAATAGCCCTTCATGAGATTCCATCCAGAGATTGTAAATGAAGGCAGTCTGACAACGCCTGATACCAAGAAAACGCGACTAACAGGCCGCCACAACCTATCTTAACATATCATCCCATCGATTGCATAGGATCCTTGAATCGCATTCGGGTTCGCCACTACTAAGCATAGAGAAGTGGTAATACTGCTTCCCATCAACAACCTTAGAAGAGAGATAGAGATGCGAAGGCCCACCTAAAATATCGATAACAGACATCCATGAACATCCATGTGATTGAAGTCCTTACGATAGCACCCCTCGACATATGTATCGATCAGTGTGAAACAATCAGACTTCTAATTGAACAGGGCTTGATCGTTGCGCCGAGTCCGTTCAAAAGCCCATAATAAATCCGTATCAAGACCCAGCCAGAAGGGACAAAGAATACCAGAGCTACGCTTTTCCAGTGGCCCATGCCTGGGATATCCCCGTGCCTTTCAAATGATCTTGTAGATTCAGACTACAATCTAGCCGGGTACGCCGGACGATATAGTCAATGCAATGAGTATGGCCGGTCCGGTAGCGGCTTTTGAATGGCTGGAATTACTTGGTATACAAGCCGCGACTAGATTCAAATTCCAGCAGAGCACGAATGGGCGTAGTAGCGCTTGGAGGTAGAACCCATACACTGAAATGGTCGTGCGTGTGTACACTTGGCCACTGCCTGCGGCAGTGAATAGAGGCTGGGCAGGTCGGCACATGCTGAATAAGCTGAGTTCTGCCAGATTTATGCCTGAATATTCTGGCCATTATGGTGTAATAGTTTTAGATAAACCCAATGTCTGTCTAGACCTATCGAGTCCATCTCTTGTCTGTCTTGTTGTAAGATATGCTCATCATGGATCTGAGTTGTTCATTTGTCCACTCCCCCTGGCATTGGGCCCCTGGAATCACAGGCCCCGCTGTAGATCTAAAGATATAATTGGATGATCACTTTGGGACACCCGGTGGAGACGGGTGGACCTGCATTTCCATGGGTGCCACGACGGGATTACCAAACGGGGAGGCAAATTTGGGACGAATTAGTGGAAGGATTCAGGATCAGGAACAGGGAGAGAAGAGAAGAGTAAAAATAGAATAGGAGATGATATATAGAAGATGTAATGAGTGAGTTAGCAGTGGTGATGAACTACTGGAGTATGGAGTCTAGACTAAGGAGAATACAATCACCAGTTCATCACGATGAGTTAGTTCATTAAGAATGCGGCTGTCATGGCAGTAATGGACTAGTGGACTACAGTGTGCTAGTGGCCCAGGCCCCAACAGGAATGAGCGCGTCTCACATTTTTAAGAGGAAACACTGGTGCACAGTTGGTATTTGGTAACGCTGGTGAAACTGGGTGGCTTGAAATGGCGCGCACCAGGGCCCCAAAGGGCTGAAAGGGACTCCTCTAGGCTCTCGGTCCCTGTCTCTCTTTCTCTCTTCTCTCCACACTTCGTTTTTTGATCCCGGAGCAAATCTTAAAAAAAAAAAATCCCCGAACCATTTTCTCGGATCCCTCGACTCGTTGGAGGGTTTACAATTGGGTATTTTTTCTCCAACCGTTACCTGTCTAATCACACTCTTTTTCATTTCAATTTCCCTTACCTCGCCTCGGCCATCGCCGATCTCAATTCTCCACCGCGTCGAGCCTACGACATCTTGCGCTCGCGCACACACAAAGTGGAGGATCATCGTCCACCCACCCTGGACACAACCACTGGTCGGCACCCACATCTTAGCGAAAGGCCCAGCAGCTACGTAAGACCGTCTCAGCTCAATTCTGGTTCTCAATTGCTGGCCCTGGAGGCGAGCAAAAAAGGTGATCTCACAGAAACAAGTACCGATCCAGCACTATACTACTGTAGTGTAGTGTAGTGTAGTCGGGTCTGGGTCTGGTCTGGTCTCAGAAACACGAAACGAACCGCCAATCTCCAACTACCAAACCGCCCCAAACGGCCGAGTTTTTTTCTCCTTCGCCCAGCCCAGCGTTTTCTCCACCAAGTCCTCCTCCACTCACACTCAATCGGGCCAACCAGCTTGAGCATCGATCTACAGCTCCATCCCATAAAAGGCTTTCCTACCCTCGGTTCCCCGCTTGCTTTCTTTCTCTCTTGCGATGAAGGGTGCCTTGGGGATCGCACCGAAGCGATTGTCGACACATCGGTTTCAACAAATTCCTGACCTCCCACAAGACGCCATGTCGAATCCGAACGACGTGACGATTGATATCCCTCTCACCGAAACGACCAGTCGCGGTCAGAACGGGGCCCGGAAATGGGGCTCGCACGCTGGCTCAACGGTGCCTATCAATGGTCTCGAGAGTGACGAGAAGGATGGTTTGAAGGGCCCCGGCCGTCGTCGTCGCCATCATCATGATACAGATATCACTGAGGCCACGGGGAAACCTTCTGAGTCGCCGGAGGATGGTTCAATCAATCGCATGGGCCGTATCTACCAGGCTATCTACAACTTTTCTATTGTCACTCGTTACATGATTTACGTCGTTCCTATTGGCGTGTTATTTGCAATTCCGATTATTGTCGGCGCGACAGTGGCGCCGGATGCGAAGATTGGTGGTGTGCATATCTATTGGTTTTTTACTTGGATTGAGGTCGTTTGGGTGAGCTTGTGGGTGTGCAAGATCTTTGCCAAGTTTATTCCCTACGTGTTTCAGTTCTTGTGTGGTATTGTTAGCTCGGGTACACGCAAGTATGCGCTTATCCTGCGGGCTTTGGAGACTCCGATTACGATTGTGTTGTGGTCGGTTGTCTCCTTGGTTACTTTCCTGCCGGTATGTCTGCATCCATTGTCATGGGATGAACTACTGAAACTAACCATCTATTGCATAGATCATGACTCTGAATCCCAGCAAGCAAGACAGCGAGGACACCAGTGTCAAGTCCTGGGAGAAGAGCGTCAAGAACATTCTCTTCGCCCTGCTCGTCTGCAGTCTCATTTTCCTCGGTGAAAAAGCTCTCGTTCAGCTCATCTCCATCAGTTACCACCGCAAGCAATTCGATGCCAAGATCAAGCAGTCCAAGCACAATGTCTTCCTGGTTGGTCTCCTCTTCGAGGCCTCCCGCAACATGTTCCCCATGTACTGCCCCGAGTTCAAGGACGAGGACGCCATAATCTTCGACTCGCTCCTGGCCCAGTCTAATGGCAAGGTTAGCAAGCGCAGCTCTATCATGCCCCTGCGTATGATGCAGCAGGTTGGTCGCCAGGTCGGTCACAATGTCGGCCGGATTGGTGACAAGGTGACTGCGGCCTTTGGTAATGTTGCCTCGGAGCTTACTGGAAAGCAAGTGTTTAACCCGCAAGCCACTCACTCAATTGTTGTTGAAGCACTCGAGCGCAAGCGATGTGCCGCGGCGCTGGCTCGCCGTATCTGGATGTCGTTTGTGGTCGAGGGCCGTGATGCGCTCTTCCTAGAGGATATTGTGGAAGTTCTGGGTCCTGACCATGAGGCCGAAGCTGAAGAGTGCTTTGCTGCTTTGGACAAGGATGGCAATGGCGACGTCAGTCTGGATGAGATGATCCTCACGATTAGCGAGTTCGGTCGTATGCGCAAGTCGCTGAACCACAGCATGCACGATGTCGACCAGGCCATCCACGTTCTGGATAACCTGCTGCTCTCTGTCGCCTTCGTGGTCGGTGTCTTGGTATTTGTTTCATTCGTTACTACTGGTTTCGGCACCGTCATCGCTGCCGGCGCTACTTCCCTGCTCTCGCTGAGTTTCGTCTTCTCGACTACCGCCCAGGAAGTCCTGGGTTCTTGCATTTTCCTATTCGTCAAGCACCCCTTCGATATCGGTGACCGTGTCGATATCAGTGATAAGTCTTACATCGTCGAGCGTATTTCCCTACTGTTCAGTGTCTTCCGCGCTGTTGGTGATCACCGCATGACCCAGGTGCCCAACAACATTCTGAACAGTTTGTGGATTGATAACTTTACCCGTGCCAATGCCATGCATGAGCAACTTACTGTATCTGTGAGCTTTGATACCAGCTTCGCTGAGATCCAGGCCCTGCGTGAGGAGATGGAGACCTTCGTCCGTGATCCGGCCAACAGCCGTGATTTCCAGCCTGACCTTGATATCGAGGTTGTCGGCGTGGGTGACATGGACAAGCTCGAGCTCCATGTTGATATTCGTCACAAGTCTAATTGGTCCAATGAGACTGTCCGTGCTGCCCGTCGCTCCAAGTTCATGTGTGCTCTTGTCCTGGCTATGCGCAAGGTCCCTATCCGGGCTCCTGGTGCCGCAGCTCCCGAGGAAGAGTCCAAGGATGACGGTGATGACAAGGACGGTGCTGATGGTGCTCCTGGTGCTGGTGACAACAAGCCAGCTCACGCCGGCGCTGGTGCTGGTGCAGATGGCAAAGCTGGCGGTCTCACCCCAGCTGCCGCCGCTGCTGCTAGCGGTATGATGAACTACGAGGCGCAAACCACCGGCTTCGAGCAGAACCGTTCCTCCGGCTCCGTCACCCACCGCGGCTCCATGGCCGCCACCCAGCGCGAAGCCGCCATCGCAGACCGTCTGAACGCCCGCCCCCCGTCGTCCCAGCCGTCGACCCCGGCCGCGATACCAATGACGATCTCTACCGCACCACAACCAACACCTCCAACCAAGGCAAACAGCTAAGCGTCTACGACGGCAACACCGGTGTCTCACGCGGCCTCTCAACCGGCCACCGCAAAGCCGGCCTACGAGCCTCCTACCACGACGAAGACACAATGCACCCGCCCCTCTCCCCCGTCGCAGCAGGCATGACCCCCTCACACAGCGGCGTGCCAATCCTCAACACCCCTGCTCCCCCAGGCTCCCGCGGTAGCACACGTTACGAGCCACCCACCACGCACGCACCCACCTCCCAACCCCAACCGGGTGCCCACCAAATCGGCTCCTTCGCCCAGTCCTACTACGGCCACGAGGGCGCCTATGATTCCGTGCCCCTGAACGGAATCACGCCTGATCGCGCGACTGCTTCGTCAAGTCAGTATGATGTCCCGGATCGGTACGACCCCGTCTCCCCGCCATCTATCTACTCGCCCCCGCAGCCGCAGGCGCCTGCGCCGGCGTTTAGGACTGGTAGGAAGAATCCGTATGGTGGTGAGCATGAAGCTTGATTGCGGAGGTGAGATTTGATGTTAGCATGCGGCATTGTCCTTTTTTCCTTTCGATTTCTCTCTTTGATAAAATCTCTTTTTCATTGTTGGGTGTTGATATCTAGATGGGGTCTTACTTTCATTTTGGTTTTTTTCTTCTCATTTCCCTACCGGGTTTATCAAAATTTTCTTTGGTTTTTTTTGTGTTGTATGATACAGGCCTTGTTTGGCTGGTTGATCGGTTGATCTGAGTTACACTTTTTTATTTTATTTTACAAGTCAGCCTTAATGGATGATTTGGATGATATTTCAGAGGATTTATTCTGCGTTTAATGTAGCTGGTAGGTGATATGTAGACTTTGAGTCACAAGCTAAGCATATTTGCATCCATACGACCACTGGTCTAACAGTAGCTGCCGCTGTGAAGTGTGCAGATAGACAAGGTTTTTCTCCCTCGAAGCAGCCCGGACGTGGAAATCGACAAGGATCAGCTAATCGGACACCGAATTTTCAAGACTAAGAATGACCAGGACTAAGGGTGACTCGACGAAACCCTGAGACCGTCACCCTTGGACGCCTTGCTCTTATGCAACGCAACCTCATCAAATCCAATAGTGACCGGAGCCCATCCACCTCTGGGCGCGCTAAGTCGCTAGCCACAGCCCGAGCACCGTCCTAAAAACACCATCAAAGAACTAAGCCATGGGCTCTACAGTCCTGTAATGGGCTAATGATCCCAGTCCAGGGTTTCTCCGTTCACTATGTGACTCTGAAAGACATCACTAACCGAAATAGGCACTAGAGCCCATCGGCCCAACTGATTTGGTCTACTTTTGGGTCCAAGCCAAGCCTGCTTCAGTGCTTAGCGAGGAACCGAGGGTAGCGGAGATTGCTCTTTCAGCCTCATTTTTGTGATGATTGGCTGGATGATGCACCGGGGTTTGTTCATGTCGAGTCAGATTAGATTGATTGCATCTAACTAGTTAACTAACTAATTAGCTCACTACTGTAGTTATATAATGAAGCTCGTGGGCCCCTGAGATTGATATGATCCATTCATCAATACTAAATCTTCTCACGCCTTTACCTTCCAAAACAAACGAGTATCCAACAATCATGAACTCCCCCATCTCCGTCTCCGACGGCTTATGGACATTCACCAACTACGGCCCCCTCACCACAACATTCACCCCAGTCCCAAGCTGCACCGGCCCCGACGCGAGAAGGCTCGGAAACTTCAACAACGGCCAAGTCATCATCAATTACGCCGTCCAATGCACCAATAATATCGGCACGGATGACAATTGCTGGCCCGCGCCCACTACCACGCAATCTCCCTTCCCGACTCCGCCTAACGGCAGGTACTGGGAGGGTATCGGGGGCTATTACTCGCCGGGTTTGTACTGTCCTAAGGGCTGGGAGACTGTTGGTGTTGCGGCGCGCGATGCTGGTAGTTCGCTTTCTTCGTCGGGGGCTTTGAGTACGACGACTGTTGTTGAGACGTTTAGTCGCTCGGGTACTGAGACTGGGTTTTTTACGGAGCCGACGGGAGATAATGCTGGTTCGATGTTGAAGGGTGTTCTTGAGCCGAAGCAGACGATGGCTGTTTGTTGTCCAAGGTATGATCACATCTCACTCCCTACTAGAACTATACATATCAGGCCCGGGTATCCCTTAAGGTCATAGTTATGCTAACAACCCTTACCAGCTCTTTCACAGCAGACATCGAAGGCGGCGGCTGCTACTCCATCGAACCAAGCTACACACCCACCGCAGCCTGCTGGAGCGACGTCGGCCTCTTCTACGAAAACACTGAAAATACCATCACATACACATCGGGTACAAAAATAATCACGTCCGTCAGTGAAGGACCCACATCGACAACCTACAAAAACGAGACCAGATCGTTCACCTTCCCTAGTAGTGACGCTAGCCAGTTTACGGGTATGGTGTACGTGGCTATGCTTACTCTGGTGCATAAGGAGTCGGATCTGGTATCTGCTACTTCGGCAGCGAAGGCGACGGGGTCAAAGGCGACGTCGAATGCGGCTGTGAGGTTGGGAGGTGTTCGGCATGAGGAAGGGTCGAATGGGATTGTGGGTGTCGTTGGGGTTGTTATGGCGGCGATGGGGCTGGGGGCTGCTATTTTGTTTCAGTGATGGGGGTTGATGGGTGGAGATGAGAATGTATGGCTATAATTCATGGTATTTATCTTAATGTTAATGAGTGAGCGTGAGGAATTGACTTCCAATGTCCACATTTTCTATAGGTAGTAACTCCACGTCTGCGTAGATCACCGTTATATATCTTGCTGCATGGAACAGATATACCACTCGGCTGGCCCTGAAGAACATAGAATCTTCGAGATATCTTGCTACGGATGAGAACAAAGTCTTATTCAGATGAAACCCTTCCGTTACTCAGCGCAAATCGTGTTGAATGACCGCCCAACAAGATTCAAAAGTAGAGATGCAGTCCATCCAACACCTTCCTGATACGGTAGTAGGGTAATAAGCAAGAGATGACAATATGATACAAAGAAGCCCGAATAGCCTTCGATCCTTAGGGCTATCTCACCACAATAAAGCCGCACAACATCGCTCTATCGATATCCATCCACTATCTACCTCCCACTCCTATCTACCTTCCACTCTCCTTCCAAGGATACCCAACGGGGTCATCCTTGCGAGTCCAGATCTTCGACTTCTTCTTGCTGACAATGTGCTCCACAAAGACTTCACGTGCGTATTTCGCCTTGTACTTCCGGATCCAGCGCGGATCCCAGAGTTCACTCGCAATACCGAGGTCCTTGCAGCATCGCACCAGCGCATTGGATCGACATCCCTCCGTAGCCGTGGGAATACCATCGGGGGAGAAGTAATCCTGCTCACCACGGGCGACGGAGACAAGTCTGAAGAAACAGAATTATTAGCTTGGGATACCCAATGAGAAACAGGCTTAGACCCTCAATATGGATGTTCTTTCTTACCGGCCATTGCAAACAAGCGCATACTCCCTCGTCACCGTCTTCGGCGTAACAATACTCTCACTCCGCGGGACAAGACCCCATCCACCCGGTCCAAACGCCTTGTTAAGAATACGACGGTACTTGATCTCGGGGAGGTAGACGATTCCATCGGGCTTAATCTCTACTTCCTCGGGGGCAGTCTCAGCCAACAAAATATCAGCCGCTTCCTTGGGGAATGGCTCTGCGGAAAGTCCGTGGAAAGATCGTGTCCAGTCGATTTTTTCCTCTGGCGCAGCCTCGAGCTCCAATGGTTTATCGGCGAGTCCGCTCTTGGAGATGTTATCTGTCGTTGTGCGGTTGGGGGTTGGTGCTGCGACGCGGGATGCTTGAGTCAAAGAGGATGAAGGAGAGGAGGTTGTTGAGGAGGTTGATCGCGGTGTCTGGCTGGTTGCGCTGTTGTTGTTGGTTGGGGTTTGGGACCGCGTTGAGCTGTAGGTGATGGCGCGCTTGGTTATGAGGTGGGAGGGCTGGGAGGGGCTGATTCTGGTACGCGAAGCTTGGGACAAAGCATTTGCATTCTGGAGAGTCTTCAATGCCCGCCAGGGGCGGTATCGTAGGGCTGACATGATGCGGATGGTAGAAAGGAGGGAGCTGGAGAGCTGCAAGCTGTGAAGTCACAGCGATATGACAAGTCACGTGATATAGACTGGGATGACAAGATCGAGTCTACGAGGGAAAGCGTTGGCAGAGAAGTCGTGAGGGGCGATCGCGTTTCAATTGAGATGAGGATATATAGTACAGGATGGTCTTCAGTTATGCTGAGGATGCTTCATGCATCTTTGGTTTGTGTCCGCTCGTCGTTGCCCTTGCGCTTCCAGCATTCGCGAAAGGCCTCCATCTGGTATGGTTGTTAGGGAAAGGCCATTTCAAGGATAGAAACATACGGTTTCAATTCAAGCAGCGGGACAAGATAAAAGGACGTGAATTGAACGAATTGGGGCATTGTTGAAGTTGTATTCGAGGACTGGATGGCACATGATGCCAGATTGAACTCACTTCTTTGCTGCATGCACGCCAATCTTTCTTTACGTAATAGCAATCATTCATCTTGTCTTGCTCGGCTTTTATATGTCAGCGTTTAATGCTTGAGGAAGAAAGCTGGAGTTGCTCACTATGGCAGCCTGTGCTGAAGATGCGCTTGTTCCTGCGACAGTTTTAGCTCTCCCGATCACCCCATATGCTGTATAACAGATCTAAATACCAATCATCAGGCTCGTCATCATCTTCAGGGACTACCTTTGGCTGTTCCGCGTTGTTCGACATGGTCTCGAATCGTATGTAGATTGAGAATCGAATCAGAGACTCGGAGATCGGAGAGATGATCGGTTGGCCTCGGCGGGATGGAGAACTGGATTTATCTTATCGGCCATCCCCAGCTTCCCATCATTTCCCTCTCCGACAATCAACAATGGCGACGCCCACTGGTAATAATGCCAACCTGACGGGCAAAAGACTCAATGTCCTGGTCTATTCCGGTTCGCTCACTCACTCTGCCTGGCAACTCAGCCGTTTTCTGACCGACAATGGCCCGACAGGAACCGGAACGACCGTCGACTCCGTCCGACACTGCCTCTACACCTTGCGCCGCCTGCTAGCACCCAACTATGCAGTCACCCCCGTCACGGGCGACATGCTCCTGAAGGAGCCGTGGACGGCAACCTGTGCCCTGCTGGTGATACCTGGTGGAGCGGATCTGGGCTATGGACGCACACTCAATGGCGAGGGGAATCGGCGCATTACTCAATTTGTGCGCCGTGGGGGAAGTACCTCGGTCTGTGTGCGGGCGGCTACTACGGGTGCAGGAGATGCGAGTTCGAGGTTGGCGATAAGACTATGGAGGTCATTGGCGACCGCGAGTTGGGATTCTTCCCAGGAACTTGTCGGGGTGGTGCATTCCCTGGTTTCGTCTATCATAGCGAGGCTGGGGCAAGGGCAGTCGGACTGGATGTTTCCAAGGAGGCTTTGAGCATTGGTACCATACCTACACATTTCCGCTCTTACTACAATGGTGGCGGTGTCTTTGTAGATGCTCCATTGTTGAAGGACAAGGGTGTGGAGGTGTTGGCTAGCTACTCCGAGAAGCTCAATGTAGACCCCGGCGAGGGCGCTGCCGCCGTTGTCTACTGCAAAGTTGGAGACGGTGCGGCCATCTTGACGGGACCGCATCCAGAGTATGTGATATCGATGCGATGGAACAGCCAGTCACTAATATTGTGCAGATTCGCGGCTGTAAACCTCGATCCCAAGGCAAACGGCCCTGAGTATAAAGAGCTCGTTGACGCGCTGGCCGCTGATGACAAGGAGCGTACAGATTTCTTGAAGGCATGTCTGTCCAAACTGGGACTTCAGATCGCGCAAGATTCTACCACTGTACCATCGCTATCTTCTTTGCATGTCTCCGGTCTTGATGCCGAGGGACCATTGGAGATTCTCTCCTTGCTTGCCCAAGCTTTAACCACCGAGAACGAGAAAGAATACTTAAAGGATGAGAACGATACATTCCGAATTGAGCGACCGGGGACCTGGAATTTAAATGACCTGGAGAACGCTCTTCCTGATGGTTCCTCGAAAACTAACGAGGGCATTATTGATTATAAGGAAATTATCAAGCGACTTGTGATTCATGATGATGTGCCTGCCTCCAAGTTGACGCCCTATTTCAACCACCACGCATTCTACGCCAATCTCCGCCAGTATCAGTCTGAATCACGGGAGGGCGCTTCGAAGTTTGGATCGACCCTGATGTACGGCGAGGTCATTACGAGTACCAACACAATCATGGAGAAGTGAGTTGTAAACGGTTTCTTAATTTAACTTGATTCTGATTTTACACAGGAACACCCAACTGCTTCGCCGGCTACCTCATGGGTTCACTGCCACGGCAACAGTCCAGGTCGCTGGACGTGGACGGGGCTCTAACGTGTGGATCTCTCCAGCCGGATCATTGATATTCTCAACGGTTGTACGACACCCAATTGAAAAGATCCAGTCTGCGCCCGTGATTTTCATTCAGTATCTGTCTGCTATGGCTGTGGTCAAAGGAATCAAGAGCTACGCCAAGGGGTACGAGAATCTTCCGGTCAAGCTGAAGTGGCCGAATGATATTTGTATGTTGAAGACCTTTGTGCGATAAAGCGTGCGTTCCATACTGACCCATCTTTCTAGATGCTCTTGACCCGGAAGACCCCGAGCAGAAGAAATACACAAAGATCTGTGGTATCCTCATCAACTCCCACTTCATGTCAAACGAATACATCTCCGTTGTCGGAATTGGCATCAACGCCACAAACGCCTCACCCACTACCGCCCTCACTGCCCTTGCCGCACGTTACGCTTCCCCCGGCGCCGCGGCCGCTTCTCCCATCACACTCGAGAAGCTCCTCGCACGGATTCTCACCACTTTTGAAGATCTGTACACGCGGTTCCTTCGGACAGGTTTTGACCGCGGCTTTGAAGCGATGTATTACGAAGATTGGTTGCACATGCACCAGATTGTCACGCTGGAGGAGGAAGGTGGTGCTCGTGCTCGAATCCAAGGAATCACCCGTGACTATGGCCTCCTCCTGGCGGAGGAACTTGGTTGGAATGATCGTCCGACTGGCCGGGTCTGGCAGTTGCAGAGTGATAGTAACAGCTTTGATTTCTTCCGTGGATTGCTGAAGCGGAAGATCTAGGATGCTGGAAGGAGATTTCCATAAATAAGTATTGAACAAAATCATGGAGCATATGTTACAAAATTTGAAAATAGATCGCGAATAGATCGCGAATAGATCACGATTCACTGGAATGTATCTGTTTGCATATCACATCAACTACTCTTCTGCACCTAATCTCCGGAGGTGAAAAGAAAATGCCAAGGCAACCATGTATTTAGGGAAGCTAATGTTAGTGTGGTCTGGGCCCCTGGGGATCCTCAGTAGTCAACCCTAGCGTCCCACCTTCTCCATAGGCAAATCTCAGGCGCCCCGGGACGGAATACGCAACGAAAATAGAAATCCACCCTTCAAATAATGCCGCATGTTCAGCATTCCCATAACGGTATTTGTATACCTAGAAGCATTGACGCAGCTTCTTTACAGTCCCGTAAGCCCTCGATACGTAGGCTCATTGGTGCTGTTGAGCTTATGAGTACCCACCTGTAAATGCTGACATCTCTTTAAATTCAGCCGTAGCCTTCCTTCTCACCTCAGCCTTCCCACTCTGCATCCATACTCATAGTAGCAATGAACATAAACGATCTCCCGCAGTTGGAAGGCGATATTATCGCCCAGGACTTTTCCAAGCCGGTTCTTGAGTCGGTTTCCAGATGGTCTTCAACTGGAATCATTGAACGCCCTGCACTCACTATTATTCCAAACACCGAGGAAGACATCATCAAAGCTATAGAATATGCCAAAGAGCATGCTCTTCAGTTATTGCCTGTTGGTGGAGGACATGGATTCTTAGCCCCAATCACTTCGAAGACCCTCTATCTTGACTTGAAGAGATTCAACAAGGTTGAGGTAGACAGCGATAATCAAACAGTCGCTGTGGGAGGTGGAGCTGTGACGAGCGATCTGATCAAGACATGCACTGAGCGTGGGTTCTATACTACCTGGCCTAACAGCAATGCGGTTGGCGTTGTTGGATGTATTCTGGGTGGAGGCAATGTAAGTTGCCCATCTACTATTGATCGCGCGGCATGAATTGTGGTTCTGATTCAAGGTGATATAGCCAACCTTGCTTGGACTACATGGATTGATGATTGACCATGTCCTTTCTATCCGTCTTGTCACTTCAGACAAGAGGATCGTGGATGTTTCGCCCTCATCGACTGGCGACGATCTTGCGCTCTTCCACGCTTTGTGTGGAGCAGGCCATGGACTTGGTGTGATCACTTCCTTGACGATGAGAATCTTTCCCCTGGAGAACCTTCGATTATCGGAGAATCAAGTCTGGGTCCGCAGACTCATCTTCCCAGCTTCAGAGATCGAATTTGCCGCGAAGTTGTTTGATCAACTGCAACCTCCTCCCCCGCCAATGGTTACGTTACTAGTTTTCGCAAGGGCACCACCGACTGCCCCCAAACCTGGTGCACCAATGGTCATTCTCACGGTGACATACTTTGGACCGCCAGAGGAGGCGGAGGCACGCACTTCAACCTTGTTCGAGGATGAGACTGTCGCCAAAGCTATCATGGTACAGGCCGTCTTGACGCCATTGTCCAAGATAAATGATGGAAACAGTCAGAATGATGTACATGGCGGATTCAAAAACATTCAGGCTGCGTGGATCAAGGAGACTCAAGCCGAAACTATCAAAGCTGCGTTCGGCAAATGGCTTGATTTCACCACTCAATACGAGGATGCGAAGCGCACGGCAATGATTCTGAATGGCGTCAACACTCAAAAACAGCTTGAGATCCAGGGCACATCGGAAGGACGAGACCGATACTTCGATGCTCGTGACAGAGGAATTCAGGCAGTGGTAATCAGTTGGTTTACCAAGCAAGAGACTCGGCCAGCTGCAGCAGACTTTGCCGCCAGTATCAAAGCTCTGTATAGGCAGAATGACGCCACAGACATCCCGCGGACTATCTTGAACAATATTAACCTGGACATGGAACTAGGAGAAGTCTTTTCTGAATATAGGGTCACAGAGTTGAAGAGACTGGCCAATGTTTGGGATCCATCTGGCCTCTTCTGGAGACCATGGAACTGAGGATATTCAAAGGGTTGCTTCTGATGTCCTAATGCTTTGATGACCCCGAGTCACAAGGATCTTCTACCGGAAGAGTAGCTCCATAATTTCTCAATCATGCCCTCATTTTACAGTTTTCACTTCGTAAGAAAAAGTATTTTTATGCACGTTAAATTCAAAGGATCATGATTAGATTTGTATTTCGCTAATCAAGTGCTCAAACATAATGCTATTCATAAATCGTTAAAGCCTCTGTCAGGGCCATCGCCCATGATCAAGTCATTCAGTAGATCATCACCTCAACATCCACACCATGCCAGTAAACCTAAGTCTTCGTCCACTGTTGGCACCATTTCGTCAACAGCTCCTGATCAATAGGCTTCATCTCTGCCATCACAGCACTGGCTTTCTTGGCCTTCTCAAGACTAAACTTGGGGTATTGCTCTTCCGCAATCGCCTGGAAGAAGGGCAAAATGCGCGTCTTCTCAGTCTCTGCTTCCTTGGAAAGCTTATCCGGGGTCAGACCCGAAAGATGATCGACCCAGGCGTGGAATCCCACCTGCCGCGAGGAAGAGATACACGATTGCAGAGCATCCGCGAACACGGAGAATTGAATTGGTCGCGGGTGCAGGACGTTATATAATTGGACGAAGGGCGTTCCGGTCTCGCCTTCGTGTTTCTCCTGTAGCGTGATGTCGGACACTATGCGTGAGACTTGGTCGACGGGGACCCAGTCAATTTCCGCCACATCGGAGGGTACCAAGCCGCAGGCCTTGGAGAGGATGGCGAGCGAGTGCATCCAGTCGTGACTTTCCCATTTGCCGCCATCGCCAATGGTGGTTGGGCCGGCGATTTGGCCAATGCGTAGGATGGAAATGGGAATTTTGAGCTTGGCACCGGCGGCGGCTAGTAGTCGCTCTGCGACGTGCTTGGATTGGGCGTAACCAGTCAAAGTTGCGGCACTAGCGCACTTGATGACCTCCTCGGGGACGGGCACATTCGGCGCCACGGCCTTGGCCCATGCCGATACAGTGCCCGTGCTGGATGCAAACACGATACGAGGTCGAGACGGGGCCTTGTTTGCGATCTCGATGACTGTGTTGAGACTCTTCAGCATCTCGGGTTTGAAAGAAGACAGCGAGAGCGCGAAGTTGACAGCCCAGACATTGTGAATAATCACATCGGCGTGGTGCAGGATTTCGTCCATCTGATTTTGGGAGAGGCCCAAGTTGGGATGGGAGAGCTCCATGGAAATGAACTGTAATCGCGCGTTGCTAGCATCCACGTCTATGCCGAGCTCATCGGCACGGCGCTGGAATTCTGCTTGGCCACTGCCACCTCGGTCAAGACATTTGATGCCAGCCACACGGGGGTCATTCAGCAGATCTCTGACAATATACGGACCCAGACGGCCTCGAGAGCCGAGCAGCACAACCTTGATATCCTCAGTGGGAAGCTCAAGTTCTGGCTCTAACCCACTGGGCTCGGGTAACTGAGCTACACACTCCTCCAATACGTGCTCCAGGTTGAAACCCCGAGAGTTGTATTCGTCAGAGTCTACTTGACCAAAAACAGCATCAAGCGTAGCCTTGGCCAGAGCTTCGATGGAGGGATTTTCAAACACCGTACGAAGCCAGAAGTTGATTGTGTTTTTTTCCGGATTCATGCGTCGGATAAGACCCAACCTCAGCTTCTGGCCGAGTTCCAGCACTGTGAGCGAGTCCATAGCCTTGGCGACAAAGAAATCGTCACTTTCTCTCAGAGTGATATCCGGTCGAATATCGTGCACAACGGAGCCAATGAACCTCTTGGCCTCGTCAAGCCAGTGATTCTCCAGGATGCCAATCTCGCTCTGCTCATCCGTAGTGCCGTCAATAAAGGCGGCCGCAATGTACTCAGCGTACAGCGACTCAGTGGGCTTCCGCGAAATAGTTCCCTTGGGAGCTCGGAAGAATCCCAGGTTTGGCTGGCTGAGAACAATTCGCGACCGGCGGATCTTGCCGTATTCGGGTGCATTCGCGTTCGCCTGCGAGATGGTAGGCCAGATAGCGTCAATGAATTCTTTTTTGCTCATTCGGTCCACCTGCGGTCCGGGCCGTGGTTCAACCAAAAGGAGCACCTCAGGACGACCATTGCCGACCATCAAAGCACCGCCAATAAGGGGGTCGCCAGCCAAAGTGTTCTCCATGGGGATAGGCCATACTTTATGGCTGCTCGCCAATACGATGATATCGTCAGTGCGTGAATGGAAGCGCCACAGCCCTGGTTTCGACGGGTGAGGCTTAAACAAGTCTTTGGTCCGCCACTCGTTCGTGACATCAGGGAATGTGTGCGCAAGGGAGCGCTGGCCGATGAACTTCTTGTCGGGGTGCAACACCAGCTCGTAGACGCCCTCCCCTTCATCCACTTCCTGGAAATCACATTCTTCGGCAGGATTGGGTTCTAAGTAATCCCACTCTCCCGGGTTGGGCACGAGCATTTGGATTTGGCCCATCTCGAGTGAACCGTACATCTGGCAGACATCCGTGATCTGGTCGAGGCGGTTTCCAACGCTGTTCGCCAAGGGTCCGCCACTGTATAGCACAAAATCTAGATTCTCTGCTTGTTGGTAAGCGGCTGGCTCAATTGCCCATTGCTCAATCACCGAGGGAGGCAGGTAAAGAGCTCGAACTTCCTGCTGCTTCATGATCGAATCCACCAAGAAACCACTGGGAGGCATCATGGGCGGGCCCATTATAACAGTTGCCGTTTGTGAGAAAGCCGGCAAAAGTGTAAATGATTGCACACCAGCCATCTATGTTATCCCAATGTCAGTTGCATAGATGCCAAGAACAGTGAAGTCGCGATCTTACATGATATGGTGGGAAGCAAGAATAAAAGCGCCCGGGCGGATCAAAGTGGAATTGCGCTGCATTTTGCGGTCGTCGACCCTCTGGCACGGGCACTTTGGGGTCGTTATCAGTGCAAGAAAAGGTGTAATGGGTGAGATACACGAGCTTAGGCGGACCTATATTTTGCGATATTAATTAGATGCAGCCCTGCAGCAAACTTAGGAGAGATCATCGCTGTACCTGTCGATCCGGATGAATGTAAAATCAAGCACTTGTCATCTTTCAAATCGTGCCATGAGGCTTCAAAGCGGTATGGTGGAGCTTGCGACTTGATCAAATCGGCCATTGAAGGCACTTGCTTGCAGGACATTGAAGGGTCGAATTTCTGCAAGCTTTTGGCCATTGACCGTAGAACGTCTGCGTATAGAAGCGCACTGACGTCGACCTGCTGGAGCAGGCCGAGGTTGAGAATCGCGGGGTTGCGCGGCGAGATAAAAATCGTCTGTACGTAGCAGAAAGAAAAATGTCAAAAAACAGATCGTTTTGAGCAATTGACAGCAAACAAGCCCATTTTGTTTTGACATTAAACATACCCTCCATCCACATTTGATAGCTGCCAGCAGCACAATCGCATATCGCAAGTCGGCTGCGCCAACATAGGCCAATGTCCGTCGTTTTTTGCTGCCTCTTAGGGTTCGCTCTAGCCACCAAGCCATGTGGTCAACGGCCGTAGCCATTGTCTTCATAGAAACATCCCGGAAGCCATTGGCAATGCTCTCAGACTCAGAAATGGCAGCAAATACGCGATCGGGTTCATGATGGGCGTAATAGTCAATAACGTGGGGTAAGAGGCGTTGGCCCCTATATTTTTCTGCGCCCTCGGCCCATGGCTCGACACCTTTAGAAACAGTCATTTTCGGAGCTCGCGGGAGTGGAAAAAGATAGAGGAGATGTTAGGGGTAGAATTCGGAGACAAGAATTGGAGAGGAAAGATGATAGATATGGCAGCCTCTCGAGGGGAAGAAAGGAGCTTCGACCTCAATGCTTTTTTTTTCACTGTTTCATGGCATGGCTGTTCAACTGTGATCTGGGTCGAGTAGCTTGAAGAAGAAATGACAGGGGATTGTCGAGTGAAGAGTCAGTGGCTGCAACACAGGCTGCGATGCGGGTCTACACTATAACCTTCCGGGAGGGCGCTAATGCGCGGGTGTGCCGCCCTCCTTCTGCCCCTCTCGAGCCACAATTGAAGACAATTATTGGAGAATCGGGCGTTTGGAGAGATGGGGGTGAGCAGAAGACCGTTGGGACAAACTTCATTCATCGATAATCTATATGTGGTTGTTGCTTGGTCGAAGGTTTTTGAAGTCTGACCTCGAGCGATTGCTCGAGTCATGAGTACTTGGCTCGTCTCCTCCAAAGGAACGGAAATGAGTCTCCCTGCTTGCCGCACGTCAATTGTACAAAGCAAAGGATCCGATGCGCCAATGTCGTACAGGATCCTCTGGAGACTGAATCCTTTGGGACCGCGACCGTCAGAAGTGCCAAATGGTTGCTTTTTCTGGCCATTTTGCCGGGTCCTTTACAGACGCTAATCTTCGCAATAGGTAACCCCCAAGGCCAATCCACGCCAATAATCCTATCCAGCGACTCGTTAGCGTGGAGGAAGACGACTCCACCAACTGTCTGGTCCCCTTCAAAGAGCCAAAGGACACAAAAAATGGACGTTAAACGGCGCTATCGACCTAGTTTCGACCGTTATATTCGCCAGACGCCGCTATAGCCTGCCACCCTTGGCGCCTCGCGTTTCCTCTTTTGGGCTACTCCCCCTTGCTTGATCTTCCGCGGGTGGCACAGGTGCTTTTCACAACCGACACGTGTAAGCCTAGTCTGCACGCAGTGGACCTCAGGGATTGAACAAAGTCCCACGGAAGTGGCAGGAGCATTCTGACTTATGGGACTAGCCATTATTGTCTGAATCCTCCCGCTTGAGACCGTTAGCAGTCTTCATCGACCCCCTTATTCAAGCCCTATGGGCCCCAGGTGGTGGCACTATGTATATAGCAGACCCTCCAAGATGTCATAGTTCTCGACCAGTCGGTGACTCGGGTCGTGATCGCTTAGAACAGTGTCGTTTTGATCAGAAGTGAGCTGAAAGTGAGGCGAATGTGAGGTTTCAGAAGGCTGAGACGATGCAGCAAGATCTAGGGGGTGGAAGTCCTACAGAGGCTAATATAGATCCTGCTACACCCTCTCAGCCTTCTGAAACCTCACATTCGCCTCACTTTCAGCTCACTTCTGATCAAAACGACACTGTTCTAAGCGATCACGACAGTGGAACCAGCTTTCGGCACGAAGCGACCCAAAGAACCAGTTCCTTTGGGGAAGCGAGCGTATGACTGCCCCTGAATTGTGAATAATGAGGACAATGGCAGGTTTTAAGTGGGGAGGATTTGTGGCGAATCTTAGCCGACCGCGACAGTTCAAAACAATTGATCTGCCCGCTCTCCACGGCAGAAGACGAAGCAGTTTCATAACTGATTTACAGAGGAATTCCTCAAAAAAGTCCTGCTCCGTCCCTTGTACTTGGGACTTTGGCCACTAGGCTTCGTCTTAAGCTTTTAAAAAATGTTGGAGACTAAGAGTGGACAAGAACGTCGTCCGGGGTACTAAACGTACGCATCACGCTGTAATAATGTGGTGCCATTTCCCGCCTCCCCCGGGTGATCCTTGCCCTAAACAACTAAGTCAAACTGTCCCAAGCCCCAAGCTGCGCCCGGGAGCTTGGCCGCCTGCCTCAGTGCCACTGTGCCCCCTCGAAGGCTGGATGAAGAGGGGTGATAGAGGGGCATATCGTCATAAGCGAGGGAGATGGGCACGATCGCGATCGGCTATTATTGTTTTCTTACGACCCAGACTATCATCTCACCATTAATGTGGGGGTTTCTTTTCAAAGATTTCCGTCAGAATGAGGGGATTTGTTTAGATCGCCTGAGAGTACTCCGTATGGATCGTAGGGATCTCTCGAACGGGTCAGAGAGCAACCCACGGTTTGACATCAATAGTTGACATTCTACCACAGGATAGTCGATGCACGATGATAATTCCTCCCGGGCAATCGATAGGGCAATCATAGGACGCCACTCGGAGGAGTATAGTCGGGAAAGTATGTCACCCCTCTATCCCCATGACTGGTCCTCTCAAAAATGAGTGTGCAACGGGGTTGATCGCTTTGCACTCACCCTTGCCTTATCTACTCCAACTACCCCGACGGTAATTCGAGATGCCGACGATGCATTATGCTATCAGTGTGCGGAAAGAATATGCAGGCTGTGCTGGCGAAGATAAACCAAGCAGGGTTGGTGGCGACAGCCCGAGGTGTGAGCAAAATATATTTTGAGTTGCATGTCGTACATATAGCACTCCAATTCCACACTCTGGAGTCTCACACATAATTGGAGGTGACATTAAGACTAAAATGATGTGCATTCATCACTTAGACAAGAATAACGTGATTGCATTGACAGGTGCCTTGGCGATGGCCTTGATAACATGGAGCCATTCTTGTTCGGCACAGGCATCGCCCATCACGATCCGATCGAGATACGGGCTGGGCAGATCGGCATCGGTTTGGAGTGGGAGTTGTATATCCGGCCAATCGTAGTGGGAATAGCGTGGAGTGACCGAGGAATAACGGAAGTAGTGCAATGGAATGATTGCAATGCGATTTCCATCCTTATGGGGAGTAGATAGTCATTGCGAGAAATCTAAAAGGCTTCGCAGGTATTCTTGTTGAAAGCCAATATGGTACCTCAGCATTTAATTTGAAGACCCAGCAGACCCATCGTTCGATTCTGCTGTTTAACCGCTGCGCAATCACCCCACCATACACAGTGGGGCAGATCGTTCGACAAAGTGAACATTTGCTCTTCCATGCTTCTCTATCTGCCTACCTTTATACCCCCTGACATAATTCTAGTCAAGCCATGTCTGCCTCACCCTCAGTACCAGCAGAGGCCGACTATGTCATCGTCGGAGGTGGCACAGCTGGCCTTGTCCTGGCGGCCCGGCTATCCGAAGATCCAAAGACGAGTGTTGTGGTGTTGGAAGCTGGCAAAGATATGACTCAAGATCCTCGAGTCAACATCCCTGCTCTTTGGACGTCGTTGATGGGATCGGAAGTAGACTGGCAATACCAGACTAGCCCTCAGGTAAGCCCTTTTCTGTTATTGCGTCCTGCGCTTCAATCAAGGAAAGATGCATACATTTTCATGGTCCCAGCAAAGCTGATCACCTCTTGTAGGCTGCACTGGGAGATCGATGCATCAAGGAACCGCAAGGAAAGCTCCTTGGCGGATCATCAGGGATCAACGGTCAAGCCTTTATTGCCCCTTCTAAGGCAGGCATCGATGCATGGTCCAAGCTGGGAGCGACCAGCTGGACATGGGAAGCACTGCAACCTTTCTACAAGAAGTCATACACACTCCAACTGCCAGATGAGACGACTCAGGAGCACATTGGGCTGAGTTGGTTGGACAAGGACAATCATGGATCCTCGGGACCTCTCAAGGTCTCCTTCCCGGCCGTGGCTCAAGACCCCTTATCCAAAGCCTGGGTTGAGACTTTCGAGTCCACCGGCTACGGACTCACCTCTGATCCGTTCTCCGGCGATTCTACTGGAGGCTACAGCATAATGGCTTCCGTGGATGCCGAGACCAAGACTCGCAGTTATGCCGCATTGGGCTATGGCCTGCCCGCCATGCAGCGACCCGATGTCCACATCATAACCGAGGCACTCGTGCACAAGATTCTGTTCAAACCTACGAGTGAAACCGACGATGTGACGGCGACCGGAGTCGAGACAATGATTCAGGGTGAACTCCATCAAATAATCGCTAAGCGAGAGGTGATTCTCTCCGCTGGGGCCCTCAATACCCCCAAGCTTCTGGAACTATCCGGGATTGGAAACGCGTCGATCCTCCGTCAATTTAACATCCCGGTTGTGGTGGATAATCCAAATGTGGGCGAGAACCTCCAGGACCATTTGATGACTGGAATTAGTTTCGAAGTCGTCGAAGGAGTCCACACCGGCGATCCTTTGCTGCGCCAGGAGCCGACCGCGCTGCAAGCCGCCATGCAGTTGTACACAGAGCATCAGACTGGTCCAATGGCAAGCGGCGGGGTTCAATCTGGCGCCTATATGCCGGTCCGTGGCTTTGACGGACCCCAAGGTAGTCAGGACAGCATGGCCACGTACATGGATCGGTTCCTTGCGCAGCCAGACAATCGCCAAAACGCGATTCGCGAGATATTCGCTCAACCCAAGGCCCCAACTTGTTCAAATGTCATGTTCCTGGCACAGGCCAACTTACACGAAAGTGGCAAGAGCTTCGTGGGGCAAGATCTACTTCCCGGAAACTTTCTGAGTCTGGGTCTGATTCAAAGTATGCCGTTCTCCCGCGGGCATGTCCACATCTCATCGGCGGATCCAAGCGACAAGCCCGCGATCGACCCACGCTACTTGTCGCATCCATTGGACTTGGACCTCTTCTCCCGCAATCTGTTGGACTTGGAAAGATTGCACATGGCCGAGCCACTGGCGCGATTTCTTAAACCCAATGGGCGTCGTAATCATCCCGACGCCTTCCTGACCGATCTGGACAGCGCTAAGAGATACATCCGTGATACGGCCACCACCACCTATCATTCTTGTGGAACAGCTGCTATGCTCCCGACGGAGAGTGGGGGAGTCGTTGACGAACGACTACGGGTGTATGGCACAACTAACCTGCGGGTGTGCGACGCCAGTATCTTCCCCCTGATTCCCGCGGCCAACATCATGTCAACGGTTTACGCCGTGGCTGAAAGAGCGGCGGACCTCATTAAATCCGAAGCCGGAAAGTAAAGAGCACATGGGCTTTAGAACCTTGCAAGAAGGCAAGTCTCATAAGAATTGACCTATAGTTCGTTGTCGAGTGAGTTGGCAATGAGGGGCGGCCCACTTAGTGGGGGGAAACGCCGTGCGGCCGTGAAGGAAGAAAGGGAAGTCAAATCTCCACAGTGATAGGCCATGGTAAAGGATTCTTGGAGGCAACATGCAATCGATGGATTATAATATGTGATTTCCAACTTTTTAAGATCTGCCGTTATGATCTTCCCGTCTAACTATTTTCTTTTTTTCTCCGACGCCAAACCCTATGCTAAGTATTACCCTTTGCAGTAGCTACTGCAGACGATCATTGACTAGAATCCAGGAAACCACTCCCCCTCGTGGCTAGCACAGCCTAGCAGGGGTATGCAGGATGCACAATGAGACTATTTTAGCGCCATGCGACCAAGCTCTATCAGTCTATGGCTGAGGAGTGGCCGGGGCTCGCAAATAACATGCGGAGCAATCCGCGCATTGCTATTATTATATGAACCCTGTACTACCATTATATAACGTATACTACAGTGGACTGTGCACCAAAGACAAATAAAGTCCCCTAACCTCGCGGGAGTAGCAGGTGGAATCTGTGAATCCTTGACTATCCCTCGAGTCGTGATCTCCGTATTTTGCGCCACGCCAATCGTTGATGGCTTTACTCAGTCTAGCCCGGGTCGTAATTGCTCGAAACGATTGGCAATTTCCTGATTGCTCTGTGTAGGGAACTGAATCATGCATGACGCCGTGCGTTAGGGCATGGCGCTAAGACCCGCCGAGGCGCGCCAACGTCCCGTTCGCACAGACAGAGTACTACTAAAGACGGAGGATCGAGTACTTTTTCGTAACAGACTTCCACCAGGCCTGCACAACCACTTATCTCAAACAAGCACCCCCGGAAGTACGCGGATATGAGAAAACGTGTTAGGATCTTTTAGCGCTGTTTGAGAAAAAAGAAACATTTGTTCGTCTATGATAATTGACGCTAACGACTGTGCAATCTAAAAAGAAATTCATCATATCATAATGCATGGCATAGCAGGGCAATCCACCCGTCAAACAACCAAACAACGGAGCTCCACCCAATTCAACTCTTGCTCCGAGGTCAGAACACTAAAACAAAACACGGAAGGAGAGAAGAGGCCTCGAAGCAAAGAAAAGAAATCGCAAAAACAAGCACATGCAAAGAGAATCAAAGAGGGAAAGAGCTTGAACAAAGAAAGAGCAAACTCGAGTCAGGACCAAAAAATTCAGGGGAAATAAACAGGAGATTGAAGAAGACAACCACGAAAAGACAACCTTCTAGGTTAGGGCCGAACCCACCTTGCGCTCCAAATCAAAATTCCGAAAAAGCTGGCCTTCTCTCGTATTAAATCGAGAATGCCAATTGGTCCATCAGAGAGACTTGTGGCCCCTCTCCAATCCTTCTTCTTTTTCTCCAATGTTCTTTACATTCCTCCCCCTCACTGATGCTGCTGGCGCTGCTGTTGCTCCTGCTGCATCGTCGACTGCCGCGGTTATTTCTTCACACCCCACCTGCTCGTCCGAGACCAGCGCACAGCGGTAACGCGTATTGACTGACCAACCACAAATTCCATAGCAAGAAAGTGGTCTTGTCAGCGGGGACGGAGCGCAGCATCAGAGTACGACCGGCGATGATGCATGCAAGGGCTGCCATGTAGGCCCCGCTCCAGAACAGGACCCCGCTCTGGCCAGTCTGCAGCCACCCCCAATAACATGGGCTAACGATGCCCCAAAACAACATGAATGCAGCTGTCACCCAGCGTGCGTTAGCGTCACCAATCACTAGAGGCAGAGTCTTCCGGCCACGAGCACTGTCTCCAGCCTGGTCATAGAGATCCTGGGTGTGGACGGTGGTGAAGACGATCAAGCCAATGATGGCCAGCCATGGCAGACCCAGTCCATCTGGCCGGATGAAAGATTGCCACTGGGATGGGCCTAGCTCCAGCTGCACCGCGCCCGAAGTGTAGCACATGAAGCCCAGTCCGTTAATGAGATTGCGTATAATGCAACTAAAATCTGCACCCCTCGCATCGTTGTACCAGAAACCAAGTCCGATGAGCGTTATGCACTGGGCGAGTCCGCCAAACCGGATACTGGTAACCAATGCGAGTGCGTAGAAAATGAACATCACCACCTGGGCATGTTCCGGCGTCATGCGTTTGGAAGGCATGGTTCGCCACGGTTTGTTGATCGAATCTTCCATGATAGCATCTGGTTGGCGCTGATTGTCGATCGTAAACGGTAGAAGGTTCAGCCACGCCCACAGCAGGACGAGAGGCACTCGCTGAAAGCAAAAGGACCATGCAGGTGCAGGGTCAATCCCGAAGGATGCCGCCCCCATTGAAGTGAGTAGACCAAATCCAAAGCTGGTGGCAATGATGGTCTTGAGGTCGCTATACGTAAACAACCAGATCGAATGTATGACATGGCCTGGTTGCTCTGCAGCGTGGTTCATGAGGGACAAAAGTCGTTGGACAGGCAAGGGGCGTTTAACCGCTTGATGCCGATGGCGGGGGATCCCCGGGACGTCCGTAGCCATGGGGGTCATTCTATGATCTATGCATGAACCAAAATGGCATGGAAAAAATGCAAACCAAAAAGAAACGGTTGATCGAAGGGGTTGGAACTGCATCAAGGGCACCTCGGATCAATTTATGTTTCCCCCTGTCATCCCATTTCATATGGAGAGGGGGGCAAACAAGTTGGCTGCGCCGCGCCGTTCTTAGTTCTTAGTTCTGATTTCAGTTAATCTTTTTTTATCAATTTTGAAATTATTTTTCCCGTGTCTGGATTATCCTTCCCTCCGAACTCCTTCCAAAAACCTCCACAAGGAACCTACCCGCGCCGCCGATGGACCGTTCCGCCCCCTTCGCAACACTAACCCCAACACTAACCACGTCACTTTCTTTCTCTTTCTTTCCAACGGCATATTTCAAGAGTCCACATTTTGCAATTACAACTTGCATTGGCGTTGATTACTTGTGGAGCTTCGCATGCTTACGAACCTACCAAGGGGCTAGGTCCTCTATCAGCGGCTCACGATCACCACATATTCACACGCACTTATCGGGGTTTGATTTCACTTTTTCCGAGTCTCTCTATCCGAGTACTCCTTGATTCCCACCAGATTTTTCAATTCCATTCTCAACATGGATTTGATCATGGACAAGTTTCATGCTGAGCCTGCGATGGCGTTCGCGGCGGAACGGCCGTTGCTGGCAAGATGTGCCATCGTCGGTGTCTGTGGAATCCTGGTTCATCACATTGTCTTCATTAAAAACGAATGGCATATGCAGGGACCGCGGATTATTAAGACTGCAATCGCTGCATATGCCGTTTTGGCTCTTCTGGAGGCAAGAAAGACCCTGAGTGTTGCCGCTTTCGGACATGCCGGCCTCATCGTGGGCAGCTTTGTCTCTTGTCTTCTGCTTAGCATTGCTGCTTATCGTCTCTTTGCTCACCGTACACGTCACTTCCCTGGTCCTCGTTTGGCAGGTCTGACCAAATTGTGGCATATGTACCAATGCCGCAATGGACAGAACCATTTGGTCCTGGAGAGAATGCACCACGAGTATGGTGACTTTGTCCGGACTGGCCCCAATGAGATTACCGTTTTCCATCCAATTGGACTGTCTTTGCTTGATGGCCCAGGCAGCAAAACCAGCAAGTCTGTCTGGTATGACTTCCTCCTGCCCAACGTGGGTGTGACCACCATCCGTGACCGAGGCTGGCATGACCAACGTCGCCGTCTTTGGATCAAGGGTTTCTCCAACAGTGCGATGGTGAAATACCAGGAGCACATTGAAAGCCACGCCAAAGACATGGATGCTATCATTGCCAGCGCCAAGGGCAGCCCAGTTCCTATTTCCACGTACATTTACTGGTTCTCTTTCGACATCATGGGCCTCTTCGCCTTCTCCCGCTCCTTTGACATGATTAACAGTGAGCATTGGCACTACAGCATTCGCAACCTGCGAAAAGCCATGACTCTGTTGGGCCCTTTCTCCTGCGTGCCCTGGGCAGCACAGATTGGGTTCTGGTTGCTCAAGGGATTCTGGGTGGTGAAAGACTGGGACACTATGATCGCTTGGTGCGCCAATCAGATGAAGCTGCGCCTTGATGTATGTCTCGTACTTTTGATACTACCTTCCTCCACTTCCCACATGGGCGTGGAAGGAAAATGGGTCGAGCTAGCTGACACACCCCACTTCCACAGCAACCTGATTCCCACGACGTGGCGCAGGGGATCATCGAAGACTCCAGAAAGAGAGGTACATTGAAAGAAGACCAAGCACAGCTTGTAGGAGATGCAATCGTAGCTATAGTAGCTGGAAGGTAAGCACTATCGCCGAAACGGGATGAATTATTCAGGGAAATATACTCCTGAGATGCTGACCTCAGATCTTAGTGACACCGTTGCCCCCACTCTTGTCTTTGCGATCTACCAATTAGCCTTGAATCCTGACAAGGCTGAAAAATTGTATCAAGAAGTCAAGGACGTGAGCATCAGAGACCTGCCCACTCTCAAGAAATTGCCCTATCTCAACGCAGTCATCATGGAGACCTTGCGTCTCCACCCTGCTGTCCCAACGGGAGGTAATCGGGACACTCCGCCTGAAGGTATGATGATCGATGGCACTTTTATTCCGGGGAACACGACAATTGTCGCCCCGCGTTATGTTCTGGGTCGACGTAAGTTGAAGCTACTTGTGCCATTGCTATGTTCAAGATATTAATAGTTGGCGCTGGATTTAGTGGAGAGCTGCTTCGTTCGCGCGAATGAATGGATCCCTGAACGGTTCGATGGTACTCAGCCCGAGTTGGTCAAGGACACCCGATCATTCCTACCGTTTGCCCAAGGTAAGTTTTTCATATGGGGAGTTTTTCCCGAGGAGTACCCGTACTAATGATTGACCTTTTCTATAGGTCGCTATACCTGCCTGGGTAAGGACGTCGCAATGATCGAGATGTGGACAGTCCTCTCGATCCTCGTTACGAAATATCGCTTCGATTTCCCTGCTGGTCAGCGTGAGAAGTATATTGAAAACGTGGAGGGAAAAATGCGAGACCAGTTTACAGCTACACCGGGTGATCTGGCCCTGGTGTTTACCAAGAGAGACAATGTTGCGTGAAGTAAGTTGATCGGACTAGGGTGGGGCTGAAGTATCAGATGGAATTCTTAAGTATTTATTTTACCGAGTAACGATGTTACGAACAGAGCTGGGATTTGATTAGTTACATTCATAAGTCTTGTGTCAAACACCTTCGAATATCCTTGATTTTTTCCACTGTCATAAACTAATTCTGCAATGAAGCGAGCACGGTTGTATGTTTGGGCTGCCCTTTGTGGTGTCCTGTTCATGAGCCGGTCAGCGTACTTGTGGTTGATGTGGTTGATGATGGTGAAAGCGTGCTTGACGTTGGCCGGGGTATTGATGAAGGCTGAAACCAACACAAGGAGACTGACCTGGTTATCCGCCACCGGACAAGAGCGGCTTGACTCTGCCACATTCAGAGATGCTGCACGCTGGAGGAGATCCCATCTACTCGGGAGAGCGGTGTTTGAGCCAGGGTGAGAGCTGTGTTCAGTGAGCAGCTGGATGGTTCCCCTCAAGTGGTTCACTTGAGGGGTGTCACGGAGAGAGGCCTTCTCTCCCTCGCACACGTGGGATGCGTGGCCGATACGAGGGAGATAAATGTCTGTGGCTGCCGTCAGATAGAATGACCAAAAGAGGCTCGGAAATGAGATACTAAAGACTGAGAGGCCGTGAGAGATCCATGGTAGACCTCATCATCTGCCAGAATGAGATCGCAGCATCGCTGAGCTTCGCCGAGTGAGGTGGAGGGAGAGTTGAAACAGGCGCGGGATGCGTAGACAGAGGGGCTGCGAGGAAGGGATGAGGAACAAAGAAAGGAATGAAGAGGATGATAGAGGTCGGAGAGTAGAAGGGTGGATGAAGGGAGGGAAGAGGGAAGACGGAAGAGGGAAGACGGAAGAGGGAAGAGGGAAGACGGAAGACGGAAGAGGGAAGAGGGAAGAGGGAAGAGGGATGGATTTTATAAGAAGAAACAGAACCCCCACAATCACGGGCCGGGGATATCAGCAGCAGGATCATGAGCGTTTTCAATGAGAGAATAGGGGCAGAAATGCCAAATCATTTTCTGTTGGGTGGCCCTTCTCTGGGGAAAAAGAGGCATAGTTGTCAACGATTATCAAATTCATCCGGAATAATAGAGCTACTCAGAGCGTCATTCTTGACTCGATATGTTATTCTTAGTAAAAAAATGGTGTACGGGGCGGGACAGCTATGATACCTTGAAAAAAGTGTTTATATTGTACAAATGCTAGAGTATCTCATACCGGTTGTATAGCAAACCAGCCATTCATAAAAATGAGACAGCAGAATAATCCCCACTTCATCTCCCGTAGCCGTCCTTGCTCCAATCAAGCAAGCATCGTGCCCACCAATTTATTTTATTGAGCTCGGGAAAGGGGACTCGGGAAGGCTGACTGCTCTCTGCAGTGACCTTCAGCAGCGCCTTTACATTTCTTTGCCACGCCGTGGTTTTCAACCAAGCCATGCTCCTCAATATCGTGCGTTCTAGGCCGCTTAGAGTGACACGGACACCAAGAATCGCCCCCTGATATATCCTGCTTCATAAGGCCACTATCTTTAAGGTTGTCGATGGGTAGTCCTGAAGGCTGATAGACCAAAGCAATAAGAATTTCAAGGAGGCAATCGCGGGAACCCTGTGGATCGTCGATGAAATAAAGCCTGTGAAGCTGCAAAAGCTGCTGGTGGATCACTGAGGGGAGCAAGCTGACTTGGGCAGTGCCTATCAGAGCAATGGCACGTCGGATCGCACATCGGCTCTCCATGCCAAGTCTTAGCTGTGCTAACCTTAGTCAGGTCGAGCCGGCCCATGAAATCCAAGAACACCCTTCGATAGAGCCCACCCACTCGATTACGTGGGATGAGTCCTTGTTCCTCTTGATACTGCTGATACTCTGACCCCATTGGGGCGCGACGTTCTCTTTTTGAACCCCCTACAGCCCGCGCTCGCGCATCTTCAAGCTCATAGTCGATGAAGTACCGGAGGTCCGTCGGAAGGAAGACAAATCCGGGATCGATGGTTCGGTCATACACGATGCGGCAGTGTGGACACAGTAGGACTCCGCTGGATGTATCTCCGCGGTTGAAGTTGGGAGGAAATAAGTTGGCTGCCACCCGTTTGTTGGACTGAACGGGCCCGGGTCAGTGTAGGACCAGCTGGGCATTGCTTGCAGTGAGAGCACCATACCTGGGTGTCATCTATTCCGATAACGTGACAATGCTCAACAATCATAACACCACAAGCCCAGCACTGACTCGGGTCATAATCACCGGCCATATGCTGTTTAGCATACCAGGAGAATGCATTCAAGTCTGGCACGACTTGGGAAGCCGAATCGCTTGGGCTGATTGTTGATGGAGTGTTCGGTGAGCCAAGGTGTAGGGATTCATCACGAATTGTATCAGACGTTTGAGATGACAACCCATCACACTTTGAGACTGAGTCTTGCCAAAGGCAGATATCGGTCATGTCCCCAGTGGAAGCCCTGTTGTAAAAAGCAGCGCTCAACGAGGAGAATTATTGAAACTGCTGGGAGGTAGGAAAATATGAAAGAATATTGGAATACCTTTTCGTTGGAAGATCCTGCCAAATAATTAACTGAAATGGGTTATTTTGCCAAATGAGGTAAAGTACGGCCTTTCCGGCGACGAATCCAGAAATGTTAGACAGTTGGGGGACGCATAGGAAAGGTGGTAGGCTCATTTCAAAAATATCGCAGAAATTCGAGTCAGAATCATAAGTTGTAGTTAAAGAGCATCTAAGTAGCCGTAAACGGACCTGAAATACCTATGTATCTTAGGAAAGTCTGAGATTGGAAGACATTATTGCATCTTGGAAAGGTAATCAAAAGTCTATTTCCAAATGATGTTGAGAAATACCTTCTGGAGAATTCGTAGAAAAACATACAAGAGACTACTTGAGGAAAGCTTCAACTAAAATTTGAAACGAGCTCGAAAGAGAAATTTAGAAAGAGGTCTAGAAATAGGTGAACGAAAAGCATGTAGAAAAATGTTCATCGAGGAGGGTGGTGAAAAATACGTAGTTGCGTATCTGCCATTTCAAGTGTCATAACTTGAATCTCATTCCATTCTTCCATGTGGCAATGCTATTATTAGGTGTAGGATCATGAAACAAGAGTTGTAATCTAGATCTTCGGTCCATTGTGTCTTTCTACTTATCGGTTATCATGGTCAATGTTGGTTCCTGTGATCGCCCTATCCGGCGCCGCCAAGCCGCTAAGATCTAAGCCTCATTATGGATCGGCCATCCTGTCGCTAAGGCTTCATGATTGGGTGCCTTGGCTTTTCTGTGGCTTGATCTTTTCCCTCGAATTATGCCGATCCTATGAGTCATGTTGGATAAGGTCCCCTTGACTGGGTATTTATACAATGAGAAATGGCGACGAGGCAGAATTGGCGTTGTTGGAAGTGGGGTGTCGGGGTCGAAATGAGGAAGTCCGTAGCGCCACAGAGACGTGTGGGGTATTTGTATATTCTTTCATATAGTATGACAAGCGTTTCTTTATTTTCCGTTCCTGTACGTGACTCATGAATCACTTTGGATTTACTTAAATATCACTACGTATACCGCGGATGACCTTGCCAGCTATTATACCTTCAGGCACAACCCTATCATCAAGGGTCGCTTCTAGCCAACAATCTGTCCACTATTCGAATACTTCGAAGCACAGATATGGCAGTAGATACTAGCAATGCAGTCTACTTCTGGAAGCCAGAAGGAGACGTCGGATACTTGGGGCAATGGTGGCCATCCTCATTCACATGGGAGCATGACGGCGAGAAATACACCTACGCAAATGCAGAGCAGTAAGTATATGCTCTCCTCTGTCACACTTGAGATACCTTTTAATACGAATTCGCTTTCTAGATTTATGATGCATCGCAAAGCACTCCTCTTCGCTGGCCCAAGTCACCCGATCAGCCGGGAACTTCAGAAGGGTTGGAAATTACACCCAAGGGACCTCCGGGATCTAGGGCGAAAGATCCCCAACTTCACCCAAGAAGTGTGGGAGCAGAATCGATTTGAGATTGTTGTGGAAGGAAACTATCTCAAATTCTCGCAGAACGCAGACCTCAAGCAGAAGCTTCTCGAGACTAGTAACCGAGAGTTGGTCGAGGCTAGCCCTCGGGATAGAATCTGGGGAGTTGGGTTCGGAGCGAAAAATGCGGGTGCTAATCGAAGCAAGTGGGGGTTGAACTTACTGGGTAAAGCGCTCATGGAGACAAGAGAGAAACTGTTAATAGAGGACGCTGGCAAGAAGAATAGTTCAAAGGCATGAAAGAGAGCTATCCCTGCTGTGACACTTGATCGTGATTGAAACAAATTGAGACAGTACTTTCTGTTCGATGTCCCATTTTGAAGTGTAACTTAGATGCCAGTTTATAGTCTCTATGTAAATCAACGCGGTTGCTATAGATGCCAAAAACAGCGCTTCGCACTAAGGGCGATGTTCTAATCAGTACAAGGGAATGGTAAAATGTACAGCTAAGTACTGCAGTCTATGCGGCGTTGGCACACGAGAAACTCGAACTGCCTGGGTTGACATGAATGGACTTTCCAGAAGTGCAAAGACCTAGACCACACTAAAAATTGGTAAGTAATGGAAAGGTTGATGAAGCCATTGTTATGGTAACTGACTAGGACAATGCCAACGCAGATAGCGAAAGCGTTGAGGAGCGTCACAGCGATCTTCTTGGGTAAGGAAAACCACAATCCCTTGTTCATGTGGAGCCAAAACATACCAGTAACTCCAAAGGTGAACCAGCTACCGAATAGAGCAGTCTACTACATGTCAGCATTAAAAGAAAAAGTGATTGATAGCACAAAATGGAGCATACAATAAGACTCAGGAGGCTGCTGAATACGGGAATGGCCTCGGCAATAATCCACGCAACGATCCACAAGCAGACGGCCAGGCCAACCCAGGAGCCGATAGCGACAAAATCACGCTTGTGCATGCGGTCGCTTCCAGCGAAGATGCGAATATAGATTGAATTTGCGGCGACGTGGGCTGTTGATAACACCAGCAATAACAATCTAGAAAATTCAGGCGTGAGTATCACGGTCTTAAGTTAACACGAGCCATCCAGGGTGGTCTTACGGTGGGAAGAGCGACGCCATAGGCAATTCGGGAGATCAGCGGGCCAGCAGAGCCCAGTGCCGGGGACGTGACATCGGCACCGGCATACCGATAGATAACAACTCCAGCAATGATATATAGAGTCTTGTCGATAGTTTGTAGCAGGGCAAGGGCCTTGGGAAGTCTTTTGGGTCTTTGAGCTCTGCCATAAAGGTAGAAAATGTGCTGTGGCTGACTGTGCGATGTTAGAACCTTTAGATTTCTCCTGTTTGCCCAAAAAGCTGTCAAGGAATAGAATTACAGACCATACGAGAACGCAATATTGGTAGCGGCCGTAAATTCTGTAACCAAGTTGGTCTCAACGGTCGGCTGGAGAATAGATCCCTTGTTCTGAATGCCAAGGGCGATCATTGCAATCATAATGGCGCTGAAAATGCTGATGAATGTTAGTGAGGAGGGTAAATTGTCAATTGATCATTCTTCTGATGTTGAAAATGTACAATACTCACAAACAAGCGAGAGCCATGACACCTGTGCAAGTTTACATGGCAGCGACAAGGAAATTGAGACGATCATGCCCACGGCACCGAAAAAGATCGAGCAAGTTGCGTACCCAGTGATAGTATTGAGGGCAACAGTGAATGTCAAGATATGACTCGCCATGATGAAGATCAAGAACAGCAATTGCCCTGTACCGAACAACTCACGACCAAATCGGCCTATCAGGATCTCACCGGCATCTGCAAAGCTAGAAATATGAGGGTATCGCCATTTGAATTGGTTTTATTACATAGCCGGTGTAACAAGCGAGGACGCCCAGTCCAATGAGAACAATGAGTCCTGGGATGAGACCTAAACTAGCAATGGCGGCTGGAAGAGAGAGAATGCCCAAGGAAATGGTCTCAGCAACCATGAGAAGGCCACCCTGCCTGTATAATTTTAAAATCGTTCAGCGAATGAATTCATTTGTTGAGGTTCAAAAAATAGGAGAGACATACCGCCATGTTAAAACATTGTACTTGACCTCCGCATGTTCCTCATCACCAAAGGCATCCTGTCGAGGCGGCGTAGGGTCAGGTTTTTCCACTTCACCGAGACTGCCATCAGCATGCCGCTGAACAGACTCGGCCTGTGTTGTCGGTGTAATATCAACAATCTGTGATCTCATGATGGTCGTTCTCATACTCCAGATATCATAGAAACAGGAAGGTGATGCTAAGATTATTGGTACTGGCAAAAGGAGAAGGTTACTTTGGAACTAGACGAAATCAAAGCCACTAGAGAATACCGATAGACCCATCCCAGAAATACCTATTCTGCGTGCGGGGTGGTCGACCATCGCCTTCCGTTTACATTTGCCCCAGTGGTCTCGGGTTTTCACCAGCAGATATAGGTGGATCAAAATAGAAATTGTCGCCCAGTAGAAGCGGGTGAATGGTTGTGATGGGGACAGGACTTGTTGAAATCCGGGGTCTGCGTAGGAAAGGAATGCCTCTTGAGCTAAAGGGAGATAAGCACAAAGTGAAAAGGACCTTATCGCCTTCTATATGCTGCCGAATATAATTGCCATGTTGCATGAAGCAACGCTCCAAGCCACATGACTTGCGCTAAAGATGAACAGAAAATATACAATCTGATATTAGCTTTTTTCAAACCCCAACCATTTCCCCAGATTTGTGAAATTCATCTCTTTCCTTGCCAGATCACGGAATCTGGGGTATCACCCTGGGGGGCTGTGAAAGTCGGAATGACATGCCTAACCCGGAGTGGCCTTCCCGAAACAGTTGCAACGGGGGCGAAGCGGGGTGAATCTCATATCTCCAGTGGATAACAACCAGATATCGCCAATTATCATTAGTTTGTGTCATATCGAAATTAAATGGTCAGGAGGCATGGCCTGAAGAATGTTTGGTGTTCTACCATTGCATTGAGTATGTCACTCCGAGACCTCGGACACGGTTTTGGGTGACCAACCCATAACAATCTACTGTATCTTTTTTTTTTTGAAATAACATAGCATGCAAAACCCAGGAATCATTAATGAAAAGACCTCGCATACTCTGAGAGTAGATAAAAAGTAGTTAGGAGAGTCTTGTAAGACTCATACCGTGAGGGCCACAAGTCAATGGTCTACCAACTAAACAATCGAGTAGTTTTTTTGCGGATTCATTGAAGGGTCTCATACATGATTTTATTGAGTATCTATCGTAAAGTGTATCATTCAAGGCATTTACAGTAGCAAGCCCTACAGTTTATTACCCATGTTGACATGCACAGCCTTGAGCTGACTGTACGCGTCCAGGCCAGCCTGGCCCAGTTCGCGGCCAATACCGCTCTGCTTGACACCACCGAATGGCACACGAGGGTCACAGTCCTGGCTGCTGTTCACCCACACCATTCCAGACTCAATCTCAGCAGCCACGCGGTGCGCGCGCTCTAAGTCAGTCGTGAAAACGGCCGCTCCGAGGCCATAGGTAGTGTCATTAGCTCGGCGAATGGCTTCCTCCTCGGTATCGAATGGCAAGATGACCACCACGGGGCCAAAAATCTCTTCTTGGGTAATCCTCATTGAATCAGTCGCGTCGGTAATGACAGTAGGCTGCACAAAGTACCCATCCTTGTACTCGGGGTTGGTAGGGACATGGGGAGCACCACCAGTCAGGATCGTAGCGCCTTCGCTCTTAGCAATTTCCATGTACGATAAGATACGCTCGTATTGCGTGCGAGTAACCTGCGGACCCTGGAAGGTCTCCGAATCCCATTGGTTACCGATCTTGACGCTCTCAACGGCGGCCTTGAACTGCGCCAAGAAAGTAGGCAGAATCTCGCGGTGCACGAAAATTCGCGATGTCGCGGTGCAAATCTGGCCTTGGTTCGACATGATTCCGAAATGGGACCACTTTACAGCCTGGTCCAGATCTGCGTCTGGGAAGACTAGGAGTGGAGACTTGCCACCTGTCTCGAGTGTGATGTTTTTTAGGCTGCCAGCTGCCATTTTCATGATCTCGCGCGCGGTACCAGTCGACCCAGTGAACGCCACCTTGTCCACAAGGGGGTGAGACGCGAGGGCGGCACCAGCATCACGACCATATCCATTCACGATGTTGATCACACCTGGGGGAAAGCCCGCCTCCTTGATGAGGCTTCCGAGAACCAGCGCGCTGAGCGGGGTCTGCTCTGCAGGCTTGAGCACCACGGTGTTTCCACATGCGAGGGCGGGTCCCAATTTCCAACAAGCCATAGACAGGGGATAATTCCAGGGGATGATCTGGGCCACCACACCGATGGGCTGGCGCAGGGTGTAGGCGAATTTTTGAGGCGTGGTGCTGATCGTCTGGCCGAAGGTCTTATCCGCCCAGCCACTGTAGTAGCGAATGGTGCCGATGGCTTCGGGGAGATCCTCCTCGAGAGCGACATGGTAGGCCTTGCCTACATATAGATTAGTGGGTATGTCCAGTGTGGGATATGTGATGCATCTTGCATCGGGAAGCGCAGGAGTGCATCAAAGAAACGGGCGACAAGGCCATGCGCCGATCCGCAAGGTGCAGTAGCGGGAAATTGTTCCGGCACAGCCTGAATCTGTACGTACCATTGTCCCAGGCATCAATAGTGGCTAGAAGCTCCTTGTGCGACTCCATGAGCTCTGCGAGCTTCAACATTAACATTCCACGCTCCGTCGCAGGGAGCAGCTTCCACGAGTCATGCACAAGAGCGGCCTTGGCAGCCTTGACGGCGCGGTCGACATCGCTCGAATTGGCAGCGTCAACGGCGGCAATTGGCTTGTCAGTTCTAGAATACCCAGATTGTCAGTAATGAATTTCATGCATAAGCGGGCACTTTTTCAACGTACGCGGGGTCGAGGGACGTAATGGTTTGGCCAGATGAGGCGGAGACAAATTCATTATTGATGAACAGCCCAGTGGGCTGAGTGTACCGGTGCCCATTAGGGGTCACAATTTCCACAGAGAGACTCATTTTGGCAGCTGACAGAAATTAGAGCGCAATGTTCCTCCATGATTACAGTGCCAGATAGCTTGAAGATATAGCGAGGGTTTTGGGGGAGAGGGGGGATAAGAGTAAGTGGGGCAAGGAAGGACTTTCCGAGGCCGGCTGTTTTTGGTTGGTGGAGACAGACCGAAGGCGCCTAGTCTCGCTATGTCAAGTCCATCCGGAGGTTTCACTGTGATAACGGCGTGGCATGAAAATGCTTCATCCAAAATCGTGTGCTTGGCCTAATGTTCGAGATGTAAAACTTTTTTCAACGTTTAGTAGCAGGGCGAGGAGCTTCACCAAGCCCATCCTACGGTCTACTGGATGTTGTTACGAATTTTTCGGAATATTCGGGGATTTCTACTTTGCCTAATGGGTAGATAAGCATTCAGCTTTGTAAACAAGGCCTGATATGTTGTACTGGCTGAGTGTACATCGTGGCTAGATTGAAGCACGGGAAAAAAACATACAAATGGTTCCCATTCACATAGCTTCAAGTCTTTGCTGGATTGCCCAGGCTAAATGGCTGCATCAGGTCAAAGGGATCGAGTCATCATCATGTTTTCATCCAGCGAAGTTAATTTGTCGGGTCTACGGTTCTATGAGTCCCCAGTCCTGGGAAATATTGCAACCCATAGTGCAGAATTGATTTAATTTGAAACGACATCGAAGGTGTGCTGGCAAAAGAAAAGTAATCCATCCATTTACATCAGATACTCCAGCCAGACTAGCGACTACCAGGCATCAAGCCGGCGCATGCGCAAATGCATCCCCTCCACAGGCTTCGTTGTCAACGCGCCAGCAATATGAATTTCCTGCTTCGGATCCTGCATCTCAAATGCAAACCGGCCAACCACACCCGCCACCGCACACCGCAGCTCCGCACGTGCGAAGTCCTTCCCAATACACGACCGCTGACCATGTAGGAAAGTAATCTGCGCGAAATTGGTTGATGCACCACCATGGTTGTTCGGCACCAGGTTACCATTCTTGTCCTTGTCGATCCACCGCTCCGGCAAGAACTCCTCGCCGTTATCGCCCCAGAAGACTGGGGCTCGGTTAATTGCCCACGGGCACAAAATCACACGTGTGCCCTTAGGGATGCGAGTGCCAGCGATTACAGTATCGCGTATAGATTCTCGAAGTGTCGCGGGGACTGTGGGGTAGAGGCGTAGGACTTCTTGGCAGACGCCGTTGAGAAGAGGTAAGGATTCGAGGTCTTGGTAAGTTATTGGGCTGTTAGCGCAAGGGATCTTTGCCCGGATTTCAGAGCGGAGACGCTCTTGAATATCTGGGCGTTGAGTGAGTAGGTAGCAGGCCCATGTGATAGCACGCGCGGTGGTTTCGTGCTGGAAGCGTTGGAGTTAGCAGATATTATGATGCCGATTTAACTAGCCGGACAATGTAATCAACCACACATCGATTAGAACATTGAAAATTGAAAGTGAAACTTACTCCCCCAGCCAGGAATGTTAGCATCTGATCCACTAGCTCTGCGTCCGAAAAGTCTCCTCCTAGCATCATCGTACCAAGGATATCAGCCTCAAGATCCTTGACTAAGTTCTTAGATATATTTAAGGCTTGTCGCTTGTCGCTGACAATATCTTGACAGAGACCTCGAAGGAAATTGGCCTCGTCGTTGATTACTTTATTCATGCGCAACGGCAAACGACGCGCCAGCCACTGTGGCAGGACGAAATTTATGGCAAAAAACACCAGCTTCTCGAAGCTAGGCTCACGAAGACGGAAAAAGCTTTCCGCCACAGGATTGTCATTTTTCTGTAGCGAGCGAAAGTCTCTTCCCATGGCAGCAGGGCCGATGATATCGAGAGTTAAACGACTAGAGAAACATCATCAGTACATCGAACCTTCGCGACAATTCACCCCCTCTGATCATGCATTTGCATTATTTTTTAGGTGCCATGAAAGGTTTTAGATAGCTTAGTATAGTATAGGTCCCTACACAGTTCATTATGAGCAGGTAGGTACCCAGGGACCTACCAGGGTACCAAAAAAGTCATGCAAACATTTGGCCAGAGGGAATTAGGCAGCACATACCTCGCCCACACCCCCATCTCGAGCGTACCCTCCCCATCAGCCAGGTTAGTCCCCTGCATCGGACTAAGTCTCAACTCTTTTTCCATCTCCTCCAAAAGCTGGTTGGTCTTATCCCACATCAGTGAGTATATGGCGCGAATATTTTTGATATTAAAAGCCGGAGTCAGCGCCTTCCGTTGCTTCTTGTGGGCAGCGCCCTCAGACAGGACCAGACCGAAGCCAAGGATGCGGGCGATGAAGTTGCGCGCACGCCAGGGCTTCTCAAAGTCATAGACATTTGTGCTCATGACATCTGCCAGGGCCTGATGATTAGTGGCGAGCAGATAGGACTGGCCGAGGATGTCGTGCAGGTGGATTAGCCCTCCATTTGGGATGGTCTTCATCCAGAGCAGTGGCCTGCACCTACGGGGGAAGTCAAAGAACTTGAGATTACTCAAGAAGCCCTACGAAGCATTTCTTAGAAGCGATTCTTGATGTGTTCTGAGACTGCTCGCGCGGAGTAATACTGACCGGAACCTTTGGCAGATGACGAAGCGGATTGACGAAGAACGGCCAAATGAATATAGTATAAAGACAATTGAGAAGAAGATTGACGACTAGCAAGCTGAGAAGCAAGGCGCGGAAGGTCTCGTGGGTGACTAAGGTGCGATGGAGGAAATAGGCCTCGGTGAGGGTGAAGGCCGTCAGAGCCAGAAAACTATCCCCGACTGCCATGGATGGGATTTCTCACACAAATAACCGCCACCACTTACTTCAAGGTGCTGATAACTCGAATGAAAACTTCAAGGATGCAGAAAGTAGCTGGTCTCGTTTGGAAGAAGGGAGCCTGAGAGAAGTTGCTTACTGCCTCGGTGATCCTTTCTTGGCTTTTGTTAATACCTATTCTAATAGTTACCTAGTTACTTACAGCAGCGGTATTATTAATGATATCGATGTGGCCTAAGAACAGACTACAAGAAGACTGCATCAGACTAGATCGACCAATTAAAATTTCCAAATTTGATTGAGTTCGGATCGACGATGCTCCTATCACCATCGTTTTAGCTGCACACTGATCAGCCTATCGTCAAATTGACGTTGGCGGGGCATTTCTGCCTACCTTTAATTTAATCCTTTCATTTTTCACTGAGACTTTTATTCTGATTCGCGGGCCAAAGTGAGAGGTCACTTTGATCATCGTCGTCTTTTGTTATACTTTCTCTCGCCTTTCTGGTTTTCTTCTAGCAGCGCTAGTCGTCGCTAGCGGTAAATTTGAAAAGGAGATCTTCCTTGACCTTCTCAGTCCTGACCGCTTTTTTATTACTCGGAATAAGCTTCTGACGTCATTTCTTTACACTTGTCTCCTCTCCCACAATAGGTAGAGTATGTATGAAAGTTCTCACTTGTGGGTCTGTTACGGGACTCCTGCAAGACTATACTTCTGCATATACTCCAAAAAACCTCGGAAGGATTCCGGATTGCTCAATAGAATTTTGCACCACTCAAAAAAAAAAAAGAAAAGAAAAGAAAAGAAAAGAAAAAGAGAATGAAAGAGAGGAGGAGCTTCGCGAAGAAAAGAAAGTCAGGTATGAATGAGTCAAACTTGAGTTTATTTTTCCTCTTTGCCACATGCAATCTGACCGACCAAATGCCACGAATACGAATGTATTGATCCTGATAAATCACCTAAGCGCTCAGGCAGAGTCATAGACGGTGGCTCTTCGCATATCACGGACATACCGTCCCTGGTACGAGCCTCCGGATGATCGGTGCATTACACACGTGTTGTCCTGTGGAAATCAGCATTAGATGTTGCTCTAGCGGATCGGATACTTCGATATTGCGTACCCATATAATCATATCACCGTTGTTTTCCCAATCTACTTTGAAAGTATATTTCTCTTGACTTGCATGCTGCAGTAAAGCCTCGATCACAGGTTTGCTAGCTGACTTGGTCCACCCGTCTATACGGTATGCATGCGCCGCAATGTACAGGTTCATCCGGCGGCTCGGTTTGTGTAGTTGTACCAGACGATGAGGAGCGCGCGCAGCCAAGGGACCCGGTGCCAGGCGCAACAGAAGGAGTCGGAATAGGCCGAACAAGCACATTGAAACCACAGTAGTGTCCGCGAGGCGAATCCAAAATCCCAGGAAGCGAATGATTAGCAACTAAAAACGATGAGCACAAGGTATCGGCCACATTCTAGTATATATTTCGGTGACTCGGAGGAGAAAGTTGGTAACATACTAAAATTATGAGATAGGGAAGTCGACGGAGACCATGCATATCCAATGTCCAGTCGACAATCTTGAAGATCCAATTATCCGGAACTGCCAAGATTCGACTATGCAGTATAGAATGCCACAAGACATAGTCATGAATCTGAGTTTTCCTGTCCTCATCCAGATCCGCATATGCGCTTCGGGTATCAGCGAATTCGGTTCCGCCGGCACTCCCTGGAGGAGGCAACTGGTGGGCGCGGAGGAGAGAATATCCCGCCCGACGGTGATTGAAGGAGCAATCCACGTGAAAGAGACTATTTCCCCGGAATGCTTGCGATCTTAAGCTATTCACTGACTCGATATTGCCATTCTGGTCCACGTTCGCGACGTCAGTCAATTGACTGTCGGGACCGAGTCGATACCGTGTCCCGGGGTTCCTCACCACCGTCGAAACATCTAGCTTGCCAAATTGGTGCGCTAGGGTCGTGTGGCTCGTATCGTCGAGAGCAGTATTGCGAAAGACCAGGACTCCATATTTGGCCATCGCGGCGCGAATATGGTCAATGGTGTCTGTAGACACTGGCCGAGAGAAATCTACACCCTTGCATTCGGCTCCAAATGTTGGGTGAAGTGGGCTGAAGGTTAGATCGGGTTTGTTGATGGCCATGACACAAGACTGAATGTCAACGGAAGATGAATCACTGGGTAGATTTTGCGCACTAAGTGTACGCAGAGGAAAAAAAAGGGATGTGGCTCAGTCGTTCTATCTTTTGTAGTGTGCCTGGTCGTCGGGTGATATCTTCCAACGTTGTCAAACGCAGCCAAAAATGAGGGTTTTGCGAAGATTCCACCTTTCGCGTGCTAACTGGATAGGTCTATGTGACTCGTGGCAGTGGAGGGAGACCTGCCATCTGAAAAGCGCAAATATCCCTTGTTTGAGAGTCATGTGCGTTGGAAATATCGCTTGTAACTAGTTAACTAACTAGGTGCTGGATGGCCGCATTACATAAGTTACCAAGAAATTGAAGCCAACATTTGAGAGCCACAGATTATCCACTGATATTCAAAGTCTATCAAACTATTGAATCGTGATTCTTGGCAGTGTGCAAAGAAAAGGTTTAACGGTACAAGATCCGGCTCCACATTGTCCACCTTATCGGATCGACAGGTGCCCAAGTGGATCAAGTCCAGGCGTACTATACAGCTGTATTAATACGAAAGCTAGGCATTGGAAATGTTGCCTAGAGCCAGGGCACTAATGACAGCGCCAGCTCATGCGACTCTCGCGGTTTCAAAGCACGCAAAGTGCGCTTTGCATCATCGCTGGGCTCCTTGCCGACTATTCCTTTCTTACCCTTCTCCTTTCCAGACACCAATCTACATTCAAGCGCAAAATACTTCAGAAATTTTATGCCGATGTCCCGTTTCGATCCCTTCACTCTCTTCGATCTCCCTTATCGCGTCGTGAAAAACCATTCGCTCGACGCCACGCTCTTCATTCCAACTCATTTCCTATCTCGCTCCAATCGCAAGCAGAGATGTCCAGTGATGGTCCATTTCCACGGCGGTGGCTTCATCTTGGGCCACCGCCGCTATGAGCCTTGGTTCGCACAATGGTTTCTGGACCTCGCACAAGCCCATGACGCGATCATTATTCGCCCCGACTATAGACTCCTTCCCGAATCCAGCATGGCCGATATCCTCAGTGATGTGGACTATTTCTGGCGTTGGGTGCAGTGTGACCTGCTCCGAATTGCGGAAGAACATTTGTGGGGTGTTACTCCTGACCTCTCGCGGATATTGTGCTGCGGCGAGAGCTCCGGGGGCTCTCTGGCGGTGTATTCGGGCCTTGAGCTATCATCTATTCTATCTGGTGGGGCTGGGCATGAGGCAGCGATAAGTGGGTGCACGGATGTTCAAGTTGTCATCCAGGCTGTCATTTCCACATATGCGCCACTTGATCTTGATGTCCCCGAGCTCAGGATCCCGCGTCCTAGGATGATTATGGGCATGAGACCACCTCCGCCTAGGCAGGCTGAAGTATTGATTCGGAAATACATGCAGAAGTTACAGCAATCGGGTGGCATACGTACGTGGCAAGAACCGACTCCTGAGATGTGGGAGCTGTTCCTATGCATGACACAGCAATGTTACTTTAGCCGGTTGCTCAAAGAAAAAGGTGGAGGCAATAAAGACATGTTCAATATGGTTAAGAGGATGGCAGCAAAAGTCAGACAGCAACAGAACAGTCCGGAAGGAAAAATGACTGGTATTGTTCCGGTTTGGATTATTCATGGGATGAATGACACGCTAGTCAGTCTTTTATTTTGCAATCCTTGATGTCCGCATGCTAATTATGGATGCTTTTATTAGGCCCCTCCCCTTTGTTCATCGAATTTTGTACAACGGTTGGAGGAGATCTCTCCAACCAGCCCAGTCAGATTTGATCTATTACCTGAGGAGCATCTATTTGACGTTGAACTGAGTTGGAATGAGAATTGGATAGCAGAAGGAAGACGCCTTTTCTTGGAGAAATATTGGTCTTGATGATACCGGCAAGTTTCAAATCTTTAAATTGTACAGCCTTTTATCCTTAGGCCCTGTCCGGAAAATTGGGCATCGGCTTAAATCACAAGGGTCTGATCGGATTCTGCTGAGTCGGTGGCTTTTTGGGCGGGGTATCCATGCCCACTCGGTAGTGTAGCCGAACGGAAGCGCGTTATGCGTTCCCAAGAACCTGCTTTCCTTCCATGGTTACCTCTAATCCCCTTTGATGACGATGGATCGGTCCGGGATTGGCGACTTCTCGATGGGAAGCCGGCCTGAATGCATGACCTCGTGGTACCCTTCCTTTATGTCACACAAGGTCAGACCTCAGCTGAGTTGACTTGTACAGTACTATGTATTTGTTACGGTAAAAACCCGAACAAGTTACGATGCTATGTATACTGTGGTCGGGATAGGTAAGAATATTAGCGTAGTTAGTAGTTACTTCCACTTCTACTCCGTACATTAACTTAGTTAACTAGTTAGTTAACTAGTGGTGTTTTTGGCACGTTGGGAATCAGGTGACCCAGGCTGACCCCGTAACAGTATTTGGTCGGGTACGAGGCGCTACAGGAGGGCGTATGTTAAAGCTTCTTAAGGGGACGGACCTTCAAGAAACAGTCTTTGACTTAATCGGACTTAGCGCTCTTCTATTCAAATCGTTAGTTTCTGGGGCGCCAACACTCCTTGGCAATTAAATTTGATCCCTGTAAGATCGACATGTCAGTCCGACTGTCCCTCGCGTGCTATGTGGTGGAGACACTAAAATCGTCTAGTTGTTTTGGGCTCGCCAGATTCATCAGCCCATTCAGAAGCCCCACCGCGGGCCTGCGCATCAGGGTTCTCAACGCGGGAAAGCAAATCGTTAGCCTCTTCATAGGGTCTCCACACTCCTCAGCGATCTGCAAACCAGATAAAATCTTACGCAGGCTGAAAGCGAGTAATCATTATCTACCTAAATTGTAGGGCGCCCACACGTTCTTATCGATCTGATTCATCCAGATGTCCGCTCCGCTCCGTATTCCCAGTTATGATCAACATACTCCGCCCGTAATACAGTAGTATATCATCAGGTAAGGTGAACTATCAAAGCACTTGCGCGTAATTCATATTCTCATTTCCTCCGCTCAAATTCTCGTTTACAAGACTCGTCACCCATTGACCCTCTACCTAGGTATTGACTCTTCAGACTCTTCTTCAGACTCTCAATATGTTGAAGCCAATCACCCCAGGGTCGAATGTCCCTATCGCTATCTGCGGCATGGGAATGCGATTGCCCGGTGGGATCCACCATGAGGAGGAGCTTTATAATTTCCTCATCGAGCAGAAAGATGCTCGTTCTATTGTTCCCCGCAATCGATACAATGTCGACGCCCACTTCAGTCCTCATGGCAAAAAAGGCACAGTAATCACGCGACAGGGCTACTTCCTTGACGCCGATCTGGCAAATTTCGATCCCACTACGTTCAAGATCACGGCGACCGAGGCTTCTCACCTGGACCCCAATCAAAGACTGTGCTTGGAAGTAGTTCGCGAAGCTCTCGAAAGCGCCGGCGAGATAAATTGGCGGGGAAAGAAGATTGGAACATATGTGGGCTTGTTCGGAGAGGATTGGCAGGATATGCGGCAAAAGGATGCCAGTTTCAACAGCTCCTACGGACTGATCGGCGCGCTGGATTATGCAATCGCCAATCGAATTTCATATGAATATGATCTAAAGGGGCCAAGGTGAGCTATAATTCGTCTCCCTCCCGGAAGCGCATGTATATTGACCACATGCAGTGTGATGGTGAAGACCGCATGTTCGTCAGCCGCAGTCGGCCTACACGAGGCGATGCAGGAGATCCAAAGAGGCAACATCACTTCGGCGATCGTGGCAGGAGCAAACCTGATCTTCGCACCAGGAATGACAGTTGCAATGAGCATTCAAGCAGCACTATCTCCGGAAGGATCGTCCAAGTCATTTGATGCAGCTGCAGACGGCTATGCTCGCGGAGAAGCTGTGACAGCGATATATATCAAGCGGCTTGACGAGGCGATTCGAGACGGGAACCCCATCCGGGCTATTCTTCGAGCATCATCCAGCAATTCTGATGGAAGGACACTCGGATTCAGTACCCCGAATGCCGACTCCCACGAGGCAGCCATGCGTGAGGCATATTCGGTTGCTGGCCTAGACTTTTCTCAGACCGCAATGGTAGAGGCACACGGCACGGGGACAGCTACGGGTGATCCAATCGAGGCAGAGGCAATTGCTAGGTGTTTCGGCAAGGAAGGGGTGTACATTGGCGCCGTACGTATTTTTTAGTCGATACATGGATTACCATGTAGCCTTATGAAAACTTACCAAGGTCGCAGGTCAAACCAAACCTGGGTCATAGTGAAGGCGCCGCAGCTCTCACGAGTCTCATCAAAGCGGTGGTCTCGCTTGAACACCAAACAATCATCCCGAATATCAAGTTCAAGACACCCAATCCAGCGAGTAAGTTACCTTTATGCCTGCTTTTCCATATCCTACTAATAGTTATAGTCCCATGGAAAACGGCAAAGCTACAAGTCCCGGTGAAGGTTTGTCCATGGCCCAAGGATCGTGCTGAGCGATTGAGTGTGAACTCATACGGCATTGGTGGATCTAACGTCCATGTAAGATGAATCTCTGTATTATATAACAGCAGCCACTGACTCTGTCATCCAGTTTATTATAGACTCGGCTGCCTCTTTCGGCCTAGGAAGACTAAAGTCAATCCCACCAACGGTCAATGACCAGAGCCAGAGGAAAGAACTACTGATTTTCTCCGCTGGTCATCCGGAATCTGTAAAATCGATGGTGAAAAACCACCAGAATTATCTAGCCAAGTTCCCCGATCGTTTGAGAAGAGTTGCCTATAATCTCTCTGAGCGAAGAGAGCGACTGAAATACAGAGCTTTCTGTGTCTCAAATGGGAGTCAGCTGCTGTCTGAGGCTGCTCCAGCGCCGTGCAGGAATTTGAACCAAGTTGCATTCGTCTTTACAGGGCAAGGAGCCCAGTGGTATGTCTTCCTTCCTGTATTCGATCTTTCCAATATTGTCATCGCGTGTCATTGCTAAAGAGTATAGGGTACATATGGGACGTGATTTGATGTTTGAGTTTCCATCTTTCCTAGAGAATATTCGATCCATGGACCGTGTATTAAGGGCCCTTGAACATGCCCCCTCTTGGTCTATTGAAGGTAAGTCGACACATATCGAGCCACTTACCAAAATTAAACCAGACTAATGGAAATAACAGACGTTCTTTACCACACAGATGATGGAAAAGTCCTGTCACAACCAGAATATTCTCAAACAATCTGTACTGCTCTACAGATCGGACTTGTAGACCTGTTAGAATCATGGGGCGTCAAGCCATTCGCTGTTGTTGGCCATTCCAGTGGCGAAATAGCTGCTTCATACTCAACCAGATCTTTGACGAAGACAGAAGCCATGACCATTGCCTTCTACCGCGGTCATGTCTGTAAGAACCCGCCGCGGAAGGGGGGGATGGCAGCCGTTGGGCTAGGTAAGGCACAGGTGGCTGCTTTCCTGCTTCCGGGAGTCAGTGTTGCTTGTGAAAACAGCCCATCCAGTGTCACTTTGGCAGGTAATGTGGGTGCTTTAGAGACGGTGATGGCCAAAATCAAGAAGGCGAATGAGGACACATTCGTTAGAAGATTGAAGGTGGAAATGGCTTATCATTCCGGTATGTGCTTCAATACACATTTGAGGAATCACACAAAGTTTATTGCTAATAACGAGAAATTAGACCACATGCGTGATTTGGGAGACAAATACCGTGACTTGGTCGCCGGCCACCTTGACCCTCGTCCGCCCAGAGTCCCATTTTACTCTAGTGCGTACGGTGGAACGGTACTTTCTAAGGCGTCTCAATTCGGCCCGCGCTACTGGCAAGAGAATTTGGAAAATCCCGTTCTCTTCAACGCAGCTGTCAAGTCTATGGTTTCTACGACACCTCAATTAGTTCTATTGGAGGTTGGGCCACACTCGAGTCTGCGAGGCGCACTAAGCCAAATCACACAACCGCTTCACTCCACAGTCCTTTACGTCCCCACGTTGGTCCGCGATAAGAACGATACAGAGTCGTTTCTTTCAACAATAGGCCAGCTCTTTACAGCAGGTGTGGATATCAGAGCTCATTCAGATCCTACCGATGCGATAGTGCTATCAGATCTGCCAAGATACCCATTTCATTACGAAAAAAGTTACTGGGTTGAGTCAAGAGTGATGAGCAATTGGCGATTCCCAAAGCACCTTCCACATGACTTGTTGGGTATTCGAATTCTGGATGGAACTGATATGGTCCCAACTTGGCGAAACAACCTTCAGCTTTACGAACTTCCTTGGCTGAGGGATCATCGGGTTGGGAAGGATATCGTATTCCCAGCTGCTTGTTACATTGCCTTAGCTGGCGAAGCCGTATTTCAACTGACTGAGGGCGATGCACGTGACTATACTGCGAAGTCTGTGGATCTTCATCAGGCTTTACTTCTCCAGGAAGACGCTGCGACCGAAATTGTTACAACTCTTCGCCCTCAGCGCCTCACAACAAGCCTCAATAGTGACTGGTACGAGTTTCTGATCGTATCGCATGATGGAGAAACATGGAAGAAGCATTGCTCTGGGTTAGTCCGAATCGGTCGTGCGTCTACGCCACCGCCAGCCTTCAACAAGGTAGCGGAGACACTCCCCAGAAAGGTCTCATCAACCCGTTGGTACGAAACCGGTGCCCGTGTCGGACTGAATTATGGCCCTTGCTTCACAGGGCTCCAAAACATCACCGCTGGCGTTACCGAGACCAGGTCCGCGGCGGATATCATTGATAAACCTGAGACGGCATCCGAATCTATATACCCTCTCCACCCAATCACCCTGGACTTGGCCTTCCAAGCACTGACAGTAGCCATCTTTCAGGGTGACTATCGCACTCTTGATTACCTTCCTCTACCTATGTTCCTCGGAGAGATCTATGTCGGCCATGGAACAGGTCAGAAGATACATATCTGCTCCACCAGCGGCAGTCAAAACTCGTCTGGTGGTCACATGTACGGGATCGGGGAAGACGGGGACTTGCTCCTCTACCTGAAAGATCCGGTGCATATATGCCTAGAGAAGGACAGTGTTGGGCCAGAGCCAATGGCTGTCACTTTGGAATGGAAACCCGACTTTTCCTTCCTAGACAGTGGCAAACTGACCAGACCAATCTACGACATCCGAGAACAACTCATGTTGGGTGAGAGACTGTATGTGCTCTGTGCCTTGGAATCTAACATCGCCTTACAGGGCGTCTCAACAGCGCAGCCACATCTTGAGCGGTATAGGCGGTGGCTGGGGACTCAATGTGCGCGATTGGCAGAGCCGGGCTATCTTCTGGTCGAGGATTCGGTTGACTTGGTCAACATGGCTTCCAAGGATCGCCGAGAGCTGATTCCCAAGATTCTTGAGCAATGTAAAGCGACCGGCTGTGGTGATATTGGAATCGCAATCTGGAAGGCATATGATCAGCTGGTTAATATATTTGAGGGGAAAACGGACTTCCTAGACCTCGTCATCAACGATGGGACTTTGTCAAATGTATACAATTGGGCCAACGACATGTGGGATGTCAGCGAGTTTTTCCAGCTCCTCGGCCATATGCAACCCCAGATGAAAGTCCTCGAGATTGGAGCTGGCACAGGTGGGCTGACTGCCAAGGTTCTTGAACACCTTCGCTCGTCATATGAGGAACGGCTCTATTTGCAGTACACCTTTACAGATTTGTCATCTGGTTTCTTTCCAGCTGCAAATAAAAGGTTCGCAGAGTACCAGGCTATCGAGTATAAGGTACTCGATATCTCAAGGAATCCGCTGGAGCAGGGGTTCCAGCGCGAGGAGTACGACCTTATCATTGCCTCCAATGTAAGAACTGCACCACTACTCTCTTTTGGAATAATCCCGCTCAATGTCTTGCAGGTTCTACATGCCACCCCCATTTTGCATGATACGCTTGTTAATGTCAGAACTTTACTGAAACCTCAGGGCCGGCTATTCTTACAGGAGCTCTCTCCAGGTAAGTCTTAGGCTTCACTTTCCAAGGTTGTAACAAAAGGATTGACTAATCTTTGATAACTACAGTCGGCAACAGCATGGGCTATATCATGGTAAGTCCTTTTCTCATTTCCGCAAGTGAAAGAAATCCTGACTTGAAAAGGGCATCTTCTCGGGCTGGTGGCTAGGGGCAGCAGACGGTCGCGACGGAAAACCTTTCATTTCGCCTGAAGAATGGGATACAAGGCTGCGTTCCGCAGGATTCAACGGGTGCGAGACGGTCAAGTTTGACAATGAGAAGCCATATCACCTCAATGCAAATATCGTGGCCCGGCCAGCAATAGAGGTTGAATATTCCCGAACTATTACGCTCCTTTCTGGCCCATCCGCAATCCATCCGCTGGCATTGAAGGTGGAGACACTGCTACAGCACAAAGGATACCAGACGATGCACTACCACTGGGGTGATGAGCAACATACTATCCCGGACCAGGATCTGATATCCTTTGTTGACCTTGACCAGCCTTTCTTAAAAGCCCCAAGCGAAGCAGACTGGGATCAATTCCTTCAGATGATTGGGACTCTGCAACAGGCATCCGCTATTTGGCTTTTACCTCTCACGCAGATAAAATCGGACGATCCGCATACAGCATTGATCCTTGGGGTGACTCGAACCATCCGCTCGGAGCTCGCAATGCCCCTCATCACTCTCGAGATGGAATCTCACGCTAGTTTGGAAGCGGCAGTTGCAGTGGTTGATGTTCTCAACAAATTGCAACAGCGCAATGAGGATGACGGGGACCTCGATCCAGACATGGAATACTGTTGGGCTAATGGTGCTGTGCACATTGGACGGTACCACTGGTACCCAGTCAAGAAGGCCTTGAAAGAAACGGCGGCTGAGCCAGCCACAAAGGTGTTGAGGATTGGGACCCATGGACTGCTACAATCTCTGTATTGGAGTGGATGTGCTTTACCTGAGCTTGGAGCAGATCAAGTACAGATTCAAACACAAGCTGTTGGATTGAACTTCAAAGACGTGCTTGTTGCCATGGGCGTGGTGGATAATGCCTCAAAGGATGCTATTTTTGGCGTGGAAGGGGCTGGATACGTTAGCAAGACCGGCGCAAACATTGACTATCTCGATGTGGGAGACAGGGTTATCTATATTGGAACTTCCACTGTTGGTCTGGCGACGGAGGTCCAGAGACAGGGATGCTTCACTCTGCGGATACCGGACTGCCTCAGCTTTGAGGATGCGGCGACCATGTCTGCCGCGTATGTCACAGTACTCCTTGGTGTTGTTGAAAAGGCACGTCTTGAACATGGACAGTCCATCCTCATCCATGCAGCCACGGGAGGTGTCGGCATCGCGGCTATCAATGTAGCACGGTGGCTTGGACTGGACGTTTACTGCACGGTGGGTAGTGAACGCAAGGTGGAATTCTTAGTCCAAAAGCATGCCATTCCTCGCGATCGGATTTTCTATTCGCGTGATACCAGCTTTCGAGATGACATCATGGCAGCGACGAATGGTGTAGGCGTCGACTGCGTACTGAACTCTCTCTCGGGGGAATTGTTGCACGCCTCGTGGGAGTGTGTAGCCGCATCGGGCTGCATGATTGAAATCGGGAAAAGAGACATGATCGGTCGAGGCCAGCTGGCTCTTGATAGATTTGAAGACAACCGCACGTATATCGGGATCGATTTGAGCAGATACATTGTCACCAACCCCACCAAAATTATGAAGCTAATGAAGCTGATGATGCATCTCTATACTGGGTCCCACATCCGGCCCATCGATCCCATCACCCTTTACGGTGCCAATGAGGTCCAAGACGCCTTCCGGTATATGCAACAAGGGTCTCATATTGGAAAGGTCGTCATCAAGTTTCTGGAGGATCAAGGAGCACTTCGATGGAGTGTAGAGACACCCACGCCATCATTTAAACAAGATCGAGCTTACCTCCTCGTCGGTGGAATGGGCGGGTTGGGACGGGCCATTGCTACGTGGATGGTTACTCATGGTGCCAGACATCTCATTTTCCTATCGCGCTCTGCGGGGACGTCAGAAAATGACAAGATCTTCATCCGAGAGCTTGAAGCAAGGGGTTGCACAGTACAAGCCTGGGCGGGAGATGTCGCCGATCCAGTAACCGTCAAGAACGCCATCCAGCAAGCGCCACTGCCAATTGCTGGTGTCATGCAAATGGCGATGATTCTCTGCGACGTGGGAATCTTGGACATGAGTCTCGAGGATTACCGCACTGCTCTCAAACCAAAGGTGGATGGAACCTGGAATATTCACAATGCATTGCCAAATGAGTATCTTGACTTCTTCGTCATGTTCTCTTCTGTCTGTGGTCAGATGGGCTATTATGGGCAGGCCAATTACGCGGCTGCGAACACCTTCCTCGACGCGTTCGCGCAGTATCGACATTCTCAGGGATTGAAAGCATCTGTCCAAGATATCGGCGCAATCAATGATGTGGGATTCATCAGCCAAAATCCCGCTGTCAAAGCCTCCATGCAGGCCGGATCAACCCGACTGATCACCGAGCAGGACTTCCTCGATACACTGCAGTTGACTATTGCTAAATCATCCAGCCCCTCAGTCTCGCGCCCTGCAAGAATGGAAGACCTGGGAACTGGTCTTGTTTTCCACAACCCAAGCCAAGTCACTCAAATGTCGGAGTGTCAGTTACCCATCATGCACCCAGAGAACCACATCATCTGGAAACGTGATCCTCGCATGGCCATCTATCGGAACATCGAGACAACCTCTACAAAAGTCGAAACCACCAGCAACGGACTGAGATCATTCTTCTTGGAGGTTAACACTGATTCGGCTGTACTTCAGCAACCTGCAGCCGCAGAATTTCTGGCTCGAGAGCTCCGAGACCGTGTGGCAGCCTTCCTGATGCGGCAAGAGGGTGAAGAGCCACTGGACCTTGGACTCACGCTCACAGAAGCTGGTGTAGATTCTCTGGTAGCAATCGAAATACGGAATTGGTGCAAGCAAAACCTTGGAGTGGAGATATCTGTGCTTGAATTGAAAAATGGAGGCAGCATGCTTGATATTGGAGGGCTGGCTGCGAAAAAGCTCCGGGAAAAATTGAGCAGCAGTGCATAAGTTAACTGCGAGTTCAATTATACCTGCGCGGATCTCGGACAATGGATAATGAGATATCAAATCATAAAGTCGAATGTGACCTAGTTTTGTTTGTTCCAATTTAAGCATTTGAATTTGGTGTCAATGTATTTATGTACCTGGCCATTTTCCTAGTAATCGTGCTGGAAGTGTTTCACAGAAGATATGTGAGCTAGTATGAGATATGTCAAAAAAGTCGCAAAAATAACTTAGGCGCTAGAACTGTTCAATATTTCGAGAGACTAAATACCCTTAGAGGTGTCTGTTCGGAAAACTTATCTTTAAGTGATGCTTTTAATTTTTGAAATTTTACTTTCTATCACCTAATCCAATTCTTTGTTCGCTTTCTAGTGCATGAGAAATATGAGTGTTTATTCTTTAGTGTCGATTATACGCTCTGAAAACGGCAATAAGCAACGTATATATCCCCTTGAATTGCCCTTAACCTACCCCGATAACAGGACCTTACAACAGACGATCTCCTCCGATTAGTTAAAATTAAATGACACAGATTCAATTTGCTACCGTCTTTAGGCCAGGATATTAAAAGTCTCACCGGAGTCTAAAATAGGGGCGTATATACTACATGTCCTCTTCGTCCAACTTTCCATCTTCTTCGACAGTCTCTCGATCTCTGCCAGCCCTCTGGTGACTTGCTTCAGGGTCATGTCCCTCTAGTTCTGCGCCCGTCGCAGCATCTCAATGAACTTGTCAGGGATCTCATATCGACCGCGTAGGTCCTTGAGGCATCCGAGCATCTCCTCAAACGCAAAACTGGCCTCGCTGGAATAGTTGGCATCGCCACACACGTTTTCATCGCTGGCCTGGTCGGCGTGGAGGCCGTTGGGAAGGGCTTCGTGGTCTTGCCTGCCAGATTCAATGTCAGTTTCTAAACTAAGCAGTATAATGTAGGGACATCTTACTCCGAAATTTTGACAGGGGCAAGTTGAAGATTGTTATGAAAATGTGGCTTGGAAAGGACACGGAGGAAGGTCCGAGGGTGAGAAGAATGAAGAAGAGGAGTAAAAAGATGAGAGAACCATTTATTTGTTTATAGCTGGAAGTTTCCACTACAATCGCCGCCTGCCTCCAGTAGGCTTTTCTTGTTTGCTTGCTTCTAGTTGCGTGGGTCGGTTACGATTCATGATGTATCTTGTTTTTACTGGGACAGGTATGTTGAGGGCTATTCAGGATTCTCATGATATCGCCCTCGCTGACCACCTCAGTCATGTACACAGTCATAGCTATCAGCTACATCAGGGTATGCTTGGTTCCGTATCTTCGCTACCTTCGGCCAAGGGCAGAGCTTGCGCGTCCGTGATGACCCATCAGGTGGAGTTGACGATAAAATGGAGTCGGGGAAGATCTTATTCTCTACCCACGCGACAAGTGCATCCTCGACATGGTATGTAGCCGGTACATAAGGGTATGAGCTTGCCGCACCGCAATGGCCGCCGCCTGACCGAGTCAGCTTCACCATTCAAGGAACAGCTCTTTTGGAATTCATCATGGGCATACCGGGTATCATATATAAGTTGAAGAAGCTGGCGACAGTACTCTTGGTACTAGATTTTTGAAGCTGTTCAAGGTGCTGGATGGGCCAGGTTGCCGCATTGAGAGGATCAGTCCAGCCTGCATCCTCATTAGCCACACTGGACTAAAAGCTTGTTCTATTCGGGGATATGCGCTGACCTTGCGTGACAACCATTTTCCCACCGCGGCGTTGGAAAGCACCGAGATCTACTCCAATCTCGTCGATAAGCGGGCCAGCTATCGCATCGACCTGTGCAACGTCACGCTCAAAGCTGAAAGTATCGATGTCATAAGAAAGATTGTGAAATATAAGATTCTGTAGAAGTGGCGCAGCATAGGCCTTATAGAGTAAGGTTTCCTGCGCTAGCAACTCTCTTTCTGAGCCCAGACTAAACCCGGGGTAGACGGTTGTGTTAGTCCTCTTGTCCATTGGTCCGGCATAGATGGCCTTGAGTGCTTCCAATTGCTTAGGGCCCAAGCAGGTATCATATCCTTTGGATGAGCTAGTGTGTGTCAAACAGACCAGAGAGTCAAGGTCAAAATTGCAACGAAGTGGGTTCTCAATTAGTCGATCCTTGACTCCGTCAAGCTCATCGCAGGCATCGAGAATCGCTTCGGTGGTTGCGTTAAGAGTAGCTTGATCAATAAATGCATCTCCCTAATTTAGTCAGCTGCCATTCAGTCAAGACAAAAAGAGCGAAACAGACAAGTAGCCCGTTATAAGCTTACCTTTGCATGTTGCCCGTTCCATAAGAAGGAAAGCATGAGATGGGAGTACCAGTTTCCAGGAGACCCAGCATAGATACCATCAAAGAGATGAGGATGGAATTGAGCCAATGCAAAGCCTTGCGCCCCTCCAGTAGAACAGCCATGATAGTAACTGTGACTGGGAGGGTCATTGTAAAATGAAGTAGCGATTTTGCGAGTCGGTTCGGTGATGATTGCAATGGATTCATGGATCCATGCCTTTGTTTCTTCTATGTTATTGAGAAATGGGATATAGGAGCCTGAACCACCAACCCCATTATCTAATAGTCGATGGCCGGAATCGCCGCTATATTGATTAAGTATCAGCCAGACAAGTCCTCTTTGACAGTGGTGAACATGAACACCTACCCTGCTACTGCAAATCCCTGCTTCAATTGCGAGGCCATCTGATCCGTGTCAATCACCCCAGCAAAGCCACCGTTTCCTATTAATTCTATTGTTAGATAATCACCCCATGGAATCTGGCAGGGAAGAAAGTTTTTACCTACGACCATAAAGCGTCCATTGTACGAGTCGCGAGAAGGCAGCCACAGCTCAAATTCGACAAGGTGGTTGCTATGATCATATGCAACAGAGCCAGTAACTCGGCAATAGGAAATATTGTGTAGTGAGGAGCTGAGCACTGCATCTTCTGCGGTGGTTATACTGGTTCCCGGTATCACTGGTTCAAGATGCCCTAAACAACCAGCCGCCGAGCAAGAACGGGCGCTGAAAAGGCCAGCCGCCACGCCAAGAAGTTGGGAGTATTTCATTGTATCAACCAAGAATACGAGTCATAACAGTTTCTACAGCTGACTCGAGCATACCCCGGACTCATTTATGTAGCCTTGTTGAAATCCGGGGTAGCTATTGTCTCCTGCCCCGGCAGTTGCCTTGGCGAACCCCAGGCCTCCCAATCGGCTATCGGCTATCGGCGCCGCGCACCGACAAGCGACACCTTCAGTCAGGGTTCCCCACATTTTCCCCACGAGTCAACTCCACTCCAACACAGGAAATAGAAAAAATTGAGAGACTGCATGGAGAATATCCCCAATTCCTATTATGCAGGCTTGTGATCGGTGTTATCGACGTAAGTCCAAATGCGACAAGGCGGTCCCCACTTGTGGGCAGTGCCAGAAAGCTCGCACATCGTGCGACTACATCGATCGGACTCGGGAGCCGACTGTCCGCCGAGAGGCCGTTGAGCGACTCGAGCGGCGACTACGGCAGGCTGAAGCGAAGAATCGTGCCCTCACCTCTCAACTGGCGATATATCAAGCGTCCCGGTCTAATAGCGTTGGGAATGAGTGCCGTGAAGGTCCCCGGCCAGCTGCCCTCAGCCCGAATTTCCCCTTCGACCGTAATGAGGTCGCCGACGAGGTTTCGTTCCTTTCCCTGCAGGCAGGAGGGGAACGCAGCTTTTCCAGTGCTGCTAGTGGTGTGGTGTTTGCAAATCTCGTTCAGGGAGTCGCTTCGTTGGGTTCTTCCGGTTCCCACCCGCAATGCACAAATCGCACATCTACTCAGCAAGTGAATCAAACAGCCTCGTCACTATCTATATCGCGAGAGCCATTACCGCCCGAGATAGTCGCTCGGCGTTTACATCAAGCATACTTCGATCATGACTACCTCTGCTATCCATTCCTCAATCGCCACTCCGTGCTGGTAAACCTGGACCGCATCTATGCCGATTTCTCAGTGTTAGGTGATGCTACGGTCGCATTTCCGTTCTACATGGTGCTTGCAATCGCGATGGCTAGCGCACACAAATGTGATTGGCAGTCATTGCCTGAAAGCGAGAACTTTCAAGCTCATGCGATGGCGCGAGTGACTGAAGTCCTTCAGCGCAGTGATATTCACGCTCTACAGGCCGTACTCCTGCTATGCCAATATCGCATGACCAGTCCAATCCAAGAGAAGTCAACCAGTCTGTGGCATATGGTTGGATTTGCTGCTCGCATGTGTTTTGAACAGGGCCTTCATCGTAATGAAACTTACTATAACCAGAGTGGACATCCGGACAATGAAGATCTTCTAGCGCTGAGTGAAACTCGCCGACGATGCTTCTGGTGTGTCGTCGATATGGATCGGTAAGTGGATTCGACATCCGGGCTGTCAGCTGGGTTATCGTTAAGAATAACTCTAGAATAGTCAGCATCACACTCGGCCGGCCCTTAGCTATTCACCTTGAGGATGTTGATACCGCTCTCTCCGAGCCAAATATCATTGAGTCGAGCGATTCATCCTTGGAGAATGAAGTCCTACCATCCCCAACGGCGATTTTCAATCACATCACACGATACCGGATATTAAGTGGCAGAGTGATGATCTCGCTACACAGTAATCGTGCTAATGCACGCGATGAAACTTCTGCTGCAGCGGCCCGTATGGCCCTGGCGGAAGAACTGGAGCAGTGGCGAAACGAAAGCCAAAATCTACACTTGCACCCTGAAAGCCACGAGAAGGCTCGGCGATCCAGTTTCCTGTCTCCGGAGTGGTACGAATTATTATACTATAACACCCTCTTAATGTTATATCGGCCTTCTCCAACCTTGTCCACGATATCAGCGCGTCCACCAGCTGCACTCCAAGCCATCTTCGACGCGTCCCGAGAGGCGATAGCACGTTACACCCTACTCCACACGTCCCAGCGCATCAACTATACATGGATAACCCTCCATGCGGTCTTCATGGCCGGGCTGTCCTACATCTATGCCGTAGGGCGACACTATCGAAGTCGCAAAGCAAATGCGAGTGCCACTACAGTGGGAAGCACCCTCTCCACAGATCCGACCATTATTGAAGTCGTCAATACCTGTCGTTCTTGCTCAATCGTCCTCGTAGCTGTATCCGAGCGATGGGCCACGCCACGCCATTGCCACCAGGTTTTTGATCGGCTGAGCGATGCAGTGCTAGCTGATGTCATCGCCTTCTTCACTAAGCCAACACCAACGCCGTCGGCGTCGATCAATCACGCCGGGATGCCTTGTAATACTATGATAGCGCCGCCGGGGCCGGACCTCGCTGCTCCAATATCCCCTGCTACCGGTGTCTCCACGACCCCGATGTCTACAGCCACCTACTTTCCGTTGGGAGTTGACACTGCCTTGCGAGACTGCTTCGAAGATCTTCAGCATTTCCATGATGCATATGGTGGGGACGGTCCGATCCGACAGCTCTCCCAAGATTGGCTACATGAGATCGGCGGTATGGCACTGCACGCTGTGCAATTATGGGGGGAGTAAAAACGATCATCTAAAATGAATTTGGGCTAAGGTTAATTGCACGATAAATTGTGCTTCTGCACAACTCACATTACTCCTAGATATAGTGGAGAACATCTACATCTGAATCCTCGACATCTGGACTAAAGAGACAGTTTTAGGATAGAAACATGTCTACTTTAACTTTCTCTTTTGTGAAAGATCTTTGTAGATGTCTTTATAAATGTCTTTCTAAATGTCTTTCTAAATGTCTTTCTAAATGTCTTTGAGTTAACCTTTTTAATAGCTAAGGTTTCTTTCTAGTCCATCTATTTGCACCAATTTCCCCAGAAGACCAAAACAGAAGACACATAACTCTATATCCACCCTCTTTCCAAGAACTTCACGGGCACTGGCACAACTCGGCTGCGCAGATACTCCCCAACTCCCTTGCCGAGCCCATCTATCCTACTAGAACTCGCAATGCCCCCATCCAAGAAGTCCAAGACCCGGAAATGCACGGCCAAAATACCGGGAAACTCGCATCGCTCCACGCGTCTCTCGATACCGTCTTCGGTTTTTTCAAGCCAGTCCTCACCGAACAATTCTTTCAACCGCGGAGTCGTCAGGAATGATTGCAGCCACGGGTATTCATCTTCGTTGCGCACGAAAAATCCGATGTTGCTGTTGTTTGCTTTGTCGCCAGATCTGGAGTGGACGATGCTTCCCAGCGGAGCTTGCTGTGTTGGTCCAAACGTGGATAGTGGAGTTGGGTGGAGGGTTTCGTATGAGGGCCGTGCCATGGGTTTTGTCGTTGAAGGTGACGCCGTAATTGGGAGCTCTGGTCCATCTGGTAAGAAATGCACACGGTGCTCGAGAAGACTGCAGTTTATTGTTGCCGGGAAGATTTCCATGAATGGCTTTGGGTCCATAGTACGGAAGTCGAGATTCATATGGTACCCTGCAATTGATTATCAGCATCAGGCGCGGTTGCCATAGCCCCCGATTGGGTATGGTGCAGAGAGAGGTATGCGTACCGGGATAGCTCTGCATACGCAATGCATAAATTGGAATTTTAAACTTCGATGCGAAGATATCCTCCAAATTCCTGGCTTGGGCAAACACGCGCAACGAGACCGTTCCCGCTTGCTGGCTCTTGGGATCCACCGCAGGCGAGCCATATAGCTCGATGGAAAGCTTGCTGAATCGGTGATCCCGGAAGATATGTGAAAGTTGGTTGCGCATCATCTCTGTCTTCTCGGCCACATCAAGCCCGTTGATATAAAACGTGGCCTCGGCTTGGTATCCGCCAGGAGCCGCAATAATTGCTTTGGTGGTTGCTGGAGGAGGAACTCCAGTGATTCCGCAGACGCGGATTCTATCTGGACCAAGATCCTGGATCTGAACATTGTGGAGATTCGCCACAACATCCGGATTCAAGTAATGATCCCCTTGGAGCTCATATAGAAATTGGGCAGTGGTGTTGTGCTTGGTGACCGCGCCAGCATACTGTTCACACTTTGTAATGACGCACGTCCCATCTTCGCTGATTTCTGCGATTGGAAACGAGAGGTCGACAAGTTGTGGGAGCAGCTCTTTGAAGCCTGAGAAATTGGCTCCAGTGACATATGGGCCACACTCAATCAGATCTGTAACAGGGTCAGCAATTCTCTTAGACGAGGTCGAGAACATTCCAGATAGTCCGAATGTGATCACCTACGGCCTGCAACTAAAGCCCCCGCCAAACTATCCCAAGCATCTCGGTGCCACTGATACCACCAAGCCGCAGCTCCAATTACGGGAGAGGCATCAGTCACCCGGCCACAAATCACGATATTGGCCCCTGCATTAAGAGCTTCGACGATTCCCCACGCACCTATATACGCCACCCCACAGTGGGCTTCCATGGGCCAGTCTTCGAATTGCCAGTCGGCATGATCCAAATGAACCAGGCCGCGGCGGGTTTCAGGGTCTTTGATCAAATCCGAGATATCGTCCCCCAAAACCATCGCAATCTTGGTCTCACGATGCCCTCGTTCCAGACACATTTTCCGGGTCTCTCCCGCAAGAGCAGCGGTATTCAATGCTCCAGCATTTGTGACTACCTTGATGTCGCGTTCGACGATCAAATCGATTGACTCGCCTAGCTGCATGAGAAACCCGGCCTCGTAGCCGAGAGAAGGATCCTGGGACTTGGCGATGGCATTCCAGGCGATGTTCATTTCAGATAGCCAATCACCTACAATCACATCAATGTTGCCGTCCTGTGCCATGCGGCGCATGGCATTGGGACTGTCGCCTGTGGCGCCCGACGCATTGCCAACTCTCAAAGGCCGTTTCGTGAGCATCTTGACCGCACGGATTCAACGCTCCGTGCGAGGTTTCCAGGGTGAATAAATGTCGGAACGAGTGGTTTTCTTGGCCACGCGTGTCAGGGAAAACTGTTCGACTTATTGACAAAATCCACGAGGGAGTCTGATATTCATCCCGATAGCCTTGGTGTTTCGGCGCTGAGGACCGTCGGTTCTATTCGCATTGCCGAATACTCTATAGAATTATGAAAATGGGCGAATCAAAGCTGGAGCCGACATTCTCCCAGCAGGAGTGGGGAAGGTGTCGGTCGTCGGACCCGACGCCCCGACGAGAGAATCCGTTCTAGGAAACAGGCACACAACCGGAGAAACTCCGTCCCCAGGTAGGGGCTGAGAATATTGAAAAGTCCAATCCTATTATCCAAAATTGTTACTCCACAATTCACGGATAGTGGACCCGCCGGCCGTCACCACTGGCCTCGAAAATATAAGACCTTCTGTGGGGAAGTCTTTGCTTTCCCCAGATTTTCAATTCTATCGCGTGGTCCTTCTACTCAATTGCAACATGACTGTAGAAGACGAGCACAAATCCCAGATGGACATGACAGAAGACGCGGAGAAGGGCGAGGCCCGGCAGCAGCAAGATGTACGATGGCGACTCCTGGCAGCATTACGACTGATAAACCCCGTTCATGGCCCCAAATCGCTAACATGTTTTCCTTTCGCTAGATGGTATCTGATAATAGTGCTGCTATAGAGTATTCTGATCGCGAGAAAGCTCTGGTCTGGAAGCAGGACCTCCGTGTCGTTCCTTTGGCCGCGTTTATTTACCTACTCTGCTATCTGGATCGATCGAATATTGGTACGTTTTCGGCGTTTGCTTGCGTGCTGAAAATGCAAAGTGGGTCTCTGATGCTTCGAAACTAACTTCATGAAGGCAATGCCAAAACTTTGAACGCCAATACGCACAATGACTTGGTCTCCGAGACCGGTGTTACTTCATACCAGTATACGTACGTCGCATTTCAGCAATGCTACCTATCACAGTCTAATCAATTGAGACAGAATTGCGCTTATGGTCTTTCTGATCGCATACGCCCTCTTTGAGGTTCCCTCCAACTATCTTCTGAAGAAGCTCAGGCCGAGCGTTCGTGTCCCCTCGGTTCTCCCTTGTGCCTATCATCCAACTAACAGCACAACATAGCGATGGATTGCTTTTTGATGTTCTCCTGGGGTGCCATCACAATCGGCCTCGGGGCCGTTCACAATTATGGCGAGCTCTCAGGAGTTCGGTTTCTACTAGGCACAGTTGAAGCAGGCCTGTTTCCTGGTCTGGTTTACTATTTGACATTCTGGTATCGCGTGTCGGAAAGATCCCTGCGGGTAGCCTTGATCCTGGCCTCGGCTACTCTAGCAGGTGCCTTTGGTGGTGCGATTGCATATGGTGTGGGGCAGATGAATGGTGCCCACGGTTTGTCCGCATGGAGGTGGCTCTTTTTTATTGAAGGAGCGCCGTCCTGTGCATCTGCGATACTGGTCTGGTTCTTCCTACCGGATTATCCAGAGACAGCACACTGGCTCTCATCCGAGGAAAAGGAACTTGCGAAAGAGAGACTGGCGCTTGAAGGCTCGCACGGTGAGGCAAGTGGGTTGACTTGGGAGGAAGCGAAGAAGACGCTGGTCGATTGGCGATTGTATGCCCACTACGCGGTATGTGACGGAGCTGGAGACGAGAAGGAAAATTGGGAGGGGGAGAATATGTTTGGTCAAGAGCCGAATGAGACTGACGTGCCACTCTCAGATTTACTTCGGCATCTCGACGCCATTTTCGAGTCTTTCTCTATTTACCCCATCTATCACGGCCGGTCTTGGGTTCTCGAACCTGCGTGCGCAGCTCATGACGGTTCCTCCTTATGCAACAGCATATGTGGTTACCATTGCAGTGGCTTGGTCCGCTGACCATTTCAATGCGTGAGTTCGACCTCAAAGAACTTCTACAGAAGTATGTTCTCTTCTAACATCATGGTTTAGTCGTGGCTTGCATTCCACCTTATTCGCCCTGGTGGGTGCGATTGGCTTCCTCGCATCCGCCCTCTTACCGGCCGGATCATATGCTGTGAGCTTTCTCTCCTCCTTAATATGCAATCTATATATCTGGTTCTGATGTTTCTGGTTAGCAACGATATGGCTGCTTGATTGTAGCAGCCAGCGGCAGCTTTGCTTGCATTCCGCCCCTCCTTGGCTGGCTATCATCAAACATGCATTCGACCGCTGCCGCTGGACTGGCCATTGCGCTGAATATCTCTTTTGGCGCACCCGGCCAGATTGTTGGGGTCTGGATCTACAAGGCAAACGAAAAGGCACAGGGATATCCTACCGGTCACTGGACCAATGCTGCGCTGCTATTTTTCGTTGCTGTTGGGTGCGTCTTGCTACGGATCTACTATGGGTTGTTGAACCGACGGGGTGCAACGGTCAAGCCATATTCATATTAAATATGTGGTACTCGAAACTCGAGGTATCTACAAGTTGATACTTGGTTCAACATTAGGCTTCATTCAAATATTCATGGATCTTCTCGATGTTTTTTTCCTTGGCGATTGTACTCGCATATTAATCCTGCCTTACCTCTCTTTCACAGTGAACTTTCCTCCATCATCGTGTCTCTGCTTTAAGTCTCCGATCTTCACTTCGAGATTCTTTCATATGGTCTTCCACGAATATAAGTTATGTAGCTATGTAGGGTGTTTGATGAGACGGGTAGCAATGGATGGAACTCCATTTCGACCTCATCTCCGTTTTCAAAAGAAAATTCTCCCTTCATGCTACAGCTCACTGGATTCCACGAGAAATCTAGCTAGCTCAACTGGATTCTAGAAGGCTGGGTGTGCTGGCTTGCGCTCGCTGGCTAGCTGGCATTTTGGGGAAGTGCCTATTCTTGTTTGTTTGCCTAGATCACGAGAAGGGTTGCGGTCTTTCCCCTGGTATCTCTTATCTGATCCTTGAGCTCTGCCTCTTATATCTCCTCATCTCTTGCATCTCTTCACCTTCCTTCCGCCTACCTTCCACCTTCCCTCTTCCATACCTCAAAAATTTCCCGTCCTCACTTACCTCGGCCTCATATTGGCACTCTTACTCTTCGCACATTACAACTACAAAGGTGTTTCGATCACGATATTATCAAAATGGCGGAATAATTCTACCCTGAACTGCCTCTTTATATGCAGAAACTGACACTGACGCCCGCAGACAAGAGCGTCCGAACAAGCGCCCTCGCATGTCCCTCTCATTTTCTCCCGGCCAGCGTGCTGTTCTTGATCTGCGTACCGCAGAATGGGGAAACCGTGTCAATGACTACGTGTCCACCGGGACCCAGAACCTGCGCGCGAATAACGAGCAGAGCACTATCCACACTCACAACACCACTTGGCAGTCCGAGGGCCCCCAATTTACTCACGACAGCCAGACCCACGTTGGCACCGAGTCTACCACCGCCCGTCACCTTATTTTCCCTGAGATGGCCGACAGAACCAGTCAGTACGCTACTGATGCTGAATTCGCCCTGAGATTAAACAGCTATCTACTCCACGCCTACCACCGGCGAAGATGGCATCACCGACAACCGTACCGGAGGCATCAACCATGGCGCCCTGGCTAGTGATGGTAGCACTGGTCACCAGGTTGGTAGCGAGTTCATGCCCAGAAACTCGCAAGAGAGCTAGTTCAGTCCTAAGGATCAACTCCCTCAGATGCAAACCCCCACATACGACCCTCTTTAGGCAGGAGCCCCGCCATAGTCTGCCACTTTCTGCTGAGTTCATGGCCCAAGTCACTCAGCTGCAACTCCGATTTGAACATGAAGCGTCAACCGTCTCCGAACAACTGGCAGGAATGGCTCAGAGGTTTGAGGACATGCAGGTGTTATTCACGACGAGCTCGCACGGAGTCGCCAGTTGCATGCGGGAAAAGAAGATGAGCCCCGGAGGGCCTTCGAAGAGAGCCGCCGCCGCTAAGTCTTCCCGCCGATTGTCTTCTTTCCAAGTTTCTGGAATTTTCTACAGCAATGACCTGACCTGGCGTCGTTCACTTGTGCTACTTCCCAACCGACACGGTCAAGCGTGGCTTCCTTGATATTCGAGCCTTCAGAACAAATTCAGCATCTATGTCAACTCTCGAACAACTAAAACATATCCTTAGATGGAATCTTCCTGTTTTTAATAATCCCTCCAAGTTAAACAACGATCGTCTCGGTACTAGCCATTGTTCACGAGAAGGATACAATGTGCCATTGTATTAGGAGCTTGCCTCCTAGCTCCGAGATAAGCCAAAATTCTCTCCTTATTATTAGTACCTAAGTATCAGGAAATACCCGGTTTTTAAGTCAAAACAAGCGCGTAAGATTAGCATCGTTTTCCCTAAGTTTTTTTTGGCTTCCTAGCCTTCCCCTCTCTGCCTTCCCGCTTCCGGATCTTCTTTCACCACTCACATCCCCTATTCCTCTTTACCTCTTCGAAAATTAAGTCTGCAAAGACATCTATCTCTTCATCTCGCCTATATAAAACAAATAAAGACTATACTTATCTGGTTTGACATATCCAAAGACTTATACTCACTTCAGCAGACGAGTCATCACCAACCCGTCCCGACAAGGAAATCACCGTACCATCCGTACACCTAGTGGACTCCGCTGCAACTCTACCAAGAGAATTGGCAGGTCTCGTCCATTATTTTGTGTCTATTATAGCCTGTGACCGGCGCACGAATAACGAACGCTACGAGCACCCTACTTGAGAATTTCACACCTAGGGTCGCGCTTCGGCTGGGGAAACGATAATAATATCGACTAGGATAAAAGAAATCCTAGTGCCAACCGAAATAGTTGATCTCTTCTTCTTGTCGCCAGCTAACGATTCTCGGTATGGTATTATTCCTCAGCGTTTTAGACAACATAGTACAAGTAAGCAAAATATCCAGGAAACATTGAATTACTGGTTTTAACAAAATTACGTTCCCATCGAGCACCATAGATACATCTATTAACATTGTTATGCCCTAACACTTCTCGACCTCGTAGGAACATTGAGCATGATTATTAGACTGTGACATTGTTTTTGACTCAAGGTTCTGTTGAAATCACCGATTAATCATATCTAGCCTTTCAAGATACTAGCCTTTCAAGGTACTAGCCGAACTAAAGGCTCCTTTATAGTCATCTTCAGAGGTAACAAAAATACCTGTAAATCCTACTGATATTGCTTTGCCTCCTCCTTGAACTTCCGAGCTGGCACTTTTTGGTGAAACAGATAATCCAGCGTCTCCGTCGTCATGTCCTTTGTCTCGGGAAGTCTGAAGAATGTCCAAATCAGAAGAAGCATAGTCAATCCGGCAGCCGGAAATGCTGCTTTGCCCTTCAAATTACCATTCGTTGGATTGAGCATATACGGCGCCACGATCGAGTTGACAACTGACAGGATGTAGTAAGTTCCACGACCGAGGGCGATAGTCTTCATTCGGAGGTTACTTGCGCCGACCTCAGCGGCAATCGCGTAAGGAATGGGGCCGATGGTACATCCTGAACGCAATTTACTTAGACTTCGAAAGGGTAATAGACTGATATTGAAGATCTTACCATAGCAAAAAAACCACACCATCAGTAAAGCACACTGTGCCCACAGGATGCCAGAGGATGGGTGAGCTAGGCCAAGGAAGCCGATAGAAAACATGAGAGGCACCATGGCAATGAGACCGCTCATGTAGATGGTGCGCCGACCGAAATAGGTTTGGAACAACCATGACAGGCAGGTCCCAGTGAATGCGAGTGAAAGTGTGCCTGAGCCTATGAGTTAGTGAAATGGACGAGAAGACAGTGGATGGAGGGGTAAGAAGAAATATACCAAGTGTAATCTTGAATGAGTCTCCAGAGTTGAGGCCAGCAAGGGAAAAGAAGTAGGTAATGTAGTTCTGAATCGCCCAGCCTGGAAGGAGTTGACAGCCCCAGCTTATCATTGCAATCTCGGAGCGGCGGCGATTGGTGCCCTGGAAACATTCTCGATAGGAGGTCCCGATCTTCATATCATGTTCGATCTCAATGGTATGTTGCATCATGGTAATGATTGATCTGGTGTCGATGAGACCCGCTGGAGCTGATATGGTGCGTTTTAAACATCTTTCTGCTTCATCCAGGTGGCCTTTGCGAACCAGCCACCAAGGGGATTCAGGGGCGAGCCAGGTTATGATCACCAATGGAATGGGGAATACCCACTGTAGGCCAAATGGCAACCGATAGGACCACTGAGAATGTATGCTTAGTGTACCAGTTAAAACGCCCGTGGCGAGCAGTCTTCCCATGACCCAGCATAGGTTCACGAATGTGGTGAGATATCCCCTGAGCGCGAGAGGGCAGATCTCGGCGGCATAGGATGGGGTAGCGGCTGCAAAGAAACCCCAAGGAATCGAGCTTAAAGATAAGAAGAGAGGTCAGAAGTCTGTATGCCTAGTATGATTGAAAATTAGTGAAGATAACTCACCATAAGAGCTCACCCACAAGAAGCACCTCGATCGAAGGAGCAAGAAAAGTAATTGCCACAAAGCCAGTTAACGCAATCAAAGATACCATGATGACCCTGCGAGCACCAAAACGCTCCAATACAGAGCCGCTGGCGAAGGTGCCTATCATTAAGCCAAGGAGGCCCACCAGATTCAAAGCAAGCTGCCAATTAGCCGGGATGCTGTACTGGCCGTTGTCTAATAGCACGCCGTATTTCTTTTGAAATTGAGGAAACGCATAGAAAGAGCTGATAAGCTGCATATCGTAGGACTCCATGACGGTGGCCATGGAAATTAGGGCCGACCACATCACGGCAGGCCGATAATGGCGAAAGGCATTGCGTAGGGTGAGGTCAATTTCAGTTCTTCGTCCAATTTCCACAGATTCATCAGCTTGAGATTGTGTCAATTGGACTGATATCTGCCTGGGCTTCTTGGGATCGACCATGGTAGATACGAAAAAGGGTAAAAACGTCTGATAACTGATGGACAGGACAAGTTTGTGGTATACTGAGCAGCCGCATCCAAAGGCCACATTATATAGTCATTGATTGCGTTATACAAGGAAACATGGCATCATATCGTTAATACTAGGCTTCATTTCACACTCAGAACGGTGCAAGCCGAACATTGTGGAAGCACTGGCTCGCTTTATGGAGATCGGGAGTCGGTCGGGAGTCGGGAAAGCTCCAGACAGAAGTATGTGAATGAGTCGCCCTGAAGCGAGGTCCTTCTATCCAATCGATTTGGTTCCAGTCTACGCAATTTAAATACCAAATTCCGCTATTCCAGGTATCACTGGACAGAAAAAATATTTGTGCTCTAAAATAGCCCTCAGCGAAGTATGATGCGGCCGAGATGCACTGGCTCCCCCTGGTTCAAGTCTACGGCTGTTCTTCGAACTGGGAAATAAGCAATGCTTCTTATAATAAAAAGAATTGTTTTATGGTCTCGTTTACTCTTCGTAATTTGGTGTCATTTGGTCTAGGCAGAGCTAATGCGAGTATGAACAGGTTCATCGCCGATCTCTTCCATCTTATCATCCAGCAACTTCGTCATCCGCTCAACAACCTGCCGGTATTCCAGGTCATGGTAACGATTAAAAAGCTCCAATGGATCTTCCTGACAATCAAACAGTTCCCATTCCTTTTCCTCGCCTCCCGGGCGCGTGCCTTCGAGGCCAAAGTCCTCGTTATACCAATAGATCAACTTGTATCGCTGATCGCGTACACCGTAATGGGCGTATGCCTCATGAATGATGTCCCGATGCATCCAGTAGCGATGATACGCCACTTGCTGCCAATAATCAGGTGTTTTTTGGTGCAATAGCGATCGGAAGCTAACACCCTGCATGTACGTTGGCACAGGTACCCCGGCAAAATCAAGAAAAGTTGGAGCAAAGTCTACATTGCAGATGATATCGTCGCAAATTGTACCTGCCGTGATCTCACGCGGGTATCGTATGAGAAACGGCATCTGGAAACTCTCCTCGTACATGAAGCGCTTATCGAACCAGCCGTGCTCGCCTAGAAAGAACCCCTGATCTGAGGTATAAATGACAATTGTATCATCGGCAAGGCCTTCAGCGTCGAGAAAGTCAAGCATGCGACCGACGTTGTCGTCGATGCTTTGAATCGTGCGTAAATAGCGCTGCATGTACCGTTGGAACTTGAACTTTGCTAGCTCCGCCGGCGTTTTGAAGGTGAAGACGGTGCCATCGTTCTTGTCGATGAGTCGTAGCTTTGTGACATCCTCTGGCGCGGGAATCTTTCGATCCTGCCACCACCAAGCATCGACCATCTTGTTCCCTATGAGGTCGGAGGTTCCTTCAGGCTGCGCTAACCCCAGATCTCCGTATGTGAGATCCTCGGCCACTCGCATCTTGGCTATCTTTGCCGCTTTGGCACGATTTTTGTAATCATCAGTGAATGTGTCCGGGAGGCGCACTGGATCTGTGTACAGATGGCGATGCCTCGGATCGCATTCCCAGGACCGGTGGGGAGCTTTATGATGACACATAAGGAAGAATGGCCGTTGTGGATCACGGTTTTTAATCCAGTCCAGGCTCTTGTCAGTGATTATATCAGTCGCGTACCCAGGCACGCGAGTTGTACCGTCTGGACCAATGAACTGGGGATCGAAGTATTCGCCCTGTCCGGGCACCACACTCCAGTGGTCGAATCCAGTTGGTTCATGATCTTTTCCCTCGCCCAGATGCCACTTTCCCACCATAGCCGTTTGATACCCGCCCGATCGGAGTTGCTTTGCGACATTAGGGATGTGTTTGTTGATCTTGGAGTCGAGAGTCATCACTCCATTAACGTGGTTGTGCGTCCCCGTGAGGATTGCTGCCCGGGATGGTGTGCAGATGCTGTTGGTTACGTAGCAGTGGTTGAAACGCATCCCTTCTGCAGCAATACGATCGAGATTCGGGGTGTGGTTGATGCCAGCACCGTAGCAGGATATAGATTTCGAGGCGTGGTCATCGGCCATAACAAATATGATATTGGGGCGCTTTTTGAATGCCATTTTGCGCGAACAATAGAACCTCAAGGTTTGAATCAATTCCAGAAATTGTATTTTCACCTCACAGGGACATGGGGAGAATAAATAACCTGGCAGGTGGGCACGACAGCGTCATTTCAGCACACCATTCCCCATACCTATTGACAATTACTCTCCTGATCCATCGCCAAGCTTGAGAAACAATATGTCCCTGTGGGGCATGATCTAAAGCCAATGATATGGATTTGGTTGTGGGGTGTGGGGCCGCTGCTCACTATCGGATGTCGGCGGCAGTCGGCCAAGATAATTTCGTATTGGTGATTTTACAATCTACTCAGGACGGCAAGGAGGACTTGGAGGGTTTAGTTCCAGACACCTAGAGGACGAACCCGGAAAATTTACGGTCCATCAGCAGGTCAAGGCATCATTGAAACATCAAGGATTTTTGAGCTACGCTATATCCCGGGGCTGCTGACGACTTTGGCTTTCCAAATATCCGCGAAATTGGGATTTATTGACTTGTATATCCTCCCCCTTACGATAATTTTGCACTACAAGAACCGTGAAAGGCCAACTTGGGAGCTGAATGATGTTATTACTAATTATACACTTTTATGCAAGCCACTGCAAACAGTTAGGCCTCGTAACCATCATCTACGAAATTTGCTTGTTTAATCAGACTATGAACAGCCAGTTGACCATACTGATAAGGGCCACTCTCGGACAGGGCTGACGATTCAATAAGATCCTGTAGATCAGCGATAATATCTTGAGCAAACACAGTGTCGGAAAAGAACTTTTGTAAGACACATAGAGCAGTGGTGGCATCGCTGACTGCATTCTGTGCTGCGATCTGAGCCCTTGGACCAGGCAAGGACGGTAAGAATAAGGAGAGCCGGGCCGCTTGATAGGCACAAATGGCCACATACAATGATAAAATGGGGACATCAATATGCTGTAGAACCCCGGCCAGGATAATGTGAATTTTTCGAACGTGGATGTGGCACATATCAACAGCGTGCTCGCGGAATACCGCGTCTGTCATATCTAAGATGATCTTCGATACGGCCTCCGAATACCCGGGTAGGAAAATTCTATAGAGATCGCAGTGCACCTGGTGCCAGCAAAGTGAAGCCAGGAGATACCGGAGGAACCATCGGGAGCCCTTCATCTCCTGTGGAGATATTGTCTCCGAGATGGCGAAGTGAGCGTCGAGCTCTAGATCAGCATGTAGTCGCCAGAGGTCATTTTGGATGTTTTGCACAAGCCCAGGTAATTCAAGGAGAGGAGCGTCTGAAATTGCTAGCTGCCGTGTTAGGCGCATAACATCTCGCATGATTTTGCCGACCTCGATAAATGCAGCAAGCGGGTTGGGGTTATTGACCGGGTTGGTCTTCGCCTGGCCATTGTCTTGTACTGCCGTAGGTTGTGCGATCCCCTCGCGAAACTCTTCTTCCGAGCATGGCAGTCGCTGGTAAATATTTGCGTAAGAGATAGTTTCATGTTCTGGAAGCCCGACCGAGAAATAACTGTCAATGCTAGTCAAAGACCATACCAGCCGACGACGCGTCTCTTGAGCAACAAAATCAAGCTCCGGTCGTTCATAGTTTAATCGAAGTGCAGTGGTTGACCGCGCTGTCATCCCTACCAGCATATAGGCGCGTCCGAAATGCCCAGTCTGGATATGGTAATGGGCCATAAGGAGGAGCGATTGCGCCTGATGGATGGACGGACTATGGAGGCGGTCCCAGATTTCCATTTCTACAGCTCGGATCCACGAGGCGCACTCTTCCAAAACTTGTTTATTCGAGGAAAGATAGGCGTTGGTGACAGCGGCCAGAGACAACGCAAGAGACGGGTCCAGGACGCCGCTTTCACATTGTTTCCGAACAGACGGTTCGTGGAGGAAAGCAAAGGCAGGAACGGGGTAAAGGTGTCCAAAAAAACGATCTATTGCGCTCAGCAACTCTTGGCGACGGATGGGAAACAGTGAGCTAATTGCAGAGTCTGCCCCGACAGGGAGGTCTGAAGCTGCGTATTGGCACAGTCGTTGTCGTTGGCGACAAGCCTTACAAGCAGGCAATTCCCCTGAGCAGCGTGCCTTTTGGCGACGGCATGCTATACATGCTTGACTCGCACGTCGCCGCTCAGGAGGGCCGGACCTGATGTTCTTATCGTCCCCTTGTGCTCGAGAAGGACCTTGTTGGTAGGAGCAGTTAAAGTTCAAACGTTCACAATTAGTGCACGTGCCCGACCGACGGTCGCAGCGAACCTAGCGACTGTCAGACACCTTTCTCTGGATTTGAAGAGACTCTGTTGTACCTTGCGATATCGGCAGGGAACACACGGTGCGCTCTGGGACCGTTTCATCTTAGCCATACGGTCTCGACGTGGGACAAAGGTTGGAATTAACTTGATGTGGTATACTCTAGGGACACAGAGAAGCTTGAGAGGTTTGTCAGCAGCCAAGTTCACCTGGAGGCGAAGAGATCTATCTATCTTGTCCATCTACCGAGGCCATGGTCAGGTGACCATCCCTAAGACCGATGACCGATACCGCCTACCTCCCCTAACTCCCGACCCCCAATAGACCTCGACAGGGGTCGCGATTCTCTGAGTCGGGTCCAGTCCCAGAATACCTCACGGGAATTGTTACACACAGAGTACCTTAATCTGTTTTCGAAATCATGTGACTTTTGATCAACAGCCTTAAGACTACAGCATAGGCATAGGCTGAAGCTTTCAGAGTCAACCTTAGAAAGGGCACCTAACTGTTGAAAACAAGCCGAAAAGTAAATATTGTTGGTTGAGCAAAAGTAAAGTGGGATACAGTAGACGTTGATAGGGCGTCATAAAAAAAGAGTCAATGTTTGAGCAAGCTCAGGTGCATTCGTTCGGTCAGGTTTCACTAACACCGTTTAACGAGATGGGAGTTAAACGGTGGTTTTGGTGGATTTAGTTGAACCCTACCGTAATCCACAGCCGAGCGGATAATCTACCCCCATTACAAAATTTTAACATAAAATGTCGCAACAGAAACAGATCATATAATCCTAAATTAGCGACTTTTACATTGGCTAATTCTATGTCCAGTTACTCCATATCCACTGCAGGTAGGAGGAGCCCTCATGGCCGGTTGAATTGGCTGCTAAGGCAGATCAACCTGTTTATTCGACACTCCCCCATCAGCTTCTATAGGCTTAATTAACTGTTGAACTAGCTGTAGGCCCTCTTCGATTGAAAGGCCCTCTTTGTGAGCGATCTACTAGTCGATCGAGTGCGCTCTTGACGTTCTTCTTTATTCGCTGCGCGTAGATCGGCGTTATCATTCAATAATAACGCAGTTCTTTGCAGTGTAATATAGTTGCATCGGGCAAGCCATTCCGACCACTGCAGTCCACCTTCCTGTCTCCACATTTCATCTCCAATATATAGATCATTTCACAAAAACAGAATGCAATCCCGGCTACTTCAAGTATATCAACATGACAAGATCCAGGAAGTAAAGCAAGCCATCATTCCATCATCACCCCTCAATCTCATACCCCTCCTTCAAATCCTTCTACCAAAAATCCTCCAAGACCGCAAAAATGGCCGAGCTCAAGGGTATCATGGTGGCACTGATCACCCCCTTCACCGATGACCAGTCCGCCATCCATGAGTCTCGTCTCCAAGCACACATTGAGCACCTCATTCAAGCCGGCGTCCACGGCCTCGTCCCCGGCGGCAGCACCGGTGAATTCACAGTCATGACCACTGCTGAGCGCAAGCAACTCACAGAATTGTGCATCAAATTCACCGCTGGTCGCGTCCCCGTCATCGTCGGCACGGGCAGTCTCTCTACCGCAGAGGCAGTCGAGCTCTCAGTTCACGCCGGGCAATGCGGTGCTGCGGCCGTTATGGTCGTTCCACCATTCTACGACCCCGTCAACCTGGAGCAGCTGCACGAGATGTTGGCGGAAATTCACAATGCCTCCAATCTACCTATTGTCTTCTATAACATCCCTCCTGCATCGGGTCTGACTCTTACTCCCGCCGAGATCGCTGGCCTGTCCAAGGTCGGCGTTAAGTATCTTAAGGATACCTCTGGCAATGCGCCCGCTTTGACAGAGCTTATTTTCGCGCTGTCTGATCAGATTATCGCTTTTAACGGTTGGGATACCCTCACTTTCTATGGCTTGGCAGCTGGTTGCCCAGGTGGTGTCTGGGGTGCTGCAAATATTATTCCCGAGTTAGCGGTGGAATTGTGGGATGCCGTTGCCGTGAAGGGAGATTTGAAGCGCGGTCGGGAGTTGTGGGCCAAAGCGTACCCGATTTGCAAGTTCCTTGAGTCTCACAGCTATTGCGCGGCTGTGAAGACCGGTGTGGAACTAATTGGACAGCCTACGGGTGGTCTGCGCAAGCCATTTGCTCTGTTGAAGCCGGAACTGAAGGCCGAGTTGAAGCAGTTGCTGCAGAATGCAGGTGTTAAGACTGTTTGAGGTATTTATTGTCGATAGAAGATTTTCGTTAATATTTATATATGCGTATGAGAATGGAAATACATGATGTTATGTTTATGATTTGGTTTATCATCGTTTCTTCGTACAAGTTATCAACCGTGGCGGGAAAAACGTATGAACAAGAAAATAAAATAAAGTACAGACACAAGGTATCTAATATTGTCACATTTCAACAAAACAGAGGCCAGATCTGCTCTTCTTTACAGATATCAATCCACATTGGCATTGGCTCACTTCGATTCGCCGTCAAATGCTCATCCTGCTTGCGCCAGAGTTTGGTCATTATATCTCGAGCCATGGCATACGAGGTAAACCCACACATAGAGCTCGCATTATCAAGCCATTTGATGATAGCTTCTCGCCTTGCGGGGGTGAGAGCTTCACAACCTGCAATGAAAGCAGGCCAAGCAGTCCCGGGACCAGACGTATCAGCTTCTGACAAGGACACGCTACATTGCTCCAGCGCCGCAATGACACTATCCACATAGCCCTGTAGGGCAGCCGGATGGGTATCGTGGACTCGACGGTAGAAAAAGATAACCAATGCTCCATTGAGTGCCTCCAACATATGTGCATGGGGTTTGCAGGTCGCTTGGAGGTCTGCAGATCCGCCTCTCGCGCGGCCAAGGGAGAATGAACAAATCAAGTTCTCTAATCGCATCGCGCGCCGCTGGAGGGCCTCCCATGCTTCGAGGCGCAGGGGTTTGCCGTTATTGCGAGCAGTCTGCCAAGTTGCCAGAACATTCGCTAACCTCGTTGTTTGTGACACCAAGCTTAGCCATGTCTCAGGGATGCCGTAGATTTGTTTGTATAGGGTTTCGGGGAAGCTGCGTGAATCGTGGAGGTGGATATCGTGGTAGCCAGATGCCCGGTCTTTGGGTTCATCGATGTTCAAGTCGCTATCTGAGTTTTGGTTTTCGAGTCGGAGGAAATCGTCAAGATGGGGGTTGGGTTCGCTTGTTACAATAGCAGTAGTGTTGCTGGCGGTGGAAGATGAAGGGTGGGAACGTGACGATGTGCCAAGGTTTTCGAGACATGAATATGAGAGGTGGTAATCGTGAAGTACAAATGTGCTTTCCCCGACAATGCGTAGCCAGGTGTATACATGATGCAGCAGGCGGGCTTTCTTTGAGATTCGTCGTTTTGACAACCCGCGTAGTCGGAGAAGTCGCTCCGCGTCAATCAAGAAACATCGGGCGTGCTGCTGCTGGCCAGATAGAATCTGTATTTTATTAGCGCAAGGTCATCCGAGACCAGTTCGAGGGTGCTTACCGCATATTGTGTGAGGATATTAGCAGCCATCAATTGATCCTTATATTTTGCTTTTTTCGGTCCCGCCGTTTCATGTTGCAAAGATATTTGGATATGATCCTTGGCCTGCTGATATGTCTGATTGGCGATCTGGTACCAATGCTCGGGGGAATGAATCATTTCCGCAGATGGTTGCAAGGCAAGATCAATGGCTGCACAAGCGAAGAGTGCATAAAGGTTTGCAAGGCGAGCATGGCTCACCCCCTCAGTGCCAAGGTATGTCGAGTCTCCAAACGCAACCACGGCGGCAGGTAGGTTCAAAATTTTCCACGGTGACTTTTGTCCAAAAGGGATTGCCATGATTCGTGGAATAACCACATCTTGGAAATGTTTAAGTAAGAACTGTCCATCTTTCAGAATATCCTCATTTGATGTTCTCAGCTCCATGGGAGTCTGCTGTGGTGTCAACATCCGCAAGGGATCTTCATTGGGATTCAGTGCTGCGGGAATCAACATAGTATCACTGCTGAGGTCGAATGAAAAGTCATATGGCGCACTCAGACTCGGATGCGTTGCGAAACCTGATTGGTCAGGACTGAAACTCAAGATATCTGACCAGTGAAGGAAGTCGTCCATATTCGAAAGAGAATCGATGATGGATACCGGGCTGGGATCCGGTATCTCGGTAGGTATATCCCCTTGCTGGAGAACATCATCTGATGGCGCTGCAGGTATCTCCGCCTGATCGATAATGTCATCTGATTGCACATTAAGTGTGGGCTTTTGTGGGTGAGATTCTTCTTCCTGTGGGGCTGATGATTGTTCCTGTGATTGTTGCGAGCCAGAGAAGTCCAGAACAGCAAAAGGCCCAATAACAATATCACTCTCCAGGGCCCGTTCGGGATTTCGAGATCGAATATCAACTTCTGCTAGTGATGCGTCTACCGAACCCGAGACGAGGTTTGTGCCAAGACTTGCGCTCATAGACAGGCGCGATTGCTCTAGGACAAAATCAGCTAGGGTGCACTTGCAGATTGGTGATTTCTGAATGAGGAAGTGTTACCGGAATACAAGTGCCGGCGCGTTCCCCGGCGGGAATTAGTGTCATAGGGTCCATCTTCGTTGCTGCGCATCCATAGCACCTGGTCTGAGAAACCCTCGCATGACACTCCTAGCGCTCGGCAGGTTCGACAGGCAGGTCGTTTCTGATCGCATTTGACATCTGTACTTTTCTTTTAGCTAGATGTCCATGATACGATCCAATGTTGATGCCTCAGGCCATACATACGTCTTTTCCGGCATGTACTGCATCCACCAAGCCTGTGAGATCGACGAGCGCGGGTGGTTTTCGAGCTCGCCATAGTTGGCAAGCGTCGGTTAGTTGCAGCAAATGGACTGGATAGATCGACCTAGGACAAAGCCTCGAACAGAGTATGGACATCCGACGTCTGGACGTGTTGCAACAATTGAAATTGATAGATTGACCTAGGATATGTCTTCGAATAAAGAAAGCATGAACATCCGAAGTCTGGGGTCGTTGGATCCCCCGCAACCTTAGATGAGGCGGAATCGCCTTCCTTAAAAGTCTTCCCCGCGCGCCTCTTATCGCCTTATCAAACTCTATCATTATCAACGTCATCTTATCTCCTTATCGGCTGCCACGCTCCTTCCCTTTTACCAGTTCTACCCAGTTCCACCTTCCCTTTTCGGAACTCACAATTTGCCCAGACGAGTGGCCTCCAATCGGACGGTTGTCGGAATCTCCTGCTCCAACGAGTGTGCGCGCGGGGTCCATCCAAGCAGTTGCAATGCTCTCTGGGGACTTTGACGAGCATTGGTCCCCCAGAACACGCTGGCAGCCGGGGAAAGCCCGTCTGCCTCGCTTGGGGTGATACTCTCGACAGTCACCGAGTCAGTCAGACCCAGATTGTGTGTGGACTCTGCTACAAGCTGTGAAATCTTTCGAAATGACTGTTTTGGTCAGTCTGGCTCAGTACCAGTCATCTAATGATCGAATTGAAGGGCCAACTCACCAGCTGTGGTCCGCCACCAACAAAATAGAGACCATTCTGGTTCCACAGGTCACCCTCAGCACCTTCGACAGCCTTCTCCATCAACTTGACAAAGATATTACTCAAATCTGAAATGTGAATGTTGCTCCAGGTGCTTTCACCCTTGCCCACCTGGAAGGTTTGCCTCTTCTCGATGGCCACTCTGGAGATTTCTGGGACCTGGATACTGCGCTGATTGATGGGTCCACGACCCTGCCCGTAGATGATGGGCGGGAAGATAATTGCAGTCTTTGTGCCAGTTACGTTGATAAGGAAGCTGTCGACCACTCTCTTGTCGGCGTTCTTGCGGATGATGTCGCGAATCTCATCGGCATCGTCAATGTCTCCGTAGATCTTTCTCGATCCCTCGCCGAAGGTCTTGTTCACGATATCTGGGATTGAGAGCAAGCTCGCACCTGAGACTTGGATCAAGTACCCTGTGAATAATCTAGTTAACAACATATTGTTTCAACAAAGATGTGTTGCGCACTTACCAGGCTTGGGTCCGGTGTGCTTGGCCAGACCACGAACGATGGCTTGCACGCTGTTGATATGTTTGTTGGCAGCGGCATCTTGGGGATGTCAGAGCTAAGAACCATTGACAAAAGGTGCATGGGGATACTAACGGACAACAACATCGGCTTGGCTAGCCTCCTCCTCGATAAGAGACGCAGAGTCAAGATCGCCGAGCACAATACGCACGTCAGGGTATGCCTTGGAGACGGTGGCAGCTTTAGTGCTGTCACGCACAAGAGCACTGATGCGGTAGTCCGGATGGGTTGTCTTCAGAACATGGAGCACATCCCCGCCAATGAGGCCTGTGGCGCCAGTCCTACAGTAAAATGGTCAGCATGCCGCTTGCACATGGTTTCGGCAAATGGAGGCAAGCCACACACAGGAAGATTCGAGCCATGATGGTCCGATTATTGAAAATGGTCTTTGATTTCAGTTTCAGTATGGTGAAAGAATCGATAATAGTCAAGTTGTCTAGGCCTCGTGCGACTGTCCTTTAAACCAACACAATCGTGGGGTCATATCATATTAGGCAAGTGGTTCCGGCCGGGTAGCGGGGATTCTATGATAGGAAGTCAACACAAACTATACAGATGGAAGGTCACCGACAAGCTCCTCTCAATTCGGATAGCAAATGCAAGCGAGGTAACTCGACGCGTGACTTGGGGTAGCTTACTTATGTTATTGGATTGCCGTTGCTTGACTTGGCTTTTTTTGGTTCTACCGTCCATCCGCGCATTCCCGATCTTCATTGAGCGCCAGCGTTCAAGCGTACAATTGTCACAATGTCACACCGCGGCGAGGCTTTGCATCGAGATGTCTGCTGTATTGACGATCTCAAGAAATTGGCTTCTATGAAGCTCACCAGGATGGTGAGAGGTATGTTGAAATTGTGCTTTGTAAATCGCATAATCAGTGAGCTCATACAAGCAGATTATTATAATGAGGGCGCCATGGACATGATCACGTATGTACCTGCGGCCCGACTACGCTACTTGCCAACTTAACCTCGTATTCCGTTTTCTAGCTTGCGAGATAATGAATCCGCCTTTGACCGTTACAAAATCCGCCCCCGAATCCTCGTCAACGTCGACACTATTGATACAACCACCGAGATCCTCGGAAGCAAGGTCTCTCTCCCCTTCGGTTTTAGTCCCGCCGCCTCGCACAAGCTTGCACACCCAGATGGTGAGCTTGCGACTTCACGCGCCGCTGCCAAGTATGGTATCTGCATGGGTCTTTCATCTTATGCGACGTATCCGTTGGAAGACGTTATTTCCCAGGGTCTGGACAATCCGTACGCAATGCAGATGTGTGTGTTGAAGGATCGGGCAATTACGATTCAATTGTTGGAGCGGGCTGAGAGTATGTACCTGATTTTTTATTTTGTGAGTGGTAGGTGAGAGCTGATTTGAGTGCAGAGGCTGGTTACAAGGCATTGTTCCTGTCTGTAGATGTGCCCGTGCTTGGAAAGCGATTGAACGAGTATCGTAATGAGTTCCGTATCCCGGAGGATATGGAGTACCCAAATATTCTCAGCAGTGGAGCTGATACCTCGGACCGTACTGATTATGGTATGTTCCTGTGTAGTTGGGCTGTATCATAATCCTCGAGACTAATACGTGATAGATCCAAGCCTGGATTGGGAGTCGGCGATTCCGTGGCTACGACAGCATACCTCGCTGCCGATTTGGATCAAAGGAGGTGCGTCACAGCACAAAATGCTTGCTTTGTGGTCCCAGTCTAATAATTTGCTTTTCCATAGTGTGCTCCCCCGAAGACGTGGAACTAGCCATCAAGCACGGCATTGACGGAGTGGTCATTTCCAACCACGGTGGTCGCCAGCTTGACGGCATGCCGTCGACACTCGATGCCCTTCGTGTATGCGCACCGGTTGCTCGTGGACGAATCCCGATCACCATTGATGGCGGTATCCGTCGTGGCTCGGATATCTTTAAAGCGCTGGCGCTGGGAGCTAGCTATTGTTTCCTGGGTCGCATTCCCATCTGGGGCTTGGCTGTATGTGTTCTTCTGCCGTCGATGTTTCATGGAGAGTGCCGGCTAATTGAGAGTAGTATGACGGACAAGAAGGTGTTGAACTGGCGATCAAGATTCTGCGCCAAGAGTTGAGGATAACCATGGCATTGGCAGGGTGAGTCTGAGTCCCCGTCCTTTGTTGTAGCCGAGTATCTAAGCCCTGACTTACGAACCCCCTCCTGATGGTCTAGATGCCGCACGATTCAAGACATTCAAAAATGCTATCTGTCGGTACTAAACCCCGATGGCATTCTTGCCAAACTGTAAAGACGCCCGAGATGGCTCAAGCACATATCATTTTTGTGCACACATGATTAGACCTGGTCAGCTTCAGCCCCGTGATCCGAACATCCGATCAGGTGGGCTGCCAAGAGTCTTGGCACTCCTCCCGCAGTGGTCAACACGGTTAGGGCTGACGGGGATCCTTCGCACAAGTTCCCACCAGCTTTACCATGGATTTGGCCTGTATTTTACGGTAGAAAGTGGATTCTATTCCACGCAATAATTAAATCTTTACCCGATATCTGTGGTGCCTGTTTAACAGTCAAAAAATAGAAACTCGTTCCCACGTACGTGTGAGGCTTGTTTGGTTCTAAGCCTCGTTCCGTGGCGGTGTACTTTTGTGGCCCAGAATTTCCTTGTTGTTGCGGAGTACTCCGTACATCCGTCGATAAACCCTGAAGGATAGCCTAGGCAGCACCATTCTGTTTCTGATTACATTCGTCGGACGCTATACTTAGGTACTGCATCTGTAGGATTGTAGCCGTAGCCTTGCAGCTATGCCACTGGTTATCGTAGACGTAGTAATCCTACAGTAATCTTCAGTAGTGAGTTCCCTTGTACTTGAGTCTTAACACAAATCACAACCCCCCAACCCAAAACGAGGGGAATCATTGTAAGACGCTAGCCCGAAATAAACAGCCGATCCTCCACATCCATCAGTCATTATTGACGTTAAGTCGTCGTATCACGGTGGACCACCAAACCTCCATAATTGATTTCCTAGCGTCCCCTTTTTTTTCTCAGCTCAGCCCTGCTGATCCCCATGTCAAATTTTATTTAAATTAGTCCCGCAACCCGCGTCACCTGGTCTTTTCCTTCTCTTTCATCCCACCCCCTTATCCTTATCTCTTGCAATACAGCTTCGAACTACCAGTCGTTCCAATCCATCCTTTCCAAATCATCACCATGTTCAACTTCAACTTCTTCAAGTCTGCCCCCGCTGAGGCCCAGACCCAGGAAAACTCCTGGAACGCCAACACTGTCGCTATGCAGCAGCCCTCCAGCCCGGCCGCTCCCTCCACCAACCAGGTTGTTTCTGAGCAGCCCGTAAGTTTACCCCTCCCTGTCTCCTTCTGCTTTGGACGCGATCGCAATGAAATGAGAATGGAAACTGATATATTGTGTATAGGCTAGCCAGGAGGAGATGTCCATGCAGCTGCGCGGTGGTGGCGGCGGTGGCCTTTGCTGCGGAATGTGAGTATATCTTGACTCAACACCACTATCTCTCGCGACTAGTCGCTAACCCGATTCATAGCTGCGCTGGCCTTGCCTGCTTCGAGTGCTGCGAGATCTGCTGCTAGATTATCCAACGCCCGACCAATCTAGATGGACGATGAGGGGGAGGGTCATATCACAGCAATGCGCGGTCCGAATAGACCGCATCTGCTGAGAGGAACCTTGCTTTTGTTTATCCTGGAGAAGCGACGATGGTGATGGTTTTTTATGTCATATCAGACGTCTATGCGATATACCCAATGACAATCATGCAATAACAGAATGCATTCTCTATTTAATTCATGCCTCTAGTATACCCTCGTTTTATCGTATATCGTGCCAGGTCATTTATCTCGTCAAGTCATAGGGAGTTTGGGGTTTGGGTGCAGGCGATGCGCCTACATCGGCTCAGAAGGATCGTCGGTGGATTGCTGAGCGGAGTGCAGCGTCCACGTCCCAGAGGCGGAAGCCAGGGGCTCGACCGAGCATCCTGAGGTTGGATAGTAGCACTGGTGATGGGGTTAGCTTCATGTATCTCCAGACGGCTAATAGGATGATAACAGTTATGCTTACAGTCGAAGAAGCATTCGACGTTCAGGGTATACCTATACGTCGACAGCCCCAAATCCTGCGACCCGCTCACGTCACTGTTGGAAATCTCGCCGGGGGAGACATACAACTGCGATGCGCAGTAGTCTGAACCGCTGTCCGGGGAAAAGCCATACAAAACTCCAACAGTCGCAGCTGGGACTTCCAACCACATCGACGAGCCCTCCATTACAAACCCTCGATACTCCAGATACCCCTGGACATCGTTGCAATCGAACCAATCCCCATCTAAGTCCAAGAGGCGCAGGCGCTCCTCCTCACTCAGAGACCTGATCCTCTCGCCCTGCTGATCACCAATATCCGGCTCCAAGTCACCACTCCAATCCTCGTCCCAGTCGGAGATCCCGCCCCGCCGCAGAATCCGTGCCAACCGCCGCAGGATCTTCCCCGGCCGTCGAGCGTGCACCGGGTACACGGGTTCTCCGTCTTCATTAGCGCGCGGATAATGGGTGCCTGCGCCACCGAGCGTATAGAAAGGTACTTTTGTTATTTCCAGCGGTCCACCGATCTCAGATTGCAGCACGCGCCGGGAACTGCGTCGTACTCCGGGCATATCTTGGATGCAGGGGAACAGTCCGAAGACACGACTCATGAGCGGGGGCTCCGAGTTTGGATCTGACAGCCATCGGTATGTATGCTCTAAACAGAACCGCTGCAGGCGTCTGGATAGACAAGATTCTTGGTAGCTGTAGGTGTAGATGGTCGTGGATGGGAAGAGGCGGTTAAGCAATGGCGATGGAGATCGTGGATGCGGGTAAATGGACTGTTTCCTCTGGGATTGGCCATGATTGAAAGCCAATGACTTTCGATCATCATTGTTGATGTTTCTCCGACCATGCGAAACTTCGTACCCAAAGATATCACGCAGTGACTCTGCACTCTGCCCCACTGGATCGCCAACATCCTCTGGCAGCTCTCGAGCCTTGCTAATCTCCGCTAGCACCAATTGCCGAGCACGGGAGAGGTCACTAGATCCAGTGAGACGGGTGAATACTTCCGGGTCGTCAGCCGTTAGAAGATCTGACACATTCTGGAGGGTCTGTTCGAGTTGGTCCACGCGGGTCTTGAGAGTTTGAATGGTCGCCTCCTTCTTCTGGCGGTATGTGCGCTGAGCACGCCTGATTTGCAAGCGGCGTTCCTAGAGTGGGATGTCAGCAAGATATTCAGCTTCGCGCTCGACGTCCATGCTCATCCCCCATTCCGATACCCCTCCCTCGGAACCATGGTGAAGGGTGATTACACATACTTCGATTGCAGCGGCATCTTTTGCAGTCTCAAGTCTTGGTCGGCCTCTTTTTCGTGCTGGTCGATCGAGCGGGTCTTCGATGCCTGGGGCTGCTAATAATTCGGTCGTCTTCGGGTCATTGTGGATTGGTCGTGGTTCGCGCGGGCGCGGACGCGGACGCGGACGCAGGTGCGGACCTGACTTGCTTGGAGCGTCGATCAGACCCCCCGACAGGGCCGACACAGATGGATTGGAGGTGCTCGTATATTCTGCGGGGTGGGATTGGGACTGGACGTGGGCCTGGAGCTCGTCGCGGCCAAGCTCGAGGTAGGATCGGGCGGACAAAGTGTCCGAGAGCGGGAGGTCGGAATGTGAATGGCCGGGACCAGGCATCACTCTGGTTGAGACGCGGATTTTGATGCTGTTTACAAAATAATTTGAGATGATTGAGTGATAGACAAGAATGTAGAATGTGAGATTGATTGATTTGAAGGTGTACTCTTGAACGTTCGGAGATCACGAGGATCAGTAATCAGATAATCTCGGCCTCGGCAGTGGCCAAGTGTACATATTCGTATATGTACTTTTTGTTAGTTCTGTTCTGCTTATGCTTACCCCATTCTCCAACCCTTGTAACCATCAAGGGTCAGGCTGCACAGTCTTGACTCGGCGCAGTCTAGCTCCAACCGTCACCAAGCTTAAATCTTCTGATCTGGTTTGTCGTCTATTGTGCCGAAAATCCGAGACTCCCTCCTGCAAGGTGACGACAGAACGGAGTATACGACTTGCTTGTGACTAGTATGATGTCCGTGTTGTACATATTCCGTCGGGGGCATAATCTCCGATCTCCATGGGACTATGAGTTCGGGCTGTAACCTTGGAGATATTTAGTAACTCGGACTTGGAATTTGCTTTGTTCTTGAAGTTGTGAACCGTAGTGGTGGGTCGTAATGGAGCTTGACTAGATCCTTCCCGTGCGCACTAGCGGAGACAGAGGATGCAGCTGGATGGTCTCACCGATCGGACACGACCGAACAAGTTAGTTCCAGAAGCAATGAAACGCCTCTATGGACTCCATCAAAGTGTGGATGTATCAAAGCAACAAAGACCCACGGAGACATTGCCTGCACCGAGCAAAACCGGCGGCCGATCAGATCGGAGGAAAGATCCCAATCCCGCACTTCAAGTCCGCTTCTGACTTCTCTGAGTTGCTCATTGGCCATGTGCCTCATGGGATCATCCAGGCTCGGACTCGCCTTTCCCATTCTCCCCTTCTTGCACGGTCCACCTCCTAAACCTGGTAGCCTGAGCCTCTGTGGGAAGCCTTCCTGCAACCGAGGCCCAGCAGCAGTGCCCCGATCCTAAATGCAACTGGCCACCATTTCTCGTATATAATTACGCTCGTCCGCCCTCTCTGTTCACACCATGAGCTACCCTCGCCCCTTGACTCCCGCCGCTCCGCGACCATGAACTATACCTTCGTCCTGGGCTTTGCGGCCGCGGCCGCGGTCCTCCAGATCATTCGCATGGTGCTAGCTTCATGGCAGCACTCGCGCAAGGCTCGCGAGCTGGGCTGTGGCAGTCTGCCTTTGTTCCCCTGCAAGGACCCCATCGGCATCGATACCTTGAAGCAGTCGCTGGCCGCCGACAAGGCGAAGCTCTTGCCGGAGCTGTCGTCGAGTCGTGTCGGGATCGTGAGTGAACAGGAGGGCCGCTACGTCACTACCTATGTGTTACGCAACCTTGGTCGCAACCTGGTGTTTACCATTGATCCTAAAAACATCCAGGCCGTTCTGGCCACCCAATTCAAGGACTTTGAGCTGGGCGAGGTGCGCCGTCATAGTATGCACCCGTTGCTCGGCACTGGAATTGTAAGTCACATGGAAATTTCATCTTGTTTATTTTTTCCCCCTCTACCATGCGCCGATCAGCGGATCTATTTTCTAACGCCCGAATCTCTTAGTTCACCGCCGATGGAGAGGAATGGTCCCGATCCCGTGGATTGCTGCGCCCACAATTCACTCGCGAGCAAATCAGTCAGCTCGAATTGGAGGAACAACATGTGCAGAAAGCAATGCAGGCCCTGCCCGTTGCTACTAATGGCTGGACCGCGGCGACCGATCTTCAGACCATTTTCTTCCGTTTGACTATCGACTCCGCCACCGAGTTCTTATTCGGTGAAAGTGTAGAGAGCCAATTGGGTGCAATTAAAGGCCTGCAGCGACCCGAGGACTCGTTTGCCTACTTCTTCGACAAGTCGCAGTGGGTCTGTGCCCAGCGCAGCCGCTTCGAGAAACTCGCCTTCGTCGTGAACAACAAGGAAACCCGGTACTCGGATAAACAGGTGCACGACTTTGTGGACCGGGTTGTAAGCAATGCCCTAAGGGCCGTGGAAAGCGGCAAGCCCCCCGTCGACGAGGAAAAGTCCCAGCACTATGTCTTCCTCGATGCCCTGGTCTCCGTCACCCGCGACCCCATCGAGCTGCGCTCACAGCTCCTAAATATCCTCCTCGCCGGTCGTGACACTACCGCCTCCCTCCTTAGCTGGACCGTTATGATGCTCGCACGCCACCCGGAGACCTTTAAGAAGCTGCGCGAGACTGTCATCGAGAACTTTGGTACCTACTCCAACCCGCGAAACATCACTTTCGCCACCCTCAAGTCCTGCCAGTACCTGCAGTACTGCATGAACGAGTCCCTCCGCCTCTTCCCTGTCGTCCCCTTCAACCGCCGCGCCGCCACCCGCGACACGACTCTCCCACGCGGCGGTGGCCCGGACGGCCAGTCCCCCGTTTACATTAAGAAGGGCCAGGCCGTCGTGTACAGCACGCACGTCATGCACCGCCGCAAGGATCTTTGGGGTCCCGATGCGGATGAGTTCAAGCCCGACCGCTGGTTGAACCGCAAGGTCGGTTGGGAGTATATTCCGTTCAATGGTGGCCCACGTATCTGTATTGGACAGCAGTTTGCCCTCACGGAGGCTGGATACGTGCTTGTTCGTCTGTTGCAGCGCTTCGATCGTATCGAGGATGTTAATGCTGACCAGAAGATTCGCTGGGGTATTACTTTGACTAGCTGCCCGGCAGATCTATTGACTGTCCGCATGCACCAGGCGGATGATGCTTGAAGATCTTGATATTGATATATTGAGTGTGGAAAAGGTGGTGATCTTGGACATTTAGGTGGCTTTTTGATTGCCCCTCTCATTTTCAGTCCCATTTTTGGTTTGGGGCTTTACACTGTGGTTCCATTTGCATTGGCCTTGTGTTGACATCTCTGTAACGGATTTCTCGCTGTGTATGAGAGATTTGGCCCGTGATACGACGTTTACGACTTAATATATGCATTTACAGATGTAATTTACTGTTCTAGATATTACTTTTGGTGCTGAGCGAGGGTGGTCATAGGGTGCATGTAGAAAGATGTTCTCGTACTCGTTTCCATCTTTGATCCATACCGCGATGTGGACGAGAAGAATCCATTTGAATCTCGATAGGGGAATTGCCTTCTTCAGAATCATGATGTCAAATATTTTGCGGCATTTCCATGGAATAGGTTTTGTAGTGTAATGGTTATCACGAAGGATTCTGATTCCTTAGACCCCGGTTCGATTCCGGGCAAGACCTCGCACATGCTTGCTTTTTTTTCTCAGTATAATACTGTAGAACAATTCACTGGATCGTTCATTCCTTTACTATCAGAAAGCTCCTTTTTTCTCCTTCTGAAAAATTACTCCCAAACAACCTATTAATGGATGCGGAAGGATGGTTGGAAGAATCGTATCAGATACTAGTGCCTGATATGTGAGGCATCCATCAATATCCTTGTTTCTCAATCAGTTAGGTACTTTGTCTTTTCTCTATTCGTTTCCATTCATGCCTGACTGATTATCTCTCTGCGAGTTGGTGGTAGGTTTAATCCTTCTGCTCCCTCGTTTAATGGTCGTAATCATGCTTTCAAATGTCAATTCGCGAGCAACTTGGATGCAGTGACCTCTAGCGATATACATATATGCAAACCTATCGCTCCACAGATCGATACCTATAAGAATGACATTCTATTTGACAAGCCCAACAAAAGACATTGCATATCGTTGCATCAGAAACGGAGTAGGTCTCTTCTAGGAATGGATGAATACTGTACTGGCCTTGAGTCCTCGCCATCCATAGGTAATGAACGAAATGCGGGGAACCCTCCGGTCGAAGATAAGAGAGCGAATGTGTTGTAGCCAATCATAGCATAAATATGCAGCCACTATTGGCTGTTCCTAGGTGGTTTGTCCCTGGAAGGGAGGGGTCCAACGTCAGACACCAGGACCTATCCACCTCAACCTAGAGTAGAGAGCAATCACCAACCTCAGCTGTTACCACTTAGCTTTATCACAGGAGCAAAAAAGCAAGATGGGTGAAAAAGAAACAGGGGAAAATGCCCAGAAGAATAGAAACAAGAAGTGGAAGATGGCATATAAGGCTCGGATGAGGCAGATTGTCCCTGGCCTCTTCCTAGGAAATGTCGAGGCATCATACAAACGGGAAATGCTTCAAGAGAACCGCATCAATGCAATTGTCTCTCTTACTGACGCTCAATGGGTATGATAGAGTACTATTACAAGAGAGGCAGGCGTTCCAGAGCATCGTCATAAAAGGGTTCATTGTGTGGATTCATCGACACAGGACCTCCTCGTCCACATGAGTGATACTTGCGACTTCATCGACCAGATGGCATCCCCGGTGCTTTCTTCATTACCCGCCCTACCCATCGAGTGCAAACATGAATTAAATGACGAGCAAAGCGGCGCTGATTCGGAGGCGATATCAATTCACTGCGATCTCGGAATATCACGCTCACCAACTATCATGATCGCCTATCTTATGCGCAAATTGAACATGCAGCAAGCAGATGTATTGAATTTTGTTCAAACAAAGCAGAAAGCCAAACCGAGCTCGAATCGTACTCGTCAACTTCAAGTTTGGGAGGACGTTGAATTCCATTTATGGGAGAACGAAGAGAGGACTATCCCGAAACCAGCATACAAGGCATTCATGGAACATGTGGCTGCTCTTCTTCGGCAAAAAGGGCTCACGGGAAATGAGTCTCTTGCACCCCAAAGCCTTTGATAGCTGCACCTGAACAAGAGTCCCTAATTTTCTACGCGTCGTGCCAAGAGCGAATCGACGGTCATCAATGTCGGTGTGCTAGCCACCGGATTCATCATTGTATACGTTAATCCTTTCCGAGGGTTCTTCTTACTCAGCAAAGGTTTACTGACACGAATCATACAGCGTGGACTGGAATTATGCATCCCTGGAAGACTATCAGCGAACGCACCGCGAATTAGTTGGTCTTGTGCCGGCAAGATCAAATCATAGCCAGCATAGCATGCCTTATTATGAAAAAGTCTGAGAGATATCGGCACACTCGCATGACCAGCTGCATATAATTCATTTCCCTTAGATTAATTAGGCCCTTAAATATCGACAAAATCGTGCAGCTAGGAGTGCTTTCATAGTAGGTGACTACATGCGAGTTTCTGCAATATAGGTTGCTTCAAACAAATCTCACCACATACGACCACAGGGTGTGGAGAACAGGGCTTCCCGTCCGCTCAGCCGTACTTAAGCCACACTTATCTGCTTTATCATTTCTTAAAACGCCCTTTTGACTAAAACAGCGGCTAAAGTTTATTATTTAGGGTGCGAATGAAATAGGTTAAGTGTTCGTTCTAGGTGAGCGTCCGGGTCACCCTAGGTGTGTATGCTGCTCACCTAGCATACACAGGCCCCCGGCCCCTAAATCCTCGCAGGCTTTCGCTGTATATCCTCACCCTCCATTTGGGTGCCGCTGTTGGCACCACCCGAAAACGCTGGCGACACCGGGGGCCAAATTAATGCCAAGCCTTTCAGCCCCGTTTATTACCAATTTAACCACCCCTTTCCTTCTTACATATACACATCCTTTCCAGCTTATCTTCTGTCTTCCACTGATTCAGTTCAACCAGGCCTATCACATAACCTCTTGCCTACCAATATGCTGACTAAGCATAGATACATGACCCAGTACGGACTAGTGCTCCAACAATCCACGATGATCACGTGACGGGAATTCGTCCCTGACCGCGTCGGCTCATCTGGTGGCTATATACAGATCTCCGTGCTTCTGCCCATCAAGGCCGTGCCTAGTAAATACAGTTTATCCTTAATACTGGCTCAGATCCTTCACTCCAGATACCTCCTCAAACAAATACAACTATATTTTGACCCATTCAAGGTACGATGATATAGACATATATTCTGGTTAGGCTAGTGGTTTATTACGCTAGGTCAGGAGCACACAATGGCCGAGGTACCTTGTGATTGGTCACAACCCCACCTCTCAGCCGCACTACTTCAAGTTATAAGAGAAGCCGGCCAAGGGAGAATAGGCTATTGCATTGCTGTTTCTGTGTTCCTTAATCAAGCCATACATATTACTTTATGCTAAGCCCAAGTATTTTGATTTTGACCTAGCAGACCATCGACCCTTACTATGGATAGACTCTCCGTTACAGCAAGCGTTACGGGTTTGCTCTCACTTAGCATCCAAGTAACTGAATCTCTTGTTGACTTCTACACTGCATACAAAGAACAAGACACCGTTGTAGCCAGAACGACAGAAAATCTTGAAAATCTTCTGGTTGTCTTCCGGTCTCTCGGTATCATATTACGGAATCGCCAATTTCGAAACAATGAACGGGAGTTAGTTCAGAAAATCAATAAGGCGATACAGAGATGTAATAGAATCATCGAAGAGCTTCAGTCTGAGTGTGATAGATTCCGCGATATCTCGGTTAGTGGTTTCAAGGGGCAAATCCGAACTGCGAAGTGTCGTGCAGCATATCCATTCCGAAAAGGCACCCTGCAAAACCTTAGGGAGGACATTCGCGAGATACGTGGAAACCTATCCATCGCGCTAAATTTACTAGAGCTCAACGATCACCGAACGACCCTAGACGAGATCTCAGAGCTGAAGTCGCTCCTTAAACAGATGAATGCGAGCCATATCTCCTCAACAATTCGTGGTTGGCTTATAGCCCCTGATGCAACCATCAATCATAACGCGGCATATACGAAGCGACATACAGGGACAGGGTTGTGGTTTATCAAAAGCGAACATTTTACAAATTGGTTGACACAACACAATTCCTTCCTCTGGATCAATAGTTTTGCGGGATGTGGCAAGTCAATCCTGTGCTCAACTGCAGTTCAATATACATTTCGCGAGAAACAGCATAAGCAAGGGGTAGGAATCGCTTTTTTCTACTTTACCTTTAATAACGAGTCTAAACAAGATACATCGGCTATACTACGGGCGTTATTGCTACAGTTATCAGGACAGTTCGGAGACGGCGACAGGGACCTTAAACAACTACACGACCTACACAAATCTGGAACTCCCTCAACACAAGCGCTAATAGCCTATCTTGAACGCATAGTCCGGAGATTCCACGATGTGTATATTCTACTAGACGCGTTGGATGAGAGTCCTCGAGGTTGTCGACGAGAGGGTGTATTAACCATCATAAACGAAATACGGAAATAGTGCTTCCCTTGCCTACACCTCCTAACTACCAGCCGTGATGAGCCCGATGTCCGGGAATCTCTGAATCTACGAGATGACCAAAGGATCATTATGAAGAACTCCGAAATTAACAGGGATATCACTAACTTTATCACATGTCAACTGAATGATGATTCGAGTCTTCGAAAGTGGGAAACATACCATAAACAGATCAGAAAAGCACTAGCAGAAAGCGCACAGGGGGTGTAAGTAGCGATTATATGAATAATCTTATAAGCTATGGTTTCAACATGCTAATAAAACATATATAGATTCCGTTACGTCGAGTATCAATTGAATGCTCTTAAACGATGCCGTCTTCGGACTAGGAAACACTTGAAAAAGTGTCTGTCTCTTCCACGGGATCTGGATAAGACGTACGAACGAATTCTATATGGTATTGATAAGAATTGCGTTGATGACGTACGGAGAATATTAACTATGCTTTGTTTTTCTGCCCGGCCACTAACTGTCGCTGAATTAATTCATAGCTACGCGGTTGACCTCGATGAGCCGCCCCATCTTGATCGTGACGATCGGCTACTAGTAGACATACATAGTCTTCGTGACATCTGCCTTGGGCTAATTAAAACCACTAAAGATGAAGATGATAAAGGGCAGGATATTCTGACTGTCCATCTTTCTCATTTCTCCGTGCAGGAATACCTTCAATCAGACCGCATCCAGCATCCAAAAACGGCAATTTTCGCCTTATCAAGCGGACCATCGCATGCAGAGATCGCACAGATCTGTCTAGTCTATCTCATGGAACCTATACTGTCTAGCACAGAATTAGATTACGCAAAGGTTTTAGAGTTTCCACTTGCTCCATTTACCGCTCAGCACTGGTATCACCATTACACGAATTATGAAAAAAGGGTATCGAAGGTCGAAAGTCTGTTGCAACGACTATTCCAGCATAACACAAATACCTTTGTGACTTGGATCAGGCTACATAACATAGACCGACCGTGGCACGGAATGCGGTATTATAAGGATCCTATTGACGATATTGGACCCCCTCTGTACTATGCAAGCCTGTTGGGTTTAGAGTCAGTCGTTGGAAGCATGATGGAAGAGGATGCTACAGATTCAGCTCTATTAGAAACAGTGAATGCCCAAGGCGGAACATGTAACAATGCCCTCCAAGCAGCATGTTTGAAGGGCCACGAAAGGGTAGTGCAGATGCTGCTAGATCGAGGTGCCAACGCCAATACCCAAGGTGGACGTTTCGGCAATACCCTCCAAGCCGCGTATTTGAACGGCAGCGAAATAGTAGTGGAGATGCTGCTAGATCGAGGTGCCGTCATCAACGCCCAAGGTGGGGAATATCCCAATGCCCTCCGTGCCGCATATTCGAAGGGCCACGAAAGGGTGGTGCAGATGCTGCTAGATCGAGGTGCCAACGTCAATACCCAAGGTGAACGTTTCGGTAATGCCCTCCAAGCCGCGTGTTTGAACAGCAGCGAAATAGTGGTGGAGATGCTGCTAGATCGAGGTGCCGTCATCAACGCCCAAGGTGGGGAATATCCCAATGCCCTCCGTGCCGCATATTCGAAGGGCCACGAAAGGGTGGTGCAGATGCTGCTAGATCGAGGTGCCAACGTCAATACCCAAGGTGAACGTTTCGGTAATGCCCTCCAAGCCGCGTGTTTGAACAGCAGCGAAATAGTGGTGGAGATACTGCTAGATCGAGGTGCCGACATCAACGCCCAAGACGGGGAATATAATGCCCTCCATGACGCATGTTTGAAGGGCCACGAAAGGGTGGTGCAGATGCTGCTAGATCGAGGTGCCAACGTCAATACCCAAGATGGACGTTTCGGCAATGCCCTCCAAGCCGCGTGTTCGAACGGCAGCGAAATAGTGGTGCAGATGCTGCTAGATCGAGGTGCCGACATTAACGCCCAAGATGGGGAATATACCAATGCCCTCCATAACACATAGCAGGACCGCTACAAAAAGGTGATACAGATACTGCTAGATAAAGATACCAACACCAATACCCAAGGTGAACGTTTCGGCAATGCCCTCCAAGCTGCATGTTCGATGGGCCACGAAAGGGTGGTGCAGATGCTGCTAGATCGAGGTGCCGACATCAACGCCCAAGACGGGGAATATAATGCCCTCCATGACGCATGTTTGAAGGGCCACGAAAGGGTGGTGCAGATGCTGCTAGATCGAGGTGCCAACGTCAATACCCAAGGTGGACGTTTCGGCAATGCCCTCCAAGCCGCGTGTTCGAACGGCCACGAAATGGTGGTGCAGATGCTACTAGAGCGAGGCGCTGATGTTACCACTCTACGTGAAGAACTCACGTCCCAGCAGTTTATATTGAACCGTTAGGGGCACCCTTATCTCAACGTGAGCAGCCAATGCCACTCACATTAAATACTCATTCATGGAATTCGTTGAGTTCTACAGTAATGGCCTCGGCTTTACCGTCCCCGGCCATCCAAGCTCCGGTCAGTTCCCATAGTTCGTGATTAAACGTTCTCGTAAGATCCGATAGTTCAACTATCGATTAATCTATCAGCACCGCTGTTGCTGCCAACATGAGGGGACAGGTGCGTGGCTACTGGAAAACTCAGTCTTCCCATCGTGGCACTCGGGGTCGCGTCGACATTTATGCCTGCACAGGCTCGCGGGATATGGAAAGACAGTTCTCAGTGCGACTGTGCTTGAACATCTTGCGAAGGGAAACGACGGTCTTATCCTCTGCTTCTTCTTTGACTTTAGCGACACCACAAAGCAGACGTTGGATAGCATGCTACGCTCGCTTGCTTTTCAACTTTACCAAGGCGGGGTTGGCTGTGCAAACCATCTTGATGCTTTATTTCAAGCACAGCAGAATGGCAGCGACCAGCCATATTCACATTTGGCACGTGACGAGCATCGGGCTACCCCCCGTTAAATAAAGGCCAGCTACTACACGTAAAATTTTCCAACGAAGGGTGGCGTGGACACCAATGCTGTCCATCCAGGGGCTGTGTGCGGACGCCAAGAGTCCGGTGTGGCAGGAAGGACCAGTCCTATCCAACGATGTTGAGTCGTAGCCCAGATGTACGTGCGTTGGATTGCGCAGCCCCGGCCTGTTCACACCGTCTATATCACACTCACCCTGGGTGAGCCGGGTGACGCGAATCAAAAGCGGCGTCACCCTCCTGCTCATCCGGGCGACACCCACCCGAGACTCGATTGAGCAGAAGCCACACGCCGGCCAGTTAGTAGTATGGTGGGTGACCACATGCGAATCCTAGCTGTTGTATGTCGGTGCTCAACCTTTTTTTGCCATTCGTTAGGACGAATGCTCTTGCCGCTTTACTCTTCAGCCCCTTCAGACCCTGAAGCGCTGGCGTGGCCCCCCGCTAAACTTACCTCCTCTCACACCCTCCTTCCCGCTCCCGTCTTGGCCCCTAATTTGCTTTTTCTTGGTGACTGAACTGATCCTGATGCGATGATCACGGAAAATAGATTCACTGTCACCGCTTACAACCGTCTGGTCTGGTCTAGGCTATCTTCTCTCCAAGGGTGCAGTGAAGATTCTGACCAGAGAAGAGGTGCAGAAGAGAGTAGCTCGCTCCGATACAAACAAACATAATTGAAGAGCGCTCCGGTGGCGGAACATATGAGGTATTTCGTTTTTTAAAATGTGAATTGAATTGGCTAGTATTTATTCTCCACGATGGACCACTACTGTAGAGGGTGTGACGGTTGGCGGAGGCATGACTGTTGACTTGGTGATATGGAGAGGGAGGATATTTGGTGAACAAAAAAACATGGCAATCATGGGGAAACATATCAACAGAAATCCCCCATGATTCAGATCCTTCTTTCCTTCTCTCGCTAGCTTTGATACTTTCGTTCTTGGTACCAAATTGATCCCCTTTCGATTGACCCGTTACAGAGGGCTTGCGGCATCATATTCATGGAAAGGATCCATGCCCACCGGCTCATTGGCCAGAAGTTGATCAATTTTCTTGTGGCATATGGTCCACTAGAAAGTGCTTGGTGAAAGAGGCGTGATCTGCTCTACAACGGAGAAAAGGTGATGGAACTCTTCGTGTGGCAGAAGATGATAGATATATAAGAAAGCGAATTAGAAGAGGAACCAAACGGCTAGTATCACAGGCTGCAGAGTCCTTAATGCGCTTGCCGCTCAGATATTCCCGCTGAGCTTCTACATCATCAGACTCTAGGCGAAGTTGTCGAATATGTTATCGATGCAAAGAGTGCTCCGATCCGATACGAATGAAAATTTAGATACTGCTTATCGACACCCAGGCTTGACTAACGCCGGTAACTGACTGGATCAGTCCAAAGATAATTATCAGAATGAGCACCAGGACAGCGACCCAGAACGTGTAACATTGAACCTTCTTTCTATTATACCACCACTGGGACAGTGTTGAAGGTTCTGTCTCCTCAAACCTCTTGGATAAGGAGAAGGCGCTCTCCACAGTGGTCATAATGAGACACATCTCTCGAGGCCAGCTCTAAGAGCTCTGTATCGGGATCTAGCCTGTGATTACGCTGCTGAACTTCTAGTTATCGGCGCGACTTTTGATCCGTACGACAAATGAGGCGGGAAATTGTGTCCAGCATTTCGTCGAATGAAGTTCAACGGCTTCTTTGGTGTCGAAATTCACCTGATCTTAATGCAATTAAGCCTAGCCGGCCTTGGCCAAAGCGTTATATAACCAAAGAAAAGGTGCACCAAAAAGCAGGGCTGATGCAATGAAATCTTGGGTAGAAGCATGGGATGAAATATCGCAGGATTCTATACAGAGATGGATTGAGCGTATCCCATATCATATACAGCAAATTATTGCACTAGAAGGTGGGTATGAGTACAAGGAGGGAAGGGATAAAACCCGATAAATACAGTGTTTATAACAGCTAGTTAGTATAGGGTTAGCCTGGAATTTAGAGTGCACGAGAACTTTTGATATGGACCTTCGTACGAATAGATCCCTATTCCGGGTATCCGCCTATCCTGCTGGGTGTCCCAACGAACCACGACCTATCACCGTTTGGAGCGCTTCTCCTCGAGACCGTCTCAATCACACCCTCACCGCACCGACCCTCTGCTGAATTCCTTATGATGCTAGCGTAGAATCATTGGGCAGGAATCTTCCGGCACCAGGGACGTATGACCTCAGATTTCGATTGGTCGCACCGGCGCGTTATCAAAACCAATCGTTCAAGTTTCATGTTATCACTCAACTAAGGCGCATCTGCAAATATCTTAATCCTAGTGTGATTTATGTTCATCTGTGTTCTTCCCTCGTGATGTCATAATGAATACTATTTCCACCTAGACGTATGCGCCTCCGTTCTTCTGTGAAAGCACCGTGCGGGATTATTCCACCGGCCAACTACCTGGCATGACTTCTGTCTCCTGCTCTAATAGATCCCAAAACTCGCCTGCATGAGAATCGGAAGATTCAGAAAACCAAATGTTCCAGTCAGAAGGGTTCGCGCCATAAACAATATTGATCAGCCGTTTCCAGCGCACCCCTTTTTCACTGACAGAGAACACGTCTCTTCGAATATTTTCGCTCTTCCAAATTTTTACCTCTTTCTGCCCATATCCATCTAAATCAATACCAGCAGCTTGCAATTCCGTCAACCAGGACCTCAACGCTGTCACACAAGCTGATCCTTCTTTTTTGGTTCTGCCCCACTCATGATAGAAATATCCTTGAAGGAATGCGATCAATGGCGTCTTCCCATCGACGATTTGGTGTACATCAATTTTAGCAAGCAAGAACTCGCGAAACAAACAATTCCACGAATTATAGAGTTCTCCCTGTTTATTGAATTCATCACGCTCTATCCATAAAGCTTCGAATCGTTTTCCCCCGTGAAATGGCTTTCGCACAGGATTGTGGCAGCGTTGCATTCCAGCCTGACTTCCGCCAATTTTCTGTGCCACACAATGCACCAATGTTGTTCTCGTTACTTTTCGTGCATAATTTTCCGAAGGCCACTCTTGTTGAAGCATTTCTGCTCCCAAAGCGCCCTCTCCTAGGACTGTCCGAATCATTTCGGGCATATGGTAGGCGTCCCAGACACCGGACGCTGCGCGAGCAGCCACTGCGACTCGTGTCCATTGTGGCATTTGGTAAAAATCCGGACAGTATCTCTGCTGACAAAAAAGAAACTCTTCAGCTGTTCCATGAAAGCCTGCCATAAACCCATTGATCGTTTCTTCTGGTGTTTCATACAGCGTCTCCCCTAAACGATGGAAAAGTATTCGAAGAGAAGGGAGCAGAGGATGCCCTTTCTTTCCCCCAAGACTCCCCGACCACACCAAGTGGAGAAGGGGCGTGTTAGGCTGGCTGAAGTTGCCCCCAATAGACATGTCCGCTCCCTCGTTCAGGAGGAACTCGAGAACGGCATGCCTGTTTGGTCCACCCGCATACTTGAAACTAGTGAGTATCCTGGTTTGTTTTATTTATCGAGTTATTTATGAGCTTACATGAAGTAACGTATACCCATTTATGTCAATTCGATCGAAAGGCGAAGCCCTCTTAGAGGCAAAAAGACTCTGCAGACCTTGAATATCGCCAGAGCTAGCGAAAGCGACCGCACTTGATTCGAGTGGAATTGTGTTGTACGTCCGAAAGATCCACTTCCAGCCGTCAGGGAATCTCAGACCACTTAGTTCCAAAACTTTAGTAGTTATCCAAGGCGGCAGAGAAGCACGCCACACAAAAGCTTTGTTCCGAAAACTGTTGGAATTCTCATTAGCGGCTTTTTTAGCCGCGGAACAGTGTCTTTCCGTATGATATAACGTAGCGTGCATTCTATTGTCGCCCGGCTCTGGCATAATTGAAGACTTTTTCAGCTGGCGTACTATCTCTTGGGCTATCAATTCAGGCCTGGTCTGCAAAAGAGCTCTAAATGAAGTTGTCACTTTTTTGACATCAAATAGGTCAAGGAATATTACAGACCTTGTGTAGAATTGCTGGGACAATAAAAGTAAACGAATCACATCCTGTAGTCGTGATTTGTACTTCTCTATCTTGCTCCTCCGCATCACTAGCTTCATGATGGCATAAGACTGAGGTATTCGAGAGCCGGATTGAAGATCTGAGACTAAATCCTTGTACGTTATTTCCAGACTAATAGCAGCTTCTCTGCAAAACTCCACACTTTGCCGAACGTGCTTGCTATCGTTTAGGCCCGGTGTAATCGACTTTTGCACAAACTCGGCCTCAATGTCACTTAAGATAAGACCAAGTATCTCGATATCTCGCACAAGCCAATTAATGTCACTAGGTAAATTGTGAATTTGCTCACAGAAACCCTTTAGACAAGTGATAGAGGTTGTGAGCTGTGCCATAACAGTTCCGAGGGTGACAGCGCTTGCAATCACTCCAACAAGCTCAGCCATCGCTATGGTAGAGCGGTAATGGATGTAAGTGTGGTCAAGACAAAAGGAATGTGCAGCTTGAAGATGAAGTACAAAAGGTTTCTTTGCGTAGCTCACGGAGGGCGAGTACTGCCTATAAATTCAGCATTACTCGGCTGAACTGATTCTCACTCCGCACGGGCCTTTTTGTCGGCGGCAAAACTGTTTCAGCCACATTGGAGCACCATTTACGGGCCCAGAAACTGCCAGCTCCACCGTACTTGAGGTCACAGCGTACATATAGGAGCGAATCGAACATTTACGAGAACAATGCTAAATCAAGCGAGTGCAGAACCCATTTTCAAGGTATCACTCAAAGCAGCAAAGAATAATCTATTTTACGCTGATCTGAATATTCGGGAGACCCATAGTGATACTGCACGGATCTAAAATGGTTGACAATTCATGTATATTCGCTTGGCGGGCTCAACTGAGAGATGGAGAAGAGAACTTGCCCGATTGCTAATGACTAGTTCACTCATTTTGCACGGAATCTTCAAGACTAGACCCTTATGCGAGTGATGTTTCATAAGGTTGAAATGCTGTAGTAATGACATAGTATTCTGCCGACCACCCAGTTTTTGGGATTTAACCTACGGCTAGATTTAACGAAAAAAAGATTATCACATATTTGTTGGTATCACCAGCTAGGTACCGTGCACACAGTGAAGTGAACAGTGTTTATGCTTCCAAAGCAAAAGTCAATGATTCATGTAGATCGATGCTTTCTCAGTCTAGTTTGAGAACATCCCTTGATCCCACACGCCGATACTCGGCGGTCACATCATTGGAGCCGCAGCCCGGCGCAAGAATGTTTACACTAAGCAAGGGATGTTATCCATCAGTCGCTAGCAGTAAGTCACTGCTAGTTTACCCTGACAGGAGGATATTTCCCGACACATAAATTATATCCTATTTCAATTAGTAAGGATTTTTGACGATACGTTGCTTTGCTTATATCGAGATTTCTTGCAAATCGGGGTAAACTTATGGGTGGAGAACTAGGCAGTAAGGATCCGAGGATTTCAAACTTCCATTGTATCTTGCATAAAGCCGTGTATAAGAGTGGCGATTACTGCGTACATACAAAACCTGTAATTTTCTCGCAAATCTTCCTGAGTTAGGCTCGTCATGTGGCTAGGGTTTGAAATGCCATCTATATATTGCCGGCATAGAAGTCGATTGCGGTCACCACTATATCTGGAGGAAAAATTGTAGCTTAGTCCGGGGCACCAGGATCCCCAAGGGACGCATTATCAGAATCGAGGCGATTGTCGTTTATCGCGATATAAAACTGCTGGGTACCGAGCGGGAGCTAACCCCGGACCGATGGCGGACCCACCCGCGAGGCCGCCCGAGACCTCACCCATGAACACTCAGGGGACTACTGTTTTCTCAGTCCAGGATTTCCAGCTTAGGGTGAACAACATCCCAACGCGAGTCACAAGAAAGAGAGGACAGCATAATGGGAGTTATATACCTAGGGAGAACTCTAGCCGGGTCACCACCCGGGAAGGGTAGAAGCTCATCGACGAGCTGAAGGACATCATCCACCACTAAACCGTATTCAAAGAATCCACCGAAGCTAAGCTGCAGGATGTCAAGCACGACCAGAATGTCCTTCATGAACAGAATCAGAAGCTTCACGAGGATGTCAAAGCCCTACGAGCATAACTCGCAATCCCGCCGCCAACGCCGCCAACGTAAACCTATAGCCCAGCTATAATGATTTCTATCTTCATTCCTTCCTCTCTGATCTAATCTCACTGTACTTTTAATAGGCATTAGCTTGTTATACAAATCGCAATAGAGTTTACTTAGCAGCTAACTAATCATCGAAAGGAAAGATCGAATAAATAATGCGAGTCTCCCAACCAGGGAACGTCGTCGGGGTAAGGAAGGTCAACGCTTAAATCCTCCTTTGCGCTTTGCGTTAGAGAAGTGTGCTTTTCCGTTTATGCGCTAGCGAACGCCCATACTGGCTGTCACATCTGGTCTTGGTACTTACTACCAATCATTTTTCTGGCTCACCTTATCTCCGTTAAAACCGAGAAGCTAGAATTTTCCCCGACAGATAAAATTATGAGAAGAATATTAACTACTTTTAATCTAAGCCAAACTGAAAATTATCATAGTTCTAAAATTCACACTACTTAAATTTTCCCCTAATTGAATATTCCCTCGTAGATAATTTCTCCTCTGTTCTAATTTTCCCTTGCTCTAATTTCCGTCACTTCTAATTTTTCTCCCGTCCTAACTCTCTCTCTTATCCCTAATTTCTCCGTAGGGATAGACGAGCGCCTTTCCTCGGAAAGAAAACGCTTCTGCATAGGAAGCTAAGGTCAACTTGAGGGATTTCGACTTAAGTGGCTCTAGGCCCCGAATTATTAGGGAGAAGCATATTGCCTCCCTAGTCGAAACGTTTAAAGCCGAATACTGTATTCGCCTTAATACTGATAATTTTCTCAACACTTTAGTCAGCAATACCGTACTTTAATAGACCTTTGAGTGAATAAGGTCTTAACCTAACCGACCTACATAATCAGTTCCGATTCCATTTTCTTTAATTTTCTAGAGAACTTTAAGCTAAATTTGCTTCATAACAAGCACTGCCTTCTTACTACAGGCCGATTTCTTTATAATAAATAGTGGGTGGTTGTAAGGATATGCTCTACAAGTCAGGATAGAGGCCTGTCAATCAGGTAGGAGAAATGGAGCCAAGTCAATAGTGTAGAAAGGTCAAGACTGTTTCTTGAGGATTGTAAAACCTCTTCAACATGGGTCAATTTATATACAGTCTCATCGCTCAAACAGGAAGGAGATGTATCCTTGGTAGGGAAATGGGAGCGGGGTGAAACACGAGGCTTATGTAACCTCTGTTAAGGGTGTTCCCTGCAGGAGTTCGTACACGTACTGATACCGAAGCCCCAGCGAGCCTCCACAGAAAGCCTGCCGGCTTATCAGGTCCGGGAAGCCTGAGGCACCAACACTTGGGAATAACCTCATGCCAGGATATATCATAACAGTGGTCGAACTTTACTATAAGGGTAAGGCTCAAAGAAGGCGCTAGACGTCTTAATACTTACATTATTATAGGACTCTTTGGTGAAGCACCGGAGATCATTCAAGAGGAGTATCTAAATGCTCGGCCGTACCGCGATATCGACATTTATCGGTGTATTCGAATAAACTAGAGGCCTGGGGAGGGGGGGTTACGCGTAAGACAATTAAAGACGATAGGATTGGAAGGATGGTTGATGAGTTAGTCGGTTTAATAACAAGACTGGTATCGTGAGTAAACATCGCCGGATTAGGAGGTTTAGGTGTATTAACAACTTCCCTCACCAGATAGATTTTTCCTTCCTTCTTTCCCTAGTCTTGATACTTTCGTCTTTGTTACCGAATTAATTTCTTTTCGATTGACCTATAACAGGGGGTATAGAGTATAGATGCGGAACAGAAATAGAGAAGGAGATGGCGAAGATTCTGTAATAGTGCTTCTCCGTTTAGAGAAGGATTTTAGGCGGGTTCCAGGAGCCCTTAATAGACTATTACCATTCAAAGGGTTATAGGAACTACATAAGCCATTATATCTAGGGGAATAGATGTCAGTAAAGTGTCCAGAGGTATACCATCTCCTATCCGAAATGATCTAAATCGCTAATATAACACAGGAGATATACCGCTATCTTAACTTTATATATGAATATATGATAAGTGGATAGTAATTATGGATAACTAGCTACATAATTACCTAGACGCGTATACTATTAGTGCAATACATGACGATCGAGACGATGAGGGATGTGAAAGATCAGGTAACAACGCATGAAGGAAGGAGATTTCATTAGATGCATTGTTAAGGCGTTTAAGAGGAAAGAGCCAGTATGTATAAGATCCCTGCTTTCCTTCTTCTCCCTCTTTCCTTCTTCAGTCTTGATACTCTTGTTGAATGGTACAGCTTGATCCTGTCATAGTTAAGAGCAAGATCGGAATCAAACTGTACCATTCAACGAAGGTATCAAGACTGAGGAGAGAAAGAAGAAGAAAAGGAAAACCGATCAGCGAGAGAAGATTTAAATACACAGCATCCTCAAAGTAAGCGAGCAGACAACTGAGGTAGACACCCGTGAATGGCTACATCTGAGGTTATTACCATATCTTCCAAATTCCTTTATTCTCGCCAGAGCGTCACATTCGTCAAAGATCCACTATCTTTCTCTTAACCTTGAACACACTAGAGACTCTTATGCTAAAGATCTCTCTTCACTATAAGGCGATAATTCGAGATATAATACAGAGGGGGTAGATATTTCCTATTACTTCTTCTCCTAGTAACCGCAATCGGCTTTTGGAGCGGATCAATCGCACTAGCAGGAGAATTTATCCTTACGTACATTTTCGAAGGACTTCATGTATTTTGGGACTTATGCTAACACCTTCGAATAGTTAAATTAACTAGCTTCTAACGGAAATGTCTCTGGAGATATTCTAAAAGAGCTATGATTTTTCCGGTCTGTAGGCTAGGCTTCATCGTATTTAAGTCAGAGAGAACGCTTTCGAGGATCGACCCGGAGACACAAGTATTAATCTAAGACTTAGCTATCAGTAGGTTTTCCTCTCTATAATACACGACTTTTCCCACGCTCACTAAACTCTAGCTATTATCACTATCGAAAATATGTAACATGCCGTAGCTACGGATTTGCGCCGGAGAGACTATATAAGCTGGCTTGAATAGTACTAGAGTGTTACGGGTCAAGAGAAAGATCCCAGATCAAGCTGTATCATTCAACGAAGTATCGAGACTGAAGAAGAAGAAAAGAAGGAGACGAGGGAAAACAGGAATCGAAATACATGCTGGCTTTTTCTTCTGCAAATACCTCAATGATGCATCTAAAGATATCTCCTTCTTCCTTCATACATTGTCTCCTGATCTTTCACTTGATCTCATATCCCTCAACGTCTCAATCGTCACAGCCCACACAAGGAATACTTTGTAGGATTGAAGGTTAGGTAGGCTCTTGGCGTCAGGATAGAGGTTAATAAATCTAGAAGATAGTTAATCTTTGGAATTCTACTGAGAACTGGACATAAACTTGACGAAAACTTTTGGTGCGCTTATATTTCCCCTTTGTATGCAGCAGGACTACCCGTCTGATTTCGGATTTATCGACGTCAGTTAAATTCGCCATATTTTACTGGCGTAAGCCAGCATTAGGTCGTTTTTCGTTATGGTTGCGGTCGGATTGAAGCCAGAGAGACATGGCCGTGGGATAGGAGAGAAACAAAGGAGTAGAAAAGGATGATGGCAGCTAGCGGCAACTAAGGACATAGTTTCTGCTTCCGTATCGTGAAATTTTTCCCTCGATCAAAATGTAGAAGGGCACATTTTGAGACGGGCTTCACCCCGCTAGGTGAGGATATTCACGTGGGTGAACTGCCCCCTGAAGCCGCCCGAATCCGCCTAAAGTCCGAGAGCGTAAAGCAGCGAGCCGCCCACGAGCGAACGCTAGGCGCTAGGTGAGCATCGCCATAGTATGGCTGTTGTATGTTTTTGCTTTTACTTTTGTTTTTCTTCCTTTCATTGTGCTGATATCTTGCTTGATCGGGGATTGATATATCGATATCAGCTTGGTTCGGCAAAAGACCTAAGCGCCAAGCCAATTTTGCTAGCTACTATATATGCTCCAGAGAAATGGTTCAAGGACATTAGTGCTTTCATATCATTGATGAGCTGGACTGTAGTGGGATTTGATTGGCAAGAAATCAATTGAATAAAATATGAAAAGTAGAAGTAGTAGAAGTAGTAGAATCGAAGTATAAAAGTATACAGGTGAAGACCAAGCCTTCCCAGAAGAAGAAAATCACCAAACCAAATGCATCAAGATTTATGCCAATCCCCTTTTAATGAAAGCCTCGTTCTCATTGAGACGCTCTTTACAGGCACTGGGAGTAGTAAGGGTTCTGTACCTTGCAAGTGAAACCGCTCTCGCAGGCCGTGGCGCCGGTCCAGTTGAGACCACCGCACTGGTACCAGTGAGGAACGGTACCACCGGTGGAGGGTGCGGTAGTAGTGCTGCTGCAAGACTGGGCGGACGAGGTCTTGGTGACGAGGGTGGTTGTAGCGATGGCGGGCAGGGTGGTGGTTCGGCTAGCCGAGCTGGTGGTAGTGTGGGAGGCAGAGCTAGTAGTGGTGGTGTGGGAAGCAGAGCTAGTGCTGGCGCTGGTGTGAGTAGCAGAGCTGGAGACCTCAACCTGGCCGTTGGGAGTGGTGGTGACCTCGACGGCGGCGGTGGTAGAGGTAGTAGTCTGCTGAGCAGCGGTGGTGGTAGTAGCCTTAGCGGTAGTGGTGGCCTTGGCAGTTGTAGTAGTGGTGGACGAGGAGGAAGACGAAGAAGAAGATGAGGAAGAGCCGCTCACGAAGTACTTCTCAAGAATGGGCAGGTACGTCGAGTACGCGGGACCATCAGTAGGCTCCAGCGAGTACATGTAAGATCCCCACCAGGGGCCGGCCGCCCACCACTCGGCACCCATCCAGACGTCGGTGTTGTCGGACATATAAGAGAGCATGCCCTCAACAGCAGACTCACAGACAGAGTTGACGCCACCGGCGAACTCACCGATGAAGCCCTTCTTGCCGTTGTTCTTCAGCCAGGTTGTGGCGGACTCCAGGCGCTCTTGGCCGATGGTGCTGCTAACACAGGCTGCGGAGGTACCGGAGCTGTCGGAGTCGAGATACTGGTGCATCTCATAGACGATCTTGTCCTGGGGATCGGTCAGATCCTTCATGTTATCGTTGTTGTTGGTCCAGGACCAGGCGCCGGTCCAGGCGTTGCCCTCGACGAAGATGTACTGGGAGGTGGCGCCGGCGGCACGGATACCGTCGATGGCGGCCTGGTTCAGGTTGAGGACGAGGGTCTGATCCATGTCGTGGTACTCGTTGTCTAGTCGAAGTGTGTTAGTTTACCAATACGTTATTGAGATTTTGGGTAGGGGCTTACTGGTATCGAAGATGACCTTGTCGTTGGAAGCGAACTCGGTGGCGACGGTCTTCCACCAGGTCTTGAAGTTGTCGGTAGAGGTGATGACACTGCCAGAGCTGTTCAAGAGGTTAATATCAAGGCCCGAAGTGGACAAAGGAAAGGGTGGAATCTCGTACTATCGGCCATAGTTGTGAGGATCGAGGACAGCGTAGGCACCGCTCTCGGTGATGTAGTTGACGGTCTAGAGTGAACAAGAACACCTAGGTCAGTATATGTTTGAAGTTTTTCATAGCTCTTTACAATGGATCTGTCACGTACAGACTTGAGAGCGGCCAGGTAGGTCGAATCCAGAGAGCCGGTGATGCTACCAGGCACCAAACGCTCCATCAAGAAGGGAACACGGAAGATGTTCATGCCAGCAGTGCGCAGGACCTGGATCTTGGAGGTCACTGGCCAGGTATAGTCGGTTCCCAGGGTACCAGGGATAGCAGACCCGAACTCGGCACCAGACTCGCTGACACCGACCCCTAATTGCTATTAGTATTATGTACGTCTTCATAGCAATTGCTAATGACCAATTGCCAGTCCATTGAGGAGAAAACCCACAGGTGAAGCCAGTAGCACGCTTCTTTTCAACGCTGCGCTTGTTGGGAACAACGTCACGACCACTGGGGTAAGCAACGGCCATGCCAGCAGCGCTAGCAGCCAGAACAATGTTGGTGAACTTCATTTTGAAAGATGGTTGGTAAAGTTTCGAAGAGAGTGACTATCGAGCTGGTCGAATGAAAGAATGTGGTTGTAAAAAAGAAGGAAATGATCAAGAAACCAGTCTTGATGCTTAAAGGAAAGGAAGGTTAACAGAGTTAGAAAAACCCGAAGAAGACAGGAGACTTCAAGATCTCAGGCATTATATAGCTCGACATATTGGAAGAGGGGGTGGGCGTCAAACAAGGTCGACCATTGGGTTCGGTTAAGTCTAGTGAAGCATCTGATACACGGAGTGGGTTCGTCGTTCGAGGCCCCCTCTGCGAGAACAGAAATCACCGCCATTCGACCGGGCGTGGAATAAAGGCTGGTGGACGCTAACCCTGTAAGTAATTAAGAAACGGATAGTTCCTCGGACATCCGCCTCGATGGATCTACTGGGTAAATACAGGCGATGGCCTGGGGGCCATTGGATCCGGCATGAACGGGCTGGAACGGTCCTGATCTGGCCATAGGTTAATCTAAGTTTCATTACGTCGTTGCTGAATGAGGCTAGTGAATGAATAGTTTAGCCATAGAATATTAAGTTAGCACGGGGATCAGGACTGTCCCGGGCAAGCCGTTAGGCTGTGATGATGGAGGCATCTGGAAGTGTGGAGTCGACTTGGTTTGACGCAGGGCCCATGAGGGTTCAGAGTCATTTCGTGAAGCGCCGTATTGAACCAGCAGCTTGAAGTCATAAGTGGAAGAATATCAGGAAATTATTCCGGTCCAGGGGCAGTGGGTTCGGCGGTTCTCCTCTTAGGGAAGAGGCCGAAAAACAAGGAGAGAAAAATGGGGTGCCGGGTAGATGAACAACCTCTTAAGCTGAAACACGGCGGACCGTTTAGCATGACGGTCGGTGAAATAGTTCACTCACGCTTAGCCTGAATGGGTCCGGAGGCTCCTTTGCGAACAAATACGAATCCTACAGCTTATATAAATGTAAGCACATGTAATACGGACAATCAAGATAAGTGGAGTTGATATCAATTACACCGCTTGGAATCGCTTCCAAGTCTAGTTATAACAAGCAGGCAGCAGCGAAACAAAATGTCCATGTGGTTCCCCTCGTTCCCTCCATGCTTGTTTCATCATGATCATAACACGTTAGATTCTACATTTGAGCCACGGTCGCTGCAGGGGTGATCGGTCGTGGCCGGCTAATTGCTATTGTTCGACGTGGAACTCAAACGACCGATCGCCTTGTCCGATGGGCACGGCCTTGGCGTCGTTATCATAAAGGGTCCGCTCAAAGTACCGAAGTCGACCATCGGGCCGAGCTAAAATAATCGTCTGCTTCTGAGTACCGTACGGTCCGGAGGAATAGTTCTGGTCCAGAGGTCCCTTGACCTGAGGCTGCTTTATTTCGTCCTCGACGCGGGCAGCTGCGACATCTTCAGCCGCTTGATTGACATCATCCTCGGCGCCGATGACGGGAACGAAGATACTCTTCCGTAGATGTTGGATGTAAGTCTCGACACTGGTTCCTTCCGGTAGTCGCGGCAAGGTGTCTTTGCTGAGCACCCCAAGAAGCCGCTGCAGTAGGGTCTCTTCGTCTTCTTGGGCTTGTACATGCTCCTCAATGGCAAGCTTCATGAACTTCTCGCCATCCAGAATCTTGGGCCATGTCCGGTCATCGACACTTGTGTTGCTAAGCCCTCGGGTTTGGTTCTTCTCCGTGGCTACCCAGGTGATCTGGTCCATGTCGGAGGAACGGTTGGAGACAATGGCTAGGGGTTCATTGACCCGGCCACAAACCAAACTAAATCCCCCGACTTGCTTGGCTTCGGGGCTAGCGACCATCTCCTGCACAAAGCTATGGGTGGTCTGACCCTCGCTGGGGGGACTGGTGAGCCAGCTGTTGACAATTCGGCCACGACTATGTACCCCAACGGCCTGGGCGCATTTATCTTCGCGATAGTTGGTGAGCACGGCTAATTTGCCTTGCTTGGTGACTCCCATCCAGGTGCCGTGGGTGGCTCGGGCCAAATCGCGTGAGCCGAGGACATGCGATGCTGGCTCTGGCCACCAGTCTGGCGACGAGGTCGGTCGTCGAAGGAATTCCTGACTGTATTTAGTAGAAGTACCATAAGCCAAGAATTATGGAGGACGCACATCTCTGTTGTCAATGACGATCAACGAATACTCAGGGTGAGCGGTTGAGATGAGTGCGATACACATTATTTAGTTCCGAGGTTCTTGGGAGACCCTCAACACTAAGAGAAGCGGGGAAGTGTAAACTGGCGGATATGCGCAATCCCAATATTCGAGATTAGGACTCGGTATTCACGATTCTAGAGGCATGCACTGGATTGCGAGTTGGCAAAGGAGTGTTGCGAGTGAAAGGAAATGAATTGAAACTGGCAGCGATCATGCAAGCGCCTTGGGCATCGGGTGATTGGGCCGATTGTTGAGAGCCGCAGCCAGTAGTACTAGAGACTCTGGAGTAGTGGCACGTCGATCTTGAAGCTCGTCGCACGGAGGCCGAACTTGTAAGCAATGGCGGGGTTGGTAGTGAATAAGCTTTGAGAATGCTGGAAGTGAATAGTTTAGCCCTCAGAAATTACTCCGCAGACAGCATGAATTCCTCTATAGGGCATGAAGAAGACCTGAATCCACAAATCGCGTGACGTCAAGACGAGCCGTTGATCGGGAGGAAGCATGACCGCCCCCGACAGCCTGAGAGGGCTGATCGCTGATCTCCACCAGACTCCACGACTCAGCGTTCATCTTTTTCAACCTCGCCTTTCCTACTTTCTGTCCTGGCTCTTCTTCATCTAGACTTCTTGGAGGTTGCAAGAATCTGTGTCGATGTTTCAGAAAACCCGCCCCTTCCCGATTTAAACCTGTGCAGCTCTTCAACCTCCGTGTTGGAGAGAGCCGCCTGATCGCCCACCGCCGATTGTCGACCCCTCTTGATCTTTGCTATCTCAAACTCCCTCTGTCTCCTATACTTTCTTCGCCATCATGTTCGGCATCTTTGCGGACTTGTTGTCGTAAGTGCCTATCTCAAGCATATTCATTGAACTAGCTGTTTGCAAGCTCGTGCAGCTACTAATCGCAGATTCTATAGCTCCGTGATTACCATCCTCTTCCCCATCTTCGCTTCCTATAAGGCCCTCCGCTCCGCCGACCCCTCCCAACTCGCACCATGGTTGATGTACTGGGTGGTACTGTCTGTCGTGTTGCTGGTGGAATCTTGGACAGTATTTATTATTGGATGGTATGGCTTTTGTCGATCACCCAGTTATGATCCCAGGCTGCTGCAGAAGCTGACAGCGATTTTCTCGCCAGGTTCCCCTTCTATAGCTGGATCCGTCTCTTCTTCCTATGCTATCTCGTTCTTCCCCAGACACAGGGAGCTCGTCTGCTCTACCAAGACTACGTCGATCCATTCTTGACCCACCACGAACGCGAGATCGAAGAGTTTATCGGTCGCTCACACGAGCAGGCCAAGGCAATGGGCCTGCAATACTTTTACAAAGCTATCGACTTGATCCGGGAGAAAGTTATGGGCCTTCCCCCGCAACAGCCCGCGCCACCGCCACCCTCGGGGCCCGCTGCCTATGCTCAATCCTTGCTGTCACGATTTAATATCCCTATTGTCGGTGCTCCCGCTGCGCCCGGAGCGCCAGCCGCCGCACCGGCAGCTGCCCACGATTGGTACTCGATTCTCGGGACTGCACTGGGCTCCGTCACTTCTGCAGGCAAGCCTCGTGAAGCACGCGAGGAGGAGCTATCAGCCAGCGGCACCCTTCTCCAGCGCAAGTTGGAAACCATGTCCGGTGCCGAGAAGGCAAGCTATATCTCCCGACAGCGGGAGGTGCTGGATTTCCTGCGTTCTACGTTGAGTCGGGAGGAACAAGCGATGGGCCGGGATGATACCGAGAACGATGATCTGGCCTATGGTGCTCCACTGCGAAAGGATCCCAGCGACAATTCCTTTGATGTAGTCGACGATGAGGATTTGGGGAGTCGCAGTGGTGCCCGGCGGACGAGCAGCCGGTGGACATCGGGCTGGCTGGGTAATGAGCACGACTCGTCGGGCTCATCAGGCACTGACTATGCGGCTCGGACGTCCGGATATGATCGATACTAGCCTCGCTGTATTTCTTTCTTGCTTGTCGGGTTAGAGGGCTATAAGACGTCAATTTTCAAAAGACCAGCAAAGTCATACATCCACCAGATACCAGGTGCTAGATGAGAAATCAAATACGCACGCCACCATCAAGATACATAGATGGCCCTCATTTTTTCTCCGGATGAGCGGGTTTAACAACGGAGTTTATTTAGATAACGCCATTTGCGGTTGAGGAGCGCAGAGGCCCTCTCGCCTGTCCCACCATACTTGCTGCACATCATCGCATCTACACAGCCTGGATACCCCTCACCTCCGGACTAGCGATCAGTGGGCTAGAGACTAGTGGACTGGGCAAGTGTACACCTCACGTCTCGCATTCGCATATTGATCGAACATGATCTGACAGCCGAGGACCAAATGGTGGGAGTGAGCAGCCGAATCAAACCGGTCGGAAGAATATGGCCTGCTGCGCATCTAGAAAGTTCGCGCCGCGCAAGGCGGGAATCGGGGGAATCGATGTCGATCTTAGGAATGTACGAAGATGATATCATCAAGTAAATTAGTTATTATTAGTTGACTACTACTGCTACTACCAACTACTGTACTGGGTATTATCCCTTTCGATCGAGTATATGTCAAGGGGAAGATAGGAGAGAACCACTGTATCCCTTGGAGAAACAATGAACTCGATAATAATCCACAGCCAAGAACTAGTCCTAGAACGGACCTGTAGTCCATACCCCCCATGAATCATGCGCTACTGATCCCTTTGAACCAGTTCGTTTAGGTATTTGAGTCATACCGGACACGAGTAAAAGGTCGACTAAGCAGGCTGAGTTGCTGTATCGAGAGTGGGCGAGATGTTGTGACAGATCCATAGACGCTGATAGGGTGGTTGTCTAGTAACGAATTGCTTGTTCAGAGTGCCTGATGAGTATAGATGAGTGTAACCTACTGAATAAACCCAACTATGAAGAGTGTGACTGGCCTAGTTGACAATGACTTTGGTTACTCCTTAGCTACTGTTAGCTACTGTCTCTGTACTGTTAGCTACTGTTTCTGTACTGTTAGCTACAGTAGTTGTTATTCCCACGTCAAGCGTGGCGAAATGGAGCCACATTGGGGGGGGAGGAACAACCACAGATCCACTTCATTGTTCCCTCCGGATTGTCAGTTCACTATGGAGATCCCGAGTCCAAAGGAGAGAAAAGTCTCCAAGCATCTTATAGACCAAATACTATCGTAATCGCTTCACGTATTTCTCGCTTCACTTCTCAACGTTGAAATCTATTTTGCCGTCTTCAGGCGTCTTACATCGATCCGGGCCACTTCGCCGATGTCATGGTGGCGGCGCTGTTTGTTCGAGACAGTATAACACACATCTTTCCCCGACCACCAAGCCTCACCTTTTTCTCTCTCTCCCTCCTTTTTTTTTTTCAAGTCCGATCTCTTGAGAAAGGACTTGTTACTTCTGGAATCCAGATATTCCCCTTCGTAAGGTGAGTTTCGTTGCCTAGATCCGAACGTTGCTTCTTCCTCTCCCAAGCTCCCGAAGACTTTTTTTCCCTTTCCCACCGAAACAACTTTTTTCCAGGTGGATTTTTCTCCCTTTCCCACACATCCCCAACTTTGGATTTATTCCACCCGAACCTCTCACCCTCACCTCTCCGGTACACGCGCTGCATCTCCCTGCTGCGCCCCGGTTTTCGTCACATCATTCACTTGATTTGACTCTTTTTTAACGTCTGGGATTTTTTTTCCTTTTCTCCGCAGATCTCAGGTTTGGATGTGGCCTCGTCAAGCCCCGTCCACAACTTGACATCACCTTTCGACTTTCGTCACCTCAACCCGCGACTCTCCTCTCTCCACCCCGAAAAGTTTCCTTCCGAGTCTTCACCTCTGCGCGTGTGACGTGGATACCACCTGTCTAATGACCTCGAACCCTCCTCAGTCGGGCGTTCAACCAGGACAGAGCACCGCTACCTCCGCCTCCAACCCGTCCGTCACTTCATCTGCCCCCTTGGCTGCGACTGCCCCAGCAGCCAGATCCTACGCCTCCGCCACGAAGAAGTCCACCACGGACTCCTCCCCTGCTCCCGTCACCGTGGGTGGCTCGGCGCAACATGGGAAGTCGACTGCTGCATCTTCAGTGAACGGCAAACCCATGCAAAACCAATCCTCCCAGCAGCCGGCTCAGTCTGGGGTGACCATTGTCAATGGTGCTCCTACAGCCCCTGCCGCTGCTCAAAATGACCACTCTCGCAAGCCGTCTGTGACCATCACTTCTGCTGGTGCTTCTGGATACATGCCCAACGGTGGCCCTGCCAGCCGGCCCAACTCTCTTCAGTTCGGCTTTGCCAACCAGCAGAGCTCCCCCAACATGGGTAACCCTGCCGTGCTCGCCTCCAACCAGGCCCAGTCTGGCCTAGGTGCGCCTTCCACCAACCCGCGGGTCACTTCGCCTCAGACCTCCCCGTCACCCATCCCGCAGCCCGCGTCCAGCGGTGGTCGCCCCCCACCATCGACCTACCAGGCACAGGGTAATGTTCCTAACTTTGGCAGCTTCGGTGAGAATGCTGGTGATAACAACGTAAGTGTAATTTACTTGGGATGATTCTTTGCACTATTTGTGTGTTTGTGTCTGTCTGTCTTTTTTTTTTTTTGGTGGAAACTGGGTTGTGTGGTGATGTGCCGTGGCGCATGTGAAGCGCGCGGGAAACGGGAGCGGCAACGCGACCGCGCATCATCCCTCCTATCTTTTTGATTTTCCTGGTTTTTTTTCGTCCCTGATCTCCCCCTCCCCACTTTTTTACAACCGCTTGCTCACATAGATGCACCCATTATCACAGCCTCCTCTCGGACCCGGTCAACAGCACGTCCGTCGCGAGTCCTCGCAGTCGACTCACAGTGATATGAGCAACCACATGGGTGGTGGCCCTGGCCGTGGTGGCTACCCTCACCAGGGTGGCCGCGGTCGCGGATACTCCCAGTCTGGCTACCAAGGAGGACAGATGCCCTACTCACCAGGCCCGAACTTCCGCCAGACCCCTAACCAGCCCCGTGGTGGTCCCAACATGGGTCCTCAGTTCCACGGCCCTAACCAGGGCCGGCCGATGCCTCCCTTCCCCAACTCGCCTCACCAAGCGAACCGCAGCCCGGCCCTCGCGAACGCTCATCCCACCACGCCCCAGATGAACCAAGTTCCTATGGCCCACCCGCAGATGCCCCCCCAGCCCTACCCTGGCTACGGGCAGCACATGGGTCCCCAAACTGTGAGAAACCCATCCTACTCCCGTCAGAACCCAAGACCTGCCCGGCGTGGCAACCATAGCAATCAAAGCAACCATGTGAATCACCACAGTAATCCCAACTGGCGTGCCAATCGTGGAGACAATGCCAGCTATGGTCGCCCCCGTGGAAACAGCCGCCCCCCTGCGGTCCCCATCCCCATGCCAAATCTCGCGCCGGAGAGCGGGCACTTTGAACAATGTCTAACCTGGGTTAAAAACAATCAGGGCTATCCTCCGAGCTACGACCCTAACTACGGCTTCTACCCCGGTGGTTATAACATGCAGAACATGCAGTACATGACCCCTCCGTCGCCGCAACCCCGCCCTGGCATGCCTTACAACCCGCAGGCCCCGTACATCCAACAGCAGTACCCCGTTCAGCCTCCACCCCAGTCGACTCCTCTCTCGCGCACCCCATCCCAGGTTTCGACTGACCGTCCTGGCTCGAGCCTGGGCCAACCTGCCCCTGCTGGTCCTCCCGGCACTGGTCACACTCACACTGGTAGCAGGTCGTCGAACAGCCCCGTCCCCGCGAAGCCACACTTCGTGATTCCTTCTGCAAAGAAGAGTCCTATCATCATCAAGGACCCTAACAGCGGCAGCGTCAAGACTTTCGACAAGAATCCGGCCTCTCCTGCTCGTGCTACTCCTTCCCCAGTGAAGATCGCCACTCCTACCGCGACCCCGCCTCCTCGCACGTCCAGCGCCACTGACCACGCTCGCACTGAGAGCAAGGTGGGTAGTACTAAGACTGATGAGGAGAAGAAGCAAGAACTGAAGGATGCTGTGCGGCAGAAGATTCAGGATGATGAGGCTGCCCAAAAGCGCAAGGCCGAGGAAGCTGCCCGCAAGAGCGCCGAGGAGGCGAAGCCTGTCGAAGTCAAGCCCGTTGAAGCCAAGCCTGTTGAGGCCAAGCCTGTTGAGGCCAAGCCTGTTGAGGCCAAGCCTGTTGAAGCCAAGCCTGTTGAAGCCAAGTCTGTTGAAGCCAAGCCTGTTGGACCCAAGAAGGAGGACGCCACCGAGTCCGCTCGTGCTGCCCTGGAGGACCTCAGCTTGAAGGAGAAGGCCGCCCCTGTCGAAGAGCCCAAGAAGGCTCCCGCTCCTACTTCCGCTCCCGCCCCTGCTCCCCCCGCAGACGAGGACGAGATTGACTACGATGCTATCGAGCGTGAGATGGCCGAGATCGAGGCTAAGGAGCGTGCCGCTGAGGAGGACTACAATCGCAAGAAGCAGGCCCAGAAGGAGGAAGCTGAGCGCAAGGAGCGCGAAGAACGGGAGCAATATGAGATCAACATGAAGAAGGCCGAACGGGAAGCCGAAGAGCGTGAGCTCGCTCGTGAGGCTGCTCGTGCTAAGGGTGATAACGTCGAAGATGAGACCACCCGCAAGGAGCGTGAGGATCTGTTTGCTTCTCTCAAGAAGGGTGGCCTCACTGCTACTGAGACTTCAACTCCCGCCGACAGCGGTGCTGCCACTCCTGTTTCGTCTGACATGTCCATGGGCCCCCCTGCTAAACCCGCCGGTGTCGCTGCCAAGAAGCCTGCTGGTCTGAAGCTCGACACCCCCAAGCCCACTGAGCCTCCTCAACCCAGCGCCGCCATGAAGTCCCTCCAGAATGCCAAGTTCCTTGAGGACCTCAGCAAGATCACCTACCCTTCTTCCGTCAACGCCCCCGACGCCGCTCTCAACGCCAACTCTCCCGCTGGTCGCCGGTTCCACTACAGCCGTGACTTCCTGCTCCAATTCCAGGCTGCCTTCAAGGACAAGATCTCTATCGACTGGGACGCCCGTGTTCGTGAGACTGTCGGTGACAGCGATGCCTCTTCCCGACCCCAGTCTGCCCGTACCCCCAGCATGGGTGGTCGCAACCCCTCTCACAAGGGCCTCGGTGCCTTCCCTGGTGCCCAAATGGGTTCCTTCGGCCAAACCAATCGTCCTGCCGTCAGCACGCCTATTGGTGGCCGTCCGTTCGGTGGTGGTCCCTTTGGTGGCCGTCCTGGCATGCCTGGCATGGGCGCAGGCCCTATCTCTCGCAACCCCTCTTCTAACATGGGCCCTATTCGTGCGGCATCGAGCAAGGGTGGTGCTGGCAGCAAGCGTGGCAAGCACGGTGGCAAGAACCCGGAGGATACCAACAAGGCCATGCCTCTTACTGCTGGTATGGAGCTGAAGGCTCTGCAGCAGAGTGCTACTGGCTGGAAGCCCCGCAGCCTTGGTCCCAACGCTGCTGGTCCCGCTCCTGGTGGCGAGGGCCACATGCCTCCCGATGTTGTGCAGCGTAAGGTCAAGGCCGCGCTGAACAAGATGACTCCTGAGAAGTTCGACCGTATCTCCTCCCAGATCCTGGAGATTGTGTCTCAGTCCAAGGACGAGTCTGATGGCCGCACCCTGCGCCAGGTCATTCAGCTTACCTTCGAGAAGGCTACTGACGAGGCTCACTGGGCCCCTATGTACGCCAAGTTCTGCAAGAGTATGCTGGAGAGCATGAGCGCTGAGATCAAGGATGAGAACATCCGCGATAAGAACGGCAACATTGGTAAGTGTCAGATCCAGGCCCCTTGAGTTCGCTCGCTATTAGTTGGCAAATTACTAACCTACTGCATTAGTTACTGGTGGTTCTCTGTTCCGCAAGTACCTGCTCAACCGCTGTCAGGAGGAGTTCGAGCGTGGTTGGAAGGTCAACCTCCCACCCAAGCCCGAAGGTGTCACCGACGAGATTGCTATGCTGTCCGAAGAATACTACATTGCCGCCGCTGCCAAGCGTCGTGGTCTTGGTCTCGTCAAGTTCATTGGTGAGCTGTACAAGCTTGGCATGTTGACGGAGCGTATCATGCACGAATGTACCAAGCGTCTGCTTGACTTCGAGGGTGTGCCTGAGGAGGCCGAGGTCGAGTCTCTGTGCAACCTGCTGCGTACTATTGGTGCCAGTCTGGATGCCTCAGAGAAGGGTCCTGCCATGATGGACGCCTACTTCGCCCGTATCAACCACATGATCGACATGCCCGGCTTGCCTAGCCGTCTGAAGTTCATGCTGATGGTTCGTCTACCCCTTTGTGCCCTTCAATCCAATTTTGAGAATGCAACTAACTTGATTTTCTTTAGGACATTGCCGATCTGCGTTCTAAACGCTGGAAGTCTAAGGACGCTGACAAGGGCCCCAAGACTATCCAACAGATTCGCGAGGAGGTTCGTTTTATCCGTTCATTCATTAAATCTACATCCAAAAGTTCAATGACTAATATGTTCAAAACAGGCTGCTCGCGCACAGGCCGAGGCGGAGATGGAGCGCCAACGGCAGCAGGCCAACCGTGGTGGTGGTGGCGGTGGTCGCCCAGCTATGGGCCGTGGTGATGCTCGTGGCTTCGGTTACGGTAACCAGGCCCCTCCCCCCGACTACGCCTCCAGCAAGGTCGGCAGTGACGACCTGCGCCGTCTGCGGGCTACCCGCAACACCAACCAGCCGATGTCCTTCGGCCCTTCGAGTCTGCTTGGCTCTCGTAGCAGCAGCGGTCGCAAGGGCCTTGGCCCCGGTGGCAACCTGGTTCGGGGCAGCGATGACAGCGCTGCAAGCAGCCGCACTGGTACTCCCCCTGCTGGCAAGGACAAGGAGGCTGCCTCATCAATGAATGCTTTCAGGTACGTCATCACTTCCACGTCTTTTTCGATATGATGGGAAACCCACCCTCAGCCCATGTGGAACAATATACTAACCCCGTTTCTTTTTCATAGCGCCCTCGCCGCCCTGGAAGACCGGGACAACATGGCAACCTCGCCCCCGTCCAACCCTACTTCCCCCATGCTTACCAAGTCGCAGCCCGCCAGCGCGGAGCGCCGACCCTCAAAAACCCCCTCCAAGGACGGGGAGGACGCAGCATAGATTTGATTCCCTAGGTGTTAATGATCAACGTTTTTTCCATTGTTTTTCTCACCCAAAAGATTTCTCTTTTTCTTATCCTCCCATGCCTTTCCCCACTGTTCATGTTGCTCCCATTGCGAATCTGCTTTTTTTTTTGGCCGTCCTGACTTGCATTCCCCGACTGGTCGGTTACACTTTTACTTATCTCACCCTTGTCCCTTATCCTTCTTTCCTCCTTTTTTTACTCGGGACCTTCATAGTGTACAATTTTCACACCTTCTATTTCATTTTTCTTCCTCCTACTTTTATTAATCTTGAATTGGTGGGGAAGAAGGGGTGGTGGTCGTTGGTAGCATATGAATGGAGAAGACTGTTGCTTCGTAAATGAGGAATAGGCAATCATTGGTTACTATGCTGAGTGGGGATGCATCAGGAAAGGGTGGGATGGAGTGGTGGTGGGACGGGAATGATGATGCATTTTTCGCTGATCTCTTTTTTTCTTCTATCCTGTGTCTTCTCAATACCCGAAGTCTGTCAGTTGTGATGACTGTGATGGACGATTTTTCTTAGGATCTTGAAAAGCATATGCATCTTTTATTTTGTCTTTCTTCGGATCGTTCGGTAGGGTAGTTCCTTTAAGAGATGACAAGAGCGGTAGAAGGGAATGGGGTTGTTAGATGTAGTAAGAAGGAATGGGACTGATTCATATGAAGAAGACCTTGAGTATCGTGCTTGAGAATTATGCTACGAAAAATAGGGTTCTGATTTATCTCTCTCATCTATGACATGGTGCACTTTGTCACGACCAGACTTGATATTTGGCTACACAATTCGCTCCTATACAAGGATTCAAGTAGATACAGAAACTATGCCAAGTACGAACTACTAAGAGAAAAGATCAAGAACCACGATCCCGTAGAAATAGATTCATTGGAGGGGAGAAAACTCTGCGACTACTCAGGTAGTCCTGGGGGTATTTGCGCCAAGGGGGAAGGCCAGCGCAGTGCAGGGGGTATCATCAGGCTAGGTAACATGGTGTGATGTGATATGGAGAGGGTGAAACCTGGCTTTGTATGTATTTGCAATGTGCTTTCAAGCACAATGCAGGGAGGGGTATGGGAGATACGACGAAAAGACGTCATATCAAGGAAGATGTGACGAAAGGAAGATGTCCTCACGGAAAAGAGTGAACCGTCACTTCACTCAGCCGTAGCCGTCTCTATCCCCTCACTCTCCGCAGAGACTTCGATCACAGGGATCGACAGCCGCTTCGCAGTGGCCTCGGACGATTCGGACCCTGCCATCTCCAGTTCCACCTCTGGGCGCTCTGAGTCGTCCGGTGAGTTTTGCTCCTGCTCGGAGGGCGAGTTTGGTGGCAGCGGAGCCTGAGCCTCTGGCGAACTAGATCGCTGTGGGCTTGGCTCGCTGACCACCACAATCTCCTCCGAGCTAGCAGAGCTACCACTCAAGGGACTTCTCATGAGCACCGTGTCTAGAGAGTAAGGCACGGGAAAGGCAGGATCCGAATCGTCGATGCTCAGGCTGCTTCGGTCTGAGACCGACAGCGAACTCCGCGAGTGGTTGCGGGAGTAGGATGGGGGGGGGCCTAGGGCCGATGCGACGGCAGCTTCTTCGCCGGGCAGTTTGAGGGCGCTGCCTTCGGTGCTGGAGGTACCGTCGAAGACGCGACTGCCACGTTTCTCGCTCATTTCGAGAATGTGGTTATAGCTGCGTCGCGTTGGGTCCGCGCGGCGCTTCTTCTTTTTCTTCTCGCGCTTGGGCGAGGGGCGGACGACGATCACCGGGATTGGTGAGTGCTGGACACAGTATTTGGAGACTGAGCCGGGGAGGAGACTGTGTACACCCTGGAGGTTTCGACCTCGGGTTCCGACGATGAGCATGACAGGCTCGTAGATGCGGATCTAGAATTTGGTCAGTAAGTGCTTATGATCAGCAGAGACTACTTCTCAGAGTAAGGAGCTTACCATTCGTTGAATGATTTCCTCCACTTTGCCTACTACCAACTCCAAGACCAAGCTGATAGCCTTCTCATCTTGGCTGTTCTTCTGAATGACTTGTTCGAACAGCCGCTTGGCTTCCTGGCGGTACTTGCCCTCTTCGATACCAGCGTCACTCGCCATGGCCGAGTCCTTCTCCACAGCACGAAGACAAACAATCTCATCTCCATCCTGGACCAGCTCATCAATCAACCAATTAAGAGCAAAGTCGGAGTATTCATTCTGGTCCGTGCCACACAGAAACGTCCTGCTCCGCCGCGTACTCTGATACCCCTTATGCTTGTAGTTGAGTGTCAGGGAGAAATCTGAAGCATCGCGGTTATCAAAGGTATTGAATGAAACACCACGCTCATAAGTCCTATTGTGAATTAGTACACGCGGAATACCAAACCACCCCTCACTTTCGGAAAAAGGGAACAACGTACTTTGGCGGCGGCGGAGAAGGTCCACGACTTGTAGATAGAGCCCGCGGTTCTCTTTCTACATCTAGATCTCTGACCGGTGCATCGGCGTATGAAAGCCGCCTCTCCTTGATATTGTGAGAGCGATTGGGCAGTTGCATTTCCGCGTTGCCGACGTTGAATTGGATGGATCGGCGGCGCGGACTTTGACTGCGTGCGTTGGCGTCAAAGGAGATACTGGGTCGATGAGAAGAGACCGCAGACTGAGTTGAGCTTTGGATAGACTCCGCGCTATCTTCGGACTCGAAGGAAGGTTTAGGGGAGCTTTGGATAGACATTGTTGCAAAGGCGGGGGTTGGCGGCGGCGGAGATGAAGAATCAGCGGCGCTTTCGGCGTGTAATGACTTTTCAAGCTGCGGAATGCGCTCAAGTGAGTGCTGAATTTGATAATCTCTTCTTTCCGCCGTCAATCAGATCGAATAGATGTCTTGGGAGTTGAGCGCAATAAGATATGACACTCGGGGAAGATGCGAATGCCGCTGGAAATGATCAGGCCATGCGGATGCGGATGGGGATGGTATGCGGGGAGAATAGGAGCGGAGTTTCAACGACTATCAAGCTGGAAATATAAGTTATCAATCCGTTCAGGCGACCACATGTTTCGGAATGCGCTTATTTTCTGCTGAAGCTCTAGGATTGATGGTAACAGGCAATTGCAACAGGCGGACGCAGTGACGCTTTCGGCGAGGGGCTTGGCCCGAAGCCGTAGGCGGTGAGATGCTAAGGTTATCGATAGCGATAGGGGTTATCGGGTGATTTGGATACTCCGTCTGGTATGTACATAAAGTAGGGAATGTTAGGGTATAAGTATTGAAGTATAAATTTGGGTGTTAGGGATTGTATACTTGTATAGATCAGTTACTCAAGAGATGAAAAGGGACCAAGATTATTTTATCAGACCAATCCCTAATCAGACCGATTCCTATTGTAGAACTACACTTTCCCATGGCATGCCAGTCAAAGCTTAACCCTTCCATGCTAATCAAGGGCTAGCCCGCCTCATCGGAAAATGAAACCCAGCCAGTGTGTCAGGCTGCGAAATATCCCCCGATCAAGACATACCGTACATACAAACCGTTGTAGCTGACATGCTCGGGTCAGTAGGTACGACATATTGTAGTAACCTTCCACCTGGAGAAAAGCTACGACGCGAGATAACGCGACAGCCCCGATCCCTGATACCATGCATTTGAGCTTGAAAATGCGTTTGCAGATCCCTTGTCAATCGCCATTTCCTTAAGTACTAGGTAGCAATAGTAGGTACAGTACTCCGTACGGAGTACGGAGTAACCTAAATCTAAAGGGGTGGATTATTAGATCGACGGGGAATCGATGGGATGGTATGCAGCACGGAGCACGAAGGCTGAAGCTAACGAGATTATAAGTGCCCCTATCTACGTTAGTATTTGGTGATCTGTAGGTATTCCTCAACATATGGTCACTCCGTAGACAATCTCAATGTACCGAGTCCTCCCGTGCATTATCGCACGCAACTCAAAACTCAACAGTCTGTCGGAGTCCTAATACAGTATGTACCATCTGGCTATCTACATATACAGTAGATGTATAACACAAATCTACGAGAATAATTACCCGTAATCACCCGCACAATCAAATCCTCTAACAAATAACCTATCAACCCTGCACCTACCACATGCAGAAAATAAGTTCCCTCTATCTCCCACAAAGTACTCCTAAGAATCCTTAAAGACCATCTTCCAATCGCACTATCACCTTCCAAGACTCTTCCAAGACACACCATAACCACTACTCCGTCCTCCGTACAATATATGCACATCCCGTGACCTCCTATATACCCCCACTATCCTCCCTAGCAAAACCCTTCACCAAACTAGCGGACCTAGTCCGCCCCATAACGGACTGACTATGCCGACTTAGCCGCGAAGATCGGAGCACTATCGCTGCTTGGCGTGGATCTATCCACCAGCGGTGAGCGCCATGTAAGAATGTATTGGCTTAGAGTGGAATAAACGAATACATACAGTGAGTACTATTGGGGGAACGCGCTCGGGGCGCTCGTCTGCAATGCGATCGACGGGTCACATGCACTGGTGCGTTGGTGTGGTTGGTACTTGTAGTGAATTGGTTCAATTGGGGTGTTGTGGATGGCGGGATATTGTGCTGGGATGATGTAGAGGGGGCAAATGGGAGTATCTATGTGTTATGTAGATATTGTGTTACAAGGTGTTAGTGGTGAATATGAGGGTTTATGATGGTTGGTTATACCTGATCGTCGTCCGACGGGGAAATATTTAGTGATGAGTGATGTAGATAGACTCAGATAAGATACACTTGAAGGACCTTGGGAGCGAATACCCTCGCAGCTACAGTACTAATTTACCCCTCTACTAGAATAAAGAACAAAGAACGATCAAATTTAGAATGTTTTTGGTATGCATTTTTTGCAACACTTGGTTGGTTTGATATATCTATATACATGAAGGGGGGAATCCTTGTCAATTCCCACGATCCCCCGGTCGGGATCCCAATTTGTTACCCCCACTTTGGGTAGTCTCAACCTGCGCCTCGCTCACAGAGGAGGGGGGGAGAGCTGCCCGTGGCATACCAAGGGCCACTGTCCAAATTCCCAGCAATGAAATTAAAAAAAAAAGATTCGGCCGTAGCCACGAGAGATGAGATGGGTGGTATCGGAGAGTCGAGTATGTGAAAGATGTGACCGCGGCAAAAAAGGTGTATAAACGCCTGGTATAAGGAAAATATGACGCAAAAAAAAAAAGCGCTGATGAGGAAGACGCTTTCAAAAGTGTGGTTGACAGAATCAACTCGGACAGTTCGTTCGTAACAGGCGTGGGGTATCACAAAGTAAAGAATCAAGATATCGTGGTATACAAGTACAGAGACAGATCGAGGTATAAGATTTTAGTACGCCTCGATCATTGTGCTCTGTTCTCGTGAAACGTAATACCCCGATTCAAACAGGACTGTTTGATCGTCTGTCAACGGGATGGCTGCGGTCGCAGGCTCCTTCTGATCGAAGGACTCGAGAGCCGGCTGCGGCGGCGAGGGCGGCATGTGCTCGTCCTCGGACGAGTCGTCCAAGTCAGCCAGCAGCTCGGGCGGTGATTGCCTGGATGGGGACCGTGTCAAGCTGAGCTCCTCCAGGTCCTCCTCATCATCGTATTCAAAGTCCGAGTCGGTATCGTCCTCATCTTCCACCAAGGGAGCCTCGGGGATAGCGGCGAGGTGCTGCTGAGGCGGGGGTGGAGAACGCAGGCGAACAGGGGTGTTGATGACGAAGTCGTTCTCATCAAAGTCGGAGTCATCTTCCTCGTCGCTATCACTGAGATCCGACTCCAGGTCGGACGCATCCTCCGGATTCCAGTCCTCCTCGGGCTCCTCGACCACGGTCGATGCCCATTGGATGTGGCGGGACTTCTCTTCACGGGGAGAAGTCTTGGTGGCACCGCTAACAGTATGGTTGAACCACCGTTCTTGCTCACGCTCTGCATCGGCCAGATCCAGCATCAACGAGTCGAGCAGGTTGGCGTGACCAACCAGCAGGCGGAGATCGTGGTCTGCCCGCGAAGCCTCCCGGGTGAGCTTCTTGCGGGCGGTGTGAGCCAGGTAGTATGTTTGCGTGATGCTCATCTTCTTTTGTTGGCGGCGGCGGAATAGAGATTCGAAGTAGGGGGAGGCGGCGGAGGCGAGGGAAGAGTCCTTGGGAAGGGGAGAGGAGGTAGTGGAGGTAACTTGGGAAGCCTCCATGGCGGTGGTGGCAGTTGAGGTACTTATGAGCTCAGGGACTATGACTCGTTCTGCCAAGCTGGGGGTGACTCAGGCTGTCACAGGGCGGTGAGGCTAGTTAAGGCAGGGGGCTGAGGTAGATCCAGATTGGTCGTCGTGGTGATGGATGGGTATTGGATGTGTAGACTATATGTATATAGTTCGTTGCTTGATGGATGTCTGTGTGGCTCTGTTGTGGATGGATATAGTGGTAACACAAAAAGGGAGAAGACCTGGGGGAGGAAAAGATGGTTATAAAATAAAAATCCTTGGAGCCTGACAATGATCATGCTTGATAATTCTAATTCTTATTTTTTTTCTTACTCCCGTGTATCCGTTTTTTTCTTCTCTAAAGTCCGGCACCCGATCGGAGGGTCGAAGATCCCCACCGAGTTTATGCGCATCGCACTTGGTGGATGCCCCGAGGCCGAAATATCCGCTGATTAATTCTGCTATTTTTTTCCATTTTTTTTGCTGACATTTTACTCGCTACGGCGTAAGCAGGGATGGCCTGCATAATGATAATTCGTAGTTCTACACCGCATCTCTGGTACATACGGTGTATAACAACATTACTCTTTACCTTTTCTTAACCCTCGCAGCCATTGCTCATTCTAGTCTGTTGGTAACCTTAAAGGCCGAGTTTTTGTCCGCAATCATTAGTCGATTCTCTTCACAAAATGATGTATGGTGACTCACCCGGTGAAGTCCGTTTTTCGCCAGTAAGTGTTAGACCCTGAGGCCCCACCCTCATGGATGACCAATGTCTCCCTCTACTCAAGCCACAAGCCGGAGGATCAGGGCGGTTATGACCGACCGGCTCGTAGTTACGCCCTTCTCCGGAATACGACAGATCCCATTCCATGGCCTTCCCTCTGGTGTTCCATACTTCGGGATACACAACTCGCCGATTACTCAACTTGAGTCCATGGCTCCTGCATTGATTTACTTCTTGGCTCTCTCTGCCTTACGTTATGTCCGGGGAATCAACTCTAATCCCTTTCCAGTGAAATGATCTAAGGTTATCCATTCTCGTTGGTCAATTTGAGGCTTGGGGCCAACGCGCCCAAGGTTATCGCTTGACTCAGCATGATGATTTCCAATCATGGTGGGTGATGCTCTATTATCAATCACTCAATCACCTCATCCATGATCCCATCACTACTGTTATCGGTATCATAGCTCGTCACGAGCGACCGGCGTTAAAGTCCTCCCCGCAATTATTCATCACTACACAATACTTTTTCCGAGGTAAATAACGTTTGACTCTTATCATCATCGGCATCATCATGACTATCCTTCTTATCTCGCCATTGGCAAGTTCTTCGCTTGCCAAATTGGGTAGCCCTCGCATTCCCATGGTCGGTCCAGATGACAATAACAATTGATTGTTAATGTCCACTTCGTATATCCGATATCATGGTGGTGATCCCTAATGTTCCTCTCTATGGTTCCTCCTGTCAGACTGGACTGTCCGACTGTTAATGACCGCTAGTCCGCCGTCCTAGCTCCGTAGATGACGCTCATTGCTTTTAAATACATACCCCGTACTTCCGTACTCGATTAGCTTCGAGACTATTGATAAGCAACAGGTCACGGACCACCGCATTGGTACAGCAATTACTCACTCGTATTCGCATGACCATGCGGCTGTAAAAAGCAATGACCTCCAAGAAAATAGCCCAACTCAAGGCACCTCGATTATTGGCCTTGGCATCTTCCCCAGAAAAGGGACAGGCTGCAACGCGACGTGGAGTGCTGTTGCTGCGCAGCCAAGGCAACAATTGACGTCCAAACGTCCTGTAATAAAAGCCCCCTGTAGGCTCCTACCTCGCCTCTCGCTCGACCACGTACTCCTCCTTGCAGGCATGGCGGAGTAAGGCAGAAACGGCATTCTCATTGCCCAGCTCCGCCATTATCAAAGTGGGGGCCACGATCCGAACATTTACTCTTCCGGTCGCGATCTAGCGAGTTGCAACCGTCAGAGAAGACACAGTAAGGCCAAGGCTAAGAGTCATGTAATCATGGCTGAGGGCTGTGTCTTAGAGTGGATTTCAAAAGCCACGAAAAATATGAAACGAGCCGCGTAGGGGAGAAAATTGGCGTCTCAGCTCGCCATGGCGTGCCCAGAAGCCCAGCTAAGAGTGGCTTTGCAACTTCTTTTGCGGTTTACGGCGGTTCGCAGTGGATTCCCTTTCCAGCCCAACGGGGTTTTCTTTTGTTTCGTGTGGATCAGTGGATGTGTAGTTTGTTACCTAAGCCTCCCCACCGGGTAAGTTCCAACTTTACGAGCAGCCTTATGATGATGCTTACGGTCGCGAATACGATTTTCCCTATCTAGGCAGAGGTCTCAATGTTGGATGCCCGGCCGAAATGTGCGGATGAACGACCGCCGAGAGAAAATGACATGGTGTTTACTGGTAGTCGAATGCTCCAGGCTACATCATCACTAATCTAGAATAGCACCTTAGGTTATGTTGAAACAAGATGCATATCACTGCTTAACTCCATCGATAGGTCTAGAAGCCGCCACGTCCGAGTTTCCTCGGTGATATGAGGATTTCAGCCGCGCAACGGAGTTAGGTAATGGCCATGCCATGTTCGAGCAGGGCTGCATAGTACCAAGTGTCAGTGCAGACAACACACACACATCTGTCATAGCACAGACGAATTGACAACAGATTACTGTTGGTCCAATAATGAGGCTGTCAGCCAGAGTCAGATCAGATGCGGGATTCGGATTCGTCCGAAGAGTTTGCCTGGTTCAGCCAGTTAGTGGATTTGTGGATTCGAATTTGATGGGAGATCAGAAAAATCTAAAAATGAAATTGAAAAATTTTTCTGAGTGATCGCCTCGGCGATTTGTTGCGATGTTTCCGAGGCCGATGGGTCCACTTTGACAGGTCGATGATGTCAGTCTGGCTGGTCGGTGTGTTGATGGGCTGGCCGAGATGCGATTGTGATAGTCAATATAGAGAGTGGTTGGTATGAGTGACGGAGTTGATAAGGTATGTTGTATCTTGTCTTTATGGCTGATGACAAGCTGTGACCATATTTCATATTCTCTGGTCTATTTGTCTAATTCCTACGGGTTGATTGTGCCTCAATTGGGGGCCGAGGCACCAAGGATTTCTGCCGGTCGATTCAGTCAATGGACTGGGCGGTGAGGTTGTACTAGGCAGGCGGTATGAAATGCACAATAATGTGTATCTGCACAAGTCCATCTTCTGGAGTCCTGGCAAGAAAATACGAAGACTCGTTCTCGTGAATTAAAGTAAAAGCAAGGACCAGCAGACTGCCACACGTGGAATTGCTAACTAAGAAAACTCCGATCTATAATTGATGAGTGGAGACTGAACAATGCTGTTTCTCAAATTCTCAATGCACAAGCCTCATTGAGACCCCGACTGTGTTATCTAAGCGGCTCGAAACTGGACCCTGAGAATGGTCTTTGAGATAATAGTGATAATAATACTCAAACCAGATCCAGATACAATGCAGTGTTCTCATGCATATCAGTCTCCCATCCCAGTGTCCAGTTGTCCACATGACTCAACGTTGAAGGATCACTGCACAAATACTGCATGTACATCCATCCGGAACCTCGGCGATCATTCTCGGAGACGGGAACTTGGGACGGAGAACGGACAGACTCAAAACAAACTTTTTTTTCTCTTTCTGACAGTCGCTACTCTTGCAAGTCGCAGTACGGAACCCCCGAACTCCGACGCCGACTAGCCACACAGATGGGTCCACCATTCTGGATCCGCTCTGTGCACAATATCTATGGATTTCATTCGTATTTCATTCGCACTCGTACAAGTTATGCTCTCAGCCTTATCACGCTTTGTGGTTCTTGTGGTTCCTGGTAGTTCAACCGTTAATCGTCCTGGCTCCGTTCTGTGCTTGCGGGTCAGGGTCTTGAAATGTTCCGATGATGAACAAAATACATTCATACAGAGTAAATCATAGAGAGACCTGTTTTCTTCTCTTTTCTGGAATGCACATAACCATACTCCGTACAGACTGCAGATATGACCCTACCCACGTGTTCTAACTTCTCGGTCTCGGTCGTTCACAATGTTATGCATCTACATGCTGTGGTACAATACTCCATCCCTACCTCGTACAGCATACCCAAAGCATACCTTACCTAACAACTCCGCATCTATCCTACACCAAGCCCTATGGTACATAACACACCTTCACTAGCTCGTGTCTTCCTCCTAATACCTACAACACTAGTCTCCCGGTGCCCGGTGCCCGGTCCACGTTCCTCTATCTCCCACACGATGAGGTCACAGTCCACACCACGATCTAGGACACGGATGCGCGCGGGATCGGGATCAACAATGAGTACGGGTCTACTTCACTACTGCTTGCTAGGTTTAGCATGCACATATTGCCTATTATCCTCTAAGTTCTGAGAGTGGATTTACAGGTACAGTATGTGCCCCGCCCTATATGATCCATGCCGTTCCGTGCCGAGCATTCCTCCTAGTCACGCGCCATGCACCAAATAGCTCATATGTCCAGATCGATGTGCTGCAGATAATCGCATGGGGTCTGCTGACCCGCGTCTGGCGGATGTTGGCGGGTTGGCTATGCCATGCCATATTTTGCCTCTTATGGATGGGAGTGTCTATGCACTACTATGCACTACTCTATAGGACGATCGGAAGGCTCTATGCAGCCCTCCATGCTCAGTCGCTGGCGCTATGCACGAACGACTGGGTTACTGCTATGCCTGTTTATTCGCTCTTGGCGCTTGTAAGGCTTGAAGGCCGTGTGGCTTTTATGGTTGAGCAGGGGTTAAAGCAAATGTCAATCTAGGGCTAGGTTAGTTTGAGGCTCTGTAGCAGGATAGTCGTTGGTTGGCTCATAGTAGACAGACAGGCTTAGTTATCTAGGTGTACAAAGCTACGGCTGATAGTAACCTGTCCCTGGTGATACTTGCAATAGTAGTAGACTGTTATCTATGTCTATTCAAACAAGAAACGAGGGCACAGATGAATCATTTTATGTTCATGTTCATGTGAGTTCATCATTGAGAATTCTAAGGTCTATGTGATTATTTCCAGCATGCAACAGAATGTCCGAAACGCCTTGGGTGTAATATCCTCATGAAGAAAAGAAAAGAAAAAAGCTGGCCTTTCTAGCCAGAGATGGTCATGACCTCAACGAATTCATGCAGCAGCAGCTTGGGGCTTGCCGCCACGACCTCCACCACGACGACCTCCACGGCCACCTCGACCACCGCGGCTCTTCTCAACACCACCTCGAGAGCCACTTTGGCCGGCGCCAGGGCTCAGGGCATCGCGCCTATTGCCGTTCTGATTGCCACGGTCCTGGTTGCTGCGAGCCTGGTTGCCACGAGCCTGGTTACCACGATTCTGGTTGCCTCGATCCTGGTTGCCGCGATTTCTGGGAGCACTGCGTCCGTTTGAATCACCTCCAGTCGCGTAGTTGAAACCAGGGACCCCCTTAAGGCCCATCTTGCCGATAACCTTCTTGTCCATTGGTGGGGGCTCGGGGCAAGCCATGCCCTTGATGGCGAGCTCGTTGGCGAGTTGGACCAAGCCGGGCTTGTCGAGACGGACCTGCTTCAGGAGACCGGATCCGGCAAAGAAACCAATGTATGATGAGTAGGCACGCTGCTTGACTTCTTCGTCGGTGTTGTACATAGCCTGGGTAACGGGGTCTGCGTATGCAGCGGCGCCCTCGATAACCGCCTTTGTCTCGGGATGGGGCTGAATGGGCAAGTGGCGGTTGACCTTCATGAAGAACGACTCCGCGGGTGTAAGGAGGATGATAGCACGGCCGTCATTGCCTGCACGAGCGGTACGACCGACACGGTGAACGTATTGCTCGCCGTTTGGTGGCAGACCGACTTGGATGACCAGGTCGACGTTGGGGAAATCCATGCCACGACCGATGACATCCGAGGCAAACAGTATTCCGGAAGATGCCTCCTTGAACTGATCGGTGGTTCTCGTGCGAGCGCCCTGGCTGAGTCTGGAATGGATCTCAAACACCTTCAATGGGGTCAAGCCTTGACCAAAGACCTTGGCCATGAGAGCAATCATGTTGGCAGTAACACCGAAGACAATGATCTTGGAGCATTGGTTGATCTCGACATCCAACAGAGATGCGAGGGCTGTGAAGGTCTCTGCAACGGATGGGATGATGACGTGGTACTGAGGAACCCGCTCATGGGTTGGGGTTTCATTCTCTTGGACAGTCGAAATGCTTGTGTAGCCAGACTTCAACACCACCTTAACCACATCCTTGACCTTAGGCGGGAGCGTGGCCGAGAAACACATGCCTTGCCAGCCAGTTTTCTTAGGAGGAATGAGCTGCAAAATTTGCTTCACATCGGCCAAGAAGCCGCTCTCAAGCATCGTATCCGCTTCATCCAAGACCAGGGTTTGGAAGTTCGCCAGCTTCTCGGCGGTGTACTCATCAGAGAGGTAGTCCTTGAGGCGTCCCGGGGTTGCGACCAGGATTGATGGGTTTCCCTTCATGAAACGAGAGTGAGCTGAGGCCCGAGCAGTTCCTCCGACAGCAATATGACACTCCAAAGGCTGCGCAAGCTGCGATGTCAGTTGATCACATGACACGGCGATTTGCTGGGCGAGTTCACGGGTTGGCGAGATGATCAAAATGGCAACCTGGCCTTTGGGAGGTGCCGCGTGAGGCTGCAGAAGGCAGTGCAAAGCTGGAAGCAAGAAAGCAAGAGTTTTGCCAGTGCCTGTTTTGGCTTGGACCAGGCAGTCGGTGCGCCAAGTGGGAAGTTCCGTCAAAACACGCTGTTGGACGGGCGTCATGTGCGAGAATCCCATCACATCGAGGGCTTTCAGCAGTCTGGGATCCAGCTTCCCAGCCATACTCGAGTATGGCTGAGCATCATCTTGAATTTGGATTCCTTCCATCTTGACTTGAGGTTTAATGAAATTTCAAAAAACCTGAGAAGGATGTTTGATGGAAAATTTAAGAGTAGGGGCGAGATAAGGCGTTATCCCTAAACGGGGCAGACTAACCTCATTAGGTAATATGCGGGTCGCAGCCTCACAAACATGGCATCCCATGATTGGCCTGTTTTGGATCACTGCAGAAAACATAAAGAAAATTCAAAATCGATGATTCCTTGCTTTCAAACTGCCTGACAAGCTTATAGAAAGTACCCTTGACTTTGATATATCAAGGCTGGCATAGCCAAGAAACATTGTCACCGTTTTAAACATGTTCATCTTTCTGTCACTAGATATATAATCTGACTGGATGAGTACGTACGGAATAAACAAAGTACATAGTCGAGACAGAAATATACAGTTTCATTAGATCATCGTTTCAAGTCTTTGGTAAAGTAGTACGAAGTACCCTAGGTGTAATACTCTTCACAATCTCCGTCTCGTCCAAATTAATAACAAACTCATCAATGCCCACATTACCATAAACCTGTCCATCAACAACAACCCAACTAATGCAAGACGACGTAAAAGGCCCATTCCCAGCCGTAGACAGAGCGGGAGGCATCAAAGCCCTGAACGACATCTGCCCCGGACTCTCAAGTCCAGTCGGATACAGCCGAATACTAAAGGTGTCGGGATCGGTAACATGCCCCATAGTCATCAAAGACTGGATCATATCGGTTCCATTATTAACCCAGCTAGTAACCAGTAGTCCAGGTCCATCATCCGTCGTGAGTGCTATTGAAGAGTTAAAACCATCTGTTGCGGCATAATCTCCGTCAAATTTTGCAGAGGCTTGTTCCTTGGCACTTTGCTCCAGCGCAGGAAGAAGAATGACCGAGATAAGATCAGCCGCTAACGCAACTTTTGCGTGTCCATCTGCGCCTGCGGCAAGAACCGTGAAGCCGACATTGTGGTCTGGTGAGAGGGCGATGATGGATGAGTAGCTGCCGATATCGCCTGCTTTAGAATAAATGTCTATGGGGCGTTCGTCACCAAATGAGACGATCTCCCAGGGAGCGCCCACGGAGTAATCTAGTGATGATGTATGTGTGGCGGGTTTCATCCATCGTCTGGTGATGAACGACGGAAATAGTGAATTACTGAGGATTGCTTGGCCTAGAGTTGCCATGTCTCTTGTACTTGAGTAGATGGCTCCAGCACTAGGTGGAGTAGTGTCAGCTTTTGGATTTGATGGGTCGAGGTTAAGAAGACTGGACTTACGGCCCTTCATCGCCGAGATCAAAGTTCCACCAGTATTCACCCATATCATTGGGAATCACACCGAGGGATATGTTGGGTGTCGTGTAGTAGGTTCCATTCAGACCTAGCGGCGCGATGATATCTCGTTGCAGTAGCTCTGCGTATGACTGATCGGTCATGGCTTCCAATGCATACGCAAGGATCTGGAATGCTGCGTTCGAGTAGATTGGGGTTGAAGATGTTGGTACAATGGGATGGCTTTGAAGTAGCCCATTGAAAAATTCTACATAAACACCCTCATTAGCCAAAAAAATACCATCAGATAAGAAGGCACTCTCGACGTACGTTCTCTGCTGCAAGGATTCGGATTCCCACAAGGCGGAATCTCAGACGGCTGAAGCGCCGGGAAACCCAACTGCTCCATCTGAGAACCCATCCCCGAAAGATCAAGCACACCATCTAGAGATTCGTATCAAAGTCAGCATACCCTCATATAAAACAAAACAGAGAGAAAAAACATACAGTCCCTAGCAATCCCAGCCAAATGACTCGCCAACTCCCCCATCGAAACATGCCCCCAATGCACATAATCAATACCATCCCTCCTCTTCCTCGGATCCCACTGTAATTCCCTCCCAGCCCGAGCCAGCTCAGGAATAAATCTCGCAACCGGTTCCTGAAACGGCCACAGACCTTCTTCAATCAGGAACAGTACCATCGTCCATAACTTCGATACACTTCCCACGCGGAATACCGTGTCTTGGTCGACTTTACTCACACCCAGCGTGGTGTTAATGTTGTCGGCTGTATAAGCGAAATTCAATAATGGACCGGACTCCGTTGCGTCGAAGATTTGCACGGATATTGAGGTGTTGGATAGACTGCCATTGCTGCTGGTGACTTGGCCGAGGATTGAAGTTATATCTTGGACTGCTGTGGCGAAGGTTGGGTCGTTTGAGAGATTTGTTGGTGGTGGATAGATTGGGCCCAGGGGGGACAATATTTGGGAGATTGGGCGTTGGTAGAAGTAAAGAGCGCTAGTGAGATGGATATCAAGGTTGATGTGAATGAAGGCATTGCGGATGGAAGAGTCGGGAGTCGCAAGACGCTATTAATTAGAATTGAATTTTATACCATCGAGAAAATTGTTGTTGGATTATACGTCGGAGCCACTGTCGAGATCAAGACTCCTGTCAAGTATCATTGCAGCGTGGTGGCGCCTTTATAGGCCTAGAGAGATGCCAGGTGTCTACCACATCAAAATATGCAAAGGTTCACATGGACGCGATGAAATTGTCCTTCGTTGGGCAAGGCAGTGGAAGGGATAGGGGATGGGAGGGGAAGTACAAGCCATCCCGACGTCGGATTCCGAGCATGAACACTACGCCTATAAGTGAGACTGAACGCGAAGGGACTATAAAATCGTGTTTATAATATAGATTTAAAAGGATCTAGCATTCTTGATATATGGAGGAGGAATGTAGGTGTTCCGAGAACCGAGGGGCGCCTGGAAACACCTTGATTTAGTTAGGGATGCACTCGGCTCTCTCCTTCGATTATCCCTTAGATTTTCATGATTAAAAGCAGACAGTATGAGAAAGTGATCCTCAATATCACCACATGAGATGTCATTCAGATGCTCACAAAAGATCAAAAAGCTTAAGTTGCCGGTGGTACGACCCTCCATGTTGGATGGCACGAGATCGATTCAGGGTCCTGACCGTTGGAGAAATTAGACTTAAACATCTTCCTAGCCCTAAATACGACCCCCTTCCAAATACACCCAACCTTAACTTTTCTCGTTTGTACAACACACCGTCGGCGAATAGAACAGAACATGTGTCAACATCGAGAAACATCATCCCTTCCGACCTTGCTAACCCCAGAAATCCAGGAAAAAATTCCCTTTTCAACACATCAATCCAACAGTCAACCAAAACGGACAAATAATTCAATCAAAATATGTGTAAATTTCTAATCATAAACAAAGAAAGCTATCATCATCATAACCTAAATTTTTTTTTGTCCCGAAAGGGTATACCCGAAACCTCACTCCTTCAACCAATATGAACCAATTTTAGTGGTGGAACAGACGGACGGCCTGCTCAACAAAGGTGATGCCCAACTTCTCAGCGGTCTCGAAGACGGGGGCGTCGTTCTGGCTGCCGGTAGGGGCGGCAATGTACTTGACACCGGAGCGGGCGGCGCGGAAGACGTTGTCGATGAAGGGGAACTAGGGTGGATGGTCAGTGCGTGAGCAAACAGCGGAAGGGGCGTTACCCAAGGGGGAAGAAACTTACGAAAGCATCGGAGGAGATGGCAACCTCGCCGAGCTTCTGGAGCCAAGCCTCGCGCTCCTCCTGGGTGAAGGGAGCGGGGACCTCCTCGAAGACGCGCTCGTACTCGACCTTCTCGGCATCGTTGCGAGGGGTCTGGCCCGAGCAGAGCAGGTCAATGGCGTTGCTCTTGTCGGCGCGCTTGGTGCCCTGCTTCCACTTGATGTTGATGACACGGTCGTGGAAGCGCATCCACCAGTTGTCGGCCTTGTCACCGGCCAGACGGGTGCAGTGGATACGGCTCTGCTGGCCGGCACCGAGACCGATGACCTGGCCGTTGAGGGCGTAGCAGACCGAGTTGGACTGGGTGTACTTCAGGGCAATGGTGGCGACGGTCAGGTCACGAAGAGCAGCCTCGGGCAGGGAAGCGCCCTTGGGCGTGATGACGTTGTTGAATGTCTTGTTGGGGGTGATGACAACGTCGTTGCGGTGCTGGGAGAGCTGGACACCGTACAGGGTGCGGGACTCCTCGGGAGCGGGATTGTAGTTCTCATCCATCTGGAGGACGAGGTACTTGCCACCCTTCTTCTTGGACAGGATCTCCAGAGCCTCGGGCTCGTAGCCGGCGGCAATGACACCGTCAGACACCTCGCGAGAGATGATCTTGGCGGTGGGAGTATCGACGATGTCGCTGAGGGCGAGGATATCGCCGAAGCTGGACATGCGGTCAGCACCACGGGCACGGGCGTAAGCCTGAGCCAGAGGAGAGGACTCAATGCCCTTGATGTCATCAACCATGTAGACCTTGCGCTCCTTCTCGTTCAAAGGAACACCGATGGCGGCACCGGCGGGAGAGACGTGCTTGAAGCTGGCGGCGGCAGGGTAGCCAAGAGCCTGCTTGAGCTCCTTGACCAGGGGCCACGCGTTGAGGGCATCAAGCAGGTTGACGTAGCCGGGGGCACCGTTCAGGACCTTGAAGGGCAGCTTGCCCTGGACCATGAAAGCGGAGGCGGGCTTCTGGTGAGGGTTGGTACCATAGCGGAGAGAGAGCTGGGACAGGCCATTGCCGGCGTATTCCTTGCGGAAGAAGCCAGAGATGGCAGTGTCATAGTCGGCGGTCTGCTCGAAAGCCTTCAGGGCGTACTGCTTGCGGCTGGCCTCGGTGATATCACCGGCCTCGAGTTCCTTGAGGAACTCGGGGTAGTCAGTGGGGTCCGACAGGATAGTCACACGCTTGTGGTTCTTGGCCGCGGCGCGGAGCAGAGTCACACCGCCGATATCAATCTCCTCGACGGCCTCGTCGATGGTGACGTTGACCTTGGCGACGGTCTCCTTAAAGGGGTACAGGTTGCACACAACAAAGTCAACCTTGGAGATCTTCTGCTCGGCGAGGTCCTTCTCGTCGGACTCGATGTTGCGGGCAAGGATACCACCGTGGACGGCGGGGTGGAGAGTCTTGACACGGCCACCGAGCATCTCGGGGGCGTTGGTGATGGCGGAGACGTCCCTATAGAGGTATTGTTAGCGTTGGGCACCTTTAGTAGCTAGTACAGCATCGCATAGAACTCCATCTCTATGTCCAATGCACTTGATTCAATTGCACGAGACCAAAAGAGCACACTTACTCGACAGGAAAGCCAGCCTCACGGATCATCTTGGCGGTACCGCCAGAGGCAAGAAGACGGACATTCTGCTTGACCAGGCCCTTGGCCAGATCCAGCAGTCCCGTCTTATCGTAGACAGAGACGATAGCTGTTTCGAAAGAAACACAAGCATGTCAGCATTGACTCTGGGTATAGACCCTCCAGACTACCGTGCACACGATTCCGGGGAAACAATATCAAGACCAAGCGCGCCTACCGGACTTTTGAGACATGATGTTGGTCGACACTAGGAGCTAGTCAGCAAGTAAGATCAAAACAAGCTTCAATTGAGCTTCAACGGAGATAAAATCCGATTCCACATACCTAAATTCAAGCAACAACGGGGTATGAGAGCTTGAACGAGAGTGAAAAAGAAATAAATTTGTCCCGCCGCGGGGTTCGGCCGCAATCGGACGGTCGGGGTAATGTGATACAGGCTGAATACGATCAATACTCACCAAATCATGGAAATCAACCTCGAAGAATTACCGTACAGTGGTGCAGCATCGGGGCCCAATCGCCAGGCGGGAGTGAGTCAGCAGGTCATGTGATCGCTGGATGCCTTCATAAGCAAATTTTTGCTGCCGACATTTCCTCTTCTTTTCTTTTCTTCTTCATGAACAACGCAAAATAACAACATTCTTCTCAAAAAGCGTTCCTACGAGGATTCGTCCAAGGAAGTACGGAAATCGTCATAGAGAATGGAGACCGAGTACAGCTTGACTGGACAGGGTCGATCTTGGGTGCAGTACCTGCCTGGCCTTCGGGTTCATGTGGTAGGAATTGCAATGATTGACTGTACAATCATCACGTAAAATTTAAGAAGTTATCTACAAAATTGAAATCTTTTTTCATTCAAATCATTCCATATATCATTTTCCAAGTATTCAAGATTTAGCCCGAAAGCTTTTTCGTATTACATCTATCAAATAATATTCGACACATTTCCGTAATAAATAATAAACATGCCCATCTCAATTAACCAATAGTTCATGCTCTTCCTCAGTCGCAGCGACGATAAACGCCCTGCAAACTTGAAAAGAATTCGTCATGATCGCTTTTCATGACTTGAGGGTATCTCTGCTGCGAACGCCAATAGCAAGTTGACGGCCAATGTTGCCGAAACACACGCAGGCGCAGAAAATGACACTGGCGACCCAGGTGCGGACCGCGATGCTCTCCTGTGAAATCTCTGCCCCCAACGCATGCTCCCAGCCAGTGCCGTTCAGCAGTGTGGTGCCAAAGGTCGGGCCGTTGGAGGCAGGGATCAGCTCTGGCTTCAATCCCAGAACCACGCTCATTCCGGTAAGCCCGACCGCGGTGGAGAGGAGGAAGCCGGTCGAGGTGCGGTCGATGAGGTACCAGAGGACGGGGTTTGCAAGGGCGAGGGTCACCGAGGCCTGGGTGGTCGATTGCCAGGGGAGTCGTCGCTAGAAAGATTAAATGTTAGCAGTGAATCAACAGCAACAGGGGCTGATGCGATGAACTGACCATAGCAAAGGCAATGCCGACAAATGCACCGACACTGCGAGCGACAGTAACCCACGATGGCGTGCGGTTCGCATCGTCATCCTCCTTCGAATCATCCTCCGCGAGCTCGCTGTCGCGCCAACTATCCAGCCAGGGCAAAATATTTCCCAGGGCAATGCCCGCCATTCCCCAGAAGCCCAAGTATTGCCATGAATCGTAATAGTGGATGTTCTCCAGCTTGACCGGAGTAATCCAGTGATTATCGTGCAAATGCACAGTAATAACACCGTAGACAATTCCAAAGCCAAACAGGAGGGCGCTGCTCAACGCTTGAGGCAAGACGACGCCACGGAACATGCCATGGCTAAGTCGCGAGCGCGTCCGCCGCAGAGCCAACCGACGGGGCTCCATGGCAGACTTCGCTGCTGCTCGCTGCGATGGCTCTGGGGGATGTTGTGCTGCAGGGGTGTGGGCCTCGGTGCCCCAGGGGCTGGACTCATCACGAAGACTGTCGAACGCGGTCGGAGAATAGATGCCGTACAGAGTCGAGGAGGTCAGGTTCAAGATTGAGCCCGTGCGACTGACACTGGTAGAATTGGGTGCCGTGTCCGCACCCGGGGCGTTCAGGAAATCGGCGTTGGAGGGTTCGCTCGGCGTAGGAGGTGCGGAGGACTCATTGGAAGCAGGTGTGACCTCGAAAGCACGGCGTGGGCGAGGCCGCAGGATGCGAGGCTGTTCCGCCATCGTGTACAGGCGGTTGCAGGTAGACTTTTCGCTCTGAGGTTCGTTCGCACAGCTGTTGCAAGGGATCGTGTTGACACGGGGCACAAGGGAATATTCTGGGGAAAATCAGAGTCTCCGATCGGGGCGTGGTAATGTAATCACGGGTGATAACCACGCGATTCCGCTATAAGGGTATTGTAAAGTTCTCTCAGTGTGAAAAGAGTCGGGGTAGGTAGCTTCAAATTTGGCGGTTGTGCAACGCGGATCTGTGGAGGGACTCTGTTGTCAGCAAAATTCTCGGCGGAATCGTGTTGAGAGCGGAACGGCACATGTGCGGAGGTAATAACGGGGGTTGGCACTCTTACTAAGAGCTACCGCAGAGCGGGAGATTTTCCTTTGGTAGTCTGTATCCCAGGCAATGGAATTGAGGGTTGGGTCTTTTGAGAGAAATATGAAGTCAAAGTGAAACTGTTGGGAAGCGACCCCAATACGTCAGGGTCAAGTGTTCGGCGTGACTCCTCCGTCGGCGACTCTGACTAGAACCCAGTCTGGTCGGACTCGGCGTTTGGCACACCCGAACTTTGCTTCTGTTCTTACTTTTCAGTCGGGAATTCCTTAGGAATCCACTGAATTCGGTTGGCTAGCGAATAGAAAGCCAATAGCCACGATTTAGGGGGTCCACAAAGTCTTTGTTTTCGAGGTCTTTTGTATTTATTGATTGTGCTGCTGTTGGTCTTCCCGAGGTCACGCAGCTGGACAAGAACTGTACAGAGCTGCCCAACTAGAGTAGTAGAATAGTTTATCGAGTCTCACTCCAGTAGGATTGAAAAGGATTGAAACACGAAGAAGACCTGTGAGAACAGAAAAAGAGGAGAAAAAGAGGGGCCATCACATGCATCCATGTCAGTCCACTGCAAGCTGCAGCTTGGGATGTGTGTCTTGGTGGCACGGTGGGAAGGGGGGCAAGGTGGAGGAGTGTTGTAGACTCGAGAGTCACTGTAAATACTGGAGTAGTACTCCACAAAACTCCTGGTTCAAGTAGATCCGTCCGTATTGGGATCATGATGATGCTGCCGATGGTGATGCTCGAGCTTACAGAGCTCTGTTGACCCTTCTACTAAGTAGTAGCTATAGTTCCATCCTCCAGTTGAAGCGTACCATACTATTGATCCCTCCCCATTAAAAGCTTCTCAGAGAATACTAACTTCGGCCAAAATCACCCGTGAGGCTTTTAATAACCACCTGACGCATGGCGCCCCCATTTTCACTAGGCCTGAGCCTCCGAGATGCATCAGCCGGTGATCCAATAGACTCGGGAAGAGGGGCTTTTTACGAGGTAGCGAGATGCACCCATCTGCACCTCTGTGTAAGCCAAGCTTCGAGGCAAACAGTAACGATCAGCAGACCAGCTAGCTAATCAAACAACACCGTCAGGGTTGCGGCCTATCGGGGAAAATGTACCTTGTTGAAGAAGCTTCATATCGCGCTGTCTGTATGGCCAAGGGTCCCTGCTTTCCATTGACGCCCTGATTTCGACTTGGCTTCCCTTTTGTGAAATTGAGGCAAGTCGTGATTCAATGTCTATTCAAGTTGTTAATCAAGACTTGGACACTTCAAACTCTAGTAAGTCGACAGCCAAAATTGTAGTTAACTTCCTTGAAGGTAATATCAAGACGTTTCGTATTCATAACGTTGTGCGTGTTCTACGTAGCTACTACATAAAACACTTAAGGTAGCGCCGATAATACTGTGCGGTCCCATATGAGCTTCTCAATAGCTCTTAATAATAAGAGCTTCCCTACCAGTGGGCCAATCAGTAGTTCGGTGTAAATCTAGATATCCGTTGGGTTTCGGCACCTTACAGGAGTTTGATCTAGCAACTAGATCCCGGATTTCCAGAGGAAAGGCTTCCATAGGATCTTCAACGGTTACATTTGGCATCATCACGGATATATATTTGGACGACAAATCATTGAGGCTCCATTGATCTCTCAAAGCATCCGAGCACGTTACCTTGTCCCTCCTGGAAGACCAAGAAAGTGCTATCGAGAGACCCTGAAGCAGGCTACAGTTGAATCCGGATACTCGGAGATAGGATATCTCTCCAGTTAGTTGAAGACAACCCTGTCTTTGCTTCATTGCCATCGTACAGAGATTGAAGATCTAGGCCTTCGAGGGCTATAAGAAGGCATTCATAAACACTTCTCCATCATGCTCACCACCTCGCCCTCCTCTTTCCCTCCCAGAAAGGAAATCCAATAAAAGGCTACATCATCAGCAAGATGCATACCACAGTCGCTACCCTTTTTACTATTCTGATCCCTGCGACCCTGGCAGTCCCTCGAGTAGGTCCAAGCTCGGACATCGACGTCCAATTAATCCCATCCGAGGTCCTCTACTACTACCGATACCACCACATCCCCCTAGATGTCTACATCAACGGACTCACAAACGACCTCCTCCTCGGCGAGAACCAAGAAGCCGTCAACAAAGCTATAGGAGACATGGCATGCGGACCCAACAATCTCCGCGTTTGCCCCTCTCTCCAATGGTTCTGCAATGCAGACCTAGGAAGGTGCGACGTCAAAAAACTCATCGGAGAGCCATGCACCAACCCCGATTCCTGCCTCTCCGGCATGTGTCATCTCATGTGTGCGAAGCCAGAGGGCCAATTCGGTGCTAAGTGTATGGATGATTCCCAATGCAATCCGGGACTGGTCTGTCGGCATGGCTTGTACAATCGAGATCAAATGCAGTGCCTCGATAAGATGGATAGGTTTTATGGTGTGTCTTGCACTAACAACAATGACTGTGATCGTCCACTTGTCTGCAATGAGGTCACCGTGGGAGGGGCGAGGAATATCTGCAGATTGCCGGAAGATTTCACTGGGGATATTATGTGCATCAATAATGGTGAGTTGTGTGGCGCGGATAGTCAGTGCTGCTCGAGTAAGTGCCAGGTGACAATGACGAGCCGTCTGCCACGGTGTATAGCTTAAGACACTGTGCTCAATTGTACTGGGGATGGGTATCCGGAAGAAGCAGTCAAGGAAATTATTTGGATTTGGTCTCATTGGCAACTTGAACTAATTTGCGTTTTTATTACTCGCTGTTTCTTAGCTCCTCCGATAATAATCAAACTAGTTATGATCTCTTTAAGTATGTATGACTCATTCTAGCTAGGATGCGATAGCTCTATCAGTTTGAAAGGAAGCGACTTTCTATAAACCATTTACTAAAGAAGATATCACAAATCTAGACCCGGACATCCCCGGAATGATTCAGGCTTGAGGTTCCTTTACTCAAGAAATATTGTTGTTCCTGTTGTTCCTAAGAAGCCGAGTGGAAGTGACAGCAAGCAACTTTAAGATTGTTACACCTGCTAATTTTGCCCTTGCACTGGAGATCAAACTGTTTTCGTGAGTAAAATCAAATAGATTACTGTATACCTGTAGCAGATAAATTTTCGTGCGTGAAAAAGCAATTCCATGAGGTGGAGCAATTCTCGCTAGATGCCTCACTTGAGCTGGTATCATGGTACCCATCAGGCTTTTCCAATACTCTGTTCCAATGCTAGAAAGCTAAAGAATGATGAATATCCCAACAGTACCCTATGCATAAATCCAACATAATTCAAACCTGCATCCGAGGCAAACCAAAGTCGAATAAGGTCGGGATTCAGAAGAAAGGGATGATCTGCCATGCTGATTACTCTTCATCCGTTCCCGTCGGCCGGATTCATTTGCCCGAACCGAATTAGACTTTACCCACACCTTAACTTCAACGCCTAGAACGAATGTTCGTTACATATTGTATTGGATATTGACGATCTACAATAGCCTATGAACTAATATTCTCTTAATCATGTTTTCCATCAGTATCACAAAGTATGCCACGCCTCAAAATTACGAGTTGAGCGAGCTTCCCGCGCCGACCGTGGAAGGGCCTGATGACATCGTGATCAAAGTCCATGCTGCTAGTATCAATCCGATCGATGTAAAGAAGGCATCAGGTGCGTCAAAAGCGGTGTTGAAAGACAGGTATTTTCTCGTGATGCCATTCTGATAGATGACTTTTTTTACTAACTGCCCCTTGCGACAGCTTCCCGTACAAGATCGGGTATGACTGCGCTGGTACTGTTGCAGAAATCGGATCCCAAGTGACTCGTTTCAAAGTTGGCGATGAGGTTTTTGCTCGTCTTCCTGAATGCCATCGAGGTATTTTATGTGAATTCAATCTGAATTTAATCATTTGGTGACTGACGCGAGCTATTTGAACTTAGGCGCGTGGAGTGAGCTAGCAAGAACAACCGAAGACTTTGTCGCTTTGAAGCCAAACAGTCTGTCCATGGAAGACTCGGCATCGATTCCATTGGCGGCTATGACTGCTCTACAGGCCCTTCGGGGGTACCCTGGTAGTCTCGAGGGTAAGACGGTATTTGTACCTGCTGGATGTATGTTTCTGACGAATTGCACCGTTGTACAACAAAAGCTTACCTTGTGTGGCAGTGAGTGGTACCGGGCTCTTCGCCTGCCAGTTGGCCAAGAATGTATTCAGGGCTGGCAAAGTCATCACGACTGTTTCAACTTCTAAGGTCCCTCAAGTGAAGGAACTTCTGGGTGATGGTGTCGTGGATGAAAGTAGGTCTTTCGCTTTCCCTTTTACTCTGTTTAAACAGACTAACAAATTCATCAACAGTCATCGACTACAGAAAGACAGATCCAAAGACTGTCATTCCTGCCGAATCGGTTGACTTTCTTTTCGACACGACAGGAGACTCCATGAACTATCTGTCGCTGATGCGGCCGACCGGAGCTATCGTATCCATCGCCATCCTAACCTCGGGAGATACCCTACAGAACTCGAGTCTTATGCGGCTCTCGCCTGATAAGAACAACAGAGCGACAGTTCCCTTTGCCGTCAAACTCGCCCTGAACGTGCTAGATCGAATCCGTACCATGCGTGCATCGCGATACGGTGTCAAGTACTCGGCCATCTTCCTGGAACCGAATGCTAAAGATTTGGGTTCCATTGCTGAGTGGGTTGACGCAGGGAAAGTGCGTACTGTTGTTGGAACTAAAGTGCCGTACAAAGATCTCAAGGCTGTCCGAGATGCGTGCCAGGTCGTGTATGATTCGAAAGGTGGTGTTGGAAAATCGGTGATCACATTTGTGTGAGGGGATGGCCTTTTGATCCAATTTCAGAGGCTAAAAATGCTTGTTCTAGCGCTACTATGCGCAATCAGCTCTAATGGAGCTTTAATAATACTGGGACTGAAGGATAAGATAGTTTAGTAATAATATTTGCAGCTCTCGGTTGAAGTCGCCACCCTACCAACGATGGGTGGCCAGCCCGGGCTACCATGCACCCCGCAGCCAAGAGACGAATCATAGCAGGATACCATAACTCTCTGCACTTCAAAGTCCAATCAACTAATTCTTGGCTACCTCTTATGTATGCTGTCAGATGATGCTAATAGCTATCAAGGTAGCCAATATTACTGGGCATAGCAATCCTTATAAAGACCACCTCAGCACGTCATCACGACTCAAAATTCCAGTTAAATCACATCACAGCGAAAACCTCTCAAAGCTCATACTCGAAGCATGTCCTCCTTTAGTAACTTCCAGACACTCCTCGACCAGCAGGTTGGGACACTTCCAAAACATCCAACTTGGCCGATTCCTACAGGTGCGTGATGTGGACTTCCGTTGGGTTTACATCATGTCAATGCCATGGGCTTTACTCACGCTCGATTACAGACAATTCAAGGAAACAAAGGCCTATCCCACTCAATTCTCTGCGCTTCCAAGGCGCTGCTTGGGTCACTGCGGGCGGCAGCATGTATGCGACTCTACATGGTGCATTCAAAATCTTCCGCAACTTCCGTGGGTTGAGGTACATATGATATGCCACTTTGGCTAGGCCACGGTCTACTTTTACCTATTTGTCAGTCTTTTTTGATCTTTCTCTTCAGTCAGATTGAGTGTGAAGGCCTAGGATTGCGTGTTGTTTTACTGGTAGCATTGGCAGAGTTCGGATTAAAATTATTAATTAGCTGACTAGTTCGTAAGTCCATGAAGAAAGTAATTCCATCAATACAGCCTTCTAATAAAATCTTTCTTGCATCAATCGTTGGCTGAGATCGGTCTGAATCCATTGCTCGATAAGTGCCACAGTATCCCCGACAAGGTAGTCGTAATTTGCGCCCTGCGGAACAAACATGGACTGATGTGCTGTCACTTCATTCATATCTTCCATCAAAATCGGGGTCCAGTGAGAATTGTCGTTATACTTCCAATGATGAGATGGCAAGAGGATGAACTTGCGGAGTTTCCGCTTAGAGGTGTCTGGATTGAGATCGGATTGAGATGTCGAGATGGAGACGCTTTCAGAGAGCTTCTCGCTTTCTGGATCGAGGGTCGTGGAGGATGCGAGGCTTGGTGTTTCAATCGAGGGGCGACTGGCCTCGGGGCTCATCTCTGGTGCTGCGAGAGTGGAATCTGAGGAGACAGACTTCAAGCTCTGGTTGTCGGGTGGTGAGATTCTTGCCGTGGATGGGGCAGCCTCCGATGTCAAGACAGTTGGTACCTCGGGAGGTTTTCGTGTAGGCGGAGGTGGGGGTGTAAGTTCGAGATCATCACTGAGTTTGATCTTTTCCGCAAGCATCTCTGTCAATTCTTCAGATACCTCCTTCTCTGCAGGCTCATCTGCAGTTGTTTCCTCGAGCTTATTCGAAGTATCTTTGTCGGTCTCCCCCTTAGTTTTCCGTGGTTTTCGACCAGTACTGGTGGTGTAGTAGTTGACAAATCGTACTCTCTCGGCCTTGTATTCAGCATCCTCTAGCTCGATCAGACGCCGATGCCGTTGACGAAGCTCAGAGTAGTTATTGACGCAATTTGCAAACTTGACTGGTGACACCAGACGGTCAAATATGGAGCGCGAGAGATTGTCTGTATTCTTGTTGACAAAATGCATGACACCCTTCAAGAAACCGCGTTGAACGAGGCGAACATCATTCCTGAAGGGTGGATCAAAGTTGGGGCTTGGAGTGACGGGTTTGTAGGCAGGTTCAAGTCCAAGAGACTCTTGTTCGTCTGCCAGTTGGTCTTCAGGGGCTACATCTTTCCTCGGAACAGAACCCATGATCCCCGTAGGAATTACACGAGGATGGAGCCCCAAAAATGGAACATCAAAGTTCACAAGCCCCAGGATTCGATGTTTCGGTCTCCCGTCTTGCTGCAAAAGAGCAACATCTGCGGCAAGAATCCCGCCAAGACTATGACCTAGAAGGATAACATCTAGGTCATCGGCTTCATGAGGCGATAACCTGCAAAAGGGGTTGTTAATGCATATCTTTCGAGCGTCTCTTTAGACAGAGCGAGCACGTACCAGGCACTGAATTGGGTCACTGCTGTTTGTAATTCGCCATGAGACTTGTACCGAGGATAAATGCGAGTGTAGACAACATGCGACTCGCTCAGTAAGCTTGTCACTAGATCATGAATATGTGCTGGGAATTCATGAAAGCTGGCTTCCGATCCCATGAAGCCATGAATGTAAATCAATAATAGCCTGCGCTTATCCGTGCCTTGAACCCCTCCAGGCAGAGGTAATGACAGGCTGGACAACGACGAATTGGCATAGTTTCGAATCCCTCCTTCCATCGCCGGATCGGACAAGGCGAAACAGGTTGGTTGAGTTGGTTACTGGATGCGACAAGATGACATGCTAAAACCAGTTTCGATCGAGGTCTCTTTCTCCTGGAGCACAGCCACAGCCACCAGCATAATAATCACTGTGCCGCGGGGGATCAACTCTGCACGGCCCGCTTGCCACGACCAACAGAGTCCACCAGCCTGAAGAAAGGAGTGGCTGGCAGTGCACGAAAGAGGTCGATCAACAGGAAATGATAATCAAAAGTGGAACAAGGTTATCTCGCTGGACCCCCAGAATGTTTGTTGATTTCTTGTTGATTGGCTGACCAAGCAATTTCTGTTGGAACTCTGTTGCCTGTTTGGGCATCGCGCACGAGTCCGAGACTCGCCACTTCCAGATGATGTCGTGAAACAGGGTCCAAGCTGATATCAAGAAACGAAGATCTCGGAATCTTCTGGGCATGAATTTACAACCTCCCTTCATCCTTTGAATCTGAATTTAGGTCCACTCCGACCATCAGAAACATGGGAAAATCGCCATGCCCTGAGCGTGAGCCAGGGGCGCCCCAGACTCCCCCACCTTATGCCCCATATCTCGACCCCCAACTAACTGCTGAATCCGGCGATGCTCATAGTATGTTTACAGCTTCGGATAACCAAATAAAGCGAAACTAATCGAGTGATTTCTAGCCGATGGACGTATTGACGTGCGTCTCGATTCCAAGCTCGCAAAATCACTCGCACAAATCGCGAACCAACAACAAGAAGACCTACATCATGCACCACCTCGGGCTCAACCTGAAGAGCCGATCGGGTGTGATGTAAAATTGAACATTATTATCCAGATCGTGGGCAGTCGTGGAGATGTTCAGCCCTTTATCGCACTAGGCAACGCCTTGCAAAGCCATGGCCATCGGGTTCGAATCGCCACTCACAATGTTTTCGAAAACTTCGTGAAGGAGTCTTACCTGGAATTCTTCCCTATTGGAGGCGATCCAGCCCAACTCATGGCCTACATGGTCAAAAATCCTGGCCTGATCCCGCAGATTAAAACATTGCGTGATGGAGAAATCAAAAAGAAACAAGTCATGGTCGCAGAAATGCTCACCGGCTGCTGGAGATCTTGTATCGAAGATGATCCTGTAACACAAGAGCCGTTTGTTGCAGATGCGATTATTGCCAATCCACCAAGTTTTGCGCATATTCATTGTGCGCAAGCGCTAGGCATCCCTGTCCATCTCATGTTCACTATGCCTTGGAGTAGTACCAAGGCATTCCCACATCCGTTGGCCAATCTACAAAATGGGTCCATGGAAACCCCAGGGACAGCGAATTGGGTTTCATATGGAGTGGTGGAATGGCTTACCTGGCAAGGGTAAGTTTGGCTGTCCAGAACGCTTCTTTGAACATTGTCTAATACACAATCGCTCCAGCTTGGGCGACGTGATTAATCGATTCCGGTCTTCAATAGACTTGGCACCTGTCCCAAGGACAGAGGGCCCTTGCCTGGCCGAAGCCCTGGAGATCCCCATGACCTACTGTTGGTCTCCTGCTTTAGTTCCAAAGCCACGCGACTGGCCGGATCATATCGGTAAGACCATAGACTATATCATGGTAGCCTCATTTACTAACATCACCATCTCTGATCAGATGTCTGTGGATTTTTCTTCTCGGATCCGCCCGACTATACACCACCGCCTGATTTGGCGGAGTTTCTGCAATCGGGGCCTCCTCCGGTGTACATTGGCTTCGGTAGTATTGTTGTCGAGGATCCCCAAAAACTGATTGACACGGTCCTCGCAGCAGTCTCGAGAGCTGGTGTACGTGCGATCGTTTCAAAGGGCTGGAGCGAGCTGGCTGGACCAGCTGATTACAACGTCTATTACATCGGTGATTGTCCACATGGATGGCTCTTCCAGCATGTGTCTGCCGTGGTCCATCATGGAGGCGCCGGAACCACTGCGTGTGGTTTGTTGAATGGCCGGCCAACCACAATTGTACCCTTTTTCGGCGAGTAAGTCTATTTCATCCATGAACATAGGAACTCCATGTTCGGTCGGACTAACAAGATCTCACTATAGTCAGCCTTTCTGGGGCGACATGGTCGCAAAAGCCGGTGCAGGCCCTGAACCAATCCCACACGCCATGCTAGATCCTCAAAATCTAGCCGAAGCAATTCAATTCTGCCTCACACCAGAGGCAGAAGCTGCTGCACAAGAAATCGCCTTGAAAATGAAAACAGAGTCTGGAGTGGTGACAGCTGTCAACTCCTTCCATCGCAATTTGCCTTTGAAGCGAATGCGATGCAGTGTTATTCCGGGCCAACCTGCGGCATGGGCGTATACTCGAAAGAAGCAGTCTCTGACTCTTTCTAAAGCGGCCATGAATGTATTGATTGAATACAAAAGGATAGATACAAACCAAGTCAAGTGGTATGGACATTTACATTTTCTTCTGTATTGTTGATAGGTACTAACGTATGACAACAGTTATGCTATCAATCCAATCATCATCGAAAATCGCCGGTGGGACCCTTTGACGGGTGTTCTATCAGCCGCCACATCCACCGGCACCAACATGCTACAATCAACCGGCGAGATGTTCTACAATCCGTACAAAGAGTTCAAAAAAAGTCGTACCGGGAACCTATCAGAGACAGATTCATCAGGCTCAACGCCCTCAGTGAATCGATCAAATAGTGATCCTTTCCAAACAGCTGCGAACATGGCCGGAGCCACATTACAAGGATTTGGCAAATTCTCAGCGACTTATTTCCGGGGTATGATAGTCGATATTCCCCATGCAGCGGCAGAGGGCTTCCGACGAGCCCCTCAACTGTATGGCGAAAAGCCCAAAGAATACGGCAATGTCCACGACTGGAAGTCTGGAGCGATAGTCGGCGGCAAGAATTTCGTGGGTGGCATGACGACTGGTATCACCGGGATGATCAAGCACCCGATTAAGGGGTTCATTGAAGAAGGGCGAGAGGGTGCAATGAAAGGACTTGCTAGGGGTGCTCTGGGAATGGCCACGAATATGCCTTCTGGTAAGTCAACCCTCTTTTGTTGGGATAGCATAGATGTCTAATGGTTTGAATAATAGCGGGTATTGGCTTGATGGCCTATCCGTTTCATGGTATTTCAAAGAGCATTGAAGCGGCATTCAGGACGAAGACACCTAAGGAGATCGTCAGTGCACGGCTAAGAGAGGGATTTGCTCTCACAGAGCGAATACAGCTATCAAAGGAGGAGAAAGAGGAGGTTGTGCAAGTATTCGATGTGCTTTTGTCATCGCTGGATGCATAGACATCGATAATACATGAAATGGGTCTGTATTGTTTATGCAGGCTAGAATAATAACCTTGACTGGATGTAATGAATAGAAACCAATGATATGGCTCAATAACAGCCTAGGCTATCAATGAAGCAGCAAGCATGACAAGCCCACCGAGGCCGTCCATACCCGAGCACCACTCCTCCCAATTCTCAGCGCTTTCTGATTTGGAGATATTCAAGGTCTGATTGCCAGGCAGATAATGCATATGATGTGGCTCAACTCCGGTCAACTTGACTACCTGGCCTTTCTTAGTCAAGCCAAAAGGAGGCTGTGGTTTGGAAACCCTTCTGTTTTCCACATGCCATGAGACTTCATCATTTGCTTCCCACAGTCCTTTCTTGGCTGGTAAAGGGGCTATCACGAAATCCGAGGACAAATCACACATTGCCGCCGGGTCGAAATAGACGAGTAGATTCACGACTCGGTATATAACGCACAGTCTATTGAGCTTTGAGTTAGTCATCTGCGAGTCCTTGATCATTGGCAGTACCGACCTTCGTTCAGATTCCTCAAAGATCCAATCTTCCCATTCTTGGTCAAGACTAGGAGCATGATCTGTGATTTGTGATCTGCGTATAAGATCATAACACCCCAGTTGCTTGGACATTGCCTATGTAGGCGTATTAGAAAGAATCCTTGCAAAGGTGAATGGATGTAAGACGTACGGATACCGCTGCAAGTAATAACGAATCAAAATCGTTCTCCTCCGTCGCGCCTTCATCTAGTCGAATCAAGATGTAGATTGAGATGGCTTGCATAGCAGTAAGCAATTCCCAAGGGCTTAGTTTGAGATGCTATGACTTCTAGTCAGTTTCCGTGACGTCGATCTACTTCTGACCCATTTAGGTTCCGACTCACATCTTCAAGTAAGCGCTCACATTCTTGTCTCACGTTCTTCCAAAATAGCTTCCGACTGCCTTTGACATTGGTTCCGATCATATGAACCAAACTGATACAGTTTGTGAGGGGCTCTGTATTGCCCCGATCAAAGTCTGGGGATATGGTCCGTGGATGGATGAAGGGTGGAAGGGTATTGTGGTGTAACATCATTCGCAGGTATGATTTCAAAGTATGTAGAATCAGACCAGCAATTCCCTCTCCTCCATTTGTGGCCTTTGGTCGCAGTATGAGCGATCTAGTATTGGAAGTCACTTGTGCTGGTATTGATAGGTTGTAGAATGGGGTAGTTTGCTGCCCTTCAAAAGGTTGCCATCCTGACAAGGGAGTTTGACTAGCATTCTGATATTCTGGGAGATTGAACAAAGTAGAGAACCCCATATCTTGGTTGATGCCATCGACATAGCTGTCCACAATATTCGTGGACACCAGATGAGATGACGTGAGCACGCCATCAATAATCTCGTCGATATCGCTGCTAGCTCCCAGAGAACTTTCAGCAGTGACATCAGTAGCTGGCGGCGAGAGTACCAGACTCCTTCGTCGAATTGACACACTGTCAGCCTTTTGAATTCTTGATTCGACTGCCGGGTGCGAGCTGGCCGGATAAACACATTCACTGCCCTTGGTGATGCACCTGGAACAGGTTGGTCGCTTATTGTCGCAACGCGTCTTTCCTTTTACACAGGAAACACAAGATCGAACACGCGGAGCACTGCCATTTTGCCGAGTCCGACAATAGTATCCATGTCTTTTTAGCGTGGATTCTGGAGTCCCCTGTCTTTAGTTTGAGGGCAACGTCGCGGGGTAATGGTTCAACTCACGCTTATCAAATGGTTTGTTGCACAGTCCGCACCGTAGAACAGATTGTAATTCTCCGTGGGCCATTTCAAGTTGAGCGGAAGCAAAGATGTACTTCTATCGGAGATTCTTGAAGCGTATTTCTTCATACACATTGAAGTTGGTCACTGTAGCCTCGCCCCCAAAGGAGGATGCTCGAATTTGTCAGCATCTACGGCAGCATCGTGCTTACCGGCCGGAACATTTTGTAAAAAGGACGTGCTATTCAAAAACTCCGTAGTCTTACTATTTTGCCTATTGGGCTTGAAATGTGCCCTATTTTCATAGTCATATCCTCACCGGACCTTTCAAATTGTGATTCTCCATGTTCGGCTTCGCAATTTGTACTATCCTGTGCTGACCTGATCTCGCTGCATCCCAACATGTATAAGAATGGGTCTCATAGATGGACGAGGATGTCTTCACTCGCTCTTCAACTCATCCAAGTGAATACTTCGCAATCCTCATAACACTATGGCCGCTCCATTTCCCTCTCCAACGTCGACATGGCACTCGACCACATACCAATCTCTTTCTCCAACCCGCCCTGAGCTCTCTGCTAAGGGAAAGACCGTCTTGATCACCGGAGGAGGCACTGGAATCGGTGCAGAGACGGCTGTCTACTTTGCCGAGGCTGGCGCCTCTCGAATCGCTCTCCTGGGCCGTCGAGAAAAGCCTCTAGTTGATACCAAGGCCTTGCTCGAACAAAGATATCCTAATTTAGAAGTCTACATTGCTCCCACGGACGTCACGAACAAAAAGCAAGTCGATGCAGCCTTTGAAGACTTCATTAGGAATAGCAAGCTTCATGTCCTAGTCAGCAACGCCGCAACCATCGGGCCTCAGGACAGCGTGGAGGATGTCGAAAGTGAAGCCTTCATAGCAAGCATCGACCAGAACTTGAAAGGATCGCTCCTCATCGCCCAGGCTTTTCTTCGCTATGCATCTGATGATGCAGTCGTTATCGAGACCAATTCCTCGGCGGCCCATTTGAATTTCGGCCCTAAGTTCGCGGCTTATAGTATCGCCAAGTTTGGGGTATATCGACTGTGGGACGCCGTGGCTTTCACGAGGCCAAACCTCAGCATTTTCCATGTCCAGCCTGGCGTTGTGGATACTGACATGAACAAAGAGGCTGGAGGAGTTGCTGCTCTCGGTTTTGAGGATCATGGTAAGTAGGATCCATGGATGGTGCTCACTAGATGACTCGGATGCTGACTTCAATGCAGTTTCTCTTCCAGCAAGCTTTTACGTTTGGCTGGCCAGTCCTGAAGCGCGATTTTTGAAAGGGAAATTCCTTTGGGCGAACTGGGATGTCGATGAGCTCAAAGCAAAGGCTAAAGAGATTGAGTCAGGTTCCTTACTTGCTATTGGACTCGTTGGATGGCCGTTCCGGCAAGACGACTGGGAATTATCGGCAAATTTCTAGCTCATCGACTCATTATATTCTATGTGGTGTTTTAGATAGAAAAGAAGAGTCGTTATGTAGCTGAGAAGGGGAGCCCAGAATGACATTTTTGGATTTGCATTTTCTTCTTGTCTCTCTCCATCTCTTCATCCATAACTACTGTACTTCTGGAGAAGTCGAACCTCAAGTCTACACTGCGTGCCACAAGGCTAAACCTGTCAAACCTGACCTACCTTATTGTTCTGCAGACTGACTCAATTAAATAGACTTGAGTCACTTGACCCAATCGAGTGTCGGCCACGGTGCTCCATAGACTGCGTCACATATTGTACCTGATTGGGTGCCTCTTCGTGTTCACAGGTCAGCCTGGCTTGAACGTGCACTGCCTCTTAAATAAGTTCCCTTCCTATAAATCTGCTTCATTAATCAACACTTCATTAACTCAAACAAGTCTTTAATACCAACACATAATCTCTGCTTGTCTGAAACCGAAGCCCCAGCGCTGTCTCTACTGGAAAGGCTCAAACACCGTCCTGTCTCTTGAATTCCCCATCTAAACAACTCAACTCTCCAACACAAAGCCATCACTACAAAATGCCCGTCACATTCCAAACATCCACCCAAACCCCCTCAATCTGGAGGCACAACCCCGTCAAAACAGGCGAGGAACTACTCCGCGACTCCTGCCCGGACGAATTCCCCCGCTGCAAGAAAATCTTCCACAGCTCCTTCGACAAACACCCACCCAATCCAACGAGACACATCACCCCAGATCCAAACGGCCTAGTAAATGCACTGTTCCACGCATACTCCAGCCATAACCACCTCACTCTCCGTCCAGATGATGTCTGGACCTCCATCCTAACCCAACTAAACTTCTACATCAACGCGCATGCCGATGAACTGCGCAGTTTCTTCGTCGCCCACGAAGACAGGGAAGAACTCATCGTTGTAGCCGATGAAGCTGGGACGATCGTCGATGTAGATGTTGGTAAGATGGCCGTTCAAATGACGACTCTCATGCAGAACTTCGTGATTGATGAGGAGCTACGGAGTTGGTTTCTGCCTTTGTTTACAACAACGAGTGAGAATGACAGGATCGTTGCGGCGGTGATCATGATGGGCACGCTGCAGAAATACTTCACTTATGTGATGGTTACTCGATGTGGGATTCCGAGTGTGACGTTGCTTGGAGAACGGAGTGACTGGGTCGATCTCCTGGCGAAGCTGGAGAAGATTCATACATTCGGCGAAGAACCAAGGTTGTTCGCTTCTTTGCTGAAACCGGTTCTGGAGGCATTTGTGGCTTCGTTTGATCATCCAGATGCACAGCAGACGAAGGACTTTTGGAGTAAGAGTGTTCATCATGATGCTGGGAGTGGTTACAGCCATCTGTCTGGGTGGGTTACGGCTTTCTGTTTCTGGGATAGTGAAGGGAAGTGCCTTTATAACCGTGATGGGTTGAAGCTTTCGAAAAATGTCTTCCCGAGGATCGATACGAAGGATATTCCTCCGGCTTTTATCTCTGTGCCGGTGAAGGTCAAGGACTATGCTGCCGGGCGCTTTTATGACACTTTTATGGTGGCGGGGTTGGTTGGTATCGAGGCAACGTCAACGCCCTCGCCTACTAAGCCGGCCCGATTGGAGCTCAACACAATCCGGCCGTACTCTGGATGGTGGATGTATGAGGTGCTCGGAGAGAAGGAATTGGAGGCAAGGAAACATTCTCTCCAGCAAGCAGCAGCGACAAGGAGACGTTACTAAGGTGGAGGGCAGTCTTGCTTTACATCGCTGAAGAATGAGATTATCACAAGAAGAGGTCATAAATTAGCTTCAATAAAAGCACTGTTCAACCAACAGAAGAAAAAAGTCCCAATCACAGGCAGAATAGTATAATCATAAAACAAATTTGGTAATCGCCGAATTCCTTACTCCTCCATTGCATCGTCTCCACCATCGCGCCGGCTCTCCGGAACAGGCGAGGAGCTTTCATGTCGTGCATAGCCATTGGGTCCATCGTAGGTGGACGAGTTCTCATCGCCATCCTCGTCATCACCAGATTCGTCAGAGGAATCGCCCTCTCCATCTCCGGCACCCTGGGCACCATCTTCCTCGCCAGATCCTTCACCCAGAAGCTCGCGGTCAAGTTCATCCAGCTCGCCTTCGATATCCTCATCACCGGCAGCATTCTCAGCATCCCAGTTCGGGGTACCTGCAGCTGGGGTTTCGAAGCCTCCGGTAGCGAGACGACTGCGACCAGCTTTGGCACGAGATCCTGATGTTTTCTTGGCAGTGCCAGGTGTGGATGTTGGGCCAGTAGACTTGCGCTTCGCAGCGGCTCGAGGGGCTCGAGGGCGAGCACGGTTGCTGCTAGCTCGTACGTCCGCTTCGATAGCAGCCTTTGCCCTCTGTCGCTCCTCGCGCTCCTTTTGACGGTCCTTCTTGGGTCCATTGGCGTCTTCGTAGTCCCATCTGTCTAGGCGACGCGAAGCCTTCCGAACCACGGAGAGGAAGAAACTGGCGCACTCGCCAAAATCATCCTCTTCGTTGGGATTGGGGAGCAGACCACCCTTGCCCCATGACTTCTCCTCGTCTTCGGTATCGTATCCATCTGGCAAGCCCTGCAGGAGACGACCATATCGAACACAAGGGATCTCGTTATTCCGCTTGTGGCGCAAGACACGATATGCGTTGCTCTTGCGCTTGGCAAGTAAATACTCGATACGCTGTCGACGGTTCTGTTCAACGGCAATCTGGTGCTGGGTGAGTGGTCGGGGTCGACGTCCAGAGCCATGAGAAAGGGACGGCTCGGCGATGAAGCGATTCAGCACCGGATGGTTAGAGCCTGGGGGTGCCGGTGAAGCATCTGGAGTATGATCCAGTCTAGTCTTCAAGATCAACCGCTGCTGACCAACGGCGCGAGTGAGCGAAGAGTCCCGCTTGGCCTGCTTGTTCCGTGGTCGCGAGTAACCAGGAGTCAACTCGTCGTCGTCATCATCATCCAGGCTGCGCTTCGCAGATGGATGAAGAGGGGTAGACATAGCGGAACCACGACCTCCTGGACCAGAGTAGTCTGCGGCAAAGGAATCCTCGTCTAGACCATAATCTAAATACCGAAAAGTCAGGACACGCGAACGTAGTACAAGAGTCGCCATACTAGCTTACCTTTCCTAGAGCGCTTCGGAACACGAGGAAGTGGCTCATCCTCTTCCAGAATACCTGTGGAAAGATGTGAGTGAGACGGCTTAACGAGCAACTGTAGTAAGTATACACTCACGCTTTCGTTCTAGTCTTTTGGATTCACCATACTCCAATTCTTCTGGTGTATCCACATTCTCCAGGTTGGCCTGATCCTCCGTCAAGCTCTCAAAAGCGGGAACCTTTATTGGGAGGCCATCGGTGCCTTCGCCGTCTAAACCAGCGCCAAAGGGATTGTTGATCGCAGCTTCGCGTGTAAAGTCACTCTCCAAGTACCACCACATAAGCCACAAGAAGGCCTTGGCGCGAGTCTCGCTGCTTAATGTAGACCGCATGACCAAATCGAAAAAGTCGCGAGGAGGGAAGAAATGCATCTCAGACACCTTCGGTGCATATTGCGCCAGGACAAAGATGAGATTCACGGGGTTCGTTCGAGGAAGTGCCTGTCGCTTGATTTTTTCCAATGTATTAGGTTGGTCGACGTCCTCAGATGCACCCTTCAAGATGGACTTCAGACGCGGAGCATCCTGGAGCTGTTTGTAGGCATTCGAATCTTGGTGGGCTTGGAGGGAAGGGATGGAGTGGTAGGTTCGCAACTGAGCACGCATTTCGGGGAAGACTAGAAGGTATCAAAAAGACCGTAATCAGTATCACAATCGGATCGAAGGGATTCAACAGGAGATGCATGAAGAACAAGACATACAGTTGAGAGTTGTGTTCATGCGACCAAAGTTGACCAACAGACAAACCATCGCCATGCTGATAGCAGCCGGCTTGTCATTTTGCAGCTTGTCCTTCAGAATTTTGCTGGTCTTGCTACTCCTCGCCATGGCATCGATATAAATGTCCGCGAAGTCGCAGTTCTTCTTGCCATCGGGGTATCGCGTGAACACGGGGGTCTTATCCTCAAAGACGAGTTTGAGGAACTGGTATTGGATGTCTTTGCGCCACAGAGGAATTCCATCCTCCTTCTTCAGGTGCCTGATCTTGTTTCCAGAGTAGACCGAGCCAATGGTGCCATTAGCTTGACGTCTTGTACCGACCGTCGCGCTGGCCGTCACGTTATGAGTCTGGTCTTCCGCAGCTTCGGACGCAGCGACGGACTCCTCGATTGGGGCATGCTCGACTTCGGCCATGTTGGGCAATGATTGCGATCGGGGTTGTCGGGGTGTAGGCCAGCTGGGAGGATCCCGAAGAATCGAGTGCTGGGGGAGTCGTGTTGCCCCCTTAAGAGGCGCGAGCAGAACAAAGACGGGACGGAGAAGGGAAAATATATCAATGAATGAAGGTTGTGATGAAATCCACGATGAAAAAGAGAGAGGTGGAGGGGGGAAAATGAGGTTTTGCCAAGGGGAAGAAGGGAAGGACCGGAAGGGACGAATTTGTGCCGAGTGATCCTCAGGTTGCTGGTCAAGCTGAGAGAGAGTTTAACTACTGTGGCTAATGTGCCGCCGGTGTGGTGATATCTACCCGCTTTGGGAGACTCCGCGTAACGGGGGTCTTGACGCGACCAGATTCTCTTCCTGTGCTTAGCACTTTGGCTTTACGTATTAAAATTGCAAAATAATTAATAAATAATTTGTCAATAAAGTATATCTACCTAAATTCCATTTTAACGACCTTTTTTTCTTTCTAAGACCACCATGTCCGCTGCTGTACGAGTTGAAGTATAGGAACAAGTTTAGCGCGTCACCAAGTTTTGAGCACTAACTAGCCATAGCACTTTCAGCTAAGCATTTAGGTCGCAAAATATTGAACAAAGCGCTTGTCAGCCAACTGGCATCTATGTATCTTCTGTTTCAATATTTGTATATACTTTCTGAAGCCACTGTCCACAGCGGCAAAGCGAAGTATAGGGAAGCCTAGCACGTCACCCAGGCCTTGAGTACTAATGATGGCACTTTTGGACGCAAATAGCGGGCCACTCCTCTGTGTCATGGTAACCAGTTGGTAAATCATGTTTCTTGTATACGTTTCTCGATATTTCCATGTCTCTCCTGAGAACACATTGCCTATCTACCCCTGGTAGGCGAAGTATAAGAACTTCGCTAACTAGCGCGTCACCACTTAGGTCTTGGCCTACTCAAGCAGAGAGCCGTTACAAGGACTACTACTCTTTACGATCTTGTCATGGACCTAACAAGATAGACTCAAACACTTTTCAAATTAACATTGAAACTAGGTAAGAAAGCTTTCCTTCTCGTGGCCTCGAGATTTCCAGGCCCCTCTGCGTCCTCCCAAACTCGAACCATGCGAAATAACCCCATGATGCCTGAGAGCGAACCATTCATCCAGCGCCAGCGACAGCGTCCCAAATCCTCCGTGGATCCGTAAAAAATGATATGCATAAAAATAAAGAGGAGAAACAATCAGCCTCCACGGACCCAGAGGGCTTACTCGAGAAGCCAGTCAAGCCAACGCCATATGAAATGCAAAGAAAGCAGCCATGTGTCGAAAATCCATCCACCTCGCACAGCATCTGCGACAGGTCCAGCAACATTTTTTTAAAAAAGAAATCCCAGTAAAATCTGGACTCCTCGTTGCACCTCCCGTCGATGCACGTCCATTCGTAAAAGCATACTTTTGGTTTGGTTCGTGCTGAGATAGCCGGGAGAGAGGAAGGAAGAGGGAGAGAAAAGCGCGGAGTTTTTTTGGGTTTCGAAACAGAATTGACCGCAGAAAACACGAGGGCAGGAACACAAGATAACGGTCCGCCATTAGATACCGACGCTGTCAGGAGTCTATTGCTGCAAAACTCGACCGATGCAGCCAAAACAACACCGAGAGAGATGAATGCACATGTAGAAAAGAAGCACTTTTCGTGGAGAGTTGAACTCTCCGCTCGGCGCACGCGTCATTCGAACGTAGTTCCCCGAACTGTGGGAACGCTCGAACAAAAAAGGGGTATCTGATGAGAGACGGACAGAAAAGACAACGCATTCTATGATGTTCATGCAGTGCCGATCACCGGGTTGCTCGAAAAAGGAAATCGTCGTAAAGAAATGACCCGGAGCAACGCAAAGGAAATCGAAACTGCTCGAACGCCCCGTGTCTAAACAAGGCCAGATGGAGAGCCATTGGAAACGTGCAAGACAGAAAATAAAAAAGCAAGATAAGACACATACAGGAAAAGGAAATGAATAGCGGAAAAGGAAACGAAACATCAGAGCGAGGCACGAGAAAAGTAAAACATGAATCTAAAACACGCGGATAGGAGAGTCGTGGCAGTCATGACAAAGCCGTCCCTGAGAAACAGCGAGGCCGAAAAAGGAACTCAGGGTGCGTTCTGATCGTATCCGTCAAGCGAAAGACATAAGGAAATAAGAAATGGGGAGCCAATCAGACCCGACGGCCTCATCATCAGACCACGACTGATTTACCACCAGGAAGAGGGGCCAGTAGCACCACCGGGGTTACCGTAGCTGCCACCGCCGCCGCTGTAGCCGCCAGCACCACCGCCAGAGCCACCGTAGGAGGGAGCAGCACCACCACCATAGCCGCCGGAGCCACCATAGGAAGGAGCGCCGCCGTAGCCGCTGCCGCCGAGGGAGGACTGACCACCACCCATGCCACCACCGCCGAAGCGACGGACGTCACGAGTAGCGTTGGAGCTGCCACGACCACGGCCGCCACGGCCGCCACGGCCACCGAAACCGCTACCCTCACGAGCAATGCTCTCCAGGAAGGAGGGAACCTCCTGGTGGGCCTCCTTCAGGAGGTCGATCATGTCACGGACGACACCACGGTTGCCACGGTTGAAGAAAGCAGTGGCGATACCGGTGTTACCGGCACGACCGGTACGACCGATACGGTGGACGTAGTCGTCAATGTCGGTGGGCAGATCGTAGTTGATGACGTGGGTAACGTTGGGGATATCGAGACCACGAGCAGCAACGGCAGTAGCGACCAGGATGGGGCAACGGGCGTTACGGAACATCTCCAGGGCGCGCTCACGCTCACGCTGGGTGCGGTCACCGTGAATGGCAGTGGCGGGGAAGCGCTGGTTGATCAGGAAGTCAGAGAGCGAGTCGGCCATACGCTTGGTCTCGACGAAGATGAGAGTCAGGCCAGTTGTGCCGTGGGTGTGGAGGATGTCCAGGAGAACGGAGCGCTTGTCAACGTCCTCGACGTACTCGATCTTCTGGGTAATGTTCTCGGAGGTGGAACCCACACGACCGACGGACAGGAAGACGTAGTCCTTCAGGAAGTCGCGGGCCAGCATCTGGATGTCACGGGGGAAGGTGGCCGAGAACATGAGAGTCTGGCGGTCCTCAACGGAGGGCATATCCTCACCCTCAACGATGCGGCGAATTTGGGGCTCGAAACCCATGTCCAGCATGCGATCAGCCTCGTCAAGAACCAGGTACTTGATGTTGACGAGGGAGATACGGCCACGCTCAATCAGGTCGACCAGACGACCGGGAGTAGCGACCAGGAGATCGCAGCCACGCTCAATCTGGCGCAGCTGGGAGCCAATGTCGGCACCACCGTACACGACACAAGGGCGGACCCAGGAGCGGTAGGCGAACTTGCGGGCCTCGTCGAAGATCTGGGAGACCAGCTCACGAGTGGGAGCGAGAATGAGGGAGGTGGGGTAAGCCTTGCGCTGGCGGCCGTAGAACTGACCACCGCCGGCCTGCTGAGGAGCAGCAGAGGGGCCGGTCTGGAAAGCCTGAGAGAGAATGGGGAAGAGGAAACCACCGGTCTTTCCGGAACCGGTCTGAGCGCAGGCCATCAAGTCGCGGCCACCCATGACAATGGGGATAGAGTACTTCTGGACGGGAGTAGGGGTAACGTAGCTGGCAAGCTTGATGTTGGTGATAAGGTGGTCGTCAAGAGGGGGGTTAGTGAAGGTGTTAACGGGCTCGGGGACGTCCTGGCCGGACGCCTCAACGGGGATATCGTCGTAGTTGGAGAAGTTGATGCCGGTGTGCTGCTTGGAGGGGTCATCCTGACCGAGACCGAAGAGCTCACGCTCCAAACGGGGGTTGGCAGGGCCGGCGATGTGCTTGCCGTCACGCCACTGACCATCGCCAGAGCCACGGGCGGAAGCACCGCCGCCGCCGCTGTAGCTACCACCACCACCACTGTAAGAGCCGCCTTGTCCTGGATGTCCGTAAGCATAGGGATCGAAGGGCCGGAGTTTTCCATTTGGGTTCCAGCTGGTATTACCGTTGGCAGGGCCGCCGCGAGGGCTGAAGTTAGGGGCGTTGGCGTTAGCCCAGTTACCACCACGAGCATCCCTAGAGAACCGGTTCGGGGTTAGCGGAAGATCTTGTGGCAAAGCATATGGAGAAGCAAGGATAGGGGAGATTTTAGGATATCGTACCGAGCGCCGGAGAAGCCACCAGCGGGGCCAGGAGGAGGAGCCGCTGCAGCAGGACCGTCCATGCTGGCACCGCCGGGGCGTCCGCGGAGGTGAGGAGGGATGTAGGCGGCACGGCCAGGGGGGCCACCCTGGGGGGCGTGCTGGGAGTCCTGGAGGGACAAGTTGCCCATCTGCAGACCGTCGGCCATGATTGCGATTTTTGACGTGTTTCTGTAGACGAGAAGAGCACCTCAGATTAGTTGCTGGCCGGGAAAGGGTGTTATGGAAAAGTTGAGTTTTCGGGGAAGAGAGATGTCAAGTGAGAAGAGTTGTGTAAGAGGGAAAGGGTAAAGGGTCTGCGTACAGTTTTTTTCTAGGTTCACCGAAAGTTTCTCCGGAGACAAGGCGCAAGCGATCTGTAAACACAGGACACTTGCAAAGAGAGCGTATGAAAGAACCTTCAAGGACAAGTGAGAGATGTAAGAAGGTAAGTTGTAAGGTTTCTCGATTTTTTCCCGCTTGATAGAAGAAAAAAGTCAAGTGGCAAAACAACGGGTATTGTGGGAGAGAAGAACGAAAATGCAAAAACCCCTGATTCTAAGAACTCTATGAGCACACAAGAAAAGAGAGGGATAAGTAGGGTGTAAAAAGGGATGAGGATGTAAAAGTAGGAAGTTGAGAAGCGCGATGGCAGGTTTTCTGTGGGAAGGAGGCAAATCGAGTACTTGCTGGGTACGCCCGCCCGTGTGCTGTCGCCTGTGCGTACAGCGGTAGTGGCTGTGTATCGCTGTATTGCTCGGTATGGTCCGGTATGAGTTGGCTGGGTCTGTAATTTTCCAGGGGACCACGGTACTTGCCAAGCACTGGCCAGGAACTAGTCATTTCTCAGGAGTCCCGCAGGCCCTGAAATGTATCGACGCCAGTATTGGTACCGTATTCAGTGGCCAACCCCAAAAAAAAAAAAAAAAAACTCTGCTAGCCAGTTGGCACAGATTTGGAGTATGGGCGGTGGCTGACTAAGTTCAGAGCCACGAGATGTAAATGGCCGAGGTATCGTGACCGGTGCTGCAGGAGGCTGAGTCCTAATAGTGCATACTGTATCTAGTCTTTACATGATATGCTTAACTGAGAGCAGATATACAGACTATGCATTCTGATTCAAGTCTACGACTCTTCACAAGTTCCAGTCAAATCTCATAAATGCATTGTGATGATCCTGCTTTAACTATCGTCTTTTAACTTACGCATCAAACTCCTTCTCATCCTGTTGCTGCTGCTGGCTGCGGCGACGGCTGATGTAGAAGCCGATCACGGCCACGAGCACAAGGAAGATCAGGACCGGTTGCATCGAAAAGGAAGACTCGTCGGTTGCCGGGGTTTCGTCAGCGACTGGGGGGACAGCCACCGGTTCGTCGTCGAATTCTTTGGGGAGGAAAAAACAAACATAATCAGCCACCCTTCTCCAGCAGTAGAAGAGTAGAGTAAGGGCCGGGACCGGCCTTAAAGCTCATCGCGGCTACCTTTGTCCTCGGTTTCCGACTTCTCCATCTCGAGCTCACCGCTCTTCACAATCTTGACGGTCTTCTCGGGCTTGTCACCACGGCCCTTGGGGACGTTCTGGATCTTGTCGACGATATCGTAGCCCTCAAGGACCTCACCGAAAACGACGTGGCGACCATCGAGCCAACTATATATAGGAAATGATTAGCAACATGCGCTGGAATAGATCTAGAGCCCTGAGGATGAGGAGTACGCACGAGGTGATGACAGTGGTAATGAAGAACTGGGAGCCGTTGGTATCCTTGCCGGCGTTGGCCATGCCTAAATTTGGTGAGTTTATTGATCTGGTTATTTGTTGGGGTACAGAGCTGGATTGCATACTCAGGAGACCCTTCTTGGAGTGGCGGAGCTTGAAGTTCTCATCCTTGAACTTGTTGCCGTAGATGGACTTGCCACCAGTGCCTGCAAACAGGAATTAATTTTCACATCAATTATGTTCAAGATAATGGTACGGACCGTCATGGTTGGTGAAGTCACCACCCTGGATCATGAAGTCCTTGATGACACGGTGGAAGGTCGAGCCCTCGTAGCCGAAGCCCTTCTCGCCAGTGGCCAGAGCGCTAAGTATCGTTAGGATTGGCATGCGTCAAGATATATATGGAGCTTTGTAGCTGTGACCATACCGGAAGTTCTCAGCGGTCTGCATAGACATGGAAAGTAAGTGATTGCGCTGGTTGAACCTCGAAGTTTAAGTATATAGACAAACGACTCACCTCGGGGACAGTCTTGCCATACAGACCCATCACAATGCGGCCAAGAGACTCATCGCCATGCTGGATGTCGAAGTAGACCTAATTGAAATAATCAGCATTGGGTCTCGGCCTTTTAGATCTCGAGACCAATTGCTTACCTTATGGGTGATCTTGGGACCACGGGGCTTAGCATCCTCAGCCTGAACCAGCGCGAGGGTAACGGCCAGGACAAAGAAGAGGGACAAGAAAAGGTTGCGGAAATACATGGTTGCGAATTGCCACTGCTTAAGGTGGATGCAGTGGGAAGTAGAAGGGAAAGAGGGAGGAGTCGAGTGAGGAGGCCAGCTTGCAATGGCGTGCGGAGATGCCGCCGTGGCTGTGAAGTACTGTATGGTAATATTTCCGTTCTTCAGGAGAAGTTATCAGTGAATTGGGTGTTTGAATACCAATAATACGGTAATATTCATACAATCTGCAAACTGTGGCCCGGAGTGTCTCTCGGATAAACTTTATTGCCGGTCGATTTCTCCCGCAATGCGCGGACGGCGAGCCGATTAGAGCAAGAATCAATTGTCTAGCTGGGCATCCAGGCACATCAAGATGGTAAGCTTGCTAGCAGGATCTCTGTCAAATCTACTCTGACTTACTTCTTCTCCCACAGGTCTTCATTCTCGGTGTCAACTTCCCTGAGCGGAACCTGCTCAAGGTCAGCACTCCCTGCACAACATCGCACCTCCGACACCAACACCTTGATTCGACCCAATTGACCCTTCACCACCATGGAAACTAACTCGGACGAATAAACAGAAATCCCTCGAGACCTTTTTCGGCGTTGGCGGCCACACTTCCTCCCGCCTCCTGGCCCGCTTCAACATCCATCCAACCTGCCGCGTCGGCGAGCTCGCCAATAAGCAGGTTCTCGACCTGACCGCCGTACTTTCGGACATGAAGATTGAGAATGACCTGCGACGAGAGGTTTTGAACGACATCAAGCGCTTGAAGGAGACCGGTACCTACCGCGGTCGTCGTCATGCGCTGGGTCTGCCCGTTCGAGGACAGCGCACAAGGACTCAGGTGGGTTGTTTCTCCTTTGCGGTCTCTTATATCCTGAGACTGGATATTCTTGATACCATGCTCGGTGTCTTCGGGTGCTTCGTGGATATGGTCTTGATGGTCTCATGAGACTTTGTGATCGGACACGCAGGAGCGGCATCTTCGAACTCGAAGCTAACGAATGTGCAATAGATCAAAACCCCAGTCAAGCTCAACCGGATGGAGCGCCGGCTATAAACCTGACATCCTTTTGGAATTCTTCGAACCTCATTATGGGAAAATCTCTCGTATCTTGCGAGGGAGGCATGGGAACGGCGTTTTTGTCTTGAGAGCTGGCTTTTTCTCGCTAGCTATGTGAATGTACACTCTATAAATGTATTATATGTCAATTTAAAAGAAAAACAAACTACTCAAAAACATCTCGGTGCCCTTCAAATCTATGTAGGCTGTTGCTTGAACTTCGTAAATTAGACACGGACCTACCAAGATATATATCTGGAGATCTACCTAGCGGCAGCGGAACTACACTACCTAGCAACCGAGGCAGATTGGATGATATCTGATGAACAATAACTTTTGACCAAAACCACATCTAAAAACGCCGAGTCATTATGTACAGTCTACTCCTTGTTCGAAGACAGGACACCCTCACCGCGGTTGATTTGGATCCGCTTGTCCTCACCCGCGCTGACAATACCAATAGTCTGGTCCCAGCATACGCTGAACACCTTAACACCCTCACCACCGACACGCTTGCTATCCACTTTACCTTCCTCCTCGAGGCTTTTGCGAGCGATCGAGTAAACGCTCTCACCAACGACACCCTCCTTGTCGTTCTTGGTGGACCGGATATCCCAGATCCGGCATGTGCCGTCGTGGCTACCACTGATGAGACCATACGTGCTGGAGGGATCGCGAGCCAAGCTGACAACAGCGTTGGTGTGACCACGCAGGGTCATTGCTGCCACAGTAGTGGCAGAGGCTCGCGGGTCAATCAGGGTGATGTGTCGGGCAGAGGTACCAGCAGCCAAGAGGCTGTGCTCGGGGAGGTGCTCGAGAGAAAGAAGAGAGTGAGAGGTGGTACGAGTGTCGACAAGGGCAGCGGTGACCAAATCCCAGGTCCGGAGAGAGTGATCCCACGAAGCAGAGTATCCAACAGTGGAATCCTTAGCGTCGAAGATGGCGGCAGAGACAGGTCCAGTGTGCGCCGAGAGAAGCGCCAGAGGACCACGCTGGGGGGTGCTCACGGAGGTGTTCAGCTTCCGGCGCTTGGAGGTGCGAGCAGTGTTAGGAAGCAGGTTCTCCGGAGCAGCGGGAGCATCGGCCTTCTTCGTAGACCAGAATCCAACATTGTGATCGGAAGAACCAGTCAGAAGGCGATTAGACGGCGCATGCACAGCCAGAGATTCAATTCCGGACTTGTGGCCGTACAACTCGAGCTGGGGTGTGATTTTTCCAACAAACTCATCATCCTCGGTATACTTCCACAGTCTCACAGTGCGGTCCAAGCCGGCCGAAGCGATCTGGTTAGGCGAGACGAACTTGGCGGCCTTGATTGAGGCAGTATGTCCTCCCTCAGAGGCCGCTGGAGAGGTAGCAATAGTCTGGGATGACATGTTCCATATCCGAAGGAGACCGTCGTAGCTTCCGGACAGAATTCTTTCCTGGCCCTTCGAGAAGGTGGCGCCGGAGGCCCAGGACGCAGCGTGTGAAGTTGATGAAAGCACATCTGTAGCGCTGACCCAGTCATCGTGCTGGAAAGAAGCGATGTGAAGAGGGGGAATAAGGGCTCGGACATATTCAATCTCGAGAGTCGTCTCGGCGGAGATACCATTGTCGGTCAGGTATTCATCAATCGAGGTCCGCAAGAATGTTCCGTTGATCAAAAATTCGAACGGAACGGGCTTCTCGCTTCCCAAAAGGTTGTTGACCAGAGTTGACAGCGCATAACGTCGCAGACCTATTCGAAACCACAATTAGCATCTCCAGATTACAATAGTCTTTCAACAAACGTTGTGTGAGTTCTTACCAGTGGGAACGAGGATAGGACCGGTGCTCTCAGGGAGCGCAATATCCTCTTGCTGGGTCGTGAGCTGTACACGAACCTGTCGCTGAACAGCCTCAGCGGCGGACGATTCTTGGTCTCCACTCATGACGGGCGATATATTGTCCAAAGGGTGGTGATTTAACTCGGCTCTGGTGGCTGTCGCAAATTGAACAAGCCTTCACGGGTGAGGAAAAATTACGGTGACCCGTGCGGCACACTAGCGCAAAGCGCGGAGATGGCCCCGCCGAGTCTACAAAACTGTCTATAACAATGAATGGTTTGGGATTACTGGGATATGTATAGGATATTGAGGGGAAAAGTAAGGACAGATATTATTTAGAAACAACATCACCCTCGAGGGGCACGCTTAATCTCTGAGATGGCCTGACGGCGATGGCCAGATTCTGCAAACAATGCCTCGATCAAATCCACCACCTCGTCGACGGAGAATTCGAGTCCCAATTCGCCCTCCAGCCAAAGGTATTTGATGTCAGCAAGAGAACTCTCGAGGATGTTGATCAAGTACTGGAAACGAAGCCAATTTGGCACGTAAACAGCAGTAACAGGTAGGGCTTCGGCATCACCAGTTGTCTCGGGTATGAAGAGATCCTCGAGTTTGGAGACATGGTTGCAGAAAGCAACGAGCTGCTTAGACTGATCCTCGGAGATGTCACCCAAATCTACCACATCGATGATGATCTTGCTGATCACAGTAGACAATAGGGATCCAATGGACTGCAGTAGAGCAGAATGTGACAGGATGGGCTGCCACTCCTTATAGACATCACGAATGCGATCTGCAGTCGCGCTCACGGCATTTTCGCACTCTGTCTTGAATGGCTGCTCGGAGCATTGTCCAAAGCCTTGTGCACCATCAAGAAGATCGGTGACAATCGTGCTTTGTGTTTGCATCTCCTTGCTGTAAGCAAATTTGCCAAATTTCTCAAGAGCTTCCACATCAGAGCTGAGCCTGGTCAGCTCATGTTCTTCAATCAACTCTCGAATTTGGCCGGCAAGGTACAGGCTGTCATTGTACAGGTACATTTGACCCGAGCCGAGCTTCAGCGAGTAGAAGGAGGAGGAAGTAGCTTTGAACATGGCCAGAATCAGCGTGGGTAGCGCCAGTAGACCAGCACCTGATGAAGCGACTCGAGAGGTCGAATGCCTATATTTTCCACATTAGAGACGTTGGTTGCTCAGAAAACACTGCCAAAAGAGACTTACGGTGGCTGTGAGATGTCTTTTGAGTCGTTGATCTGCTGGCGAACAATATCAAGGATCGAGTCGGGGATATCGGTGACTGTATAAACCTCCCTCAAAGTCATTTCTCTGGGAGTAGAAGACTGTGCTGCCTCTGCACCATTGACAGGCTTTGAGGCCGTGTCAGTCTGTAGGGATTTATTCCGATCACTCGGGTCTTCCTCGCCATCGTCGTCGCCCCAGCCCCACGCGTCATCATCCGCATCGTCGTCTCCACTAGCACCAGTCGCATCGGGCTCGGCTTCTTCCTGGGCGTCCTCATCAAGACCCCACGCACTGACATCCTCTTCTTCTTCAGGCTGGGCGGCCATTGCTGGACCTGCTGTACTTGCCTCCCCTTTCTCGTCATCCCAATTAGCATCCCAATCGTCCGTGGCAGTCTCCAGCAAGGCTTCATCCGCCCGAGAGACCTGCTCCTTTTCGACTCGCTCAACTTGCTTAGTGGTGCCCTGGCTAGCTGCAAGGACCTTGCGCACACTGTCGAGCGAGTCGACGCGACGCCGAGTCAACCACAGACGAGGTGCCTGGTTAACCCAGGATACAAGCTCCTCAATCCCAGTCCAACCCCAAGACTGAACTGTATTGGTGAACTGCATCACAATGTCTAGAGTCTCTTCAAACTCCCCCAATCCATTGAGCGTGGTTGGGATCGAAGAAGACAGCCACCCCGAGATCGCCTTGGACGCAACAGATGGGATCAACGATTGAGGGAGCTCAGATAAGATAGACTGTGGCAGGTTCTGTCGCAGATAATCCAGAACTTCTGTGGTGCGGCTCAGCGTCTCGGCAACAGTTGTTTCTGAGAACTCCGATTGAACACGGATGCCGGTGTCCGTGATTGAGACAGCGCGACTTTTCCCATCAGCCCGTGGCCGTAGTATTGGGTCGACAACGGCGACACAGAGGTCCTTCAGGAGTTTCTCGCTGGCTGAAGCGAGAATCTCCAATCGGGACATTGACGCAATAGTGTTGTCCAGAGAGTCTGCGCCATCGCCCTTAACCACTTGGAATTCCCCGCGTTGTCGGTCCAACTTTAGCTGCTCCTGCCAGCGTAGACGCAGAGTGTCCTCAATCTGCTCCCTAAACCGTGCCACTTCGAGAGTGAGAATGCTCATCACATTGGTGTTGGTGAAGAATGCATCCTGCCTAATCGCCGCTTTCGTAGACTCCAACTTCTCGATCGCGACCGTCAACTGACCATTTGCAAGCGCAGCTCGTCCATTTTCCAATTGTTGGTACAAGCGCTGCACCTCTTCCAGAGTCTCTGCCACAGCCTGGTTGAAAGCAATCTCCGTCTCGATCAATCCCACTTTGGCGCTTGCGTCCTCTACTTTGGATCGGAGGGGGCTCGTGTGCTCATGCTGGGCGACTATCTCCCGTGCCGTGACTCGTGAGCGCTCGATATCGGCGTGCAGCTGTTTGGCTTGGACAATCCAATCGTCGGCATCGAAGGTAGTGTTTTCGCGACTCAGCGAGCTGATCTCGTTCTATCGGGGCCAAAATACCTGGTCAGCACTAGCTCAGGGCTTTCTCTCGTGCATGACAGCAACTTCAGCATCTCAAACACACCTCTACTTGCTCTCGGGCTTGGGATATGAGCTCCAATTCCTTCGCAAGAGCGGTTGCGGGGAACTCGGCCGCGACCACATTCTCCTCAGGATAGGCGCCATCGGTGACGAAGCTCAGGACCGCCTGGCACACCTCACCTTCCGACGGTAGCATACTGAAGCGAAAGTTATTGAATTGGACAATCCGGGGGAGCAACGGAGTGGTGGATTCGAGCCCCAGAGATGCGGCGTGTCAACAACCAACTCGTGACTTTGGGCGTCACCGCCCCACCACAGGATGTTTGTGAGTCTGTGATCATTGCGGGTGAACAGGGAGGAAGAGGACCTTCTAAAAAAGAAAAAAAAAAAAGAAAAAATCTATGATCCTACTAGGTCTGTCTGCGAATAATACGTGCAGCCGCCCCTAGTATATTAAACCTCATTATATTATACACACAACAAACGACAAACGACTCAGCGGCCGCTTTGTAAGGAAACGGAACCCGACCTTTTGCTCCGCCTGGGTCCAACTCCCTCATCCTGAACATATCCCCATCGTGTCTCGCTTCTATCTACGAGGCTTGAATCGGGTGAAACATACCCAGTTCCTGTAAGTTGAAACGATTCCATTCTTCCCTTGGCTCTTGGAAGAGTACCAATCGCTGCGTGAGACCCCTCCGAATTTTTGTCTGCCCCGCGGTTACACATGGTCCTGTCGGATGTAATCTCCTAGATGCGTCGCTGCAGAGTGAACGGCTGGCCAGCCTTCGGGATTATACTGCTTCTTGCTCTCTTGATTCCGCTGTGGACACGGTGCATATGCCCCCTCCTATCCCTGGGAACTGGCGTTGGAGGGTTTGGAGCTCATCACTGCTTCGGGAACATCTGAGCTGTGGTTGGATATGATGATGATGATGATGCGGCCCACGTGGTGACACAGTCATATTACGAATGGATGAGGCTGACGAAAGAATAGACTGCCTAATTTTCGGCGAAGTATCTTCTCTGGGCTTGCCCCATTGATCAATATGTCGCCCTCGGTGCAGAAGAGTCAGTTCAAGCTGCTCCAGCAGTTCAAGCCAGACTACTCCGCCAGCGAATTCACTGAATATGAATCGCAACGCACCGGTATGCGCGTGGTGGTCATTGACCAGAAGGGCCCCAAGGTGAACGGCTACTTTGTGCTTGCTACAGAGATCCATGATGACTCCGGTGCACCTCACACGCTGGAGCATCTTTGCTTCATGGGCTCTCGTAACTACCGTTACAAGGGCTTCTTGGACAAGCTGGCAACCCGAGTTTACTCCAGCACCAATGCTTGGACAGCCACGGATCACACAGCCTACACCCTCGATACCGCGGGTTGGGAGGGCTTTGCTCGCATTCTACCTGTCTATTTGGAGCATGTCATTGCTCCCACTTTGACAGATGAGGGCTGCTACACCGAAGTCCACCACATCGATGGCTCTGGGAATGATGCCGGTGTTGTGTACTCTGAAATGCAAGGTGTGCAGAACAATGCCGCTGAGCTGATTGACCTGGCAGCTCGCCGTGCAACTTATCCCCCCGGCGTCGGCTTCCGGTATGAGACTGGTGGTATGATGGAACAGCTTCGAGTTCTGACTGCTGAGCGGATTCGCGAGTTCCATCGCGAGATGTATCAGCCCAAGAACCTCTGCTTGGTTATTACGGGTGAGGTCGACCAGAATAACATGCTGGAGATCTTGGACAAGTTCGAAGATACCATTTTGGATGTCATCCCGAGCCCGGATGCGCCTTTCACTCGGCCTTGGACGGACTCTAAGCAGACCCCGGCCCTGGAGAAATCAATTATTCAAAAGGTCGATTTCCCCGAAGAGGACGAGTCGTTCGGCGAAATCGAGATTCGCTTCCTTGGACCGGACTGCAACGATCCTATTTCATGTATGTTTTTTCCCCCAGCATCTGCGTCTTGAAACATTGAAGCTAATTATATCACAGCCGGGGCTTTGAATGTGGCTCTCCTCTATCTCGCTGGATCGTCTGCATCTCTCCTAGAGAACACAATTGTCGAGAAGGAACAGATTGCCAGTGCCGTCTACTATGCTACTGAGGATCACCCTAGCATCGAGATTCGCTTCACTCTGACCAGTGTGGAGACCGACAAGCTGGAGAAGGTGGAGAAGAGATTCTTTGAGATTCTCAAGGATGCCATGGGCAAGCCGCTGGATATGAAGTACATTAAGGAGTGCATTGACCGCCAGCGCCGTACCTGGAAGTTCTCGACTGAGAACTCTGCCAACTCCTTTGCCGAATACGTCATCACCGACTTCCTGTTCGGAAAGCGAGATGGTTCGACCCTGCGAGATGTCGCATCTCTCAAGGAATACGATGCCCTTGAGCACTGGAACGAGGACCAGTGGCGGTCGTTCATCACCAAGTGGATTGCCGATGCCAACCACGTTTCCATCCTGGGATACCCGTCCCTGAAGCTCTCTGATAAGCTCAAGAATGACGAAGAAGCCCGAGTGGCCGCTCAAAAGGAGCGTCTTGGCGAGAAGGGTCTCAAGGAACTGACTGACAAGCTTGAGAAGGCCAAGGCCGAGAACGACAAGGAGATCCCAGAGGATGTTCTGGCTCAGTTTGCCATTCCCGGTACCGATTCCATTCATTTCATGAACACCACCACTGCCCGTTCCGGTGCTGCTCTGAAGGCTGGCCATCCCGAGAATGAGATCCAGAAGCTGGTCGACGCCGATGATGCGGGCCAGCCCCTGTTCATTCACTTTGAGAACATCCCCAGCAGCTTCGTGCAGCTATCTGTCCTCGTCTCAGCACATTCAGTTCCCCTTCAGCTGCGGCCTTTGCTATCCATCTACACCGAGGCTTTCTTCAACATCCCAGTCCAGCGCGATGGTAAGACCATCAACTTTGAGCAGGTCGTTGTGGAGCTGGAGAAGGACACCGTCGGCTACGGAATGGACACCGGCCGCGCCCTTGGAAACTCGGAAATGCTGCGTCTGTCCTTCCAGGTCGAGCGTGAGAAGTACGAACATGCCATAGCCTGGCTGCAGGAGCTATGCTGGAACTCCATCTTTGATGTCGAGAGACTCCGTGCCATCACCACTCGTCTTCTGGCCGACGTGCCCGACTCCAAGCGCAGCGGCGATGACATGCTCGCAGCAGTTCATGTCATGGTCCACTACGCCCAGGAGTCTATTGCCCGGGCTCGGTCCACCTTGGTGAAGGCGCGCTACCTTAAGCGGGTCAAGCGCCTTCTTGCCGACAAGCCTGAAGAGATCGTCAGCCGTATGGAGGAGATCCGCAAGTCGCTGTTCCAGCCCGAGAATATCCGGGTTCTAGTCGTTGCCGACCTGGAGAAGCTGCCCCGCCCAGTCTCGTCCTGGAAGCCCTTCGCTGAGCGCCTTGGATCCAGCGATAACCTGAAGCCCATCACCGACCGCCGCGCTCTGCTGAGCGACGCCGGCAAGAACATCGGCGGACACTCGTACATCGTCCCCATGCCGACTGTCGACTCCTCGTATGCCTATGCCACGGCCCCAGGTCTCGATTCCTACGACCACCCCAAGCTCCCCGCTTTGCTGGTCGCCATTGCCTACATGAACGCTGTCGAGGGTCCCCTCTGGGTTGCCGTCCGTGGCAAGGGTCTGGCATACGGAACTAACTTTGCCTACAACATCGACACCAGCTTCGTCAACTTCGATGTGTACCGGTCTCCTAATGCTCACAAGGCGTTTGAAGCTAGCAAGCAGATTGTCGAGGACCATCTCTCCGGTGCTAGTCCCTTCGATCCTCTCATGCTGGAGGGTGCGATCAGCAGTATCGTGGTTGGCTATGCTAATGAGCAGATGACCGCTGTCAGCGCTGCTCAGGGCAGCTTCATCCGCCAGGTCGTGCGCAACTTGCCCAGCGATTACAAGGAGAAGATGCTCAAGAAGGTGCGGGACATCAGCGTCGATGAGGTCAAGGGTGCTCTGCGTGAGATTATCCTGCCCCTGTTCGCGCCGAAGACTGCCAACCTTGTTGTTACCTGCGGTACTGTCTTGGAAGAGGTATGTTTATCTATGTTCTCTTTTACTCCGCATTCTCAGAAGTCCGTACTAATATTCGCGAACAGACCCTTAAGCAAGGCTTCGAGTCAATCGGCTTCACCCCGACTGTCCAGCCTCTCAAGGAGTTCGAGGACGACTATGGCCTCAAGCTCGGCGATGAAGAGGAGGAGGACGAGGAGGAAGAAGATGACGAAGACGAAGACGAAGAAGATGACGAGTCCGGCTCGGAAGAGGAGGACAGTGACGAAGATGATGAGTAAACGTGCTCCATGAAATGCAGACATGATAGCCTAGGTAGAGCTTGATACAATAGCTAGATAATACGAAGGCTATGGCACATGTCTCGACATACTTTTACAGGGAAACAAATAAGAAACTAACAGAAAAACATTGCTGAAATGAGTATAATCTCCACAACATCCCTTCCAGGTGTTTCAACACCACCGGAAGGAAAGGTAAATATGGTACAAAAAGCCACACACACTGGCCTGACATATCCCGCCTCAATACCTCAATGCCTCAACAATCCCCAGTCCGTAGAGACAAGACGAGTCATGTACCCTCAATAAGACACTGGGGGTACCTCACCCTCTCAAGTCCCACGACAATCTCTCCAAATCCCCATACAAACACCCTTTACCAGCTCATAGCCTTCCGCCCCTTCAACCGCCGACGAATAAGAGTCAACCGCCCTTTCCTATCAGTGTTACGAGCCAAGAAACCCGAGCGACGCTTCTGCACCCGGCGCGAGGGCCGGAACGTGTTACGCTTAACGCCCAGAGCGGCCGTGGCGGAGAAAGAACGGCTCTGGAGAGGAAGCAGTGATGAGATGGACGGGGTGAAGAGGGCGGATGTCGAAGGGCTGAGCCGGGAAGAGAGAGTCTGAGAAGTCTGGCCTGGTTGGAGGCGGGTTGGCGTGGAGAGGAGAGTGGAGGAGAAAGGTCGGGAGGAGAGGAGGGTGGTGGGTGTGGTGGTTGTTTGCGGGGTGAATTGGGAGATTCTGGATTGAGGAGATGGTTTTGTTAGTGAGCTGAGAGACTCAAAGGGTTTGGCTGAGGTGGTTCGGGGCTGGAGTGTCTGGTTGAGACTCGCGTGGGAGGTTTGGCATACTTATTCATGGAGGTGCGCATGGTGGACACCGGGGTTCGGAGGGAGGGCAGAGCCCTGCAGCGGAGACAGAGCATATTGATTTGAGTTGTCTGTGTGATATGCGGGAGATTGAAGTGGTTGTGGTGGGTATAATTGTGGTTGAGCGGGCTGGCGGTCGTCGCTGGCTGTCGAGTAGTTGGATGTTGCGGTGGTTCGGAAGTTCGAAAGAAAATTAAGCGCGGAGCCGCAGCCACGGAGCCCGTTGATACAGTTAGGAATAAACAGCCACAATACAATTATACAAAGGGGATAGAGAATAACCTAGGTATATGTACAAGTTTCAATTGACTAAATCTTACTATATATCCTAATTATAGCAAAATCAAGTACATAGTTTCGGTGTTGTACTGTTCTTATAGATGGGTGATGCTACCCGATTAGGACTAGCGTCACGAAACTTTTTTGTCGCAAATGCTTCAAGAAGTTTAACGACTTCACCAATACTCTCCAAAGATCCCATCTCCGGCCTGATCCACACTATACCTGGCCCCAGGTTCAGGTACAATACTCCAGCGTCTAATCGTCTCTTCTGGAACACCACAACCACATCTCTATAGACCACTAGCGCCCATCAAAATGAGCGCCCAAGGCCCCGTCGCCCTCCCACCCACCACGGTGCTCACTACCAAACCAATCTCCCAATCCGAAGCGCACGAGTTTCTGGCCATGTACCTCGAGCGCGCCCGAACAGACGCCTCCCTCCAGCCCAACGCCAGCGTCAACGAAAGCGGCCCCGTCTCCCGCACAACCTCCGCCGCGCCTAACCTGATCCTCCACAACCTCAAGCGTGTGCAAGCCGGTCTGGCCGGCGAGGTGCTGGGCCGTGATCTTACCGTCCAGAAGCAGAATCCTGGCGAGGATTACCTGGATGTTCCCGTTGCGGCGGCCGCGAACGAGAAAGGCGAGGAGGGCGAGAAGGATGATTTGGAGATGAAGGATGTTGAGATGGAGACTGAGGCGGAGGCGTTTGCGGAGCAGGAGGAGCAGTCGGCTGCTGTTGATAAGGAGGAGCGGAAGAGAAGGAAGAAGGAGAGACGGTTGGCGGAGAAGAAGGCTAAGGCTAAGAAGGATGTTGATTCGGATTGATTTGCTTTTCTGTTTCTGGCTGGATCTTTGAGATATGGGCGTTGTTGCATTGGGTCGGAGTTTTTTCTTATTTTCTTTCTGGTTTCTATACTTGGTTATACCTCTTTTCCCTGGTATATGTTTCCCTCCCCGGCTACTGGAAATGTTTCTGGTTGGTTGGATATGTGAAAACTGCATGCATTTCATGTCTGGACAAAAAGTGTCGTTTTAGCCCAATAGACAGAGTGGTGCCAAATTTCAGCAAATGGCCCAATCCGAATCATAATGGAAGCCTTGAGCCTTGTGCTTCCCTGCAAACCCATTCATTTATATCACCCGCCACATACGCCCCCAAAGATTTTCACTCCTATGCTGTTGACGGCTACAGCTCGCGATCCGCAGCCTTGGCCGGCTTCTCACTGTCCTCCTCCTTGAGATCGGTGACCTTGCCACCCTTCCAGCCCAGAGCGGCAAGACGCTCAGTCAGGATGGGGTGCGAGTAGTGATAGCTAGCGTACATCCAGTCAGCATCCATGGTGCTAAGGTTCTGGATCTGCAGCTTGAGCAGCGAGGAGGCGAGCTCATCAGAGAATCCGAGACCCTGGGCGAAGGCATCTGCAGAGAGAAGGCAGGATTAGTAAAGGTTAGGTGTGAAACCAGAAGGGACAAGTGACATACCAGCCTCGAACTCAAATTTGCGGCTCAGGATGTTCATCAGGAGCTTCACGACGGCGTCCATGGGTGCGAGAGCATCCGAGAAGAGCAGGAAGCCGATCATGATAGGCTGCTCCTTGACAAAACCGAAGGACTGGTAGAGAGATTTGTTGTTGACAAAGACGGAGAACAGAGCGAAGATGTAGAACATGTGGAACTATAGAGCATATTAATAAACGATTCAAGATGAATGGATAGCTTAGGTTTCTCGTATACCTGGGCAATGCCGAAGAGCTTGGTGGTGTGGCTCAAACTCCAGTGACCGAGCTCATGGCTCAGGACGGCGACAACCTCCTGAGACTCGCTCTTCTCGAGCAGGGTGTCGTAGATGACAATGTGCTTCTTCCAAGGCAGACCATAGAAGTAAGCATTGCTGTGGGCGCTACGCTTGCTGCCATCAATGACGTGCAGCTCCGAGAGGGGGAACTTGAGCTTCTTGGCAAGGTTCTCAACACCAGTCTTGAGCTCACCAGGCTGCAGAGGGGACAGCTTGTTGAACAAGGGTAGGATAGCAATGGGGTAGATAGTGATGGCGAAGACCTGAACGAAGACTCCAAAGAGCCACAGGTAGTAGAAGAAAGAGTTACCAGTCTTCTGAACAATCTTGAGGACAGCGCTGATAATCGGAGTTCCCAGAACAATGCCCAGCATCTGACCCTTGAGCATATCCGTTACCCAAAGCTTGAGAGTCTGCTTGTTGAAACCGAACTTCTCCTCCAGCACGAAAGTGTTGTAGTACGAGATCGGAAGCGAGAGGATAGTGCTGAGGATGTTGAAACCGAAGATGAACAAAAGCGTTTGCGAGATCTCGCCCTGGAATCGATCGGGGAAGTACCGCGCCAATACGAAGCCCGCGACACCCCAAAGCTTGGGAAGGATATCGCCGTAGACGAAAACAAGATTCTGGATTTGACCATAGAGACCGGAAACGATGCCAAACTTAGCCTTGGCGCGACCATACGCCTAAAAATCCATTGCATCGCTGATAAGCATCTGTACACGTTCCATTTATTCGTTGCGCGACGTCATACCTGACTTTGATCAAAGACCTTTTGGGTGACCTCACCCTCGAGGACCTTAGGAGCCTTTGTCTTTTGGAGAACCTTATACTGTCGGAGAGACAGGAGGCCCTCAAGGACGAACTGGCCCAGGGAGAACCCCACGAGCACGTTCTTCCATGGGAAGAGCGGACGGTCGAGAAGACGCGCGAGTTGCTAGTGATCATGGGGCGGTCAGTGACGATTGTCCAAAGAAACACCTTGAAATGAGAACTAAACCACTCATTTCTAGAATCAAAGACTCACCTCAAGAATCCACATGGTGCAGATGCGCGACGTTGTTAAGGGAGAGATGCTCGAAAGGCCAAAGAAGCTACTTTGTTATTGCGGGTTGCCTTAGTCAGATTACTGGGGCCGGGACTCGGCGATCAATGCAGGAACCAGCATCATTTAGACCCTGCTACTTGACAGTATCGAACCATTTCTTTCTGTTTCTTTACTTATTGTAGATTCTTGCTTCGAAATCTGAATTGAAAGTATGAGATGCAATAAAATTCTTCATTTTCCATAGCACTTATTCCGCCCCGCTATGGGCTTTGAAGCAAGACCTGTATCCATCTACATCAGGCCTGGCCATGCAGACACAATAACAAATGAAAAAAGAAAATCAGGTAAAAGAAGCCTCTTCAATACAACTCCCTAGAACACATAAAAGAAAAAGAAGTACACTCCTTCTTCGTCAACGTGACTCATACCCTACCCCGTCTCAATCCAAACCCGCCAGCATCCTACTGTAAGCCATATCGAAAGGCTGCAGGTATATTCAAGGCGCCTCATTGGACTAGGAGACGGTGTAAAATTTTCGGAAAAAACACTCCTCTCTATTCAGCCGGGGGAATCTGTAAATGTCATGCCTTCACTTTTTCCGACTCGTCATAACCGTAAAACTTTTTGCGATCGTATACCGCGGATCGTGAACCCGAGTGAAAGCGAGCGGTTGGAGTGCCGTTGACGAAGGAAATGACAGCATTTCATCTGCCAAATTTTCCTCATACAACATCTCTCTTCCCGGTTTCCGACCACTCGGGACTGGACGTCACTTGAGACACACTAATTTAGTGCGCAATAGGCTCGATGGTGTTACCACTGTGAAGAAACGGATGGTTAGCCATGAACATATCAGGAGAAAGAATTTGCAAAGGGATACATACGCAACAATGTTGGCCCAACCAATCAGACGCCAGTGCTTCTCGATTCTTCGGCTGATGGCAATCTTCTCACCAATCTCCGTGCAGGCAGGGCTGGTCAGGCTGAGCTTGGCAGCATCGGCCTTGACACCCAGAACCTTAGCACCGGTGGCAGTGGAACCAATGTTAACCATCAGAACCTCGTTCTTAGCCAGCTTGGCAACCTTGGCTTGCTTGCCATCGGCAGTCTTGACACCAAGCAGGCGGCGGAGCAGGAAGTAGTTGACCTCGATCTCGGTGTAGATGGCAGGGAGGCGGCCACGGTGGCCAAGGACGAAACCGACCAGACGATCAGCACTGCAAGAAATTAGTGAGGTTCGAGAGAAGGAATGATGTGAGCAACACATACCGGCAGAGGGTGGGATCAATGCGGGTACCAACACCGATAAGACCACCGGGGGTAGCGAAGCGCAGAGGGTTGTTCTCGGCGAACAGGGACTCGATGCGGGAGAAAATGGGACGGCACTGAATGTTACCGGCCTCATCCTTGGTGACGAGACCGGGACGGATCTCAATCTCATCGTTCTCCTTCAACACACCCTGAAGAATGGAACCACCGGCAACTATGATTGAAACCATTAGCGACTTGTCACGAGTGAGATAGGCCTAGAGTTTCGGCGAAACTTACCACCACCCTTAAGCTCATCAATCTCCGCACCAGGCTTGTTAACATCGAAACTTCTGATGACCATAAGCTGAGGAGTCTCGCTGTAATTCCTGATGGGCATGGGCAGAGAAACGAGAGCCTCGTTGACGGCGTCGATGTTGTACTTCAACTGAGCGGAGATGGGGATAACGGGGGAGCCATCGGCGACGGTACCGCGGATGAACTTCAGAATAGACTGGTAGTGTTGCAGAGCACTCTCCTCGCGCAACAGATCGACCTTGTTCTGCAGGATGACCATGTGGCTGAGCTTCATGATCTCAATGGCAGCCAAATGCTCGGAGGTCTGAGGCTGGGGGCAGGTTTCGTTTCCGGCAATGAGAAGGAGGGCAGCATCCATGACGGCGGCACCTGACAGCATGGTACTCATGAGAATATCGTGACTAGCGAAAGGCGAAAAAAGATATTAGCTTATTCCAAGCTTCTCGGCCAAGATAACGTTGCCAGTAACTCACCCGGGGCAGTCAACGAAGGACACATGGCGCAGGAGACGGTATGTTCCCTCACAGCCATCACGCTCACAGGGTGGGTCAATCTCCTTCGCACTGTTGTAGCTCTTGTAGCATGTTGGCCGAGGGCAAGCGGGATTGTCACACTTGTAGATCTTGGCGTTCGCATAACCCAGCTTGATAGTACTTTCAAGATGATTCAATGTTAGCGGCTGACTTCGATAGTCCAGAGCATAGAGGGCCTCCTACATGTTACGCTCCAACTCGTTCTTGAATCGGACGGTCTGAACCTCTGAAATAGCTTTCACAACCGTACTCTTACCGTGTGCGACGTGCCCTATTGAATTCGAACTTGGTTAGTAACCGAGCTCGCGAATGGCACGTCCGACCTATGGCAGCCTTACCGATGGTACCGATGTTCTGAGTAGCCTGGCGGGCAATGACTTCGGGGGACAAGGGCGTGAGTGTGGAGAGATCCAGGGTAGTTGGGTCGGGTTGCTCAGGGAGCCAGGGACGCTTGGGAGCCTCGGGAGGCGGGGCAGCGGACTTCTTCATCGCGGACTTGAGGGGCTTCTCATCGAGAGGCTCCTGGTCGTCAAAATCCTGGGCGTTGGTGGCATCGAGGTTGGGGCTGCCCGGGAGGGACTCATCGGAGAAATCGCCGTTGGTAGCCATATTGAAAAAATCGATCGCGCGTTCAGCAGCGGTCTTCCCAGCTTCAAATATAGCAAGCGGAGTGGCTCTTTCCCGTCGGATATCGAGAAAGCTGGCGGGAGAAGGAGAAGGTTCCGGTGGTGGACGGAGGGAGAGGTTGGATGAAAATTGCTGGTGGGCGGCGATATGATCGAAGAATGTAGTGGTGGTGGGGTTTTGTGCAGTGGAGAGCGAGCGGGCGGTGTCCCTCTGGCTGGGCGGGAACAAAGAGGCTACAATGTGCTACTACCGCTACGTAAGGACGATGACCAAGGCTGTTTATTAGGGATGATTTTGAAACCTTTGAATATTAACCATCATTAGTTGTGATAGAAATTTCACGACATCTCGCTGAATATTTTGTATCTGGGGTCGACTTTCTGTTTTCAAGATCAGTGTGGCTTTGGCCGCGGGGGTTGTCTGGAAGTAGTTATGAGTCAAGTGTACACAGCAGCTAACTACATATACTACGTCTGTCTCTTCCTCTTAACCTGTAATACTAGTAATTCAAAATAATCCAGGAAAATGAAAATGAAATAGATAGCTTCATGCAAACTTGTATGCAAACTTTTATTTGGCGTGTCTCAATACATCCGGGTCTAACAGTACAATGGGTATATACAATGGCCGAAAACACCGGCACAAGCAAATCACTCGTCATCCTCATCACTCTCAGATTCCTCCTCTTCCTCTTCGGACTCTTCATCCGCCGAGTCAAAGAGAGTCGAAGGATCCTCAGCCGGCAGCATAATGAAGGCTGCCAGGCATGTGATGCGGTTTCCGGTCTCATATGTCGTCAGGAGCTTGCCAGTTTGGCGAATTGTATCCTTCGACTTCTTTGCAGGAACCAGAGACTTTCCATTAACCTTCCACACACGAACGACTCCATCGCTGTTTCCAGTCACCAACAGGAAGTCGTTGCTGATCTCAGATGCCTGCTCCTCCAGGCTCAAGACCTCGAAATCCTTGATACGACCGGGAAGACCTGCTTGCTTGCCACCAACCTGGGCCACCGGAGTAGCGTGGGGAATGGTAGAGTCATCACCCTCCTCGGCATCTTGCAGAACCGTAGTCGAATATAAGATGACACGACCATCCTCTGTAGAGACGGCGAGAAGGTCTTTCTTCTCGTCATCGTCACCGGCCAAAGAGATATATTTCATTTGGTGAATCTTGCTTCGAGGGCTGGGGAGAAGTCTGCACTTGGGAGTCGAGTCCTATATTGAAACATTAGAATGAGACACAAAAGTGTGTAAATCAACTCGAGTAAACTTACAACTCCAAAAACCACGGCACCCCATTCGAAAGCCACTGCGAATTCTTCACCGGCGGCATTCCATGCCAGACGGCGACCCTCTCCACTACTCCATTTGCCCTCCTTGACACTCACGAGAATCTCTCGTCCAAAGTTCAACACACCGGCCTTTTTGCCCGTCACCAAGTTCCAGAGTCGCATACACTTCTCACCCTTGCCCACGCTCAGCATCAACTTCATACTGGGGTGGACCGCAAAGTGGTTCACACCAGATGGAGCTGCACCTGGCGGCGCTGTGTCACCGCTGGGGCGGCCTTGGACCTTAGGGTGTGGAGCTTTGATGGTCGAGACAACGGACCAGTCACGAGTTTTGGAGATGGAAATTTCATTATCCTCACCGGCTGCAAGCAGCTTGCTGCGCGAGGGGAAGCTAAGGGCAGTAATGCTGGCCGAGTGGTGCAACAACGATCCTAGCTCACGGTTCTTGGGGTTCTCGAGGATTTTGTTTCCGGCCAATGTCGGCACCGAAGGGTATTCATCGCTCACGGCGGGGGAGCGGCTGAAAGAGAGTACAGCTGAATTCTCTCATCAGTCGATCCGGAGGCCAGGAAGACCTTTTGAGCGTCCGCCGAGTCGGTGGCTTTGGGCAGCGGGGAGAGGGCGAGGCAGCGAATTGCGGAACCATGGGCCTCGAACAAGAAAGTGTCGACGCATTGAATTGAAGGATCGGACTCGTTAGAAGCTTCGTCCTTGGTGTTCAAAGTGGAGGCCGCGAAACCAGCCGTGAATCCATGCAGCACTCGTTCGTAGGAGCCTGTAACCACTTGGATGGTAACAACTGCATCGGGAGCTTGCGACGGGGTCGGGGCCGATTTGACTGTTTTGGCGGGGGTTTCAACAGGCTTGTCCTCCTTGGAGGTATCGTTACGCTTGCGCTTGACCATGGTCTCAGACAATTCAAAGATGGGTTATGGGGGAGATGCAAAAGCTGGGCTAGCAGACGAGCGGCTTTCCCGTAGCATTTTTTTTCTGCGTGTTATCAGCTTCACTGATAGGAAAGTGGATGCCGTGTTGCCTGAATGGATGTTGGCCTTGACACCTTAGGGCCGGATAGCCATTGGCCTTAATGCCTTACTGCCTTACTGCCTGACATCACCACCGTGGAATGCCTGAAAAATCCTGATCCTTGTCATTGTGCCTGAGGTGTCGACCAGTTCGCAAGCGGCCTTGGTGGAATGCTGGTCATGAAAAGCCTGAGGCTGTAGAATTACACACATTACATACAAGTTGCACCTTCAACCAGTTGGTGCTGCATCGCCAAACTTGACCATGATACTTTCTCTTTACCACTAAATAGACCGTAGAAACTGCTTAGCGAAAATTGTTACAACTGGTTTAGTCCTAAATTGCGCCCCCAGAAGGCGGTCGTGATCCCCTTTGCTTTGCTTTGCCCGTTCCCCTTGAAGCCCTTGGCACGCTGTAATTTTACTGTACCATACCTTCACCACCACCCGCTCCCCAGCGCTTCCCTTTTTTCCCGTGCCAACCCGTACAGAAAAGTCCTCCCTTTCTTGCCTCCCATCGCTTCACGCGACAACAACATCTGATTTCATCATTTCGAGCGATTTTTCCAATCTGAATGACCTTGGTCAATCCACTCCCTTCCTCCCCGCGTTAATCGGATGCTGTTTCCCCAAGATAGACCTCATGCTCCGCGACGAGCTTCTCCGGTCTAAGAACGATGAGATCGCGTAAGTATCAATCGCAAAATTCGAAAATTCCTGAAAGAGACCTGTAAGGCCAGCGGACGATGGAGTTTTGGCTAATTTTGGCCCAGAAACTGTTTGTTGTCGCGCAAGCGAAAACTGACCGAGTTGTATTATGCGACCGTGGGTTTTGAGGGCGCGACCGCCGACTCTCTCTACCAGCAGAAAGAACAGGCCTTCCTCGACGCCAACGACCTCACCAAGTAAGTCCCTTCTCTTCTTCACTTCACTTGATTCTTTTGCATTTGGCCGCCTCTATCAATAATATTACGCAATTCAAAATGCGCCATATACTAATGCCTCCCGCAGAGGGCGTTACTTCGACGAAGCTACCCTGCCGTTGCCTACCCATGTGCGTGCGCGTTCGCCGACGAGGAAGCCTGTCACGCCTGCTATTACCGCGGAGGTAAAGTCTCAGCAAGCTGCTGGGATCACTCCGCCACCGACAATCGATGGTCGCGCCGCTCTGCCTCCGCCTGGGACAAGTCCGCAAGGCGGGTCTAACTTGGCCGCAACACCTGGCGTTGCATCTATCCCACAGGTTGCCCCGGAATCAAATCAACCAGCTGCGCCCGTTCTCCCGATTGCCGAAGGCCTCGAAGTCTCTACCGCGACTGCACCATCCACTCAGCCCGTTGCCGATCAGAAAGCGAACATATCTGTGCCAGCGACCCGTCTCGGCCCTCAAGACCACAATGCAGCAGAGCTTACGGTCTCTTCTGGTGCAGCGCAACTCGCTGCGGCAACCGGAACAGCTCCCTCCTCTCTAGAAATTCCTCCTACCAACCTCCCCCGCAAGAAATCGGACGCGCGACCCTCTCTCACACTAGGTCCTTCACACCCCGAACAACCTCTCTCACCAGCGTCATCAATCGACCCTTACTCCACAAATACTCCTATTCCTGTCGCCGCATCACCCGATACTAGCCCCGGAGAAGAGGTCGCCGAGGTCAGGAAGCTTGGCCGCCAAAGCCCCAAGGATAGCCGTTCCATGCAACCCCGTCCAGGTCTCATCCCGTCGACGCCAGATGAGCAACTACGAATGGAGGAAGCTCAGTCACTACGACGGGCCAGTACCAATGGCCTACCGTTGACCGACAAGGCCGTTCAGGAAACTGCGAAGGCCCCCGCCGATCAAGATCAAATGGATGTCGACCAGGAACCTTTGGTCGCAATCCAGGAACCAAAGCTTTCCACTAGAACGGTTGCTACTGGGACGGAACGACTGTCTCCTACTGAGCAATTGACAACAGATGGAGGTCAGCCCGTTGGCGAAACACCTACAGAGACCAAGAAGCCAGTATCGCTTCCACCCACTCAACCCGAAATACCCCAACTGCGAATGACAACTCGTGTTTCGTCTGGAGCCATCCGCCATAAGTCTGTTTCCGAAATCCTGGGCGAGACCCCAAGGCATGTGGCCCACGACAAAAGTCATGCAACGGTTGAACCCCAGACGCCCGAAAGTCTTGCTCGTATGCGGTTCAAGGACCGCAAGGACCGGGAGAAGGAAAGAACCAGGGTTTCAACCGTCGTTTTCCCCAAGCAACCTTCATCTTTGCAAGACAAGGCTGAGTCTATGGACCTTGTGAGCTGGGACTCGGGCGATGCGGTTGCCAAGTTGAACGAGGAACAGGACTATCTGTTCACGTTGTTCTTGAACAGAGCTTATGCTCCCCCGAGAGGAACCAATCTCAACACTCTTCTCGCATCCGCCCACAAGACGCTAAGCACGTCCAATCACCTTTTGGAGTACCAAGAGCAGATGGACTGCCGTACACTTCGGCGCATCTACGCCCTGCAGAATGCCAATCGATGGCCTCTTCGGCAAATGAAGCGATCAGCTGAACCCCCTCGCTCATTTAGCCATTTGGATGTCATGTTGGATCATATGAAATGGATGCGCACGGATTTCCGCGAGGAGCGGAAGTGGAAGCTAGCAGCAGCGAAGAGCTGTGCCGATTGGTGTGCGGAGTACGTTAATAGCGATGACGAACACCGCTCACTTCTTCGTTTGAATGCCAAAATCCCCTCGCCAAGATCAGTCGGATGCGATGCATCGAAGCTTGGCGTGGCGTCCCCCTCGGAAGAAACAGGCGACGAGACATTTGCGGCATCTCACCCTACCCCTGATCTAGTACCATCCGCTGAAGAGGAATCGGTCAGCGATGGGTTCAATGAGGAGCCTCGGCACGATCTCCACGATACCGTGGCCCCTGCAGCTATCTTCTCATTGGGCTCTGACGAATTCAATTTCTCTATTGACATGACTCCTTCGGCAGAGAAGCTACTGGACGAATTGCCATTTTACGAGCCTGTTCGCTTTGTCCGCGAGACTCAGAAGCCCTCCTTTAGAGACCTTCCGGACTCCGCTTGGAAGCAGGACCTACTTCCGGTTTCGAAGTTTGCTTCTACCAAGATCACTTTTCACCAAGACGATGAGCGTCCCCGTAAACACACCCGATATGACTATTCTCAATACGGTTCTGCCTCAGAGCATCGCATCGCAGATTTGCCGCCGGAGCAAACCAACGTCGCTCTCTTCCGTCCAGAGAACAAGCCCATTCGTGATCGCATCCACCCTGGTCACTCCTTCCGGCCCCCCACCGAGCATCCAATGCCGTCGGTTGGATTTTTCGAATCGCGGCAGTCTTCTCAGTGGACCGTGTCAGAAGATGACGAGCTCCGTCGTCTGGTCAAGGAATATTCTTACAACTGGTCTCTTATCTCTAGTTGCCTGACTTCACCATCAATTTTCACGTCTGGAGCTGAGAGACGGACCCCTTGGGAATGTTTCGAGCGCTGGGTGGGCCTGGAAGGCCTACCAGCGGATATGTCTAAGACGCAGTACTTCCGGGCTTACCATCAGAGACTTGAGACTGCCCAGCGTACTGTCCTGGCTCAACAGCAGGCCGCCCAGCAGCAACAGCAGCAAGCGGCCAACAATGGTCAGCCACAGCAGCCCATTCGTCGGCGAACTACTCAGCCCTTACGCGTGGACAGGCGTAGGTCGTCAAGACATCTAGCATTGCTTGATGCCATGCGGAAGCTAGCCAAGAAGCGGGAAACGATTTTGCAAAAGCAGCAGCATGCATCTCATCTCGCTTCGTTGAGGAAGGCGAATGAGGTCAACCAGCCCAAACCTCCAATCTCCTCACCGGCAGAGTTCAGTCGCCTTAAGCACGAACGAGAGATGAAGCTCCAGGAGCGACAGGAGCAGTACCGACAGCAGATGATCGCTCAGCAAAGGGCTAGCATGGTTGCTCAACGTGGCGGGCAGCTGCCTAACCAGCAACAGCCACCGCAGCAAATGATGAATGCTCCGGGCAGGCCCAACAATCTGCCTCCGAACGCACCTAATGCCGCTATGGTGAACGGTGCTCCGAACGGGATTCCTGCTGGGATGGCTCCTAATGTGGCTGTCAACCAGGCTCGTGCTCAGGCCATGCAAGGTATGCCAGCTGGGGCAGCACCAGTCAACGGGCAAATTCCAGCCAATCCAATGGCCATGAAAATGATGCCTCAGGGTCAGATGCCGAACGTGGGTGCCCGACCTGGAATGCCGATGCAAGCATCTCCCGATAACGCCCGAGTGATACGTGAGGCGAACCGCTTGCAAGAGCAGCAGCGTTTGTTGCAATCCCGCCAGCAGCAAGTTCCTCAACCGACCGGACAGCCTCAGCAGGCCCAGCAGCAGTTCCACAATCAACAGTTTGTGCCGCAAGGATCGCACTCTCCGAACCTCAATGTGCCCAGTGTCAATGGCGCCCCCAGCAACCCTGCTATGATCGCTGCTCTACAAGCTCAGGGTGGTATTCAGAGCCCATCCTTCCACAACGGCACTCCACAGGGAGTTTCGACTCCCTCGCCTCGCATGGCTCAACCCAACCCTCTGTCGGGTGGCGTGGTTCCTACTATCAGTACCTTCCAGAGTCAGATTCAAAGGGCCAACCCTAATCTTCCTGCGGACCAAGTAAACAAGCTTGCCACTGAGCGCCTCAACCAGTATCAGCAACAACGTATGTCTCAACAGGCCGCCATGAACGCTGCCGCGGGCGGTATGAACAACGTGCAAGCCAATTATCAGGTTCCCCACGACGGGAACTTCCAAGCTCCTCAGCAGCCTGGCATGCCAAACGGTGGTTCCGCCATGCAAGTACCTCAGAATCAAGGGTTCTCTCCAATGATGCGTGTTCCTCAAAACAATCCACAGAACCGTGTCAACGTCACCAGCTCGCCAGCAGTGAATGGGGCCGTTCCCCAGGCCAGCCGGAGTGCAACCCCACAAACCCAGCGCAGTGGCAGCGCCCAAGCTGGTGCGGTGCAAGGCTCAAGTAAGAGCCCACACCCTCCCCCTGCCCAGACAGCGAGCAGCTAAGAAACCATGTTGGTTTGACGCACTGCTTACGCTGCTTTACCCCTTCCTCTTCACATGTACATACTTCCACCTTTACCCTTTTTTACTTTGATTTATTTCCCCCCTGTTCTTCTGCGTTGGTGGTCCGGGATATCATCGGCGCACCTTGCTTTTATTTTTACCACCCCCACGCCATCCTTGAAATCTTCCCTGCGTGCTCGGATTCCACCTTTACTCTTGTCCGCCCCCTCTGGCGTGTTCATTAATCTAATGAACCAAATGTGGCACTGGCTTCTGGTTACCAGTGTCCTTGAATTATGTTGGATTTGGGCATGTATTATCTTCTGGGACGGGCGAAAATTTTGGGTCGGTTTTCGCTACACCCATTCACTCACGAGTACGAATTGTATGATTAGTTTCGAATCTTATCACCCCGTATTGACTCGATTGTATCCGTATCGTGTAAGCTCTCATGGTACATACGCTGTGCCACTGGCACTTTACCATGGGTATAGTAAGAGGATTATTCTCGTCTAACTAGGGCTTCTCAGATCCGACAAAGGAAGATCAACTGTGGTGTCTGCGGGGATTCTACCCACCCAGCACACAGCCACAACAAGTCATCTGGTATGCTCGACATGTTTATCAAGTGCAATTACGGTTTATCTGGCTTTCCTGCTCCACTACTTATATCTATGTGCTGTCCTGTCTATCACATACGACCATAGGGTGTGGAGAACAGGGCTTCCCGTCCGCTCAGCCGTACTTAAGCCACGCACCATTTGCCAATCCTAGCAAATAAAATAGTTTAGCTTGGTGGGGAAACGGATGATCGCCGCTTCATGGTCGTGCGACTAGGGTGAGCGAGGGTGAGTGCACAATAGACAGGGTAAGATGAGGGGTGAGACCGGGTGAGACTCACCCTCTGTGCACGACCACCGTTAAATGCTGTAGGCCTTGTACTCTAGAAAAATAGTCCAATCGATGCTAAACTGCAATCGATTGCACATGAAGGCTCATACCATAGAGAGACAATGAACTAATAAGCTGTCATAGTCTAAAGCACGGACATAGCTCTATTTGTGCAGCCAGGAGACCAACGGGAATCCATCACAATTACACGGGTCGTTTCAAAACAGTCGAGACAGGCCACGTAGTCCGGCGCTTTAGAGTGCGGACGGAATCGTTGGTGTCTCCAAAAATTAGTCCCCCTGATCATGAATAGCCCAACAGCTCAAGATTCTCTTCGCACTTGGTACAGCCTCGATCGAATTGCATTGAACCATTTCGTGAACGCCTTACCTCCGCTGTAACTGTGGACGCAGCACTCCTTTAGACAAACGTCCAGTCTTTTTCATTGGATCCCTAGCTTGCCCTCGTTGTATAGGAGACTCATGCTGGGTTACGCCAATGTCACGGTGAACATGAATACATCGTCGTAAGTGCAACTTACCGTGTGGTGTTATTCTACACGTTAGAGTCGAGTTTGGATTACGCTAGCAATCTTCATACGAGTCGCTTATCACGTAAATCAAGTCTCAGCTTGCAGGCAATGTTGGAAGGTCTCTCAAGAGCGAAATCTCCATTAGTACTATATAGACTTGCAGAGCAATAATACTTTTCGTTCGAGAGTCCACCATCTCGAAAGTATCAACTCTCATCCAGAGGGAGGTGTTGAACCTCGTAATTTGGAAGACTTCAAATCACATTGCCACTCAAAAGCAGAGGAAAGGAGAACATTGACGAAGCAGCATTTAGGTGTTGAACCTCTCAATAAAAATCATATGAAGGATGTCAAAAAATCTTTTTAATCAAAAACAACGAAGACGTAGTCAGTGGCGTAATTTAAGCGGCAACGGCCGTCAATGCAAAAGGAGCGGGCACGTTCTCCGGAGGGTTGTTGTACAATATCACGAAGTCACTGTCGAATTCAATGCTGGCAATCGTCCAACAGTCTGACACAAGCCTTTGCTTAGGCTCATCGAGGGTATAGCCTGAAACATACTCGTACGGTAGAAAACCATATCCTGCTTGACCAAACCTTGTGCTCCAGGAATTCTTGAACTTGAACCGGCGAGTATAGTCATCATAACCGACAAGCATGACAGAGTGGCCTCCAATGATGTATCCTCCCTGTTTTGGCATATCGACCAGTCCAGAATCCATATGATCATACAGGTTCGAGTAGCACCAAAAGCCAATGTCGACAGGGTAGCCAGCGGCGATTGCCGCACGGAAGGCATCCACAGAAGTGTCAACATAAGCTGCTTTCACAACTTGGTTTGTAGAACCTCTGCTATAGGAAGCTAATGGAGGCTCCACTGCGAATTTTGAAGTATCGTATGGCCAATCAGTTTCACCAGCGTCGCCGTACGTATATAAAGCCTGTATTGCCGAATGCACGTAAGCCCCTGTGTCGTCGCTAGCGGGCCATCCGAGTACTTTCACTCTTGTATTGTAATACAAGTAGAGCTCCGACCAGTCTGGTATTTTATCATTCCGTTTAGCAATATGCTCAACGATTGCGACTGCTGCGAACGCGGTGCATGAACCAATATCACCCTGATCTTTAACAGGCGAGTCATACTGGCTCAGATCCTTCGCGCTTGGAAGAGCAGTTGAGTCAAACTCGGGTTTGAATGTGAACTTTGGCGCTCCTAGCCTTGCACTTGGCGGTGATGGCCTCCAATTCAGAACGTATGTCTTCTTCGCCTCTTCCTTTGTCAATCTCTCAGGCATGGTGAAACTGGTTGGGTGAAATTATGTGGAACTAGGAAAAGGTTAAAATATTTCAAAGAGGAAAATGTCCAGGAGAGGCTTGTAGTGAATATAGAGGAAATCTTGAATAGGACGGTGATATTTAAACATAAACCAGCATGAGGAGTCGCATTCTTATATAGGTTTCTAAGTCATAAATCATTAGCTTTCAGAGTATTCTTTTCCTAAGTCGAGACCTGCCCTCGCTCTCAATAAGTCTGCAAACGGATAGATTACGTTTTTATGACCTAAGGAGGCTATAGCATATGACCAAATATCGGTCTAGAATCAAAAAGCCAGATGTTGATTATGACTTAAAGGTGGTCGACCATCTTATGATGACTATAATATCGGTCTAGAATCAAAGAGCCGGAATATAATGATATTTGGTGATAAGGGCGTGGAGCTGGGGCATATTTAGGCTAGAAGGACATAATAACCTAATGTATCTGTTTGCAGACCTACCAAGAGTGAGAGAAGCCCCACATATACGAATTTCTTCCAGGCAGAGACCAAGATCCAGTCCGACTTCCTTATCACAAGATATCATCAGATTCCGGCTCTTTGACTCTAGACCGACATTGTAGTTATCATAAGATGACCACCCTTAACATGCTTGCTCGGCAAGAACTATAGATTCATTATGCCTGTTCCAATACCTTCAACAGATTGACTACACATTAGGACTTGAATTTACGTCTTAGTCGACTAGATAACGACACCTGAAAGCCACATAGGAGTACTCATCTGCAGGAGCTATGATTCTATCTGAATCAATATATAATGCCGGAAAAGCCTCTTAAATTAAGAATCCCTTTTAGAGGTGATATACGACCTCTAATTTGCCGGCTCTTAAACTCGATGTTTCATACCACTCCAAAATGACACCTATAATTCCGACGATGTGGAGCATTGCACTGCTTCTAAGTGGCAAACCTCTCCGCATTCTGTCGTTGGTTAGATATGTTGTGCACGGTAATGTTGGTCTAAAACCTTCCAATCAGGATCATAATCGTGATCATATCGTAGAGCATGGTCACAGGTGGTAAAATTAAAGTTTCAGGAACTTTCCGCTCCCTTCGCGCCCAAGAGCCGTCTGGCCAGATGGGCCGACAATTAGATGTCCGATGAGAGAGATCCATGCTTCTTCTCGCAACTTCCGGCATTACTACGGCGTATCTGCAGCTAGAAACTCGTTTTCAGAACATGCCGCGGCCATGACCTTTTCATGAACACATGCAGCGTCCTAGGCCTGGATTCGGTATTCAAGTCCTTTGAGCGTCTCACCTGCATATTCCCTTTGCATTTGAATTGTGACACAACAGAAGCCTCGTAATTGGTAAAGAAATTACACTGTATTTGTGGCGCCTTGCTGTGTGCTGGTTGTCATGATGGTGCCACTGAATAATCATCTTTAAAGTACGGGCCGCAACGGAAGGGCTTTTCGCGCCTATCATTGGCCATTGGCGGATACCGATCCCACCGAGCCGCGAGTCGTTTGCATGCAGAAGGCAGTTTCGTTCGCCCACTATCTGACGACTACCGGACTGTCGCGAGAATTACGGAATCTTCCTGTTAAGACATGAGGTTAGATGCGGAAAAAAGCGAGCTTTCGGACTCGAATGAACCATTGGTCCCTCCTGAGGCTCTGGACCGGCCTGTTGACGAAAGCGCACACCCTCACTCAGAAGAGGAGGATAAACCAAGCGATAAATCTTCTAGAAAATCGAGCAAGATAAAAGTGAGGAGCAAAAAAACAGTTTGAATCTTTGCCTTCTTAGAAACCAAGAATCTAGCGGAGGAGTCAGAGCGTGTGGGGTACTACCCACCTCAGACAGAAACCTATAATAGCCAGTAACAGGCTCCCCACTAGATAGTAATTTTTGTAAGGGGCCTGTCACCACAGGATTTACCTTAATTAGGTAGTGCAACGAGCCTCTGCTACAGAACTTCTTGACGAATTTATGAGTCAGATAGCTCGGGCATGGAACAGTTGCAGCTCCAGACTGCAAATCTTGTGTTCACTGAATTGTACCCGAGCGGCATCATAAGGAATCTAGACGTCGTCACCTACAGGATAGAGCATCAACGGTATTCAAATACTTAATTTGATTAAGGTTCACACAAGTGAGTCTTGAACGGTCTAGATTCAGGAAAGCTTGTAATGACATCCAGGGCTGCCGAGGAATATCCTGCCATTTTCGGCGTAAAAACCTCTGGACGCAATCTTTTTGGAATTATCATATGATTTATCGGGAACCGTGGGTCAGTCTTGCTTGTCCCATAGCTCGGGCCGATCCCTTGTATTGACGGCTGAACGATCCGCACGGCTAAGTCGGGGTGACCCGAAGAGATATCGCGTGAATTGCGAACCACGGTTGGCTCAAGTTCTTATTTGAACTTTTAATTTTGCCGAAATTGATGTGATGTGTGGTCTGTTTGTTGGGAACGGAAAACCCTACAGCTGGTGGAAATTCGCTACTGGTCGCCCAACATAGGGACCTTTCGCCAATCACCTTATCCCGCAGTAATGCATGGGTCAAAAAACCAACCTGCTAGGCATAAGCACTATAACAAAGCCTCTATAGAGGCGCGACACTCCATTACCGCCCGACAATTTTCCAATTGAACGTAATCCAGTTCTTAAATGGTACTAGTCTGGAAGAGTCGTCGTGCCCAATAATAATGTCGTGTACTGAAGGGTCAAATTAATGGTGTAATGGTGATAGCTTTACCAAATATTAGAATCAACGTTCAAGAATAAAGCAACTTGGACTAGACACACGGTTACTCAATGAATGACGTCGTGCCTCTGTGTGTTACAGTAATGGCTAATGGGGTCCTCTTTTGGCAGAGTGAATTAGATCTAGTCTCTACCTTGGTATGATTGATATAAATTTCACACAAGGGAGAATCCAGAACATACCGAAACATTAAATTTCTAGAGAAAAATCTTCCCGGACTTATCTCTACCAGACTAGGTAGATACAGTATCTGTTCAATAATGATCGACCGAATCTAATCTAAAGTATATCTATCTGCGGTTTAGCAGGTGGCACCTATAAGACCAGGTCCTTCTAGCCAAATTATGCCCTAGCTCTACGTCGTCATTACAAGATATCATCAGATTCCGGCTCTTTGATTCTAGACCGATATTGTAGTCATCATAAGATGACCACTCTTAAGTCAAAATAATATGATCTATCCGTTTGCAGACTTACTGAGAGCGAGGGCCGGTCTCGTATTAGTAATAGAATATTTTGAAAAGCTAGTTAATGATTTACGAATTAGAAACCTATATAAGAATGCTATACCTTGAGCTAGTTCATATTCCATTATTACCAACCTTTTCAAGAGTTCACTTTGCCAATACTACAAAGCAAGGCTCTTCGAGATTTATTGTCCCCTATCGAAATATTCTTATTCTTTTCTAGTTCCACATAATTCCAACTAACCTATTTCACCATGGCTGAGAGAGCTGAGAGAATGACAAAGGAAGAGGCGAAGAAGACATACGTTCTGAATTGGAGGCCATCACCACCAAGTGCAAGGCTAGGAGCGCCAAAAATCACATTCAAACCCGAGTTTGACTCAACTACTCTTCCGAGCTCGAAGGATCTGAGCCAGTATGATTCGGCAGTTAAAGATCAGGGTGCCCTTGGTGCTGATACCGCTTTTGCTGTGTTAGCAGTTGCTGAAAACATTGCTAAACACCACAAAGGCGAGTTTGACTGGTCAGAGCTCTACTTGTATTACAATACAAGGGTCAAAGTTCTTGGATGGCCTGTTGGCGATGATACAGGAGCTTATATATCATCGACAATACAGGCATTAACCACATGTGGCTGTGCGAACGAAAATGACTGGCCTTATGATGTTGCTAAATTTGCAGAGGAACCGCCAGCTCCCTCCAGTAGTGAAGGGGCTATAAGTTCGGTGAAAGCAGCCAACATAGATCCTACCGTGGATGCCTTCCGCGCTACAATTTCTTGTGGATTTCCAATTACCATTGGTATTATCTGTTACTCAAACCTTTTCGATTCCTTTGATTCAGGGGTTATTCCTATGCCAAAGCCTGGTACATGGATAACTGGAGGACACGTTATCTCGATAGTCGGGTATGATGACAGCTCGCGCCAGTTCAAGTTCAAGAATTCCTGGGGTATAAGGTGGGGTCAATCAGGATATGGCTTTCTGCCATACGAGTATGTTTCGGGCTATACTATCGATGAGCCCGTCCAAAGGCTTGTATCGGACTGTTGGACGATTCAAAGTATTGAGTTGCAGGGAGGTTCGGTAATTATCGGAGGATAACAATATGGACAATTGTCATGAATTGTGGGCCTTCCGTATTGAAAGCCCCATAGCGTTAAATGTGAATTCAAATTTTCCTTAATTGTTAGGTTTTCTGTCATCCCTTGGAAACAGACCGGCTCTCGCTCCCAGTAAGTCTGCAAACGGATAAATTAGGTTATTATGATTTAGGGGATTTTATCTTATGACGACTAAACATCGGTCTAGAATCAATGAGCGAGGTGTTGATGTTATCCTGTGATAAGGAAGTCGGGCTAGATTATGGCCTCTGTCTAGTAGCACTTCATATGTAGGGATGGCCCACGGTTTTGCAGGCAGCCCAATTGCTCGCGAGAAAACTTATTTCATATGTTGACCCGACTAGGTAGGTACAGTGTCTGTTCAACAATGATTCGACCTAATCTAAGGTTGAATATGTATATCTGTGGTTTAACAGGCGGCGTCCACAGGACCGGGTCCTTCCAGTCCAAATATGCCCCAGCTTCACGTCCTTATCAGCAAATATCGTTATATTCCAGCTCTTTGATTCTAGATCTGATTCTAGAGTGATATTACCGCTCAAGGATCTGGCCAGATGGGCCGACAATCGGATGTCCGATGAGAGAGAGGAATTCATGATTCATCTTTGTTTAGCGCAATTCACAGCTTCAGGCCGAAGTAGCGGAAGATTTGAAATTTTCGTCCCTGCCTTGCATCTAAAGACATAAAATAAGAAGGCTTCTGCTGAAATGCAATAAGGCGGTTTCTTGAACGCCAGTCCTAATATATATTTGGATTTTTGAACATCACTGTTCTAAACCAGGCTGCTTGTGTAAACTGCCTGTTTCGTTATTCGGCTAGTTGACTCTCTTCTTCAGTCTGTCTCCGCAACTGTTTTCTCTCTCTCAAAAGGTTCTGTGTAATTGGGTGAATTGCTTTGATCCATGGCACCTTTCATACAAAAGTATTGCAGAGGTGTTATTTTCAGCTCGATTCCATTCAAGTTGTGAAGGGGTGCCATGAACTTTTTTGAGGGTGGCCTGAGCTGAAGTCATGAAAAGGGGAATCGTTCTATTAATCCCCCAAATATATCCTCTATAAACCTAAGTATTGTATGTGATCTTGCATTCGGCTCTTGGCGGGCGGCTTGGAAGAGTCCAGCCCGCCAATGGGTGGGCAGGAAGCCGTGGGTAGGGTAGAGTAGTTCTATCTTCTTCGACGCTGTCTAATGCTCTGGCCAAACAGTTGGCATCTTAAGGACACTCCCCTCTTTCGCACTCACACAAGTACACTCCCCCGTATGCACATTCTGCAAGAACACCTGAAGAGTCTTCAGCGTCCCACCCCATCCATCCCACCCAAAGAAGTCATTGCTACAAGAAACCATTTTCCTCTCTGTCACAGCCGTGCTAAACCTTTTCTCGGAAACCGGCTGTAATCCCCACACAGCAGCCACTATTCTGATATCTGATGTGACTTCTATAGTATTTGAGAAGAAGAAATTCCGTCTTATCCGTTTCCCCGGGTCAATCATGACATAGCCAGAGTCATCACCTGTAACCAGCAGTTGCATTGGTTCCAAAGACCCATATCGATACAATATCGAAATCGTCTTCTGCCATCCAGGTAACGGATCGGGAGACGCAAACGCACCGCCATTCTTCGTGTCAAAGTGTAATGTCTGCTGAGGTGTGATCTTCGCTCGAACAAGATTCGTAATATCCAGCCCACCCCAATTCGCACAAATAATATCCAGGTATGGGGGTATTTGTATCGAAGAATTCTCAGTTACAGCCCTCACCTCGCAATATGATAGTGCAGCCGCGATATCCGAGTACGTCCACGTTACAGACATGATCTTCTCGTATCCGTAGCACGGATCCTCTACGAAGAACTCATGATTTGACGCGATGATATCCGGTCGTGGATCCTTCGCCGTTATCGATGCGACATGTTCCGTCACGTCGATATTATGCCAGCTTGCGTTCAAGATATAGATCGAACCCCGTTTCCTCGTTGCCGAACTTTTGTGGAAAGGCAGAGGGATTGAGAGATCGATGGTAAGTAGTTCACCTTCCTCAGCGAAGAGCTTCTGAGGCGCTGAATAAAGGTTTCCATAATCGAGTCGAATCACTTTGCGCCAGACCATTGAGAACGCCTTAATGCAGTTAGGCCAAGGATCTCCACCGAACGTCTCGTTCGTAGCTGAGAAAACCACTCTAGTCATCTTTAGACACGAGTGCGCATTGGTAATGTTTCTGATAATGTCTGTAACAATTCTTGGTCCGTATATGGCTGAAATGACTTCAATTTCTTCCTTGTGCACTCCTAAACCTAACAGGGCACCTGTATTTCCCATGAGAGAGTCTGTGGTTGGTGATCGCTTGACGGGAGGTGAGACCAGGGGTTCAGATGCATGAGCTGTCTGTCTCAGGATAGGATCTTGATTCTGCTCTGCTTCCGCTTCGGATACATAGTACTCGAGCATTCGGCCTCGGTTGGCCCACTCTGGGATTACCTCGTTTTCAACTTCGGTAAGGGTTGCAGTGTTAGGATCGACCACGGAGACGGTAGATAAACGACTATTCTTGTTGGCACTCGGAAGGAAGTTATCTAGCTTAGCCAGGTTCTCTTGGCGTTTTTCGACCCTACTTTCAGTCAGTAATTCATCGCTAAAAGAGGGGGAAATACTTTAAGTACACCGCAGTGGATACGGATATGATGAAACTCACATGGGGACCGTGGACACAATACGAGGAAGCAATCCACTATTGAATGCTCCGATAATCGCACAAAGAGACGTGATTCTGGACCTCACGGAGTCCACTTCCCCTTGTGACCACCTAAACCGACTCAATCCTCTCGGAGCTGACGCATATCCTTGTTTCTGCTGCAACTCCTCTAATAACTTTCCAGCTTGTTTGACCAGTTGTTCCAAGTCCGTCGCTTCATCAGACGAGAGTAAAGTCTCTTGAGATTTTTCTTGTCCCGTAGTATCCACCTGTTGGAGGGTAAGTCTATTCCCAAGACTCCGGAGGAGGACCTCAAGACCTTTGATGTCATCTGTGAGGTCTTTAAATCTCTTCGGAGCGCCTTTATAGGTGTCATAGACTTGGTAGGCGAATGTTGCTAGGGTTAAGACATCTGGGGAACCTGGTGCAGCGAACATGTTTCAATAGTTTCACATAAACTTCTTGTTGGGTCCACGGTAGTCGCGTATTCCGCCCCTTGCGGACCAAGCAGTAGGTGGAATTGTACTTCTACAGGCGATCGCCATGAACTCATTTTGGATAAATACGAAGACGAAACTTGATCCATAAGAGTGAGGGGTTCACTGTCAGGTGACTATGTGTCAAGAAAATGGCGTTTGGTATTGTCATGTCTCGGCTGGTACTGTACATCTGTGCCGTGTTGAAATACATCAGATCTGCATCTCGCTCAATTCCTCCCCTTTAGATTCTTTGCTTTTTCACTATGTTGGATCATGTTGCGCCATCCTGGACATGTATGTACAGTGGCCGGTCATAAGTATTTCGAACAAAGTACGCTACCCTTACTGCTTTTCAATGCACACCAACGTTCGTACGATCGGATCGAGAATTCCACACAGAAACAGTGCAGAATCTATGTTCTCACTATGCCATGCAATGGGAACCGACGCCAGCTGGCTCACCATGACAAGATGACTTAGTGAGCGAGGTAACCGCCTAGGATATGAAAGGGCCAGAGCTATACTTTTCGATGCAAAGCTGCCTAGGTCATTATGGGCGGAAGCTCTAGAAACAGCTGTCTATTTGATCAATCAACTCCCCACAAGGATCCCATTATACAACATACATTACACCATACACAGCGTGGACAAGTTCACCTCTGGATATTTTACACATCCGGAAATTTGAGTCTGTCGCATAGATCCATCTTCATGGCTCCGAAAAGCCTCAAGCAAGCTTGATGCTCGTGCTAAGAAGGTAGATCTAGTGGGCTACATCTCGCCTACTATTGTCAAAGTTTGGGTTCCTGAGAAGAATATTGTGAAGACGGTTAACGATGCCGTCATCAATGAGAGCTTTCAAGCTCCTATCTCATCTCCTACACCAGGTCAGGTCAAACTAGCTGATCAAGCTAGTCTCTCGCCTAAAAGTATTGACCAACAGCATTTATACGGAGCGGATAACGATCCAAGATCTCCCTGTGTGACCTGCAAAAGCATTTGCATCTGTCAGGTCAATACTAACCATAACAAATCAACTCCAAAATCGTTCAAAGCAGCTACTGAAGGGCCAAAATCTTCCCAAGGTTATGCAGCTATGCAAGCAGAAATTGACCTCCTAAACCAAAAGAACTATTAGGAACTTGTCCGAAGCTCTGATATGCCACCAGGCACTAGGCTCATTCTAGGACAATAGGTTTACAAAAAAAAATAAACGAAGACGGATCCATCAAGTTCAAAGCTCGATGGGTGATTCGGGGAAACATGCTCTCGGACACATACTTTGAGCAAGACCGTAACACATACGCCCTAGTGGTGTCTCAAACAACTTCACGTATCCTATTTGCGGCTGCAGCTCACTACGGCTGGAGGATCCTCCAGGCTGATGTGTTCAGGCATTCTTGAACGGGAAACTGTATGATACAGTCTACATGAGACAGCCGTACGGCTTCGAACAAGGTCAACGGGACACCTTAGTCTGCAAGCTAAAACATTCCCTATATGGCATATCACCGTCTGCACGAATTTGCTATGACACTCTGACGAGCCATCTCAAAGAAATCCGCTTCCGAATATCACCGTATGACCCTGGTCTATTCATCGCAACCGAACGACCAAACCTTTACTTGACAACTCACGTCGATGACTTCAAAGTCGTTGGCAAGGAGACCGACGCCCGTATCGTGCTTGACGCAATAAAGGCTAGATTAGAAATCAAGGATCTAGACCCAATCAAGCAATACCTTCGCACAACTATCGACATAAACAACAACGGCATCAAAATCACACAATCTCGGTATAAGAATGACCTCCTCAAATCATTGGGCATAGCCGATGCTCATGCGACAAGATATCCACTGGATCCCGGCATCTTGATCGATGACCAACCAGATCCTAATGTTTCCATCAAGGAGTACCGGCGAGGCACCGGAAGCTTACAGTATCTGGCTGCGAAGTCCAGGCCTGATGTCTGCTGGCATGCTGGCCTACCTGCTACTGTCGGCGTTGTGCTCAGGTTTCTGACTTCTGGTGTTGGGAACCCTCGCGACCTTCCATAACAGCCCTGTTACTATCATCATCCTTGCTGACAAGGGAAGCGAAATCATACGTACCTGTAAACAATGCAATCTTGTCACAATTTCCTTCTTCCCCTGACTCCTTGCCCCAGAAGAGACGGGGACAGTCTCCCATCCCCCAGAGCTTCCGTCGAAGGTCCTCGAATAGACGATTGACCCGCGGATTTTCAATCCGAGCGCGGAAAGAGATCCAATCCATGTCAGGGTCTGAGCTGTAGCCTAGCATCGTGGGCAACTGATGTTGAGAGATTGTACCCATAGGGTACCAAATGCCAGCGGGTCCACCAGCGATGCGATAGGGAGGGGTTTGGCTTGCCTGTCTCATCGATTCCAAATGGAGCCGGTCATTGCCTCGTGAGAATGTGGTGTCATTCAAACTGTATTCTGGCCGCACAGGCGTCTGAAAAACTGGGTGTATTATTCCAGACTGCATCGAGACTGGGTGAAGAGTTGATATTTGTTGCGTATAAACTTCGCGAGACACTTGATGCAGCGGTCGTGTGTAGCACGAGCCCACCTCCGTTGTGTCTTTCACTATGTCGGCTATTTGATCCTCGAGATTGTGGTTGTTGACTCTTTGGAGTTGACGCTGGTTTCCAGAAGAGCAACGAAACAAAGAATCGGTCTTCAGAAGCTTTGTCTGCTTCTAGCCATTCCCCGCAACAGCATATCAATTCAGACTCGGCAGTAGCATTGCTGAGGTATGGGGCAAATATCCTTGACCATTTGGATTTGAAGCCTGCTTGATCAACTTGATCAGTGGACAGAACCGTAGAGAACCGGAAGGAGACCAGCTCGAGGACACTATCCGAGCTGGAAAGATTGGCGGGCAGAGCAAGCTGAACACAGCAGCTGGAGATGCTTTCAATATAACCTAGCATCATGCTAAAGCCTAAAGAGGATTGGAACAGCCTCCAGCCACGACCGCTATCTCACTGGATTAAAGCGATAATCTCTTGATTTGCCGAACCCGAATCTACTGGGGCCTAATAAAGCCTTTGAAAGCCAGGAATTGTTGAGACAAATCTCAAATATTTATGCCATAGTACAGATGCCAGCTGCAATGGCTCTGAAACGTTGACCCCGGAGTGAAAAGTGAAGTGGAGAATACTGAGGACTGGATCCGCTGGCAGCTGATCCGCTTCTTTCGAATTATGGGCGATGTTATTGAGACAGAGCCTGATATCGACATGTCTCTTGATCATCTTGAAGTTGATGATGAGGCGCGAAGAGGGAACTTGGTGAATTTCGGTCGAAAGATGGCGCTAGAGAGTGGCTGATCGTGCAAACATACTCATAGTATGGCTGTTATATGTTTTTGTTTTTGCTATGTTTAGCTCTGACGCTAAGTAAAACAGCGGACGCTTGCTGCTTCTACTTAGCTTCTCACCATACTACGCCACGCAGCTATCCAGGTAGTCCTCCTAATATCTGGTAAACAACCACTCAATAGACTGTTATGTTTCTCGTTATGTTGTGTGGAAGCGTCAGTGGATAATCGATAACAAAGATAACTGACCGCCTTGATCAGCCGCGCGGCTACATAGTTCCAGTTTTGCCACCGCCTCCATGAAGAGCTCACGTATCAAACCTTCGAACTTGGATCTTCCTAAACAACCTCCGCACGCTCGTCACTCACAGTCCTGGCGTGATGTCTTCGTCGCGGGGCTTTAACGACCATAATGGGGGTAGCTCCAAGCCACCTTCCCTTTCCTCCAGTTCCACTGGTCCTGCAAAGAAGGCTGCTTTCGCATTCCAGTCTCGAGGACGCCCCTCTGATCCTCTAGCCAACAAGAGTCGCTCCTTGGCCCGTCGCCCACATCACCTCGACCATGACGATGATTCCTCTGACGAAGAGCGAGCACCCGAACATGAAGAAATCGCCGGCTTCGATACGCTTACCGGTGGCCAAATCACTGCTGATGGCCAAGCTGTAAGCAATGCGAAACAACCACTCGTGATTCCAGTAACGAGTAAGAACAATTGGCGCGATCGACCGGGCACAAATGTAAAGAAGAGCAAGAAAAATTTGCTACCACAAGAAGTGCAGGCGATGCAAGAGGCGCAAAAGAACGGACAGGCCCCACCAGGAGGAGCTGTGGAGACTGAAGGCCCGAGCATGGCTTATGGTCTCAGCTTTGCCCAAAAGCCCTCTGAGCAGGATGGGAAGGACTCGACTGCTAAAGAGGACCAACCTATGCCCGATGCGCAACCAATTTCCACTGAAAACCAGAAGCCTCTTACGGAAGACCAAATAGCCTTGCAAGCTTTGCTTCGGGAGACTACCGGTGAAGTAGAGCGCCGGACAGACCTCGTGATTGAATCTTTCAAGCCTGGCGAAGATGAGGAACCTTTCAGACGCCACGACGAGACCAGCTCTTTCCGATCAGATGTGGCTTCTCGACCCGAACCCGCTACCTTGGATCAATACAACGCTATCCCCGTGGAAGAATTTGGAGCTGCTCTATTGAGAGGAATGGGATGGAAGGATGGTCAGTCTATCGGACGGGGTGATTACAGTTCCGCCACAGCTGCGAAGAAAGCAAAGAATCCTGGTGTTCCAGAACGACGACCTGGGTTCTTGGGAATCGGTGCTAAGGATTCTGGAAAGGGCGCTGAAGTGGAGCTTGGTGCTTGGGGGAAGTCAGCCATGCGCAAAGCATCAAGGAAACAGGGCGAAGAAAATGCAGATGGCAACGTTGAAGGTGTCTATATGCCTGTTACTATGCGGAACAAAAAGACTGGTGAATATATCACCGAGGAAGAGCTCGCCGACCTGAAGGAGTCCTCCAAGTCCCAAGTCGATAAAGACGACTGGCGCGAGAGAAGAGATCGAAATTTGGAGAAGAGCGGGCGTGAAGGGGACCGGGATCGCGAATACCGTAAACGCGACTACGACGATGACAGGTCTGATCGAAGGAATGGTTCCTCGCGCCGTGATCGAAGTTCATCTGCTGGCCGCCATTCATCTAGACGCTCAAAATATAACGATGATGATGACCGCCGGAGAGATGATCGCTCTCATCGCGACCGAGACCGCGAACGTGACCGTGATAGAGAGCGCCGTCGAGATCGCGAGGATGATAAGGATTCTCGCAAGGATCGTGACCGTGAGCGGGACCGAGACAGGAAATACCGAGATGATCGGTATAGCAGCTCGCGACACTCGTCTCATTCATCTCGCAATGACCGTGATCGCGACCGTGACTCTCGTCGCAGCCGGCGAGACGATTAGGTGACGATCGGATTCTTCGAATTGATTAGCATTTCTGCATACATCTTCTCCACTAACCGAATTTAGAGATCCAAAGATAAGCTGTTGATACCACTAGGATATGGTTTAGCCACATAATACTGTATTTCTCAATCTGAAATCTGCGGATTCGATTCCATTTCACGTTTTACTTGAACAAGACTTGCCGACCATTCCTCCCGTGTCACCTTTGGTTTAGTATAGGTAATTATGATCCCCCGTGCCTGGAAGTCCTTATTCAAGGCGTCCATCTGATCCCACGGATAGTCGATTTTACGGGCGTCTGGCCCCCAGTACTCAGGATCGAATTGGATTCTAATCTCTTGGAGGGATGCCTTTCTCTCGAGCGCAACTTGAGCAAGCCTTCGGAGCCATCCTCCACCTGACCAAAGTCCTCCCATGTTCTGGGTGCTGCTCCCATATTGCGAAAGCGAATGTCAATCTTTTCAGAGCCGGCGCAATAATATAATCCCCGTATTCATCTTGGTATTCAGGTAGACCCGGATTTGCCCTGGATGATTCAATCAGCCACCTTGAGAGGGTTAAGTTCTCCAGGGCTGGAAACTCGGACCAGCGAGGGAATTTTCCTGTGCCATCACCGGGCAAATAACCAATGTCGAGGTCTGTCAGGCTATCCCTGTGTTGAAGAAGCATCTGTTTGATCATCGGTAGGTCTATGTAGTGGACATCGTGACAGAAAGGCGCGAGTCTAAGGCTGGAAAGGGCTTTTGGCCAACTAAGAAGCTTTTCCAGTGCCTCCGGGCTGTCGTAGTAATCAAATAGGAAGATTTGATGTTATTAGACTGGTAGCCTTGAGGGTTGAGTAGTTCAGGGTCAGCAGGAGAAAAAAAAACGATCCAACGGAGCCAGTCGACACAAAAAATGCCGAGGACACTGCTGAACAGAGACTGCCATGTACCTTGAAGTCTCCAAGGCAAGAAACTGAGTCTGATCTCACAACGCCACCGACACGCAATTTCTTCAGCGAGGGTATCTTCAAATCGGCCACCACTAAGCCTCCTGCTTCCCTATGCAACTCCAATATATTAAGGCGACGCATATTTTGTATACAGGCTTGAACCAGTTTCCAGGTTTGCTGTGTCTTTTCTGTAGTGAAACCTCCATGGACAAGTAGTGACTTAACATTTGGCAAAAACGGAACAATCTGCTGCTCAACGAAATCGAAGTCTTCTTGAGAGCTGGACTTATTATACGCTGGTTTATTCATCTGGAAATCTCGGCAGTGCAAACCAAGCGAGGGATTGAATTGGAAAGTCCGGGCCAGCAGCCTGAGTCGCGGACCTACCGGAAATATGCCCCTTCCCCTTGTTACCTCTGCACCGAAATTGATGCTCCGGTAATTGAAGGCAGCCACGACGACTGTAATCCGCGGAAGGACCCCCTGTCCCACACGGTCCGCTGGACGATCAGGGAGATAATGGCGAGTGGTCGGAGCTTTTTGAGAGAGAGAGAGAGAGAGAGAGAGAGAGAGAGAGAGAGAGAGAGAGAGAGAGAGAGAGAGAGAGAGAGAGAGAGAGAGAGAGAGTATTTGACAGGACGATGATATGGTTCTATAAACGTGCATTGTACTGAAAAAAATTGGCTTTTTAAGCAATTCTTAACATAGAGATGCCCTGAATAAAAAGACACCATTATTAGCTCATGCAAAGGTGCTTGTAGAATATATGACTTCAAGAAACAATTCCTTCTTGATATCGTATGAAAGAGCTACTAGCAAGTATTGTATGAGCCTTTGAAACAAACTTCGATATGTCCGACCAATTGGCAAAATCATCCATCTTATGCATCACGAGGTGAACAATAAACAAAGCGATGATCCTTGAACTATTAGGAAAAGACAAAGGTGAACAGACAACAGCAGGCCATAAAGAAACAGACCTCTCTCATAGACCGCAAACACCATGGCATGAATATCACCAGTGATTAAACAATAATCTTCTCTGGGCTTCAGAGAAATCGACGAAACTTCTCTAATGTTTCCTCTCTTCGCCGACCACTTTTACCACGCATCTGGAAATAATCAGCAATCAATTTTTCAGGGACATCGTGCGCCTCCTGGGCTGCCAAAACTTTGTAGTCGCCCCTGGAAGCGTCAAATTTTGTCGGAATCTGTATTGACACGCATTTAAGACGGGTTGTATCCTCGGGGTATGTGGTGACGGAGTATTCGGTATCTAAAGAATCTTTCATTGCCAGCAGTAGCTCAGATTGACCCGCATTATCGATGACATGGGAGAGATGGAAGTTGACAAAAATTTTGGACTTCTTGGGGATTCTGAGACTGGAAGTCTCCTTGATTCAGATGTTGTAGGTTCCATGGTGGACAAACTGGAGAAGAAGGTAGGATGTTTGAGTTGGGATGACAGGTTTCTAATTAGAACAGAGGGAATGGGACAAGAGGGCCTCAAGGCCTTTATATGGTTGTTCGAGCGAAGCTATGGCCTTTACGTCCAATCTTTTCAATCCAAGACAAATTCAATTTCTTTTCAAGGCTTTGTTCTTTCTTAAGATCAGTCATGGAAAGACTCCGTCCCTATCCCTCTTCTGTCTTTATGAAGTATATCCTGGCAGTCCTTGGCATAGGCATTAATTTCAGAGAAAGATGATTTGAACTGCAAAAGTCTAAATTTTGGTAAAGCCACTCCCAACCAGGTACTCCCAGAAGCAATGCGCCAATGAATAGGTATACACAAGATTTTTATGCCTCCAACATAATCACGTCCTTTTCATGCTCCTCCAAGTCTGCATCAGCATCATCGGACTTAATATCCAGGTTCATCAGACCACCAAGACCGACACCGCCGTCCATCTCATTGAGCACCCACTCGACCAGGTAGCTGTCATCAGCCAGCTCCTCAATACGCTTGTAGTGCCTCTCGGTATACGCGGCCAAGGCCTGCATGATGTCCTTCAAGCCACCTCCGGCGCGGCCATCCTTGCCCCGCACGGACGACGTGGCCAGCTCGACGAAAGTCGAGGCAGGGTATGAACGGAAAAGAGCGTAGAGGATGCGTTGAGAGACGCGAGCTGTACGAGCGTTCGTGTTCCAGTCACGGACGCGCAGCAGCAGCGTGCGCAGGTTGGAGGTGCCGAGGGTTTGCAGGACCTCGTCAATGGCAGGGTTACCGGTCAAGCTGTTGGCTGCAGTCGCGCGTTCTTCGGCGGATCGGGTCGGGTCCTCAGCAGCGTCGATGGCAGCGGTGAAAAGGGACAACAGACGCCCAGGGTGGTTGAGTTGGAGGGCAATGGTGATGGCTTCACGGTAGTTGCCGGCGCGGATGTGGTTTTGAAGTTGTTGGTCTTGCTCAATACGCTCAGATTCGGCGTTCACAGCAGCGGAGTATGTGGCGGAGGTTGTATCGGTCCAGAAAGTAACTGTTGAATCGGCGGATCCACTGACAAGGGCAAAGGGTGTACTGTTGACCTTGGAAGAGCGAGGCTTGACATCGTTTCTGGAACCAGAGGGTGTTGGGCTAGCGAGGGCCCATACTCGATCTGTGTGGTTGTCCAGGGTTGTCTCGGCCTCGCCGCTGTAGGGATTCCAGATCTTGACCAGACCATCAGCGGCAGCCGAAGCCAGAAGAGGCCTCGTGTGAATGGCATTCTTGCTAGCTGATTCTTCATCCTCGTCCTCATCGTTCTTGGAGATTTGGGGAGGGGGAAGCCAGATCACCTTAAGCACACTGTTTGTGTGGCCTTCAAATGTCAGAAGACAGGTATAATCGGACAAGCTCCAGAGCTTGACGGTCTTATCACCAGATGCCGTAGCAATCAGACCTCTGCTTGTGCTAGTTCCTTCTTCGGTATTGACAATGGGTGTGTTCTTGGGGGCAAACCGCACCGACCAGACACCTCGCTTGTGTCCACGCAGAATACCCACCGCAGCTCCCTCTTCCACGTCCCAGATTTTGACGGTACGATCCTGTGAAGCGGACGCAAACAGAGCGGATGCGGAGTCGATGTCCAAGGCGTTGATGTCCTTCTCGTGCGCTTTACGAGTGTAGACGGCCTTAGGAGAGTGAGGCTTGTCACTCTTAAGCTGACCAAGCTTTCCAGTTTCCCAGCGCTTGATGGTTCGGTCCTGGGAGCCAGTCATAAGGAATGCTGGTGGGTGGTTGACTGGGTCGTTATAGGCAGGAGTTCCGGCAGGGGGCGGTGCCCGTGGCAGAGAAATCGCACCCAGTGACTCGGCGTGACCAGTGAAGACTGCGAAAGCCTGGAAGGAGGAATTTTTAGGGTCGAGGCGCCAGAGGCGGGCGGTATTATCCTTCGCTCCGGTTGCCAACCAGTGACCGGACCAGTCTACATCAAGACAGATGATAATATCCTCGTGACCTTCCAAATGCTGAATGTCAGCGCCGAAGAACTCTTCACCCTGAGCAGATGGACGGTCCTCTGAGGGAGCCACGGACACCAAGCGAATGCTCTCTGTGTTTGTGGCGAGGGCAAGCATGGAGCGGTCAGGACCGGCGAAAGCCAGATCAATATACTCATCATCATTTCCAGAGATTCGTCGAGTGATCTCCAATGGCTCAATGGTCGATCCTGGCTTATAATCGGACAGCACTTCAATGGAGTGGAGACGGATTGTCTGATCCGCATGAACAGTCATAATGAAAGGCAGGCCCGGAGAGTACTGAATCGCAACGATGGTCTCGAACTCCTCTCCAGCATCCTGCTCGGCGGTAACCTCACTTCCTCGATTGCAGTCCCACACTCGCAGTTTGCCGTTCTCTCCACCGATGACGCACAGCCCACTGTCGGCGATGAAAGAGGCAGCTTCCACGCTTTCGAGAACGGGAATGATTCGGCGGGTCTTCCATGTGCGTGCATCCCAGATAATGACAGTCTTGTCACGGGACGCGGAAAGCAAGGCGTTCTCTGTCGGAGAGAAAGAGAGGCTGCGCACTAGAGAGACATGCGACTCGAGTGCTGCAATAGACTTCCTCTTGTGCAAATCCCACACGCGCACCTTACCCTCCTCGGAACCACTCGCCAATCGGAATCCTGCCGTAGACTCCGTAGCAGTAGCAGCACCCTCCATATCCTCGTCATCATCCCCAGATGCCTGCTTCTTCGACTTCTTTTTGGTGACGGGTTTGGCATCTTCCGAGGTGGAGACCTCGAAAAAGCAAAGAGCAGAGATAATTCCGCGATCATTGAAGTTATGTGTGACATAACCACCGCGGATATCCCAGACCTTGATGCTGCCGTCCGCAGCACCAGTAGCCAAGAGAGTACTGGTTGGATCGACTGTGGTGGAGATGACCGGCGCTGTGTGTGGCTTTAGAGTACGGACGAGGTTAGCCCCGATGGTCTTGGAAGTCTCATCGAAAGGCGAGAGCGAGTATATGCGCATAGACATTGACCGAGAGCAGACGATGGCGTGCGACGCAGAGGGCGAAACTAGAAGAACTGTGAGTAGCTGATCATGCTAGAGACTTTTTCGAGGCAACATACTGGCCAAGCTCGTAATAATTTCGCCATCCTTCGAGAACAAATTAGTAAAATTTCACAGGCAAAATTGACTAGAAATCAAAACCTACGCCTTCCAAACTGGCGAGCTGGTCGCCAGTCTCCAGATCCACGATCAAAGCATCTTCGCCCACACAAGTTAGCAAGATGCGACCGCTGGCGTCCAGCGACGTGCTGCCACCGGTATAGATAGGGCGCAGCGTGCGCGACGCCTCGAAGGTAGTTTTGACAATGGCCTTGGACATTATTTGTTCGACAGCCTGTCAGCACTTCACGCCATACCACTGAGAAAGTCGGAGTCGCGAAAAGCTCAGCCAACTTTTTTTGAGTTTGCATTGTTTGCAGTGCGATAAGATAGGGCCCGTGCACCAAGCGCAGTTGCCGCTCCAGACGCATCCAAAGGCACGTGGATCGTCCTTCCTCGCCGCCTCATTCTCACTTCTTTGCTCTTCTTCGTGCATCATCCACAATAAATCGGCTCGACAGACGAAATCGACAGCTAGGGCATCGCAAGGGTATTGACAACCATCCGTATATGGTGTGTCTTTCACACGATGGGCCGGCAGGCTTACTTGAACCGTCTCGCTTTGGTAAGCGCTCCCCTTTGTTGTCATCCATCGTTTCTTATCCTTATCTGTGGTTACCTTTTGGTCGATTCCGACCGACTTGGAATTTTGGTCAATCTATTTTTCATGGAGATGTCTTCCTGACAGGCTCATCTCAGGACGATGGATTGATTCGATGACATATTAAATACATAGCCTATGCTGTTCACCGTCCAATAATGCATTTGTTTGACGGATTATATATTGACTTTTTGCCCAGGGGCGGTCACCATATGAACCTCCAGAGACTACCACGACAGATCCTTCCAGTACACCGCGAAGGGTGTCCAGTGTCTGGGCTGATGGCTATGTACAGCAGTATGACGCTCGGGGTCACCCAATCAACCCAGAATCCAAGGCTCTTGGACGAGAACTTCGAAGAGCAAAAAATGATATTCTTTCTACCATGGGGATAGTCGTCAGTGGCGAGGACCGCAACACTAGCCCTTCTGATGAGCAGCAAAAGATCAACCAGATCGCCGCTGAGAACGATTTCGGACTGGTGATCACGACGCTTGATCAGCTTTTTGTGTTTTTCGGCACTTGGTGGTCCTCATCTTTGACTGGAAGAGTTCAGGTAGGATGGAAACATTGTCACTTTGGTGTGTGAGGGCTAACACGAACATGTTCATCTAGACATACAGACATTACACACACGCTGCCCTGCTTGATGTGATTCAATCAGAACGTGGGGCCACAGGCGTTCTCGGCTTTTACTTTGCTGGTATTCCTGCATGGGCAGTATCGAGCGGGCTAGCCATTGCCAGAGACAATCCACTGAAGCGTGTATTTGCTCTGGCTCGGGACTATGTTCTAGACTTCACAGGCAATGATAAGCTCTCACTCGGAGTTCGATCACTTTTCATACTCACATTCTCGGCGTAAGTATTGATCATACTGGCATGGAGCTTCAGACGCTAATTACCACTGCAGAGTGAGGAGCTCAGTACTCCTTCTTTCTGTCGAGGCCTACATGTATTCCCTGCTCCAGTCTCTGGCCCTAATACCTTCAAACTCGATACCCAACGCTCGACTTTTGATTCCATTTGGCGAGCAGTCTTTGTTTCAACTGCCGCCGCTGCCTACGGATTTTTCAATCCTATCAATCGGCGGATTTGTTTTACGACTCTTGGCTTCCCCCGGAGTATTGACATTCCTACATGCTTTCTATCTACGCCCCAATCTCGAAGAACGAATTTATCGACTGATCCGTCGCCAACTACCTAAGCCCATGCTAGCTGACGAGCTTTCAATTCGAGTTGCCTATGATGAGAACCTCATCGATTGGGTGGTTCCTACTTTAGGCCGTCGTTCAGAGGAAGAGACCCGCCGCGCGAGGCTTCCATTACTTGAAGATATCAAGTGCGAACTATCTGTTTTCAAAGGGTGGATATTCTCCGTTTTTGGTCTTCTTTCAAAACCTGTCTCGGAGCAGCAAGCTCCAGATACTTTGAATCAGGAGAGAATACAGAACTTGCGAAACTCAATCGAGTCCTTGCAGCACGAGCTTGAAGAAGTTCAGCTTCGGAATAATATTGCCGGAGACACACCGGAAGCTGCTCTCAGCAGACTCTCTGGTGCTCTTGCTCGCACGACTACGGTTGATGTGACGCGCCTTGATCTGCCAACGATCGCAGAGGACGATCAAGTGACCGAGGCAGAGTTAGATCTGGGCATGAATCAAGTCCTCACAAACGAGAATCGGATCTCACAATCTCCCGGGGAGATGAGTAGCGATTACTTCTCTGAAATGGCAACGCTTGGCCGGACAAGCGCACCATCCCCAAGCTCTGTATCGCGAAGCTCACCAAGCAATGCACAATTGGTTGATAGTCCGAGTAGCATGGGACGAGACCGGCACAGCTCTCGTGCGAACACACTGTTTTCTCGTCCATCGTCTCCTGAGACATCACCGCCCACTTCGCCACGGGTTAGGGCCTCATTGATTCATCAAAGCTCCGACATTATTACAATGCAGCTGGAACTTCTAGGAAACCGGAATCGTAATGCTCAAAACCAGACATCGAACCGCAATTCGCCCCTTCCAAGAATAGGCCGTGGGACCACAGGGCTGCGCCCTCCTTCAAATGGAACGGACCGACGATCAATTGCTGACTTCCTTCAAGCGCTGATCTTGAGCCAAGCCCAGCAGGGTGCTTCACAATCCCCGCTGCCAACAGAGCACGATACACTATCTAACACAAATGCAGTGGGAGGCAGCACAGCCTCTCAGGAGATACCTGCTGTCGGACCTACCTCCCAGCGACCAACCCAACAGAGCAGTGCCTCAAATCAGCCTTCTTCTGGCCTTTCCCGGGAGGCCCCGGCTTCAAATATTCCCAACATACTCCCTGATGGTGTTGAAGAACCGACCGAGGACGAAATAGATGGGCAACCATCAGCGGTTGTCAGAAGGACACAAAATGCGGAAACTCGACCAAACATGGGTGACCAACTTCCACCAATTGGCTCTCGCATCCCAAGGCAAGCATTCACAAGTAATATCTCTGGCGCCCATCGAGTGACCCTTCTATCTTCCCACCCTGTGGACTCACTCGCGTCCCACCTTGCCGCTCTCATTAGCACCATTATTCTGTCCCCAATCGAATCTCTCTGCCTCCGATCATTGGCGCACTCTTATCTAGCCTTGCATCCCTCCGCAACAACCGGAGCATCGGATCTCTACCCTGTCGGCCTATGGTTTGGTGGAAACACATGGCCCGAGGTGCTGGCATACAGCGGCAAAATTATTCTCATGCGAGGCATGCAGGCGGCCTTGAGAGCAGGTGTTTGGGGGTTCTTGGTCGGCTCAACGATGAGAATAGGACGCAAATTTTGTGGCTGGGGAAATTTGTGATAGCCATGTCTGAGTTGGGTGGCTCTTTTTTGGCAATTCGCATGATCTACGGCGGGAAATGAATTTTTGCATCGATATTGGATGGGATAAATTTCGGAAGGAGACATGCCGTTTGGCGTTAATTCATCGTATTTCTAGTGATACACCGGTTTCGCAAATGACTTTAATGGAATATCAAGTCTCTCCATCTAGTAGATGGAAACAAAATAAAACGCCCCCTTGAAAACCCCTATTTGACACAATCATCCAACGTGACTCCTTCAAGTATGAATAAATCGATATATTACTTTTTCGCCTTCTGTGCAGGAGCTTTTCTCCGTTCCCAGACCATCAAGTAGCCCTCGCGTGTGAACAAAGTCTCTGTCTCAGCACGCTTGACGAAAAGATCCTGGACCTCAAGCCACTCCGCGTTGCGTTGCTGCTGCTCCGCACCACCGGTATGGCGTGCGTTTTCTGCGGATACGGCCTTATCGTGTAGCTGGACAAGCCAAGACACCTTCTCCGTGGCAGCACCTGCTCCGGACGAGGAGCCACCAGCACCAGAAGCAGCGTTCACACCCTTATCAGCTGCATCTTCGGTGGCACCAGGTGCGGCGAGAGACGGGTCAAGGATGATGTTGGCAACGAGATCGTAGAGAATGGGCTCACTGGGTGGGCAGATAGATGGGTTGGGCTCGACATACGGTGACATGTCGAGGGAACGTGGGGAGGGGAAAGTAACAATAGTAGGGTTACGCTCGCTAACGAAGCGGTTCTTGCTGAAACGCTTGATATGGAAAAAGAGGTAGGGTGGGAGAGGATGAAGGAGGCGGTGTCGGACACGATGCGCCATCTTTTCGGAAGCCTCGCGGCCGTTATACTTGTTCAGTAGAGTGGTCAAAGGCACCTGTGGAATGATGGACTCCCGGTTTGCCGATTGGAAGAGTGGAGTTGGAGGAAGGTCGAGTGTGAGGATTTGGAAGGGCGTGACCTGACTTTTGATGTCACCAGATTCTGTGAACACCAGGCGAGCGTTTTGGGTATCGGAGTGAGCGGTGATAGCCTGACTTTCGATGCGAAGCTGACCCTGGAAGGCAGCTTGAACGACACTCGTGGGTGTGGAAGAGGGCTTTTTGGATCCGCCTAGAGAGAGATGGAGATTGTTCAGGAACCAGGATAGGAACTCCACAGGGTCGGACTGTTGGCTGAGGGTGAAGCGTTTCGATGAGCGCATTGCAATCTCTTGTAGCAGTTCGTGTGGTGAAACATGAGACCTGAATGCCTTGGGATTCCAGAGCTTGCGCACAAGAGTACTAAAGCGGAGGGCGAGTTCAGGAGTACCTGGTGTCGGGAATTCGTGAAGAAGGAAGAAGTTTCGGATAGGATGAACATGCGCCAAAAGCTGGACGACAACGTTCAGGTAGTCGTTGGCCTTGATATTATTCATACCGACAAATCCTTCACGAATAAGTATACGAACATGTCTCATCGGTGACAGTGGGTTTGTCTTACCTGGTCTGTACCTTGTCCCCGAGAGGTCCCAGGCGTCATGGACTTCCTTATCCAACTTTACGACCTCCGATTTTGTGAAAACGGGATCGACCACATATTTGATATCCTCCAAACTCTTGCTCTTGACCTCATATCCCTCCGGCAAGACATAGACCTTTTTCGTTCCCATATTGATATAGACATGGTGGTTGTCTTCGAGGGAATGGAAATATGCGTGCGACTTGGGTCCGCGACCTTGGAAATATTTGCCACAGACGAGGCAGGCATATACATTGATGTTCGAGAGGCTGACCGAACAGAGCTTCTCGAAATCGAAATCCAACACGCCGCGGTTGACAGTGTCAAGATAGAGGTCGTCGTAGCCTTCCATGGGCTGAGCCTGTCGTTTGGGCGCACTAAGGGCGGAGACCTCTTCGTCGATATCGGAAGACTCTGAAAGATCTTTCATCCCACCCTGCAGCTCCTGGTCTTCTGGCTCCGCAGCTCTTGACATATCTGCACCGTTGCACCTGTCTGCGCCCACCTCCTGGTCGTTCAGTTGTTGCGCAGGCGCGCTGCCGTTGCGGGAATCGGCTTCGGTGTCATCCTCGACCCGTGCCTTTTTCGAGGCAGGTGACCCGGGATAGTTCTCTTCCAGAGGCAGCTCGGCTGGTCTTTTTGACATTGTGGCGGAGGGCGAAGTCTTAAAGAAAATGAGATGCTGGAGTTGCTCTTCAGTTCCGCGCGACAAGCTTGGAGGGATGCAAACACGTCAAACAGGCTGAAGTGGACCCCCGAGAGCCGCCTGAAATACATGCAACAGCACCACCATTACTTTTGTTATCATCTCATGGTCTCGTGCTGGGGTCTCAAGAGATTATCATCAGGAAATTCTACGAATAACGAACGAAAATACGAATGCAGAGTCTCACGTCTACAGCTTTGAACACGCCAACCAATTTCAATTATCCTGTCATCAAGGGTAAAACGTCATAGGATATGATACAACAAACGCTTGAGCATGTCGTCCATTAAGCACTCCGAACGATCTTGTCGTTATCGAAGTCAACTTCCTTCACACCATCTTTCGTAATGATCTTTACAAGAACCTATGGGGATAGAGGGTTAGCTAATCACCATGCGAAGCGGGCCGCTGATGTACATACACCCTTGTAATCGATCGGCAACCGCCGCTTGAGCTCATCTGTGCACATGCCCAGGAGCTTCATGCCTTGCTCGAGGTCGATGTTCGGGTTGTGGTGCTTGTCCAAGAGGGAAAGGCAGTAGTATCTGTATACATTAGCATGGGGAACCCAAGCTAGGATGATTCGAGGTCACGCGAGGGACGCAACATACTGGGCATATCCGTGGGCAGCATATGGTACGGACGCAAGCGAGGCCAGATAGTCAATCCAGTAAAGATGGGGTGTCTGTGTGGTCGGATCTATGCCTCCAAGAAGCAGGTTGACTGTGTAGGGGCTTCGTGACCGCAAGCTCCGGGCCAGCTCTCCTCGCACAAAGTTGGCAACGGCGGCGGGATTGAGCTCCGTATCGTTACGCATCGAGTACAGTTGAACGTTGGCTTGGACGAACTCGGCAAATTGCACTAAAGGGGGTTGATTGTCAGAACCTCTACCATCTTGCGGAGTCGATTGCTGGAGGAGAGTTTGCTAGACATAAGCTACTCACCGGTGTCACCCGCTTCTCCGCTGAACGCCATCAATGTGTTCTTGTTGAGCTGCCGCGTCTTGTCGTCCTCGGCTTTGATGATCGTAGGTCCTCGCATTATGGCCTTGGATGCGGCCATAATGACGAAGTCCTTACCAGTGATGCCCAAGAGAACCTCCCTGCATGGCCTGTTAGCGAATGTAGCTCGACTGAATGAGTGATAGTTATAGTAGGCTTACATCTTTGCTATAAGCCAACTTTGAAATCGACAAGAAAAAGGAAGAAGTGAAGAGAATGAAGGCGAGGTGGGAAAACGGGAAGGTTGGTTGATGGTTGATGACCGCGCGGCGAGCTTGACGCCTGGACTGGGGATAGAGAGCTCTCAGCTACCCTGCTGACTCAGCCGCCGCTTAGCGCCTTTTTCTCCGAAAAAAAAGTTGTCTCCGCCGCAAGTCCTGAGACCGCGACGACGACGACGACTTTTGCTAGGTGCATCCCGCATACACAATTAATTAGGAATTTACATTGGAGGTCTTCCCTTGGAGGTCACCATGTCTTCCTTCTTTACCGTTCCCGCTTCTCAGCGCAAGCGCAAGAGAGACGATCGCGCCGCCGCTCCAGCAACTAAAAAGAGAGGCGTCGATGCCAAAAATGACGCCGCAGGGGGTCGCCGAGCCCGTGAACGAGATGATTCTATCTCTGGAAGTGACTTGGACGATGACGAAGGCGCATTGGGGTCCGTGGGATCTGGCGAAGAGTCTGAATCAGACTCTGATGACGGCGAAACAGCCGCAGACCGGAGATTAAAACTCGCTGAGCGATACCTGGACAACATTCGAGAGGACGTCGAAGATACAGTCGGTTTCGACGCCGCCGAAATCGACCGAGATTTGATTGCCGAGAGGTTGAAGGAGGACGTGGTATGTGGACATTGACCTAGATCTGGCAAGGCTCCAGAGGCTAATTATAATCGTTATCTAGGACGAGTTCAAAGGACGCGCTTTCCGGCAAATTGCTTCCCATCTATCTTTCTCTGAACCGTCTCATTCATTTTTCCGCTCCGATACCCAGTCAACTACTTCAATCGCCGTTCATCCGCCTTACGCCTACACTGTTTCGAAGGATAAGACTCTGATTAAGTGGGAATTGGCCACACCAAGCGCACCGACGACCTCTGAAACAAAAGGATCCTCGACACGCCCTCCTCGTCCGCAGCGCAGAAAGCCCAAGCGGGTTAAGTATGCTCGGGGTGTGCGCAAGATTGCCGAGACAGGTGAGGAGTCCGGACATACTGGCAGTATTCTGTCAGTCGCTGTCTCACCCTCAGGCAAATTCGTGGCTACTGGTGGTGCCGATAACCGTTTGGTCATTTGGGATGCCGAGACCTTGACCCCCATGAAGACTTTCTCACAGCACCGCGACTCTGTCAGCAGTCTAGCATTTGCACGCCACATCTCCACTATGAGCTCTGGAGAACAGCTTTTCTCTGGCTCGTATGATCGTACCTTGAAGACATGGTCTATCAGTGGCGCTGGCCACGCCTATGTCGAGACTCTTTTCGGTCACCAGGACCACGTCACCTCAGTCGCAGCCATGACGATTGATCAGTGTGTTTCAGTTGGTGCCCGGGACCGCACAGCCAGGTTGTGGAAGGTCGTGGAGGAGTCGCAGCTTGTGTTCCGTGGTGGTGCATCTAAGAAGGCACCCTACATCGAGAGCAACATTGATTGCATTGCTCCCCTTCCCCCAATCACTTCGTCACAGGTTCCGACTCGGGTTCCATCTCGCTGTGGTCAATGCACAAAAAGAAGCCTCTTCACACGATCCCCTTGGCCCACGGCCTGGATCCTATCCCTCCATTGGATGAACTCTCCCCTGAAGTCGATCCGGAGACTTCTGCTCGCAATGCTCGTCACATGCGGCGTATGCCTCGCTGGATCACCGCCCTCGCAACTCTTCCAGGCACTGATGTTGTCCTTAGTGGCAGTTGGGATGGCTGGATTCGGGCGTGGCGTATCTCGGACGATAAGAGGACAATCATTCCCCTGGGTCCAGTGGGTGCAGGCTCTCTAGGCCGAGCTGCTCCCGATACGCCGTCAAAACAGCTCAACACTGCTCTTGCTCTGGACACGACCCCTGATCCCGATGACATGGAAGTCGAGAAGAAGCTTGAGAACGAGACGCAAGAGCCCCAGCCGTTGATCAAGGGTGTGATTAACGGCATTGCTGTGTTTGAGCGTCGTCCCGAGAATGCTCACACTTCCTCATCCACGAAACCTTCATCCAAGTCTCAGAAAGATTCAGCGCCTGAAGCTCGAGGCCTGTGCATCGTAGCTGCAGTCAGCAAGGAGCACCGTTTGGCCAGATGGAAGTGCTACGCCAATAACTATGATCAGGGCAGCACTTCTGATGGCCGCAATGGGGCTGTTGTCTTTGAGGTTCCGTTCACTTCCACTGATGCTATTGTGGAAACCGATGTATAGAAGTTTTCAAGCTCCCAGGCTTGATGAATTGTTCTTCAGCGCGTGGCACGACGTGGTTTTGGGAGTAGGAGTAGGAGTTGGGGGTTTTGTATTCTACTTTCATGCATACATATTGATGAGAAATTTTTACATATCATCAATCACCAAAAGATTATTTTTATATGACACTTTGAATCATACATGATCTCCGTAGCTAATGCTTAACTTACGCCGTATATTACCCATCATTCTTGTTAATTTATGATCTATATATAGATCACGTGAGACGCCGTCATCTTGATCCTGCTTCTTTGGGCGTTCGACTTGCGACCTTCAACAATACGGGCATATTGTCATAACTGCCGGCATTATGACACCATGAACACCTCAAGATATTCTGCATCTCGACAAAAATCATGCGATACATGTTCGCTTTCGAAGGCAAAGTGTGATCGCCAAACCCCCTGCGCAAGATGCGCCAAACGAGGTCTCTCATGTGTCTATCCCAAAGCGTCTGCGAGCTCCGGTGAATCCCCTGGTAGCCAAACGCAGGTTGATAGCGTCTATAGCCCAAACCATGGGACAAGCATATCATTTCCCAGTCCTCGCCAGGACGTGCTTCCAGCAGTCAGTGCAGATGTTCTGGGCGAAACCTGTCTCAACTTTGGGCACCTTGACTTGCTTTGTCCCATCAATATTGAGGATATTAGCAATCGCTGGTTAAATCCCTACATTCCTGGTCCGGGGCAAACCATCAAGTCCTATCCTGTCGCCGTCACGAACTATATTCGGCGAATCTTGAACTCGTATGCTGCCAGTGCATCCCGTGGGCGGGGTATACCCCCATTCATTCATCCCACACAAATGAACGACCAACAATCCAGTTTACCATTGAATACTTGCTTGAGTCTAATAAGAATAAGCGAGCATCCCTTGCCGGGCACTGAAAATACTGCAGCTCTCGTTCTTCAGCGAGAAATGGAGAGTATAGCAGCGACACGAGAAAAATACGATAATATGGCTCTTCTAGCCGCCTATCAGGCATATCTGATGTATGCACTGGTGCTATTTTTCCGGCTCAGCCAAGGCTCTAGTGCATTTTTCCGTGAAGCGATGATGAATCTACAAGAACTAGCATGTTCTACTTCTCGTCGAGGCCTTATCTGCGCGGCCGACAGACACCATACACGTCCCAGATGGGAAGAATGGATTGTCACTGAATCGAAAAGACGCACACTCTATGTGATGTACCTTTTCGACAGCATACTCTCCTCACAGGAGAATCTTCCCACGTTTCTTGGTACGGAGTTACGAGGACTTCCCGCCCCGGCAAACAAACTCTTGTGGCAGGCACAAGGTCGAAGCCAGTGGGAAAAGGAGTACAATGTTCATCTGACAGAATGGACGAAGCAATATCTCACTATTGATGAACTTTGGCCCTTACCTCCGGGTCTGAGCGATGCTGGCATTGCTGACAGACATGATAGAGTGAACCAATGGCTTGAGAATATGGACGACTTTGGAACAATGCTCTTCGCAGTCACAAGTTGTACACACAGTTGATTATGGAAAACTGAATACTTGAACAGACTCATCATTATTTCCCATGTCCTAGTGCATTGATGGATCAAATCAAGACTTTACTCCAATAGAATTCAGATCTCATCAATTGCTTCGGGTGCTTCAGCAAGAGAAATGACCCCAACGTTCATTCTCGGAAGAAGAGTTTCAAGCATGACCTTCGAGAAAGCCTTATTTTGGTCGAGAGGGAGTTCTAACACGTTGTCTGCAATTACGTAGATGTTGCAATCGAGATCGAAAAGTCGATAGACGGTAGCCATTACGACCCCTGAGAGAGTCAGTCCAGACTAAAACAAACACCAATGTCAGTTAAATCCATATAACAAGCTCTCATTTCACATACAATGACAACAGTATCAATATCCTGCGCCCTCAGGATTTGCTCCAAGTTATTACTAGTGGTAGTAGCCCATCTGGTCTTTCGAAGGACGATATCCCTTTCATCGAGTTTAAACCGCGGGTCGATGCCAAGATTAGGAGATCCCTCCTCGCAGGAGCCAAATGGTGCGATCAACTTCGCGAAAGGCTTATTCTCTTCTAGCTCTAGTTGCCCGCGGTTGAAAGCGAGGGTCGTGAAGATGGTAAGAGGGCGACGGCTCTTGCGATGAACGGCATCATTTTATTGAATATAGTTGTTGATCCAAGTTTGCCTTCTGTTGTTTCAGCGACAGCGTTTATAAGTAAAGGCATCCAGTCGAGATTGAGGATAGCATAGATTTGACCGAAGCTCACGGTTGAGTCTGAAGCCTCTTGGGTAGACATAGTGACTGGTAGTAATAGAAATATAATATTGGAAGGTAGAAGGAGGCATCCTCAGTGAACTAGGGGGCGAAACTTAAGGATATCAAGGCTCGAATGCTTCTATAGTTCGTGATGCCACTATTCCAAGGCCCGCATAAAAGTGGGTCCCAACGGAGTTGAGGCTCTCAGCTCCGAAAGGGTTAATCGTTGATTTGAATGAGCATTTTCAAATTGAGCACCAGAGAGCATTCCTTGGGGATACAATGTCGAGACAGCGCTCTTTGGATCATTTCAAAATTCAGTATCGTGACCTCTGTGCGATCGTTCATCCCAAAACTAAGTGGTAGGTCTCAATAAGATTTCTCTCTGTTTGCTTCGTCAACTCCGCTCCTCAACTCCGACGCCACCAGCTCAACTCCTAAATGTTGACATTGTCCAAATGCGTGCCCGGTTTATAATTGAGGTCAGGGCCGCCCATTAAGCCCATCTTAAAGGCAAAGTCTTCTAATAAAAGCCTCCATAATCCCCCAATTCCCATTCAATTCAACACTGAATTAACTGATCATGTCAACGAAGGAGGACAATCAACCCTTCGAAGGCGACGCACATGCTTCACCAAAGCCAGCGTCATCTCATCCAAAGCCACCTTTCACGATATTTGACAAGCGTCAAAGATGGCTGATTGTCTTTATTGTATCATTTGCTGCAACATGTAAGTCCTCGGTAGTATGCAGAATGGACAGAACTCGACGCTAATCGTTTGAAAGTCTCAGGTTTTGCATCCAACATCTACTTCCCAGCCCTGCCAACAATTGCCGATGACCTCAATGTATCACTGGAACTCGTGAACCTCACTGTCACATCATATCTCATCTTCCAAGGCATCGCCCCCAGTTTCTGGGGCCCAGTGTCTGACGTCAAGGGCCGTCGAATCGCATATGCATGTACCTTCCTCGTCTTCCTCGGTGCATGTATCGGACTAGCAGAAACCAAAAACTATGCTACTCTGATTGTGCTCAGATGTCTGCAAAGTACTGGGAGCGCAAGCACTATTGCCATAGGATCTGGTGTGATTGGTGATGTCACAACTCGTGCTGATCGAGGAGGCTTCATGGGTATCTTCCAGGCTGGGTTGCTTGTTCCAGTTGCTGTGGGACCGGTGATTGGTGGTGCTATTGCTGGTTCTCTTGGTTGGAGATCGATCTTTTGGTTTTTGACCATCTATAGTGGTGTTTTCCTTATCTTGCTACTTCTGCTCCTGCCGGAGACGCTTCGGTCACTTGTTGCCAATGGAAGTCTGTTACCGTCCAACTTGATGGTTCGGTATCCCCTGGATATCTATCAGAGACTTTCCAAGGTCGATTGGAATCATGATACAGAACCACCGCAGCTTGGCGCCAGAAAACAGATCGATGTTCTCGGGCCCTTCAAATTTTTGATCACCAAACATGCATGCCCAATCATCGTCTTCTTGGCTATTTACTACGCAGTCTGGCAGATGAGCATTACCGCCATGTCTTCCTTGTTCAAGACTCGCTATGGTTTGACAGAGATCCAAATCGGCCTGACGTTCATTGCAAACGGTGTCGGCTCTATGGTTGGCACTTTGATCACAGGCAAAATTCTCGATTTTGATTATCGCAAAGTCAAAGCTAGCTTCGAGCTTCAATCACCTTCTCGTGATGTTGAATCTAGGGGCACTACCACCCATACCCCTGCCAGCCAGGAGGACTTTCCCCTCGAGAAAGCTCGACTTCGACTTGTGCCCCTTTTCTCTGGCCTACAATGCCTGTCAATTCTTCTTTTGGGTTGGACCATTCAATATCCGAATCATGTTCATATTGCCGTTCCTATTATCTCGACCTTCATCACAGGTTGGACAGCAGTTTCCACTCAATCTGTCATTATGACCTACCTTGTGGATGTGTTTCATGATCGAAGTGCCGCCGCGAGTGCAAGCCTTAATCTTGCCAGGTGCTTGTTCGCAGCTGGCGGTACAAGTTTCGTGATTCCACTGATCAACAAGATTGGAGTTGGGCCAGCATTCACAGTCTGCGTTGCGGTGCAAGTTGTCGCGCTAATTGGTCCCCTCATTCAATGGCGATTCGCTGCTGGATGGAGGAAAGAGCAGAGAGAGCACCTGAGGTTTCACAATAAGCAACATTAGAACTTAGATCGCAGTGATGGTTAATATTCATAGATTCACATGATAAAAATTGTACATCACTTTGTTCCATTTCGGAGATGCATCAAATTCTTTCTTGGAATGTTCAGGCTAGATAACGCTTCCACCACTCTTCCTCTCGACTGTAAGACTCGAAGATAGCCTTTTGTCCATGCCATCCGTGACCCTCACCCTCAAACTCAACGACCTCGGCCACCCGTCCCTTCGAATGCATAGCATCGGCCATCATCCGCGCTTGTGCAATCGGAACCACCATATCCTCCGTTCCTTGCAACAGCAACAACGGCGCCGTAATCTGCTCTGCAAAATAACATGGACTGCGGTCCTTGAGTACCGCTTCTCTATCCTCGGGCTTGGTTTTGCTGAGAAGCAATCGGTCCACATCTTGACTCTCGAATTTGTAAGAATCCGCCTGCAGAGCCTTGACATCACTAATGCCATAATTACTAATTCCCGCTGCCCATGTCTCTGGGTACATGTGGAGAGCACGGAGTGTCAAGTAGCCTCCGGCACTTCCACCATACACTCCAACCCGAGACTTGTCGACCAAACCCTTCTCTACGAGGAATTCGACCGCGCTGACTGCGTCTCCCACGTCCACAAGGCCCCAATAGCCGGACAAACGTTCGCGATATTCTCGGCCGAATCCGACGGAGCCCGTGTAGTTGACAGCGCAGACAGCAAAACCACGGGTAGTCCAGTATTGGATTTCGAGGTCTAGAGCCGGAGTGACGGCACCATTCGGACCTCCGTGCACATAGGTTAGGAGAGGAGGAAGGGTGTTTTCATCAGCCTGGAAGTCAGGGTTTCGAGGGGCGAAGTAAAACATGTGCACTTCGCCATCAGTCAGTGGACCATGCTTTTGAGGAGCAGTGTAGTCCGTAGCAATTGAAACGAATTCTGGTGCCAATTCGAACGATGCGGTAGAAGTAAGGACTGTCCGGGTTATCTCGAATGAGGAATTGAACGAGACTAGCGCCAGTTCCTGGGGCGAAGTTTTGGAAGACCCAACGACTGCAAAGCTGGTTGGCGAGATGCGACAAATTGTATTAATATCCACGTAAGGAAGGTCGAGATCGCGAGTGGTTGAAGTGGCAGTATCAATCAGGACCACCTTACTGGTAGCATGAGTGATCACCGTGGCGACTATAGTCTTTTCATCCAGCGATGTGTATGTTGCGCTTTGACTTGGTTAGTATTGTATGAGATGAATCCGTTGTGGATTGGCACACACCTTCCAAGCTCCCACTCGGCGACTGCAAAGTCTGACTTCTCCATTCCCTTGAACTTCAAAGCAAGTACCCGGGCATCTTCCGGGTTGTATGAATACAACTGCCAGAAACCGGTGCTGTCACTTGCAAAGTACAGTTTTCCGTCAAGACCCCATTTCGGTTGAGCAATACTCTCTTTTTGTGCTTCCCCCGCGATACGCGTGACATTTTCCAAGGAACCATCTTTCCACTCCGCTATGTGGAGCACAGTTCCTGTCCAAGGCATGTCTGGATGACTCCACTGAATCCAGGAAACATACTTCCCAGAAGGGTCAAATTTAGGATGAGAATAGAAATCGTCACCCTGTGCGATCGTCACTTCTTTGGCAGACTCCTTTGGATCAGCCTCAATATCAATTGCCACTAGCGTATTATGGACGTGGGTTGCCTGAGTTTCTGGAGTTGCCTCTCGGTGATCCTCCTTGATTGCAATGATCCATCGCGGGTTCGCCGGGTGACTGGAAAAGTCTGCATAGCGGATGCCCTCCTCGGCTGGTTGAACTAGCGTGGCTTGAGCTGATGTTGGGTCCAACAGATAGATATTGCAAGTGTCTTCGTCCGAGAGTAAGATCTTCCCATCGGGTCTCATTGAGATAGATCCACCTCCAAGCTCTTGCACAGATGCGAGCGCACTGAGGTCTTTCGGGAGGACGTCTTTGGATTCCCCATTGAGATGCTGCACGATGGCAGAACGGCCGTCCTCAACAGGTCGGCATTCGACCGAGTAAATTGCACCGGTGGATTCCTGTTGATTGTCAGTCTGGGGTTTTGTTCAAATAGTCATGACTTTGTACTAACATCAACGGCCACCTCGTTTAGCATGATACTACATGTTGCCAGGCCCTCCGCGGTCAAGGGACTCTTCCAATGGCCATAAGGCGCAGTCTGAGGGGAACTCATGTTGAGGAGTCTTCAAGAGAAAAGAACTGTTATCAATGCTGCTGAAAATTCATAGATGGAACGGAGTTGCAGTGCTTCTTTATAGTCGATGTTGTCGCTTCGTGCCCCGCTGGATGTCTCATTTTGATGAGTCACCCACCAGCATCCGCCTGCATACTGAAGGCAACCCTTTTTGCATTTTGCGTTCCATTGGGTGGGAGGCCTTATTTCTCACCTACAGGATTCGCATTGGGATAGCTGTGCGAAAAGAAGGAATTATTGATTGCATCACGCTAAATTTTGGATGTCCCTGGTAGAAGCCCGGAGCCAGGAGACTAGACTAGAATAAGCCCTTGAAGAAGAGAAAAGCATGCATGCGCCTAGGATACCACCTCGCTCGCTATGATCTCACAACCAGAGAAATTTGATAAAAGGCGCAAACACTGAGATACTTCGTGCGTTGCCAAGGGAAAAAGAAATCAAACAAAAGATGGGGGTATTTGCAGGAAGAATGGTGGACCCGAGGAAGTCAAGCAGAGTTTAAAGAGGCGCCAGAGAAGCCACGAGGCACTAGGCCAGTCAAAGAGGGAGAGATAAGCCCCCTTGAAATCAGACAAAGGGGCGCGTAGAGACATGAAAAGCGCGCAGCAAATTTTCTATCCGATCCAGAGCGCCACGCTTTTGAAAACGCGACGAGATAACGCCGAAAAATGTCAGATAAGGAAGAAAACACGGACGATGCGAATGACTGCACGGCGGTGTTCAGTAAGGGGAGAACCGCGCGCGCCGCCTTTGGGCCGCTCGTCGTACAGGACCAACGGGTTGCTCTTCATCAGAGTCGGCGATGGTGATTGCGTTGTGGGCCGAAGACCCCGTGTGCCTGGGAGGCCTCATAAGCCTTGGCGATGGGCTCTCTGTTACTTCACTCCCATCACTCGATGCAGGCACTTCGAGTCGCTGGTGGTAACGCGCACGGCTGACAAGAGGTTCTTCTTCCTCCTCATCATCATCGTCCGAATCGTCATTGTCATGCCCATCCTCGTCCTCGTCTTCGTCAGAATCGTCGTCTTCGTCTTCTGACGCTTCATCATCAACGAGAGAGGACGCCACTGGAGACGAGCGTGTGTCATGATATTGAGATTGAGAGCTACTCGATGGCCCTTCTTCAGTGGGATGAGCATTCCAACCTTCGCTAAACGCCACACCACCAGTGTCACCTTCCTCGGGGTCGCTTGATTCAACATCCGAGGAGTCGAGATTCACGACGGGTCGTCCTTGCCTCCGAGTTGGAGAAGCACGGCTCATAGGGACGTTGCCGCCGACAACGGTTGAATGATCGGAGTCGTATTGCACGCCGTTCTGACGCTCCTCGTCATCAATAAACGAGTCCATCTCGTCGTAGTCATCTTCCTCCTCATCTTCTTCCTCCTCGTCATCGTAATAAACCTGGTGATGTCCGGGACCAGGTCCCCAAGCCTGCGGGTGGTAGACATGATCTCCCAAAGCATGGGCGAGAGGACCAAAGATAGCAGCAGCTGATTCTCTCTCCGCGAAAAGGAATGGTGTGCCGTAAGCGCCGTAAGCCCCCCAAGCACTATCATCATCATCAATGCCCCCAAATTCGTCGTCTTCGGGATCTTCTCCATCAAACATCGAGTCATAATCGGTCTCGTCATCGTAGTCATCGTCATCGGATTCAGTGTAGTCGGTTCTGTCTTCATCCGGTCGATAGACCCATCCACACCCCCCACATGCATCTTCTTCAAGCTCCCACTGGCAGTGTGGACATCGCATTACTCCATCATCCACATCAACAAGGGGTTTCAATGCAGGAGCTTTGGGCTTAAAGAGTCCTCCGAACAGGCCGCCGGTCTGTGGGTGTGTGTTTGCTTTGTCTTGGTCCAGTTTCTCCGATTCTGCAGACCGGTTGGTTAAATGCTCGTGGGTAGTTTCCCCCTTATCCAATAACTCTGCTCGACTCGTGAACATGTGTACAATCTCTCGAATCTAGAGAAATGACGTGTTAGAGCGTGGTGGGACCCGATTTTGGATGCGTGCTCACTTACCAGATAAGCCGGCGCAGGCTGAGACTTGACGGGGGCCCGGCAATCCGGACAGGTTCGCTTCGATCTTCCGCCACTGAACCATTGTGTAAGGCACTATGAGAGATTAGAAGGGGTTTCTCCACCGAAGATAGACAAAGAGTTGCAGGGGTGGCCACTCACGGTGTAACAGAAGGTGTGTCCGCAGGCCAGGCTAAAGGGCTCGTAGAGGGGTCTGATACAGATTCCACATTGCAAGCGGGCTCGGATGTCATCCACATGCCCTTGAAGTGTATTGACAAGCTGCGAATGCGTCAGTATAGGTCCTGCGCGGCGCCCTGGTGGGGATCGTCGGGCTCTCACCCCTGATGGCTCTGCTTCGGAACCATCGCCACCCGCCATGTTGGCCAGGGGAAATGACGGGGTGTCTTCAGTTGTGGAGAGAGCGCTCGAGTATTAATAAAATCGCGTTGGAAGTCGTGAGGCGCGGGGGCGCGAAACCCGGGAGATGCGGTGGGGGTCAGATGAAAAAGTTCCTGAGGATGTGGCAAGGCGGTTGATGGGGGTGCACGAAAAAGCCACAACGACAGAAGATTCGAAAGTCCGAGGTATATCTGAGCGTAAGTGTAAAGGCACAAGAAGTGGAATGCCGATTGAAACTGAGAGAGACAGATGCTCACAAAGCCAGGGCAAAGGTGTTTGTCGTTGAAGGCCTCAGGCATGAGATTATATAATCGACCATTAGTTAGTTCCAAAGGACCACCAGTACCTAAGCCCTGCGGATCCCGACTGCCATTATGGAATGGCGCATGTGACTTGTTACTACACGCAAGGTCATCACAACACAGTCCCAGTCAAGGTTAGTAGGTGCTAAAGTCGAAATTTTCTCTTATTATCTGGCACTTCTAGTCAACATTCAGTTTCTTCGGCCTGATTACATTACGGGAGCAAGTTGTCACTGGCGCAGAAAGCACCTGTTTTCCATATAGCCTATTTAGGAAATATTTGGGACTGAGTGCCGGATCACCCACAACAGGAAATATCACGGTTTCTCTACCGTGCACTCTTATGCAAAAAAATCCAGTCTACTCATGTCTATTGTTGAAAAGGAATTGAATCGAATTGAAGACGGCAGACATCGAACTTTTTTTACAATCGAATATAATTTGCTAAGTTTTAGTTATTTAACAAAGAAAGCGTATGACAGATACACAGATACCTAGACGTGTACGAAGACAGGTAGAAAAATATCAAGATCAGTTGCAGGAACACGATTTATACATAGGCCTCCGGCAGTAGATGGAGTATCTAAATCTTATTTGAGTATTCCCCTCCGGTGGTGGCGAACTCCACGCCCACGCCCACACCGGATCCTTGTAGGGTCCATATCGACAAAACCGCGGTTGCAAGTATCGAGGCCTCCGTCACAGCCCGCAGATGCCGTGGCATAGACCCCCAGACCATTGCCCCAAGGACAAAAAAAATGCCGCAACACAGTTGGCTGTCGCTGGTGTCTCCTGCTTACTAGCTGCAGTCGTCGCGTTGGGCTTATTTCTTGCATGACCAGGTTTCTGCATTGAGCCCCGGTTACTAGGGGTCCACAGAGGCTATCAGAGCTGAATTTTGTGGTCAAACGCCTTGGCTTGGAATGCGATTTTGTCCCTGACCTCCTTGCTTACCAAGAGGGAAAGCAAGGTGAGGATAGTATCAGTCCGGGAGGTTATATCACTTACGTGATCTAGGATAAAGTCCCCAGTGAGCCTCTAAGCAAAGAAGAATTCTGGGAGTTAGATCTTAAGTCACGCCAAGCGATCCGTGATAGAATTCGTGAACCTTTCCGTAATTCTCAGAGATCTCTGCCCGATGTGGTTTTAATTGATATGGAAATCACCAAACTGAAGAAACATGGTTACCTCCCGAGCATGGCAACCATGTCTAAGATTATATACGATAAGGGCATTGGCAATATGTAGGCTCTATTTGTCCTTGAGTGCGAATGTCAACAGCTGACTGTAATTAGGCATTTCTCGGGGTTTTCACGCGCAGACCGTACTGATACAAACGAAGAGTGGCATGACATACTTGAAAGATGAGGCGTTCAAGTCTATCTAGCTAGACCTCCAGTCGAGGATCAAACCTTTACTTAATACACAGAAAGGCTATTTATTCCTAAGAAATATTTCGAATCTGGGTAAATTGATCGAGCTTAAAAGCACTAATAGGAAGATAACACATATATTTACAAAATTTACAAATTCACTGTTTAGAAGTCCCAATCAATACATTTTGTTAGAGGAGTACATAGGTTTAATTGGTGTTTTTGGACAGACGGAGGCGGACCAATCAGAACCCGATGGCCAGTCATCTCCGCGCCAAGACTGCCCTGCTGATCGTCCCCAATTCTTGCCGGAGCAACACCGACCTTCCGATCTTCAATCAACCTCCAAGTTATCTCAAAATCACTCCCGTGTGTTAATATTGACCCACGAATTACTTCACCTGTCGTGTGTTCCCGTTGGTCTCGTGAGCTCATTTTATTTCTACCAAACATATCACACCAATGCCGGCCGGCACCGTCCAGGATGAACACCATGACAAGGCCTGGGAGAAGGCTGAGCGGAAGTTCTCACAGTAAGTTTGTAGTCCTTTCGTCCTTGATTATCGGACTTGCATGGGCCATTTGATATATCTTTGGCTGTTTTTCGAAGGTACCACTCCATACGGTGGTACCAGCCTCACCTAAGCTGTAATCCACATGGCTACAAGAGGGCCAAACGCAATTGAAAAGGACACCCTTACTTCATGGCTCTATCGCCATACTCGGTTCATTTTTGTTCTACAAATCATCTTTTCCAGGAAGGGCGGCTAACATGTGGACGCTAGTAAAACGGCCAGCGAATACTACGATCCGTGCCAGGACTTCGCGGACCGGAGTCTAAAATGCATGAAGCGCAATGGCTTTGATCGCGAGATGTGCGGCGACTACTTCCAGTATGGCCATCTCTTCTATTTTCGATTTTTCTGAGATCCACACAGCTTGTTTTCGATCTACTTGAGTGCTCAACTCGCCTAGATAACGTTGACTAACAAGCAATTTTCCCACAGGGCTTATCGGGACTGTAAGAAGAACTGGGTGAGTGACTTTCTGGTGTCATGGACCTAACCTGGGCTGCGTTTCTGTGCATTCTAGGATCTTTACTGGCAAAAGTTTTCATTTTCTGAACAAATGGATGGCTAACAGCTTGTGCAGCTCAACCAAAAGAAGGCAGCTCCTCAGTCAAAATGATCCGCTTAAAATTTAACGGTGCTTCGTGTAGCCCGTTGATCCAACATTTCCATGGAGCACACATCATCGAGACTACTCTTCTGGCTTCCATCTCCAGACGTCAGCCTGCAAGAAGCACCTAATCCGCCCGGATGGGAAGGTAGTTGCTAAAACAGGGAATTCTGTTACAATAAGCCGCGCATCTCTTTTTTTACATTTTTTGATCTTAATCTGGCCACCGGTTTCAAGGGCCTTGGCGCGCTGTTATTATTTTTGTCAATCCTCGATAGCAATTTGAGGCTGTATACTATTTACCTACTATGGTTGTCTGCTTTTTATCTTTTCCTCGCATGCATCCTGCATGGCACCTACCCTGGGCCACTATCTTACTGTGTTTCCCTTGCTACCTACTCCGGTGCAAGTTAGAGTTATATCTAAAGCATGTATTTCATCGTAGACACATTTTTTGGTCCACAGCGCGAAGCTGAGTAGGACACACTTATGGATGTTATTTGAAATATATTTATCCAGACTCACTTTGTAGTCCTTGTATCTTGGTGTGAGTATGTAGGCGTACCCGTTCATCCAGGACGAAGATCTTCTGTAAAAAGAAGTTCAGCCAAATGGATACGGTGCTCTATAAATACTACCAATGTTATTAAAAGATAGAGATGGATAGAAACTGCCCGCGATGAATTGGAACTCCAGGACTTGTGGGGACGATAGATGAACCTCGGGCGCTGCACGTCATTGGCGCGCATCACCTCGACCCCCCAACTCTCACCGCCTTCCAATCGAATTGCTTCCCCGCCAAAAAACCACAAAGACCAGCACTCGATTCCCCAGCTCGTCCGAAGATTGCCCGTGTTCTGTGCTTGGCGCAGGAGACGAGAAACAAGCCATCTGGGTCTTTAGGTGACAATTTGGTCCGAGGGTAGCTCTTCACCATGGCGCCTATCAACGACGCGGTATTCCTCCGCCGCAACAACCAGATCCAAGATGCCATTGACGGGCAGAATCTGAAGCAGGCCCTGCAGCTGATCGAGAAGCGTATGAAGAAGGGCGAGGATACACCCTTCCTGAAAGTAAGTGGATCAAGGCCGCAATAAATTGGGCACCTGTACCCATTCTGTGCTCTCTACATACCGCACAACCCGAGCTTCGCTGACTGTCGCTTGCATAGGCCTGGAAAGCGCATATCCTCTGGCGCCATGCGGATGAAGCCCACCACAAGCGCGGTATTGCCGAGACACTCGAGTTATGCAAAGTGGAACCGCCTATTACCGACATTGATACCCTCGACATCTTGTTCAAGACTTTGCAGAAGCTAGATGGGCAAGATGCGACAAGGAGCAATCTATGGGAAAGGGCAGCGAAGGCGAAACCCCAGGACCTGGAGATTCAAGGTCGTTGGTTTACCTATGCCTTCGAGAGTAACGATTGGAAGTCTGCTCAGAAGGTCCGTATATCTGAGAATTCGGACGATTGTCAATCTGCACCGGAGATTCCACCGTGATTTGCTGACAAGTGATTGCTCTTGAGTCTTAGGCTGCCATGAGCCTTCAAAAGAACTTCCCCAAGGATCGGAAGTACTATTTCTGGGCTATCTTCCTCAGCCACATGATTGCGATAGACGATGCCAGTTCGGAGACTGATCGAAAGCTGTTTGGCACTCTGGCGTACCGTATGATTTCGAAGGCTGCCGCTGATGTCCCAGAGGCCGTAAGTCTTTCGCCAAACATCGATATCCAAGACTTGGCAGGGCATATAACTGACTTTTTGCGCCGTACAGTCACAGTTATTGAGCCCTCCTCGAGCTATCCAGACATCCGAAGAACTGCGCCTGCTCATCAAGATCTACGAAGCTCAGGGACGAAACGCCGAAATTGTGAAAATTCTGGACAGCGAAAATCTTGGCCTCAAGTCTCGAATTGTGCAAAACGATACTGCCTTCCTTGGTTATAAATCGCACAATCTGAGCTCTAGCAAGATGTGGGAGGAGGGAATCTCCTTCGTGAGAGAGCTTTACACAGTTCCTGATGACAAGGAGAAACTCAAAGCTCTCCGTGAGCTTGATGATTGGAGTATCTGGAATTTGTTGGTTCAGGGAACAAAGCATTCGAACACTCCTGGGTTGGTTTATTGAAATCTTGCAATGCTGAGACCCAACTGACCTTTTGCTCGATAGAACTGCGACCGAGTCGGCGAATTTTGCGGAAACATTCATGGCATCCAGCCCCAAGTCTCGTAACGCAGCTTTAGCTTACCTTGATGCGATGATCTGCGGGATCAGCAACGGGGAAATAGCCAAGGATGACTTGCTTCCGGCCTGCCAGAGATACATCGACAACCACATTCATAAATTGTACGCCTTCAGTGATATTCGAAGGATTATAGGTCCTAACAAGGAAGGCCTGGCCAAGATGCTAAATTACATCCTGGAAAACCATGTTGTAGAAGGGAAGGTAAGTAATCCTGGGCGAACTATCTCCGTCTCTCTTTGCCTACGTACTAACAGGTACCCAGGGGTCTGTTCCCATGATCAATGCTCTAAAACTGGATTACTGTCTGAATATATCAGGACCGGAGAGCAAGCCTTCCCAGCAGAAGATCGATGATCTTGTCGCTCGCTGTCTCAAGCTTTACCAGACCGCTTACGAGGAGGGCAAAGCCAAGAAGTCCACAGGTGGCGCGCAAGGAGCGTCATCTACCATCGAAAGCCAGCCCATTGATGATCTCTGCATTCTCGCAGCCATGTGTCTCCTTCAGCCTACCGAAATGGGCGAAAAGGAGGCCCAGATTCCAGGTACTGCTCTCATTCGCGCCGCAGGTATTCTGGAACGCCTCTGCCGTGACTCGCCCCACAACTACGAGGCGCTCCTTCTTCTAGTCCGAGTATACCTCCTCCTCGGTGCTGGATCCCTTGCCTTGAGCACTTTCAGCAAGTTGTCCGTCAAGCAGATCCAGTATGACTCTGTAGCTCATGTTCTCTTCACGCGCCTTTCTACGGTCCACCCTCATTCTGCGCCACCGGTGGACGGCGCGGAGTATAAGGATTTCGATCCTCTTTCAGCCTTTGTCCAGGGTCTCAATTTCTTCCGGAACTCTGAGGTTAACACTATGAGGTACCGGACCGCGGGTCTGGATGAGGGATCCTATGTGAATACCGAGGAGATCATCGAGCTTCGGAGATGCTTGTCTAAGAGTATAAACCGCCGCATGTATGCCCTCGATGCACGCCGCATTCAGCGACTTGCTGGGGGCGATCCGATGACCCGTTATGATGAGCTTGGTGAGTTCACCGTCAAGTTGCGAACCTTTTTCGTCTTTGGCCTGCTTACTGATAGATGCCATAGCCCGGGATAGCTCACCAGTCGTTGATTCACGGAAATTTGGCGCTTTCATGTCCTGTGAATACCCAGGAAAGCCCAGCTTCGAAGAGCGAATGCGCCTGGGACCTCTCCCACGGGTAAGTGCGCGAATTATGATTACGCCTGAGTTTACGAGAAATGAGCTAATGCACCCCTAGACCAACTGGCTGGCTTCAGCCCGAATCACAGACCAGCTTTTCAGCATCTTGAAGGGCATTTCCCTGCAAAGGCCACTGAGTCCAGAGATGGACCTGCCCTCTCTTGAGAGCTTGTCCATCTCCGAGACTGAGAATGATCAGACTGCCGCAGAGAAAGAGTCAGTGAAGATCCACACGGATCTGCTTAGAGTGGCCACATTCATGGCTGGTTCCAAGCTGACAGCTTCGGAGCAAGTTGACGCTGCTCTTGGTCGCGTTGGGGACTTCTTGGAATCGAAGAAGAAGGATCTCACTCTCAGCGAGACCGCAACCTCCCAGCTCATCGCCTCCACGGCCGTGTTCCTCGAGGCTGATACTCCTGCTGGACCTACCTGGAAATATCTTCACAGTACTTTTGTCCTTCTTGAGACAATCAAGGCGCTGTCACAGCTGCTCGCGCTGGCCGTTAAAAAGGGAGCGAAGTCTGCAAAGCTACCAAAAGAGCGCGTGGAACGACTCTCTATACTCGTATCTGAGATCTATGAACTGGTTCGGTCAAACACACGAGCTTTGAAGCAGCGCGTTTCAGCATCAGGTGTGCTGACGTCATTGGTTGACCTTGTCATTCAGGGTGACCAGTCTGCGAAGTCCGAGAAGGAGGTCCAAGACGTTTTGGAGACTACATTGGACCCATCTAACGTCGAAGTGTTCTGTGGTGCTTTGATGGAGAGTTGGGAGGAGGCTCTAGTTGGTGTGATGGGAGTGAAACTATGATGCATGCAAATAGGGCACTCGGCTGTATAACAGCGATGTGATTTACAGAGAAAAAGCAACCTTACCAGAAGGTAGATGACCATAGAAGTTAACGAAGCCCAGCTCATATACATACCACGTGATCAAAAGATAAGATTCATGCCTTGGGCCAATACTGTAAACTACAGTACAACCCAGCGGGTGGGTCACATGCCTACTAACCCCATAGAGTAACTTAACTTGCCCTAAGCCCTAAAGTTTCGCCTACGCACCAACGCCCGTGCCAAGACCCGCAGTTGTGCGGTTCCCGAAGCATTAGGGGATTTCCACAAGACTTTCTTCATTCCCTTTCCTCGACAACTCCGCCAATCCCCTCAGTCACCAACCGTCCAAATGGCGCAGGAACGCACCGGTATCGTGGTCGGCACCAACAAGGGCCACGTACGTTCATCTCCAATACTTCTTTCGTCGTCGTTGTCCCGGGTCTCTGCTGTTTTCGGTCCGTTTTTTCGAGTCGAGCCCAGTCGTGTTCAAGGTCCATTCGACCACCAGAAATACACCGCAAATCGCAAAAGTGTTATGAGAACATCTACGCAAATTCCACGGAAGAGAAGGAAAAGACAGGAGTTGAACCCGACAAGAATCATGCGACGAAATCAATTTGAAGAACATCCGGACCTGGAAATCTCGAACACGAAGCACACCTCGAATTCACGCACCGAAACCAACAGAGCACCCTGGGCGACAACACGGCAGCCGACAATTTATGGGATAGTCAAACTGACTTGGATATTATAGAAAACCACTCCCCTTAACACCCCCAAGAACAAGATCAGCCGTTCCAAGGGCAAGTCTTCCCGCCGCACTGCGTTCGTCCGCGAGATCGCTCGCGAGGTCGTCGGCCTTGCCCCCTATGAGCGCCGTGTGATTGAGTTGCTCCGCAATGCCCAGGACAAGCGTGCCCGCAGTAAGTACCCCGAATCTTCAATTTGAAAATTTCGCTCCGAGAGGCAATGTGCTAATTCCATTTACAGAGCTCGCTAAGAAGCGCGTATGTCTACCGAATTCATCTTCCCCCGTTGAAACTATATGCCCGCCGTCGGACTCGTTGGATTTCTGTCATGCTTTGCAGACTCGGCTTTGGATTGCGGAGGCTCCGGGGTGTGATCTAACAAATTTGCCTTTGCATGAAGACTTTTCCATCTGAACGAAAATGCTCGTCCGGAATGGTCTATTGCATTGGCTCATTCACTTGATCATCCCTCTACCTCCAAGGACCAAGGCCTGTGTCCCAAGCACCAACGCTGATCCAACCGACGAGCATACAAAACGTCGATCTTTCCCGAACCAAAAGCTAACATCTTTCTTTCTAGCTCGGTACCTTCGTCCGCGGCAAGAGAAAGGTTGAGGACATGCAGAAGGTCATCGCCGAGGCCCGCCGTACCACCGGTCACTAAATGCACCAAACTCCGTTATTTTTTTTCTCTATCGGTTAACGACTCGAATACCTGGCGCGCGCAAGGGAACACGAAAGAAAAATATGGTCGAAGTCTGGCAGGTCTGATGTGATCATACCTACGGGCCGCCATTCAGCATATGGCTTCGAATCGGAATATGGGGTTTTCTGTGTGGCTTATCGGTGGATGCATGGGGATGGCAAAAGTGGAATCCCTTCCCTGTTTATCGGAAGCGAAACCATAATGAAAACAAATCTTGTTCAATACCTTCATATGCTGTGCCTTGATCGTAGAACTGGGGAGTCCGTTGTTGCCGAATAGAGGAGGGCATGACTGTGTAGATCCACTGGGATCTGTCACTTGGTGGTGGTAGTACTATTTGCAGCTATTATCTAGGATGGCTCTTCTGCCGATTTTCTTACGGACCCAGGCCCTGGCAGGCGACCACCAGGGCGGATCAGTTAAGTACGGCTTGAACGTGACCACTAGATGTTCAAACTTGTGTAGTTAAGGTTTGGAGTTCTACACTGAGCGGGCAAATTGGATTTTTCCATGTCCTGCAAGGCGGTTGGGGTGGTCATGAAAACCATATTCAGCATAAAATCTATCAAGATGTCTGTTCTAGAGTTCCAGAAAGAAGGGCTTGAATTCCAAAGTCATAATCATTCATCCAGCTCTATCATTCATTTGCAAAGATGCATCGTTGACCTTGAATCATTTCTTCCCGGGCAGCTTAAGCCACTTGGGCATGGCACCAGGCTTCCGAGCTCCGCCAGGCTTGCCCCCATCGTGAGCACCAGTTGGTTCTGTCTTTGTCGACGCAGAAGCAGAGGTCTCCTCTACCAGCTCGGGGGGCTGCTCGACCTTGAGTTCTTGAGCCTGGCTGCGTAGCTCTGGACGCAGGAGGTTCGATCGGCGCTCAGTAGCGGTGGACATATCAGACCACGAGAAATTGACCAGTACTCGCCCGGCCAGGCCAAGGTCCTTGATCAATAGTGACTGATCTGACTCGGGGATTGTATTTGCATGCGCCGATCGAACAGCATTCGGGCTAGAGAAAACATTCAAAGTGAACTTCTCTGCGGAGAATGGAGGCGCAAGACAACTGCGAACGAATCCGTAAAGTGTCAATCCGGAGTCTCTAGGCCCGAATTTGGCGACCACCTGACTCTGATCCGGGAAGCGGACTTTCACGTCTACCTGGCGAACCTCTGACCGGCGCGCTTCTTCCGCTGCAGCCTTCGCGGCGATTTCGGCATCTGTGAGGAGGCGTTTGTTGCGCGAGGCTTCGTTGAGAAGCCGCTGATGAGCTTTTGCATGCTCAACGGAGGGAATGTAGTCTTCTTCGTTATGGGTTATTTGGGCGGAGGACGGTGTATCGCTAGTGGGAGGGGAAAAGACTGTGACGGCACGACCAGCAGTTAATGTTGGCGTAGCTTGCTCGGAGACGGAGCTTGCAAGCTCCTGCCCAGTAGCGCCAGGAACAGCCTGTCCATCAATGGCCCCCGGCGGTGTAAGTATGGCTGCCTGGTCTTGGAGCTCACCAAGGGTCCCCTCTCCAGTAGGAGGAGCGGAGGCCTGGCCTGGCTTTGCAGCTGGGATCTCGTCCTCGGATGACGTGAAGTATTCAGCAATCTTCGTCATTGCTTCTTCCAGAGGCTCCTCTGTCCGCCGGAAACTTAGTCGCATGAGCACATTTCCACTATTGAATCCCAGTTGAGCAAGTGTTTTCTGAAGGTCCGTGAAGCTTGAGAGCTCGCGCCCCAAGACCTGGAGAACGGGGATCTCGTAGAATAGCCGCCCAGCACCAGAGTTGCCAGTAGTAGTGGAGGGAACACCGCGCGCAGTGAGATTCCTAGCTGGGCCACTGCCTGCTACTCCAGCCTCAAACTTGCGCAATACCAGCCATAACGTAGTCGAGCTTGGGAACTTGTCCAATATGCGCCCGTTTGGAGCCCCGCGAGCCTCTGATTCGGGAAGTTGTAGCGCGACCGTGACAATAGAAGGAGAGCGAGATAGCTGAACAAGCTCTAGCTTTGCCCCGGAGCTGAGGCCGGAGAGGCGGAAGGAAAGAGAGAGGTCTAGTTGTTTGCGGCTGTGTCTGGGGCAGAATAGCGTCAGTTTGGTTGCTTCTTAACGGGGAACTGTATGCTCATGGTGACATACTTCAGGCCATATTGGCTAGCGTTGTAGCCAAGCTTTGAACAAGCTTCTTGTAGAATATCTGTCAAGTGTTTGCCTGGTGTGGCCTTGATCGTTGCCCGCCGGGCTGTCGCGTCGATCACCACGACGTGGGCGCTCATGATTGTAATGTATATATGAAGCTCTCAGCCGGACGGAAAAGAGTAGGAAGGCGAGGCTGTTGCGTTTTCAAGAGAATTTGAAAGGACCATGTACGAGGGTGAAGGTTAAATGGATTAGAAACCGAAAGCGTGGGGTAAGAGAGCGGAAGAAAGCAGTCGAAGGTCGAGGCCGAACCGAATAGGCAGCGGTGCGGCGTCATCCGAGCTCTGGCTAGGTGCTTTCTCGCGTCCTTCACAGCTCCCCGTCATCTCCTCACCTTCCCCCATCAACCACCCCCGTCCTCCCTCCCCAACCATTTCCTGTCAATCGGTTCATCTTTGCTGAAGCTTCAGAATAATTCTTGCCAACTGGATTGATCAGGAAAAACCGCAATCATGGTAGGGAAATGTGTCCCTTGACCCCGTTCATTGTTGCCGGACCTCAAGCTAACCACCTCCTGCCATCAACAGGGCTCCCCCTTCGACATCAGTATGATGAGCTTTAATCCGTGACTCCCAATCGCTCTATATACTAACCTTTACTCAGATGGTGGTGCCTGTGTCGCCATGGTAGGCAAGGACTGCGTCGCCATTGCCTGCGACCTCCGCTTGGGCATGCAAGCCCTGACCGTCTCCAACAACTTCCCCAAGATCTTCAACTACGCTCCCTCCACCTATCTCGGCCTGACAGGCCTTGCAACCGATGTTAACACCGTCTCGGACCTCTTCCGCTACAAGGTCAACATGTACCGCCTGCGCGAGGAGCGCCATATCGCCCCCCAGACATTGGCCAACCTGGTCAGCTCATCGTTGTACGAGAAGCGCTTCGGTCCATTCTTTGTCAGTCCCGTGCTGGCGGGTATCAACCCAACAACTGGAAAGCCCTTCATCTGCGGGTTTGACAGCATCGGGTGTATCGATTTCGCCAAGGACTTCATTGTCAGCGGAACGGCGAGCGACCAGCTCTTCGGTACCTGCGAGGGTCTGTGGGAGCCGGATCTTGTATGTGTCTACCACTCGAATCCACCTCTGTCAAGCTAATATATGGTATTTAGGGCCCCGAGGACCTCTTCGAGACCATCTCCCAAGCACTACTGAGTGCCGTCGACCGAGACGCCCTCTCTGGTTGGGGCGCTCAGGTGTACATTATAGAGAAGGACAAGGTCACCCAGCGGCTACTGAAGGGACGTCAAGATTAAAGAAAGGGATGGACACGAGGGGTACGAATCGGTTATTATTGGGCATTTTGTTGGTCTGAGGGCAAACTCCGGCGTCTGTGGTCTCCACTGAATGATGAGCTTCCATCGACGGTCAGCTATGGGCGAAATGCTACAGCAGTGACGCGAGGGCAGATGGCGTTCCGATCGAGAATGAACTCAGCCCGCGACTATATGTTTTTCTCTTACTCCTTTCATGATAATACAAGCACCGCCATCACGTCACAATTTTGACCTCGAAAGAGAAGATTGCCTAACCTGAGACGCCTAACAAGACTAAGTGTACTAATCACGAGCAAAATCAATAGCCATCTTTGCCCTGAACCGCTTCGTAAGCTGCTCCGTCCCTTCCAAAGAACTCCTTTAGATCCCCTGCAAGCAGTTCAGGTACCTCCCAGGCCGCAAAATGGCCACCGCGGTCAAACTCCTTTTCCTTGACTACATTTCCGATGGCATGATACCAGGCCATGGGCCACATAATAATTTCCTCCTTGAACTGCGCCACGGCAAATCGCACATTCGGCGGTGCATGAGCGCCCAAGACCTGTTCAAGGGTGATCCAGTTGTCCACTTGCTCATTCTGCTTCCCAGTCGAACTCGTAGTCTCGGGTTTCTTCGCAGAAGCCTCGTAGTAAATCCTAATTGAAGCTGCCGGTCCCGCCCGTGAGAAGTAGTAGATACTTACCCAGGTCAGTATCTCTTCGTCGCTCCATTGATAATCGTCCGACCAAATATGGAGTTTATCATAGATCCAGGCTAGCAGTGCAACTGGACTATCATGGAGACCATAACCCAAGCTTTCGGGTCGACTCTCCTGCTGCTTCATGTAGGCATTACCTCGCGTGAGATAGTCCATGGTGCGAGCAATGTATGCTCGGTCTTTGGCTGAGAATGGAACACTGGCGAGAGACTGGATGAAACGGAGGGGACTTCGCCATGGGTATGGTGGAATGACTGGAATGAAGTTCAAATGGATGGCTTGAATGTGTTTGGCGTATAGTTGTGCCATAGCGCGGGCGATCATGCTGCCCCAGTCGCCTCCTTGGATAACTAGATGTATTGTTAATTGTGTTCGCCATGACTGAGATGTCGTCTTCCATACCATATCCATCATATTTCAGGGCTACCATCACTTTGTGAAGCGTTTCTGCATATTGGGCCAGACCGAATCCTTTCTACAGGATATCATTAGCATCTCATGCATATGCTCCATGTATTTTTGAAGCTTACCTTTGATACACCTTGTGAGAAGCCAAAGTTTGGCAACGAGGGCACCACAACGTCGAATGCAGGTCCTTCGTCTTCTTTCATGAGCAGCGGGATCAACTTGGTTGCTTCAAGGAAGCTGCCGGGCCCTACATCGGAAGAACATCCTTTAGTTCTTCGATAATAGAAAGAGTATAACGGCAGCAGAAAAAGTACAACTTACATCCATGAATGAATAAAAGAGGAATAGCATTCGGATTGCCACTTCGATGATGAATAACATGGATATCGAGCTCCCCAAATCCGTCCACTGAGATAGGCACCGTATACTGCTGGAGCAGGTTATTCAACTTCTTCTCCTGTGCTCGCCAGTCGAATTTCTCACGCCAGATATTAACAAGTCGCTTCATCTCACCGAGTGGAACACCCATGTCCCAACCCGCCGTATCAAATTCATCAGGGAAAGTAGCTTGTTCGAGCTTCTTATGGAGCTGGTTGATTTGAGTGTCGGGCACAGCGATGGTGAATGGAGATATGGTACTCATTTTGGAACCTTCTTGATTTATTCTCTGGATCTTGATTTGAAAATCTGTAGAAATGAAACTGTATCACAATACATAGCTTCTGGTGGCGACAAGTCCAATGGCGGGGACGGGATCTTAAATTACCCCAAGTGGTGATTGGCGGCCGATCAACCTCGGTATCACAGACAGCTCGGTGCCAACTAAACTACTCCGTAGTGGCTGCGAAATTGTTGAAACAAGTGAATTTCAAATTGGATACACTGTAAGCAATGGGATTGAACCAGAGAGTTTTTCATTATGGGCTAGTAGGGAACCAGGTGGTCGCCCCCCAAATATGCCTTCCCCTTCTTCCTTATTCTTCGAACAAGCTCTCCGGGATAGTTGATCATGTTTAGTGGTTTACTATGGCTTGGCAGTCTATTGAATGCTATACTTCTGTGTGATTGGCAATTTGCCTCCCGTTAAACATGTCAGTGGATATAAACACAGCCTTTGCTAGAAAATATAAGAAATTGTCTTAGTATGTGTCGAACTACGATGGAGTTTTGGCGGGATGAATTTTGAGAGGATATGTAATACATTGAACCCTCAAAGTATCACGATGTGAATACTATAGCCTAAAACGTATGGCTCTCAAGATTTGGTACCTTCATCTCTCTTGGGATATGAAGTATCCTATGATTTGTTTGGGCATGCATCTGTCAACTTCATGTCTTCTTCTGATCCTCGGTTTGTACTTCGTTGACTCGATAAGCCGATAAGCCGCCCCTTATCTTATCCCCGCCTCATCCCCCACTGTCTGCCATCAACAACATTGTTCAATATCATGAACTCGGCAACAATGGCCTCCTTTCGGGCACTTAGATCTCAGTATGCTTCACTGCTGAAGCAGTTCGCTGCCTCAACTAAAGAATTTGAGGTCCTCGCTACAGTGCCCACTGATCATGCCCCACCACCCAAAATTCTCTACGTGCTGGACTCGTCATTCAATCCTCCCACCCGCGCCCATCTCCGCATTGCCAGCTCCGCGCTCCTAGAAAAATTAGAGCCCGGCTCTCGTCTACTTCTTCTCCTTGCTACCCAGAATGCCGATAAGCCATCTAAGCCTGCGCCCTTTGAGGACCGCCTGGCCATGATGGAACTCTTCGCTCATGACGTACGGTCCCATCTTGCGGCCAGGGACCCTTCAGTGTCCGCCTCATCAATGGAACATATTCCTACAATTGACATTGCGGTCACAAAGAAGCCTTACTTTATTGATAAGGCAGCAGCCATTGAGGCATCGGATCATTATCCGTCTCCCCTGGAGCAAGTCCACCTCACAGGCTACGACACATTGATCCGGATCTTCAATCCCAAATATTACCCTCCAGAGCATACACTACAGCCTCTCAGTGCGCTGTTCTCGCAACATCGGTTGAGGGTAACACTGCGACCCGGTGATGATTGGGGTAACAGAGAAGAACAGGAAAGCTTTGTTGATAGTCTTGCTCGTGGGGACCGAGATTCTGAAGGTGCACAGAGGGAATGGGCACAGAAAATCCAGCTTATCGAGGGCAGGAAACCTGATGACCCACCAGTCAGTTCTACCAGAGCTCGAGAGGCAGCACAGTCTGCTCCTCAGGACCTGGAATGGTTAATACCGGACCATGTGCGGCAATTTGTGATCTCAGAAACGCCATACTCGACGGAAAGCCCCGGCACGAAAATATAATTAGAGTAAGAATAGACTCTCAAATGTAACATTGAATGCAATCGTATATCGCCAATGAGGTAGCTTACAACCAACCTGTACTCATTCCTGTAGATGAGTGCACAAGCACATCAATATATCAAACTCCTCGGTGACCACAGTAACGCCGACTTTCATACCCTGATCTCAATCATACAAGCCAACTTTTGAAACGTATATCGTACACTGTCCAAAGACATGCCAACCTTCTACTCATTCATCGATGTCAACCACACTCAGTTCTCAGTCTTGGACTCTTCCTCCTCCCGCTTGCCCAGGGTATAGGCCAATCCACCGCCAATCATGTTGACCAGACAGAGACCCATTGTCGCGCCGCGCACAATACCGCGAGCTCCGAACTTCTTCATGAGTGGCTGCCGACGGCGACCAGCCAGTAGTAGATAAAGTCCAGACCAGGCGGCGCTGATACCGGCAGTCTCAGTCTTGAACCCTTGGAGGTTGGCGTAGCTGGTGAAAAGCAGAATCGGAGGGAACATCATTGGGAAGAACTGGAAGGGACGGGCATGTTGCGCGAAGATGAGCGAGGCGAGCAGCGTCGGCGGGAATGAGTTTTCTGGAGTAAAGGGCATTAGCTTGTTTTCTCTGATCTCTCCGACCAATATCCGGGCCTTGATATTTTTCAAACAACATGCACCTACCACCCCATGCTCTGAAGCGCTGCACCAAGGTCTGCTTGGTTGCTTCGATTGTGGAATCCTTGGCCATGGTGACGTTCGCGCTTGTGGTTGATAGGTTCGCAGGACTTGGAAGGTACTCTGATCTGATACTAGAGTATTTTTGAGCGAGATCAATTGGTTATTGGACCTCTATTAGACGCGGTCGGGGTTTTGCAGAGGCTGAATGTGGAGGAGGTGCGGAGGACCAGTCGGTGGTATACCAGCCGACGACTGGAGGCCGCGAATGGCGTTCCCTCGCTTGGCAAAGACACCTATCTTCGACTATACTTTTTCCTCAGTCGACAACCCCCCAAGACCCCCCGGTCCACCGCTCTCTTCGCTTTTATTTCGCTCGAACTCTACGGTTTCGGCTTTCTAGCTGGTCGGTCTGTGCGATCAATCTAGGCTTGACTTGTCTCTCGGCCTTTCAGGGAATTGAGATCCCCTGTCTCCGCGGTCCCGCGCCACCAACCCACCCACCAGCGCTCCTATCTTTTCGCCGTTCCACAACCTCTCTTTCTTCAGGTCCTTGATACTTTTCGATTTCCGATCGCCATGCCATCTGCTTCGGCGTCTGGCTCCGACGCCAAAGGCGGAGCCGCGAGGTCGCGCGAGCACAACCAGGGCAACCAAGATCGCACATACACCCCCGAGCAGAAAGCGGCAGTTCTACGAATCCGAAAATGCGGAACAACTGATTTTTACGAGATCCTTGCGATTGAAAAGACTGCAACGGACAGCGAGATCAAGAAGGCGTATCGCAAACTGAGTTTGTTGACACACCCGGATAAGAACGCATATGATGGCGCAGACGAAGCCTTTAAAAGTAAGCAAACACATGATCCTTTCCGCGGCAAGGCTTGCTGCTAACGGTCTCGTTTGATAGTGGTTTCGCGAGCTTTCCAGATCCTTTCCGACTCCGATAAGAAGTCCCGTTATGACAAGTTTGGAGGAGACCCTGATAGCAGATTCAACCCTGGACCAAGCGCCTCTAGTGGTGGTGGTGGTTCTCCATTCAGTGGATTCAGTGGTGGTGGTTTCCCACGAGGGGGCGGCCAAGGCTTCGATGCTGAGATCTCCCCAGAAGAGATGTTCAATCGGTTCTTTAACGGCGGGTTTGGGGGCATGGGTGGTGGTGGTGGTTTCGGTCCATTCGGTACGCTTCATTTTACCTGCCTATCTATGTGTTCAAGACTGACTTTCCTTCAGCCGGACCGCAATTCGTCTTCAACATGGGAGGCGGCCCTGGTTTCCGCGTGCACCAATTCGGAGGAGGCGTGCCACGCCGCAGACCTCGCACCGCCGCGAACAACAACGAGTCAGAACCAGCTGTTGATGGCTGGGGCTTTGTTCGCCAGCTGCTTCCTCTCTTCCTTCTTTTCGTCCTTCCGCTCCTGTCTTCCCTTCTATCTGGCTCTTCAACTCCAGCTGGTCCTTCCTATCGCTTCGATACCCCTCAAACCCCGTATACTATGAGCCGCACATCACCCAGGTTCGGCGCTAATTACTTCGTCAATCCGCTAGAAGTGGGTGATTTCAGCGCAAAACAATTCCGGGAACTGGACCGGCGTGTGGAGGTGGACTACCTATCAAAGATTCGATACGAATGCGAGTCTGAGGTACAAATGCGGGAGCGAAAGATCCAAGAAGCACAGGGCTGGTTTTTCCCAGATATTGAGAAAATGAAGGAGGCGCGGTCGATGGAAATGAAGAGTTGCCGGCGGTTAGAGCAACTCAAGGGCAAGTAGAGCGGATCGACAAGCCTATGTACTTGGAACTTGCGCTTCCGAATGTTATCAGTTTGTTCCTCCTTTCGAAGAGCTCTACAGCACGAAGGATGGCGTCTATTGGGTTTTGTTACGTTTGTTTTGTCCCTCTGTACAGTGTCTTTCAATTGCATACAGCCCACGATATATATTCTGTGCACGATAATGATGGGGTCGAATGTGCTTGACTGGACTAGCTAAATTTGAATTCTAATGATTGCATTGCGGATGCACATCTTTTTATCTCAATAAATTTGACGAATATCATCAAACAAAGGGTTTGTTTATGTCTATTTTGCCTAAATCATCCCAGCTGGCTGTGGTTGCAGCGGGCATAACGTCTACTTGTTGCTTAGTCAAGTCGCATCACAGCCTAACAGCAGAGCGGGCGAGCGAATCTCGGAGATCACGACAGAATCTCCAGATTTGTCTCGCGAAGTCCCCCTCCTTCTTTATCTTCACCTGGGGTACACCGGATCTCACCCCACTAAATTCCTTTACTTTGTCGGTAGCGGAATCTATCAGTGTCGATGTGGTCCTAGGACTCATGAAGAAAGAACTGTCGCCGACTTGAACACTATCGTCAACATCGTGCTGCCTCATTGTCCGCTCCGCCCCGCTTAACACTTTGACTATACCCCGGCCACATTTGAACCTCGTTTCAAATACGCGCAAAGATGTCCGACACTCTTTCTGATGCGGAAAAGGTTGGTCGGCCGTTGCTCACCCCCGCGGTCCACCGTCATGGTGTTTCTCCTCCGCCACCGGCTAACATGGTACCTATGACGAGCTTAGATCCGCAACAAGCGCCTTGCGAAGCTTCAAAACCCAGCCGCATCTCCTCGTCCTTCCGCTAGCGACCCTCCTAATTCACCGCCGACATCGTCGAACCCTTCTCGAGCACAGTCACCGTCGCCGTCGCTGTCGTCACTAAACCAGTTTGATGGGGCCACGGACAGTCCGCCGTCGACTACACAGACCTCGCAGCAGCCGGAAGGAAAGCGGATTAAGATTACACCAACTACTTCAGCCTCGGTTCCTGAACGACCGCGCTCTACTGGCCCGTCTTCTGCCCAAACCAATTCACCTGCGAGACCTATACCACAGCGCATTGAGGATTTTGAGCATCAGGTTCTGGGAAATCTGTTCAACATCACCCTGAAGGAGGGTGCACTTGAGACAAATAGCCCCCGGATCTTCCTCCCGGGATTGCAAAGTGAGCTGCAGGATGAAGGCAAGGAATTGCGTCTGCACACTGGGATATTGGACCAAGCAATCCTGGAAGCCGCGTCAAAAGCGGAGAAGCAAGGTCCGCTCGATTACTTGCTTCCCTGCTGGAGCCGGATTCAGGAGAGAATGAAGAAGCCAGACCCAGATACGAGAAAGTGGGATATATACGGCGAAGCGAAAAGATTGTGCCTGAGCTACTGTATTTTCGCGATTACAATGCCAGAGATGTTTGGGTACGAAAATATCTTTCGCCTTGAATTCCTCCAAGGGTACTGACTATTTCTTGTGCAGAATTGAATCCCCCGGGGAATCTCCATTGGCTCGGCAGTTACTGCTGAGTCCTGATGATAATTCGAGGAGAGGAATCACTCCTGAATTCCTCAAGGAAGTAAGCTTGAAATTCGATGAAGATGACAGTATCAAACCTGCTTTGATTTCTGCGGTTGAAGACCTCAGCGCCCAGCTGTCGTCTATGGATGCTAATGGGGCCTTTCAGCCATATTTGATGGTTTGTCGCTTTGCCCTCGTCAAGCCTTGATTTCCAATGTTAATCGCAAATGCAGGCTTTGAGAAACCTCGTCGATAATAAGATCATTGCTGCGGCTATCACTGAGTCTTCGATATTCAATGCTTCCAAAGATCCAGCTCAATTCGAGAAGACGACCCTGCTAGGACCATGGTTCCGGCTCTCTCCCCTGCAGCCCAGCGCGACAATGTCGTACTTTTCCAACCCCAAGTCGAGAGACCATGGATTCATTTTGAACTCGCAGAGCTCCCTCCGCATGATGCAGAATATGATCCAGTGGGACCTCGACTACATTACAGGCAAGATTCTTCATGCATCCACAGAGGCCAAGAACCGATTTCTGGATTGGGTTGCAACCGCTTTGAATATCAACCACAAAAGACGTGCCATGCAAGTTGATCCGGAACAGGTTGCATCCGATGGTTTCATGTTCAACCTGACGTCGACTCTGGACAAACTTTGCGTTCCCATCATGAACATTGACTTCCGCAAAATCCACACTTTCCATGCAGAGTATTTCCAAAAGAACCCTCGGATCGATATGCGAGATGAGACAAAAATTAATGCCGATCAGCATGCCTCTGATGCATTCTATGCCAAGAAATTGGAAGGCGCTTCTAATTTCAACAGCGAGCTCTTTTTCCTGACGATCGCTGCACACCACTATGGCAGTGAATCGCTGACCTCAAGGCTGGATCAACTTGACAAAGATCTGAAGCATATGGAATCAACAATCGTCAAACTTGAAGCCGAACGGGTGAAGTGGTCTGCAAATCCCATGCAACTACGCGTTTATGAAAACGCGCTCAAGAAATACCGTGATAAGTTTGATCTGGGTCTGGCATTGAAGTACAGCCTCCAGGCTGTGCTTTTCGACGAACAATGGCAAGTTCGCTCAATAGAGGTCATTCGACACATTGCTGCCTGGCTCTTGAGAGTTGCATCTGGAGTGAATTACCCAGAAGAGAAGATCGGCCTGCCTCTTCCGCAACAGCAACCTGAGGTGTTCCAAAATCTTCCCGAGTATTTCCTGGATGTCATCATCAGTAATTTCAAGTTTGTCAGCTGGGCTATGCCTCAGACTATCACCGCTGGCCTGGGCGATGAGCTGGTGATGCTGTGCATCACATTCCTGGAGAGCTCGAGTTACATCAAAAACCCATATCTCAAGGCCGGTCTTGTTTCCATGCTCTATCGAGGGACACTAAACCGCCCTGGTGGCCAACGCGGCGTTCTAGTTGATCTGCTCAACTCCATGCCTTTCGCCAATGAGTACCTTCTGCATGCGGTGATGAGGTTCTACATTGAGGCGGAGCACACTGGCGCGCACACTCAGTTCTTTGACAAGTTCAATATTCGGTATGAGATTTTCCAGATCATCAAATGCATCTGGCCGAATACCTTGTATCGGAAGAAGTTGTCCTACCAAGCCACGCAGAACCAGGACTTCTTCGTTCAGTTTGTCAACCTCCTGCTGAATGATGTGACGTACGTGCTTGACGAGTCGTTTGGCGCCTTCAAGACCATCCGTAACATCCAGGAAGAACTTAGACGTGATGGCGATTCGATGGACCCCACTACTCGGCAGGAACGCGAGGAACACTTGGCGACCACGCAGCGCAGTGCCAAATCCTACATGCAGCTGACCAATGAGACAATGGGCATGCTCAAGCTCTTCACTTCCGCCCTGGCCGATTCGTTCACCATGCCGGAGATTGTCCAGCGGTTAGCTGATATGTTGAATTACAATCTCGACGCCATGGCCGGACCCAAGAGCTCCCAGCTCAAGGTGGAGGGCAATGTGCAGCTGATGGTAGAGAAATATGGCTTTGACCCGAAGGTAGTTCTCAGTGAGATAGCGAAGATCTACCTCAACCTCATGAACAAGCAAAACTTCATCACAGCCATTGCTCGCGATGGACGTTCATACAGACCGGAGCTTTTTAAACAAGCCGCCGATCTCCTACGACAGCATAAATTGACACCAGATGAGGATTTGCGGCGCTGGGATCGGCTGCGCAAACTGGCCCAAGAAGCCAAGGAGGCTGATGAACAAGCCGAGGAGGACTTGGGCGAGATTCCGGACGAATTCCTGGGTATGTTAACTTCCATCACAATTATCAAAACAAGCACTAACATTCCTCCAGATCCTCTCATGTACACTCTTATGGAAGACCCCGTTATTCTGCCAAGCTCGAAGCTTTCCATCGATCGATCGACTATCCGCTCGCACCTTCTCAGCGATCCTCATGATCCTTTCAACCGCGTGCCCCTGAAAATAGAAGACGTGTTACCTGGTAAGTCAGCCACACGATTAACCGGACGATCTCGCGCTAACATGGGACCCTGCAGATACCGAGCTGAAAGCTAAGATCGAGGCATTCAAGGCAGAGCGACGGGGCAGGAAAGAACCAGCAGCTGAGCAGATGGACACGTCTACCGACTAAGTTACACAAAATCCGAGGCTTTCATGCGCTCATCGTGTTCCACTCTGCCCCCCCTGACATACATAGAACTGGCTAGGAGGTGATAGATCGTGTAGCTTAATCATGACCGCTTGCCTGATTCGGCGAGTTACATCACGCTCCCGTGGATCAATTTAAACTTTCCTTAAGCTTTAGCCACTTCTCCTCCGCGCTTCGTAGTTTCTCTCCTTTACAATCGCCTCATTCGACTCTCTATTCCTCTCACCATGGGTACCGCCCTGTCCACCTCGTGGGCGTCTCTCCCGTCCATCGCGGAGTTCTTCCCTCCAACCCCGGCGGCATACACAACTGTCCTAACTATTTTCCAGTACTTCCCGGTGGTGAGTAAACAAAGGACCTCTTGATATGATATGCACCTCAACCTCGGAACCATGACCCCCTAACGAAAAGACACAGTGCACTATTCTGCAATGGCTCCTTTCTTGGCACCCAGCGGGTAAAACATCTCTTAAGAGCTCGATGTTCAATATCCCTGGCCAAGTAGCTTGGTGCGCCATGGAGATCGTCGGTCCTATCAACTTGCTCTACAACCTGTCCCAGACCACGCCGTCCTTGACTGAGCTGCCTGCAATCAACCAACTGGTTGCGACTCTCTACTGTGTGCACTATGCCAACCGCGCCGTGATCTCACCCTTTTTCTCGGCACCGAGTATGTCGCCCATTCACATTTTCGTGATGGTCAGTGCCATGGGCTTTAACTGGTTGAATTCGTTTTGTCTGGCTGGGTGGTTATCCGGCTATGAAATTCCTATTTCCGGGTTCCGCACCAACGGCGCCGAGGCGCTGGTTTCTTCGTCCATGTCTTCTGATTCGCTCTCGCTGGTTCAGATCCTCCCCTTCGTGGGGACTGCCTTGTTTATTATCGGCATGGCTGGTAACATCTACTCAGAGACCGCACTATTCCGATTCAGAAGGGAGGAAGCGGAAAAGCGTGTCGGGAAGAAATCAGACGATAAGGCCCCTGCCGGCGGAGTCAACAAGTTCCACAAGGTCTATGTCATTCCACCCGCCAAGGGCGTCTTCCGGTCTATCCTGTACCCACACTACGTGTTCGAGTGGTTGGAGTGGACTGGCTTCGCCCTCGCTGGAGTCGTGGTATTCCCCCTCTCTCTATCGACGAAGGTCGGCACTGCCACTAGTGCGGCTGTTGCTCCACCGCTTCGACCTGCTCCCTGGATTATCCCTGCGGCATGGGCGGCGGACCGGTTAGGAGTGCCTCTACCTCTGCCCGCTGTGCTGTTCGCGATTAATGCCGTTGCCAATATGCTGCCTCATGCACGCTGGGGCCGGAAATGGTATGTTGAGAAGTTTGGGGAGAAGGGTGTTGCTGGACGAGGTGCTGTTGTGCCTTGGTGCGAATGGATGTGAGGACACATGCCTTTTACATTCGGGGCCACACAGATTTAAGGAGAGATAATACAACAAGCAAGCATCTTGCCATCAAGTTGCAATTTCCGCCCTACTCATCTCTCTGTTCAAGCCTATGTGTACGCACGGATCTGCATACGAGCAGTGAAAGGATAAAGAGTAGTGCCGACTTGAGCCGAAGGGAATGTTAATTCACCGAATACAGCTTGTCTGGTATATACAGTCTTCCTCAGTACGTACCGCCACGGATTAGGTTTCGGGAGTGGATGATTATACACAATGATGGAGATAGAGTACACTATGTAATCACTCTGTAATAGGGACATATCCCATCACACAAAACTCCATGTTATACCTCTAGGCTATTTACACGTTTTGTAACTCTGTTCCCCCTAAGATTTCAATGCTCCTCAACGCTCAAATCCAAAATGACTACCACTCCTCAAGAATGCTCATATTCTTGGTCCAAATGTACCGTGTCATCGCTGACCGGGACAGCGATCGGGCTCGCCATCGTTGTCATCGCCCATATTATCGCGGGACTCATCACAAAGCGCAGTAAAAGACAATCTGGTGCGGATAGGGATATAGAAAGCTACACACCCCCAGCTAGTATTTCACTTAATTCGCTTGCCAATTATACCCGTTTCTCACCAAGGACACCTCTCATAACTACGCCTGGACACACTCTTTCTGATATGGATCGGGATATCAGGCCTCTATTCGTGGGTCAACAAGAGGTACAGGCCGTGAACCTGTGAGCAGTCGAGGAAACGCCGGTGGGCTGTATTGAAGACGGGCCTTGAATGGTTCTCTCGTCTCGGGGTTTCATGTGAATCAACGAAGTCGGGACTCTTGCTGCCATGGATGCTCCATTCATCTATACATGTATACCTAATCATTTGTCTTACCTACCTTTGGTCTCCAAGCTACTGCACAAGGTTTTACAGTGGCAGTTCAAAAGTCTGAGTCTAGAAACGAAACTAGTCAAACAGACCAACCAGACATGCTTCAATCATTCTTATTTGTAAGCTCTTTCTAAATATCTTTCAAATCATCTTTCTTGATGGTGCAGGTACCATCTTTTTGGTCTATCTTTCAACTCATCACTGCGAAGATGAGTTCGAAATTTTGTCGGTGTCTCAAACTTATGGAACCCTACTGTATGTAATAGATAGGTAAATCAGTATGAACACCCTGACTCAGCTGGTTTAGATAACTATTAACTACCATCAAATCCTCTAAAATAGAGGCGGTCCAATAATGCGTTCACTCTGGGTAGACTGTAACCTGAAACAGGGGAGTTGAGACTCCATAGAAAGCTGAAGCTCACTAACAAGTTCAAATCACATGGGTTTCATGCACTTCAGACGAACCTCTTTCCTTTCCACCTACTCCAGACATAGCAAGAATCATAAAATGTAGAGAAACAAGTGTATTCACAGCTATTTCTACACTAAAAAAAAGGTTCCTCGTTCTCCAAGGTCCAAGCGACAGCAACTGCTTCGCAAGGACGAAAGAACAAAGCAATTGTTGAAATAATTGGCACCTAAATTGGCGGCACCCATGTTGAAATCGTTAGTCATGTTGAAACTCCGTAAACCCGCTTTTTGGTGCCCTCTAACCCACAAAACCGTTGAAACCCGTATGTTGAACTTTTGGTATCATCGTCATAAACTCATCACATAAAATAAAAACAAACCTGATAAAAACTCCCCGTGCTGGAGACGGCGGGGTTGAGAATTGCCGCCTCCGTAGATTAACACATTAAAGGAAGTGAGGTAAAAGAAAATTCGAGCCGCTCAGCGTTTACTGGGCGAACTTGGCACGGTAGAACTTCGCAGCAGCAACCATGGACTTCAATTGCGCGTAAGCCTCGGCCTCCTTGCGAGTTTTGAGTCCACAGTCTGGGTTGATCCAGAGCTGCTCGGGGCTGAGGAACTGGAGCATCTCCTCGATGCGGTCCTTCATCTCCTGCTCAGTGGGGACACGGGGAGAGTGGATATCGAAGACACCGGGTCCGATCTGAGCACCGAACTTCTCGTCGACGAAGACCTTGAGGAGCTTCGCATCAGACTTGCTGTTCTCGATGGAGAGAACATCGGTGTCAAGGGCAGCAATGGCGTGGAAGAAGTCCTGGAACTCAGAGTAGCAGAAGTGAGAGTGGATCTGAGTCTCATCGCGAGCGACAGCAGTGGAGAGCTTGAAGGCATCGACGGCCCACTTGACGTAGGCATCACGCTCAGCGCCCTTGCGGAGGGGCAGACCCTCACGGAGAGCGGGCTCGTCGACCTGAATGACGGCAACACCGGCAGCCTCGAGATCCGCAACCTCGTCACGGAGAGCGAGAGCGAGCTGCTGAGCCTGGACGGACTGGTGAACGTCGTCACGGGGGAAGGACCACCGCAGGCAGGTGATGGGACCAGTGAGCATACCCTTCATGGGCTTGGAGGTGATGGAGACAGCGAACTTGGACTCCTTGACGGTCATGGGAGCGGGACGAGAGATGTCACCGACAACGATGGGAGGGCGAACGCAGCGCGAACCGTAGGACTGGACCCAGGCCATGGTGGTGAAGGCGTAGCCGTTGAGGCGCTCACCGAAGTACTGAACCATGTCGTTACGCTCGGGCTCACCGTGGACGAGAACGTCCAAGTCAAGGTCCTCCTGCAACTTGACGACGTCACGGATCTCCTGCTCGATGAACTTCTCATACTCCTCAGCGGTGATCTCACCCTTGGTGAACTTATTACGGGTCACACGGATGTTCTGGGTCTGGGGGAAGGAGCCGATGGTGGTGGTAGGGAAGAGAGGGAGCTTGATGGTCTTGGTCTGCTCGGCAATACGAGTGGCGAAGGGAGACTTGCGGTTGTGCATCTCGGCGGTGACGGCAGCCTGGCGAGCCTTGACAGCGGGGTCATTGGTGCGGGCAGAGGTGGCACGGGAGTGCATGGACTTGGCGTTGGCCTCGAGCTCAGCGCTGACGGAGGCGGGGCCCTCAGTGACGGCCTTGGCGATGACAGCAACCTCGGTGAGCTTCTCAACAGCGAAGCTGAACCAGTCACGGATCTCGGGGTCGAGCTTCTTCTCGCTCTCAAGGGTGTGGGGAGTGTGGAGGAGGGAGCTGGAGGTGGCAACAACGACACGGTCCTTGCCGAGCTTCTGGATAGCAGCCTCGACCTTCTCAATGGCGGTCTTGAAGTTGGTCTTCCAGATGTTACGGCCGTCGACAACACCGGCGGACAGGGTCTGCTTAGGGCCAAGGGCAGCAACGACGGCATCGAGCTGCTCGGGGTTGCGGACCAGGTCGACGTGGATGGCGTGGAGGTTCTGGAGGGAAGAGAGGACCTCGATGTTGTGGACAATGTCACCAAAGTAGGTGGTGAGGGTGAGGCGGGGAGCCTTGTCACCCAGGTTGCCCAGGACCTCATAGGCGGGCTTGAAAGCAGCCTTGGACTTGGGGGCCAGGTCGTAGACGAGGACGGGCTCGTCGATCTGGACATCCTCGGCACCGGCAGCCTTCAGCTTGGCCAGCAGCTCAACGTAGAGGGGGAGGAGGTCGTTGAGCTTGTCAATGGGGTCCACGGACTGGCCACGATCGGCCTTTCCGAGAGTGAGGAAAGAGACGGGACCCAGGATGACGGGGCGGGTGGTGACACCCTGAGCCTTGGCCTCGAGGAACTCGACGACGGGCTTGGGCTCAGCAGCGAGAGTGAAGACCTGGTTGTCCTGCAGGGTAGGCTTGACGTAGTGGTAGTTGGAGTCGAACCACTTCACCATCTCCAGAGCGGGGACATCAACGCCCTCCTTCTGGAGACCACGGCCCATGGCGAAGTACTCGTCGAGGGGGTGGAGCTTGTACTTGGAGTAACGCTCAGGGACAACGCCGAAGAGCTGGATGTGGTCGAGAACCTGGTCTATTGGGGGTGTTAGAAAAGAGGTTCTTGGTGTCAATTGGTTCAGGGGAAACTGGGTGACTCACCATAGAAAGCAAAGTCGTTGCTGGGGATCGAGTCGACACCAGCCTTCTTGATCAGGCCCCAGTGCTCAGCACGGAGACGCTTGCCCTCAGCGAGGAGGTCATCACGGGAGGACTTGCCACCCCAGTAGGCCTCAGTGGCCTTCTTGAGGTCACGGACCCGACCCATACGGGGGAAACCGAGAACGGCGCTGGGAAATGGTCAGCAGGAGTCAATAATAACAAGAGGGGTGCTATCGAGCACTGGATAAGAGTAGAGAACATACGATTGAACCATTCTGACGGATGTGTGTGAAAATGAAGGGGGAAAAGGGTACAGGCGGGATCTCAAGGGAAGATAGAAGATGCAGAAGAACCCAATTGCCTTTGAGAAAGAAAGAAAGAAGAAGAAGAAGAGAAGGAGGAGGAGGAGGGAAAAGCTGAGAAGAAAAATGGAGGGAGGGGAAGGGGGCCCTAAACCACAATGGGATGGAGGGGCAGATTGTCAAGAAGGAGGTGGTTATCTGACTGTACGGGGGGATTACCACTGTATTTTACAGTACATACCAGTCTTACCGGGGACGTGCACAATTTAGACTCTTTCGAGCAGTCGGGACTCCGAAGACATAGTACTCCAAGTAAATACAGTGGTCAAAGGTCTAGGCGGTCGGGGAAGCATTCCCGAGGAGCGGTAAGAATGGTAATTCTATTGTAATCCCGGTGTCCAGAGTGACCCAGAGTGACCCCACTATGGAGTGTCCATACGGTAAATACCAATACTCAGGGGTGGACCCAGTCATTTAAGTGTTAAGAGTCTCCGTGATCGGCGGGGGAATCACGCCATTTGCCCATTTGGCCATTTGCTATTATTATTATTTGGCCACGGATAACAAACATACTCCGACTAAAACCTGACCTTGTGAACATATGCCATTCTTAGTAGCTGTAAAATCTAAACAGATCATAGTCAGATCAATTGAACACGACCTGGTATCTCAATAACCACACGGCTGGAGAAGAGGCCAACAAGTCAATTTGTTCCACCTCCATTAGCGGGGTCAGCCGGAAGCCACTGGGCGGAAGTTGGAACCCGGTCAATAATTATCAGCACCTCGTGCAGCATACACGCAAATCGCGCCAATTGCAGGGCAGAGATAGTCCATGGACTCAAAAAAAAGAAACGCATCTCTCAGTAGTTAGGTGTCAAGTGGTATGTACTCCGTACATATAAGAGGATCTACAAGCAACTAGAACTGTACTCCGTACATACTACTTGGTAAGAATTAGCTGGCCTACGAGACCAAAATGTACCGTTGAAATGTCCATATAGGTTAAACCACCAGAACACTTCCGTTTCATAAATTGACTACCCAACCTAGCCTAACAATATGGATGTGTTACACTCGAGAATCTTACAAAGTGCCATGACTGTAGAAAGCTACAATACTTTGACCACCTGTCCATAATAATCAACCACCATGGAAATCGGGAGAAAGTCGGTCGCGGTGAGCAACGAAGACCGGAGGAAAACCTTAACCCGGTCCCTATTATTCACATCAATTGGATTCAATTGGGCAGATGTGTCATAAAATACAGTCAGCGATGCCAGACTACATTATACAGCTAAGGGAAATGAGACAAATAATAATGATAATGATAATAATTACTGTCCAGCATGAGAATCATATTTCATCTAACTATAGTCACCCCAAAGAGAATGTATGACACGTTGGCCATGCTGGTACCGAGGCTCATGGATGGCATCGATTTTTGCTGCCGCTACAATGCTTGAATTCAGCGAAAACGTAGAGCCAGATCAGCCCGCAAAATTGCAATATGAAGGCCATTGATGACCGTTGGTCCTTCCTTGGTTGTTTCCCGTCTACAATGGCTGATGTATATGGCAAGACCGGACAGGGTCATTCCTCAATGAGGAAGGCCCGATCGAGGCACCTCCAGCTCATCTTCAACATGGATGTAACTCCAAGTAGACACAATCATCACATTTCTGCAAATACCTCCAATCCAACAGACAAATGATGTTTCTTCACTGTCCCCCATGGCGAAAGCCACGGCCGGCATCCCCATCGGATGTCGCTCGATCATATCAAGCCAGCGATCTAGAAGCGCAGCGGCACCAGGAACCAGGTATGAGACTGTTGGGCCATCAAGCCAAAGCTTCATTACGATGATCCCAAGAAAGTCAGTTTAACGAGTCACATCACAGTACCAGCTCATCAATCAGAGCATACACCGTCTCCTCACTCGAATTACCACCCGGGGAGCATCTCTCACATCATTCGGCGTCGATTCTCCCGCGAGTCCAAACCATCGATTGCTCACCATGAACCAAGCAAGTTCATGTTTCCGTTCCCGCGCAAGTCGTCAAGATCCGCGTCAAAACCGGCGACCCAGCTTGCGGCCTTGAGTGCTTATGGCAGCAGCTTGATGAGCGAAAGTCGTTATGACAGCGACGCCCATTTCATCTCGACTCCGAGACGCGACCTCATAGATTCACCAGCACACCGTGCCCGTCGTCGGATGGAACTGAGTGACTTGATCGAACGGAGTCAAGAGCAGCGGGAATCTGAACGGTGGGCAATCGGCCAAGGTGACGATATCCCAGAACCTCCCGAGTCGGTCTATGGGTTGCGTTTCATACCAACTCCACCCGGCACAATCAGAAGTCAGCGCAGTTTATACCCCAAAGTCCATCACGCGGTCTCTTTTGAAGGACATCAAAACCACACCATGAATTCGGCGAGATCCTTGCCGGATATGCACTTGGCTAGTCAACGAGGAAACGGATCAGTTGCGGGACCTTCTCCCGTCAATTACATCCGGGGCGGCAATGATCAGAACTGTTCGACAGATAGTCAAAGCATGGACATGAGCAATCAAAAGCACGGAGCCACAAGCCCAACCTCATTGTCGAGTCAATTACCGGACCTGGTGGTTGCCAAAAAACGACAGCGGACTGACTCGGGCGTGTTCTTCATGGATGGTCAACCTGTCCATCTGGAAGACATGGGTATTTCGCATCGACTGGCTTCTCAATCTACATCGTCCACACCAGTGTCCTGCAATCCCTCGATTGCTGAATTGATCCACAGCAACAGATATGGCATCTTCATGAACACTTCACACGAGAATATGCCAAAGGCGCAGAGATCAACCACGTCGATAACCTCTGGACACAATCTACAAGCCCCGATCTATCACCACCAGGTCGGATCGTCCTATTATTCTGAGCACCCAAGTTCGCTATTAGGCAATGCATCTCCTCTTCGATCCCCTTCTCTAGCCCTCAATTCCGAGCAGTACGTCGTTACAGTCCATGGCAGCAAATATAATGTGGCGGCTGAGGAGGCCAACCTCCAACATGCTCGAGCTCTGGCGAGTCCCGCTATTGGTAGCAAGTTCCGCGAGCACTGCGACAGTGTGATTTCCCTAAATCCCCACGGAAAGGTTGAGTCCAAAGAGGCGCCTGGAGTAGAGGCACCACGCAAAGTCAGCGTGGGTTGGATGTCTGGAGGCCGGCGAGTCGGTTATGGGTATAGTCCAGTGCCTGACGAGGAAGCTGCACAGTATGAGCAACATGGGCATGGCCATCCCAATCCACAGCAAGCTCCAGGCCAAAAGGCAGAGGCGGCGATGAGTGATGCGAATCTTCCAGGTGGTCATATTCGTCACAACCAGGTCCAAAAAAGCGACCTTGTGCATGCAGCTGGCCCGTCCACCCCAGAGCCACAGTCTAAAACCGTCAATCACCCTGCAAACACCCCCGAGGTTAACCCAACTAGCCTTCTTAGTGGAGGGGATTCCAATCAAACCAACAATGAATTCCCAGAGCCCCCTTACTTACGAGCCATCATGGAAGGCCGTCATAGCCGGGAACAAGACTGCGGGCCTGTGGTATCGGAGAAGCGAAGTACAAGAAGCCTCCATGCAGCGAAGATGCCCCCAATGACTCAATCCGAACATTCCCACGTCCCACAGAGCACGAATAACATGAGTCAACAATCAGATACCGCTCTTCAGCATTGTTCCCGCCTCAGCCAATCGCTGAATTCAAACCCACAAAAGCCAAAGAATAAAAGAGGCCACAGAACGGGGATACCGGACTCCGTTCGTCAAGAGAAGGGGCAGCATGTTCCTTCCTCAGAGCACACTGCAGTCGACATTGACCCGGGTTATCTCGGTATAGAGCACGATTCCAACGCCGAGGACGCGGCTCGTTTATTACGCCCAAGCAACCCTCGGAACGCAAATTGGGTCCGCAGACTCTCCAAGCACCAGGTCAGTAAGAGGCAGTCCAATGCACATGGGCAGGAAGTCTCGCAGTTGTCGCCAGGTCTGTACCGGAACTTTGGCTCCGGCAGTCTCGAGCGAGCGGATTCCACCAAGAGTATCGGTACAAATGTGGAGGAGCTGGCGAGTATGTATCAGGAATGTCTCGAGATGCCCGGATCCTTTGAGGGAAGTCGATGGGCCAGTCGGACAAGTCGAATGTTGTGGGATCTGGTTACGACGGATGATCGATGATGGGCGTTCAGGTTCAGGTTCAGGTTCAGGTTCAGTTGGGATGAAGCGATTGTACGAAGTGCAAGATTTGTTGATGTCGAGGTTCTACAGGCTCTATTCATATTGAGCGGGATTGAGGCAGTGGTATATTGTTAATTGGCAGGCGAGCAATCAAGTTGTTGTTTATGGTAACTGTCCTTTCCACTAGAATGTCATTAATCGTACAGAGGTATCCCATTCCCAGCGCCGAGTATGAGTATGAGTATGATACAGTCAAATTGCGAGTAAAGTGCAGAATAGAGAATAGGAATCACTTCAGCGCCGCTGTCGCTTCGAGCTCTTGTCACTAACACTGCTCAAAACACTGGCGGACCGCTTATGATTCCCGTCTTCCTTCACGGGCGTCTGTGTAGACACAGCTTCATCACCCTTTGCTTGTCCAGTCTCACCTGCAGCGGAGACCCCGGACTCCGTTGCGTCCGCGGCAGTGGAGCCCAACATACTATTACCCCCATCATCCGCCTCGGTCTTCACCTCCGGATGCTCAGGATCCTTGTTCGAACCCTCAGGAGCATTCTTACGCTCGCGTTCAGCCCGAGCAGCTTCCAAAACACGAATCTCACTCTCAACTTTCTCGGCGACCTTGCGGGCGTCCAGAAGGAGGTTAACAGACTGGATAAGTTTCTCAAAGTTCTTGCACACGCGCTCGGTAGGCATAAACAAGCGCAAGGGGATTTCGAGTTCTGCCAGAGCACTGGCCAGTTTTTGAGTTTGAACGTTCGACTTGGCCTGGGTGAGTTTTTGGGCGCGGTCGCTGCGAAATTGGACGCCTCCTTGGAGGCGTTCGTGGTGTTGTACGCCGTAGCGGGCTTCCTCGGCTGGAGTGAGGGTGCGCACGGCGGGTTGTGTCGGTGGAACGGCGGGACCTTTCTTGGTATCCTTCGTGGCGGCGGTTGTGCCCGGTGTTTCGGCGCGGCCGAGTGCAGTGGCTTGTGTGGGGGTTTGACCGACGGGACTGGGGATGGCACCTTCGGGGCCGAGGATGGAACGGCGCTTCTTGCTTTTGTCGGCTTGGAGGAGGGTTTGGAGGAGCTGGGATAGGCCTTGGCTGGATTGGTACATGGCGGTGTTGCCGACGCTGATGGGGACTTCGAGGCGGGAGTAGAGTTCGCGACGCTCAGTGATGAAGTTTTGCTCGTTGCTTGTGATGCGCTTCAGTTCTTCTAGGAGCATGGCTTCTTCGCGGACTTCGTCTGCGGTGCGGTTGAGTTGTAGAGCGGCGAGCTCCTTGCGGTCTCGCTCGCGGTCTGGGTCGTACTTCAACATTTGTTCGTGCAGGGCGAATTCGGCTTCGGACATCTCGGAGGGTGGATGCTCGATTGCTAGCATTGTAGCGGCGATGTAGTAGTACCGCGATTTCATCTGTTCCATCGTCCGGTATTGCTTGGCTGGTACGATCGCGTTGGCGTCAGGCTCCGAGTCCAGGTGTCGTTGGTAGTCGTAGCGGTCTGCTATGATCACCCAGCGCAGGTCATATTCGGTGGCGAGATTCATCAAGTAGTCCGTCTCTTCGCGACTCCAGTCGTCGCTCTTCAGGTGTCGGTTGTACTCTTCGTCCGTGTATCGCCTAGGTACACGGGCTTTGATGTTGTACTTGGCGAACGCATATTCTTGCTCCTTCGGCTTGGGCGCCTCATCCTTGCCTCCTTCCTTGGTCTCATCCAGTTCCATCTGATTTGGTTCCGGGGCAGGTGGCCGAGTCGACTCGTGTTCTCTTTGCCAGTGGTTCAAGACTAGACCGTCGGACCTGGCGTTGTTCGCGAAGGGCGTCATGCACCTGTAAAAGCCGAGTTTAGCCTCCATCACGTCTTTTAACAGCTGAAAATGTGCCTACCATTTCCGGACTCGCAACTTGTTCATGAACTTGGGTCGCCCCTTGTATTTGTTCTCGTTGATCGCAATCGGTGGCGCCCGTTCTCCGAGAAGCGCGTACAGTTCGCGGGTGATACCCTCTGCAGAATACGTTAGATAGTATCCATATAAAACAAGACAACTGTTCACGAACCCGGTCGCTTCTCAACGACTTTCGCCTTCTTTGCCGGTCTGGGCTGGCCCTCAGCGGGCAAGTCCAGCATGTCGCGAACATCCGCGGCGGCGGCCATGGTGGCTCGAATAAGGCCTCTTCGGGCGAATCGAGGCGATAGAAAGATCAAAGTAGCGTGTCACAGCAAGGAAAACCAATATGCCCCGCCGATCTCGATAAATTCACCGCGTGATGATGAAATAGTCAAGAGATGAAAATCATACGCGGCTTTCCAGAATCCAGACAAGGGAGGGTCCACGAAAGTAGCAGGCGGTGTGGGGCCGCGATGGTGCCAGATGGTCAACACTCCGCCTGTTGACAAGTTGAACCAGCAGCAGCGTTCCTTTCAATTGCTCAAATACTCTCTAGCCATGGCTTATCAGGCATCTTCGCCGTCATGGCTCGCTGCCGTTCTGGCTCTCTTCTCTATCTTCTCTCTTCTGCTTCCTGCCAACGCCCTTTACTTCTACGTGGATGGTCGCCAAACAAAGTGCTTCTTCGAGGATCTCCCCAAGGACACCCTGGTAGCAGGTATGCACATCATTATGCGAAGCTGAAATCGATGCAGACAAGAATCTCAAACAGACCACGAACTTACTTACCTATTTTCTCCCATGAACAGGCAAATTCGAAACCCAAGTGATCAACCCTAATACCAACACCTACGCGATCGACCACAATCTCAAGGTCCAAATCACCGTCGATGAGACCTTCGACAATGACCACCGCGTTGTGAACAAGCGCGAAAATCACTCCGGCCGCTTCACCTTCTCCGCCGCAGACGCTGGCCAACACCGTATCTGCTTCCTGGCCGAAACAGACGTCTCAACCTCGGGCTGGATGTCCAGCGGTCAGGGCGCCGTCAAGTTCACCCTGGACATCGCCATTGGCGAGACGAGCAAGATCGAGACCGAGGATAAGGATAAAATGAAGGATATCGTGCAGCGTGTGCGCGATCTGAATAGCCGTTTGCACGATATTCGTCGTGAGCAGGTTTACCAGCGGGTAAGATTAGACTAACTCCTACCCCCCTGGTCGTCTTCCGGACGATAGGAACATGCTATACCTCCTGTCCAAGGAAGTATGGAAGTATCCACCAGTACTGATCATTATATCTTCCTACAGGAGCGCGAAGCCGAATTCCGCGACCAATCCGAAACCACCAACTCCCGCGTCGTCCGCTGGACAATGATCCAACTGGCCGTCCTCTCCGCGGCTTGTGCCTGGCAACTGTCGCATCTGCGGTCCTTCTTCATCAAGCAGAAGCTGACCTAAACGAAAGCAGATGTTGATTTGGAATTTTTCAACTATTTGACCAGTGTTCTTTTTTAAAGCCCTTTCTATAAGCCTTGCATCTTGCTTCGAGCTCTTTGTACCACACACGCCCTGTTTATGCGGATATTGATCTTTGGGGGGGTTCGAGTGGGGATTGGGATTGTTTCTCTTTTCTTCTGTTTTGGGAGGAGATTGGTTGGTGATGCTGGTCGAGCTGGGTGGTACCCTATTCCTTTAGACTGATTCGAACAGTTCAGGATGTCGGTGTATTCCTGGCTACGAAGTGGTTAGAGAGAGGTCTACGTTTCATTGAATAAAATGAGGGGTGGTGGAGTGCTGAGAGCTGCATGGTCAGAGCGATGTCGATTTTGATAATGGATGTAATGAATTGCTTTTCTTTCCGTTATTTCAATTATGTTTACTCCGTACGTGGCTATGACTAGAGCTGGTAGAGAGTAGGTAACGAAGTTAAAGTCATGTGCACGAATGGTTTTCATTGATAGTGATATTGATCGATTTTGATGGGGGTCATGATTCATTATGTCCAGGGCAAACGGTGTAGTAAAAATGTAAAGGATGAAAAGTCCACAATATGGTATAAGGCATGGCCAAGAAGTGAAAATGAGTCGAGAGAAGAAGAGGAACTATGCCAAAGAAGTCCTCCTTGTCTCGACGGTTGGTAACAATTTTCTTATCAAAGAAAAGGGTAATTGGGGCCACTCGAGAACAATGTTGTAGAGAAGTCCTCAGGGCGTGGGTGGAGTGTCGCTGCTAGAGAAATGTTCTGTGCAACTGCCACCACTGTCTCGATAGGACCGCAGAATCCAAGGATCAGTCGTTCCAAATCGGACAGTTTATAAGGTTTCGTCATGTACCCCTTGATGCCCACCTTGGAGGCACGGTTCAACGCTTCGTCAGTCACATCGGCACTGACGGCTAGCACGGTAGGAGGGCGGTGCGCACGAAGCGGACTAGTCACCGCATCCATATCCACGTCGGAATTGGTTGTGATACTCATCCGGCGAGGATCATCATCGGCACTGGAGAACTGGGTCTGATGGTCATCCACCATCTGCAGAATGCGAGAAGTTGCTTCGTACCCATCCATTTCGGGCATCCACAGGTCCATCAAGACAATGTCAATGGGCTTCATCCCGGGGGTGGCCGGTTGCGTGGATGGACCAGGTTCGTCACCTGTCGGGGAACTGTTGGTGGATGACGAGGCAGACAAGATTTCTTGCACGATTTGCACGGCTTCTCTGCCATCAGCCGCCTCGAGGACGTCCCGGTATCCTAGCTTGCGTAACATGTTGACCAGTACACGGCGGTTGATTCGATTGTCTTCTGCGACGAGGAACCGCAGAGGGAATTTCTCGCCGAGTTTCTTGTCATGTACGTGGCTCAAAGGCTGCTTGAACCGAGCATGGGGCAGTGTCCGCGGTGGAGTTGAGCCTTGAGACGTGCTTTCGTCACCGGTGCTCGGAGTTGGTTGCTGGACTTGTTGATTTTGAGCAACCGAGTCAGAAGCAAACGAGGAAGGCTCCCAGATGAAAGTGCTGCTAGAACTTCCATGTCGGGCGTGATTGCTGAGAATAGGAGGTGTCCTCATTTTCTCGTTGGGGGTTCCAGGCCAATTGTAGGCTTCCCGCTGGTTCACAGGCACTCGGATCTGGAACTCAGAACCATGATCGGGCCCCGTAGTGGAAGAGCGAACACAAATCAGATCACCGCCCATTTTCCGTGAAAGGCCCTTGGCCACTAGGAGACCGAGACCAAGGCCGTCCTTGCTGCGTGTGGTGGATGCATCCTCACGGGCAAAAGGCTTGAACAGGTTGGGTAGGAATGCTTCAGGAATACCTGGGCCTGTATCCCGGACGAGAATCAGGACATCACTAGTTCGAGAGTCTACGGTAGCACACACGGTAATAGTGCCATTATTTGTGAATTTGATGGCATTCAAGAAAACGCAAGAGATCAACTTGGCCAAATCTCGGTCGTCTGCGAGCAGAGTGTCGGGCAATGCGGGGTCAACAGACCAGTCCACAATTTTGGTAAAGACCTCACCGTTCGAAGACCGGGACCGAATTTCAATCTTCTCGCCAAAGGCAGTCGCCTGACTGGTTGCTGAATCCGGTCGGCCACCCACATGCAGAGACTCGTTGATCACCAAACGCAACAGGTCTCGCAGTTTCGTAAATCGGAGGGCCGGGCCTCGCATGTTCATGTTGATTCCTTCAAGGAGGAGATGGGGTGCAGATCGTCGGACTGCAATTGAAGGACGGGGATCTACCATGTTGGCCATAACTGCTTCAATTTGGCGTGCCGGAGTAGCATGAACGATTTGATCACTCTCGTGGACGGCGTTCTTGACTTCCTCGCTACGTGGAGAGAGCTCTTGTCGCGAGGATGCTGCACGGAGTCTCTGCTTTCGGGCCGGACGAGTGTTCATGTCCAAAGGGAGACTTCGTCGTCGCTTATATGGGTTGACGGCGATATTGCTCCCGTCGATAAAGACGCTAGGCCGGCTTTCGGTGGTATCGGTGGCAAACGTGGGGTCAAGAAATCCGTTTTCCTGCTCCCGTTGAGGTGTTTTGGGAACCTGCATATTAAGATCGTACGCATGGACGACGTTATCAGCCGCCTCGATAGCACGGCGTGCGCTGTCCTGGACCATCTCGATGCCCTCTTTGAGAGCCTGAAAGATACCACCTGATTTAAACGGGGTCTTGCTTTCCATGGCCTCTCGCACGGTGGCATGCATGACATCCAGCATGCCGACCACACCTTGCATTGGCGTTCGCAGTTCGTGTGATAGACTTTTGGCGAACGGCTTGAGGGGATGGGCGGTGAAATGAGAGGAATCTCGAATATGATCGTGTCCGGGATCTAGGCAAGTGGGAGAATCAAGAGGCGGGAATGGAGACTCTTCGTGGTCCGGGAAGACTTCTTCCAGCAGGAGTCGCTGCACGATCAAATCCTCCAGGGAGTGTAGAATCATTTCCAGAAATGACCAAGACAGACCTCGACTCCGTACCCCGTCCTTGGACCACATCAACCCGAGATGCGCCAGGCATTTGCCAGCCGAGAAGAGTGGAATCGCCAGGTACGCGTCGGCGGGGAAGGGCAGTTGATCGTCCCCGAACGAGACGAGGGATTTGAGGTTTTCCGGAATCAGGCACCGTCGTTCATGATCCATATGTAACAGCGGGTTTCCGCCGGCGAAATATCGATTTCGTTGTAGTCCGACATTCTGGTACCCGTCGTTGTAGTAGAAGACCGCCCCGAATAGTGACGGCCGGCGCCCGCCCAGTTCCGCCATGGGCTCACCACCATATACTCGGCGAGCCACGAAGCCATACTGAGCCTTGGTGATGGAGGTGATATCCTCCATGAGCCGTTTCCAGAACAGCTCTGTATCCAAGGCCCTCAGCCCCTGTTTGAGAGCGACCAGTTGCTCAATGGCGGCGGTCTGGGCCCGATCATTCCAGCACCGGGCGGACGCGTGGAACTGTGCATCTCCGTCGTCGGGCACCGTTGCGAAACCATCGGTGAGGCATTCCGACTTGCAGGAGGGGAAGGTCATGGCGGGACGAGGGGGGACGGAATTAGGGACATCGGACTTGGGCGACTCGGACATAGTCCATATGGGATTGATTGAATATGCGAAGGTCTCGCGATCTCACACTCTCTTTTTTCTGGGGAGGACGACAACCATGGCTTTCGGTAGTGGACCGAAAGGGTGCATGGAAGGGTAAATGGTTGGACGTGTGGGAAAGTGACCCAGGCGGGATAGAGAGAGAGAGAGAGGAGAGGAGAGGGGGAAGATCAGGAGAGGAGGGGGAGATTTTCCCGTCTCTTAGCCTCTTAGTCTCTTTGGACGGGGTTCGCCTTTGGCGGTTTGGGCGGTCTAGACGCTTCAACACTGAAACAATCAAATCAGCGGGTCAGGAACAACCAGAGAGCCACAGTACCAGCTCCGATTTCTATTTCTACACAGTATACGGAGTATTCAATCCATATTCTCACAGTCTCAATCATGCCTTTATCCTAAATCCTTTGTTCAACAACTATTCTTTGTTCCCCGATTTTCCTCGACTAAACAAATCCTCCATCTCGCTACGACCAATCCAGTGCGGAGACGCCCACGCTAAACGATCGGCGGATCTAGACCGACCAGCTGCATTCCGATTCTCCAGTCGACGGCCATTCACAGGCCCATTGAAAGTTTTGAAAGCCCACCAACACGAAAGAAAGACCCTCTTCGCCTCACCCCTAAGCACAACTCTCGGGTACAAATGCAAGCAAACAATCGAGAGCCTTGCAGGGTGGCTTGGCCCCAAAATTGAGGGGAGGCGAACACCCTCGCTTGGCCAGACTCAACCGAAGGTGATCCATCGCTTTTTATCGTTCATGATTTGGCTCTTGGACCATGAGAGTTTCGGCTGTGAACTGCCGGCTTTGACAGCAACATGCACTGCGGTGGAGTCTGGAGGGCCACACTGGCACACTGAAGTCATAATGGGCAGTGGCATGTTATCCGAGAATGGCGGTCGAGGGCAACCATCGAGATCGGTTTAGATGCGGGGCGGCTGAGAATCTGGCCTGGTGGACTTTGCGATGCACCAGTCCTAAACAGGTATGCGAATGGATGAGAGACTAATCTATACAGTACATACACAAACGTGAATTGAGTTCCAGTTGTTGGTGACCCCTCGCACCGCATCGCTCGCCTGTCGGCTACGAATGCCATCCCAGTTATCGGGATGAAGCATATCGCAGGCAGAATCTAAACAGTCCCTCGATCAACGGATACTAATCTCTTCCAACTACTCGGTTTACAGTGTTATGAGTACGCCAAAGGACAGCCCCGGCCCTGTCGGAGTGTATGAGAGCTCAAATAACCCTTTTGTACATCCTGCATCTACAACATCAAGCGGGATCGATTCTGTGTGGCCAAGCAATCTAAATATATTGTCCCCACCTCGGGTCAACCTCGTCCTCTGTTGTGATTCGTCCAGTCCACGAGGGGAACGCATTTCCTCGCGCCAACACGGGAATTCCATGCGAGAGACAAATGCCCTCCCCAAGCAATTGAGATGATTGAGATGCCGGACTGGAAGTAGGTGGAGTGTGGTATAACTGGTGACAACATCTTACAGGGACTGTGGTTTATGACTTCATATCTAAACATGGGGTACGTGAATAGGTTGCCTGTGGGACAAATAATGCAGGTCTCCATCGGAGGATGAATTGGAGCCGAGAGCCAGAAGTATAACAAGAGAAACGACCAAAATAGGATAAAATATGCAAAAAATTGCTAAGCATAACACATAAAGGCTGACAATGGCTAAACATCAAATCCCCAACCTTTTCATCTAATCATTCATAGCATTAAGCTCCGAATCCCAATCCCACCTCGGCGACCTCCCATCATCCGAAGCCATCGGTGACATAATCGACACCGGCCACTGAATCAAAATATCAGGATCCACCGAATCACCACCACCACCTTTCTGTCCAGCAGAGTGAGACATCTCCACCCCCAAAGAGATCCCCCCGCCGCACCAGCACCATGCGTCGGTGGCGTCAGGTAGCCCGGCCCGATATCGATACCAGGCAGATCCAGATCGAGAAGAAGGCCATCGGGTCCCTTTGCCGCTACGTCGAAGACAGGGTTATGCGGGTCCATCATGGCCCAGTAGTCGATGACGGAGCGGAGGACGGCGGATTCTGTGGGGGTGAGTTCGTCGACGAGGGGTTTTTCGCGGAGGAGGAGGGTGGTGTAGCGGCTGCATTGGAGGGCGAAGGATTTTAGGGCGTTGGCCTGATGGAAAAAGGTTGGTTAGATATGGGATCCTGTGTATTTGATTTTGGGTTGACAGGAGCGAAGGACTGTCTCACCATCATTTGCGCGTTCGTCCATAGTTCGGAGACTTCGCACAGGTAGTCGAGGGATGTTTTGAGGTATTCTGCTGAGCTGTGGCTGACGGCTATATCGTCGCTGTGTAGATAGAGCGCGTGGATGGTACTAGCCACCAGGATGCAGTAGCTGTATACCGAAGGAACAGGCATGTATCCCGCTGCTTTGGCTTCGACGAGAACGGTGATCAGTGAGCCGGCGTGTACCAGACACGTTGCGCGGGTTTCTTCCAGCCAGGACGGCGGCATATCAGACGATGGAACTGATTGGATCTTCAGACTGAGAAGATATGGATGGCTGAGAATGCAGTGTGAAAGGTGATATAAAGTATGAGAAAGAACCATATGCGCAATTCGCTCGCGATCGCGGTCTTGCATCTGATCTTGAGGACGAGCTTGGCCCGGTGCAGCGAGGACGGGGCTGTTGTTCACGGCTAGCTCTTTTAAGAATTCCAGGTCACTGTGAATACGTCTGTATTCTGATTGGGATTGCCAGGGCTTCTCTGGATTGTTCTCTGAGTTCATCATGCACTTGATTGTTCGCCCGAGGACAGAGACCAATGCAATGCTGATACCGAACATTCCTGGGCGAAGCGACGTATCTCGGTGATTCTCGTCTAGTAGACTTTTCAATGTCATTGTTGACTCTCCTTTTCCCGAATTGCGATACGTGGGTAGACTCAAGAGACAATCCGAGTCTTTGATAGCGGGTGGTCGTTGGAAGGAGCAGCACACGAAGCGATCAAGGAGATATAATGACCAAAAAAGATTCCTCCGTTCGTCACGCTCCAAGCTAGAGAAATTCGTGCTCGGTTCAAGCATCAATTGTAAATCTTGGCTGATTCGCACCGCCATGCCAATCTTTACCCAGGCACCTCGCCGCCGGCCAGCTATTCATATTCAGCACGAAGCACCTCAACAGAATATGGATCGATTTGTCAACACTCACCGGTAGCATCGATTACAGCCAAAAGGGCAAGGGCTTGAATCACCGTCACATCGTCAGTGTCATCTAGCCCATTCTGCGACGTCACGATAAGCTCCCAGGAGCATCTTGCGTAGCCATCGATGGTACTCTGTTTCCTTTCTCGCCATTGCGAGCGAGACGAGTAGCGAGTAGCGGTTGCGATTAATGCTAGTCGAAGATGGAGGGGTATTTGATTCTTTGCTGCCTTTTGCTGAAAAAGTTCCGCATTGAAGAAGCCGTAGGGCTTATTGTGGCAGTGTCGGAAGTAGACGTCGCATGCTTCTAGGAAGACTGTGTCGGGCGTAGGGGAATTGCTGGATGGGGATCAACATTGGATGATTTACGATTGATAGAGCAATTAAAGAACGCTGATTATGAGCTCAACGACCTCAATAATTTGGAACTTACCTTGGTGATCTCTTGCGAGCATCCATGTGGTGATTATGCGGGGATGATAGTGTCATTGAATTGGTGAAATAATCTTGTCAGACGTAAGGAGTGAGATCTGGCGGTTTGCTGGCATTTTCAATAAATTTTCCAATTGCCAATGTTTCTTTCTGTAGGGTCCCTGGTGACCTTTGGAAAAGTTAGAAAAACCCGGAGGACCCGCTTCTCCAGGGTTTGGCATATTGAAGGGCAAGTAAGGGGAGATTATGTTACTCAATTCTTATATCCTGGTTTGTCGGAGTCCGGGGCAAGTGGGGTGGTTGTACTCGGCCCGGTGTTGCATTGGCCATTGATTCTCCGCGTGTAACCGGGGTTTGGTGTTGGAGGAAGGAAAATCGCGATTGTTACCTGGATGAAGCAGGGAATGATTCTCGAAGAATAGTCGACGATCCTGGCTGAACTATAAAGTCACATGGCCTCTTGCATACAGTAGATTGAAAGGGGGCTAAAAGTGACGCAGGGTCTTGTCATTCTTCCAAGGAACAAAGGAATCAACGATATGGGAGGCGGGTCATGTGATGGTGGTCAGGTGGACAGACAACATAGACTCTAGCTAGTAACCATTCGACTACAACAGTATGACTACTCACATCTCGAAATGTGACGCATTCGCCATGTAAGCAGTTGATGTATGGAGTTTACAGCGCAGTAAGAGCCCAAAAAAACCCCCAAGGATGGCGAAGAGTTGCTGATTTGAGTATTGAAGGGAGTATACGTGACAGCACATTGTGGCGCTAAATCCAAAGAAACAAAAAAAAGGAAAATGGCAATTCACAGGTCTGCCGTTCACAGCAAAAAATCAAGAGAGTCGAAACTAATTCCTAGCGGGATTGCCTTGCTGTCCGACTTCCATGGAGCAATCCTGGGATCGAACGGTCGCACTTTCCAATCATCTCCAGTAGGCTCCACGGCGGTGGAACCCTCGCCAGGTTGATCAGGGCCACCACAATCCGGCAGCAAAATGAACTGGTCGCGGAATCGTTGCAGGTGTTGTTCAATGAGTTCGCCATATCGAGACAAGAAATCCAAGTCATCAATGCCGCACAATCGTAACGCAGCAATGCACTGATCCAATTTTCCCATCTTGACTTTCAAGTCGTGTGCACTGCCACCAAGACTGATAGCTTTCAGAAGGAGAGTCGATGCTGAAATGATGCAAACACGAGTTCGACGGGGTGCATATCTCAGTCTTCCTTCTACAAGCATTGCTGTGGCACGTTCGAGGACCTCGCGGCTGGCAGATATCGCCTTGTCGATGTGATCCCGGTCCTTTGGATGCATGAAAGGTCTATGTCAGGGTGCGTTGGGAGTCTGGGGTTGAGTAGCGCCTTGTAAAAGTGCTCTTTCAACTACTGCTTGAATGGATAGGGCGCTTATGCATGCATTGAGATGGTGATATTCAATCCGAAGCAAGGAGCTGAGTTCAGAAGGCATTCCTGTTTCGAGCAAAGATATGAGTAACTCTCTGGTAATTTCGGCACAGGATAATAAAGATGACGATGAAATCTTACCCGACATCTGCGAATTGAACCGGTCAAACCAACGAGCGAGGGATGGAAACGACTGCATGTAAAGCAAGTCGTGCCCCGTCAACACCATCTTCAGAGCAGGCTTTGATGGGGAGAACATAGAGAAGCCTTCTGGTGCGATGAAAGCGAGCAGTGTGCCGAGTACCAAGGTAAATAGATACAAGAGGTTCGTCAGGGAAGACGCCGAACTCATAAGCGAGGTTGACTGCAGCGCCTAGCAGCCTCCAAGACATCGGGTCTGACTGCTTTGCCGGCTCAAATACATCGTCTTGCCATCGTATTGATAAGACATTGCTATTGCTTCGTTTTCCATTATGGCGATTGTGTTCTGGGAGCATCAGTTCGCCATCCCAGTCGGGATTATCGGGTGGAATTTGCACGGATCGTGGGGGCCAGTCAGATATCAACAAAAGACTCTCGATAGCTCCCAGGACTCGGGAGTCTGTCGTAGAGAAACCTTCTCGCCCGAGCATAATGCGTTGAATCAGCACCTCGCAATGCTTCCATAAACGATTATGAATGTAGTGACTTCGAGATGAGCCTCCAGGGCCCGGAGGAATGAAAAATCGAGAGGATATCGTCAGGAGAGTGCAACACAACATTGGATCCTATTTGAGCAATTGTTCATTGTTTCCATGCGAGAGAAGGTCTGGGTTTATGATTTGCGAAAGGGAAGCGAGGTGCTGGGAAAATCTGGAAAAGAGTTAGTGAATCGGCAGGTTTGCACATATTCGAGTGATTCATACAGATCTAGATAAGTCACTGCTTCCTGTGAGGTCAACCACCTATGCCGAACGAATTAGCAGTCATCCCACAAGTCAAGAATTTCTTCACTTGGCTGGGAAAGGGCGGATATTGTCGCCTGGCTAGATTCTGAAGCACGCGAGCAGAACCCGGTCGATCCGAATGCCTCGGACGGTGAACTGTGGATGGCATGGCTGTGGATTCTGTGCATGGAACCTCTGTCGGGGGTGCTGCATCAGATAGCCCATTTACTGTATTGCCGATAGCAGCAAGATTGGTACCGGGTTCAGATGACGGGGGCTCCGAAGCAGTTGGTTGCATGGTTACCGGGTCCATGCGTGGAGCTTGTATTGGTTCTGTTGCATCAGGCAAGTCGCTTATAGCACTATCGACAAACGCAATATTCCCATCATGATGAGATGGCCTGGGATCGGAAGTAATTGTCTGCGTGACCGCCAGTTCTGTGCGTGGAGCCTCGGTCTGGTGAGTTGTATCAGACACTCCGCTTGGAGCATTTTCAATAGGAGCACGATTTTCATGATTTGCAGAAACTGGGAAAAGCTCAAGGGGCGCTGGACTCTGCGACATTTCCAGTTTCACAGACCAAGAGCCACTCTGGCTGGAATCAGTCTCGCTGGAGTCAGTGTCGCTGGAGTCACTCTCGCTAGAGTCAGTGTCGCTGGAGTCATTCAGGCTAAAGTCACCCTGGTGAGAGACCACCGGACTAGGAGGAAGAGAAGTACGGGCAGATATATCTGACCACAAAAGAGTCGCATCAAGTGGCTCTAAAGCTGGGGCCTCTTCAAAGGCGCATTTGCGATGCTTTTTGCGGCATTCGGTGCAAGGTGGAGAGTCAATGACCTCACATCGTGCTTCTCGGGTTTGACAATTGACACAGGTCAGAGCTCTGGCCACCGTCATACTTTGGTCGACACCTTCTTGTATAGAGGTAGCACCTCTATTCTCCTGGGGCATAGATATTCGTGTAGACCCCCCATTCCGCTGGGGCACGCATTCTCGGCCGCTCGCACGACATCTTTTACAAGGCGGTTGTCCATCAATGATCTCACATCGGTTGTGGGAGACCATACATTCAAGACATGGTAGACGATTTTTCGTGCACTGACTTCGAGATTTTTTCTTCACAGTGGTCCTTTGTGGCAGAGATCCTTCTCTGGCTGCAGACGGGACATACCCCTGGGGCACACATTCTCGACCGACCTCCAGACAGTCTCTGAAAGGTAGTTGTCCATCGATGATCTCGCATCGGGAGTGTAAGGCGATACATCGTTTGGGATTCATCTGGCGCTTCCGCTTGTTAGGGGAAGCTGTAGCTGTAGACCCCGTGGTCCGTTGGGCCATAGATTGCCGTCCAGATGTCGCAGCCAGAGTCTCTTGAGGCAGGGTTGCTTGTGAAGCTGTAGATCTATTCCCCGTAGTCCCTTGAGTCACAGATGGCTGTTGCACTGTAGCGCTTGCAGCATTTTGGGACCCAGATGACTGTTTACCTGCAGACAAGACATACTCTGGGATCACGCATTCTGGCCTCTCGAACGACATCTCTTGCAAGGTGGCCCATCAGGCCTCTCGCATCGCCCATGGGCGAGAGAACATGCAGCGCATCGCACAGGTTTGCCTGGGCGCGCAAATTTGGAGAGTGACTCCTCAACAACACAATGGCGACCTGTATCACGACAGCCAATGCACGGAATCTTGTCAACGACCACACAACGAATTCCTCAGCGCCGGGAAGCTGCACAGGCATTGGGATTGAGTGGTTTTTGAAGGAGTCGGCATATTACAGTCATAAGGTTGGTGATAAGTTTATGCGGAGACACGGAGGAGGAGGAGCTTCGGATACATAGAGCTGGGGAAGAGATGGGGCTTGCCAGGGACGGGGGACTCGGTATGAACTGGTCAATCATCCGGGCCGGACGGCAAAGCGGTAAAAGCGGCCAGTGCCCCAAAGTGTCTTTCTTTGTTTAGCCGCTTCCTTTTCGAAGGTTGTTCGAAGGTTGCAATTTCTTTGAAATTCCAGAGGTTACAATTGGATGACTTGGGTATCTAGTCTCAGAACTCAGAGATACATAGTAAAACAAAACTTTCCTGCTGCATGAATGAAAAAACGAACAACAATCAAGATGAGACAGCTTGACTTCGCGGCTCAAAAACTACCGCATAGCGACCAGGCTGCGCGGTTAACTGATCTCGCATATCGCGCTCCACAGCCTCGCCAGTCTCGCCGGGGGCAAAACGGACGTGATATCGTGAAAGCAAGATCGTAGCTACCAAGCGAATCTGAGTAAGAGCTAGGTTCTTTCCAACGCACACACGGCGACCTAGTGATATGCAAGTTAGGATTGGGGAATCATCAATCGGGGCTGAGAAGAATAACTTACCAACACCAAAGGGTGCAAAAGCGCTCTTGTCGCGGATCATTTCTGGTCGGCTATACCAGCGTTCTGGGATGAAGGACAGTGGATCTTCGAATGCGCTTTCCACTGAGGCAAAAAGTAATTGGGTTAGTGTTGTGGGAGTGAAAGCTGGTTGCTTCTCGAAAACGTACTTCGGAAAATTGTATACTTGGGCGCAGCAACCTTGATGCCGCCAGGAATGTATGTTCCGTCTACTGTCATGCCCTCCTCAGGAGTCGTGCGTGTGCCCATGGTGAGAGCGGCGGGGATGAGTCGCATACTCTCGTTGATGAAACCATTGAGACATGGCAGGTTTGCCAGAGTATTGATATCGGATGGATCGACATCCTTGACCTCTTGGTATACGCGTTCGGCCTGCTCGGGATACAGTGCCATGAAGTACCACAGCAGGATCAGACTCGGACCAGTTGTGTCGCTAATGCGAAGTGAGAATGAGCTCAGGTTACCATTCAACAACCAGTTTTGTGAAGAACATACCTTCCACCCACAATGACCGAAACAGTGTTTCCACTCAGCAATTGCTTCTTGGCCACCCAATTCTTCTCGTTCCTCCCTTCGTGGAACTCTTTAATAAAATGAGAAGCAATATCCGGCTGTGTAGCCTCAGTCTGAAGCCGGCGCTCCATGCATTGATCACAGAAAGAGATCATTCCCATCCAGTCCTTCACACGCCAGAAGCGGGCCAGAAATGCAAACGCCAATCGAATAGCCCAAACGGTGTGATTGAGCGAGCCGAGAATAGCGAGTGCAGAGCGCTGTTGCATGATAGCGCGGTGCCATGTCTTAGTTTTCATCATGCTAAAGTTCTCATTGAAGGCGAATTCACCCATAGAGTCAAAGGCAAACCATTGCATGATGTCGTTGGGTACTACTGGCTGGCTGTTTGCACTTGCAATGATCGACTCTAATGTCCCGATTTGCTCGAGGATGCGAGGGAGATACTCTCGAATTGCTGAGTGGCGGATTAGCCATCAACGAGAGCACCGCTAAGGGTACAAAACTTACATTTTGTTGACAGTGCTCGATTCCATACTTTGCGTCGCTCAGTGTGATCCTCCTCTTTACGGGAGAAGATAGGCGAAACACGCGGATGCACTATATCATACCAATCGGAGCGGATATTGGCATTGCCAGCTCCGTCCATGGCTTCCCATGCCTTGGGGTGGAAGATGGTAATTTCAGAGGGACCTGCCTTGAATGTTAATTTCCATCTCATCAGCTAGGTCTTATTCGTGCACTGACCTGTCCGCACAAAGTTACCATATTTCTTGTGTAGTCCATCAAGGAACAAGTGGTTTCGCGAATCCCGACACTTGTAGACACTCCACAATTTGCTAACGGCTGCAGCGCGAGGACCAGGGAAGTGGCCGATACGGTGGAAGAACAGACGATAAATAGTGATGCTGGTGAACATGCCAAACAGATAATACGAAAAGCATTGTAGCCACCATACTGCTATAGAACTTGCTGCTTCGGGGCTTTTATGGATATGCAGGGAGATGCCTGCGGCTAGAGCAGCTACATGGCAGGCAACAACACTGGGTGCACGAAGATGCCATTCTCCTCGAATGAATATGCCCAGGTGAGCGGATACACCGAGTGCTGTTGCTGCAAGAAAATCTTGCCAGATCATCGTGGAAGAGGAGTTGTTGCTATGCAAACTGAAAGATTGGATTATCGCGGTTGAGGAGGAGTGGAATATTTGTGAGTCAGGGCCCTCGAATTTGATCTGACACTTCGGGTGTTTTCTACCACTCAGCTTGTGTGAAATTCCTAATTTAGTAGTCCTATGCAGTTAAGTATCGAACACTGCCATGACGACTGACGCTACAGGGGAGTTGGCGCTGTTGGCTTATCGTCTGGGGGCCGTATCCGTTCGTATGAATACTAGACAATACTCGAACATGTCAGTACATTCTCCTCGACCGTCGTCAGAACCCTGTTGAGCCTGAGAAGGCACAGACCAGTGTCAGATTATTGTTGGATCATTAGTGTTAGACTTGCATGGCCCCAATCAAACGGCCTTACAGTATGGCATGGTCCCACGCGGCCCCCACGAGGTCCAAAATTCTCGAATGCAACGAAGGCAGACACGGCGCGTAAAACCAACGCACTAAAATCATGCAGATTTGACTTACTAGGATCTATTTTCAGTTGGTGTTCTGAGGTTGCAGAGAACCATTCCAGCACTGCCCGTTTTGCGATCATTGGACTACTTAATCTGCAGGACTAAGCTCGAACAAGCATGACGCATCCGCGAATGAGGGGCGGGAGGGGCTGCTTATGGGGGCCTAAAAGCTCGCAGATCATTTCTGCAGAGTTTCACGGGATCCCACAGACCATGAAGATCTATCTGCCTTGGCCGAGTTATTAATTAGACTCGGCTACGGGAGCAAAGAATGGCTTAGCGGTTCGCCCCATCGGCCGGGGGGCAGTTTCTTCACCCTTTCCCATTTGATTCTGCCCCAATTACTGAACTTGGGATAAGTGACATCAGTCTTATCGCTACCTGAAGAGTTAGTTACTCAAAACGACTTTTGACTTGCGTCTGTTGGGGGCTAAAACATGCGTAACGCGGGCTGGTTTCGCCCCCGGGGCCCTTGTCCTGCCTACTGCATACTTCCTACCACCTGGTGATTGAAGCTGCATGAGCCATGTACATGGGGGGGCGGGGGGTTATGACAGGGCCCTGGGGGCTAGATGCAAAAACAGCGATTCGGGGAAATGTCTTGCAGCTGAATATTTGACCCCAGCGTCTTGCTCGAGTCGAATCTGACCTCGCAGAATCTAAACCATCTCATCGATCGTTGCTCACCATGGCTACCCTCGTGTCAAAGCAGATCACTGTGATCGCATCCTTTGCGGTGTTAAACCTGTTGGCATTGATTGCCATGGGTCTTCGGTTTTATTCTATGAAGGTGGTTCATAGGAAAATCAAAGCCCACGATGCTCTTTGTATCGTGTCGCTAGTGATGCTTATTGCGTATAGCATTGTTTTGCTCATTGGTAAGTGCCATAACTCCGACAATTATTCCATTTTCAAGGCTAAGATCTCTCAAAGGCACGATCGCTGGTGGTATTGGACTCCACATTGGTCAACTTTCGATGCCCGAGATGGAGCCAAAGATGGAGACTGGATTGAAGGTATGGCGTTCAACAATTTCCAAAAATTGGCGGAAACCTTACTCACTTACTTGGAATGAACAGGCATTCTTCTCATCACAGTTCTTCTGGGCTATCTCTATTGCTAGTTTCAGACTTGCTATCTTGGACTTTTATGTCCAAGCCTTTCCCACCAAAGTCTTCCGTATGTTTGCCTACGGTGCCATGACTGTCGTAGGTCTCTTCTTTATCGGTAGTATTACGACAACATTGGCAATGTGTCGTCCAATCGTTTCCAATTGGGATCAGAACATCAAAGGAAAATGTGGCGACGAAGGAACAGCCGAGCTAGCCGCAGCTGCATTCAACATGGCCCTTGATGTGGGAATTGTGGTTCTGCCAGTACCGGTTATCTGGGGCTTACACATGAGCAAACAAAAGAAGGCTGCTGTTGTAGCCACCTTTGGCTTGAGTTTGGGGTAAGTAGTACCTAACTTTGCTTAAGTTTACATCCTCTAACGTGTCACAGTATCTCCGCAATCAACCTTGCTCGCATCATCCAAGTCCTACGCTGCAGTCTCCACGACTTCACCTATTGCACTGCGGATGCCGCAATCCTGACCGTGGCTGAGATGGCCGTCGGTATCATTGTCTCTTGCGTGCCAATGCTTGGCCCGGTGATTTTCCCAGAGCGCCGTCGTCGCTTCGATAAGCGTTATATCTACCAGCCCAACGATTCCTCCTATGGCTCGTCCCGGAAGCACGGCCGACAGCATAGCGATAGCCAGGGCAGCACCGAGATGGCTCTGGGCCCAAATTGGGAGAAGCGTGAGAATACGCAAAATATGCAGTATACCCAAATCTATAACAAAGTTCTACCTCCAACCCCGGTTCACGTCAGACAGGGTGAGATCGCTGTGTGGCGCGAGTTTGAGGTGCAGTCAGATGCAAGCAACCGGTTCTAAGCACGGCTGAACGGATTTGGGCATGAAAATACGACTACAATCCTTTTCTTTTTCAATTAGCGAGCACTTGATAATTTTCGAATCTGAAATCAATATTCAATCCATATACTACGTACATCTTCAATATTTCATATTGACATTGTCTGGAATGGATTTACTTCGGAGCGGGGTAAGACAAGTGGACTGTTGGATGAACGCGATAATTGTGAACTGCGAGGCCTACTGCATGTGAGACTATCTTTACTGAGAATCATGCAGAATACAATGCACATTAAGGCTTCAATGTAACCCTAACCGAGGACGAATTACCAGGCTAGGAATCTGCCCTGTGGCACCATCAGCAGCTAAGGCGACCCATTAGCGCCAACGAGCTGGTTGTATGCAAGCCTTTAGGCAGCGCCCCCAATCAAGCTCCCAGCGTAAGCCTTTGATCAGCCTTAGCTCACCGAAAAGGGAAGCAGGGCCGGACAAACATTTTCTAGACCAATCAGGGGTCTAGGATTAGTAGATCTGGACGAAGTGAAAATGGACATGATCCGCTACGATCTCCACGGGACTGCGCTCGGCTCTGGCGGGAGGATCGAAGGATGAAGGATGAAGGATCGCATAAATTGTAAAGCTAAAGTAGAAAACTGATCTATTCGTGGCCCAAGCGACTGGTTCCCATGAAGCATTTATACAGAGATCGTGCATTGATAGGTCATCGGTAGCGCATACAAGGCAACAAGCCATGCATTGTAAATCCGGAATGTGGTTCGGTCTTCCTTGACCGTCCGTCTCGTCAGCGAGCGCCAACTTACCCAAATTCCCAGCCCCAATGGAATTAAATATCCGACCATATTAGAGGACCAGTAGAGCGGACATAAGATACTCCATGCTGTCACCACACCAGCGATACTCCACCGAGCCATGTCATCGCCGATCACTAACGGCAATGTACGGCGACCCGCCGCAGCGTCACCGGGTTGATCGTACATATCTTGAACATGAACGCTGGTCCCGACGACCAGAGCGATCAAGAAGATCCAGGGGATGATCGATCGCGGGAGTGATGTCTGCAGAGCGACTTCGAGTGTCCCCGAGGCAAAAGATGTAAACCCGGCGGCATTGAGTAAATTCCGAATAAGCCAGTGGCCATCACCGCCCCCAAAGTCGTTATAGATAGTTCCGAAGATTGCTAGGAGGGCGCTCTGGACTACGCCACCCCCGACGAAAGCGCTAATGGCCATGGCGGTTGGAATGGATAATAGACCCAAGGTGTGAGCTTGTGATGGAGTCAGGCGGCCAGCTGCAATGGGTCGCCAGGGCTTGTTCAGCTTGTCTTCAGCTACTGAGCCTGGATGTCGCTGGTTGTTGACTGTGAAGCCGAGGAGGTTGAACCAAGTGTAGGCAAACATGAGAGGGAGACGAGAGAGGAATGTGGTATAATGTAGTTGGCTTGAGTGGAAGTATGCAAAGGCAATACTTGGAAAGACCATGGTTTTGAGGTCATTGAAGCAAAAGAGCCAAAGTGTGTAGACTTGATATCGAATTGAATTGAGGAGTTGAAGGGATGTATCTATCTCCTGACGATGCCAGCCGAGTAGCTTGTGCAGTGAATTGATTGCAACCCGTTTGACAGACTTGCCAGGCATCTTGACTTTGACAAAAAGCAAACAGTTTGGATGATAGTGAGTCCATTAGGTAGCTACCAACTAGACCGAGCAGTCTGTCTATATACGTCTCCAATGACCAAAACATCCGGACCTGTGAGATAATCGTAGGCGGCAGTGTCATCTTTCCAGCCCATCTCCAGGAACATGCAATTCCTCCGACAGGATAGCATCGGCTGGATGTCCTATTCCGACTGTTGTCATGGGTTGAATGGCATCAGATGGGGGCTGGGGGCCGGGGAGAACGATGTTGATCCAACAACAGTTCCAACACAATGGTATTCAGGTAATCTTTCATCGTTCTGACAGGTATGGTGATGAGTATTGAAAGTATCCTGGGTTTTGAATGTACTACTCGCAGTTAAAAATTCCATATTGGTTATCAGCAGCTTTCAGCCCCCAAAATAGATCAGGTCAGTCAGAGGGCCAATTAAGAAAAAAAAGAGTGGAGATGGAATGTGTGTTGCGACCTCAAAGGTACAGTCAGGAAATAAAGTCCGTACAGTCATGAGTGTGATAGTTTGGGGGCTGTGAAAGTAGTGATGTAGCACTACAGTACTTCAGTACAGTCTGACTACAGGATGCACATTCTCGTCCCGGAGACGTGACGGAACCCGGCGAGACCTTCATTATTAGGTTGTCCATGGGGCCTATTTTTCGGCCCCCGCAGCCCCCGTTTGGCCCCCACATTTCTTTGCTTGTTGCTTTATGAGCATCACAAGAGGGGCATCACTGGGATGGTACCTTGGTACCTTTTTCTGTTTGTGTACAACCTCAACTCCTCCCCTATTTAGTCCCCTCCCGGTCTCCTCTTTCACTGTACAACAAACCATCACACTCACCCTCGGAGTCCTTCCAACCATCCGAATTCAACCTCAACCTCCATCACCATACCTCAAACCCACAATCGAACAACCTTTCTTGTTCAACATGTCCGTCAAAGTCTTCATCTACGCGTACCGCAAGGCCGGGATCTCCCTGGAGGACTTCAGAACACACTACGAGGCCCACGTTGACCTCATCAAGCGTCTCACCGGCGACGACTTCCCTCTCTCCCACAAGCGCAGCTACGTCGCTCGCAACACCGTCGAGGTCGCCGCAGAGGGCGCCAGCGATCGCAATACCCTGACCCCCGCAACGGTCATTGTCGGACAACAGTCGGACTTTGACTTTGACGCCTATGCTGAGCTCACCTTTGCCGACCAGGCTGCTTTCCAGGCCTTTGGTGCGAAGGTTTATGCCCCCGATGCTGCGGCTCAGATTGCTGCCGATGAGGAGAAGTTCTTGGACAAGTCGAAGCTGGGAATTGTGTTGCTGGGGGAGGTTATTGAGACTACCAAATAAAAGATAGAATACACTGGGAATGTCTCTTTAAAGAATGATTAATCATGAATGGATAATGGAAATTATATGATACTTGATTGAGCTTCAGTAACTTTTCTTTGTCTCCTAGTGATCTCCATGAATGCCAAGCATGGCTGAGTGGGCTGGCGGGTGGCGGGGCCTAATAATGACTAGTCTGTAGCGCTAGGCTTGTTCCTGGACCACAACACGAACTGATCTCATAAGCCTCCCATGATTTTTATCGCTTCGAGAGTGCACAACAGTCATAAGAGGCCTCATTTGGGCACCATCTAGGTACTGCGACATACTGGGTCACGTTTTCTCGACCTGGTCACGTGTTGACTGTCTCAACTTTCCATCAACTTTCCATCCCCTGATCTGATCTTATTCTCACGCAATGGTGGTATTTTGACAGTCTGATTCTTGGGTAACTGAGAGCCAATTGATTCTTCGGGTGGTGAGCGTCATCGAAATCCTTGGAATATGTGCCGACCTCTATCATCTGCGCGTCCTCGGTGCTACATTCACTGTATAAAACCAAGACCAAGCAACATTGCCGATCAATATCGAAAGCGAGAGGCCAGATTCGACCTGAATAGACTGGCAAGTGTCGCAGCAGACTCGGTGGGAGCCGCTCGATGCGTTTCTTTCAAGAAGTACCCCGATGGCATGTTCAACAAAGCTCCTCATGTCGATGGATGATGGCCAAGAAGTTGTAGCCAAGGTGCCGAACCCAAATGCTGGCACTCCACACTTTACCACTGCCAGTGAAGTTGCCACAATGGAGTTTGTAAGTCTATCTTCAACTACATTAAAACTGAATCTTGCTAACATTTCGAGAGGCCAGAAATATTCTTAACAAACCAACGCCTCGCGTATACACATTGAACTCACAAGCAAACTCACACCCTGTTGGGGCTAAGTTTATCGTTATGGATAAAGCTGAAGGTGTTCCGCTTTCCTAAGACTGGAACACGATGAGTTTACCACAGAAGCTACAAGTGCTTGTTGCCCTCACAAGTCTCCAGAAAAAGTGGCCGAGTGTTTCATTCTCGCACTAGGGCAGCTTGTACTACAAGGGTGACGTGCAGCCCCTAGCAGATAGGTACTACGTCAAGAATGGGAAGGCAGTGAGAGATTCAGAGTTTACTATTGGGCTGGCTACGGGCCGGGATTGGTTTGATGCAGGCCGTTCAATTTTGGAGGTCCAGAGAGGGCGATGTACGTCGTGGCTCGTACTATCGTTGTGCAGCAGCTGATAGGTTTACAGGGTCTTCTCTAACGCAGTATCTGCAAGCAGTCGGGATGCGAGAGGCGAAGGCAATCCAGTCTTTGAAACCTCCGAAACAGATTGTCTTGTTCTGCGGCCCAAAGCTGTATCGACCAGGCACGGAAAAGAAAATGACTGTTCTAGCATGGTACCGCCAAATAGTGGATGCCCTTATACCAATAGATAGGCGATCACTAGAGCTTCCCTCTGGCATAACGATTTACACGATGACAACATCTTCGTAGACCCGCATAATCCCGGAAAGATTACGGGTATCATCTACTGGCAATCTTGTCACATCTCTCCCCTCTTCAACCACAATCCGGACCCAGCTCTCCTCGACTTGAATGGCCTCGAGCCCGAGACACTCGATCTGGTTCCACGCCCGAAACTGTCCGGAAACTGTCCGGGCTTTCACCGGAAGAACGGTAGACGGCTGTACACCAGTATACCGTCCAATGGATGGCGAAAACTCATGCATTCAAAAAACTCCGATCTATACCGAGTAGTCGAATTCCAAAAGACGGCAGCATAAGGGCTGATATTTCTTGCCCACCGAATGTTTGAATACGGCGAGGCGCATTTTCAATCGCTCCTGGTCGACCTGAAAGATACGTGGACCGACTTACCTGCTGTCAACAGCGACATGCCATTCCCATTCCATTTTTTCCGAAGAAGAGCTCAAGGGTATTAAACAGGATAACGATGGTGCGGGGGCGGGGACCGAGCTTGTTGGGGAGGTCAAGGAGAGAATGGGCGATTTGTGGCCGGACAAAGGCTTTATTGAGCATGAGCGATACGAGGATTGCAAAGATGCTCTCCAAGAAGTCAAAGACATGATACTGGAGCAATTGGCTGAAACTGTCGAGGAAAAGGCCGAATTTGAGCGCTATTGGCCATTTGAATGATCTCGACATCGGCAGAAGGAAAAATCCATAATATTTCCTTTTTGGGGGATTAGCTCCATTTCGCAATATCGGATCCCATTTATAAAATGAGTCTTATTTACATATAATTTTTCATTTTATAAACCCTACAATTGAAATGTATATACCTATTTTGCTAATAGACCTTATTGACACTCTGTTTGACACTTTTAGGAAGTAATCCCTATTTTAGACCGAGCTATTAGGAAGAAAAGTGCTATAATAGGCAACAGTACCTATGACTGGATCTCGGCGCAATTATTAAAAGCTACTGCACCACTTCTCCCAGCTCAATTCCAGCCTATGGAATGCAGACCAAGTACCTAGTAAGATGAGTCGGAGGTTTCGCCGTTCGAGTCCCAAACTGACTCCACTTCATTCACAGGAATATCAGCGAAGCCATAGCAGGCCAAAAAAACGTCTGCCCAATGCTTATCCTCTACCTTATGGTGATGCTTAAATCCGACCCAGAATCTATACATGGCAGGTTAAATCTGATACTCATCAATTGAAGAGCACATTTTGTTCCTTCCTTCAAACGCGACCTAAAAAACTTACAAAGTTTTACATTCAGCATGCCAAAACCATTTGCCAATATCATTGGGCGAGGGCCAGATACCAACGGGGAGACTTTCCTACATTTCCACCACATTTAACAAGCAATCATCACTTGTAAGATGGTTTGAATGATAATTCATGGAAAGTATCACGAAATCTTTCTCGAATCTCGTCTCTTTCAACATCTGGGAGCCTCGGAAACACAGGTCCTGTCGCAGGGTATGGACCCAGACAAATTCCTGGGACAATCTCCCATACGACGACGATGAGAAACCCGTCAGGGACGGGACCTGCTCTATCTTGTTTTGATACATCATAACCCAGCGGCTTCGGTGTGAAACTCGAAACTATTTTATTCTGATTGAATAGAGTTCATCAGGTTTATACGTTATGCCTTGTGCAGCTCGGGTTGCAGAATCCTCGAGTTCAGTATTGAACTCGAGGATCTGTACGTATACCCGCATGAAAGCTTTGACTGTAGAACTTTCCGTCACGGCGTTCGCATCCTCGCATGGCAGTTTCAGAGAAGCGTAGTTTGGTGAGTCCCATTCTCCTTGGCGGACGTCTTCTTCGTGGACTTCGAGGATTTTCCATCGTCCTTCTGGATAGGGTTTGCCGGTAGTAATGATGCTGCCGATCTCGACGCGTTTGCGCATAGGGCCCTGGTGGAACCAGGTTCTTTCCTCCTCCATTTTGACGACAGGTAATGTGGTGTTGCGAAGATTTCCTCGCAGTTAGGCAGATCTGATGTGTGTGTTGATATTATAGATAGCTTGAAAAAGGAGCAGTGGTTTGTACTAGGCCTAATTCTGACTCTCCGCGTCCATTTCGGGTATAAGAAAACATACTTTGTAGTAGCATGTCTCGTCGTAGAGAGTTGAACTGAATACACTTTTCAAAGGCTTTTATCTTTCGCAAGAAACCTGCGACGGTAAACTGTATTAGGGGTAAGAAATGTGGTATAAATCCCCCTAATGATATGCTAGAGGAGTAAATCCTACATTACTCTTAATATTTTTCCTCGCCAGCCTCTAGAAATCAGAGCATACAGCGTGTACATAAGGGGCTTGTGTACTACTTTATCTAAGAGAATATGGGCGGCTTTATGGTGCAAAGTGGAACTTGAATTGCATTCAACCATCGAGAATATCAGTTCTCAATCTCGAAGAGGCCCATGAACTAAGAATTTTGTACAGAGAAAAGATATATCGTCCGGGAGACGTGAAGTGCGCACATCGCGAGATGAAGAAAGTAGCAAAGAAAATCAAAGACCCGTCATGAAGCAGTGGGCACTTCGCAGGCCGGCTATTGATACGAGGCTGCAATCCGGTAGCAGATGAGAAAGAATAAAAGATCAATCCCATTGGAAAAGAATGAGATACGAGAAAGGGATGCAACGCATCTCCTCGAGAAGATGGCCAGGTTTCAACCACATAAATGATCGAGCTGTTTCTCCTCAAGACACTTCGCAGAAGAAAGGTAATAAAAAGGGTAGACATAGATCGAAAAAGATCGGAAGCAAGTGCAACTCCACAATTCCGTTCCATACCATCCACCCACAAGAAAATAGGTACAGCACCAGCGTGAAAAAGCACGAAAGGCAAAGTCTAGGCAGGAAGAAAGAACTGCAAAACCAGAACACTCTCAAATCATCGGCAGGCTCACATCACTACCCACAGATCAGAGCGAGTCTTCTCTATCAAATCTCACACATCCTCGCTTAGACGTAGCGGCGGCGGAAGTTGTGGGGGAAGGGGCTGCCGCTAGGCTTGCCCGAGGGAGCACCGGGGTGACCGCTCTGGCTGGGGAAGGGCAGGATGCTAACTGAGCCTGAGGGGATGCGTACGGAGCTAGTAGCGAAGCCGGATGGGACCCGGGAGGAGGAGGGGAACGGAGTAGAGCTAGCGGTGGGGATGATAGTCTGGGTGGAGGTGGGCTCAGAGTCATCACCATCATCAGTTGCGCTGGTGTGGTGGTGGTGACCGTGGTGGCCGTGGTTACCCTCACCGTTGCCCTCCTGCTGGTGGCTCTGGCCGGGGGCAGTGGTGACAGTGGTGCCGCTCTGCCATACAAATTAGCGTTCCACGACTTTTGAAACATAGGAGGCTGAAGTACATACAGCAGTCACGGTCTCGGTGACAGTCACAGTAACGGGGCTGCAGTTACCCTCACCGCCGCTGCCAGCAGTGACGGAGGTGGTGGGGACCTCGACGAGGGTGACGGTCTCAGTAGCGGTGGAGTGCAGAGTAGTGGTCTGCTCACCGCTGCCAGCCTGCTGGTGGCCATTGGCATCGGGGGCCTCAGTCTGAGTCCAGGCAGTTAGTTTGATATTGGCCAATACGGGGTCATTTGAGAGGAACTTACAGCAGTCACCGTGTGCACATCGGTAGTAGTGCGGTGGATAGTGGTGGTGATAACGCTGGTGGAGGTACCAGTGCCCACAGTGTAGGTCAGAGTGATATCACCAGTGGCGGTCTCACCAGCACCCTGGCTGGGAATACCAGTGCTGACTGAAGGAGGGTACGAGTATGGGATGCTCGAGGGGGTGCGCGAGGGAGTACGCGATGGAGCAGCACTGGAGGAAGCAGGGCCCGAAGAAGCGACAACCGATGAAGAGGCGGAGGAGGTAGCATCAGAGCCCGACTCCACAGGAGTAGGGACAATAGTGCGAGTGATAGTGGGTAAAGGAGCAGGAGACTCGCTGTGGATGATGCTACGGATGCGGTGGACACGACGAGCGTGGTGCTCAGCCTCACCGACGGCGGCGAGACCAGCGACGAGGGCAAAGGTCAATTTGTTGAACAGCATGGTGTGTGAAGTGAGTGGATGTCTGGGATATCTCTTTTGAGTCTTAGACAATCAATGTCTTGTTGATAGACGTGGGATGAGCGAATGTGGGCTGAGCGTTGGAAGAGCGAAAGAGCGTGGGTGCTGCGAAGTCGATTCGCAGGAGAAAAGAAAGTCAACGTCTAACGTGAAAGAAAGTAAAGATTCTCGCAGAGAACCAGGTAGAAAAAAAGGGCGAGGTGGAGGTTGAAGAAAGAGAAAAGAAGAAGAGAGCCAAGTCAGTAGGCAGCAGGGTGGTTAATTAAAAGGCGGGCCACTATCAGAGAAGATAAATGGGGAGGCTAATCCCGCCGCAGATTACTTAGATTACTTGGAGATTGCACTAATCTACAGACAATTAATTTAGTATTGGTATGTACAATGGTACATAACATTACTCGAATTCATCAGAAATCTAATTGTGATCAAGTTAAATATCAACATTTTCTGTATTACCGGCAGAGGCCGAGTGGGGCGGTTACTAATGTAGCGTAGAGTGTATCCGTGCATATTAAAGATGAAATATTGAACATGATTTACTATGTATGACAAAAGTTACCATATGTTATGATAACAATTATATTAATATTTCAAAGAAGTATCGAGTACTTATCTGGCTGAGTGTCCTTTGTATCCATATTCTGTACTCCTGAGGTATTTGGTACACACCATCCCCATTCACTGGCTCTTCTCCACCGTCTCAGGCACCTCAGGCACCGCCTCCTGACTGGCTGATTTCCTTTTTCTTCTTCTTTTTGATTTGATTCCCCGCCCAACTTTCCCCTTCACCAATCATTCCACTCCACTCTACTCCTGACAACGCTGGCCTTTAATCTCACCGTCGCTTACCGAAAGATCCTGAACAAATTGAATCAATTAACACCATATCAATTTATCACTTTACGTGTACACCCATCAGCCACAGCTGGTGGCGCCAGTCCGTTTGCCCCCTATTGCGGGTGGCAGCTTCCCTTGTCCCTTCCTGGCTGCGACAATTTGGCGACAACCTTAGACACGGTGATGTTACACTACAGGATCAAACAGAAACAGGACCAGATCTCACAAATGAGAGGGCTACGGCAGATGTCTGACTATCTGATTGACCGGCAAGTCCTCAAAAATACCAAATATTCAGGCTGTCGATGACAAAATACAACAGTACTCCAAGGACATACTTTCGGCCAGTGTCTCCGAGTGGAGCAGACTAAACCAGCCCAAACCAGCCTTTCAGCAGTCAAGCCAGGCACAACCCGGGCCCGCCATCGATCCCGACCGTCTAGAACCAGCCATTCCCCGATCCTGACTCGTCCAGCCCTCCCGCGCACCAGTCCCGATCGCCCGAGCGGGCGTCGCAGCCAACGTTTCAGTGTTTCAGGCCCGACTTGCTTTCTCTGATGTTGATTCCCTGCTCAACCACCCCCTCGATGACCCCGTGTGCGACCCCAGTCCCGTATGGAAACAAAATTCCAATCACGGTAAGGCTCGTATCACACCGGCCAAGCTACAGTTTCACATAAACTGCCCCGCGCCATGGACTGGAACTCCCTCATTTTCTACATTGCCCCCCTGGAGGCCTAGGGTCCGCATCGCACGGGCGATAGATTGTCTCTGCCGCGGGTTTATATGATGATGCACATCGCTATATGCCTAAATGAGTATTCGGGGATACTATTCCTCTCGTGGAGTGACGGACTCGTGGTTCGTTGTGATCCTGGTCTGGACTTCGCTCGCCGGGGATAGATGAAGGTTCCAAAGAGTTCAAAAGGTCAATCACAACTGCCGCCCATGTCGACGACTTGCCTGCGCTCGGCCCGGTGGGGGTGACGGCACGTTGGCGCCGCCGCATCACATCACTCCCGTTTGCAAACTAGGTTTCGTGTGTGTACGGAGTATGCTTCCATGGAGCTCGAAGACCCCCAAGTTTGAATACTTACACCGGATCCTCCAGAATACGATTTTGAACCAGGACAGGACACATTTTTGACGATCAAGGTTGAGAGTATTTCATCGAAAGCCTTGTTGCAGCGCGATTAATATCATCTTTCTCAAGCTACGTTGTCCAGCCCGGTCCCTCATTTATTTTGGTACCTTTTACTCGCCAGCACATATTGTCTCGTCAGATCTATCATATGCGGTACTGATCACGACAGGGAATTAATCAACGGAAGATTAATGACTCGGATCCTGCCATGGTTTCGTCATAATAGGGTCCGATCGTCATTTCAGGGTTCAGTTGTCGGATTTTCCAGTTCGGTCACTTCTCTAACAGGGCCTGGCCACTCCCACAGAGATTAAGCTTGAAACGTCAACCCCCTGGCCATCGCCTAAAGCTCGTTCGCCCGGGGCCATCTCTGTCCCTAAATACCCTATACCGGCCCACTGGTTTGGAAAAATCTCATCAATTCCCAGAGAATTTGGCCCCAGAACGCTGTGACACCATTTTTGGGTCGTTCGCCCGAATTTGGGGGACTCTTGCAACGATGCATGAACCAAGAGGTCAGGTATTGCAAGAAAATCCGTTCTATAGGGTTACTCTGAGACACCCGGTCGATTATATCCACGGCATTGACCACGCTGACAGCCTTGACAGCGCGACGAGCTTGACCAGCGTAGCGATTGCAGCTGCTGAGAATCAGAGCTCGCCTCTGCACGGTATCATCATCCACTTCCTCTAGTTGCTGTGAGAATCTAACAGCGCATGACGAGGCATGAGATATCTCGACGCACTCAACGAAGGTGACGCCGCCGCGTGCCTTCGGATTCATTGCAACTAGGGTAGGTGGAGGAGGATCTCGCATAGGTAGAGGCGCTTTCGGAACCAGGGCAGTAACAGCCACGCCGTTAAAATCTCCACACAATCGACGTCGTTAGCGCCATTAGCGTTGTCAACGGGATGGTCGTGGAAATTGCCTCTATCTCAATTCCCGGGGGGGTTTCCTACCTACTTTGTAGGTGTTCTTGTCATATAGTCCAGTCTCGGGTCGTAACTCTGACTTTCCTTGTGTGGCACTTCTGTAGCTTTATCCCTTGAGAGTTGTAAATCATGCTGAATCCAAAGGTAAAGTTGAAGATATAGGAAGGAATATTCGAGAGGAGTCCATTCCTAGAGCGGGCCTAGATAGTACAGACAAGTAGTCTTCGTGGAGCCAGTCGTAAGATAACGCACGATGGCATCCTAAACTCTATATCTCAATGAAGCGAGAGTATCATATTAAGTATCACACTTAAAGCCATTCCGATATGACAATTCTCTCCCTCCCCCTAAGGCGTCCATATCGCTACTGCTTACCGTCTTGTAGAATACTTATGCATTAAGAATTTAGCATTAAACTGTTTCCATCAGATCTTTCAGAACATCAAATCGAGACGTTAAATTTATGCTCTGCCTTTCTCTATCCGAATTCGTGTTGTTATCTCATTATGCTAAGTGTTCTTGGCGCTGGTATGATTTTTAACAAGATAAGAATAACAACAATGATAGTACGAGAGGCCGATAGTCAATTACACATGATATACCACCGTCCACCATTTTGTACATCAAGGATGATCGTCAAACGGTCGTCTCGGTCTGGGTCTCGCTCGTAGTCACCGCCGTGAGATAGATATACGAGGAAATGGCAACGAGTAAAGACATCACAGCTGGTCCGGTTAGACCCATTCACGGTATACTTGTAGAACAACTCACCGAGCACAATATTCGCATAATAATACCCAAGAACGTCCGAAAAGCTCCCCGAAAGGAGCGGCCCCACCATCAGGCCAATATTAAAGGAGATTTCAGTCAAGCTTGACAGTCGAGAGTTCCCTCCATATAGACCAAAGATATTCGGATCTTTAGCTTCGAGGTCATGCTATAGTATCTTGTATTAGCGGCGAACTACGGGTAAAGAAAGGTAGGGGAAATTTTGAAGATAGAAGCGTACCTAGCATCTGAAAAGTGCTAGCGCCTCGGATCAAAGAAAAGGCAAAGCTAACTCCTACGATAGCCGCGATATACACAACTTCGCCACCGCGGTCGAGTCTCCCCCAGATGAAGGGTCTCACCTGGGACTGCCAATAGCCAGAACAAAGGGACGAGCATCACCCATCCGATTTGGGCATTCATTGCGCTAGAAGATATTCCTTGGTCCCTTCCTGTGGCTATGCGTCAAGGACTCGGCAAACCATTTCAAGCTAATACAAACTCCGGACCCAATTCCTTGATGAACTTTCACATATAGTTTCTTCAACTTCTTTTCCTATTCCTTGTTCTCAATCACCCTTTCCTGCAAGCATGGGTTACACTCGACTGAAGGTACAAAGTAGATCCACAACTTCATCAATCAAATTTTGAGACGAAGGGCGATTCTTACCCCCTTTCACGCCCATTCTCACCCTATCTGTTGCGCGCTCACCCTACTCATCCCAGTCGAGAGACGCTATGCCTAGTGGTATCCGATCAGCCACGATCAGGCATTTCTGGAGAATATAGATTTGCTTTCCTTCATTTCCAGCACATACGACCATAGGGTGTGGAGAACAGGGCTTCCCGTCCGCTCAGCCGTACTTAAGCCACACGCCGGCCAGTTAGTAGTATGGTGGGTGACCACATGCGAATCCTGGCTGTTGTATGTTTTTCTTTTTGATGTTACTTTACTTTATAGTGTAATGAGCTTTGCTGCTTTGCCCTCTTGACCCTTCAGGCCTCTATTCTTCACCCGAACGCCCTGAACATCCCTGAAGCGCTGACGTGGCCCGAACTGGCCCTCTCTCCCACTCTCCTTCCCGCTCCTGTCCCAGGCCCTCCCTTACTTTTGAAGAACGAGTGAAGGGGTTACTATCCTGCGTGAGCTGCCCGGAAAGTTTTGCAGCGTACATACTGCAAAATCGGACCAGTTTCTTCCCGCTGATTGGTCAATTTTCGCCGCCAAGACGTTTTGTGGTTCGCTCGAGTCTGTCGTGGCTACCTTGTCTTATTGCTCATCCACTTTCTCTATCCATCTTAGCAGCTAGGGCCCTAGGGCTTCATTCTGCGCTTCTCTTTAAGTTTCCCTTCTATGACTGGCTCGTCCTTGGTTGTAAAACTCTCTTTTTGGCTTAAGTTTGGCATCACTATTTACTTTCACGCTTACCGTCGCCGATTCGCTGCCTAGTTGAATCCTCGCTGGGCTTGGCCATCGCTGGTCCACGAGACTCTACAACTTCATCTGCACTGGTCGCAAGTTTATCTTTCGTGCTTGCCTCTTTTCTGTTCTATAGCTCTCTTCCTACAATGATCCACTGCGACTTGTTCCAGTACCTTGCTTTACTAACATGTGTGAGTACACAGAGTGCATTCGGACCTTCGGTTGCAGTTACTTAGCTTTATAGTTTGATTCGAAATTTTGGGCTTTTCATGATTCAAATAGATCCAATCGGCTTTGGCTGGTATCTTCCGTAGCTGTCCGGACGGTATAACCGCACTCCAGCTAGACCCGATATTATCGTCTATTACCTCACGAGAGAAAAGATTACCCTGCTTGGCTCTTTGGCAAGAATTCAATTCAAGGATAGCTCTTAAGACAGATCATGTGTATGTGCCTCCTCTTTTACAATTTCAAGGATCTCATCCTGGAGCATTGATTGCGTGGGTGTCCAGCCGAGTAGCTTTTTAGCCCGCAACGCTTTGGCTTTCACTGTATAGTTAGCCACAGGACGGCCGGCAGGCGCCATTATTGCACGGTCCTCCATATCAAGCACCATCATCTCTTCCGAGCCCAGGAGTCCAAGCTTATACGCCTCTCTCGTAATTCTGCGACAGATATCCCCCCAGAAGTACTCCCCACCTTCCACGAGGTAATAGCCCTCGGAGTTCCATGAAGCTTTGGATCCTCCGAAAATAGCTTCGTCGATCAGGCGAATATATAAACGAGACAGGTCATGAATATGAACGGAATTCCAGAAAGATTTCCCATCGCCTAGCTGAAGCCCCTTGCCAGTTTCAAGAATAAGCCTAGTGAGATTATACATCTGTTCGGTTCTCCGCAAGACAGGGCCCCTTCCGGCTCCGAAAACAGTTGAAGGACAAACAATCGCAGTCTTCAGTGTATCAGAGCCAGCTGCCAAGACAATTTTGTCGACATTGCGATGAACAGCTTTGTCTTAAGAGATGATAATATTTATTAGTGCGTGCAGTTATTTGTGACGGTTTTATATGTAAACTTACCTGGTAAAGAAGTAAGCTCAGAAATCCCTTCCCAATCATTAAAAATATGAATCCGATTTGGTGTACATTGTATTTCATGTCCCAAATCCAGAAGAATATCAGTGCCGCTTGTATGAATATAGACCCCTCCCCCCCCTCTTCCGCAATCCGTTCACAATCGCTGTCGCAGATGGCACATTGTCCGCACTCATCGCAAAATGAAGGACTATCTCATGTTTTGCTACCTCCTCCTCAATAATAGCTGTTTGGTCAAGCGTAGCAAAAACTAGCCTTAGTTTTGGGTATCTTGCTTTGAATTGTGCTTCATGAGCTGGGTTTCGCACTAGACAAGTGATACTGTGTTCCCATTCAGGATGCACTCTCAGAAGCTCATATAGGACGTCTCCTCCTATGTAGCCACTCTGAAATTATGGTCAGTCAGCGAGGACCTCAACATGGCCTTCAAAAAGAAGATGAATTGCACGGTACCGTTCCTGTCACAAAAATCTTTGGCGGTAACATCTCTTAATATCAAAGACCTTGAAACCCATAATATACGAGGCGTGAGAGATTATTTTGCCAAATAAAACCTGGTATGAGTCCATTTATAGGAGGTAACAGTGGTTTAAGATTACAAATACACAGCATTATTAATGCGGGGTCAATCCACAACCTATTCCAATCTATCTTGGCCATACTAGAATACGAGCTTTGCAATGTCAGGCTATGCCAGTAACCCGCAGTGTCTATCAAAGTCCACGAGATAAGATGGCCCCGCTTCATTACATGACTGAGGTAAGCACGGAGTTTACTCCTTGACTTATTTGAGTTTGCATATCGCTTGTTTGTATACATCGCCATTTACGTAGTCCATGACCTCCAAAAAGTGCTTGCAAACCTCGATATCCCCAATTTAAAATCTCTCCGTAATGGCCACCTTGAACTTTTTTTGTCTACCACTTTTGCCCTAAAACGAAGGAACAGAGTGGAAGGGGTTACCAGTTTCACGGCTGCTAGACGCCGATGTTGACGCTGCCAAAAGCATAGCGAGAAGCACACACCCTAGACGAGGAAACTCCTCCATGTGACAAGAATACATATTTCGCGACTGCTAACCGTCTCGCCGATCTCGACGCCGATTTGTCCGTCCACGCTCTCTTCTGATTTCTGCTGCGCTACTGGTACATCCCGGCATCCTAAGTATAAACTGGTGGATTGTGCAACCTTCAAGAAAACACAATATTCTTTGGTGCTAGAGAGCGAATTGTTCGCGAGACACGATCATCGCTAGAATCATCGCTATAATGATTTCCTGGATCCCTTCCGGAAGCCCTCTTGATGGATTGCTCGTTGATGACCTTCTCAGAATATGACGCCAATTCAATCGTATCCAATCCTGGGCATTTCGGGGGTGATGGAGAGGGATTCGGATCTGTAGGTGGCCGTCAAGAAAATCCATCCCGAGCCTTGAAACCTCCGTAATCGAACTGAGTAGACTGCGTCGATAACGATGTGATGTACCGGTTTCCTTTGGGTGCCACGGTGTCTGAGAGTTAAACCAGGCAGTCTGATGGATCGTATCTTCATATCAAGCTTGCAATTGGAGGATAGTCAAGTTTCCAACATCCATGCTCCCCCATCTGCCTCAGAATCAGAATTCTCAATTGTTGAGGAGGCAGTTCTTCACGTTCATGTCATGCATGTATTTCGCAATTTCTCTGAGGAATGGGTTAGCAAGAGGTTATAGACTGTGTAAGAACGAAGGGATTACCAAGTACCTCCCAAAACTTACCACATGCTTCTTGTTGATATACTTGCGGATACTAGCATCAGACCGGGCCTGACTGGCACTGGTTCCAATTAGTAAACCGGGTCCATCTGGAACTGAACTGGGGACTTACACCTCGGTATCGCAATACAGGCAACGATAAGCACATTTCGGAATGATCTAAACCGATCAGAACCAGTTAGAAACAAGACTATCTGAGATGTCATAGTTCAGAACTCATGGATTTCGCATGCTCTAGTGCCCACCGATGCGCACAGCTCAACGCGAGTACCTCTACCACCGGTTTGATCAAGACAGAGCACGGTATGTGAGAGAAACGTGTGGAAGGGAGGAAGGAGGAGGAATAAAAGGGCACATAAGTCGTCAAGAAGTCATACGGGGCAAAAACATAAATTGAACAGGCTAATTTGCGCAAGAGAGTACAAATTGAGTGCGCGGTTTGGCACCTGGGCCGTTGACGGCCCTCCGGAGCTCAAAGCTCATCACGTACCCCGCTCCTCCAGGCGATCAAGTGACTGAAGCATAAGTTCGCAGTGATTCGCAGTGATGAATGGCCCTTGCTGACTCGAGACCGGGCCAGTTGGTAGTATTTTCGGCAGTAGTACACTCGCACCCATTCATGAAACACCTGGGTGGACGCTTCAGAATACCTGAACAGGCGTGAGTCAATTTCTCTGAGTGCACGCAGTCTGGACTTGGCATCATACGGCAGGATCGTGGGAGTTCGTACAAAGGAGCGAGTTCTCGTAGTCTCATTCTGAGCCTATACTTTGGTCCAGCTGCAAATTGAGTCGCAGGCGAGCTGCTTCACGTAGAGCTTGCATGCAGCCCGGCGTGAACGGGTTTTGCTCTGCCCACCATGCTGGGTTGATCAAGTCTGTGATATTGAAGTTTGGAATGATGGGAATGTTCGTTATCTCGCATGTCCAGCTCGCGAACGAGCCTTCAACCAACCAGGAGTCTGTATACGACTTGATGTATGGCTGGTATAAATTTCGAGATGACCCTAGACACCATGCTCGACAACGACAGAGGAAGTTCTGTGAGTGAGGATGGTGTGTGTATAATAGAGGCTGTATATATAAGAGATGATGATGGAAGTCAAATGGATGGTGTGTGTGCAGCAAGAGGGACTGTCCGAGGCGTGTAATAATGAAGAAAGAGAAAGAGAGGAAGTGGGAGAGGGAAAGAAGGAAGGCTTAAAAAGGAAAGATCGCAGAATGATTAAGAGCCTCAGGCTCCAAGGCTCTAACGAAAAGAAGTAGATTGAAGTTCAATCATGTATGTTTCGAGTCATTTACAGTATCGTCATATAAGCCATCTTCAAGTACGGGCCCCCTAGAGCATCATAATTAGTATTATACACAAGCCCTCAAGCCCTTTCAAATGCTTTCAACCCTTCACGGGCAAGCCTCTCTCGCATTACCTGCCACTCCACCCAAGTAACACCCTGCAACAGACAATCCGCCAGATCATCCAGCTTGCCAACTTCACTACTTAAGCCCGCTGCAGAGCTTCGTTTCTTCCTCGTTCCCTCGCCTCGCCACTTTTGTAGATACGCACCCGCAAGGTCATGTACTGCAGGTCTATCTGCCGCAAGACAAATCTTCGCATCCACTGCGGTGCCCAATCCCATATTCCCATTTGAGCGAGTACCCGAATTATGGGAAATATCGTTCTCCAGGGAAGCACCTAGCCAACGCCCCACAAGATCAATCTTGGCCTTCTTGACTTCCCGAGCACTAACTCTGGTTTTCTTTGTACCATCCTCGCCCTCCGGGGTGCTATGAGAATCAAGATCCTCCCAATGTCGAACGACTCGCTTGGGTTCAATGCCCTGCACATCAATTCCGGCGATATCACTTCCGCGTGCATGTCGAAGTGTGTGCAGCACTGCATGTAGCATCCCCTCCAGAACGCCAACGCGTATCGTCCACTCCTGAACCGCACTCCCGCCGCCGGATCGGAAGCGTTGGCGCTCAATCAATACATGGGTGGGCTTGTAGGCAGATAGGAGGGACGTGATCAGTGTATAGGCCATTGCAGCGTATAGATCTGGTGAGAAGGCTTCCTTCAAGCCTGCCGCTGGCTTAGTCTGGATGGTTTGCGAAGATGGTATAGATCCAGCTTCTGACTCGGACATGCGCTCCGCAAAGTCCCCGCCATCCATCTTCACTCCCGTACCCTGCAAATCTAGATCACCGATCTCCGAGACTTTCAATCGATGCCAGGCTGTCAACACCGGTCTTGGTGGCGCCTGCGCCACCATCTGCGTCTGAGAAGCCCTTGGCACGCGTAAATGTGCAAAAGCGAGGTTCCGAATCCCCATATCGATACTCAATACGTTCCAGTCATTGCTATGCTTTTCATTCGAAGGGAGAGCCAGCTGCTGGCTTAGCGCGGTCTCGATCCGCGCGGCGAGCACTGTTTTCGTTCCCGAAGACTGAATCCCCGTTGCGCGCGCGATGCGCTGGAGTTGGGCGACTTTCAGCACTGCCAGCCAGGGAAATTGAGACACTGGTGCGCGAGACGCGCGGAGAACTGTGGTGAGGCGCATTGCATTGCCTTGCCTAGGGATACCAGCTAAGGGGCGGCTGACACACCCGCTGCACAGCCGCGAGATGTTGTGGTTTTTCCGTTTCCGGGAGCCTCAGATTGAGTTTGAGTTTGAAACGGTGATGGGTTTAAGGTGAGATTAGGTTGTGGATACGATAATGGCGTGATTTTGATCTGCGACTGTACCGCAATGGGTAGATGGCGCATCGGAGACTGGTTAGGAATGGAGGCCTGGGGATGCGCCGGGGTCGGGAATCGTTGGTGCTGATCGCGCCGATCGATGCACGGGCCGAGTTGCCGCACCCGGGGGTTTCGGGAGTTACAACGGGGGCTATGTTATCCTTTGCCTATCACACACTCTCCATACAACAATGCACACATGAATATCTCCATGCGAAAAATGTGATCTGATAATTACGAATTCTGTCGCTCGGATCCAATTTGAAACTGCGCTGGAGCTCGGCCGTGTAAATATTGGGTATATATTTTCCCAGATCGGGTGAAGAGTGCAATACAACAAATAATGTAGCAACAACAAGAAAGAAGAGAACGAAAGCCAACCAAATAATAACGCCATGGTCTATTTCCCATAAAGGAACAAATCAAGCAAAGCCAAGCCAGATCCAATGCCATGCTTCCAAACGAGGAGACTCCAACGAACGCCTTGCTCGGTGCTGGTGCCTGGCCATGGGCCTGTGGAAAACGCCATAGTAAAGATGATGCAAAGCGCTGAAAAGCAGATCAAAAGAGAGTTCGAAGACCAGAATCACAGACACACCAGATGCACGAGTATTTTAAACAGATAGACCATCCCAAAAGCTGTCGGTGAGTATATGTGATGTGAAGTGTGAGTTATCTATATGAACGCTGCCGGCTCGGTCTTTGAGTCGGCGATCTCGTCTCGTAGATAGAGAAGCGATGCCCAGACACGCCAGTGCAGGACACCGATGTGACCTAGACGCATGCCAATACGTTCAATGTCATATTGTTGCGCGGACATGGGCTGCGAGGAGGATGGGGTTGAGGATGAGGATGTCGAAGGAGTAGGAGCCGCAGACGATGGAGGGTTGGGTGCGGGGCCATTCGTAGTGGAGGGCGGAGGTGCTGTTCGCTGGGACTCACAGATAGCCAGCGGAGAGAGGGGCAGGTACCTCCGAGCAGAAGCAATCGTTGCCGTGAGAACCTTCTCGCGCATGGTATTCTGAAAGTAGCGGAAGAGCTCAGATTCGTTCGAAAGATGCCACAAGAGGGCCTCCTCAATCGGTACGATAACCTCATCAGCGACGACGACGTCTAGGCAGCACGCAGCGCAGGCGAATCGAGCAATCTCCAGCGCAATGCAGCGCATATTCTGCAGCCAGCGCTTGCTACCCCGCACATCAGGGTCTTCGTCTTCGCCGGCACTCCGGCCATCAGAGCTCAGTTCGTCCTCCATGAGAGACCAGATCCGCGAGCGAAAGGTGGAGTATGTCTCGTCGCGAGCGGAGAGATACCGCTTTTGGGTGTGGACATATGACTCGAAGATATACCATGCAATTTCAAGGTTGATCAGATTTTGAATCGTCGAGCGCAGTTGCCATAGTCGGTCCGTGTCAAAGAGGAAAGTCTCTGGGTATTTGTCCGGTGGGTTGAACTGGAGAAGGTGGTCTGATATTCCCCGGAATAGAGCTTCGAGAGGCTTGAAAGTATCGTCCGACTGGGCTGCGTCTGGGCCCTTTGCTTCATCTTCTTTTCGAGCCCGTTCCCTTGCTGCAAGATACCAGATTCTGGCGGGCTCGACGTCGAGACTGCCGCGGCCGAGTTTACCTTCGAAGTACTCTTGCAAGAATGGGACCGTGTCCTCGATGAGAAGAACGCGGAACGTACGTATTTGATGATTCGCGACGTCCTTGAGGGCTTGTTAGCAATTGAAAGGGACAGATGATTAGAGTTGATGTGATTCTTTCTCACCAGCTTCATTGCCTCTAGAATAGCAAATAGAGTCTGCAGTCCATTCACAATCTCCTTTGGCTCCTGGGACTGCGAGCCCTCGGTGATCTGCTCCACCATCCGGTCAGCCCATTCATCGCGCATCGGTGCGCAATGCGTCTTCAATAAAGCCGCCATCCACGTCGCCAGCGCCACCATATCGAGGACACCCTTACGGACCTGCTGCATGAGCAGGGGTACTTCGAGGTTCTGCATGATGCTAGGATGGTCACGCTCCGGAACAAGTGTTTTGATGACTTCTTGCAAGGTTTCAAACATGGCCGGTAGTCGAGGCTCGAAAGTGCGCTTCGACGTGACATCCCGCGAGCTCTTTTCATCGACGTCATCATCAGGGTTTGCGGCGCGGTATGCGTAGATTGCAATCTCCATGGCCATCGAATCCCAGTAGTCAGCAGCCTCTTTCCGTTTGCGCTTTCCCTTTTCACCATCCAGATCGGGCTTGAAGTGTAGGTCACGATCGAAATTGGCGTCCATCCGGAGATTAATATTGCTCATGATGCAGGGCAGATCAAGTTCGCTGAGTGTCCGCTTCGTAACAGGAGGCTGTCGGCGGGCTTTACAAAGGAGCCGCTGGTCGCGCGAACCGAATCCTAGTGCTTGTGGGATACTGATGGCCTCTGGGGAAGGCGATGGGTCTCGGGGCCGAGGTGCAGCGCTAGATGTCGATCCCGATCCCGATCGCGAGGCTGCACTGGGCTGGCGGGTGCCGGGCGGATATGCAAAGGGTGGCTGATGACGACGAAGTGTGTTCACGGTGGACGAGCTTTCATGGCCGTGAGAATCGCGTCTCTCGTTCTTACGAAACTCTTTTGAGCGGCCACTGCTAGCGCCATAGGCATCTAGCGGGCCGTCGGCGCCCTCCTCCTGCGTACGAGCCTCTTTAGTCCCCTGGAGATCCATGACCGAGAGGTAAGACAGCCGTACGTCCTTTCCTAGGCCCTTCTGATCTCTATGCGCCTAACGTTAGATAAGAACAATCCTGGGGACGACAAAAGAAGGGCAGGGAGGGCCAGTTGTGGCGGAGGCTGTAGCCCTACGCCAACATCCCCCGACCCTCTGTACACCGGCAAGGGCACTTGGTTGGAGCGAGACGGAATAAAACCAGGGAACCAAAAGTAAGAAAATGGGGGAAATAGCGGTCCAGCCCCTAAGAGCACGTTTACTCACATTGTTATTTTTTTTCTTCCCACGCGCCCCCTGTTTGCCTCAGGCAGGCAGCCAATCCCGAGTTGCCGACAAAGTGATGCAAGTGAGCTGTCAATTGCAGTGGAGCCAGCAGTTGAGCCTTGGATCTGCGGGCGATCTGCCTCGTGGTTATGGCGACGGGGAGGCAAATGAGTAACAATTGATGAAGTAGAAGCAGTTTGGACTGGACGATAAGGGTGAGTCTCAATTGTCCGACGACGAACGGAGCCAGATGAATCGCAGTTTTCAGCCACAGCGAAACAAAGTCGACCACATAGAGTAGAGTTTGTCACGATATGTCGGGGATGAACAACACTAACCCGTTGAAGAATCGTAGAGATTGGTCAGATTAGGTCCGGTTAAGGCGTGGAGAGCAAATCAGGAGGGCGAAACAGAGAAAGAGACCAAAAAGACCGAGAGGAATTGGAAAAGCGACCGACTTGGCCTGATATAGGCGCATCGTGGTGAAGTATCGCCCGGGTTTGAGCGTCGCAACAGGCTGTCGAGAACCAACGTTTTCGACTGACTGAATTCGGGCAGACGCAAGCATCCACGGAGATCGGCTGTGGTTCTCACCTCACGAGTTGAGGGAAGGAACGAGTAGTAATGGACTGAGGGTGACGATCAGAGCTCACATTCCAATCGTTCCAAGGAGACTGCTGCTACCCGCTTCCAGTGCCTCCTCTCGAGACAATCAGCAGAGACGGACGCTCCATCACATCGAGTCGCATCCCCTATTTCTCTTTTACCGATCGTGCGGGATCGGCGATCTTGCTGGATATAGTTTGCTTTTTTTGCCCCTTTCACGGTGTATAGTTCGGGAGGGGGCCGACTTTAGGGCTTTCCCTTCCATCCATTAACCATTTGATCCCCCTTTGACGCCTCACTTTGAGACGCACTGGCCACGTGAGGCCCTCGCCCCCCGATTTCTCGGGGAACCACTGGCTCAGCAATGGAGAACTGCAGGCGGTTTGGTGACGAGAACCAGGATATGCTGGGAGGGGAAAGCAGAGCGGGGAAAAGGAAGACGGATCTGGGTTGAACATTGAACATTGAATCGTTAAACGGGTGACTTCCAAGTTCGAAGTACGAAGTATGGAGTGTACCGCAGGAGTGGAGCTTGGGAGCTCCGGGGAGGGCGAAACTGGCGAGTGAGCAAGTGAGAACGTTCGAATCAAGTTGAGCCCACAGGGATGCGATGGGGGGAAAAGTGGAAAAAAGTGGGGCTGGTCGGATGCGGTGTGATGGCCTTCGTGCCTTGATGCCTTGACGCCGTGACACCTGAGCCGTCCATTTATCACATGATCTGACCCAGGAAGGTGACGGAAAGGGGCACAACGATGGTATTTGGACTAGTGGATACTGTTGGCTAAGTACACTGTCGGACCGGAACAGCTTTGCTCCGTCAGAAGTCTTGTTGCCCGATTCACCAGGCCGCAAACCCAGGCCAACAATGCCTGCCCCCCGTCCAATACATCTACTTCTATTCAACACCCTTTTAGGAAATGTTCGACTTGCCGAGCACTTTTAATTCCCGATGCGCAAGAGGCTGCAGTTTTCTTTGTACGCAATATCTGACCATGTCAGCCTGAAGTGGGGGGTTTCTCGGTCGTCTCCGGCTCCTGTGGTAAGTCTGTCGCCTTCCAAGGATCCCCACCCGCTCTATACAAACCCTAATTAGGAAATGGGCGTCCCGCCCGACAAGAACCTTCCCCAATAGCCATCATCGCCATAACGAGCACAAAACATTCAAAAAGAAGGGCCATGGATCCCTCGTGGCCTTCAAGTTTCAATACATTCCTTCATTCAAAATCAATTCTTCGATCTACTGTCGCCGTAGAGCGGTGGTTTTGCTGGAGAACTCGTAGTTCTACGAGTCTAGCCCCAACGTCAACATGAATATCGCACCATTCTTGTTCTTCTTTCAACTTTTGCGGTTGATCCCAAATCTATCATTCTTCAATAGCGCGAAAGTATCTCGCTTTAAAGTTCGCTCGTTGCCAGATAGCCCTGCTTTGCCGGCGAACTGGGCTGGACGGTTACCAGTGCCTGGAAGGAAGGATGGGAACGAGATCTTCTTTTGGCTATTTGAAGCGGAGAACAAAGCCTACGATGATACATTAATCGGTTAGTTGAATAGGAGAATGGTTTAAATTGGCCGATAGGGCTCATTTGCTAACCTTCTGTCTTCTTATATAGTTTGGTTCAACGGCGGACCAGGTTGCTCATCCCTCGTCGGCCTAACGGGCGGCAACGGACCCATTTCCTTCGTCGATAACTCGACCTCACTCGAGCGCAATCCCTACTCCTGGACCCAGCTAGGCCATGTTCTATACGTGGACCAGCCTGTTGGGACAGGTTTCTCGACCGCCAGCAATCCCTACCCTGTGCGTGATAACGACGTGGTGACAGCAGACTTTGTGGCATGGCTGGATAGCTTTTTCACATACTTCCCGCATCTGAAGTCCAAGAAAATTCATCTCATGGGAGAGTCCTACGCAGGTATCTACATACCTTACTTCACCGCCGCCTTGATGGAGAGCAATACCTTGCATTCACTTGACATCCGCTCCATGTCACTCGGTGACGGGTCTTGGGGGAATGCAGCGGCAATGTCCTCCGTTGCCATAGGGGCATACATGCGGTCGCAGGCGACTGCGCTCAAATTGCCAAAAGACATTGTCGCAGCATTTGAAGCCGCAGATCAGGTCTGCGGCTTCGATGGCGTGCTCGCTCAGGCACAGCTCTACCCGCCGAAAGGCCATATCAATATTCCCGGGAACCCGGAGAATCTGAATTATCGGCGACGCAAGCGAAATATGACGGATGTTCTCAACGCTTCGTGCAGCATATCGCCAAAGACGGCATCAGAGGTGAATACCTCCATCTTCAATTCGGCATGCTACGGTCCCTGTGCCATATATTCCACTGCGATGGACTTTGTCGATACTGCTTCCGCCGCCGGCACGGGAATCCCCTGCTTCGACGTCTACGACATCCGTCACGACTGCAGCACGATCAACAGCCTAGCCCTGCTGACTGAATACTTCAGCCGTGCCGATGTCCAGGATGCGCTACACGTTAGCGATCGTGGGACCTACAGTGCTTGTAACTCAACTATCCTGGGCATCCTGCTTGGTGCGCCATCGGTAGTTCCACCGGCGTACACTATTCTGCCAACTCTGGTTACAGAGCACAATATCTCACTGCACATCTACAACGGAGAGTGGGATATGTTGCTCAATCATATCGGGACCGAGCTGTCAATCCAGAATATGACATGGCGCGGGGCGCAAGGATTTTCGGCGAGTCCACAGCAATTGTTTTATGCCGACGTTGCCATACCTGTTGACAGCCTGGATTGGAGGAATGCGACGACTAAGGTGGCTGGACATTGGGCAGAGGAGCGAGGTGTCTCGTATCATCTATTCCAGGGAGCAGGACATAGTGTATTTGCTAACAAGCCGCGCGAGATGTTTGCATATGTACGCGATGTGGTGGTTGGACGGGAAAAGGATTGAGCGGAGGTCATATCTTTGTTTTTTTTTGAGTTGCATGGGCTTGATGATGTTATTGGAAGATCAAACTAGTTTCATTTAATTCAGAGTTGTTAGTGATGAATCTAGCACTTGCGTGTGGTCATGGATCATGTAAATGGGGAGTATGGGCGATCGGACGATGTCGACAAGGAAAGTACATCAAGATAATACACCAGAGATCCCTTTTTCTGGTTTCAGAGTGAAGTCTTCGTCATTGCCTGGGGAATTCTAGCATCATAGTGCTGTATGTGGGAATTTTTGACAATTTGTGGCACTTACAGCCTAGATGGATACGGGAAATTTCAATGGCGATATCTACCATGTAGAGTATATGGTTTCTGTTCTCTATCTACTCTTCATACGTGCAAGATATCACATTCTTTATATAATATTCATTCAGAACGCTCGATAATATCAGGTGTAATTTGAAAGGCTTCACCCCAGCCTAATGTGGTGATATTGTTACATCGTCGCGCTGGGCAGAGTGAACCATCACCACAACACGAAGTAAACAAAACAGATCAGTAATCAGATGCTGTCAACACGTTTCCATCAGCTATCATTATGAGTTATGATTACATTTTGTACATTCAGACAACGTCAGTTTATGCTCACCATGAGCCACCATGAGTCATTATGAATCCTGGTGTTGGTCTGGCCGGGACGAATCAGGTGAGACAAGGTCGTGCAACACATTAGCCGCTTCACAAGCCAAGACAGCCGGCAGCGATTTTGTGGAGTCTTTAGATGAATGTGGTATTTACGAGCTAGAATAGAACTGGAGGCTGATAGCGAATGTGTTGTTAAATGATCGTTCAATCATGGTAAACAAGGGTAAAGGTCTGTCGCCCGAACGCTAAGATGATATGACTTGTAGTCAAGACAGCCACTCCGTATATATTCCGATTCAGCAACCTCTCCTCCGAAACCGACAAAAAGACCCAGCATTCTTGTGAATCCGGATAATTCGAGACAAAAAGATGTGGGGAGGGTCTAACGCTCTGGGTACAAATGTAGTAGCCGACCTTATCCCAAAAAAAGGGAAGTGATCCACACCAGGCAAGATGAAACGTGCATTCACTTCGTATAATCATGAAATCGTGATGTATGGTAGATGATGTAGAGGTCAGACTAAGCAAATAATCGACCTATAAGCACCTCGGGGCGAGGATGCATAACTGCCACGTAGTGCATGTACCCGCTCACCGGCGTGCAAAGAAGGGTGCCTGATTTGGCATTGAGAGGAGCGAATCCGCTCGCTGGAAGACGTCACCCTCGAAGAACTTGTCGCTGTATGCACTCGCTGGGGTAGAAGGTACAGTGGCCTGCGCAGCGGGGCCTAGTGCAGCACTCAGCGGAGTGGCAGGAACGGTCACCGATTGTGGGGACAGGCTCGCAGCCAGCTGATACGCAGTTGAGTGAGACCCAATGGCCGAGGTTGACACCGAGGTATGATGCAGCGCGTGTGGGTGAGGGGGTTGAAGGGGTGGCCCATACAAGTTGCTTGGCGTATGGGTTGGGGCCATGTCTGCGAGATATGACCAAGGGGATGCCTCGATGAGGCGACCCGCTTCTCGACTGGCTTTCTGGACCGGGCGCAGTATAATGATAATATCTCCTGGGAGAAGCTGCATGCTTCTTACTTCTCGCATGTCGGTCACAAGATCGACGAAAGATTGCATAAAGGTCTTGCACAGTTGCCAGAACTCGCGCTGGTTTCGTAGTCCGCCACCTGGCTCCTTCACTTTCATGTTGGAGAGTCGCATTCCCAGTGCCTCAGATACTTCTAGACAGTAGCGACAGCGGCGGATGAGATTGTTCCAGAGCATTTGGATTCCGTCTGACTCGCGCGATTGCTCTGCCACCTCAAGGCATCGGCTAAACTGTCGTCGAGCAAGTGGGAGAGCCTGGAGAGCAGAGCTGTACGCGGAAGTGAGTTGATGGAAGATCTTTTCGAATATGCGTTCCTCCTCAATCTCGTCTAGGCCAGTCAATGGGTTGATTCGAGGTACGCCGCCTGATGTAGGAATGGGAGGGAAGGCCTCCCCGGAACGTGGCGTCGCCAAAGAGGACGGCACCGACGTGTTGATGAGATTTGACCGACTGCTTGATCGACTGCGTGCGTAGTTGAATGACGGAGTAGCATAGCCAGGCGATGCGGCCGCTGAATGGCTGGTGGCATTTAATGATAGGGGACCACCCATTGCCATCTGGGGGTGTCGAATTGTAGTATCGCTCCTTAGTCGCCGCGTCGGAGGGGCTGGGTCCCGAGTGGGGGTGACAATAGATCGCTGGAATCGGTCCAGAGGAGGGCCCTTGATAGGCTCTGGCATGGCTGGCCTGGGAGCCGGTGTTGACTTTTGGGGCTGGTTCATCGGGACGTTGAGGCTAGCGCAGGCATTCCGTAATTCCACCAGACTGCCATACATCATCAGCATCAGCGAGCGCACATATCGCGAGTCGCCATTTGAGACGATCTTTGCAGCACTGTTTCGCAATTGTGTGCCAACGTGGGTGTAAGCCACGATGCACGTCTCACATTCACGCTTGACAGTCTCCGTGATCATCCTTGCGGCTTCGGGACTGTCAGGTAATGAAGTTTCGGCATTCTCGAGGGCTTCATTAAGCCGATCGACGTGAGTGGAGGCATTATAAAACACGAGCTCAAGACTGTGGCGTCGTGTGTCGTCACGCTGAATCACGTTAATCAGGGTGGAAATATGAGCATGGATCTGGAAGAGCGCAAACAGGATGCCCTTGGCGCTCTCAATAATGGGGTCGTCTGACCCTCGCTCGCCTTTGTGCTCTGGGAGACTTGACATCCGATTGACCCAACCATCCCGCGGACGTCGACGTTCTCGTGGGCTGCTCGGGCTTGAAGAGCTACTGCTGCTGGCAGGAGCTGGTGCTGTCGGATGTGCTCGGAGAACAGACCCATGGCTTAGGCCACGCAAATGACTGTTTCGATATGGTCGAGTTTCATCCAGCGTCCCGAGATCGGTATTCTTTCGAGTAATGAGGCCCATACGCTTATTTCGAGCTGAAAAAGATGCCTGAATGATACCCTCGCTGTTACTTCGATTGCGTTCGTTGAAAGAGTGAGGTACTGCACCAGGTCGCTGAAGACCAGGCATATGATACCCGGCCGGTTGTTGACCAGAGGCCACGCGGAAGTGTGATTTAGCCGGAATTGGAGGTGGTCGTGATATGGAGGGAGACCGAGACGAAGGCGCTGAGGAGCCATCGCCGGTGCTGGGAATGACGGGGAATCGACTACTCAGTTTCCGTTTGACTGGAGCGGGTTTTGGCGTGTCGAAGGAGATATCACTGGATGCGGGACATGTTAAAATTTTATGGGCCTTGCGAGATTGGACAAATTAACCAACCTTGTATCACCACTGCTCTCTGGCTCGGGTGTTGTCGCTTGTTGGCGAGTTCTCAAGAATCTCTTGAGCTCTGCAGTCACCGCAACTTCCTTTTCATTGTCCGTCATGGTAGGTGCTATTTCAGCCTCCGATGCCTCCAGCACACGGCGGAGAGGATATCGCAGGGGGTTGCCAGCTATTTTGAGAATTTGTAGCTTGTTCATATCGGACAACCCAACTGGGAGGTCATCCAACCGGTTCTGCATAATCGATAACACCCGTAGAGATCTCAGTTTGCTGATCTCATCTGGGAGGGCATTAATTTTGTTCCGACTGAGATCAAGGATCTCCAGCAAGGGTAATTTATAGACCTAGATGATATCAGCGTCAATGCCGACAACTGAAGGGTTCTCTCAGACATACTCCTTTAGGGAATTCCCGGAAGTTATTTGCTCGGATGTTGAGATATCGAAGATGGGAGCACTCTGCAAAGCGGTACGGAATGTGAAATAGATGGTTATTCGACAGGGAAAGTCTGTGAAATTAAAATTTGAGGCTTAGTTAGTTGGATCTAGAACCGCAGTATCCCCGGATTAAAGTCTGTAGGGCGACACGTTAAAAACGTACCTCTCGACTTCATCTTTGATGATGTCTACCACAGGCTCTGGTATCCTGACGATATGGGAATGGCCCAGGTCAATGGTCAGCTTCGGCTTGACCACATCCGTAACAGCCTCACTTCCCGCCAAAGACCGTTTGGTATCTTGAATACCACTTTCCACCGCGCGCCGGGCAAGTTCAATCGTCTCCTCCTGAGTCAACAGCTTTTGATTGGATGATTGTTTGCTACCACTGCCGGGGTGGTCGCTCATCGCGGTACCCGGCCTCGATCCATCTTCCTCTGCGCGCGGCGAGCCCTCGTTGTAGGACAACGGAGGGGGGACCAGGGATTCGGTTGGCCCCTTCTCTCCTTCATCCTCATCTGTATCACCCCGGTAGCTGCGTGGCCCTCGCACCGTGTCTTCTGGCCGGTTCATGGCGGATAGCATGGTCGAATAGAGGGGTTGCGGCTGTTATAGAACGCAGACGACGCCGGCGAGCGCGCTGTGGATATGCAGTTGCGCGATCGATCAATGTGTGTCCCAAATGTTTGACCACTACCGATATGAGATGTTAGACAGGCGTGAGCAGAACATCGTCGACTAGTAAGCAGTCTCGAAAAGTGCCAGATTATTTGGTTGTCAGATGCGTGAGATGCGGGTTCGAAGCGAAACGAATGCACGTAGACGGTGGCGGAGGATAGCACGTATGCACTAGCCACGGAAATTGGCGGGTCCTGGCCGAAAGTTGAAGAGGCCAAGACAGTTCAATCCAGGGCAGTGTTGTCCAGATGAAACTGGAGCGTGGAAGCTGCGCAACGAAGCTCGGGCAGAGGCTTGAGGCGGAGGTCAGCCACGCTGGACCAAGAATGTTGTTATTGCGGGAATCAAGGAGGTCCGATCGATCGCCCTGCAGGATGCGTCGTTAGAACAGCACAGATACAGGGATATGACAGAAAGAAACGGGCGCAGACCAGCTTCAGTCGAGTCTGCAACTGCGAGGAAGTTGGAAAGTCTGGAAGTGTCGTGATTGGACCAGACGCAGCCTAACGGAGCTGGCGATCAACGTCTTTGGGCGTTTCAACGTTGGCTCGGCCCACTGGTTGGAAATCCGGGGGCCAAAATAACACAATATCTTTTTTTTCAAGTTTGTATGCTCGCAATTACAATCTCTTTTCGATTTCGGTATGATGCTAGGATCAATAATCGCTTTTGAGGTATGTGATAAAAAACAAAATGAGACTGCGTAGAGGAGACGCTCGGTTATCACTCTATATACTCGTTTCAAGTGTCTGGCTTCAATTGAACTGGTCGCCCCAATCTAGCGATATGAGCTTCATTGCATGGACATCTCAATGGCAAGGAGTAAACCTCTGTGGTGAAATATAAGGCTATGGGAATACAGTATCCAGCAGAACTAATCAAATAATATACATGACCATCAACAAGGGAGGTCTGGCATTTCAAAACAGATCTCTCCCAGACAAGCAATGCAACACAGGGCAATGACTCTAGGGAATCAATGTCAATCCGGTCTCTTTTAGATCGATGCAGCATCCGGCTGCTCGGTAAAGGCCTCCTCCTTCTGGCTCTGCTGCTCCAGTGCGATCTCGGGGGCCCCGGAGAGAGCTGCTGTCCGCTGCTCGAACAATTGAGCCTCTGTCCGAGCCCAGGCCTTCCACTTCTCATATTGCTGGTTCTCCAAGTCCATACCAATCTCCAGGTACGACAGACCGAAGTTGGCACCGGTGGCCTCGGCCTCCTCGGCAGCAACCCGGCGCTGAATATCCTCCTGCAGTCGCAAGCGGTAGAATTCTCGACGCGCGATATCGTATGCGTTGGTCTTGGTCATATCAGGCACGTTGTTCAGGAGCCAAAGCTGGCGTTGGACGACACTAGCCAGACAGAAGAGACGTTTGTCAGTGAAGAACTCCAGCATTTCCACATATAGGGTGCAATATTTCAAGGACAAGGATTTGAGGATTTGAAGAGTAGGAGGAAATTTACCTTTCACCGTCCAGTCGCTTTCCAGGCTGCTTAATCCGGCTCCAGTCGTAGTTCTCGTGGTCCTTGCCGGTGCTCTCGAGGAGCACACGAGGCCGAGCAAGCTCCCAAGGGTGATCCCGGAAGAAGTCTTGTCGCAGCTCATCCTCCTCGTACTTCAGCTCCAGAGGCTGGAACAGCCGACTGGGCTTCTTCGACTTCCGGCGCTTCTCCTGGACCTCGAAAACGACCTGCGGCTTCGATGATCCCGCAACGGTCTTCATCCGTTGTCGGACCAGCTGGTGTTGAGGGGGCGGGTTGCGAATGAGGGTCTCAGAGGGAGGAATCTCGCCAACAACATCGACCCATTGGGGAAGCCTGTTGATCTTTCCACTGGCGAATTGATTGAGCGCTGTCTTGCGCACCCGGAGCGCGGTGAGGTTGATTTTGCCCATGTCGTCGGGACACAGTCAAGGGACTGTCGTCAATCGGGAGTCCCGGGAGGTTAAACGATCGTGAAAGAAAGTATCTCGTCGTTGACAGGACGAGAATCACTCGAACTGGGCAAGAATAGAAGGGCGACGAGCGACGTGCAGGACGTGGAGGACGAGGTGTTGCGATGCTGCGGGAGCGAAAAAGATGGGATTGGCCCAAATGCGACTCCGATTGGTCAAGGCGGGTCCCGCTGCAAAGCCAGAAAGTCCGGCCTTCAGAAAAACACCCCAGCTTAAACTACTGACCAGTAACTAGTACTGCTTTCCCTTCTGGCGTATTCTCTCCTTTCATCTGCTCGCCGTCTGCTTCCTGGTCCGAGAAGCAGTCCTGGCTATCTCGTGCGATCGGCCTGCTTCTCCTTTGGACATGCATGGCTAAGCCAATGCCACGATGTCTGCTCTCTCATGCCTCCTCCCAATAGGTCTCCCAGCTCGCCGAGCCTGCGCGACCCCCCCAAGCAGGCATTGGACGAGCTATTTCTCTCTCGACCTTCGATGTCTCATCCGAAACCATCTCCCTATCATGCCTCCGTTCGCCGCTTCTCTACCCGCCGTCTTCGACCCTCCGTCGCGTCAATAGCAGACATTTTTGTCGGTTCGCTGGTACTAGCAGGTTTCTGCAATGAGCACACACCACGACACCGACATCTGTCCACAATATCGATGAGGACATCAGAGACACAACTTCACAGGTTTCGCGGCAAGGTTGTCACCAGTCACGGACATGGCCAACTGTCTGCCGGGAAGCGTTGGGAGTGCATGAGATCTTCGATTCCATCATCGCGAGCTCGATCATGGCTGAGTACTGCTCTACTTCCTGTGGAGGAACATTCCCATGCACAAGATTACACAAAATCCACACAATTGAAACAACAAAGGGGGAATGATGATACGCGGCCCGGTTCAAGGGAAGCAGCGGGCGAAGCATCACATCGACAAAACTGGCCGCAGATGCTCGACTCAATTATAGATTCCGAAAACGCGGCTGGCCATGCAAAGGATCTGTCTCCAATTACACTATCTGCGGACTCGGAGTTGCTCTCGACCCCCGAGGGCGAAACTGGTCTTTCATACGACGAAAAGATGCATCGCATGAATTCAAACCTATATCGAAGAATCCTGGGAGATGACTACGAGTGGTCGGAGCCTATGGACGTCGTTTTCCCGAAAGACGGAGTGCACCCAAAAAGAGAGGCGAAGGAGGTCACTAACGAAGTGGGCTTGCACAGGCTGTCAGTCGCGAAGCTGATTCATGTGCTATCCCACGAGAAATCACCTTCCACGTCATACCTGTTTCGCCTGTATAGAGATATCCCCGCACCGGGAGTGGCAAAACTACCTAAAAGGATCCGCGGACAGCTCTTGCGACTTTTCGCCAAAGCTCCTAATCGACGATGGGCCGATGCTCGGCGCTATCTTGCCTTAGTACAAGACATGATTGCCTCGGAAAAGAGCATGTCTCGTTCAATGTGGACCTCTGCTGTACATTTTGCTAGTCGAGGAAGTGGTAGCGGCAGGGTCCTGAAGCGAGATCTTATACGTGCCATTGGTGTCTGGCAGCAAATGGAACATGTGGCTGGAATTGAAGCAGACGACGTGGTCTTCAATATCCTGTATGATACTGCCATCAAGGCCAGTCAGTTCACGGTTGCCGACCGGCTAGAGCAGGAGATGAAGAGACGCAAGCTGGACTTCACTCGCTTCGGGTTGGTTGCCAAGATTTATTCCGCTGGCGTGCAGAAGGATTTGGATGGCATCACAGAAAATTTCCGGCGGTTCGTCAAGGCCGGTGATCTTGTCGACACTGTCGTCTTGAACAGTTTATGCTCTGCATTCATTCGAGCAGGTGATCCATCTGCAGCAGAACAACTGTATGCCCGCATGATCGACGCTCAAGCAGCCAAACTGAGCGCTGATCGGTCACTCACAACGGATTCAAATCGAGTGGTATTTGAGCATTCCCTTTCATCCGAGCTCTCCAAGTACAGGACCAACAGCAGGGCATTTGGTGACTTTCTCAAGCGATCTCAAGTGCTCAAGCGCCAATTCCCTGAGCATCATCAGGCTCTTCAGGACTCTATTCCAATGACTCCTGACACACGCACTTTCTACATCTTTCTCCGATACTACGCACGCCAGAGTGGTCAGTTCGATAAGTTTGTTATGATTCTCCGTGACATGGAGAATGCTTTCGATGTGCCTCCCCACCAGATCGTCTATATGATGCTATTTGAGGGATTCGCCATCCATGGCCTCCAGAAAAAGGCGTGGTCTGCAGAAAGGCTTCGCCTGGTTTGGCATGCTTATCTACGGGCTTTGCGTACTTCAAAGGCGAGATTGGATGCACAACAGAGGCACAGAAGTCCGCGAAAAATGGAATGGGAGAATCCCTTGGCCAATGCTCTGCATTTGGAAGATGAGCTGGATCAAACAGTGACCGAAACATCTGATGAATTCTATATGCATCTCCCATCGGCGAGCAATGGTACCCAGCCGGACTCCAGGCCCCAGTCCGGAAAATCCGATGAACATTTCGAGCATCACATGGATGATGATTATGATGATGTCGTTAACGTGGCTCCCGAAGGCTCCTGGAAGCCGCAGGCTGACGCCGACACGGTCAAAGCAGACCATGAAGTTGCTGGAGGTAAAATGTCTGTGTCTGCATTAGGCCAGCTCAACCCAATTAGCATTGGCATGCACCAGCCGGACGATTTGGACAAGTACCTGGAGAACGGGGTTTTTGTTGGCCGCAAGATGATCGTTATCATTCTGCGTGCGTTCGGCGCTTGTTATGGGCCCAAGGAGGTCATGGAGGCTTGGCTGCAACTGGAACGACTTTGGCACCCCCATCATCGCAAGGCGGCTGACGTGCTTGCTGTCAAGGAGGAGCTCGACAAGCAGTTGTCGAGGGGTCCTCGCCCAAAACTGTAACATAATATAGAGAAGGGGGTGGGGTGCATTGTGATTGATACCTGTACATTATACATAGATCCGCCATATACCGATTCAATTCAGCGAAATATTTTATATAAAAACCACGGGATATCGTCCAAAGAGAATTAGCCTCGATTTTTTTTGGAGAATTATCATACTCAGATATCTGGGAAACTCACGACTAAGAAAGAGTACGGAAAGAAGAATGCAAGGCCAAGTCCAAGACGATCTTATAACCCTCAGCTCCATCTCATGTACATGACTTGAGATCTCAATCAAATATCGAAACTAAACATCCACTTACCCATATGTAGAACTGAATATATGAACACCAAAAGCATACAGGCTTAACTGCCCAATTGAGAAGTGCTGCATCCCAAGAAATCAATATAGTCACGTGATGTCGCGTCTCCCCAGCCGCGACGAGGACGCGGTTGGAAGAGAAGCATCAACCACCAGGTACACATGACAACTCTCAGAAACCACGTCTTTGACATGCTACCAAATGGCTAGTCGGGGAGGACTGCCGCAGCGAAAGCCAGATTTGGAATTCTATCTGCATCGTGTCTTCCGCAAGAAATCGTTCCGGTTAGCACGGCTGCCCAAAACGCGTTTACTTCGCTGACTTGGCATTAGTCCACTGCAACGAGAAGTCATCACAGCAGTCGTCGAAGGCCACGATGTGTTTCTCCAAGCATCAACATCGTTTGGCAAAAGTCTATGTTTCCAACTCCCTGCTGTAATTAGCAATGGGCGTAAGTCAAATTTGCCGACCCTCTTGGCAACACGTCACTAACACTGTCAAAGTCACCATTGTCATTTGTCCACTTCTTGCATTGATGGTAGACTTATACTTTTCTCACTTTATGAGTGCAATATACTAACTCTCGACAGACGGATCAAGTCAACGCTCTGCAGGCTATCGGCGTTCCAGTCCAAACTATCAACTCCAGCACACCTCTAGCCGAGAGACGCTTGATCATGACTGACATGCTTTCCGGGCACCCTCGTACACGCCTGCTCTATGTAACCCCAGAGTTATGCCAAACGGACAGCTTCCGTCGCAACCTTTCCATTGTCCACCGGCAGGGCCAACTGACCCGCATTGCCATCGATGAAGCCCATTGTATCAGCGAATGGGGCCATGACTTCCGTCCAGCCTATCAGGAATTGAGCTGGTTCAGAAAGAATTTGGACGACCCGCCTGTTGCTATCACGGCCCTCACAGCTACAGCTACCCCCCGAGTCCGATCGGATATCATTACTATCCTGGGCCTGAACTTCGCCAAGCTCAAGCTCTTCAATACCCCCTCTGCACGTCCCAACATCCACTACGAAGTACGGTACCTTCCAAACTACGACGAAGATGACGATATCTCTCCGGAAGATGTTCGAGTGCAAGATCTATTGGCTTGGTTGAAGGCCATCAAAAGCCGTCAAGAAGCACGAATCGGCGCACACGCAGCAGCACAACGTCCACCCATGTCCGGAATCATCTACGTCGGGCTTCGTGCAACATCAGAAGATCTTGCCAGCAGATTGGATTCTGACGAGACAATATCGGCAGTGGCATACCACGCCGGTCTCAACCCGCAAGATCGAACTCGTATTCAAGCAATGTGGACTTCAGCGCAGCCATATCAACAAGGCAGCAATGGGAAGCCGCCGCCCACCTTCTCAATCATTGTGGCGACCAATGCTTTTGGTATGGGTATCGACAATTCTCAAGTCCGTTTCGTAGTCCACTGGACACCACCTCGCAGTTTCGAAGGATTTGTGCAAGAATCAGGCCGAGCGGGTCGTGACGGCAAGGCAGCGGCTTCTCTCGTCTACTACAACACGCAAGAGCGAGACCGAATCGCCGATCGTCTGGGCCGTGACGCAGAAAATGTGCGCAACCGTGGTGGGCCTAAGGCTTTCGTTGCCGGGCTGCTTAAGAACCAGATGGCACGACGTGAGAGCTACCAAAAGGTCGTCCGCTACTGCGAGACGGTCACCAAGTGTCGGCATGCGCTGATCAAAGATCTCTTTGGCGACTACGAGTTGGAAGAGATGGGCTCTCAGCAGCCGCAGTCTGCATATGGTGTTGTCAAGCCCGACCCGCTCAACCCATCTGCATCTCCGTGTGATTATGCTTGCGATTTTTGTAAAGAGGGACCCTCTGGCTTGGCAAAGCGCAGGGGTAGAATGGACGCTGCTGATGCTCTTTATGGCTTTATGATGGAACAAATGAACTATGAATATTCTTGATAAATACCCTGAGCTAGCGGCTTTCTGTCTTTTATTGTATGTATTCACTTGTGTTTCCTCTGCTACGGTGTATTTCTTTGCACTGATGTTCGGAGTAGGTACTTTTCATGAATATCAGGGATACTAGCCATGAACGAATGGAGTAATGATAGAGAGGCACATATCTCATCTCAGCCTTGACGATTCCATGAGCGCACAGAATGTAATCTGATATCACTTCCGGTGACATTTTCTAGACATATTCATCTTTATCATGCGATTAGTGCGGATTCTCAAGAGAGTGGTGAACTCAAAGAAAGCCGCTGGAAGGAGATCGGTCTGACTCATAGGCAATGTATCCAATAGTCTGCCGTAAGCTTGTGAGCCTTGCATAACACTGCCCGGTGAATTGTGTTTATTTATACACGAGGGACTGAGTCATGCATCAATCACGTACCAATAGCAACACCAATGGCATGGACCATGACAAATATGCTACTCCAGGTCATCGATATCGATATCGATATCAGCTACGCCTGGCAATGTTTCAAGCTGCGATAGAAATGGCATGAAGGCCCAATATGTGTCGCTGCCGAAATCAGTAGTCCAGGGATCAGCGCCCATTCCCGGTGCTTCAGTTGTTATGACTTCCGACTCAAATGGAGGAAGAGCAGGCTGTACAAGCTGCCGTTCTTGGCCTTCAGCTTCGGATGTGAAGGGGACAGTTGTTGATTTAATTGAGCTCGGGGGCTTGTTTGAAGATTGAACTCGCTTCATAGCAGATGTTTTGCGCTCTCTATAAGCAGATTGAAGACTTGAGGGCCCTTACAAGTCTTTATAGCGTCACCAGTAGTGCATTCTACCACTACACTACTGCCGCCCGAATGCAGGAAGTGTGGGCCGCTCAAGTTCAGTATATCCTATTGAAGACAACATTTGGCTACTCGTACATTTTGTCACTTCGTTTCCCCCAAGCTTTCAATCTTCATCATCAGCGCCCGAATCTAAGGTGACTACCACAACTCAAGGATGCTCGTGTTCTTGGTCTAAACGTACTGCGTCTTCACTGACCGGGACAGCGTTCGAGCTCCGCATTATTATCGTGGGCCATAGTATCGCGGGAATTATCACAAAGCGCAGTAACAGACAATCTAGTGCAGATAAGATTAAGGATCTAGAAAGCTATACACCTGATATTTCGCTTAATCCGCTTGCTAACTATACCCGTTCCCCGCCAATAACAACTCTTACAACTACGCCTGAACATAGTATTTCGGATATGGATCGAGATATCGGGAACATGAAAGCAGCCTCGGAAATACTAGTGGCCCGTATTGAATGCGGACCTTATAAGTTCTCTCGTCTCGGAGTTTCATGTGAATCAACGAAATCGGGACTTTTGCGGGGTAACGTACGCCTCGCGCATGTTTTTGGAGTCAGTTTACAGGCTTCCTGACGTTATAGAGCAATGTGTTGTGAAACCTCGATCTCATTGATGAGAAGATGATGGGATAGCTGTACGCTCGCCGTCGCTCACTCTAAGAATCGTCCTCATGTAGCCAAGTTCTGCCACGCCATATAGCTGTCACTTGCACAGATATTCTAGTTGATATCTCACCTTCATTCATTTCCACACTAACTGTTCTAGCTTTACGGATGTGACATGATTCATTCAATGGAGAAGATACGACGGAGAAGATACCGCGAGAAACGTTGATATTCTATCAGAAACCCAAGGCTCTATAAATACATTCAGGCTGGTCTTACCTTCACCAGAAGACTACTAGTCACCAGCACTGCGAAGTGCGAGCCCATCGCTGGTGGCCCCACTTCCACAATCAAGATTAGCCGTCTCGAAGGTGGGAGCTTTGGATGGGGCGCCTGTAATCACCATACTTCCACCACTCGAGGTGAGTCGAGTGGCTTCAGCAGACACTGTGATCCGTCCTCGGAGCCATGGTTTTGACACCATGTGGTAGCACTAACGACCATAGAACTGAGTTGGATGGCAGATACGAGACGAACGGCGGAGCAACGGGCGAGAGAAGTTCGACACGGCGTCGGCGAAGGACGGCGAGGGAGCAGGGAGGACGGCGAGGGGCGGCGCAGGGAGCGAGAAGGACGAAGGCAGCGGACGAGAGGAAATCGACACGGGGGCGGCGGCTGGCTCCACTGAGGACCGTTCAACCTGAGAGGAGGGCTGGGGAGGACGGGGGACGGCGGAGGGAGGGCGTCCGCGTCGAGGGTTTCCAGCTCAGTCCCATGGTCATCAAATTGCTCCTCAGGATCAGGGGTTCTTCTCGAATTGGCCCCCGGCAAGAGGCTTCTCCTACACTCCCGTAAAAAGGCGCAGAAGGAACCCCAGTGTCTCATGAGCCACCATGCTACCGGTGGTATGCCCATGATGGCGAGTGCAAGCGAAACTATGACTTGAATGAGCGTTGAAAGCCAATCAAAACCTTCAACCATCGTGACAGATATAAGGGAACAGGATATAAACAGTATACTTAGCCTTGGTATAGCTCAGTCGCTGAAGCACGCAAGGTGTGAAGAGAAGAGAAACATCGGAATGGATTTCAGTCTACCTATGAAGCTATCCGTTCTGCATTTTGAGGAAGGTATTACTTTTTAGTCAACATATCAAAAATGCAGGTGCAGGTAGTAGCGGGAAGTCGCAAATTGAAGCAAGAGCGGTCTTGGCGTCGGGTGACGAACGAAGGGGATCAGGGGTATTCGGAGGGTCCGTCATGGCGAAAATAGATGAGTCTGATAAATGTTGGTATATGACAAGTGATAGTTGGCTGTTGGGTGATATGAGAAGCAAGTGTGTTGCGCAAGAAGGAAAGATATGCCGAGAGTGATAGAAGAAAAAGGAGGTGAATCCAGAAAACGACTGAAATGAGATTCCTTTGAAGGGAAGCGACGGGGAAGCGAATGAACCGAAAACTGTCATTACCCTAGTATCTATGATCCGTCATTTGGGGCGATTTCTTCGTTTCTGGGTACCTGAAGCATAAACTAACCTTCTTGCCAGCAATAGATTATGTGATTTAATGGTATATTATGCTGCGATAGAGGGAGATAGGGACATGTCTCAGTTCTATAAAGACGGTTCAGCAGCGAACACCGGACGGAGAGATCACCTGTAGGAATTTTTTCGACCAGAGCTTTTTGATCGATTGATGGATGCACGGCAGATGTTCATGGCCGGTCCTTGATGAACGTCAGGTCCAATCCCGCAAGTGATGGCTGGAGATTTGTCAATTTACAGTATCATTGCAATGTCAAAGACAAATGCCAACGACAGATGCCAACCCTATTATCGGCTGAGAGGACTATGCAAGTAGACAATCGGTCAAATTATAATGAGAGTCGACGCTTGCGCGGCGCTAGTATTACCGTCACCTAGCTTATCGAAGACGAGGAGCACTGGAGAATCTTAAGCTAAAACACCTTTTTTGAAAAGCATCACGACGGTCGAAGAGACTTTGAAAACTTGCAGGGAAAACGAGATCGCTGTATCCTTTTTGTCCACTTTTTGTGGCCCATCAATCACTTCTTGTCTGTTCCATGCCCGCTACCGGACCGTAGAGGGCGAAATCGATGTGGCCAATTGCGCTGCAACTGCAGATTTACAGACCAGGAGGGGGTGGGACCTGAAAAATCATGTCAGTCAGGAATCAGTTTGGGCGCACGAGTCTAGGAAACGAGATCACATACCGCACCGTAGCTACCTCCGCCCGGGGGTGGGGGAGGAGCATCAGAGCCTGGCGGAGGAGGCGGAGGTGCTTCGTTGGCAGGGGGAGGTGGGGGCGCCTGGCCCTCGGCGGCTTGTTGTTGCTGCTGCGCGGCAGCGGCTTGCTGGTAGTATTGATAATAGGCCACGTAGTTTTGGTATCCACCATAGGCGGCGTAGGGGTCGGCAGATCCATAGTACTGGGCATACGCGGCGCTATAGTCGGCAGTGGCGGCGGTCGAAGCAGCCTGGTCAGTGGGGCTAGCAGAAGGACCAGGAGATTGTTGCTGATGTTGCTGGTGACGATCGTTGTATCGGTCCCTGTAACCACCCCCATCTCTGCCTCCACCTCCGCCGTGGTAACGATCTCCGCGGTCTCCGCGATCTCCGCCGCCACGGCCGTAGCCACCGTAGCTGTGCTGTGGCGGGTTGTCCTTGAAGTGCTGGTACTGTTCCTTAACGTTGGCCAACAGGTCTTCACAGAGCTCCTTGGCAGCCTGAACGTCGTTTGGGTCGGGACCGCTGTGAAAAATAATTAGTATGAATGATTGCTGAATCGGGGATTTATACACTCACGCGACGTGCAAGAACATAGGCTCGTCACTCTCCCGGCCAGTACTCGATTCGATGAATCCAGAGCCCCGACCCTTGATCTGAACGCGACAGCGAGTCTTCTGCTGGATGTGCTTCACGTAGGCACCACCCTGACCGACAACCTGCGCACGCAAATTGAATCCAGGGATGGGTTCAAGATCAATAGGAATCCGCTCATCGGGCCATTTGCGCTATATGAAGTTAGAGGAGCTCTATTTCTTTCTCAGATCATCAGCAGGAAATCATACGCGACCAAACTCGTCCCGCTCTACTTGCTGCTCGGGTTCCCTCCGACGGAAGCGTCGCTCGTCGACCAGGTTCGGCAGTTCCTTCTTCATGAGATCATCGATGATCTGCACAGCCTTCTCAAGGCCTTCCTTGTTGGTGCTGGTCACATGAAGGTAGAGAGGGGGGTTCTGCACCGACTAGATCAATAACTGGTCCAATATCAGAAAGAGAACGAGAACTTACGGCAGCGGTCGCCATGTTCTTGTCCGGGTAGTAGTTTCCTCGGGTGGTGACATCTTGAAAACGAGTAAGCGGTAAGTCTCTTTATCCATACGAATAATACACGAGAAGAAGGCGTACCGGCGCCAGTTTCATCTTTGATCTAAAAGTCACGCGGCCGAGGTTAGCAGATGCCACAGAGGGGATGTAAGATGCTATGCGTTGAGTTGGTTTGAGTAAGCTTCATCCAACCACACACAAGAGATATGAGATCAAAAGGAGGGAGCAGAAAGAGGGATAGACCCCAAGCAAAAACAACCATACTTGTACACCAAGTGGACAAGGGTCTGGAGAATCAGCCAACGACAACAGGAGTAATTACCATTTTTTGTGTAGAGCCCTTAGTCAGGGTGTATCGGTTGCGCAGATCGTTGATCTCAATGTCTTTGATGTAGTCTCCGTCCGCAACGTAGATCTCGGTGTTGGGCTTGCCGTCTGCGTCCGAATGCGCTCCGGGGCTATCAGTCTAAAAATGCGGGTTAGCTTTAGCCCAGAGTCATGCCGTAATCAGGGATTATTACCGAGCGGACTGGTGGAACGTCGACATGCTGAATGCCCTTCTTTGCCTGCAACTGAGCATTGATCTTGGCCGCCGCCGCAGCTATTCAAGTAAGGAACAACAAGTGTTAGCTGCATAATTCTGTTAAAGTATATGACGTAGCATCCAACTTACCAGCTGCAGCTGCCGGATCAAGTGAAGCCTTTGCCGGAGCCTCGCCAGCTGGACTGCGCGGCTCGCGACTTAGTGGACTGCGGGTGCGAGTTGACTCGGATTGTCTAGCAGACGGGGATCGGGAGCGACGATCGAATCGGGAGCGACGAGGAGGCTCAGGGTCGGTTTGATCGAAGCGAGAGCGCTTGACCCGGTGGTCGTCGTCAGCCATAGCGATAGGTGTATGTGAGGCGAAAGCGAGAGAAGTAGAAGAGCCGAAATGGTGAGTTTGGAAAAAGGCTAAGGTGAAAGGCGGGAAGGGGAAGTTTCCGGGGCAGAGGAAACGGACTCGAGACGTAGTGAGGAATTGCGCTGCTACTGAATTGAGGGTATTTCACCGCCAAGGCCGCTCTGGTGCGCCGTAATTGACAGTCCAAAAAGCTTCCGAAGTGGTCTTCTTGACTGTTCGACTCTAAACTCTCTATGAATATCAATTGCATGGAAAATGCTCCAGGTCACGTGGACATGCAGGGCGCTAATCCCAAAGTAGTAACTTAATCAATACTCTAGTTACCAAAGTCCTTTCACGTCTTTGATAAAAGGAAAGTGATCAATCTCGGTACTTACTCAGATTTCTCACTGTAGTCTCAGTGAAACTTCTTGTTTGAATATTTATAGAGCTAGCTACCAAGGCCATTCGCCCTCCGGATTCCTGCAAAAAAAGGCTGTCATTTATAACCTCGGCCTTACATATCCTTGGCTCTTAAAGCTAAGGAGCGAACGAATTGGAAAATTCAAATGCTCATGCCTCTTTTATATCTGTTTAAAATCAATTCTCCAGCACCTTCCGGTGACCTTCAGAGCTATAATTTCCCCATCCGAGGCATATGCGTAGTTGCTTAACTAGCTTAACACTGTCGGCGGTCAAATTACGCTAATCCAAATTAGGCTAGTGTGGAGTGAGTCAGCTGCCCCGAGGTCGGAAGAGCAGCCCCAGTAACTGCGAAAAAGAATCCGGAGCATCAAAAGTGATTCATCGCACAACCCTCAGTGTTCCTGATCATACAATGGCTTTCAGGCGCCCATTGACGCTGTCCTCGGCGTCAGTGTCGCTACTGTCGCAGTCGACAGCTGCTGCTCGGTCTCGTTCCGCCGCAGCTTCTCGCTTCAATGCTTTCCGCGCCTCCTCCAGCAGCTCGACCTCTGCTCTTGCCTACAAGGCATTGCACCGCCGCTCTCCTCTTCCCCTGCCGGTTGCCGACGCCTCGCCACAGTGGGATGCTCCTACCGCCGTCTCCTCGATTCTGTACGAGACTCCCGTGCCTCCGAGCAACCCTCCCAAGCGCCATGTTCTGAACTGCCTGGTTCAGAACGAGCCCGGTGTGCTGTCCCGTGTGTCCGGTATCCTTGCCGCCCGTGGCTTCAACATTGACAGTCTGGTGGTTTGCAAGACCGAGGTCGATGATCTGTCCCGCATGACCATCGTGTTGCAGGGCCAGGACGGTGTTGTCGAGCAGGCTCGCCGCCAGCTGGATGATCTCGTCCCCGTCTGGGCCGTTCTGGACTACACCGACTCTGCTCTGGTCCAGCGCGAGCTGCTCCTCGCCAAGGTCTCCATCCTTGGCCCCGAGTTCTTCGAGGAGCTGCTCCAGCACCACCGCGAGATCACCACTCCCGCCGAGTCCTTGAAGGAGGGCCAGGGCCATGGTTTCCAGGAGGTTGAATACCACCCCCGTAACCTGCCTCCCAGCCAGGCTCTGCGTCACAAGCACGAGCATCTGGATGCTATCACCCGCCTGGCTCACCAATTCGGTGGTAAGGTTCTGGATATCAGCAACAACAACTGCATTGTTGAGGTGTACGTCTCTTTTTCCTTCCTCAATGTGTCCATTCACTGCGTACTGACTCATCCTCTCCACAGCTCCGCCAAGCCCAGCCGTATCGACTCCTTCCTCAAGCTGATCGGTCCCTTCGGTATCCTCGAGTCCACCCGTACCGGTCTCATGGCTCTGCCCCGTTCACCTCTGTACGAGCACACCGAGGAGCTCGAGAAGGACGCCGCCGACGTTGTCGATGCCAGCACCCTGCCCCCAGGCTAAGCGCATTTCCAAGCCTTAAGTCAAAAATATACATACCCAATACGATCTTGGTTTCTTTGCTGCTGCTTCAATATTCTGCGTGATCTTCAATTCAGTCCTCTGTCTAATCTCATGGTCGATGCTACCTTTCGCCTTCAATTGGAAAATGTTACAAGACTTTGCTTTTCCGGTTCAACGGACCTTTCCAATCTTTCTAATCATATTTGACCGTAGAATTAGACGTATGAATCTTTGGATGCAATGATGAGCGTGTACTTCATTATTTAGTCAACCATCCCTAAACGCCAGCAACACCATAAGAATATAGAACCAAATGCATCATCAATCGTGTTCGATGCTGAGACAACCGCCCAAAACAAGCCCAAATCCTTCAAACCCTTACCTTCGCCGCAAGCCCATTCCCATGATAATTAACAATATCAGCGTAATTCTTAACCCGCACACCAACCTTAGCAACAGCATCCAACACCAACTCCTGCCCAAGAGCCTTACGCAAGGCATCATATCCAACTCCGCCTAATACTAGGTCAACAGGTAACCGAGGTGAATGGGAAATGCCTGGCGGGACATCGAATGATCGGTGGTAGTTGATGTGGCCGACTGGTTCATCGCCGTCATAATATGCTGTTGCATCCATTGACGTGATGGTGATACTGGTCTCGACTGAGGGGGAGAACACGGTGAATTCAGCTGTAGAAGAGAAAAAGTGGAGCTATGAAGGCATGTCAGTATTGCGGTGTATGTAAAATTTGATGCAAAAGTAGTACATACTGTGGCTTCCTGTATAAAACGCGGAGGTTTATCGTCGTCATCATCCTCGTCGCCTGGCGCTCGAGGCATTGACATGTGTGGAACAGGAACTTCGAACGAGAAGACTGAAAGAGCTTTACCCAGGTCTGGAAGCGTAGGGAAAGTCCCTTCGTGGGTTTTTATGCTCAAAGTCATATGGGCTCCTGGGCCGAGTCAGTAAACCATTCTTTCATATCTCCTATGGAGATCCCACCTGATATGTACGACGAAACAAATTTCCGCCCAGCTTCTACACCAGCTTCACCGCCGTTGCTGAATGGATCCCACGTCATCTGGATCGAGACATTGGTGTTGTTCCCAGGGACTACTGATAGATTGCGGGCGAAAACATGGGCTATAGCCGTATCGTTGAATAGCATCTCAACATCAAAGAATGGAATAGTCGCAGAATAGTTGGTTGGGTTCGTAAAGTTCATTCGAACAGATACGTCCAAAGAAGTTTCAGTGGTATCGCCCAATTCCATCGACGCGATGGTGGGATTGATTTGGCCAATAGAATTCCCAGCCGGAACTATGAGGATGTCAATCAATTGAACACCAGATACGCTGCCTCAATTTATACTATTCTAGTTCACGAAGATAATGAAAACATACTGTTAACGGGCACGTTTCCTTCTCCCGGAATCCCGTGCACGGCGAAGCGACCCAATCCCGTCTCGACCTTCGCATCTACGGTAGCAGCAACATGCAGGATGACTCCCGTGCTACCAAAAAGCATCTCTTGAACAACCTGCGCTAGCAGATCGTTGTCCGTTACTTGTAATGGGGCGTCCTTGATGGGGAACTCCACAAGTAGCGCTGAGGAACCATCCTCGAGCTCCACCCTTGTCGAGTTAGCGTCTTGCCATTTGTCAATGTTCAGGACGCCTAGTTCCTCGCCATGATAGTAGACGTTCGTAAGAGCGCGAACGCTTGGGACCTCCACTTGGACATTCATCTCATCCGGCAACCCGATGAGCACCTTTACCAGGGCAGATACTGTGGGCTGCGACTCTGGAGACCCTGGTTCCGCCCATGGATTAGGCAGGGAGAAATGCGTGTCTGTCATGGTAAAGTTCTTCATAAGGTCATCCAGCGGGTTTCCTGCGAAGGGCAGCGGCACGGTAACACTGCGTAGAAGGTCGGCAATCCACGCCGGTGTTGTAGTCGATGGTGAATCTGCACCACGAACGTAAATAGTGGACTGGAGACCTTGTACATAATTTGAGACCAAAAAGTCCAATGGTGAGCCATTTCCTCCCGGGCATGTTTTGGTCAGCTCATCAGGAAGTTGATTGATGAGGCCCTGGGCGTTGATTACAGTTGGTGCATCTGGACGGACTTGTACCTCGGCTGTTTTGGCATCGGCAACCAAGATATAAGGATCGCCAGGCGAGCAATTTGGTACAAAGACTGCAAATTCGAGTGAGGGAATTATAAGAGCAACAGGAGAGTCAATGCCTGCAGATACTTGCACATCCACTGCTAAGGCTCCGTGTGCGGCATCATGCACATTGAGTTTGGTGATGTCTATCGTTGGGAGTGCAGGGAAATCATTTTCTTCTTGACAGTTAGTATGGAGCCCAAATAGGTCAAGTCATGAGACTCCCACCTTCAAATGTGACGGTATCCGTCAAGGTCTGAGTACCGAGGCCTATGAGGCCTGATTTCAAATGCAGGGTTGCCTTGCCTCGCACACTCAAACGTGCTAGCCTTCCTTCTATCCAATCTCTAGCGATTGAATGCAGACCCTTGATGTCTCCCGCAGTCAAGTTGGTCAGGAAATCGACATGGGTCTGATGCCCATTGCGAATGTTGACTTTAATAGATGGCAAATGCGCATTGCCAACGAGAATGTTTCCATACTCTGGGAGGTACACTTTAATATCTGACTCGCCCGTCTCAACCTCTCGGGCAATCCAGGTCATGAAGCGCCCAATGTCACGCATCGACTTGGTCTTCACGCGACCGGCATCCATGACGAAATCGCCTTGGACTCGAGCTCTTATGCCATCTTCTGTCGTAGAATCGATCGAGAGCGCGGTGGGCTTGAAGACTGCTGCTTGTTGAGCGTATTCCTTGACTATTGCCGGTGCAGCAAAGGCAAATATCAGAATCGCCAAGACAGCGGTGGTTAGCGCCACGAGGGATATCACAGTTGGCCACCGCACTCGGCTGCGATTCTTGGGGGCAGGGGCATTGTCATCCACCAACTCTGACTCGGACAGTCTTTGTTCGGTTCCATATGTGACAATGTCGTCGTTGCGACGATGAAGTAATGGTGTTGATTCAGATGATAGTTCAAATGAGCGGCGAGGCTGGTCGGGACGAGTGGCGGTTCCTGACGATGGACCTGGCGAAGGGGACCTAGCCTGCTCGTCCAGCAGTGGCCGACTCTCCTCGTCAGCCATCACGGCCAGGTAATCTATAAGCTAAGAATGACAGTAAAATACGTCTCTCTCACTGTTCAAAGGAAACGTGAGGAGGGGGTGGAGGAGAGAAGAAGGCAGGGCGATGACGATGACGATAAGCTCACGATAACGGAAGTGTGGAGAGATCGGACCTGGACACCTGAGAGTTCAGGCTGCCAGGCGCCCAGGCCAATAGGAAGGGCCGCACATCTCCGGACTTTTTGAGTTATGAGTTGAGTCATTGCGCTTTCCACTTTATTTTGGCTCCGATTCCCGGCCTCCCAATTTCCCTTCCTTCCCTCTCTCTATCTCTCTCTCCCATTGCACGCCGCACACACCAGGCACACACAGCCTCCCCCCTTCCCTTCCAATCTCCCTTCAATCTCAAACCCACAGCCCACCATGGCTAGCGGTCTTACAGCTGCCGCCCGTTATGGCGCCCAAAGTGTAACTCAATTGGCCGGCTCCACCTCTTCCCTGAGTCGAACACTTCAGGCTAATGGACTCCGACGATTTGCCCACCAGACACAAACCTCTCCTGCTACCTCTCCCTTCGCTCCTCGCCATCTCCTCTCCATTGCTGACTTGACACCCGCGGAATTCGCGACTCTGGTGCGCAATGCCCACTCGCACAAGCAGACCATCAAGTCTGGAGCTATCCCGCAAAGCCTGTTGGGGTCTATGTCCGGAAAGACTGTCGCCATGATGTTCAACAAGCGGAGTACCCGTACCCGTGTTTCTACAGAGGCCGCTACCGTCCAAATGGGCGGCCACCCCATGTTCCTGGGCAAGGACGATATTCAGCTCGGCGTGAATGAGTCAGTATACGATACCTCCGTGGTGATCTCCTCCATGGTTTCTTGCATTGTCGCGCGAGTCTCCAAGCACTCTGATGTGGCCGACCTGGCCCAGCACTCTACTGTCCCCGTGATCAATGCCTTGTGCGATTCGTTCCACCCCCTGCAGATCATCGCCGACTTCCTCACTATCTACGAGACCTTCACACCCAAGGCCCACGGCCTCTCCAGTCTTGGTCTGGAAGGCCTGAAGATCGCCTGGGTCGGTGATGCCAACAACGTCCTCTTTGATCTGGCTATTGGTGCCACCAAGATGGGTGTTGATATGGCCGTCGCTACGCCCAAGGGCTACGAAATCCCCGCCGACATGCTGGATATCATCAAGCGCGCCGGCGAGGGTGTCCCCACTCCTGGCAAGCTCACCCAGACCAACGTCCCCGATGAGGCCGTCAAGGATGCCGACATTCTGGTGACCGACACCTGGGTGTCCATGGGCCAGGAGGAGGAGGCCAAGAAGCGCATGAAGGCCTTTGAGGGCTTCCAGATCACGAATGAGATGGCCAAGCGTGGTGGTGCTAAGGAGGGCTGGAAGTTCATGCACTGCCTGCCCCGACACCCTGAGGAGGTTAGCGACGAGGTCTTCTACAGCCCGCGCTCCTTGGTGTTCCCCGAAGCTGAGAACCGTCTGTGGGCGGCTATTTCGGCTCTGGAGGGCTTTGTCGTGAACAAGGGCAAGATTGTGGAGTAAATAAAAGTGATTATACCAGGAGTTGTGCTTGACCCTGCCGGAACAGATTCCAAGCCTGGCGTATCCGGGGATGAATAAACTTTTCGGGATTGTAATTAAATCAGAAAAAAGAAGTTCAATCTATGTGATAAGACAATAAATTAAATCGGAAAGAATATCGTCGTAGTTCGGAATCCACCATTTCTTAGGGTAAGAAGAAGCATAGGGCTGATAACCACCAATGACGAGCCGGATGATTACTTACCGTGATTTAAGGTTCGGCTGACTCGGCATTCCAATCTTCACTCACGTTACCTGAGTCGGCTTTCCGGTCAGTCGCTGACTAAGATGACTCCATCCGACAGCAGTGGGGCCTTCGGATGCTGGACGCCACCTAAATGGCGGGGCTTCCGATCCATTATGTGTATGCAGGCTGCAAGCCCGTTGAGGCTACTCGGTGTTTCGCAGGGACGAGGATCAAACGAGGAATACTGTTAGAATGGAGATGATAGTGAGCTGATAATCAGTTTGGTTGACATAGCTTAGTATCTTTGGCAGCTCATCCAATATACTTAGAGATGAGCGCAGTAGTCTTATAGCCCAGAAGTGATGTATTTTGCTGACATGAGTACCGAGTACATAGTCAGCACCTACTGTAACTACTGATCTCAACCTAGCTAAGACCCCAACAAATCGCAGAAATTACCTCATTCCTAATGATACAATTCTCCGTTCGATCGTTCGGATATCCGCAGGCACATAAAGTAGTAGTCCAGACTCGGGAGAACCTGATGGGCTATTATCCCACGTCCAACTCCACGCTCCGAAAAGCCACCTCCAGCTTAGACTGATCGGATCGGTAATCCTCCAGGCGGGGAGATGCCGATATTCCGCCAGACACGCTTGATTTATATAGCTCGCTCGAGGGGCATTCATCACCCCTCTTCACACATTGTACATTCACATTTGCATTGACATCCTCTTTGCTCTTTTCCTATCCGTCCACCTTATTAAAATCATTCCCGCCCCTCCATCTACCCCGCCAAAAATGGGCTTCGAGAACAAGCGCATCGCCATCGTGGGCGGTGGCCTCGGTGGTATGTCATTCCTGAACGCTGCCTTGTACACCGGTCTGAAGAACATCCAGCTCTACGAGCAGGCGCCACAGTTCTCTGAAGTCGGTGCGGGCGTGAATATCACTTCCAATGCCAACCGAGTTCTCGACGCCTTTGGCCTGCAGGAAAGCATGACGCGCAAGTCATCGCGCAAGTTGCCTTGTTATATGGAGTATCACAATTACAAGACTGGCGAGTACCTGGGTCACATTGAAGAATTCTCGCAACCGCCCGCTCGCCTGTTACACCGTGCACACCTGCTGGACTCGCTGAAGGAGCGCGTGCCCGAGTCCTGCCTGAACTTGGGCAAGCATCTCGCGTCGATTGAGCGAAATACTGCGTCTGGGGCTGCGCCGTACACCCTGCGTTTCCAGGATGGCAGCACCGCTGATGCGGATATCGTTATTGGTTGCGATGGTATCAAGTCTAATGTGCGTCGGGACATGGGTCTGGCGGATACACCAAACTACTCTGGCCAGGTGGTGTACCGTGGTTTCGTCGATTACAAGGATCTGCCCGAGGAGACGGCACAGTTGCTTCGGAAGACTGTCAACTTCCGTGGTCCTAAGCGCCATGTCTTGATTTTGCCGATTGGCAATAAGGAGACTGAGAGCCATCGCGCGGCCGTTATTGGGTTTATGTCTGAGACGCTTGACACCTGGGACTCGGAGAGTTGGATGTCGCGGTCGGAGATTTCGAGCTTGCAGGAGCATGTGCGCGACTGGTGCCCGCAGGTGCAGGATATTATTGAGGGTCTGCGTAAGGGTTCTCCCGATGGCCGTATGCTGAAGCAGGCGCTTTATGTTCGTGATCCGTTGGATAAGTGGTACGAGATGAAGAATGGTCAGGAGGGTGCGGGTATCATTCTGTTGGGTGACTCTGCCCACTCCACTCTTCCTCACCAAGGCAAGTCCGATGTATATCCGGACATTTCGATTTCATGACTAACACCATTCCTACAGGTCAAGGCACTTGTATGGCCATTGAGTCGGGCATTGCTCTCGCGACTATCCTCCGTCACTGGAAGAATGATGACCTGGAGGCTGCATTCCAATTCTACCAGAACTTGCGCAAACCCCGAACAGATCGCGTCACACAGACTAGCTACGAAGCTGGCAAGTTGGCTAGCTCTGATTCGCCGGACGCAATGACTAACAACTTCAATCCTGATGCACTGTCTGAGCGGATGAAGTGGATTATGGAGTACAATGTTCTTGAGGACTTGCGGGTCAAGGGGGCTGATGTTTTGGATTTCAATGATTCCCGACTGTGATTCAGCGTGGAGACGTTGCATATGTTGTATATAGTTGAGCCTTTTTTGTAAAAATGGCTTGTTGATGAATATACATGCCATAATTTGATTATCTTCTTTTCGTCTTAAGATCATCTTTAACCTTGGATGTAAACTGTAACGACAGTCCACTAACCAACCGAGTCCAAGCCGAAGCGCACGGCCACTTTCACATGCCACGGGTGCAGTGACTCCGCATTTCCACGGCTGTTCATTCATCTTTGCTTCCTCAACTTTGATCCTCCTAGAGCTCATCAAAAGTCCACCATGGATGTGAGTATCTCGAACTTCAACCTACTAGTCTACCGATTCAATTCCCCAAGTCAATTCTAACAATGCTGTCAACTAGTTCTCCAACTCGGGCGGGTTCCCCTCTCGCCGCTCCTACCCCAATCTAAATCACGTCTCGCTTGCTCCACTCACGCCACGGTTCCCCATCGACGACGACATCGAACCCGAAGACTACTTCAACAGCCGCCACGGCAACAACGACAACAACGATGGCCACGACCACCTCGCCAGCGGTGCCAGAACCCCACCACGAACCTCCTATCTCTCCAGCGTCTCGGTGCCCAGTACACCGCCCATACTCTCACACTCACGCAGCTCATCACGCACCCGCCACGCCCGAAGCAAAAGCTCCACTCGAGCAGCTCTACTGAGCGATACAAATCTACACAGTAAACAAGTCGCACTCGCATTACACCACCATCAAGCTTCGCACAAGAAACAGGCTAGTGCTTCGCACCCGCGACGCCAATTCGGTGATGCCGCCTCCTCCAAGTCCGATGCGGAATGGATGCTTCGCGCAGGAATAGCGCTCGCCTCATCCACCCGCGAAGAAAAAGGCCAGAGCTGGCTCTCCAAGCGCGAGAGTTCAACTAGTCTCGTCGATATGTCCCTCGACGACGCCACGACTCCGCACTCCCATCGCCACCACCACCGCACTAAATCGGGCGCGTCATTGCGCAAGTCTCGCTCGGGGACGTCCACGCCGGGCGGCTATTCCCGTCGTAGCTCGCGATCTCGTGGTGGTAGTCGACGTGGTAGTCGGGCAGGCTTGACTATGACAACCATCCCGCCGCTCTCATCGGCTTCGTCTGTGGCGGCCGGGAAAGCGTCTAGTCCGGGTGTTGGTACTATGAGTCCTGTATCGTGTGGACGGGGCGAAGGATTGGTACCTGATTTTGTGGATGAGAGTATTCGCGCTGAAATGGCGTCTTTGCAGCGGGAGCGAGGCTTCTCGGATGATGAGTCTGAGTTCTGGGATGGTGAGGATGATAATGATTCGGAGTATGACTCGTTTTCGGATGAGGCGCCGGATGAGTTTGATGAGGCGGATCTGCAGCGGCTTACCCGTGAACGTGGGTTTGGGCTGGGGAGTTGGATTGATCGGCTGGTTGAGTGGACGTTGTTCGGGGTCGAGGAGTGGCCGGCTACTGCTCCAGCTCCAGGTTCTACTGCTCCCGCTGCTACGCGGATTGGAACGACTGCGACATCGACGATTGTCACTTTTGAGGAGGCTCCGAATGTTACCGCTGAAGGGGAGAATCGGGCCCATGATACATTGTCATTGGCCTCTGCTGAGGATGATGAAGGTGATACACTCTCTCATACGGATGGCGAGTCCGTTGTTAGTGTTGAGAAGCCTGGTGCTCAAGGTGGATGGGAAGACGCGAGTTGGCTTTTCCGAGTCATGAAGCGTGCTTTGGTATGATCCCCTAGAGAGAGAATGAGATCGTAACTGTGGGTTGTACATAATATTGTTGCTCGAATCTCCTTCCAAAACACACGACGTGAATGGGATATGGCGCTCTGGTTCAATTGGATGATCGCAACTATAACTACAAATCTTTCAGCGGGCGTGCAAGTAGTTGAATTCAAGTCTTTTTTTATTTCAAATAAATTTCACGAGCTAGCTAGCTTGCAACCATTTCTGCTGAGTTCCCCTTCATGGTATATGGGAAGATCCCCTTGCCACCCCCAAGGAGACATGACTAAAGCCTTTGAGTAGATCATCTCAGAGCTCAACTCCGCCCGAGGCGGTTTGGCTCACCCTCAAGGGAGAACGTCTGGCGACTATGCTTGACCGGTTGTGGCTGTGGCGTATAACGATAAAAGTTTGCGCAATCCATGCTGAAGTGGACGAACCAGAAAGTCAAGACCAGGACAAAGAAAACAGGAAAGCGGAAGGGATATACATGATTCCAGAAAGCGCCACAAAGGCAAAAAGAGGGCAAACATGAAAAATAAGGGCAACAGGCCATCCGAAATTTCAAAATGATAAACAAAAGAAATAGAAGATAAGAATAGGAAGCGAGGGAAAGAAAACCGCAAGCGGGAATTCAAGAAGAAGGACGCAGAAGGAAAGAAAAAGCCTCAAGGAGGCATAATTGTGGGTTTGTGAGAGTGCTTAGTTCATTCGAAGATTGGATGACAGGTCGATTCAAGATCAAGCTTGAGATAACACACCCGCATTGGCCTCGAGTATCCCTAAACACAAGTGAAGAAAAAAGAAAGGAAGGAAATGAAAGAAACTTGTCAGGTTATTCGCCTTTGCATACTATAAACGCCATTCTGAGACCTGGGGGATTCTCTAAAGGTCATGCAATAGGGGGTCGTGATCGTGGCATACGTCGAAAATGGCCCGGTCGGGGTGTTGTTAAATATGGGACTGTCGGAGGAGCTTACAACAGAGCCAACGGGGTCGATGCAGCGGATGAAGAGGGGCGACGTGAGCGCATATGGTTGTTATGCAAGGTAGTAGTTAAGTGGTCGTAAAATATTTGGGTTGTTGATGGTTGGACTGCCGGGTCATTCGGCCATGAGTCACTGGGACAATTCCTCTTCATCACCAGGGTCCGACCTTGACAGGTGTGCCCAGGCCATAGGTGCCCGACAGAAGCTGGTCTCGAATGGAGCCCATTTCATTGTTGCCAGCGCCGTGGGACGGCGAGTCCGGTCCGTTCATCCAGCCCAGGCTCAGCCCGAGTTCGTTAACCGCCGCCTGCATCTTTCCAGCCGAGTTCTGGTTGTGCTTGGCCAGCTTCTGGTCCCAACCACCGTATTGCAGCTGAATACCTCCACCTCGCTTTGCCGCCTCCCGAATCACCAGGATCCAAGCTTTGCAAATCTCATCATAGGCCGAGTCCCGCTCGATATTGTTCTGTGGCGTGCTCCAGCGGGGGAGGGCGTGGATGATATCGGTAGCCCCATCGAGGTAGCTCAAGGAAACTGATGGTTGTGACTCATTCGGAGGGAGGAAGTTAGGTGTGAAGTCGCTCAGAGCTTCCAGGAGGTTCGTTAGCGGCTGTCGGACTCGATTGTAGGCGTAGTCGGACTCGGTATTGCCACCCAAAGGGAACGAGGACTGAAGAGCGGCTTGGTAGTTTCGCAGGACCTGCAGGGTAGAGGAGACGCTTGGTCGTGGAGAAGTGTGGGCCACCTCGTCGGCCAGTTGAGGGTGGCGTTCGCACATGGTCCGTACCACCGTCCGTAAGGCATCGGTATCGAGTGTCTCCAGGAGACGAGGTAGAGAAAGAGGTCTGCCGGAAACATTCGGTCGGGAGCGTTTGATGTTTCGGAAAGAAGGGAGCTGGCGAGGAGTAAAGGCTGGCGAGTTGGTGGGAGAGGCAGACATGCGTCCATCATGATCGTTGCCATCGTCGTCGGCTTTCCGCTTTCGGCTGGTGTAGGACGATGAAGGCGTAGACACTGGGAGTCCGGTCAGTATAGGATTTTCACAAAGCATCGTAGGGCATAGAAATCAAGACAAGTCTCCAGGGAGAATATCGTACTTATACGGGAGGGAGAGAATCGAGGGTTCTCGTAGAAATGAGGAGGGACAGGAGGCGTGGCCACCAGACTGTTCATGATGACAGCCGGATGGCGATAGATAGGACCTGGACTAGCAGATCTAGGAACGACTGAAGAATGAATGATAACCACCAAGGAGAGAACCTGGGCAAGAAGAAGGAAAAAAAGAGGTGCCCAAAAAGGGTGAGGTGGGGAGGAGAGAAGGGCAAAGAAGGCAGAGAAGCGGTGGAGAAGAAGAAAGGCGTTGCGGGCGGCAACGCACTCCAGCTGTGCAGGTTTTAAGGTCACTTCTCGACGTTGCAGACGACGGATTTGCCCTGCAAAATTTGGCAATGTAATGAATCAACTAAAATTGATTACTTCATGAGGATTCCTTCCGATAGACTATTTTTTCTACACTATTGAAGGCCCAAATGTTGTTCTCTGCTACAGTAGTCTTACCAGTCAGACGCCGCTCAAGCCTCGTGGTCAGGCGAACAATGCAGCTTTGGCCTGGTCGAGTCTAGTCTATACTCCGGAGGCAAAATGAATGAAAAAATTATGATCATGAAATGCTGGTAATCTTTTTTGACTTCCGAACAAGAAACGCCCATGGATATCGTATTTACAGATAAAGCGACTGAGCAGCCACAATGTCACGGCGGACCTTGGTCAACGCCTCCTCGAACTTACTCTCCAGGTCCTCGCTACCCATCACCTTGGCAGCCTGCGCCATCTGACGCAGACACTCCTCCAGCCGGCGGAAGACACGGATCAAGCTGCCCTCATAGACATCCGTCATACCGCTGCAAGAAAGTTAGTTTGAAATTCGGCTTGAAAAAAAAAAAAAAATCAAAGGGTCACGGCGTGACGAGTACGTACCAGATATCGGCAAAGGACTTTCCATGTGCCCACTCATAGACCACCTCCATCAGCTCCCAGTGGAAGCTCTGAACGTACTCATCCTCATTAACTGCCATTTTGGACTCCTGCGAGACCTTGGCGATGATCCGTGCTTGTGCCTGGATCTCCTTGAGGGGCTTCGCAAGCTCATCCTTGCTCAAAGGCGCGGCCTCCTTGACCTTCTCCTCAAACACGAAGACACTGACGGCAGCAGCCACCTGTTCGGGAGTGAGATTGTTGAAGAAACCGTTGAAAAGCAACTCAGACAGCATCAGTTCATCACCGGTACTAATCTCACAGGCGACGCGAGCCTTGAGCTGCACCACTTCCGCCTCGTTGATGAAACCAAAGCGGCGAAGCACACGCTTGCGGCACTTCAGTTCGTCAAGTTGCAAAATCGACATGGCATCGCTAATCTGCTTCTTGGCCGACTTGATCTCGTTGCCCAAGTTAATCTTTGCGACGTATTGATCGTATAGCTCTGGTAGTCGCGGCGAGTGGTGCAATGGGTTGCCCAGCAGGCGAGCCTCTAGGACCTCGATTTTCTATATTGTGTTAGGACTCAAACATTCCAAAAAAGCTAAGAAACGCAGACGTAGGCATGAAAACTTACCCGTAGCAATTTCTTGAAGGAATCATCCGTGATCTTCATGTCGTTGACGGGGTCGAGGAGCGGTACACCATCTGGGAATCGCCGTTTGACTTCATCCAAAGACTTCCCCACTCCGATTCGGGCATTATCAGATTTGATGTCCTTCGGAAGGAAGATGCAAACATGTCCGAAGGCATGGATGCAACTCAAAACAACCGGCACGATTGCGAACCGGGACGGTTCTCCCTGTTTAGCCGGTTGAATACCCGATGGAAAGTCTTGGAAGGACTTGGTGCCAACAGTTGGTCCATTGGCAAGCTTCAAAAGGACGTCAACAACCCAAGCCTTATGTGGCTCAATTTCTTCCTTGGAGTCCCTTGCAGGCTTGCGCTGTGAGAGCTTGACTACGGCACCCCATCCGAAATCTTGGCCTTGGTGCATGATCTGGAGCAGACGGCCGGCAACCAGGAAGGGTCGGCAATGGTTCGGATGGGTCATCACGGCACGGACATCATCAGAGAAGGTATCCAACTGCGTGCGCAAATCGTAATATTCCCGGATGGTTCCTTCGTCGGGGATGACCATGTTTGCCTTCTTCCCCTCCAATTCACGAAGTGAGTTTTCCAAAGTATTGATGTTGCCTGTGTTCTGGAACTGTTTGAAACACCTCTCAAGCATAAACTCTGGGGAAATACCCTCCACTCTCATAAGGTTGAGAATCATATTGTATCCAAGGTGGAAGGCGGAGTTCAACCGGTCTTGCTCACCACGAACAATCTCCTTGGCAACTGCAGGATCCATTTCTTCACCAACCATCATGATGACAATACCACGATCATCAAGACCTCTTCGACCAGCTCGTCCAGACATCTGAATGAACTCGGATGGAGTAACCCAGCGCTGGCTGGTGCCATCGAATTTGCGAACACTGGTGAATACAACAGTCTTGGCAGGCATGTTCAGGCCGATGGAGAATGTCTCAGTAGCAAAGAGGACCTTGATGAGACCTTCTTGGAAGAGAATCTCGATAGTCTCCTTGAGAATAGGAAGAAGACCAGAGTGATGAACACCCACACCTCGTCGGAGGAGGGGCAGGAGATTGATAATCTGGGGCAGATTCCGGTCTTCGGGAGACAACATCTCCATGGCACTGTCGAAGACCTTTTGAACCATCTCCTTCTCAGAATCATCGTTGAATGCCAAGTTCTTCAACTGAAGAGCACCACTTTCGCACTCTCTCTTGCTGAAACTGAAGACGATGACCGGGTTGAGCCGCTTCATGATGATCATTTTCACGATCTTGAAGATATCAGACGGACCTTTCTCGCCACCCTTGTTGAGTGACTTATCCTTGCCCTTGCCTCTGCGCTTGGCCAAGGCGTTCGCCGGATCGTCTCCCTTCTTGTCTGCGATGGAGCCCATAGCTTTCTGGAAGTTCTCCTCTCGGAACACACCGTTCTCATCCACAACCAAATGGATTCCTTCCGCACCAGCAGGATGGAAGTAGTGTTGCAGAGGAGTCGGACGGTAGTTAGTGTAGACAACGTGACAGGGTTGATTGTGCATCTTCACGACCCATTCGGCAAATTGCATGGCGTTGGGGATAGTGGCCGACAGGAAAACGTAATGAACCTTGTCGGGCAGAAGGATGATTGTCTCCTCCCAAACGACACCACGGTTGATGTCGCGCATGTAATGAATCTCGTCGAAAACGACCCATCCGACTTCACGCATGATCTCTGAACCGCGATACAGCATCGACCGAAGAATTTCCGTAGTCATGACGAGACAGGTAGCTGTGGGGTTGATGGTCACATCACCAGTCATGAGGCCAACGTCGCCAAATTCAGCCGCAAATTCACGATACTTTTGGTTGCTCAGAGCCTTGATAGGACTTGTGTAGATGACTCGCTGGTTCCTCTTCAGACTTTGCGCAATAGCGTATTCGGCAACCACAGTCTTTCCGGCACTAGTATGCGCTGAAACCAGGACACTTTCCTCTCTTTGAATCGCATTGACCGCAAGCTGCTGGAAAGGATCGAGTTTGAAGGAGTATGTCTTCGCCAGTTCCTCCGGTTGCTTGTGTTCGGAAAGAGGCACGTAAGGGTAGTCCGGCGGGATCGCAACTTGGTGGCGCACTTGGTGAGACACCTTGATAGAGGTCGCATCTTGGCCGCCTTGCAGGCCAGCAGCTCCGGCAATCTCCTGCTCTTGTTCGGTTTCGAAGGAATCGGCGACAACGGGTTGGGGAGCTTCGTCGAGTCGAAGGCGTTTAGTCTCGGGTTGCCCGTTTTCGGCAGCGGGTGCCTCGGACTCTATAGTGGTTTTCTCAACAACGGGTGCGACTGAAGGTGTCACGTCCTCCATGTCACCTGGTACAATAGCGTCATTCTTCGCATCACCGTTGGCGGCACGCTTCTTGCTCTTGTCTTTCTTATCCTTCTTGGAGCGCCTAGGCGCACCGCCCGAAGGCGTAACGGCCTGAGGCTGATCCTCAAAGACGTCGAAGAGCTCGTCCATCTCCGAAAGTCCAACTTGACGACGAACCACAGACGTTGAGTGGGCAACGAAGAGAAGTCTGGACTTTTTCTTACGCAGAAAATTGAAAGTGCCTAATTAAGAAGGCGGTCTGGCCATAAAATGCGCCTGCCGCCGGCCATTTCAATGTCATGTGATATACTCTTTCTCACGTGATCTTGATCGTCCCATTCCGCACCTTGCGATGTTCGTTCTGGCTCAGTCCGTCCATTCCCGATCGTCCACTCCCTCCACTCTGTACCTCAAGGTAGGTGCTGTCGTGTTGCAATTGACTCTGAAAGCCTTCCAGGAAACTAATCTCGTCATTCAAGATGTACGCCTCCTCCGCTGTCCGCGCCCGACTGGCCACCGTCGCTGCCCGTCGTGGTTTCTCCACCACTCGCGCCCAGCTCGGCAGCCCCTACCACTACGCCGAGGGCCCTCGCTCCAACATCCCCTTCAACCCTCGGACCAAGCACTTCTTCTGGCGCTACTGGGCTTTCATGGGTTGGTGATCCGCAAAATGCCGGGTTGGAGAGACATCAAGACTGACTGAAGACCTATTCTAGTTACTGGATTCGGTGCCCCCTTCGCTATTGCCGGTAAGCTTTCAATTGCTCTTCTATCATACGACCGGAGTTTTAACGAGATATGTCTTCTAGTCTGGCAAACCTACAAGACCAAATAAGCTGCTTTATACGTATTTCCTACGTGTGGGCAGGGCGGCAGACTGCGTGGTGGAAATCTTGAATCGCGGATTACAGCTGCTGAAATACCATGTACAAAGTTAGAGGACAACGTTGAATTTTGATTTTGCCCGAAAATACTCCAATTGTAGCCGTGTAGAGGTGGTGAAGCGTAGCTCCTGAAGACGTTGAAATGTGGATGAAGTCATTGGCTGAGCGGCTGTGGAAAATCAAAAATCTTTGGGTCGTTGATACAAAAGTAGTCTGCTCTCCGAACCACAACCACATCGCATAAAACTGACCAGCGACGCTGAGCTCTTCTAGTTGTCGAGCTTCGGTTCCTGATATTGCGGGGATTTTTTTTTACCCTTGCTTCAAGCTGTCCTCCATCACACCGTCTTATGGCGGGGTAGAATTGAGGAAGCGATAGACGAAAAAAAAAGCGATACCCGCTGTGCAAGATGCGTAACCTGAAGAGCGTGCGTCTCCAGGAGACGCAGATTGAGGGAGATCTTCCTTTGACTGCAACTGCTTGGGATACATCATCTGACTCAATTGTGTGCACCTTTGGTCCGGCAGAGCACAACCCGATCATCGAGTTACGGAGGAAGCGCCCCAAAGTGAATGCCGCGGAGCCTCTGAGCCGCGATGCGCTCGAATGCATCGCATCCTGGGATGCCCCGAGCCCGTTGCCTGATCTTACATGCGATCGAGTGCTTTCTCTGCACTACTTTGCAGACAACCTGAGCGCATGCCTGGTTTTGGAGGGCGGTGATATTATCATCGTCCGCGAAGAGCCCCTCCCGGGAGAGGATAAGATCGAGATTCTTGGCTCTGTCGATGTTGGAATCACAGCTGCTGCGTGGTCACCGGATGAAGAGCTCCTAGCTATCACCACCAGAGCTCGGACTTTCCTCTACATGACTCGCGAGTTCGAGAATGTCGCTGAGATTACCTTCTCCGAGGCTGATTTGCAAGCCTCTCAGCATGTTTCTGTTGGATGGGGCAAGAGGGAGACTCAGTTCCAAGGCAAGAGAGCCAAGGCTATGCGAGACCCAACTGTCCCTGAGAAGGTCGACGAAGGTAAGCTGAGCAGCAATGACGACTCCAGGACGACAATTAGCTGGAGAGGTGACGGTGCCTATGTGGCAGTGAACACCGTTGATGAAGGCATTCGCCGTGTCATTCGTGTGTACTCCCGTGAAGGTACTCTTGACAGTGTGAGCGAACCTGTGGATGGACTGGAGGGGGCCCTGAGCTGGCGTCCCTCCGGCAATCTCATTGCGGGAATCCAACGATTGGATGACCGTATCGACGTTGTCTTCTTTGAGAGGAATGGTTTGCGTCACGGGCAATTCACACTTCGTCTGACCGAGGAGGAACGCCAATCTTGGGCATCACAGATTCAGCTGTCATGGAATGTCGATTCTACAGTACTTGCTGTGCGGTTCAAAGACCGAGTTCAGCTCTGGACGACAGGCAATTATCACTATTACCTGAAGCAGGAGATCCCTATAGTTGTTGATCCTGCATGCTCCCTGCCGTTCTCTTTTGAGTGGCACCAGGAAAAGGCGTTGCGTTTGGTTGCTGGGTCTTCTGACTCTGTCCTCGATCTCGACTATGTATTTGACATTCATCACGGCTCCACTGCGATCCCAGATGATGTCGGTGCTGTTGCGGTTATTGATGGAAAGACCTTGAAGCTCACTCCACTTCGTTTGGCTGGTGTGCCGCCCCCAATGGCGCATAACGAGCTGCAGCTGGACTCGAATGTCATTGATGTTGCATTCAGCAAATCTGGTACCCGGATGGCAGTCCTGATGGAAAAGAGCTTTTCCATATTCTTGTGGTCTTTGAAGAGTCGTCCAGTTCCAGTGCCGATTCTGGAGTCGAGCTATCCTCTTCCAGATTCACCCTACAGCCGGCCCAGGCAGATTGTATTCCTGAACGAAACAGAGGTCTACCTTCTCAAGGATAATGCTCCCGGTATCAGCCACATTGAGCGCACGACACTAGAGACCCGAGAGACTCGAGTGGTTCACCAAGCGCAAGATTTTGAGGAACTGTACTCTATCTTTGCTGGAGTAGGCCATTCTACTCTTTGGTTCTCAAATGCTCAGCAGCCTGGCCTCCCTGCTAGCTACTCCACTATTGACTTCGTGGCCGGGGATGAAGTGGAAGCTACCCTTTGGAGCGAGAGCCCTACTGTTGAAACTCACTGGGCCCGTGCCGTGTCGATCTCCGGCGATGAGGTAAATCCAATTCGCTGCCCAATTATTTTGACATGAAAGACTAACCTGCCTAGCGCATTCTCATAACCCTGACGCGGACTGGCGCTTTGTACGCAAACAAGCGAGTCCTTGCAAAGAACTGCACATCTTTCTTGGTGACTCCATCCCACCTGTTGTTCACCACGTCTCAACATTTGTTGAAATTCGTGCATCTGAATCGTGTGGACGGTATGTATAATATTCACGGAGAAAGTTATTTGCCATCATGCTAATGGGAACTTCATAGACATGGAAGTCCCCGAGGATACACCTGAGACCGACGAGAGATGCAGAAGTATTGAGCGCGGATCAAAGCTGGTGTCTGTCATCCCATCCATCTTTGCCGTTGTGCTACAGGCACCCCGCGGAAACATCGAGACCATCTTCCCACGTGCCTTGGTGTTAGCTGGTATTCGCACATTCATCGACCGGAAGAACTACCGGGCTGCTTTCCTCGCGTGCCGTAGCCAAATGGTGGACATGAACATTCTTCACGACTATGCTCCTCAGCAGTTTATGGAAAGCGTACAGTTGTTCGTTGAACAAATCAAGAAGATTGAGTTCATCGACGACTTCCTTTCTCGTTTGAAGTAAGCTTTGCCTCACGTCCCTGTGACCTAGCGAACGAGTGCTAACTTGGTACTAGGGAGGAGGATGTTTCGCAAACACTGTATAAAGATACTCTCAAGATCTCCAAGTACGAGTCTGCCGTTGTTGCCCAACCGGACGGTCCCACCGTACCGTCCCTGCCTCAGCTTGCCGGCAAAACCAGCAAGGTGAATGCAATTTGTGATGCGTTCCTGGCGGTTCTTCAAACCCGCATCGACACCAACTTGCAAAATCTTGTCACTGCACATGTCTGCAAGGATCCACCTGACCTTGAGGCCGGCTTGAAGCTTGTCGCTAACCTCAGAAGTAAGTCTGTGCAATAAAGCAATTAGAGGCTTTGACAGCTAACATTATTGATAGCACAAAATTCGGAGCAAGCACAAGATGCAATTGAGCATATGTGCTTCTTGACTGACGCAAACCGACTTTACTCGCATGCTCTGGGGTTGTACGATCTTGAGCTTACTCTTTTGGTTGCCCAGCAAGCGCAGATGGTAAGTTATCCAACAAGCATTGAATAGAGAGTCCTTGGGGCTAACAACTTGTAGGATCCTAGGGAATATCTTCCATTCCTCCGGAAGTTGCAACAACTGCCTGAAATCCGGCGTCATTTCGAGATCGACAACCATCTTGCTCGGTTCGACAAGGCTCTGAAACACCTGTTTACCTTGGGAGCTCACGAGGAAATTCGGGCTTATGTTAGGCGACATGCTTTGTATAAGGAGGCACTTGAAATTTACAAGTATCAGCCTGAGCAGCTGAGAGAGATCACGCAGATATACGCAGACTACCTTCAGAATGACTCGAAGCATAAGGATGCCGCAATTGGTAAGCACGGACTGGTTCTCCATGGGTCAACGAAGCGATTGGCTAACTATACCCCAGCTTATGAATCTCTTGGGATCTATGACGAGGCATACAAGTGCTACAATCTTGCCCACATGTGGCGCGAGTCGCTGTATTGTGCCATGATGACTTCTCTGCCCGAGGAAGAACTAATGGCCTTTATCAACGAGCTTGCCACGACTCTCGTTGACGAGGCTCGGGACTACGTATCAGCCGCAACCATCTATGCTGAGCATCTGCACGACATCGTAACTGCAGCTCAGCTTCTGTGCCGTGGCTCTAAATTTGCCGATGCTGCGCGCCTCCTGACCCTACATGGCAAGAAGGATCTTGTGGAAGAGATCGTTGACTCTGGCCTAGCCGAGGCTATGGGCTCCATGACCGATCTCTTGGCCGACTGCAAGTCCCAGTTGAATGCGCAGGTGCCACGAGTCCGTGAACTCCGGCAGCTCCGCGCCGCCGACCCTCTTGCCTTCTTCGGAGGCGATCCCACCGGCGGCGAGGGCGGCGTTGACATTCCTGACAACGTGTCTCTTGCACCGACCGAGGCAACAACTTTGGCCGGTCGCACCATGTTCACCCGGTATACGGGCAAGACATCTTCATCCCGGGTGACGTCCCGCACTCGCCGTCGCGAGGAGCGCAAGCGTGCCAAGGGCAAGAAGGGTACAGTTTACGAGGAAGAGTACCTCGTCAACAGTATCCGGCGACTTATTGAGCGTGTCAACTCGACTATGGCGGAGGCCGAGGCTCTCGTTGACGCCCTTCTGCGCCGGGGCATGCGCGAGCGCGCCGCTGCAGTTGAGAAGGCGCTGGCAGATGTGGTGACAATGTGTACGGACTGCCGTGACGATGTGTTCGAGATTGCGCAGGCTACGGCACCTAAGCATGATGACAACGAGGATGCTGGCTATGAAGAGGCTAGTCTGCCACGGCCGACTGGAGGCTCCGCGGTTCTTGCAGAAAGCATTGGAATCACTCTCGGCGGAGCTGGACGTTTGAAGGAGCCGCCTGTTGTCAAGGCCATGATCAAGTCCTCTCTTCTGGTGTAAGCGATGAAGTGGAGAGGCAATTGCACGTCGTTATGTCTTATAAATGAGGATTTGGCATCTAAAAATTTCAATTCAAGTTTTCGTGACCTCGTTCCTCCTCCACTACAGTAGCTAGGAGCTATAACTCTTAGCTAAGATCTAGGCCTCTTTTAGAACAAACGATACTTGATCTGTTTACCCGATAGGACCTTCCCTTTTCGTAACCTCCGGCAGCTGTATCTCTTTAGAGCCCAGCTAGAAAAGCATGCAAAGCAGCATAGTGATCGCATGTTTCCTTTCTTGTTCATCAACCCCAAACCCAAACTTTGCACTAAAGAACAACGCTAACCAGGATCAATAAGATTAAGCCCTCTGGTGACCAATCATCAGCCTATCATCTCACAAATCGCATTGTTTACCCCATTATCTCCGCCAATGCCATCGGCAAACAGAAAGCAGAAAGACTAGGGCCAAATTGCAATGCAACCAAAGACTTTGAACAAGCCAAAGAACCGACTCAATCGAACTGAGCGTCTCGCGGGAATTGAAGCCGTCGGACCTCCGCCCTGCACTACGCCGGCCTTCCGTGCTTAGTGCCAAGTAGCGCAAGCCTTCCCCACCGATAACACGTTACTCCAACTATCGGAAAGGTCAAGCTATGTCGCTTAGGTGTTATTTCTTCCCGTCACACGATTATCCGGCGAGAGAGGGGGTAATACGCCACGTCGGACATAACACCGGTACACCGTGAGATTTTAATCATGGGTTAATGGTGGACACACAGAATGCATAGCGGGAGCATCACATCCTCAATCCTGATCCAGGTCCGCTCAGACCATTCCTAGTGGAGCGACTGCCGAAGTGCGCCCCGCTGGCGATGCTTAGCTTGTCTTCAAGCCACACGCCACGCGGTGGTGCAACTCTGTCGATATGCTCGATGTGTCTCATCGTACCTCAACCTGCAGAGGCCGTCCCGCGTCATGGCCAATCAGCACGCCCTTCACGAAATTAGCTGTCTTGCCCGCCTTTTTACAAAGTGGAGAATCTTGTTTATCGACCAAGACACACTGCCGATGGGGTGCCGTTGCTCCCGCGGCCGTTGTATTTCAAGGGGCGATGCCCCTGCTCGTGGAGGGTGTGATTGATTGTGGGTAGATCGCTTTCTGCTGGAGTATCGCGATGTTGATGCGTCAGGTCTATTTTGCTTTGGCCATTGCGGCTCTCTCCGAGGCTGTGCCGGCGCCTATTAAACATGTTTTGCATGAGAAGCGTGAACGGCATGGCCTTGATTGGGTGAAGGGAGATCGAGTAGAGGGGGATGCTGTCCTACCGGTTCGTATTGGATTGACCCAGAATAACCTGGAAAATGGTTATGAGTATTTGATGGATGTGTAAGTGATGTGCTTGATGATCGAGTAATTGCCTTGTGCTAACACATTGACAGCTCACACCCTAGCTCTGCCAAATATGGCACGTATTGGACTGCCGAGGAGGTTCATGATATGTTTGCCCCGTCGGCAGAAGCCGTAGATGCTGTACGCGAATGGCTTCACGCGGCTGGTATTGACCGGTCCCGTGTGGTTCACTCGGATAACAAGGGCTGGCTGGCATTTGATGCCTATGCTCACGAAGCAGAAGGTCTCTTTATGACGGAGTTCTACGAGCACAACCACATGAGCAGTGCTAGTACCAAGATTGGATGCGACAAGTAAGCTTCCTTCGCTGCTATGATCTAGGATTGGCACTCTAACCCATAATACAGGTATCACATCCCGGAGCATCTTCGAGGTCACATCGACTATGTCACCCCAGGAGTCAAGCTCACCCCTGTTCTCAAGAAGCTGAAGAAGGCAAAGCGAGCTTCTCATCTTACCAAGGTCAAGCCCAATGTCGAGGCCGTATCTTCCATTCTGAATGATGTCTCGATCTCTGCCAAGGCGAAGTCCCTCTCTTCAGATCTTCAGCTCTGCGGTTACAACATGACTCCCACTTGCATCAAAGCCCTGTACGACATCCCCGACGCTACCAAATCAAACAAGGGCAACTCGCTCGGTCTCTATGAGCAGGGTGATTACTTTGCCAAGTCGGATCTAGATCTCTTTTATAAGGAATACGCCCCGTGGGTGCCGCAAGGTACATATCCGATCCCGGCTTTGATCGATGGAGCCAACTTCTCTGTGCCCGCTTCCAGCTCGCTTAACGGCGGCGAGTCCGATATTGACATTGATTTGGCGTGAGTCAAGAGCGCTTATTCACTTGTGGCTACTACCAAACAACTAACACCATGAACAGGTACTCCCTGATCTACCCACAATCCGTCACTCTCTACCAGGTTGATGACCAGCTCTATGAGCCGGAGGAGGTTGCGACCACCAATCTTTTCAATACCTTCCTTGACGCTCTGGATGGGGTAAGTTTGATCAACATAACGATAGGAAATTGCAAATGCTGATTTTTCCAGTCTTATTGCACATACAGCGCCTACGGAGAGACTGGCAACGACCCCAACATCGACCCCGTCTATCCTGATACCCGTGAAGGTGGCTACAAAGGTTGGCTCCGAGCAAGCTCCTCAGCTTAACAAGAAGACAATTTTGACAAGATATCAGGCAAGCTCCAATGCGGCGTCTACAAGCCCACCAACGTCATAAGCGCCTCCTACGGCCAAGCTGAAGCCGACCTCCCTATCAGCTACACCAAGCGCCAATGCAACGAATTCATGAAGCTCGGTCTGCAGGGCCACTCAATTCTCTTCGCCTCTGGTGACTACGGTGTAGCTTCCTTCCCAGGAGACGGCTCTGCCAACGGCTGTCTCGGCCCAGACCAGAAGATCTTCAACCCCCAGTACCCATCGAACTGCCCATACGTAACCTCCGTCGGCGGCACCATGATCTACCCAGACCAGACCGTCAAAGATCCGGAGAGCGTCATGCATGTTGATCTCGGCGGTACCGCGGCTAACTTTAGCACTGCGGGTGGATTCTCGAATTACTTCCCCCAGCCGGCGTACCAGAAGCACGCTGTGGAGAAGTACTTCAAGAAAGCTGACCTGGCCTACCCGTACTACTCGGAGTTCGAGGTGAATGTCAACACGACCAAGGGATTGTATAACCGTATTGGCCGTGCATACCCCGATGTTGCCGCCAATGGTGCGAGATTTCGCGCGTACACTCATGGGTTTGACTACCACTACTATGGATCGAGTCTGGCATCGCCGCTGTTTGCGTCAGTTCTTAACTTGGTATGTACACGTACCCATGATTTTAATTCTGTTCTTATTTCATCGAGCTATACTAACGCGAAGCTATTAAGATCAATGAGGAGCGTCTCGCAGCTGGCAAGGGCACTGTTGGTTTCGTGAACCCCGTGCTCTATGCCCACCCCGAGGTGCTGAACGATATCACCAACGGTACCAATGCGGGGTGTGATACTAATGGTTTTGCTGCTATTTCAGGATGGGACCCGGCTACTGGTTTGGGAACACCCAACTACCCCAAGATGAAGAAGTTGTTCATGTCTTTGCCCTAAGACTTAAAGGAAATTGATTGGGTTGACCGGTGAATGGGAGTGACAAGAATTCTTGTAGCTCGCCATGCGTTATTCTTGTCCATAGTCATGTACAAAACGAATACGACATTTCTGTCCTAAGTGTAAAGACTAGCAGATTTGCGATATTGAATAGCAACAGATATCCTGTGAGGTTGAAAAGTAGCTCCGCTAGGTCCCGTGTTTGGATAGTTACGCTATAGATAAACCTAATGCGCAATAAGTTTCTAAATGGTCTTTTTATGCTGAGCGAGGATGTCCTTTAGATGAAAAGCGCATTTACATGTCTAGTATTGTACATAAATCGTGAACACTCTACTAAAACTTGTAAATCTGGTCCTTGGAGAATCCCAAACGACCCAGAACCCCGGGACTCTTCCTCGATCCCACCAAAGCATCCTCCATCCCTGGAGGCCCACACAAAAAGACATGGGTATCCTTATCCCTACCTCGCATCACATCTCGGAGAAGCTCCTCGGTCACATAACCCTTCCGCCAAGACGACCCTTCCTCCTTGGGATGGCTCACGGTGTAGATGTAATTGAACCGGCTCGGAAACCGCTTCTTATACTGCTCCAGCTCGTCATGGAGTAATAAATCCTGTTCGGTGTTGACCCCAAAGACGAGATTGATCTTGGTCTGGTCATTTGGGTTGTTGAGAATGCCCTGGATGAGCTGGTAGATTGGCGTGATACCGGCACCACCTGCGATTAGGTAGACTTGGGAGTATTTGTTGGGTGTCCAGGGGAATCCCTTGAGGGTGGCAGCGAAGGTGAGCATGTCACCAGGTTCTAGGGAGTGTAGGTGGGTGCTGGCTTTTCCATTTGGATAGTGCTTGACCATTAACTCGACTGAGCCAGTTTGGTCTATATAGATTCTCGTCAGTAAATAGGACCTTCATGAAGGGACTTGGAATTCATACTTAGATCGCTGATGGGTGTATAGGGACGCAACACGGGGAACCATTGTCCCTTGGGCCAGGAGTATGTGAGCAATGCCGCTGGAAATTATGGATATCAGTAAAGGATAGCTAACCATTCCAATTGAATACTCGGCAACATACAGGTCAATGTCAATCCACTTGTTGCGTGTTCGTCGGGAAAGTCGAACACCAGGCGTTTAGTGTTATGGTTCACTACCTTGACATCTTGTAGGCGTAATGTTGTGAAACCGAAGCCACCGAAGACCTTGGGGGATTCCGGAGACTCTGCGTGTCCCGTCGGCAACAGAAAAGACCTAGTGCCGTAATAAGCTCCGATTCCTGCGACTGCGATAGTAGAAAATAGGGCTGGACGGGCCCGGAGGGATTGCCAGGATAAGCGCGAGGCCATATTTTGTGCTTTGAAGGCGTATTATATACCACAGGGCGAAGATGATAAATATAGGAGTAAGAGTGAATTAATAGAAAGTAAACAGGGCTTCGATTCTAAACGTGCTTTTATATTTGAGTATTGTCTGATCCTGCATCCTTGAAGACATTTACTAAATAAAACTGTACTTTCCATTGCCGAATCCGGGGGCTGTTCGGCGGCCCCAAAGCCCGCCAAAGTCCGCCAAAGACCGACCGCCTCCCAGTGGAGCTTAGAGAGTGCAAGGCTACTACATCCCTGCCCAACTAAAGAACAAATTCACTACGTACTTATCCACTTAATAAATTTATTCAACAGTTAAATACCAATTAATCATCTAGTGGATCTAGCTACGTCCGATTTCTCTAAGTTTAAAGATCTGCCCACCTAAAACCCGTGGCATCCTCCGGCTCCGAAAAGGTTCCAGGAATGTGGACATCTTTCGCATATAAAACACAACATAATAGTCTAAATCTCTCATTTACCTGATTCATAAATTTTCTTCTATTGAATTACAGCCATTTTCAACGAAATCATGGCCTCCTATCCCTTCGGCTTCCGACTGGCGCAAGCTATTGGCATCTCCGGCGCCGCTTGGCTGTCTGGTATGTACTTGCTTTTCTTCTCCTCAATTCACACTCGTTCACAGACGTAGGCTGCATACACATATGCATAATAGATGCAGCCAAGTCATATTATCCCCATGCCTGTCCATAAACTGACAATCACCTACCAAAAGGAAACATTGCCGCCCTCAGCATGAACGCCACCCCTTCACTACTCCGATCCCGTCGCGAGGACAACCTCTCTCCAGCCACCCTCGCCAAGCAATGGCGAAATATGTTTGAGAATGGAAAGACCCAGAATCCACCCATTGCCGCGGCTGTAGCAGCCTCGTTCTTCTATCTGGCCTGGTCGGTCCGATCCGGGGCTCCCTTGTTCAAACACACAGCATATAGTCGATCTGGACTATTCTCGGCGGCTGCTATTTTAACGATCGGGATTGTACCTTATACCATGCTTGCGATGAGTAGTACCAATAATGCACTATTGGAAAAGGCTGGCTCCGCTCCTGAGATCTCTGATACGGAGACTTCGGGGTTGATTGAGAAGTGGACTACTCTCAATACGGTTCGGGGATATCTACCTCTTGCTGGAGCAGTGGTTGGGCTATTGGCCTCGTTTGTATAATACCTAATATGGAGCTTCTAGTGTTCCGTGGGTATCAAAAGACTTCCATCTTTGTTTCTATGGGCGGGTGTGTCCTAGGTTGATTCAGGTTTTGCTACTTAACATGATGTCTCCATTCCAAATAATTAATTTACAAATTTCCTCTCTTCCTCCTATCTATCTAATCATGTGTCAATCCCACATTGATATTTCTGAAGTACAAGTTTCCAATTCTGTTTCGCGTACACATTGCCACGTAGGTACAGGCAGTGGACAGAAACCCCAAATGTTGAGGTGGGGTGTTGAAGATATATTTCAACCGAAGGCGATCAATGCCAGCCAAGCTAGCCTTAAACAGAAAGGAAATTAGCATTCAATACGTGATTATGTCTCTAGTCAGTCCATAGAGATCATTTTTATATATTCCTTCTATTCGAGGTTAGAAGTTCAATGGGTGATGATTGTCATGAACGCGAGACAGACCGGACCGTTCAAGTGACAAACCTATATCCGCAGGAAGAGGGAACTTCAAGGGATCAAAGATTTCTAATTTAGACAAGGGACGGGAAGTTGTATCTGTGCAAATGATTATGCAAATCAAGGCGCTAGTCACCATATATATTTGACTTCTCATACTGGGGATTATGTTCTAGGAAGTCTTGAGCAACAACAAAGATACAATGAAAAAGATTTGCATCATCTCTTGCGACGACAGGATTCAATTAGCCCTTTGCAAAAGGGAATCGGGGTATCTTCCAAGTCATCTGAGCAAGATGGCTGTATCATTAACTTTTCATCCAAACAATTCCTAGTTGGAGACGATCTCACCAGTCTCGGTGACCAGGTGATCCTCAACAGTGACGGGACCCTCACCAACACCGGTCAGGATAACACGGCTCACACCACCCTTGAGAACATCCAGAACACGCGAGTCAATGTTGTCAAGAGAGACACCAGGGGCGGTAAGGTTAGCCAGGCCCTCGTAGAAGGGACCCTCCCAGCCGCTGGCACTGGCGCCGAGGATAGCCTTGACCGTACCAGCAACAAGTTCTGAATCCTTCTCCTCGTAGTAAATGACAGCGTTGGGGCCCGCATCAAAGGTGTAGGCGGCCACAGTACGGCCAACAGCGCGGTTGATATCGTGCACAAGGCGGACGGCAGCACGCGAGACATCGTTCATGTAGAAAATAGGAGGCCACGAGTCCAGGCAGGTGGCGTGGAAGGTGTTCGAGTCACGCATGGTGATCTCAGCAAACTTGGGGAAGTCACGGTCACGGATAGCGACCTCAATGGCATCCATGCGCTCGGGGACAACGTTCTGGGCTCGTGTAGCGAAGAGGTCCGAAGTAGCCACGGTGGTCTGCATACCCTCGGTGCTAGGAACGTCCTTCTTCTCGGCGCTGACCACCAGGATCAGAGCACGCATCTCCGGCCAATGGGAGGCGGGGGCCACCTCCTCGGCCAAGCTGTCGCTGCCGTCAGCCTGCTCACCGGTGCGCCAGGCGACGTAGCCACCCATCAGAGATCGGCAAGCAGAGCCTGAACCCTGGCGAGCAATACGGCTCAGCTCACGAGGAGACTGAGGCAGCTGGTAAAGGTTGGCAACGGCGCGGACCAGAGCAGCAAAACCAGCAGCGGAACTGGCCAGACCGGCGGCAGTGGGGAAGTTGTTCTCGGAGACAATTCGGAGAGGGAGGGCGGAGAGCTTGGGCAGCGAGGCATCGGCATCTTCAAGAGACTTGCGCAAGGCACGCAGGTTCGAGAGACAAGCAAGAGTGCGCTTGGAAGACTGAATCTCTTGCGGCTTGCCGTTCAAGTTCAGGGTATCCTCGGCGGGGTAGATGGCAGAGGCAGAGGCGGTGGTCAGGGTGCGCAGGGAACGCTGAGAAAGGGTAACGGAGAGAGATGAGTTGGTTGGGAGGTTGAGAGTGGTATCACGCTTGCCCCAGTATCTGAATTGACGAGCAGTTAGTATGCAATGGCCCAATGTTGGTGAGCTGTTGAGGGGTAACAATGAAGCACTTACTTGATGACCGCAATGTTGACGGGGGCGGTAGTGGTGGCCCGGTAAACGGGCTGGCTAGATGGAGTCGCCATATTGTACTCGGATGAGATATAAAGCAGAATATTTCAACAACTCCTTTGACAACAATGGAATCAATAGGGGGTGGACTTCCTCGTTGGGCAGGAGGCGTTTATATTGTGGGCCAGGCGGTGAAGGCAAAATTATCGGTCCGCATCGTACTTTCAGTCCGCCGATCTTCAATCTCGCTATTACCAAGCATCCTCAGATTTCACTCAAACACTCGAAATTCCTCATGGGCGCCGGCGCGAGTACTCCTTCTGCTTCCGCAGAGCTCCCTGCGGCGACATGCCCAGTCGACCACAAGACCCGTGAAGTCTGGTTGCAACAAAATGGCGGCAAAGCACCACATCCCCCGTCCTCCGCGCCGGCGCAAGAACAAGAACAAACCTCTACAAAACTACAACGACCATTATCCACAGATCGAGAAGTCAGCAGCATACCCCGGGCAGGCAGCCCAGCTGCAGCAGCTACTTGTCCAGAAGGAAACAAGGGTGCTCCAACACCTTACGAATCCTCCCCATATGCCGCATCGCATGGTTGTCCGTCCAATGCCGAAGCCGAGACTGGCCATGACGAGGCCTCCGGCAACTGGATCTATCCCTCCGAGAAGCAATTCTTCGAAGCTCTGATGCGCAAGGGCAATACCCCAGAGTCAACGTCTTCCGCTTCTGAACTCGCAACGTCTGTCGCTTCCATTATTCCCATTCACAACGCGGTCAACGAGCGCGCATGGCAACAGATTCTCGATTGGGAGAAGAAGGCTCCTTCCACAGACCCGGGCAGCAAGAAGTGCGGAGGACCCAAGCTATATTCATTCCGTGGACTTGGAGTTGATCCCCAATTCCTGAGCCCACGTGCCCGAATCAACGGTTGGCTCGGCTACCAGCGTCCATTCGATCGCCATGATTGGGTTGTCGAGCGCTGTGGCGGTGAACGTGTCGAATATGTGATCGACTTCTACCAAGGGAAGACAAATGTCGGCAATGGAAATCCGTCTGGTTTGACGGGGAATGCTGCCCCTGGCAAACTCAGCTTTTATCTGGATGTGCGACCTAAGTTGAATACCTACGAGGGCTGGAAGATGAGATTCAACAGCTTCGTTGGCCTCTGAGCACTCCTGGTCAGGGCCGTTGGATGCGCTTCATGATATTGCTAGTCAAAGATGGAGCGTGACCATGGTCAGCATAGACCAGGAGCCGGGAAGCATCAACTGTATAATTTATGTATAACCAACCCTTATGTACGATATCGCATTGCATTGGAACGAGTGGAACTAAACACAAATCGATGTTCTCCATTCCTTATACGCCAGAACCAAACTAGTAGAGCATAAAAGTAATCAAAATGGGTAGCCCGGCCAAGGCCGTGGCACATAGAATGCATGAGGGATATCGTGCGCAGACATAACAAAGGGAAGGAAAACCGCCATGATCAACTCAAAATAGCAAGGCAAGCTCAGATCGCAAAGACAACAAAACTCTAACCGAGAACAACAGCAAGAACGATGATGGTCATGATAACTGCCAGAATGATAAGCAAGCAGCATGCCTTGTTGCGTGCATTCTTCTGGTATCGACTGGCACTGCGGAGCTCGGTGTTGGCGCCCCGTGTGTCTTGGGAAACGTTCTGGACGTTCTCACTGATGATGTCGAGCTGACCTCCCTGCTCATGAACAATATGAGCAACATCACGGAACAGCTCATTCAACTCGCCAACACTCTGCTCAATGTTCCGGATCTCGTTCTCGCGCTCAATGATAAGAGATTCCTGGAAATCTACCTCGCTCTGGTTGGCCATACGGGACTGCTCCTCTAGCTGCTGTTGTAGTTGAACTCCCGCCTCGCCAGATGGATGGTCACCCTCCTCAATGGCGGTCCGGGCTGCGACGGCCGATGCGCGTTGCTTCTCAAGGGCGCGGCGTTGCACCGTCTGGAATTCATCCAGACTGGCCTTGAACTCAGATGACAGCTTCTGCTGAGTCCATTTTTGGGACGGCTGATCAAGACAATTAGTCAAGATATTGGGAAGTAGATAGTCCGACTGAAACATACATTGACGTCCTCCCATTGCTGGATCTTCTTAAGCCCGTCGCCTACATCCTTGAACCCCGCCCGGGTCTCCTCCAATAGATTGTGGACTCGTTCGCGCACACGTTCAGTGTCCCGTTTCGTGCCGAGAAGAGCGATTTGATTAGACAAGCGAGAGATGTTGGAGGTCAATGTGAACAACTGATCGGAGAGCGATTCGGCGAGATGGTCGAAGCCAGGATCGTCGCGATATTGCGGGTCATCGGACCGGCGCATATCGGTGGGCTGGGCCTCCAGCGAGTTGAGGCGGTCGAAAGACATGGTGGGGGTGTGGTATAGTCAAAGAATGAATGTCAACCACGAAACAGGCACAGAGTTATCGGAGATGCGCTGTGTAAAGTGCTGCCTTCCCTGGGACTGCAGGACAACTCCTCACATGACGTATCTACCGCACTAAAGCCAAAATGGACTAGTTACAACTGCCACAGATAACACCGAACCCAGCCACAGTGAATCACATGACCCTCTGTGGCTGCCGTGTTTTGATGCTCAAAATATTCCATCATGAACTCAGCTTGTATCCGAACCCATCGCTTTGGCGCACACAGCTGTATTCGGCTTTGCCCATCAGCTCATACTGTCGCGGGCTCTGCAGCAGCATTCTACAGCCCTCACAGCTCCTATGAGGCTCACCCTGATGATGCTCTAAGCCTCGTCCATTGTCCTCCACCTCCACGAGTCCATCCCACCCAGGCTTCCACCATGGCCGCCGCCACCCAACCCCGGCCATATAGGCGCATCCTCACCTCGGCGCTGCACCGGCGGTTTGTCCATGCATCTGCACTCTCGCTCCTCGTCTGCTATGTCGTCTCAATCGCAATTGGCGACAAGTCATCATGTCGGTGTTTCGAATCCACCAAGCAAGCCACTCGAGAGTCTGTCTTGCCTTGTGCTTTGAGCTTTGCTAACTGACAATTCCTTGGGTTAGTTTTCTGGACATGGTTCCCCATCGGTCCCTGTGGGCTACGCGCTGTCATGATCTTCCTTTCAGTCCTCTTGGTATTCGTCCTCCGTGTCAGTCAGATGCACCTAGGCTCAAGGACAACGCCATCCTCGCTCAGCACCTTCAAATACTTGTTTCCGCTTCAGATTGCTCACACATTCTGCTGCTACCTCTTCTCAGCTTGGTGGTTCACTGAGCTGTATCTCTGGTCGTCCTCGAAGGAGGCGCAGCTGGATATCGTGAAACGAGGCAGGTATGTTAATGCATACGGAATATTTCCAATCGGACGATTGCTGATCACCGGATCTAGATCACACGAGAGACCGCTTCTTAACGAAAGACCCATTTACATCCACACCTACCACCTCCTTCTGGCCTGCGCCCAGGCTACGGCCCACCTCTACTATGACTACGATCAGATCTCCGTCCCTGTTACGCTACGAGCTACAAAGTCAACCGACCAGCGCACACACCAGGTCCTGACACCCTCGAAATACATTAAGAGTGCCCTCCCTCAGCGGATCAAGTGTGGCCTGATGATGAGCGTGATTATCGCGGGAGCTACTCCGTTCCTCTACCTTCTATTCTTGCGCCAAAGTGCCTGGAGCTTGTCATTGTATTTTGCCAAGCTCTTTTGGAGCTTCTCCCGCTCTGCGGCTCAGCCCGATACCTTCTTCCCTCCATCATTTGGGCCGCTCATCATCCGATCTCTCATCTCGGGCTCTTTGCTTGTTCTCTGCTGGCAATCGGCTAATCTTTTCTTTTCCATTTTCCTTGGCAAGGAACCTCTGAAGCGTGGACAGCCCCTTACTGCAGATGCAAAGGAGCCGAATACCAGCCTGTTGTCTGGTCTGAAGGCCAAGAAGCATATTGTGAAGGCATTTGCTCTTTGGGAACTGGGTCTTATCAGCCAGCGCCAGCCCGACCGCCGAAAGGCAATCTTCAATGAGATTGACGGAGATAACGGTTCTACATGGAGCCAGATTCTTAGCTGTGCGAAAGAAGAAATTCAGGGTATCACTAAACGCATTGAGGCTAGCAAGGCTCCTAAGCCGGGTGCTAAGCCTGCTGGACAACCGAGCGGTTCTAAGCCTGAACTTCACACTTTGCCGCGGTTGACGGATGCGCCCAAAGATCAGAACATCTTCACAACGGCCACGAAGGCGACTTCTCGCCATGAGAAGTTTGGCGAGGCTTTTGGCTCAACGGCTAAATCCTACGGGCAGTCACCGGACTGGACACCCACGGCGCGGGCGCGCGCTCGGGAGGTCTTTGATAGGGCTTCTACAGCAATGCTCAGCCCAGAGCGCAAGCAAAAGCTATTAGCTTCTACCCAGGAGCTGAAGCGCCTTACCGGTGGCCCTTCCACAACCTATAAGCCTGAAGACGTGCACCCGATCATCGTTCAAGTTCTTCAATGGTGCCCGCCGCTGCGACAAACATATTCCCAGCGAGCATCGAGCATTGTATTTGGCACTCCCGACTCCTCTCTTGGCTCAATCGTGGATGCCGTTGATTCCTTGACGCGTATGCTAATTGCCAGTCTTGATGAAGATCAATACGGCAAAGTGCAAACGGATGTGCCATCAGTGGTTAACCTATTTACTCAGACTATCATGTCTCTCGATGCTTTCGTTCATCAGGGCGGTCTTGATGCGCACTGGACCGACGTCTACTTCCCTCCCTCTAGCCAGCCCCAGGCACAAGCAGAGGCACGGAAAGTCCCCGAGGTGGAGTTGGTGCTTGATACCCTGCAGAGCGGTTTATGTGACCTTTTGGAAGCGTTCAAGCCCTACCTGCGGGACATCGGTGTCACTGGCAAGGACCTTCGTCTGGCGAGGGAAGCCGCCGGTATTGAGGAGGATGAATTCACTCTATGATCTACGAGAATCTCATAACTTCTGGGATCTGATTGTTATTATGTTATCTTTTTTACGTATCTTTCGGAGGCGTTGTCTCAAGGAAGAACAAATGCATGGTTTGGCGTTTTTGATAGGAATCGAATCATCATTGTATTTCTTGAATCTGTTGTATTGGATTTCTCTTCCCTAGAGAGTGTCGTAGCTCATTCTGAGAAACTTTGAATGCTGTTGTTGCGTCCCTCAGACCAAGTCACATGACAGCGTCTTTCGGATAACCTCATGTCTAGCGCACCTGTGCTTGACTTGAGCTGTCTGAGCTACATCAAATCCAGACCTCGTTGAGCTTGCTCTACAGAATCCAAAGCTCCAATAATCTTCAGCCATGTCTCTGACGAACGTCTATCATTTGCGCCGAGTCGCGGATACCTCCGCAAGGGCATGTTTAATCTGCTACAAGCCGTCCACCAGCGTGATGATCACCCCTGACAACAAGGTAAGACTGCTCAAGATATACCCTTCATTGATAAACAGCGGCAAAAGATCAACAATTTTGGCTAAATCAAATCGGTGTTTTAATTCCTCACTCACTCACTCACATCGTCGACAGGACTTCTTCTACGTGTGCCCCGCACATCTCCAGGACCGCCACTTCTGCTCGCCCATCGTCGATGCCGAGGGCGAAGCAGCGCGTTTGAAAGAGCAGCAAATGGCCGAAGAAATTGAAAAGGTCAAAAAAGAGTATGAGGAGAAACAAAAGCGGAAGAAGGAGCGCGAAAAGCAATCTAGCAAGGATGTAAAAGACAAGGAGAAGGACAAGAAGAAGGATAAGGACGACTCCAAAGATAAAGATTCCGCCGATTCTAAGACTAACGATGAGAAGGAAAGAGATGAGAAGGTGAGTCCGGAAGCGATTATCATGCGTTAAGTCGGTCCAGTCGTACTAAGTTGTCTATCCTTCAGATTGATTCTATCAAAAAAGGGGACAGAGCCGAAGCCTGATAACGGTCCTCGAATTTTTGCGCTACACAAGTATGTTTGCAAACCGCTCATAGCGGTTCCCATTACTCATTGATTACAGGACGTTTTATCAGATGCGTATTGATCGACTTCGAGGCATTGAGATGGCCAAACGAAACCAGGGGCGAATGAAGAATCCTTCTCTCTTCCCCTCTGTCCCCACCAAGGATCTCTAATATCGACACCCGCATGTTTACGATGAGTCATGGCCTTTTGCAACATCAATGCTTCTAATGCAGCATGTCCAACTTTCTCTATTACCTCTCGCTCTCATGGTGCCATGAGGCACGCTCATCAGTGCTGGAAGCTCGCCTAAAGAGACCAGTCCAAACGTGGCTCATGCACTAAAGCCTACGGAGCCAGCCACAACCACTATAGATCCAGTCAACCTTCACCTCCCAGGATACACCTCATCAGGCCAGCAACATGCCTACCCCTCTCGAACCCCGATCACGGAAGTCAGCGGATGCAACCACGTCGCGAAAGCCCATTCCTTCAAGCAAGACCTATCTCATCCTACTGCATGTCCACGACATGCCAAGGGTGGCTTTGCAGTAACCCTCTGTCTAGGCCATCTCAAGTCCAATGTCATCACAGCGGGGGGAAGAGAGGCACTAAACTAGCAAAGCTTGCGCCGATGTGACATCCTAATTAGGCCGGCCGCACCACAGGGCTAACAGGACTCGAGCACGCGCGCAGCGCAGACGCCCGTCATCCTAGTTACCGTCTTCGCGAAACGATCAGGGGTCCAATTCTGCGGGAGGGAGCGAAGTCCCCGTGTACGCCCTGCGGTTGGGCTGAGAAAGGTAAAAGCGAAAAGCGAAAAAAGCACAGTCCACAGATTGATCACACCCTCGTCTACAAGTTTATCGTTGTACATACTCTCCTCAATGCAAGGCCTCCCACCTCGGCCCATTTACACAGACTAGGATCACGCTTCATCATTAGCTTAGGATCTTCATCAGGATTCAGAGTCCCGCTTTTACGTCGCGTTTAGAGGGGTCATGCTCACCGCGCTTTCCACGAAGGACGAGCTCGAGTACGGACGAATGGCGCGACGTTAGATCGGATCTGTTTGGTGGGGTGTTTTGCACGGGAATAAGCACTAAAGCTCGTCACCGTTAAGGCGTGCTCTCTTTGTCATAAAGCTTCCACCCCTCTTCTTCCAGAAAACGGCCCCCGTCAGCCCTAGTAGGCTTCGCTCGTATTCGCCGATCTCGGTATCGGCTAGTTTTCCGCCAAATTTCATACATAAGGCTGCCTGAGAGGCGCACTGGCATGAGGCTTGGGCCTAGGTGGTTGGACATGTACTATCTCAACGGCGCTGTGGCAGGCTGACTCTGCCTTAGACTATCACTATTAGTTAAGTGTTGATGTGACAGGACTCGCGCTTACTTCTTATTTAAGCGTATAGTTTGTGTCATGCGGAGATATCTTTCTCAAGAGCATTTGGCGGGCTCATCTAGCATCATCAACCCCCACCATGAGATTCGTGGCCAGAACCTCAGCCTCAATAGATAGAGGGTCGTTCGGCTAAGGGAGCAGGCTGCAGCTTGCGCCTTGCAAATAGTGTCTCACTGATTCCACATATGGCTGCCTGATACGATGATCTATGGATATATTAACCGACTAGATGGTCTTATCACCTGCTGTTCTTTCGATGAGGCTCAATTTTGCCTAGTTTGGGGTCCATTTTGCGATGATGCCCGCAGGGTCCCCAAGCGCGGTTATCACACCATCAACCTACTAAGCTAACCCTACACGTTTAGTGTACCCGCTGTGTACCATTGAAAATGGATAGTTTAGCATGTCAAACTGTACCATTTGATCATAGATGCCTAGCAACCCTCCAAAGATTGTAGCAGGCAATACTCAACGATGGAGTATTCGAGGACACATACTTCATCTTGGCGTGATGAGGTACCGAAATATTGAGCTGCATGAAGCTGAACTAGCAAATTAGCGTTATGCTAATTAATTAGTGATCTCCAATTTTCGAACCCGCCTATCCCCGCTTCTTCAATGGTAAAGGTACACCAGGCTACATTTTCGATCCAGCCCGACAAGCTATATCAATAGTACGGGGTACATAAACTAAACATAGAGCCAGCAACAGGCATCAACCTACACACAACATGATGAGGAGAACGATGCGGGGTACATCAGTCACCAAATAACAGATTACATACATACCCCTTAGCCAGCCACTGTCCCATTTCGCCAGACCAAGCGGCGCTAATCCACGCAAGCCACCCTCCGCTAAAACAGCCCAAACTCTGTGAAACGCCGTCGCAGGTATATGCAAGGCGATCGCGGCACCTGAGTCATAGTGCGAAAGTAGCCCATTACGGAATTCAAGGTTAATCAGGCACCTACTACTATAATCGAGAGAGGAAGATTAGATCAAGGGAGCTATGATATTACCGACCGATCTTGCACCTCTATAGGCAGTTAGGTTGGAGTATGCATCGCGTCCAGGAGCACTTGGCTGTCGAGACTCCACAAGAAGCTGAGAGCTTCCCCCCCTGCAAGGCAGTGCACTGCCCCACCCCCACCAGGGCCCACGGGCCTGCCAATAGGGCGGGCTCTTAGGCTAGGTCCGCTTGTATAGAGAGCTTGGTGACCGGGTGCTCGCGGGTATAATATGCTAGGGCTTCTGGGCTGTAGCCTGTACGGAGTACTGACATAATGCTTAGAGGCTAAAGTTGTAAGTTAATTCCATCGGTAGAATGTTTGATCACGAACATTTGCGATTCAGGAACAGTTAAGGAAGGATGTAGTTGCCAGTTAGCTGATCTCAGGGACCCGTCTCAAAAATGACCCCCAACACTCACAGTCCTAACCGTGAAGGCAGAGTGGTGTGCCATTCCCTAAATTGCCCTGAACCAACCTACAACCCTACGTACCCGCCAGATGGTACCGGTTCCCATTGGACAACTTCCCCCAGGGCATCTTTCGTTTTTCTCTCGCATAGTGATCCATCCATTTGACCCATGTCAAGACGTAAGTAATAACCGTCACAAACAGGTAATACCGATACGCACCGCTAGCGTCAGTCACAACCAATCGGGAGCAGCAGGAAGGACGACCCGCTTTGCACAGCCTCCTTCCGTCGACCTGATTCTTCCCAACCTTGGAAAAGTCGCCCTCCCTGAAGGCTGAAGGAGCCTGTAGGGCCCGGAGGGAGCAAATCAGCACCAGGCTCGGTTCCGACCCAGCGTCATTGGCGTCTCGCCAGCGCTGATCCTGAGATGAAACACGAGTCTTGCAGTTTTGCACCTTGAAGTTGATGATGATGATGATGCACAACCGTGATAGCGTTTCTGGGAATGTGGGGCTAATTCCTCGTGGGGAAAGTTGAAGAAAGAACAAAAGTATGGATCAGGGTACTGTATGTCCAAGATCCAAACTTACAAATCGTGGCCGCCGCCGCTCCCCGAATCACCGAAAAGGCTGTTGGAAAAGGGTGGAGAGCTGCTGGAGCCGACGAACGACAGGGCGGCGGTGACATGCCCCTGTTGACTGGTACGAGAGTACGAGTTACCCCTGGCTTCAAGCCTTCAACGCCTCCGGCTGAGGATCCCGAGTCATGTTTGCTCCCTTGGCGATCATAGTCAGATGGATGTTCCAAGGTTTGTGGTTTGAGGGCACCCATCAGCCATTCAGCCACTGGTTGACATGTCGTTCGGGATGATGCAGCCCTACATACGCATTGGTTCTCACTTTTGGTCAGACTAGATTTCTATAGTGGAAATATCTTCCAATTGGCGCGCATGGGGTATTGACTGTCTCGCATTACTATCACCCTCGTCTGACGAAGTTTAAGGCTGCAACAACCACTAAAATAGGCAGGGTGAGATCTGTCAGAAAGGGAAATTCCGTGCATCAATCAAGGGAGCTCTGGTGGGCACGGACTAAGATGAGGCTGATTCGCGGCACGGATATACAGCTTATCTAGGCAGGAACAGGGCTGATGTTGCGAACCTCACATCAGCTCCCACGAGCTTCAACAATTATTTATAGCCAGTAGTGAGACACGGTTCATGGGGAAAGGGTCAGCAGAGCCGCTAGCCCGCTATCCTGCGTATATCACCATCTTGGCCTGTCTTAGAGCCTCTTCGTATACTCCAAGACAGCTGCCGCAAAGTCTGGGCAATATTACCGCGCATTGTGGTTGGAAAGCGAATGAGCGGATTCGATAGTGATCTGATCACACGAGGCCTCGACCGCTAGAGAGATCTGACATGTGTCTTCATTGGGGGATCGGAGCACCAACGGACTTGGAGCCTCCTGCGTCTGCTTCATGCTGACACCTTTCATTCCAATGTACTGTCGATCACATCAGGCATCTATGGTTCGAAATTCGCTCGGACAATCCTCGCTTTTAGATGACGCAAGTGGCCGTCGTAGAGGTGTAGGCTTCGCCGCACGAGATGCCTGAGTCGTCTACTTGGTACATTATTGATAATATGTTCTCGCGTGGCTTGCGGTGTTGATCAATCGCATTCGTCACGGACAATAATGTGGAGAGACCCTGTCGATCATCACGCTTATGTGGTGGCTCAAAACAACCCAAGGGACAAATCACAATACAGAAGCAAATATTCGTGGAGACTGAAGAGTCACTGAGAAAGTTTTCTTGGCTCGTAAATAATCCATATGCACAGATGCAGAGATGTCTTTTTTAAATCGTCGTCATAAAAAAAAAGGGATATTCTAGAGGTTGCCACGTCCAGAGCCAGGATCATTTGTCTCAGACGCCCGCATACCTGGAGGCATACGAATACCCAATGCTGGTGATTCTCCTGGACCTCGTGCTGCCAAATTTGTCCGACTCGCAATATCCACTCGGGCCTTAGCAAGCCCGATAGCAGGCACCACCCATCCACCACAGCTACATTGCATGCCTTGCCAGGCGAATTTACCAATGTTAGCCCCGCAGCCTGAGTTAGGGCAGGTTAGGCGACCTGATAAAGGAGCATCTGCGGAGTATTCATCATAGGTTGAATCCGCATCGGGGTCTGCGCCATCTTGAACTGATGACGGGAATAAACTGGGCCGCATCCACTTCAGCGGATGGAGGAATACATGCGCACATTCCACATTGGCGGGCGCTCTGGCACTCCTCTGTTGATTCTGCTCGTGATTGATAATGAATGGGGTTGTCGCGAGGGTGCGCCTAATTAGGGACGTTAGTGGTCTTCGATGACGGCCCCGAATGGCAGGTGTAGCCCGTTTGGGAAGTAGATACGAACCGGCACTTGCGGCACTTAATCTCCACCGAGCGGCCGGTATTATTTTCCTTGGGCTGAACGGGCAGCTCGTCTTCAAAGCGCACCGACTTCAATTCTGGGGCCCGGCCACACGCGACACTTTCTTCGACATCACGGTGGTACAACCAGCGCTGGTACACAGGGTTTTCTGTGACATCGTCTGGACAGCCCATTTCGTGGTACAGCTCCAACTGTTTCATGAAGCCGTCATTAGGTTCACAGAGTGGCCGGGCTTGCCTCAAAATCTCGAGGGCAGATTGTGGTGTGAGCGCACCAGGCTGCTGGTGGAGCAAGTAGGCAATGCATACAGTTGCGGACCGGGACTTGCCCATAGCACTAGATCGACATGATTAGTGTTTAATAGGTACTGATGCATGTTGCAGAGAGTGCACGACTTTGTGTTTAATCCTGAGGTGCAGGATACACAAAATAAGCAAGGCAAAAAGGGACGGAGAAAAGGCAAGGCGTCCAATAGCAAGCCCCGGAAATGCAAAGACACAACATACTCCAGCTACGCGCAGATCGTAATTGATATAGCACGTAGTGACGTAGGAGGCCGTCGCAGGCGGGCAGATGGAAAATCTCCGGAAAAAGAAGCTGCTAGAAGCAAGAAAGGACCCGAGCGGTCATCGAAGACCAGCCTGGATAGGGCGATACGACAGGGAAAAGAATCAAAAGGAAACGGACTCACCAGTGCACCAAAACACCGCCACCACCGTCTAAACCAGCTTGAATGAACCGGACAGCGGCTGGCAAGTGTTCTAAAAGGTTCTCATCTTCAACATCATCAACAGGAATAGAGATGATGTTGATAAGATGCGAATGTTTCCTCAGCGGGGTTCAGTCGTAGCACAGAAAGAACATGGGTGATGTCTGCTCGAGCTAGAGCAGCTTTGTTCTTTAGGCAGAAGATCCTATACACATGGGGACCGAGTTAGTAGAGAGGGAATAATAATAGAGCGGCACGCCCAAGGGTACCAATATCAAGGCCCACTTTGACAAACAATAGCCAAGGCGAGTATCGAGGATTGGTGAAGTCTTCTTACCCGCCGATGTATATGTTATGACCAGGAACTTGATTCATGGCCATGCTGGTGGTGACGGTCTCACGATACTTTGAACAAGAGAGTGAATGAAGATGCAAGTTGAGTGGTGAATATCAAATTCTGACAGTATCAAACAAAGTAGATGCAGCAGACTCTTTCCTCCCAATCGAGTAGGCGGAGATTTCCCTTTGAGCCTCGGCCCCAACTCAAACAGTTACCCGTCGCCCAAACTGGCAATTAGGGTAAGGGCACAATTATACCAGGTGACCATATCACTGTTATTCCTGCCTGAGGCTGCAACATCATGATTGTTTACTCTCTCCATCACATCTTGAATCCATTTCTCAGCCCCAATTTCGACTAGTAACACCATCCACTGCATCGGTACCGCCGCAGCTGAGATACTCTGTATTGAGTTCTCGCGAACTGCTGGGGGCAGCCAATCTCTGGCAGCATTCATGGACCAGTGCACGAGACTTGCGAGAGTGGATGCATGACCCAGTGCACCGGAGCTACCCACCTACGATTCACTCCGCATTTTCGAAAGGATTGGACGAGCCGATCTGAGCATAGCTTGTGTCACGATGCGAAGAGATGCGACGGGTCTTTCCAAGCTACTGTAGGCAAGGCTAAACGGACCCTGATTGGCCTCGAAGCTCGTGGACCATTCCACCAATTGGAGGTGCAATCTCTCCTCTACGAACCACTCTCCAGCTCGCCACCACTATCACAGACTAGAGATCCAGAATCTACACCGTTTACATTAGATATCTTCCCGTGCTAGCGATGTGGTTGAGCATACCCAGCGAATCATTCCGTACGTTTTCCACTGCATACGCTAGAAATCTCGGTGAGGTGATGGAAAGCTCTAGCCGAGCGGTTCACGCCCCGTGGGTGGGGCCCTGATTTATCCCCGACAACCTTCAATCCACCACGATGTCCGGCCAATTATTCGACTAGCCGCTCCTGCAAGGGGTTTTCTGACTTGCCGCCGGTAAATTTGGAAGTCATCTATGAGAGCCATGGTCCATGAGGACCGCAGTAACAATCATTCAAGTAATCTATACGGAGCACTTGAACTGCAACCAGACCACGCGAATCACACGGTACCGTTCAACTGACATGCGTCCATGCCGAGAGAGGCGCGTATAGAACCGCGAAATTCCCAAGCCCCCAGGGCTGGGGGCGTCGCGTCACCTGAAGTATTGGTGAGGAGGGAACCAGAGGCGCTGGCGCTGGCGCTGATGCATGCAGTCGCTCAGACCACAGCCTCTTAAGGCTTAGGGTGACGCCTTATACAGTGTGATCCTTGGATCTCGTGCTGACCGCGTTGTCATTGCCACATTGGGAAGTACATAGAGAGTGAGGTGTCAAATTTGACCGGGCCTGGGCGAAAGTAACCCCTACGAGCGTTTTGCCATACCTCGGCATGAATATATATGCAATGCCGTACGACGCCAAGGTGTTTATTCAGGCCACGCGAGTCAAGACCGACAGCGAATTGTCAGGCGATACATATGATAGCCCACAACATGAAGTACTCCGTGGTGGTATGTCTACTGATGTGGTTGTATTCGGGTAGCATTATTATTGCAATTCTCGATATACTACCCTACTCTCGCAGGAATCTTTCTTTACGCGAGTACCTCCCTAACAAGCACCGACTCAAACACTACATAGTACATCCGTCCTCCCGTTAACTTACCCGGGTATACCCCGTCCACTAGAGACGCAGAAGTTGCCCCGCTGCTCGTACCAACAACCAACTTTAGGGACCTCTCCGAGGCTCCTGGAGGCTGGTTCGTGTCTAAGACTCTTAGCGAAGAGTGAACCTTGGAAAAATGATAGCAAGGGCGAAAAGGCCAAGAAAACCAAAGTCCCGTAGAACACGTTTAGATCAGGTTGTAAAGTAGCTGGTGTGGAGCACCACCTGCGCTACCCTAAAAGGGCAGTGTACTTGAGTTGTGTACTGTACTCCGTACAACGGGTATCTTCATGGTTCTCCCAAATGGATCATAGGCTCTGCTGACTCAGCAATGCTTGTTCGGGAGCTTACCCTGAATGTCACACATCTTTCTTCAATATCCAACCATTTGACAACGTAGGGCTGTCAAACATGCCACATCTCACTGTTCCAAAACCAAACTTCGAGTCCCGCAGAATCGTCATCGAAGGATTGATTTGTGCAAACCTACCCCTGCCCGAGGACTTTTTCAGCCCCCCTGTTCCTTCTCCCCCAAGTGACAGCGGACCGTCAGTGTGGCAGTGCATGCAGGACTGGGCCCAAGTGGAGCGCGCTAGGAAATCAGTGGGTCACCACCAACGACTCACGATTGTCCGCTACTTGTGGAGGCAAGAAAGAATGTTCTCTTTGCTTTTTGCATGCGACTGTCCACCCCTGTCCGGGCCCCTCTCAACGGAGTACAGGGAGAAACAAGATCGAAGTATTCCCCGTCGAAGACCGGACGAAGAAATGAAAGAAGACAAAGATACAAAACTTAACACAATAGGACGATTAATATATCAAACGAATAAGCCCACGCTACGGGAATCCGAATCCTCCGATGCAGGTCAATCTGATCGAACAATTTGACCGTTGCGGGGATCCCTGCAGCATTACATGATAACATGGGCTTTTATCCCATCGTCCATCCCTTTCGCAGCTTAGTACGAAATACAATCCCGCCCGGCAGGATTTCTTTAATCGCGCGACTGCAGTAGTGTCACTCTGTCCGAGGAGATATAAGCCTACCGCCAAGACATCCCAATTTGTAGATTGTTACTGGCTCAGCGCCGCCCCTATTATCCTCGTTCGTTGCTTTCTCGATCTTTAACTCCGTTGTCCTAGCCCCTCTTCGGCATCATGAATGTCAGCAATGGCCCGCGCTAACCATGGTTCTTCACGGAGCTTTTCGGCCATTCTCTCGTTGCTAGACGGAGTGGCCTGTAGGAAAGCGCTATGACAGTCGCAACGGCCCGTTTTCATTAGTTACTACAATGCTACAGCCCCTGGTTGTAGCTTCACCGTCGGTAGCTGGTCGCGTCGCCAATTCCCTTGGTAGTTTGTCATGCCCTTGCATTGTTAAACCCGGGTTTTAGGGAAATTTCCTTAAAGTTGTTGCGAAACATCTAATGCATGAGATCATTGAACATATAGAGTTATCGAGTCCTTCACAGCACAGGGAAATTGATGAGGGGCAAGGAACTTGTAAAATTTGTTTAATACTTTCCAGCATCTCTGGTTGGTTCCTCACAACCCATCATATAAGATCGAAAGTTAAGGCTGGGACAGCAATGGATTTCATTTGTCCACGGCTGTCGCAGGCCCCATATCTAAAATGCCAGCCCTTCGTTAGCCTTTCCACAACATCCCAGTTTCTGGAAGGTCCATTACCCAGGTTCAATGGGAAAAGGAACCACGGGTGAAAGGTCTGCCCAGACTTCTGATTCGAGCAGAACCAAAGTAAAATTACGGGATCCCGGGCTCTCGCGCGCATTTTCCTTCTAAGGCTGAGGTCCGTTAGCCTGAGATGGATAAGTCTGCGGACTAAACTGGACTAGGGCCTACTGTATTTTGTATGAAATTGTAGTGTACTACTCTAACTAGCAGTACGGGAGGGACATCCTTGTCATTACCCGATTAAGCCTAAGCCTAAGCACTACCGAAGGTCCTACACTACGGCATGTAGCATGCATGATGATACGACCAAGTGGCCGTAGAAGTGGTTGGCATCGTCAAGAGTTTAATTCGCGCCCAGCCCCGGATGCCTTGCGCCTTGTGCCCTACCGATGGTCGGGTCATTCTTCCAACGTGGCCACCAGTACCACCCACACTAAACCCTACCGTCCCCAAATTAGCCCAAGACGTAATAACTGTAGTAATAAACAATGTTAGAAACTCAATTTCGTCTCATTATTGTATGACCGGAGACCGGATGACAGGATCTGATTGTATCCGGGAAAAAATGGCGGCCACGTTCTGGGCCAAAGTGTATCTTGTCTCGTGTATGTATTTAAATTGTATGTGGCTTACAATGTACTCGGACCATACATACATATACAATTATACACGACCCGTTACGGCTGGCTTAGTGTTTTCCCTTATTTTTCTCGTCTTTTGCCTCTTTTACCACCACCACGTCAACACCCCCCGAACTGCAGGTTAAGTCCGACCAGACCCATCCAATTTTGTCGATGTTTCAATATTCCTCTTTATTCATTATTCATTATTATTCCTATTTATTAAATTTCCTCTCTTTTTTACCATTTTCGTCTCGTTTTTTGCCTCGCGACTTGAAGACGTTCCAGATTCCTCTCCCCCAGCTCTCGTACCATTCATCACCCTCTCTTTCTTTCTTCCTTTCCTCCACCTTTTTCCCTAAATTCATTATTCCACCCCTCTCTTTCCACACCCTCCCCCTTCTTGGCTCAGCTCGGTGAGGATGAGATCACCGGAATTGCCTCCCCTTCCATCTTAATTACTTTTTGGCTCATGCCCTTGCACCCAATCACCTGGTTGCACCGCCATCTTGCCTGACTTGTCTGTCTACCTGCCCGATTTCCCACCACACCTTGACATCTTTTTTTCTATTTCCCTTTTCCTCTTTGGTTCTTCCTATTCTTCGCGCTTTTGCTCTGGTTTCGAACTAGTGCGCATTATTACGGGGTACTTGTCTTCATATCATTTTTTCAGCTTCGTACCTTCCTTTTGCCTCCCGCAACCAGCTAGGGGAATCTATCATTTGTCCAATTGTTCAACTAGCGGCAGAGTGCCCGAATGATAGAGAGACGATCGAGACCGAGATATTTTCTATCTTGTTCTTCTTGATTGATACCTTGAGGGTATCTAGTTACACTCGACTTTCTCTGTTCCTTTCCCTCGTGCGCGCGGAAACGATACCCAACAACATCCTTTTCGCCTCCCCCTTTGGATTTACATTTCTTGATTACCTTTTTTTCCTAATTGAAATAGGAACAAGAAATTTCCAGATTGCAAGCGCAAAAAGAACAAAAAAGCATGAGTGGCCCTGGTCCCGCTCTGTACGATTAACTTGGTTCTATGGGACACACGACGGGCTTCTGGACAGGGCTGTGTGTGTGTCACTCTTGCGGCAAACGTTTCATCCCATGAGGCGAATCGCCGAACAAGGGTTCCGGAAGTAAGTCGCCAAATGTTCAGCCCTACTCGTTGGTTGCTTGGTTCTGGTCAATTATACCCTTGCCCTATTCCTATTTCTGTTTCTATTTCTATTGTCCCTATGATCCACGCACATCACCCATCACCTAATACCACTCCACCCCCCTCCACCTATCCACACCCTATTCATCTACCCGCTTAGTCCTGGGCCACCCCCTCGATATTAGGTCACTCACCGCGCTTTTTACAACTTCTTCCTCGGTGCCACCCGGTCTAACTCTCAACTAGCTGCTAGCACATTCCCAGCCGCATGAACACTGCTTTTCTGGGCTATTTACACCCAGTCCTGGTGTCTTGGACACGCACGTCGCCGTCGGCTCGCGCTTATTGACCCATTTGAAGCTGGACCTTCCGGTTTGAAGTCATCGGAGGCGGAGGCTGGTTAAACGGCCCCCCTAAGAATTCACGGCCGGTTTCACGACGCTTGCATCTCAACTGGATTGGGCTATTGCTGCGACACTATCTGGATTCCATCTGCCTATCATTCCGATTATCTCAAACCCATTCGCCTTTTGGGGTTATCTTATTTTTTTGCTTATTTTTTCTATCTTATTTTCCTCGGTCATCTCGTGAGGCTGTCATCCGGCCGTTATCCGCCATCCCCACCTGCTCGGTCGTGTCTCTCAGCCTCAGCCCGTTCATGCTAGCTTCGCTTCATAACACCCGCTGTGAATTGCTCCGAATCAGACGAGCATGGACCAACGAATGTCATCGCATAGCTTCTATGATTACAAGGATCATCACGACCGCCACTCTGATCGCGTCCATATGATGCCCAATTCTTCATTCTCATCGCACGGCCCGTTACCTATACCTTCTCGGCCCGTCATGCACACTGCTCCGCCACCTTTACCTCCGCCGCCGCGTATTCGCGATCTGGAGAATGGCTATGATGCGGGTTGGCTATATGCGAATTCGAGTCGTTCAACGACGAGTCTTCCACCGATTAACCCCAATTCGAGCCTTTTCGGTGGCCATCGACGACCTGATTCTGCGCCGATGAGTGATCGTATGGCAGTTGATGAACTGGAAGGACGACAAAATGGATTTCCGCTTTCGCGCAGTCCAGAGGCGCAGATTAAGATTGAACCGCCACCTCCAACAGATGAAGGGTTCCCGAATTCTATGGCCGTCAACACTACGGGCCCGATGTAAGTTTTCTTGGAGTTCGCGCTGCAATTGGTGGTATTTGCAGATCCTCCGGGTCGCATATGCTTAGTCTCTAGCGGGTGGGCAAAAATACTAATGAATTTATAGTCTCAAGGGCGAGCAGAACTTTTCGCTGCGCAGCGTCAAGGACTCGTCAAATGCATACGATCAACATGTACTTTCGAAGATTGGAAATACTCTTTCACCACGCAACTCGATCAGCCAAGGATCTGATCACCGAGGATCAATTTCGGCACTGACGGTTCCATCAATTCCGTCGCGCGCATCCAGCAACCTACCATCCCCAGGACCGTCAGAAGCTGGCTCGACTTTGGATGTTAAATGGTACAGCAGCCCTCAATCAGGCGGAGTTTCCCCGAGGAGTAAAGTTGGTTGGAGGGAGTATATCGAAGGACGCAGTCCGAGCGTGGAGAGTAATGCGCCTTCTTCGGCATTGGATTACGACTATATGCGAGACGTGGGTCGACGACGATATCGTGGAACGACGCCTTCCAGGGAAGATAGTATCAGTCTACCTAGCCGCTCCAACCGTGGGAGCTACGACCAAGGCGTTTTCTCCGACATTGATGGTGAGTTTTCTACCGATGAGCTGGCTCCGCCACGCCAGTTCATTCTTCGGGAACCGACGCCGCCATATCCCGAGGGTTCAAGGCAAGGCATGAAGCGACGAGCATCTTCGCCACCACGAGAGCCGATGGGTGACGATAGGCATACCTTGCACTCGGCGACAAGCAATGGTGATTTATCGCAACGCCGGACGAGTGGACAACCTTTCACGAATACTCTCTCGGTTAACCCTAGCTATGCTCCGAGTCACAGGACTCTTTCCGCAGCATCATCGCTCAGCATTCGAACCTCCGGATCCTACTCGTCTGCTCTTTCGATTGGAGGTAGCAGCATGACCAGCCTCTCGCCATATGATAGGCCATCTCCGGGAGGTCTCTCGCCCAGTTCCGATTTGGATGCGTTCCACGAAAAGTCAATCCTGAACCCGAGTTCTCCTGTATCGCTCATGCAATCGCTCCCGAGATCTGTGACTGGCTCAAATACTCTAGAACCGCCTGCAACCGATGCCACGGGAAAGGTGTCCATGCCAAGTATCCTCAGCGTGCCGAAAGCTTCACCTGCATCAAAGATGGGCGGACTATACATCTGTGATTGTTGTCCCAAGAAACCGAAAAAGTTTGACAATCCGGATGATCTTCGGTGAGTTCGATGCCAATTTACAAACATTCTATAGCTCCCAATTCTAACTTCAAAGCAGCTCTCACGAAATGGAAAAGCAATACTCCTGCCAATACTGCAACAACAGGTTCAAGAATAAGAACGAAGCAGAGCGTCACCAAAATTCCTTGCACCTCCGCCGTCATTCCTGGTCCTGCGCCGCTCTCCCGAGCTTCCAGGCGGCCTTCCATGGCTCCACCGCTCCATCTTGCCAAACCAACGCTGGCCCCTCGCACGATTCATGCGGATACTGCGGAGAAGAGTTCCCCAATTTCCCACGACCCGACTGGGATCGCCGGTTCGAGCACCTGACGACCGTGCACAAGTTTGGCGAGTGCAACAACGCGAAGAAATTCTTCCGTGCCGACCACTTCCGCCAGCATCTGAAGCATAGCCATGCCGGGAGTAGTGGCAAGTGGACTAATATCCTTGAAAATGCGTGCATGAAGGAGGAGCAGCCTCCTGAGCCTAGGGATAAATCTGGCAGTATATCAGGGCCGCAGGGCTCCGGTTCGCTAACCTCAAATACCATCGAGGAGGTCCTTAGTGAGCAGTGACATTTGCTTGGGCGCGCTGCGCCCAAGTGGTTTGGCTTTTTTTTGCACTGCTGTCTCACAGCTTTGCTTGTGCTCGTGCCTTGTCTCCAAAGAGTGGTGGGTCACATCCACTCGACGCTATATACGCTGCGTCCGCACCCGTGTCCTCCTTCGCATCGTCCGGAGGGGACCAGGTCTTTTAAGGCAAAAAAGCCAAAATCACAACCAAAAAAAAATAAAACTTCCAAGCTTCTTGAAGGTGCCTTCCGCAGAAAGGAAAGCACACTCAGGCATTGGATATAACGATGTGACGCGATCTCCTCTTACCTACCATCTACCACCAGTGATTATTCAATTCTTGTTACCTTGTTTTCCGTGATTTGTTATATCGTTCGAAGGAAAGCAGGCTAGGGCAGGCAGAACGGGGAGTTTTCGTGTGTTCCTGGGTCTTGGTTTTGGGTTACAGTCTTCGTGTATACCTGGTGCATCATTACCTGGGTGGATTGGATTTTTATCATCTCTCCATAAGTCGGAGTATTTTTTGTTTTTCTTCGTTTTGTTTTTGTCATGATCGGTGGAGTCGGTGCATGGTTCGGGGGGTCTGGACTCTTTTTGTTTTCGACTTTGTAAAAGGAAGCCCTTTTTTTTTTACCCATATAGGTATATAGTCCACCTTGTATATAGGAACTGAAAATAGACCGCAGTCGGTGGCTTTTTTACTTCTTATAAGATACCTGTGTTCCTAGATGTCTTCTTTGGTTAGAACATAGGCTCGCAATCCTTTGAGAGAAGAAACTTGGAAGTCATGTACATCCTATTTCCTTCTAACTATGTGACACTATACTACATAAAATCGACGGCTAAGCTTCACATTCAAATTTCTCGACAAGTCGCGAGCCACTAACGTAGCCATATCAGACTTTCTTCCCAGATATTGAAGCGCCGAAATACAGAATTCGCAATTCTGCCGGAAACATTCAGATAATGAATCTTGTTCACTAGACATATCCATTCCTTCCACAGAAATGTATCCCGCCTTGGCAAACGAGTGAATCAAAACGACCGTCCACGGCTCTGTAAGGAAGGCGACCTCGGTGAGTGAATCGTGGAAATCAACACGAACGATGGACTCTTTCCCACGAAGTGATGAGCGAGCAAGAGCCCCAACTGCAAATGCGTTCTCTCTTCTCAGCTTTGTGATTAAGTTTGAAGAATGTCGAGATTCACGCTCGACATCAGAGCCGAGTTTTCCCCGATCCACGGTTTCCAGAACGTCTGCTAGAAGCATAGTAGCGAGATGCCAATGTCCGTCAAGAATGACATACCAAGACTGTATACGCGGTGGTAGCAGTTCATGGTTGGCAACGCAGTCCAGCATGAACCGTTGGTATGTATTATTCCAGTGGTGATAGACCAGGAGAGTCTCATTGATGACTTCTTCGAGCCGTTTTGGTCCAACGCCTCGATATACCAGGGTTTGGAGTTGCGTGACGCGGCGATAAAGCAGGACCTTGACTGGAGTTGCTTCTGAAAGGACGGAAGCGGCTTGTTCGTAAGAGCATGGCCATCGAGGCTGTTCTGCTTGGTGGAGGAAGAAATCGCCCCATACATCCTTTTTCTTCTGCATCTCGTTTCGTGGGAGGTTCCAGCCGTTGAGATCCACTTGATCTTCGAGTTCGGATACAGGGATGATTGAGGTGATTTGACTGTCCTCATCTGACACCACCAGTGGACGCTGGTACATGGCGGCACTGAGCGTATCGAACATGACCCCTAGCCAGAATAAAAGGCTAAGCGTGGTGCGGTGTTCGTCATTCGCGAGTGTGGGATCGGCTGGTGCAGTGCTTGAAAACCTTGGTACTTCCGACATATCGGTCAGCGTGGATCCCATAGACTCCCTTCGCAACTCTCTAACGTGAGAGGGCGCCTCGCGTTGAAGCCTCGTCAACTTGTGTCGGAAGGTGAATAGTTGACGGTTGGCATGTTCCAGAAACATCGGTGCGACATCATTCTCTAAGAGCTGGCCCAGACGCTCGTCTTCATCTTCGTCCAAAGGACATTGAGTCAGGGAGAAAATGATATTGGCAAAGATGATACGAAATGACGGGATACCGGTCGTGTGCTCCAAAGCGTGACGAGCCTGATTCCAAACATTCTCCCGGATAGACCTTTCATCACGAGCAATTTCCGCTGGTACATTTAGATTCGAACCCTTCTGCGCGTGCTGGGTCCACTGTGAGGCAAATGCGATGATTGAGAGATGAAGGGCCCGGGCTGCAGCTTTATCCTCGTCGGCGCTCAAATTCCGGCCGCGGATGTGAGAAGATGCACGATCTAATCGACAAACCCGAATACACATTCTGTTGGGCCAGCTTGAACTCCATTCATTTCTTTCTTTATACGGGAGCATATCAGTCAAGGGGTCGCTGTACGGACAGTTGTGCTCCGTCAGCCAACAAGACAACGCATTCTCCAGACTATCGTGATAGATGCGGATCAAGTTCTGTGTCATCGTAGTCCGAGCATAATCAGCGGCGGTATTGTTGGAGGCGATGCAAAAGTGGCACTCAAATTTAGACTTTTGCCTCCTATTCGGTTTAGAAGCTGAAAATTGGCGTGTGGTATCTCTGTATCCCGGGGCAATGATATCAAGCACAGAAAAATCGAGGGTATTCATCCCAAGACTATTTTCTTCAAAATGCGGAATCGCATCGAACGCATTTTCGAGCGATTTAGGGGACAGTTCGCTAAAAGGTTTGACAGGCTGTTGAGTGGACGTCACCGGGAACCAGAAATCATCTGTGACGCTTGTATTCCACGAAGGGAACTCAAACTGCTCATCGCCAGACGACTGCATTCCAATCTCCTCAATGATGCTACTGCTTTCCTGGTTCAACGACGGAGGAGAGAACGAGGTACGATTTGTGGTTGAGGCAGGAGTAATCATGCCCCCAGCATTGACAGGATACCATTGCGAAGAAAGCAATATATTATCTAGGATATCGCCATGAGAGCTGGGAAGTGAAGGAATTTCACGGCTTTGAGGCGTAGCTGTAGCTGTAGCTGCAGCGCTGGATTTTGCTTTCCGGTGGTCTCGCTTAGATTCCACGCGCTTTGATGAGAGGAAGTTGAAGGTGCACTCCTTCTTCCATTTCTTGCAATTTGAGCAGGAGCTAAAACCATTCTCCTTTCGATTTTTCTAAGAATTCAAGTTAGAGCCAGCTCCTATTGGGAGATAAAAACACGATTACAAACCGGAGCATCGCAGCCCCTCTTGCCTTTCCGGCACGGGTCGCAACTGTGATGTTGGCTTCGACGAGAGGTCTCCATAGTGGAACGATGGAGTAATAGGTGTCGTAATGGAAATTGCTTGGTAGGTGACGAGACTACCGTTCTCGACTGCGAACCGCCGTCCCTCCTGGTGGATCCTAGCAGAGGAGGGGCAAGGTTGATATGTGAATGCCAAGCAAAAATAGCTGGTTCATCTCTGGGGACGAAATTGCGGGGACCAAGTGGGGGCTCGTATGTGCACGTCCACCACCATTCGGGTCAACGGAACCATCCAGGTCTCATGTGGCCACAAACCGCTTTGAGCTTATGCAAGTGCTCATAATGATTGTTTGTTGGATAGCAGCAGACTGGAATTATCATGTCGGGAAGTTTGCAGTCGAAATTGGTCAACTTGGGAAGGATTGTGACCAACATCCTCCTCACTTACGATGCAATCTCATATATCTTACACAGCAGGAAACTGGGATTCTGGGGAAAGATCGGAGTAACGACACGGGGCTGAGCCAATCATCGAACTTGACGATGGGAAGGTGCATATTGGACGAATCAAACAAAGTACCGAGTGGGTCTTCAAAGGCCAACTAGAAGTGATTCTGATTGTTTGTGCTGATTCCTACCAAATACAGTGGGGTAATGCTGGCCGACCGGAGAGACTCCTGCGGACTAAAGCTTCTGCAAGATCACGTCGATTCGATGAATGTAAATGACCAATGGTGTCCCCAAGATTGATTTTGGAAAATTTCTAAGGATAAGCCTTACAATCCCAGTTCAATGACCACTCAGCTCCCTGAGTGACTTCCTTTCATTGGCCAATACATGGATATAGGCTAGCTCCTATTGAGATATGAATATTTCAGATATGAATTGAGAGGCTTTTAGCTAATATCTAGGAAGTGAACAACGCGATGGTATTATCTCGAGTTTGGATCTGTAGATGCCTAGGTGCTAATTTACCAACACATTGCTGGGGTCTCTCTGTCAAGTTTAGGCATTGTTGAAGTTGCTTTCAACCATCTTCAAATAGCAATTAACTACCCTTGATCTGGAAGATATTTGCAAAAATATTGATCTCAAATATGTACAACACCAGACAATCTCGCACCCTGTTCACGATCAAATAACCTTCCGTATTCCACGTCAAGTCTCGACTCCAAAACCGACAATTTGTCTCATCTCAACTCCTAGCTATAATCCAGGCCATCTTCATCCTGATCCACTCCTTACCCTACTCCGGCATTTCGAGCACATAGCGGCCTGCAATCTTTCCTTTCTCTGTTGTTCATCAGTACCAATATCATCTATTTGGTCGAGAGTGTGACATACCCATCAATTCAAAGATCTCAGGAAGATCCTTCAGCGGGGCCAGCTTAAACGGGGCCTTGATCAGACCCCGAGCAAAAAAGTCGATGGCTTCCACACTGTCCTGTCGGTTTCCAACGTAGCTACCCTTAATGCTGATCATCCGCAGCACCGTATTGAGGACAGGGGCCTTCAAAAATGCGTCTGGGGGCAAGCCAATAGCGATGATTGTTCCCCGAGAACGAACATATTCGGTAGCCTGTTGGAATGGCTTCTCTGAGACTGCAAGCAAGATGACAGCATGAGCTCCAAGGCCTTCAGGAGTGGCCGCTTTGACGTCTGCCACTAGATCCTTGGACTTCAGGAAGTCAACATAAGCCTATTTGGTTATTAGCTTCAATCTGTAATCCTTGATAGGGATATTCTTTAAAAATTGATGAATACCTCAGCGCCCAATTTCTCGCACATAGCTCTCTTCTCATCACCCCCATCAACGGCGATAACGCGTACTCCCATGGCCTTTGCGTACTGCTGAGCAAGAGATCCGAGGCCACCTCCAGCCCCGACGATAGCGACTGTCTGGCCAGGTCGAACTCCAGATTCCTTCAATCCCTTATAGACAGTAATTCCAGCGCACAGGACCGGAGCAATAGCATCAAGAGGGACATCCTTAGGAATCTTGGAGGCATGCGTCGCCTTCCCGACTGCATACTGCTGGAAAGTGCCATCTACAGTATACCCAGAAAGCTTTGCCTGGGCACACAGGGGGTCGTCGGATTGCCTGCAGAATTCACACTCGGTACAAGACCCATTGAGCCACTTGATTCCAGCATGGTCACCAATCTGGAATTCATTGACCAATGATCCCTTGTCCACAACCACTCCAGCACCTTCGTGTCCTCCAACAAGGGGCATCTTGACCGGAATCGGCCAGTGGCCCATCATAGCATGCAAGTCTGTGTGACAAACACCAGAGTAACGAATCTTGACCAAAATCTCGTCTGGGCCAGGCTTGGGAACTGGAATCTGCTTGTAAACCAGGGGCCCTCCGATCTTTTCGGCCACCTGAGCCCATTGCATCTCGGGAATAGACATATTGATTGAATATAATGAAGTTTGAAAGCTGTGTAGCTTTTTCTTGAGACGGAGATTTTGATTGCGAATGAATTGATGATTGAAAAGTATCGAAGGTCTTTATAACTCGCTGGCTTCGGACAAGCTACGAAGTGGTTCTCTCGTACTTCCTTACATCTTGATAGATCCTTTCGGACCAACGGAAAGCAATTCGAACAGAAAAAACCTGAAGGTATTTCCAAGTTTGCCTACAACCAACTGTATAGGTGATGATGAGGATGGCCCCATACAATGCGGGGAAGGTTTTGCGGAGGTTGCGGCCAAAACGCACTTTCGTGCGGCTCCGCATAGGCACACAATATTTCATCAAACCAATCACAGAAAAGAGCCATAAGACCATGAATATGGCTCTGGACTCTGGAAATTGGTAGCCTCTACTTTCTGGCCGAGTCTTCATGAGTCTATTTTGTTCTGAACGAACAGGGCAAATCTCTCCGTCTTCTCTTTGGCGGACTCGGGCAACACTATTGCTGTCTCCGAGAGATAAACCTCAGCGATCTCCTCTTTCTTTATTTGTCTTTTATTTTGACTTAATTCTTTCAAATAACTTAGTCGGTTCGTTTTACCGCACTACGCTAAGATCCGTAAAATAATGTAAATGCCCGTCAAAAATGGATAACTCTCTAATCTATTAGAAATCCCAAGGATGGTTTTAGAGGCATTAGGTAAAAGGTTCGCCCAATCTTCCAACTTAAACACATTCTGGAAGGGGATTCAATGAATAATCACACTTAATTCTTTTTCATTTGGATGATACATTTATCGACCCTTCAGGCTCTTCATTCATTCCGCACGGCGAAAATGTACTTGACCAGCCACTTTTAATCGTGAAACCAATTGTCTTCCTACCAAAACTTCGTTCAACTCCATGACTGCCATGACACCCAACCGGTAGGACTGGACGTGACCTCATTTCAATTGTCAAAGAGTGCGCTGTAAGGTCCTCTTCTGGTTGTTGGTTGCTGTTTGCAGTCTGTTGACCCAGGAACAAGATCGGACTTTCAATGTGGAGTATTGCTGGATCGACAAAGTCATTTTGACCCTGTTCAGTGGGATAGTTCAGGCTTGGATCCACCTGTTCCTCAAAAGTAGCCCCGAATCGATTGATTGGATTAGAGGGTAATGCCCATGAGTCTAGGCTATCGGCAGGGGCATTTAAACGAGTTCTACCGCCGTAGAGGTCAATCTTGGGCGGTTTTTTGGACATATCGTAGAGATATCTGGGTATCTTGCGATCACCATCAACGCATGTCTTGGTCAGGCCGCGCCGCTTGCATTCCATACAGGGCCGCTCATTGCCTGGTTTACCACTGTCAGAATTTTTGATGGGTTGAAACATTACAGGCGAGCTCCGTTCGACTTACCACATGTTCTATGTGATCTTTGGCAGTTCAAACATGATCTCCTGGCCTTCTTCCGGCGGAAAGTTGTATCAATATCATCCGAACTTTCAGGCATTTGACACCCAGTTAGATCTATCTCGTAAATGACCGGACGAGATTTTGTTGATATTTGGGGATTATGCTGCCCCACAAGGCCGATTGAGTGATTGGGTTGATTGTCGAAGATGACCGTTGTTAATGCTAGGTTCAATGCGCTCTGAACCACAAACGAAAATAGTTGAAGAAAAGTAGTTTAATGAGTGATATAAAAAAGCTTCAAGTCATTATTCACTATAACATATCGTCCGCATTAAAGGCCTTGACAGCACTATACCATGCCCAATCCAAAAAATGATCTACGGTTCAGGCTCCGCATGTTCACTTTGCCATTTCTCCAGAAATTACTGATTTAGCCACACCCGTTATCCAGATCTGTAAATCCCACTCTTCCCCACACATTATAGAAGCTTACCAGAAAATCGTAAGATTTGAGTTTCACCCCATGCGGATCCGCATAAGGCAAGACCTCCGCATGGAGAGTGATGCACGGACCCCTCAAAAGGTTCCACCATCTAGATTTCAAGTATCATGTTGGATAGAGCTAGACGTTGCTCAAGGCTAACTATGATTGTATAAACTCAGTGGCTTGGTGCACAGCCTTGCAATATTTGCCCCACTACTGGTCCCTGGTCATATCCGATGGGCCAGTCAATCTGCTTCTAGCTTGATTCAGGTCGATATTTGGTGTGGAGAGCCAGAACAACACCATGGTTTCCAGCTAATCTGCACATGGCCTTTTTCCTTTCCCCCGCGATTCTAGATCAGTGCCTAGAATGATTATCGTTATCCGTTCTGCCGTATCCAATCATGTACGCTGTAGGATATTCTTAGAATTGAGCAGCAGGCACTGGGCCATCGATAAGGCAATTACTATCAGAGGTGTCGTTATATAAAGCTGTAAAGATATGTTGAGTACATAGATAACTACGCAAATACCATTCTCTCTTTTCTTCCCAAATTTTGTCAATTAAGGTCATCCAGGATACGCCAAAATGGACAGCGATCACAGTCAAAGTACCGAGAAGAGAGAGACTATCCAATACCGAGAGAGTACAGGACATGCTCTAACAACAATTCCGACATCTGTGACTCTGTCACCTGAGCAGTTTGAGAAGCTTTACTTGACGCCTATGACCCGCTGTCAGCCTGAACTTGCCAAGCGAGTTGGAAAACCGACACCGCTGTGAGTATCTGGAATTGCAATTCATCCGCGATAAGATATACCGTGGAAACTGGTCTAACTATTCTGCTCATTTCAGAGCTCTTGGTGGTTTTGTCATTACCACGACTCCAATTTCTTGTTGTTTGATGGCTTGGAGAGGCTCCAGTGGAAACGGGGTGGCATTCATGTAAGAGAAATTCAGTCAGCCTGACCATTGCAGTCAATCTAAGCAACAGGAACAGCGGACCCATCGTCTTCCTTGGTGGCTTGTTGCTGCTTATCACCAGTATTCTTGAATTCATCCTGGGCAATACCTTTCCTTGTGTTGTTTTCGGCACCATCGGTGAGTTTGAAGACCTTGAGAAATGTACCGCAGCGTCTCGATCGCGTTTCTCATACTTCCTGATAGGAGGATTCTGGTTTGCCTTTGCCGCCACAATGATTCCTGCATTTAATGCAGCCGGTGTGTTCCTTCTGATCCAGATCATTATATGTAATTCTTACACATGTATAGCTCCTTATTCAGCATCAACCACTGACACAGTCGCCGGGCTTTCAAGTGCGGGCTTTATGAACACCTATGGTAAGTCTCAACTGTCTTCGGGAATATTCTCCTGGCAGTCGACTGATTATGATTCATTATTCTAGCTTTTTTATTCATAACGATGGCTGTATTGATGTTGATATTTATGATCTGTGCGACACGCACCAATGTTGTGTATACACTTATCTTTTTGACACTGCTCGTGGTCTTCTTGCTTCTATCATCTGCATACTGGCTACTGGCAGAAGGCAATTCTGCTGGTGGTAACAAATGCGTCAAAGTGAGCTTAAAACTCGCATCAGAAGATCCCCTAACTGATGGCATAGAGACTGACTCGGGAGTTTTCAGGGAGCTGGGGCTTCGCTCTTTGTTGCGAGTTTGCTGGGCTTTTATCTGCTAATTGTCCAATTGTTTGAGGCAATGGAATTTCCTTTCCAGTTACCGGTCGGAGACCTGGGGGCGCTCTGGGGTCGCAGTATGCAAAAGTTAGGATTTCCTTCCGAATCTTTTCGAATGTCATGCTAACTGTGCTGAAGTGGTGCGATGCGTGATATTGAGGAATCTGCCGTTGTTGATCAGAAGTAAACCGTGTGAAATTGCAAAACCAAGCAGTTGTATCAGACTGATTGCTATTGAACGATGCTTGAGCGACAAAAATCCAGCGCGCTTATCAGGATTGGCGGTGTCTGGTATTTCTTTCACTTGTCGGGCTGGTGTCACCTAGGGAACGTGATACCGCATCTTAATTCTCAATAGAAATGCAGTCGTCTTAGTATTCTCAGTAATTCCAGAAAGCTCTTGTCTGTATGCTCTGAATAGTTCCTCTGTGCTCTTCTTTGCAGGCATGGCAGTGAAGCAATCGCGGCATCAGCCAAATTTCCTTTCTGGGACCCCGCTATGTGGATCATCTCCACATGTCGCGACAGTCGATAACGAGGGAACATCCGGAAAGCCAGATCTTCGCAGCGACAACGCTGCACAATTTTTCTTCTCTCAAGAAAAGCCTGAACACTCTCGTCAGGGAATCATTCGCCGCTTCTATTGAGAATACACTCACAAAACACTCGAATCCACCATGGCTTACCTGTCCTCTACGGCACTCCCCGAACCCTTTGTCATTTTGACACCCAGACTTGTCGTCATTCCCACGCCAATTGCAGTCCATATAACCTCCTATCGCGCTCTGTATGCAGAATTACATGCCGACGCTGGCTTCTGTAGAATGGGTTTCGGCGAGCGTTTCGCCGTCAGGAACTGGAATGACGATGAAACGCGTGACATGATTGAGACACGCGATATTCAGCGCTCATGGGAGAAACGCGGCTTAGGAGATTTTGCTGTAGGGCTTCGTCTACAGCCGAAGTCCGGAGGCTCCGGTGCGGATTTCCAGCAAGACCCTTTTCCTAGTGTGTCAATGCTTCGGGCAGATGAGCTCAAACAGTTCATGGGACCAGATCTGACACGCCTGGAGGAGATCCAGTGGGTAGGATACTCGGGGATCCGCGATGCAACCATAACATCACTTCCACCACGTGAAGAAGGAGATGCGCCTTATCCGGACTGGCTGGAGATGGTGGAAATTCGGTATGGAGTATCGCCGGCGTTTTGGGGAAAGGGCATCGCTCAAGAAGCGTCGGATGCAATTATGCAGTGGGCGATACGCGAGAAGGGAGTGAAGAGATTCATTGCTGAAACGGAGCGAGACAATCAGCGCAGTGGGCGGCTTCTGCAAAAGCTCGGATTTGTTCACAGCGGAACGAACTATTGGAAGGAGCCGCTAGAATTGGAGTGGGAGATGATTGCCGCAAAAGAATAAGATTGCAAGTATGCATTGCATTGCTTATTTGTGGAAGAAAAGGGTGGTTTCTGTATAACTTCAGATGACGTCAGAAGTTGGATGGGGTGTGGTGGGAGCTTCATGTTGGAAAAGAATCAAGATGGGGGGACGAATAACATTATGGGCTCCTGCTCGCCGGGGGGGTGTTGATGGGGAGGATGGCCGGGGCGGCTGAATAGCTTCAAGATTGGCAGGTATGGTAATTTGAGAGGGCAAACAAGAGGGAGGGCAAACAAACCCAAAAAGAAAAGAAGACAAGCTATAGACCAGTTTAACAGGTCCCCTTTCAACTCCCCAATACCGAGTGGTCCAGTGGGTAAAAGGCTTGCAATACTGTATTAAAAGTTCCACAAGTACTTGACCGTCCACACTGGGCTGCTTTGGCCTTGAGGCGCATCTTCGGAGAAGCCTGCTCGTGCGACGTGGGACAATGAGACCCCGATTCACGCTCTTGCTCCCTATGGAGTCCAATCTGAATCGCTCACAAACACCCCTGACCACCACGGACTAAGCTTGTTGATGATCGGAGCTCTGGACCCCATAGAATCCTCTACCAAAAGGCTTTGGGACCTCTATACTTTGACAAGACGGCTTAGTTCGTGGATGTTTTTGAAAGTTGATCTCAGGAGGAGAAGATTTAGCGTGTCATTGTGTCCTGGTGAGAGGGAGTCATTGTGGACGGGCGATGGACGTGGAGGACATTCGATTCGTAATGACTCGGGTACAAATCTTCCAAGGGTTGGATTGTTTCTTGTTCTTTTGGCGCCTTCCTTGTTGGGTTGGGAGGTTGAGGAAAATCGAGGCAAACATCCTTCCTAATTAGGAAATCACCCTGTCACCTCTCGTCAAACACGTGACACTGCTTATAAGGTCATCCCAGCATGACAGTGGGCATATTGGAAAACAAGTACATAATTAATGAGATCTAACTTGCTCCGTTCTACTCTCGAGGGATACTACGGGGTAATTCGGGAAAACGATTTCTTGTATCAATCAGATTCTTTTGAATTTGGAGACTATAATATTTACATTGTCCGGCCCTGACTATCCCAGCCCCGTGATATGATATGCATACATGCCCAAAATCAACCCATCTACTCAGTAACACTGTCCTGGATAGTCCGCAATGTACTCGTCTTATGCGCCGGATCAATCGCAGCCGCATTCCGCGCCCGACGTCTCGCATCAGTCCACAGCATAAACTCTCCATAACTCTTCGGCATGACATGGATATCCTTCTCCACAAGGAAAGTATAGTTGAACATGCCAGTCGACTTCTTCGTGCCGTGCTCCACATCCCGCACCTTCGAGTCAACGCGCACCTGAACCTTGGTGTACTTACTGTGACCACCCTCACGCTCCTCGGGCTCGGTGTAGGCCACCGTCGCACGGAGGTACAGCACACTGCCAACGGGAACGGGGTTCTCGAATGTGCTGGGGTCGAGGGCGAGGAAGTTGGGTCGGGCGTGTGAGAAGGCGGCGGCGCAGCAGAATGCGAGCTCAAAGGTTTGCTTGAGGAGGAAGCCACCGAAGATCATGAAGTTGTGGCGGTTGCGGTCTTGGGGTTGCATGATCATGGCTGATTTGAGGACGGTGTCGCTCATGGAGATTTGGTTTGCGGGGCGGATGGCGGGGACTTGGGGGTCTGAGGTGTGGTGTTAGTTGCATCGGGGAATGAAGGGAATCTTGCAAGGACATACTGATATACGACATCTCCTTGGTCCACATGGAGTGGATCAAGTCAGACTCCTCATCATCGGGTGCCCTTTCAAGCAGACTGCGCTTGCGCAGAGCCTTCTTGGCCATATAGTTCTCTTCGCCCTTTTTGAACAAGGCTTTCTCCTCCTCAGTCTCAACAATGAGAGGAGCCACTGGGACAGGCCTAGGCACATAAGAATTAGTAAATTGCAAAAGAGAGAGAAATCGCATTTCTGTAACATACTTTTTCGTCTTCGCGTCCAGAGAAACCATCGTGAATGCGCAGGTAATCAGAACATCCTCAGGCTTGGCCGGCTGTCCCTCTGGGCGGGCCTTGGCAACCTGCACGGAGACCTCCATACTAGACCGTCCGGTAGCATACGAGACCTGGCCGCTAAGCTCAAGATCACAGATCTCCATAAGCGGGTGCTCAATCGTAATTCGGTCCACGGCCGCAGTCACAGTACTAACGCCGTCACCAGTATGGCGGTACGCAATGACACCGGCCAAGGCGTCAAGGTCCATGACCAAAGATCCAAGACTAGTCATCTGTTAGTGATTGTTCTCGAGAGTACTCAGGGAACTTGATCCTACCGGATATGCCCCGAGGCATTGAGATAGGTATCCAAAAGCCACTTATCTTGGGCCAAAGGCAGAATCTGTGACGGACATAGTTAGCAACACACTTCCCGTAATCTCCATTTAATTTAATACATACAGCACTATAGTAGCTGTCCGACATCTTCTTTGGCGTGAGATCCGGCTTCACAGGTGTAGGCGGCGGCACACCCTCCCTTGATTCACGCGCAGCCTCACGACTCTGAGTCAAGGCTTCAATCCAAGGGGTCTTGACACGCATTGGCATCCACGTCGGCCTAAACGCCTCATTTGTCGGCGTCGTGCGGAATTCTCTGGTGTTGGTGCAGGGTGATTGAGCGACCGCCACGGCGCGGGCCGGGAGCGCTCTCGGTGTCAGACATTTTGAATGTGCAAGGACAGTTCTTCTTCCTGCAAGGCCGAACATGGTGTGAGTTTATGTATGTTGAGTTAAGCGTGAGAAGAGCGCAGGGGAGTGTTATTAGTATTCGCGATGACGCTGTTGGGCGCCCGAGGTGATGGGCCCAATTCGGTTAGCGACCGGCAACCCGGGGATTCTCGGGTCGGAAGTGCCGAAGATCACCGGCACTGTGCCGGTTCCTTGATCAAGTTGATAGTCATGACTCTGTAAGTTCTTTGCTATGTCGAAACGCAGCAGGATGCAGGAGATGCTAGCCATCTCCCGTCAAGATGTGCCCTGTATCTGAGCCCATCGACATTGCCGGTAAGGTTAGAGGTAATTGTCGATGCGCTTTGAAGAGCACGGTTCAACATTTGCGGGTGAGTTACCCGTTATATTGCGGCCAGTGAAACTTTTTCTTCCCAGGGCGAGTTTTGCCGTTCAGAAATGTTGTCCCCTCCAAAGGACATTACCAACCAGAAGCTGTTTAATGACAATGTGAATGACCCTTATTCAAAATGGAACCAATCACCTGGTTGCAGGCGTCGTAGGCTACGAGCCTACGAAGTACCAATGGACAGTATCATCTAGTGGAGGAAACTACGGACATTCGCTTTTACTTAAATTTGAATGGGTTATATATTGATGCTCGTGGGAATTTCGAGAAGGCACTATATCATGACAGTGTTCGTCATAAATATGCAGGAACATCCACCTGTTTGGCTAGAGCTTAATTCGAGGACGACTCGTTTCGTGGGAATCGGCGGGCTGCATGATTGTGCACTTAACCCGAAATCATCATTTTCCCAGCCCACCATAAGTGTCTTTTCTGCTACCGCGACTCCCATTTTTGGACTTGTTCCGCAGAGTTTCCGAACCAGATACCCACAACCGAGCTCGAAAGATGATTAGGATGGACCGACAAAGTTGCGAGGCTATTTCAAACGCCGACGGTGCTTGTTTCGGTTTGAGATCCCCCGAGTACCTGGAGAGACTCCACCGGGCGCGACAATACTAAGTCTCCCCCGCCCCCGCATTAACTTCAATTCAACGGCGAGCAAGATCATAATTCTCAGAAGTGAAGATGGTGTCAAAGGAGGAGAAAAAGGCAAGTGTCTACATATTCTTGTTTTGAAACAACAGGACTGACCAGTTGATTTCACTTCAATAAGACCATCAATGCTCTCCAGGCAAACTGGATCTGGATCCCCAATTGGGTGGATTCCTCCAATTTGAATACAGTAGGCAAGATCGTCAATTTCGTTCGCCATATAATCTTGCCATTGTCTCCAACTCAGGCGAGGCTTCATTTTTCGGCTGACACCCGCTACAAATTGTTCGTAAATGGAGTACGTGTCGCTGTTGGTCCTACCAGAAGCAGCCCTTTAATCTGGTACTATGATACGCTTGATATTGCGCCCTACTTGAAGCCTGGGGAAAATGAAATTCGCTTTGTGGTACTGCGCTACTTTGCGTCCTCGCGTGGAGCGATGGCATTTGAACGGACGGCTCTTCCAGGGTTGACAGTTGTTGGTCATGTGGAGGCTGGTTCTGAGTCTATTGATCTTGGATCTTGCCAGGGCTGGAAAGCTATCCCAGACGAGTCTGTTCAATTTCCATCGGGCTTGGTCGATGATGTTTTCCTTCATGTGAGCACATCTGCTTGGTGCTTTCCATTGTCAACTTGCTAATTCCCTATTCAGATTAGCGAACGTATCGCCCCCACCGTGCCAGCTGCGGAAATTACGCCGGTTCCATACAGTATCAGAACGTTGAATGGAGATATTGCACCTTGGGCTCTTCAACCACGCCCGATTCCTATGCCCGAGTCAACCCCGGCAATTGTCGAGATGGTCAGGTCGTGTGAAAGTAGCCTCATTGCAGATGACTGGACTGCATTTCTCAAGGGAGACCACCCCTTGATTCTTCCCAAGGGCTCGTCACACATTCTTGAGATTCAGGCCGATTGCCATTCAACGGCTTTCATTAAATGGGCTTTCAGGGCCGCCAACAAACCTTCGGAGATCAAGCTCAAAGCGACCTACTCCGAAGGATACGAACTTGAACCTCGTTCATATCCTTTCTTCCGGTCCAAAGCCGATCGGCTAGATGCTGAGGGCGGCCATATTATAGGTCCATACGATGAAGTTGTGCTCAGTGTTTCTGACGTGGAAAGCTCGTATGAACCATTCTGGTTCCGGACTTTCCGACTTATCAGACTTGAATTGACTGTTGGCGAAGAGCCGGTTGAGCTCAAGTCATTTGAAGCGACCCAAGTCAATTATCCCATGATTGTTAAAGCTAGCTGGAAAGAAGCTGGTTATCTGCAAAGCCAAGATATCTGGGATGTGTCTATCCGGACCATGCAAAACTGCATGTTTGACGGCTATTCTGATTGCCCCTTCTATGAACAACTTCAGTACGACTACCATTTGATATCCAAAAGCTATTGTCACTAACAATATTTGCTGCCTGCAGATACTCTGGAGATACTCGGTCTGTTGGCTTATTCCATTATCTCTTGTCCGGCGATGATCGATTGATGCGACAAGCAATCACCAACTTCGCTGCCTCAGTAACACCCTGTGGCCTCACTCAGTCTCGTTTCCCATCACATGCCCCACAGATTATTGCTGGCTTTTCCCTTTACTGGATATTACAAATTTGCGATCATTTCATGTTCTTTGGAGACAAATCCTTTGCTCGGAGCTTTGTTCCACGGATCGACGGGGTATTCGAGTTTTTCGATTCACACATTGATGAATTGGGCCTTGTGAGTGGGCTTCCAGAGGAGATTTGGCAATACGTCGATTGGGTGACAACATGGGGTGCGACTGATGAGCATCCGGACAAGGGAGTGCCAACATCTGGTCGAAAGACAAACCGTCACACATATTTTACCATGCTCTACGCCTACGTGCTGAAGAAGGGTGCCGAACTCATTCGCCACATTGGAAGGCCCGGAAATGCAGAAGAGTATGAAACTCGGGCTGTGCAACTTCTAGAAGCGATCCGCAAAAACTGCTACGATGGAGAGTTTTTCACAGACTCTACGGCAGACGTTGCAGATGAGCTGTCTTACTCTCAGCATTGCCAAGTGTTCGCCGTCCTTTGCGGAGCTGCCACTCCAGGGCAAGGAGAGCGCATTTTGTCAGAGAGTTTCACTAATCCCCGGTTTTCAAAGTGCTCGTATATGATGCGATTCTATGCGTTCCGCTCGCTTGCAGAGGCTGGAGGCCAACTCTACGACAAGTTTTGGACTTCAATGTGGGCACCATGGCGACAAATGCTTGCAAATAATCTATCAACGTGGGAAGAAGACGATGTTCGCCAACGATCGGACTGCCACGCGTGGGGTAGCGTTCCAATCTACGAATACTGCACTGAGCTAGCTGGAATCTGCCCAGTCGCGCCGGGATCATCTAAAATACGCTTCAAGCCGCGTTTGCAATTGAGTGAATCGATTGAGGCAAAGATTGCTCTAGGAAAGGAGAATGTGGCGCATGTCTCATGGCGTCCTGGTAACGGGAATGAGAAACATGTGGAGCTTAGACTTGATCAACCTGTCGAAGTGACCAGTCAACTTCCTGGAGGTCAAGAGATAAGTCATGGAGTTTTGAGTCATCTTGACTTGGTCTATAGTCCGTCTTAGGTTTTAGATGACAGGTTAATGGATTGGTATTGTTTATTACCGTCCAAGTTCATTGCTCGGAAATGGTCCCACAAAACTCTTCGTAAATAGGTATGTGTCTGTTCTTTTTATATTTTCATAGAATGAGCCAAAAGTAGAGCTTCGCTTTTCATTTCATCCATATGTTCAATTTTTCAATTAACTTCCTTCAATCTTGACCAGTCGTAAAGCTCGTGGACTATTCCAATCTCTCGCTAAATATCCTAATTTAATACATGAACTGGAGATTATATCAGAGTAACCGTATCATAATTATAAGCTGGTACGCAGAGCAAAGCAGATTATGACAGTCTGAGCACGCGGTGTCGCTACCAAATTTAATCCTTTCTGCCATCAATTGAAATGTATCAAGCGAGTAAATTTCAGATCCCGAGCCAGAAACCAAAGTGATGGGATACACAAGACGCGAATTTCCTCTCCTTTCCAAAACTAATCCTTCCTGGGGGCTGATGGCTTATGCGGTATGCAGCTCCTCAGTCTGATGCTGTTCGTTGGCCCGCACCTGAACTTCGGTAACATAACCCTTGAACTTCCGAAGATTAACCTTCTCCTCGAACCTTTCCGAAGGATGAACTATTAGCTCCGAGTACTTTTGAGGATTCTGGGGACTCACATCTCATCGATTTCAGCAGGAGTACGACGGGTCAACTCCGGAAGGATGAACCAGGCGATGACTGTCGAGACTGTTCCGGTTCCAGCAAAGCTGTGAGAAAAATAGCATTAGCTTCAATCAATCCAACCAACCAAATGAAAAATAATCCAGGCAGTTTATCGTACAAGAAACCAGTTTTAACACCCCATTTAGCAGTGCCGTTGATCATCAGTGGCGTGCAGAAACTGAACATGATGGCAATGAGATTGGAAAAGGCAAGTGCCCATCCTGCAGTCTTCGCACGTAGACGTTGTTGAGGAACTTCTGCAGCGTAGGCATATCCGATAGCTGAGGCGCCTGTGGTTGACATGGTTGCCAAGCAAGCGAAGAAGACCTGGAGTGTACAATTAATATGTTTGTCTAAAAATTTCGGTAAAAGGCATCTCTTACCAGAAGTGAGCTAGTAGATGGCTTAGTGTAGTTGAAGCAGCCGATGATTCCAAGACACAAGACCGACACACTGGTCACAGCGTAAGGATAAACTGTCAATGGCCGACGACCAAACTGATCGGTGCTCGTAGCGGTGAGAAGAACCGAGATCAGTTGTACGCATGAAAGAATAACAGTGACTCGGAATGGGTCCTTGTTTCCGGCATATTGGACTGAAAGCAGTCGAGTCTGTCAGCAAGGAAGCACGCTGGAAAATAACACTATTTGAACGACTTACAAAAGTAAGTGGCGTACGTGTTGAACACGGACAGGCCAACAAATTGCTGTACAATCTTTGGCCAACTAGCAATAATGAATCGAATCAAGTTGCGACCCTTGAAGACAGCCCATATTCCTTCGTTCGAGTTCTGCTCTGCGAGAATGCGCTCCTGCGTGACGGTTGTAGTCATGACTTCCTAGAAAGGGTTATTATTGAAGCCCTGAATCATGTGTAAAGAGATATCGTACAAGTTGCTCTTGGACGTCATAGCCCTCAACTTTGCCATTGCAGAATGTGAGCACTTTGGCAGCCTTGTCGATCTTGCCTTTGCTTACAAGCCACCACGGGGACTCTGGAAGGGCGAGGAAGATGAGGGCGATAGCACCAATCATGGCCCACTTTGCAAGAAAATAACTTGTCAGTTATATTTTAAGATGACCATTGGGACTCGTGCGTACCTGTGTATAAATCGGAATTCGGAACTCATAGGGGTCTACCGCGCTCAGTTCTTTCAAGGCCACTGAAGCGAAGATTTGACCGACAACGAACCAGCTAGAAAGTTGAAAGTCAGCATTGATAAATTGAGCAAGGGATCAAATCTACCCACAAGCTGTATGCGTTAATGTAGAATCCTCGCAGCTGTGTTGGAGCAAGCTCGGACAGGTAGAGGGGCAAGGTACATTGCAACATGCCCACGCCCATGCCCGAAAACAACTTGGCTACAAGCCAGTGCTGCCAGTTCGTAGCAAAGGTTTCGATGAAGATACTCTTTACAAAATGTTAGTAACTTTTGTGGCGCTGAGTGCCCACCCCGGCCGGTGAATGCTCACAATAACCAGATCTACCCAGATAATGTACAAAGCGGCTTTGCGACCAAGTCTCTCCGTGGCATATTGAAGGAGCTAGGAAAACTGTCAGTAAATCCAAGCGCAGATTTCAAGTTTATGATTCAAAAATCCGTACAACTTGTCCCACGAACTGACCAGCCGACTGGATACCGCCCCATGCTGAAACGTATTTGCCGTCGAGGATTTTGACACCGGAGGGTTCCATCTGCCTTATGAAACCTTTGTTCGAGACGATACCACCGTTTAGATTGATCTCTGAATTTTCCGAGTCAGTATAGCTTTTGAAAAATAGGGAATTTCAATGTTTCTCACGGTAGCCATCAAGCGAGGCACTGAAGGCAGCAACCATCGCAATCAAAGACACTCTCTTGAATCGGAGAGCACACTGCCAGACACTGAGATCATCCTCTCGAGAGCGCATAACAGGGTCGCCGCCCTTGACCGGTGTTACGGGTCGCTTCATCGCAGAAGCATCTTCGATAGCTTCACTGTTTCCCTTGATAGTATCCATTGCGCAAGTGATAGCACCAGCTGGTATATAGAGCCGCTATCCCAATTCGCACAAAGTAGAAGATCGGAATGGGCTTTATAATTAGTTCAAAGACGGGGGAACGTCTTTAAAGTACCAACATTCAAAAGATAGCTCGAACAGTTGGCGACTTTTTTCGCTTCTTTCTTCCCCAAAACGCGAAGGGTCGAAATGCGGGGGCGAGAGCATGGGGGATGGAGCTTGGAGCTTCCTCGGGCTAGAAACTCGTGGCTAAATCATGACGGACAAATGAAATGGCCCAAATCGATACCCTCAGCCTGGTTCAATTGCCGGCCACAAGCCATAATCTTCGTAGACGAATATAATTAGCTCGCTTGGCAAACAAGTAGCCCTATGAGCGATTAGCCCATCGGGCGCGGCAAATGCTTCGCACTGATTTACACCGAATTTTGGACCAATAGCATGCAATAACTCAAGGATGGCTGAAGCTACTCCCAATGTGGTCTATAGTCCGAGTACTAGGTCGATTTTCCTCCGTAGCTCGGTTCAGCCGAGCTTTGATTGTCAACAAGCCCGAGCGAGATGTTAAGCGATCTGACGCGCGTGACTTGAAGTGATGGCTTATAGACAATTTTCGGTTCCTTGATTATTCCAGAATACTAGAAATATTTTGCTCGTAAAGCGAACTCCTGTTCATGAGAGTTTTTCCATCATTATCGTAAAGATTAATGCCCGTCCCCGCGCGTTAAACATGGGTTCCTCCTTGCGCTTGTCTATATCCGGATAATCTCCTGCGGAACCTCTGGAAGTCCGGGGTAGTTCCTCTCGGGATGGCACCTTGAAATCGGGCCCCGAGGCTGATCCGGGGAAACTATTTTGTAGCATAGAGGAATTGAATGATTGTGTTACTCAACTCAATATCTATCCATCGGCATAAATCAGCACGAGAAAGAGAATTTATTGAGTTAAATCTCGTATAGCATACAATTGATAAGGCTAGAAAAGTGGGTCACTATATTCCTCCGGATGCACCTTCCCACTACCATATAGAACGTCGACACTGGTGGCATATTCGATTGAATCCTGTGGCGCCACACATCCCTGTCCAATCTGATGAATATCCAGCCTCCTCGGCATAAATCTCGGGATAAAATACACCGTCAGTAGCCGTTTCAGTCGCCGACTAGGGCATAATGATTGCATCCGATCATCATGTGATTTATTCCGAAGTGATACACTCGCCTATTGTGAAGAAACCTTTGTGGCGGGGAAGCTTTTTGTTGAATGTCGTTCAGGGGGGATGCGGAGGTTTGGCTTGTATTGGCTGAAGTGTGGGGTTCCCCAGACTAGTTCATGCTGAAGAATTGAAATGACGATGGCTGTGATGTGTATAAAAATGTCTATGATGCCCTGGACTGGTCCTGGTTTGGTTCTTTCATCAACAAAATCAAATATTGCAGTGGTCAACACTTGAAATTTGAAGAAAACAAGCATGGCTCACTCCGTTTTTATTTCCTCACTGTTGATGTGGGGTGTCGCAGCTGCAGACTTGACCTTTACTGTTCCATCGTCCCCACCAGCCAATTCCAGTGGACAGCTGTCGGCGGCCCCTGTTGGTGTCTCGTAGGTATCACTATTATCCCTTTGGTTTTTTTTTCTAATCAAGTTCTTAGGCTGGAATTCTTTACGTTCCCAGCGTATATGAACAATGTTGCGGCAACCACAACTTGTCTCCAGAACCTGAAGGACTTGACAGGAACATGGCCACCTCTTCGAATTGGAGGCACAACTCAGTTCGTCAATAAAATTATATCGCATATCTAGGTATCATTTTTATTGACGACCATTTAGGGACCGCGCCACATATGATCCATCGTTGACTCAGGCAGTCAATTACACCGTTGCCAGCTCTGCAGATGCCCCAACTACCCTCACTTATGGGCCGTCATTCATTTCACTGGCTGCAACTTACGGCGGAGAAATCATTCTCGGCCTGAACCGTCGTCTGAATAACATCGCCAACACTATCTCTGCCGCGAAGCTTGCTAAAGGCGACGCAGCTAACCTGTATGCCATCGAACTAGGCAATGAGCCAAACTGTGGGTGCCATTTTTTCTCCCATAGAAACTGCATGCTAATATATCTTCTGAACAGTCTTCACAAGCAGCGACCCCATTGCCGGCGGTGCCTCGTGGACTGCCGCGGCCGACTATGCCTCCGAGATCAAATGGCAGGATGAGGTCTGTGGCAACTTGTCTGCCACTGGTCTTATTTCAGCCGGTGTTTACTTTGGCACGTCGCCCATGAGCATCGCTGGATTGACTGCCGCTGAGGGTAGTGCGAATAACTATGTCAAGTCATATTGCTCGCACAATTATCCCCAGTCGGCTAGCACAGCCAACCTGGCAACTCTTATGGGACACAGTAGCATCGCGTCTCAGATCAGTGGGTATTCGTCTGAAATTACCGCTGCGACCAGTGAGGGTAAACCGCATATCTTTGGGGAAACGAACTCTGGTAAGTCTTTCCTCGTTGAGAAAGACAGAATATTTGCTGACGATCGATCTAGCAACCCAAGGTGGAGGTGGTATCAGTCCAACCTTTGGAGCCGCTCTGTGGATTCTCGACTACGTTATGCAGACCGTTATCATGGGTACAAAGGTAAGATTTCTCTCATTAGTACTCTAAGTTCGGGATAGGGTATCTGCTAAATGGATTACCTACAGGCCCTGTACTTCCACCAAGGCACCATCGGAAACTGTAAGTACACTGCCCCTAAACCCATCAAACAACCTCCTCTCTAAACGATATAACAGGCCAATACTGCTGGTGGGGTCGATACGACATGGGCGCCCCCTACTACGGCGCCTACTTCGCAACCATGGCCTTAGCCGGTGCCGATCAAATTGCGCCTTTGGATAGCCATACCACAGCATACGCAGCTTATGCGATCTACAAATCTGGCAAACCCGTCAAGCTCCTGCTATATAACTCTGACTACTACACCAGTGGAACGCGCTCCTCGCAAACATACGTTCTCTCTGGCCTGTCTTCGTCAAGCGTTACTGCGAAGCGTCTCACGGCTCCGTATGCCACGTCTCGGGTTGATCAGGGTGGAAACCCGACTGTTGGGGGCCAGACGTTTGCAAATGGAACTTGCACTATTCAGGGTACGGCGACTACGGAGACGGCTACTGTTTCGGGTGCGAAGGCGACGTTCACAGTTAAGGCGTCTGAGGCTCTTTTGGTTTATCTGTAGGATAGCATTGGGCTTCAAACTCGGTTTTAGACTGGAATTGAGACCTTAGGAGAGGGCCTAGGAGGGAAGTGTCGAGTAAACAGCTTTTGAAACAGTGTAACATTCATGTGGAAATCCTGAAGCTCAAAGTAGAATACATTTGCAACGGCCTACCTTCCACGTTCAGATCTAGTCCCTCCGCACCTTAATCACAACCTTACCTCTCGCGCGCTTCGTAGCCACACGCTCATAAGCAGCCACAACATCCTCCATATCAAATACCGAATCCACAGGAATCCGTATAGAACCTTCCTCCACCAATTTCGCCAAATAAATAGCAGCGTCCCGTGTTGGCGGCGTACTAAACGTGATATACCGACGCGGCACCCCACCCAACCACGTAGGCAAGAATTGATTAGCCAGTACATGGAGCGTCGTTGCTGCAATACCCTCCAAAAAGCCAATATTAATCACAGCACCTTCAGCCTTGAGATAAGCCGGTGAATTGACATAGAGCGCCTGCGTGCCGACGCAGTCGAGCACAAAGTCGAATGGCTTATCGCCGTATTGACTCGCTAGGTACTCCGGTAGCGAGTCATGTTTGCGATAGTCGATGAACTAGGAACTGCAATTAGTTTTTTATCCTTGCTTCGCTTATATAGTGATTCTTTCGATGGCTTCGAAGTGAAAGCGTACCTCATCAACCCCCAATCCACGAACCATCTCCTCATTCCCACCACTAGCAACACCAACCACCCTCGCCCCACGCACCTTACACAACTGCACAAGCACCGATCCAACAGATCCACTCGCCCCATTAACAAGCACAACATGACCCTCCCTCACCCCGGCCCTCCGACACATCTTCAACGCACAACTCCCCGCCCCATTAATCCCCGACACCGCCGCCATATCAACACCGGGATCAACACGCGCAAGATGAGTCCCCGGTACGCGGATATACTCCGCCAACACGCCTCGACCCGTCGCATAGCCAAGGATACTCTGGAACCCGATTACGTGTGTGCCGGGCTCGCGTACTTCGGGTGGCGCGTTGTCTCCCGCGGCGATGACTTCGCCGGAGAATTCGATCTCGGGTATCCAGGGGCGTGTGAGGGGTGTGGATGGGATTAGGTTCATTAGCATTTCTGTGTTGAAGGTTAGGGAGACGTGGGATGTGCGGATTAGGACGTCTGGGGATGAGGGTGGTGGTGGGGGTGGTGTGGGGTGAGTGGTGGATAGTTGGAGGTTTGTTGCTGGGCCGCGCTGGGGGCGGATCCAGGCGCGCATTGTTGGTGGGATTGTAGATGTCATGATGTGACTTTTTTTGTGGTGGAGGGTTTGGGGAAGCTGTCGGCGAGCCGAAGTGAGATTTGTGATAAGCGGAAGAATTGTGGGCGCGAATTGGAGATTGAGGATGTAGCGAAGAGCGGAGGATATTATCAAGACGAGAAAGTGTAAATTAGAAGCATTCAAAAGGCAAATTGCGAAGAGAATGTGTCCATCACCCCTGTTTAAGTAAGAACGAACAGCCCTCGATATAAGCTGTTGCTCCGTCGGCTTGATGATAGGCCGGTTATGGAAAGTACAGCCTCGTCTCATCGCCCGAATTTTCGCCCGAATAATCGTCCGGGACAGCAAGCCGCAACTCATTATCCTTCAACCACGGTTGAATCGCAGTAAAAGTACAAAGGATTGCTTGAGGCTTAACACGATTCTGACAAGCTAAAACTATGTAGGAGATTAACAGCAAGACAAACACTCTCCAATTAGAAGAATGTGATCGGATCGTCTAGCTAGCTTGGTTCCGAGTCAACTCCATTCAATTCCCACATCGTACGAAGTTCTGACAGTTTTCAAATTGTGCATTGATGGATAGATTGATTACAAAGATAGCTAAACTCCATCATCAAATGAAGTTTCAAGATCGTATTTTAATAGTACAGCCCAGTCGAGCCCGACAAAAAAGCGAGCCCACAAAACATATGCGCAAATGAGACAGCAGCTCTAGATGCAATAAGAATGAAAGTGTGACGATGAATCGATGGAAATCGTCCCCGGTGCAGAAATTAAACGAAAAGTATTTGCGAAAAGGGGGTATCGTCCGAACTTGGAAAAGAATAAAAATGAAAGTAGTCGAAACAGTCCGGTGGGGATAAAACATATGTGAAGCCGGAGTGATGGAGAGAGTATTAACAGAAGATAAAGATAACGCCGATAGAACGAGAGTCGGTGGATATGAATATGCATAGTAATAATGGGATCGAGGGGCTGGCGGATTCGGTAGCGCTCAGCGGATCGGAATTGTGTATTGTAGGCAGGCAGAGTTGTGGTTGGGATGAAGTGATGAGAAGCTGCTTGCGAAGGAATTTGTTCAGGGCGAAGAGGTGGTCGATGATGTGGGTGTTACACGCCTCTAGATGAAGAGCAGCCCAGTGATGGCTGTGAGCAGGGAGAGACCCACGCCCTGGGACAGACGAGATGCCGCGCCAGTGTGCATCACTGTATCCGCAGTGGTCGTCGTCGCCGGGGTAATTGAGGAGTTGGTGGTGGATCCAGAATTGGAGACAGTGGTAGCGGCAGCGGCAGCGGCAGTAGCACCAGCACCAGCGCCGGCAGTAGTAGTAGCAGTCACAGGTGGTGCGACAAAGGTTCCATTTCCAGTCGAGTTGGACGAGGACAGAGTTCCAAACCCGATTTGACCGTTGTCAAAGTCAAAGACCGAGTACACATTCTTCAAGAATACATCTCCGACAAGCCAGTCATTGGGACCCGATGACTGATGGCCGACAATGGTGGACACACAGCCACCAGTGCTGGATGCACCGATGTAGTCATCCGGCAAGATAGTGTACTTGATGCCCGAAAAGGAAAGCTCCAATGTTGCGGTCGAGTTGCAGGGGATGATGTAGTTTTCCTCCGACTGGAAGGATCCCGGGATACGAGCGAAGAGGGTCTTAGCATCGGCCGGGGGGATGAGGATGTAAGTGGTGCCCGTGTCGATGGTGGCAGCCCTGTTGGTCAAGCCGAGAGCTTGCCCATTCACGTAGACCTCATCCATGGGAATGGTCCAGGCCTCCGAGTTAGTGGCAGTGTAGGAGATTTTCCCATCGAATTTGGTTGTATCGACCGTTCCAAAGTTGACTTCTCCATCCTTCTTGTTATCGATAGCACGGGAGAGGCTGAATCCGACGATATTCGAGGTGATGTACTTGTTTTTAGCAACGACATCCATGAACGATGGAATAGTCCAGCCGCCAGTTTGTGATCGACCTAAACCAAGGATACCATCGAGCGGGTAGTTGGAAAACGTATCGTTGGCAAAGGTAGCCGTTCCGAATGAAAAGGTCACATCCATGCCGGCAAGGTTGAAAACATCCTGTCCCAAGTCGCCCTTGACGTTTCCGCTACCGTAACCAACACTGAAGGTTGAGGAATTCGAAACGTAGGAGCTAGAGGAGGACTTGTCAAATGTGTGGTGAGTCGTGCAGACCGGGTCGGTACAGGCGGAGCTGAATACCCAGCTACTGGGTGATCCAGTATCGAGAGCGAGCCACATTTCCTTCTTCTGCGAGCCTACCTGCACCACGGAGAAATAGGAAAAGTCCTCGCCATCCTGGTCCAGGGCAGCACTGTTTGCTAGTGTCGGAGTGTTGGACTTGACGATTTTATAGGTATCAGCACGGCGAACGGGAACCTTCTTAATGTCGAGAGTCAATGGCTTGGCATCCGCGTCGTCCGAGCTGTCCGATACGAGCTTCCAGGGAAAGAATCGACGAAAGACATTATCATTATCCCGGGATGAGATGCTAGCAGAAGCTTGCACCTTAATCTCATAGGGATAAAAGGCGTGGACACTGGTGGACAGGCCCACAATGAGCAGACATGATGAGAAGCGCATGATCCAAGATCGGATCGATTAACGGTGGAATGGGGCCAGCATCGAAATTCCAACGGTGGACTTGTATCGAATTATATGCTGTGATGCGATCCTTTTCTGAGATAGGCGTTGATTCTGATGAATGTGGCCGTTGAAGAGAGTCGAAGAGCGTGAGTGTGGAAGTGGTGACGCGTGAATCGAGTCAGGGGGCCGAGGAAAATGGTAATGTACAAAAAGCGACAGAGTTGATTGGAAGAGTGCACAAGCAAAAGATGCACCATGCAAATGAAGCAAACGAATTGAAACAAAAGAATGACAAGAAAAGATAATTAGCAAGACAACGAAACAAAAAAGACCGTATAGACAGGAGGTTGGAAAGAAGGCGAGAAGGAGGTTGCGGTTGCTGTGGGATGGACGTGAGGGGGACCAAAGTGGCGGATTTTGCTCTTAGGGGTCCACTGGCCACCTGCAAGAACCACTGCAGCCAACTGCTTGAGCAGCTGTTTGAGGAAAATCCTCCCCTGACAAAGCCACTAGACCTCGGTCGGGTTTAGGGTGAACTGTTAGGCCTTGCTTGGGGGAGTTTAAGACCCACTCCAACGCTGTTCCCAGTTGTGATCGGCTCGTTGGTCGAGGCTAGCGGAGCGCTAGTCTGAGCGTTGACAAGTTGTGCAGCGATAAGTGGTTGGCCCAAACCTGGAGACTTTCAATGAGGAGAAAATAATCAAGGAAGTGGAGAGTGGAGAGCTGCATGAGGTCTTGTCTTTGCAGATGCATTCACTAAATATAGAGATTAGAGGTGTATACGGAGTACAAATCATCGTGATTGCTAGCTGTTCGACAGGCGGATTGAATATAGAAATTTACCCTACTTTCTTACTGTGTGACCCTGCAGTTGGTCCCAAAGTTGTCTCAATGTCTCTCAGCCGTGCACGGAGCACCAATTGGCACTTGCAAAAATGAGTTCGCAGTCGAGCAGTTCTCAGGGGAACTTCTGCCTTGGCTTCTCACTGGTCCATTCAACCTTCAAATTCATGGCCCCAAGGCATATCGACAGGTCTAGACTTTTCATCTCTACACTACTGACTGCTCTCTCCACCCCCGGTCTCGATCACATCTTCAATATCTAGTGGAACATCCTACCGATAAGTATAAATAGTTGCCCCCCCTCCCTACAGATCGGTCGCTAACCGCGATGTATCCAACTCCTTGACCGGGCAACCGGCGGATACTTGCATTGGCCGCGCAACCCTCCAGCTGCAGTGCAATAACATGCACAGTATGGAACCCAGTTGCGGTCATGAAATGCCTGATTCCACGGAGAATCAAGTAAACAATTCGAGGGCTGCCCAATTTCGAATCATATGCATGAAAGCCATCATTTGATCTTATTCCTGTCTGAGCTACCAGTTCATCCTCGCTACTGAACTGCATAGCATTAGAGACGGAGTAATGCGAAGGCCCTTGGTATTCTGCTCCACATCATCTAGAGCCAATCGACATATAACAGTTATGAAATAAAGGAATGAATCAGCCTGTTCACCGCCCTTTTCTTTCTTCCCTGATTTTGATCCTGCCGTACTCTGATCTTCTAAGCTGACTGTATCTCATGATTCGGTCTAATCCCGAGACCATCGAGCTTTCTACTTTTCTGAGCTAGCCAATATGAAGTCCTTCAATCATAGGAACACCTCTAATCACATCTATGCTCCTACTTGTTAGAGATCTAGCTTAAACATTAGGTAAGGTCCTTGTCCGACCGGTGGCCAGGTTCATATCAAGTCAAATGAGATCAAGTCCCATAAAAGTGCTTCTCCGAATTGTCAATTGACTTCCACTGACTCAATTAGTTGATTCTCCGCCATTCTAGGAAAATTCCAAAGGTCCATGATCATAAAAAGAGATGCTAGAATTTCAGTGTGAGAGATTCCAGAAAGACTAAGGTTGTTCTTTCAGTCTCGATGAAGGATCTGATAACCGTGATCTGGAATGTGTTCGGGAGAGACCGGAAGGACTAGCCCACATCACCCAAAAGTCGTGGTGCTCATCAATCAGCAAGAACACAAATTCGATCAGGATAGAGCATTCTTTACAGATCATCATGAAATATTCTCACAAAGAAAACATATTTTCGTATTTGTTAGGTATCTGGCTGCTAGAACTTGTAGTAATCTCCGGATCCTACGAGTGAGCCAAGGTTCTCTTTACCCGGGCATCAACTTTAAATCCATAACTCAATTGAATCGACACCCAACTTTCAACGAGAAATACTGCTTCTTATAGACCATGAATTTTCTCACCTTTAACGGAATACTGCCTCAGTCTCATTGAACAATTCAATCCCGAACCCCGGCTACCCCGAGCGGACCTCATTCCATCTAAACCTTACCTCGGGACATCATGGATAAATCCATCTCCATCTCCGACATCAAATAACCATACTCCATACTCCATACCCGCCTTAACAAATGGCCCGACAACAATACTACTCACAAACAACCGGGTCGTCGGCAAACATCTCATCCCAACAAAAAGAAACAGTAACCGCGCCATCCCACAATCCCGGCACATGAGTCAGGCAATCGGAATACCCAATCTGTCAGTTACTGCTGTGTGTAGCTTAAACCCGCGCCGAAATTCTCCGTGACGAACCGGACACTGCGGGGACTAATTTATAAAAGATAAATTTTTATGAGTCGCATGACCTTTAGATCGGGGCATTGGGGTCCGGAGGGTGATTGTACGGGACTACGGACGGAGACGAAAGTAGGAGGAATGGTGTATATCCGTCGGGATCGGAATTGAGCCCGGGTTGTGTTGATGATCGGGTGATTGTGATAGACTGGTGGTGGTGGTGGTGGTGTGAGGTTGTCGATCAGGCAGGTAGGGATCGTGGGTTTGATGGACCTCGGTAAATTGGACGGGGTTCGGGGGTCGATGACGATGACGATGACGATGGTGGTACATACTGAATTTGTGACTTTTGAAGAGGAGCGAGAATTGTATCATATTTGATTGGATCTGATTGGATTCTAATGGATTGAATTGTATTTGATGGTAAACTGTGCTTAGGGATTATCTTCACGGGGATAGTTTAGAGTACAGTATACAAAGTAATACATTAACTCTAGAAGTGAGGAGAGGAAGCGAATCATAATCGTGGCCCTGTAGGCCTGTAGAATGGTACTTCATTCTGGAAATATAGATATAAAATCAAAGAAAAAGAAAAGTAAAAGATATTACATCACACGCTAGCGTTCCATCCAGAGAACGAAACAATAATATATCCCAAATCACAAAGAAAGAAACGAGAAAAAGTCAGTCAGACACGACTCGGACAAGCCATCCCAGCAATCGCACCAAAAGAATTCGTCAGACTCATCCCGTCAGACACTGCCTACTTCCGGGCAACAGTATCCTTCGGACCAAGCACATCATCCAAGAAACCCGCCCACAACTCCCTCACAACACCAGGCTCCTTACCGGACCCATTGGACCGGGCCAACTCCTCGCCAATACGACTCCGCCCCACAGCCTCCGTCAGCGAGAACGGATCAATCTCAACAGCATGGTTATCCACAACCTCGCTCATGGCAGAAGCAGCGCTGATGTCACCGCCGGAGACGGTGTAGATCTGAGGCTTCATGGGTGGGGCGGATGGGGACGCGGTGTCGTGGTGGGAGTATAGGTCGGGAAGGACCGGGACTTTAGGGAAGGCGGGTCGGGAACTGGGGGTCTCGAAGTTGGCCATGGCGGGCATATAGATGAAGTCGACGGTGGAGGAGTCGCCGACGGCTTTTTGGGAGCGGGAGGTGTTGAAGGAGCGGGTCGGTTGGCTGTAGGAAGGAGGGTTAGTAAAGGAGTGCTCATTATGACGGTGTGGGGAGGCGAGTTGAAGGTGGTGAGGGGATTCGGGATTTCTCCAATTACAGGTGTTTTTGGGGCGGGAGACATACTCAGAAAAGGCATTGCTGTTGATACGGCGCATGGCAATGCTAAAGGCCCGGCTCTGGAGGACATCGTGGTTGGAGAGGCGCTCAATCAGCTACAAGTTGGTGAGGGTTAGCTGGTTATGCTCTATGATGTATAGAAGGGTAGCGTTGCGGTAATGAGAACATACCTCGGACTTGCTGCCAGCAGCACGGAGCGAGCGACGTTGGCACTCCTGCTTAAGGTCTGGCAGGGTACGAGCGGCATACAAGGAGGCCTTGTCGGCGGGATTGGCGGGTTGTGCGGACTGGACGCCAGTGATGTGAAGGCCGCGACGGGCGATGGGTGCCGCAGTAGGTTGCTGGGCAAGCTGGCGCAAGGCACGCAGGGAAGTTGAGCGAGGAGCGGCCATGATGTGTGTAGTATGTGATGGTTGAGTAGGTGAGGATGGTAGGGATTTGTATCCGGGGAGTATAGGCTGGCGTGGTAGAGGTGTATATAGGAGAGGAATGTAGGAGGTGAGATGGGAAGTAGAGTAGTGTAGGGAGGAGTAGTAGTATGTATAGGATGAAAAGGTTGAAGATAGGAAGAAGGCGGAAAGGGAAGGAATAAAAATGACCGGAAGGGGCAGTGAGTCAACAGGATGGGCTTTATACTTGTACACGGTAGAGTGAGTACTTTGTAGTACTGCCAGTAACTCCGTACTCTAGTTAAGGTGCGGAGTCGACCGAGCTGGAAAATCGTTGGGGAGAGCTATGGGACTATGAGATTCCCAGGTGATCCACACTCTTGGCGGGTTCCCCGGTTATCGATAGTGGGATCCACGTTCCAATAGACTTGAGTGTTGACGTCCTCTACTTGCCAGGGGTAGTACTGATAGAAACTGGTAGGTTTTGAAGTCTCTGAAGATTTATCAAAGGAGGGGTAGGGTTTCATCTCATAGTGATTCGACCATGGCGTACGGATACTCATTACGAAAGTCAAGGTACAGACTACAGAGAGTTGCCAGTGCTCAAAAGTACTCCAAAGGTCCAGCATCTCCCCTTCGACACGGCGGGACGAAGATCTGTCCCCGTGACCCCCTCGACCCGCCTGGACGGGGATGTACGGAGAACATCCATTTATCCTGTAGTTCCCTTAGTAACTGAAGTACTGTTGTACATTCAGGACCAACTCTACCCCGTACCCACCAGTACACACCCAAATGACCTAAATATTTCCCGGTCCTTCCTCTACCGTGCAGCCTAGAGTCTCGTCTCTTCAACGGGAAAGGTTCTGTTTTCGCTTCTTTTCTTTCCCTAGGAACATCCAGCCCAGTCCAGCCCCTCAATTCGGAGTGCTGATCCTCCTCCCCGCCCCAATTATCAGGCCCCGACCCGCCCACGATGTGCACTACGGGGTCAATCCCGATCGTCATGGTTTTCCTTCTCGTAGTTGTCCTCTCAGGCTTGGATTATTGCGATTCTTGGATTACGATTCCCAGATTCCGGGGATAAGCCACGATTCCCGACCATCATCTAGGACATGTACAACTGGCGGTACCTAGACCAACGAGACTCTTTTCCCCGCAGGTCCTCACCGTCTACTGTACATCTGCAGGTCTACCGCGTCAGCAGAGCCATTGACCATTCACAATGGACGAAATTGACGTAATATCCTCCTTGTGCAGAAATCTCATTCGAGGACGAGAAGAGAAGATTAAAATGGACAAATCAGATCCGGGCTAAACAAAGATAGGATCGACTCAACGGTTTGAACCACAAATGATAATTTACAGTAGTACAATATACAAGGGAAGTCCCATGACCTCCTGGCGGTGAGTCCAAGTCTCAGCCTGGAATTATCATCAGTCAATATTCTAGTAATAATAAGAATGGGGTTAGGTAGTCTGATCTATGCTCTGCAATAATGTAGAATGAGGTACATGATCTATGCTCTACGATAATGTACGGAGTTGAATGAAATACATAATTTCAACCTATCACCCCCTCCTCAAATCAAATTGTGACTCGTTGACCGTATCGTATCAGATTGCTGCTCAACAACATGGATCCCAGTCGGAATCGGTGAGTTTCTGCATGCAAATAATCTGCGGAGCACACCCGTCTACAGGCACATTTTACCCGTCCTAAGTACCCTATACTCCCCCAAGTACTTGCCATTACCCTATCTTAACTAAGCTACTCTTTCCACGGGCATCACCAAGCCCACACCGTTGGCGGAAGCCCCGGAACCCCTTTGTCTTGACCCATCGACTCTCTTGTAATCCCCACCTCACCAACTCAAGCCGCTGATCACCAGACCCCTCACGGGCTGTGGCGCAGCCCTTTCTACATTATGTGCTCCTGCTCTTGTCTGTTATGTCCAGGGGTACAGAAGTAGAGACCTGTAAGGGTCAGGACTGGGCAGGTGTCACAATCCGTTTGGTGGGATTCCGGGGGTGCAGAGGTGGAATTCTTTGCCCCTGTTGTGGTACAGTACACATCCTTGGCACTAATTCTAAGATACAGCATTATGCGACCGGGAGAATAGATGGGAAAATGGATGGGTATGATGCTTGGATGGTGGGACGACACGACAACCATGTTTATTTGGATCATACGATCGAGTATTAACAACAAAGTACCAACGGTAGTGCAATATTCATCGCCTTCTATGGTATACTTCTGAGTGTAGTAGTAGATCTAGGTATATTCCTGATCACACCGGGCCAGATAGCCATGAACCTATCACACAATTCCTTCTTATCCGTGAATCGCAATGTATTGCCAGTGTGTGTCCTATCTAAATCTTCGAATCCCGTCGGCCTTTGGCAATGGCCCGGGCGTAGGGGTGTGCTCGGGATGTCGGGACCAAATGGTCAACATCGCCCGTGTGTACCAGGTCGGGACTGGCCTCGTCCAACGAGGTGATCCCGACGTTACGCATGGCCGTCTCCAACTCATCTTGCATAACTGTGGAGAACAAAGTGTTAGTCTCACAACCCAATGTCCCACGAAAAACCTCCGACTCCAACTGGATAAACAAGGCAGGGTTATTACTCACTATCAACTAAATGCTCCACGCCCTCCTGTCCATAGTTCGTTGCGAACAACATACTCCGACCCATACCCACGGCAGTCGCGCCCAGACAGACAGCTTTGAGAATATCCGTTCCACGTCGAATACCACTATCCACGTATACCTCCATCTTCTCAAAGACCTCCGGACACCGCTTCTGAATCTCAAGCAACGTAATGATCGACGGCGGACTAGTATCCAGATTCCGGCCTCCATGATTGCTCAACAAAATCCCATCCATACCAGCCTTCAGCGCTAACAGCGCGTCATCCGCGGACATCACTCCCTTCAAACACACCGGCTTATGCGTGTGCTGTCGGACCCATCGCAGATCTTCCCACGTCAGGCCAGGATCGATGAATCCAGCCATGACACGGCCCAACCCACCACCTTTCTTATCATTTTGCGCCTTGGATGGCGACATGGGCACTGATAAGCTCTCGTCGGCTTTGACTCGCTCATCGGCTTCGCGTTTTCCGGGCCAAGCGGCGTCCACGGTCACGAAGATGGCTTTGATGTTGGGGTTCTCGGAGCATTGGCGGAGTAAGGTGGCGGACTTTTCGCGGTCGCGGTTGACGTATAGTTGGAAGAAGAAGCTGGCTGATGGTGCTGCGGTGCGTAGTTCGTCCATAGTGTAGGAGGAGTTATTGGAGATCTGGAGAATGATTAGCATTAATGTAATCTTGAGAAAGCCAGTATTTTAGTTAGACTCACGCCCTGCATAATCCCTTTACTTTCGCATGCCCGTGCAATCGCACACTCGCCCTCAGGATGAATCAATTTAGCCATCGCCGCCGGACTCACAAACAATGGTAATTTAAAGTCACCCCCGAGAATCTTCGTCCTCGTATCCACAGACCGCACATTTCTCAACACGCGTGGCCGGAACCATATCCGATCAAAGCAAGATTTGTTCGCATCACGGGTGATCAAGTCTGTCGCTGCGCTGGAATAGAATGCCCACGTCTTGTTGCTGGCTGTCTTGGATGCGACCACCTCGAAGTCATGGGAGTTAATCAGGGTTTCGAGGGGTGGCCTTTCATTGTCCTGGAGAAGTTTCCGGTTCTCGCCTGGTGGTGGCTTGAGCCATGCGTCGTCAATGGAGGACTTGTCGAGCACGCCTTTGAACTTGTCGGATTGCAGGTTTGTCTTGAGGACGCTGGGGGCGTGGACTTCGGAGTAGGCCTGTGTTGCGTCTCGGCCTGCGTACTTTAGGATAACTGTGGGACAAGTCATTAGTCTGGTTCAGTCAATTGAGCAATGAGTATTGATTCGTACTGGTTGATCCGCCTGGATGCTCGTCAAGGAAGTCGCTAACATCCCACACTTGGTTGTCAACCACAATCCAACAGTCCTCGGGTGTCCTGTGCTCGGAGACCTGCTGTGTAGATAAAAGTTTCTGATCTACCATCCTGGCGAGGTATTTATGAACCGTCTGCCCAAAATGATATCGATCACTGATTCAATGGCCCTAATGGAGTCGCAAGCTGATCGCCGAGACGAATGATACTGCGAAAGAGTATGCGACGGCAACACTGGCTGTGGACACGGGTAAAGTCGAAAGTCGCAAAAGGAAAAAAGCAGCCAGACAGAGAAGGCTAAATACTCAGCAAGGGCCTCTGGCCATCTCTAGGCAAAAACCACTGCTCTTATCGCGGTGATTCTCCGTGTAGCATCCTGGGAGTCTCCACCACGGCAATGTCCCCGGACTTACCCCGGACTTTGATGCGCCTGGAAAATCCCAGATATTCGCTCAAGTGAGGTTTTTTGTGTAGTTTGCATAGACAAAATGGTAAAATGAGCTTATAAAAGGCTATTCTTGTATTCTTGATGTTTTCTTATTAGCTTTTGTTTTTTAATCATTCAGTAGCAATGTCGTCGGTCGATATACATCTCGGGACAATGTCTCCCGATGCGTCCACTCGCGATTTCTTGTTGAACTGTCTTGCCCTTGGCCTCAAGAATCGGCATCCACTTTCCCCGCAGGCTTTCCTTCAACCACAAACCTGCCACGGTTTGGGACGTATTCTTGTCTCTTGAGACCCTGCAGCGATCAGCATCGGCAGACCCCCGACACCAATCCGGATTTCTCTCCGCGGGGTTCCTGCCCTGACTGCCGCGCTTATGTAAACTCCACCCACCCGGTGCTGCGCCACCAAACGGGAGCTAAGCCCTACTTGTGGCTGGTGACCTCAGATTCGTGAGTCAACACAAATTAGTCGTTACGATAGACAGCGCTTAGCTTTGATAGCGCGTATTCGATTATCGACACAATTTTTACATCAGCGTTGACGTTTGCTCATGCACATCGTGTCCGCTGGCGCCAGGGCTCTGAATCCTTTCGGCAGTCGCGGTATCTCGGCGATTAAATTCCAGGGGATCAATAAATCCTCGTTCAGCTATCTGTGCATTTCGCAAAGAGTCAGCCCCGGTAAGCAGAGCCTCTGAGTCATGGAGTCGGCGTCCTCTTTGTTGTAACGCAGAGAGCCTCGTTGTCGAACTTGAAGGCATAAAAGACTGATCATCGTGCAGAATTCGCTCGAGTGAACAATCTCATTTCTCATTTACATCAATATTCAAACTTTGCCAAAATTAGCCCACAATATTCTTCCTTTTCCACATCCGCACAACAACTCACAGCAAAAATGGAAGAGTCAAGTAAACCTCTCCGATATGTCGATGTGGGTTGATATCCTTTGCCCCAAAGTCTTAATCTTGGCACACATACCCGTTGAGCCGCAAAAGCCTAACCAATGTTTTCAATTAGATCGGCATCAACCTGAGTGATCCGATGTTCCGTGGTCATTATCATGGGAAGAAAGCCCACGACGATGACTTGGACGATGTTATCCAGCGTGCAAAGGATGTCGGCTGTGCTAAGTTCATGGTGACCGGCTCAGATCTAGTTGAATCTGAAGCAGCCGTGCAATTAGCCCGAGACTACCGTAAGTAGTGTTTTGATGACATGTTTCAGAATATTCTCGGTGGCTAACCCACATATTCATAGCTGGCTTCTGCTATGCGACTGTCGGTGTGCATCCATGCCAGGCAAAGCTCTTCGACGAGCACCCCGGCGGCCCATCGAAGATGATCGAGGAACTGCGAAAGTTAGCCCTCGAGTCCAAAGAGGCAGGTCTGGCTGTCGCCTTTGGTGAAATTGGCCTCGACTATGACCGGTTGTTCCTCAGCAAGAAGGAGCCGCAACTGAAGTACTTTGAGGCTCAATTAGACCTCGCCATTGAAGTCGGGCTACCATTGTTCCTCCACTCCCGAGCCGCGAGCGAAGACTTTGAAAGACTGCTGGCCACGAGGCTGGACAGGCTTCCTAAGGGTGGTCTGGTGCACAGTTTCACGGGAACGATGGAGGAGATGCAGCGGCTCGTGGCGCTCGGTCTGAACATCGGCGTCAACGGCTGCAGCATGAAGACGGAAGAGAATCTGGAAGTTGTGAAGGCCATTCCGTTAGAAAGGTTACAAATTGAGACTGATGGTCCTTGGGTACGTACTTAATCATCTTGTTAAGACCACAGTATCCCGACTAATAGAGTCATCCCAGTGTGAGATCCGTCCCTCGCATGCATCGGCCAAGCACTTGAACGGAGCTCCTGATCTACCCAAGTCGGTCAAGAAGGAGAAGTGGCAGAAGGGTATGATGGTCAAGGGACGCAATGAGCCCGTGGCCATTGCCCGCGTTGCCCATGTTATTGCTGCGATCAAGGAGATTACCGTGGAGGAAGTGTGCGAAGCGTAAGTTTTGATATCAGGCATGTCTGTATGAAGGGCATTAGCTAATCATCCTTCCAGTGCTTGGAACAATTCCATCCGAATGTTTGGACTTGGTGAGGAGTCTCAGTAGCCTTGATGTTGCATTTACCTGTCTGGTACTGCACCTCAAACTGCTGCTGCTCCAGGCCTTCCAGCCTCGACAGCCACATCCCCATTGATGACCAGAATCCGGGGCTCGTGTCCTTCAATCACGATTCTTTTCTCGATCATCTGATCCTCTATTCTAACAGCCATCTCATTGAAAGTCTATCACTACCTGATTTCCTTGATCAGCTCATCATTCCTCAGTCCTGAATCCTCGATACTGACCTATATAACCGCGGTATGCATGAGCAACTATCCGGGTATTTATTTTATAAATAGAGAGCTCGAGTTCGATGCGAGGGCTAGAGTGAGTGGGGAGAGGCACCTCATGCGGTATGGGACAAGTATAACCAGGAAGCCCTAAGTTGGCATGTCGATATAGCTTCATTCATGGAGCTGTGCTAGAAGCTGCTCGTCACCGAGTGTTAAACATCAATTATTTTCATTTCCATTCCCTTTCTTTTATCATTTTGGCTATCTTCATGTGTGTTTGCTTCATCTTCGGCGCGTCTATGACATGACATGATCACGTACGGATCTGGCGGTGTTTGCCCCATGTTTGAGCTTACATTCGCAGACGCTTCGTCGAAGAGGAATATTGCCAGTCTGTGCAGCAGTTTTATGCCATGAATAACATCCGTTGCGTCTGTATCCCGGTGGTACCCAACAAAGAAGGGACTGTTAAGACTCCTGATGAGACGGTTAGCACCATTATGGATGCTCTTATGGACAAGATGAGTCATCCTATCATCGTTCATTGTAACCAGGGCAAAGTAAGTCTCCGGGTTTTATCATCTTTGCTGTCAAATTCATATCTGATATCTCTCACTAGCACCGTACCGGTTGCATGATTGCGTGCTTCCGCAAGCTCCAGGGCTGGGCCGCGATGCCGTTCTCAATGAGTACCGAAGCTTTGCAGGGGAGAAGGTCCGACCCCTCGATGAGGCCTTTATCGCCGCATACAGTCCCTCGCGTAGCATAAGTGAGAAGGGCCAAGCGCTTAAATATTGCCTTATGGTTCGCGGTTCCTGACCAATTGACCAAGAGCAAAGTTTCCGATGAGCGCCCCAAGCTGCCCCGAAACGAGCCCAAGCCTCTGCTCAGGGAAACTGTGTGAAGGCCGGGTGTTTATTACACGGGCGTTCTGTTCACTTAAAGGGCCTGTTTCTATGGCATTTTGATGCTATCTGTTGGTATTTTCGAGCGTGCATTTACCCTATGGTTCTGATTGGAGTTGGTTGCATTTTTGACCAAAATTTTGTACCTTTAGACCGACAGTCATGTTTGATAGCTCTCCATGAATGATTAGCGAGTCTACTAGCTCTTAATTTCGAAACAGAGTAGATCACTTTGAATTGATAGACTGTTTGTAGTGATATATCATTTTAGTAAGAACTCTATGCACAGTTATACCATCTCCTTCGTAGGTAATCAGGCTGAGTACTCTATAAAATAGTTCCATATTTTCAAAATCTCCATACTGTTCAAAATCTTCATCCATCAAAATCTCATGACACGACACGGTCACGTACTCGACACTCGAGACTCGAGACTCGGATTTCTTCATGTGCCGTATGTTTACATCTTCAAGCCTATATCTCCCTTCCTTCCTTTCTTCCCTTCCTTCTCTTCTTCCTCCTCCTCTTTCTCTTTCATCTCCTCCACCTCCATCTTCCTCCTCTTTCATCTCCACCACTTGCAGCTTCATCCATTACTACTCATCATATCACACTGCATCATCTATCGAGTTATCCCACCCGTGTTGAGGGCTATTCAGGCTCAATATCTCGCGGAGATGGGACACGAGACCTCGCCAGCAGTCCCTCCAGTTGTGGGGGGCTGTCAGTCGGGTAAGTGACATCGACCTTCCAAGCAAGGCCAAAGCCTCCCTCATGTACGCTGACTTGGTGACGGACTGTGCATTAGAGCATGCAGATGTTGACCTGGGAGCCGGGCTCCCTCTGCAACTGAACGTGCCTGAGCGCTTTGCGCAAGTTGTCAACGGCGTGTACCGATCTGGCTATCCAGGTGCAGGGCACCTGGATGTTTGGAAGGCCATTGGCATCAAGACTATCCTGTAAGTTTCCTGGGCCAGTTTCTATGAGCCTTTTTGCTCACAACACTCTCAGCCGCTTTGTTGAGGAGGGCTACGCTTCGGCAGTCAAGGTTTACCTTGCTGAAAATGGTGTCCGCAGTCTCTGTGTGCCAATTGTGCCCAATAAGGAAGGCTCTGTTAAGTCGGCCCACCAGACTGTAGACACAGTCATGGAAATTCTCATGGAGCCAAAGAACCATCCAATCGTTGTGCACTGCAATCAGGGCAAGGTAAGCTTCCAACTCACATCATCTGTATAATCAGATTATCATCAGATTCGTATCTAATATCTTTCACCAGCACCGAACCGGCTCGATGATCGGATGTTTCCGAACCCTGCAGGGCTGGGAACACGAAGACATCGTGACCGAGTACCGCCACTTCGCTGGTGGCAAAGCCCGTGCCCTAGATGAGGTATTCATTAAGGCCTACGAGCCCAGCCCCTCGGTCCGCAAGACCGCAGAGAACCTGAATGTTGCCTCATGGGTGATTGCCACAGATGCTTTGACCGGAAACTCTCCCAGCGAGAGCCATGCGCTGTCTCACGATGAGAACAAGGCTTAAATTGCCATGCTCATGTAACGCCGGGGAGTCGGCATGCTTGTCATCGGACGCACTGTTCACATTGCAGGCTGCTTGCATTGTAGTCCTCCGATGATACACTGTTGTTGCTTTCATGTTGATACCCTGCGACTGATACCCACTGTCCATGTTTCTCTGTTGATCCCTTCTAGATTCGACCCATTTTGTTGTTCTTGTCGCTCTGGATTTGCATGTAGGGCATACCATGAAAATTGAATTCGTTATTAAAATTCATGTTTCTTCCTGTGGGTGCGTAGTTAAAATACTTAAGAACTTTTGAAATAGTTATCTAGAATCCCTTTTAGTGGTGCAATGAAGTAACGCGTATTCCTGTTGATTAGAAAGTAGTATATGCACAGTATAACATCCTCTTCGCGGACAATTAGGCTGAGCCGTCTCTAAACTAGTTCCATGTCGTCAAAATCTCCATGCTGTTCAAAGCTCTCATCCATCAAAATCTCATCTGAAAGAATAATATCCATGTCATCCCAGCCATAAGGCTGGCATTCGCGCGTCTGGGAAAAATTTTCAAAGGTTTTCTGAGTCGTTTGAGTTGTATCAGTCGTCTGGTTTAATTCGTGTAAGTCCTGGAAACTAAGCATGCTGCTGCCATCGGAGAGCAGCTTGTCTGACCCCCGTTGATTGTTCCGGTTTGGAGGTATCCCGGGATCGCTGTCCAGTCCCAGGATCTCGCTGTCAAATCCAAAGTCTTGCTCCGAGGGTGCTGGTAGAAGATCGTCTTCTTCTGTCTGAATGGATGGCTTTCTTGACAGGCAGCTTGAATCAAAGAACGATGCAGATGTTTTGGAAGTCTTGGCTTTTTTAAGTTGATGCTGGGCAATACTCCACAGTGATGACTCTATTGTAGACTTGAAGTTGTTTTTCAGTGGTGTCTCATGTGGCATCCCAGATGGTACGAACTCTTTTCCACCAGTTGACTTCCGCATTATCGCAGACAGCTTGCTCTGTATGATAGGACTGTTGCTGTTTTCGAGCATCGGTACGAGTGACCTGCTGATCGTCGAGAGCGATGCAGCCCTCTGTTTCATCGCCTGAACACACAGGTTAGCGTCGCGTCTCTCTATTTCACACACTGGCACTCACCTCACGGTATTCTGGATTGAAGACTGCAGGCGCAAGCAAGGCCAGATTCTGAAGTTTGTTCTTGCCAACCACCTGGGTGTGGGGATTTCTACTTGTACCCGACAGAATCAATTTCTGTAAGCCAAAATTGACCAGATCCAAAAACTGTAGGAAAAGGTCTTCGACTTTTAATGTTTGTCTCATGGGATCAAAATTGTGGCTCTCATCCGCATTGAAAGGCTGGTCAAAGGGGAGGAGCAGGTCCTCAATGGTAGACAGAGCAAAAGCCGCGACGGCAATTTTTCCAGTTGAGTGGGTATATTGCATCGAGGAAGATCCGTTTTGACGTCCAATCCCATCTTCAGTTGTGTGCTCCGATGTCTCTATGATCTGTGTCTCCAATTGCTGCACAGCGTCGCAGTTTGCATATCGCAGTTGCAGGTCAATGGATGCCAGGCACGCCGTTGGGATATTAGAAGGGGTGTGAGCTTCCGGGGGATTTTTCAAGATCGGAGGAATGCTCTTGCTGTTGGTAGAGACATGGGATGTGCTTCTTCGACAAAGACCAAACTCGAGGCAGTGGATTCCCGAAGCTATGGAATCTCCAAACTTGGAGCGCCTTTTGAGGATGATGTCGAATCCCAGATTGGTCCAAACCTGTGATCACTATGAGTAGATGGTGGAGGACAATAAAGCCACTATACAGAGCATACCTCTGAATTGCAGAGTCCTTTCTCCAGAAAGTCTATGAATGTGGGCCCAGCGGTCTCAATCAGAGGGTCGGCTCTGACAAAGATGCGCAGCTCAAGTTCTGGAGCCTCTGTAATCCACAATGACTGCAGATCTTTCCAATGGCTGAAACTGCTTCTCGAGCTTGGACTTAATCCAGTTGATGCTTGAGTGAAATTTGCCGTTGCGCTGAATTGGAGCTGTAGAGGCGAACCTGTAGTTTGGAACAGGCCGTGCCCTAAGTCAATTGGCTGGGTCATGTTGATGAGAGGCTCATATCTGATCCAGCCACCTCAGACGGTGAGCAAATACTCCTTCAATTGAGGACACGAAAAAATTCAATGACCAGATTGAAAGTGTCGCAGACGAGATGCGAAATAGTCGAGGGGCGTTGCTCATGTTCTTTTGGCGGCCTGAGGCACCAGGGCACATGATGCCGTTGGCACACCCAATGGGCTTAGAGAGGGTTGACCGGCTCGGCTGTAGAGTGCGTTGCCTGTACTTCTAACCTGTGTCGCTAAAATGCCTTGTATTGTGAATACGAAGACATGAGTCAATGCACTTGGCATTCCCCTGTTGATTTGTAAAATACGAGATATATCCACGCTGATTTCCAAGCAAGTCTTGGCTGCTAAGCATACAGATACCAACATGGGTCGATATAGAACGGACCTCATATATAAATCAAGTCGGGATTCCCTGAGTGCATGTATCAATCAACAGCTAGGTCAGCCTTCCCACTGGAAGTCGCATTAGAATGTCATCTGTTAGCATTCTTGGTCTTGGGGCTATGGGATCAGCCCTGGCCGCTCGATTTCTCGAAGAGAAATACAAAGTCGCTGTATGGAACCGATCTCCAGAAAAAGCAGGCCCTTGGCTCGACAAGGGCGCAAATCTTGCCCAAACAGCGGTGGATGGCATCAATGCAAGCGATCTGATCATTATCTGCCTCCTCGACAACGCTGCTGTCCAAACAACCCTCGCCGGCGCTCTTGGCCAACTCCAAGGAAAGACGATTGTCAACCTCACAAATGGAACACCTGACCAAGCTCGCAAGCTGTCAGACCAGATCGTTGGCCACGGTGCTCGATACGTCCACGGCGGAATTATGGCTACTCCTTCTATGATTGGTTCACCTTATGCTCTGATTCTGTACAGCGGGTCACAAGAAGCATTCAAGGCCCACGAACCCGATCTGTTGGTGCTAGCTAAGTGTATCTTCCTTAGTGAGGATACTGGTGCTGCATCCCTACATGACGTGGCTCTACTCAGCGGTATGTATGGTCTCTTCTCGGGCTTCCTGCATGCAACTGCGCTCGTGAGGTCGAGCACACCCGCCGTTAAGTTCACGGACCTCTTGGTTCCTTGGCTGGGAGCAATGACCGAGTACACTAAAGGGATGGCAAAGCAGATTGACGAAGGAAAGTATGCCAGTGAGGGATCAAATATCGCTATGCAATTAGTTGCTATCCAGAATATTATTGATACCAGTGCGGCCCAGCAAGTCTCGGCTGATTTCATTCGTCCGATGAAGCAATTGATGGAGAAGGCAGTGGTGGCTGGTCATGGCGGTGATGATATTTCTGCTTTGATTGATTTTGTGAAGACATCATGACTTGATCTTGTATGTAATACTCCTTGCCCTTGCCGGAAAATTGGGATAGCCGAACAACCGCATATTCTTGCGTATGTAAATAGAACGCTCGCTACTCTTTGTTAGTTTGGCCAATTGTGATGTAGTCAGGCTTTTCTTGCTGCTTATCATGTGTGCAACAATGTTAATCTTCGAGATTCAGGTTTCGCGCCATTTTGCAACGGTTTAAGGGTTGATTGACTCTTTGCCGAGTTAGGATGTTTGAGATGGGACAACGCATAGCGGGCATACGTATTTTTGGATCGGTATTAATCCATAACATTACAGGTCTTGTGCGTTTGTATTTTATCGTTCAAAGCCGAAACATAATCTAAGGTACGGAAGTAGCCATGCCATATCTAGATTGATGGGATCATGTGATTAAAAAAGCATGTTTGTGTTTCTGACATGGAAGGCGATGTCGGGCACGACTGTCCCTCTTCTAAACTTTCATGTGTCATGCCTCACAAAGTTGGGATAAGTCATGGTGATCGCCACTACCAGAGTATTCCTCAATACAGTTTGACCAACCGAGAGCCATTATATCGTCCTCCGTTGATAGAGCAACAGGCTGGTCTGAGAAAAACTGAGGGCCACAAAGTTGTTCACCTTTTTTCATTGTATAGGAGCGATAGGGAAGATGTGCCCACGATTAGTCTTAGGTTTGCTAGCCTAGTTAACCCGGCTTTAAATCGTACATGGGTATGTATCGATATGTACTCCGTAGAGTGGTCCATTTTTAGAAGATTTCAGCCACGGGGGGAAATCATACTTTCAGGCATTTGAAAGACGTAAACTGCCTATCTATAGATATAGATTAGATCGATCGCTTTTCATTGGAAACCATCTTCATTCAGGCCCACTTGAGCCACCATTTACAAGTTTGAACTTATGGAACTATGAGTTCACCAAGGGCTTGGCACCAGATTATTTAGCACTGATATTTCAGTTGCCCTGTCCATCATTGCCACAAAGTGTTCTTCGAAATATCCCTAGCTATCAATCTAACTCCTTTGATGCTGCTGAACTATATTTCACTACTCTAGAAACCCTGCTCGATGATATCATGGTGCGTAATTGGCCTCCCTTGACGAGCCGTTGGAAATCGTCGCGTGGAGCGGCAACAAAGAGCTCTTATCGATAAGCATCACGTGCAACCCCATATGCTGGCCTCAAGAGCATCCCGATACATTCAACTTGATCGTCAAGGTCAACAATGCCTGGAGATGAACAAGAAAATGACCTCCTGACTGGCCAGAATGGCCTGCATAGGCCTGAGGCCCAGTCTCTACTGTCTTCTCCCACAGAAGAGCTAGACGATCTCATAGTTCATTCCCCCTCGACAGGCTCGCCCCCATTGCCTGCAAGCAGCACTCGGTCAGATGCCCAGCGCCAATCCTCAATGTTACCTCCCACTCCAGACGGACAACGTCGCACACCTCGTACAACAAACCGAGTCCATTTTGATCTCGAGGAGGACGATGAGGAAGACGGCGATCACCATTCGAACGGGCGTGCCCGCAGCCCCGACAGCGACGCGCCATGGCTAGACGACGAAGACTACGAGCTCGGTGGGCAGGGCAGACCAGGGGTACGAAATACTGGGCAAACAGTTCCCTTGCTCACCAATATTGAGGCTCCGAGTGTGACACTCGCAACTTCGGACGACTTCTTCCCGGAGGAACACCTTGAGAGTGCGCGGCCAAGGAGCGGAATGAAGATGGCGTTCATGAACATGGCAAACAGCATTATCGGGGCAGGGATCATTGGTCAGCCCTACGCCCTTCGCCAAGCCGGCATGGCTATGGGGATATTACTGTTAACGGCATTGACTATTACGGTGGACTGGACAATTCGCCTGATCGTCGTCAATTCCAAGATGAGTGGGGCAGACTCGTTCCAAGCTACTATGCAGTATTGCTTCGGAAGAAGTGGCCTTATAGCAATTTCCATCGCGCAATGGGCATTCGCATTCGGCGGTATGGTTGCGTTTTGCATCATTGTTGGTGACACGATTCCGCATGTCCTGGGCGCCATGTTTCCGTCCCTTCGGGAAATGTCCTTTCTATGGTTACTTACTGATCGCCGGGCTGTCATTGTGCTCTTCGTTCTTGGCATCTCCTATCCCCTCTCATTATACAGAGATATCGCAAAGGTGGGACCGCCGCTTCTCCCTATATACATTCCTAGAGCTAACGGATTCATAGTTGGCGAAAGCATCTGCCTTGGCGTTTGTCAGCATGATAGTGATCGTGGTGACGGTCATCACACAGGGCTTCCGTGTCCCCGCAGATTCGCGAGGGGAGATCAAGAGTCACCTCATATTCAACTCGGGGTTCTTCCAAGCCGTGGGCGTGATATCATTTGGTATGCCAGTCGGACCTTGGAACTTGTACAAGTCAGTTGCTAATACCGAGTCATCTACAGCATTCGTTTGCCGTATGTTTCTCGCAATCAGTTAAGGTATATCAAGCACTGACGCTCTCTCCAGACCATAACAGCCTTTTGATCTACGGGTCATTGAGGAAACCAACACTCGACCGCTTTGCGACAGTGACCCATTACTCTACAGGGGTATCTCTGATCATGTGTCTGGCCATGGGCATTGCGGGATTCCTCTCTTTTGGCTCAAAGACTCAAGGAAATGTGCTCAACAATTTCCCGTCGGATAATATCTTGGTCAACATTGCGCGATTGTAAGGCGGTCTGGCCTCTACTCGTCGTATTTCTCTTTGCTAACTCAGCCAGTTGCTTTGGGTTGAACATGCTGACTACCCTTCCGCTCGAAGCCTTCGTCTGCCGCTCTGTTATGACAACATACTACTTCCCAGACGAACCTTACAACCCCCATCGGCACCTGATCTTCACGACGGCTCTAGTCCTGACCTCGATGGCATTGGCATTGATTACGTGTGATCTCGGCAGTGTGTTCGAGCTGATTGGAGCAACCAGCGCAGCAGCATTAGCATACATCTTCCCTCCACTTTGCTACATCAAACTCAGCAGTGCGTCTCGGCGGGAGAAGATACCAGCTTATGCATGTGTCGTATTTGGACTCGTCGTCATGGGCGTCAGTGTCATCCAGGCGGTTACCAAGATCATTCGAAGTAGGTTCACTGCGTCTTTCATGGAAGGCATTTCTACTATCATGAGTATAAACTAACATTGTGCTCCAGATGATGGCGAAGGTCGTTCCTGCAGTGCTTCGTAGCACTGTCATTTCCGCGGTCATCTCGCGTTTATCTATAGAATATGGCTTCTTTTCCACTGGTCGCATCACCTTGTACATATATTGGCCAAATACAAAGAGAGCTTGAATCACCAAATAACACTTCTTTTACAGCCTTCAATTGCGGGAATTCTTTGCTGACACTGTCTGCTGCTAATACAATGGGGGGTCAGAATCCCCTCCACAAGACCAGCCATTTATAGGGATCAAGGTTGCAGTCATCTAGTGCCAGAGGCACAAATCAGTTGGGAGATCTCTCCATTCTGCCGTTTGACTGTGTTTGGCTCCGATGGGTGGTAACTTCCCTATCCAGCTCGTTGTCGCTCCCGCCATTCTGGCAACCACAAACGCGCGTGGCTTTATTTATCCTCCGCTTCTCTCTCGCATTTCTTTCTCAACTCCTCGCCTTCTCCTTCTTCCATCTTGCCTTCCATTACTTCTCGGGTACGAATCTCAGCGCTACTCACTGAGGATCTCACACCGCGCCTTTGTCTGGATAACCACTCCTGGCGACCAGAATCCGAAGGGCCTTAGCTTGCCGAGTGGGTGGTGTCCTGACAATCTCTTGTTTACACACTCGTTCAGAGCGTGTCTTTCAAAATCATCCTCCCGAATCGATCGCTTCACAGCTATCTCTACTCATATCCATCACACTCTTACCACTCCCTTTCACCGTTCTCCGGTCCTCGGTTCCTTGCTCTAATCCCTCCATCAGCACCCTCTTCGACGCCCCTCTTCGCCGCACCTCTTCGCCATGGCTCCCGATCCGAAGCGAAACAAGGAGGCCGAGGAGGCCCGCCTCAGGGCGTTACAGATGGTGAGATGACCCCCGGAATTCGATGATCTCTGCCTCTTAGGTTGGCATGGACTCCCCAGAGACTGACTTGGCTGTTTTTACAGGCGGATCTGGGCACCGCCCGTCGGGAATACATCTCGACCACAGATGACACTCGCCAGCGTATCGCGGCGATGGGCGAAATTGAGCGCCATCGGCACTCAAATATTGCTGGTACAGTCGAACAGCGGCGGGCTCAGCAGAACCAAGCCTCCTTGAGTGCATGGACAAGTATGTTTACGATCATCCTCCTTCCTCTCCAAAGACTCTCACTAACACTAAATGAAACTTCTAGACTTTCACAGAACTGCCGCCGACACTGGCAGGGTAGAGCAGCTGGATGATCTCATGCATGGCCAGAGCCACCGTGCTCAACTCAATGCATCACTGCACGGAAATGAGGTTCCCCGGCATCCCGCAGGTGGGCATGCTAGAGCTAGATCTTTCAGTTATGTACCAGACCATCACCACCACCCTTATGCTCAACCATCATCTGGTCGTGGTGGAGGGGTAGCTGGTACCAGATCACGCCACCCAGGTTCTCCAATCAGGTAGACGTTAAAATTTCTCCTCTGACTCTGGACATTACTAACCTGACCGAAGAAACGCTATCCATGTTGGTGCACACTTCCCGGCTTTTGGCGGGCCAGCCAGACGAGATCCTGCGCTGGATTCCAATAATCCAGATGATCCAGCCTCCCGTCCAACTCGAGGCCGGGAGGCACAACGTCGCCATAGTAGTCGAGACACCCACGCCACTCATAGGGCCAGATTGCCCGAGATCAGACCGAGAAAACCTGCACCCGCACCTGCACCCACGTGAGTGAGCCCTGATTGGCACTAGCGGTTTCTACTGTATCTATAAACTGACTTTCAATGCAACCAGCGAAAACTATGCTAGAAAACTGACCAACCCGGCTGACTTTCTAGCCAACGCTCGAGCATCGTTTCCTCTGCCTTCAGTCTCCTCCGGGGCATCATCAGGCTTACCTTCAAAGCCTCCCACGGTGCCCAAGGCCATGGCCCCCAAGCCGGCAATGACTCCTAATCGGGCCACTACTCCCAAGCTTGTCATGACCCCCAAGGCTGCCGCGACTCCCAAGGTCATGGCTCCCAATCATGTCATAGCCCCCAAGCCTGTGATGACTCCGCAGTCTGCTGTGGCACCCAAGCCTGCCACAAATCCCAAGGCTGTCCAGAAATCGTCACTTGCTGATTCGATGTTTGCCACTCCTGCATCTTCTACTCCAGTCGCAAGTGCCGCTGAACATGTTCCTGGCTCCTCAACCCCATCTCGTCGTACTGTACCTCTCGAGAAGACCGCTGGCTTTAGCAGTCGTGCAAAGGCGGCTCGTCCAAAGCCAAGTGACAAGCCAAGGCCAATTTATGAGCGACAGAAGGGGAAAGAGAGGGAGGAACCAACTGCGGTTCTTTTGGATATTGACGAGGATGAGGAAGTGAACGCCGAAACGGAAACGCATATTCGGAACTTGTTGCTTACCCCCGGCATGGCAGAGCTAACAGGAATTACTTTCCCCACGGAAGACGAGTCCCATTTGTTCTCGAGCGATGATGTCCAAGGTTCGAATTACCCTGATCCCCAATTGCCATGTATGGTCATTGAACTGACGAAAACAGCGTACATTGCGCAGCAAATTTTGGAACTTCTCGGTAACTGCTCCGGCTATCTCCAGGATCGCGTAGGATCTTCCCGAGCCGCACACCTACTTGACCCGATATTGGGACCGCTGAAGGCCACGAGTCTGGGCGTTATTGAAGCGATCTCGAAAAAAGTGGTTGAGGAGATCCACCGGACGCATCTAAAAGCTTTGAGGCCTCCAGAAGAAGAGGCTGCACCTGGACCTTCCACTCCCGCCCCAAGCCAGGATCAGCGCCTTGCGTTACGAAAGACAGAGTCAGTGGCCCCAGAGCTCGAGACGGATCAGCTCGGAAAGACTAGCATCTTTGACAATTATCGCACTCCACCCCGAAGTGCTTCGGCAACTGTCACCGACTCTTCCGATGAGAAGGAGCAGCGCAATATCGATGCAGCGTCATTCCTGTCCCCCAAGAAGAGGGTTGTTCCTCCTGACTTACCGACCATGGAATTTGAATCACTGCGAGTTTCTGAGGGTGGAAACGTTCGAACCGCGCCAGGTGAACCCCTGTCGCTCTTGGACATGGACATAAATCCGACCCCATCCAAGCAAGTGATCGCCAAGACTGCTACGAAACCACCAATTCTTGGATCTATGGAGAGTCCAATGTTCGCAGCTCCTTCGAATGCGCCGTATCAACTCAATAAAGCAAAGGTAATTGGCGTCCGACTCTCCCTTTCATACCTCATTCATGAACAACAATCAGACTTTAACTCGTTTCCCCCCGCACATAACCTTTACCCATCAACTAAAAACATGCTGAATGATATGACTGACTATTCCAAGGCTGGCACTACCTCTGAGGAGAACACCACCATATCCAAGGCCCCACGGGGTGCTCCAGTTTCTCAGACGATTGTTCGAAGCGAAGGACCAAGCCGGTCTGTGTCCGAGGTACAGCGGCCCACCTTGGTTCAAAGTAGCTCAAACATTCGTAAAGAGGCATCCGCCAAGGGAGCATCGCCCAGGGCAGAATCCAGCTCGCCACCACACGCGATGAAGTCTCGAGTTCTGTCAGGGGGTATCGAACACAGCAAGTGGGCTGACCCGGCACTCATAAGACCTGCACCATTTTCAACGGTAATAAAGCCCGTTCAATCAATTTGAAACAAGATCTAACCAATTCATAGCCACAAGCGCAACCACAGCAGCGACCTCGGACGGAGTTGATGTCTTCGCGTCATTCCAGCATAGAGGATTCGACGAAGCCCAAGGTCACGTTGTTGGGTCCACCTCCTTACATGCCTAAGCGCAAGTGAGGTGGCAATTCAACAAGTCTACGAGCTTGATGTCTGGTTTATGTGTTGCTGTTGATGGGGAGGATTGGTGATTCCGTTTAGAATACTTAGTCCAGACTCGCAACATGAACATGATTGTAGAGTTTAAAATTGTTTCTCCTCGTTCAGGGTAATATGTAAACAACGGAGAATTTTTGGAACCTCCTGCTATGTAGTCGATGGCGGTCTTGCTTTTTCTTGTCCTGTTCCAACTCGAATCGCGGTGCCTTGCCAATGTGTCTGGGTCTTCTGGGTCAGGTACAAGAGAGCATGTAAATCAAAGCATCGACAAAGATTATCACCAACTTCCAGGTTAAACAATCACTCTCCCCCAGATACCTTAGTGATCACCGGGAATGGTTGTAGTTCAGTGTGCACCCGAGAAAAGGCGAATATACAGGCGTCCAGTGCGGTGGTCAGGCACATCTCTGCGGGGGCGAGGGGGCATGGAATTGTGGCAGCCATGGGTGTTCCCCCCTTGTTATGGCAAGGCGGTGCGAGTATCTCAAGAAATGGGATAATAACTCAGCTGGGAGAGTGCACGACTGAAGTAAAACTCCAGTTTCTGCTATCGTGAAGTCGCCAGTTCGATCCTGGCTTGTCCCATTCTATTTTATTTTTGGGCGAGTGGTTTATCTTATCTATACCTTATCTTATCTACACCGTACTCATGGTGGGCTGTTAATATCAGTAGCTAAAATACTTTATAAAGTCCTGCTATATAGGTCTTATTTTGCCGGTTTGGAGCCATCACGCAGTGTATAAATAGATAAGCTAGTAACCGAGGACAGGGCAGGGGGCACTGGGCAGGAGTTCATTTGGAATGTAGCGTCAGAATGCTTGGAAGCCTGGTTGCTACTGGAGGCGGAAGGTTGTGGCAGAAATGGCTGCGGTCTGGGCATAAAAAAGGGACGCAACGAAAAAAGAAAATGGGACAAGCCAGGATCGAACTGGCGACTTCACGATAGCAGAAACTGGAGTTTTACTTCAGTCGTGCACTCTCCCAGCTGAGTTATTATCCCATTTCTTGCTTTTTCTGAGATTTCTGACCTACATAACCTTGAATTGTACCTGATTGTTAATACCAGCCCTCGACAACTTCGGTTTCTGGGACCTCCACATGTCAACTTAATATTCTGGTCACTGATATGGTACTTCATTACTATTACCGTTTATGTCACTGAGTGTTTAAATGTCTCTTTGTCTCAAGCAACTGATTTGATTATTCGGTAGAAATAAAGAAGTGGTTCGTAGCTCTGTCGGGCCCGAGTGTGGAAATATATTTGCGACGGATGCACACAAACTCCGACGAGGAATTGTACTTTACCCAGACCTTCCACTATTGACATACATCTGCAGCAATACATCATTCAATCGAGACCTTCAAGTTGACAGCAAGTATTCATCGATCATCGTGGTATTTACTACTACCCACCAAGCACACCTACAACTCTATTGACCAAGGCCCACAGCCATGCTAACATGTAGAGCAGGTACATAGATCACCGAACGACAAGAACAACGCAAGCCAGTCCCGATAGGTATCAAGCCAAAAAAAAGCTCTTCAAATAAGCGCTGCTATTCCAGATATATTTCATTATTCTTCAACTCTTTTTATCCTATCTTCGGATATTATCCTTTATTTCGTGACCACATCCACAACGTGACATGGTGTAGAATACCAAAAGTAAAAACCGGGTGCATCCTCACAGAAGGGTCTTCATATCATCCATGTTACGGATACCAGCCAGGTTACCCGCCTTGACGCGCTTCAAGGTCAAAGCCGCAATCAGCGCGGCACCAACACCGGAACCATCCTCGGCAGCCAGGATGGACACCTTGTCCTTCTCGGTGGGAGCCCAGTCCAGGATCTCACGCAGGGCCAGGGCACCTCGGGCCTTGAAGTGGGGGTACTTGGTGAAGACAGAGCCGTCGGCACCGACGTGGCAGGACTCGATGTTCTTCTTGGTGCAGATGGCAGCCACACCGCAGGCGGAGAGACGAGCGGCACGTGTGCCGATCAGCTCGGCCAGGCGGCGGACCATCTCCAGCTCGGGCTGGGTGGGGCGAATGTTAAGCTGGCGCTCGAAGAGCTCGACGGTCTCGGAGAGGTTCTCATAGGGGTCCTCTTCGATGGCGGCGAGGAAGGAGGCATCCAGAAGGTAAGGCTTGCGCAGCTTGGAAACGTCTTGGCCGTTGAAGATAAGACCGGGCTTGTCATCGATGATATCCAGTAGGGCAAGACGGAAGATCTCGCCTAGGTACAAACCGGCGGTCATCTTCTCGAAGGCCTGCTGGCCGGGACGAGGTGAGTCGCGGTCGATGATCTCGTCGTACTTGGTGAGAGGGAGGACGACGCGCTCGTTATCGAAGGCACCGTACTCGCAGTTGATGGCGATGGGGGTGTCGGGGGGCAGGTTCATGTGGGCGATCTTGGGGACGGAGCCGGCGTTCTCCATGTAGGCGGCGTTGACACCGGTGCCGAAGATGCAGCCAATCTTCATCTCGGGGTCGGTGTAGGAGGAGGCAATAAGGGTACCGGTGGTGTCGTTAATCAGGGCAGCAACTTTAATGGGCAGGCCCTAGAATCGCAAAACTTAGACAACGTTCTTTGAAGAACAATGGCTGCCACTTACCCGCTTCTTGAGGATGGCCTCGAGAGGAGGAACAACGTCCTGACCCTCAACACCATCAATATCGAATCCCTTGGTCCAGCGCTGAAGGATACCGTGGTCAATGTATTCTTGGGTGGCAGGGTAGGAGAAAGTGAAACCCAGAGGCATCCTGGCCAGGTTCTCGTTCTCGTGGTGGAACTCGATAAATTGCTGCAGACAGTCCGCAATGTACTCCCAGAGCTCCTCGGCGGTACCCGTCCTCAGCTCCTCGGGCATTCGGTATTTGGACTGGGTGATCTCGAAGGCACCCTTCTGCTCGGTCAGGGTGATCTCGCAAACACGCAGGTTGGTGCCGCCCATATCGAGGGCCAGGAAGGTACCTTGCTCCTCACCGTCGGGGAAGCCCATAACCCAGGTGACATTCATGGGCTATCGAAAGATCTGTCAGTGGTCTATGTTTGTAGAGATGCTCGCGAGCTGTGAATTCTCACAATGTTGCCCCCCTCGACGGTCAGACCTATTGTTTTGGAGCTGTTAGTGCCTGGTCGATGCGGTGTGACCGGATTCTACAATAGAGCAACGCACCCTTCTCGAGCTCCTTCACAAAGTGAGCTACAATCTGCTTGAGCTTCGCGCCGTCCACAGTGAACTGATCCTCAAAATCTTTGATGGGCTGCAGAAGGTTCTGCGGCAATTCGTGCCTCGAGCCTAGGAAGGGATAGATAAGATTAGCATGGGGATTGAAGCCGATGGAAGCTCGATGAAGCTTACCCCTGCGGGACGGAGGCTGCTTAGGACCAATTCCGACCATGATGAATGTGTAGAGATGTGTGTGTACAGATTGAAAACTGGGGAGAGAAAGAAAGGAAGGGGAAGAGAGAGAGGGGGAGGAGGAATGACGATATGGACGTGGGGCAGGGGATCTGCCTTGGCTGGATTTGGCTGCGGTGGACAACACCCAAAGTCAATTAATCCTTTTTCGGGGTGGTTTGTGTTTAGTTTTCCCCGAGACTATGTTTTTTTTTTTCTCTCAACAAGAATTTGGTTTGAATTTGTAACGTGGCCTAACTGGTCCAGCTATTTAGTTGATTTGGGGTCATCTGTTGAGTGTGTCTTTGCTTGTTTATGGGTCAATGGTCAATGGGTCGGGTCAAAAGGTACATACATCCCCGCGGCGACCTCGGAAGTCCAGAATGAGATTCGATCAAATGGATACAAGATCGACAATTACCACCAATACCGAACTAGTAAATCTCGCAAGCTTGTTTAACTCCAATTGAGTAACGCAGACGTCAAGGTGAACTAAGAAAATCCTAATGCTGACTGGGGTCTTGATAAGGGCCAGAGCGTTCGGCGCTTGGCGTTGAAGCGGTGAGGTGAAGCCTCGTTGGATTGATCATTGATCATTGATCATGGATCGTGTCTCATTTCATACATCCTAGTCATCCATTTCCCCATCATGACATGATCTATCACCCCATCTTACTCCATGCCCATACTCCATACTCCCTTGTGATCTCCATCTACCCCCGTCTAAGCCGAGTCGGGCTGGTCTCCACGGCTCAACGCGATTCGCGCGCCAAGTGCGGGAACACATGGTCCAGTCCTCCTTCTCGTGACTGTTCTTGCGAGTCCACTTTGATAAATGAAGATTCGCTCGGCTCGCCCAGTTTCTCCCGCACGCGCTGCTGGTACGACTCCGTCAGGTTGAGTGTGCGCTCAACATCCGCTGTAAGCCGGTCAACTTCCTGTCGGAGCCGCTCGTCCCGAGATGGCACCGGCGCATTCTCGGCTTCGCGCGCCTTGGGATCGGGATTAGTCACTTCCCAGAGAGCCTCGAGTTCCTCCTCCCATCCCATAGCCTTTGCGAACTTGCGCACCCCGGCATCAATGTCCCCAAGGATGAGTACATCGTCTGGACGGGACCCCAGTCCCCCGACTTGCTGCATGTTGATCAGCACTCGCGGGGTGCCCCGTTTGCACAGAACAGGCAGGCTGGCAAACGGCTGGACTGATAGACTGGTGCCCATCACGATACAGAGGTCGGCCTGTTCCGGCAGGTCGCGGCTCTCGAAGAAGCTCGGGGGCAAGGATTCGCCAAAGAAGACAATGTCAGGCTTGACGAGGCCATTACACTGCGGTACCAAGCAGTACGGCACTTCTCCATGCTGGACCTTTTTTTGCATCTCCTCGTCGGGATACGGCGTCTTGCACTCGATGCAGCGCTGTGTCGCAAAACTGCCGTGAGCCTCAACGATGATGTCCCCAGGTAACCCAGCCTGGCGCTCGAGACAGTCGATGTTCTGCGTAAAGTGCTTCAACAGTAGACCCTTATCGTAGAGCAACTTGATAAAAGAATGGGCGATAGTGGGGCGATAGCGCCCGGGGTAGAGCTCATGCGCCAGCGCGTAGAATGGCTTGGGGTTCTGTCGGAAGAAACCAATGTCGAATACATCCTCTGGCTCTTCCAGGTCTAGAAATGCAAGATTGGCGTAGAGTCCGGTATCGGGTGACCGGAAATCTGGGATGCCTGCTGAAGTACTGATACCTGCTCCCACCTGGGTCTCGGAGTCAGCATTTCATGTTTGGAATCAATGATCGGAAAATGTTAGACAAACCATTACAACGATACGCTGGACATTGCGCTCTTTGATATACTTGGCCACGGCCTCCACATTGCGTCCCTCCAGCACCGAGGGACGGGTGGAATCATCCACCATGCTTGACTCTTCGTTGCCCATAGCACGAGAGTGCCTAGGATGCTTTGGATGACGGGGTCTGCGACGGCGTCCAATAGTGACGGCACACTAGCAGTATTCTCTGCCACAGGAGTAAAGTGCAGCAGTTCAAACGCAACGAGCGGAAGATAGCTGAATTGAGAGTATGAAGAAGTATTCCGTAGTACTCCGTAGAGTGATCGTGGAGGGAAATGACGTTGAGTTGGAATCAGCACCACGAGCAATTTAAAGGCAGACCAGAACAACTGGGCAGACCACCGATATTGAATTGTCGTAGTCAATGTCTTAGAAACGGGAATTATTTTCTGTGCAATGGAACAAATATCCTTTGATTCCTTTCTATCTGTCTTGAATCTCTTTCACGTTCTCCAACGCCCGAAAAAAAAGCCCCGAGCCTCACCGCCCCCACTTGGCTGCCTCCAACTGGCGTAGTTGGCATCAACAATTAACCACTCTTCAAGCCTCCTGGTCGCAACGACCCCAAGCACCCTTATTTTCCAGGATGGCGGTATCACAGCCGCCTATCCAGGCAAATGGCCATACCTTGTCACCATCACCGTCATCATCATCGGGACAATTGAGCCCCGCAATCGAACCCCCGCGAACCGATGTTTTCAATGCCAGCTCCGTGGCGGAGATCAAAGCCGCGCTCTCCCGTCTGCACAGCCAAGAAGCGTCCGTGACAGCTCGGCTAGATGCCCTGGTGATGTCGCAGAAAGACCTGTCTCGGGAATTGGGCCGACTGGATTTGATGCGCGCGCACATCGGAACCCAAACAAATACCACCCGATCGATCAGCCATGGTATGCTCTCCGAAGCTGCGAGCACGGCTGAGCGTATCTCCAGCGCCGTGCGACGACTGGATCTGGAGCAGGCGAGGGTCAAGGCTACACTGGAGGTCGTGGAGCAGGTTGCGGAGCTTAAGGCGTGTGCATTGGGCGTGGCGGGGTCAATGGGTGCTTCCCAGGACTGGGAGACGGCTGCTAGCTATCTACATCGGGCGGCACAGGTTCCCCCAGCTGTGGTCAATGGGACATTTGCTGCGGAGATGGTTCCAACCGCGGAGGTGCCTGACCCGCCAAGTGTTACTCTGGATAATGCGGCGGAATCGTTGTGTGGGCTCTTCCTTCGGGAATTCGACAAGGCCGTAAAGGAGAACGACGGGGCAAAGATTACCCGCTTCTTCAAACTGTTCCCGCTGATCGGCCGGTCTGAGGTTGGCCTGGATGTCTATGGGCGCTATGTCTGCCAGGGCGTTGCGGCGCGAGCACGCAGCAACCTCAATGCGGATTACGGGTCTCAGGCCAAGGATGGCTTCTTCTATGCCAATGCCTTGACCAAGCTCTTTGAACATATGGCCCAAATTATTGATGGACATGGTGGACTGGTGGAGCGGCACTATGGTCCACGGAAGATGGGCCGGGTTATTGAGCGGCTACAGGTTGAAGCGGACGTGCAGGGTGGCATCATCCTCGACACTTGGAGTGATGAGCGGCATGTGGATCGCAAGCTGATGGATATCAAATCTTATGCATTCACCTTCTTGGTGCAGAGCTTCCTCCCGGCGCAGAGGGCAGGCCACCCTCCCGCCGCTGGTGTGACTGCACCGACTGAGGACGAGGGCGTGGATATGAAGGAGATTGACGGGATCCTGAATGAGATGGCTATTATGCTTGGCCGGTGGTCTCTATACTGTCGATTCTTGGCGGATACCTGCAATGTAAGTGCAAGCTCCAGTATATACACAGGGCAAATACTGACCCGCAAATCAGGCCCCAGGTGATGACCAAGATCAAAAAGATGACGAAAGATTTGCACTGCCTGCTTTCTTGCAGGAGTCTTCTCTGGCACGCAAGGTCAACGACAAGCTAGTCTCTCCATTCAACGCCATGACAACCTTCTTCTTCCGTCGCTCTGTCGAAAAGGCCTTCCAGCTCGACGAGTCACCATCTGGCCTGACATTGAACCTCCAACGCCCACTCAAGGCAGATCCGCCCCATATCACCTCGGCCGTCGACGACATCATGTATATTGTCAACAAAGTACTACAACAGTCCCTCGCAACCTCCCAAGAAGCCGTTGTAACCAACGTGGTCCCAACACTCTCCCGCGTCCTGGGCTCCGACTTCATCGGCATGACCCAACGCAAGATGCGTGACGAATGCTACCCCCGCGCGCCCGTCCAAGGCGCCCAACCCCCGAACAAACCATCGTCGCCTTCCTCGTCCAAATCAACAACCTCGACCTCGGCGTCGATTATATCCGACGAATCGTCCAGAACAACTCCGGCTCTAAACAACCTCTCCCGTCATCCACTGAGGGCACCACACCCGACCAATCAACCCTGGTAACTGAGCACCTCCGCTCCATCTTCCCAGCTCCATCCTCCGCTCTCCACGTCGCCCAAACCCTGCACTCCCTAGCAACATCCTTCGAAGCCAAGGTCGCAGACCTCCTCTCGGACGGCATCCAAGTCGTCTTCAACAACGTGATCAAACACCGACTCCGCCCTCTCCTCGCCGACGCCTTCCGCGACATCGAGTATCATCCGTCCGATACCTCGGACCCAACACCCCACGATGACTACGACCCCGCAGACGGTAGCAGCAAGGAACTTGTCCGCCCCCGCTTCGCCGCCGGCTGGACAGACCTCCTCCTCCCACTAGCCCGCATCCTTACAGTCCCCGCCTTCGACCGCCTACTCACCGTGACGGTGGCGTACTTTGCGCGCCTCCTCGAGAAACGTCTCTGGTCGTACCAGGGCCGTATCAACGCGCTGGGCGCGGCCCGGCTCGAGCGTGATGTCGCGGGTATTGTTAATGCCGCCGCGGACGTGGGGTATGGTGCTGGTGCGGGTGCCCCCGGACGGTATCGTCATCGTGAGGCGTTTGCGAGGTGTGTGCAGATGACGCTTGTGATGGGCATGGATGAGGATGAGTGGGATGAGGTTTTGCGGGGTGAGGAGGCTGCGGAAGTTGTGGAGAAGTTGAGTCGGGAGGAGAGAGTTAGAGTTAGGGGAATGGTTAGGAGGGGTTGATTGAATACACCTTTGAGCATTGTGTTGCATTTGCATTTGCATTATACATAAATACCATTGTCTTTTCAGTTGGGCAGTTGTATCTGGATGGCAAGAATGCTGTTATGTAACTTATTCAAGATCTTTCCAATCAACATGTATCTCGAATAGAGGCACTCGAATATCCCAGTTGAAAAGATAGACCTTGATGGGCATCAATCCATTCCTTCATTAGTATCTCAATCTCGTTGATCTGATCCATACCCGGAATTCGATAGTATAAAATAGACCGTGATATAGAACAGGAGTCACAAAAGATCAAGATCGAGGGGAGGCTTGTGGATAATGTCATCATCATCAAGAGAGGTTATAATTGGATTCAAACCCAATATTCCAGCCCTCGCCGGAAGCCTAGTGGTCCGAAAGTCCCGCGAAGCTGCTCTGGTAGCCGTATCTAAACAATTCGATGGCCGGCTGTCTGGTTAGTGTGCCGTGAAGCTTCTGTGGAGCTCGGCTGGGCAGCGGGTGGGTGCTGGGGTTGGGTGGGTGGGGAGACAGATTAAATTCTGCGGTTATCTTTTTTAGATTTCTTATTTATTTGTATCATTCTGACCTCCTAAGTTAGGGCATTCTAATGATGTTAATTTTGAGGGGTTTGAAAGAAATGGGCTGTTGTATAGGGGTGTTATCTGTTGGGTTGGTGTCATGATGAAGCCCTTCGGGATGCCGGCGGGGAAATGGGAAGTACAGCGTGAGAACGGTGAGATGTATATATGGTGAAGTGGAGATTGAGGGTCCGATTCATGGAGTGGAGGATATGCCTTTCTCGGATTTTTGTTTGCGAGGGTTTTAAGTCTTCAATGTTCCACCCATACCTTGGGTTGAATTGATCCGTACCTACAGCTTCGACTGGAGGCTTTGACCTAGTACACAAGATCAAGAATCCTAGAGTAGTACAACCCATTCACATTACGACCCAATTATCAGAGACACGACACGGCGCTGGCCAACCCATGACGTATGAATTGGGTAGAAGACAAGAATGCATTTTAGCGTAGCAGAGTGGACCTGAACTTGAATTTCGCTGATAGTACATTTTCCAAGACATTGGAGTAATTCATAAAGATGGCAGCGTTCAAGCCATTAGCCATCTACCTAATCTTCTATTACTACCTTACTCCCTCCCAGGATCACAAGGTTCACATACCAGAGCGAGGGGAAAGTCTACAAACCATGAAAAATGGAAATGTTCCGAAAGGAAAAAGGTCTAACATCGATTCTCTATACTGCAATATAACCAATCAACCACCACCAGAAACATAACTCAGAATTAAAGAAAACGAATAATCCAAAAAAAGCCAACTTCATAATCAGAATTGAACTCACTAGACACCGAATATATACACACCATCGGCGCCGGAACAAGAATAAACGACATTTGCTTGAAGAACATGGATAGATGGGCAGAAAGAGGAAGAGGTGTGGCGGAGGGAGTAAATATGGTGGGTGATAGGCAATGGTCAAGTCGGTTCGAGGGTAGGTAGGTGGAATAGGTTGTAGGTTATACAGGTGATGTCGAGGAGGATAGAGGGTTTGTAGTTGTAGGTGGGTGGAAAAAGAAAAGGCCCCAGGCCTTTTGTGCGAAGAAAGAAACACGCTCAGAGGGATATCGAACAATGCGAAAGAAATAAATCAAGGGCGAGATGGGATGAGAAGGTCCAAGGAGGAAGAGGTGGTGGAAATGCAAAAGGTAGAGATGCAGATGCAAGCGCAGTGCTTAATCGGACTTTTCATCGACAGGCTTCAACACAACAGGCGTATCCGTTGGAGGGGGCGCATGCATGTGTGGGCTCGTCATCTCGGCAACCTGTCTGGGAGCAGGTGCAATCTTCACCTCGTGCAGATGCATATCGCCCTCGCTGCCGCCGCGCGAGCTCTGACTGATCTCGCCGTGCGGAGCCTGTCCCTCAAGCATCATCTCAGAGTGCTCGCCGATACCGTAGCGATCAGCGGCAGGAATCTCATGGCCATCCTCGAGCTGGTCCTGCTTCTGAGGAGTCCAGGCCAGGTAGTCACGGCGGACCTCGACGTAGTCGTAGGCGAACTCGCCGAGCTGGTCGTCGTCCATACCGAGGAGCTCGGCCTCCTCGGAGGCGCGCAGGTTCAGGCCGGGGATGGCGTTGATGGCGTAGGCGATGATGGCGGACATGACGAAGGAGTAGGCGGCGGTGGCCACGATATAGGCGATCTGGATGTACAGCTGCTTCCAGTTGTGGATGACCCAGCCGCCGACACCGGTGCCGACGTTGACGCCGTCCAGGCCGACGATGGCGTCATCACCGAAGAAAGCGTTGAAGAGGAGGCCGATGATACCGGCGACACCGTGCTCAGCCAACACATCCATGCTGTCGTCAATGCGGATCCAGTACTTGATCTTGGTCGAGTAATTGCAAACGATGCCGGTGACGATTCCGAGAATGACACTGGCCCAGGGCGAGATGAAACCAGACGCGGGGGTGGCAGCGACGAGACCGGAGATAGTGCCGGAACACCAGCCGACCATGGACCACTTGCGAGCCAGACGCCAGTCAAGCAGCACCCAGGTAATCGCACCGAAAGCAGCAGTGAGGTTAGTGTTCCAGGAGGCCATAGTGGCACGGATGTTGGCACCAAAGGCCGAACCACCGTTGAAGCCGAGCCAGCCGAACCAGAGGAAGACGGTACCGAGGAGGATGAGGGAGACGTTGTGAGGGCGGAAGTTGAGCATCATACGCTCCTGGCGGCGGCCAAGGACCATGCTGTATGCGAGTGCGGTGAAACCAGAGCCGATCTCGACGGGACCACCACCGGCGTAGTCCATGACACCGTACTTGTAGGCCCAGCCGTTGCTGTTCCAGGCCCAGCAGGCGAGGGGGCAGTAGACGACTGTGGCCCAGATGAAAGTGAAGACCATGGCGGGGAGGAGACGACCACGCTCAGCGACGGCGCCCATGACGATAGCAGCAGTGACGGCACAGAATTGCATCTGTTGAGGAGATGGATGTCAGTAAACAAGACTCCCTTGCAGCTCACGCGAGCCAGGATTCTGGTCTCTTCCTACCTGGTAGAATGCAAACAGCAAGCCAGGAATCAATGGTGATCCAGGGCTAGGATCCGCGAGCGTCTTCATCAGGCCAAAGTTGCGCAAGTTTCCGATAAATCCGTTGGTGGCAGTGGTGGAGAAGGCGAGCGAGTAACCCCAGAAGTACCATTGGAAGGTAATAACCGACATGGAAGCCATACAAGCCCAGATCATACTCAGAGCAGACTTACGGCGAGCCAAGCCCGAGTATAGGAAGCCCAGACCGGGAACCATGACCAAGACCATGGCCGAGGCCACAATAATATAGGCCTGGTCGCCGGATTGGAACCATTTGTTCAGATTTTCGGTGCCTGTAGGAAAAATGGACATGGTGAGTTTATGTTGATTATTTTGTCATGATCGCCGGAATGGTCATGATTGCCACCGAGGGAGGAATGGAGGGCATGTAGATAACGTACGGGAATCCCCGCCCAGGTCGGCATTGGTGGACAGCTCATAGTTGGAGGGAGCGCCAACCCAGTTGTAGGAGGCATAGTCGGGAGCGTATGCGGATTTCCCGTTGAACGACATGACGGGCGCCGCTGGGAGAGCTCAGGCGAGCTCGTGTGACGGGGGTTGGTCGAGAGCGTGTAACCTGGGTATTAATTCGGAAGCTTCGAGGGCGCTAAGCGTGACACGAAAGTATGAAATGGATGTCGTCTGAAGGAAGTATGTGTGTATGTGGATGTTAAATGCAGGCGAGGAGATAGTCGAGGAGAGAGAAGAGAGTAAGAAAGAAGAATTGGGAACTGGAGATCTAAAGAACCTCTAGCGAAGATCGGAGCGGAGGGTGTGGAGAAGAAGGCGAGAAAGAGGGGACTGGGAGAAAAAGAGTCGCCACGAGGTGGGCAAAAGAATATTATAATAAGTAGTCCGTAATCCGATCAGGTCGGGAGATTCTGGAAGGAGACCAGGGCCACCAGTCAGTTTTTTTTGCGGAGGGCGTTCAGCCCCGTTTGAAGGTGAGTCGCCAAACGCGAAACTTCGAGTCCACCCAGGCCGATAAGTTCGGATCGACAGACACCAGACGGAGAAGGATCCACTTGGGCCTGAAATCGGACCACACGAGTCTAGCGTGTTGAAGAAAAAGCAATTCGGCAGGGCGATAACAGGCGTAGCTGGAGATTGGAATAAAGAGAATGACCACGCGAGACTAGCTCAATTGGAGGAGAAAATGCGATCAGGCGATCTGAAATCTCCGAGGAAGCTCACTCACACACTGCAGTCTGTAAATTAAAATTCGTGGGGAGGCGCGGTTAAGGGGGGAAAATGAGAGGAAAAAGGAAAGAAAACTGATGAGGTGAGCGGATGACAACTGCAATGGGATAATTCCCGATAACCAAGATAAACCTGGAATCTGGGATCTGGGATCTATACACTTCATACAATATGGTAGAAATTGTAGAATTGAATTAGAATCCCTTTTTTCTATTTGATTTAATCAGCTTGGAAAATAATAATAATAAAGATTCATGTATTGTTGTTCTCTCTCTCTTTCTCTCTCTCTCTCTCTTTTTTGATCTCCTCATCATCACCATCATCATCATGAAATGGGTCCCCGGCTCCGTTGGCCGCAAGGGTCAAAAAAAAGAGAAATCAGAAACCCAGAAATCAGAAATCCAGAGCCCAATGGGACAAATGACAATTCTGTCCACTACCCAGAGTGGCGACGGGGTCTCAAGTCAAAATTTGCCTTCGTCCATGGGTCCCGCTCCGATCAAATGAGCCTTGGCTCTGTCCACTTTTTACGGCCGGGCTGGAACGGTTAATGGACCAAAGTACGTTAGTAACCCATATTAGGCAATTTGCAGTCGTGCATATCGTATCCAAAGCAGAAGAAATATCCAATTCGATGCTCCGGTGACCGGCAGAGTAAAAGATGAACGGGCCCTGAGCTCGGCAAGCGATGCAATCTAAAACTCTGGGGAAAGAAAAACGTCCTGGGGGAGAAAGAGGAGAGAATTTGCCAAGCCTCTGGAGATTAGAACGACTACTACAAAGTAGTAGTAGTATGTACTGTATACTCGAGAAGACCTGGGGTTATCATTCATACCTCTAACCCCCCTCTAATCCCCCCCAATCCCCCCAATTCTGCAGGACGAAAAGGGGTCCTATATATGCCTGAGACAGGCGGGCTGCACGTTACTTTCCCCGGAATCGTGTCCTCCTCTATCTACACTATCTACTATCTATTCTTCCTATCACGATCAAGAAGAATGCCACTGTCCGACAGGGAAAAGTCTTATCTCTATCGCTATCGCTATCGTGCTTACCTCCCCCCTGTAAATGAAGGGTACTCCGTACATCTCCGTGGAAAACCCACGTCCCTAGGAGTAGTCCCAAGTAGCAGGATCCAGGGCTTATTGGCGGCATTCGCTGGAGGAGCATTTCCTGCTGGCTGCCGCTGTCCAGAAATACGGGAGTGACAATCATTCCGTTCTAACTTGTTGCGTACCCAAAGTTCCTCAGAGGCCCCAGCGTGGCTTAGGCTTATCGCACCTCTCTTCCTTCTCAAATCCCGTCAGCCAATTTCGTCAATTACTTTTCGTGAAAAAAAGAGGTCGCTATCCCCCGCCAGCAATTGGACGAACGTCGACCCTATCATTGTTCTCTGATTGGTTGCAGATAAACACTTGCCACCCGGCCGCTAAGTGGGGCCAGAGTGTAACTCCTTTGGGACTAGTCTGAAAGATAGACTCAACCATGAAACAGGGACTCTGATTGGCTCCAGATAAGAAGACAGTTCGTTGCCACTGGGTTCCCCGATATTTTCCGGCTCGGGATGTCTCGGGCATGGGGGCCGATGTTCGGGCTGCAGGCGACCGGGAATAATCAGTGGATGGGTTATGGATGATTTCATTTCCCTTGTTTCCCCAGGTGTCTGACATGCGAGACATGTGAGACGTGGGGATGGACCCTGACTATTGATGGAGAATATACTCTTATACGGGACTATTATTGTCACATGTAAATCTCCCAAATACTTAATTATCACAATCTTAAAAAACTATGAAATCATCACTCTCTCTCTCTCTCTCTGTGTAACCCGTTCAAATCAACAACCAACAGTCATCGATCCCGTTCCCGTGGGCCCGGCCCCCCGGGCCCGCTGTCTTGGTAAGAAGAGGGTCCGGGCCTTATCGTAGCCTCACCTTATCTTTTTCACGAGACCACAGAATATTATTGTAACGGAGTACACCGTACATAAGTAGTTTTCCATCTGCAAAGGGATCGAGACCCTTCTCCAGCATGCATTTCAGATAGAATTAAATAAGAAGTGAATATCACACAGTCCGACCCATTCGCACAGACTCTCTACTCCACGTGCTTGGCCCCGATATAATATTACGGGCAATATCAGTTTGCGAGACGCAGTGTCCAAATTCCACTCTTCATTCTGTCCACGAAATTCAATCCATGAGTAAATGCCATGTCAAGAAAACAGAAAAAGAAAACTCAATACGTACATAGTGAAAACAGTCCAAAGCAGATATTCAGTGACTCAAATTGCTCTACTATGGTCTCTTCAAGATGCATCTCGACGTCATTCCATCATCCCCTGTCCCTACCCCCAGCTCTTACCTAGTTCTTAGTCTAACCATCTTATTATCCACCTCCCTCGTGGATCATGCCGCTATTTTAAACGTGCATTAGACTCCCTTCTAGCCCCTTTGCTAGAGCCTAGCGGTGACTCTGTAGCGTGACTCCATTCTCCCGAGACTCCGAGCATCCATAAGCGTAGTCGAACTAAGTGGGGGCTGTGGGATTATCTAGATGACCTTATGCTTACTACTACTGTATTTAGTACTGTAGATGGTTCGATAGTGAGTGATTACTGGTAGCTCGCTTCTTTTCAGAATTTGCGTAGACGAGGCATTGGTCTCTGATAAGAGTGGAGGTAAACTGTACGTTATATTAAGGATAGGGACATTCAATTCAGCTTCCTTCCCAGAAAACTGTCTTGATAGCCATAATCGGCCTCAGAAACCTTGATCTGTGCTCGAGATGCATGATAGACGTTTCTCGCTTGAGATCGGAGCCCTGAGCCCCCAAGAGGGCATTCTGGCCTTCAATCGTAGCTCTGTAATTCGTACCGAGTAATCAAACTTCTATTCTTTCATATCCTATAACCAAATGGTCATACATGGCCTTGGCCTGTCATTTGATATACTAGACTGGCTGAAACAAACTCCATATTTTGGATGAATGCCACATGAAAGTATTTGATTGAGTGAATCTTGATTAATTTCGGTTCCCTAATCTCGGAAGAAGTCCACCAGAATGCCTAAGAATTTGAACAGCAGAGACTCTGCCATGGATTGGGAGAATCACAGATCGAGGGCCATTCGTTTATTCTCTGAAGATCATGTAGATCCATGAATAGCACGCATATGAATGTTCATATTGTCTATTCGATTGAAGCTCTTGCCGCACATAGGACACTTGTGAATCTTGGGGGAGATGTGGGTTGTCGTGATATGGTGCCGGAGAGTCGCGGTTGTGCTGAATGGGCCATTGTTGGTACACCCGCTCCATCTGCACTTGAGGTATTTAGGCCGTCTGTGATGAGATTAGAATAGTCCAAAAAAAGTAGGTCTGGATAGGAAAGCGCTAACTCTCCGATGTTATGGCGAGGCCCAAAGGGTCCCGAGGATTCAGTAACGTCAGGGTTGACAGTCAAAGAGGTTTCCTCTCCGGCAGAACTCCCCCCGGAGATCTTTTTTATCAACTATTTTATGTGAAGGTATAGAAAATATGGCGAGGCCCTCGAGATGTCTTGCAATATGGGATTCAACATCGTAACTCATGGTGAAAGTCTGGAGGCATAGAGGGCAATTTTGGTGCTCCGGGGAAACATGTTTGAAGTCATGTACAGTAGTTTTCGAATTCAGTTTGACCCCACACTCTTTCGACTTAAAGGGGTAATGAGCATACCACATACCGGCACGTGCTGTAATCAGTCGGTAATGATAAATCGAATCTCCTAGCGACTTTCGGGAGATCTGGCGATCCGGGTGATCGTCTGCCTGTTTTTCGCCTTGGCTGTGCTTACGCTGTAAAAGAGCCCATCCTGGTTGGGAATGGTATTAACTTTGTATCTCCATGTATCATTTGGCGCGTCTCATTGGTTGCCAGTCTCAAAGACAGCATAGCTCACCAGCAAGCTTGCATGGACAATCCAGGTATCCTGATTAGTTTTTACAGAGGATTTCGAGAAGAAGTTGGCCCTGATATCACGCCTATCTTGTATCTCAATCTATCGAACATGAAACGTGGAACACAACTCAGATTACGTGTCAACCCCTGGATAGTGTGTCAGCCCATACGCCGCGCTGTCTGCCTTGAAGCCATCCCCGTCCAGTTTGTTTGAGAATAAACCGCAAATCATGTGGAGAGGACAATTCGACACCTAGATCCGGAACGATCTGCTGGGTTGCTTACACTTATCGTTTTCCCACTTCTTTCTCGGGCATTGAGACGTATCCAAGGGTATTGTGTGATGTGTCGAAAGTATAGATTATTTCGGCACATGCAGTGAAGTGTAGAGCAAGGCCGTGCTTAAGTACATTTCAATGTCAACCTGAGCGACGGGCCAGGGAGCCCGAGAAAGACGATTCGAGGCCCGATTTAATTCTGTGACCTAAACGAGCGGGCAGACCATTCAGCGTTCCATTGTCAATTCTGAAAGCCTCTACAAGCATATAGTCCTGGAAAGAAGTTTTGCTTGTGGCTACAGTACAAAACAGTTAATGAATGTGGGACCGACATCTAATTTATGTATAGCTAGAAGAATCACACTTTCAAATCTCCAAACTCAGGGACGACAGCGAGGATATTTTTGGCGTAGGCAGCGGCTGTTGCTGCTGCGTACCTCTGCCACCCTGCATTCTTGTGTGAGTCCGCATAATCACATATTCCTCGAATCACAAGACATGGGAAATAGTCCATTAGACCTGCAGCTCCTATATCAAAACAGAGTATTCCAAGCTCGCGGGCTATTCTGTCTCTGGTAGGGCCGTGCTTTATCACCTGGTTGCCCGATCCGATGAGGCCATAATGAATTTCTGGCTCTTCTGTATCTCGAGTAGGGCGAAGGATAACTCTTTTTCTATCACAATCGGCACATATAACATTGGAGCTAATATGATCGTAATGTGCCTCAAAAAGTTGATCTTGCTGCTCCCAAGGGTATGTAAAACTGGACATATGTGGATACTTGGTCACCATCTCAGAAAGATAGGCCGGAATCTGGCTGTAGTCACTCTCATGCTTTGCTCGTAGGCTCGAAACCGCTCTAAGCAGCACATGAGGAGGCTTATTTAAGGTACCAGAGTACTGAAACTTGCCCTCATAAATTGTTTTGCCGTAGTCATATTGCACAACGCCCCCATAATGACTTGCTGGCATGCTCACAACAACATCTCCCAGCCGAATGTCAGTTTGCGTGCTAGGAACTCCACCTCCGATTCCCACCATCAGGCCAAACCGGATTGACTGGAAGGAAGATATCATATGGACACCCACTATAGCTGCTGAGGTTGTACCATATGACCCGGGAGGACAGCAGCCTATGACAACATTGTGAACACCTATCTTCCCGAGAGTATAGATATTGCCATCAACAGGAGGTGTAGGTAGGTCGGCATGGATTTCATCTAGCATGGCAGTAGCAGCAGCAAGTTCCAGCGGAAGGGCACAAACTAAGCCAACCGTATAATCATCGTGAAGGTATACACCTGCAGCGGCCATTTTTCCAAAGCTCGAGACTGTTTCAACTATCGGAGAGGGTTGAAGCCGTTGCGCGGAGAAGTTGTTGCTGATTGTCTTGAAAGGAAAAGAGGGGGAGACAGGTTGCGGGTGTATGCCAATTTCGTGTAAATTACATGACCTCTGATATTGAATGTGTATTGTAAGATACGTAGAATATTGTAGAAAGCGGTCTAGATCAAGTGCTTAAAATAACATCCAATCAGAACTTGCATATTTGGGATTTCTTTTCCGGGAATCAAGTGTAAAGAGTGTGAGGTCAAACTGAATACGAAAACTACTGTACGGTTTGCAAATGACTCCACCACTCATCTTTCGTTTTGTAGAGGAAGTCTGCTGTATCACAATTCTCGAAAATACAAACGTAGGGCAAAAGGTCGAGCGTTAGGTGGTGCAGCCAGGACATCTGGTTGGTAGCATCCATCATGGAAAAAACATAATGGACATTCAAATGCAGCCCCATCGAAGGTCTGACTCGGTGGTAAGACCAGTTGAAAACCCTCAGTAGGTGTGTCATAAGAATGTGCAGTCGTCTCATCGGTGTTGGACTCGAACCTAGCGACGTCTGATGATGCTTGCTCACATAAGAATCCTCTCACAATGCCTTTTGACGATGCGAAATACGTGTTACTCAGAGTCTGAAAAGCATCTAGCTTTCGAGAGTTCTCCTCGCGGCTTGTTAAGAGTGCTCGACACCGGGATTATGGCGGAGCTCAGACGATCTGTGATCTCCGCTCTGACATGGGGATACTTGCCACGTACAATATTTCAATCATTATCTCGCCAGGAAGAAACAACACCCCCGTTCGAAGAAAGGAGATTGTGAAAAGTTGGCTTCTGTATCATAATGGCAATGTCGAACAGCCCACTGACAATACCCAGGAGATCGGAATACGTTTCTTGGATTTCGTCCTCAAGTACTTTCCTCCTCGGATTCAGTATCTGAATCGCTCGCTTGAAGCATTTCCGGAATACTTTGTAAGTCTCGAAGAGCACGGCGAAGTTGATCCAGCTGTCTCACAACCGGATCTTTGAGGTGCGGAGAATCACGGATCCGATAATCCAACGTCGAGTCGCCTTCCAGGTACACCCCTGTGCTGGAACACCAGATACGAAGCCGTCCAAGCTCGTCTTTCCATCTCGAAAGTGGCACATTTCGCCCAACATTGACAAGGGTTTCGGAATTCAATAACTCTCGGAATAAATAAAGGCAGAAAGTCGCATGTGTGAATATAATCGAAGAGGGATGGTACAATCTTGGATCTTCATCGGGAAAATGAGTGGAATAGTAGGAGGTACTGGACGAATGGATCGGATTTGACTTGAGAGTAATCAACTTTGAAGCTGCATCCCTCGGCAGGGTGGAGGGAGGACTTGAATTCATGGGAAAAAGCGAGCGGATGATATACTTGAGGATAATAGGGGTCTAGTGTTTCTCTTGCAATTGAAAATGGGGCGCCGGATGATGACACCTTCTGTTCTAGAAAACAAGGTGAAATATTCTCTGGGAGAGCTGGGTTGTTCATAGCGTTTGCAGATCTCAAGAAAGGCAAGCTCTCAGTACCAATTCAGGGATTAAGAAGCTCCACGCTATTCGAAAGTTGAGCTTGAGATCTAATCTTTGCAGTCTTATACCTTTCAGGTGCGGTGAGCCCTCTGACGTGGAATGCGGCTCTTTGTCTGCAGGGTAGATGAGTTGTCCTAAAGGGGTTGTTCTGGCAGGAATAAATCAAAGAGATACCTCTTGCGCTACAAGATGCTCTCTGGGGCTGAGATCGCAGGGCTCGTTTTGGTAATCTTACCTCTAGTCCTAAAGCAATTAGACATTTACATAAAAGGCATCGATACTGTGATGACACTGAAGAAAGCAAAGTATCGAAGATACCTAGAACACCATGCGGCGCTTCCTAGGTGGCCAACGATCCAAGTTGATTCAAAGCGATCAAAATGGCCTTCGAAGGTATTGTTCCTCAAGATCAGATCTCCAGTCTGGAGACAAATCCACATCATCCACTGTGGCAAGATGGACTTGTGCAGCAGAAGCTTAAAGATAAACTTGGGTGTGATTACACTGCGTTTTGTAGTAATTTGGAGCAAGCTAACCACATCTTGCAAGAGCTTGCTGAGAAATTGGGAGTCAATCTTCCAGGATCCGTAAATAATAGCACGGTGTTTGTAAAGCGTGGAATTGATAACTAACAGACTTGGTTCGTCAGTCATCCTACCTCCAAACCTCAGTCACAATGCATCAAATTCGCAAAGTCAAGACGATCCTGTCAGAAAGTATATATGCGGAATTGTTTCGCAAGATGGATGGTCACAACGGCATGCTCCGATCGCTCATCGAGCAATCTGTTTACCGGAATGCGACTCGACAAATGCCAAGACCAGACGCAATCCAAACGGTTCAGCAATACAAAATGATTCGAAAGGTGGTGAGCAGCATCCATGAAACTCTCACTCAGGAGAGATTCTGGAGATATCCGTTTCGCAATGTCCATACAACCCGATTCGTTCTTGATCAGGAAGTGAATAGATGCGACGAGGTAGAGAAAGTACGATTTCGGTTGGTTTTCACAGCGCCAGCATCAGGCTCCATGATCGCTACGATATCGAAATGGCATGAGGTCGCTATCGAGCCAGCACAGATTCAATTCCCAGCGCATGTCCAATCCTCAACACAGATTCAATCGGCTCAGCAGACAATTTCATCTGCTTCACAGCAGGGCTTCTCTCAACCGTCTATCTCGACTGGATCGTCATTCTGCAGGGATCCTAGCCATCAGATCTCCCCCTCACAGATATCCGATATGTGCAATGCACTTGCTCGATATGTGACATCTCGTGGCAATCAACAACCTCTTGGCTATCTCAGCGACGGTTCATACAGGCATGACCTACTTGTGCTCAAAAGCGACGAGGGACGGCTAGACTCCCAGTCCCTTGAAGAGCTTCTCCGAGAATCATCTCACCTCCTCCCATCCGTTGATGGCGGCTTTGATTTTTCCAGAAGAGATCGCTTATACTTAGCAGCAAAATTGTCAGTACTTTGCTCCAATTCCAAGGCAACTGGCTCCAAGGCAACTGGCTTCAAGAGAGCTGAGCTCCGCCGATATCTCAATATCGAAGAACGCCGCTAGTCTTGCGGAGGCTATTCGCTACCCTTCTTTGACCCGAAAATTAGTCAATACGGGAGCGGTTGAAAGGTCCTTGCGCTCGTCTCAAATCTGCAATGAGACTCTTTTCCAGCTCGGGCTAGCTCTGATTGAGCTCTCCTTGTGTCGACCCATGTCACTACTACAGAATCCCCAGGAATCCGCCGGTGACGAAATAGCTGGACTACTGTTGACAGCAAATCGCTGTCTGGAAAGCGTGTATGGCCAGAGCGGGATGAGATACTGCAACGTTGTCAGCCAGTGCTTAGTATGAGCTGGAACCAGACACATGAACGTGGAAAGTGATGAGTTCCAAGCTGCTGTACTAGAAAATGTGGTCAAGCCTCTTATGAAAGACCTGGCATGCTTTGATAGCCCGGCATGATAGGATCTTTTGCAAAGAGAGGCACGTATTTGAAGCATCTGTATTCATTCATGTACGTATCAAATCAACAATGCAGGTACCCAGCCAAAAATGCTTAATGCACACAGAAAAAACTCTATTATGTATAAGGATTATCAATCCATTCAAATTACAAGTCATCCACCAGGACATCATCTAGGATGTGTCCATCAAAGACCTCCAATGAAACACATTATACATTGACACTGTACCCAGCACCCAGACCGCGCCTGCGGCGGAGTGCATGTAGGTACTTGCGGGCCTCGTCAACCCAGAACACTGAGCTGGCAAGGCAGACCAGCTTGAACAGCGATCCGAAGCCAAGCGCCTCGGTCTGGAAAACGCGCTGCAGGAAGGGCAGGTAGATGACGCAGGCCTGACCGGCTAGCGAACCCAGTACGGCATAGTTGAACATTTTGTTGCCGAAGAGGGGAAGCTCGCCGCGCAGGACGGACTTGCCTTCGCTGCGGCAGGTGAGTGCGTTGAACATGTCGAAGAGGACGAAGCAGGTGAAGGTCATGGTAGTGTCGTGGGCGGTGACAACCCTGGAGCGCTTGCCAAGGGGTTGACCGTCGGTGGCGTCGCCCATCTCGTGAATGTAGATGGCGAGAGTGCCAAGCATGATGACCAAGGCGGAGGTGAGAACTCTCTGGATGAGAGGTCGGGTAAGAACACGGGCGTGCTTGGGACGAGGGGGACGGTTCATGATCGAGGGGTCAACGGGCTCAACGCCAAGAGACTGTGCTGGTGGGCCGTCCATGAGAATGTCTGCAAGAATGAGTTAGCAAAGCGGATCAAGATGAAGTGTACACAGGGGTAGGAAACTCACTAATCCACAAGATCTGCATGGCATTGAGAGGATTTTTGAACCCGAGCGTAGTACTCAACAATACAAGACTGAGAGCAGCCACACTGGTACTGAGCTGGAAGGTGATGAAGTTTTGAATGTTATAGAAAATGCCCTTGCCCTGTTCGATAGCCCGGAGAATAGTCGAGAAATCGTCATCGGTCAAGATCATGTCGGCAGCCTCCTTCGCAACATCGGTGCCGAGTTTGCCCATTGAAATACCAATATCAGCCTTCTTCAGAGCGGGTGCGTCGTTGACACCGTCACCAGTCATGGCAACGACGTCTCCACGAGACTGGAGCGCACGCACAATCTTCATCTTGTGGTCCGGGCTCGTACGGGCAAAGATCGAGGTGGTTGCAATGGCCTGGGCAAGCTCGCCAGTACTCATATGATCAATCTCATCACCACGAATGACCGAGCGCGCGTTTGCGGACTCGCTGACTGGCATCCCAAGCTTCTTGGCAATGGCAACGGCTGTGGTTTCAGCGTCACCGGTGATCATGATGACTCTGACACCGCCCGCCATAAGACGACGGATAGACTTGTGCACATCCTTGCGAGGCGGGTCGTTCATACCGACAAGGCCAGCAAAGGTTAATCCATTGTAGCGATCATCATCATCAGCCGGGCTGCTGCATTTGGAGGTGGGGGTACCAGATCGGCTGCCAAAACCTCTCATACCTCGAGAGGGGTTTCGGACAGCTCCGCTGGCAAAAGCAAGCACTCGGAGACCCTCGCTGGCCATCCGCTCTGCGGCTTCGCGAATGACCTTACGGCGGGGCTCGTCAAGAATGACTTCGCGGCCATCCTTGGTCAAATAAGTGTCTGAACGAGCCAAGACCTGTTCCATGGCACCCTTGATATAGGCAACATCGGAATCACCAGGGTGGTGGGTGCCAATGATAACACCCATCCACTTTCGTTCGGAACTGAATGGCGTCTCAGACACACGAGCACTAATTCGTTCGCGGACATCGTCCTCTCCCAGCACATCCAATAGATCCAAGATAGCGACATCCGTAGGCTGGCCGACCCAACGACTCTTCACAGCGGTCGAGTTTCTGTCTAGAGTAGATGAAAGCACAGCTGCGGAGGATGCACTGGCCGGGGAATTGGCGTGGGTTCGAGAGAGGCGAGCATTGTTGGCAATGTTTCCAACACGAAGAATAGTACGCGCCGCAGGGCCTGGCGCCAAAACAGAAGTCGTGTCACGCTGAACCTCAAAGGGCTCATCGCTATCAAAATGCCACATCTTGGTAACAGTCATATGGTTCATGGTCAGAGTACCGGTCTTGTCACTGCAGACAACGTTGACCGAGCCAAGAGTTTCAACACTAGGCAGTCGGCGCATGATCGCCCCCCTCTTGGCCATCCGCAGAACACCAAGAGCAAGAGTGACAGTCACGATGATGGGCAGACCTTCGGGAATAGCCGCAACAGCGAGAGAGACACCGATAGTAAACATTTCGAGGAGCTTACGCCCCTGCAAGAGGCCAATAACCATGATCAAGCCGATGACACCGAACGAGATATAGCTCAGTTCTTGACCAAGACGGTCCATGGAAAGCTGCAAAGGAGTTCGAGGGCTCTCGATTTCCTGCAAAGAAGCCGAGATGCTTCCGAATTCCGTCTTCGCACCTGTAGATATAACAATACCCTGGCCATACCCAGAGCGGACGAGTGTTCCCATGAATGCAATATTGTGTTGTTCATTAAGGCGAACATCGGCACCGACAGCACCGGAGGCGGGGGCATCGTAAAATGGCGAGCGAGGAGGACTAATGGCCTTGGGAACGTGGAGGTTCTTGTGATGATGGTGGAGTGCAGCAGAGAACTTGACGACAGGTTCGTTTTCACCAGTCAAATTCGATTCGTCAATCGTGAGATCAGTTGCGGCAGTGATTCGTATATCGGCGGGGATGCGATCACCCGTGGAGAAAAGTACCAGATCCCCAGGTACCAAATCAGCCGCGGGAACGGTGGTGGATGCCTTGATGGCAGCAGATGCTGCGCCGGGGCTCTTGATCTTCAATTCCTCCAGTTCTACTCCAGCAACGGATGGCTCCGCAGTTGCAGTGGCCGTGGAAGGAAGATCACGGATGAGGTGGGCAAAATGCGGGACAAGACGATTCAACGCCTCCAGGGACTTCTCTGATCGGTACTCCTGGACAAAGCCGACCGAGACCACAATGGTGACTGCGAGAGTGATGCTCAAAGCATCATCGTAATTGCCCATCACAAACGATATACCGGCCGAGGAGAGGAGGAGAAGGATGAGAGTTTCCTTGAACTGCTTGAGGAACCGCAGCCATAGGGGCTCTGGCTCTTCATGGGGGAGTTCATTGGGGCCATCGCGTGCGAGGCGCACCTCTGCCTCGGCCGGGGTCAGGCCATGTAATAGGGATGTATGTAGTCTCTCGGCGGTTTCATGGGGTTCAAGCCACGAGTATGTGGAGGTTGAGGCCTAGAACAGAGAATGGGCAAAGTTAGAGGCGGAAGAAAGACCAATTGATCGCATCGCGGACAGAATCCCGAGGAAGCATATTGAAAACAGTCGATAGCAATTGAGTCGGGGACATACCGATGAAGGCGCATCTGGCCGGATCCCTAATGGGGTGGTGGAGGAGGGACGCGGAGAGTCGGAGTTTGGTGCATTATGCAGAGGCAACGCAGGTGTCGCGGACCTTGACATCTCTCATGCTTTGACCGAAAGAAAGAAAGGGAAAGGGGGAACGGATGAAGATAAGCGACGCGCCGAATCTATCGTAGGGCACTTTGCATCCCGTCTGGATCGAAATTGGGAGTTGCGGGTCAACGTTCTTGAGATGCGATCTGGCAGTAGCTTTGAGACGGGGGGCTAGACTGGCTAGAAGGAAACCGACTGGCGACAAGTGGTTGCTTCAAGTCGGATGATCAACGAGGCTAAAGGCGAAATAGCAACGATAAAGTATAGAGAAGAATTGAAAGAGGATAGTAGGAGAAGTCGTTGCAATGTTGAGCCTCGCCAAAGAATCGCCAACTTCGCTAGCACTGAACTGTTCGGCGCTGGAAGCGGCCAAGTCCATGCTGATGCTTTACCAAATGTAGTTTAGTCCTGTCGGAGAGAGAGTTAATCCGAAGGTTTCATCTCCCGACTTTCAGACAGAATAGTCACGTGACTGATATGGAGCATGGCAGAGATGTGGCCAGGCCTGTGATATTTCCTCTATCTCGAGTGATAGTTTAGGCATTTGATGACCGATCGAACCTAGACATAGATGCCCATATATGCTGACCGTCGAGATTACTCTTAAGGTAGGATTTCTTGTTGGCATTAGATAGTTTTGATGGGAGTATTAGAATACGGTTTAAAATGTTATTGACCGGCTTTAAGGTAATGACCTACTTGAAATCGGATCTTACTAAAACCGTGTTGGCCCTTAAAATAAGAGTTCAATATATTCTAAGGTTGAATCATGTCGATATGTATTTTCATATACTTCTTGTTTGATGCCGGAGAGTCCGGGCTGCCTGAGTATGTGATTACCTCATCTCTTGGCAGTGTGGCCATTACGTAACCTTTGTGCATTCCTCGTTTCCAAGGCACCCCCAGCCCCCTCGAATTCCCAAACTGCCTAACATAAGTGTCCCCCCCCCCAAAGAGGCTGGGCTCACCTGACTTCCTCGACGCCTGATTCCCACTCGACGCGCATCTTCCTCTCCCGTTACTCTGCCAACTTATCCATCGCGCCCCATCTTGGACGTGACCCATCTTGGACGTGACTCCCAACGCGACCTATTCTTTTGTCTTAGATTTTTTGTCGCATCTGTTCCACGCTACCTCTAGCTCGATATCACATCAGGGCCGACCACAAGCAAGCCGCCTGACCCTTTGTTTTCCCCGGCTTCCACAGCGCGTCAAACCCTTGCTACGCCCTCACCCCGCGCCGGGCGGGCTTTGATCTCTCCACCTCTTGGTGTGCTGCTCGTTTGTTCATAGTTCTTTGGTGTATCATCACGCGCTATGTTCTATTCCGAGACCCTCCTGTCCAAGACGGGGCCGCTGGCCCGCGTCTGGCTGTCTGCCAACATCGAGCGCAAACTGTCCAAGTCGCACATTCTTCAGTCCGACATTGAGAGCAGTGTCAGCGCCATTGTCGACCAGGGTCAAGCGCCCATGGCTCTGCGACTGAGTGGCCAGCTGCTGCTGGGTGTTGTGCGTATTTACAGCCGCAAGGCGCGTTATCTATTGGACGACTGTAACGAAGCATTGATGAAAATTAAAATGGTACGTAACTGACTCGACACCCAAAGTCCTTGATATCAAGACCTGACTAACCTGTCGCAATATAGGCCTTCCGCCTCACAAACAACAATGACTTGACGACAACTGTTGTCGCACCGGGTGGCATTACCCTGCCCGATGTGCTGACCGAGTCCGACCTTTTCACCAATCTTGATACTTCTCTGCTATTTCCGCAGAACCTGAGCCTCGATTTGGAAGGAAAGCGACCGGGTGCCATGGATTTCGGCAGCCAGCTTCTGCCTGATAGCAGTTACCGTCGTTCCATGTCTCAGGAGCCTGGTCGTCTCGAAGACCCCTCCTTGGTTGACCTGGACCTCGGAGAGGATGAGCTTCCTCTTGGGATGGACAACAGCGTTGAAATTGGTCGTGATGCTCCCCCCGCTCGTACTATGGAGGAGGATCAATTCAGTGATGCCGGCAAACTTCACGACGACGTTGACCTGGTCCTTGATTTTACCGATGCCCCGCTTGAAGAGCTTGACCCTGCTTCCGATAACATCAATGACCCGCTTATGGATGACGGCCCCATGGATTTCGGTGACGATACTGGCTTTGGCGGCGAGACACCACGCCCAGAAAGCCGCTTTGCGCGTGACACCGAAAGCCCGCTTTCCGACGCCGGCTCTGCTCAGATGAACTTGCTCGAGGAGGAGCTCAACCGTGATGCCACTCAAGATGTTGAGGCTCGAACCACGAAGCACGCCCAGCGTGCTAAGCGCCAAAAAGTCATCGTCGCCGACAAGGAGACTCATTACTCTTCCAAGGAGGTCAAGGCCATCCAGGCTGATCGCTCGGCTATCATGCAACGCTCTTCGTTCTTGCCTCGTGACCCTGTTCTTCTCACTTTGATGACTCGCCAACAGAACGGTAACTTTGTCTCTAGCATCTTTGGCGAGGAGCGCAGCCATGGCTGGGCCCCCGAGCTGCGTGAACTTCTGTCTCTGGATAACGTCAAGAAAGCTGGCGAGCTCAAGCGTAAGCGTGATAGCGGCATTTCTGACATGGAAGCGGCTGCTGATGTTCCTGAATTGGAGATTGGCGAGGACGAGGCTCTTGTCACCGACGAGGGCATTGGTCTTGACACTGGTCTGAACTTGCACTCTGAGATCGACTTCCCTGGCGATGATGGCATCGTCGATGCCGCACCCATGAGTGATGATGGCATGAGCGCCTCTATTGAAGACATGGACGACACTATTCGCCCCATTGACACCGAACCCGTTTCGATCGGCACCAAGCACGCCGTGCACATCCTGCGCGATTGCCTTGGCGACGTCTCCGCCACTGAGCAGAAGAAGGCTGTCGTGTTCCAGGACCTTCTTCCAGAGCAGCGCTCTAGCAAGGCCGATGCCACGAAGATGTTCTTCGAGGTCCTGGTGCTGGCCACAAAGGACGCTGTCAAGGTTGAACAGGGCTCCAAGTCCATCGGCTCTACTATCAAGATCCGCGGCAAGGAGGCTCTCTGGGGCTCTTGGGCTGAGCAGAACGCCGGCGGTGCCATGAGCCAACTGTCCCAGCTTCTGTAAAGAAACAAAAAAGAGTATTCATATCTCGTCTCGTCCCGTCTTGTCATGGTTGATCATGCCTTGCACGGACTGGGTAAAAATTGGGATATATTGGCGCACGTTTTCCATTCATGTACAGCTGAGTTTGGGACGGTCTATGGGTTTCTGGAAGATCCGATCATTTTTTCGGGATCGCCATGCGGTTTTGTACCGCGTTGGATGTCTATCATGGAGTTCTGGATTGGGATGGTGAAATGGGGCTTTGGCGACTCCTGTATTATTCTGATGGGTGTTGCTTTTTTCGTTCTTGGGTGCTTCCGATTCTACCCGTTTGTCTGATTGCTACGTTGGAGTGTAATTGCTGAACGGGCTCGTGTTGAAGTAGTGTAGCGTTATTAATCGAACATAGCCAACTCTTTAAACAAGCAACATCCTCAACTGTAATCGAAGCCATCTATTTTAGATGTATAAACTTGAGTACTTCTACATTCGACAACATGCGTCTGCGCCGAGAACGTTAGTCGGTCAGTTCTGCCACGTGGGAGACTTTCATGCATGGCAGTTTCTGGCACGTGCGGCCACGAGGTTCTATCGGAATATTAACAAAGAAACCTTCCTCATCTTGACTATACGGGGCACCCTTAGCATCAATTACTGTTCCATCCATTTGTTTCGTGGAACAATGAGCAGAAGGGATCTACAATAGCAAGGATCAAGATTGAGTATGACTGAGTATTTAGTCATATATGAGTTAGTACCCCTAGTCGCACTACACGTGGAAAAGCTCTAAAGAGAAACAGTCCATTATACCCTCTATTCCAGTCTGACATGCCATTGATCATCAACCCTAAACCCGACTGGCCAAGGATCAGTCGCATCCACCATCTTTTAAACGAATTGATCCAAGCACTTCCCTTGACAGTTGGCAGCACAGCGTCATTCTCCCAACTTCTGCGTCCCACGAATATGGCACTCAAAAGTGCCCCCAATAATATTGCGATGCGTAAACTTCTCGCTAAATAAATGGAAGATTGTATGGTGTTGACAGTAGCTTGGGTTGCTGTATTTATTGACGTTCTGGATCATCGTGAGAATTTCGTCCTTGTTTCTTCATAAATGGCACGTCTTCTTCTGGCTAAGTGCCAAAACAGCATTTCCGGCCGTCAAATCTGTGAGGCTCACACCAACACTTTTGTAGACAATGAGGTAAATCGGTTTGTCTGTTGAACTTGCTGGCCATTCAGTGGTTTGATCTTGCCGTTCCTCAAAGCGAGTATCTGGCCGAGCTCACCAGATCCCTAGCCGTGAGCTTGCTCTGAACAACCTCTCCGGAGTTTGAAAGAGCTTAATGCTGGTCATCGACAAGCACCGCTCCCTGAGCCTCGCCACTAGAAAGGTTATATCCGCTCTCAGCGATTACAGCATGGTGCAGCATTGCGGGATCCAATTCGATCATGTCCGGCTGCCAGGAGCCAATGGCAGAAACAAAAGGCTGACGGCTGGAAATGCTTCCCTCGATTAAATAACTAGCAGGAAATAAAGGCTTTTGAGAAGGAGTGGTGCAGAAGACGCAGTCGATGTCACTTAGGCGATTCTTGAGTTGTTTCTAATAATCCGAGGCAGTGGTGTTGATAAATTGGAAATAGCACTTTGACTTCCAACCAACTTCGTTGTCTTACGAGACTGTTTCAATGAGTTTATCAACCCGCTCCTTGGAAGGATTCACAAAAGTGATGGTCTTAACCTCAAATCCCCTCAAGGTCAATATCAGGCGGGCATGCCACAGTGCTTCCATTCCCCCGCCAAAAATAACGATATTTTCAACAGTTTCCTCCAAGAGAAAGGTCCCATGGCGTTCATGGATGTCCGGTAGCCAGTCACTTCCTCGGCGCTCAGCACACCAGTAGGATTGCCCTGTCCATCCAGGAGGATGAGGACACCGTGCAGAGGATTTCTCTTGCAGTCAGGGTTAGGAGCAGACTCAACGACAAGCTTGGTGCCGGCCGTCGAATCTGAAGTGAAAGGGCGAAAGAGTGTCTGTTGGCAATTGGGCCGAGTGGCAGAGCTAGGGTCGGGCTGATACTGACGCTCGCCAGCGGCAGAGAAGTCTTCGAAAGTCTGCTCCATAGCATTCCGGAAGGTAATTGCCTCATCTTTGATGAGATTTATCAATAACTGATGAACAGACTCGTCGCTGAGGAATTGTATATTGTTCATTTCGAACCTTCAGTGACTGCACTGTACAAGTGTCGCCTGGAAAGTATCTGCGAGAGGAGATGCACCCTAGGCAGGTATTCCAATGGGATAAAGTATAATGAGTATGATGACCGAAATAAGCATAATCCGGAAACGACTATAGTGACATCCTTTAGATGCTAATCGATGCCTGTGTTCGGTCAATTAACCGTAGTGCCTCAACCCTTGGCTTTCCCCGCCATGTCATATCGGTTAAGCTGCCGAGGCAACCCCAGGCTACCACAGTACCTAGTAAGAATTTCATCCAGAAAATTGGCACTCTAGTCCCGTCCAAGTAATCCATTAAAAATGATGGAAAGAGCTCTAAGGGTTGCTGGTCAGTCCGTATGAGTTTTCCAGCATATTTCCAAAAATTGGTAAAACCGCCGAGGCTTACAAGCAGGAGGCGAAGTGTCCGAGCTTTACATATCTACCCTTCGGTCTAGTTGACAAAAGCTTCCTACCTACCAGATCCTAGGAAAGTCCCAGGGATCGCCTCCATAGCCAGTAAGCTCATAGTCAGGCTGTATCGGGCTACTAGAGTGATGATTGATCGATTGATCGATTGACTGATTGGTTTTCCAGCTGTGATCCTCGAGGTATCCTTGAACTATATCTGTAAAAGGGTGTGTATGGGGCGTATAAAAGAGGCCAGATATATCTTATCCAGCAAATGGCCGATTTATATACCTGAGTAAAGGCTTAACGGCGGTAATGCCCATGGCCTAGTTCATGGCCTAGTTTACATTAATATTGCTATGTTAGAGTGTTCTCATGCCTAGATCTCGACTGCAGGTTCATTGATAGACCAAATTGAGGCAACGTAGAGCCAATAGAAGCTGTCTGCAAAGTCGGAGAGGCCAAAGCAATGATAAAAATGTGTACGTTCCAAGATGCTGTAATCTTGACGCCAAGGAAAAACTCTTATTTAAGCTTCACCCCAAGCCGTCAACCGGAGAATTTCAAGCACTACACGGATAATAGCAGATTCTATCGTCGTGTTGCTTTTTGCTATCGCTGACACATGAGATGCATATTCCCCAATAGGATGATACTAAATAAAACAAGATTATACACAATACTCCGAGTATTTCAGCTCCCTAAACAGCTACGAGTCTACAATTACCTTTAACATTCGGGCCGACTTCGGCCTGATACAATCGGGGCAGCAAACCCCCGAAAGTGGGTAACCCCGGTCCAGCGGGTCTTGATTCGAGGTTCGCCGTAACGCGTCATTCTTCATTTGCACTAGTTAACTTAGCTCGTGGTCTGGCGATAACGGCGATTAATCAGCTAAGTATCGGAAGACCGGTTTTCAAATAATAATAGTCTTAGGAGCCTTGTAAAGCCCGAGAACCGAACAGTCACAATTTCCTCACTATTATGATCCCGCACCAGCAGCACTTCGTATAACCACTCTCGCTTCTGCAAAGGAATAATTTTCCCATGCTTGGCTGCATGGCCTGACACACAAGATAGATAAAGTTGCTCGCCACTGCGCACCGCGAAAATGACAAACTCGCTCGGTGATCTCGCCGACCTCGAGAAACGGGATGCTGTTGACTCGCGCCGTTCGAGTAGTTTGTCGCTGCGCGAGAGGAGCGAGGACGATATTAGACTGGAGCAGACGAAATCTGAGGATGCGACCTTTGCGCCTATCGTTGCGCCGGAGGATCAACGCGATTCACAGATGAAGAAAGTGCGGTCGAATTTATCCCGCACGCGCTCGTTGGAACGCTCATGGTCTTTGAATGATGGAGTTAGTCTTGGGGGTAATGGTTATGAAGAGGAAGCGGGTGAGGCCGCGCGGCAAGAGATGCCGGAGGATGATTCCGGATACACGGTTGGCTGGGATGCTAGTGATCCCTTGAACCCGCGCAATATGAGCAAGGCTAGGAGGTGGTTGATTGTGGTTATTGTGTCATTGGGGTCGCTTTGTGTGTGAGTGTCTCGCGGGTGGTGGTCGGATGCGATATACTTTGGGGGTTTGATGTTGACTCGGTTTGTTGCAGGACTTGTACCTCGTCCATGTATACCACGACCTACGAGCAGTTGATGAAGGAGTTTGGTTGCTCGCAAGAGGTTGCGACGCTTGGATTGTCGTTTTTCATTTGGGGACTTGGTTGGTTATTCTTGACAGCGATGTTTTGTATGAGGATGATTGCTAACAATGGTGTTGTCTAGGTATTGGTCCTCTTTTCCTCAGTCCGTTGTCAGAGGTGAGCGCATACAATAGAGAAACTTTTTAAAAGAGACTGTAACTGACAGTAAAATAGTTCTATGGTCGGCGCAATATCTACATCGTGTCATTCTCGCTCTTCCTGATCTGGCTCATCCCGTGTGCTGTCGCAAAGAACACCCAGACCATGCTCGTGAGCCGATTCTTCAACGGTCTATCTGGAAGTGCTTTCCTGAGTGTTGCTGGCGGCACTGTTGGCGACATGTTTGATCGACATGAGCTCGCCTTCCCAATGATGCTTTACACCGCGAGTCCGTTCATTGGACCCGAAGTCGGACCTCTGTAAGATCCCCAGCATCTGACAATTGAGTGAGAGGGTTCTAACATTCCCATATAGGGTCGGTGGATTTATCAACTACTACACTGGATGGTCAGTACAAATTTCGATTTTGTTTTCTGAGTGTACGGGGCTAACAAATCTCCCAGGCGCTGGACCTTCTATGTCCTCCTAATCTGGACCGGCGTCCTGTTAATTTCAATCATCTTCCTCGTCCCAGAAACCTACCATCCAGTGTATGTTTTCCTATCAGATCAAAAGATTGTGGCGGCGTAAAACGTGTACTAACCCGCACAATTAGGCTCTTGAGGCGCAAAGCCCAAAAACTCCGCCAGGAAACCGGAGACGACCGATGGAAAGCGCCGATCGAAAAGATGCAGCGATCAGTGGCGCAAACGGTTCTGCGATCGATGTACCGCCCCATAATGCTCCTCACCATGGAGCCAATGTGCTTGAACCTCTGTATCTTTTCAGCGATCCTATTGGGTATCCTGTACCTTTTCTTTGGTGCCTTCCAATTGGTCTTTAAAGATGTTTATGGCTTTGATCTGTGGCAGCGGGGTCTCTGTTTCATGGGTCTCTTTGTGGGTATGGTTTTTGCGATTCTTTCAGATCCTATCTGGCGTCGCAATTACATGCGCTTGGAACGGAATTATCAGAACTCGACGGATGAGCAGGATGAGTTTCAGCCAGAGTGGCGGTTGCCTCCAGGTAAGTCGGTCGATCTCTCTCTTGTGAAACTGCCATCTAATCAATTGATTCAGCCATCTTGGGTGGGCCATTGGTGACTATCGGTCTTTTCATCTTTGCTTGGACTACCTACCCCGATGTACATTGGATCGCACCCATCATTGGCAGTGCCCTCTTCGGCGCAGGGTAAGTGCACCTCACCTGAGTTCTTGCCTTGAGGGATCTTGGAAGCCCCTCATTCGACATTGAGATACTGATGCGCTTTCGTGTTACCTACAGGACAATCCTGGTCTTCTCAGGCGTCTTTACATTCCTGGTCGATGCATATCCGACCTTTGCAGCGAGCGCGCTGGCCGCGAATAGCTTCATGCGGTCAAGCTTTGGAGGAATCTTCCCTTTGTTTGGGATTCAGAGTAAGTTTGTGTGATTCCTCAGTTCCTTTTTTCTATACCCTGCGCCCAGTGCCGGAGGGTCTGTGCTTTGCATGCAGCCAGCAGATATCCTTCCTGCCGGGTGGATGCATCATTTCTCTAGCAAGGCAAGCCGTTGGGGACGGATGTCTTGTTCGAAGGGCGCGGGGTGGACATGGGCACATCCTGGTCGAGAAGCGATCGCATTGAGAACCGGGGGTGGCTAACGACTACGCAGTGTACAACAATCTCGGATTCCATTGGGCGACGTCACTGCTAGCATTTCTCACCCTAGTCATGCTTCCTTTTCCGTGAGTTGTTTGTTGTTCACTTACTTTATGTTCTTGAATTGTGTTTCCCCTCTCTCTTCTTTTCATGTCGTCCCCTCTCTCTCCGTCATCGATTGCCCGCGCTATGACCCTCCAATTTGCTTTTTGCCCCTGCATTTCAAATTCCCCAGCGACATGGAGGTTGGCTGAGGAGTGCATTCCGACATCCAAGCTGCATGTGGCTGTGACAACGACCAACCCGGCACAGATCTCACATGGCAATTTTTTCTTTTTTCGAACTTGTCTTCTGACCTTGATTTCATGTATAGGTACATTTTCTTTCGATATGGCGCTCGTATTCGGAAGAAGAGTCGGTTTGCAACTTCTCAGACGTGATTTTGGGCGCCGCGGTGAAAGCGTTTTCAAGTTCATGATACAAAATGATGGTTTTGATACAAATATTAGCATCCGCCTGGTTTGCAGATATTGTGTACCTGTACATACACCACATACAACATTTGATTACTCTAATTGTACATTCGAATCTGCATCTGACTTCCAACTGCGTGGTCCCAGAGACGTTTGCATCTTTCCTCGGCTGTCGGTGTAGTTTAGTGCTGTCCTAACAGGCCAAGCCCAGGCAAGACACCGAGCTTGGTGGTACTTGATCCTGTGATAGTAGTTTGAGACCAAGCATGAAAGCTTCTGAGAGGTTAGGAGGTTGTGCTGAAGCCTTCGTCCAGGATCAGGGCCCAACAAATCAGCTGTTGTCCTACCTACAGCTGGGCTGTAATGCAAATGAAATCGCGGTAGGAATAAGACTGTTGAGCTCGAAATTGATGTCGCAGTAGACCTACATCAATATTTATTCAATTATATTGTGTAGGAAGTAATGGGCTTACATTTGTTACGTTTGCTTCGACGACCATTCTTTTGCCGAACCCAGCAAAGTTCTTGTTCTAGTATTCATGGCAGTAGATGTTCCATGATATACGGGGTGAGTCTGGGCCAGAATGCAATTCTCCGACTGCAGTTCTCATAGACTATGTAGAACTTTACTAAAAATACGCTTGAAGATCCCCGCCTAGTCCAGTTGCAAAAGGTAAACGAGCGTCATGTAGTCCTAGTTTCTCATCAGAGACAGTCTACTCTATACATCCACCACCTGACGCACTCCCCACCAATCAATCTACCATTGCTGAGCACTCAGCACAAGAAAAACCTGAAATTCAAACGCTCAATCCTTTTCCAATGGATTATTCAGTGGAAGAGCCCAGCTCCAGCTTTGCAAAGCTAGCCGAGGCTCGCGGGGCTTCTACGTAGCCTCGGGATAAAACGGAGCCGGATATCCCTCCGAGGGCCGTGGACAGGCGAGAGCTGGGCGGAGGGGTGGGTGAGGCTTTTTATGAGTCAGTACTGGTACCAGATGTGAGAATTCTGGGGGGTCAGAAGGTGAAGAATCAATGTTGAATAGATCTTCCGTTGGTGGTTGTGTATTCGGTATATACTTATCCGAGCCTATATCGGATCTGGGTAATACTTCACTAGTAAAAGAGGAGCCTGGCGTTGCCTGAACCACACGTGCGCAACTGCCTCCGTGGATGTTCGTTTTGCAGACAACCTGTTATTATTGGGCGGGTATTGTCCGGTACGAAAATTACCATACCCAAGTGCCGATGCTCCAGTCGGCGACTGCCCAAACGTCAGCATGTGAGATCCTATCTTACCTAGCTACAACTTACTAGTAAGTACCGTAGTACTGTAACCTAACCCTTAGTGTTGTTTAGGTCCAAATTATTACTCGGTAGACACAATAGTGGTACTGTACCTGGTTTGAGATGGAAATCGCGCTCTTTAATGCAGATCTCAAGGGAAATGCCTCGTTTGAGAACAGACACCAGTTCTAAGTTTACCAGGTATTAGAGGCGCTCCATGCGCGATCTGGGTGGCTCGTAATTAGAATAGCCTTCCATTCCTTCGTGTCTCGTTTTAATTAGGTAAAAGAATGGAAAAAGCAAAACACCAGAAAATCTTGAATTATTGGGCTGGTCTTACGCAAGTCACTAAGTAGGTAAGTATATCCCCCCAGGCCGATAGTTAGGCAAGCTATGGCGACATTTCCATGATGGCGTCTCAGCCGCGGAGAAGGGCATGGGGTCTAGAATTAGAGATTCAAGAGATTCAAGAACTTCCAGGAGAAGAAAGCCTAAAGAACGCCCCTCTCCTCACAATGTACACGTGAGGTTAAGTTCGTACAAGGAATTGGCCCGATTCCAGTCCAGTCTGCCAGTTGAACTGCTGTTTTCCAAAGTCACGGGAACATTCCGATCCAAAGTGAACTCCATTTTCATTTTCCCAGTTACTAGTCCCTTAGAATTTCCAACTTTTCTACTCCCCCGCGCACCTCAAAATCTGACGGGCCTCTTCTCCTCTTTTTCCCCCTCGCTGGAATTGTTGTCCCTCTCTCCTCTCTTCCCTTCTTAGTCGCGCTTTTCCTCGTTCTGAGCAAAAACTCGGCTCCAACTCGTCCGAACTAAATCAATTCCCGCCTTCCCCGCAGCCGAACAGTCTTGCCGCCCTCAGTACCTCTCCACTCCCGAATTCAGCTGCGCCCGAAAGACCGTTGCGGCATTTTTCCCGCCTGCTTTTCTGCTCGTCTGCTTCTTGTCGCCTCACACTTCTCGACGACCACACTAAACCGAGACACTTCAATGCGTCAGATCTTTGCGACCCGTTCTTACTTCGAGTCGATTGTACCCCGTTACACCCGTGACTCAACCGGGTACCTACCCTCTGTGCCCCCGCCAGCTTTAGTCGCAAGCGCGCGACAATAAGATCCGCGATCCGCCACCCACGATCCACAGCAGGTCTCGGCGATTTAGGTGGAATTATACGTTGAGAAACCCAGTCGGAAGTTTGCGACCGTTCGTTGCGGATTCGAAGACCGACATTACGCAGTGCGCCATATACCATACGTGGATATACGTGGATCCGCCCGTCCGGAATAAACTGAAGCGTGCGGGAATGGTCCCGGCGCCCCGACAGCTGGAGATCTTGAGATCAGGACAGTGAAACGTGTTGTTAGAAAAGCCCTCCGAGGCTGTGACCGAATTTGTAGAACCCATCGGTGTACGCGAACGCGTGATACCGAGTTCCGCTCCCCCCTCCCGTGGCTGGGGAATACATGACGAAATGAACGTGGAAGCCAAGGACGGCTCCCAGTCTCCCGCAGACCTTGATCGCGACTCTGCGGATGCCACCGAACATTCAGAACAGATGGATTCCAAGATGAACGGTGACGGTAGCAAGAATGAGAATGCTCGAAAAGCTGCGAATGCGAAGGATCCCTCGCGACCGCGCCGGAAGAAGGCCCGGAGAGCGTGCTTTGCTTGCCAGCGAGCACACTTGACATGCGGTATGCTCTTTTTTTTCCGATCGGCATGCGCCCTGCATGTGTATACTTCCGGTAATTTCAGTCTTGGCTAATAGGAATATGTTGTCGATTATCTAGGCGACGAGCGACCCTGTCAACGTTGTATCAAACGTGGTCTCCAGGATGCATGCCATGACGGCGTTCGCAAGAAGGCCAAGTATCTCCACGACGCTCCCGACGGAGCATTGATGCCCGGCGTAGGAGGCACTTTTTATAACAACAGCAACAACGGTAATGGGATAACGAATGGTATGCCACCGATGTCTAGGAATGGTTCCTCGTCTACACCACAGCAACAACCGCAACAGCAAACTCCAAGTACTACCACTTTTTACCCCACGCCTCGGCCACAATCCCAGCCGCAGCCAGGATCATATAACGTCTATCCAGACACCACCACTATTAGCCAGAGTCCTTTCACCACTCAGTCTCCTGTATCACCAACTTTCAATCTGAAAAGTAGCACGAATGGTCGAAATGCGAGCTTATCCTCCACCGTGGGCCAGCAGCCCACTCCGACTACGGCGCTCTCGGGAGATACTAGCCAACCGCCGAATCCATTTGCCGGACCATTTTTCGACCCCAGCGACCCAGCACTCTTCAACTTCGACCTGTCTAGCATGAATTTCGAGAATCGCTATGGTGCTCTCGAATTCGGCATGCTCGGTCACATGGCTACCGGGGCGGGCGATTCTCCGACCGACTCGGCAGGACAGCGAGGGTCGATCGGCCGCAGTGGGTCTGCGCAGTTCTCCACGCCCGCCCCTGGCTTTGGCGAAAGTCCGGGGAATCAACAGCCATTCATGTTTGGGGACCCCTTGCTCAATGATTGGTCGGCTGGTCAAGCCTCGGGACAACCGCACGTGAACGTAAGCGGCGTGTACGGTCAAAATGGCATGTTGTCCGGCCACATGAAACCAGATGCGCCTCATGCCTTTGCCATCGAGAGTGGTCCAGCCAACTTCACTAGCCCTGGATCTGTGACAGCTAGCCCGCATGTGACGGTGGCCGGACTGGAGGATGCGTCCGCGTTCAACAATAACAACAATGTACCCAAATCGAGTAGCAACCTGGCACCAAATGGGCAACGACCCCTGATCACGACCCCGAGCCTCAAGCACCGTGATCTACAGGTGGGCCCACGACGACGTCATCGCAACCCATCGTCGATCTATGAAAGTGTCAAGGAGCCGTATGGCTACACGAATGGTTTCCACAATCTTACTGCATTCATCCAACGGCGGTTCACGCCGCAAAAGACTGTGCGCATCGCTAAAGCGCTCGCTTCTATTCGTCCCTCATTCATTGCGACCACCAAAACCTTGAACCGCGATGATCTTATTTTCATGGAAAAGTGCTTCCAGCGGACACTTTGGGAATACGAAGACTTCATCAACGCCTGCGGCACACCGACCATTGTCTGTCGACGCACAGGCGAGATCGCTGCCGTCGGCAAGGAATTCAGTATTCTTACTGGATGGAAGAAGGACGTCCTCCTTGGTAAAGAGCCGAACCTTAACGTCAACACGGGCGGGTCTGCCTTGCCACAGTCTGGTACAACGTCGAGGGGAAGCTTCACGCCGCGTAGCTCGACACTAGAGAATGCCAACAGCGGACGTCCGCAGCCCGTCTTCCTGGCGGAACTGCTAGATGATGAAAGCGTGGTTGAGTTCTACGAGGACTTTGCACGCCTTGCGTTTGGTGACTCTCGTGGTAGTGTTATGACGCGATGCAAGTTGTTGAAGTATAAGACCAAGGAAGACATGGAGGGCGGCTCCTCTGATGAGCATGGCAAGTGGAACAATCACTTGCGCAAGGGTGGGATCGCTGGCGAAGCTGGCATGAACCAGCTGGGCTTCAAGGATGGCAAGGTCGAATGCGCGTACTGCTGGACAGTCAAGCGAGATGTGTTCGACATTCCGATGCTCATTGTGATGAATGTAAGTGAAGACTGTCCCTCCCAGAAATGGTGAGATATCAACTAACCTTTGACCTAGTTCTTACCATGCATTTGATCGCTACCCCTTGGGATGTCCGATTACTTCCCTTTGACTTTTTTGTTCACTTTTGCATGTTTCGTTCTGGAATTTCTCTTCATACCCTTACTCGGCTTCTCTACCGAGTCTTTCTCGTTTTCGTTTTTTTTTTTTTTTTTTTTTTTTTTTCATGTTCTCTCTTACGTACGCCTGCCACCTTATCCCGGTACATATTTCTCCTGGTTCTGGGATTGTATGATTCCCCCTTTACCTCCTTGTTCCAGTATCTTGTCTTGTGCCCTGCCCCCACAGTACATATCTCTGGGGCTTGATCGTCCCGGTCTTCCTGCCTTGCCGGGGCGTCTGTTGATATTCTTTGTTTCTTGTTTCTTGTTTCTTGCTTTTGTGGCGCTCAAAAAGGTCAACAAATGATATCTCTGGGTTGGGATTGTTCTTTTATGATCTAATGTCATTGATTACTGGACGTCTTACGTTCGTTTCTTCGTCTTCATGTCTTAGTAGACTGTACGCGTATGGGAATGCTACTTTCAGATTCATTTATCATCAAGTACACTCGCTGAGTGCAGGTAGTTCCAGTAGAATTGTAGCGATTAATCATTCCACTTTCAAAATTTCTGCTATGATATATCGCATGCTACCAAAACTCTCCACGCGATCGGCGTCGAGGACATTTTCGGTGATGCCTCGGGTGTGACAGCTTATCGATAACTCACTAATCAACCCCGCGGGTCATTAATTCAAACCGCTTCGCCTGTCAGCACGCCATTGTCGCAGTCCATTCACTTGAGACCAAACATCCAGCCCTAATCATCAATCACAATCTCTGACAGGGACAGCCCAAGCCCGCAAATCCGCTTATCAAGCTTACTCGTATTCCGAAGCCCCGGAATCCCCGCCTGCCCCGCGCTCCCGCCTCTTGACTCACACAATCTTCGTCGCTGCTCGCCTGGTCCTTTGCGCTCGTCTTCCCAACGGTTCATTTCGAGAATCATTCATAAAATGCGTCCTGATAAGCCTCGTGACCCCGTTGCCGGGCCTGATGCTGGTCCAGAGAGCCCATACCCCGTGCGCTTGTCCGGCCCGGTGATCAAGGGATTTGGACGGGGAAGTAAGGATGTATGTCGTGCTGTTAAAATGACAGGCTTTTTGCCTGGATGAGACTTTGAAATGGACAATCGCTAATATTGGACTTTGTAGCTAGGAATTCCCACTGCCAATATCCCCGCCGACGACCTGTCCGAGCAGCATCCCGAGTTGACCTCCGGTGTTTACTACGGCGTGGTAGCGCTAGACCCCCAGAACCTTGCGCAAGGGAATGGTGCTGAGAAGTCGTCTTCTGCGACTCTTTTGCCCGCCGTGTTGAGCATTGGATATAACCCGTTCTATAAGAATACTGTGCGGTCGGTGGTATGTCCAACTCTAGCTACTCTTGTCGACGACGAATCCATGTTATTTATTCCGGGATACATGCTCACATCACACCCACTAGGAAATCCACATCATGCCCCCTCTCACACAACCCTCCCCGACAGCTGTCGCACATCCCAAGTTCAACCGCTTGCCCGATTTCTACGGTACCAAGCTCAACCTCCTGATTCTGGGGTACATTCGTCCTGAATTCGACTATGTCTCGCTGGACGCTTTGATCGAGGATATTCGAATTGACTGCGAGGTTGCGCGACAGAGTCTCCTGCGTGATGCGTATCAGCGATATATCGTTGATGATGGGAAGGCGTCGGCGCAGGTTAATGAGGACCGGAAGTGGTTGGTGACGTTTGAAGGGGTGAGCGAGAATATCTGAAATCTTTGGTAGTTGATAGACCTTGGCAGATTGAGCGTTTGCGCATTTGTTTTTGAATATCAAATCCACCACTTTTTCTGGCTAGAATATTATTAGAATATGTCTTTTTGTGGGTGTTTGCAATGTCTATGTTTGCCGCGTTGTTGTACAGTATTTTTGGTCCGGACCGTTCTATCTTATCGCACCACTCGTCGACGTCACTCCAAGAAATCCGAAGTATTGGCACATCCAGGCAGTCGAATTGTGCTCTTGTCCGATGTCATCCAAGCAATAAAGAGCTCCGGACCACCCGGGATGTCATCTATAAAGTCGGGTCCCTTCTATTCCGGCGCATAATCTCAATTCCAACCCTTCCGCATCCGCCATCATGGTGAACGTCTTCCAACGCCTCGCCAGACGAGCAACTACCAGTTCCGGCAGTACCGTGCCTGACCCCGGTATCGATGGGAATAATATTTCATCACGATCGCATGATTTGCATCGGACTACTAGTAGGAATTCATGGAAGCGAAATCGGCGGTCAATTGTCGAGGAGCCTTCGCCACGACATCTGATTCTGATCTCGGATAATGCTACTTTCGATCCTCATATTATTCAGCGGTTTCAAGCTGAGGGGTTTGATGTGACTTATCTTGGATTCGTGTGTACGGATGATGCGGAGAAGGATCGCAAGTCTTTGGAGTTTGCAGTGCATGAGAAGGAGGATGAGTTGGAGGCTGGAGAGAGATATGCTATAGTTGGTATATACTTCCTCCCACACCTCTATATTACCAGATGAAGAAGGGATATAGATCTTACTAACTCCATATAACAGCATACAATCGACCAGCATATTACCTTCTCGGCTCTCACCACCTCGCAACAACCAAAACAAACCCCTTCCCCCGTCTCTGCGCCCTAATCGCCTACTACCCACTAACATCAACCGAGCAACTCGCCGCCCTATCATCATCCCACACCACAGATTGTTGTACCCCTGCCTGCTCAGACACAAGTTCCATCTTCGACCCCAGCCCTTCCGCAACTTACCTGCCCATCCAAATCCACCTCCCAGGCCACAACCCAAACCCCCGCACCTTCTGGCCCTGGATTAGCATCTCCCCCTCCGAGGGGGACGTATCCTACAAAAAGCGTCACCGCTGCCACGTATACACCTACCCGGACGCACGGGCGGGATTCGCAGAACACAGGCCGTCGAATTATAGTATCGCTGATAACGGGCCTCACGATGATGATAGGATTAGTTCGCAGTTGGCGTGGAGTCGGGCGTTGGGGTGTTTGCGGCATGCGTTTGGGGCCGGGAGTAATTGGCCTGTGGCTGATATTGAGACTGTTTGGGAGGAGTATTGGTTAAGGTTGATGGGGGATTTGGATGGTGTTAGATCGGATGGAGGGGGGCAGAAGGGGTCTGGGTCGGCGATGGAGATTGTGTTGAGGAGGGGGAGTGATTTGATTTGTGCAGGGGGTGGGGGGTCGAGTATGCATGATGAGCAGAGTGCGAAGGTGGTTTGTACGCCTACGAAGGCTGGAGGTGAGATTTAAGATATTTCTCTATGTGGTATATCTGGTGCGCTGTTTGTATTGATGCTAATATCTGCCAGGATCTACTCCGGATGATCTGAGGACCTTTTTCACAGACGTCTTCATTCCGGCTGGACCACCCAGCCAGCATATTCGTCTTCTGTCGAGGACGGTTGGTGCAGATCGAATAGTGGACGAGATTCTGTTCACGTTCTGTCATAGCAAGGAAGTACCGTGGCTACTTCCCCGTGTACCGCCGACGAACCGTGATATCCAGGTGGTTGTCGTGGTGGTGGCTAGCTTCTTCGCTGATAGGATTGTGCATCAAAGTTTGTATTGGGACCAGGCAGATGTACTCGTGCAGGCGGGATTATTGGACTCGGATTTCGTGCCAAAGATGACTACGGAGATACAAGGGTAAGCTGATTACGATGATTGGGGATTTTGAGAATCTAAGTAGAAATGGAAGCAAATTGTGACTTATATGCATAGTAGGACTTTGCCTGGATATCAATAAAACGCTATTTTATGCAATACCACTATGCGATAGAGCCCAGTTTAGCTTGTAGTCCTGTTAGGTCTTTGCTCACACCCCCAGCACTCATCAAAGTCCTCCGACTCGCTTCCTGTGCTAGGGGAAGAAGATCTTCGACACGCGCAGGCGAGGCGGACTTTGCAAGGCCCGCAACCATGACACCTAGCAGGGTATCACCGGCACCATTGACACTGACAACCTCCTCAGGTTTCAAAGTAGCAGCAGGCGGGAAGAGACGCATGTAAACACCACCAAACGCTACCTCAGCCGATGACGCGCGAGACAGAATATAAGGTGCAGAATCAGGATCCGTCAGTCGCGGATCATTAGGTGGCAGGAGCTGGGTTAGAAGAGCACCGGCTGCACCTAGCTTGGTGATGATGCAGGGGATGAAAGGGAGAAGCTGAATAGATTGCTGTGGCAGACCCTCATCCACCAGCTTGGCAGAGGTCGCCATTACAAGGCGCTCGCGTGAACCAGTAGGTGAAAGGCCCATAGCATCGATGATAGACCACCAGCCGGACGATTCGAAGAGCATTTCCTCGCGCGCTGCCATGTACATAGTCGACAGCTCGAGTTTATTGGGGCAAGCCAGACTGATGGCATTATTGGGCACAGTCTGCGCAGGGCCGATAGCCGCGGGTGCACCGCTGTCATCACGACCAAACAAGCGGCGTGATTTGGCAGTCGAAACAGGTTCGAATGCCACGCGAGCTCCGTGTTTGCGAGCTATAGCCGTCCATCTCGCGATAACCTCGGGCCGCCAGTTTGCGTCGACAACGACCCAGCGTGGCTTTGTGCGTTCGATCAGAGGTTCCCAGAATCCGTCAAAGCTGAGCTGGTACTCTGGGAGCTCGACGATGCCCATGTCGGCCATGGCGACGAGGAGGTCCTTTTTGGCATCGTTGATGGCTACGTATTGTGCTGTCCGCGTGCCTGATGACGCTGGAAGGACTTGGATGCCTGAGTTGTTGAGCCCTTCTTTTGTAAGCGATGCAAGGGCTGCTCGGCCGCTTAAATCATCTGCCACCACACTGCAGAATAGGACATCGCTGCCGACATAGCTGGCTGCAACCGCGACGTTGTGACCCACGCCTCCGAGGCTTTGTCCGATGACTGCAGGATTGGAGGTGTGTGGCACGGGCGCAACCTGGGCGAGCTCCGAGCCGAAGGTTGTATAGTCACAAGATAAGTCGATTGCCAGCGAGCCAGCTACGAGTACATCCGCCTTTTCTGGTAGTTGAGGGGATGCCTCTTGCTTGGGAGGTGAGTTGCTAGGCTTGGGAGTATCCTTGGCTGTGTCTGATCGAACAATACTCGGAATAGCAGGCATGTGTCTATCCAGAAAAAGATCTCCAAACTTAGCATTGTGTATATTCTGTATCTAAGTGTCCAACTCACCGAGCTGCGGATCCTCGGTCGAGATCCTCAAGCTTGGCCAGCTCCACAGCCACCCGCGTTGCGCGCTTGACATTAGACTCGACCAAAGCGCGATTGGCGATCACGCTCTTTCCGCCACTGAGTTCCTTAATCTTCCCTAGAACAAAGGGAGTGTTGTCACTGCCCTTGTAGCCTTCTACATCGGCGAGACGCACGGCCTCTTCAATGATACGGTCCATCTCCGGCTTGGGGACAGAGTGCTCCCGAGGCACCGGGTTGGCAAAGTGGATGCCAGAGTGAATCGGAAGTTTTGATTGCGCATCTTGAAACCAAGTTAGTCGAGTTGAAGGGTTGTACGGGAGGGAAAGTCACTTACAAACAATCGCAGCGGCTTCAGCCTCATCCTGGATGACCCGCGGGCTGCGGATGCCGCTATCCCGCGTGAAGAAAGCAGGGAAATCGACTGATCCCTCGCGGCCATCAGCAAAAGTACCCACGCACACACCCTCGGTCTCGAGATACTCGAGAGTGCGGGGGATATCCAGGAAGCTCTTGCATCCGGAACTAATGACCGTCACGGGGGTACGACCCAGCTCCGTCAGATCAGCTAGATAGGCGAGATTAGTTGTTGATGCATGTTATAAAGTGCCATTGAACATACCAGAAATATCCATAGAGTTCTCGCCTCCTCGGTGAACACCACCTGTAAAGCTAGTCAGACACTACCATGTATAGTCTTTGCTGGAAGCCTTACCTAGACCTCCAGTACCAAAGATCTTGATACCAGCAAGCTCCGAGAGTATCATTGTGCCCGAGATAGTTGTACCGCCATGGATTTTCTTCCCAGCCAGGCCCTGTAATTATCTTAGTTTCTTGGTCTTATGCTCCGTCGAGCTCGGCAACATACCAGGCCACAAATGTACCCAAGGTCCCTGCGGGAGACTTTCAGAGCACTTTTCTGCTCTGCTGTCGAGGCCAGCTCAACCATTTCTTCCGCAGTCATTCCTACCCGGGCGACACCTCCAAGAATGCCTATGGTGGCAGGAACTCCGCCGTTATCGCGGACCACTGTTTCCAACAGCTGAGCAAGAGCTATGTTCTCAGGATATGGGAAGCCTGGTGGCGTGTTAGAAATGATACTCAACAAAGATTATAGAGCCTCAAGCCATTGGAAAAAAAGGCGGTTCGAAGACACACCGTGAGTATAAATTGTCGTCTCAAGAGCAACGACCGGCTTGCCCGTTGCAACGGCATCACGGACTTCCTCTGATACCTGCAAAAATCGGCTCTGGGGGTGCTTGTGAAGGTCATGAAGATGACGAGCGCGAGGCAGGCGTGCACCCCTCCAGCACCTAAACCGAGTAGCGGTCCTTGAAGCAAGCATTGTACGACACGACCAGATTGAATGTCGATCGATCGGAGACTTGGAGATGGAGAAATGAGGAGAAGCTGTTATCGGGCGATAAGAGCAGCAGCAGCGGAGTGCGCGTCGTGGCCGCTGGGGCTGCCGTACTTAATTGCGTATACAATGGGGACACATAATCAGCTTCGTCCGACTAAGATCCCACCTTCAATCTTGATCACCACCCCCACCCTCCTCGAAAATCCAATTTACTGCTCGGAGACCTTGTGTGCTCCGGCGTGATACCCTCAATTACAATGAGGTTTTTCACCGCCACAGTGCTTGGGTTGCTTGCACCCAGCCTAGCTGCCGCGACCAACTTGACCACCCCGTCTCGACTTGCTCTTCCATCCGACTTCAAGCCCGCGCAGGTCTTCAAGAACACAAATTTGGTTCGCAATACCAATTTGGAAAAAGGATACGTTCGGGAGACCGTCAATGTTGTTGTTGAGAATGTCGACAAGCAGCCACAGAGCGACTACTACATTCCCTTCCCTTCAGATGTATTTGAGCGCGTTGGAGGTTTCGAAGTGCGTGACAAGAAGGCCACTGGGAAAGGGCGATTTGACGTAGATGTTACCGAGGCTGTCTCCGCTAGGTGAGTATCAATTGGGCCAGCCAATGGCTTGAAATCGGGTTGTTTGCGCATAGCACTACAAGCACTCGACGGGAATCATTGGGAACTCTTGACTGATCATTGCATCCCCACAAACAGCGGTAACCAGTACTTCGTCGTTCACTTCCCCGAGCCTCTCGCCCCAAAATCTCAGATTACCCTTGGAATCTCCTACTCCGTCTTGTCTGCCCTGAGCCCGCTCCCGGCAACCATTGGACAGAATGACAAGCAATACCTTACCCACAGCTTCTCCGCATACATCCCTTCCGCCTATCAGACCGTCACTCAGAAGACCAAGGTGAAGTTCCCCAACGCCGATGTACCCGACTATACCACGACCGAAGGACTCAAGTCTGGCGCCGACCCCGAGCGCAAGGGCGCCACCTATACTTACGGACCCTACGATACGGCCAAGGTGGCCCCCGGCATCGAGTACCCCGTTACTGTGCGCTACGAGTTCACCAGCCCGGTCATCACCGCAAGCCTTCTGGAGCGTGACTTGGAGGTGTCGCACTGGGGTGGAAACCTGGCCACTGAGGAACGGTACTGGCTGCGCAACAACGCCTCGCAGCTGACCACCCAGTTCTCGCGCGTGGAATGGACCTTCTCCTCTTACCAGAAGGCCCCGACCTCCGCTGTGCGCGAGCTCACGTACCCTCTGCTGCCCGGCTCGGTCGATGCGTACTTTATTGACGACATTGGCAACGTCTCGACCAGCCGCTATCGCCCCGGCACCGCCAAGACTGGCGCCAACCTGGAGCTGAAGCCCCGTTACCCAATTTTCGGCGGCTGGAACTACAGCTTCAAGGTCGGCTGGAACAACGACCTGTCTGCCTTCCTTCGCAAGGCTACCGGTAGCGACTCGTATGTTCTCAAGGCACCTTTCCTTCAGGGTCCCAAGATGGCAGAGGGTGTTCAGTATGAGCGCGTGATTGTGCGTGTCGTTCTCCCCGAAGGCGCACACAATGTGCGCTACGAGATCATCGAGGGCGCTGCCAGCAACGGTCTGCCTGGCGCGAACCAGATTCACGCAAGCCTGTCCTCGCTCAAGACTTATATGGACACCCTCGGCCGGACCACTTTGACCCTGGAGGTTGACAGTCTGACTGACGAGGCGCGCGACGCGCAACTAATGGTATGTTATCACCCGCTCCTGATCTAGCCTACATGACGGTAGCTAATAATCTCTCTTTAGGTGACCTATGACCACACCCTCATGGATGCCCTGCGCAAGCCGCTTACCATCTTTGCTGGCCTTTTGACCGTCTTTGTGGGTATCTGGTTCATTGGCAACCTGGATGTCAGCATCAAGAAGCGGTAAATTCGCACCTTGGAAGGTGATTGTTTTTTTTATTGTCCATCATTTTGCTCCTTGTAACAGCTTTTATATCATGTCCATGGACAGACTTCTCAAATTCAAGATCGTTTGCTTGATGCCTCCCGTAAATTACTTTGCGGGTCTTTATGCCTGCAGAAGAACAAGACCGATTTCTTGACGTATTTATCCTAGTCTACACTAGGAGGCCAATCTGAGAACATGCAAGGACTTCAGGTCTGCCCTCAAGAGTTAAACAATGTTAGATAAACTTATATAGATAGCCTCCAGTCAATTATATGGTAGCGTAGCCACAAAGTGCTAGAAATAGCAACTTGTACATAGTAGAAAAGGTACATTTTGGCCCCCACCTGTGCCCTGCAAATAAGCCTCCACGTTTGAGGCGGAGATCTTCTTCAACCTCCTCTTTACCAGGAAATCTAACACTATAGCATAGCGACTCCTGTTTTGCAAAACGCATTGTCTTCTAAGAACGGCCAGATACAAAGCTCGTCAACAAGCTTGACGCTGAGAATGGCCAGTGAACAACGGCAGCGTCGAAGTATGCCAAAGGTCCGCACGGGTTGCGCTACCTGCAAGTGAGTCGGCACCCTCGTCTTCCTTCTGCAGTGATTCAATCCTGAACGAGTCAACAGGAGTCGCCGTGTAAAATGCGATGAGACTCGACCAAGCTGTCAGCGATGCACTCGCACCGGTCGGACCTGTCCGGGCTATCGTAGCGAAGTCCCTCCCAAGATCAACAGCGAAATCAAGATTTATAATCTCCCTTTCAAAGTACCAGGCAGTAAAGCCGACCGCGAGTTACTTCACTTCTACTGCTGCGAAACATCCGAGTCTCTTTCCAGATTCTCGGATACAGCGCTATGGACACAACATGTGTTGCAGCAAAGCCAACACCAGCCGGTTATTCGCCATGCTCTTGTCGCGCTCAGTTCTCTGTATCGGGACTACTTGCAAGTGGGATCAAGGCAGCTGAAAATGTCCCCTCAACACATACAACTTATTACTAGATCTCACAAGCAACTATCGACATACCTTGTTTTCGAAGAAGCCTCGCCGGAGACGGCTCTCATTTGCAGCATGATATTTTACGTCTTTGAGTGTCTTGTTGGTGAGACTCAACAGGCGATGTGGCATCTCAATCAAGGGTTGAGACTCTTGAAAAGACTTTGGAACAGTATACCTCGCATTGAGACCGGTCTTGATGGAATAAATCGACAGTTGAGAACAACCTTTTCCCGGTTAGATATTCACGCCAGCATATTCTTCATGCAAAGAGTTCCTGTGCTAGACCTTGTTTCGCCGGAACAGATATCCGGGCAAGAACATGTTGTCCCTGATCGGTTTGCTAGTCTTTCCGACACTGAGGATGCCTTACTTGCCCTCCAAAACTGGACATTACAACATCTTCTAGTCTATATTGAGTTCAAGTGCATGCCACAAGATCGAATTCCTCCACAAGCGCTGCGTGAAAGACTCCAACTAAAGAATGAGCTTGAACGGCTGGAGGAAGCGATTGCAAAATTGGCTACTGGAGTCGACGGGCATCCCTTTCCACCGTTACAACGCCAGCAACTGACACTACTTGAAGCTCAAGCACGCATGTTTCACGCTGTAGTTCTGGGAAATCTCATTCCATCTACTGATTCAGAAATCACCTCTCGGTTCGGTCTCGCTATCGACCAGGTATCTGAGCTTCTCTCTCAAAGCGTCAAAGACAAGGATTCTGGCTTACACCGAGATTTCACTCTTTCATCAAACATCATCGCTATGTTATACTTTATTTGCATGAGGACCCATGATCGGCGAATAATTCAGAGATCGCTTTCTTTGATGCAGAGTCAGCTTGGATCAGCTCGAGATGGACTCTGGGATTCACAAATCGCTGTGACGGTAGTCAAGGCCATGCAAAAGAAAATCTCACAGAGTGATGAGTTTGAGACAATTATTAAGCTAGATGATGTTGCTGGTGGGGTTGTGGATGCTGTCGGAGGATTGGAAGGGGTTTTCGAAAATTTACAAATCACTGAAAAGGAATGCGTGTTGAGAGTATCCAAGGGAATAGTATTGAGCTGATGGCGAAAAACCAGATACATGTTCATAACTGAGTGTCCATTTATACAAATATCTTCATACCCTCGGATTTACATTGGAAAGTATTTAGTGCTGTACAGTATCTAGGCTATCCTTCAGTTAGAGCGTTTGCAGCGTGCTGAAAAGCCCGCGTTGAAACCTTCTGCTCGAACCGTGTATCAAGTTCCTCAACCCGCAAGCCTTTCATCTCAGGGATCTCGAAGAAAATTACCACGAGCGCAACGGCTGAGAGCCCAGCAGATATAAACCCTACCTTGCCTCCCAAATTGCCCTCCGCGGTGCTATACATATACGGAACCACGTACTGAAACACCCAGCTGATAAGTAACTGGACGGTGAATCCCATGGCCTGGGTCTTCGCTCGCAAGCGCAGACTCGAGGTCTCTGAAGCCACTACCGGAACGATGCCGCCCACACTTAGACCATGGACAAAGTAGGTCGTTACCTTGGCGCAGCCCACAAACCTGTTTTCATAGAATCATTAGTTCAAAAGCAGAAGCGAGGGAGAGAAAGAGACATCAGGGTAGTGAAAACGGACCAGAAAGCAGTAGTAGTACTAGAACAGCATGCGATACCAATCCCTAGCCATAAAACCGTAATCAGGCTGGCGCCCCACAGCAAGATTGTACGGCGTCCTAGCAGAGCCATCAAATACCACGATAATAGGACAGCAGGAAGCAGGAGGCACAATGAGGCGGTAGTGACATTCAAGGAATTCTGTGCACTCATCCCGCCCAGCTCCAGAAAGTAGGCCGCGTTTTGGATCATGGCTATACCTACGAAGCTTTGCAACATGTTGGCATACCAAATGATGCGCGTGCGTCCCCAGTTCGCACCGTGAAAACATTCCTTGAACGAGGGAGCTTCAGCACTTTCTTGGACATCGCGTTCGTGCTCGAGAGCGCGTGTAAGGCGGTACACTGGGGGCTCGGCTTTTTCTTTTGACAAGAGACGGGTGTAGGCGGCAGTCGCTTTGGTCAGGCTTCCATGCTTGACGAAGTAGTGGGGACTTTCAGGGAGGAGGAGAGGAGTAAGAGCGCCGACACCGGCTGGGACTGCTTCGATGGCGAGTAAGAGCTATTTTGACCTCGAGTAGGGTTAGGATGAGATTTCGAGATAGGCACAAGTAAAAGAAGATTGCACTTACACGATAGCCGATCCGGGTAAATATCATGATACGGGCGTTGATCCCAGCCACGGCGATGATTTGTCCGCATACCTAAAGCTTTAGGTCAGCTCAAATGCTGAACGGGAAGTACATCTCGCGGAGCGCACCATTGAAAGGGGATATGCGGACAGTAGCGGGCCTTTCAGCTCAATGGGGGCCCCATCGGTCAGATACTGGACTGGCTAACATGGCTCCTGTCATAACACCTACGGCCACTATCGAGGTCTAGAGGGAGAGCTATTCAGCAGGAATCACACTGGAGCTGTCACCATATGTCGATCTATGAGCAGTGCATGTTAGAATGGGCGGTTATTAGGGGCTTCAGGGGAGCTGTACTGAAATGCGGGCATGGCACTCATCAGACCGAAATATTATCAAATCCGGTCACGAAAGGACTCAAAGACATGACGATGCAGCATAGGATGACCGTTGGGCTTCTCTTCGCGGCTTCCCAAGGTGAACGCTGTTTTTCGTAGACCTCTTCTCCTTTCTGCCCAGGTGAGACCTGCTCAAGGTGCTCGACCGATCCGCGTAACCATTTTACCGATAATGTGGGCACTGGGTTCGAGGCAGGTATCTTCTCACAGTGGCCCGAGTCGCTCGGCTTAGCGGCTTTACGGTCTGCTAATCTCGTCGAAAAGTTCGCCAATATCGCTCGGCAGGAGTATCTTGCGGTTGGATTGCGACTGGCCTTGCATCCACAGGTTGATTTGGCTACGGAGCATCGCTGGGCGCGCATCAACGCTGCTTTTGGGGAAGATGCGGACCTGACCTCGGAGTTGGTTTCTGCCTATATTCGCGGCTATATTCGCGGCTTCCAAGGGGGAGCTATCTTTGGACCCCAGTCTGTGTCGACGATGACGGAGCATTTCCTGGGGGTGGACTACAGAAGGATGGGGAAGATCCACATTCGCGTACGGTTGTGAACAGGTGTATCCAGGCAACCAGTTCGAGTATCATTTGAAACCGTTCACGGCTGCGATCGCGGCGGGTGCGTCGCAGATGATGCCTTACTATGGGATGCAGGTTGGCACATTGTACGAGGAAATAGGCTTTGCATTCAATAGAGCTCTTATTACGGGGCTCTTACGCGAAGATTTAGGAATTCAAGGCATCATCTGTACGGACAGGGAGCTAGTCACCCAGAAGGTGATCATGGGTCAATTGATGCCAGCGAGAGCATGGGGCTTAGAGCATTTGTCTCGATCGGCCCGTATTCAGCGCATCATGGAAGCTGGATATGATCAGCTCGGCGGCGAGTCATGCCCCGAGTTACTTAGGAAGAATTCCAGTTGGGCTTGTCCGACGATCCTTTCGTTGACGAGGATGCAGCCGAGGAAATCGTTGGCAACGAGGAGTTCTGCAAGTTGGGCGCTGAGGTGCAACGGCGCAGCTACACCTTGTTGACCAACACAGACAATTGCCTGCCGCTGCGCCCCAATCTTCATCAAACAGCCAAAATCTATCTCGAAGGTATTCCCACGGAAACCGTGCAAACATACGGTCACCAAGTTGTGGAAGACCCGACTGATGCCGACATTGCTCTGCTACGTCTGAAGACTCCGTATGAACCTCGCCTTGGCGGATTCGAGTCGCTGTTCCACGTAGGCTCTCTGGAGTTCAATGAAGAAGAGAAAGCCCATCAGGCCGAGATTGTCGACGCGGTTCCGACGGTCATCGTAGACATCTACGCTGATCGTCCTCCGGTGGTACCTGAGGTTATTCAACGGGCTTCTGCAGACTTTTGTCCTATGGAAGCTCCGCTGACGCTTTCCTGGACGTCGTTCTCGGGAAGTGTGAGCCAGAGGGTAGATTGCCTTTTGGTCTCCCTTCGTCCATGGAAGCAATTCAGCAGTCGATGTCGGATACTCCTTATGATACCTGCGACCCCTTGTTTCGGTTTGGTCACGGTCTTCGGTATAGCGCTTGATAATACGTCTTCATCTGTACCTGACAGTGGCTATAATAATGTCTCTTTCTCTATAGACTGGAGGCCGACTAGAACACGAGATATGCACGATACCCCCTTCGTACATTATAGGAATTATCTTAGGCTTGCTGGAAATTTTACTCGTTGTTCAATCGCAGGCACGCTGCTATTATTTCCCTTGCCCAACTTCAATCTCAACAGTTCCGACCGGTGGTAAAAAATCCCAGACATGAATATCAAAGAGTGCTTTGCACCTTTACCCCTTCACCTTGCACGACAAGCTAAAACGATGGTGCCTCTCTAATGCCGAGTCCTTGAAACGCGATATTATTGCACCGATTCAAAACATCCAAGACTTCCTCCTTCCCATGCCAAGCATCATTGTAAGCTGCGCTGAGAGTCAACCTCCCTTTCCAAGTACCCAAAAACAGCCCAAGTCCAGTTCCTAGCTCCTCACCGGTGACCCACGGATTATAGACGCTGAAAATACCGTAATTATGGCGAATGACCTTGTCCAGCACACCCATACTGGAAATAGAAGCCGAAGGAGTCTCATTCCGTGCTGGAATCGCAGGAGGATCGGGCCCCGGATACGGGGAGATGGACATGGCCCAGAAGGCCGGGATGAGTTTCATATAATCCGTATTGTCGCGAATATCCTGGCAGTAGTCACGGATTTGTTGAGCGATGGGCAGGAATGTTTCATTGACGGTTGGAGTAGTGTTGGAACTCCCCAATGCGGGGACGGTGAGGTCGACCGCCAAGCGTCGACCGGAGACGGAGTGATACACTGATGCGGGATGAATTGATGTACTGTACGGGGGTTTGCAGCGATTGCGCTCGTTGACCAGGCAGTAGCTGATGTATCGTACCATGCGCTCGCTCTCTTTGCGTTCCTGTAGGTCTCTAACAGCGTGCGCAATTGCGGCATGGTATGCATGTGTAATACTGAGCCCGAGACCGCGACATTTTTCCAATAGTCTGGCTGTATCATCCTCAGATAAAGTAACTGCAACCCGTTGGTGCTTTCCGGGAGTGGTATTTTGTTGCTGGAATGGTGGGCTTGCTATTTCAATGCCTTCCCTTAATGAGGCGTTGTGTTTGAGGATTTCGCGCATATGTTGCTCATGCTCTGGCGAGAGGGCGGCCGGTATCCCGGCTGCTACCCTGAGGGGCGGGCTGAGGTTTGACCACTCCTCGCCAAATTGAGGTAATTCGTAGTCGGTTTGCTCATATGCATCGGCAGCTAGAGAAAAAAGGTTGTTAAAGAGAAGCAAGGTCCCCATACCATCAATGATGTCGTGATGCGAGCGGAGGACAAGATCAGCGCGGAAGGTCTGATCATCCAAGGCTGGAGGTTTGACGAGGAACAGTGTCGGTAGATCAGGCACTGGGGGATCCAAGTTGCACCAGTCAAGCCCCCATATTCTCTCTGTTACGACACAGAACGTATCATCCAGCCATTGACGCTGGGATGCGCTATCGGTAAAGGTCTCGTACGTCTTTTTGTACTTTTGATGGGCTGGATCATATTGAACCCTAGAGGCGATAGTCGGGTGGTCAAACCGAAGACGAGTCCAAGCATTTCTCAGCGCCTGCTCGACTCTTTCTTCTGTTTCGAAGAAGGTGGAGCCTGGCTGTACAGGAACGGAAAATGAAATAAACCCGGTCATGGCAAAGAAGACTCTTCCTGTTCCTTCATAGGCTTTTGCCAGCGAGGTGTAGAATTCTTCTACCTCGTCAATGTCTCGTTCCCATCGCCCGGGTTTGGTCAGCTTCCATACAAAGCCGTCGTCTGCCGAGATTGCCATCGCGATTGCTATCCGTGAGAGGAGTGCAAGAGTAGGAGCAGCTTTTGCGATCGATAAATGATGATTTCTTCAGCAGGCTCGGCGGACCTGCAGCTTTTTGAAGTCACAACCAGGCATCTATGAGAGCACCAGAGCGAGGAGGGTCGGACCGACACTCCGCGATGAAAGTCCACGTGGTTACACGAAGTCTGCGAAGAAGTGGGCTCACCTGCCTGATGGAGTAGAAGGGACAGCACGGAAGCTTCCCCGCAGCAGGGTGGGTTCACCCGAAGTTCAGCCGGCCACGCTGATAGGAGGAAGGTCACAGACTGATCAAGTGGAGAACAAGATATGTAAATGTTCGCAACCCTGCCAAATCTGGCACGGGGATTGTTGTCACGCCTTTGCTCCCTAGCGGCAGCTACGATCGACCCATACTAGTCACCTGCGCTCGAAGCAGTGCGAGACTACGGGATGTTTGATTGAGCAGGCTGGCTAAGGCCCCGTCTTGCAGGAGCCTGGGAAGGGGCAGAAAGGAGATATTCGTATAGAATACAATAGATACGCACTTTAAGTTGATAGCGTAGCTAAACTGGTATCTATTGATGTCATGGTTCATGATACTACAGTCGAGTTGCATAAGTTTGATTAAAGCACTGACAGAATTCTGAAATCCCATAATCAGTCAAAATTTGAATAATGGATTAAAGAAAGCCCGAGCCTGGATTTTGAGAAAGATGATTCAAAGAAATTCAGAGAGAACCTTTCAAAAAAAAGAGCAAGTTGAAGCATCTGTGGTTGGACCATTGTGGATGATTCTCTGGCTGACTACCACTGCACATTCCCGTTGGTTCTCTCTCCGTTCTCTTACACATATATTCCATTCAGGGTTGAGATACACATTGAATGAACTTGCAGGTTTATCTACTCAAAAGAACCTTCAGCCTCAATGCCGTTCCAACTACCAACCCGGCGCCTATCAAAATCAGCCTCGCCCTTATCTTTAGCTACTAGTCCTGCCTATGAGAGGCAGGTTGTAACCTGGGTGCTGAGAGCATCGACCAATGCCACCGACTCAATTGTGTCCTCATCCTCTGGCGCCATGGACCTCAATCGCAAGATCGAGAATATCCATCAAGATCTTGTACGCTCCGTATCCGAAATACTCAACAGCTATTGGTCATTGGATGCCACTGTCGAATGGTGTGCCTCGATATACATGGATGTCCTTTTTAGCATCCGGCCCATCGTGAGTGAGGCCCAAATTAGAGCGAGCATCTGCCTCAAACATCCACGTTTGGGCGCGAATTTCGGCGTTTTCAGTTGTTCTTCCCGGTTGAGGATTTCTTCCGCAACGCCAGAAGATTTGGAGGATCTTCGATCATATACTCTCGTCACTGCCCTCTGCGCAGCGACCGCATACTTGCTATCAACCGAGAACGACCCCAAAGGAGCCGTCGTTGGACCAGACTTTCTACACGCTTCCGTGAGATGTGGCACTTTTACGAGATTTGGATCTAGAATGCCCAAATTCCACATCCCTCATCATTCGCATGTTCCAAGCGGGTGCTCTGCATACAGACTGCAAACTACGCCTCTCGTGGCATCTCTTCAGTGCCGCACTCCGGCTCGGCGAATAGATACAGCTGCAGGATCCGCGCTCCTTACAAGTTCTGGACCCTCTAGAAGCTTGTCTTCGAGTAATGGCTTTTCGGATCATCCGCCTTTCTGCAAGATACCACCGAATGCTCGAGAACCATCCCCTGGGTATATACGATCTTACCTGGTCAGCACTTTCGTATTCAGATGTCGACCCAGAGATCCCACCAATGATGAGCCCATAGCCACGGAATATGCCACAAGGGTATGAATCATAGCTTTTAATAGCCTTCAAAGTATTTGAGGAGCTCTGGGTAGCGGCATCTGACATTCTAACGGACCTCGATTGTTTCGTCCGACTGGGCCAACGCGGTACATCTATAATCGCCACGCTGGCAGAGTCGCATCAGAACTATTTCTTGATCCTTATTCATCATTTCTGGGTCAGCTAGGTCATCTACCTCCATTCCTGCACTCACCTGACTCGGTCAAGCACCCAGATCAAGCCGTCGTCGAGATCATGCGCCGTCAGTTGTGTATTCAGCGCGCTAATTTGTTCTTCACTTATCACTGCCTACGCATGCTGATCCTAAATCGGTTCGGGCGGCACGGTCTGACGACGATGATCGGCGTGCAGAGCATGGAAACTATGATCTCGTTGCGGAAAACCGAGATTGCGCACAATATGAATGTCTTCGTAACAAATGCGCCGTGATTCTTTGCTTGTGAATGGGGAAGCATGTGTAAGTTGCGTTCATCTCCCGCAAGACCTAAGATTCTGCTCTATTGAGGTCCTCTTTTCTTTTCTCCTATTGAGAATCAGCTCTCGGCACCTACAGTTGACTTATTGTCGTCATAGGTTCACTAAAATTCGTTACATGGGTGCCACGCTTCTCGAAGTGATCCATCAAGTCCAAGCTCCGCAGGTTGTCAAGCGAGTCAACCCGTTATTTTCCAGCTTGTTGGATGTTTCAACGAAGTTGTACTCTCGAGCATCTAATGAACTCGTCAGCGAGGGTCATGCGGTGACTGGGCCCATTTTCTAATCTCTCGGGAGATGGACAGCGTCAAGATTAAAATTAGCGTTAAGACGAAACTGGTTATCTCCAAATCCACAAGTACCTCAATACTAGGTAGTCACTACACAGGATGATCCTCTTGCCGCACTCCTGCCACGTTTCAGTCAGAGGAGGGTAGAGAGCATAATCATTGACAGCCTTGTTAGCAAGGGATGTGAGAAATACTACCCGTTTCGGCCCCAAGTGCTCCCTTTCTAATACCAGTAGTGCACTAGAACTTGCATCATTGCATATAGCTGATGCAATGCTAATTTAATGGTTCTGGAAGAATCAATAAGAAAGCGCAAGGACTGGATATGAGAGGACGGGAGGAAGTAATCCACGATGGCTGTCGTATGGAGTGAGATTATATGCTCGACTCAGATGAAGAGTACTAGGGCTGTCTTTTGGTCATATAGTAAAAAGAACACAGAGTGCCAAAATTGCCGTCAACATCCTTATGCGAACTCTATTCAGGTTATACTCAAGCTACATTGATGGAGTTTCACGGAAAATCATGAACCTGCATTGAATCTGGTAGAAGATGGATGTGAATGCTACTCGTAGTAAAATTTGGCACAGCCAAAGAGCGATCTGCATCGCACGGATAGCATCTGGTGCCTGGTTCTCCAGGAACAGTGGCTTTTGAATAATCACCTACAGCTATGTGGGAAATGGGATTCGGACCTCAACAGTGGTTGCTTTGAGCTACATTTTTTAGTCTGAAAAAAATATGAAATCAATATGTTCGTCCTTGTTTAGACCGAAGAGTTTGATGAAAGTATTATTAATCTACGGTATGAACGAGGTGGACTTCGTGTCGGGCGGCTCCATCAATGACGACATTTCTCCATATAAATTTCTGAAATTTTGTAAAAAGGGATAGGGTCGATGCCCTAGCCCCTGCCGAGAGATTAGTAGTTATATAAGATCGTCCAGGAGTAATCAAATCAAACCTTTGCGCCCTTCTGAAAGTGATGAGAAGTCGAGGAAGTTCATCTAATTTTGGTATTTCCGACATGATACAGCTCATTTCACGATCGGATCCATGGAAACAGTTACTACTTTAACTATACCAGATACTAAAATATAGCGATCGGAGCCAACGAACGAAACAAACATTGAGTCTTGAAAGAGCCCGAGTCAAGCAAGTCTGGAGAAGTATATACTTCAAAATGGATATCCAATATTGTCTCTTGGATAATATCTCCGGCATCATCGTTCCCCCCGCCACCCCGCCGCCACCAATCGCTCCCCCCACTAGCGGCACCGCTCCGACTGGTTCAGGTACGCCACAACCCTTGTTACCAAAAGCATGCCCATATATCACCACAATCATATCCCATATACTACAGCTTCTATGATGATTGACCACTTCCCTTTCTGCAAAGAATGTGTTGAAATTGAGTCAATCTACATTGTTTCAAATTGGTCTCTGAGTCGCTCAATGTGGAAACTTTCATTCGGGATACAGCTTGCGCTTGTTTATTTGATCTATGGCTAACCTACTGTCGTAATGGTTAGATTTTGTCTTTTTATACAATTAAGCCATGAAATACGTTCTATTAGCTATATATCCATCAATCTATGCTTTGTTCAAATCTCGAATGCTCCACTGGCCTCTCTACGTGAGATACGGACTGGGTGGTCAGAAAATAAACATACAGTTGTCATGAGGCAAAATCATTTCATGAACGAACTATGTAACCTGGAAACAACCCTTTCCATTTTCACAGTCCAAATTCCATGCACGCAAACACTGTCAATCCAATGCTGATCATGAATGTTCTGGTAGCTAGCACCTTCGAACCGGCCGAGGTTGAGATAACAGGGCCACTTCCCTATTGATTCTATTACCCGCTTTCTGGGCGGTGCGAAATAGGGTGAGGAAAAGCATGAGTAATGCTTCTGTTGAGTGAGATAGGCTCACATTTCCGATTTCTACATCTTCTGCATATCTATTTGGCTTTCAGCCAACAGCACCAAGGATCGGGATAAAAAGAATACCTCCCATCAGGAGCTAAGCCAGAATTCCCCAAAAAGTGAAATAAAATTGAAACAAAAACATACAACCGCCGGAATTTGTATGGTGACCCTTAGGAGTAGCCTTTATGGAGTGGGCCTTAGCGCTTATTTAGATTGCATGAACCGGCGCGAGTCAGCACAGCGTGACTGTGTTATGGGAAAATAGACAGCTCATCATCATCATCATCATCATCGAATTGAAGTCATCTGGGAGCCGCTCAATAAAGCGATATACCCATATATCACTAACGCGAAGCGGTTCGGCATTGAGCTTTAATATGTCATTTACACATTGCTCAATAAGCCTCACGGTCGATGGAAGATTTGGATCAATAAGTTCCCTTATCCATCAAATCAAAACATATTCTTGGGCTTCATCGAGCGTACAGTTGAGGACAGGGCCGTCCGGTCTCAAGGCCTGTCCTTTGAGTGAGTACGTAGTCTTTGGAATAGGACATCAAATTCGCATGTAAGCGCCTTGGAATTCGGCTTTTTTCTAACGCATCTTGCTTGTTTGCAGACTAATAAGCTCCTTTCCTCAACAGCAGAATAGACATTATCCATGCGGTGTGGATTTGGGAGGTATGAATAGTATCAAAATGATTACTGGGCTGCAGCGCACCAACACCCCCAAAAAAGGGCGGGGCGCGGAGGCACGGTTATCATGCACTTTTGGGGTGATTTTCTCGAGGAAAGTAGAGTCGAGATTCGGAAGGCGACACTGGTGTTGCATGCAACCGTGTACATTTCCCTGTTCATCAGCCCAAAAAACCACACAGCGGACCGATATCCCGAATAACCAATGTATTGCCTGCAGTTGAGATTCGAAGGCGGGTTAGTGTTAGTGTTGAACACATCCCATTTCGACAGAACTAAACAAGATTATCCTGAACAGCCTATGCCTTTAACCGCATATCTATCGATTCTTATTACCCGAGAATAAACCTAGCCTAAGATTTGGTATAAATGGACTCGATTCGCAATTGCTTTGCTTGAACATTAAGAACATCATCTTATACCCTCAAGAAATCAATACTCTGCCAACCCTCGAAAATCAATATTGAGTGACCTCTTGAGAAATCAAGATCTTCTTACTGTAAGTACAGTACTCCGTACACAAAGAAATATTATCAATATTTCTGCCTAACTCCTTACTAAAAAGTCATATACTCTATATTCGAACTCTATACTTACTACTGCTATCCAAATAGACATATCAACAAAATGAGATTCTCCGTTATTATGTTCTCTATCTTCACTGCGATGGCCATCGCCGCTCCAGTGGCAGACCCCAACGAGGACAGCAGCCTCGAGAAACGTCAAGGTTGCTCTATCTGTATTGGCGGTACTCAATCGTGTTGTGGTCCGTCTGGCTGTGTCTACTATCATTGCTAAAGTGGCAGAAATCCATGAGGCTTGCCTTCTGGAGCGCGAGACAATGTGAGAGGCATCCAGCTGGCTTGCTAGTATTGGAAAGGCTGTTCTTGCGGCCTTTATGCCCATACGTTCCTTTAGTTGTTTGTCTTTTAGTCACTCATTTGTATACACAGCTAGGTAGCTAAATATTGCCTGATCGGAGTCTATATACAGCCGTCAATTGGCTATTAGATAGCTCCTGAATCTACGCTCTTTGCTCTCTGAATACGGTCCAAGATAATAATTTAAAGAAATTTTTAATATTTCCAATCTTCAAATTTGATTTTTTATTACCTTAGGAAACACCAGCTGAGTAGGGAATGAAAGTTCCTGTGGAGGATCATAGTTTGGCTCTAGTTCACTGAAATCGTGGCCGCCTAGCGGGGAGGGAGAACATGTTATGCCACTTTTCCATATGAATTTATTCAGAGATTATGGCCTTTCTCCTCACTGCCTTGTTTTGTTTAGCTTGCATCGGGTTTTCGGGAAGGCGGGGGTTCGGCAGCTCAGCTGAGGGGAAACCTTGTATATAGGGGACAGATTATGTTACACTAACCCCTCTTCCTTCCGGCTTTCCTTCATGTCCTTACTGATCTTCATGTTGATCGCACTGTTAACGTGGTATCCCCTCCGATTGACGGAGAATTGATGTATAAGAAATATGTGAGGTAGAGAGTAGGCTTAGAAGTTCTCTAAGAAACAGTCTTTTCATGATTCTACTTGGTGCATTTCTTCCTTGACTGACCAACAATCCTTTCTACTCCGCGAGTAGATCAAATCTTAACAGAACGGGCTTTTATAGATGAGCGGTGGCTGGCTGGGGAGGTAAAAGCGGCCAGCCGCGGCGCTAGGCCTGAATAGGGGCCAGGGCGAGAGCATTATACCGGAAGGGGCAGGAGAAGGACGTGAATACTACAATCTTAATCCAGCCAAATTAGGGGTTCACCTTCTGTATGAGGTATAAGCACAAAAGGTAGGGCGATGTACTGAACCCTGCCATGGATGTAGGATAGATCATGTTTGTTTAGTAATACTATGTTATGCAAACATAGCGTAGTCTGTCATTATCCGGATGAATTCTATGTAACGGTAACACGGAGTTATCTAATGTATAATTATCTTTTATGACTATATTAGCTAAAATAAATGAGCTAGCGAAGACAATCTTAACTGGTATTATGTGAGAATTAATTCGTAAAGAAACCGAGGAGACTCCACATTACGACGGGGACATAAGAGAAGAATATAAGAGGGACATGATTCCATGTCTTTAATTAAGGTCTGGTACGCTCTACTCTCGGAATATTCGATTTTTTTTGGTCAGCTTTCACCTATTACCATTTTCACAATATGAAGTTTCTCAGTCTTTTCATTACCCCGTTACTAGCTGTGTGTGTTTGTGCCTTTCATGGCAGGCTTGAGGCCTCCCAGTATTACTACGCCAGTGCTAGCTTGATCTTTCAAAACATCAACCTATTTGACTATTACACTGGATCTACCTATACTGGAACTCTTAGTGGTGGCTTCAATAATTGTGTTAGCAGGCAATGTTATATCACGTGAGTTATCTATGTTTTTCATTTTCTATCGTTTTGGAAACTGTACTAATAATTACTAGCTTTGAGGAAACTAGCCCTGGCGGATATAGATTTACTGCACGCATGTGGCGAACTTACGACGGCTGTCATAATATCGACTTCGATGGTGCTCTAGACGCTGGGCATGGTTGGTGTTGTGGCAAACTCCCGTGTGATATTAAAGCCTAGAGGTTGAAAAATGAGATCAAAGCCCGAGAGTTGGAAGCTTTAGGCGGATGCTATACGATCAGGTTCATATACGCAAATCATCTTGTCCAGCTTGTCTCTGTCCATTTTAGAGACGCAAGTTTCACGTTCAAGGTGATGCAAAAGGCACGGAGGGCATTTAACATGTATGTCAAAGGACTGCGGCAAGGTTATCTGAACCTGCCATGGCGCACCTACTGCTGAGATTCAATCAAGCCAGACCAAATGCTTGGTAGGAGGGATTGAGGTTTCCTTTTCACAGTTGAATTGATTTCTGTCGGTCCTGCACGTACAACGCCTCACTGCACATCTGGGATGATAATTGGGTGCATGCGAATGGACACTACAATACAAGATACATCTTTATCAGCGCGATATTCCTCAGTCAAGTCGAACTTTTAGATAGGTATGTTTATCAAGCTAGCTCGAAATCACGTCTTGTAAAGAGACCAACGGCCTGAACGGTGACAAGCAACTTGCCATAGAGGAATGGGCATCGAGGCTCGCAGCTGCATGCCGAAGTCGCCGACTGAGCCCCACACCAATGACGCTACGAGTATGTAGAGCGAAATCATGCAGTTCTAGTGACGTGCCAATAGGCCCAAGCAGCACCGTTTCTGACCGCTAGCCCACTATCGGCCGCTGCTAACCGAGAGGTGTTAGCTAATTCTCTCGAAGTACCCTTCGACATCAAAGATTTAAGATGGCCTTCAGAGTATAACACATATAACGATAATTCGTTTTACTAACAGCAGCTGAGAGAAACCTCAGGTACAAGGTATATTCTTTGTCGACCTTTGGCCTCCGTCAAAGTTTCGTGAATCTCGATCGGAACTCTTGCCGAACTTCGCACACATGCCCCCACGCGATCCCCTTGGATTCCAGCATGCGGTGTCAGTACGGACTAGAGCCAGTTAAATTGATTGACGTGATTGATTCAAGCGTCAAGAATACAGCGGAATCGGCCTCTTAAAACTAGGACATTCCGAACTAACCCGGCTCGCCCGACAAAACTGTACGGAGCGCTCCGTGCTCTATACTGTTTTCAGCCTGCGGTGGACAGGTCTATCAGGATATAAGCCGGCCCCCAATCCACCTTTGGAGCGGCAGATCGCGAGAAAGTACAATGGGACAATATTTTCACATCTGATCATCTCCGTGCCTTTGTTTAAAACATCTCGAAATCACCGTCCTCATTTCAATTGCGCCAACTTCTGAGAAATGGCCCGTATCCTGATAACAGGTTCTACGGATGGCTTTGGCCTCGAGGCTGCCCGTCAGCTAGTTCAGCGAAATCACACCGTCTATCTCCATGCGCGCAGCCAAGAGCGCGCCGACAACGCCAAGGCAAAATGCCCCGGAGCTGCCGGTGTCCTGATCGCAGACTTGACAAGCGTGACAGAGACACGCAGATTGGCCGGGGAAGCAAACGCAATTGGCACCTTCGACGCCGTGATTCTCAATGCTGGATTACTCTACGGACCATTCCGCAAGACACCAGAAACTGGCGTGCCGGCTATGGTCTTCGTCAACGTTATCGCACCCTATATTCTCTCTTGTCTCCTCAAACAACCCAAACGTCTTATCTTCATAGCTTCTGTCCTACACCGAGAAGCCAACACCGATTTGAAGGATATTTTCTGGCTTGAGCGTGGGGAAGAAGAGTTTCAAGATTTCTCGGCATACTGCGATTCGAAGTTTCATGTTATGCTTCTTGCTAATGCGGTGGCAAGGCGGTTTAAAAGTACTTCAGTCACGGCTGTGCATCCTGGATATGTTGCTACGAAACTTGGTGGTCAAGGTGGTACTGACAAGCTGGAGGATGGCGTGGAAACATACATCATGCTAGCGGAAGGTGATTACGATCAAAGTCTCACCGGTGTATACTTTGAGCCCAAAAAGAAGATTGGTGAACCTCTTGCGGCGACAGCGGATGAAAATTTGCAGGAGGTAGTCGTCAAAGCTTGCGAGGATATCACTGGTCTTAAACTTCTAGCTTGAGTTTGATGTGTCGGCACCCGCAAGCCTTAGTATGTGCTAGTGTTTTTGAATTTATTATTGATATCTTAGAAGCGAACTTGGCGGTTCGATTTAGGTAAGGTAAGAGTAACTACGTAACTAAAACATATACACATCCTTGGCTAAGCTATCGCTCAAAGGAGGGTTAAAAGATAAGTAGAAGTCGAATCTTAATTTTTGTACGTTATATGTTAATGACCTAGAGGAAGGATGGAGATCAAGTTGTGCAATTTGACATGAATATCAAGGAGAAAGACAAAGGAATAAACAAACATTCACTCTGTGAAACTATCACAACTCTTCAGACACGAACATGAAATCAAATCAAATGACTGAAAAAAAGAACAATAAAACTCAACCCTTGCCAGTTTCCGGGATCATTGTTTGCAACCGAAGCAAAGTGGAACTTACCCCTTGGGTCCAACACTTCTGTATCTCTCACTAGAAAATCCTGGAAACCGTCATGACAGCAGATAGGAAAATGAAATTGTGTTGACTGGGGCTATGCTCGCAAAAACAGGAACTACTTACGACAAGAATGATTGAAATCGAACTCGGTCTGGCGGCTCGATCCCCGGCTAGATTTGTGGCTCGATTTTGGACTCGGCTGGCGACTCGACATGGGACTCACCTGGTAACTCCACAAATGACTTCGCTGGAAGCTCCCCATGGGAGTCGGTTGATAACTCGACATAGGACTCGGATGATAGCTCGACTGATGGCTCTGTTGATAACTCGATTGGTGACTCGGTTGGTAGCTCGATGCGTGACTTGAGCTCGATCTCGAGCAATAGTGAGTACTTCCCTGATCATATTGTCCAGAGCTACCCTGCGAATGCTGCAAGCGCGGGTCAGAATAAACGTACTCAAGCATCAGGGGCTTTTTTTTGCCTTGGGATGAGCTCGGGTGCGAGCTCGAGCTCGACTCGGGAGCGTCTTGGAGCAGCATGGCTGGCTGATCGGCCTTCTTCTTGTTCTTGCAGGTGCACTTGTGCTTGCAACGGCACTTACCACCTCCGCCGGAGCCACCGGAGCCATTTGAGGGGAAGTAGGTATCCATGAAGCCATGGTTTTTGGCGGCTTCGCTGCCGCGCTTAGGGCGAGTCCAGGCGTTGGTAGGCATAGTGTTGGTGAGAGGTGTAGAGTTGATTTGGAGATTTTTGAAGTGGAGGAATGGTGAATTTGTTCTGATGTGGAATGATCAAGTGATAGATTGCTGATGAATTGAACTATAGTATCATGGACGGGGACTCGGGTTATATATTTGCTCTCAACAAAGAAGTTTTCTTGTATACCACCTGGAATAGAATGCATTGTTTTTTCTTTGAGTCTTTCACCCGTGGTACAGTGAAGAAAGCAATTGTAAAGGTGATAGGGTTCATTGTGGCCGATTATAGTAACATAGTATTGGTAAAAAAAAGTAAACCTTGTGGTCATTGAAAGTAGTTGAAGAATATATGGCCCAGTTCCATCCTACTCATTCGGTCTTTATATCCGCTCCGTGGTTACTTAAACCCTGCCATTGTATTATTCTTTATGCAAGTCGATCGAGGCTGATGCAGAGACAACGGATTCTTCCTCATCTTCCCTTGAGCGACGAGGCTCCACTGTGGCTTGCCTGTGTTATCAAACTTCTTCTGGATGTAAACCTTATTTTTATCAGACTTAAACCATGGTAACAGACAACCAACAGTCTTTATTGTGCTTATTACAAGTTCTTATCACTATAGATCCTACCACCAATCAAACTATTCAGGAAATCAACCATGCAGAAGTGTTGCATTCCAGTGGGTCTGGCCCGTGCCCAGGGTCTAACTGCGGTCCCTTGTAATCTTCCAACGGGCGTCTGGCGTTTCAACCGACTCCTCCGAACGAACTGTTCCTTTCACGCGTCCAAGTTTCTCTTCTCCGCATTCTCACCGTGGAACAATACAGCACCGCTGCGACCCTCATGACCGGGCTATACGCTTAAGTACCCCGAGTACACTCTGCATCCAGCGCGCCCTGATCGCGGGTCACAGCTGTCATCAGATCCACCTACAGGGCTGGTGGGGTAGAGTAGCTTAGCTCCAGTTCTTCCTCCGGACAGGCCAGGGTCGTCGCAATCAATCGCGAGGTCTCTCTAGCGCTCGTCGCGATGATTGTCCCGCGGTCCTGTCTGCGTATTCGCACTCTGTTCACCGCGCTATGCCTCGCATCGCTATTCATCTGGACCCTCTCTCGCTGGCACTCCGAGTCTCCAACCTCCCTGCCCAATTGGGGCCCCGCGTCATCCCCGAATGACCCTCCGGACCTGACAGATGCCCATCAGAAGTTCTGGTGGACATTCCACGGGTATCTCGAGAAATACGCGCCAGGCACAATGCCAATCTTCGAGTATGAGAAAGCCCCGACGGAGCGATTCAACCCGGACGATACCCGCGCACGACCAAACTATCTCAGCGTGGACGACGAAGATATCACCGCGATCAAAACTGCGCATACGGGCTTCGTGGCTGCTATCACGGGGGAAGACTCTGCACCGACTCTGCCCTATATCGCCGGCACAAAGGGCATAGTCTCGACTGCGGGAGGCGTTTACCTGCCCGTGCTGGTGATATCTCTGCGCATGCTTCGACGGACAAACTCAACGCTACCGATGGAAGTCTTCCTCGCCGACGAAGACGAATACGAAGAATACATCTGCGACGTGGTCCTCCCATCGCTAAACGCGCGATGCATCGTCCTCTCGCGCATTCTCGCCGCCGCGCCCGCAAGGATAGAAAAATACCAATTCAAGCCCTTCGCCATGCTATTCTCCTCCTTCGAGGAAATCCTCTTCCTAGATGCAGACGCCTTTCCCCTCGGCAAACCCGAAACGCTCTTCCACGCAGACCCCTTCCGCTCCATGGGCCTGGTAACATGGCCCGATTTCTGGGGGTCAACTGTGTCCCCGCTGTTCTACGAGATTATCGGTACGGCTGCGCCGCCGCTCGCTTTGCGCCACTCTACGGAGTCTGGCGAGGTTTTGGTGTCGAAAAAGACGCATGCGCGTACACTTCTTCTCGCGACGTATTATAATTATTGGGGTCCGTCGCATTACTGGCCGCTTCTCTCGCAGGGTGCTGCTGGTGAGGGCGATAAGGAGACTTTCCTTGCGGCTGCGACGGCTATGCAGCAGCCTTTCCACCAGGTTAGTGAGCCGATTGTCGCGCTGGGACATCGCAAGGATAAAACGGGTGGGTTTGCGGGGTCGGCGATGGCGCAGTTCAATCCTATCCAGGATCATGACCTGGTTCAGAGAGGAAAGTCGCGTGTGCGTGGTGATGATGCTCCCCAGCCAGATGTATTCTTCATCCACGCCAATTTCCCCAAGTTCAATCCCGCCACGGTCTTCGAGGAACATGAAGTCAATCCAGCTTTCAATGATGAAGGGGAGTACACGCGGGCGTGGACGATCCCGGAAGAAGTTGTGGGTAGATTTAGCCAGAAAGAGGATGTCGAAAAGGCGTTTTGGAAGGAGGTTAAGTGGACAGCGTGCGAGTTGGAGGAAAAGTTCGTTACATGGCAGGAGTATAGTGGGATCTGCGACCGCGTCTCGGATTACTGGCAGAATATCTTCGAGTGGAAGCCGTTGCCGACGTGAGGATACGTTGGGTGAGCTTCGCACTATTCACGGCTGGTACCTGCCAGTATACTTCTGATTTTTGCAAAGATCTTGTGTAAGTCACGAGATGTGTCTGCTCCTCGGAGTCCCGACCTTGGTGCTGCTATTTTGGGAGTGGTTTACACTGGATTGTCAAACTCGGCGACATCCATGACTTACATCGCCAGATCTACTCGATTACACGATCTACTTGCAGCTCGATGATATTCTCCAGCTGGCCTGGACGAGACAAATATTGGCTATTCAGATCACAAGACATTGGTTGTTGTATTCATAGGTGGTCACTCGATCTACATTGTATTATAGCATCCCCGGAGCATTTACTCTCAATGTATCACTATATAAAAATCATGGGTATCAGGAGGCTATATGCAGACTATAACTCTGCGCACGACTTGATAGGAACTACAAATACATTACCCCAGGCTACTGATTCAGTCTTCTATTAACTACATGCAATTCGTATGTCACGTACCCGAGCTTAGAGTCGCACTGTATGAAACAAACCACCTACTACTACTAAAGGGAGAGTTTCCAAGAGAAGAAACAATGCATGGATAAAACCTAAATAAGGACTCTATCCCAGCCTCGACCATAAATAGCAGCTCTTTCCACCCTAAGCAAAACAGGATATCTCACCAGTAGATCAGATCTCGCCAGAAGTCCTCACGGCCATACAAGATTATCATATCAACGTAGGAAAAAAAGAACTCAAAGTCAGAATCATAGCATATAAAGTAAGAGTAACCTTTTTGGTATAGGGGAATAAGGTAAGGTAAAAAAACGCAGCGTAACACGATAAGGGAGAGAAGAGAAAAGTAAAAAAGAAAGAGAACAGAAAGAGGTCTGTTTGCATCACATCGTCAGGAATCACAAAAACGCCGCCCTGGATGGGGTGTTATTTCCCCAGATAAAAGTAACAGTGGATAGGTGTGAAAGTAACAGTAACAATGAACAGGGGGGTTGTAAGGTTGTAAAGTAAAGAACAGAAGACCAGAGACCAGACCCAGAAACAAGATGAGAGATATCTCCGCGAGGAAAAAAGCAAAAAGCCAACACATGGAGTAGTTTGGAGGCCACTAAGGGCCGTTCCATCAATGACAAAAGCCAAGACCAGAGCAAAAGAAAAGGAAAGGAAATAAAGGAAGGGCTGGGAAGCCCGTATGGACAGACATCATGAGTACATCGTGTGGACAAGACCAGTGCGGAAAGTCAATCTCCATGCTTGAGATGGAATTAATCCCGTATCTCGGAGTGAAGCCCGTGGATTTTAAGACCAAGGGTATAAGGCCATCCGCTGCTGCCCTTGATGTATTCGTACAAGCGCTGGAGATATGACCTTCTCGCCACTAATGATCCCTGCCATCTTGCACTGTCTTGACAGGCCGTTCATGCCACGCACAGCGTAGCAAGTAATCCTCCGCGCCCCTCAAGAGCCAGAACGGAGTCTTTCGCCAAATAAAGCAAGAAGACCTCCGGAATAACAACAAGGAAAAAAGAGATAAAAAGATGAGAGCGAGGTTCCAAGTAAACAGAAAGCCGTCCGACTCCTTGCGCTCCAAAAGCACAAAACAGACAAAAGAAGGATATAATCCAGAATCCCGATCCTAAACAGTTGAATCTGACTCTGATAGTGACGACAAAGGCGATGAAAGAATAATTCCATCACGTCAGATGAACGGACGAGAATCGAGACAAGACCTGATCCCCCGAATCACAAAAAAAACACAATCCTAAGCCAAAGCCCAAGCCCAACACCAGGACCACCGGTGCCGTTTTCGTTTCCAGTAGACAAAACAGATAAGATATCAAACGCAGGGAAGAGTCCAATTCACTCCCGTACTTAACTCGCCGAATCCCACATTAGATTTGCGGCTGTGCAGGCGCGGTTGTCGTCCATGTCGATAGCGGCTGGCCTGTCGCATAATGTGGGTGATTTACGGGAGTCGCCGTATTCACGTAGTACTGGCTGCGATCCGGGGCATAGTATGATGGGTGCACTGGGTTTGAATCGCGGCGCGGCACATTAGGATCCAGTGAGCCAATACCACGTGTTTCAATGGGGGTATTGTGGTTACTAGCATCCAACTGGCTAGAGAGGCTGAAGCTACTGCGCGAGTAGGTCCCCGGCGTGGATGGATCCATGGGCGAGGTCGCGTCGGTCGCGACGCTGCGCGAGGAAATGGATGAATTGCGGTAGGCAGACGGACTGTGTTCGGAGGCAGAGCGGTTGCGGTCACTGAACGAAGACGACATTGCCGAGTTCATGCCAGGGATGCTGGATGAGAGCGCGCTGTGACTGACGCTGTCCATGCTACCACCGTAGGGCCCCGTGCGGAATGCGTGGTATTCTTCGACCTTGGGTATGGCGGCATTGGTGGCAGCTGCCGCCGCGGGGGAAGGAAGGTATGGGTTTGGCGCGGCCTGGCCGGGCATCGAACCAGCCATCGAATAGCTCGCGAGAGGGCCGGGTTGTTGTGGGGCGTGCGTAGCGGCATAAGGGCCAGCGTGCATATAGAAGTCGGCAGAGGGGTTAGGCATGCCGTAGGCGCCGGGCGGGGCCATCATCTGCTGGGGCCGGTAGCCGTAGAGCGCGGCGTGTGAAGGGTCGTGGGGATTCTCCATAGCGCTAGTCTCGAGGTCATCGATCGGAGCGCGGAAGCTTTGTTTTTGGGTGAGGTCGACTCGCGGCCGAATGTAGCGCAGCGACTCGACCATGGACGGAGGGTTGAGTACACCGCGCATCACGTCCTCGACGCTGTAGTACGACACGAGGTGATGCGTGACGCCCATAACAGTGACGCTCATTGTCTTCTTGACCAAGCCAGAGTCCTTGAAGCCGTACGAGTCCACCAGCGACCCCACCAATGCCCGCTCGACCTCCGACTGGTGTGGTGCTCGGTTGTCGGCAAACGGTCCTGATGGCGATGTGGGAGAGTAGCCGGAGCCGTTGCTGTCGTGTCGCGGGTATGGCTCACCAGGTCTGGTGGCGGGGGCCGGTCGTCGATTGGCCTTCTTCATGGCGCGCTTCTTTTCCCCAGGAGGGAAGGGTTTCTCGAGTTCGCGATAGACCAGGAAGTTACCGAGGATGCGACTGGGAGACCAGGTGACACCGTCGGTCCAGCGCTTGATGCCTGACGAGTTCTCCTCGTAAATGAAGACGCTGCCACTGCGCACCAAGTGGCTCCGTTCGCGATCATGAGGCCGACGGGGAACATGGTGCAAGACACCTGTCAAGCAAGCCTCGAACAAAATCAGTGCATCCTGCGTGGTAGCCACATACCCGGTGAATGTGGGCTCCAGCACCGCCGCGGTCCCGTTCACCATGGTGGGAAAGGGACGGGGAGTGTAAGGGAGGGGAAAAGGAAGGAGGAAAGAGAGAGAGGTGGAGGAGTAGGAAGAGTGATCAGAGAGCAGTAGTGGTGGGAGTTTGAAGCGATAAAGGTGAGGATCGCTGTGAGAACGTCAGAGTTGGGAAGTTTAGTCGACGGTGTGTGGTGAGTGGTGGGCGAGTCGCGCAGGTTGTGGTGATTAGGTTAGAATCACGGAATGGACTGTCGCGTTTTGGTTTGTCGGAGGTTTGATTCGTGGGAGCTGAGGAGGATTTGAGGCTGAGAGTCTTGGGGGGGGAGGGTAAGAGCGACGAGGTGATAGTGATGATGGTGGTGTGGCAGGATCAGTCGAGTTATTGCGACCCTTTTTGCGCTTCTTGATCCCAGGTACCCCGGATTATGATAGCAAGACGATCACCAAGGGGGGGTTGGGAAGTGAAAAGAATAAAATAAGCTAAGAGATCGACCAGGGTATGGAGAAAGTCGAGGCGGATGGGTGGTTTTGAGTTAACCCCTCCTCGGCCTGGTCGAATTCCAGGGATCGCCTCCAAAAAGCACAGACCGTCGAGAGTCAGCGAGTCAACAGGTTGCACCGATCTCTGGGAGCAGATGGGATCGACTGGGGCGTGGTTCCACGGATCCCTCGGTGCGGCAATTCCCAAGCTTTTGCAAGTTGTGGGAGGAGGAGGAGGGGGTCCAGTTAGTTTAGTTCCGACCCAGTTTGTGGTGCGGGATCCACTAAGAAGTGGTTGGTTGGTTGGATCAGGTTTGAGCGGAGGGAAGAAGGAGGCAGTGAGTGATGGGGTGGCGCATCCAAATGGGCTTAGTAGAAGGGAAGAGAGGAAAAAGTAGGAGAGGGGGAAATGAACAGGGAATATGGAAGGAGGGGATGATGATTGTAGAGAGAGAGAGAGGAAGTGAGAGTGTGAGAAAGAGAGAAAGAGACACGGGAGGTAGTGGGAACAAGGTTGAACTGGAGCAAATCACTGGAAGAGAGAAAGACAGAGAGTAAAGATGAAAAGGGATTAATACGACGATATCTAGACAGTACGGAGCACAGTAGCAGTATCTCCACCAGCACGATGATGACGAGAATAGAATAGTAATACGAAGAAGGCGAGAAACAATAATGATTATCATCATTCGAATGATGGTTGATTATGATGATTATGATTATTCTTCCAATTATTCTAGTATGAATAATCCGCAATCCTAACTAGTTAAGTTAATTAACATAATACGATTAGTTGCAGTGCCCAAGGAATAAGAAAAGAAACGAAAGTCCATCATGCAGGTAGGTCGGCCGTTGAGGCCAAGAGGATCAACTTAGGGCGGGAGATTATTATTATTCGGTATAACCAGACTAACTGACCACGGTGGAAAGTGGAAAGGGTCTAACAAGAAAATAAAAAAGATGATAATCCAAAGGAGAAGAAAGGGGGCGCGCACACACACACACACACACACACACACACACACACACTCAGTCTCCGGTCAATTGACTGGCTGAATGGTCACAGGAGGGAAGGGGGAGACCCAAGAGCCGAAAAAGAAGAGAGAGCAGGAGAAGAGCAGTGGCAGACGTGCAGAAACAGAAAATGAGGACGATCGCCGGTTGGTCACCGGTGGGATGGTAGCAGAAGGGGAGAAATCTGAGAGTCGAGGGAAATCGATCACGGTGGTTGGACAGAGTCCGCGCGAGGCACCGGGAGGGCTAATGGTTAATGTTAATCCTAAATGCTAAAAGACTAAAACGGAAAGGGTCGAAGGGACTCGAGGGGGAGACTGTTGATAGGAGGATGACAGCCGAAGACTTTGGGTGGGTGGACACTGCAGCTGTTCGGAGGGTTCACTCCGGGGCGAAGCAAAAGATAGGCCAAATAAGAAATAATGAATAAGAAATATAGAGAAAGAGCGGTACATATTCTGTCTGTAGGTTGGTTGGGACCAAGGAATATGGAAAGGCTAGATAGCGAGAGGATGGGAAGAGGGAAGAGAAGAAAAAGAAAACGGGAGATCAAGAGAGGCGGACTGCAGGATGGGAAAGACCGGAGGCGATGTACTATACAAAGTAGTTCTTCTGCCTATCAAGTGTGGTGCTTTGGTACTCCGTACAGTGGCAGAAGAGGAAGAAAAAAAATGACATGCAACGATAACTGGCTCGGGAGGCACTCGGGACTCGGGCGCAGGGATTATCTGGGATTTATTCACTGACGATATACAGAATACACCACGATATCCGTACAAGGTAAACGGTATATCAAGTCACTAAACGGAGAAGTCTAAACTGATGCAGAGATTCTTCCTGCCTTCTAGAAGAATGGAGATTATCATGGATTAGACTTTGCCATGACGACTCTGTACAGGAAGGATAATTAGGGTCAATATTGGTTCCCGTTCCAAAGTGGTATGGATAGGCAGCAGAAATAAATTAATCAGAAAAGACCAGAAAAGAAAAACCGAAAATCACAGAAAAAAAAAAACCAGAGAGTACAGAATGGACTAAAGAGGATCTGGACATCGGGACAAGCGGAGAAATACGGAGGGCCGCGAGCTCAACGGTAAATCTTGACAGATGAAACATTGCTGCAAGTGGATGATTTCCGTAATTGACAGAAGAAGAAAAATCCCGATCAGAGAAGAAATAGAGAAAAAAAGAAAAATAGAGAAAACGGGATACAGGAGTGTCTTTACACCGATATATCCCAATTAGTAGCTGAAAAGGACCGAGTATATCCCGATACTTAATGTATACCAGTATGTTGTATTTTCGCCATCGATGCAGCAGAAGCAGGTACGGATTCCGCCTCCTCCCGTAAGTTTCCCCGGTCTGCAGAAATGTGAAATGCCGATTTGTATATGGAGCACATACTTAGTACATCAACTTAGTATAAGATGAGTATACTAAGAATAATATACTCTGTCCTTTTAAGGTATTAAGGTACTTGGGGAGAGGGGCTAGAAATTGAGTTCGTTGCCGAGCCCCTCAGGAGGACGATGCTAAATGTTGAAACCGAATGGATATGACAGGCCAAGAGAATCCTCATCCTGAATGTACAGTATCCTGATATACAAGGACCTAATAGAGAATGCTATACGGAGTAGTATTTCTCTTTCTACAGTACATTACCCAGTACTTTGTATAGTGATTATTACATTCTCATTAGCAGTCTCTTTTTTACCACTCGATATCATAATTATCATCATAATCAACCACAAAGTGCAATCATCATCGAAGCAGACCCCGTGCCATGGACGATCGCCCGTGGGGCCCGCGGGTTGATTGGCCCCGTCACTCTTCCGAGTCTCGGAGGGTCACTTTACTCCGTCATCCCCCGTCAACCGCGTCAAATTGGGTCAGGATGCTGCATGAGGAGGAGGAAATAGAGAGAGAAGATATAAGCAATAACAGAAGGTTTGTACAGTAGAGATTCGTGATTCTCTCAGTATATACACGATTCCATACAATCTCAGTATGTCAGAGCTTTACAAAGACAAAAATAAGGAATTATAGACCCGAATTAAATAAATCCAAAAACACAAAATAAGAATAAGATTAAATCATTAAGGTGATGGGAAGAGTCGGGGGTTAGTTAGTGTAGGTCACTAGTCAAGGGGGGGGGGTCCAAGTCTCTCATCTCTCTCGTCTCCACCTCGACTTTCTTCTGCGCTTCTGCGTCTTCTTCACCCCCTCCTTCCCCAACCAGCCAACCAGCTTCGACTAACGACAATCCATGACAACCATGGATCCCTTCCCTTGTGCCAGGGAAATTTTAGTGTCAGCAGGGTCCGATCGAGAACCGCCCATCCCCTCTCTCATCGGCTCAGCGATCCATCTCTCCCGGGATTGGTTCTTGTTGGTTCCCCCTCTCTCAAAGGTCCAGACACACACACACACACACAGAGAGAGAAGGGCTCCGAGGAGATGGACACAGTGGAGGAAGCCCAGTTCACTTGATCAGAGACTAATGACCCAGTATCCACCGTGGACCACACAACCTTTGCAAGCCAGAGAGGAGACAAGAGGACCGAGTGTGAGCCTCTACGCAAAAAGAAAAAAAAAGGTGTGAGAGAGGGGCAACTTGGCCAGTGCACACAGCGAGACTATTGAAAATGGGCGCGGTGATGGGGCGAAACGCGCGACGAGACACAACGAGGATCACCAACGGCACGTCAAGACCCAGATCTTGGGGGCCTGAGCCCGCGCTTGAACTCAGGTGGAGACGTCCTGAGATGAGGTCGGCGGCCTGCTTGCTCACTTGCTGGGGCCCTGCTGAGCTGCATCTGCTTTTCGATGGGAGGGAAATCATTCTAACCCAGCCAGGTATAGTTAACCGTGCCTGCTTCTCTTTCCCCTCTATGCTTCCCGCCACGGAGACGTCTTTTCTCTCCCTCTCTCTCTCTCTTCTTACAGGAAAGAAAGGACAGGCCCTGTCCCACTCCCACTCCCAAATTTCTGGTTCTCTTCGTCGTCAGCACCCCCATCCCCGAGGAATGCCAGGAGGACCGAGCGCATGCTAAACGCCCCCTCGTTGGCTCCCAAGTCCCCAGGCAAAGCGTGTGGTCTCTCCCCACTTTCTCTCCAGATGCGCTCCTGCTGGCTCCGCCCGGGAACGATGTTGGCCTGGTGCCTGTGGCTTGGCCCTCGCAGACACTGACCTTGGTCGTACACGAGTGGCAGAGAAGAAGGGAGGGGGCAAAAATACCCTCTGACGAGACGGATGGGGATTTGCTGCACTCCCCCATTAATCCAGTTCAACCAGTCAACAGTGCTTCTTCCATTTCTCCCTTCCTTCAAATCAATCACCAATCACCATGCACGGATATACACAACCGGTTGGTTTACTTGCGCCGCACTAACCCACGCGTCGTAAGGTTTTTTATTTCCCACGGCCCTTTGACGCTGCTGAACCCATCGCCCAGCCGCTAACAATTCTAATCAACAACCGGCTCGCCGGCCCCCATCGCCCCTAATCCAAATTGCAGTGGGCGCGCGGCAGCTGGGTTTGATGGACAGAGGGGCAAGAGGGGCCCGTACCTGGGACCGGGGGCTCTATTGGATCCTGGGCCAAACTTTCACGGGAGATCCTCAGCAGATCCAGACCACCCTGCCACGATGACATTGTAAAAAACTTGCAACTAAAGCTACCAGGGGGTGCGCCCGAGTCGACCAGGGTGTGAAATTTAGTGTGCTCACACACGACCTCACTCAACTCTTTTTGGGTGTACCTCGAATATACCCCATATACAACTACTTCATAGGTCAATTTCTTTGCCCTGTCTCCGTATCTCGGCCTGGCGGATGGACTGGGCCAAAAAGGATTCTTCAGTAATATTCGCGCGGCTGGCTCGGAGACCAGCCATCATAAGCGTTGCTGTTGGGCTGCTAATTGTCTGATTTGCTTCTGTCCACCGAGTCCCGACGGTGGTCCGTCGATTTCCATCTTGGTCCCCATTTTTTTCTGATATGATCGGCAGGAACCTCGTGGGTATCAAAAAACCCAGTTGGGCTTCTTGCATGCATTCAGTTTCGCAGTCTTCCTAACGGATGACAGTCTTCCGGATGTGGGTTTCAACCCTCACTTTGTTTCGCATGGATGGACATAGGCGAAGTACGGAATTCATCCGAAGATAGTCAATAGTCAATCATCAAAATGGATTAACTTTAGAGAAGTCTCCGTAGCAGACTAGCAGTAGAATTCTAACTTTAGGATTGCCGACGATTGGCAGGTCCCGGAGGAGTGGGCGAACAGGAGACGATCGCATTTGGCGCACGCTTGTTGAAGGTTAATTGGCGCCCATGACAGATGTCATTGCCGAGAGCCTAGAGGAAAAGACTGGACCGGACCTGGACTGTCTGTTCTTTGTTTCTTAACTTTCTTTTTGTTTTGATAATGCTTCAACTTTGGTTCGGGAATTCTCTTTCCCCAGCCACCAGCCACCTCTTCCATTCCCATACCGTCGGGACCTTCGTCAATATGCCTATTTATGAGAACTGTGTGATCTGTCAGATATGTCAACGGGTCTTGGGGGTGTTTCGGGCGAAAGACAGCAGAGTAGGAGGCGTAATGACCCAAAGATTGGATCGTGGCTAGAACTGCGATGCTGGAGGTGGCTGGCGGAATGGGGGTCATCAGTATGTAATCGTTTGATTGCTACTCGCTGCTATTCATAACTATCCCGTTTTCAGTATTTCTACAGCTGGAGTTCCCCGAGCTTTGACTCTATAACCTCCACTATCAATCACGATATTAACATTAACTAACATACAAAGAAAGATCGAGCCCGGTCCGGAGCTCCCTGCGGAACACTCCACAGGCGTACCATAATAAACAACCCACACTATTTGCTCACATAGCTCGACAAAGTTAACATAGTGGATAACAAGCACACATCCCTCGTCCCGTCCCATCAATCTCCAGCTTGGTCCGGACCATCCTAAGCGCGCACAGCGGGGAATGGAGCACACAGAGCAGAGCACACGACGCCAGCTAGCTCCCATCTCCGCATGATCAGACCAATCTACCAATCACCAAGACTGTCGTGCCCAAAAAGGACCAATTTCAAAAGTATGGTACCCTATAGGAACCCCGGAACAAACAAAAGGGCCAGAACTTGGCTAGCAGTCGCCAAAGTGGCGTCTCTCCCACACCGACAGAAATAAGTCACGTAGCCTATCACCACTACGCAGCCACCAAATATCATAGCCTAGATGGCGGGGCATTGGGAATTGGTGAATTTGGGGGCTGCTGTGATTGGTACTATTCCGTCTTTCTTTTCTTGCGCCTCATCGGCGACGCAGGACTCGTTTTTGATTTCTTTTTTTGCTGCGTGCCAATCTCAGATAAGCCCCACACAATAGGTTCCAGTCTTCCCTTCACCGGCCGCATGGGCGAATCAGATCGTGGTTATAAGTTAAATCCCGGAATCGGAATCGATTTGTTTGCGGGTTCAGTGGCTGACTAGTACTGTGGAAGCCAACGGGCCAACTGGAGGATGGAGGGACGGGAAAATCGGGGGCGTTGAACTTGGCCAATTCCACATAATTCTGGTTGGATGCGTGAAATACGGAGTAGTCACTAAGATCAAAGTGGACTAGAGACAAATACATATCTGGACCCAGACTTTGACTCTTAACTAATCTGTGAAATCTGAAATTAACTAACTAGTCTAAGAAGTAGTTAATTGTCCCCGGGATGCGACGAGCGGTCGATCTCCCATTCTTATTCGCCTGCACTAAGGAACCCACAGCCACGGACAGTGTACCACTGTACCAGACACTCGGGCCAGGTTCGCTCTGCACAGACGCGAGACAGGAAATAGGATCCCGTAGGCACTAGGCGCTGATGATGGGAAAGAATTAATCTTGAGTTTGTAAGTGCGGAGGTCGATCAAGTTTAATCAAGAACGAGAGCAAGGATGATGGCATAACCTACGGAGAACAATGGTTAAACTACTCCGCTTAGTATGAAGTACTTGCATATGACATTATCTAGCAGAATGCTTTGGGTTAATAGTCATGTTCTGCTGCAGCAAGTACTCGAACATGTATCATTGACTGTATTTATACAACTTTACTCCTTAGTTACTGTACTCCGCAGTAAGCCTGTCCTGCCTTCTCTCTGCTCTCTGTCAAGCTGAAATCTGAGATCATCCCTCCTTATCAGCCCGGTCGCGTGGAGCTCCCCAAGGCGATCTTTCGTATCGACTAAACCACAACAGGCACGCGCCCCCAAAGCAATGACCTCCTTCCTCTTCCTTTCCCATAGGATCGAGTGATTTCCATCATGAAAAAACAAGGCCATTTCCATTGATTCCCAATGGCTGCTTTCGACCAGATGAAATCAGACGACAATCATCTACAGTACTATGTATAGCAGCAATCACTTGCTCCGTACATAACATATTAACAATGTCAAAAACATCCATTTCAAGCCAAGCCACCCCAAATCCCAAGAGCCAACAACCAATAAGCCACGCTAACACAGTCCCAGCACTAGTCCCCTCAACGGGCGCACCATCCGCAGATTTCTCTCCCCCTCCCTCGCAACTTGAACTTGGTACTTGCAAGTCTAAGCTCTGGTGCCCGGTGGCGCTAGGCCCCATCCTGCCTGCTCGCGCGTTTCCTCTTTTGATCTAGCGCGCAAGCAGAAATCCCGCATGCCCGGACAGGGTCTGCGATGATCTTCGCCTGTTTATACCGGACACGCCAGCGATGCTCGTCTTTTGGGACGCTAGCTTGATTGGGTTTAGCCGCGGGTGCTTCTTACAGTATGTTTTTAGTCCTGCTAAGTATGTCTTAGTCGGACGTATGCGTGTACACCGTACAGAGTCAGGAATTCTGGTTTTGGCTTCCTTCCTACTCTGTACAGTACCCAACCCTTGTTCTTTTTGCGCCGCGCGCTCCCGAGGTGTGTTTAGCGCGACCCCGTTCCTATATACTCCGTACGGCGTACATTCCCTGTATAACTATCAATTGTGATTCGCACTCCTTGTATTGGCGGTGGATGAGAGGCTTCTTGACGATCCGGGTTCTGCCATCGACGCTATGAGTGCTAGTTTGCGGGTTTAGTACGAGGTTGGAACTCGGAGGCGCTGCCGGACGAGGGTCGTGGACTCGTGCTCTATGTCTTTTTTTGGGCTGGGCTGGGTTTGTGAAGGCTGTGGCGTAAGGTGTTGACGCGAATATAGTGACTGTTATGGGCAGGACTCTTTTCAAGCCTCAAGGTCTTATCTATACCAATACAAATTGGTGAGATATCAAAAATGTACTCCATAGAGCTCCGAACATTGTTGCTGTATTATGTATACCGCTATACCTACCAATTCAACACTCTCAATTTCCTTTCTATTCTCCACCGGTCCGGTCCTACCTATTCAAGCTACCGGGTGCATGAACCAGGGCGCAAACAGGCAGCAAAGAAGATCAGGGGCAACAAGAAATAAGCCCTCAACGGCTGGCATGTGAAAAATGAATATAACGAACCACAGCCCTGAATGCTATGAAGACTAGGGCAGATCGGAGCGAACAGAAAATGGAAAGAGATTAATTTAAATTCACAAATTATCGATGCCTGACCCGCGTCGCCCATTCGTCGGCTCCGAGAAAGGGCCTAAGGCCTTGGCTTTCTGCTTGGCCTGCGCGTTCGCACTTTTACCTCCCGACGGCTAGACTAGTGACTAGTGGATGAGCTCGACCAGCTTGATTGATGGACCCAGTTTACGGAGAACATAGCTCCAAGACCTCAATGGCTGTATGACTTTGTCCAGCAGCAGACTTCCAAGGACATATTTGCAGGGATTGTACATCCATGGAGTGATGGCTCGCTATTATCAGCTAGTCAAGCAGCTTGGTCAATCGCAACCGTACTATGTCCATAGTACTACGTAGTACAAATAATAGAGCACAACCAAAATCTCCAGATAGATCAGCGGGATACAGCTAGCCTTGGACAAGCCTTGCTCATCAAATCTGTCGTGGCACTGACCCTCGCCCTTTCTCCCCCACTGGGAGCAATCCCGAACACCTGGCCACCCCGATGCACGCGCGATCAAAAGGGGGTCTGAGATCATGATTCATTGCGATCGTCTATTTCTTCCTGTCTCGGTGCTGGCAAGCCACTCAGTGATGGGATATGCTCAGGGAGTGCCGTGTTGCCGATTAGGGATCTGCTTAGAGCGATAGAGGAAGGCCGTAGCTTGCAGTGATTAATTGGTTGTTTCTGTTATGCTTGCTGCGGGCTGCTAGACGCGGGACCTTGGGCGTTGAGCCGAATAGGGAGATACTACTAGTTACAGGGGTTCATTCAGTGAGCGGCGCGATCATCGTGGTGTGAGTATATGAAATATGTATGATATCTAAGAGCGGGTCTGAAGCTTGGGTGGTTTGGCGGGCGAGATTTTGATTTTTGAATTTCCATCGGCGATTGCTTGATTTCGGGATCCTCTAATGTAGAATTGGGATCTTCATCAAATTAAGTGAGACATATGGTCTTAGTGCGGTTTATTTTTGTATGGTCATTGTTCAAGGTCTTCTGATACTTTGATCTTGAGCAGAATGATATTAATCTTCAAGACATCCACCATGCTATTACTACTACGTACTTCTACTGTCGCTCTTCAGCCATCGCCCTATGGATTGATGCGCATGCACCCCTACTGTACTAAGTACAGTATTTCATTGTTCTACTGCATTGCTTCCTCGAATCCGAGCGCGAACCAATCCTTCGGGAACTTCGTGTTAAACTGTAAAGTGTAATTCACAAAGCGTAAAGTATAAATCAGTATTTAGTACGGGAGTCAGTAGTAACTGATAATAATTACGCTCTCTCAGCTAACCCGGCAATTAGTTAGCCTGGTTAGGCTGACAACAAACAAGTCTGGAGTACGAGGTACCTACTGAAAGAAGCTAGCTAGACAAACCCATCATTCGCTCATCGTCTCGTTTTCGCGTTTTCGTTTCTCGATCTCGTCACTTCTTTGGCCTGCAAACTCCCTCGACACGGGGGCAGATCATCAAGTCTCGATCCTGCTTGGACCCAGGAACTAACTAAAATGCATGATGCACTATGCAAGATGCACTCCGCCATCACCAAAAGCAAAAACTGCCAAGGCAAAACAAAAAAAGCAAATGAACCATCCCGAAAAAATCCCCAACCCCACGCACCATGTGGCCACGACACCATCAGATCCCAACGCCGCGGACTCGTGTCCAACGCACACTTTTGTGCGACAGATCCTGTGCACGGAACATGCGCTTGGTCTCCCGTCGTACGAGGAATGTCTATCGTATGCTGTCATCACTTTGGTCCGGTGTCAAACAGAGAAGTAGAGACTTGAACTCGGACTCGGACCGGATACAATAGACCATCACAACGTCTGGACGACACTAGTACTGTGAGCTACAATTCCATTCAAGCCTATTCGGCGCAATCATCGGGTTTCCTCCGAGACAAAATTTGAAATACAATGATGTCTTCTATTTAGGCGCCCTCGTCTTCCATTAACCAACCACATTCACCTAATTGTTCGTATTCTTGTCCTAGCTTCCCGTCAGAAGAGGGGGAATATACGCCCGCCCCAACGGCTCGGCTCTGGATCGTATATGCGCGGTTGGGGTTTTGTGGAGTGCAGGACAGACGTGTCTACTATCCGAGTACATGGAACATTCAGTGGGTGCATGAGATGGACTTCACGTTTGCATGCGATATCACGATTGCTATCCACTATAGCACGTACTCTGCAGTAGCACAGTAGTGCATGCTCCGTACTTGACGTAAACACTTAGGCCCCATAGTTATCCCTGGAATCGGCTATCAGTGTAAGCGAGAGCAGGCAAGCGACAAGAAGGGTATGGAATACGTACTCCATCCTCGTAAGCCCATTCTTTTTTTGAGATAGCTGACCACCAAGAAGTGCATCTCATAGGCAGCATCCTGTGACCACTATTAAATCAATGACGCATAAGATCACGGAAACAAGAGCCTTCGATCTCACCATTGGCTGTTCAACAGAATATGCACTACTCAAATGGCGATGATAGCCGCAAGGTCGGACCGACTATCCTCGAAACCCCTTGTCTAGTCCTGCTGACGAGCATGGAGTACACTGGAGGAATACATAGTGCTCGATCATCGGGTAGCAGTCTTACTGCATCTCCTAGCTGGCAGGTTCCGTTGATCAAACAATCAGACACCAAGGACAAGCACCCTCCTCGGTCCCCAACCTAGAGACCAGTCGTGCTGCAGAGATAATCACTAGCCCTGCCCAGTCCTGCATGAACCATACTTGCAAAGAAGCCAGATAAACAAACTGCAAGTAATACGCCACAATCCCAACACGTCAAGATACGTACCTACCTAACTGCTGCCCTGTAGCCGATCTCTGCCCTACCTAAGCGCAACCCAAAATAGGCAACTAGCCAGGAACGCCAGTCTGCAGATTATGAAGAAGCTAGAGTAAATAGTCAACTACAGTAGCGACAGACTTAACCGATTCTCGCTAGTCTTGCAGTATCTACCCCGTACATCCCTGTCCCTTGATCCGATCGGCACTCCCTTGCGTGGATTCCAGAGTGGCGGTATGAGCATTGCCATTCACGCGGCTGGATGGGGCTTCGCGTGTTTGGAGTTCTGGGGAAGACCGTGGAATGTACGGAGTACTGTATGGGGCTACCTGCCTAACTGCTGTGCCGAGTATCCATCCATGTATGCTTCCTTTTTCTTTGCTTTTTCCAGGGGGCTTTGAGTTTGCCCCGGGCCCTTGGGTTGGGAACTCATGGTGCTTGCTTGCTTTCGGGGTCGGGCAGGTAGGGATGCCGACTGTGAGATGTGACAGGTCGAGTGGGAATGTTTTTGCGGAGATTAGGTTTGTGTCGTTCTTGAGTAGTGGGGTAGATGAGCTCGAAATAGGTGTATGCTTCTTGCTCTATACTTGATGATGAGAATGGTTCGCAATGGAATAACAAGATAGATGTTGCTCGCAGGGCTGTGGTGAGGTTATGGGATAAATATATATTGGGATGGAAACTCAACAGCCAAGATTGTGTTGAATGTGGGTGAACAAAAAATTCACACGAAGGAATGAGATTGAAGAGAGAGATATATATTGTAGGACTCTTGGTATGCAGTCAGGTCAGAAGCTCCGTCCATATAGCAAAGAAGAGTCAAATAAAGATAAAGTACAAGAAAAAAGAAAGAACCCTGTAGCAACCAACTCAATCAAATCCATATTGTACAAGTGCGATCCCAGCGCCATGATTTTGCTCCGCTATGCTAGAATATCAAAAAATAAGTGTCCTACACGATCTAAGGCGACGACCCTAAAATCTCTGTCACAGCAGGATCCTGAGAAATCTCCCTGCTGAACCCAGTAGCCTTCCGCACATGCATCAGAAGACGGAGAGCACCGGCAGGCGTGACACCTTCAATGCGTCTGGCCATGCCGACACTGGAAGGGCGCACTCGTTCAAGTGCTTGCTTCTCCTCGTTGCTGATACCGAAGATCTTGCTGTAGTCCAGGTCGGCAGGCAAGGTCAAATTCTCATCCTGCTGGAATCTCTGGGCCATCTTCTCCTGTCGCTTGAGGTACGGGGCATAACGTCCTTCGATAGCGACGCGGGTGCGGATCTCGGGTGCGAATGATGCAGGATTGTATGCCGTGCCGTTCGTAGCATCAATGTGTGGAATCAAGGCGTCGATGTCGGCTCCGTCGAGACATAGGATGTCGAGAGCTGAGCGGATTGAGGTATCCGCACGAACCTTGAAGCCCTTGCGAGACCAGGCGGTTGAAGAGAGCCTCGTGTTCTCTAGGAGAGCCTGAAGCTCCTGGATCTGGCCCTCGGTGTCGCAGAACTGCTGCCAGCGCTTGTCGCCAACGACACCAGCTTCGCGAGCCATACGAGTCAAACGTAGGTCGGCATTGTCAGAGCGGGTAGAAATGCGGTATTCACTTCGAGTCGTGAACATCCGATACGGCTCTGACACTCCCTTGGTGATAAGGTCGTCAATCATGATACCGATGAAGCCGTCCGAGCGCGTAAGCGTCATCGATCCCCGATTCTGAGAGGCCAGTCCAGCGTTCATACCAGCGATGATACCCTGACCAGCTGCTTCCTCGTAGCCAGTGGTACCGTTGATCTGGCCAGCCAAGTAGAGACCACTGATCAACTTGGTTTCTAGGGTTGGCAACAGATTGCGTGGATCAATATAGTCGTATTCCACTCCGTAGCCTGGCTGGAGCATCTTCACATTCTCCAGACCGCGAACAGTCCGCAACATAGCATATTGAGCATCCGCGGGGACGGTCATCGAAATGCCGTTCGGATAGACCACATCATTCGGCGCGAAGCCTTCCGGCTCAAGCCAGATCTGATGCTGTGTCTTGTCCTTGAATCGAATAATCTTGGACTCCAACGATGGGCAATACCGTGGACCACGAACTGTCTCGCGAATATGTATAGAGTTCTCCAGGTTGGCCCGGATGATATCGTGAGATGCCTCATTCGTGTGGGTCAACCAGCAAGTGAGTTGACCCTCATCACCAACATCAACTGTCGAATTGAGATAGGAGAAGGGCATAGGCGGCGAATCACCGCGCTGAATCTCCAATCCAGAGAAGTCGATTGACTTCATGTCCAACCGCGGCGGTGTTCCGGTCTTTAACCGGCCCAGCTGGAAGCCAGCCTCACGAAGAGACTTGCTCAACCCATAAGTTGGCGCCTCTCCCATTCGTCCCGAAGGATAGCTCTCCAGTCCGATGTGGATCTCGCCTCCCAAGAAAGTTCCTGTCGTGATGACCACGCGGCCGGTAGGAATAACCTCCCCAGACTCCAAGCGCACACCAACAATCTTTCCCTGGGCACCAGGAGTGTTCTCGAGGCCTTCCCTCGAGAGCACAATATCGGCGACCTTGCCCTCCACAATATTGAGACCTTCCGTATTGACCAACTCCTCCGTCATATGCTTCCTGTACAAGTCGCGATCGATTTGCGCGCGCGGTCCCCATACAGCCGGACCCTTGGAGCGGTTCAAGACTCGGAACATGATGCCCGCCTTGTCGATAATACGTCCAGCAACACCATCCATCGCATCGATCTCGCGAATCATAGTGCCCTTGCCGATTCCACCAAGACTGGGATTGCACGAGCAAACACCAATGTTCGATAGTGACGGTGTCACCAATGCAGTGCGGGCCCCGGATCGCGCAGCTGCAGCGCATGCCTCTGATCCAGCATGACCACCTCCGATAACGACGACATCGTAGGCCCTGTTTGAAAGGACTTGATTAGCACTAGTCAAACAGGATGAAATAAGGGGACATCACGAACTCTATGCCGTTTGACACTGTTGCCAAGCCGCGGAACCTGCCGACCAGGCGAGATGGCCTAATGCGCTGCCGTGCCACGGGTAATGACCGCGCCCTGAGTATCATTGCGGAATGCATCGAAGAACGAGGCTTGTCGACGAGGAACTGACTGTCTTCAAGTTGCGATAAGACAAAAATATCGCCGAAACACGTGACTGATAAGAGATGACATAATCTGCTCGCGCAATCGGCTAATTGGCGGGGCTGCTGATGGTCAGCGACGGATTTCGAAGGATCTCACCCAGTTGCTTCTCTCTGTCCATAACTTGAGCGGAACTGTTTCAAGATACTTCAAAATGAAGGCCTACTGGTATGACAACAAGCCCGTAAGTATCCCGCCACCCGCCCTGCGCCGAGACCCCCGAGGGCCTATGCGATGACGCAACTGGCGGCATTGATGCTAATGTATACTTGCGACAATTCAGGGCGACCAGCGTGAGCCGCACGACTCCGGCCGCACCGTCTCGGAAGAGAAGCTCGCATCGCTCGGTGTCCTTTACCACCACTGCCCTACCATCGAGGCCGTTGATGCCATTGCTAAGGCGCGCGGCTACAAGAACCGCGACCAGGTCTGCGTGTCCCCGCAGGCTATGGGTGATATCTACGAGGATAAGGTGAAGATGTTCTTCGCGGAGCACCTGCACGAGGATGAGGAGATTCGGTATATCCTGGATGGTGAGGGTTACTTTGATGTCCGCGGCCAGGAGGACGAGTGGATCCGCATTGATTTGGTCAAGGATGATTTGATTATTCTTCCGGCTGGTATCTACCACCGCTTCACGACCGATGAGCAGAACGTATGTGATTTTGGAAGATTTGCCCTCATATTGATTCTCTTTCTGGTTCTTCCTTGCTGACTTGTGACGCTTCACAGTACGTCAAGGCTATGCGCCTCTTCCAAGATGAGCCCAAGTGGACGCCGCTGAATCGTGTCGCTGAGCTTGATGTGAACCCGCACCGCAAGAACTACGTCGAGACTGTTTTGAAGCCCACTGCGGCTGTGAACTAGATAGTTTTGAACAGGCTTGACTGATCCTTGATGGGGTTTGCGACGTTTAATGACTGCATTGATTGATGGCTCTCAATGGAACAGAGATGGGATTTCCAATTCGATCTGCTTTCCAATACACTTTATATACTTGAGTAGTTTCTGCACATATGCATAATGGGAACGGAGGAGACGATTCTTCCGATTTGTATGTTTCGTTGTTTATCGAATGCTTAGTATACATCAGCGTAGAGGAGGAGGGTTTGGGTCTACAATGTAGAAGTTGTAGAGAAGCAGGCAGGTCATTGTACAAGAGTACTGAATCAGTCTCGTGCGGCCACTCCGCCAGGCAGGCCACCCGGCATCTCAAGCTGGTCGCTGGCAGCGCCGGCGCTTTCTTGCCGAGTCATACTCGAACTCCGCAAGCCACCCATGTCTACGTTGAAACTGCTGCTTCGAGAGCCCGCGCCAAGTCCTAACCGCGGATCCAACCCCCCACGAAAGCGCAGACCCTCTTGGTCGCGAGTGTGGTCGTCGGAGAAACGGATTGGCCCTCCAGCTTCTGTTGAGCCAGCACTTCTTGGTGGCGCAGTGGACCCTGCGTCCGAGTCTTCCCCAGTCCGCACACCGGTCCGGCCCATGCGCGGCCACAGGTCAGGGAGTCCGACAACCTGCACGCGGGGTTCAACAACACGCTCCTCAAACCAGGCATGTACTCGGGCCTCGACGAGTTGAGCCACCTTGGGCACGTCCTGCAGTCTGCTGCGAGACCCAATAAGTGATCGCACGGAAAGGTCGAGTCGGTAATCAGGGAGAAAAGAGAAGGCCACATTGCTCTTCGGACTGCTTTTAGGTGGGTTCTGGTCATGCGCAGTGCCGGGATCCGAAGCCCCGGGGGCGCTGTTGGGCCTTGCGGCTGCATCTGCAGGTGGCGTGGGCGATGTGGCAGGCGTGTCTAGAGGAGGTTCCGTTGATGCGGGGATCAGCGAGATACATAATGTTCCCGAGAACCGCACAACGGAAACGGACAACGCGACGGGAAGAATGGCGGAGCGCGGTTTGGGGTAGTTCAGGACTAATTGAGTCTCGACAGCGATGGAAAGATTGTCATCGCTCAAATCCACGTCCAACAATGCCTGTAACCTTCCACCATCCGAATTAGGCTCATCTACTGTAATGATTCGGCAGTTGCTGAAGATTGGGAACTCCTCGCCGAGCGAGATATCCGTAACATTAATCTTCTCAATAAAGGACGGCTTCTTCTCGGGGTTGTTCATCGCCGCGGTAAGGGAGCTCAAAATTGAAGATGTTGGCGAATCCTTGAGCACATATGCCGTCTGTCGGTATTGCGCAATCGTTTGTGCAATCAGCACATTGAACCAATCCAGCGATTCAGGCTGGTGGGAGGAGTGATGCATGCGGTGGCGGCCATGTTTGGAGGAAGGGTTTGTAGGAATGGAGCTGTAGTATGTTTTGCGGAGGATCGAGCGTGTATTTGTAGAGGAGGCTGGCACAGGGCGAAGCACATTGGATGTTGACGGCTTTTCTCGGAGCGATTTCTGACCATCCTGTGGGCTGTAGACGGAGCTGTACCGGCGGTGGGTTGTGCGGTTGGACAGGCCGCGCGACGGGGGGTGGTGGAGCCTCGCCGAAGATGAAGAATTTGATGAAGGCGCCAATTAATAGGACGACGGAGAGTTGGCCAAGCAGAAAGCCCTGTGTGAAAGATAATCTGCAGGCGGAAGGGGAAGTTGGTCAGCGATCTAGATTCACACTCCACGGGTTCAGGTGGGCGTACGACGACTGAGGCGCCACTATGACCGGCTCATCTGGAGGAGTTGTTAGCAGGAGAAAATAAAATTGAATGGATTGCAGGAGTTATACGTACGTTGTTGGAGCGCCATTGTCAGCAGCAGTCAGCGAGCCCCTGTTCGTGAAGCATCCCCACTGAAGGTTAAAGTTGGAGCGAGGTTGGGCCTCGGTGGATCTTTCTTGGCTGGCTTATCATTTTATCGATTAGTATCTTATCGCCTATCGCTTATCGGGTGGTCTTTTTAGGACACGCTGGACATCACCACTGGCACGCCACTTCTGCCAAGTTGGTTATGGAGTGGATGGTGTCGATTTTTGACGACTTAAAGCTTGCTGCCTGATCAAAAGACGCAAAACTGGCCTTTTCTTCTGGCTCCGACTAATATCTGCTACTTATCTCTAGCAATTTGCAATCTTATCCCATCCAGCTGCCTTGGACTCGGAGCTATACCACGATGCACTGGAGATCACTTGCACTGTCGACGCTGATACTGGCCTCGCCAGCACTATGCGATAGATCGCAAAAGCCACCGGGAAAAGATGCCATCCTTTTATCCAACGTCAAAACCTTGACGCTCCGCGCCAACCGCCAAACCACCTCTCGCCGTGTGTCTCCCATCCCACAGCTGAACTGTGTCGGCCCCTCCAAGAAAACATGCGCTCTCTACCAGATTGATACAATGCGCTGCACAAATGATGGCTATGACTACGATGCCGAAGATGTACAATGGACGTGTACAGCCTCACTGCCCCCGGAGTTCAAGCTCGGCGCAACCGACGTCATTTGTGAAGGATATCGAAGTTCTGAGGATAAGTGGGTGCTGAAAGGTAGCTGCGGAGTTGAATACCGTATGCTTCTCACGGACCAAGGAGAGAAGAGGTTCGGAAAGGCCAGTGATGACTACGAGTGGTCTTCCTTATTTGGTAATGGGAAGAAGACCTCGGGACGTGGCTGGGGAAGATGGGTGGAGACCTTGGGGGACATCATCTTCTTTGGGTTCTTTGCTGCTGTGTTTCTATTCATTGTTGGCCGATTCCTTGCCGAGTGTCTTGGTCTACGGGGGAACCAGCGAGGCACAGCTACTGCTGGGCGAAGATGGGGATGGGGAGGAGGCGGTGGTGGAGGTGGCCATGGTGATGGCTATCCTTCAGGGCCTCCACCTCCTTATAGCAGTGCCTGCAATGACGAGAGTTCCAGCTTCGGGTTCGGAAGCCGACCTGCTACACAGGGCTGGCGACCGGGTTTCTGGACGGGAGCGATGGGTGGTGCTGCAGCGGGATATGAGATGGGACGGCGTGCCGGTAACAACAATCGTGCTTCCACTCAACAAGGGGGATCATTCTTTGGCCGACAGAACAATTATGATGCTGGAGAGGGTAGCTCGCGGACACGCTCGTCGCCGTCGTTCTCAACCACGTCAACCAGCACTGGTTTTGGATCTACAAGACGGAGGTAGGGGGCCAGGCTTCGCAAATTATATAAAGTGCAACCTGAACCTTTTGAATGTCATGCAAGCTCAATTCTCTATTGACATTTGCACAAAGGAGATGGAAGCTGTTGGATTTACTACCATTCACTCTCCCCTTAGCAACTCTCTATAGCAATTAGGAAACGCCGTGACCCTGACCGTCGGTCAAACCTGTGTATGTCCTTCGCCGAGAAGGCAAAACGCCGTAGATCTCCCATTGTATTCATCCCAAGCCCTGAAACCCGCAAAAACACCCGCTTTGAAAACAGAAACTTGATTCAAGCCAAAGGAATATCGTCGATAGAACCTAGTACCTCCTCTGTACCACCACCGGCCGCGTTCTTAACGCTCTTCTTTCGTTTGCCCTTGATGGGAGCGCCGTTGCTCTTATCACCGTTGGAAGCAGCATTCTCATCGGCGCCAGCGCCGGTGGGGTTGCGCAACATCTCCTCCTGTAGCTGCTTCTCCTTCTCGTGTTGATCTTCGATGCGTTTCTTCTCTTCTTCCAATTCTTGCTGAATGATCTTGGGATCATCATAGACCTGATTGGTCAGCTCTGAGTAAGTTGCAATGTTGATAGTCTCGCGCGGCCCAAGAAGAGTATCCTTAATCCGCTGGGGATCCTTGCGTTCTTCATTGTTGAACTTCAGCTTGATCTGGCGGCGAGACCGTCCTGGAAACAGCTTGCTGATCACCATGAAATCCGTTCCAAACATGCGCAGGCCGCGGTAAAAAAGGTCAGTCATCTCCTCATCCCACGATTCGTTCTTGGTACGTTTGCCGTATGTGGCCTGGTTGACCTTCCGAGTAAGCTGGTTTTCCACCACATCTTCGAGGTCACCTGCAGCTCGTGCGGCATCTGCATGACGATCCACTTCCAGCGAGGCATTATCCAGCACAATCTCACCGTTGACAATGCGCATGACTGGTCCAGACTGAGGCTTAGGCTCCGCAAGACGATCAGTGTTGCTACCATCTGCCTCGTTCGTTTTCTTCGGCGTCTCGGCAGTCAGGCCTTGCTCTTGTGCCTTTTGCTTGCGCTCTTGCTCTTCTATTTCCAATTTCCGCAATTCGGTCTCTCGTTTGGACTTCCGTCCAGTCTTAAGGTCTTTGCAAAGCTCCGACATCTTGACCACATTGGGTAGGATTTCCACCATCTCTGCGCCCTCCGGTGTCGGTTCGCGCTTCCGTGGACGACGCTTCGGTCTCGAAGAATCAGCATCCGATGCCTTGGATGCCTTCCGTTTCTTTCCCTTCGCAGACCCGCTTGCCTCGGGAGTCACGGGGACGAGTGATCCTCCCGGTGTCTCACTCGAGGTTGTAGATGAGATCGCCGGAGCAACAGCGTGCACTGGTCCCCTACCGCGGTTGGTAAATTCTGATGTTTTCTTGGCCCATTTCAAAGATCGGCCGGCGACAGGAGCGGAGGCTGTAGGCTGAGGCTCTGACACGGATTGGCGTGGCGAGAGGGCTTCATCTGATACACCGGTATCGGCATCGGGGACTGGTGCTTCGACTGCCACTGTTGCCGCAGTTGAGTCCTCGACCAAGGTCGACCGTGGGGTATCATTTTCAATTGAGGGCAAGACACTCGTTTCGGCAGGTAAAGTTCGTGGAGAGGTTGGAGTGTCAGGCACATTAGTAGAGGGAGTCACAGTTGCAGCTGGAGCAACTGCAATATGCTTTGGGATAGATGGTTTGCGGATAGGACGAGGAATCGAGATGGGGGTAGCAGATTTCGGGGCGATTGGAGCTGGTTGGGGTGATTCTGAAACTACAGCCGGAGCCGACTCGGGGATTTTGGGCTGCTCTGGCTCTGCAGATGACGCAGAAGGCGGAGGAACAGACTCAGTAACCTCTCTTTCGTGCTGTTGATCCTGTTCAGATTGCACTGGAGGCTGCTGAGCTGCACTGGGTCTTCGCGCTGGTGCAGCTGGCGCGGGCGCGCCGCGGCGGGGCGGCGCTTTCGGCGCAAACTTTTTGCCCGATTTGTCTATGCCACAGACCGGTCAGAGACAGAAATTTGGAAAGTGTAAAATTTCCCTTGAATATCACTTACTAACTGCCGAACTCGAGAAGGACTTCATGGCTGTCCATTCCTGAGGGGACTGAGGGGTTGAGTTAGGATAGAGAAAAGTTCCCAGTCGCGTCGCCGGGGAAGTGGATTCGCGGTCACGTGAGAGGCGCTAGCGGCACCCTAAACCTCGTTGAAAATCCTCCTGTCTTCAACTCCTTCAGTCCTAACCATCGCAACTCAACACCCACCCAGTGATCCTCTGTCCACGGTATATCCTTCCTTTTGGTATCGCCAGTTGATCATCGCTACGGCATCTTCGTCGGCCGAATTGGCACTCGATCGCGGTGTCTTCTCTGTGGCTGACTGGACTGACGGTTCGGCGGTGATCGAGATCCCCCTCTTTCATGCCAGTCTAGCCACTGATGCCGGCCGTCAACCCCCCATTATATCTTCAGAGTCCGGATTCGTCAAGATGGAGGACCGGAAGAGGCCTGCCGCAGAGAACAATGAGTCGGCCCCACCTTTGAAGAAGCAGGCGACCAGCGTCAACGGTGGGAGCAAACCTCACCCAGATGCGGATATGCCATGGAGAGATGATTTGGAGGTATGTGGTTGAACCCGAGGGCCGTTCTTGATTTGACAGTCTTGTAGAGTCTTGGGTAAGACTCGTGTCCCAGGGATGTGGTGCTGACAGTGCTCTTGTGATAGCGGTTTCAGAAAGATGCGATCCTTCGTCAAATGCAAGAATACAAGCGCGAGAAGGCTGGATTGGAAGCGACTTTGGATCGGATGGCCAAAGCTGCTGCCCACCATGACAATCACCTTCGCGCTATCGATGCTTGGTTTCGTCAGGTGAGTCCCCAGAACATCATATCAACTTCACCTCTAGGCCTCTGGATGCTAACTCTTTTCGAAGTTGATCGATGAGGTGAAGACAATCCTAGGATCTTCGCAAGAATCTATCAAAGGTCAGTTCATCTCTATCCTCGAATTATGGACTTCTTGGGGAGGCAAGGCTAACAAGCCCTCTAGAACCCGTCTTTAAGAGCTCGCTTCAATTCGAGGATGTGGACCAATTTGAGAGCCATTTAAAATCGAGGACAGAAGATATTCGCGAAATTATCTCATATTTTCACTCGAAAATGGCCAATCTGTCACCAGACATCACCCAGCTACAGGATCAGTTAGCAAAGAAGCTGGCAGAGGAGAAAGCGACGATTGCCAAATTGGAACAAACCGTTACCGAAAAGCAACAACTCGAAGAAAGTCTGGAAGCAGCCTCGCTTCGGTATATGGTGGCGGAAAAGAAGCTCGATCGGGCACGCAGCATAACTGTTGCCAAATTAGAGAAACAGATGCTTGGTGGACAGCGACCAAGCTCGGAGGGCGCGCAGACCAAGCGCGAAGAATCGTCTCCAGCCAACGGTGGAACCCCCGTAGGAGAGCGCAGTGCCGAGTTGGAGGAGACTAACAATAAGCTCAACGCGGTATCCGAGAAGCAAAAGGAACAGTTGCAGAAGTTGGAGGCTGAGAACGCGAATCTGCTCCGACAGATTACCGAAATTAAGACTAAGGTACGTCTTTTCTATCTCGTGTCCCTTTTTTTCCCCTCTAGTGTCACTCGGAACACCAGTGACTGACTATGATTTTTTTTGTAGTCCTCGAAACTTACCGACGATGACTATGCTCATACCGATCTTTTCAAACAACTCCGATCCCAATACGACGATGTGGTGAAGCGCATCAACCATTTGGAGGCAACGAATGTCCAACTGCGCGAGGAAGCCGAGAAGTATCGCTCAGAAAGGAATGCATACAAATTGCAATTGGAGGAGGAGTCGAACGCCACGATCGCGGAGAAGGAGGCGGCGCTCATGAGGGCTGAGAGTGACTTGGCACGGATACGGAACACTCGCGATGAACTCTTTGCCGATCAGCAAATACGCAAGAATGCTCAGGACCAAGAAAAAACTGCCGCCGCGAAGTTGCAGGAGTTGGCAGATGCCCGAGAAGCCCGTATTGCAGCCTTGGAGTCTGAGATCGAGAGATTGCGGTTGCAGATTGAGGGGTCCAAGACGGCGGAGAATGTGGTCGACATACCGCTTGAAGAACTTCGTTCCAAGTACACGAGCCTCGAACGCCAGTATTCCATGCTCAATACTGAGCTGGCCTCTATGCAAACGGCATACAAGAAGTTCTCGACCCTTGCCTCACAGAAAGTAACTGATTTCGGTGCTCTGGAAGAGAAGGTGGCCAGACTGACGGCGGAGAAGTCCAAGGCTGACCAGAAGTATTTCGCTGCCATGAAGAGCAAGGAGGCCCGGGATGTGGAGGTTCGCACACTTCGAATGCAGAACTCGAAGACTTCCGATATTGTCTCGCAGTTGAAGGAGTCCGAAGCTGCGACAAGATCTCTGATCTCCAACATGGATAAGCAAGTCAGCGAAACCAAGGAGGCATTGAATTCTGCGCTGGAAAAGCACCGGGTGACCCAGCAACAGTTGACCGAAAGCAACATCGTGGTGGAGGGTCTGAGGAATCAAGTGACGGAGTTGAAGAACATCTCAACCTCAAAGGACGCAACCCTGGGCCACACGTCGACTGCCTTGCGTCAAGCCGAGACTGAGATCGCAGGCTTGAAGCAAACTCTCTCAGATACGAAGAAGAGCCTGGATAACTGGAAGAACAAGAGTCTTGGCAACAACTCCTCTGAGTATGAGATGCTGCGGGTAAGTTTGCACCTAACCACATCATTCCAACCGCTCGACTAACCTTCTTTTTAGACACTTGCACTATGCACGGTTTGCCGCCGCAACTTCAAGAATACGGTCATTAAAACATGCGGTCACGTCTTCTGCAAGGACTGTGTCGAGGAGCGTCTCACCTCTCGATCTCGCAAATGTCCTAACTGCAACCGGTCTTTTGGCAGCAACGACCACATGCACATCACCTTGTGATCTTTCTACCTTTCCCCTCAAAATTCTCTTCTTGTATTATACCAACTCTTTTTGTTCTCTACCTCTTCTTTTTCCCCCCCCCTCTTCACCCTACCCTTCTTTTAGTGGTCACTTTCTGACAGGTCCATGGTGCGGTGTTTGGAGGCTGGTTTTTAGCAGGACAAGGCTGGAGATGGCGTTTGATGAGTTCTATGCTCTGGTACTCAGACCCAGGGTACTTATGTTTCTGTTCATGCGATCGCATTCTGGTCGACGCATATGGTGGATTTTTTTCGTTTCTCTTTTCTGCTTCTTTCCCTGTGGCGCTGGGGCGCTGGCTGTGCTCTCTTTGGATACCCCGTTTCCCGAGAGGCGCACTGTGTTTCTGTTTCCTCGGCTTGTGAATCTAGATATCTTGTGACATGTAGGAATACTACGTCTAGCGGAGGCAAATGGGAAATGATGAATGCAAATGCAAAGTCTCATGCAGTTATGTCCAAGTCTTCGACATTTAGTAGATCTTGACTGATCAAAATAGCTGCTAGATAATCTTACCATATCAGTGATATCACCCTTATCATTGCTGGCAAATGTCTTGTTCATCAATCGTATGTAAATTCGCTAATCCAAATAATGTACATCCGTAAAAGAAAACGCCCCAAACCCAATGCTAGGTATATAATGCTGGTCTATGTGATCAAGAATTGAAAATGCGGCTGTAAAGCAGCTCGTGTCGGCCGACCCACAAGTCCAAAGCAGGAACAACCTGCCCGGCCTGCTCGACCTCCGTATCCCACTCACGCTCAATGCGCTTCATAATAGTATCCTGCAGCGTCTGACTGGCCAGAATATTCTGCGCCTGGTACGGACCCATCACCGAGGCCCGCACCGCAGCACTCAGAACCGCCTTGGCATGGTTCAGAACAAAGATATACGCCGCTTGATGCAAGTCCAAGCCCATAGCTCGACAGACAACTCCCCACAGCGGCGCAAAATGGCCCTTCGGACCGAGATCGTATTCATTATCCTCGTCGCTGCAGGACTTGAGCAAGTCGGAGAAGTCATCCATGGCGGTGACGGCTACCTCGGCGCCGGTATCGGTGGCAGTGGGGCCGGCGAAGCTCATGCGGAATGCGCGTTCCCAGACACCGATCAGGGCGCGGCCTTGGGCGATGCTGGCGCGCTGGGCGACGATGCAGGGTGTGGAAGCGTCGAGGTCGTTGTCGAGGGTTTCGAGAGTGTCGGGTTCGCGGTAACCTGCCAGCACGTAAGGGAGGGATGTGCTGGCGATGGAGGCGATGGAGAGTTTGAGGAAGTGGTGGAAGGAGGTGATGGGGTTGGCGCGGAGAGGTTTGTTATGGGCGAGGTAAGACTCCAGCCCGCTGGAGTATGCGAATGAGCCTAATGGGAGGGCGGAGTCGGAGAGGAGGAGGAGGGCGTGGAGTGAGGAGGAGTGGACGGAGCCAGCTTGGAATTTATTGTGGATGTTGTCGTGCTTATAGATGTCTGATAGGAGATTGTTAGTATATATCCTTTGTATAAGTCTAAATGGATTTTGCTCACCTGATGGCATCATCCATGCTGTCTTCTGGTCGGGGTGAGATGCAGGAGGACTGGGGTATTGAGAGGCATCGAGCTGGGCCCGCATGTCATGGAGGCGAGCCTCGAGCTGTGCGATTTCGGTCTGCAGATGTTGCGATTGAGTCGTGTCGAGCAGCATTGTGAGTTTGTAGTGGCGTTTAAATATGGGGTATAGAATCTGGGGAAATGGGCTCGATTATGGAGAAGAGAAGCAGAAGTTATAACAGAAAGGAAGAAGTAAAGAAGTCAAGATGGGCCAAAGTGCCGATAAGGCGGTTTTAGCAGCGATTAGAAGATCGGCAGAAGCATAGTGGAGCAGTCGGAGACGGCCGAGAGGCGCCCGGCGGATTCTCTATCAGGGCCAAGGAGATTCCATTAATCATTGCTCTTACACATCCCATGCTGGTCAGACTTCCCCTGCTGGGCTGACTAGCTGCCGTTGGATCCGACCTGATTGGATCCCATTGGATCATATTATCATTACTCGATCAAAAGAAATCACCAAAAACCAGCCCACCCTATATACTCCGATATCTGGACACCGCCCTATTTTGCCCGATGCGATAGGAAGAGCTTCCCCAAAAATCCACACTACGTCGTTTTGTGACGGGCTCGTGACTTCGAGACAATGTCTGGTCGGAGGGTGCTGGATGCTATCCAGTTCCTCAATGTCTCCAAATCCATTGCCCTCAAGCATTTGGCCATTCGCCAACACCAGCTCGATGTCTACACACGCACCTCGTCCTTGACCAAGGGCATTAAGGATCAGACCGAGGGCCTGATCCTGACCGCACAAGCCGCTGCCGCGTTGGCGCGTCGTTTAAACGACGAGCCCTCGCCACCTCCGCCGACCTCGAGCGCGCCCTCCCGGTCGCCGACGACGCTGGTCGCCGAGCCATCGGCCGATAAACCCACTAGCTCTCAGACAACGGCGACTGCAACCTCCCCCGCCCCAGAGACGGCTCGGATACTGCAGCGCCAGGCGGAGTTTCAGGTGCCGGGATCGACGGCACAATCCAAGGGCGATGAGAAGCCGGATAACTTGAATATTAGCCCGCAGCAGGAGGTCTACTATCAACCTTCGCAGGAGGCCGCGCCGGACTTTTCCGCTTTGCCTAGGGTGAAGCTACCCAAAGCTGTTGGAGATACCCAAGTGATTGGGCAGGATGGCTTGAATGCCGATGTCTTCAACTCGGCGACGGCGCCCGAAAGACCAAATGCCCCCGCCGAACAACAGGAATTGTCAGAGGAGATGATGCAGAGTCTCTTCCACAGTCCGAGAGTATCGCGCATGCTCTCGGGCAAGCCCGCCCCGGCGCCTGCGGCCCAGAGACAGTGGCCGCCGGCAGACAGAGATCGGTTTGTGCAACAGGAGCTCGCCGAAGCGACACCAGCACCTGACGCTGACGCAAAGACTGCGGCCAAGTCAGAAGTCAAGGAAATAGAGAAGTTGGTGGCCAGTGTTGCAGAGGATGTAACGTCACCTGCCGCTGAGTTTGTGATGGGTGAGAAGCCTGCACCGTACCAGATGATGGAATCCCGGGTACCATCTTCTCGATTGGGGAGGTTGTGGCAGTATGGTGGGTTGGCAACCTCGATGGCATTCGGTGCCGTCACCGAGACCGTGCGACGGGCTACCGGCAGTCAAGACAGTGGCTCGATCATGTTCAGCGCGGGCAATATGGAACGTATGGTAGCCAAGTTGTCGAAAATGCGCGGCGCTGCTCTTAAGCTCGGCCAGATGTTGAGTATCCAAGATTCCAACATGCTGCCCCCACAAATCCAACTAGTTCTCCAGCGTGTCCAAGACCGCGCGGACTACATGCCCGCCTCGCAGCGTGATAAGGTTCTGGCCGATAACCTCGGACCTAACTGGCGGGACCTCTTCACCTCCTTCGATGAGGTCCCCATGGCCGCCGCCTCTATCGGCCAAGTCCACGCCGCCGTCCTCAAAAGCACCGGCAGACCCGTCGCCGTCAAGGTCCAGTACCCAGGCGTCGCCGACTCGATCGACTCCGACCTGAACAACCTCTCCATTCTTCTCACAGCCTCCCGCCTTCTCCCCCGCGGCCTCTACCTCGACAAGACGATCGCCAACGCCCGCACCGAACTCGCCTGGGAATGCGACTACCTCCGCGAGGCCGAGTGCGGCGCTCGCTTCCGCAAACTCCTCAAAGACGACCCCGTCTTTGTCGTCCCCGAAGTCATGCCCGAAGCCTCCGGCAAGCAAGTTCTCACCATGGAAATGCTTGAAGGCGTAGCCGTAACCAAAATCCAAGACTTCACCCAAGAACAGCGTGACTGGATCGGCACACAGATCATGCGTCTGTGTCTCCGCGAGATCGTCGAGTTCCGCTATATGCAAACAGACCCGAACTGGACTAACTTCCTCTACAACGCACGCACAAACCGGCTCGAGCTCCTCGATTTCGGCGCCTCCCGCGAGTACCCGGAAGAGTTTATCAATAAGTACGTGCGCACGCTGGTCGCTGCATCTCGCAACGACCGCACCGCCTGCCACGACCTCTCCGTTCAACTGGGCTACCTCACCGGCATGGAATCACAAGCCATGGCCGACGCACACGTCTCATCCATCGTCACCATCGCAGAACCCTTCATGCTCTCTTCGCCAGACGTGTACGACTTCCGGGATCAGACTATCACGGACCGCGTGCGAGCGTTGATCCCGCTGATGATTCGGGAGCGATTGGCACCGCCACCCGAGGAGACGTACTCGCTGCATCGTAAGTTGAGTGGTGCGTTCTTGCTGTGTGCGAGGTTGGGTAGTCGGGTTCCTTGTAAGGAGCTTTTTGCGGAGGCTGTTCGTAAGGCTGAGGCGAAAGGGTTGGATTTGGAGGGGCAGAAGTAGAATTGTATAAAAGGTGGCTGGTTAGCTTGTATTATTTGGCTGTGTATTATAGGAAACGGATTTGTACTATATAGCGTGTGACACTACTCAAAACTTGGGACCTCACCCCTTTTTGTCTGATCTGGTTTTGATGCTTTGGTGGCCCTGATGCGCTACAGGTGTACTACGTCTATCCGTAAACTGTGGTCCTTGGAAGCAAGCATGGCCATATGAGAAACAAAAATGACTAGTAACTTCCATTGTATGAGATTAGCATGATCATTTTAAGAGGTCGAATAATAGATACAGGGGTATTTTCGAAGTCCAGGCGAAAGAAAAATGAGAAAACAAGATAAGAATAAATCTCAACAAATAATGAACGCCCTCCAACTCCAGATCATGCATATTTCAAAATCAATCCTCACATCACCTACTCTCAGCATCCACATCCCCATCTCTTTCTTCCTCAACACCCCGCTGCTCAGCCAGCCGCGAAATCAACCCCGGCGAGAGCGGCTGATTCTTCAAACGCATCACCTGCTGCCGCGAGCTACTCCTCTCCATCCGCGCCCTCCGCTGCGTCCGCTCAGCAACCGAAACAGCCTTGAACCCCTCTGCCCGGATTTCGGGGTGAACAGTACGCAGCATAGAGGCGCGGATGTTCTCGTAGCTTTTGAACCGCGCATCTTCTCCGCTACTGACAGCCGTTGCACTACTCGTGCAAGCCTGGTCATCACTACCCTCGACGACAACACGGTTGATGAGTGGAGGCGGCGATGAGCGCGCGCCTGCAAGGAGCGAGACTGTTGCATTGTCTAGGCTGTGGTGGACGTCGAGGGTATTGATGGCTTGCACGGTGGGCTGGGGCTGGTGTTGTGCGGAGTAGACTTGGTTCAGCTGTGCTTGCAGCAGGTTGTTTTGGAGAACCATGCCGTTGAAATGTAGCTGTTGCACCGGGTTCAGGGCTCCGTAGAGCGGGTAGGGCTGGTTGTAGTTCCCGCCTTGATTCGGATTTTCTTCCGGGAGGGGAGTCTCGACCGGGAATTCGATCTGTATGTGCTCATGTTAGCCTCTCTTCTTACAAATGAGACCTTCATTCTTCTCTCACTCTTACGTCAGTTGATGCAGAGTGTCTTACCTGGCGAGAGAACTTGCGCCCCGGCATGGCGATGTAGTCATCAAATGAGCTCTCCAGGGCAGCAAAATTGAATCCCCGTGCAGCGTCCACCGGCTCAAAGCGCTGGCCGACTTCGGAGTTGAAGTCGACGCCGCGTCGTGATAGCGGCTGGTACGGACTAAATGTGAGAAGCCAGCTTGGATAGCTGCCTAGTAGAGCCTGGATGACTGGCTCAACCTCAAGAGTCAGCGTGAGCTGACTGTTGGTGGTGGGCTTTTGAACCAGCATTACGAAGGTGAACTCGCGCGGCAGCCCGGAGCGCTGTAGGTTGTTCTCCTCTAATGACCAGACGATCTCACCAGCCTCAACATCGTACTGAGAACCGCGAGGGCTATTGAGCGTGCGAGCAGAGCCCTGGATGCGCATCATCTCGTACCGTCGGTACCGGGCGCTGGTACTACCAGAGGGAATCACGCTGGCGCTGACAGGTGTCTCTGAAACACCCAAGGACCCAGCCAGACTGAAGGTCCACTCCATAGTCTCTGGAGAAACGTGGCCGAAGATTAAATGCGGTGCATGCATGAGGAAGCGAGGGTTGCCGGGAGGATGGCCACGGGGATACTGAGCAGATGTGGGCATCTCATGGCTACCACGTATAGTGGCTTTGATGGTTGCAGACTTGAATCGATGTTCGAGCGTGTGAGAAGTATGAAAGACGAAGCTGATCGCAAGGAAGTCAACATGATCTGCGTCTTTGTCAGATACAGCTTCACTGGCATAGAAGCCATGCTGAAGCCTGGCGACGTGTGCGGTGATATATGCATCACCAGGTAGTCGGCGCTCATAGATACAAGCGCGATTGACAAGAAGACGAGGATTGGACATATTTGGATCAAGCGGTGTGACCTTTTTCTGCTTGTCGACAGGGATTGGCGGTGGAGATTCAGATGGCTGAAGTTCAAACGAACCTGGCGGTTGTGGCTTGAGAAGTTTGGATGATTGATTTAAAGAGGCGAGCCGGCCATTTCTGACCGTTCGTGGAACCCCCATCGTTGGCAGATAACTCTCGTGGGACGACAACACCGTAGTCCCTTTGTAGATATTGGCGATTGTTCTCCATCAGGCTGCATTTGAAACTATGGTGGCCTCCAGATTGAACAACTGTATAGCTGTTCAGTATTTGAAGAGTATTTCATCCACATGGGTAAGAACTAACTGTAGCTCTGCCGAAATATCGGGATGATGTTGCCTATCATGCGGGATGTCATGTGTATAGTTCCGTCAGGTGAGTGGGTGATGATGGATGGTCATAGTGACCCCATCTGGTCTTTATAAGCTCCATAAAAGGCATTTCGCTGGAATCTCCCTTGATTTGGAAAGGATGTCTTTGATTCAAAGGAGGTGAATGGATGATTAGCTAGAGATATAAATGGGTTCGATCGACACTACTTGTAGGCTGGGGTCGGGACCGGATTAACATATTATCCGAAGCCACCGTTGAAATCCGCCGAGGCTCTGCTTAACTTCTCCATCATCAGGTCGGTCTTTCTGGGGCAGGGCTTCTATTGTATGAAATCCCCCGGAAGACGATCTGTTACTGTGGAAGTTGTGCGTACAATCAATTGAGCTACAGACATCCCGAGACTGGCATGAATACCAACTAACCTGTGCTGGCAGCCCTCCGTCATCTGTACTGTATTGTGCTGGATATTTGTCGCAGTCGTGGTCCAAATTGGCAGATTTCGCTATTTGTACACTTCATGTTCCTTGTGGGACTGCCCTCTTAAAAGTTCATTGTTCACTGCGCTACTTTGTCGACTGATCCGGTGATTCAATCTGGCTCTGCTGGCCACACGCTCATCCATCATCCTGGAGCTCGCCTGTTCCACTCTTTGACCTAGCAGTCTTTGCACTCATCTGTGGGCTTTATCTTCTTCTTTATTTTCTCGCAATACCATGCTTTCCACAGGCGCAGCCCGCCTGCTGCCCTCTTCTCGGGCTAGCCACAGCCTCTACTTGTTGTGCAACACTGCACGTCTTGCGCATGGCCAGCTCTCTCATGGACATGCAGTCCGATCCCGGTGTATCTCTGGGTTGACTTTGACGCCTAATATGGGCCGTTCACCCATTCAGTGAGCTGCTTTGAATCTACTAGTTAGATCTTACCTGACATCATATTATAGGGTGTCAAAGTCTCAGACATGCTTGACCTTGCTTTCAAAAACATCCACTCTTACGCAAAAGAGATGGTCAACATCGCAAACTCCCGAAGACCCGAAGAACCAGGTCCCTGAAGAGTGTGTCATTGATTACCACCTCCTTTATGATGCAATTGTCTAACCAGAGTCAAGACCCAAATCCGCCACAAAGCGCATTCTTTCCAAGATCCCTATGGGCAAAAGTCACGAGAACATATACACCATCCCTAATATTCTCACCTTCTCTCGCCTAGTAGCGGCACCCGTAGTGGGGTATTTACTTGTCCACGACTACCATGCAGCTGCACTCTCGCTCTTTGCTTATGCGGGTATTACCGATTTGGTCGATGGCTGGATTGCCCGAAAATACAACCTACAGACTGTCGTGGGAACCATCATTGACCCGATGGCTGACAAGCTACTCATGACGATCGGAGTTGCCTGTTTGGCGGTGAATGGTTCTCTTCCGGGTAGGTGACCACGCACAAGGCTTGCTGTCTCTGATTCCCCTCTCTTCGATGCTTTTCTGACATGTTTATAGTGTGGCTGGCTGTCATCATCCTCGGTCGCGATGTTGGTCTGGCTATCTCTGCCATCTACTATCGCTGGATCTCGCTCCCTCCTCCCAAGACAATGGCTCGCTATTGGGATTTCTCCCTTCCCTCTGCTGAGGTGAAGCCCACCGAGATCTCCAAGATCAACACTGCCCTGCAATTGGTCCTGGTCGGAACCGCGATCGGCCTGCCTGTGGTGCCGGAGGCAATCATCAGCTCTTGGCATTTGAGTGAGGCCATGACTGGATTCCAGTACGTTATACCCCTGTCTATGTTGATCTTTCTTTACCCCCTTGTTACAATTGTTTTTGAAGATGTATGGTGTGTGCGGTCGCGCTATAACCCACTTCTCAGTGGAGAACGGTACATACGACCATAGGGTGTGGAGAACAGGGCTTCCCGTCCGCTCAGCCGTACTTAAGCCACACGCCGGCCAGTTAGTAGTATGGTGGGTGACCACATGCGAATCCTGGCTGTTGTATGTTTTTTTTTTGTTGTGCTGCCTTTTGACTGATTCCTTCCTCGTCTCTTCCTTTCATTTGGTTTTGCCCTTAATGACTTGAGTTTCTGTAGGTATCTCGTCGCGGCTACCACCATCTGGTCAGGCATGAGCTACGTCTTCTCGAACAATGCGGTCAAGATCTTGACCAAGGAGGAGATCCAGAAGCGTATTGCACAGGCGGAGACAAAGCGTAAGCATTAAGTTCATTTCACAGTCTCGAATATCTTGTTGGCCATGTACAGTAGAATCTTTGCATTTAGGCGGTTTAGCTCTTGCGTAGCATATTTCTTTGCATTCTTTTAAGTTTTATCAAACCATTAAGCTACCATGAATTAAGCCCCAAAGGTAAAATTAACGGCGCCCATGAAAGAAACCTGGGAGCTTGAACAGCTTCATGTAAAGCATCGGCAACATCTACAGTATCTTTTTAGACATTCCAACCCTGATCAGGAATAGCTTTTAGTGACTACAACGGTTTATACGAAGACCTGCGAGGCCCTGCGAGGAGTCGTGTTAAGGATCGAGGGCTACGGTAACACCCTGTACGCTTGGACTGGAGGGACTACATGTATCTCTTGCAGGAAGCTGTAATTGGGGATGCTAGATGATAGAGTTGGGATAGGTCCCATCTATAATATCCGGCACGAGGCCGAAAACCCTACTCCGATTGAAGTGGATATGAAATAGATAGTAGGTATGTCGCAGAGCTCATGTAGTTAGCAGTCTTATGTTTCTAGCGATTAGATGTAGTAACCTTCATGATGCGACACGACTACCTACTGACATTCCCCAATCTCTCAATTCCATGTTCTCAACTTCGTTTTCTCATCTCTTTTCTTCCAGGGATGATGCTTGTTGCGCCCCCTACCCGCGCATCAGCACGGTCTTTGCTCACACGTGCGCTGTAACGTGGAAGAGTGTGATGAGTTAAGCCAACGTGAATGTGTAACGTTGAGCGCGGGGTTATTTATCGACTACTACTAGTACTTTTACTCTAATCCTCGTTCCTTTTCCCTATCCTTACCTCTCAGATTATTAGAAACAATAATCAGGCAGAAAATCAGGTATACTAGTATTTGGGGGTGCAACTCGTTTTCGTTGGGGTGGGCAACAGTATCACCCAGTGCGCGCAGACTGCAGGAAATGATTGGTTCATCAATCGCTATGGGGCCCAGTTGACGGACCTTTTTAGCAAACTGATCCGCCCGAGTACTCCGTAGTAAGAGTTGATAATTCGGTAATTGACAAGGGGGGCTAGACCGAGATTACTGAGACGCCTAGCCTGGGCTATGTACAATGTACATAGATAAGGAGTGTTTCAAATATGAATCCATAGATTGGACTACATAAAATAAATGGTTTGTATTCACGTGATCCCGGAATTGTTGTACAGGAATCGTAGTTTGGCTCAAGCTTGATTAAAGCGTCAAACTCGAGGAGTCGAGCCCGATAGATGCGTGGTTGTCATTGGGCTTCAGGGATTCGAATACTGATATCAGCGGTCTGTTACGTCCGTAATGGCAATGCCGAGCGGTGTGGATGCAAGTTCATGCAGAGGCCAAGTCCGATCGGAGAGATCTTGGTGCGACGGAAAGGTAGGGTGCAGCCAAAAGTCGCCGAGGGCTGGAACTTTGAAGCCTTGAATCAGCCGGCGGCCTAGCGGGGACCCGATGCGGGTGGCGCATTACTCGCGTCGAGGTAAATTTGGCGGAATTTAAGACTCCGGATGGATGCATCAGTTTTGCTTTTTGTAAGCAGAATACGCTGCTTACAATATGTGAAACCTTTAGAATTCAGGGCGTACTACAGAATGAGTGGATCTTCCCTATTAAGTCCTCATAATCGGTCTTTTACGGAGAAAAAGAGGAATTCGATATTCCGGAGATCGATTGACGAAATGATGCTGAATCCATCTGCCGCGTGCTGATTTGCTGACAGGGTCACCGGCTAAACGCCGGGTCTAGGTCTAACTCCGTTGAAAAATCTGTTTGCGGGCTGGTCCGCTTAATCTTCAATTGGATTACATATTAAATATTTAATATTATTCTTCGGTTCCTTCCATTTGTTCCCGTTGAATCACCCTGACTCATGAGTGATCCACTCGAGCTTCTCGTTTAAGGACCACTGGAGACCACGGAGGGGCCAAAGAATTGTTCTGATTGACGCATCCCCCCTCCATTGACGTTGACTGACAAATCCGTGGCTCGGAGATAATGGTGTTTGCATAAGCAGGTAATCGTAGTGGAATAATTATTCTTTTATCTACAGGCTTATAGACCCAAGTTTAAATGGGTAAAAGGTGGTTTCTCGCCCTCTCTCTTTTATGGTTCTTCGTGACCTCATATTCTCACCCCTCCTCCTCTCCACTCCTTTTTCCACTGCTTTTCTTTTCCTACTTTCTTGCAATCGGTGATTCTGTATATACACCTCCCTAATATTACTACCTAAAATCTCTCTCTATATTGAGCATTGAGCCTGGCGAGTAAATACTCCCAACTACCAGGCGAGATGGACGCCAACCATCGAGCCGCGGAGGCCCAAGAATCCCGCAACCAAACCACCGACGACTATACAACTACAACTTACTCCTCCATCATCACCTCCGAGGGAACTACCAACCACACCTCCGAATCTTCCAGCCATGCCAACAATGCAATTGCCGAAGAATCCGACCAGCTCTCTCCCGAAGAGATCAACAACCCGACCGCGGCACCTATCGACCCGGTCTCTACGACTTCCTCGACTGCTTCTTCTCATGTCAGTGTCGAGGGCCGTTGGGGCGAGACGGAGGCGGGTGAGCCCGTCTCTCGTCGCGGTGCGATGGAAGACTTGGAGGGGATGCGCCGCGAATTGACTCGCCTAAGCTTGCATCGCACTCGTTCAACCACCGCCAAAAGCGTGCGCCGTCTCAAATCGCGCGCCAGTCGCAAGGATGAAGAGAAGGGTGAGTCTGATACAGAGGCTGAGGGCGGTTTCGATCTGGGTGAGTTCTTGATGGGCGGCCATCTTGAGCGCCGTACCACTGCCGGCGAGCCTGCCAAGAAGGTTGGCGTCGTCTTCAAAAACCTCACTGTCAAGGGCGTCGAGACGGGCGCATCCTTTGTACGGACTCTGCCTCATGCTGTGGTGGGAACTTTCGGACCTGATTTGTATAACGTCATTTGCCGGTTCGTGCCGCAGCTGCGGTTCGGCAAGAAGCCTCCTATTCGCGACTTGATTCACGACTTCAGTGGTGCGGTGCGCGAGGGTGAGATGATGCTCGTGCTGGGTCGTCCTGGTGCGGGTTGTACTACCTTCCTGAAAGCCATTGCAAATGACCGGGGTGCTTTTGCAGCGGTGGAAGGCGAGGTTAGCTACGGTGGTCTCTCCGCGGAGGACCAGAACAAGTATTTCCGTGGCGAAGTCAACTATAACCCCGAGGACGACCAGCATTTCCCTTCTCTCACAGTCTGGCAGACGCTCAAGTTCTCTCTCGCCAACAAGACTCGCAAGCATGATCGCGACAGCATTCCCATCATTATTGATGCGCTGCTTAAGATGTTCGGTATCAGCCACACCAAGAACACGCTCGTCGGTAACGAGTATGTTCGTGGTGTGTCTGGTGGTGAGCGAAAGCGTGTCAGTATTGCCGAGACCCTGGCTACCAAGTCGACCGTGGTTTGCTGGGATAACTCGACCCGTGGTCTGGATGCCAGCACTGCCCTGGACTATGCCAAGTCCCTGCGCATCATGACCGATGTCAGCAAGCGAACCACCCTGGTGACTCTGTACCAGGCCGGAGAGAGCATCTATGAGCTCATGGACAAGGTCATGGTCATTGACCAGGGCCGTATGCTCTACCAGGGTCCTGCGATTGAGGCTCGTCAGTACTTCATCGACCTCGGCTTCTACTGCCCCGAGCAGTCCACCACGGCCGATTTCCTGACTTCCCTCTGTGATCCCAATGCCCGCCAATTCCAGCCCGGCTGTGAAGCCTCCACCCCCAAGACTGCCGAGGAGTTGGAGCAGGTCTTCAAGAACAGCAAAGCTTACCAGTACATCGCGAACGACGTCTCCACCTATGAGCAGCGCCTCCAAGAGACTGAGCAAGAAGATACCCGCACTTTCCAGAAGACGGTCGCTCGGTCCAAGAGTAAGACTGTCTCCAAAAAGTCGCCCTACACTGTCTCTCTGGTGCGCCAGGTCGCGGCTTGCGTCAAGCGTGAGTTCTGGCTGCTCTGGGGTGACAAGACCTCGCTCTACACCAAGTACTTCATCATCATCTCCAACGGTCTTATTGTCTCGTCTCTCTTCTACGGTGAATCCCTGGATACCAGCGGTGCCTTCTCTCGCGGTGGTGCCCTGTTCTTCTCGGTTCTGTTCCTTGGTTGGCTGCAATTGACTGAGCTGATGCCCGCTGTGACGGGACGAGGCATTGTTGCCCGTCACAAGGACTACGCCTTCTACCGCCCGTCTGCTGTCTCAATTGCCCGCGTGGTTGTTGATTTCCCTGCTATCTTCGCTATGGTTGTCCCCTTTACGATCATCGTCTACTTCATGGCTGGTCTCGATGTTACGGCGTCGAAATTCTTCATCTACTTCCTGTTTGTGTACACGACAACCTTCTGTATCACCTCGCTGTATCGCATGTTTGCTGCTCTTTCGCCGACTATTGATGACGCCGTGCGGTTTGCCGGTATTGCACTCAATCTGCTCATTCTATACGTCGGTTATGTTATTCCAAAGCAGACCCTTGTCAACGACTCGATCTGGTTCGGATGGCTCTTCTACGTTAACCCCCTCTCGTATAGCTACGAGGCTGTCCTGTCAAACGAATTCTCCGACCGTACGATGGAATGTGCACCTTCGCAGTTGGTCCCCCAGGGCCCTGGCGCGGTGGCTGGATACCAAGGCTGTGCTTTGACTGGCTCTCCTCTGGGTCAGACGTCGGTCCCTGGTAGTCAGTACTTGCAGGCTAACTTCCAGTTCACCCGTCATCATCTGTGGCGCAACTTTGGTGTTGTCATCGCTTTCACTGTGCTGTACATTCTGGTTACTATCTGGGCTGCCGAGTTCCTCTCCTTTGTTGGCGGTGGTGGCGGTGCTCTCGTCTTCAAGAAGTCTAAGCGCGCGAAGCAGGTCACCCAGCAGACTGCGAAGAACAACGATGAGGAGAAGGTTTCTGATTCGAATGGTAATGCTGCTCTCGCCCGCGGTGAGGCCCCCTCATCCTCCGACAATGCTGCTTTCACCCGTCTGTCTTCGAGTGAGCGCTGCTTCACCTGGTCCAATGTTGAGTATACCGTGCCCTACGGCAATGGCACGCGCAAGCTTCTGAACAACGTCAATGGATTCGCCAAGCCTGGTGTCATGATCGCCCTCATGGGTGCCTCCGGAGCCGGCAAGACTACTCTTCTCAACACTCTCGCTCAGCGTCAGAAGATGGGTGTCGTCAAGGGCGAAATGCTCGTTGATGGCCACCCGCTCGGTGCTGACTTCCAGCGTGGTACCGGTTTCTGCGAACAGATGGATCTGCACGACAACACTTCGACCATCCGTGAAGCTTTCGAATTCTCAGCCATCCTCCGCCAGGACCGCAGTACCCCCCGCCAGGAGAAGATCGACTATGTCAACCGGATCATTGACCTGCTGGAGCTTGAGGACATCCAGGACGCCATCATCGGTTCTCTCAACGTCGAGCAGAAGAAGCGTGTTACTATTGGTGTCGAATTGGCCGCCAAGCCCAGTCTCCTTCTTTTCCTTGACGAGCCCACCTCTGGTCTCGACAGTCAAGCCGCCTTCTCGATTGTCCGTTTCCTCAAGAAGCTCTCCCAAGCCGGTCAAGCCATCGTCTGCACTATTCACCAGCCCTCGTCCATGCTCATCCAGCAGTTCGACATGATCCTCGCCCTCAACCCTGGCGGCAATACCTTCTACTTCGGCCCCGTCGGACACGACGGATCCGCCGTTATCAAGTACTTTGCCGACCGTGGCTTCGTCTGCCCACCCTCCAAGAACGTCGCCGAATTCATCCTGGAAACCGCCGCCAAAGCCACCCAGCGCAATGGCAAGCAAATCGACTGGAACGAGGAATGGCGCAACTCCGACGAGAACAAATCCATGCTCGAGGAAATCGAAAACATCAAGACCGAACGCAGCAAAGTCCCCGTCGAAGAGTCTGGTGGCTCGCAGTACGAATTCGCCGCTCCAACCCTCGTCCAAACCCAGCTCCTCACCAAGCGCCTCTTCCTCCAGTACTGGCGCGATCCCAGTTACTACTACGGCAAACTTTTCGTCAGTGTCATCATTGGTATCTTCAACGGTTTCACCTTCTGGATGCTGCCGACCACCGTCGCTTCCATGCAGGATCGCATGTTCTCCGTCTTCCTGATCATCCTGATCCCGCCCATCATCATGAACTCCGTCGTCCCCAAGTTCTACATCAACCGCGCCCTCTGGGAAGCCCGCGAATACCCGTCCCGCATATACGGCTGGGTCGCCTTCGCCACTGCCAACGTTGTCTGTGAAATCCCCGCTGCCATCATCACCGGTCTCGTCTACTGGTTGCTGTGGTACTACCCCGTCGGGCTGCCGACCGACTCGTCCACCGCCGGCTACGTCTTCCTCATGTCGATGCTGTTCTTCCTCTTCCAGGCATCCTGGGGCCAATGGATTTGCGCCTTCGCGCCCTCGTTCACCGTCATCTCCAACGTGCTGCCATTCTTCTTCGTCATGGTCAACCTGTTCAACGGTATCGTCCGTCCCTACGCGGCATACCCTGTCTTCTGGAAGTACTGGATGTACTATGTCAACCCCGTGACCTGGTGGCTGCGCGGCGTTCTCTCCGCCGTCCTGCCAGATGTCCAAATCGAGTGCGCCACCCTGGAAACAACCCGCTTCGACCCCCCACCCGGACAAACCTGCCAGCAGTACGCTGGTAACTTTGTGAATAAGATCGCCAAGGCTGGGTATTTGGTCAACGGGTCAGCGACCCAGGACTGCCAGTACTGCCCCTATACCACGGGTGAGGAGTACATGGCTAATCTGAATGTCCACCGCGACGACAAGTGGCGCTGCTTCGGTATTTTCTTGGCTTTTGTCATTATCAACTGGATGCTGGTGTACTTCTTTGTTTACACTGTTCGTGTGAGGGGCTGGAGTTTCGGACTCGGATATGTGTTTGGCCTCGCTGGGGTGTTGATTGACCGTGTCAAGGGTCTGTTCAAGCGGAAGGAGAAGAGTGATGTCCAGCAGTAAAGTAAACGTGACTTACTTTTTGCCCTTTCCTGCCTTGTTATAACTTGACATATCTTGGACTATTCTTTCTTTGATTCTTTTCCTTGGTATGCTCTCCCTTTGTTGTCTAATGCATTTACGGAGCGTGTGTGCATGGCACATGGTGTGTCATCATGGCCCTTTTGTATCGACCTTCTTTTCTTGTTCGGTTTTTATATTAGTTTCTTTTCTTCATGGACGGTGCCCCTTGATGGTACCTAAAAGTACATACTTATTTAGACTTAATTAAAGAATATTGGATATGAACTTTATTCACCTACTGCTTACACAGAGGTCCTTGACAGACTTTACCTACCTAGTTGTTTCATGGTATATCAAACATTCGTACTTATAATTCCCATAGTAATGTGGTGGGTTAGCGCAGGGTGCCTCATCATACTAAGACTAGAGACCAACGGGCTGAGAGTGAGGTGAGGCCTGTATCTCTGGTACTGATATCGAGCCATTTCCAACTGCCCACGGGCCAAAATCCCCAAGATTCAAAATCAATAAATTCCCCACCTCCATGAATCGAACCCTCAACCTTCTCCTCCCTATATACTTCGCCTTGTTACTGCGTCGCCATCCAAGGACACCGTCAAACATCGCCATCCCACCCCAGTGCCGCTCTACACCCCCTCTTCACCCTCCAATACCATCAAAAAGTCTATTAAATGATTATTATGATATAAGAAAAAGATCTTGTCATATAAATTCCTATAAAAAATAACACTACCCAAAAGAAAAACATCAAAAAATCATCCTCCCCCCGCCTAGGGGTGTGCCCGTCCGTCCGTGGAGCTTATAGCGTCAACACAGGCCCAGTATTTGTTTCCTCCTTTATGTTTGCCCAAATCCTCCAGGGCACACCTATGGTTCACCAATTTATGGTGGATACCAACTAGGCCATCGGAGGGGGAGGAGGTGATTGCTTGACCTGGAAACCGGTGATAACCTCTGTTCTTGCCTGTTTGGGATTCTGATGCCAACCTTGTGTTTGGACTCTTTATTGTGTCATCCTCTATAGTCTAAGACAATCAGCTCCCAATTCAGTACTCAGACTCCCGTAGTCGGTTTGAGTCCTCTCTCACAAAGATTATTCTATTCCACACATCGGAGATTTTGATCAAAGATTGCCTGAGTTGGCTGTCTTTGACACTTTTGGTTTCATACCTCCAACAATGGAAAGAATCATTCAGCTCGTGACACTTGCGGTTCTCTCATGGCCAGAGCATTAAAATATCTCGCTCTCTATCGGTATTTGTATCTTGGTCTTTCCCAGCTCAAAAGCTCTATCTTTATCTCTCTACTTTTCGGGTTAGTTTGGATAAGCGCGAGCGATGCTCACCAAGTACTGCTAATCGGTGTTAATATAGTCTAACTCGGGGGTTAGGAAATATTGACTTGTTTTCAATGTGATATTTGAAGAGGGGTCTCCTAGCGATCTCTCGAGTAAAAATTTGTAACAGTCTATGTCATAACCCGTCATGCGAGACGCCCAGGAACACCATTTTTCAACACCGGCTCTCTCCGTCCACATCGTGGCAAGGCCGATGAATAAGATGACAAGAGTCTATGAAAACAAGTACCTCTTCATAATACACAAGAGGAATGCTCAGCTTTGGAAGAACCAAGGAGGGCGGCTCTCAGTCAGATCCGCTCCGGGGAGCTTCATGGGAACTGGCACTGTATCCTGGAAGATATCGGCGTTCAATTGCTGTGGCCTCGATTGGGTGGCTGTAGCAGTGTCGAGCGTGGTTGTGTTGGCATCGCTTGCTTGAGAGTATGCCCTGCCGCCAGGCGTAATAACGGGCACCAAGACACCACACTCCCAGTTGCGGCAGTTCAGCTTCGGCTGGCCGGTGGAGCGATCTTTTATCAAGCGACCCCTTTCAAGATGTCAGCATCTTAGGATAATAAAAATATGGAAGGGAAATAAACTGACCAGGCACTCTCCGAGATATTAGCACTTCCAACATATGCCCAGCCCTTACATTCGTTGCCGTCGGGCATCTGAATGGGCTCCGAGGGCCACACGTACATGAGCTATACTCATATTAGCACGCAGACTGCAGAGGACTTTTAAATTGCTTCAAACCTTGTTGTGCATTAAAACCCCCCGCTTACTCTCGCAGTCCTTCAACACTCGCCGAGGAAACTTCTCGCCGAGCCACCACCGCGCCGAGAAACAGACAGTACCTGCAGTTCGTTCCGGATCCAAGTGCGCAAAACGAACGGTCTGGGCGGAGGGGAAGTACACATTGAAGCGATTATGCCATTCCTGGCCCAGCTGCACCATCTGCGTGCGCTGCGGATCATTGGTTTGGCTAGTCGATTCTCGTGTGTACCGGAGCTTGTAATCTGTCAGGCCATCATCACCTAATATCGATATCGTTAGTTGGTCTCTGTATCATTCCTCAATTCCCAGACATACCTTTAGCAGCAAGATAAATCGAGCGAAGGAATTCATCATTCAAAGAGCCAACGGAGGAAGACTATAGCCAAGTAAGTTTCTAGAGTCAACTGACTGTGGCGATGTTTACCTACCACGTAGGCAATGTTAATGGGCCCAGATGGCTGCAGACCCAACTGTGTCACGGCGCGACCGAGCCCACAATATCCGGACCGCTTCCACGACTCGCCGGTTCGCGATCCACCACTAGGTCTATTTTAGCTGACCTTCTTGAAGAGAAGCACGGCAACATACATAGTGTGTACAAACGCATATCGGGCTGTTTGGCTGAAATCAAAGTCATCAAGTGCTTTGATCGCGTCGTCGCGCAATTTGGACGCTTTCAAAAAGTAGGCCAACTCTTCTTTGAAAGGTGTGTCGAACTTTTCAACCTTTACACCAAGCTCGATTCTGGGTAGATCGATTAGAAAGACAGTCTGGTACTATGTTAGTGGCACTGAAACCAGAAAAGTGTAGAGGTTATACATGCGTTCTCCATCAAGCCGTTCTCACCCCAATCAGTCTGGGTGAGATTTGCAGTTGGAACGGCAACTCGAAGGTATCCGGGATGATAAAAGAGCATCAACTTCGAGTGCATATTGTTGACTTGTGGTTCCATAGGCGGAAAACATAGATCAAGCGTAGGCATCGAAGCGGTTTCCTCCCGATACTGCTTGCGCTGTAGCATTGTCAGCTTTCCTAGATTGTCCAACATGGTTGACGAGACCCGCTTACCGTGGCTTCCTCCTTCGCACCCATCATGAGGATGAACCTGGTCTTCTTGGTGCTGAACTTTGAGAACAACCACTCGATATCCCAGAGGAATGAGCTGAGAACTGCAACATTTAGGTCTTCTCGCTGGAAAACCTCTTCGATGGTAATGTCGTTGCCTGCGCGGGGTTTACCTGCTACGTGCGTCTTCTTAACAACCCCGAGGGGATATTGCATGACTGGTCGGGCTGTTGGCTGCACCCGACTGGTGGAATTATTGGCTGTGAAATTGCTGCGGATATGAGTATTTGAAGGGGGTTGTGGCGATAACACTCGACCCGTCAGACGGGCATCGGGCTCGGTGAGTCTAGAAGCTTTGGGGGATGGCTGGGCAGGAGGAGAGCTCCCGGCTTTGCGCTTGGCGAGGCGGGCAAGACGTTCTTGCTCCATCTGCTTGCGGTCAATGCCAAAGATTCCCTGAGGCTTGGGGGTCGCGTTGCTCGCGGTTTCTGGGATCTCCACTGGCTTCGAAGGAGATCCCGGTCCTAGGAGGTCCGTATCTTGCCGAGCGCCCTTAAGGGACATGGCAATCGCTCGCCTAAGATCTTCATCGCTGTCATCATCCACTGTATGATCAACAGTTTCAGTATCTGTATCAGATCCGATAACTGACTTAGACTTTGGGAAAATCTCTTTCAGATCTGAGTCTGAGCTGGAGTCATGCGTGAGGTCCACGACCGTTGGCTTTGATGGCTTGGTCGGCCGGGGTGATGCCTTTGGCTGATTTGGCATCTTTGGAGGACTTGGTTTTTGAGAGGGACCTTTGGATGGGGAATTTGAGGCGCTTTCAGCGACAGGTTTCTGGTCCTGAGATGACGGAGAGACCTGGGCGGACGACTCTTGCTTCTGTCTCTGGAAGTCCTCAAGCGAGGCCTTGATGGCCGCTTCCAACATTTTTTGCTCAAGTTCTGTGGGATCCATTTCTGAAAAATTGAAGGTTTCCAAGTCCCGCGATTGAATAGGAGAAGAGCAAAGAATATGGGCGCGGGGGCTGCTCAAATTTGAGGTGGTGAGATATTCAGGTGTTGAGGTGTTGACAAAGCCAAGATATGGATGACACGAGTTGTGCAACAACAGACCTCAGCTTCAAGGGCTGAGGTGGCGTGGACGCAAAGTGGAGCCTACATGAGGTGGGAGCAGATCCCTCACTCAGTGAAATAAGAAGGGAATTTCCGGATTCCTGAGATACTCGCCGTTTGTTGATGTTCTCAGTTGATGGAAGGTGTTGCAACATGCTCCACCCCTATCGGATATGACAACGGTCACGTGATGATGATGTATGGCAGCCTGTTTTTCTTTGGCCAACTGGTCACAATCATTTAAACAATACATGAGCTGCTAAGCCGGAAGCATTATAATATTTCTCATTCAGTTGGGACTAACTCATATGTATCATCTTTGTTGAAGGACGTTTATTGCGTCTTAATAAAAGACTTTCCAAGAACCCAAGAACCCACCCGCTAGTATACATATCGGAAGTTTGGATTCTCACGATCAGTAAGATCCTGGAATGCCAAGTCATGCGAGATCTCTGTTGAGCCCTGAATCTTGGAGCGATTCCGTGCCATCAGGATGATTCGTGTCAACACCACCAGAGCAACATAAACAGCGTAAACGACGATATGTGTTAGGAAACCATGCAGGTATCGGGGGGCATCTTTGCTTTGGAAGATTTGGGGAGCAATGAGATTGCCCACGGCCCAGCCAACGAAGACCATGGTCATGGTAATACCCTTCTTGGTCTGACCCGCCACGTTGCGAGTAATCAGCGAGATAATCATGTTGCCCTCGGCAAGGAAGAATTGTGTGCAGTAGAAAGCAATGAGCATGCCACCTGCATTTGAAGCAGTCGGGGTAACGACTAGGATCACAATGGTCCCGACCAGAGCAGGGACTGCACATAGCTATTTTCGTCGTCAGTGATCATTTGTTCATGAGTTGACTATTCAACCTGGGGACCTTACAATCATAACGAAGCACGTCTGCTGGAATCTTTGGGATGCCCATGCAGATCCGAGCATGATCAAAATGGTCCATGCTCCCTGGGCAATATTGAGCAGCTGTGTCTGCAAGAGGCTGAAGCCGAACTGGATGATAATGAGGTTGGAGAATACACCGAGGCCACCAATGACGAGGTTGGCTACGGTGATGAGCAAAACGCAGCACCAGACAAATGGGTCCTTGAGAGCCTCGACAATTTGGTATCTCTTGTACTCTCTGTTCTGGATACCGGTCTCATTTTCTCGCACCCGCTCGATCATCAGTCTTTTGTCCTCCTCGCTGAAGCATTTTGCAGTCAACGGGCTGTCGGGCAGAAGGGTAGCAATGAAGAAGGACCAAACGCATGTGGCCAGGCCCAGGATTAGGAACAAAAGTTGCCAATTCTTGATCGGACCGTTCTTAAAATGCGAGACTCCGAAGGCAAGAAGGCCACCAATCTAGTGCTAATTAGCTTTCATCTTCCTCCAAGATCTAGACAAGGGTGTCAATTACCATCAAGGATACACCTGACATGCAATACCAGAGCGCATTCAAGACTGATTGCTCCTCCCTCTTGTACCACATCGCAGTCCTAGTTACATAGAGTTTAGCAAGGCGAACTTTTGTGTTTGGTTTCAAGGATTTACTCACAGCAGCATCATAGCTGGCTGGACACAGCTTTCGAAGAAACCCAACAGAAATCGAACAGCCATGAGCGATCCAAAGCGGGTCGAAGCAGCGGAACATGCCACTACAGCGCCCCAAAGGAACACATTGATGGAGAGCATCTTTGCTAGGGGAAATTTCTGCAACAAGAAATTCTGAGGGTACTCGCCCGCAAGAATGCCGATATAGAGGATGGTTCCTAGCCATGAATACTACACGTGCGATAATTAGCGACCAAGTCTGAGGTATAGGGCTGAAAGGACCCACTTCTTGTCCCACCAGGTGGGCATCGGTCTTGATGCCCATGATAGAGGCATAATTCAAAATTCCCTTGTCGAGCGACTGGCAGAAGTAGGTGATGACCTGAATAACGAGAATGCGCCGAGTGATCTTCCAGAAGAGGCGCTTGTTGGTTGCAGCATCGATCTCGATACCCGGATCCGCTGCGAGGAGATCCGCTTTCTCTTTCATCTCCAGGGTATCAGATGCCGCATTGCGGTCGGAGGGCAATTCCTCGTGGTCGACAGTCGCTCCCATCTCGAATTTCTTCGATGGCATGATGCGTTGAGGTGCAGAGACGTGGGATGATATTGTGAATCACGATGGTCTGGATTAGAGACCAGTATTGCCCTTCATCGAGGTATTTGTAGGGCTGTCCTCCCCTATCTCGAGGTGTCGCATAGTGTAGCGTGTGGGTAAGCCGAAAGCTTGCCCGCAAACCCCAGGATTTGGATTTCCCCGAGTCGAATGATTGGGGTCCCGCCGGAGGTGGCACCGGAGGAGATGCCGCCAATTCCTCCGGAAGTTAGATGTCGAATGACAATTCTGGATCGTAGAGGCTAGAACGCTACATTATGCTCGGTTTGAATTAACCGGAGCTTGCTACTCTGAGGAAGTACGCATAGGATCAAATTGATCGAAATGCTGCTTGGCAGAGAGCTCTACCGGAGCCTCTCCGGCAATTAGCCCGTACTCCGATAGGGTCGTTTGACGAGACAACTCCGTGCATGTGTGTGCTCAGCATTGAGAAGAGACGCTAGTCGCTAATGAGAAACTCCATTCCCTACGAGAAAGTCAAATCGTCTGTGAGAGTCTTCTGAACTTGTCTTGAACCATCCACAACACGATGAACATGTCTTCGTCCATTCAAGTATACGATTCTCCGCTAGGCGTGGCCCTCAATCCGGACTTCCTCATCGAAGTCCAGTCAATCGACTCAGACGACCATTACCAATGGTCTAAAGTGCCTGCATATGCCACCGATGTGGCTAGCATCAACACCAGCGCGAATAAATTTGATCGACATTCAATTGCCGTAGCTTCATTCGATTTCAGCGGCCCAGTGAAGATCAAAGTCACCTATACGAGAAGCGGCGTCGATGCTGCAGTTGTTCGGCCTCGTTCCCTTGGAATTGAGACGGTATTGGAGGAAAAAACGATTCTCTTTACACTGGAAAAGCCCCGAGACTTGATGCTCGAACTAAACGGTGACAAACGGAAAGCTCTCCACTTGCTCACCAACGCGATCGATCTCACGGCGCCGACCGAAGACAGTGATGATGTCTGGTATTTTGGGCCAGGGATCAATCAAGGCTCTGCGACATCCTTGGTCACCGACGGCGTCAATCTTATAGTCCCATCGGGGAAAACTGTTTATCTAGCTGGTGGCGCTTTCATCACGTTCCGCTTGAATTTCATCGATGTTTCCAACAGTGCTCTCCGGGGTCATGGATTCGTTCTAGGACCCAAGGGCGGTTACACTCAGAGAGAACTGGGCGGCGCGATTCACATGAGTCGAGCCTCAAATATTCGTGTTGAGGGTGTCACTTCACTTAGTGCGATGGGATTCAGCCTCTCTGCTGGTGAATGCAAAGATGTCACAGTCAACAGATACCGATCGTTCTCGTCCGCAGGTAATGGGGATGGAATCGACTTCTTTTGCTCGTCAAATATTACCATTGAGAACTGCTTTTTGCGAAACTCAGATGACACAATTGCTCTCTATTCACACCGTTGGGACTGGTATGGCGACTCGACGAATATTCTCATTCAGAATTGCGTATTGCTTCCAGATGTGGCCCATGCCATCAATATGGGAACACATGGGAATCCCGCAAAGCCGGAAACGACAAGCAACGTGACAATCAGAAATATTGATATCCTGGATCACGAGGAAAATCAGCTGTGGTATCAGGGATGCATAGCCATCAATGCTGCAGATGAGAATTTGTTCCACGATATTCATATCGAGGATGTACGAGTTGAGCGCATTACTCGCGGTCAGCTTTTGAATATTCGTGTGATGCAGAATTCGATGTGGACTACAGCTCCGGGACGAGGTATTCGAAACGTCACTTTCAAAAATTTGTCTTTGAATATGCACGACTCCAAAGTCGTCAATCCATCGATGATACTTGGCTATGATCAGAGCCGGGGAATCGAAAACGTTGCATTCAAGAATTTGCGAGTAGGGGAGAAGGAGATTCATGAGACAATGGAAAAGCCCCGATGGTATATGATATCGGATTTCATTCCTTTGTTTTTAAATGAGCACGTCAAGGGAGTCAATTTCATGAAAGGGGCATGAAGAAAACTTGGAAATAAGTATCGTCGGAATTGGACCTTCCAATTCATAACGGCATCATCTTGGATATTTTTTGAAGATAGAAATAGATATATTTGTCCACAACAGAAAAGAATGAATTGAGACTGCACAAGAGCATAATAGATAAGATCACATAAGGCAGGGGAGCAGTAGCAGAAAGATGAGGCATGACATGCACTTTAAGAAAGACGGTAAAGTAGAGTACCAAAACCAAGGGCGTCAAAGCCGCCCGAGTTAGGACCGTAGTTTCCACCACCACCCTCAACGCCGCTAGTCGAGTTGATGTTAACCCAGTTACGATAAGCGTCAGTCCAAGAAGAGTGAAGCCCCTTGAGCTGGCCGTAATGAGCGGACAATAACTCAAAGCCAGGACGGATAGTTCCACGCGAGCTGTTGGAAATAACGGTTTGGTTGCCCTGGTAGCTTAAATATGGGGTGTAGGGCACATCATAACCGACGTTGTACTTGCTAACGTATTCAGCGCTAGACATAATTAGTAAACAATTTAGAAAGTACTTCTTCGACTGAACGTACCCATTGAGAATCTCGTTTTTGTAAGTAGCAAACAAGTCAACTCCCTGGTTGTACGCTTGCTGCGCGACAACGCCCCAGAGCGCAAAGTCCAATGTAGCATGGCCCTGATCGCGACCGGCCTCCTGACCCTGCATGAGTACTTTCCCAGAGCCCGGCTCTGTAAAATTTGCAATAGAAAAGACAGGGAGAGCTCCATTGGAAGGCCCAGTTTTAACATAGTTGACTGCGTTCTCAAACATTGTTTTATTATCGGTGAATATACCAATGGCGATAAGCGAGGCAAGATTGCACAAATCCCAATTAGCATAGTAATGGTAATAGTCTTGGCCGTTGTGGTCCTCCAAAAAGAGGTTGTTCATGGTCGCAAAAACGTTTTTCAACATGTTGGCAGTGGCAGTCTTGTTGGTCTCGGACCAGCCAGAGTAATTGCGCAGAAGCTCCGCTGCGTTGGCCAACTGGTAGCCGTACAAGCCAGAGGCTAGGAACTTGTCACTAGTACCGTCGATCCCAGTGATGGTCGCCGCCCAGCTGTCCAAGATATTGACAGAAGCGTCGGCATAACTTTTGTCATTTGTGATCTTCCAGCGTATGGCAAGTTGGTATGCGGCGGCGGCATCGCGGTACAGATACGAGTAATTCTCGGAGTTCGCTCCGTTGTTTCCTCTGTACACAATTGTCTGAGGATTGGGCTTGTAGGATGACTGAGCGTAGGAGCTCGAAGTCAGCAAAGTCCAAGTGGTGTTCCAGGGCTCATTGCCATCAGCAACGTGCTTGGTAATGCGTTGGAAGTCCTTGATGGTATGAAGCGCGCCTGGATGCACGAAGGCTGTGACAACAGTACCAGCAAGGAGAAGAACGGAGATAAAAGAATGCATTTCGATCAAATCAGGGGATAATGATATGAATGAAGACTCGAGCTGTGCTCGATTTCTTTATTCCACTTAATCGAGCACATTCGGGCTCAATATATAGACAATTCTGTACATGAGCCCCCTGAATTGTACAATATGACCTAAAGGGACATTTTGAAAAGACAAAGCCGTCGGGGACGAGTAAAACTTCGATTTGCTGCCGATCGGCATCAGGAAATGCTGTGTAGATGCTTCAGCGTTTCAAATTGACACGATGGAGGGTGGATATGACGGACCTTGCCCCATATTTTCGGCTTAATCCCGAATTTCCCACGAAACGTTTCGAAGGAGTCAACGCCGGGTCAAAGTCTGGGGAATAATGCGGAGGGGTATCAAGTTACTGCATGTACCCCGGTTTGTCGATCGCTAGATGTCAAGGGTTGTGCAGAAACATCTTGAAGAATGATGAGCAATGGGAATCCAAGGAACCTTCGGATGTTCTCCGGCACCTTCCCGGCCATCTACTACAAACAGTCGATCAGAGAACCAGCATCGGGAGAGAAGAGATGAGATCAAAATTTGGAAGGAAGATACCGCATAGAATTCTTTTTTGCCAGAATAGCCGGGCGCATCGTTTTTTCAACTCTAGGTTTTGGACGATCGGAGTGTTTTTGATCGTTCTAGCAGTAATCGATAGAGATTCGTAGTATAACAATAATTCTCCTCCAGGATTCTCATAAGTCGAGAAATACGATTGATTTTTAGGAGCTTACTGGACATGTATGTTGATAATTACTATCTATGCACAAAGAAAAGGACCTTTTCGGCGTGTAAAGTCTAGATTTGCACGTATCTAGTCTATCACTCCCTAGCCCGTCAACCTCCTTCTCTATAGAAGTCTGTTCGAGCATAGCCCAAGAATACACCCGGCCTGATCAGAATTAAGAGAACTTAGTAATGTGATTTCTCGTTCATGCGACTTAATCAATGGCGGCCAATTCTCCTTTCCTCAATGATCTGAAACTGCCCGGTGATCTGAGCAGTGTCTCCACTCTGTCTCTATACAACCTGAGCCGGAGGATTTGCCGGACCTCCTCCGAGTTTCACAACGCAATGGAGGACCACTCAAGTAGGAAGCATAGTCAATATAACATTGTCAGAGTGGTCATCAAAAACCACCTGATACAACTCAGTTTGTTTTTCTCGCCACGGAACTCTGCCCTTACAGCATCGAACCTTCGCCATGTCGTTAGATGATCAACCAACCATGGTGCGTCCAAATTCGAGCTCACTTTCATCCATATTGTCCACTGCTAACACACGGCATAGGAACCCTACCCGAAAAGAGTGAAAACTGAATCTAGGGATACGAACGGAACCTACAAGACTCAGAGTCCGACGAAACGTGTGATGGAAGCCCTTTACTCGGAGTCCGTGGCGGCTAGATTGTGGCACGTCGCGGCCAAGGCACTGGGAAGTGTAAGACTTTCCATTTTCTATCAAATCCGACTCGAGCTAACATCTCTTGCAAAATAGACCAATCCCCCGATTCTTTTTCCCGAGTATACCGGCAAAGACAGTGCCACTTATGTCTACCGAAGCCTCGACTTCTGGACGTCTGGCTTCTTCCCGGGATCTCTGTATCTACTCCTCGAGCGATTGATGAAGTACCCTCAAGATACACCAGTCTCTCAATCGGCCAAAAAAGACGGCAACTCTTCAATGCCCCATCCACTTCAGCTTGAACACCTGTGCAAGTGGTGGACGGCCAACTTACATCAAAACGCACTGAAACGTGACACCCACGATCTGGGTTTTATGATCGCACCATGGGCCATGAAAGCCTGGGAGCTCCAGCGGGATGCACCCGCATTTAACAGTCTTGTCATGGCGGCACACTCCCTTGCGAGTCGTTTCAACAGTACCACTCAGTGCCTGCAAAGCTGGGACGTCTGCGTCACGAATCGGTACTCCTTCACAGATCCTTCGAAGGACTTTCTCGTTATCATTGACAACATGTTGAACCTGGACTTATTGTTTTGGGCTGCCCGAGAGACCTCAAACACGTCGCTGTATGATATTGCTCGGGCGCATGCGAAGACCACACAGAAGCACCATATTCGGAAAGACAATACCACATTTCATGTGGTGAACTTCGATGCGGAGACCGGAAATGTGAAAGCCAAGTTCACGAATCAGGGCTATAGTGATGATAGCTGCTGGGCGCGGGGTCAGGCTTGGGGGATTCTGGGATTCATGCAGACATTCAGGTGGACAGGCGACAAGTCCTTCCTTGACACGGCGAAGGCGCTGGCTGATTATTTCCTGGCGCATCTCCCAGCTGATGGCGTGCCTTATTGGGACTTCACTGCGCCCATCACTGAGACGAGCCCACGAGATACCTCAGCAGCTATGGTCGCTGCATGTGGTCTTTTGCTGCTTCACAAGGCACTGAAAGGTACTCCGGATGGAGACCGCTATCTGCGAGAGGCGATTAATCTCGTCGATGCCACAGTCACGAAGTTCTTGAATCCGCCAACTCTTCGGTTTCAAACCACTCAATCGACATCTAAAGTACTGGTCTACCCGGAAGGCTGCTTGGATGAGAACGACAGCGATGGTTTTGATAATTTGACTGTTGGAGATCTGTTAACTTCAAAACTGTGTGATACAATTCTGGATGGTGCCACAATCAACAACTACGAATTCGCGCCCAGGAGGTGGGCTAATCATGGACTTGTCTATGCGGACTACTACTTCCTCCTTTTTGGAAACATGCTTCTCGATTTGGGTTTAGTGAACGGGGGATTTCAACGCATTGATTGAACAGGTAGTGAGTTATCGATGGCATAGAATCATTTATACAACATGACACATTAGATACAATATAGAGCCACATGTTTTGTGTTTCTCCTTCATGATAGTTTGGAAGTTAGTTGCTAGGTCACTGGCCCAAATGCTCGATGAGATGCCCCGATCAAAGAGTCTGAAAAAGCTGACTGGCATAAAGAGTCAATCTTATGAGTCTCTGCGACTGGTCTAAACATTTGGGCTTTTGCCATTCACCACTGGACCCTCAATTTGTGCACCGCCATAGCGACTGATCCTTTGGCCTGGGCTTGGAGTCAAGCTAAAGGCCTGGGATAGGTCTTCTTGAGGGCTGACAATGCCATGTCCGAAATTTGCACCCGAACCTTGCCACATGTTGAAATTCTGATGGGATGGACCCATCATCATAGGTGAGGATACTTGATTCCCAGTAGCCTGTGCATAGACTGACATGGGATCAGATCTTGTATACACGGGGAAGTCCTGTTGAAAGGCTGGAGGAAGTGGCGGGAACGCTAGGCTAAACGGGTCAAGGCTGAACGAGTCTTGAAATCCCTCTCTGCTCATATATCTCGCTGGAGACACTGCATTTGCAGCTTTTGGGAAATACAGCGAGCCTTGTGAGGGCGAGGCTGAGAATGTAGGTTGTTGGGGCGGTTGCTCCTTTGATTCGTCTGAGTATGCAGTCTGACGAATATCCAGACTCGGTCGAGGAGCGGCGCCCGAGTTATTCTGAGCCTCGATCAGGCGCTTGGCGAAACTGGAGGCAAGATTTTCATTTTGTGAATTGGATGTTTCGCTTCTTCCCTTCCAACGTTGGGAAATTTCCAGGAGACTTGCGATTAGTGTGTCAAACGCTGGTGGTAAACAGACTCCGTTGTATTTCGCATGAGCTAGAAGCATCCTCCCAGCGATAAAAAGACAAAAGGAGAATTGAGGATTGGTAAAAATTGGCGAGAATGTCAAAAACTGATGACCGATGGTCGCGATCTCAGAGGCTGCTTCTAGACAGGTTTCCGCAGACGAAGCGGATGGGAGTCTTATTGGACAAGACTGCCAATGAGCCGGGGGATACGCGATCCCTTGATGGAGAAGTATAACAGCGGTGTTGTGAGTGATATGAGCCAGTGTGAGATTAGGGTCCATTACTCCATCACTATTTAGGACTGAAGCTTCCCGCCACTTCGAAGGTAGATATAATTTCCATCTAGATGAAGAGAGAGCATTAGTAAGTAAACGTTAAAAGGCAATATTCACGAGTCCTCACTGAATCAGTCGCAAATCCAACTCTTTAAACTTCATAAGCCAGACCTGCGCCTTTTCGGCATCACTGACAATGAAGGCATGGTGAAGGAAAAAGTTGGTGACCAAGGCGAGTGATTCGGTGGCTTCGATGTTGTAGGCAAATCCACCGATAGCATCTTGATCGTCCGAATTCGATGATGCTCTATTTCCGTTGAGGACGGAGCTACTTGATGCATTGTCCCTGGAATCTGAGATTCCAAAGTATGGTGCTTCAACCGCCTGCTCCCTCTCCCACAAAGCACCTTCACACGGTAAACGGCGCTTCACATCGGCGCTTGTTAGACTGATCTTCCACCCAGTGGAGACACTGCAAAATCGGTCCATCAGGAAAACGGTCCAGAACACCCTCCTACGTTCCTCTACTTCGCTCCACGAATTGGAGGGACTCAGGAAGACCATTCGCCGAATTAAAGTCTCTCCCGCGTTTGTGCCTCGGTAAAGTGCATCCTCCTCGACGCCCAACTGTAGCTGTTCCACTGTGCCCACCATGCTTCCGACAATTGACCATGATGAAGGCCCGCGACCGCGACCAATCTAGAATTATGAGACACGATTCAGCGTGCGAAATTACAGCGCCGGATAATTATACCCACAGTTTCGAAAGCAATGATGACAAGGGCCTGCAAATTTTCAACAGAGAAAGACTCCGTACTGTCCAAAATGACTTTTTGGCGACTCTTCTCGGCGATTCGTGTTTTAAAATCTTCGTTCTGTAGAAATTCGCTTTGGGAAAATCGGGCGCAAACTGCTATAATTGCATGGAGGATACAAGCGACTCGCGGGCGATGTTCTGGAGATCGCATGCGCTCGCGGAACTTGGCCACATGCAGGACCGGTATCCAGGGGTGAATATTAACGTAGTAGAAATCAACTAACTCGTCCATAACTTCGGGCGGCAAGATCGTAGTCAGATCGTCGTCAACGTCAATTGAAGGGGTCGAAGAGGCGTTCTCATTAAGTCGGCGGCGCTTTGCTGCGCGGGTAGTTGCTTCCACATCGTCCATACTTTCATTGTGGGCTTCTTGTCCGTTTGCACGCTCTGTATAAGGCACAGGTTCCAGCAAACGGTTTTTCAATTGTTCTCGTCGCTGTTCCAGGTCTGTATCGCCGGTCCCGTTTTTTATCTGCTCAGGGAGAGCTGTATTTGGATGAAGCGCTTGCCATACTTGTTGCCACAGCATCTCCTGTCCAAGAAACATGTTTTCGAGGGTTTCGATGCGGCGGTAGAGTTGGTCGACCGCACCAGCGCGAAGACCGGGCTTCATTCTCCTGTCATCGTAGACGCAAGTGACCTTGAACCGGACACATTGAGAGCATGGCTGAGCACGATCGCATCGCGCCTTCTTCTTGCGACAAGACTGACAGGCCGGTACGTCGTCCTCGACCTTGGCCGTGTCTGGTGGCTCTATGCCGTTCTGCTCGTTGCCTTTAGGCTCGCTGCCACTGTTACAGTTAGATCTTTGCGGCATCTTGAGTGATAGAGGCGAATATCTCTCTTTTGACGGTCCAGCAATCTCACAGCCAGGTTCCTGTGGTCCCGAGAAGATACACTGGTAGTGAGGGGGTGATGCAGCTCGACACAATTTGGAGATTGTCTCTCCCCGCAGTCAAGGATCATGCGATCTCGGCTCCAAGACTCCCCCACGGGGAACCTTGCCTGCTGCGCGTCATGCACGAAGCGTGCCTATGCCCGTTAAACTTTAGTTTGGAGCGCGAAGCTTGTGGCACGAATGATGAAGCAGTGCGAAAGGAGAAAACTGGGGCGGAGGAATTACCGGAGAGACTCCGGTGACCTCCTCCACTTTATGCGGAGAAATTCATACTCCTTACGGTTATGGATTTACCCCCGCCCGCTGTATTTCCTATTCCGTTACGGCGTCTATTTAGCATAGGTTTGTCCTCCAGTCACAGAAATAAGCATCTGAAATAAGATCGATTGGAATATGAACTTGTGTTCGGATTTGGAGGTCACTAGTCAACTATACAATACTAGGCGGGCCGACCAGAAGTCACTAAAACATATTGAGATCTAATTCAAATGGAAGGGACACTCCAACAGAGAAAGAAAGCTCATCACAATGAGAATCTACCTAAACTATGCCTCATCTCAATTACACATCCAGATCCCAAAATTGGAAAGCATGCACATAACCCTCAGCCTGCCTGAACTCCGACAAGATGAAGCGAAAGTGCTTTCTCATGACGAAGGCCTTTGGACATCGCAATCAATGGAGTTTATAGGTACCCATTTTCCGAGGCTTGATGCGAAGGGCGAATAGTCGATCGATCTCGTCCATGGATCGCCCCTTGAGTTCAGGGACATAGAAGAAGCTCCAAACGGTCGCAAGAGCACAAAGACCCCCGAAAACGAACCCTACTTTGCCCTTGAGATTGCCCTCGTCGGGGTTGACCATGTATGGACAGGCAAAATTCATGATGATTCCCATGACAGCCTGAGTAGCGGTAGCAAGACCGGTCGTTCGGGCACGTAGCGCAGCGCTACTAGTCTCGCCGAGAATAGTGAAAGCCATTGCTCCAATAGTGCCGAAATAGACAAAGCTATAGATAACCGTAACCGCAGCCTGAACCCAGTGTGCGCCAGAAGTTGGCACAACGTCCATGATGCCGATCAGCATGAGAATCAAGAACAAGGAGACCATGCCGGTGAGGAAGATCTTGCGTCGGCCCAGTGAATTGACGATGAACCAACTGAGGATGTTGCCCAGAACACCACAGGCAGTCACACCAACACCCAGACTGAAACTCTGGGAATTGGGCAGTCCAGCCAGTTCGAAGAAGTAGGTTGAATAACCTAAGACAAAGATGATTCCCGCAAAGTGCTGGCACACGAAGACGCCCATACTAATCATTGTACGCTTCAGATCCGTGCCGCGGAAGCATTGAGCCCAGGATGTCTCATGATCAGGCGATGTCTCATTTTCCTCGTTAATGGTTCGCTGGATATTATCCAGCATGGTTTGGACGTCGAAATTGGGTCCATACAGACGTTGCAGAGATCGTGCCGCGTCTTGTTGCCGGCCCTTACGAGCCAGGTACCATGGAGTCTCTGGGGCGAAGGGCAGACCAGCGAGCAAGAAAGCCACAAAGAAGAGCTGTATGGCAAAAGGACCGCGGTATGCCCATGTGTCAGAACGGGAGCCAAAGCCCTTGATGACGCCGTTAGATACCAGCTGGCCGATAGCAATACCCAGATTCACGCCAGCTGTCGCCACTCCACGCAGCACCACGGGAGTTATTTCTGATGTCGCCAAGGGTCCAAGGGTGAGCAAGAAGCCCAAACCAAATCCAAGAATGAGTTTGACGGCGACAAAACCCCCAGGTACATCAGCGAACATTTCTCCCAAAATGCCTCCCGTCAAGAAGACTAGGCCCACTAGGAGGCCTCCTTTGCGACCGATGCGATCACTCAGCATTGAGCATAGGAAGCAACTGAAGAACTGTCCCACGCTACTGACGGTGTTGAAGGCGGTTTGCCATCGAGCTGGTAAGATCACTTCGCCGTTCTGCTCGTATCTGTTCATGGTTAGTTGGTATTCAGATGCAACCGGTGTCCATAGATCCTTGACAAGCCAAGGGGTTTGTCAGGCAAGTGGTCGAGCAGGAAACGGTTCGAGCAAATAGTACTGAGGAATGGCATACCCGAACGCAAGACGAAACGATGAAATCGACAAAACACTTCCATTGATCTGAGCATCAAACCCCCTAGATGAGGATTAGACGGATGATCTATAATCACGGTGTTTGGGACGATATGCTCACCACGCCACACCAGCCATAGCCCAATAGAAGGACCACCATACTAGCGCTGGATGATCACGAAGAACCTTTCGTAGGGTCAACTCATGTGCTGCCCCAGTTTGTGGCACTGCCGACTTGGTCTCCGAGGCCACATTCTCGACAGCGGTTGTAGTGGCCTCTTCGAGTTTGTCGTCGTTGATCTCAAGGGCGGATTTGGTGTGCTCAGTCATGATTGCTAGAGCTCGAAAGTCAGCGAATGATGATCGAAAGGCATAGACGTGGAAGCCGTCCACTGAAAGCGACCAACCTTGTCAGGGATATATGGCGGCCAGATGCAGGAAAGTAGATTTTGGTGTTCGATAGTTCCTTGCATGCGGACGGATTTCAGGAACTTGGATGGGATTATATACACCTGCGTTTGCAGTATAGGAGCCCAAATCACGAATCAACATCGATGGCCTCATGTCTAACCCCAGGTTTCGACTCCAGCTAGTCTCGATGGCACCTATCCGTGCAATGGATGCCCAGGACCTAAAGTTTGGCCCTAGCCCGTTTTATGGGGAATTAGGCTAAATTTAGGGCCTTCAGGATCTCAAGTTCTTTGCTGGGGCGAAGTCGAGCCGATGTTGTACGACTTTCGTCTCTCTCCGAAGACTCAGAGTCTCCGGTGCAACTGCGAACGAGGCATAAAGAATGTCCCGGCCGATCCACGACTAGCGGGCTAGCCAACCCTGGGGTGCATTAGGGCCTGATCTTTTTCTCATTGACGAATAGTATCCCAGAGACATGCTTGTTATAGTTTAAGAGGCTTGGAGTGGGGAAATGGCCAGTGGAATGAATGGACAGGTGAAAGTTGTGGTCTCGGCGACTCACCTGATCTCATCCCCCGCAGATTCCACTAAAGCCGACACTCCCCGATGACTTCACTTCACCATCAAACATTCATTCTGCATCTGCCCACGCACTTAGCCGGACCTGGCGTAGTTAAACGGCTCTAAGTGAATTTGTTCCGTCATGGCTACCCACAAGAAAGCTCCTCCTACAGTCCTGGCCCCGCCGATCATAGGCGAGTCGGAGACAGAGAACCATGAACCAGCCAACAGTCGAAAACGACCAGCTGCTCGAGGCACTGCGTTCTATCCGCGTAAGCGGGCCAATGCAGCATGCCAGGTGTGCCGCGCTCGCAAGACCAAATGTGATAATCAAAAGCCGACCTGCTCATATTGCCTAAGTGTTGGGGCGGTCTGCAACCAGACCGCGGAGGACCTGTCTAGCTTTGACCCGGCAAGCCTGAAGATCCTCGAGCGGCTGGATGTGCTTGAAAGGTTGATGCGACAACAAGGCGTTCAGCCAACAACTTCATTGGAACCAACTTCCTCCTTAGCACAGCAGCAAGGACACGGTTCAGACAGTGTTGCGTCATCCACCCTTGGCGAAAGCAGACACAAGAACATCAGATTGAATGATCCGCCAAGTAAGGTACCTTCTCGTGTCCATTCTGGTCAGGATACATTGATTCCTTCAGTATCCGGAGAAAATACACCGCTTCTTGGAGCTCTGCCTGAATCACCTGATCGTCTACTATGCCTTGGTGTTTTCCAGAAGTATCGATTCAATGCTGGCTTCACCAACAAGGACTCAAGTTGGAGTCACTGGGCGGAGAAGCCAACACAAAAAAGACGTAATTCCGCAACTCGAGACCGTCGTGGGGCACGGTTGTTAGATGACAATCTCAGTGAACGCAGGGGTGTGAATGAGCTTCTGGACAGCTTCTTTACGTTTGTACACTGCAAGAATCCAATCCTGAAAGAAGCCCCAACGCGTCGTCTTGTACTATCAAAGGCTGCGCATGGTGTTGATGAGTCGGGTCAGTCATGCCTGGCGTTTCTTGTGTGTGCTCTAGGACATCTTGCAACACCGTTTGGAGAGAATCCCGACATTCAGAAGGATGGCACCGGTCCGGATTCGGCAGTCTATTCCGAGGCAGAGGTCCTGTTTCATGAGGCACAAAGTCGAATGGGGCCCCTGTTGGTGAATAATGAAGCTGATCATTTGATTGTTCCGCAATGTCTGATCCTTTCTGGTCTCTATAAGATGTGCACTTTTCGTCCATTCCTGGCCTGGCAGTTTTTCGTACAGGCCCTGGCAGCTTCCCAACAATTTGCATTCCTACGAAAGATGTATAACGATGAATACATCTCATCTATCCATGAATCTGAAAGAGAGGAGCGAATTGCCGAGCCTAACTCGCAAGAGCAGGCTGTATACTGGACTGCATGGAAATCAGAGCGTGAGCTGCGCCGATGCTTATGTCTGCCAGATTTTCCAGCCACTGGAGATACCTCTCGTCTATATCCACCACTTTTCCCTACTCCGCCTGAAATCGCCTCAAACGACTCGGTCGATCAACGAAGAGAGCGAGCATCATGGTTATTTTACCTAGCTGAAATTTCTCTGCGTCGGCTCCAGAGCAATGTCTGTGACGAGATTCTCTCTCTGTACCGTACCGAGAAGAGCGAGGCCAGTTTTCTGGCTCATTTGGCTACCCTGGTTCCTGAATACGAGCAGCAAGGCCGTCGGTGGGCTGCAAGCTTACCGCCAGAGCTATCACTGCAAGAACCTGCCGAAAGTGACGACATATGCCGTTTTGTTCTTCGTGGGCACTATATTGATTACTGCGAAGCTATCTATTGGCCGTTTCTAGCAAGCCGGCTGAACAACTTCTCTTCTGTTCCATCGGTGTTCTCCCCTCAGTCATCCGCGTCCCAACCTATTTTGTCGCCTCAACATGAATCAATAATTCATGAGAATACCTCTGCCGCCCTTGAAATCCGATCTCCTAAGGTCAGCCAATATTCGCCCTCTTCATCCACCAATAGACTGGCCGCCTCTACGGCTGTTGTGGAGCTAGCGGCCAAATGTCTTGAGATACAACTACGGCGGTTGCACATCAACTATCCCGGCTTTACACATCGACATCATGGTACATTCTTGTTGATCTGGTCTTGTACACGAAGTGCGCTTGTACTATTGGCTGCTTCTTTAACAGGACTAGTAATGCCTTCAGGGTGGCTGGAAGGTATAACATGGACCGCAGAATTGCTATCTCTGTGGAAAGATGAGATGCCTCAGCTCTCAAAGTGGAGAGATCTGCTCACCTGGACTGTTTCTGATATTCCAGAGGGAACCGGAGGCTCATGAAGAAGATTATGGCATGAAAAGTCCAGCATCGCGACCTAGTTTGTGCTATAATTTGTGCCCTATGATGAGCCGAAAAAAAGAAATAGATCAATTAAGAGTATTGGTCATAACCTAGGCTTCTCCTAATGCATGTCATTATGGCAGGTACGATAACTTGTAGCACTTACCTAGCCACTGACCAACTGGAATGGCTTTCAGAGATTCGACCTTTGGGATCCTTTCGAGCTAAAAGGTCGAATGCTTTCGGGCTAACTCGTCCCATCTCCACTGCCGTTCTATTTTACAATTAAGTTATCATTCTCTCAAGACTTTTAGGCAAGATAGCACCAAATTAAGACTATGGCTAAATTCTCTATTTTGCATAAGATGAGTCTCGGACAGCTCAAAACTATAAAGCAATGGCAAACTTTCTTACAAATGATGCCCCACTTTTGCGTGGCCATCGGCATCGGGGAGTGTCGCCCGTGTCAGGCTCCCAAAGCTAAGTATCCAATACCGATTGTGTAGAAAAAACATACAGTCAGAGCGCAAGCTGACAGTGGCTCAAGTTGAATAGGCTAATATATGACAAGACTAAGCGCGAATAAGAATAACGGTATTGATCCATCGGAAGATCCATCGAGTACAAGCTTAAGTATGTCAAAATTGGCAAGTTTGACTACAAATATCAGCACTTATCCCTCGCATATTATACGCGTGATATGAGCCGTTTCCAGGCATAGCCACGCCTAAAGCTCGGTCATTTCTGGAGAGAGACCAAGGGAGGCCATAAATTGAATTTTTTGTGGAGCGAACGTATAAGCAATCAATAGTAGCCAAGCTATCTGTTTCTATGGAAACATCAAGCAATGTCCCCATCACTCTATTGCAGAGAATTTGCGACACGCTCAGCTGGAGCTCATGCAGATGGACGAGAAAAAGGAAACACGCCTTCTTGAGGAGGTAGAAGATCGATGAGACGAGTTAAGGCATGGAGAAAAAAACGCGGACACTTTTTTCCCTGATGGTAGAAACTTCCTGGACTGGTGGAAGAATTGCCGGCTCGAGCAGATTGACTGGGCTAGTTCCCACCTGTGGGCTCCATTCACCCTAATGGGATACGGGGGCTTGAGATTTGGAGTGTGACAGGCAGATATTGGATTAGATAGGATTCCTCTCGTTCTCTCATACCACTAGGGACCTTAGACTCTGCATCTTTGAAATTGGAGAATTGATCATAGAGAAAACAATATACAAATGACATATCTTTAAACAATCTAGTTCTACCATTCGAATCCACCCCCTCAGCAACACTTTCTAAATCCAATTCTTCAGATACCCAATCAACTCATCCCGATGCATCACATTCTCAAACTTAAACGAAGCCGCCAACTCATCCAACTCCTCAAACGACAGATCCCTGAAATAATCCGCAAACTCCCACGCCAAATACTGCGACAGCAGCACATCCCGCAGAACCCGATCAACATAATCACTCGTGCTCCACGTAGGTGGGTACAGCACCCTCGCGTGTTCCTTAGGAATAACTTCGTTAAAGTGATCTTTTACGCGCTGATAGATACTCTCCACCTCCGGCGCGGCGTTACGGCCCCATCTGTCCAGGCCAAGGGAGAGTTTCTTGTCGAGCCAGGGTCGGAGGTGGCGATACCACTTCGAGTCTGGGGAGACGAATGTCAAGCCCTGGTAGCCGATGTCTTTGTATAGCCAGATGGACCAGGAAATTGGGGCGCTGTCGCCGGAGGGATCGCCCTTTTTGTAGATTGCTAGTTGGTCGCGCATGAGGAGGTACCGCGATGCATTCGTCTCCTCAATGTCGGTGTCGTTTCGCATGGCGGATGCGTAGACGGGACCCCATTCTCCGTTCCAGACGGGCACGCCGACTTGTTTCATGTGTGCGATCTTGCGCTCGTAGGAGGCGAGGAGTTTGCTCTTTTGTGTCTCGGTGCCGGTGTATCTCTCCTCGCATGAGGGGAAGCCGTATTTGGAGTAATCGTGGATGGAGTAGACGGAGTTGGGATAGGGTGTTTCCGGGAAGTAGTTGAAATCAGCGGCATAGGTGTTTCCATCAAGGAAGAGGATGTGCTTGTCGTCAACTGAGCGGATGGCCTTTTCGATTCGTGTATAGAAGTCGATGAGGCGGGTGTGCTTGGGGTCGGCGGGTTCGTTGAGAGGATTGTATCCAGCGATCCAGGCGTTGTCCTTGTAGTGCTCTGCAATCGCCTTCCATAACTCGATGATGGAATCTTGGAAATGTCCATAATCCCAGAACTGAGCGCGATGGGTTCCGTTGTCAGAATGCCAATCCTGGTTCTGACCACCAGGCACAGTGTGAAGATCCAAGACAGTATAGATGCCGAATCGCGCACAACTTTCCACCACCCGATCAAGCAGTTTGAAGCCATTGGGATTGATCTTGGTCAAGTCCCGATCATCGATGAAATGGCGATGATTAAACGGGATACGGAGGCAATTGAGGTTGCAAGCAGCGAAGAATTCCGAATCCTTGTCCGTCCAGAAATAATCGTAGAATTTGTCCCAGAAGAAATCATATTTCTCTTGACCCATCACTTTCAACATAGCTTCTTTGTGCTCGGTCTCGTGTCCGGCGTAGCCAGTGATAAAGTTCTCCATGTTGAGGTGACCTCCAGTAGCAGCGCCACGAAGGATAACTGGTTTGCCATCTTCGTTGACGATTTTCGTCCCTTCGACCCGTAGGAAGCCCGTCATATTGGATCAAATTGCAGAGAGAAGTCAAGAAGAAAAGGTTATGGCTGTGTGACCTTGCAAAGGAGGAGAGGTCAAGGCGCTTCCAATGCCTTTCTTATAGCTGTGAATAATTTCATTTTCTTTTCTTCACAGGCAGCATAGCTGCTATTTAGCCGGCGAGAGACATACCTTTCTTTGGAACGAGCATTGAGCTCATCGCAAGTGTCTCGTGCCCATCAATGCGGGGTGGCCGACACTCCCCGACGTGACGGGGCCGCAACGTGGATTCATACAAAGGAGCTTCGTGGAGCTTCAAACCTTAGCGGGGACCAATGGGATACTTCGGGTTAATATCAGCAGCAGAGCTTTGAATTTAGCCAAAAGGCGGCATTTGAATCAGCTGATTGGACATCTACGCTTATTGACCAGTAGCCTACACTGTAAAATAACGTTCATCGCAAAAACAAGTATTTGCCATGACTAGATATCTATTTTGATTATGTATTCGAGCAAAGAGGGAGAAAAAGGAGAATCGGAAAGAAGGACTGAGGGGAACAAGATCTATCCAGGCATGCAACATAAGCAACGCATATAGTCTCAACGGGTTTATAGTCCAAATTCGTCGGACCACATATGTACTGTCGTACAATACAAGAGCGATACAGCGCTCACCAACCAAAGATCTCTCCAACGCTAAGCGTGCTCCAACGCACGCCTGCAACAGCAAAGAGCATAAGGACAACGTCAACGACGCCCAACACAACAGCGCCCATCATGAAGCGTGGGCTGAAAATACGGTATAGCATCAGGTGGCGACGCAGGTGGCCCGCCCACATGGTCGTCGCGAGATTAATAGTCGCGAGATACAGCATGTGCGTGGACGCAGCCTGAACGACGTCCGAGAGGAGCCTGGAGGCGGGATTAGCCACCTTCGTGCTCGAAGATTGCGAGACGCGATCGTGCGTCTGTAAAGGCCGTTTCCAAAGGACGGTTAGTGGGACGGCGATCGCGGCGAGGATCTGCGCGCCGAAAGTGTTCAGGATAACTAGGAGAGGGGACCAGGGGTATTTGATGGTTGACATGGGAATGAAGGCGGTTTCCCACTGGATGGAGCTGAGGACGGCCTGGTGGCCGGTTTTGAAGAAGTAGAAGGAGCCGAGGAGGCCGAGGACGACGGGGCCGATGGGCGAGTTTGTGAGAGTGAGGGCGTTTGTGTCGAGGATTTCGAGGAGAGACAGGATTTGGCAGATTAGAAGGGCGATGGCGCCTTGGCCCATGGGCTTTTGCATGAGGATAACTGCGAGGGCGAAGTTGACGACAAGGAAAAAGAAGCGTGTACCGTAGACGTTGCCGAAGCCAAGGATTGTCACGGTTGTCCGTGGTTGTTGCTGTTGGCCGAGGATAACGGGGGCTGGAGGGGCGTTGGGGTCTTCGGTTGGTTTGTTCACGCTGATACTGATACAGGGCTTGGAGTAGAGGTATGCGCCTGTGCCGGCACCGAAGGCAAGAGCGAGAACCAGTTGGGCGAGGAAGACGCGGACAGACTTGAGAGTTTCTTTGCGGAGTGGCAACCACTCGCCGTCATCAGCGCCTTCGAGCATCCAGAACAGAGAAGTGATCAGAAGACCCAGACGGAAGGCAAAGCCAATCCATAGAGTAGCAGCACCTTCGTAGGACTTGGATCCGGCGTAGAAAGATCGCACGACACCAGGGAGAATGAGAGCCACCAGGAAGGGAATAGCCAGCTGCCAGGGAGCAGAGATGGACGAGGTAGACGAAGCGTAGTAAGTCGAGCGACAGAATGGCATCTGCTCCTCACGGCAAAGACGGGAAAATGAGGCAACTCGGCCCAGAATCACGAAGAGAATGGAGTGGTACACGCCAAGGACACGGTCTGTAGTGGACTTCTGACGCATGGACGAGATACCAGCACACACGCCGAATGTCGTCAGGAAGAACAGGAGAATCTCATCTTCCCAAATGGTATACGAGTTTGACGCATAACCAAGGGACTGAGAAACGGTGAAGAAGAAAGCGAGACATCCCCACATGCCATTAGGGATAGGCAGCGTCAGGTTCTCGGGCTTCTTGACCAACGCAAAAAGGCCCCCAGCCATGCTTCCGAATGCAGCCAGGAGGGCAGAGGCGTCAATGGTAGCCATATCAGTGAATCCAAAGAGAACCAATACAACACCAGCCACAGCTCCAAGTCCAGTTCCAGCACCAACAAACGAGAGGAGAGACGGGGTGAGTTCGGTACGGTCGATCTTCATTCCGCGGGCATACAACACCAGCAGAGAGATGCCGAAGAACAGAAGCGCAACTCCTGCGATCATGCTGGGCACATCGAAGCGCGCCCAGAGACCACGGCAAATCTCTAGAGTGTGTCGCTGGTACTTGCGGTAGAGTTGATAGCTGGAACGGACCGTAGTCGACTTGGATGTGAAGCCCTTGGAGGCGGACTTCCATTCCTCCTCGGCAGCTGTCCATAGTGCGAACGACTCCTCGTCATCACCGGCGCCTCGGGCAGTTGCATATGCATGCTGGTATCTCTTGATCTGCGCCGCCGACAGGCGGTTAACAGCCAGTAGATTCGACCAGTCATTACCGCTCGAACCGGCAAACGCCTCTTCGATGGGCGAGCCCAAGTTGTTGAACGGAATGGGCATACCAAGGAGGAGCGACAGAGTCGGGACGAGGTCGATCTGCGGGACAAAGCGCTCGCGGGCGTGCTTCGGCGGCAGGAGGGTGTCCTTGCTAGTGCGACCGAACACACCACGCTTGGAATACATCCACAATGCAGCCTGGACCTCGTCGTCCGACTCACCACCATGATCACCCTTGGTGTCCATACCGTGGTCACCCATCACAACAAGCAGCGTATCATCATCCAGAGAAGCAATGATCTTACGAATGACTCGGTCCATTTCTTGCAGCTTGGCAGCCATAGCGACGTGATTGGGTCCATAGCGGTGTCCAGCGTGGTCAACGCCCAGATAATGGCCGAAGATCACGTCCCACTTGCCCTTGTTCTCCGGTTGAAGGAGTGGGAACAAGTGCTCGTTGACGCCGTTGTCGACAGTGTGCAAGTCCCACACGTTGAACGAGTCATATGGGTGCGTGAGGTTAGCATCGAAGTAGCCCGGGAACAGTGACTGCCAGGTATCATCGCCGAGCTGGACGAGGGTCTTTCCAGCGCTGTGCAGTTGGGCGACCAGGTTATCCTCGTCGATGGCAGTACCAGCGAAATTGGATCCTGCGTCAATGAAGGTGGGCAGGGTTCCAGTAGTCAGTCCCTTCAGACGCTGCAGAGTGGTAGTAGGCGGGTCGGCAATGAAGGGGAGCAAGAAAGCGTTGCTGGGGTTGTTGACCGCAGTCTCATAGAGAACCGGGATGTTGTCATGGAACAGATGAGCAGCTTCGTCCTGGTCCATTGAGGCGAAAGGCACGGTGAAGTCATAACGGAGGGCATCAATGATAATCACAACGGCCTTGTCGAAGGTCTTATCATGCCAGCAACCTTTCTTGCCCCCCGTTGAAGATGAAACCGCTTTACCCGAGACGTCGTCGAAAGGAAGGATATCACAGGAAGATTTATTTTCGAGAACCATGCGCGTGAGGAGGAAGCCCTTGGTGAAGAAGTAAATGCCGGCAACGTGCAGGAGCCTACAGAAATCGAGACCACGGTCAGCCTATTGTTCCTCAAACTACTTCAATAATGATCGAGCTACACACTCATAGCCCTACTCGCTGGATATATACTCACAAGACCCATAGTAGCACCCCCAATATACCAAGGTGCTTCGTCTTGAACTCCTGCTCAAGCTGCTGGGACTTTGCTTCCTGCAAAGCGATTTCCTTCTCTTTCGCGGTGGCCGTCAAGGGATTTTTAGGGCCGCTAGTGCCCGCACTCCCCGTGGGCGCTTTTAACACCATTTTGAAGAAATGAAAATGCTAACACAGTAACGTAGCGTAAGATCGTCGAACGGTAAATGTCTGAATAGCTCTGATGTGGTGTTGTGCGCAAGGCCCAACGAGGCGCACGTAGCGGGGATGCAATGAAATCGATGTATCGGGATATTCGTTGGTAATTCGGACAGGGAAGCCGTAATCAAGCACGGACTGAGGCAATTGACCCGCCTTCAGCACGGCTCGTCTAAAGGAACGGCGAAGAAGAGGAGCCAGGTTCGGGGGACTGGACAAGGCGATGAAGGATGGTGGCCCCTGTCTGTGCTCGGAGGGGCGGCTTCCCTTGTGTGAGGGCGTCTAGAGGTTTGACATGGCTTCTAGGAGCACGGGTTGGTATATATGTATATAGTAGAGGCGTGATTTAAAAGAGTGTGGTTTTTTTTCGCAGTGGACAAAAGAGAGACGACCCAAATTTACTGACGTCGCGGAAGCGGCGGGTTGGGGAGAGCTCCAACGGGAGGCGTCTAATTGGTCGGTGGTATAGTGGGGACCTTTGGCTTGAGAATGCCACACAGTTAAGTAACTGGCCTAGCTTGGCCATAGTAGTTTAGGATGTGAATTGGAGTCTCCCAGCTAAATGGATGTCCTCCGGTAAACAAGACTTGAGTAGTTACTCTGTAGTCTAATTCCGGTCGCCCAGATAGATACAAGCATACTCTCTATGGGAATGGCCTTGTCTTTTAATCAAGTATCCCGAGTTCTCGCAAAACAGAATAGAGTGCACAGTTGCCTAGGAAGATAGGAGGACTAGGTACATACATTATCCAGCTGCCGGAATGATACCAAGAGGCACATAAGAAGATAAAAGAAAAGAAAGAGGAAAAGGCGGCCTTAAAAAAGAAGAGAAAAGAAAAAGAGGCCGCCCCTGTAAGAAGATGAGAGAAATGAAAACGTACAGATGAAAGAAATAAGGAAAAGAAAAACTGTCACACGTCATTCGGACCCTAGGGACGTGGCAGGGCCGGGAACATGGAAGAAGACCGCAAAGAAGAAACGCCATAGAAACCACAAACTCAAACAGATAATCGGCAGGCCCTCGCTATACAAAATTCCAGCGTCGGCGGTTCTCTGGGCGGGAGACCCGACCGAACTCTTCTCTCGAAAGAATTCGTGTGGAAACGAAGCCTTAGGAGAGAAGACGTGGTTTGTCTGGATGTAACCAAACAGGGGTTGATGCATGCATAATATGTGCAAGCCGCGTGGGCAGGTTCGAGTAGGAAAAGAACAAGGTATATGATAGAGAAAAGGAGATGAAGAAGAGAAGAAAATGTTCGCCAAGATGCTCGTCATGCTTTTGAGAGGTCGTCGAAGAAGAAGAAGAGAAGGGTGCGAGTGAGGTTGAAAGCGGACCAGGGTGGATGACTGTCTGACAGCAGAGACAGTCAGTCACATACGAATCTGCTCCCGTCGTCGCTTTAAGAGTAATGCTTGAACTCTTCCTTCTCCTTCAGACCGCCCATGCGCTCGATATCCAGAGAATGGAACCGACCGGTGTCATTGGTCTGGTACGGGGGCAGCTCTTCGTGGCAAGGTTCCAGGCCCACGCTGCCAGCCTCGCTGATACGCACGACGACCATGCGGCCAGACTTGCGTCGGCCAGACTCATCTTCCTCCTCGGGGAAAGTGATGCGAATCTCGGGGATCGGGCTGGGTGGGGGGCTGTCGGAGTTCTCCATCAGAGCACGCTTCTCATCGTAGACCATGATCGAGTCGTGCTTGTTGGCGGTGATGGTCAACCGACGCTGGGTGGTAGGGACTTGGCCGTTGTGAACGGGGAGCACGGAATCCTTGTTGCGCTTACGGCGGATGATGAACAGGCCACCGATCAGGGCGAGGGCGAGCAGGACGAGAACAAGGAGTGAGATCAGGAGGTCGACCATGGTGTTGGAGAGGCCGGTGTTGTCATCGCCGCGGCGAACCATTTGGTTGAGGGAGAACATGTTGTCGGTTTGCAGGTGATTGTTGTAATTGTTGTCGTTGATATTGATTGACGTGAAGATTGGATGATTATCGGCTCAGTGGGGAGGAGCGATAAATGATCGACACGGTTGAATTCCGAAAGAGAGTGGCGGATAGCGTGGAAGAAGAGAACGAAAGACTGTCGAATAGCCGAATGGTTGGAATGGACGAGGCCTTAGTCGCTGACTGGTTCGTCGTGATATTGGTGGAAAGAATGGAGAGGCCGGATCGGATGAGGTTTCGAAGACCAGAAGGACTCGGCGTGGCAGGTTAAAGGAAAGAATGGATAGCAAGGCGTACAGCTGAAAGAGTGAAGCCGATGCCTGCTAGAAAGGGTAGGAAAGAATGGAGGGGAGGGTTGATGGTCGGATGAGAGGAGGGTTCGAGGGAGAGAAGAGGGTTGGAGAATGAAGGGAAAACAGGGGAAAGAAGGGGAGGAGGAGGGAAAAAGGGTGTGGACCTGGACACCGCTCAGTCTTCTTTCTCCTCAGCCAGTCAGCACCACCGAACAACCGCTGCGCCCACTTAGGACCAGTGCCAGTGACTGCCTAGACTCGACTGGCCCCAGGCCAAACGTTTCTCGTCCCTTTATTTTTGGCTGACTCTAAACTCTCCTGAGTCTAGCGGGCTTGCTGGACTGCCAACGGGCCCTATTCGGTCGGGCCTTGGCCCTACACTCTTAGTCCCATCTCACCAATGGGCACGCGAGGGTTCCTGGAGAGTGGGTTCGAGCACCACCAACGGCGCGTTGTGACTCGCCAATGACCTATTTGGATCCACCGAACTATGCCGCTTTGTTTTGGTCTCCCCTGAATCACGGGCAAACGGTTGACCAAACGAGTTAAGTGGGAGGAGCAGCAGGTTTAGCGCTCAGATTCTGCTGGTGGCCGAGGTGGCATGCGACCAAGACGAATGATGGTTCATGCATCAATGGGATTAAAGTTGTTGTTCTCCAGAGTCAGTCCATGGTATGCGCATAACACCGGTGTCTCAGAAGTAGTCCTGCGACACCATCATCCACACAACAGTTTACTCAACAGGGCAATTACATTGAATCTCAGCCCTCTCAAGGCCCCAAGTGGGTCGTTTCATCCTGTTGCCAGGGTCTCGATAATGCAATATAATCAAGGTCAAGAGACAACTCCAGGCCCAGGCAAATTAAATCAATGCACTGCCCTCGCCTGGGGTCTCCAGCATTGAAGCTTAAGTTAAATTGTCTGTCTCAGGATACTGCGAAGACTCAATGTAAACATAAACATCATCGATAGCACGCCTGTTCTCCTGATTCGATCATGAGTTTAGATCGGCTCTTTGTAGACTAGGAAATCCATGTATACTCCCATAATTCGGCTCCTGAATAATGATAAAGTATGAGATAATCAAATAGGCTCCTTCGAAGTTCCTCATGTACGAGTTCTGTTCGGTTCTCTTTCTACTGACAACTACAGTATAAGGTGTCCTTCTCTGTTAGAGCCAACCTTATGACTAGTCTCTGCATCACGGCTGGCAATTTCCATGATTTAAACAACAACTCAAGCGTAAATGGATGTACAAACTTATGCACTTCGGGGTTTAAAATGCCTAGAGGGTAGCGTTTCCACCTAGGTAGGTCTAGATTAATTAGCTCTCGTCGTTCATGGGCTAGGCACCCTCCATCTATATATATCCATCCACTGGGCTTCATCTCTATGAAACCAGCACTCGTGCTGTGCAACCACCCCCATGTGCATATCAAAATCCATAGAACCACGCACGTTGGACATATTGGAATCCATGAGTTTGTCAGTAAAAAACCCTATTAATATAGACCCAAGCGACATGGATGATCAGCTCCCGTCCTTCTGGCATCCATGTTTGTCGGACCCGTCGCAGGTACAGGCAGCGACAGAGCATGTGCAGGATGCAAACTGCCCGTCGGACTAGACTACCTAGGTAGGTATACTCTGCATAGATATACTCAGGTAAGTGCATTGAAAATGAAAGGGTTTGAAATAGACACCGGCACCGCGGGCGTAAGGAAGAATTTCTGGGCCGTAGAAGATAGGTTGGTTACATATCCGCGACGGGAAAGGCCAAGCTGTTCTGAAGGGCGATGCGACTGGATACTTCCAATTCACATTGAGACGAGATCCATTGCATGACAAACGCAGGTCCGGACCGGAGAAGACATTTATTCGCGGGCCCAATCAATACGGAGACAAGTAAGTCTTCAATTGCCGACTCGATTGGGACTGACTCCCCCAGAACTATAGTTACAAACAGCTCTAGCTCCAGAACAAATCCAAGCCATCAACCCCACAAAAACCAAGAGAAATTCTCTGCCAAGACTCGACAGCTATGTACCGATCGTAAATCCAACCGTCAGCCCCTCTCCGTCGAAACCCCGCCGAGCAGCGTGGCCCGGACTGGCCTAAATGACTCCTTGAAAAGTTCGAGGGTTTGTCAAGCGGTCAACAGAACGCCTAACAGAACCATCATAGAAAATGATACATCCATCACGCTTGTAACAAGTGGGGCCCCCGATCGATTAGCTTCCAAAAGAAAAAGAAAAGAAAAGAGGGCTGGCTAAGTTCCTGGAAAATGAGAACTGAAAACGGGGGTTTATGTCTGAGGAGTCGGGGCAAGACCTCGATCGGATCTACGGTTCTACACACGTCTACGGAAGATTTATGGAGCCACTATCTGACGTGTCTATCCGTCTCTTATACGACAGTACAACTACTGTACTTAACCGTTGATTTCAAGTATTTATCAAGCCAGAATATTGTTCTTAAGTACTGTATTGTGGCTTAACGATGGGTTCTAATCAAGATCCCAAAAAATCGGTTCACGTCGATCCTCCACACCCAGCCTATGCGTGGCGCACCGCGCACCCACCGAGGGAGAAGAACGATCGCAGAATTTCTGCGAGTAAGAGATTGACACCGAGCTGGTGTGACACTCTTGTGCAAGGATGCGGACAGGCGGTATCCTTGTTTGTCTGCGCCTGTATTGTATGACTTGGGCTCTTTGGGTTCGTTCGTTGTCTCGGCGTTTTTGTAATCGTGGTCTTGTTGGGTGCGGGGACGGGAGATGTGGGTTAGTTAGTTAGTGTATTTGGTAAGGTCTGTCTAGGTTGAATACCTCGCGGACTTAGGTGGTGGCCGATGGCACCAGAAGTAGTAGAAGATATAGAGGCGATCTGACTAGGAACTATTTCGGAGGAGGGTCAGTTTGAGTAGCGGGCGTCAGAGCCGCGGGGCTCTGGCTAGTCATTCTACCTAGTTGCAGCCTAACTAGAGTACATGGCAGACTCAATCCTCCGTATTGATCGACTGGCGCCTTGTATTGATGGAGTCTAAGGATCAGTGTGACGATAGTGAAGCAAGGGGCGGCTAGCCCTGAACATCAACGCTAACGGTATCTAAAGGCTAACCCTCGCACTAGTCTCGGCTGGGGGTTGTCCAAGCGTACTACACTAGCTAAGGCTAAGCTGGTTATGGGCATTAGCACCTGCGAAGGGAATAAAAGTGCCAGGGAGAATTTTCACTCGCCCTGAGTCCCTGACGACCAGATGCGCTAGTTGTGAGACTCGCAGCTGGACTTGAAATAGGGTACGCTAGTCTTTGTATAGGCAATAGTGTCGCTGTTTCTGGAAGAGGAGACAGAAGAGGGAGTCTGCATTTGTGAGTGGTGATGATCTGATGGCTCTGTCCGGTACATGAGTCCGTCATTAAAATTATTACTAGTAGTATATCAACAAGACTATACATGAGTACCTCGGAAAGTGTAGATTCATTTCATATACTGTAATCGTCAGCGGTGCGTAGGCGTGGGATTTGCCCGATTACTTGACTGAGATGGTTCAAGAAGCACAAAAAAATTACTAGTTCAGCAACAAGCCCCTTCTGCTTCCTTCTATTGAAATATTAACCGGGAAAAGGCGGTTGTGGCCAACAAGCGTCGGGCCTGGAATAGTGCATCCACCCACAGGCGAGCCAGGTGGCGGGTTCCTTGGGTTTAGTTGGTTTGTTGAGTGCTCAAGAATGCCTCTTTCCGGGCTAACCCGGACAAGCTAGAGATGATAGATTTTGGTTTGAAGATAGGATTATGTTAACGAGTTGTTGCAGCTACTATTTGTCTCTACTAGTGTAGAAAGGAGGGGGTGGAGATGGAGAGGTAAATTGAATGGTGAATTAGAGTTACCGTTAAGCATAAATAATTATCGTATAATGACTGTAGCAGCTAGTATAGAGTATCTGTGCCCTCCATGATATTGCGGCCCACCCACCGCTTCCGCTTATGGGTGCGCCCTAAATCCCCGTCACCCCTAAATCCCCGTCACATTTTTACCATGCGTCTAAAAAAACCATCAAATTAGATAACTAGCCTAAATAAAAAAGATCTCCTCGCTCCAGGGCTACTCTAGCCGATTCGGTAGACCTATCAATATCCTCCTGGGGCCTCTTTGGCATATCCAAACCAGTAGCCTGCTTATACTGCTTCGCAAGCTTCCTCTCCTCCGCAGCAGCCTCTTTCTCCTTTCTAGTCTTGATTGACCGATTCGCATCGCGAACGCTTAGTATACCAGTTTGGCTAAGCGGTTTAACCTGGCGCTTGGTAATTGGGCGCCTCAAGGGCTCCTGAGCGGCCCTAATTCGCGAAACAGTCGCTTCCGCCATCATAAGCCGCTCGTAGATTATCCTGTGGTGATTGTGAAGCATTGCAATATCTCGCTGAACCTTCGGGTCAAAGGTAGCCACCTTCTTTGATATCTTCTTCTGATTCTTCTCTAGCGCTTCAATTGACTTCGGAGGGGTATTCTCCACGCTTGATGATAGTAAATTTGTAGGCTCCGGTGATGGAGTTCGGGGTTCTCCATGAGCGCGAAGATCAGGTGCGTGAAGAGGAGTAAATTCTAGCTGGCTAGCTAGTTTATCCACTATATTTTGGCCGTTGACTGGCCAAATACCACGATCTTTGAAGGATTGCCGAATAATTCGTTGGTTAAATGCCTTCGCTCGTACAGGCCCAATTACCCGTAGAAAATCCGGTTTACCACATGGCTGACCACCCCAGAAAGATAGCTCATTATTCATAAGCCGAAATTGCTGCTTATAGCTCAAAAATGGCTTACCATCAAGTGGCTGACAGAGATGTGTTGAATGAGGTATAAAGCCGAATGGTATAATATCAGCTAACTCGCATATCTCAAGGAATTCGAGGGTAAGATGTGCTCCGTGGCCATCAAAGAGTAGGAAGCGCTTTTCACCCTTTTTTAGACGGCCGGGTGTAGCAGTAGCTGAAATAAAATGATATAGCCATTCAGAAGCAATTTCATCAGAAATCCAGCCATTCGGTGAGGTAGCAGTAAGTGTGTTTAGAGGTAAATCCTCACTATTATGGAACCAGCTCTCCATAAAGACCCCGCCGCTTTTAAAGATAAATAGCGGATCCATTTGCCAGCCGTCAGCAGCAATACATTCGAGTGCAGTGATAGTTTCGCCTCGCTCAGCTTCAGCAAGGTCAGGGCAGTGCAATCTACCATTAATAACCTTACGAGACTGGCCCTGGCCAGGTTGGAAACCACACTCATCGAAGTTATAGACTAGCCTTGCAGGGATATCCTTTAGCAGGGTTGCAAGCTGATCATACCAGAAAGAGAGAGCCCCTGCATCTTCGGCTTGAATGCGCTTTGATTCCTTTAGATTCTGCTTCACTGGAGCGAGGGATAGGTGCTTTGGAAGGCGTGATATAAAGTAGTATGCCCAATTCTTGCCAACCGGCTGCCGACCCGCATCAGCGCGCGTAAGGGCCTGATTTGCCCACGCTTCTATAAGCTTTGCAGTAGGCGGTAGGTTCCAATCGCACATTTTGACTATCCAAGCAGTCAAAGCCTTCTCCTGATGTGATGTAAGCGCATTCTTGCGCGATTCAGTGGTAGAAAAGGGCGATCGGGCCTTCTTGACGCGATCGGCAAGGGTAGTTCGAGACACGCTAAATTCACGCGCAGTTTTAGCGATATTCGGCTTTTTTTGGTGTAGAACGGCTTTACAGGCCTTCTGCAGGCGATCCTCGTCAAAATTGGAGTATTTAGGCATATTGGGTGGTTGGGAAAGGGAGTTGAAATCGAATGGTAAAAATGTGACGGGGATTTAGGGGTGACGGGGATTTAGGGCGCACCCATAAGCGGAAGCGGTGGGTGGGCCGCAATATCATGGAGGGCACAGATACTCCGTACATATCTAAAATCGAGAATAGGTATCGGTTGAATTGCACATATAACAAGTTGTTGATAATATACAAGAACAAGCTTCAGTAATCGCCCGTACGGTATGTACTATTGTACTATTGTACTTGCCCAAGGACGCCCCAGCGAGGGTTTGCCAAGTGGATCCGATCGGACTCCAATTTTAGGGCTGCCAAAATGGCTGAAGCTTCAACGCGGTGAATTTCGTGCATGGGGCGATTCGATCATTAGATGGGATGAGATGGGAGATGATCAGTATTTGTATTATCTGGTCTCAATTGATCTCAGCTCATCTCAATTGATTTCTTTCCCCCTCACCTGTAGGCCTTTCTGGGCCTCCAAAGCCCTCGTCGTGCCGGTCAAACTTATACTTTTCTGACTTACTATTTCCTGCAATTGGTACTGTAGTCCATCTCTAGCGCCGAGACCTTCCTGTCTACTTCAAATCCTTCTGACTTCAATCTCTCCATACGTAGTCAATCATCATCACTCGTCCATTCCGTCGCCCGGTGAATACCTGCTTATTATCACCTGAGTTTGTCGGTATGCGCTGACCCTGCGCTAATCCGCCCATGGATTCGGCTCCAACATGCCAGGAGGTTGGCGACGTGGATCGCTAGGAATATTTCGCCGACGAGAAGATTTAGGGTGGTGACTTCACGTTTTCACCTTGACGACCTAGGGCGGCCGAAATAGTTGTCGGGATCCTGGGATCGAAGTGGTTGGTTTGTATGCACGCCCATGGTCGATCTGGCGGTCAAGCCTTGCTGGTCGATTTGCATGAGGGGTGGTAGCGTTACGGTGGCCGAAGTAGGTAAGTGAACGAGCGGATTTATAGTCAAAAATGGGATAGCGAAAGCTCGATTCAAGGTTAGAGTTGGGGGGTTTAGCATGCTTGTCATGGATTGTCGAAGAATCCGTAGAATGGAAGAAGCTTGATATAGCGGCATTGAGGGACGGACTTGGTCAGACATACGTACCGGTTATGTACTTGTTTATGTACTGGTCAGTTTAATCCGAACTGACAGCTGGAAGGAGAGGGTCGAGGTGTAAATAAGTGGATGGGGCACTAAAAAAGAAGCGCCGGGAGAGCCAAAGATCCAGCGATCGTACTGGGTAATGACAATACCGTACGTCAGGCGTGTGCCGGCCCAACTGGTAGTTCTGGGCCTTGGCAGAGGCTTGAGGAACATAATTTACAATGGAATTCACTGCCAATACAATGTACCTCCCCCGATCGACGCCAGTCCAAGGCGTCATGGCCATCTGGCGAATACACCATTGGTACCGCCTCCGTACAGCCTCCGTACGACAAGCGGCTGATCTGCTCCTCCGCCAGCATCAGTTTCTGCCCACTTCTCTTATCTATCATTTTCCCATCTTCACCTTTCTTTTTTTCTGCTTCTCTTCGCTTCTTCCTTTCGTGTTACGCTTTCGCCTCTTCTTCATCTTCTTCTTTTCCGTCCTTCCACTCTTCCTCCTTCCACCCCCCTCTCTCGTCTCCCTCTCCGCCTTTTTCTTCCCCCCTCCTCGAAAATTCCCCCAGGCCACGACGGCACTCCCGAAAAAAAAAAAGCAAGAGATCATCACATCCCACACAGCTGGGCTGTCATGCTGCCGCCCTGTGTGACAGCTGGACTACGTTAATGCCGTGCTTGGTCTCTCGCCTACATTCCCACTCGTCGACCCACTAAAACTCCTCAGCTCGGGTTTCCTTCTTTTGCGCAACACATTCCTCTATTCGACACTATCCTCCACATCTTGTCCCTTTATCGGCCGCGATTCACTCCCTCTCTCCACTCAACCACCAACCCCCATTATCCCCCTCCAACCAACCCCCATCCCTCCCTACGCTATCTCCGCCACCCCTTGCGCGAATCTCTCTCTAAGGGTTTAAGGGTCTTCACTGTCCCCACTCCCAAACCGCCCGTTCATTCTCGGGGATCGCCTCTCCACAAGGCACATGAGGACGATCGGCAAGCTGGGAGATTCCTGGAGCATGCACGGAGCAGAGTAACGTCGCGACGCCTCTTCCATTGCCTCTAACTGCTGGGTCCTGTCCTGCCACAGCTACTGCTGCACCGACAAACGAAGGGGAGATTTTCATCGTTTCCAATTCTTTGTCGCCTTGCATCTTCACTGGCCCTGCTCGTCTTGCTTCCCGCATTTCTGATCCTCTCGTTGCTCCCTTCAGCCAATTCTCCCTCGCTCTCTTTTCCTCCTTCATCTTCATCCTCTCACCTTCTCTCCTTCCACCCTGCTCTCTCACTCGTGTCTCCTCTGTACATGTCCTGGGCTCGTGACTCCTGAGAAGAAGACCGCAGTGAAGTGTGAAACCTGGAGCACACAAACTGAGAATCGCGATCTCTTGTCTCCTCTCACTTCCGCTGATCCCCTTCTGTCCCCTCCTTTGGTGAGTCTCCCCCCCCCTCTTCGTCCTGGACCGACCCTGTCTGCTCTCTGTGAGGAGAAAGTCATGTCGCAAGCTCCTTCACGCGATGACCACAACCCGAACCCACGCTAACAAGGGCTTTACCTTCCAGTCTTAAATCACTTCGTGTACGCCGTTCCTGGTGCCTGGTGCCCGCTGCAACTACTGGTCGACATCCGAATACTCTCAGTCTTGTGATTGAGGATCTAGACACTTCGAATTGTGTCCAAATCCTGTCGACCGCCTCGCACGAGTACATATTTGATTCCCCCTCGTCGGACTGCTTTTCTGGGAATGGCTTCCACGATGGCCGCCAATGCAACTGGGGTACACAACGTGAGTGATGGCGATGCATGGAATGTGAGGCAAGCATTGACCGCGAGCCTACAGGTACGATCGAACCGCTCCAACATGAGTTCATCCGGGATGAACAATGACCGCGCTCGCGGATCACACAACAACAGTGTGGGGAAGAGCTTCGTTGCTGGTAAGCCCAACTGGAACAACATCTGGGGTGACTCCAACTTAGGAAATGGATTCGGGGATGGTATGTACCGCCTGGTGATGAATTTGAGTTTGCGAGGGGGTTGAAGATCTTTTGCTGATCAAGTGCAGATCAAAACATCGGCGATGCTGCGTTTGAAGGAAAGTCAGGCTCGGGTTCATTGCTGTCGACGTCGGAATCAGATGGCTGGGCTGGACGCCCCAACCTGCCGTGGAGTACCGTGAACACCTCGTCCCTGTCCATGAGCCAGAACCGAAGTGGTATGGCCACCTCGCCGGTCCAGACTCGTGCGAATGATCGGAGTGCCCCGGCTCTTAACGACGCTGGCGAATCCTCCTACTTCTCGCTGCCCCGCACTACTGGTATCGGTACCTCCACTGGCACTGCGAGTCACCGACCCTACCTGAACTCTGGATCTGAGGGCGTATCGCCGTCGGGAGATGGCATGTCGTTTAACGCCTTCCCTGGTCTCCGAAATGGTGACGGACGTCGACAGATGAGCTCTTCTGGCCTCGGCGGCAGCCCCGTAGGAGCAACCTTCCCAACCAGCTCTCGCCCGGACGAGATGGCCGCCTCGATGGGGATGGGATCCCTGGCTTCTGGAATTCCCGACAACATGTCCCCTCCTCAGACACGTAGTGGGCTCTCTCACATGTCTCACAATTCGACCTCTTACGTCCCTCAACGGCCAGCTCATTCGGCCCACCCCTCTTTCTACTCCGACAACCACAGTGTCGAGGGTCGCTATGGCAGTGGCTCCATTGATCTTACCGGCGGTTTCAATAAGCTGCAAGTAAGTGAGAGTGGATACACTAACCAGGCTGGTGCTCAACGTCCCTCCTTCATGCCCCATGCATCATTTGACGGATCCATTCCCCGTGGCAAATATCAGACCAACGAGGATGCTGGCTACCAAGCACTCGTCGGCTACGGGGCTGAAAGTGCTCAAGATGTGCACCTCGCCTATCAGGCACGGTCTCGGGGAGGTGAGACCGGATCAATCTCTCCCTCTGAATATGCTCGCATGGATAGCCCCCTGTATGCTGGGGTTGGCGGTGCTGCCCAGTATCGCAACTCAACTGGTGGCCGTGTGGGCGATGAGATGACCTTTGAGCGCAGACTGCGAGGCTTCCACGATCAGGAGTTCGTTCCGGCCCAGGCTAATTCGCTTCAACGGATGCAGACTGCTCAGTCATATGAGTACCAGAACTTCCACGCTGCACGATTGAACGCCTTGCAGGGTCTCTACCCCATGGCCCATCTCGGCTCATTCCCTCCTGCCGCTTTGGCCCGCGCAGGCCGTGAGGACCCTGCACAGGTTGTTCGCAGCCCATTGCTTGAGGAGTTCCGTGCTAACAGCAAGGGCAACAAGCGTTATGAGTTGAAGGACATCTACAACCATGTGGTAGAGTTTAGTGGTGACCAGCATGGCTCACGCTTCATCCAGCAGAAGCTGGAGACCGCCAACAGCGATGAGAAGGAGCAGGTCTTCCGCGAGATCCAACCAAACTCCTTGCAGTTGATGACCGATGTCTTCGGCAACTACGTGGTGCAGAAGCTCTTTGAGCATGGCAACCAGAGCCAAAAGAAAATCCTCGCTAACCAGATGCGTGGACATGTGCTTGCTCTATCAACTCAGATGTACGGCTGCCGTGTCGTGCAAAAGGCCTTGGAGCACATCCTCACCGACCAACAGGCTGCCATGGTGAAGGAGTTGGAGAATCACGTCCTGAAATGCGTGCGAGACCAGAATGGTAACCATGTCATTCAGAAGGCTATCGAGCGTGTGCCATCTCAGTATGTGCAGTTCATCATCAATGCCTTCCGGGGTCAGGTGAACCGCCACGCTGCGCACCCCTACGGCTGCCGGGTCATCCAACGGATGCTGGAACACTGCGAAGAGGCTGATCGGGAATCCATCCTCGCCGAGCTGCATGCGTGCACCTCGAGTCTGATCCCTGATCAGTTCGGGAACTACGTGATCCAGCATGTCATCGAGAATGGCGATGCCAAGGACCGTGACCGTATGATCCAGATTGTCATGTCGCAGTTGCTGGCATACTCCAAGCACAAGTTTGCCAGCAACGTGGTAGAGAAGAGCATTGAGTTTGGCGACGAAGAGCAGCGCCACAACATCATCTCCACCCTGACTTCGCCCAACGAGCGTGGTGAGAGCCCGCTTCTCGGCTTGATGCGCGACCAGTATGGCAACTATGTCATTCAAAAGGTGCTTGGCCAGCTGAAGGGCGCCGAGCGCGAAGCCCTGATTGAGCAGATCAAGCCCTTGCTGAGCCAGCTGAAGAAGTTCAGCTACGGAAAGCAGATTGTGGCCATCGAGAAGCTCATCTTCGACCCCAACTCGCCAACTGCTGGCCCGCTGCCACACACTACCTCCACCACACCCCCGAACTCTCACAAATCCTCCCCGCAGCCCTTGAAGCGCACCATCCCGGCTATGGAGCAGCCTCAGGCTCCCTTTGTGGGCACTGCGCCACCCACCCCGCCCCCGACGGAAAACCAGAGCACCGTCGACGACTCTTTCGAGTCAAAGGGGCTTTGCAAAAGCACAGTGACCTCGGTTTCGAGTCCCGAGACGGGCAGCACCGGCGTCCCCGTCCCGGTCGATGGTCACTAAAGTGCTTGCACCAATTCCTTGCACACTCTTCCCCGACGTCGCTCGCGCCAACATAATCTGTTCTAATCACTGATCTCCTCCAAAAACTCGAGCCTTTCTGCTTCTTCATTAATATCGGCGTATACATACAGGGATGGAGATTCTCGACCGGATATATTAATATCAATCTACCGGGACTGTGTCTTTCACTGACTATCCTTATCAACCATGGCTCGACGGCGCAACAATCAAGGGGATCCCGCTTCATTGTTATCCTGTTATCATCTTCATGTGTTGATCTCGGAACCGGTTTATTTTTTACTTCGTGTGATGTGGTTCAAACCTGTTCATTATCTTTTATTTCTTATGAGGGTGGTGTTTTTTTTTTTTTTTGTCTCCAACTCTGCACCTCTCTTCCTTGCCATTGTCACTGTCAATGCTTCTCACTCCACGGCGCGAATCTCGGGGATCGATCTACCTGGCACCGGCGTCTACGTGTGTGTTTTCCATTTCGGGGGAATGCAAAGGTCACTCGAATCTTTCACGGACACGAGAAACGGATTCGAACATATCATTTCAGATCCTCTTGTCTTCTCGCCCTCTTCGCTTTATTTTCTTCTTTTTCTCTTCACGATCTTCGGCATATGACATGGAAAAGGAGCTTGCTATCAAAGGGAAATGGAAACGGAAATGGAAATACCGGAGTGAATCACTGCTTATTTTTTTATTATCTTCTGTGTGTTTTTTTTCTTCTTTGTGTGTTTTGTTAATTTCTTATCTTGTTTCTTGCATGGCACGGTATCTATTTATGTCACTCTGTGGTGTCTTCGATCTATCTTATCCCAAGATGTCACACATATCGGACGTGGGTGTTATTTCTTACTTTGCTTGTTCGGTATACAGACTTCACTTGCAATGGAAAGTGTTGCTTATGCCTGAATCTGGGTCATCTTTTATTTCTGCTCTGTTGATAATTTGCTCTCAGTGGCTGATGTATTACCAATATTAAATTACTCTCGCAGCCAACCTTTGTCTTTTTAGCTCTTTAGTAGTAGACTGTCTAGATGATCCGCAATAAAAAAGTTTGGATAATTATTCGAATTATCCAAAAAGCCCTTCCAGTAGCCATTCAATTACAAGACTGGGTAGTATCGCATCCTGTCATGGCTGGACTGTCGCTGTATGAATGGAGAATGGCAGACTCACGTGACATCTTGATAAGATCGCGGATAAACTGTGAATCTCAACCTCAACCTCAACTTTCTTTCGAGACCAAACCACATACTACATTTCCTCTGGCGAACCAGTGAAGCTTTCAGCAGGACTGAGTCTATCCACCAAAATTACCATACCACAAATTTGCCACCAACCCATCCCAAATCAAGAGCAACCAACCTCAAACCAAGAACCAGCGGGGGCAAAAGAAACCCACCAGCTAGCTCACACCATCAAGCAACTCTCCTCACCACGCACCCTCACACCCACACATCCAAAATGTCCTCCAACGTCGGCCTCTCCACACCCCGCGGCAGCGGAACATCAGGCTACGTCCAACGCAACGGCGCCTTCCTGAAACCCCGCGCCGCCGGCTTCGGCGCACCCTATCCACCCGTCAGCGGCGCCAACGGCGCCCCCACCGACCGCGCCTTCAAACAACGACTCCCGGACAAGCAAATCCTCGAGCATGACCGCCGGCGCGCAATTGAAGTTACCGTCATGGAAGAGCGGGAGCGGTTGGAGGAGGCTAATGAGCGGATTGAGGAGGCGTTGGCGAAGAGTAAGGGCAAAGGCAAGAAGGGCGGTAAGTCTAAGGCTGTGAAGGAGGATAGGGAGGATAGAGAGGATGGAGAAGAGGATGAAGAGGAGGAGGGTGAAGGAGAGGGCGAGCGCGTTCTTACCGAGGAGGAGATTGATGAAAGGTGTGAGGTGCTACGGCAGCGCCTTGTGAAGGAGATGGAGGCTGAGACGGAGGGTGGTGCTGCGCGTGGGAAGAAGGCTGCACCTAGGGATCGGAGGCAGTACAAGTCTTATCAGGTGCATGAGCTTGCGGAGGCGAAGATTGAGGAGAGTGAGAGGTTGAGGAGGGCGTTGGGGATTCGGGAGGATCGGGAGACGGGGGAGATTAGTAGTACTCGGCGTTTTGAGAGACGACGAGACTAGATGGAGGAGGAATCTTGTTGATGCACTTCCAAGGTTGGGTTGGTCTTGAAAATTCCGGATGGCGTTTTGGAACGGAGTTCCTTGTCTTCTTTTTGGGGGAAAGGCTGCTTTAGTGCTACCAGATTTACTTTTGTACATTGAATGATTCATATGAGCTTCAAATCTGTCATGAATGCTTGTATACATTTTGGCCACACGGCCTAATACCAAGTGGATATCATAAAGCCTCCCATCAATAACAATCCCCGACCTTACAAGAGACAAATAAAACACTATGCAAATGATAATGATCATGCCACAAACTTCTCAATCACCCATCCCTCCTTAGGATCCTTCCTCTGCACCACCTTCTTCGCCGGCAACGGCCACCCCGTACTCCCAGAATCACCCACCAGCGCCGGCACAACCCAACAAGACCTGCGCTGCGGAATGCCCTCCAAAAGCTCCGTCTTACCCACAGGCTTGCCGTACTCGATAAGCGGCGTGTCATGGGCAATAGCCGCGAGTTGCAGGCCACTAGGCGCCACGAGCGGGAACATGCGGATCTTGGGTGTCTGGCCCGAGAGTGGCGCTGCCGCTGACTGTTGCAGATGCGAGTATACAATGTATGGTGGCATTTCCTTTGGCGTGAGCTTGGCCAGAACCGAGGTAGGGTGTACAAAGACTGCACGTTCAGCAATGTCGTCTGCGTGACGGTCGCGTGAGCGGAAGAGTGTAAGATATGGCACGTCGATGGCGCGGCGAGGCGCACGAGGATTTTCCGGTGGCACGGGGGCTAAGTCCGCGCGGATGGCGACGTTGTCGATGAATCCGGCGGTGACAATTTGCTTGAGCGCTTTGAGTTGCTTGGGTGTGGGTTCTGGCAGCTTGGCTGAATAGGCGCCAAGGAGGCCTGGGTTATTGGAGCGTACGATATCAGAGAGTTGGTGTCGTAGCTGGGATGCTTCTTTGAAGGCTTTGGCACGCAGGAACATCTGTTCGCAGAAGGACTCGCCATCCGGTGCGTACGCATAGGCGCAGATAGCTGAGAGGTACTTGAGTGCATCGCTGGTGTCGTCGTGTTTGCTAAGCAGTCGATGAACACGGGCGAAATCCTTTGACCTTTGTTCGCGCTCGGTTTCTTCGAGACGGTCAGCATTGGTGTAGACTTTCTTCTCGTCTTCCGAGTCACTGGTGTCCGAATCTGACTCGGGCTTCTTGCTCTGGGAAAACATGGCCTCATTGCCAGGTAGTTGGTTCTCGGCGACGAAGAGGTCGCCGACTGCCAGGGCTGCGACGAGGGCGATGACATAGGGCATGCAGCCATGCTGGTGGCCGATGTATAGCATCTTACCGAAGCGAGGGGAGAGAGGGTATGTGGAGAGACGACGGCCAATCTGGGTGACTTGCCCGCTACCAGTGAGGGCACCAAGATGCTTGAGCAGCTTCTCTGCTTTGGCGAGGCCTTGTCGGCTTGGGGGTGTAGGGAAGGGGAAGTTGATAACATTGTGTAGACCCATGCTCTTCATCTGGAGAACGACTCCTTCAATGGGCGTGCGGAGGATCTCGGGGTCAGTGTAATCAGCAAAGTCAGCCTCGTAGACTGCCGAGGAATATAGTCGATAACAATGACCAGGCCCCGTTCGACCAGCACGACCAGCACGCTGATTTGCGCTGGCCTTGCTGATCCAGCCGATTTGGAAGTTTTGGACACCAGTGGAAAGATCGTACTGCTTCTCTTTTGATCGTCCACAGTCGAACACATACTTGATGCCAGGGATGGTAAGAGACGTTTCTGCGACGTTGGTCGCAAGAATGATCAGGCGCGAGTTTTCTGGTGGTGCCTCAAACACCTTCATCTGCTCTTTGGTTGGCAGTTGCGAGTATAACGGCAGAACGTGCACCTTGGTTGAAGAGTCCATGGCGTCTTCACCGAGGTCAAAGTCCTCATCGTCCTCTGGCTCGTCCAGCCCCATAATTTCGAGATCATCCTCCTCATCTCCTATATTGTCCATCTCCATGCCACCAAGCTCCAAGTCTTCTGCCTCAAGAGGTGCGTCATTGGCAGAAATCTGGACCCTAGCCTGTGTTGTATCGATACGCTGTGTTGGTTTGAATGCCTGCTTGAGCTTCTTCGACAACAGTCGGATTTCATTCTGACCAGTCAAGAAGACGAGCATTCCACCAGCTGGAAGCTTCCTATGACCTCGGGAAACCTTGCGGAAAGCTTCTTCCACATAGTCGCGCTGGGTCCGACGAGCGAAGTGAACAGTCACAGGGTACTGACGACCCTCGGCTTGGACCAATGGAGGAGGACCTTCGCGGAACAGGCTTGGGTTCTCTGTAAAGTCCGAAATACGAAGGGTGGCAGACATGATGATCACCTTCAACGGTTTAACAGACGGGTCTTCCTCGCTCATTGACTTGCGCAAATCCACAATACGGCTGACCATTCCAATCAGAATATCCGTGTTAACGCTGCGTTCGTGAGCCTCATCAATAATGAGAATAGAGTACTTTCGCAGGGCAAAGTCATCGGCAATCTCTCGGAGCAAAATACCGTCTGTCATGAACTTGATGGCGGTCTTCTTGGACACTGTGGTCTCAAATCGAATCTGATACGAGACTTGGTCCGAATACTGACCCAATTCCTGGGAGACACGGTTTGCCATACTCACGGCGGCCACTCGACGGGGCTGAGTGACACCAATGAGGCCCGGGTTCGGGCTATCTGGATTGCCAAAACCAGCTTCAAACAAGAACTGAGGAAGCTGAGTAGTCTTTCCGCTACCAGTGGCACCCCAAATGACAATGACGGAGTTGTTGTAGATAGCCTCCATAATCTTCTGTTCCTCGCCGACAACCGGAAGTCCAAGACGAGCTGTCTGGATTTCTTCGGAACGCTCGACGGGAACGCTAAAAGCCTTGCGGAAGGGGTTTCCAGTAGTGACTTCAAGTTCCCGCGGAAGAGGCTCCTCCATTTCAACAGTGTTTTGGGGCTCTTTCCTGGGCGGCGCGAATGCGTGTTGTACTGAGTCATGAATCACTGGGCCTTCGGTGGGTTTGAACCCTATGGCCTCATTGATTTGTTGTACAGCCCAAGATTTGAACGCCGACTCTCGGGGCTTGATGCGACGATCATTCTCTTCGACTTTCTCGTCATCCTCCTCCGAGTCGTCATCCGAATCTTCCTCCTCGTCAGAAGAACCTTCGGATGAGGCCTCAGAAGCATCACCAGAATCCTGGGCATCGGAATCATCTTCAATGTCGGACTCGGGCTCTGAGTTGTCGGAATCAACTTTCTCCTCATCTTCGCTCGCATCCTCGCCATCTGATCCGAAACCTTCCCAGGAGGGCTCAGGCGCAGGTGTAGGTACGGGCTTCGACTTGCCCGAACGCTTCCGTTTTTTGATAACTGGGAAACCATCCGGTCCAAGTTCGAGAGGGCGCTTTAATCCACTTCCAACGGGTCCTTGGGGTATTTGGGGCTTCGGTGCCGATATAGATGCTGTTGGATCCTGCCACTCGAGATCAGAGTGGTCCGAGTCGTCTCCAGGTGTGGAGGCGTGCGCAGGAGCCGTAACGGGAGCTCTGGCATCCTGCCTCTTGCGCTTCCCCAAATCCCTCGATGTCTGAAGTGCGGAGGTGTCGACGTTCGCTTGGGCAAGCTTCTTCAGAAGCTCTACGTTCTCTTCTTTCTTGAGTTTGTTTTCCTGCATAAATCGTTAGAATTGTCGAGTTCGGAGACTTCAAACTTTCGACGTACAATGTATTTGTCCAAACGCTTCTGCTTCTTGGAGGAGACATTGGCATGCTGATCGCGCAGCTCATCTCGCAGCTTCTGCCTCCGCGCTTCTTTCTCATCTTTCGAGACCGGCGCAAGCTCCGCAATGTTGGTGTCGACCGGCGCACTTGTCGTCTCTTGGCGCCGGTGCTTTTGTTTCCGCTGCCGGGGGACGAATTTGGGCATCTTGAAAAACCCTACCACAAAATAGGGAAAGGATTCCAAGAAATGTGGACTGAGCTGTTGTTGCTTGCACTCACGGGAAAAAAAATCGAGGACAGTCGAAGGGCGGTGTGATTCTGCCAGAATTGACTGTGGGGAACAGTTCACCGCCTCCGTCGACGTAGAAGATCAACACTCCGCATGCCAAAGCTGTACACTACCCATCTCAAACATATGAAATAATGGCTTCTCTTGAGGATACACTGCAAGGATCTCTTGACCTTCCATTTCCTGCTGCTACCAAACAGGTGGCTGGGATTGTGGAAGGGGTCAAAACAGACGTCATGGTCATGAACTTTAGTGATAAGATCATGCTCACTATCTCTCAAGAGGGCCGACTATCTCATTGGGTACGTTTGAAGTATAGTCATTCTTAGAGCTTTCGATTTTTTTTAACCTTTCATAGCTTCATGTGCCACTTGGAAATACGAACCCAGGGACCGATGGCATGCATACTTTCTCCGAGAGCACGGAGGACAGTCTATTGCCCCTCAGCACCTTGACAGCAACATCGATTCTGGGCGGTCATGGTGCTGGACGGGATACGATTGGGCAATTACTTGCGCGTCAAATTGGCAGTGCTATTGCGACCAAGTCGCCTGCCGAAAAGCGCCTTTTGGTTGTTGGTCTAGGACTCCGCGCCGCCGCTTCAGACAGAGACTCCTTCTTTGCAATTGTCGACCTTGTTTTGCAATGCATCTAATCTTGCTCTCCTCGCCACACAACGAACGATCGAGAGTTTCAACTTTCAACTGTTGATCTACGTTCGACACGAATCTCGTCTATAGTCTGCACAGCAAATGAATTATCTGCTGGAGACAGACACACCCGTGGCTATGTTTACAAGCAGCCCGAGAAATTCATCTCCCGGCTTGCAAACGGGGTTTAATCCTTGAACTAGTGCATCAAATTTTATGAGCTTATGGCACCACATCAAGGATGTACACAGGGGAACGATGCCGACGGAATCGTGCAGATTACAGGCCTGGCATTGGCGGTACACTTGTCCTAACGACTTGCCATCAATTCTCGAAACCACGAAGGCTCCCGAGACTGACTCTGGCTAGCCTAAGCGCCACCCTTTAGGCCAAGTGGAGAATGTCCAGATAATTCATAATCGCAATTAATATGCCTTCAAAGTCAGCTACTATGGCTTAATTCTCTATCTCACGTTAAGCAAACCATAAAAACAAACGCAATAAAAAATTGTATAATAATGATGAATGCTTTCATCGTACATGGAGACATTGTTATTGCCAGCTACTATCGAAAGAAACATGAAAACCCCGTACTACCATCCCCACACCAAGGTAGGAGAAAACAGAACGGGATACAAAACAAGCACAAAACTTTTAGCGCGGAGGGGGTATTCACAAATGCCGCGGGCTGCACAAAAGAAAGAGCAAATTGATGTACATAAAATCGTGTCGGTAGGAGGTGGTCATTCGAGGTTGCTGTCGTTTCAGTTTTTGGGGGTGAGAATTTTTCAAGGAGTAGTGAGAGGGGAGGGGACAGAAAAGAGATGTAGTCATAAAAGGATAAGAATAGTGAAAGGACATGATATTTCTGGCTCAAACCAGAAGGGATGCTCAGCGGCTCCAGCGAGAAAAGTCTAGGTTCTGACAAATGTTCGTTCCAGATGCTGCATTCCACTCTGCGGCAAAGTCGGTTTGCACCGGAGCAGTACGAGTCGGCAGTTCTTCGGAGAAAATGTTGGGCTTCGTGTTGCGACGTTGGCCGGGGTATGCGCCTTCAGCGGCCTCGGCGGCACTCTGGGCCTGGGCGGCTAGGGCCCTCTCACGAACTTTCTTGATTTCGCGAAGACGAGTGCGCCAGGATGAGGCATGCTCACCACCCTTGTTGTTCCAGACCAGAGAGAAGACAGATGCGTTTAGAGCGAGAATCCGCACGAAAGGAGCCAGATTCTTACCCGAGATGACCTTCGGAGTCGCAGCAGGCGATACGTCAGGGTAGCCGGGCTTGCTCATGACTCTCACAGTGTAGTATTGCTTGTCAGGATCTGTTTCACCAATTGAGGCTCCAGACTCATCGTAGGCAATACGACTGCAAGGGGTGATCACGATGTTGATAGAATTGAACTCGGAAGGTATTGTGTCAAAGTTGAAAGGCAGGTTGGAACGGTTGAAGACGATGGTGACAAAGTTATTCCCGAGATTTCGCTTCTTATTGATGCAGTTGGGATCATGGTCAAAGTTCGTGGGCATCATTGTAGCGACGTGGTAAACGATCTCAGTCACCCGATCACGCCAGGCGTAAGTTGCCTCGCCGTCAGTGTCAGCATAAAGTCCCTGGGTATTGAACTGAGCGTTCCGAAGAGAAACCTTCGTTCCAAGACCAGACAGGAAGTGTTCATAGTCTGGGGAACCACCAGTGTTTGCAAGGATTTCAGCCTCTTTGCTCTGACCGTTGTCAAGATAGACGACTCCAATTCGGTGACCATCGACAATGTCGGTGCGATCAAAGTTGGTGATCGCTCGCCTGGTAATGTCATCTTCAGGAACCGGGATAGGTTGCATCACTGTTGGAGTAGGGAAGGCGGTGGCTGTGAGTTGGAGCATGATGTGGCTGGGCAAAACAGCTGTGCGCGTCGCATCGGAATGCAGGTGAGCATCCGGAGTTGCAGGAGCCTGGTGCGGTAGAACAGGCGCTGTTCGCTGTTGATACATGGAGTATGTCGTTCCTGACGCCTGGCGCTTCGCGAGCTGGGTCAGTCCAGAGATACCGGCGGTCTCAACAGTGACAATACTCATGCCCACGACCCATGATTTCTTAGATACAGGGCCGTCCTCTGGGGTCGGCGGGAAAGTCTCGTACGGGATGGTTTCTCCCAGATCCGAAAAGGCCACACGTTGCATCAGATCGATGAAAACCTGGCTTTGTTCCTCGACTACTTCCTTGCCATGTTCATCGTGGAAGATGAGTCTGCTGGTGATCCAATTGACATGCTTTGGCCGATCTTGAAGCTTCAGAGACAGATACCAGAATACCATGACACTGTATGTGAGAGTCATGATGTACTTGGACATGGCATCGTGTGCAGGGGCTTCAGTTGCTTCCGTTGGGCCCGCGGCAATTTCTCGAGCACCGCCGCTATGTCTCGACTGCGGCTGTTGGGAAGCTCGTGCAGTGGGTGACTCAGATGCCTTTTGGCGTTGTTCTTGCTCTCTCGATGTCTGCAAAAACCGAATGCAAATGCCAAACACGGTGCGAATTTCCTCCTCGCGGAGATTGACGTAGACATCTGGCAGACGTGCGAGCAAAGCCAAAAACTCCAAGATGTGGACGGCAATGTTGGACATGGTGATAACCTTTGACATTTTGTCGAGAATGTTCGTCAACGATTTAGTCACCGACATTGGGATTTCATGACAGCAAAGTGAAAGCGCCTGAATGCATCCACGGGATGTAGCACCCCAAGAACCGATAATTCCAAGCATGAACGCTCGTACCAAGTCATCCTCTTCACTTTTAGCAAAGTGCTCGTGATAGCTGACTAGCATACAGAGTGTATCAAAGATACAAGCCGCCACATCGCTTTTCTTCAAACCAGTTAGGGCAGGTGGCTCGTGGAAACTCTCGTTCTTGACCTGGTCGCACAGAATGCTCCGTAGAAGTTTGATCTGAGGAATAGTGTTGCTGAAGAACTCCTTGTTGCTAAGCTGAGGCCCGAGGTGCGTGAGAACGTAACTATAGACGTCCCAGTCGGTCTCTCGCTGAAGAAGGGAGATCACACACTCAACCCACATGTTCACTTTCAGGACACCCATCAGTGTCGGTGTGGAATCAGCGGGAGACGAAGCGCCATTTTTCTGGGTGTGAGCAAAGACGAACGGACTAGACTTTTCAGATGGCTGCTCTGGAAGAACTTGTGGTTGGGAATAGGTCCAGACGGGAGGTGTCAACTTTGATCCACGGGCCGAAATCGAGCCCCGAGGGCTTGACTTGGAAAGGAACCCCGCAGGAAGTTCTTTCGCTGGAATTTTGGGCCCCATGGAGGGAATCAGATTATCCTGCTGGGGGAGGTCTCTGATGGGGCTCTCACTGCTCGGATGCAGCATTGAGGTTACGTCGACATTTCGTCCTAGGACGTTCATTAAGAAGTCATTCTCCGAGGTTGAGACCACGGTAATAGCCCCGAGCGAGTCACATCGAAGCCGGAAAAGTAGCTTCAAGACAGTCAGGCGAGCGTCCGCTGGGCGGTCAGGGGACTGTGCGATCTGCAGCAAGGCCTCGAAAATGACGATGGATTTGGCGGCGGAGGCATTTAAAGCACGGATCATCATCTTGACTAGACCGACCGCGCAGACATTCCCCATCGACAACTCCAAGACGCTTGTGGATGTACGACGCGGAGCATAGCTTGGCGATGTCTCACGGGGCTCATCCTTCGACGGATCTCTCTCCATTGGCCTCGCAATGGTGTCAATGAGACGCTTGAACCCTTCATCGTCGTTGGAGTGGATAGCGGGGTCCGTGATGAATGAAACGAGCGACTCCAAAAACAGCAGATCATGCTCAGCAGAAAAGTCTGCGAGTAGAAGATCCAACAAGCCGTACTCTTCAGAAAAGAGTAAGTGCTCGTTACCTGCAAGAGCCTCTTTGAGCGTGTCTAGGGCTAGAATGCGAATGTCTGATGACTGCTTTCGAGGCTGAATAAAGCGTTCGATGATCTCTCGGCAGTGTTGCACCCAGTTGGACCCCTCAGAAGGATGGCAAAGTGTGTCTTCTCTCATCATGTTGATAATGAGTTCTGACTGAGAATGATCGATGTGTTGATGATTCTTTGCCAAGAACCGAACCGACTGTTGCTTTTGTTCTTTAGTGAGCTGGTCCCAAAGAGATTCCAGAACGGACGTTATCCGGATGATATTTGCAAGAATATGCGACTTGACATCATCGTGTGCGTTCTTGAGATGCGACTGCTGCGGGCTAGTTGGAGAGCCAATCGGGTCGTCATAGTCCTCGTATATTCTCCGGGAGCAAAGAAGAAGGAGATCAATAAACTGCGTCCATCCATAAGCGAGAGAGACACGGCTATAATCACTCTCCAGCATGTTCAAGCACAAGTCCAGAATATCAGCATCAACTCGGCCGTCATCTTTCTGAGCAATGACCGTAAGAGAGTCAACCAATTGGTCGAAGGAAATTTCAGGCATTCCACCCTGACCGTAGGCTCGAGCAAGGTCAGAGAAGATGTAGAGAGCTCCCCGGTGCACGTTCAGATTCCGCGGAGAGTCTTCGGCACATGATTCTCTCAAAAAATCATGGAGAGTCGTCACCATTTCCTCCTGCTTTGGTGACTTTGCCAGGCTGCGTACGGCCCGGGATGTCGGCCCAGAAAGGGCTTTGACTGAGGCATGAATGCTGCAGAGAACTTCTAAAAGAGGAACAAAGCTTGCATCAGGGACACTGGAATACATAATCACGGCGTCGAAAACGGCCAGCGAGTTCTTGATATCAGTGGCAACGCTGGTCTTCTTGCAGATCGTGAATGTTTCTGTGAGAAGCATCTCAATTTCCTCTGACGTTGGCGACTTGCGCTGGAGAGTGATAAGATCTACCGCGAATTGGAAGAGATCCCCTAGAATTGCTTCATCTTGAACAAGCTCGTTGGGTTTCAGCGCTTTCCCCTTCTTTAATTTGGAGCGTGTTGTCGCAATAGTCATGTAAAGCGGGACAATCCACGATGAAATGATGTGAAGAATAGAGGTGTTGGTGAAATCCAGCTTTCTGCCATGGTCTGACAAAGCGATCAGTGACTGGACTCGGGCGGCAATCACCTCACTCTCGGTTGGCGATGCGATCGATTCAAAGATCATGCGCCTAGCAGTGGGAGACAGGTCTTGGCGGGAAGCGATTGTCTCCAGCAATTTGGCACCGACTTTCTGGGCATCACTGGAGCTTTCATGGTGAAGCAGAGGCTCCGCGGCCTCCCACAACGCCACGGATTGCTCAGGGGTAAACCAAGACAAGGTTCTCGACACCAAGTCCGCCTCCTCAATGGCATGATTCAAGTTCTGCTTTTGAGATAGAATCCGCAAAGAAGACTCGAAGTCAGGCCCGTGAGGCGCATCCGAGGAGCTCGAGACCACACTTCCGCGATGCATAGCTTCGAGTCCGAGGATCAGTCGATTGGTGGTTCCTCGGCTATCTGTCGTATGAGATTGAGAGTCACTGCTACTGTCTTGCAGAGATACGGGAGAATGCGATTTTGGACGACCAACGCCTAACGTCTTGAAAACATCCGCGAAGCTAGAGGACGAGGGCTTGTGGTGGGGTGCTGGTGGAGCATCGTCGGGAGACATCCGCCTGATTACGGTAGAAAAATTCAGGTCAAGACTGTGGGGGGTGCCTTTATCATAAAGTCAAGTCAGTATGGGCCAGCAAACGTCACCTGAGTCACGGATAGGGCTATCAGGACGGCGGAGCTAGTGCCATCGGTAGGGCCCACCCACAAAGATACTGACTGACCTTTACTCAGATAGGTTGAAAAGAGGTCTTTACGAGAAAGGCCACTCCTAGAGGACCGCGGCGATTGTGCACATTCAGATCCTGACACAGCGTGTGGCGGAGCTGTGACAAAAGTACACCTTCAGTTAGTCCGCGTCAAAGCGGGATCAGGAGTGTCGTTTCAGTGACGGACGGGACCGGAGCGTGGGTATCACTAGCTTTATATAGGTGTTGAGACCGCAAAGAGCGAGATGCTGAAGACAAGGGATGACAATCGGGGTAACAAGAGTAGAGAGATCACCGGGCAATGAGGTTATTCCAGCCTAAGTCACCTGAGGGCCTATGATGTGACCACTCCGCCTTTATCCCGTGGCAGAAAATTACAAGGAAAAGTCAAAAGTGGGGGGTAATAAGGAGGCGGTAAGGAAGCTGGTGCTTGTCCTGGAGCCTCAGGCACCATGGACCTAAGGCAGCAAGGCATCAAGGTATCAAGGAGAGAGAGCATGTGACGGACTAACCATATTGGGGTTAGTGTGTTGACGCAGTGGGCTGCCCGTACAATTATCTCAGCGACGCCGCCTTCACTATTTATTATGATCGTTGCCGTTTGAGCTCTGCTTTGTCCTGGCTCCCATTTAAGGCTAAATCTAATTTCCACACCACCTTCTCTCTCTGGTGACCTCTCTCGTCAGTCCTTACTTGGATCCTCTATCTCGATTCCCTTCTTTGAAACCGTTACCCCTCGCTCTTGTTGACACCCCACATACCGGTGAAAATGGCGGAGGCTCTTGGAGCTCTGTTGGAGGCAAGCTTGGATCCACACCGGAACAAGGAAGGTACGTGTTTGAATCCGTGGAGAAAGTGATGAAGAATCTATCTAATGACTTATTGGGATTGAATCAGCCGAGGCTGCCCTACGACAGGAAGAACAAAAACCGGGCTTTTCGCTACAGCTTCTCCAAATCTCTGCATCCGATTCATCTCCCAGCAACATTCGCCTTGCTAGCGCCCTTTGCTTCAAGAACTTTGTCAAGCGCAACTGGACCAATGAAGATGGACACTGGAAGCTGCCGCAAAATGAGGTGGAAACAATCAAGCGCGAGCTGATCAACCTGATGATCTCGGTCCCTCCCTCGATTCAAAGTCAATTGGGCGAGGCTGTCAGCGCGATCGCCGATAGTGATTTCTGGGAGCGATGGGACACTCTTGTTGATGTAAGTGGCTATGAGTACCAATCTGTCGTAAGATAGTATGGCTAACCTTTGTTTTTTCTGTTCCATAGGACCTCGTTTCGAAGCTCGATCCGTCTAACCCTACGGTCAACATTGGTGTGTTGCAAGTGGCGCACTCGATTTTCAAGCGCTGGCGCCCTCTTTACCAGTCAAATGAGCTGTATCTGGAAATCAACCATGTCCTTGGGAAGTTTGGCACTCCGTTCCTGGCTCTGTTCGAGGTAATTCACATACACTTTCCTTCAGTCTATCTTTGTCGCTCTTCCTCTACCATAGATGGGAGACAGCTAAGCATAAGCGGTTTGTTAATGATAACTCTCTCCATAGGGCCTCGATACTTATCTCGAACAAAACAAGTCCAACAAGGAAAACTTGACACAAGGTTACAACCAGCTGACTTTGATGATCAAGTTGTTCTACGACCTCTCGTGCCATGATCTTCCTCCTATGTTCGAAGACAACATCGGCGCGATTGCACAGATCCTTCTCAAGTACCTCACATATGACAACCAACTACTGCACACCGACGATGAGACGGAGGCTGGCTCGTTGGAGTATGTCCGTGCCGGTATCTTTGAGGGTCTGACTCTGTACGTCCAGAAGTACTTGGATGCATTCGGTCCTCATGTCGGACAGTTCATCCAGAGCTCGTGGAGCTTCTTGACAACTATTGGCCAAGAGACAAAGTATGACATTCTCGTCAGCCGTGCACTCCACTTCTTGACCTCGGTTGCTAGCATGCCCGAGCATGCTGGCTCGTTCCAGGCCGAGGAGACTCTGGGCCAGATCATTGAAAAGGTCATCCTGCCCAACGTGAGCCTACGCGAATCGGACGAGGAGCTGTTTGAAGACGAGCCTATTGAGTTCATCCGTCGGGATCTGGAAGGATCTGACAGTGAGACGAGGCGGCGCGCTGCAACGGACTTCCTCCGACGACTGGCTGAGAAGTTTGAGGAATCTGTGACCAAGGTGACTCTTAAGTACACTGAGCACTACCTAGCCGAGTATGCCAAGGACCCCGCCTCAAACTGGAAGTCCAAGGACACGGCGACCTACCTGTTCTCTGCGATTGCCGCTAAGGGTGTTGCCACTTCTACACACGGTGTCACTGCTACGAACAACCTGGTCAGCATCACCGACTTCTTCCAGCAGCACCTTGCTGCGGATCTTATTTCCGATGACGGAGTCCACCCAATCCTCAAGGTCGATGCTATCAAGTACCTTTACAACTTCCGTAGTATAATCACCAAGGAGCAGTGGCAGCAGGTGCTTCCGGTGTTGGTGAAGCATCTGGCTTCTGAGAACTATGTTGTCTACACATATGCTGCGATTGCCGTGGAGCGAGCTCTCTTCCTCAGTGACGCTCAGGGACAGCCCGTCATTCCTCCTACCGAGATCACCCCTTTGTCCAAGGAACTCCTGGAGCACATCTTCCAACTGATCCAACGGGACCCAGCCCCCGAGAAGGTGCAGGAGAATGAATTCCTGATGCGCTGTGTCATGCGGGTCCTGGTCGTCATCCGTGATGGTGTCGTTCCTTTCACAGATGTCGTGTTGAACCGCTTGATCAACATCACGGATATCATCCGTACTAACCCCAGTAATCCGAAGTTCTACTACTACCACTTTGAAGCTATGGGTGCTTTCATCCGGTGAGATTCTACATTCCGACAGAAGTTTTCTTGGTCAAGAGGCTTACTCGTTCAGATTCTCCGCCCCCGCCAACCCCAGCAAGCTCGAGCAGGCTCTGTATACTCCATTTGCTGGTATCCTCCAGAACGACGTGCAAGGTAAGTTTATAGTCAGACACGTGTTGGTCATGCTGCTAACCTCGTATCACAGAATTCATGCCCTACGTGTTCCAGCTTTTCGCGGCTCTGCTCGAGGCCAACCCCTCTGCAACTCTGCCTACCTACTACCAGGAATTGATCGCACCTATCTTGATGCCAGTCATGTGGGAGTCTCGAGGCAACATTCCTGCGCTTGTTCGCCTGCTATCCTCGATTATTCCCCGTGGATCGCAGTACATTATCGAGCACAACCAGGTTGAGCCTATTCTGGGTATCTTCCAGAAGCTGCTGTCGACCAAGGCCAACGAGGGCTATGGCTTCGATCTGCTGGAGTCGGTGGTTGCCACTTTCCCACCGTAAGTGACCCTATTGCCGGTATCTAACATGGGCCATGGGACTAACAGTGTTATCTAGTGCCGCTCTGGAGCCCTACTTCATCCAGATCATGCAGATTATTCTTCAACGTCTGCAAAACTCCAAGACCGAAAACTTGTCGCTTCGATTCGTCCGGTTCTACCACTTCCTGACTGCTCATGATGACAAGGGATACAATCCAGACACCATCCAGCAGATCTGTGAAAAGATACAGCCAGAGTAAGTTGATCCTGTTGTTTCCACATACGTATAATTCTGACCAGTATTTCGCCAGCCTCTTCAAAGGTGTTTATATCGGGCTCGTCCTCGCGGATACTCAGAAACTGGCGCGTCCCCTGGACCGCAAGACTGCAGTCATCTCCCTTACCAAGACCATTGCCAACTCGGAGGCCTTTGCCATCACGTATGTCAAGGGTTGGGCGTTGACCTGCAACACTCTTCTCAAGCTTCTTGAGCTTCCCCCTGAGGTTGTCCGCAAGGACGACCTCATTGAGATTGATGCCGAGGAGATGTCCTTCGGCGTTGGCTTCACCGCGCTGAACACCATCCGTATGCAGCCGAAGGACCCGTGGCCCGAGACTGGTGGTGATCTCAAGGCCTGGGTGGGCTCTTACCTAAAGGAGGCGGACAAGAAGCATGGCGGCCGGGTTTCACAGTTTGCCCAGCAGCGTCTTGATGACCAGGCCAAGGCAGTTCTTGGAAGTTACATTTCCTAGGTGTCTTAGATTGGGTGGTGAAGGCATGCGTTTTGCAGTAATGATTTACCTTTGTTCGTAAGAAAAAGATGAAAAGTTGACATTTGAACTACGCGTCAATCTGCCCAGAAGCTGGGGGATGGCGTGGATGCAATGATGAATCTCTACATGGGTGGGCTGTTGTTCCCTCATCAATCTGATAGGATATGTTCAATGTGTATTTGCAAGAGATTAAAAGCTGTTTGTTGTCTGTAGTATACAAGATGCCTGAACGCCTCATCCCCGAGTAATGTTGTACAAAATACGCCAGATATGATTAGCCACCGGAGCTCACGTCGACAGACCTTTCTCTGACGAGCCATTCTCGGCTTTCCGTTCTTCAACATTCACGTCTCCATCCTCTCCTTCCACATCCACTTCCTCCCCCTCCAAATCCCCACTTGCTCCCTCTTCACCCCCCTTCTCCAAATCCAAATCCCGATACTTCCTCCTCGCCTTCTTCACTTTACTAGCCTTCTTCTTCCTCGCCGCCTCAGCTTTGAGCGCCACACGACTCTGATCACCCTTTTCCTGTGCCTCAACTTTATCCGCCAACAGTGATCGCGCAATCTTCTCGTTTTGCGAGCGTGATCGCGTTGCTTGACATTTTACGACGATGCCGGAGGGTGCGTGGATGATTTGAACGGCGGAGTTGGTTTTGTTCTATGCGCTGTTAGAGAGATGGTTTGAGATATTGAGGAGGATATATTTGGGGCAGTGTTTGGCATACAATCTTCTGGCCACCGGGTCCGGTGCCTTTTAGGTAGGATATTGTCAGGTCGGCATCGTTGATCTTGAGTCGGGGTGGGAGGGGTTTGGCGGGGAGGATGGGTGTTGTGGTAAAGGGGCGGTTTGGTAGGAGTGATGTATAAAGGGAGATATATGTATTAGGGTTTGAGGATCCCAGGGATATCCGGGGCCAGCTGTGTGGTTTGAGCATTGTGGTTGAATTTGTGAGTTAAAGAAGAGTGATACTGTGGTGATGGGTTCGCGAATAGCTTCGATGATAGCCGATAAGATAATCGATAAGAACGGCCGATAAGCACATACACGATAAGCTCCGGGGGTTCACGGGTGCTTCTTCTTGTCTCTTTGTCTTTTTGGGACAGAAGGCTTAAGATTCACTGATGTAAGCGGAGATATGGCTTTATTCTTGGGATTGCTGGTGCTTGAAAGGCATAGATTTGTGTTCCGGTCAGATTGGGCATGTATGCGGTCTGTCGGATAAATTTGGTACAATGTGAAGCCTAGGGATGCCCATGTATACTCCACTTGAGGCACAAAGTTTGCGCTGAATGATTAGGTTTTCCCTAGAAATAGAACATCCTAGCTACTTGCTGAGAGAAAGAGCTTTCCTCAATCAATTCGTGTCGAGTTAATCACCCAATCAAGGATAATGCTTGCATATAAGGCCTTCAGTATACCTCGAGGTTATGGTCACGGCCAACTACAGCATATAATTGTTAATAGAATCGGTTTAGCCCATCTTCGCGAGTGATTGGAACTTCCAGTAATCTTCTCAGTATATAATTGCAGCCTAATTATCGGCTTCATCGGCTTCGTTTGCTTCCGAGGCCCGTCGGCGGAATTGATGAGTGAACACCGCCGGCTGGGTCAGGATACGGGCTGAGTATATGCCATAGCCGGAACGGGACCAGGTTGACGTACACCCAGTGGGACAAACCGTAGACATTGACTGGCAAGGATAGGTGAAGACCAAATAAGGAACTCGGCTGGATTGGATAGAACAATACATACGAGTATACGAGACCCTAGTTGACAGGTTCGCATCTGAAACAAAGTGGACTTTGTGCATGGCCGAAAGGTGGTGAAGTCACAGTGCCAAAAAGGAGACAAGAGTTTAATGGATTTTTTTCCCGTTTGAGCTCCAGACTTCACAACCTTCAATCCTAAACGCTTAACTGAATTGCCTCTTTTACGGTCGCTCACGCCCATCCTATCTTTCTTTCCATCCTAATTTCCCCTTGACCACGGAGACTTCGGTCGCTCTTGTCCTCGCGTGTCCCTCGACTCAGCCAACTTCTCTCCTCCACTTCCTCCCAATAGGAGCACCTAAGCCGCCACGTCCCCACAATCATCGGCCTTCCCCAGCAGTCACCGAAGCCTGTCGATCACGCCAGGGCTAGTCGTACATCCATTCTGACTGTCTTCCAAACACTATGGTCGCATAGAGTTCCCCTTTGACCATCAATTGCTCCTCACTCCCAACCGCCAAACGGCCTTCTGCAGTCCTGGTGGACCATCGAGGCTAGACGACTCCATCTGAAGCTTATCGGCCATCCGAGGAGACCGACCCCGTGTGCCAAGCCCATCACTCCGTCTCTGCTTGCGCCAACGTCTGACCAGGGGGCCATTCGTGCGATCTCAAGACGAGCAACGCTGTCACCGCAGCCGACCATATCCTACGCGCCCGTTCAATCTCTACCCCATTGAACGTCTTCTATCTTCGATTGAACCGGAGAAAAAGTCAACTAGGCCGAACAGCCCTGATAAATCTCTTCTGCGACACCGTCGAAAACACCAGGCACCTTTTTTGACAACAGCCATGGCTTTCTTCCTCTGGATCCTTACCAACTTCGTGCGCTGGGTGCGCCTAAAGATCTACCAGTATGAGGTGACCTTTGCCATCTACATGCTCACCCCGACCGAAAAATTCATCTTCAGTACGTAACCCCCGTGACGGACGTTTTGCTCGTAACCATTGACACTAACACTTCGTTTCAAACAGACTCCCTTCTCCTTACCCTGATCACCATGATCGCCACCGGCATCTACATCTACCTCCCGGACCACCTCCGCTCCATCTACGGTCACCTCTACTACTACTGGGCTGGAGAGCGGCCCTTCATCTCCACTCGTCTCACTTCTTCAATGGGCTCCGTCTTCGGCGATGCCGCCACACAGAGTCTCGAGGTTGTCTATGAGACCGCGAAGACGGCAGCTGCCGCTGCTACTACGACACAGCACCTCGCTGAACTGTAACATGTGAATAGTGTTACCCCGGGAGTTTGGGGAGTTGGAAGAGAATATGAATTCTCTTGAAGACCGGCATGAGTAAGGATTACGATCTAATGCCTTTGCTTTGGCCGGCTGGCGCATCCTCGGCGTTTTTTCTTGTTTTCCCCTATTCGATTCTCGTGTCTTCTTGTCCGAGGGACCATGCATTACGAAGCCTCGCCATTAACTTCTAGCCGGATTCATCCGATCATTCCGCCTGATATTCGTTACTGGCCGTCGCATTGATAGACACGCTTTGCCGAGTGCAGATATTTATCATTAATTGATATCCTTCTGTGTTACCCAAACAGTCCTTGGTTGGAGACAATGGGCAGAAGCCAGCCCATGGACATGGATGGTCTATCTTGGACAAAGAGGCTTTTTTTATGTGCACACCTTATTTTCCTGTTGGCGAGATAATGCCTATACTGAACGAGGCTACAATGGCCGGTAATATGTAATGTAATTTAAACACCATGAAGACGTCAAAGAAATGATACATTGAATCCCCGAGTGAAAACTTAGTAATCCCAAAACCCGTATAAACGCCCAATATGCCCAGAGCAGAGTATTGTTGTACAAAAATCACTCGTCCCTCTCATGGGTGCGACTGCCACATATGCCGTGCCAATCATGGCGGCGCGGGTGCGCAGGCTCTCCACGCGCAAACGGATACCATAGTCCGATCAGCCCTTTCTAGCGTCTGCAAGTCTACCCCCTTTTTATCTCCCATCTCGTATGAAGATACCTTCCCTCATTGTCCGGCCTGCGACTGCTGTGCCTCCGGTTGAGCCTGTGCCTGAGCTGCCAATGCAGCTTGCTCCTTTTGCTGCCTCTCTCGTCGGAGGGTGTCCACCATGCGCATGCGTGCTAGCTCTTTATCAATCTCTTCCTTGTCCAGAGGGATCTTATGTGATTGCTCGGCCGTGGGCCAGAAGTTCTTGACGTTGAAGCGGTCGTCGAGGTTTGTGCCGAAGTAGTACATCCAGCCGATGGGGAAGAGGACGTACATGCCGAACTGGAAGAGAAACGGTGAGTACGGATTCAAACGATGGAGATGAGAATGGGTAGATATTGGGCCATTCATTGAACACGAGCGGGTTTTGCATGAGCGCGGGACTTACCTTGAAAACTTCTAGGTTTCCGCCCTGAAGGCGGCGGAGGATGTTTGGGATCATGTCGAAAGATGGGATATTCAACAAAATATGTTGTGCAAAGGAAAACAATCCCAGATGTGAGCGGTTTCTCCGGGAGCTTTCAGTGGCCGATCAAACGATGCGGGACTCGGGATCTGGATCTTGATATTGTCTGATGCGCCAGTCACGGGCCCGATGATTCAAACACCGCAAAACAGGGCAAACAGGGCAAACATGCCGCCCTCAAAAAAGGATTACATAAGCAATTCCCACAGTCACCTGACCTACCGCGGGCCTCGGCTTGCGGTGTCTTCCCCCGCAAAACGGCCGGAGAGTCTGTGCCTCCGTGCAGTGCAGCACACGCCGAGTTTACCGGGGGTTAGGCTCCATGCACAATTATATGATCGCTGGTTTCCACAGAAAACCTCCCCCGGACCCAGATTGATTCAGTTTCAATCCATTCAGAGTACCAATTCATTCCAAAAATTGCAACCATGTCCAACGAGCAGCTTATCACCGTCACTTATCAAGATCGTGTCGCAATCGTCACGCTCAACCGGCCTGATAAGCTGAATGCTCTGAACCAGGAGCTGTACTACCTCCTCGGCGAGCGTCTTCGCGAGATTGACCAGCGTAAAGATATCTACATCACCGTTCTCACCGGTACAGGCCGATTCTTCTCTGCGTATGATCTACGACCCCCATGGACCGACCCCCATCCAATCCAATCCTCACAAAACCCTACCTCAAACTAAACTAACCCACCATCTCTTCAACAGCGGCGCAGACGTAACAAGCAGCCGGCCCAACGGCGACCTAAACTCCAACGTCCGCCGTGAACTAGTCAAAGGCTTCGTCGCCAACAACGTGGACGTAACCCGCACCTTCTACAACCACAGCAAAATCCTCGTCGTGGCCCTCAACGGGCCCGCCGTCGGACTCTCCGCCGCCCTCATCGCCCACGCAGACTTCATCTACGCCGCGCCCCACGCCTTCATCCTAACCCCCTTCTCCTCGCTGGGACTCGTCGCCGAAGGCGGCGCCAGCCGCGCCTTCGTCGAGCGTCTCGGCATCGCCAAGGCTAACGAGGCGCTCATCATGAGCAAGCGGATTCCCTGCGATGAGCTTGTTTCGGCCGGCTTCGTGAATAAGGTTATTGAGGCGGACTCGAAGAATAAGGAGGACTCGGCGGGGTTCTTGAAGAATGTTCTTGCTGAGGTTGAGGATCGGTTGGGTGCGCATTTGAATCAGTCGAGTCTTTTGGGGATTAAGGAGTTGGTGCGTAGGCCTGAGAGGGAGATTTTGGATCGTCAGAATGGGATTGAGGCTTTTATGGGTCTTGAGCGGTTTATGATGGGTGTGCCGCAGGAGGAGTTCCGCAAGTTGGCGTCTGGTGAGAAGAAGCATAAACTTTAGATTGGGGGTTGAGTGGGCTGGGATTGTTTTGTGTACATACAGTGGGTTTCCATCGGTCTAAAACCCTCGACCAAAGTTGTATGTTTAGAATAATAAATTGAGAGATATCATCAAATATATCTGGAGAGACAATTTCCAATACATTCAAGATGATCTTCCCAACAAGAGGAAGTTGAAGCATATTTGTAGACCTCCTAGTCTCTAGATTCAGACTTTGCACTCCCACTGTATAGTTTTGGGGGCTTAAACGCTGAATACTTTAAAATTTCGTCATATCGATGGGTAGGAAAGTTTTGGATAGCGACAAGGCTTATGATCTGATCATAAATAGTTCATTTTATTTGTTTGGAAATGCACTTTTGACCAATCCGTCTAAAAATGCATCGGACAACGCCACAGAATCCAAAAATACTGCACAACTCAACGCGTCTTCCTCTAATGCATAATTACAAGTGGTCCATTTAGTTGGACTCATTGCCAGCATCTCGGTCTTCTCGCTCCTGCTGCTTCAGAATCTCCTGCCACTTGCCCAAGAACTCGCTCATGCCGCCAGGCCCTGCGAGCGAGGCGTCCACAAGCTCCTTTGGCACCTTATGAGCTGAGAACTGCGGTGTGTTGAACGAGTAAGATTCCGGGTCATCCTTCTTAATAAGGCGGAACTCTGGCAGGAAGGGTGCGAATTGGTCATCTCCCTCGCGGATGGCAGGCTCTACTTCCTCTTCCTCTTCCTCCGATGCAGACTCTTCATCGGCCTCTTCTTCAGACGAAGGTGTAATAACGCTACCATCCCGAAGGGAGATGCGCACGAAGCTTTCCTGGACCCCATTGTCCGCCTCCTCTTCGAACCCGATTGGGTCCTTCATCCGCAGGATTTCCAACCAGCTGAACAGAAGCGGGTCGGTTCGTTGGGCCCAGGGGTTGATATCAATCAGCCAGACTCGCTGATGCGGAGCTGGAATGTATACATCAAAGGTAAAGTTGGGATCGGGGAAAGTATCGCGGAGCTTCTCCTCGAAGAACGACTGAATCCGTGACCGGAGCATATCGCGCATACCAAAGAGGAAGTCGAAATGATTTTGGTCGCGTTGACACATGCAAAGCAGCTTGCGATTGCGTACGAAGCATCGGAATTCTAGTGACGGGTTGAAGTTGACGTATTGGCGCAGGACCAGGTGGTAGGGCACTTCTGGCAAGACATCTTCTGGGAGCTTGCCACTAGTACAGGCCTGGGGGTCATTGATGTGATCCGGTTCGCACTCGTCGAAGGGGTGCTCGAGGTCGTGCGTGATGAAGTCGCTACTTTTGAGGAGTAGATATATGTCGTTGGCGGAGCGGCATTCGGTGTCATTCGTGGGGGACATGAAAGTGGCGTCTTTGGGTGCACTCCAATTCAGTTTCGGTGTGACCTTGCCGCCCAGTTCGGCAATGGTGTTCTTAATTTGAGTATGAATTTCCTGCCATTCCGCGGATGGGTCGTCCTCTCCTTCCTCGTCATCTTCGTATGCATCGAGCTCATCGTCTTCTCTCGGAGGTCGGACTTCAGGCGGAAGGACGATACCGTCGGCACGGAGGTAGTTCACGAAAGCTGATGTGAGAGGGATAAGACGAGATTTCGGTATAAGCGGCCGATAGCTGAACTTGGGGATTAGCCCTGTTCACAAAACATATTGGAGATAAGAGGCAAAACATACCGAGGGTGCCAGTCATGGTAGGAGCAATGGAGGATGTGAGAGTATGTCACTGGCGGGAAGGGCAAACGATCCGGGACCTCGCTCAATGAAGACTCTACCGGCGTCTTTTCGGTCTCCATATCTGGCATTTTCATCTTAGAATCTCCAAGTTGTTTAACAAAGTCATGGAGGGGAATCGCGGGGACATTTTTCTTCGAGTCACCTGCCGATAACGATAGATGACATAAGCCCGTGGCCACCTCAGGCACCCCAGCGCGGAGTTGGTGGTTTGGTCCCAACGCCGCCTTGAGCTTCTTGCAGCACTGTTGTCAGCATGGCCCCTGAGGCTCCAGATCCCCAGAGCCTGAAATCATGGCAAGATGCATTCCAGTATCCGATCCCTACGGTTCGCCGTGTGGAACAGGAGCTGCGGCGGGACATTGCAAGCAATAGGGAGAAGCTCCGAGCTCTCGTGGGGTAAGTAGTCCATGATTGACATTGAGTCTGAATCGCAGAGGTGCTAATATGTTTTGCAATAGTACGCGATACCGAGAGCTTGTTGGAACTGCCGAGACAATTGTGGAAATGAACAAGGAGATACAAGATGTGGAGGCTACCCTGACCGATGTGGGAAGGCGATGCAACCCGAGACTTGTTGAGAAGAAGCATCTTCATGCGCGGCAGATGAAAAGTGATACTACGGGGACAGGTACGATATGTTTGATTAGAGGGTGTGAGACTCAATTACTAACGTCCCCGACAGATGCCGATAAGCATACCTTTGGAGCACAACTGGCTCTGCTCCACCGCTGTACAACTTCCATTACTCGGCTATTGCGCAAACGCGCTTCAATGTTACTTGTTGCCAAGGTTCTCGTTGTGTCTCGTCTCCTGCACAAGACTCTCTCGCAACATTCCTCAACTCCGCCATTCCTAGACGATTTGCGCAATCAATTGGCCTCTCTGCGTCGAACACTTCTGAAACGAATTGATAAGCGGTTGACCTCGACGAACGGCCTGGATGAGAGCATAATTGAGTCATTGGCTGCGTTCTGCCTCGCGACAAGTTCTTCGGCCGACGATGCAATCCATCATTTCCATCAAGTCCGCCTTGATGTTATTGCCAGCCATTTGGATTCTTCTCGCGACAACATCCCGAAAGCTCTTCGGCTGTTTATCCGCACTCTGCAAAACTCCAAGGTTTTGCGATCTCGCCAATTCTCTGATGTTCTTTCCAAGCTCAAGACAAGACCCATCCTCTCTGACCCAGAAGTTGGCAGTCTGGACGGCCTAGAGATCGATGTATTGGGTCGTTGGGCTGCCCCCGAAGTGATCAATTTCACCCCCTGGATTAAATTGAGTGAGCTTGGCCGGTCTGAAGGTCTCCAGTCCATCAAGGAGTGGTCTTCGCAAGCCTTCAGCAGATTCGAGGAGGGAACTCAGAAGGCTCTTGCTCAGAGCAATGACTTCCCCGAGCTTTTGTCTTTACGCGTCGATACCATAGAATCATGGTTATCTTCTTGGGGCTCAACTATCACACATGGATCTGAGGATGTTCTTGAACGTCTACGAAAAATTTTCAACGATCATCTTACACGAATCTTGACCACCCAGGTTCAGACAATCGATGACATCGCAGGCCAGATTTTATCGACCGTGTCTAAATGGGAAGCTTCTGAACATACTTCTGTTGGGTCCCTCTGGGATTCGGACTTGATCACCGCGGACTACTCGAATGGGGCGTCTATTTTCAAACATGCGGTAGGAGATCGTCTTCTAGGACGGGACGACGACGTGTCCGCAGTTTTGACGAAGTATAAATCATGGCTGGTCTCTGTCCAAGATTTGAATGAATCGATCGAGGCTCTCCGACGCCTCAAGTGGACTGATGTGCTGGTCGGTGGCGAAGTAGAGGACGAAGATATCGATGTCACACCGCGACTAAATGATGATGACCCTCGAACGATTTCGAAGGCTCTCCATTCGGCTGTCGGACAGGCTTACCAAAATCTTCAGGATTCCTTCAATGACGCCTTTAAGGCCTTTGAACCCTCGCATCTCAGCCAGAAGGCCACCTTCTTGCTTCGGCTCGTCCGGCTCGTCCGGCGAGATATTCCCTCCGGGTTTATTGCAGAGGACTTCCTCTTCTCGAGCCAGCTCGCTCCTCAACTGCAACAACTTCTCGCCTCGGAAATTGTGACAAATACCGGCCACCTAGCCTTTGTTCCTTCAACCAACAAGGATCCCAAGTCGGACAAACGGAGAGGTGTTCCTGGTCGGTCACTCTGGGAAGGCGATCCACCTGTACCTGTCCAGCCATCACCGAGTACATTCAAGTTTCTGCGTCGCCTAACTGCGACGATGGATGATAGTGGTTCTGATCTTTGGGACCCATCGACAGTGCGAGTTTTGAAAGACGCATTGGAGAAGCAATTGAACAAGTCTCTCGGATCGACACTTGAAGAGTTGGAAGGTTGGGAGACTCCAACCGAGGCTATTCCGAAAACCGAATCCAAGGTTGAAGAAGCCACCGAGAACGGTGACAAGAAAGACAATGGGGCTGATACTTCCTCTGAGACCGTGAATACCGCCGAGAAACCAATCGATGCCACGCAGGCAGAGGATCTGCATGATTGGAAAGTGCAGCTGCTCTTTGATGCCCTTTATTTGGCAAACATGCTAGGCGACTCGACTCAGCTGGCTGATGTCGTGGAGCGAGTTCACAAGAGTGCCGACCCCAGCGTCGCGGCTGCCAAGGCTATCCGCAAGTCTGCTCAAGAATACTGGAAGCGAACAGAGCTGCTGTTTGGTCTCTTGGCGGAGCGCTGAGTGCTCATACTTTGTTCTATACATGCATCCATGATCCTGTACCTTTTTCTTCCCCTTACCCTGTTTAGCGATTTGTTAGCATAGCATTGAGTACAGCTCTGTTCCATCTCATTTTGGGGACAACACATATCGTTCCCCGCTACTTTACTCAAACCTGGGCATATTCCTCTCTTAACTTGGTTATCTGTGTAAGAGGTCGTGTGGCCTGTGATCGCCAGTGGCATTGTCTCGTAACTACCAGGTCCACCCCCAACCTGCGCATCATCCGACTCGGAGTTAATGGAACTGAGTCCACATACTGATGAGATCATTTTATGGGCCCGAATCACAACAAAAGGAGCATTTTGCCATGTGACTGAGCCATCCTGGAATTAATCCACATGGTCTTGCCTATCAACGCCGGTGTGAGTTGTCATATGCAGGGACTTGGGGCTCCACGAACGAACCCCTTGCGAAAATAAATGGGGCCACCAAACTCATGCTTTTTCCGTCAACAATGGGATTCGTTATGTGTCATGCAGCAGCGAAGATAGGGTTCAATTCCGTGGATCTATCATATGCACATTGACCAAAACGTCAAATCGCATCTAGGCGCAGTCGAAGAACCCGATAGCCCCCTTGGTATTAATTAGGCATCCTAACGCGACTCGCCAAGATGACATCCCTGTAATAGGTCTGTGGTGGAGATCGAAGAACCTGTTTACCGAGTGTAGGTTCTGTACGGAGAAGCGAAGGTCAATTTCTTCAAATAGAGCTTTTTAAGCCCGAGGCAGGGGCTGATTATTTTTAGAGCAACTCACTTATACATAACAAGCTCCCCCTTCCAAAAAAAATTGGGACAATTAAATTCCACTCCGAGGACGTATGCTCTCAACCCCAAGACGTTCCCCAACTATGGTCCGGCGCAGTTCCATTTGGCTGCTATGCGTCCTTGCGCAGGTGGCCACGGCGATCTATCTCCCCATATCACAGTCATGCACACCGGACAAGACGGCGATACGTAGAGAATGGTAAAATATACCTATCTACCTTCACTGAGATACATGGGAAATATGACTGATAAATCTTAGGGGGGAAATGGCTCCAGCTGAGCGAAAGAGCTATACCGATGCCGTGCTATGTATGACTCGAAAGCCTCCTCGACTTTCAACTGCAGAATACCCTGGGGTTCGCAGCCGATTTGATGACTTTGTTGCGTGCGTATTTGGATCTGATGTGCTACGTATACGTGATCAATTGTATCTGACCTTTCACAGTACACACATCAACAACACCCTCCACGTCCACTATAGCGGGTTGTTTCTTCCGTGGCACCGCCGTTTCACCTGGCTATGGGAGCGAGCTCTCCGAGAAGAATGTGGCTATACAGGCTATCTCCCGTAAGGAAACCACGCCATCTAGAATGCATCTTTAAACTGACCATGCCTCTCAATTCAGATACTGGAACTGGCCTCTTTGGACAAACGACCTCAAGAAAAGTCCCCTGTTCGACTGCAGCGAGACTTCCCTCTCTGGCGATGGAGAATACAACCCGGATGAGCAACCCATATCCGGTGGCAACATGACTATCCCCCGTGGTTCGGGTGGAGGCTGCGTCAGATGCGGACCCTTCAAAGACCTACAGATTCATCTCGGCCCATTCTCTCGCGATCTGACTTCATTTACCGAGATCCCTTCCCCAAAATTCGAGTACAACCCACGCTGCTTCAACCGAAGCCTAAACAACTTCGTCACATCACATTATAACAACGAGACTATTGTTTCACGTCTCCTAGCCTCGACAGATATTGTTGATTTCCAAACGGTTATGGACCATTGGCCACCGCGGCCAGATGGTGTCCTGGGTGTTCACGGCGGAGGGCACTTCAGCCTTGGGGCAACCATGCAAGATTTATTCGCGTCGCCGCAGGATCCAGCATTCATGCTGCATCATTGTATGATTGATCGGTTATGGGCGATGTGGCAAAGCAGAGATGAGAAGAACAGACGATATGCCCTTAATGGTACTACGAACATTCTGAACCCGCCTTGGGGCCAGCCGGTTATGCTAAACACGACGATGGAGTTCGGGGTACTAGATCGGCCGCGTAAGGTCCGTGAAGTGATGAATCCTACGGGATATGGGCTGTGCTATACATATACTTGATTTCTGTTTGATCTAGACGTGTTGCACATAATTGTGGACGGTATTTTGTTATATAGAAGCATAGCTCTTCCGAGTGAATATTAATTTTAATGACGTGACAGCATCTCTATTCAAGATCAGCTGTAAACAGACCTTTAGAGTTAGCTCACATGGTGATTACGATCATGGTTGATGACTCGATCCCTTTGAGCTCGATTCCCTTTGACCTCGAGATATGTTTGCAGGGTTTGTCGTCTTCTTTGGCCTTGCAGGATGTTGGCCGGGGATTGCCAGCTGGGGCAAGGCCTTCTTTCTCTCCAGAAGTGCTCGGAAGATCAAAGAGCATCACGAAAAATGCGTGAGGACTTGAGTCCAAACAATGTTTGTTTGTCGTTCGATGTACCTCGCATGGCCGCAAGCGTAAATTTAGACAACTCTCACATCGCCTCCAGCATCGAGGATCTAAACACTCTTGTTTTGAAAATTACTTTTCTACACAACATCACCATGAGCAATTGATTAATTTGATCAGCCTCGCACCTCCATCCACGTTCGCCCTCCATGTTGTCACGCACTCCCACTTCTTTCGTGGACCTTCGACAGTCCCTCGTGGAAAGTCTACACTAGATGGTCGTGGCCCTTCGAGAAAGGCCCCAGGAAATCGGTATCATCGACATCGCTCAGTCTCTGAAGGACCTTTATCCAAAGACATCGACAGGCTCAGAGAAGCGGGAGGAAATGTTCGATGCCGGAGAAGCATCAGTTTGATCCTTGCCTGCTTCGAAACCAGATGCGACATCCTGAAAGCTGAGCTTCGCCACCATCAAGGCAAGATGATTGAGCAAGGCCGACTCCACCGCGTTCACATTATTCGCTTTTTGGAATCGTTCCTCGTCCACATTGGACGACTCACCGTCGATGAGGATGCGACTCGCTTGCCATAGAAATGGATTCCCGGGGGGGTTCGTCGAATGTTGAGTGGGAAACAAGTCTCCCACTGTACAGGGAAGATGCGGAGAAGGAGTGGATCGCTGCCCAAAACTGCTGGCGCCGGCTCAATGCGACGGTCGCCAACTGTCACTATTTGCAATGAAATAAGCGACGCTCGCGGAGGCCAAAACTGATGTGGATTTCAGTCAATGTCAACTCACGACAATCATACCAACTTACAACAATTATCTCAACTCACAAAAATAATGTTAACTCATCTCATGTCATGTCATATCCCCCTCAGATACCTTTTGTCTCTAGCTTAGCGATTTCAAACGGCCTGGCGAATTCTGTCCCTTCCATACCCCAACGCCGACTGTCTTTCCTCTTACCTTTCGTGTCCTCCTTTGTAAACAGACACTTGAAGTCAAACATCTGATGAATGAGCCTCTCCAGCATTTTTGGTGGTGGTTTGTGCTCCCTCAGAGCTATCGAATCTTAACGTTCTAGTAAGAAGTAACAAAACTAGTTAATATAGGCTAAGGCTAATCGCAAGACAGAATGTGAAATGACGGGCGAGATATGCGTAGACATTTAGCTATACTATCCGGGAAAGCTGACTTCCTGTTTAGTCAAGCCTGGGGGTCATGGCCAATGTTATCACGACTTGTAATCCCTCCTCCGGATCCTCACCTTCCTCCTTTTTAACGATCTTGAAAATCACAGGCTCATCAACCCCATCATCTACTACAAGTTTCACGTTCGCCCGGTCCGGGTATTGCTATATACTTGTTAGCTGCCATTCCTCAGCATTTGATTCCCGTCTATAATGGTGATACTGGGGAAGCGCGGGATGAAGAGGGAAAGATCTATAAAGTTTCCTTAAGGCGGCCTGAACGGGACATATTGTCTTGGTAAGCCATCAGCACCGGCTTTGAACGTTCCATAGTTACTACTCTCTACTAGGTATAATGATTGAATCAAATATCCGTCTGACTTGAACAACAAGATAATGCAGAGCATACCAAAGTGTTCTTTTGAGAAGTTTGGGCCAATAAATATCAGGATAAAGCCTAATTTGTTACGATGAATTGCTATCTTCGGTTCATGTCGAGATAGGGAGAGAATAGACCAGATTTTGACCCCGTTCGCTTGAACTAGTAGAACAAAAAGATTCAAATGAGGCTGTACCAGGTATCTGTGGATGGATAGGATCCAGGCTATGTCTTATCTAATCAGCGCGGGCAGAGATATGCTTACCTAATCTTCGTTTCCGCGGGGGACAACGTCACTTGGACTTCGCCGACGGGAAATGTTTCTAACTTCTGCAAATCTCAACCATGGCCACGCCCCGGCTTCCGTTCCTCTACCCGAGTTTGATGCGTGCTGTTCGCTCATGCGAACCAAACACGTATCGATCTCTTCGATATGCCGGGCTCAGACACGGTTTCCATACTACCCGCCGACGGGGGCAAGAAACCTACCAGCGGCGTTATGGACCAGCCGTTGAGCGCAACCTGCCTCCCCCATCCCGGCCCAAGGATGGCCAATCGACTCAGAACCCGGACGAAGCAGTGACTGGAAAGGAGGGAGCTCATACGACGGAACAAAATGTCCCAGTGTCAGAAGAGTTGCAATCACAATCGCAGTCGGAGTCACAATCACCTCCGGAGAAATCGCAGTCGGAGTCACAATCACCTCCGGAGAACATTCACACGGACAGCGCAGATGCTGCTGCTTCTAATGCGTCGGAGCAAGCTGCCGCCGAGTCAACGAAACACCACGCCATACTGGAACCAGCGCGCGATGAGCATGACGCTTCCGCCGAGACCGAGACAACTAATGCCTTCACCCCTCCACCCTCCATGTCTGCATCCGGTGAAGTCGGGGAGGAGATGTCTCAGATGCCGCCATACATGAATCGCAGCGCTTTCGAAGAAGTCTACCACATGCCCTCCCCGCCCACAGGCCTCACACAAACGGAAACGCAAGCGTCACACAAGCCGCCGCACATGAGCCCGGCGCCTTACGTACACCATTTCGATACCTACTCCCTTGTTCTCGATCTCTCAAAGGGCGGATACAGCAGCGAACAGTCTATTACTATCATGAAAGCAGTCCGCACCATCCTCCAGAATAACCTCGACTTCGCCAAGCAGAGCTTGACCTCCAAGTCAGACGTGGAGAATGAAGAGTATCTTTTCAAAGCAGCTTGCTCGGAGCTACAACAATCCTTGCAGACTGCACGGAACTCCGAGGTTCAAAGGCAGCGTGCATCCCGGACACAGCTGGAGCATGAAACGGATATCTTGTCCCAGCGCCTCAACCAGGAGCTCTCCGGTATGAAGGATGACATCAAGGGCATGTTCAATGACCATAAGATGGCCACGCGTGAGAACCAGCGCATCATTGATACTATGGTTCAGGAGTTGAACTATAAGATCACTGTCTCGCTCAACAGCGATGGAAAGAGTGAGATCGAGGGTCTGCGTTGGGTTCTGACAAGACGCGCGGCTTTGACAATAGGCATCTGTGCCTGTAAGTTTTCGCGGCCTCAAAAGTGTCTGATGCTGTGTACTAACTGCCTTCTCCAGTCATGATCATCGTCTTCCTCAAATATTCCTCTGTACGCAGAGTCCAGGAGCCCAAGCAAGTCAAGGAGGTTGAAAAGCCTGTTACTAAGGAAATCACCACTGAAACTCGGGTTGTCCACGATGCCGGAGTCCAGTCCGAGATGTCACCTGTTGTCGTCGAGGCACACCTTGGTGAAGCTTTGGGTTAACCTTTCCCTTATTTTCAACAAAGACGATACGACACTCTTTACAGTTTCAACCCACCCTGTACAAATTATTGCATCTATCCCCTTTCTTTTGTGTTTCAATACTGTCTTCACAACGGAGACGGGCTGTACCATTACCAACATAGATATCTGATACCCTAAATATACATTTTTCACTTTATCTCTCATTTCTAAACCATTGAACACTGCATCGACAGAGACGTGGACTTCCATCCTGATCTCGATACAGCTCGATCATGAGGCACCTCCGTTATTTCTTCTCCGCTAGGTCAGTTTTCCTTCACCCAAGGTACCTGCTCAGGCCGATACTTATAAGCCCTGAAGATAGCATTACTCTGATTCGAAAACCCAATCCTCTCCATCTCCTCCAGTTCATCCTTACTCATAACAGCCTTGTAATCCTGCAACTGCGGAACAGCAAATTCCCACACCACCTCACCACCCTCAGTAACCTCAATAATCCGACCAGTAGCCGCCTCACAAATCAACACGTTCCCATTCTCCAATTTCTGCGCCGACCCCATAAACGGAGTAAAGAAACCCAGACCACCAGTCGTTGTATCCTTGTATTCCCACTTGATCTGCTTATGGCGCGAGACAATGATAGCCCGTGAAAACGGCACGGAAATCTCAGGTCTAAAGACGCCGTTATCGAGGATGAGAATGTCCCCTGCTGAATTGATTTGGTGTGCGCAGTGTTGCTGGCACACCGTTGGCGCGGTCAAATGCCAGAGAACTTCTCCGGTCTTTCGGCTGATGATGAAGACTCCGGAGGCATTGCGTGTCGAGGCGATGATGTTTCCCTCCGAGTCAAAGCTGACACTGTTGATCAGAGGCCAGTGTTCGCGTGCGTAGTGTGGGTGAGCGGCGAAAGCCTCGAGATCGAGATGGTCAATCGCCCGCCAGGACCAAAGCAGCTTGGCACCACCAGTCCCATTGCCCCCATCAAAGTCGGCCGAGGAGGATGTATTGGAGACAGACCAGGGATCAACCAGCCTAATGCAGTCACCGTAGATGATACCTCCGGGTGCTTCACTGCCGGGAATACCGCCACGCACACGAGCCGCTTCTTCAGCCGTGAGAGGTTCAAGGGTGGTATAGAGCAGCGTTCCATCATCGAGATGATTCTGGTCATGATGGGCGTAAGGATCAGAATACTGTCGAAGAATCATGCCCGACGGATCAACCTGTATCATGACGCCGCCGCGATACTTGGCCCACATGGGGAACAGCCGGGGAGCATCCGGGTGGACGCCATTGTATGCCAGGGATCCATTGGGTAGAATGCGGGAATGCCGACCAGCGCGGTGGGGAAGAGTCCAACGGTGAACTTCTTTACCGGAAGTTGAGACGAGATGGGCCGTGTTTGAGGTAAGAGGAGAGTAGAGGACGTAACCGGGGGAGACTCGTTGTTCGTCGACACCGCGGAGACCGAGGCCTCGGCGGCGGAGGGTGTGCTGCTCCATTGTGAACTTCTTAGCAAATGGATGAGAGAGAGGAGAGATTTTGATCAAAAACGTACCTTTGAATAGCAGATAGGCAATATTTTATACACCCGATAGAATAGAGCCCATATTGTTGACTGTTCGTGATCAGGGCTTGGCCGACCGGCATGCCGCGGCATGCCGCGGCGAGATAAGCCGGCAGCCAACCATCGCTGGTAGACTGACAGGATGGCATCAGATTCGCCATAGATATGCTAATCGCAGGATGGTAGTAAAATGAGAAGAATAGGATGATAGAAAATTGAACAGGGCATGTTTCGTGGAAGTATAGAAAGGAGTCAGATCCTCGAGGAAATGGCGAGGAAGAACGAAGAGTATCGGTTCAAGTCCAGTCTTGTGAGGGCTATACGAGTACTGTTTATCTTTTTCCATAATGGATTCTTCGACTGAATCACCTAATAAGGTGCAATCTGATATAAACCCTACAAAGGACACTAAATCATGGTTTCCTAGACGTCTTTCTATTGAAGAAGGCGGCATTGAGAGAGTGACTGATGAAGAAAGACATCAAAATACGACCAAGTTCTGGAATGCAACTACTTTCTGGTACATATCCATCTATTTCTTCCAATTTATGAATGTCTGGACTGATGTACGGCGTATGATGGTTTAGGTTCAGCGCAAATATGGCTGTTGCAACCCTGAATATTGGCTCTCTCGGTGGCGCACTTGGCCTGGCATTCTGGGACAGTTTTCTAGTCATTCTTCTCGTGAACCTCGCCAGTGATCTCTTGCCGGCTTGGACAGCTACATTCGGGTTGACTGGATTGCGAATGACGACCTTCTCGTATGTGATCACTTCTTCAAATGAATGTCTTTCAGATCTCTGACATACCACAGGCGATACTCATTCGGATACTGGGGCAACATGCTCGTCGTCGTGTTTTCTATGATCGCCACCACCGGGTGGAACGCCATCAACTCGATCTCCGGCGCATCGGTCCTCAACGCATTGTCGAACGGAAAGTTTCCAACATGGGCAGGGGTTATCGTCATATGTACATTCGTGTGGGTGATTTGCGCGCTAGGTATCACCTGGATCCATCGATTGGATGCGTTCATCTGGATTCCTCCTTTGATTGTCTGGTGTGTTGCTGCTGGGACAGGAGCATCTTCGTTTACTTCGGAAGCCCCTCGGGCATTAGAAGGTGCGAATAAGGCTGCCGCTGTTTTGACTTATACGGCCAGTATTTTCTCCTTTTCTGTTTCGTGGGTCAACTGTGCAGCAGATTACAATGTTCGCATGCCCCATGATACGCCCCGATGGCAAATCTTCGGCGCTACATATGTTGGCATCTTTTTTCCCACTGTGCTGGTGCAATCACTTGGAGCAGCGATGTATAGCGGGACGGTCACGAATCCGGAATGGAAGGAAGCGTATTCATCCTCCTCAATTGGTGGACTGCTTTCGATGGCGTTGCAGCCCGCAGGGGGGTTCGGCAAATTCCTCATGGTCTTTGCAGCTCTGAGTGCGATACCAGTAAGTTCATTCAGCAATTGGTGGGCACCATTTCGATCTCTCGAGCTGATAATTGATTGAAGAACAACATCCCAAACAACTATTCCTTCGCGCTCCATGCACAAAATCTCGGCTCGTGGGCCATCAGAGTGCCCCGAGTCATTTTGGTCACATTCGGCTTCGTAGCGGCTATCATCGTTGGTTGCTGCGCCGCAAAGTACTTCGAAGATACTTTGCAAACACTGCTAAGTGTGATCGGATACTGGACAGTGATCCATATAACCGTGGTGCTGGAGGAGCATTTCATATTTCGGCGCGGATGGAAGGCATATGACTTTGATGCTTGGAATAACCCGGCGCTGTTATCATTTGGATGGGCGGCAATAGGAGCCTTTGCGTTCGGGTTTCTAGGAGCTGCTCTCGGAATGAAGGTGGCATGGTACAGTGGGCCAATTGCATCCTTAATTGGGACAAAGGGGGCGAACATCGGCCATGAGCTCACATTTGCGTTTTCTGGCCTTGTATTCCCCGTTTTTCGCTGGATTGAGAAGCGATATGGGGGCCAGTGAAGGGTCAAGAGAGTGATAGATCATGAGATGCGGCTCTATTCGTCCCAAGATGCATTCGTTTGTTCGTTGTCATTCCTCTATTGTCATGGTATGCAATGATATCACGAGCTGGACGGGCCTTGCGGCAGGAAGCTCAGATCAGACAACAAATCCCAGGTTCCATCTGCCGATGGTCCAATACCCAAAAACTCGGGGAAATAGTAGTTCGTAAAATTTTCTTCAGGGGGAAATTCATCCGCGGGTGCAGTGACCGGCACTGCCTCCACACGAGGTCGTAGTTTCTGGTGTACCTTGGCGATAATATTCCCCAAGGTATGCGCCGCGTGACATGGTAACCCAATAGAGTGAAGCCATTGAACGAGGCTAAGGACCAGGGAGTCAAGCTCCGCAATATTGTGCGTCAAGCCGAGTTGCGTTTCGTAGTTGTTCAATAGACGACAGATGATAATCGCAGCAAATGTGATCATGTGGTAGATGTGGTCGCTCAAGTGACGGGTTCGCTCATCTACCGTGTCCATAGCCAAGCGCACAATTGCAGTGGAGTGGCGGGCCATTTCGGAAACAAGATGGTCCTGACTGTGGACAACTTTGCCCTTCAGACCATGCTCGTAAAGGAGCAGATTAGAAAAATGAAAGCCCATCATCAGGAACTGTGATCGAGGTTGTTCTGAAGGATAAGCTATTAGTATTTTTCAATCCACGAGGCCGGAAACGTGTAATCGATTTACCCAGAATCCCTCTCCATTTCTTCTTCCACACCTTTAAAGCGGTTGTTGACGTGTGGAGATCGACCGAGTCATCGATTAGATACCCATAGACCGTCCAATATAGTTGAATCTCGGCAACCATTCGCACTTCAAAATTAATCGCATGATCAGAGCCAAGAATGGCGTCGCAACGTTCAATCTGCCAAGCTTGCAACGTTGACCTCCGACTCGTCCCAACACAGTAGTGTAAGTGTGCAAGGCATAGGTGATTCCACAAGCAAATATGATCCAATGTCACTTCATCCATCTTTGTATACCGATGAGACTGGTTCGTTATCACGGCAAAAATTGGACTAGACTGTGAGTGCTGCAATGCGAATCCACTGAGTAGCCAACTGTCGATGCTCAAGGGGACCTGCCCCACGGTAGTCGACCACATACATAAAATCAGAGCTGCTTGAAAAAAATCGACAGATTGCGGAGTAGTCAAGAGCATACTCGACACGAGAGAGCGAGCACATTCATACAGCTTAGGAGCCAAAATCGCCGCCAGCTCCTCCGAGGTATGTCGTATTGCGATCAAGCAGCAAGCGCAGAAAAGAATCGGAGATCTCCGCACACGAGGTAATAACGCGGCAGCATCGCTTTCGGGATCAAAAATGATCCATCTACCATAATACTCGAGAAATCTGAATAGTTAATTCAAATCCATGAAATCGCTTTTGGTGGGTCCAGCCCAGGCATTTGTGGGGCATGTCATACATGGAGAGTAGAGTCAACGCAAGATCTGGCGAGATGAGATCGTCCAGCACCGCCCCCAGGGACTTGGTCTCTGGGGATGGTTCGACTCTTGTATCATTGGCCAAATCACGAATGACCATAATCGGAGCCGCGGCACTCTCCGTTTCCTGGTAGATTTGATCGCCAGGGTCTGGAGTTGTTAACACGCTTCCAGGCCTGCTTAATTCATGATCAGCACTCGAGGGGCCGTCCCCAAGCCGATCAAGTAAAGTGGCCACTGTTCTTTCGAGTCGCTCCAGGCTATAAAGATAGGTCAATGATCATGCTACTAAACCCAGCGGAGCACAACAAAGATCATCAGAGTACATACCGAGCATCAGTGCCAAGCGAAGGAACAGGCTGTTGTTGTTGTTGTTGCTGCTGCTGCTGCCGTTCCTCCTCTGGGCTGTCAGCCTGCGGCGCCAGTGAGCATTTTTGCTGCAATCTTTCACATCGCAAACAGGCTCGCCCGGGGGTACCTGGCTCGTAGCAGCGTGTCTTCTGCTTCCTGCATGAAGCACACGCCCGAGAGGCGCGACCCCGGTCTGGCGGCATGCTGAGGCCAGGCAAGAATGGCGTGAAGATCCCTACCCCCGCTCTTACACAAAACGAAGGATGAGTGGATTGAAAACCATTGAGGGCTAAATGGCGAACTGGTGCATTTTGTCGAACCAACCGCATTCCTGGTAATTCCTGGTGTCACCTGATTTTGGATAAGATAAGCGCGCCCCGAACTTCCCGATGAGGAAAACGTGGAGATTTAATAGAACACTGAAATACCACGGCTAACAAGGCAGTCGACAGCGAGGTTTTCACTAGGAGTAAAGAGAAAAACCGCGCTTCTTCAATAGGAAGTATAAATAGTATTTACAAGATGAGGAGATTCGACATAGCAAAAGAGTCATATTAAAATCTATTTTCATTGTGCTCATAGAGCACCGTCATCACTTATGGTCTATACAATTCCATCGCACTGTGCATCACATCATATCATATCCTCATCTGTGCACAAAATAGCACATTGGAATCCTGCGTCTTAGCAATAACGAATCAGCGACTTAGAAATCCATCCGCAGTGCGATAGTCGGCGCAGCCTGTTGCATATTTTCTTCCGCATCACCCGACTTCGACGTTCCAGCGCCAATACCCGCACAGCGAAGGACCTCTTCCAAAAGAGATTTCTGCTCTGCATTCATGTTGGCCACCAACGTGCGGAAGATGAGTTGGTCCGCCTTGGCGAGCTCAAGTAGATACGCGGCTGACTCCTGGTGAACGGATTGGCCTTCCCGCCTAGCGCGTGCCAGGAGGGCAGACATAACCAGAGAGATTTTGGTAGGCATTGCGGCTGGTGAGATGGTCGCGCTGGTCGCGCACGATACAAGGGTACGTGCAATAACCATGCGAGAATTCTCGGGGTCGTTGGGCACTTCGCCAGAATCAGTGGGACAGCTGACGAGGAAGGCAATTAGTCGTGGAATAAGGTAGTGGGCGATCATATCGTCCGTCATGTAGCGCGGGCCCGGCTTGGTAAGGATGGATCGAAGACAGCTGGCAGCCACTGTCGCAAGCCCCACATCTTGTAAACAATCAAGCAGCTCGTCGAGTACGCGCTTGATGACCGGGTCCTGGGGTGGAAGAACGTGTCCACCGGCCGTCAGCAGGAAAGCAATGGCCAAAAGGGTATTCTTAGCACATGGAATGGAAGAGTCCGATTCTCGGCGCTGGGCGATCGTGAGAATGGTCAGGAATCGAGTCAGGCAGCCACGCAGTTGGAAAGCAACCACGTCGATGTCCTCTGGAATTTCGGAGGATTGGGTAATGCTCTGGACGAACTGTCGAAAAATGGGAAGGGCTTGCGGAACAACCTCGGTCTGGCAGATACCGGTAGCGAGGATGGTGGTGAAGATATGCAGTATACAGGCGTGAAGATCATTGCGAATGATTGACGGGAAGACTGACGCAACGTCAACGAGTGACCCGAGGGCCAAGCGAATCAGGGCAAGAGAATCATCCGACGTCACATTGAAACGTGCCATGGGAGTCGATTCACGGAGGTTAGGAAGCATGCCAGCAAGGACAAGAATGATGCTTCGAGTCAACTCAAAGAGCTGCTCGATGTCATCCGAGAGATGATCGCTTCGCTCTTGGTCGCTCTGTGCTGCCGGGTGATCCAAAGACAAGTTCTGTGCAATCTCAACAATGACAGTCTGAATGGGGATCGCCTCAGTCAGCACAAGACGATCGAAGGTGTCCATGGTCTCGGAGAAAATGGCGTCTTGGTAGATCGCATTTCCAGAGATGATTGGTCTCAAGATTCGCTTGAGAGCCTGGAGAATCTCAAGGCGCTGAGAGGCTAAAGTTGACTGGTCAACAAGTGCCTCGAACGCAAGACCAAACAACACAAAGAAAAAGGCAACCGGCTCTTCACGGTAGTTGATGCTGTCGCCTTTGCCCTTGAATTCGCCATTTGTTACAACCTTGTCCTTGTCTTCCTCGCTCTTCTTTTCGGCGTTGTCAGATTTGTCTGCTTCCTCGGCGATTTGCAATTTGCCGTCCAGAGCATCAAAAACGAAATCAATGTCCTTTTCAACAAGACCGGCAATGGCGTTGACTAGGTTGAGCCAGGTGTCTTGGTAGAACTATAGATTCAAGATTAGTACTTGGATCAGTATTGCAAAGGAGAAAATCTTACCTTGAGCAATGTTTCACGGTTCAATGCAGCGTAAACCTCATCCAAATCATTGCTCTGCGTACTCGTACCCAAAGCGCCCGAAATATCCGGCTCAAACCGCAAGCGGGCATACTCTTGGAGAGAGGACAGCCAAAGGGGCGTAAGTCCAGCAATATAAGGTTGAACCACCCTGTTAAGATACTCCTGCTCGATGCTTGCGACTTGTAACCGAGCCCATGCAGAGAAGAGGGCAAGTTTAACCATGACACGCGCATTAGAGTTCAAGCCCTTCAAGTCGCCAATCTCGGTGGTATCGGGGTTCTTCGCAAAGTTCTCCAGGCCAAGGACTAGAAGCTTCAGAATTCTGCCCATGCGATCGACGTTCGTCACTATACCGGTGGCGATGAAAGTGGCCGAGACATTGATTGCCTCAGATGCCAGCTCGGCAGAGGAGTCAACCGCAAATGCGGGTGTGAGAGCAGAGCCAATCTGGGCCTGGTATTGCTCAAGAAGAGACGCCTCGGCAAAGTCTGGGTCCGGAGTCTTTCCAAACATGGTCAAGACTTGATCGATAATCTTCAAACCCCACACCCGCAGTTCAATGACATTGGCAGTGGACGCAGAAAACGCCATTCGCACAATGTCTCCGACCTTGGCTTGAAGCGCCAGTTCGGCTGGAATGGTTTGATCGGGCAAGATAGCTTCTTGCACAGTTGCCAGCAGCTCGTACAGGCAGCTCATGGCGAAATTGCGAGTCTGCCACTTCAATAGTTCTTGGCCAGAGACTCCATCACTGGTAGGATCAGCTTGGCCGTCACCGGCAGCCGCAGACGCAAATCCAGCGACTTCATCGTCAGCAATGTCAGCTGCAGCGGTTTGGACTGCAGTAGTGGGTGCTGCCTCGACCTTAGTGCGCGTTTTCGTCATGATGTTGTGGCAGCGATGGATCCACAACTCAGTTTCAGTAAGAGCAGTCTGCTGTAGCCATTCCTGGATCATTCGCTTGAGAGCTCTGTTATCCGGTGCATCATCAAATGCAAGCCAAATGTCATCTTGGAGCGTTTCGGTGGCCGTTTGCACCACAGAAGTAGCATCTCTCTTCATCAAGTTGCTAAGTGCACGAACAGCGACATCTCTCATCAAAGAGTTGCTGGCACGGAGCTCGCCCTGCAAGCGCTTGACATATCCAGCGAAGTCCACAAAGCTGGGGGCGTAAAGAGAGAAGTGATCCAAGCATTTGGAACTTTCGGTAACCAATGCGGGGTTCTCCTCTAATTGGAATTGCCGAAGCAGGGTAAGGATCAAGTTGCGGGTTTTCGTGACGTCCTGCAAATCTGGGCCGAGAACGTTAATCAGCGAGTCCACGCATCGACTGATGACCACCGGGGTCAGGAAAGCCATTTCAATATTTGAAGTTGCGAGTGCGGCTGCTTCTTCGTTGTGGGTGTCGGCATTGTAGAGCTGGGCAAGCATGCCCAACGAGCTGGAGGCGAATGGAGAGAAGGTCAGTCCAGCAGAGTTTGCTACTCTCTCCAGGCCTCCGAGAGCCCAGAAATGCACGACGGGATGAGGATCATTGCAAAGAGACATCAGCACGCCGACGATGGTCTTGAGGTGCAGACCAGCTGCCATACCACCGATCTGTGAGTGAATGCATCCCAAAGCAGCGGCACAGCCGGCTCGGGCATTTGGTTCCCTGTTCGCAACGATAGTGTCAACAAGCCAATTGACCTGCGTGTTCGTGCATGCATTCCCAGCACTATCACAGAGGCGCCCTAAAGCCTCAACTCCGATAGTGCGAACGATAGGGTCGGCGTCGACAACGAATTTCTACCAAATATCAGTCAAATATTCTCATATCTTAGAAAAGTGAGCCAGCTTCGCATACCTGAATGAGCTCCTGGAGAATCTTGTCCGTAGAAGAATTCAGCTTTCCAGCCACGAAATCGGTTTCCTTGACTGCCACCTTCAAAGCGTGGAGCAAGGCGACCGCAATGTTAATCACTAATGCGGCTCTTCTTCCAGGGTTTCTCTGAAGGGCCGGCGAGGACAGGAAAGTGGCGATTTGCTCTACACTGCTCTCCTGCATCTTGGGCGAGTGAAGAGCAATGGCGACCGAGAACAGGTCAATTGCCGCATTGACAACTCCTGTAGTAGGTGGATCCACACATAGAGAATCACCGGCACGCAAGCTGTAAAGTAGCACCGAGTCATGCTCACTGGCTTCGCAGATAGGGAAGGTCAAGGCATCATCAACAGCTTGATCCACGGAATCAAGGGCAGACCACGCCGGGCCATTCTCGTTGCCGTGCGATCCAGTCAGGGCATCACGAATGTACTCCCGAGCAAGTCCAGTGACACCAAATCCATAGTTATCACAAAGATCCCACAGACCGTCAAATTGACCAGTTGAAGCCGCGATAGAGCTTTCCAGCGGTCGTATTTGAGTGTCCGGGTCTGCAAACGCAGAAATAGCGAGGTTCAGAAGGTTGGACTGTGATATGATATCCCCATGGCTAGGATGATGGACATGCACCAACTTCGAGAAGCACTGAAGAACTCGGCGGCGAACCATAGTCGTAAAGTCGTTTAGCTGCAAAGATGGATGCAAACGCTGTGAAATGTCTTCCATGGACTTTGGTCGTGGTACTTCATTCAAAAACTCGACCGTGTTCTGCAGCATGCCCGCGATCCTCTTGGCACCATCAGCAGTGATCAGCTTGCTGTTGAACTCCATAAAGACCAGCAAGGCACTGAGGGCGCACTCCCGCACGTGAGCTAGGAAACTTGTTTCCAGTGTGCTCGGTGGAGCCGAGTTTTCCTTGCTCAAATGCTTCGGCAAGGCATTCTTCCAGAGCAGCATCAACTGGGAAAGATGGATTTTGACAAAACTAGGTCCAAGGGGCATCAATCCACCAATCAAGATCCAGGCCGTCTGGACCTGAGTGCTTGCTACTCGAAGCTCCGATGTGGTGCTAATCTTCAAGAGATCCGTGGCCTGAGTAAAAATCTGGGCGAATACATCCACTGCACCATAAAGCGGTTGAAGGCGGGACGTGCTTAGCATTGCGGAGAGACCGTTCGCATAACCAACGCAGCGACGTGGGGATTGCCTCGGTGTAGCGAGCTGACCGATCTCTCTGTTCAAGCTGTTCATGCAAATAGTGACGCACGAGAGAAGCTGGTGGGGGCACGCCAATACGAACCCACGCAAGCTGTGCGCCGCATGAATCTGGACCGTATAGCTTGGGTGCGGAAGAACTTGAAGCAAGGCATCACGGCAGCTATCCGCAAGGACAGCGAAGGCAGAGCCAAGTGATGAGATCAGCGAAGAGAGCGCACTGACAGTGCTTGTCAATGTATATTTACTCGGCTCGCGGCGCTCTTGAATCACTTGGGGGTAGTCCTTCAAAATCTCATTGATGAGCCACCTGGCAGCATTCAGCTGGCTATTCTCCCGAAGGAGTTCCCGGCCAATCGTGTCCTCGAGAATGGATTTGACAAACTTGCGGGTCATGAGCAGTCGGAATCGGTTGTATGTGACCGTCGGATGGTTCAGCAGGTCAAACAGCAAGTTCGACGCAATTTGGCCATACCGTTCCTCTACAATCTTGTCTCCCAGGTTGCGAAGCACATACTTATAACATAAGCAAATTCCAGCGCGCGTGCGGTTTGAGGTCGTACTCTTCAGGTATTGGAAAGATAGTTGTCGCAGGAGGTCGGGGAGAAGGAAGAACAGTCGCGCATCCTTTTTGGTCGTGGCAACCGCGGTCGCAGAGGATTCAGACATGTCGTCCTCGTCCTCCTCACCCGGCCGAGCGGTTGGCATTTTAGACATTCGCTTGGATTTCTTCGACTTCGGCTTGGGTGCTGCAATAACATGTGCTTCTGTGACATGTAGCTTGACCAGGGCTCGTCCAAGAACAGCAGCCGCAGCATGGCGAACTGGTGCGACCGGGCTATCAATGACCTTCCAGATGGTAGTTTTCAAGTTTTCGAAGTCGTTCGTGTTCTCGAAGAAGGGCGTCGTATTAATCAGTTGTTCCATGCAGCGGCACGCATGAACCTGAACGAATGTAGCCTTGTCGCCGGTCACCGCATTACGCGCCTGTTTCCAAATGTCGCGCGCAACTGATTCGTCAACTGGAACACCAATGCCAACAATGATCTTGCGCAAGACTGAGAATATAACTCCTCGCAAGCCGGTATGACTACTCGCCGACTTAAGTAGCTTAAGTGTACCCGCCGTTGCGATATTAGATTGCATGAATGCGCTCTCGCCAGCTGTCGCAAATACCTCGCCCAGACAGTGCACCGCGGCGAACTTGGTCTTGAGCTCAGCTTCGCTCTTTCCAGCACTCAATATCCCTAGTAAATCGGTAATTGTCTCGAAGAGGATCCCGCGATCCCCTTTCCCCAGAATAGCACCAAAGCATCGTCCTAGGTTGTTGCGGAGCACTCGTGTGAGGGTCGGGGAGGAAAGGGTCAGGATCTTGAACAATTCCTTTTTAAGCGACTTTTGCTGTGCGGAGACCTGCGCCGCATCGAGGCCGGATATGTACTGGACTAAGTCGGAGGTGAAGGTGAGCAGGTAGAGGTCCTGTTGTTCGGAGGGGAGGTTATGGAGCTTGGGAATATCCAACTCTGGCACCGCATTTTCGGGAGGTGTGGATGCAGGGGCTGTTTCGGAGGCAGACATCGGGTATCAAGTTAGAGGGCAATTATATCCCCATTAGAATGAAAGGAAATAGGGAACAACGCGGGAGTAATGAGGTATTAGGTATGAGGTCAACAATGTCCCTCCTTATCGTGTGGCCTCACCGTCCGCGGAGATCGGACAAATTGTCGGCCCGCAAGCTGTGGATGTGTATCGGTATTTCCTTGACCGCTCGGTCGGCCGCCTATACACTTCCAAATTAGGCAATATCACTACGAATCATCTCTTTCGAATCCTCCTGTGAATCCTCCTGGATTCTCCTATGAATCCTACTACGAATACGGATATCTCCAATGGCCTAGTAAGGGCTCCTTCTCCTAGACCAGCGAGAACTGGAAGCAGACGAAGCCGTGAGGATAAGGAGGGGTTGCAGTTCTCTGGCACGGCAAAGCGAGCGAATTCGGCGGCAGTGATAGAGACTTATACAAAGCGCACAAGTAATTTAATAATTATTGATTCAAGCCTTTTGACTGGCTGCCAAGAGAGTAGCAAATGAGTGGTAAAGCTGTACGTAATTGAAAGCGCGTATAACCCGACAAGCCTGGAACCATAAGACTGCCTAAATATTAAGGTATCAAGGCAACATGTAGGAAAGCAGGAGAGATTCTGCCGGTCTTTCTGCCTAAGAAAATGGACATCAGCTTGGTGCCGCCGCGACCCCGGACTTATCAGGAGCAAAAAGCTCAGAGAGATCAAGATGGCACTTCAATTACACAGGAATCTTCTCCGACAATCTCGCAAAGGCCCTTTTTGTGATGTGTGCCGCACTTTCAGCTCCTCCACGGTCTTCTTGTCCGGGCACAGCAAATGGTCCACGATCAAACATGACAAGGCCAAAAATGACAAGGCCAAGAGCAAAGAACGCCAGATGATGAGCAAGGAAATCGCCAGTGCTACACAATGTAAGCGGCAGAGCACATTCATGTCCTTGATTCTCAAAGAACTGCGCTAATGCTCACATCTCTAAAGTATGGGGCGCCGATCCAAAATACAACCCTCGTCTGACCCTCGCGCTCTCGAATGCGAAGCGCGCCTCCATCCCCAAGAATATCATCGAAGCAGCCATTGCGCGTGGCCAAGGACTCAGCTTGACTGGCCAGGCCCTCGAGTCGGTAACAATTGAAGCTATACTCCCGGGCGGAGTGGCTGCGGTGGTCGAGTGCCAAACCGACCAGAAAGCTCGCGTCCTACAAGACATTCGATATATAATTAAGAACGGCGGAGGAACGGTGACACCAACCACTTTTTTGTTTGAAAAGAAAGGCCGTGTTGTTTTGGAGAAGAAGGATGATACAAATGTCGACGATTTCTTGGACCCGGCTATTGAGGCTGGTGCGATGGATATCAACACCGATGACAAAGGTCGCCTGGTGTTGCTGACTGATCCCTCTGAAACGAAAAGCGTCGGTGAAGCCTTTGTCAAACTGTCTGGCTTGACTATTGAAGAATTGGAGATGTTCTGGGACCCCAATCAGGAGACCTTGGTCGAGGTGAAGGATGAAGAGCAGCTGAAGGATCTCGAAGATGTTCTCAGTTCCTTGCGAGACGACCCCAGTGTTCAGGATATTTACCTGAATGCTACGGAGAAGTTCTAGTAAGCCTGCTCAATGTCTATGCCATAGACTGTGTACCATATTTTGTATAAAAGGAGATACCACGCATTTAGATCCGGCGTTCTATGGGAAATGATAGAGACTACCAAAGACTCCATTTCATCATAACTAACCAGCTTTCGTATCTCATTCCTTCCGTAAAGCCTTCATGGTACTCCTCATCAAATCGCTAGTTCCCCGGCTTCCCACTGCCTCCAACCAGTCGAGCATGTGAACCCGATACTCCTGCCAAGTGATTTTAGCACCACCATCCTTTTCAAGGGCTTGTAATGCCTTTTGGGTGGCTGGTTTCCTCAGCTTCGGGCGATCATCTGCGACATTTTGGCTTTCCTCTATTTCAGCAAAGCATGCAGCTGACAGATTGGCAAATGCGGCGTGGTGGCTTAGCGAAAATATGGAAGCCAGAGTAGCGTGGAAAGCGCTTTCGCGATCATAGTGCCGAGCAGTCTCATTCACATTGCGGACGTACGCTGTGAGAGCAGCGGTGCCTGATGCCGGCATCAAGCACCCCTGCGCATTGGGGTCCTCTGTGTTCAGAGCGCGGTTGCGCCAGACCAGGTTGCACATGTCCATAACGTAGCCATTGAATTGGTTGACCAGCTCTATCCTATACAGTGGCTCGGAAGCGTCGGGTGGCTTGATGACGTCGGATGCTAGAGAGGCTTCGAAAGAAGACTTATAACCAGCCAGGATTGAGTTGAGCCCTGAGATAACAGAAACGGTTGGTGTGAAGGCGATGGAATATACCGTCGGAGCCATAGGGACGGTTAGTCGAATATTAGCGTTGCCTGCTGCGTGAGAAAACAAGCCCGCAAGGGACTTGTAGAACTGGAGGACCGACAAAACGATCGGTGTGTCCCTTCTATCGCCAGTAGCAGGAGTTGGTACAAGCTCTTGAATGGACGACGCTAAGAGCTCTGCATGTTCAATGATTTTGCTCGAGGGGAAGGATTCTTCTGAGACCGATCGCTGCGTTCGAATTCTGACACCCCATTCTGTGATCAATGCAGAGTAGAAGTTCAGCAGCTCTATCCTAGAGCTGACAGCACTGTCTAACATGGCATGCTCCAGTGGGGCGAAAATCGCTTCTCGGAGTGCCTCGTAAGGTTCAATTGGAAGATACTGAAGAAGTCGAAGAACTTGCTCGCGGTTGTCCCGGCCATTCCATACTGAGAGATATGACTCCAGGAAAGCTCGAACGGATGGTAAAAGCTCCTGCAATATTGTTAGAGTTATAGATCATAATGGCTAGATCGAAGAATTAAAGTATTTACCTTGGTGAACGACGTGTATCCTTCAAGGAAACCCAGGACATAGGACAAAATTTCTGGCTCATCCTCATCATCTTCACGAATTTGCTCCAACTTATCCGCCAAAAAACTCTTGAGCCACTCATCTAGACGATCGTTCGCAGCCTCAGACTGAACCAGATGAAGGTATTTCTGAGCCATAGCATCGCCAAGAGTCGAGATGATCTGATTCGGCAGCTCAATTGTGTCAAGCTTGTCAACAAAATGCTCAATGTCACGGATCTCTTCAAGAGAGGTGTGCTTGTTCGACACTCGAGAGGTTTGCAACACCGGAATGACCACTTCGATCCTGCTTCGTTTCACCATGCCCCGATGCAAGACTTGATAGTTTGACTGCTGCGCTGCTTGCACCCTCTCGAGATTCTGGTCTTGGAGTAACTTTGCATGGGTCGACCATTCCGGGTCGGGGTGTTTGAAAAACAGAGCCATCCTTCTCGAGCCACCAAGATCTCCGATAATAATTTCGGGATAGTAATTCTTGAAAACCTTGAGCAAGCTCATGAGTTCTTTCTCTTCCCCGCCCGCAGTCTGGATCAACTCCATCAGAGCCTGAATGCGGAATGGCTTGACGTGCTTTCGTCGAGTGATCAGGGAAAGTAGGTGACAAAGTGGCTTCCGCAGGCTGATCATGTCCAGATGATTGAAAAGTACTGCATAAAGCTTGCCGAGGTGTGTCCGGTCCTCGAGAAGATCATAGGTCATGATTAGCCAGCGAACAAGCAAGGCCTGCGTGGCAGGGCTGGGCTTGGATTTGCTAGGTCCCAAGCAGCACACGACTTGCGTGACATGCTTCGAGGCGACTCGCTCTTGCGGATACAGGTTCTTGACCAAAGTTGTGGTCGTTCCCTGATCCAGGTGGTTCTTTGCCGTGAGTACTTTCAGCAAACGGCCCAGCGCGTCTTGTGGAATGCCATTCTCGTACGCGTCTGATGCAATTGTCTTAGCCAGCTGGCCAGCATCAGTGTACCTTTGCTTGACCGGCACAGAAGCAACTATCCGATCAATTAGCGATATGCCCAATCGAAATCAAATCATCTCCTTGGGTTTCCCTACCAGCTTCCAAGTGCTCAAGGGCATCAAGCAAGCGGCCAGACTGGCCATTCTCTAATCAAATTGTCAGTCCAATCTAAGCCCCCAAGTCACCTGTAAAAAGTATTTTCGGGAAATACCATTATCTGTGTCCATTTTGGTATTATTGTCAAGTCTTTTGAGTCGCTGTCTTTGTATCAGGCCTAGTCTGAGACGATGTGGTCATGCCCTGGACCACAGCGCGTCAAAAGGCGTGTGGCGACACAACACGTTTTCAATCTTTGTATCTCGGCGGCCAAGGGAAAAGCTTGCCGAGTTACCTCGAATTCAAATATCAAAGAAGAGGAAAAAGGAACATTCGATGCCTAAATCAGATAGTACAAGAGACCCATAGAAACTGTTGAACGTGGGCGCGTGCAGGGGAGAAATCGGCTTAAACCCGATCGGGCAACTGTCAACACTGTCCCACCCGGTATGTCTATGTCCGACACCTTCGACCTCAAGAATCACCCAGTCTTGCGACTACTGTACTACTTTTCTATTTTCAGGAATGTCATGATCGAGAAAGAAAATATGGTCATTCAATTTCTATGATTAAAATAATTTACGCGACGAGAAAACTGAATCTCAATGCTCCTAAGGAGGAATTTTGACCCAAACCTCGAAGATCAAACAACCTACTCCCAACATCATCAGCAATATGGCTGAGTTGCAAGAGTGAGGTAAATGCAACGGAATCATTAGTCCCAAACATCTAAAGCCCTATGAGAATCGATCAATGGTAAGAAATTTCACCGAGAGCTATTCCACACAAAGGGTACACTCATTTCTTCGACTTCCGCTGGCGGGTAGACGCCTTGTTGTCAACCTTGGCAGAGGTCTGAGAAGACACTGCCTCTTCCTCCTTCTTCTCCTTCTTCTCCTCAAGCTTAGGGGCAGTGGTGGGCTCTTCCTCCTCATCGCTGTCACCTCCCTGTCCGAACTCGTTGACACGCTTGTAGTCAACCTTGTACTTCCAGCCCTGGTAGAGCCAAATGAAGAAGATGACATCGTCACGGAGAGTGGCCAAACGGTGCAGCCAGGGCATCTTGACGGTGAAGGCGAACAGGTCGTCGATGAAAGTGTTCAGGAACTTGTAGGCCATCGCCTTGCCGGGCATGTGGGCAACAGACTTCAGGCGGTAGTTGATGTACAGGCTGGGAACCATCATCAGGAAACCATAGGCGTAGACACTGCCGACAAGGGTCTCGATGATGTACGAATACCACGACTTGTGGGTGTTGTACATAAGGCTGTATGCGGCATAGGCGAGGAGAAGAGGCACCGCGATAATGTACAGGTACCGGAACGCAATCTCATCATACTCTTTGGTCTTCTCCTCAGTCTCACTCAGCTTGTGCTTGTCTTCAAAGACAATCACGTAGGGCAAGAAGGACCAGAAGGAGGAGGCGGGGGGCGGGCGCAGGCGAACGTTGACGGTCTTGGTGATCTTCCAGGCTTCGAGGAGAATACCAAATCCTTGGCTGGCCAGGATCATCCAGGATGTGTTGTCGCTGTTGTCCATGAGGTAAAGGAAGATGACTGCCTGCATGAAGACATTCGCCAGAATGGTCCGCACAGATGTGCCGACATTATCCTTCTTCTTACGCCAGTGAGCCTGAACGATTAATTCCCATGTTAGCAATCCAATTCATTGGCGTCATATAATGGAGGAGCGAATAAAAGCTTACAATATCATTCTTGAATGCCAGGGTCTCGAAGACCATGTGCAAGATGGTGACGATACCAGTGGTACCTAGGAGGTAAATGTTGGTATCCAAGAGAACCTCCTTGATGGTCTCCCACTCAGAGCCGTCGCCACCACCAGGCACAGGGCCACCGTATGCGGCCTGACGAGAACTCTGCTTGGAGCCCTCGTCAATGCTGGTGAGGATACTGAACTTCCAGTTGGCCAAGTTGTTGAGAGAAATTCGCAAAGGCACCTCGGTCACAGTCGAGTTCAACTCGGTCATGTGGGTCTTCAATTGCCAGAAAGTGTTCAGGAACAAAATCGGGTAATACCAGCCGTTCTTGCCGGACTGGTCTCGGGCACCAGTGCGCTCCAGCTGCACATACTGGCGAACTGCTGGGTGGATCTGGGAGAACCTCTGAGTACCAGAGTCGGGAACCACGGAGAGAGTGAAGTTGGGGTGGTAGTAGGAGACCGTCTGCACGTCCGGAGTATCATCCACCTCCTCCTCCTCGCCTTCCTCGGAAGCGGCCAGCAGATTCTTCAGCTTCTTAGCCTTCTTCTTAGGGAGGTACTGGTTCAGAGGGCGCAAGAAGTGGACGGCATCAGCGGTATTGTAACCCTTGGCGGCAGGATCCAGCTCGTGTCCCGTACGGGCGACAAAAAAGTGTGCAAAGAGAGTTCCATTTTGCTGAACCTGTTTGGGGAGCTTGATGGTGGTGTCGATCTCACGGGTGTCGCTGTAATTGCCAACCGTGAAGTTCTTCTCCTGCATCACAAGCACGCTATCCTTGGACTTGAACGAAGGCACCACGATGGACGGGGTCACATAGATGCTGATATCGATGGCGCTGTCGGCCGGCCAGATAGGGGAGATGAGGTCCGGGATGGCACTGTAATCAGCGATCTCGCTGGGGTGGGCGCGATCCGCAAACGAGGGCGTGTTGTTCGACTTGACGGTGGAGGCTGCATTCTGCTTGTTGCCGAAGTATTGACCAATTACGAACTGCACCAGCAGAAAGATTCCGAGGCCCTGAAGGGCACCCTTGAAGCCGGACTAGAGATGATCGTCAGTCAGCTTCGAAAGGACAGCTCCGTCTTCCCGCAACCTTGTGCCAACCAAGCCACATACATTGCTTCCCTCCTCCTCTCTGCGTTGCCGCTGTTCAGGCATTGTGCGATGGCGGGAGATGACAAGAGAAAGAGAAAGAAGGGGGGCCAACGCGGCCAGAAGAGTTAGCGGTTGGCTACGGTTGGATCTCCTTGGTTGCAGCCCGTTCGGCTTAAGGCGACATTTGGGGCGTGGGGGGGTCTTGGGTCTTGGCATTCTAATCGGTTCCCCCTCCAACTCTCCGCATTGGTCCGGAGAAGCTCTAGGGACCTTTTTTCAACTTGAGAGCTGCGACAGCTCACCACGACCTGCGCGAACTTGTCGCTGACCCTGTTTGATCGCGCAATGGGTATCGCGCTTAAGCACTGGCGCTGACCCCGACTCTATCCATGGAGACCCACCCTTCTCCCGATTCCCGCTCGCAATTCCCGTCGCATAGCGAACCGCGAGTATGGCTGATCACCGCGGGAGATTCGCCCATTGGTATCTCAGTCGCACGGCAGGTACTTGCGCATGGCGACTATGTCTTGCTCGGGCTTGCGCATACGGTCCTAGATCGTGACGAGCGACGCCGAGACGGTTTTGACGCCTTTCTAGCCGAAGTGGAAGAACATCGAGACGAAGGATGGACGCAACGAATGAAATCTGTCCCCTTGGACATCAGGTACGCGCTGCTAGCTCAAGCTCTGGAGACGAAGAAGCCAGATACAGCAAGGGACATAGACTAATAAGCTTCTACCGTAAAGAATGATGGGGGAATGCCAGGCAGTCTTTGCGCAAGCAGTCGCAACATTTGGCCGAGTGGATATCCTCTTGTGCTGCACAAGCCAAGGTTCGTATATCATTTGCGAACTTCAATTGTAGCTCCAAGTCACTGACTCCCTCTGTCAGCCCTCATTGGAACCGTCGAAGAGCTGTCCGCCTCCCCACAGACCCTGAACCTTGTTCGCGATCAATTCGAGGTGAACTATTTCGGACCTCTCAATATAATCAAAGCCGCATTACCTCATATGAGGAGAGAAAATTCTGGTCACATCATGATCTTGTCAGGAATCAGTAAGATATTCTCGGGTAGCTAGCATGCACCATTTGCCGTCTGCTAACAAGTAATAGCCGCCCATATTGGAACACCGGGGCTTGGGATGTACTGCGCTGCTGGCTGGGCTCTTGAAGGATTCTGTGATGTGAGTTGTTCTACCTATACTAGACAGACTACCAGCAAACTAACATTCCCAAACAGAGCCTGGCATTCGAAATCGCACCATTCAACCTCAAACTCACCATCGTCCAATGCAGCATCGAGATCGGCATTCTCACCAATCTAGTCACCAGCGTCCCACCCATTTTCCCCGCTTATTCCCCCGCAAACAACCATGCGCCGCTGTTTCGGGGTATACTCAACCGCCTCGTTCCCCGACTCCCCGATGCCGTTTCTGAGGGGTTATTCGGCAACACGGCTACAGCCAATCGATCTAACGAGAGGGAGGAGAGTTCGAGAGTGAGCTCGATCGAGAACGGCCCATTCTCCTTACCCGAAGTTGTCTCTATGCATCCACCATTAAGCTCCGCACACCTGGAAGTCTTAGTCTCGGAAACGGTATACGCTATCACATCAATTGCCGGCCATGAGAATCCCCCATCGCGGCATATCGTCGGACAAGAAGGTGTTGCCAGCGTCAAGGAGAAGCTGAAGACGGTTAGCGAGGAGCTCGAGGATTTCATTCAAGCTAGCTTTGCTGTCGATGTGGCCGCTGATGCGGAGCCTATGCCTCCCATGGGAGCCACGAGTCAAACACCTTTTTGAGGCGTCAAATAGATATCCCCGATCAACATAATTTCATATAAATAAGCTAGGATTATCATCTGTTTAACCCTGTCTTTCCGACGCTTCCCCTCAACCCGGGTTTCACTCGATGCTTAACGTGTGATAAGGCCACTTGTTAGGCCATGATCTGCACATATTGCACTGTATGCAACAATGTATTAGGAGGCGAGCACATAAACTCTATCAGCAATCTCTAGGTATAGACAAATTAGGCCAAGGGTGTCAACACTCTCGAGTGATTATCATTGGAACAGTTGTCAAAATGCACTAGACACCCTGGACCCGATGCGCTGGCCATCTGCCGTTTGCTGTGGTGGCTTGCTTAGATATGGATGGACAACCCAATCAAGGGCAAGCTTGCGACCCATAAAACACTGCGACTGAGATTTTCCCCGCCAGACATATTGACCTACTTGATATCATGATGCCTAAATACACACGGGGGTGATACATAATGAGGCTCTTAAATCACCCGGGTTAAGACAACATCATCATAAATACCCCAAAGCATCCGAGCGAAGGCTTCAATCCGACCAAAAACAATCTACAACTCTGGTGATCACACAGTCTCATCTACTACTTGAAGCTTCACTATCGCAAACATGACACAGCCAATCGCGATTCAACCCAAGCCAGTGAAGAAGCCCGAGCATACCACTAGCTACCAAGACAAATGCGAAGGTTGCGACATCCAACGAGTTGGCAATCCTTATACTGCGTGTGCTTGTTGGTCAAAGTGCAAGGTACGTCCTCCGTCATGACCTCGTCGGATAGGAAGGGTTTGTGGGAATATGAGACGCTAATTTGTACAAAGACCTGTGACAAGTCCACGATCACTTCGCACAGAGAGCTGTACCATATTCAGAATGTTTCTATGGGGAAATGCGTGAGCACTTCATTTCGAGTCATGACTTTTCTTTTGGGAAGGCTTTATGCTAATGTCAACGTTGATTAGACTTGTCCCAAGACAACGGCTTAGATTATCACTTAAGTGGGAAATATCTTGGAGTGTGATATCTAAATTGAACCGGATTACCGAAGAGGCGATATCACTTTTTATTATCATTTATAACCCAATGAAATTGTTCTAATGTCCACTTCCACGGAGGTGGAATCTGTTGAGTGTACTGTAGTTGCAAACTCAATCCTTATGTTACACTGTGCATGAGAGCCATCGTTTGTATTGAGTAGGAGCACCCAGTATCAATCATTGCTGTCCGATGGGAGTGCAAGTTCACTTCTGCTTGAGGAACCAAGCTAGTCTCACGTCGAAGAGACTTCCCATGTCCTGATTCTTGCGATAACACCGAATCTCTTTCCATGAATTTGCTGTACGGCCATCTGGCCTGCGGCCATCGATCTGGAGAATTTTGTAGACCAGGGTCATCGGCGATGAGATGTCGGATACGATAATCTCGTCTGGTTCCTCGGTAGTAGTCTGCGCCTCGATTGGGGGTTGTGTGGGCTCTTCAGTAGGCTCGTCGGTCTGTGCTGCGACGTTCTCTTCGATCTGTGCTGGAGTTTGCTCTTCAATGGGCGCTTCGACGGGCGCTTCGACGGGCGCTTCAATGAGCTCTCTGGTGGGCTCGTGAATTGGCTCTTCGACAGACTCATGAATGGGCTCTTCGATAGGCTCGTTGGTTGGTACTTCGATAGGCTTTTCGACAAGCTCCTCGGTGGACTCCATGGTGGGTTCTTCGTTGCGCTCCTCCATAAGGTCATCAATGCGCCCTTCGGGTGGTTCCGACAGTGTTGATGGTGGGGAAGAAATTGGCCGGGCTGATGAAAGTAGTGACGATGGTGGTCGATTCTCTTCGGGTTCGGGCTCTGCCTCTCTCGGGTTAGTGACCAAATCCAGGGCGTCGTGATTATTAACAGCAGGCATAATGATTTGCGAAAGGATGTCGGTCCGTGGGAGCGGAAGGCTGCCAGCACCAATAACAACCTGAACTCCGGACTGGCGCTCAAGCTCAAGCTTAGGTTCAGGCTCAGGTTCAGCCACGGCTTCTACCTCAAATTCAGCCTCGGGTGCAGGTGAAGGAGGTCGGATCTTCCTCGGCCGGCCACGCTTTCGTTTTGCTGGAGGCTCAACAGCAGGGAGGGGTGTCGGTCGCTTGGATCCCTTCTCGGCCGCATCCAGATCATGCCGTGGGCTAACAATCACCACTTGGACCGATCCATTCTCGTCGCGGGGCTTGGCTTCCAGGTTGGCTGATACTTCCATTGCCTCGCCGTTTACAAGGTCTTCTTGCTTGGTTTCTGTAAACGCGTCTTCCACTTTCAGGCTTTGATTCGTTTCCTGGAGACCTTCCATGGGTTGAAGCTCCACTTTCTCCGGAATGTCTTTCGTCGGAGACTCTTCCTTCAGAGTTTCTAGTTCGGGCGTCTTGATCCTTGATACTTCTGCTTCCTGAGGCCCTTTCGTGCAAGCGCCATCATTCTGGCCAGACTCCTCCTTTCGCTCTGCGGTAACCGCAGGTGAGCGTAGAAAGACCCGCTGGCCTGTAGGGACCACGAACGAAAGCTTTCGGTCACCAATTTCGTGTATCTGCGGAAGATTAGCGAGTCAGAGTCTCCACAGTAACCAGGTAGATGAGTTCATACCCTGACTTCTTTATCGATGACCAATCGATCTTGTCCTTTGCCATAACAGTAGGAGAACCGCCAGACATCGCCGACCAAAAAGACACCCGCCTCAATAAGCTGAGTGAGCTTAACCTTTGAACTCTCGCCGGACGCCGCAGTATCGCGGGTCCTCTGTTTTTGTCCCCAGAACTTCTCGAACTCGCGCTCCTTAAAGGAGTCAAAATCACCGTTCTCTCGCTTCCGTCGCGCCTGCTCAGCCTGGCGCAGCCATTCTGGGTCAAACCGGCCGTTCTCGAGATCAAGTTGGAATTGACGAATGCCATCGCGCCAGTTATTAGAGTATCGAACGAACGATTCCGGGAGTGGGGGGATTTTCGTGTTGGGGTCGTCGGATGGGAGCTCTGAAGCTGGGTGGGTATCTGCGGGGAGGAGAGCTAGAATCTCCCGTTTCTCGTCTTCTTCAAGAATGTCCCATGCTTCAGGTCTAGCTAGGAGCTTCTGTAGATTATGGTAAGAGTATGCTGTTAGCTTCGCGACTCTATATTGCTTGGTACCTGAATGGGGGATTGGTGGCCATACCACTAGATCGGCATCGATAAGGGCGGACTTGTCGCTCGTAAATAGCTGCTCCTCGCTCCACTTGCCCCGAGGCGCGGCCTTTCGAGAGTTTCGCTTCTGGGGGCTTGGTGCTGGAGAGGATGCTGGCGACGACATTTCCAGATAATGTTTTTCTGCTACATTGGCCTGGCCAGCCCGGGCAGCAGTAGCTCGTCTAGCATAGAATTGTGAGAGTCCAGGTTGAACAAAGCCCAGAGTGGATCGTTGCGCAGCTCACCCCGAACGGCCGCCCCTTCTGCCGCTTGCGACCGCCCCGCTTCTACCAGCCATTCTGGCCGATTGACCGGAGTGTTTCGAGACTAAACAAGAGGGATTCAATTGCTGTCACTCAGTCCAGCAGTCGTCAAGATGGTAAAGTCAACCCAGATTGCGCGGCTTGATGGTAGGTGAAGATTCTAAAATTGAGTGAGGGTTCGTCGGTACTGATATATGCGCAAACAGGCCTTATGCTGGCCGCCTCGGTGGATGATGAGCAGGTGAGAGCGCATCAGGAGGAACAATACTTACCAGAAGCCCCAGGTTGACTGACTGGTTTGACAGGCAGAGTCAGAGCTGGCTGAGATCAAGGGCCAGGCTAAGATGATCTTCCGGCGATTGAATCGAAACTCCGCACCCCAGGCAAGCATCGAGTCAGGACAATACAACCTTCAGTACGTGGGCACCGAATACCGTGGTCAAATCGAGTTGATGCCTAACTGAAATGATAGCTACACGATCCAAGACGATGTTTGCTTCCTCTGCATCTGCGACCGCTCCTATCCCCGCAAACTCGCCTTCACCTATCTCGCTGATCTGGCCTCCGAATTCACCACCACCTACTCCCAATCACAATACCTCTCCCCCACACTCCGGCCTTATGCCTTCGTCGAGTTCGATACATTTATCCAACGCACCAGGAAGCTGTACCAAGATAGCCGTGCCTCTCAGAACCTGGATAAGCTGAACGACGAGCTGCGCGATGTCACCAAGGTTATGACCAAGAACATTGAGGATCTGCTATATCGTGGTGACAGCTTGGAGCGCATGGGCGAGTTGTCCGGTCGGCTGCGGGAGGACAGTAAGAAATATCGAAAGGCAGCAGTGCGCATCAACTGGGAATTGTTGGTGAAGCAGGTAAGATTGTTCCCCCGAGCTCTTTTGGTTTGAACTTCAGTGGCTAATCAAGTCAAAGTACGGGCCTTTCGCCGGCGTCGGGTTCGTCGTGCTCATTTTGCTGTGGTGGCGATTCTTCTGAGCGCTGCTCCTCTTCCATCATCTCCAATATTCAACACCCCTTATCGTATGAATGTATGCATAGTTAATACCTCCAGGTGGTTGCAGGACACAATCCACCTATCTCTCTCTAGAATGCAGAATTATGTGCAAACTCCAAAACGAGTCATCTCGCAGCTCATCGTAGGATCTCATATGCATATGTTTTTAAATCTCATCTTCCTCTTCGTCAAAGTCATCTTCTTCTCCCATGTCGTAGAGAATCCGACCTCCTTCACCAGGGCCATCTCCATGCTGCGCGTCAAAGTATGGTAAGACAACACCCTCTCTGTCCCGCCGTTGACGGTCCGTGAGACCCAGTTCAAAAGTCGACTTTGGCTCGTCGTCATCGGGATTTGTATCGGGCTCCATGGGAGGGTTGTACAAGACATTGTCATCCAGCAAAGTCACAACCTCTTTCACATGTTGAGGGGAATACTGCGACGCGGGAGGGAGAAGGTACCATTCCAAGACTCCACGACCACTCTTTCGGCGGTGCTCCAGCTCCAGCACAATACCCTCTGCGGCTCCAGTACCAGCCAGCTTATCCAGTCGGCCAAGGAGGACACCATCTTGTTCTTCCTCAAGGCCAAATACCGGAGCAGCCAGACTGCGATCGCGTGCAGCCTTTTGGGCTAGGATGTGGGAGAATGAATGAAGGGTGATGATACTCGTCGCAAGATATGTCAAGACTGGCAGCGGCGACGGTGAGTAGTGATTCTGCTGAGGCAGAGCAGGGACATCTTGATGCCATGTGACTACAAGCGAAGCATCAGCCTTGCCAGCCGATGGGCCTGTAGATGCGATGAATGAGCCGAGGAAAGACGGGAGATGGAATCCAGGGTCTAATCTTTTTGAGCTCAAGAGAGGGTTGATTGCATCGATGATAATAAGACGACCTGCAGATATCAATTAGCTCGACTGGGGATCAAATGATGATGTACGGTAGGTAATCTCATGATGACTCACGCCGTGATGGCCCCGTCGCTGCAGGCTGGTATGCCGCTGCTACCTCTTTAGCAATGTCGGCGGGACTCTTTCGGCGAGTCGATACAAATGCATCGACACCATCCGGTTTCTTCAACGTTTCAAATGCAATGAAGGTGACATGCACCTTAGAGAGCTATCCATGTAGTCAGCATTACACTCTTTGTATGTACTGCCGATGAATAACACAATGTATCTATAGTCGAAGCACGAAACAGGTTAGCTTACCTTAGCGCGTCTGATATACTCCTTGATGAGGGGTGTAGCGGGTTGCTCCAACGAATCCTGCAAAAGGGTGAGCGGAGAGGCTGTATCCCTTAGGCTCAATAGCTTCGAGATCAGAAGCAGATTATGCGTCCTCCGATGAGACAGATTGACTGGGGCCATGGCTGTATGTGGTGAAAGATGTGGCTCGTTTTTGCAGGGAAGACGAGACTAGCTGAAGTGGGGTAAAGTCAGCCTGCGAAAATTTCGCGGTGGGATTTAAAGTTGGGCTCGACGGGTCGGCCCGTGGGGCTGCATGCCTGGCCTCGAGAAGGATCTTCTTTTTTTGTTCATAGGATTGTTAGGACTTTAGGAGATTGGGCGAAGTTATCATAATATTTTAGGTCAAGCAATCACTCCCCCTTCCCCTCTGATGGCCTAGTTGGTATCCACCATAAATTGGTGAACCATTGGTGTGCCCTGGAGGAAAGGGCAAACAAAAAAAAAGAAAAAAGTACTGGGCCAGTCTTGACGCTTCGAGCTCCACGGACGGCCGGGCACACCCCTAGGCGGGGGGGGTTCGTTTTTTTGGAGATTTTTCGTCACTTTATTTTTCTAATAAAGATATTCATTCTAAATTATTATGCTGTATTAATTCTAATTCATGAATAGCCTTTTTGGTGGTGTTAGAGGGTGTAAATAGCTATACTAGGCGGTACTAGAGGCTGGTGATGTTTGTCGGTGTCCTCGCATGGCGGCGCAGTAACAAGGCAAAGCATATAGGAGAGGAGAAGGTTAGGGATTATTCACGGTTGCAGAGAGTTTTACTATTTTCGCTCGCATATAGTGGATTATTGTTGTTGTCTACATGGAATACTTGTTCTATGGCTACCTGTCGTCCTTTGCCTTGAACCCATTCCACCCAAACATACCTTTCTTTATCCTCATGAATATTCTCTTATGTTAGAGGCTACTGTAAGCTAGATTGGAGACTTGGGGAAAGGGGCTCTTTAAGGTGCCACCGTACATTCTGTCAAGATTGCTGGGCTTTACGCTGGTAGGTCAGAATCCATGAACTTGTGCCAATTTGGTCGACCACAGCATATGGTCACTATGCTTATTGCTACTGATATATCAGGCTTGCGGGATTTTATTGGACTTTTGAAGAAGTGAGTGGACATTTCAAGTTTGTCTACGCTTCGAGGTCTACAAAATTTGGGCTGCTCATAATCCGCTTCTACATCACGGACCTTTTCTAACTATTCGGAGCGTTTCCGGCTACTCGAGTGGGCTTCACACCATTTTTTTGTCTCTGTTTAAAGTTTAGATTAGCAGTTTGAGATGATCTTGCGTTATCGGGTGGTTTCGGATTGTTACCTATGGGGAGTAGTGTCAGTACGGATGCTGCTCGGTCTGCGTGAACATATATCTCACGAAGTCCATTTTGACAGCAGGGCAAGTTTATAGTCTATTGAAAATAAACTTGACTCGGTACAGCGCGATAGAGTATCTAAGCCTCAATAAGGATCGCTCGAGTAATCAAAGCCGTCACATGAACAAAAGCTAAATAGAAAACTAATAACGGTGTTGCTATCTACGAACAGTCATGTTTAACTTTCTCCCGTTGAGGGAAACTGCGCGAAAGGATGATCCGGGTGACCGGAATAAACTTCTCTTCCGCCAGCGCAGCTTGCAGATTCCAATCGTGACGACCTGATACCCCCAAATCTCGATTTCTTTTAATGATGCGTTCTTTGACTATCCGCTAATCCTATCGCAATCTTGCACACACGAGAGACGCGAAATTATCTCACCCGTTGCTCTCCATTCAATCGCCGCAATCTTGCCACACAACCATCCTGCCCGAGACATCACAGTCATCTCGAGCAGCCACCATGGCTGAACCCCCCGCCAAACGAGCTCGGCGCGTCGACAGCAGTACTATGTGGGAGAAAAATGACTCTCACACTGTCTCCGCGGAGCAAGACTCAGATCATGGCCGCCGACGCTCACCACATCCCCGAGACGACCGACGCGACGGCCCTCGTGAAGACCGCCGTTATCGCTCGCGTTCCCGAGATCGTAACGACAGAAGGCGAGAAAGGAGCTGGTCTCGAGATCGCCGCGACCGAGACCGGAGAGATCGAGACAGAGATGGACGCGGAGCTCGAGACCGCATGAGGAGTGCTAGCAGAGAACGTGGGCACGATCGACGAGGTAATTGCAAATCCCCAAGGATCTTGGTCTCCGTGAGTTTAACTGAATGTCCACTAACTCGATATGCGCAAACAGGTTATGCCGGTAAGGGCGACAAGTTCCGTGACCGCTCACGATCACCCGGCCGGAATGGTACGAAACCCCGATCCTCTCGATCTCCACCCCCTCGAGGACCTAAAGGTGACCGCCGCCCTGATCGCAAAGATCCGCGATCTCGGGATGATGGACGAACGGCAAACGGCTTAGCCAGTGCCAGCCGTCATGCAGAGGAAATGGATGTGGATTTCAAGGAAGATGCCGACGAGGATGAGATGGAGGCGATGATGCGAAAGAGCATGGGTTTCACCAAATTCAGAACCACCAAAAACACCAAGGTTCCTGGAAATGATATCTACGGTGTGCGCAAGGAGAAGAAGAGCGAGTACCGCCAGTATATGAACCGTACAGGCGGTTTCAATCGGCCGCTCAGTCCGTCGAGGTGATTTTCTTTCAAATCTTCTTTTCTGGCTTTTGCATGATATCTCCCCGGAAGGCTCATTTCCCCTTCTCTTGGCCTTTGCACTTTTCTCTTTCTCAGCACAGTTTGCATTTTGCGGAGCATGGTATCTCTGGGTTGTTTTAAACTTTGTACGGCAAAACTTCTGTGACTTTCAATGCCACATTATCTATGGAAATTTAAGTAAATTGGAAAGAAGCACTTTAAATTTGTAGTGGACCTGCTGTTCAGTCTAGACTTAGGCTGGACTGGAGAATGCGATAGCACATGACTGGGGCATATCCTAAATCGCAGTGACGTAGCCCAACATTTAGGTACCAAGACCGGTTCTCGCATTTGGCCCTTCTCCCCCATTCCAACACAACGTGGCTTCGTTTCGACCATTTGCTTCCAAGATCGCGCCGATAGCAAAAATGTCGGCCACGAGCGATTGCCGCGAAATTGTCGTTGTAGGTAAGTCCACATTGCTTGGAATTCCGATACCCCGCACGCGAACATCTTTCCTTGAGCTAGACATAGCTGACCGTGGATCTATCAACTCCAGGCGGTGGCATCATTGGATGCTGCACGGCATATTTCCTTACGAGACACCTTTCTTACGACCCAGCCCATCATAAAGTAACGCTTCTCGAGGCCTCCGACATTGCAGGCGGGGCATCGGGCAAAGCGGGCGGACTCCTCGCGCAATGGGCTTATCCAAGCAACATCGTGGATCTCAGCTTCAAGCTTCATGCACAACTCGCAAAGGAACATGACGGGAAGAACAGATGGGGCTATCGGGAGACCAATTGCGGTCAGCTCGTTGTCAAAGGCCGCGCTATGAGCGAGAAGAGTCAAAAGAAAGAAGAAGGCGAGTCTCTGCAGAAGCGCAGCACAGCCGCTGTCTCCAAGCTCAAATCGGCCAAGATCCCAGAGGATCTTGATTGGATTGAGCCAGACCTTCTGCGCGCCTACGAGAGCATGAGTGGGCCTGGGGAAACCGCTCAGGTGCACCCATACCTGTTTACTACCTCCATGGCAAAACTGGCGGAAGAAAAGGGCGCAGAGATTATCCTGGGACAGGTCACAGATATCTCTCGTCCAGGCGATATTGTTGAGTCCGTTACATATACCGACAAGGCGTCGGGGGAGTCGCGCACTATCCCTGCCACCGATGTGATTGTCGCTGCTGGCCCATGGACTCGTTCTGTCCTTCCAGAGGCCCCTATTGCGGCAATGCGTGCCCACAGCGTTGTCATTGAACCAGCAAGACCCGTCAGCGCGTATGCTCTGTTTACAAACATTGAGATCCCAGCCAACTTTAACCCCGCAAAGAAATCACGACCCACGGTGGCCGCACCAGAGATCTATACTCGTCCCGACGACACCGTCTATGCCTGTGGCGACGGAGACAAGACTGTACCATTGCCGAGTACATCCGCAGATGTTGAGGTAGACCCTGAGCGCTGCCAGGAGATTATTGATCAGGTTGGTAGCATCTCGGATGCACTGCGCGATGGCAAGATTCGCACAAGGCAGGCCTGCTATTTGCCCAATTGCGAAAACGGTGGCGGTCCCTTGATCGGCTTGACCCATACCAAGGGCCTTTATCTCGCTGCTGGTCATACCTGCTGGGGTATTCAGAATGGTCCTGGCACTGGAAAGCTCATGAGTGAATTTGTGTTTGACGGCCAGGCCAAGAGCGCGAAGATTGGATCTTTGGATCCTCGCGATCAGCTTTGAATATAATCTGGACATATCATTGTATATAGAGAGAGAAGAATTGATGACCATTTATCCATTCATTTCTTCCGATTTCGTATCGTTGGTAATTGTTTAATTTCTTTTGTAGTACAACTCAACACTCTACTGTACATGCCTGTTCGCCGCGTGCGGAGCTCGGGCCACGTAATTGCGGAGAGAACAGCCAGCTCCGCTTGGTGTTGCCAACTTGTCCACCTTCCAATGCTAGTCCCTCAAGTGATGCAATTAATAATGCATCATCTGAGGATCTCCAGTTTACTAACGTCGCTGCTCTATGCGACTGGGATCCTTGCTAGCCAAGATCCCAACGATGTCTCTGTCTTGATCAAAGAGGCCGCGCGCGCCAACAACGAGTCTCTGCTATGGGGTCCCTACAAGCCAAACCTCTACTTTGGAGTTCGCCCTCGCATTGCGAATAGTCTGGCTGCAGGATTGATGTGGGCCAAGGTCGATGACTTTGCCACCGTTCAACAGAGTATGCTATGTCTCCCTTCCTCCTCGAATTGCGCTTGCATGCACAATTGCTGATCCCTCGATGCAGACTTCCGACACACCTGCGAACAGAATGAGGGCATGGCTGGATACGGTTGGGACGAATACGATATCCGAAAGGGTGGACGGGAGACAATTCATGACGCTGGAAATACTCTGGACCTTACCATTGATTTCATCAAGGTGCCTGGTGGCCAGCATGGAGGCAGCTGGGGCTTCCGTGTGAAGGGCGTTCCTCGTGAGGATGGAAGCCCGGATCAGCCCACTTCCATGGTCTTCTATACTACTCTTGAGGGACTTGGTCAGCTGGGTGTTGACATGGATACCGTGTCCGAAAGCGCACCGCTGGAGGGCGACTTGAGGTTCAATGGCTACTCTTCAGAACTGGGAGATTTCACCATTGATGTTACCGATGGTCCGAGCAGCAACGAGTATTTTGAGATTGATCGTCCCAATGGCGAGGGTAAGCCATTGGGCCACGGTCTTGTGTCTAGCGCAACTATGCCTCAGCAGCATCTCTGGCAGGCCAAAGGTGTGTTCCAACGATTTTGTCAACCCCGGTGCTACGTTTTACTGATATTTTGCTCTTCTTCGACGAAAGGCATTCTGTTTGCGCAGATGAAGGGCGAGGTTGACGAAGCCATCAAAGAGCTTGGACCTGATAACCCTCCCCACCCAGCCCAGCTGTTCACGATCAAGCATGTGCCTGGAGACGGCAATGTCCACCTTGTTCAGAAGGTCTTCAAGGGTCCTTTTGAGGTAGGAAAATTGGACGTACATTATAGAAGACCGAGGTTGCTAATCTGTGCCAGTTCGATGTTCTCTTTTCCTCTGGTTCCGCCTCTAAACCTGTTACTTGTAAGTCGGCCCCCTCATAGATTTCATTCCTCGTTTTGATTCTAATACGTGATATAGCGGAGACTATTACCGAGGAACTTAAGGATGCATCTCTCTCTTTCACTGAAAGGTTCAAGGAAGTCCTTGCCCCCAAGGCGCCCTTTGACCTTGATGACGAGTTTTCTACTTTCTCCAAGGCTATGCTTTCCAACCTGGTTGGCGGTGTTGGGTTTTTCCACGGTGACGACGTTGTTGATCGCTCTGGCCACCCTGCATATGATGAGGAGAATGAAGGCTTTTGGGAGGAGACTGCTGAGGCTCGCGCTTCAGCCCAGCCGGTCATGGAGGGAGCCAAGGATCTCTTTACTTGCGTTCCTTCCCGGCCGTTCTTCCCCAGAGGTTTCCTCTGGGACGAGGGTTTTCACCTGATGCCTGTGATGGAATATGACTCTGACCTTGCGTAAGTCACGGAATGTCCTATCTCACATACCAGAGGCTAACATGTTTTTTAGGCTCGAGATCATCAAGAGCTGGTTCCATTTGATGGATGAAGATGGCTGGATCGCTCGCGAGCAAATTCTAGGACAGGAAGCACGTAGCAAGGTTCCCGCGGAGTTCACTGTCCAGTATCCTCACTATGCTAACCCACCCACCCTATTCATGGCATTGGAAACATTCATGGACAAAGCAAAGAGCAACCAGAGCGTTCAGTCCGAAACATTGGACAAGAGTGATCCTGCCGAGAACCTGCGCTCGGCTACCCTGCGAAACCCAGAGTTGGCCAATGGCTACCTCCGCTCTTTCTACCCTCTGCTGAAGAGACACTACTCGTGGTATCGCAGCACCCAGCGCGGAGACATCAAGTCCTACGATCGCGAGGCCTTTTCTACCAAGGAAGGCTACCGCTGGCGTGGACGCTCCGTCCAACATATCCTGACTTCTGGCATTGACGATTACCCTCGACCCCAGCCACCACACCCCGGTGAGCTGCACGTGGATCTTATCAGCTGGATGGGCATGATGACCCGCACCCTTCGCCGCATTGCGGAATACTTGGGTGAGGAGGAAGATGCCGAGGAATTCGCTTACTATGAGACTGCCATTACGCGTAACATTGATGACCTGCACTGGGACGAGAAGGAGCAAACTTTCTGCGATGCGACTATCGATGAGTACGAGGAGAGTGTCCATGTCTGCCACAAGGGCTACATCTCTATCTTCCCCTTCCTTACCGGCATGCTGGGTCCCGATAGCCCTCGTCTAAAGGCTGTTCTGGACCTGATCAACGATCCTGAGGAGTTGTGGAGTGACTATGGTATTCGCAGTCTGAGCAAGAAGGACCAGTTCTACGGCACGGAAGAGAACTACTGGCGCAGCCCAGTCTGGATGCCTATCAACTACTTGGTGCTGAAGAACCTATATGTAAGCCAACTCTCACTCCCTACAGCATTTCTATATCCCCATACTGACACTCGTCTTTCTGCAGGACACCGCCCTTGTCTCTGGCCCTCACCAGGAGCAGGCCCGAGAGATGTACTCCAAGCTGCGGAAGAACTTGGTTGAGAACGTGTTCCGGGAGTGGAAGAGCACTGGATTCGCCTGGGAACAGTATAACCCCGAGACAGGCAAGGGACAGCGCACTCAGCACTTTACTGGCTGGACCAGTCTGGTGGTGAACGTGATGGCCATGCCGGACCTGCCTGAGACTTCTCAGACGTCCCACGATGAGCTGTGAGGCATTGGTCTTGAGTGTAAATTAGCTTGTCCTCGCATACATTAGATAGCGATCGGAATGCGTATGTGACTTTGTTGGCTTGTTCAACCCTCGAAGTATATCATTGTCGATGAAACTCATTTCTGGAATAAAGCAAGTTTATTATGCTTTCTTACTTTCTCGCCCTGTGTGCTCGGCCTCTAGTCTTTATGGGCAGACAAGTTAATCTGTTCTTTGCTGAGGGGTAGTCTGGGCTAAACTTGCTCCAGCATTAGTAGTGTACATATTGGAATCAATGGATATCATTTAGGTCATAAATCAATGCTGCCGGTCGCGGTCCTCGCGGTCTCTGCGGCGTTCAGGTTCACGTCGGCGTTCAGCTGGGGAGTGACTACGCTCGACTCGCCGAGGTCGGGGTTCCTCTCTGCGAAAATTTTGGCCACGAGAACGCGAGCGTGATCGTCTCCTATGGTGATCTCTGTCGCGAGACCGGTGTCGGTGGCTTCGATGATGACGATCTCGATCGTGATCCCTTTCTCGATCCCTGTCTGCATCATCTTTGTGTCTGCGATGTCTTCGCTCTCTGTCTCGCCCACGGTCATCACTGCGATCACTGCGTCTCTCTCGGCGTGGGCTTCGGCTGCGGTCACGCCTTTGTCCTCGGCTCCTCCGTGATTCTCTCTCCGATTCTTTCGCCCCCGCCTCTTCTTGATCCACCGGTGTTTTTGCAAGCCCCCGAGTGGCGTCAGGTTGGCATTTTCTTCGGCCTTGGGTGGGATTGGCAGTCCGAGTGCACGAGCCATTGCTTCCTCCTCGGCGTCCTTGACACGCTGAAGCTCTTCGCGTTGCTGGCGGGCCCGTTCCTCCTCGGAATCCGCGTCGCCCTTGGCATACCATGAGAGATCGCGATTTTGTTGCCATCGACCCACGGGCGCCATAACGGAATGGCCCAGGTAGTTTTCGCGGTGAGTCGAGTTTTTGACATCGGACCATTTGAACTCGCCGCGGCCGCCGCTGTAGGGATACCTTAATTAGTATACGCTGGGAGAAAACGTGACAAACAAACAGAGAGGCAACTAACCGACTGCCTTCTTTCCGGACTCCTGCAACCAAATCCATCTTTGACAGGCGAAGAGTGATGTTGAAGATGGCGAGGCAAGTCGATGAAAGCTTAAGATAAAGAGATGGCGGAGGAAGGCGGTGAGCGAGTGGATTTCATCATCGGCTGCTCCACACTTCCCGATCCCCCGCCGTCGCTGATAATAACGACCCTCGCATGTTGTGGCTTGATCATGTTCTTCTGTAATTATCCTCTGGCTTTTTCTTACCTCTCTTCACAGCTACCGGTCCTTGGCAATGACAACGTTACTCCCGACGCCCCGTCCGCCCTGTCTCTCGCTCCCCGAATTCCCCCGCGCAGATCCGTGGTCAAACTACAGCCTAAACTCGGTCGCTGGCGAGAAGCACCTTTAGCTGGGGGGACATGGACTCTTACAGCCCTGGGAGTCCGGAATCGGAATCAGAGGTCTACCCTATCCAAGATTCCCTTAGACCTCGACTCCAAGTTTTGAGTGTCGAAAAAGAAAGTCAACGAGTGCGTGATAGTCCTTATATACCTCACGTGAGACAGTGCAACTGACAAAGACAGTTCTCCGTGTAGGTCCAGATCAACATTGCGGGCCGAGAATGAACTATACTGATAGAACAAAAAAGGAAAAATGATAACCTTGGACCTCCGGTAGCCACCTGGAGAAGCAATCTAGTGAGAGGATTATTGAAGCTCTGGTTTCCCTTCGCTAACTATTTCGAAAGGCGGCTTCCTCCCAGCGGCACAACCTGCTCTTCGTGGCACATGGATGCGACATATACGTTTGGATACCATCCGGCCCTTTTCAACTCTTGGGGTCGCAGGCCCAGATGGTTATCAAACCGGTTATGAAACAACCCCTGGCGGATGGTTACATTGATCCGGGAAACCCGCATACCATCAACAATATTCTTGTGGATGAGCTAGGTCGTGATGAGGTCTTGCTGTTGGCAACTGATTCTGGCAACGTTTGTGGATACCATGTTGAAGCGATCTTCTCTGCTTTGAAGCGATGCACAAAAAGCGGATATAAGCGGCCGTTCGATGGCGCCGAAGTAACTCCATTCTTCGTGGAAAATGTCGGGATGAGCGCCTGGGGACTCGCAACCCACAAATTTGCCCGTCTGATTGCCATAAGTGCGAATACTGGCCAGATCACGGTATATGCGTTTGCCTTAGTGGACCCGTCTTCCGAAGACTTGGATGATCCTGCCTCAGATCCCGACTCGGACGGCTTGAACGCCACCCAGTCCGACCAGACCTGGGTCTCCATTCATAACATTAAGCAACTACGGGAGTTACAGAGGTCTATGCCTCGTAACCACCGTTCCCGCAATCTGCGCTTGACGTACAGAGGTCACTTTGACAATATCCCAAACATATCCTTTGCCAACTTTGACTTGGATTCGAATGGCTCATGGATGGCCAGCACTGACATCAGCAACCGTGTTATTATTTGGCGGATCTGGGATGACCTAGGTCCATACAGGGTATACTATCCTGGCCACCCGTTGAACAATCCTCCCCAGCGAGGATGGACTGTCATACCGCTGGACCCAAGAACCTTCAAACGACATCAAACGAAAGAGGATGCATGTGGATGCCAGCCAGGCTCTGTTCTTCTGGCGTCTAGAACAATCTTAGATGTGTCGAGAGCCATCCAAGATGTGTCAGATGCGTCGCAAATATTTGTATTCGGCTCCATCAATTCCAATCGCCCGCGTCACCCCGATCGCCGAGTTGATTGTTTGCCTGATATTATATTCTCGTCTGGTTGCAGGATTCGCCAGCCTTCTCGAACGAGCAAAAGGTTAGGCCTGGAACCCTCAAACGCGGTTGACGATAAGTCGCAAACGGTGCTCGAAGAGGAAACAGAGGATGATTTAGAACTGGACGACAGCGCGAGCGACTCGTCGGACCGAGTGGTGCGGAGTAAACGCCCGCTGGCTAGCCTTTTTGAGGAAGATGGCGAGTCTCTCCGCGGAACATCTTGTTTGCATCCAGACTTTATCTATGACTTGGAAGGCTTCTCTGACAGCAGCCTGAGGCTCTTCACAGAAAGGCCTGTGCATCGTAAGTGGCATTCACTCCATTCAGCAACATTTGGTGGACAACTAAGCTAATTCAACGCTGACAGCCGCACATCCTCCCCAATTCTTTCCCACCATCCACTTTTCTGAGCATCATATTAGCATGGCGCCTTATCCAATCGACTCGGACTACCACATACTCAGCCGAAATCCTCTATTTCAACGCTTTTCTTTCACTGTCGAGATGAGCTCCGCCTGTGATCGCTTCAATATGGTCAAATACGTTCCTGAGCTTGGGCTCGTAGTAGCAGCATCGCAGAAAGGCCGCGTTGCGGTCATTTCTCTCACTTGGCAAGAGGAGATAGGCTATGCATTCCGCCTTGATTGGGTCCTTCCGTTTCACACTCAAGAGCGTAGTGATGAACGACCCATGACCCCACTCCTTGGTATGGCTGTCAGCCCTATGCCAGGGTACGAAATCCCACCGGATGTTCCCTGCATCCCGCGTGGCATCGATCCAGATGATTGGCTTCAATTCAATTACCGAATCCTCAATCCCGAAGAAGACGACACCCCTTCTTCCCCCTCTAAAACCTCCGACTCCTCCGCATCTAAACCCGCTGCTCAGCAGGAGTCATCTCATGACCCGCAATCCGACGACGAAGATGACGGCGAAGATTACCAATCCCCATCTAAATCCAAATCTGACTCCACTCATTCAGATGAAGCATCTTCAACCACACACTCCAACACGACAGAATCATCCGAAAACAACCGAAATTATACCCTGCCAGAACTCCACGCCCATGCCTCACGGGCTTATCATCCGCAGGAACGCTGGCAGGGCTGGCACCCTTCGCGCCACTACAGATTGATGCTTCTGTATTGCGACCATACTGTGATGAGCTACGAATTCTGGCATGACTGGAATGACTGAATACATTCTTGGTGATTGCGGGCTGGTTTCCGCATCGATCTTTCCTTTTATTTGCATTAGTCGTCGCCATTGTACGAATATAAGCAGGTCTTAGCTCTACATTTCTCTTCTACCAAGGGACAGATGATTTGATTTAGGAGTATTTCCCTTCCATTGGCAGTGAGTGATCCAGGCCATAACTAACAGAACTCGAGTCATCAAGTTCTCGCCATGCACAAAGCTGTGAGGTATACACAAGAAACCGGGCAAAGCTCGCTGGACAGAAAATGCGAATCACGCAGCAATATTGACAGGCAGAATAAGTTTCGACACTCCGCCAGAAACAGTAACAGTATGCGTCTGAGGGACCGCCTTATCACTCCGCACACGATCCTCCGCAGTCCCAAGGCTCCTCGCATACATTGGGAAACAGCCTCCTGCAACAATCAGTCTCACCCGCGTGCCGGCCCGGAATCGATGAGCACAGTCTTGCAGGTCTAAAACAAGAGGTTGAGATGTGTCACGCGATGGATCAAGTGCTTGGTATAGCTCTGTAATATTATGGGACACACCATAGGCGTCGACTTCACTGATTCGCAGGAACAGATCTGCGAATGGCGGATCGCTTGTATGGATGAAATGGACAGATGGAATGCCGAGGACCTCGATATCTTCGAAAAGAGTCTCGCTTGTAAAGACTAGCACATCTGGTCGATCCGCATAGGCGCTATCGTCTACCCGTCCGCCAGCAGACATTTGATTGCCTCCGATACTGGGGGTAGGAGCCAAAGGGTCGAAGATGAAAGATGTGGGGCTTGCGTCTTGCTCAGGCTGCTTCAAACCAAGACGTTTATTCGCCTGTAGATAGAAATTTTTCGACTGGGTCGATGGAGGCCAGGTAGGCATTGAGCGCCATTCCTGGGAGCCGGTGACAAAGATGCGAGCTTGAGGGTGTTTGTATTTTCCAGTTTTGGTCAGATGTTCAGCGAGGAAGTCTAGTATCTCTGGAACCGAATGCAGACCCGAGCCTTGGACGTGGGTCCATGGACCAACGATCAGGCTCACATTCACGCCTCGATCATTCAAATGCTTAAATTGATGCATTGTCTGCGTCGTGAACGTATCATACCACCCACTGATCAGTAGAATGGGAATCTTCGCGCGGTCCAGGGCAACCTGGTGTTGACGCGATGTCCAGTAAACATCATCAACATCAGGATGTTTCAAATACTCGAACAACCACGGAGCCCTGTCTCCAAAGTATTTCTGCAGACTATCTTCCAATGGAAGACTAGCAACCGCCCGTTCAAGCTCCGGCGACCGCAAAAAGCTCAAGCCAGGTATATTAGCCAATCGGGAGAGAAAACTCCCCTTTTCATCGTCCCTCTTAGACATCATATCGCTCCACGAGGCACGATCAAGACGAAAAGACCCAGTACCCCACGTATGCCATGCTTGATCATGAGGCGCAACAGGAATCACCGCAGCGACACAGTCAGCTGGTGGATCACGCAAAAGCGCCCACTGGCTGTAACCCAGATAAGAGGCGCCCAAGGTCGCAAACGAGCCGTGGTACCAGGGTTGCTGGCGCATCCACCCCACAATATCTTGGCTATCAGACTGTTCATTACTTCCAGGATCGAACGTGCCGCCGGAGCCATACGTGCCTCGCGTGCTGACGAAGAGGGCCTGGAAGCCTCGAGCAGCGAAGACGCGGGCGTTGATGAACGAGATACCCGCGCCGCGACCGTAGCAGCACTGGATCAGGATGAGGCCGGCGGGGGTCTGGCCTACGGGGATTTCTGGCTCGTAAAGGTCGGCTGCTAGTTCGATCCCGTCTCGCATGGGAATTTGGATGGCTTGCGTGGTGTAGTTGCATGTCTCGGGCCCTGCACCGACGTACCGGGCTCCTAGGTAGTCTAGGGTTGCGGCTGCGAAGGTGCGTTTTACTGGTGGTCCTGTCATCATGGGCTATGTACGGTGAATGGTGAAAAATGGAAAAATGGACCAGGAGAAGCAGAATATTCGAGGATGCCCTAGAACAGGTCTGATGACGTTGGATGCCTGGTTGAGGCGCTGGGGCCTCCGGGAGATCTTCGATCGCTGTGATGAATCGGGAAGCCCCGCACGTTGACGCTTCGGAGATGCAGAAATGTAGACATGATTCAGGGGACTGGTACTGCTGAAGATCGCAGGTACGTGCAAGGTGTACTAAGTACATGGAGTATTACAATTCACTGAAGAAGCCCCAAACAAGAACCGGGATCAGGCTCCCCTCGTGACTTCTCCCAGGTTCTGTTCTATCTGTTGCCTATCATTCTCCGGAATTTCAAATTTTCTTCCAAATCTTGACTACATATGCAGGTACCCACTGATTGAATTGCTTTTTTAAGTAATTATTCTCAAATGAAGTGAATTGTATACAGTACAAAAGTACAGACAGTGGATCTCGATAGGTCAGGTACATGTTGTAGACAGAAACTGGTTCCACAACCAATTAGAGTTCGAACCCAAAGTCTTTGGCCCATAGAAAGATAGCGTGTGAATCTTATGCTCTGCTTAGATACATTTCACAATAAAACAACGAAACTCTGCCATCCTTGGATCAATTCAGATCACCCGAAGCTCCTTCAGACGAAGAGTTTCCTCTTCTGACTTTTTGAGGTAACCATCCTTGAGGAAATGGCTCAGCAACGGAGTATAGTCGAAAATCATATCGCGAACGGTGGCGAGGGGTCGAGGAATAGAATGGAACATTCTGCCCAGAAAACGGGCAAATTCCATATTGTGGTTCACATAGTCGACTCGTTCTTCCTCGTAAACCTCAAATCCGGCGTTAACCGCACGCAAGTCACGCAGGTCGACCCCATCCAGTGCCCTAGCAAGAAAGTAACCGTCCTCGATTGCCATGCCCATGCCATATGCGGCATAGGGCGACACCGGGTGCACAGCATCACCGACGCACACAATCCGACCTTTGGACCATTTCTTCATCGACGGCCGATTGAAGATCTCCCATCGATACACTTGAGTGTCGAAGTTGGTGGCTTCTAAAAATCGAGGCATCGGCTCTGCCCAGTCCTTTAGAATCTCGGTAAGGTGTGCTTTAGGATCTTCCGGGACAGGTTTCCCATCCCACGATGGTTCAACCACCCACCACTCAAATCCTGGTTTGCCGTCGTGCATCATCGGGAAAAAGCTAGCCTGATGTTGAAAGTCGTGTGAAATAGCACCTTCGTTTGGTGGAATACCGGGGATATAATCACACCAGGCAAGCCAGAGCCGAATTCCGGTGTGGAATAGGTTAGGCTCACCAAAGGCTTGTCGTGATACCCTAGAATGAATTCCATCCGCTCCAATAAGAATATCGGCTGTGATCTGATGGCCATTCTTGAAAGAGAGTTCAACGCCGTCTTCAAGCTCGGTGTAAGACGTGAACTCATGATCGGCATGAATCACACCCTCGGGTACAAGCTCTAACATCTTTTTGAAAATGGAAGAACGGAGAACACCGTAGTGCCAACCTTTGATGCCCATGCTTCTCTCAACATCCGCGTTGAAGGGTAACTTGACACGTTCTGCACCGGACTTATTCTTGAAATAAGTCACTGTGTAGGAGCCAAAATTTTCCTCGTTCAAACCGTAGGATCGAAGAATAGCCAAGACAGGAGTTGATAAGAGAACTGCACCTCCAATGGCTTTGCATTCTGGTTGTCGCTCATAAAGACGCACATCGTAGCCTCGTTTGATGAAGGCTAGGCCTGTTGAAATTGATCCAGGTCCTCCTCCAACGATGGCAACTCGCTTGCCGGGGCGCCAATTTGAAGTTGACATTGTGAGGAAGTTGGAATTGAAGGAAAAGGATATTTTATTTGAAGATACGAACAGTGTGAAAAGGATACGAACAGATGGAATGGAATACCTATAGAAATATATACAGTCGAATTTTATACAGCCCAAGCGTATAGTTAGGATCCTAACTCGGATGCTATGGTACCCGGCGGATTAGAAAGGCTAACTCCGCGCTTTGCCATGACCGACAATCCGATTGGCTTGACTACGTCCCGATGCTGTCCACATCCCGGTTTATCTGGGGTAAATACTAGCATTAGCCATCAGGGGCTTGGCCAGCCTCTTCACGAAATGGTTTCCACGAAATACCCTTTGATCCCCACGATTTGACAGATCGGACGGGCCAACCTTGATTTCACCCCATGGAATGCACCGGGGTCTTAAATAGTTTTGATACTTCCAAGTCTTTACTACCTAGCCTGCATTCTCAGGCATCGTACTCCTAAATAGGGTAAGATCAATCCTGGCTTATTATTCATTCCGCATCTAATCTACCACTAAGCAAATGACGCGGCAAAAGAGAATAATTTCACCAATCGAATACCTATGCTACACGTAGGTATGACCTTAGAATTACGTGATCCATGTTTTTAGATTCCGTTAGTAGGTAGATACATACTCTGCTGTAAGTAGACGGCGAGGCAGCCAACTGGCCTAGTAGACGCTAATCCAAGTTTGTCGAATCTTCTCCGCGTGGACAAGATTCGACAAATTTGGACTAATACGGGGTCAACTCTGTTTTAGCAATCCCCACTCGAGGAGGCCTGTGGGTTTCACATTGACCAATACGCGGTCTTCATCTCTTCGCAACTCTACTTCGTAGTGAAACCATGTATGCCTTGTATTTCTACAATATTACTCGAGGCTTGAAAATGCATGAAATCTGGAAGCATCGGATTTTGGTCTACTTTTGGAGGACCCTCAAATATTTTAGTCAAAGTTGCCCAGAAACAGATTACATTTTCCCCGTTCTAGGCCACATCAACCCCATTAGACCTGCGCCCTCATTTCCACGGTATTGATCATCGTGAGTATTATATATTATCGCCTGAAAAGTCATCCATCTGTGTAGTACTCTATAAGGTTGTCAAGGTTGATAAGATATCTTCCCACATCCATCTCTCCTTCGAGATAGTTTGAGCAAGCGGTAATGTGGTGATTCGGTGCAGGGGTCGCAGGGGCCAGCTATAATCCTCCAATAAGAGCCATTGGGATCCTGCCTTGCGACTGCGGCTGACTCGAGATTCGACTGCGACGACTGCGACTGCGACTGCGACTACGATCGACTACTCTGCAACCTCGATTGTGTAAATCGCAGTGAACAGTCGCAAAGACCAAATTAGGACTGCGATTAAACGAGAAGGCACTGAAGACTTAAATATCGGTCAACCCTCCTTTGTTTTTCGTGAACTCCTGTCTCATTCACTTTCCTTCTCAAGTCAGTCACAAGTTGTTTCGTTGAGGCTGTGTACCATCTGTATGAACTCGGCCCTGGACCCCGCCGAAGATTCTCCTTGCCATCTGCCATGGACACTGAACATACCGCTGTCCCCCGGCGTTTGCATTATTTGAAATGTACCCGATGTCGAACCGACAAAAAGCAGGTATGGGCCTTGGATTTCTTGGGCGCACCTTCATCAAAGCTAACGATTATCATTTTGTTTGAAAGTGTACACCGTTCGAAAGAGTTTGGCCGGCGCAAAAGTGTGATCGCTGCGCCAAATACAACTATGCCTGCTCGGCCAGCATGACAGCATCTCAGCAGAGTCAACGTCGAGAACGCCGGGTGGCTCATGGTGCTTCTTCGATTCCAACGATATTGAATGCACCCAAGGGCATTCAACAGCAATCTGGAATCGAAGAACCTGAATTTGAGCAGGCGAGGCACGTTAGGGCGGGCAAACAACTGGCGGGAACTTCCGTGCCTCCTAAATGTGCTGTGCTTTTCGACAATCTAAGACGTGCGCACTGGAGCTACTTCGGCATTCCGTCTGATATTAAACCCGGGTTTGATATCCGTCAGATGCATATCGAGGCTGTCGAGCCAGACGCTGTTTATGAGGTGCTAAGGCCTCGTCTCGGGCTTCTATTTTTGTACCGAGATTTCGTTGAGGCCGTAGAGCAAGCAACAGCGAGCGGTATGACTGAGCAGGCAGCCGAAATCTTCGCCTCACGAAAGCTGATGCTGGATTTGGGGAAGACCATCCCAGAAGAAACAGATGTTGACAAGTTTGTGAAGGGGTTCGACTTCAGAATCAAAGTCGCGAAAAGAATCGCAAGCCTCGTTGAGGCGATTGGCGTTATAGAGGTTCTCCTCATTTCTATCGATGAAGACGAGATTAGTTTACCACAGGATATTCCAGCTCTGACTTTCATTGAATTGGACGATGAGGAATGGATATCCCTGCTCTCTCGGCTTCTTAATCCATATTTGCAGCTAAAGGAAACATGCCTTAAGCTTTCTGGGGTTGTTCGTATGATACAACAGCTTGATGGGATGGGAGAGTCTGCACTCAGGCCTTTCCTGGCTCAAGAGATCCGACGACGGGTGGAGGATGTCTTTGGAGAAAGCAATCAGAGTGATGACGATGACAATAGCATGGCAGATGTTGAGACCGATATCTTTTAGTCTCTATCTCCCCATCGAATGGTCATCTTTGCTATCCTACCCAAGTTTTCTGCCCTCCTGGTTATTCTGTCTCTTATTTCGTGGAAATATGAATCTCTGCACATATTCTTGCTTCTCAAAAAGGCTCACTTGTTTCAATCCTTATGCCAATTCTTGTGCAAAAGAAAAATTCTTGTGAATGTACTTCGTCCACTCCCTCGAACCAGTGTCATAGAGTCTCTGTGGTCATCGAGAAAATTAATCAGGTCTCTGATTTATAACCCGGACTGGTATTTACTCAGTAACTTGACTCTGAACCCCTCATAAAAGCGGTGGCACCCTAGAAAGGAAAATCTTACCCCCAGAGCAAATGTGGTAAGGTAGACTGCCCTATCCAAGGCACCTGCGTTTGACCGCTCTCATAAATTTGTCATAATTTTGCCCAGCGGGTATGGGACGCAAATTTAATACTCAAATACCCCATTATCACCGTATCTCAAGGATCATTCATTGCGAAATGCCTACTGGCTAGCAAATATAAGGTTCCACCCAATTCCTTGTCGACATCAGCCCCACCGAGATCCGCCGAGGCTCAGATGCAGATCACAGATCATGGGAACTAACAAGACCACGCATGAATTATCGGCACTATTTCAAAGAACTGCCAAGTATTCTCAGCACGCAATTTCTGGCTCTAGGCCTTTTCGCTCATATAAGTAGCCCCGCACCGGTGTAGTTTGCGTATTACTCTTCATTTGCCAGATATTCCATACTTGAGCTTCGTAATCAAAATGGGCGACAGCGCGGCTCCTCCAGCGACCAACGATGTGACCATGCAAGGCAGTGGTGTCTATAGCGATCATTCCGATCTGCAGCATGAAGTCATGCTACAAGCATTACCACTCATCGAAAAAAGCCACAAAAACAGTCGGAACCCAGAGCGCTGGTCAAGTATTGACAGTTGCAGAATATGAGGCAGCACAAGGTGCCAACTCGTGAGTGAGACTCCAACTATACAACCAAATTCTCCATTCCTAAGTCTCTTCCAGGATAAAACCTTTTGATGAAATCACGAAATCGGTTCCATCAGAGAACCTACAAATCTTCTTGAATGACAAACCAAACAACGATTTCATCACCCTATCCTCAACAATCAGTGAATGGGCTGGAAGATTCACCAAAGCACCCTTTGTCGGCATGATCCCAGGCAACTTCTACGACCAAATTCTCCCAGCAAACTCTGTCGACCTCGGCTTTTCACTCGCATCCGTCCAACACCTGCGCACAACTCGACCAATGATGGACGATAATCTCCAGCGAAGCCCCAACGCAGACAAACTCCTTCAAGAACAAGCACACAAAGATCTTTTCCAGTTTCTCCACCACAGAGGAATAGAAACAAAGCCCGGAGGCTCTCCGGTTCTCTCCTTCCCGAGTAAATCAATTTCTGGGCCATCGGACCTCGTCGGGCCTACTACCTCGATCTTCGGCGCATTAAAGCTCATGCTCGCCGAGGGTAAGGTGTCGAAAAGAGTTCTCTCTTCGCTCAACGAACCTCTCTATAATCGGAGCATGGAAGACGTGCAATCCACGCTGAACGAAGTCGACGAGGTCTGGGATATGCAAGAGTGTTTCGAAAGTCGAGTCGTGCATCCTGCTTATTTGGAGCTACAGAAGGTCAAGAGTGACGACGGCTTAGTTGATGATGAGACAGCTTGTAATTATACGCATACTATTATTCATTGGGTGACTGCTGTGATTGCAGGTTACCTCCTCAAGGCTCTGGGAGATGGAGATCCAGACAATTACTCGGAAGGGAGAGGGGGTAAACTTGTGTCGGAGTGGATTAGGAGGACGAAGGAGTTCTATTTTGAGCATTTCAGGAGTGAAGAGGTTTCTATGTCGTTTATTCATATCTGGCTGCAGAGGAGATAAGTAGGCTCACTAGCGTGTCCGAGGATGCTTGCACTTTGTATTCCTAGATCATCTCCAGATATACTGGAAGAATATCCTGCATGTGTTTCCATATCCATTGTTGCTCAAATCTGTCAGACAAATTATTCTAGCCTTTTCCCTAAATAGTCATCAGCTCAATACCCATTTATAGTCTATTCACATCAAATGATGTCCGCATCATCTCTCCATACCGCATCAGCGCCCATGGAACCGGAATGCACAATACTGCAATCAACCCCAACAAACTATTTCCCCGCCCCAGCCCCATTGACTGGTACATGCTCTGTCCCGCCAAGGGTAGCAATGCGCCCATAATACAGCGCACCGCCGTGCTTGCAGCTATGGCGCTAGCCGCATATATCGTGAACGCATTGATCAGATAAGTAGTAATACACATAAAAACGGCAATGTTACCTATTCCAACTAGTGCGGTACCGATAATCGGCACGATCTAGTGTATTTTGTAGTATGCAGACCAACCATAGAGCAACATACCCGCTGGGATGAAGAACGTACCCACAACAAGTTGGGGCAGACGGTACTCCGGCTTCATGGTACCCGATGGAGACTCCGGGGTGGGCTTAGAATTGGCCTTGAGAATCCGATCGGAGACTGCGCCAATGACAAAGAGCCCAAGTAGTGAGCCCACGCCGATTCCGAGAAAGGTCAGGCCAGAGGATTTAGTTGGAAACCCGTATTGGTCCTCAAGGCGTAGGTAAAGGTTGAAAACATCAGATACTGGTATCTGTACACAATCCCCACCTAAATTGAGCTTGCGGACGATGGGTGACAAGAAGAGGATCTTGGATGGGCGGAGAATGGCTTGGATAAACAGCTGCTGAGTAGAGAGTCCGTTGTCTCGTTTTGAGCGGAGGTCCGTTCTACCAGTTTCCTTAATGAGGCGTTGCATTTTGCGCTTGAGAAGGACTGTCGGATATGTTTCACGTAGGAACAAAAGCGAGGTGATTGTACAGAAACCACCTATCATGGTGAGCACCCAGAAGACCCAGCGCCAGCCCTTGGCCGCGGTACGATAGCCTCCTGCTACAGGGCCGATGACGGGGCCCAGCACAGGACCAAGGGCATGGATGGCGATGACACCTCCACGCTTTTCCTGAATGATGAGATCCGCAATTGTGTCTCCTCCTGTTGTACCTGGCGTGTAAGCAATGTGATATGTAACTAAGGCAGGAGAAAACAAGGGAACTCGCCGTTTGTGATTGGCGCTGAGCCAAAGCAGCCCTAGAAAAAGCGAAATGCCGTGAGCATCCCTAGGTTGGTGCTCAAGGCACACGCAACAGCGAACACAGTGAATCCGATGTTGCAGATGTGATAGACAATGGCTCGTCCCAAGAGCTCCGAGGCTGGGGTCAAGATGAGCGGTCCAACGGCGAATCCTAACACATAAACTGACACCACGAACCCGGCCAACAGTGTACTCGAGCTATGAAATTCTTCCATAAGCTCGGGGATACTGGGAGCAAACATCGAAGATGCCAGCGTGGTGATGAATGTCAGCGTGCTAATGATTCTCACATTGATGAAGTTGATAAAGCTGCGGAAGTTGATTGGATTTCCAGGGTCGTCGGGGCGGTCCCAGTCGACAATGTTTGAGACGAGAAGCACATTGGATGTCTCTTTGACTTGAGGGACTACCTTTTTCTCTTCATCCGCGAGGGAGCCCTCTTTGGAGAATTTCCACTCGGTGAGGGTTAGCAAGATCCATCGAGGTGTGGACAGGCCTTGTTTCAGGCTCGTCCGAGGGAGTGAAAGGTAATAGAAAAGAGTGACCGATAGAGGTCTGAATAGCTCAGTTCAATTGGAGGCAAAGCGTTATATCAAGCTTGATATACAAACATTGCTATTTAACCCTGCGAAGCTGTATCCATGAAATAAAGCGGTGACACGCAAAACTCCGAGATATCTTATTTCCTACATCATGCATGACCTACGGAAATACCGGATATGAAGATCAGGAACTGCTCCATTGAAGACAGTCAAAAAGACACAGAAATTGTACATTAATCACCCAATGAAGATAAGCGTCTCTCTGACCGGAGATAATTCATATTTCCTATTTCCGCCAGGACCTTGAAGCTCTCATCGGAAGGAGGCGCTCTCGAGCCTCTCGTATCGAAAATTTAGGTCAGACCAAGCTTCAAGCTTGAAACCCCTTTACGACTGGCGTGCCGCTTAAGTGCATATCTACTACTTTAGTGCTTAAGTTTATGCACCGCATGGTAGGCTAAAGTGACAGGCTCCTAATCATCCTTGCCTAACTAGGTTGTCGTACCTCATATCCGCCTAGCCTCATCCAGTAATCGCAAATTACTATATGCATACTGGGCAGATCAAATATTCGAATCATTCACCAACAACGAACCAGCTCAGAGCAATCATCCCAATTTGTTCCGACAAAACAAACCGTCCAGTAATAGACAGGCCGGCAGAAAGCGACATCCAGTTACATCGTTACCAGCTAGTTCATCCAGAGCATCTCGAGAATCAGTCTCAACTGGAAATTCTCGACCCTGAGCTTAGCCTCTAAGCAGCAGTCGCATGCTGTCTGCTGAATTTTATTATCTTATTTGCGATGTGGACCTGAATAGATCGTTTCTCTTCCATGGATTCGATGGGTTCGTTGCCCCTATACTGCTATTAAAGCCTGCCCGACAAGATGAACAACGCTGAGTCTAGCCAGGAGTGTAAAATAGAGTCTTAGAGATTGAATAGTCCCAAACTAGCTAAGCCTAGGAAATAAACACACCTCGATGGAAGGCTTCGTTAGACAACTTCCCATTGTCCATGCATATTCCGCAACTATTTACCTGCACTGCTCCGCTCTCCTGCAAAAAAGGACAAATCCTCACGACACCACGGCCTAGAAACAACAACCCCAGCCGGGTTTCTCCCGCGCGTATATCCAGTAGCTCCCGAATTCAACCTTTTCCGCCGGCTAGCTACCAAAAGCATCATCGAGGCCAGGTAGGAAAACTTCAGCAAAGAGGGAGTCGAGAGGAATTCGAAGAGGCTGAATTCTGGGCTGGGCTGTTGGTGGTGACTCCCTCTTTGAGAGTCTTGGCGTGTTTTCTGTTTTCCAAGGTGAGGAAGCGAGAAGCCATTTTGTCTAGCAGTTATTCCGACGGACCAGGGCGGAGGTCTGGGAGAAGCCTTCTTTGGCGGGCTTGGCTTGGTGTTGTCAATCGTGATCTTGGTGGCCCTTTTGGGCTTTGTGGAGTCGATTTGTGGCATGACTGTTGTGGTATGGGAAACCTGTGTAGGTGAAGTAAAGGTTGTGGATGAAGTATGGAAGGTCAAGAGGGAATAAGCAGTGGGAGCTTGAGGGTAGTGAAGGGAGGAAGAGTTTTTGAAGAAGGGAAAAAATAGGTCGAGAGAAAGTTTGTGTGAAGCTGGTGTATGTGAAACCGATTTGAGTGTGAGACGAAAGTGATAGTTGTTGGCGTAGTAAGAGCTAAACTCGGATGGATCGTAGATACGGATGTAAGTGAAAGATGTTAGCCTTAATTTGAGGTTACTGAAGGCGCTATAGGAAAGCAGCACTGGCTATGACGACGGCCAGCGAGGCTTAGGCCTGCTTGAATTTCTGAAGACTATTAGCAATAAGAGACCCTAGATATCAAGAACCCCTAATGTTACTTGGAAAAGTATTCAATATGATATCATGTCAAAAACCAATCGTAAACAGAAACCTATGCTAACAAGCTATGTAAATGTAAAATGAATCAAATCTGACAAAAAATGCTGCAAAATCCAAAATCATCAAAATCATCGCTCATAACAAAAACACCATATGCCCGTTTTGATGTTATGCGTGAGTATCATAAATCTTTCCATCATCCATCCTATCGACAATGATAATGCATCCCTCATAATCCAATTCGAATCCGAGATCTTCATTTTAAAAATCCTCCAGCTCATCACTATCCCATTCATCTTCCCGATCATTCTGCACAAGCTCCAAGAACCGCTGGAGCCCGATCATACCCCGTGGCTCCTGAGGTGGACCATTGAGTGCCTGCTCCGCCCGCCGTGCAGGTCGGTTGCGGTTGCGATTCCGGATTTCGGCCATTGCGCGGGCTTGTTCCTCGCGCTCCATGGCTGCGCGTGCTGCGGCGTCTGGACCGGGATGGTTCACGCCGGGGCCTCGGGCTGCGCGAGGGGGCACGGGTGCTGGCGGAGGTGGACGAAGGTGACGATCTTGGTCGTCGTCGCTGAAACCAAAGTCCCATTCCGGTCGATCATCGTCTTCGTCCGAAGAGCTCCATTCCGTCTCGGTGTCGACGCCAAGGCCGACGTCTTGCGGAGCTCTGTCGTGATCCTCGTCGTCAAAGACGAGTAGAGCTTCGGGGATTTGGTGCAGAGCTTCGGCGCCTTCTGGATCCAGTCCGTCGCCACCCTCCAAGTCCCACAGACGGTTGTAGCACGTGCTGCTGGTTTGATTGAAGTGGCTGTACGGGTTATCGGGAGACAACCAGGCGGAGCAAAGATAGCAGAAGTGCGTATCGCACTGGAAGCAGCGCATGTGGTTGCAGCCCATGCGTTTTTGGCAGGGGACGGTGCATGTCGGGCATTGGGAGGTGTACAAGCGCATGTACTCTTGAGTTGCTTTTTCTTCGGCCGACAACTCGTCGACCTTGCGCTGGGGCAAGCACATGACAAGTTCACCATGCCAGCCTTTCCGGCAGACGCTGCAGAAGGCATAGTTGCACTCTTCGCAGATAGCAACTCGTTCAGCAACGGGAGGAAGGTCCCCTCTTTCTCCTAATGGGTCGAAAGCGACCTCTTCCTCGTCGTCCGAGGCTTCGGCGTCGTCGGCGTCAGCCATGGGATCGGTAGGCTTGGGGTACCGTTTTGATCGGGCAGCTCCCTGGCACCATTGACGTGGGCAGTATACCGTGGTCTTGTCGGATTCGATCTTCTTCTTGCGCTTGAGAAAGACGTATCGTTGTACTGTCTCTGTGGATAAGGGAATTTCCAAAAGCTCGCTAGGACCGAGAGTCCGATCACGCTTCTTGCGACGAGGAGTCTGACCGTCACCTGGCGCAATTGTCGGGCTCAGGCTCTTTTCACAGTCCGGGGCCAAGCATCTCACACTATCCACGTCACCCTCCGCAATGCAGGTATTGTAGAAATCTTGCAGGCAAGGGACGCAAAACACGTGGGAGCAGCGTAGTAGCCGGTGGCAAATGGCGCCTTTCTTCGGTTCCAGACATACCCCGCATTCGAACGTTCCTTGCTCAAATTTCTCGCGCTCGGCCTTGCTGTTAAAATCCAATAAAGCGATCTTTAGGTCCCGTGATAGACACAATTCACCGTCCGTGGTATCTTGAATGCCAAAGGCCAGCTCAGCCGATTGTTGAAGGTGGTCAATGTAGGTGTAGACCACCATGTCCCGCCCACATTCTTCCCACAATCGAGTGCAATCATCGGTCAGTCTCGCGAGGACTGTTGGCGGGAGCCATAACGGATGTGTTGTAAGCCGAACGATTGGAGGTTTCTCGTTGGGATAGCCATCGGGCAGCTCGATGCTCAGGTTCAGCGGGGGAAGGTGCGAGAGAAAATGAACGTCACGGGCGACGTTTTGGCCCAGATCGGCTTTGAAGCCATCGACGGAGGTTGGCGGTGTTAGCGCTGGCGGGGGTCCGATATCGACCGGCTGTTGGAAGCAGACTCGTGTAGGCGACGGGAGGGTGACAGGGAGCTCAAGAGTCGCCTTGAAGGGGTTGTCCGGGTCGATTTTGATCTCTGGATAGATGGCGGCGATGGAGGACAGTTCGATAGACCGATCGTCCTCGACCTGGATGTCGGCCATACTGTGAGCGGTCCTGAAGGTGGCGACCGCAAAATCAGGAAACAAAGGATCTTTTTGAGAGGACGTTTATTGTACAATCGTAGTCGTACTGCCCATACGACTCGCGATATCCGTGTGGTTTAGCAGACAGCGGCCATGGCTGCCGTCGCAGAAGGGTTGCGTTCAGGGTAGTGGAGATGGCAAATGGGTTTTTAAATCTTGCCGGTGGCGATCAGGGATAAATAGGGAAATGGTCTTGAGTGCACCGAGTTCTTTTCTATCAGCACTAAAGGAATTTCCCACTGGGATTTTCCAGAATCACCCACAATCAGGGTATTCTTGTGCGGACTATTCGTGCTCGGTCCAGGCGAGTCCACTGTGCTGGGGAGGGGTCTATTAAATGATGTAACAAGAAAGCGGGAGTATAGAATGACAGGGACTGCGTCATGATTTGGAACAAACAAGTGAGATGGAGGTGAAAGGACAAAGAGCAGAAGTTGATAGTAGAAGAAAGAGAGAGATGGGGAGGCGAGGGAGGCGAGGGAAGAAAAACGAACTCCCCTTTTGGTGCCTGAAGGGAATTGGATTATTTTTGTGTCATCGGGAGTTTTCCCTTTTCCCTTTTCCCCTCTTGTCATTCCGCCCCGCCGTGTCGTCTTCCTATCTTATCGGGTCTTATCGTTGCTTATCGGCTCTTATCGCTCCTTTTATCGGGCCGAGCCAAGTGACCAGCTCAACTAGACACTACAGTAGTTAGTAGGAGGTACTGCCGAATCTACTTGGACCTCTTGGTTTCTCGGCTCTTTGTCCCTCATCTCTCCCGCTTCACTTCCCCAAGGGGCACGAGGATTTTTTCCTATTTCAAAATGGGCGACACCCCACTGGCCTCGCTGTCCTTGACTCACGTCCACTACGTGTGTTGTTCCCCTGTGCGTTGTTGGCTTTGGGCTGCAACAGGCTAACCGTCCCAATAGAACCCCGAGGATCCGCTGTCATTTGCGTCGGCATGGCTGGCTCTACTACCCCAGGCCCTTGTCGTGTCCTATACCACCTTGGTCTGGGCCACTAGAGAGGTGGAGGTGGTCCTGATGTTCGCTGGGCAGCTAGGCTGTGAAGCATTGAACTTTGTGCTGAAGCGTCTCATTAAGGAAGAGCGCCCGAAGGGTGAGTCTGACTGGTCTTAATTCTGGCCTCTTCTATCATTACTGTACGTGACAGGCACTAATACAGGTCAATGCGTGTCTACAGAAATGTTCGGCAAGGGCTACGGCATGCCATCCTCCCACGCCCAATTCATGACCTATTTCGCCGTCTACTTGACCCTCTTTCTCGTATTTCGACACTCTCCAACCTACGCGGGCTCCTATCCTTACTCAGATTTCTTGCTCCGAACGGCCTTGACGGTCGGGCTTTGTGCCAGCGCTGTCGCGGTCTCGGCCAGTCGGGTCTACCTGAGCTACCATACCCCCCGACAGGTTCTAGCGGGCTCTGCAACTGGCCTCGTATGCGCCTTGGGCTGGTTTTTGGTGACTGGCCTGCTCCGAAGCACGGGGTGGATTGAGTGGGCAACCGATTTGACCCTGTCTCGTCTATTGCGCGTTCGCGACCTGGTGGTAAGTGAAGACTTGGCCGAGGCCGGCTGGCAACGATGGAAAGCACAAAGGTTGAAACAGCGCCACAGTAAAGCGGGCAAGTCGGAGTGATGAGATGCCTTTGAACAAAATTTTGTAGCGTTTTATATCCTTATTTCGGGTCGTTTTCTGTCATTTTATACGTGTATTTCTCATACTTTCGGGGTAGATAGTCTCTGGAACTCTCCGCCATGAACAAAATATATTTCAGTGGGCATCCATACCTCCAAAAGCGATAGTTTACACGACGGTTGTGGTTATCCTACCGGCCCCAACATCGCAATAACAATCTCTTGTACGTGATTGAACAATCAAAAACAACCAAAAAAAGAATGTTTTAAACCCTTTCTGGATTGTGACGAAAAGGGGCAAAAAAGAAATATCTCCGAATAGGGGAATCGAACCCCTGGCTGTCGTGTGAGAGACGACGATGTTAGCCACTACACCAATTCGGAAAGATGTTTTCCAATTAACCACTGGGCTACCGTGGCTGATTGTTGAATCACAACAACATATTTTAATCTATACTAAGCTGCTAATGATACATCTCCATCACAAAGCAGCTTGAATTCAAGATGCTATTCTACCAAGTTCAAGATTTTTGTCTCTAATTCCGAATATTCATGTATATAACACCCGTATGAAGAAAAAAAGGCCTCTCTAAATATCTTTTCAATCTTATTAAGGCCATGTAGAATTCGTCGACGCTTTATAGAATTTCAGCCTGGCCCTTGCTCTGTTGGCGACGAGCCATGGGCGGAGTAGAGCCGATCACCGATACGCGCAGACCACGTGACTGCTATCAACCAGCGTTGATCACCGCAACTCCGCGGTCAGCTGTCGCGACTGATTTGCCCAGACTTGTACAATTATGGCTCAAGTTGCGAGATGATTTTACCTGCCGAGGCCACTTCAATTCCAGGGCGCTTCAACTTTCATTTCAGCTCTTATTCACCCTGATGTCCCTGCTTTCCCGACCAGTCACATTGCGCCGCTCCATCATCTCCATCCTCTACACGATCAACTGCACGGCGTCTCTTTTGTAGGGCCAACTGTTTTCGAGAAAATATCAGAATGGATATTTCCACCGGTGTGTCCGACTCCAACTTGCCTGAAACTGAACACCACATCGTCAAGGCTGATGAGGTGGATCAGACTGGCACGGACATCTCCCCTGTCTCAGACGACCAATTGATGGAGGAGGTCGCAGAGGGTCTGCGGCAAGAGCAGGCTCCGTCCGCAATAACAGAGGCGATAGCGGCTTCATCACAGCCAGAGACGACCACAAAACGGCCCGAATTACGACGAGACGGATCGGCCCCTCCACCGCCATTACAACCCCCTCCCCCGGCACCCGTTCAGCAGAATGCGGACCGACCAACGGACTCCTCCCTGAGCTTGGCTCAGCTGCGAAGACTGGTGCAGGAGATGCCCAAGGTTGAACAGCCGGCCTATGCTTTCGAATATGCCGATGCGCAACCGTTCCCAGATGAGCTGGAAGAGTGGTTCCAGTACAATGAATTCGATCGCGTGATGTTGATGGGTATGAAAGCCACCTTCGAAAGGCAATGGTATGCTTTCTGTCAGCAGAATGCTTCGGGCACAGGTGTGCAGTCATGGGTCGATGTATCCGAGGACCTTCGCCAATCATTCATGATGCGCTCCTTGGATAATCTGCAACATATGGACGTTTCTGTGCGCTTGGAGGCACTGGAGAATATTTGCTATGCGGTCACCGGTGTATGGGGTCTCACTGGGGGTCGAGTTGCCCCCGACTATCCAGCAGACATGGACGCCCGATCGGCAGCCGAAACACCTGAGTCAAAATCACTACAGATTGCCTGGATCGAGAAGAATGTCACACTTCTTCAGCAATGTTCTGGTATCTCGGTCTTGATTTTGAGGTTATCCCAGCTCTTTGACAAAAACCGTGCCTCGCTTGGCCCAGATCCAGATGGAAGCGAGTTTGAACGACTTAACCCAGGGGATATTGCTGCTCCAGAGCGCGAAGCCAACCTGGTCCTTACCTTGTTGTATTTTTCAATTGAAGTTGGCCGACGCCAAGAAGCTCAAGACTCTCAGAATACATTGATTCGTGACGCTCTTGCCGAATCGAATCCTTGTTTATTGGTGACCATTGTGGAAATAATTGCACGCCTGAGGTGGGACGAATCTGCCAATATTCCTCTCACGAGGATTATTCTTTTGCTGTGGAAATCTATCCTTCTCGTCTTCGGCGGCAGTGATAAATTGAAGAGGACAAAAGAGGTTCTTGAGCCTCCTTTGATCTCCGAAGAGGATGCCGCCAATCGTAGAACACCTTTCCTGACCGCAAACCCTCTCGACTATCACATTTTCCGCCAGGAGATCACGTCAAAATACCCTTCCTACAATCCACCCCCTTCGATTGTCCCTCTCGAACTCGAAAACAATTCCATTTTACCCCCTCTACCGCAGCATCCTAGCCGAATCAACTCTACAAGTGGACTTTTCTGTGGAGTTGGCCCATCGATTGCCGGTGGAAATGGCTCTATTCTTCAACAGGCCGTTCATATCGCGACTCCGGCGCCATCTCCTCCACCCTCTCCAATTGGCCCCGGAGGGAAGGCCGGCAAGAAACAAAACTACCAGACCAACCAGAACTTCCCACTTCTGTACCCCCCGTTAGATGATACCAGCAATCGTATCGGCGGAAAGGGGACGACAGAGCGACAGGACGTTTTGGTAGGCAAGCGATGGGAGGGTAGTGATGTGCCTGCATCCGTCATTGAAGCCGGAAAGCTCTTCTCCACCCATGTCAAGATGACTCGGGCGATGCAGCAGCTGTGGGAAGAGCGCGAGAATTTCATGATGTACGACCGGGGTTGGAACTTCGAGCAGTCTCAGCGGCGAGTCCCTGACTTCCCGTCGCTGGATGATACCACTGGCGAATTGGAGAACTTGGACCTGTCTGAGAGCGAGTCCAACCCTCATAAAAAAGAAACGGATGACCCGGATGTACAGCGACGACTGGAAGCCGTGGAGGCGTTCTATGTGAGTACTACACACACGGTTTCGATCCAATGTTCAGAGCTGACAAGCCTTTCATCCAGTCTCAAACCTTGGCTCATCTTCAGTCCATAACAATTGTGTTTCTGAAGATTATTCTGACGAACGTGAGTGCTGTTGTGAATCAGGCGAATTCACAGAGTTCTCAAAACATGAGGTATGGATAACTGACCCAGCTAAACCAACGATTGTTCTAATTGCAGACTAGTAATGGCCATGGGATCAATGGGTCATCTACAGAGTTTTCTCCCGATTCCTCCATTGACGAACTGGATAATATTCGGTTACGAGAAATCACCGGTAAAGCCGTATCCGGCACTTTACTTCTCCTGTTGAAGTGGTTCAAGCGATCTCGTGAGTTTCATGTCTCGTCTGTTACTTCGCTCACGTACGCGCCTTACTTATCTATGCAGATGTTCTCAAATTTGAGTATATGACACAGCTACTGCTCGACTCGAACTACTTGCCATTAATCCTGAAGATGTTCGCCCATCAGGACGTGGATCAAGCCGTGGCGCAGAAAAATGACCGCGAGGACCTCGCGTAAGTGGATATGCTCGGCTCTTTCATACGGCATGATCCTAATACTAAATCTCTACAGTTTCTTCCATTTCTGCAGCGAACGCTCCAATTACGCGATGGGAACTCAGCAACCGGGTGATGGTGACACCGAGAGTGAGGATGAGGCTGTTCCGCCGCCTATCTCCCGTCATCGACCCAATTTGAATACCGGCAGCCGCGGTGCTCGTGCCGTCTCCGAAGAAGAGTCTATTGCGGGGATACTTGACGGTCCAGCACGCCCTGAAGTCGACGAACTCGGCTATCCTACGGCTCCTCTGCCCAAGGAACCCATCACAGTCTTCTCCTTCCGCAACTTCTTCTCTGCAATCAACTACCTTCACATCATGCAGAAGATTACTCGAGATAAGGCACATCGCTGCCTTCTACTCGTGCAGTACAAGTCGAGCACGATCCTTCGGAAGGGTCTCAAGATCCCGGACCCTCATCTCCGATTCTACACTCTCAAGCTCTTCAAGTCTCAAGTACCCTACTGCGGCCGCAAATGGCGCCAGGGCAATATGCGTGTTATCACCGCCATTTACCTGTACTGCCGACCAGAGCTACGGGATGACTGGCTCGCTGGCTCGGACGTTGATGCCGAAGTTGAAGAAGCTTTACCTCTGGAGCAGGCGCTTCGTGGATTGACGCACTGGTGGCATCTACGTCAGTACAAGGACGTCATGGCTGGGTCGGAGGGTTCCAGCATGATGGAAGAGGAGCGTGATTTCTTTGTTCGTGAATTAGAGTCTATGGGATGGGGCTTTGGTGATGAATTGGCCGGCGAGGACTCGGATCCTGGCAACCAGATGCCCAACGGGAATGAGTGGGAGGGCGGCCAAATGCCGGCGGAAGGGAGCTGGCCACAGTGAGCATCATGGCCTCCTGCACAGCGACATAGACGAATTGCATATACCCTAGCTATTGGAATAGCTCCTTTTGTTTCAATTTCCATGCCATTTATGTAGGAATAGCTCTAGGTATGAGTTTAGTTCTCTGGTAGGTTAGCGGAGTGTCTTGGCCAAAGACGGCAGGCTTATCGATAAGCACGTCTCACGTGACCGCTGCTTTTTTTTTCTTCGATCAACACCTGGGACACGGGCTCTCCAGCACCGAACACCACATCGCTCCCTGCCCATCATGTCGGACGAGATCGTTTGGCAGGTTATCAACCAGCAATTTTGCTCCTACAAACTCAAGTGAGTGTTTGGTTTAATTTACCAACACCCAGATATTTGTCCAGCGTCCGTGTGTCGGTCTAGACACCGTCGGCACTTGACATTGAATTGCAAAATAAGATAGAGAAGGCAATTTGCTAACCTCGAAAATTTTCTCTGATATAGAACTACCAAGGAGCAAAACTTCTGCCGCAATGAACACAATGTCACTGGCCTGTGCAATCGGCAGTCCTGCCCACTTGCCAACTCGCGGTATGCGACAGTGCGCTCCGACCCCGAGACCGGAAATATGTACCTGTACATGAAGACCGTCGAACGTGCCCACATGCCCAGCAAGTGGTGGGAACGTGTGCGCCTGTCCTCCAACTACGCCAAGGCGCTGGAGCAACTCGACGAGCGCCTGATCTACTGGCCCAAGTTCCTTGTCCACAAGTGCAAGCAGCGTCTCACCCGCCTGACGCAGGTGCAAATCCGCATGAGGAACATTGCCAAGGAGGAGGATCGTCTCGGCGAGAAGATTGTGCCCAAGCTGGCGCCTAAGATCCGCCGGCGTGAGGATACTCGTGAGCGGAAGGCTTTGTCTGCGGCCAAAGTGGAGCGTGCGATTGAGCGTGAGCTTATCGAGCGTCTGCGTAGCGGTGCCTATGGTGATCAGCCGCTTAATGTTGATGAGAATATCTGGAAGAAGGTTCTCCGCGGTCTGGAGCGTGCTGGCGAGGGTGAGCGCGATGAGGACATGGATGATGGTGAGGAGATTGAGGATGAGGAGGAGGGTGTTGGTGAGGTTGAGTACGTCAGCGACCTTGATGAGGAGGAGGACTTGGAGGACATTGAGGACTGGCTGGGTGGTGACTCGGCTGACTCCAGCGATGACTACGATGAGGATGATGAGAGCGACGACGAGAGCGCGCCTAGCGGGGATGAGAAGAAGCCTAAGCCCGGTGCTAAGCGCAAGCATGCTGCTCCCCAGGTCAAGCCGCGGAAGAAGGGCCCTCGTATCGAGATCGAGTACGAGACCGAGGGTGTTGGCAAGGATCATGTTATGGCGTAAACTATTCGCTGAACGGGTTGGGAAAAGTTTATGTGATCTTGCATGGCGTTTATGGGTTGAGTTTTTTTTTTCTTTTTTCTTTCGATGTGTTTTACTATGATCGGGCATCATACCCAGTTGTTGCATCAATTGCTATACATATCTGTCAATATGGGTCTTAGATACTATTTCATGTCTATTAATTACGTTTTCTATCTGTTTTGTTGTCTCTTCGTTACAGATTGCTTGACCCGCGATTCTTCTGAAACCTAGTATGAGGTCACGTGCTATCGTCATGGGTTTGTGTTTCACTGGGCGATCTTCACGCCCGCCACTCTTCAACTTCACCTCTTTGTCACCCCACAGAAGCCGGCTCTTTTGTGGAACACAATTCCCATAGTCTTCAGCTGCAAGACTGACCCAATCTCTAATTCCACCCACTTCGGCCCGGCTTCTATTTCCGCTCTGTTGGGTTCCTGCAGGATTGTAACTCCGCATTCACCCCACCCCACATTGAAGCCGTCCTCTACAGCCCACACCTTGCTCGACCACACTGTCGTTCAACCGATCCCTCGCCATACCCAGAGCAGCAAAATGAGCTCGTACCTTGCCTCGTTTACCTCCTCGTCCTCCATCTCCAATGTCCTGGGGTCCAGACTCAACAGCCTCCGCCGGGCCATCACACTAGGCGACGATAAAGACGACCCGGAGAATGAAGACTGCTCGCACATCTCCAACGCCCTCCGAGCATACTACACAGAAAAGGGACGGCCGTTCCCTAGCTGGCTCCCTCCAGACCCAAAGGCCCCAGCCTCCGCTGCACCCCGTCCCATCGCAACCGCCTCCTCCGGACAATACGGGCAAGCTCCCGCCGGTGCGTACGGCCGGGGTGGTGGTCTAGGAGATCTCTGGGGTGATTCAGGCGCACCATCTCCCGGAAGTGCGCAGACGTCGAGTCTCCGCCGTGGCCGTGGCAGCGCTGCGAGTGGTGCCAGCGGTTCAGGGCTGACACCTGCCCAAAGTGCTCCCCCCGGCCCTGTGAACTCCCCCCCCCGCCCCAGCTCTCGCACGCGCAGTCTCACTCACCTTCATCGGGTGGGCTGCATCCGGCTGGGGCACGTCCGTTGCCGAGCCAGCGTTCTGGATCCTATCAGTCCACGCAGTCTGGGCGGTCTAGCCAGGATAGTAGGTCTGGGGCAGGCTCGGCGCAGGAGCGGCTGCGGGCACGTTTGCATGGGGGACGATCCCCCAGTCCAGGGAATATCGATCCGAGCGTTCGCAAGCCGGTGGGAGGAAGACAGTGGTAGTGGTAAGCGGGGAATATGGGGTCGCATTGGGATTGATTGCATTGCCCGTCAGCATGGCGCTTGGAGTTCGATATCATTTCCTGTTGTTACGTGTCTGTGCTTTTTTCATTTCTCCGGTTGTAAATCAAACCTTGAAACTCGTTCAATGAAGAAGGTTCATCATCATGGAGTCTAGTATCCACCCGGAAGTTATTGTTCGTTTAGGTTCTGTCCTCCAAAGTCGTTGAAATTTAGCATGATGTAATGCCAGGTCTGGTCTGCATGGCTGCGATGGCTTCACCTCCATCGGAGTCTCGACTCTTGATTATTCTTCATATACCCAACACAATCCACCCCCACAAGGCCAGCACGGTCATAACACGCGATGACACACGCCCAGCGATTGGAATATAAAGCTGCGTGGGATGTCAACTCCCAGCTCATCATCCCATCTCTCGCTTCTTCCAGCTTCATTCGCTCACTAGACTTTCCTACGGAGGACATAGATCCGCTTAGCCAAGCCACCAGTGCCGCCACCCACCAAGCTTTTGACTTCCAGCGAATGAGATCCTCGGCTTATCTGAGATGGGAAAATCCCGCAATTCCCAGCGCCCCGAGATCGCTGGGGGGAAGCCAAACTCACATATCCAGTATCCCGTGTTGGACCATGGTGTCCTACCGTTCTGGGTTTGTAATCCTCCAAAAACCATCCACATTGCATCAACGTTCGGAACCTGGTTTCCTCACATCCAAATTGTCGTGCAGATCGTCGTCCCACACTGGCTCCGGCCCGGCATGGCCCTGAGCGCTGAGTGGATGCCGATGCAGCGTTTCGCCGAGGTGTCGCCGATACGCACTGCAGGACTCCATGGGGTTGCCCCAACTCGCGTTGTGGATGCGTAATGAGGTCGAATTTACAATTCACCTGGTGATTGTTGCTCCATATCCAAGCCGGACACTGTCCGAAGCCATCCCCAATCCCGTCTTTGGTCCATGTAATGGGCCCGTGTTTTTTTCGGGGTTGCGGGCCCCCGAGTCTTGTCGTTCTCGTCTCGGCCCTGGTCTCACTCTCGGCTTTGTCTTCTGCCGCAGGAAGACTACAGTACTCACTGGATGTATCCACTTGCCAGGCCGAACATCGTGTACTGCGAAGTACGGGAAGCCGGGAATTTTCCAGAAGAGCAGTCCCGATGATGCGCAGTGATTGAGAAAGACTATTATCCAAATGCGCAAATCAGATTAAAGGCCTTTTGGACACAGGCAGGTCCAAACAGGCTTTGCCTCTGAAGTATACTGAACGCCCTGCCCGAAAACCAAAAACCTTTGGGATTGCGACTAGTTAAGCTTTGCAGCCACTGTCATTCGCCCAAACGACCGATCAAACCCCCAGAATTCCCCGGCCTTGCCTCCTCCACATTCTGGAATCTCTGCCGGGCACTTTGATGCATTTTCCATTGGCTCAACTATGCCAGTCTTGGATGGCCGGTGAGCGCCCGCGTTTTCGTCCCTGGTCTTCTCCTCAGTCTTCTTGCCGGTTGAGGGCTACGGGCGCCGTGGCCGAATCCGTGGTTGGCCCGGCTGGGTAGATGGGTCCTTTTCTCCACACCCTTGAGCCAAAACAGATGGAGTACTCCGTAGAGAGTACATACTACTCCAGATGGACCTGGGACTCTGGGAGAAACTGGGGCACTTCTGATTCATATTTTTACAGTTTCCCCGACGCTTCTCCACTATCGTGGCTGTCGTCAGAGTTTGGGCGACAAAGTGTATTTCCGGTCGTCATTCAAAAGTGTTGATCGGAGGTGGTGTGGTGTACTGTGAAGATCGGCCTCAAATAGTCCTCGTTTCCCCCCTCGTTTTTCTTCCCCAGGTCTTCATTCTTGACCATTGACCTTCTCCATCATCTTCATCACTTCCCCAGACTGGGATCAAATCTGTTGACCCTGAGACAATCTTGTCACTTCTTCTGGGGTTTCTTCTTTGATCCATAGTTCTCTTTTCCTCATCTACTCTTTATATATTATCCCCGCATCCCTTGCAATCAAGGGTGCATAATCATACCCACCATGTCCGACCTCAAGGAGGATGGCGAGGTGCCCCACGACTCCCACAAGGAGGCCGGCGCCTTCGAGATCGACGATGTCCACGAGCAGAAGCTGGAGAACCAGATGAATGAAGCGGCCATGGACTCCGAGCTGCAACTGCTAGAGGAGCAGCTGCAGACGTTGCCCAAGTCGCGATTCGAGCTCACCCTGTCCAACCCTGCTCTCTTTACCTATCTTCTGGTCGCTTTCGCCTCGATGGGAGGTCTCCTCTCTGGTCTTGATCAGTCCCTGATCAGTGGTGCCAACCTCTATCTCCCTCGTGATTTGCACCTGTCCGATTCGATGAACAGTCTGGTTAACGCTGGTATGCCTCTTGGTGCCGTCGGCGGTGCTCTGATTCTGTCCCCCGCCAACGAGTATCTTGGCCGTCGCATGGCTATTATTGTTTCTTGCATTCTGTACACTATTGGTGCTGCCCTGGAGGCTGGCGCTATTGACTTTGGCATGATTTTCGCTGGTCGTTTCATCCTTGGTATGGGTGTTGGTTTGGAAGGTGGTACTGTTCCTGTCTACGTTGCGGAGTGTGGTAAGTCATTTCTTCACCGGGAGAGCGCACTATATAAACTTGAGACTAACATGCTTGAACTTCCATAGTCCCGCGCAAGATCCGTGGTAACCTCGTCTCGCTCTACCAGCTCAATATTGCATTGGGTGAAGTACTCGGATATGCCGTTGCCGCCATGTTCGTCAGCGTCCCCGGTAACTGGCGCTACATCCTCGGTTCTTCTCTGATCTTCTCCACCATCCTCCTCGTCGGTATGCTGTTCATGCCCGAGAGTCCCCGTTACCTGATGCACAAGGGTCAAGAAGTCGCAGCCTACGGCGTGTGGAAGAAGATTCGCGGCTTCAACGACCTCGAAGCCAAGGACGAGTTCCTGGGCATGCGCCAGGCCGTCACTGCCGAGTGCGAGGAGCAGTCCAAGACCAAGCAGTACGCCTGGATGGACTTCTTCACCGAGCCCCGTGCCCGCCGTGCCATCGTCTACGCCAACATCATGATCGTCCTCGGCCAGTTGACCGGTGTCAACGCCGTGATGTACTACATGTCCACCCTGATGACGAACATTGGCTTCGACGATAAGACCTCCGTTTTCATGTCCCTCGTTGGCGGTGGCGCGCTTCTCATCGGCACCATCCCCGCCGTCTTGTACATGGAACGCTTCGGCCGCCGCTACTGGGCCAACGTCATGTTGCCCGGTTTCTTCGTCGGTCTGATCCTCGTCGGCGTCGGCTACACCATCGATTACACTAAGTACCCCGCCGCTGCTCAGGGCGTCTACCTAACCGGTATCATCTTGTACATGGGCTTCTTCGGCTCATACGCTTGTCTAACCTGGGTCGTCCCCTCGGAGGTATTCCCCACTTACCTCCGTTCCTACGGTATGACCACCGCCGACGCGAACCTGTTCCTGTGCTCGTTCATCGTCACCTACAATTTCACCCGCATGATGGAGTCGATGACCCGTATTGGTCTGACGCTCGGCTTCTACGGTGGTATTGCCGTTGTTGGCTGGATTTACCAGATTATCTTCATGCCTGAGACTAAGAATAAGTCTCTTGAGGAGATTGATGAGCTTTTCTCGAAGCCTACTTCGGTTATTGTTAAGCAGAACCTTAAGCAGACTTCGCAGGTTATCAAGGACCTGGCGCATTTGCGTCTGCGGAAGGTGTTCTCGCCGGAGCCTTACCGTTAAGGGTAAGGAGTGGCTGGCTTGGTCATGATTTGATGTGGTTGTTATGATCTTTGTATTTTTGGTTAAGATTTACGTTGAATGTTCTGGGATGAGCACGTTCTATAGTGATGATGGCTGTCATATGATGGCACTGAAATATACCCCCCTACTCTTATTGGACAATACTCGTTACAAAAAAAAGTCACTCCTCTTGCAGTAAATTATTACTCGTACAAAAAAGCTATCGGCGGGGGACTATCACTTGAGTCCTCAATGGTTCTGTATCCTTTAGCTACAATTTAGGCCCAAGTTAAGTACTAATATCTTGCCAATCAACCTTATTAACAAAAACTCTGGGTATGCAGTTGAGATATACGCCTAATGAACAAGGCTGATACCACTCTCAATCACCATCCGAATTTCTTTCTCAGGTCAAACAACCAGCCGTCCTATTCCCAAAATGGCTATCAAAATTGTTTGCTCCCCCCACACCCTAGGCACCGCACCTTCCTTCCCCAACCCTCCCATCCCAAACATATAGGGGATCAGAACCATCCCCATTTCAACGAAATGCCCCTGTGGTCTAGTTGAATAGCGCATGTGTCCAATGTCCCCAGCGACTTAGTTTGCGGTGGAGGTGATCGCGTCCTACGTACCCCTGGTGTCTTGGAGCCGATCGATGGAGGAGCTTACTTGGCATACATTCAGTAATTTGTTACTGGGTGTGGATGTTTGGCCTCTCTTTCTTTCTTTCTTTCTTTCTTTCTTTTTTTTTTGATTTATTTATTTATCTGTATGTTTTTATCATAATGATTGTATTATTATGAGAGTTTTGTGTGTTATCTGAGGTTGAAGTTGAGGTTGAGGTGGATGGTGGTGAGATTTGGGACCTGGGATGAGGCTATTCGCAAAGCTGAGCACCGGCGCCGGCGAGTTTGGTGGCTGGAGTTCAAAACTCCGAGGCTTCAACGTATTTATGCTTTCTTTGATTTGGAAAGAGCAATGTCTGACGGGTTTTCATTTTATTCCAAGGGGGAAAATAATTTAGAGACAATCACCCTCAAGTGAAAGCAAAGTAACAAACACATTACAACATATCATAGGTGACGCTTGGAAACTCCGTGGTAATGTGTCCAGTAGATCGGAATGAATTTCCCGTTATTCTATCCCTAATTCATCAGAGGTTATCCCCGTCCACACATGCCGCACAGATCCAAGTCCATATAGTCCCAATCATGCTTGTCGCTTCATCTGGGTAGCGGACCCGGATAGTAGCCAAGAGGTTTCCAAATGGTACGCTGTGGTGGCCCTAATCAGGCGAGGCAGAGGAAATACAATTTTCTGCTTCCAGTCCACATAGTGTAGGCCTGTCAAATGAGCTATATGATTGATTAGCCACTGATCTTGATTGAGGATAGACCCTTTGTATGCCATAGAGCCCTGTCATACGAGAAATGCGGCGTTGTCCATGGTGAAGGGAAAGACTTACTAGTGAGTTTATATCAATGATTGATGGGGCTTCGTGCAGCTTGGCCATTGCGAAGAGAAGAAGATTGGTAAAGCAAATCGGGGAATTATATAAGATAATCGCAGATAGCACAGTAGAGGGCCAAAGATGAAGCCAGAATGGCATGAAAGAAAGGCAAAGACGGAAAATGCCAAAGCTTTCAAATGTTGGATGGATTAGTCTTCTCTACCCTCGGCGAGACTCTCCTGGTACTCTTCCTCCGTGGGCTTGGGTGGGTACCAGCCGAAATTGCCAGTTTTCACACCGCAAGGTTATTCTGGTCAACAAGAACATTCATCGAAATGAGTCTGGAGCGTTGGCATTGCACCCGAGCAAACATTGATAGTACGCTATCCGCTTCTGACAAAGATAGGTGATGGATGCTCACTGCTCTCAGGTAGATTCCGTCACGGTCTCACAGTTGAGCTAGGGTCTTTTCGTTTAGCAAGGGGAGCAGAAAGGGGGAAATAATTCCCAAGCACTCCCAATGGGGAAGTATATAACAAACTTGCGTACCATTGTGTTGTCTTGCGATTCATCTCTCATGGCTCTCTCTCCTATGACCTGGATTCCACAGCGTCCTCGAATATTGCTTCGAATATTTGGTGGGGGCATCTTGGAGTAAATCCACCGGGTTTCTTTGGCATGCTGTCCTTCTCAGAACTGTCAAGGTCAATTGCAACCGAGGGTGGGATCGAGGATGTCGCGAATAAAATGTGATGTCGGAGCTAGAGAAAGAAGTTGATGCAGGAGCAGAATTGGCGTTCATGCATTGAACGTAGAAATAGAGTAGGAACTCATCCGAAGAAGAGTTGCAGGTATTTTGGTTGAACTTTCGAGCGATGAACCGTCGTTCTGGATTAGGGTATACCACATCATTTGCCCCAGCGAAGTCCCATCCTTCTTCTGTAGATAATATGTAGACAATATAGCAACCAGTGGTTTTCCATGGCGGTGCCTTGATTGCTTGTGGTTGTTCGACCACTTGCCGGAAAGTGCCCTCCCTGCGTTTGTTTAATGGAAGATGCAGTGTCCAGAGACAACGCTACCAAGAAACAGCAGTTAGCATGAGCGCTTAGTATAGTTTGAGTGGAGCTATGCATGGAGTACCAACCTCGAGACACAATAGTTGTCACTCTTGGCTGTCTTATCGTTGGCTTGCATGTTAGCATTTCGCTTCTCAAGTGACATTTAGAAAACAGTGACTGCGGTGGGACCGGCCAATGTAGACTCAGTACGATCAAATCTGGGCATCTCGATTATGCGCAGGAACCAAGGCACGGCGTAGCATAAACGAAAACCCAGCACGCGTGCCCCATGAGCTCGGTGAGCTCCCACGCAGTCGAAGCCGGGTTTCATTGCTTTCTCTCTATCAATAAGAGGGCTGACTGGTGACGGTAAAGCTCCCAAGTATACCGGAGAGAGTGACCTCTCGGGTTTTTGCAGTCTCCAAGTTGACGGAAAATCATAATAGAGAGCCAAGGATTAGAAGGAGTGGAGGGACTGGAGGTAAATCTGGCAATCGTTGTGGGCCACTTTCGTTTGGCACGAAGGACATAGCGAAGGGTCTCAGGAGCAGTGAGTGACTGACCGCACGCTTCGCTAGTTTCTAGTTTCTATCAGACTCCGTGCACATGCAGCAATATGGCGAGTTCTGGTTCTGGAGAAACCTTCCCTGTTTATAAGATATCGTCCAGAGCCGTTACGGGCCAGGTCTTGAAGACGGCTGGGTGTCACCGAGAACGATCTGAACCAAGGCACCAGGTGGGGGAGCTGTCCTCAGAGTGCGTATTGTTTGTTTAGCCTCTTGGCGCCCCTCTTGATCTCACCAGGTGTATCATGTGATGGCGGTATCGGGTTCTCCAGCGGATTGCCATAAAAAAGCATTCTCTATGCACAGCTCTATCCACAGCTGCGGGAGTGGCTGGTCGATTGGCTCATGGTTGAGGATTTGCATTTCCTCCACCGAGCTGAGGATTCATGTGTAGACTCGATCATCCGTTCTCGTAGTCAAGGACTTCAACAAGGCCCTTTGTTATTGTTAGCGTGGTATGATTTGAATAGTGCTGCTGAACTCACATGACATTAAATCGAATGATCTTGGCATGATCTTTTCTCCCTCACGTCTCGACCTTAAACTCGCTGCCACAGCACAAACACACGCACACAGAGAGAGAGTTGTGATGTGCCACCACTCCATCAACAGGTCGTTCTTGAAGCTGTAGCCACTCCAGTTTGGGTATAAATAAGAGTATACTGCCACTGCTTGGCTCAACTTGGTTATAGCAAAGAGTCTCAACAGGTAGCCGCTTTGGTATAACAAGGAAGAGAGGGGAGAAGGGTGGGAGTTGGAGAAAGGAAGAAGAGAAAGGAAAGAGAAGACGGAGAAGGGAAGCCTCTTAAATAAAGCGGTTCCTCTTAACAAGCAAGCAATTTTGCACATGACGTTGACAAAAGGTATAGCAAACTTTGGAAAATATTACATGAACAAAGTTGTTCTTCTGTCAGCAAGCAAACGCCTGGAATCAAAAATAACGTTAAAGAGAGTCAAGTGTTGATCACCTTGATACTGGGGAACTAAAATGTTGTATGCTATTCAAGTCAAAGTATTTACATAGAACAGCCGTTTATACCCTTCCCACTCCCTTGGAATTTAGAAGCCAGACCATAGAAGCAAAAAACCCAACCTTAGATCGTAACCGCAAGTTCTTGCGTAGATTAGTGATCGAGCGCTCACTACACGGCGCCACATTTGCCATTTGCGGTGTAGTGAGTCTGTTATTGCTGCGTATCATATAAACAATCCTCTTACGTTGCCAGGGGTCGATGTTTTTTGCCATCTTTAAAGTGGGTTAGGTATTTGCAAGTGCTAGATTAGGGGTGTCGCGGGTCGGGGTTTTAAAAGATCAAACCCGCCCACGGTCCGCTGACTAAGACCCACCCGGCCCGTGGGGCGGGTAGCCGTAGGGCGGGTTTCTATGGGCGGGTTCGGGTTTTAGGTTTTAGGGTTTGTGTCTAGCTCGGTCAACGCGAAACGCCGAGCAAAAGTCAAATAGGGACTACCCAGCGACTATAAAGCTTAACCTTTCTGACGAGGGAATTTAGAATAATACATTATATCGTACGGGCCATTTGAATATCCCGATACTCCTCCCACACCTCCAGTCCAACATGACCAAGTCCAAGTTATACGACGTGATAATCGCGGGCGCCGGACCCGTCGGCCTCTTCCTCGCCCACGAACTCAGTCTCCGCCAAATAGCAGTCCTAGTCCTAGAACGAACAACCCAACAAGACTCGCCCTGGAAATCCGGACCTCTAGGCCTCCGAGGCCTAAACATCCAATCCATCGAAGCATTCTATCGCCGCGGTTTACTAGGCCAATTATTCAATCTGGACGAAAGGCAAAAGTACCAACCGAGCAAGAAACCAGGTTTCCAATTCGGCGGCCACTTCGCCGGCATCATAATAAATGCCAATCAATTCGATTTGCAACGCTGGAAGTACCGCCTCTCAGGTCCGGCGCTTGGTCCGGGTCCAACGACGATGGATCAAGTGGAGAAGGTCCTAACGGCGCGGGTGGAGAGTCTAGGCGTGAAGATTCTCCGCGGTCGATCTGTTAGCCGTATCTCGCAGGATGAGGCAGGCGTTACAGTCGAAACAGACGATGACCATTCCGAGTCATTTCGGGGCAAATGGCTCGTTGGCTGTGACGGTGGGCGCAGCGTTGTTCGAAAAGAAGCCGGCTTCGAATTCGTCGGTACAGATGCCCAATTCACCGGCTACGCAACGCATGTCGAGATAGAAGGTCGCGAGAAGTTGAAGCCTGGTCTCAACGTTTCTGAAACGGGGATGTATATCAACGTAGTGCAGAATGGCGCTTTTCATCTCCTTGAATTTGACGGGGCGAACTTCGATCGCGCGGGTGATATCACGATCGATCACCTTCAGCGGGTCCTTGATCGGGCTATTGGTCGGACAGATGTGAAGATTACAAATGTGCATCTTGCTTCTTGTTATACCGATCGTTCAATGCAGGCGGCAAGTTACCGGAGGAACCGCGTTCTTCTTGCCGGTGATGCAGCGCATATTCATTCTCCGCTCGGCGGGCAAGGACTGAATGTCGGACTAGGTGATGCGATGAATTTGGGGTGGAAGCTTGCGGCTATAGTTCAGCGGGACCAAGGCCAGGGAGAGGATTCTGGGAATACGCATGATCTGACTCTTCTCGATACCTACGAGAGCGAGAGACACCCCATTGCTGCGTCGGTTCTTGATTGGACTCGTGCGCAGGTCACGGCGCTGAGGCCGGATGCCTTTGGTCGGGCTACGCGCGCCCTGACGGAAGATCTGATCAAGACGGATGATGGGGCTAATCTGTTTATTGATCGGATCTGGGGACTTTCGCAGCGATATAAACTTGGCGAAGAGTCGAGGCCTACACATCCGCTTCTTGGGTCTAGTGCGCCTGATTTCGAGTTTGGGAATGGGTCTAGGCTTGGCTCGAAGCTTGAGGAGGGACGGGGGTTACTTCTTGATTTTGGGAACAGTAGTGAACTGGAATCAGTTGTTGATAGAAAATATTCTGGGAAGGTAGATTATCTTGCTCCAGAGGCAAAGGAGAACTGTGGGCTGAGTGCCTTGTTGATTCGACCTGATGGAATCGTTGCATGGGTGGTGGAAGAAGATGCGCAGCACGATATTGATGCTTTGAAAGCTGCATTAGGGGATTGGTTCACTTTGTAACTGAGTTTTAATGTACATACGAATTTCTACAAGATGAGAACTTCCATCCTATACCTCCATAGCTACAACAGACGCACAGGCAGTAGACCCACTTTGGTGAGTAGAAAAGTGGGGACAGCAAACGAATACATTTGGAAGGCACGATTCACTACTCCGTGCAGAAGCAGAAGGCAATAGCAAACGAAAGAAAAAGGAATGAGGGAAAAAAAGAATACCGGGGCCTGGATTTGACCCTCAGATCTATAGAAAAAAGGCAAAACGGTGATTCAAGGCAGCTACTAGCGTTTCACTAATCACCTAACCACAGCGAGATCCTTGAGAGCATTAGGGTAGTGCTGGCACAGAGTCACATTGACAATGTTCTTGGCCGAGAATTTTGGGATCATACCTCGTAGTAAGGCGGCATGACATAAGGAGCAGCGATTCTAGAAGCCGTCGATGCTGCCGCAGCTATCGAGAAATCCTTCCAGCGGGCGCAACAAGGAATCTCCAGGCAAGAAGCGGCCTATATCAGAAAAAGCGACTAGCATACCATATGAACAGCATATAGTATCCCGGCTTGCAAGAGATATGTTGTAATGGAAACGGCCTACGGCGTGCCGTATAACTGACGGAGAGATTTTAGGTGGAAAAACATCCGAGGCGCGTATAAGGGAAGCGTCCTCTTGTCGGAGGAAGTCAAGCTCTTGATCGATAGAGAAGAAAAAGCGAGAAGACTCTACGGTTCTTTCTATACGCCGTATAGGTTAGCCTTGTGAAGGATGACTATCGTGTACGGAAGGATTTGATTGGAGGGAGTTAATGAATGGTTAAAAGTAGTGGGAAACAGGTTTCTAAAATCAGTAGGCGCTTGGGTAGCTCGGGATAGCCTTGGCCTAAAACCAAAACACCGAGTTATACTAGGGCAAGCAGGGAAGAGGTTACCACAGCCTAGACAAGAAATATCAGAGGTAGGCAATTCGAACAACGAGGGTCAGAAGAGTCTGCAGGAAGCGGAACACGGCGGCTAAGATAGGAACATATCTGGGGGAACCGTGCTAATCGACAAGCAGGGCACCGCGGAGGCTGAATCGAAATTGATAGCCTCGCGACCACAATCATGACAGGGACGACGCGTTAACATTGGCAGGACGGATGACAACACCAAAAGCCTGGAGAGAAGTGCGAGGGAAAAGCGTAATCGCGACAGAGAAGCAACGCGTGGTAGTACGTTGCAGGGCGTCAATATACAAACGGCGCCGACAAGTTGCATATCGAGCAATCAACGAGGCTGAACATACAAATAGGTACAGGAAAAGCCCTAGAACCCTTAAACGTTAAAAGAAACCAGACCTAAAACAGAAATCGCCGGGCGAATGAGGAGTGCGCGTGGCGGCGGAATGGTCCCAACGTAGACTGGGGGACGCGCGCGGGCGCACGCTGTGGCCCTGAAACGAACAAAGTGAGAGAAAGGGCAGTCCCGTGAAGGTTTTCTTTAAGCTCTTGGTACAGAAATATTCAAAATCAATTATCCGTACCCTTCGGCACTACCCACACCGGAATACACCGTCCATCCACTGCCACCGGCATATATGTAGCCCTTGTGCCAACATACATGACAACGGTGATGTTTGACGCTTTCGGTCTCTATGGGCCCGCAAACGAAAGGAGCTAGTGGTGAGTACCAGACCTCTTTATTTGATTTATTGTCTTCTAATCAGATGTTCAATGAGGAAGGTGGGAAGGAAGAGCCTAGTGATGAGGCTGATGTTGAAAAGGAGGATTTGAGATCAATGTGACGACCAGAATAGGTTGGAGGCATACCAACCTTAGGAGCTTTAAATACTCAGCTGGTATAGCCGCACGAGGACATGCTGAGAGGCCAGTCGATCAGGGTGCTCCCCGGTCAGTGTTGTTTCTTGTACTGCGAAACATGCTCGAGTATCTCCACTGCCTGTCTGATCTGCCCATTAGCTCGATTTGGGTCTGCGAGTGCCGTGACCGATGGTTACGCTGTTGCACAACCACAAGGGAATACGGATGGGGGTGCGCTACAGTAAACAGAAAACATAGTCTGGTTCAGGATCTATTACATGACTGGCCTTCAGGCACTGGAAACGTGTCTCTTCCGGCTCGGGTACTACATAGGCCAGAAAATACCCTTGCATGTGTTCAGTCCTTGAAGATCTGCTCTATCTTAATACAGGAATCCGATGGTACCTAAGTGAGAGAGTGTCTCCCCGCGGTGTTATCAGGCTAGCAATATCGACCATGTGCCTAGATTTTGGAGTTCTTCAACAAACGTAGTTGAAATTCCACTGTGTCTCCGACAATTTGGTCCAATCCTCGTGGTTTGAGACCAAGCCGTTTCTCTGCCTTGGTTGTGTTGACATCCCAACCTTGACCTTCCGCCTCTTTCTTGAGCTTCCAGTCTTCTCCGGGGAACTTTTTCTCCAGAATGGCGACAACGTCAGACCATCTAACACCACCGGGGGAGCTTACCAAGTATCTGCCGGCCAAGACGTTGGGTTTCAATGCCTTAACATGCGCCTCGGCGACATCGTTGATGTGTACAAACGTCAAAGCACTAGGATCAGGTACAACCTCCCCAGTCATGACTGCGCCGAACAGCACCCCATTACTGACGCCTACTTCAGCCGGAGAGGACTGGAGAACATCCGGTCCACACACCAGAGAGGGATGGATTGTGACGATGTCAAAGCCTGGGCTAGAGGTCGATACGAAGGATTCAGCTGCCTGCAGTGCCAACAGCTTGCTAGCTTGGTAGAGAACCAGCGGGTGGGGATTTGCCGAGGATTCGAAAATCGGAAGATCGGCAGAGATAGTAGTGTTCCAATTGCCATTGTGCTCGCTGATTGGATCATCCGAAGGCACACCACCAAGAGGCACCAAAGATGCAATGGAAGAGGTGACGACGACCCTCTTGATGCTCGCAACCTTGGCCGCCTCAGAAAGAATAGCCGTAGTCCCGCTGATAGCGCCAGGGAAGTAGTCCTCCTTCGTCGTCCCCTTAGGTAGAGGTGAAGCAATATGCAGAACATAGCCGACTCCGACCAGATGCCCGGCGAAGGCGTCTGGTTTGGTAATGTCTGGAACAACGATAAAATCCACGTTATCCGAGTAAGACGAGAGGGCTGATTTGATCTTCGGGATCTGAGCTTCATTTCGGACGCTCAGACGAAGCCGATACCCGGCCTTTAGAGCTTCGAGCGCTGTAGCGCAACCGATGAACCCGGAGGCCCCGGTAACGAAAACAAGTTCTTCCGACATTATAGGTATCAATGAAGAGAGAAATGAACTAGACGTTCGAAGGTCAAAATCCGATGATGCTCAAAAATTTTGAGATTTGAGGAATCTCTAATTACCAGCCTACCTGCCTGACCAGGACAACTGTATTTTAAAAAGCGAATGGCGAAATGTTTTCAAATGAGTAGTAAGTCAAAATCTTCATCGAGCTTAACTCCGTTGAATAAACGCCGTCGCGGGTGAATAGACACACCGAGTCCCAGTGTCTGATGACCAACGATGGATCCATGCCTATCATGGTTACTTGAGGCGGATTTCTTAGGGTTTCGGCGTACTTCCTAATTTTGACCGATCGAGAAGAGGGATCCCCTAGTTTGGAGACTTTCGGGCAACAATTACTTCACCTTGCCAACGATATGCTTTCTAAGCCACCATAAGGCATGATGTGGTAGCGTGTGGGACCCGGGTTCCAGCTCAGGACCCATTTATTGGTGCAAGATTTTAGATGAGGCGTTTCGACCCACTTTTAAGGTTAAATTTTAAAAGGCGCCTCACGTAGATTGATTATTCAACATTGAGAAGGCTAACGTAATTCACAAGCGAGTAAGACACCCCAAATCACCATGCTGAAGGCCGTATTTATGCTGGAAATAATTTCCCTATACTGTACAAATAGGCTAGGTTTACTATCAAGATCACATAAATTGTTATACAGAGATATGAGTTGTAATTTATCTCTTTTAATTTGGTGTTTTGGGGTGTCTTGTGCTCTTGTAAATTACGTTACCGAGGTATTTAGCACTTTGATCACTAATCACACACATAGGCCACAACTTTTGATAGGAAGCTAAGTGGATTACCAAATATCTTCAGAGACTCCTCCCTCCAGCATACGTGACCCAAGTGGTGGCAATATCAGGGCTGGAAACGGCGATAGAAAGCCGTAGAGGCTCATTGATCCGTAGCGTGTTTCTAAAGCGCTGTGGCCGGATCATCATATGTTATAGAGCTTATTCTCGAGTACGCCTCAAATTTATTTAGAGTTCTCGTGTTCTACTCAAATCGTACTTTATCTCCGGCCTTTACCATTCAGATCGCTATACACCCCCTATGGTTGATCCATGTTTCAGCCTTCAAGTTCTGCTGACACCGCTAATCTAAAGACCTCTCTGAACTAAACATATTATATACCTGCTTACATCCGTTTATCTCCGGCAATCTTCCTCTCCTGGCGACGATAAAAGGACGCTTCGTCACGATGAGAAGAGGAACCCTCAAATTTGATCAGACGATAGCTGGACATCCATCGGCAGTCAATATTTGGTATTTTGTGAAGTGAGAGTGCACGAATAGAAGACAGCGGCAATGCAAAAATCGCTTGTTACAGGAGGCTCCGGCTTCATTGCCCTTTACGTGGTAAAGGGTCTGCTCGAAAGGGGTGATCTCGTTAACACCACTGTCCGCAGCCTGAAGAACCTTTCGAAGTGCAAGCCCCTGCTTGATATGCAACAGACGTATCCAGGCAGGCTGAAACTCTTTGAGGCTGATTTGATGAAGGATAACTCCTTTCTGCAAGCGATGGAGGGTTGTGAAGTTGTCTACCACGTCGCCTCGCCATTCTTAGTCCCCCAACAAATCAAGAACGGCATGAAAGATTGCGTCGAGCCCGCTCTTCAAGGCACGAAGAATGTTCTACTGTCTGTGAACAAGACCGAGAGCGTTAGACGCGTCGTTCTAACGTCATCCAGTAAGTGGAACTTCCGATCTGTCTCTCTAAGCGTGTGCCTAATCTATAACGCCTTGACTAGTCGCGGCCATGTACGGTGATAGTTGGGATATACTCAAGATGAAGGACAAGACATTGTCTGAGGACTATTGGAATACGACGAGCACTGCCACCTACAGTCCTTATAGCTACTCTAAGCTAGTCGCTGAGCGTGAGGCCTGGAAGATATGTGACGCTCAGGAACGGTGGGACCTTGTGGCTATCAACCCGGGCCTCGTGCTCGGCCCGTCACTCACCTCCGAATCGGCATCTGGTAGCCTGTTCATGCTGGACGCTATGTACAAGGGCGAGAATCGCTCGGGCGTTCCGGAGTTACATTATCCAGTGGCAGATGTGCGGGATGTGGCCGAGGCGCACATCAGAGCAGGAAAAAGTCCCTCTGCCAGGGGGCGGTACATCATCGCCAGCGAACGTAGCATTTGCTTGCTGGATATGGCAAATTACGTGAGGGGAACTCATCGCAAGCCCGAATCGTTGCCCACCCGCAATCTCCCGAAACTTCTCGTCTTCGCTGCAGGGCCCTTCATCGGCCTGCCCATGAAATGGGTGTCACGAAACATTGGCATCTCATACAAGGTCAACAATAGCAAGAGTATCAGGGATCTGGGGCTCTCATACCGTCCAGCGGAACAGCTGCTGAAAGATCACTATTTGTCGTGGCAAAATCAGCAAGCTAGCAAGTGACCTTTAGGGGCCTTGCTGAGAGAGATGAGTGGCCACCACCGTCGGCGTCTGTATCCTCTGTTTATTCCTGTAATTCCATCGTCGTGATTGCCGTTAAGATAACTTGATATCTTATCCTCAGATTGTTACTCAATAATGTACAGCCACTGATAGTTCGCTTTGGCCCTTTTCACCTAGCTTCGCACTTGATTATCGTTGTTTTGTTATCAAGTCTCTATCTGTGTAGTGTTACAATTACACTTGGAAGCCATTATGTCCATTGGTTTTAATCTAAAAGCTATGAGGAATACGAAGTTATTGTACAAGTGGTGGAGAAGAGAGCGGCATGGAGAGGCTAGTATAGGCAAAAGAGGCCGATGGTCTTGGTCCCTCAATAGGTCTCTAAGTAAAGACAAATCATCAAGAACTCTCAAACGAGATGAAAGCCTTTGTATGGCCTAAGATCTTTATTCACTACCGAGCGCAGTGCATTGTCATCTTCAATAGCCACGGGGTGCGTAGGGGCTTCTGAGGCAGAAACCTTGGTTCTCTTCGTGCACGTTAATTTAGACTTCGAAATGCTCTAAGTTGGTACTCCGTACACAACTTGCTAAGAGTGAGCCCGGAGTTAATGGCAAAACTTTTACACGGCCAAACGTCATGACCCACCCACAATGCTTTCATTACCAATTCATGATTATTCAACGCCCCGAAACCTCCCAACCTCAGGTACGGAGTTAAACCACCCAACTCTCACTGCCTCAATTGATGATCAGCTTTTATTTTCGTAGGAAAATGTACGGAGTTAACGGATATGTACCCGAAAGATTAGATTGCTCACGGCGCAATGCTTGAATGCATGCTGCGTACAAGTCCCTATATAAACCCTTCAAGAGTCGCTAAATTTGGATCTCCAGTCTTCCTGTCATTTGATCCTCTACTCGTACACGAGCTCCATCTCTAAGAGAAAAGAAAGAGCATAACAAGCCCTTCCAATGTCTTTTCAAGCTACCCCGACGCTCTTTGTCTCCGTCAAGGGGGCGAAACTTGCCTACCGACGCTTCGGAAATCAGGGTGGTGTTCCCCTGATTTTCCTCACTCATTTCCGCGGTTCCATGGACCTTGTCGATCCATTGCTCATCAATACATTGCCGAGAATCGTGAGGTGATCCTGTTCGACAATTCTGGTGTTGGCCACAGTGAAGGCGCTGTCCAAGACACTCTCGAAGCGATGGGTTTAACGGTCGTGGATTTTCTCACCAGCATTGGCGTCCCGAAAGTCGACATCATCGGCTTCTCGCTGGGTGGCATGGTTGCCCAATACATTGTTGTTAGCCATCCTCACATAGTGAACAAGTTGATTCTCGCGGGAACTCAGTCAAGTTACACGGAAGGCGTGGTTTTTGGAGATCCTGAAATCATGAAAATTGCCGGCGGAGCCGTGCCCTCCGAAGAAGACATGATGAAACTCTTCTTCTACCCGTCTTCCACAAGTCGTGCGCTCGGTCGTGCGTGGTTCGAGAGAACACAGGAGCGTCAGGTCGAGGGTGAACAGTGGCGCGGGTTCCTTGACCAAGCTGGTGCCGCAAAGCAGCAGGCCGCGATTGGAAAGTTTGCCACGGACACTGAGCTTTTCGAAAAGCTGAAGCAAATCAACACGGCCGTGTTGGTCACCAATGGAAAAGCTGACATCATGACCCCGACTTCCAACAGCTACATCTTACTGCAGCAGCTACGTAACGCGCAGCTGCATCTCTACCCGGACGCAGGCCACGGCCATCTCTATCAGGTTCCGGAGATCTATGCAAAGCAAATTGAGTTATTCTTGGGAGCGTAAAATATCTAGGAAGATTATATAGTTGATATTATGCTCATCTAGTCACCTAGCTCCCTGTCTACAATCTAGTCGCATAAATAGGGGGCATAATACCGCGAGAATGAAAATGCACTATAGGCAACATTCTTAGTCTATGCGGTCGTATCTCAGCTGCAGGGCGCCCTTGGCCATATCCCAGAGCCTGTCGCTATTAGCTGACCGTCGTGCGAGAATGCCATCAATCAAACCCAATCCGAATAGCCCTCGAAAGTACTCAGCGTGCTCCCATCTGATGAGTCGGCCTCGTTAAGTAGATCCCAAAACTCTCGCTCCGCTGGTTCGAGCTGCTGGTAGATCTCCCATATCTGCCGCGTATAGTTAGCACGGCATATTAGGTACGAGCTTGAGGCCAAGAGTAGCTCTAGGATCTGGAGGTAAGCCCCGGAAGCGGATGGAGTGGACCTGGTGGCAAACATGATGCTTAATGGCGCACCAGGTGTACTGTAAGTACGGGATACTGAGATTTCGCTCGATATCACAGTAGCTGAAGCTACAAATCTCAGATGGGCGTCGTCCAGCAGCAATCCACTTCAAACATTCCAAGCAAGTGACCATCTCCCTAGACGGAATAAAAGAGGGCGTGGCGGCGTGCGATATGTCATCATCGCTGCGAGTGCCAATAGTAAAACTCTGTAGATTGCTAGTGTTCGAGAGGAGGGGCCCTCAGACTGGGAGCCAGAAGGGTAGACTGGGCTTGGGAAGCTATCTTCTGGGACCTATGCAGGATATCCAGAGTTAGTAAGTCCTGAGGTAGTCGTGATCAACTGTCTTACTGCGGTTTATGTGGCTTGTTTGCACTGCCTTAAAGAACGGAATTGTAGAAGCATTTTGAGGGAAGGGAGGCGGGGGGAGATTACCGCCTCATCTTGTATAGAAACTGGGAATTGCCGGAATCCTCCCTAAATAAAGATCTCAGTAGATAAGTCCTTCTCGTACATAGCTTCACCATATCTCAGCCAGTTGATATATTCCTCTGCCCTGTATACGATACGCCTCCATCAGATTTCATTGAATACCAGAAACAATATGAAACCCCTTAGATAACTCGACAGTTAACGTTAGACATAAATTTATTATATAGGTGAATCTGCCTTAGAAAATTTACGACTTCTCTTGGGTCGACGGCCCGGGAGGATTGTGTCAGCCGACGAACCGTCCTCTAACTAACTAACTAGTTAGGCGAGTCAGTTGGTCAGCAGTTGTATCCTTACTGATGGGTTCATCGCAGAGTTCAGATTATATCGGAGGGCGAGTCTCACTAGAGAGACAAGTCTGGACATCGTCGTCTTGTGGTTGGGAATCAGAGCTCGAGGTCAGCGTGCGAGGTCTCTTTGTTGGAGTTGCTGGGTTGGCACGACTATTCCATCTCTCTGCTTGTTTCTTGAAGCTCGGTATTATTACTTGGTTATTACAAAACGGTGGATTAATACACTAACTAAATTGAGCTTACGGAGTACCCATCACCTGATTAGGGTTTGAAAAACCATCTCTATGTATCCAAACATGGAAGGCAATAACGGGCGTCACTGTACTCAGCATGAGGTGTACTCTGGCAGTGATAGTTTCTCGATACTGTCTAGATCGTGGATATATTGCAAAGGCATGAAAAGACCTAAACCAATGGTTGCGCTTCTAACGCCTAATGTGCGCTCGAAAGGGAGATGCTATGAGGTGGGATATACAAGAGTAGGTCCAGTCAGATCGAACAGGAGCTATTGAGGGGAAAGGATCGCAACGGGGAATAAGTAACGCAAGTCAAAATACAAGGGGCACAAAATTCGCTGAGATACATCACAAGATATATCCGTGAAAACCACATCACATCTATCAGCCGCGCACCTTGCGATAACTTGGCGGGCTCCACGATTGCTTGATCAACTTGCCGGCCCACACGGGAATAAGTGAGACGGCCAGGACGGCAAATACACGCCACAGCCAGTCAACAGTGACCACAAAGCGGAGATTGAAGTAGTCACCCAGGAAGGGAATGCTGCCGGCGTAGAGTAAGAGGGTACCCAGAAGGCAGACGATCATCACGGGATGCCAAGTTGTGATTGCGATAGCGACCATGCCCAATTCATTGAGGACAAGGGCTGTGAAGGACACACTGATGAGACGTGGCCCGGTGATGGTGTGCAACAAGATTTGAGATAGACCCTGGATGACGGCACCCTGGTAGACGGAAATCATAACCCAGGTGAAGAACGACCGGTAGCTCAGGCTCTTGCCGGTCTTCAGCTCTTTATAAAGCTCCGGGTAGAGATTGGCGAGGCGCTCGTCGACATCCTTGTCGAACACGAGCGAGAACACGGGTGCGTTGGTATAGACGGTGGCGTATCCGATCATTAGCCAATCGATGAATAGACCCTTCGGATCGAAGTGCCCGGCGATGCTGTACATGGTTTGGCATACGGCAATGATCAGACCACGATGCATAATAAACTGTGCGAGCTTGGCGGACCGCTTGTATGAGTTGCGGCCGTGCCAAACTAGTAGCTTGGTGAGGTGGTGGAACTGGGTGATACTGAAATCTGCGGCAAGCGATGCCTGACGACCTTCCTTGCCCACGATACCAATACCAACGTCGGCAGCTTGAATCATGGAGACATCGTTGCCACCGTCACCGATGCAGCAAACACGTTTCTTGGTGTGTTGACGAATCAAGTTGGCAACTTCAGCTTTCTGCGTCGGCGAGCAACGGCACGCAATGACGGCAGGAAGGAGCACCGCAACGGCGATAAAAGCAGACCGGAACTCTCCCAGCATCAGATTTAGAGACTCACCGTCGATCAGAAGGCAGCAGTCGGTCTTATTGCGCAGAAAATCTAGAGCTTCTTGGGCTGTTGATTTGTCCGTCACCTTGGAAACGGTGTGAATGTACTGTCCCCGAGAGACCAATTTGGCAGAGATAGCGACACAGCGCGCAGTCTCCACTTTGTCTCCAGTCAACATCCAAATTTTGATGCCTGCATTGCGCATCAATTCCAGGGAAGACTTGACATCTCGCTGCAAGCGATCTTCAACACCGGTAACACCGAGCAGTTCCAGGTCTCGTTCAAGGTATTCGCTTACAACCTTGGCCATGCCGACATCTCGTGATTGAAGGGAGAGCGAGGCTTGCTTGAACTTGCCAGCAAACTCTTGATATTGCTGCAGGGAAAGGTGCTTGCGTCCAACGACCAGCGTTCGCAAGCCCTCGCGAGCCATGTTCGCAGTTTCTTCGTCAAGCCAGTCGTTTGCCGCAACAATTGATGTCATGACCGTGTCTGCGCCCTTTTGATAGAACCAGATTTCTGGCTCTGCACTAGCGCCCGTCTCGAGAATGTTTTCACTTTGCTCAAATTGAACAATGATACCCATGCGCTTGCTGTCGGAGGTGAATGGGAAGATGTCGAGAATTTTGACACGAACGACAACCTGCTTCGATTCGGTAGACTCGAGGACAATGGTTTGGCGATCGCGGTACGCGACCTTTAAGCCAACATCTTCGGTGTAGCGAACAATTGCAATTTCATCGGGAGATGAGGCTTGGTAGTTGGTCACTTTTCGTCCATCCTCTTCCTCTTCTCCAGTTGGGGTGACGTTATGACAAAGGGCAAGGGCTAGAACGAGATCTCTAACCCGAGAACCGATTTCCCTTCTAGTGCGTGGAGCCGCGGCCTGACCGGCCTGCGTGCCAAATACAGTTGATGGTGTCGTCAAAGCATTTCCTGCAAAGGCTTGACGAATAAACGAAGTAACCTCATCCATGGCCTCGTTGGCATAAGATACAGTGCCAACATGGATCTTTTTTAATTCCATCTCTAAGTTGACGTCAGTGATTGTTATTTCGACATAGGCAGAACAACCCAAGGGAACGAAACTTACCATTCTGAGTCAGGGTCCCGGTCTTGTCTGATAGCAGATATTCAATTCTGCCCAAGTCCTCCGGGATTGTACTTGTCCGAACCAACGTATCTGGAATGTCCTTATCGCGCTGAATGAATCGACCGTACACGGACTTGGCCATATCCAGATTGACTCGAAGGCTCATAGGAATGATGGTTGAAAAGAGGATGAGGTAGATCATTATCGCGACATACCACTTCTTGTCGTTTGTCGGCTCAAACCCTTCCAAGGCCACCAACACGAAAGATAAGGCGAGGGTCAACGCACACAAGATTTTTGTTAGGTTATTAATCTCATATTCTAACAAGCCAACTTTTGACCTTGAGGCTGACGTAGAGAGGGCTGCCCGAGTTTGCGAGCCCGTGTAGATGATCGCAGCGTAGGTCACGGTGTTAGAGGCAAGAACGGTGTTGGCCCAAGCAGTGTTATCGATGGTCAACGAGGCGGAGTTGGTTTCGCTATCTTCAGCCCCGATGTTATTGGTGGGAGCGGTGGACTTGTCGATGTGGGCATCATAGAAACCAGTAGGAGGCCCTAATTCAATGGTACCAACAAACTCGTTTACCCGCTTATCTGGGGAACTGGCGGTGATCTTGAGTCGCGTCAAGTCTTCTAAAGGTAGGGCTTGAGAGAGAACAGAGGGTAACCGGAGCTTCCAATCAGTTTCACCATCTAATTGATCAGTTCGGATGAAAGTGTCGCTACCAGAGGAGGCGTCGGCGGTATTCGTAGTAGAAGTCTCCTCAGCGGGACCAGACCCAGGCCCAGGGGAGTTGAGAAGGTCAGTAGATGGTCCGGGAACGGGCTCTTCCACCGATGCTCGGCGCTCACGTTCCAAGTTCGAATCGTTGGAAACACTCTTTAGAATCACGACATCAGCCGGTAGGCGCTGGTTTTTGCGGACTTTAAGCACATCTCCAACTTTCAGGTCGCGAGACTTTTTCGTCATCTCCATAGCATTTGACCTTTCAAGGGAGACCACCGTGAACTCTTCCGCATTTGCCTCTGCATCACGACGCCTCCGACCAATGTCATCAAGGGCCTCCTTCCCCAACGATATTGAGACAACGAACGCCAGAGGCGCAATGTACGAAGACATGTAACCAATCCGTAAAATAGGAATAACTTGCGACAATGCAACGAGCAAGAAGTAGATGTTGAAGAAGAAGGAAAATTCGTTATACAGCGTGCGTGGAAGGAAGCTCCAGGGGGTATATTTCGCGTTCGAGACAACATTCGCCGGGTATTTGATGGTCTGGTATTGGCCAACAAGAATTTCGCGCGGAGGTTTATTCTCTTGGTCCTCCAAATTTCCTCGTAGCCGATTTGTCGCCTTTTGAAGGAAACCGGGGCCTCTTAGGCTTGGTAGACGTAACCGGCCACCCTTTTTGGACGGCTCATTTTCCCGAGACAATCGAGTCGAGTTCCGACGATCAAGCAATGGCGCATCATCTTCGGCCATGTTTCGTGAGCTGCCATGAGACGTTCGAAGTCCATCGTCCCCGCGGTCCTCCAGCAACGCATCTGTGTCCCCGTCTACCTCCCCATGGTCCCCGGATGCGCTTCGTTTCCACCGACTGCCCACACCGACACGTAAATTTCGAAGGGCGATTCCAGGTCCATAAGTTCGTGAGCGGCTCGCGTATTCTCTGGAAGCCCGAGGGGCTTGGGGTGGTGCGGCATCGGGATCGAGCTCCTCGAGGTCCAAGTCGTCGTCATCGGAGCCAGAGTAATCGCCAAGGTCATCTGGCCGCTGGAGGGGGTGTAGATAGTCGTGTGAGGAAGACATGTTTAGAAGTTAAGCCAGTGGAGGTCCACGATTACTTAGGTTGAAAGTTGTTAGGCAACGTGGTGCGTTCCAGCTATATGAGCACATGCCAGGATCATATCTCAGATAACCAGTCCAGGAGCATTGGGGTTCGGCGGGAGCATAATTGAGGTGGGCCGAAGGTTGAAAACGCGCACTGGAAGAGATCGATAAGCGCAGATACTAAGTCTGAGTACTGCCAATCTCTAGAATTGTCACAAGTCAGGGTTTTTGACAGTTGAAGGTTAACTATTTGGGACGAGACGTGACTGCCTGGCGGAGCGCCCGTGATACGCGGCCGCAATCACCTGACTGTGCATAACGGTGAAGTCGAGCATCCGCTTATATAAAGATGCATAAAGGCGGCAACGGTGTCTTTTGCTGCTTCGGAGAAATGAATAGTCCGCTGCTCATTTAAGGAAATTTAGTCAGCGGCCATCATCGAATCAGGGTCCGATCTCACCCTGGATCACGATTCAGGCGTATTCGCAAGTCGTTTCGTTGCCTTTTCTTTGAACACCACCGAGCTTCATGCCTTCAACTTTAATTCTTTCTATGTAATTTGCACATTTTCTTTCATCGCCTGCGTTTTTACATGGATCGTTGAATTTGACGCCGAGGATTTGGTCGTTTTGGGATTGTTGACCCCCTGGGAATCACTGGAGACGTGTCCGGTTACTGTTACCTCCGAAACGAACTCCCCCTAATTTGGGTCAATAGCGAGGACCATACGCGCCCACCATGGCGGAGCAGACATTGTCTTTGGACCCCGCAAACTCCTGGAATCCCGCATCATGGCCGGAGGGTGATACGCCTTCCAATGCAGCGACCTCTACAGAAGGTGGTCTGGCCGACCTCCTGGCCGCTGCAAGCCCAAAGCAAACCCACGCATCCGACATTGAATCGCCTCTGAACGACGAAGACTTCTCTGCATGGAACGTGTCGAATGAGATCGAAGACAAACCACCTCAAGTGGAAGATGTGGATGTGGTGACCTCCGTGGTAGATGATTCTCCAGTCCAGGATGCCCCCGGAGTTGGCGACATCGCGGAAGTGACCAGCACGAGAAACCAGGGCTTTGACGACGCCGAGGCTCCTACACAGTCTATAGAAATGCCCGGATCGTCCGATGATTTACCTGCAGATGCCGAGCCGGTACAAACGTTACTGCCCTCCTCCGAGCCCACTGCCACCCCGACCGAACATGTCCTCTCGCCAACCGACGCGCAAGATTCCCAGTCTACAGCACACCCGGAGTCTTCTGTTCTGGCCGAGCTGGAGAAGGAGGGGGACGTCACCGTGCTTTCCGTGCCGGCCGAACAACCGACCGAATTTCAGGAGCCGGTTGTCGAGCCAGCTGATGTTATTCAACAGCTACCCACGCCCCCGGTGGAGTCGGAGCCTGTGTTGCCTCAGAGTGAAGAGCCGCTCTCGACACCTTTTTTACCACTACCAGCGGGAGACGTGCCGCAATTGGAGGCCGAGTCGCCTGCGAACGAACCAAGTACAAGAGATGCCGACCCTTGGAGTATTGAAGCGCATAACGATGTGGATTCCGATGGAGATGACTTCTTCAATCAATTGAAGACTCAAACGAAGCCCATTTTCGCACCTCCAGAGGCCGAGTCCCGGTTTGAAGAAGGTGTCCCGCTGCTGGATGAGGATAGCCCAAAATCGCCCGAGCGTGAGGGACAGCCAACGGAACCTGTTGACGATTTCTTTGCCAACGACGAAAACGACGCGGATGACTTTTTCAGCTCGGCTCAAAGGGTGGAAATCAGTGATGAAATGTCCGCGCCGCACATTACCCGTAAGAGCACGTCACAGGTGATGGAATCTGTGGGTTTCAACATCGACTCTCCGACAAGCGATACATCGGCTGCTGCTCAATTCGATGATATTCTGAAAGCTGCGACTACGACCGGACCTGTAGAACCCGTGGGGCAGGCTGAACCAGCCGCGGAACCTACGGAAGACGATCTTGCTGCACTATGGGAAGCCGAATTGAGTGATACAGGGGAAGATGAATTGGCTGCTAGGTGGGAGGCTGCCCTCGATCTGGATGATGATGATATGCTTCTGGAAGATACAACTGCAATTGCACCTGCCCAGCCACAAGCTGGTACCCCTGGACAACAATATGTTCCCCACAGCGCCACACCATCTGCAACCAACGCTGGTTCTGCTGGCTTGAGCAGCCCCTTCGAAACTCCTAACAGTCAGACCCAGCCTCGAGCCGTTTCTGGCATATATACGCCACATCAGCCCACAACTGCAGACTTGGTTGGAGGCATCCCTATACCTGGAGCCCCCCCAACGGTGAATGCTGTGATACCACCATACTTCTCCCAGCAGCCGTCGAACCCTGTGCTGCCCCCTCGCGCAGAGAGTTTTGTAGAGCAATCAAAGGAGGGTTACAAATCTCCGTATGACCTGCCAGATGACCTGTCTCGGCCCAGACGGCCTGTGGTAACTCACAAGCCTGCTCCAGCGCCTGTGACTAGTATGCCTCCCCCTCCCCCTCCCAACAGTGGCATCCCTCAGTATGGTGCACCATCACCTGGAACTGCTCCCCCCACTGCTGCGCCGGCACTCGCAGCACCAACCGCCCCAAAGAACTTCTACGAAGAGCTTCCCTTGCCGGTTCCGAAGTCTCGACCCGCGACAAGCTCGGGGCGATACTCCCCCAATCCTGCCGTGATCACGGCGACTGGTTCGTCGCTTGCTGCTGCTCCACCGCCGCACAATCCATATGCACCCGCCGCACCTCTCGCTGCTTTACCAGGAAACGTGTCTTCTCAACCTTCCCTGCAGCCACCAGAGCGTTTGGACCCTTATGCTGTGCCCTCGGTGTTGGCATCAAGTGCACCAGCTGGCCCTCCTGTTGCTTCTCGGTATTCCCCCCAGCCGCCAGGTTTGCAACCATCGGCCAAACCACCTTCAATCCCGCGATACTCACCCGCGCCCCCCCCTTCGGGACCGGCTCCCCGCAACCGCTATGCCTCTCAGCCTTTGGCCGTTCCAGGCCATGTCAACAATCTGCCGTTCCAGCCTCGTACCTCCAGTCCTCTTGCCTATCACGAAAAGGCTTCATACCAGCCCGAAGACACTCAGGTCAAACAGGCGCAGCCGCCTTCGCTACAGCCGTCAGTCGATCTTTCACCACCACGTGCGCAGCGGCCTAGCATCGATCAAGGGTCGCCATATGCTCCACGGTTGTCAAATGGAGTTGGAAACCTTGATGGTGCAAGCCCCCCGGTTGCCCAACGGCAGACTCCCCCGCCGCCCAAGAATCGCTATGCGCCACCGGAGTATGTCAGCGAATTTGCTCAGCGGGTTGCACCAAACAGTGCAAATACTCCTGTTCCTGCCGCAGCAGTTGTACCACCGCCATCCCAGCATGCGAACGATTCGCAGTCTGCGCCTCCTCGTCGATCCCATACTTCCTCACCTGGTCAGCAAATGACGAGCCCTCGAGCCGCCGTGCCGCCTCTCACAACTTTACCGCGCCCAGCCTCTGTGCACGGCTCCAGTTCGCCTACCAAGACGACCAATCCGTACGCACCCATGCACCCTTCTATACAGGGCCGCGCTCGTGCTCTCTCCCAGCACCTGGAGTTTATTGCGCCTACCGATGGACAAGAACAGGACCCTCTCCAGCGATGGAAAGGCGCTCCTATCTTCAAGTTCGGCTTCGGTGGCTCTGTGGTCTCTTGCTTTCCCCTACAGATTCCCCGCTACTCTGTTGGTCAAGCTACCCCGATGATCAAGCCTAGCCCTGGCGAGCCCAAGCTCTCACAGGCCAGCCAATGGGTCCCATCTGCAGATACTATTGTTCAGCATCCGGGTCTGCTCAAGACCAAGTCCAAGAAGAAGGATGTGCTCGCTTGGCTGTCAAGCAAGATTGCTGCGTTTGAGAACGACATGCCTCACGGGTTTGACCAGTCCCATCCCGATATACAGAATCGTCACGAAGAGAAGATCCTGCTCTGGAAGGTTGTGAAAATCTTGGTGGAGAACGACGGGAAGCTGGAGGGTTCAGCCGAGGTACAAAACTCTCTTCGTCAAGTATTCGTGCCAAATCTTCCTGAACTCGGTCCCGATGGCTCCGTGATAAGTCCGCTTGGAACTTCTAGCGGATTTTCCTCACAGGGAGCATTATCTCAGCCGGATGCAACAGCTGATTCTCAGTGGATGGAAGAGGTGCGGAATCTTCTGCTCCTAGGTGAACGAGAAAAAGCTGTCTGGGCCGCTGTTGACCGCCGGCTATGGGGACACGCAATGATTCTCGCATCCACCATGGATCGGGCGATTTGGAAGCAAGCTGTTCAAGAGTTTGTTCGACGTGAAATTAAATCCACAGCTGCTAATACCGAGTCGCTTGCAGCGCTCTATGAAATATTCGCAGGAAATGCTGAGGAAAGTGTTGACGAACTTGTACCTCCATCCGCGCGGGCTGGTCACCAGCTAATCAGCATGAATGACCGCGCGGGATCCACCAAGAATGCACTGGATGGTTTGAATAGCTGGAGGGACACCGTCGGCTTGGTGCTTAGCAACCGCAGCTCTGAAGACCAGCTGTCACTGCTTGCTCTTGGCCGTTTGTTGGCTTCTTATGGACGCGTGGAAGCCGCACATATCTGCTTCATCTTCTCTCGTAGTGCGGTCTTTGGCGGTGCCGATGATCCTCAAGCGAATATCGTGCTTCTTGGTGCTGACCATCAGCGCCTCCCTTGCTCTTTGATGGACGAGGACGCCACACTTCTCACTGAGATCTATGAATATGCCACCTCAGTCCTGGCTAGCTCGCCGGTGGCCAACTTGCCATATCTCTTGGCCTTCAAGTTCCTACACGCTAAGCAGCTAGCTGACCGGGGACGCAAGTCTGAGGCTCAGATCTACTGTGATGGAGTTGCCGCATCGCTCAAAGCAAACACTCGTCCCTCCCCATACCACCATCAGCACTTGTTCGTTGAGGTTGATGAGCTTTCTGCCCGACTCCGTCACACAACCACTGACGGTGGCTCGTGGATCTCCAAGCCTAGCATGGAGAAGGTTTCCGGATCTATGTGGGCTCGCTTCAACAGCTTCGTCGCTGGTGACGATAGCGATGCGGCATCGACAGGATCAGGCAAAGCCGGTGAAATTGGAGACTTTGGTCCCTTTGCCAATGTTGCCGGAACGCCAACTGTCAGTAGATCTCCTTCTGTGTCTGATCTTTATGGCTCCTATCCTGGAGCAGCGGCGGCTCAACCCATTCCCGCCCCTGCTGGCGGCTCCTCGCGATACATGCCGAACCAATATGCGCCAAACGCCTCGCCCGAGCAGTTCCGTGGACGGTCATCGATGGATTCGCAGAGATCTCCATCGTTTGGTGGCGTTCCCTTTGCTCAACGTCGAACCTCGCAAGAATACCCTGCCTCTCCGGTCGAGAGCTACGCACCTATGTACGGCTCTCCCGGCGCTGTTTCGGGTTACCAGCCCACTCCGCCGCAGACATCCTACATGCCGCTTGCTCCGGTTGAAGAAGACTTGACTGCCCAATCGCCTGCAGATGTGGCACCGCCCACTCAAGCAACGCCTGCTGTCAATGGCCTCTTCTACCAGCCCCATGGACAGCAAGAACAGCAACAGCAGGAACCTGAACAAGCATCAGCTACACAGTCACCTTACTACCAGGGCCCCCCTGGTATGCCGCAGCCAGAAGCTTCGTCCTATATGCCGCTGCCTAGCAATGCTTATGCGCCACCGTCGTATGCTGCCCCGGATTTGAATTCCGCGCCAGAGGAGACAGATCAGCCCTCTGCGGTGGACGAGGAGCCTCAGCCTCGGAAGAAAAAGTCTTTCATGGATGATGATGATGACGATGACCTTGCCGCTCGGGCCTCTGCCATGCAAAAGGCCGAGAATGACCGTAAGGCGGACGAAGCTTTTAGAAAGGCCGCTGAAGAAGATGGTAAGTCAAAGATAGGACAGGATATTGCCCAAGTCTTAACAACCGTACTAACCTCTGTAATTATAGCCAAGAGAGATGCGCAGCAATCCCCGAAGAAGGGATGGTTCGGTGGGTGGTTTGGAGGTGCCAAGAAGGAAGCTGAAAAGACGGGCGGCGGTCCTATCAAGGCCAAGCTCGGCGAAGAGAATTCCTTCTACTACGATAAAGACCTTAAGAAGTGGGTTAACAAGAAGGACCCTAACTCTGCGGCTGCTGTTCGTGCTACGCCGCCTCCGCCACGAGGTTCTGCTCCGCCGAGTCGAGCTGCCAGCTCTGGCAGCATGCCCCCTCCAGTAGGACCTCCTATGTCTGGTGCAGGTAGCCGTCCCCAGTCTTCTGCTAGCGACATGCCACCCCCACCTCTTTCATCCAGCCCTGCATTGTCAGGACTTGGCGTACCACCACCTCTCGGTGCTATGCCTCGTTCCGTGTCCACCGGTGCGGCTGTTCCAACACCACCTGGTAGCTCTGGTGGCCCACCACCTCGACCTGCGTCGTCTTTGACCCATGCCAACTCTATTGATGATCTACTTGGCGCTCCCACTGCGCGCAAGGGCAATACTGTCAAGGGCAAGAAGAAGGGCCGCTACGTCGATGTGATGGCTCAATAATCTTGAAATACCCTCAAGAGAGTTGGGTCTATATCAAGTCTCATCAGTCATTGGATCATTGACTGGAGGGACTTTTTTCTTTTGTCATTTCATATGTGTTATTATGCCTCTTGATGTCCGCCTGTTTTTTGGATTCCCCTCTGCCCCATGAAACACCCCCGCCCTTTCACCCCTATAATAGAGATTCCCTGCTGTCAAGCCTTCTTCTCCCAGCATCTTGCATGTGTCTTGTTTTCGTCCTGCTTCCGGACTGACACAATCCCCATTTCCACGGCGTTCTCGTACACTGAGCTAGCTCGGCATCGCAAAGTCCTTGTACATAGCTTGCTGTTTCTGATGTTCATTGCTGCCAAATTCCTCCCGCGAAGCGAGGGGGATGATTCTCCTCGCATCATGTATATCATATCCCACCCCCTTGCGCTTGCGGTGCTCTGCATCGCCTTTGTTTCTGAGTCTTTGTGTTTCCTATTCTGGATTGGAAGTTTCTTTCAGCATGGTTTTTTGCCATGCGCCTGTCTTAATAATGAACTGTGGTAATGTCGACCAATGGTCTATTCTTTGAAAATCTTGCAGATATACTCGTAGGCGCTAAACAAATGCTAATTTAACGTAGACAAAGTGGATTGGGATGGATCGTTATGTCGTAAAGGAATTGATATAGTACTAAGTTTGATGTCAGCTGCTACTTTTTGCATGGCAAACGAACAACATGAAACAACTTACAGTCAGACATGATTCTTCGCCATTCCAACTGCCTGGCAAGTAGACATAAAGAACCAGCGCCGTTTCATTGATAAAGCCTGGATTTATTAGCAACCAGCCCGGAAACCTTCACAGCCTCATCGTCCTCGGGGGCATCTCAACTTACAAGCAACAACCTTTGGACTCAATCTCCCCACACTCAACACTCGACCCCAATCTTTCCCATCAATCCTCACTTTTGCCCATCCAGCCTCATCATCGTCACCTGCCTCTCGCATACGCTCACTGGGTAGCTGAGAAGCCCGATCCTGCGTGATATGCGCAGGATCCAGAGGAGGATTCACGAGTCCAGACCAAACACTGGCAATGCGCAAGTCATCCGTCGCAATCGCAAGGCGTAATTTACCATGCATATTGGCCGACAATTCCAGTTTCGGAGCTGAGTTGGTAGATAGCGCCGTGGCGCCAGCGGAAGACGCCGCTGGGTCCGTAACCACGATGCCCGACCTTTGGCCCTTGCTGTCTGAAGAGGCTAGCTTGGTAAATCGGTCTGAGATACTTTTCAACTGCATCAGGTTTGGCAGAATGATGTATACGTCTGGATCGGGACAATGCGGCTCGTGCAGGCTTTCTACCACGTCCTCGTGTAGGATCTTGATGGGGACTTCCTGTGTGATCCATGTTTCGCGCTCACGGGCTCGTCTGTCGCCGACTACTTCGTTCTGGGCCGATGGACCTGTTGTATGGCTTTGCTCGAATGCTTCGTCGGTGGCAAGGGCCATGTTGCCCTCTGTCCATTCGGTTGTGAGGACTGTGAGTGCGAGTAGAGGCATCTTGTCTTTCTTTGTCAGGCGCAGCTGTGAGGACGAGGCGCCGAATGTTGACCGTAGCGCACGGTTTAAGAGACTGATGTTAATTTCGATATTAATTGCGTCGGAGTTGGATTCTAATTGATATGATGATTCCTCGAAGATGGTGTCCTTGGCGATAAATTAGTGATATTGACCCATGGAAGTCAATCAAGAGCCGGTTTGACACGTACAACCGGAATCTGTGCCCATACTTGGGTACCTTGATCTGGGATCACGGTGAATCGAACCACGTCGTATTCCAGTCGCATCCAGCATACTTTGCCCAGTGATGCCAGCGAGGCAGTCAACTCTGGAATTGATTAGCTGTGTGTTATTTGTTCAGTATAGCTTATACGCACTGGAGAAGGTCCTGGTATTCTTTAATTGGGTTCGGAACCGCATTGTATCTGTATGGCGTAGAAAATGGCAAGAGGAAAGTCAAGTGTTGACTTGTGGGAGAAGTGCTTATCGCCTATCCTTATCGGGTTATCTTATCGCTCTATCTGCCCGTGACGCGAACCAAACATTCACTTCTAAATTGATTGACGATTATCTCTCAGTTCATCTAAACAATTCAAGCAATCTTGGACGATCAACCCTTGTACTCGGTTCCAAGAGCCAAAGCTGCAGCAAGAGCTGCCCCAACACCTGACCCATCCTCCGACGGATTGAGCGAGATCAAATCCAACTCACCCGGCAGCCAGTCGAAGGTCTCGCGTAGAGCCTTGGACGCCCGCGACTTGAAGCCACTGTATTTATTGAACACCGCGCCATCAACGCCGACATGGCCTTCAAGGCATGTTCTTCTTGAACCTGGCCGCAATTCCACATGCATAGAGACGTGCCGCACGCATGATAATCAGGCTGATCAGATACCGGCATATCTTGTGCTCTTCCAGGTTCGGTGACAAGCTAAAGTTCTCTTCGAACTCCTCGCGCAAATCTCTCAGCACTTCCGAGGAATCAAGTTCCGCGATGGAGAGAAAGGTCGCATCAACCGCATGCTCTCTTCGAAGGCGACTGATGTCTTGGCCCTTGAACAGCTTGCCTTCCTCAAAAAGCGTGATCAACACAAGACGCAGCATTTGGCCAATGTAAAGTCCGGCTACATCTTTTCATATATCTGTGTACCCGGACGCACGGACTTCTCGTCGATTAGAGATCGAAAGGTGTCACGGGAAGAACCTTGCGATCATTATCGAATGGAATGCACCATACTCGGTGTTGATGACCACCTTCGCATCGTCCGAAAGTCCCTGCATCTTCGGGATGTTCCGGCAATCTTCCATGTATGCGGTACTGCAACCCGTGCTGAAAATGGAACCCACTTTCATATGGGAATCGCGATAATGTGAGGCAAGAAGCGTGCCCGTTGTTTCATTGATTAAGGCGACGATTTGGACTGGGACATGCTGGATGAATTAGCTACTCTGACTATACGTGAGCATGGACACTGACTTGATGATACTCACTTTCCTCGAAAATGCTGCTTCGAGCTGCGGGACCACATCGTGCCTTCTGCTCCTGCCACGTTGAAGTTCTTCGTCCAGCGCTGAAGAACACCACTTCTGATATTCTTCCGATAAACCGGAAAAGAAAATGTGAAGGCCAAAGAGACCGTTTCTGCCTCTGAGGCATCGATGCGTCGATTCTCCATGAATTCTTTCAGGCGATCGGCGATCCAATTCCAGAGTTGTTCTCCACGGCTCGTCTTGATGGCCTCGGGCAGTCTGTACTTCTGAGTTTGTTCAAAATCCCTTCTATCGGCGGGGAGGTTTACATCGCACACACGCAGGTTTGTCCCGCCCATGTCTATGGTCAGCACTCGTCCTTCTTCGCAGCCATTGGGGAAGCTTGTTATCCAAGTGACATTCATGGGCTGTGGAGAACATAATTCAACATCAGGCGCCGGCCAGGCAGTGTTAACATCAGGATCCAGGCACCAGAACTTACGATACTACCGCCATCTTTTGAGAGACCCTTGTCCAGCTCGTTCCCACAGTGCTCCGTGATTCTCTTGAGAGCAGGTGTGTCGATCGTACACCACTCCTCATTTTGCTTGAGGAACTGGATGCGCTCCTCTGGAATACCGGTCAACATTTCGTGACTATAGCGGAACGAGGTCGTCTTGTCTTTATTGACTTGAAGGATCTCATTCGATCTACTGCTATTTCACTGGGACTTTCTCGAGTGAGCGGAATTGAGATGCTCAGTTTTGCCTCGACAACTACAGGACGACCGCATCATGACCGTCCAGCGACTGACAATATAGGCTTTACTCAGTTTAAATTTGTGCACATGTAGAATGATCACTTATGTGCTTCTTGGATCTTTACCCCTTTCTCTTTCATGGTCATGTGTTGCGCGGCCTCTATTGTTAGTGGAGACAGTGACTCCTTACATACACTTTTTCCGTATACTCCGGCAAGTGGCTATACTCGGCAAGTATACACCCAAAATAATCAAGTTTCTCTCTCAATTTCTCTCAATTTCAAATCCTTTTTAGTAGATCTACTCAAGTAAACTTCAAATATGGACCGCCACCAAGTGACCTAACCACCCGCAGCGCGCCCCGGACAATTCGCGAAACTAATAGCGTCGCGGATCGGCGGAAGCGCGCGCTCGAGGTCCACTTCATCCGTGCCCCCTTTTAGATCCACCATCTCCAACGAACCTCGATCAGCGTCAATTATTTCCGCCACGAGGATTTGATCCCAGAAAGCTGGTCCTTTCTGCCATTCCTTTTTCTCTCGCTTTATTCTCCGTTCTCTGATCTGTCATGATCGGGAAACTGACCTCAGATCTTCCAATTCCCCACAATCCACTCACTATAATCTTGACCGCCAACCTCCGTGTTTTTTGACCTGGTCAGCCGCGCCGCACAGCAACAAACTCCTAAAGAGATTAGAAGGATTATCAAGAGCTTCTTACGACTGGAAACTCCCTTCATACGCGTCTCAGCATGCGGGCTCGACAGTGCTCTCTTCGTCCGCCTGCTGCATCGTTCCGACCTCCGTCCTTCCTATGCCAGCCCGAGCCTGATCACACACGCCGAGTCTCCTCCCTGTGAAGACCGATTCGGAGTTATACAACTTGCCATTCGGAATGGCAACCAGTCGAACGAGCCCTCTTCGCCCGTCGATACGGCTCTCTCCCGTCCATTCGCGAGAAAACTCCCGTTCGGCGTCCCCTGAGCGAAATCCGGCCTCGTTATACCAGAAAATTGACCCCCTCCTCAGCAACCTATCCCCAGAATCCACTTTACACGCCCTAACATCCACCGACGCCGTCCCTTCAAACGACAATTTCTCTCACAATGTCCTCTCGCAGAGTATATCTCAAGTCTCACCAGCCGAACGCGCCCTTGGAATTCGTGCCGCCATAGCCGCCCAGAACTTGGATATTTGGTATAAGGAGGTACAATCGTGGATATGGCCGAAACATCGCGAAGCGAAGCTTGAAAGGGGATTTCTGCCCCCGGCTGAAACTCCCTCACAGGCCAATTCTGTCATATCGAGCTCTCTCTTGCTCCCGACAGCTAGTGGTAGTTGTGCTAGTGCTGATGTGGAATATTATGGCAGCTTGCCGGCAGCTGTGGTTGAAGAGTATGAGAAAAGGATTGACGAGATCCGCGATGGAATGGAGAATTTAGACGTGGATGAGCTCAAGGAACACGTTCTCAATGCCCACATTCCATCACGGTCTCGCCCTTCCTCCTCGACCAGCACAGTGTCCGTGCCCCCGCCGCTCAGCTATGTACAACTCAGCGATTTCACAGCCGTCGTCACTGCTACAATCCTGCGCGCCTTACCACTCTTATCACGACTAAATAGTCTTCTGACTACCTGGGACGTTCGTCTCCTTGTCCTACGTCAAGTACCGGGCCTGCTAAGGGAGTTGAAAGCGACGCGAGCATCCCTTGATTCCTCCTTCCATTCATTACGGATATCGAACCCGAACGAGAACACCGACTCAAGACTCTCCGACTCACATCTGCGCACCGAACATGTTGACCTTGAATCCACCGTGGTTGCAGTGGGTCGAAGAATGGATCGCGCCCTCGATGCGTTGGAGGGCCGCCAGGATTCCCTACCTGAGAGCTGGATTGATGACTTGGAGAGCATCGAGTCGGACTTTGCTGCTTGGGTAGTCGAGGCCGAGAGATATAGGCTTCGCACGAATTGGTTGCGTATGAAGGTCCAACCGAAAGAGCCTGAGCCACTTGCAAGCCCTGAAGTTCTACATGAAGTTCTACATGAAGCTTCTTCACAGCCGCAGATTGAAAGCTTGCCGGAGCAAGCAACAACAGCTATCGAACCGGAGGCGCCATCAGGACTGGAATCTCCGAGAAAGACGATTGAGGCACATGGAGAGAATGATCCGACTCCCTCCCCCATTGGGAATCAACATCCCGAAGAAGAGACCGAGACTTCCATCACCTCGTCAATTGAGAAGGATCAAGCATTGCAAGCATCCTCTGATACAATTGAATCCTCACTCGACCCTTGCTCTGAGACTGCGGACACTGTCTTGGCAAATGCCCCAAAGGACCAGTCGCCAGTCCGTGGGAACTTGATTGTCACCGAGGATTTACAATCTCCCACGCGACCCGCCTTCTCACGCAATGATGCGGTTGACAACTCGAAGCAGCCATCCCCGTCTCGGGTGCCATTACCAGTGACGCCTCACTCCGAGGACAAGGAAAATATCCCTCCTCCGGACTATATTCAAGAACGGCCTGTGTCGTCGTCTGGATCAAAGCCCGCTGCTCTATCAGAGCACAATATCACGGACGATGATGACCCGTTCGTTCAGAAGCCCGTCCCCTCAGGTGAAACCGAAACGATCAAGACACCTAGTCTCTTTACAGCGGAGGTTGTACCGGAGCCAGAAGTCATAAAAACCCCGCCCAGTACCAGGCCGATGGCAGATAGCGTCTGCTCTATTCGTGATGACGCTCATGAAGAGTCCCCAGTGATCGAACATCAGTCTGAGCCGCCAAGGGAGATAGTCAAGCAGATTACGACAGCTTCAAACCCTTCTGATACAATTTGGGTAACCCCCAGGAATCCCAAACCCGAGACACACCAGATTGCTCCTGAAGAAGCGGAATTGCCAAAAATTGATGTTTTCCCGGCAAAGGCTCCGAATTACACACAAGACCCGTGTGATCCTTTCCAGGAATTCATTCGGGAGACTACACAAAAATCGGAGCCTGTGCGGCCTGCGACATCCGAGTCAAGGCCTACTACTGCTGTGGCCCTTTCAAGGGAGGAAAAGCCGCCACAGGAACCCGTCTCCACCAGAAAACCGCTACAGAGTCCGATCAAACTATCAAAACCTCGGCCTGGAAAACTGAATCTCGGCGAACATGCTCAAAGACCGCGTCGGCACCAGCGGCGGTCATCCACGGGCTCTGTGGGCTCTTTACTCTCCGACAACTCCTCTCTCATTTCAAGCCCCGACGCCCCCGAGCCCCAAACGGGCTCCTCGCATGACGGCCCCCTCATCACTCCTTCTCGGCAGGAATTCCCTCAATCAGACTCAATTCGCTCGCACGGTGATCATCTGTTGAGAGCCGACCGACTACTGCAACTCGAGAATGAGAAGTCACCGCCAGCAGCGTTCCCCCAGAACCGCGCCGTGAGCCTGCCTCTTGAGCGCTTCATCAACGATGAGTTCGATTTGGATATACGCGAACAGCCTGAACTAGGCGCTACTGAGTTTGCTTCTTCTTTCAAAGGGCATGAGGTCGCTAAACCACCACACGCCATCGTAGGTCACAAAACGCCTGCTCCACGAGTACCACCTCGTGGGTCTAGTCAACGCCCAAGACTTATTCGTGGTAAATCTGCATCGGACCTCAAGGAAAGCGAAAACTTTAAGAAGAACGTCGAGCACAACAGGAAGGCATTTGGCATGAATACCGCTCATCGGGCCCTTCTTCATCAGGAGCAACCAAAGTCAGTCCGTTTGCGCCAACGGCTCACGGCTCATCCAAGCCTGGAGAGCCTCGGTGTCAGGAGACAGGAACTGCCATATGTGGAGGAAGATGAATCGGAGCTGGTCGACGAAGGCTCACGTCCATCATCTCCACATAGGCGGAGGCCTCGCGACCACATTGACGAAAAGATAAATTCTATCCTGAGCACTCTTCCTGGTCGGATTCACCTGGTCGATCCAAACAATGAAGGCGATACTTCGTCTTCATCGTCTTCCATGGACCGCAAGATGCGAGATAGAGGCCAGTCCGAGTCGCCACAGGTACCCTCTCGCAGTATTACCCCGGCTCCTTCATTGATGCTCATGCCTGCCGCACGGAGACGATTGTCCCACGCTCACAAGGCTGAAGACAGCTACGTGAAACTATATCATCTGCATCATGGAGGTCAGACAGCGCCTACCAAGCTCTTTGTCCGTACTGTCGGAGAAGACGGGCAGCGCGTCATGGTCCGTGTTGGTGGTGGCTGGGCCGATCTTGGCGAATACTTACGCGAATATGTCATTCATCACGGACGTCGCAAGGTTTCAGAAACGCCGCGCGTCGAGGTACAGGGTCTTGGAACTCGAACCTCGCCAGGCTATCCCTCTCCCGCTGCCATGTTGACATCGGCAGCAGCTTCTCCCTATATTACATCTGGTCGAGCTACTCCCTCTCGACCTCCATCTGTTATGAGTGCACGTCCCCAATCGTCACTCACCGTCCGCAAGAGGCGCGGGTCCAATGTTTCTGATGCTTTGGGGCCCCGGTCGGTCACCACGGGAACGCTTAGTTCCTACATCTCGCCTCCACCGGTTACACTGCCTGGTGGACGGCGTCTCTCGATGTCCTCCAGCTACTCTTTTGGAGGCGCCCATTCTCCTGCAAATATCGCTCTCGCTTCTCTCACCCACGATTCTCAATCAACACCCCTAGGTCTGGCAGGCCCGAAACCCCGCTCGCGACAAATTTCCATGAGTCCAGAGGGCGAGGCCTGGGTCGAGGATGTCTTGCAGCAGACTCGCAGGTCTAGTTCCGTGAACCCCCCATCATTTGCCCTCAACGTTGCACCAGGTACTGAGAGCGTGATAGACCCACACGAGGCCGATGACCACGACTTGAACCGTAGCCATGGCCGCCGGTCTTTACCCAAGGTCTCGAGTATCAGTGATATCCGATCTGTCGGCTCGAGTAAACGAGTTTCACTTCGCGGTCTTGGAAACCGTCGATAAAAGCGTTCTTCACAGAGACTAAGATTTCATTCTATCCTGGGACTATATTGTGGATCCCCATTTCGTTTGCCTTCTTTTCATCAGTTTGATATTATCTCATTTGCATCATTTGCATCAGCGTGGCGAAAGAAACTGGTTTGAGTTTTTGATTTTGATTTGAATTTTTTGGTTTACTGGGTCTTGGTTGCGATTGATATCCTCACATACCAGGTCGTTCTTTCGGGTTTGCGTTTGTACATTTTGCGTTGGTTGGTCTCTCTTGATACTATTTTCGAAGTTGCAGTTAATACCCCTGAATAGAGTGCTGCATCTTACTTGCCTTTTGATGAGCTACTTTAGATGTTGGCTTGTGTGTTGAAATGTAAGAATGGTCGGATGGGTCAAGAAGAGGCTGGTCTAACCACACTCACCATCACACACGTACAGTCCGCGCAGTATCTTACAATTTATCATTAAATGGAATTAAGGACAGAAAGAAATAAGGAATATCTAAATGCTGTTCTCATTGGTCGTTCCCGTGGTCTGTGATGCTGGGGCTGAAACGAAGGGCCTGCATAAACCCCCTGAGGTCAACCCCATCGGCGCCTAATGACGTCCTCTTGGACAGCGCATGAGTGAGGCTCAGCTGTTGCCTGGCTGCGCCATTTGTAATCGCTCGTTCTTGCATGGGTCTACGTGTCAGGAACCCGGGTATCATTGAACCCGGGTGGTAAAAGATATACATAAGAAGTGTCGAAAATGGTCGAATTGAGGGAATCTTCAAGCAAGTATCAACTTAAATCAAAGGTCATTCCACTATCTTGTGTCGTTAACCACCATTCGATATTCTAACATGGCCACTACGACTTCAGTCCTCATTGAAACCGTTGAACTCGGTTCAATCACCCTAGATACCGAGACTCCAAGCTCACCTTCCACAGAGCACGAGCACGACACTGTATCCATACTCAAGCTCCCAACCGAACTCAAACTCCTCATAATCCAAAGCCTCGGATTAGTCGACCAAATATGTCTCAAAATGACCTGCCAAACCTTCAACGCCCTCATCCCACGCCTAATCATGCCCCAACTCCTAGAAGTCGAACTTTCCCCCTACGGCACACAAGAAGGCAAAGAGCGCTACGCCTGCAAAGACTGTCTCCGCCTCCTCCCCAAAACAGCCTTCGGCGATCAAATGGTCAAAGGCAAAAAGGGCAAGAATGGCACCTACCGAGAAAACAGATTCTGCGTACAGTGCGGGATAAATCCGCGTCCGGGCACGACTCGGTATTCCCGTGGAGCTTGTATCGAACGACAGGGGGAACATTTTGTTGTTTGTTTGCGGTGTGCTAAGTATGGGAGAGGGGCGGTGGAGGGATTATGCAGGCTTGCTGTTTGTCAGGGTTGTAGGACGTTTTTGAGGGCTGCGGAGGTGCGGGATGAGGAAAGGAGGGCGAAAGCTGAGCAGAGTATTAGGCGTGCGGAAAGGCGGTTAAGGTATGGGTCTGAGTATGAGGATAGTGATTTGGAGTATTGTTATAGTCCTGCTTGGAGTGATGATGGGATGTGGGCTTGAGAGTTTTCGAGGGCAATTTGATCTTGAGTATATAATGAGGCTGAGACTAATTGTACGCCAATTTGTGCTTTCACCCGACAGACTATTCCATTTTCGGTGGATATAGTAGATAACAGGTACATCGAGTGCCTAGATAGCCCCATAATACCTACTAGGCCCTTTTCCCTTATGTAGCTATTAAGAAAGACGGTTCAAATGGATCAGGAAAAGAGACGCGATTAACCTCGTATCTACCAGGTATACAATCTTTACGCTCATGCACGGAGCGAACGTAGTGGCATATATGCAGCAGGTATAAGTAATGTTTCTGGTGAGAGCTACGTCTAATGATGCTCTAAGAATGTCCTCCCATGATACGGGTATTGGAAAAGAGATCTGTCTCAAGACATGAAGCACAGCAAGCGAAATATGGCTATTCTAGACGCAATTTGCCACGAATTTCTTCGTTTCGGTACACAAGACTCTTTCTTTTAGCGGACGTACATGCACGTCTCTTTCAATGAAGCCTTGGCCCAATGCTTGTAATGTTTGCGTAGAGCGGCGACTGTCGCGCCCTCGAAGGAGGGGTCTTCTAAGACTGATTATATAGGCACGAGTTTACTCTACGTTAGGTTTTTCTAGATTTCTAATAGGGGCCCAGAGGTAGATTTAGGTCATAACTCGTAATCCAAAACTTAGCGGTGGGTTAGAGGTTTAAACCTAAACCTAAACCCATCTTAGATTTGGATTTTTTGGGCTACGGCGATGTTTACAATCGGGTATGGCTTCCCGCGCTGCCCCTAACAGTAACAGGAGCTGCCGCCTGTCCTCGTCGACTATATAATTTTACTAATATATTCCTGTCATTCTGACACTTCCCAAGTCAAGCTACGATTGTCTCTCTACTCTACTCAAAGAACTTCTGGTGATATCGTTAACTACCGTATAGTCAGATATTTGTTTGTATTCTGAGAACGAGATGGTCAAAGGACAAAGCAACAACTCTTTCAGTCTACGCGGGTAAGAGATGATGAGGCATCTTCCTACATCGAAGGGTGGTCCGACGCTGCGATGTTGCACTGATGCATAATCCGTGGTCCGTAAGACTCGGGGAACTCGGTCTGTGATCAGTTAAGATTTGCATTTTCGAAAATGACAAAAAGAAAACACTCACAATACTGTGCCACAAGGCCCGGTTGTACCAGAGGATGACATCTTGCTCCTGATGAGGATGCGCGTAAATATTCTCCGGTGACAAGACTGGACTCATAATCCTGCGGTCGCTAGTAAGCTCATTATGGATCCCTGACGCCAAAAGAGATAAACTCACTTGTCCATAAAAGCGCGGACCTCCTTCAGGTCCGTGACTACCGTCTCATCCCCATCTAGTTTGTTCCTGAGATACAACTTGAAAGCACCTTGGCCATGCACTTGAAGGGACTTCTCCCCGGTCACCGGATTGGTCCATACCATGGGGTAAATGCAGATTTCATCCTCTGTCCACGGTGAAAGTTTGTCTAGCGGCATCTCGCGCCCCTCCGTTTCGATAAGATGGCCGAGTCTAGTGCTGCGCGCAGTTGACATCCACTGGAACGCGTGCGGTGCGTACTCAATACGACTGTGCAAGACAATCTCGCGCAACTCTGGTTCCAAGAGCTGCAGTGCCCGGGATCCCGCTATCATAGCAGTAGCACCTGGTGCGATGTCCATCTTTCTCCCAGTACCATCACTCCAGTGAACAGTGACGTCGGGGCCTTTCGGTGTGCGTACAGCCAGCAGACAGCCTACCCGTGGGGGAGGAATCTTGTACAGAGAGCCATCCCAGTGCCACTGGTAAAAACGACTGGAGCCGGCATCTCTTTCTTCCTGTGGAATGTGTGGTGGAAGGTGGAAGTTGACATGGTCAATACCCTTCACTTTGAATCCTGGCGGGAAATCGAAATGGTCCTGAGGCACTTCACCACGCCCTAGAATATGGACCTGGGGCTGAGCGTTGATAGCTGGCCGGTTGGGAAGACCATAAATGGTGACCCCATTTTCCGACAGAAGTACAGGGTCGGCGCCGTGAGCGAAACCTCCGGTCTTCTCGTCAGGGTCAAAGCTAAAGGAAAGACAAAAATCAGTAAATAATTCATATTGATGAGAGGACAGTCTACGGGTAGAATACCATGAAGTGAGTCGATATTGCTGTTGTGGTGTCAGCATTTGCGGCTGCTCCTTGAAAACTAGGAGCTTGTGGCGGTGGAGGGCATCAGAGATGAGGGCAAAATCGGCGGAGGTGAAGTTGTTAAGATCGATACCATAGACCTCGGCTCCAAAGTCTACTTTGTTGTCATGCTTGATAGGCACTACACGTCCATTGCTACTCGTGGCCGGTGGAGGTTGGTAGACCTCGCGGATAGTCAGGACTCTATGGTCCTCGGCCGCGGTGGCAGTGGTAGAGACGGCGAAAACCATGTTGAAGATAATTTATCCGAGGTACAATACCATGCTTGCATTGGTCCTTTGACTCCTTTTTATCTGGAAATCGCTTCTAAGGTGATATCTGGATGAATTTGGCAGGCAAATTGGCAGTCGGATTGCGGATAAGAGACGGGCAGTTCTCGGCCGTGAACGGAGCCGCTGATCGGGTGCGCCGAAGTAGAACAGCAACCCCTTTTCTATTGAAGTCTTTTGCTCTTGCAGTTTTCAAGCTTCTTCAACAATTGACATCAATACAAAACTGATATTGAGCCCTTTTACTTCAAAATGAATACATCCTCTCCATCATCGTTTCAAAAGACGCCTAACGGCACAAACGTGCATTTCACCCAAACGGGCAATCCATCAGGCCCTCTCATTATTCTTCTTCATGGACTAGGTGGATCGATAGAGACATTCCGGCCAATTCTACCATTTCTGTCGCCACTGGTCAACCACCTGGTCTGCGTTGACTTCGAGGGGTTCGGCCAAACCGCTTTGTCCTCGCCTGATACCACGCTTTCTATTCCCCGTTATGTCGACGACCTGGAACATCTCGTGGCATCTCTGCAAAGCCCTTCTGGGGGCTTCTCTGAGAGGAAGCCGCTCTTCATCGGCCACAGCCTCGGGGCCATCGTCTCAATGCACTACGCCTCGAGACACCCAGATCAGGTTCGAGGTCTCGCCTTGCTTGGAGCAGGTCGCACAGTCGCCCACATCCCCGTTGGAAGAGAGCGAATGCTAGGTCTAGCGGCCAAGACGCGCACAGAAGGAATAAAAGCCGCAGCGGAGATAGCAGCCACCTCCAACTTCCCGTTACAAGGGACGGTTGAACCTGAGCTCCGCCAAAGCGTTCGGGAAGCCGTGGCCAGCTGTGACGCCGAATCCTATGCCAGAGCATGTGAAGCGGTCGCGAGTCTTGATCATCTTGATCCGGATTACAGCCAGATCAGTGCTCCGACCTTGCTTTTGACGGGAAGTGGTGACATTATCTCTCCTCCAGAAAGATCCGTAGGACTACAGGAGTTGATTGGAGACAATGCCTGGGTGAAGATCCTTGAGGGCGTTGGACATCAGATGATTCTACAGGATTTGGAGGGATCCATTGAAGCTATCCAGACTCTTCTTCGAAAGGTCGACAAGTAACTTTCCTGGTCATAATCACACTCTGTCCGATATTTTCACTTCTTCCTTACCTTACTACCTTGAATCCACGATGTATTTCATATGCCCGTGATTTGTGGTTCAATAAGTCCACCAATAGTAGGCCAAACATCTTACTTGCGGGTCGCTTTGCTACACCGATCCCATGTATACTATATCAAACAACTACTGGTCTGTGTTGGAATCCAGAGGGAGGTTCTTTGTATTCTTTAAAGAAGAAAATCGAGATTTACATACAACATCCAGCTTCGAGGTTGAGTTCCAATCCATGCTGGTAATTTCGTAGAAGGGGAGAGGAAAATATTCCGGTGCATATGATAGATAGATCACAACATTTGGGAGTGACATACTATAATCCCTGTTTTACGCGCTCTGTAGCTTATCATCGATGCTAGATTCATCCCCGACCGAGCTGAGACCCCGGACCCTGCGATGCAAGTCACACTGATACTTTCTTGTCATTTGTCAGCTCATACCCCAGATAATTTTGTGAGACTCTCCAAATGATTTGAAAGCCTTTGTCGGTTGTGCAACAAAGAGCTCTGCGGAATCCGACTGGGTAATGATTAAGCGGCCGTCAAGGTCGGCCGTGCTGTCGGCCGGGATGGCTTTGTCGTCCGCAAACCCCGCTCCATGGTCTGTGCGAAGATAAGAGTATAGATTCGGGTCTACTTATCTAAGGTAGCATACAAGCTCCAAGGATAGTAGTCCGAATTGCATGAATGGATAACAAATTGCGCATATGATTTGCGATGCCTATCTCTGCTGAGATGCCGCATGGGCTGGGATGGACTCGGCCGGGGCAGATAATAGGTCCGACCATTGGAAGTAAATGCAATTGATAAAACGGCCCCCCTCAAATACTGGGAAAAGGGTATGACAGATTGATAATAAGTCATAAGATCAAGTCGATCAATAAGCTCATCGATCAACACCCCCTTTGCCTTGAACAATAATCGACCGTACGCAATGGACAAGCATAATTCCTTCACTGTGACACCGCTGGAGCGGACACCTGAGCAAAAGTTCAATGTGAGTAATCATGCTTAATAGCCTAATGGTAGTATTATCAAGCTCATTTTCGATAGTTCGGCGCTCGCGTGACTGGAGTAGACTTGAACAACATCTCCGGTGGGTCGCCACTGAAGCCACTATCTTATGGTTGGAGGCCGGATCTAACAAAGACGAACAGATGACGATGTCGATCGTCTCAAAGCTGCCATTTGGCGCCACAAGGTTCTTGTCGTTAAATCCCAATACAACCTAAATCCTGAGAAGCAATGGGAGCTCGTGACCCGGCTAGATCCTAAGGCCAGTGATGGCCACAGTCACGGAGATCTTACCACTTTCCGAGCGAAGGGTGGACTTCTTGCTGTACGCCTTCCCATCCGATACTTTTGTTCATTTTCACGGGGTCTGATAGATATTAGCAAGGAAGAGAGGTGACTGGAATCCCCGGCGCAGAAAACGTTAGATTAATTGGCAAGGGGTTCCAAGGGGAGAACCACTTCGGTATTGTGAACCACACCATCGAACGCGGACTTAGCAACGACTTTCATGCGGTCCCACCGTCTGTGGAGGAATTTGAGCAGGGCATCACCCGTTTCCAACGCTGGCATATTGATGCTCCGCTGTATGGGAAGGATCCTGCATGGTTCACAACCCTGCGCTGTGTTACCCTACCTAAAGGACCCGATCTCACTGTTGAATGGGCCGACGGGTCCTGTCAAACTATGAAATCCTCACCGGGACAGACTGCGTATTTCAGCACATCTCAGCTCTATTCAATGCTATCGCCTGAAGAGAAGACGTTGGTTGACCACAGCTGGGTCGAATATGCGCCCTATCCATACAAGTGGATTGAGAAGTGCAAGGGCAATACCAACGGCCTTGGTCTAGCAGAAGGGGGTGAGCATCTCACGGAAGAAGAACTTGGAGAATATGATAAGACGGCAGTAAAGAAGGTACTGATCTGATCGAGCCCCGAGTCGCATGGTCTGTTGGCTAACTTCAGGAAAAGTATCCAATGGTCTGGGTCAATCCCTTGACAGGCGAGAAAGCCTTCCAAGTCCATGGAATCTGTGCTCGAAAGCTTTATCTGCGTAGCTCCAAAGAGGAGCAGCCTCGTATTGTTGAAGACTTGGCAGAGATTCGTAAGTTTATTTTGGGTATCCAGAACAGGATCCTTAGGCCTGAATACATCCTGCTGGCTCCGGCTGAGGAAGGAGACATGATAATTTGGGATAATTACGGCCTTTTCCACTCTGCTATTGACTATCCGATCAGCATGGGTCCTCGGTCTATGCACCAGGCAAACATCAGTGGCAGTATTGGTCCAAAAGGACCTGTGCCAATTCCATTGATGGCCTAAGGCAAGGCTTCATTTCTGTTAAATCGCTTAATCCTTTGGCAGGGAATAATATTCAAGCTTGGCTTAATGTCGATAGCTTGAAATGTGAACTTAATGTCATGGATAGTATATCCAAACAGTGTCAATGAAAAAAACCTTGATCTAGAATTTTTGACCCAATGAGAATCTTATCGGTAGACATTCCCATGCTCGTGACGGACAATCTCACTTCTACGACCTAAATCAGAAACTTTGAAAAATAAAACGCGCTTCGTCTTCGGGCATGACGGCGCTGACAGGAGTTGTGTCCACCGCAATGTAAAACCGAACATTCTCTGTGGAGGCTAATTGTCCGGTGAAACCTGGTTCTCTACGGAGTTTGAGAAAAACCATGAATATGGAATGAAGCAATGCAAAAATGACGGCATGGATTGGCGTTTTGGCAGGCTCTCCTTTGGGCTCTCTTGCCACTACATAGATGAACGACTAGATACTATTTTTGCTTTATACGATATTTATTTGCTGGAGCCTTTATGTCTTTATAGAGCAATGAGGCCATTCCAACGCAGAAAACAGCGTTGTCAGACCAACCAATGCGTGTCATCGATCAATGGTTCTAATCCAGATTAATGGCAGCTTATCGCCCACCCTATCATCATGATAGGGAAACGCCATGTGTATCGAGAATCTTGGAATGATATTACACCTTATCAATGGTCTTCTCGATCAGCAAGCGCCTGGTTTCAAGGATTTAGGGGTTTATTGTAGAGTTCGTCGCGATGTCGGCCGACTACGGCCGACGCTAGATCCCATCCGCCCTGACTAGATTGAAGGATACCGCAGAGGTTCAAATTATTCAACATCTCGCCATTGTAAAGGGTACAGGGTTAGCTGAGCTTTTGCATCGAATCATTTTGTACTCTCGGAAATTCGAATATGCGGTCTTCAGTCTGTGCCTTCGCTCTACTCGGCGGAATTCTGCCTACGGCACTGGCAGTGGTACTTGCGGACCCGAATATGATGATAAATAGCATCACATTCCCGACTCGAGCTCACTGGATGCGCCTGGCAAACGAAGCACTGGGCAAGATAAGTGGCAGTCCTTGTCCTTTTGCTGCCTTCGGAACGGTCATTGTCAACCATACGGCCTCCGAAGCAGGCGAACTCATTTGCATGGGCGTCAATGAGAATGGAAATACAGGCAATCCTTCTCTCCACGGTAAAGCTCGCTTCTTGGTTCACAATTAACTTCGCATTTACTGATGCGAACCCTCACCCTACAGGAGAAATTGCGGCCATCAAGAATTGCACGTCGATTCTAACTGACCCCCATGGCAAGTTCCGTATGAGCGCGCCCGAGGCCCAAGAGGCGTTCGCCGACCTGACGCTGTACACAAATGCTGAGAGCTGTCCTATGGTATATTGATTGCAGCCTTTTGCGATGCATTGATAATTAGCTAACGAAGACACAGTGCGCCTCTGCAATTCGCTGGGCAGGGTTCCGAGAATATGTCTACGGAACGTCGATCGATACACTAATCCAAAGCGGCTGGGGTCAGATCCGTCTCTCTTCATTGGAGGTTTTTGAGGCCTCGGTCGACCTTCCGAGTCACACACGATTAATGGGTAATGTTCTCACCAACGAGACCGATCCCTATTTCTTGTGGCAGTACGACCCGAGCTACCCGTGCCTCCATGGTTGTTCGCGAACGAGTGATGGGACAAGTTGCACGGCTTCTTCAAAGTAGCTGCATTCGAATTTTATCCTGCCAGGTAAATATCACAATCAAGCGCTTTTTTTTGCTCTTTGATATGGAAAAAAACTGCTTAGTAGAAATGATATAGAACATTAGATCAATAATGCGACCCTTTCTACGGACTTGTTTGGATATGGCGCTCGGTCTCAATTCTATAGCGCGGGGTAAATTCATGTCAACCTAAATGGGTTGCTGCTCGTATCGCAACCGGAGGTGTACATCAAAATTAATACTTATATTTATGAGGTAGCATTTTTGTATAACGATCACTAGCTATTTCTGTTAAGATTAAGCAGCAAGGAATTACAATTTCCTTAGGCTGCTGTTATACTGTAAGCTTAGGGGTATTTTAACCCCCCCTGAGCGCCCCCATTTCATGTTTCTTGTCAATTAATCAATCACTTATTTCTTTAGTTAATCAATATCAATCTCGCCCTTTTTGATTCCGTTGCTCTGATTGGCCCTTTCCAATAACATCTTCGCTGTCACATTGTTGATGATTCAACTAGCAGATCGAGGAAATTAGCGGCGTACTTTTATCGTAGGCTTTAGATGCATGTGTTATCATTATTGACAAATTAAAATCTATCGCTAAATCATCCCCCTCCATTCTGTGCGAGAAGCAATATGTCCTCTAAGGAATCATGTACCAAAAAACTAGAGTTTGGTAGAAGGCAATCGCTATAAAATTCTTCCGTATGAGAATCTCGAGCTGTGAATCCTGGCGGTTGCATTGTCGAAATTGGCGAACGAGGTTCCGTCATAGATGGGTGATTTTCAGCCGTTCTTCGATCATCTGTATGGCTCGTGAACGTCTCCTGCTCATAGAATGATTGTATGAGGCCACGAATATCCCAGCTTGATGATTCTTTGCCTCTATTTTGATCTAGCCGAAGGAGCAGACGCAATATTTTAACACCTCTCATGGCAATCATGCTGGTATCGCTTTGAGACAAGATGTCAATCGTGTTTTTGGCTAACTCGCGATTCTCTCGTTGGTCACAATCGGGGAGTGGAAGGAAGAAAAGATCTAAGCACAGTATGATCTGCAATGAGGTAAGTATCCCTGTAGTAGGGAAATAAGTGATCACTGGGCACTTACGCTTGCCGCCACGCTGAACGCGTGATAAATCCAGAGTACCGGTCCATCCTCCCGAACCAGTTGCTTCTGTTCCCGAATTATGGTTTTCGCCGCCGCGATACAGGTCTTGCGGGTAAATGTAAACGCCGGATTGGTGAAGCTCGACCAGAGGAACTTGCGATGAATCATGATAACTTTATGAGCGGAACTAATAGTCAGGCAGTGTCGTGCCCACGGTACGTAGGACGGCCAAGATGATTCGAGAGTAGTATTGCGTAGGCAAGAAGGAATATGATCGCTGACCAATGTACGCAATTTTGTGTCGTATCGGATGACATGCTCGTATTTTGTGTATAATGTTTGAGATGCAGATAGATCATCTTGAAGCTGAGGCATGATTATTGCGATGTCGTATAGGAAACGATGATAGGTCAGAAGAGTTGGTATATTGCCTGGGATAGCGGTCATTCCGTCATCATCCATGCAATTTTGAGGCTTGCCCGTATTAAAATCTTGGCGATGAATCAGATAGCTCTCTGAGAAAGGAATTGAAAACCAATCCTGTATACATAGCTCCGCCCACAGTCTTCGGCCGATCTCCCTTCGTACTGGATTACTTAGATGATCATCGGGTTCATCACCTAGTCTGTGCATACCCAGGCTCTGCGCGATCCGAACAGCAGACGCAAGATTGACAGAGTGGCTATTAGAATGACCCAATAAGTGAGCGCTTATTGTCATTGTTGCAATACACTCGACCCCATATAAGGAATGGTGAGCAGTAAAATCTGCCAGATTCAGACAGACCAGGGCGGCTTTGAAAAGTCGATGAGCCAGGTTAGTACGCTCAGGATCTTGAAATCCCCACGAAGTTGAAATTGAGCGGGGCGCACATATCAAACTTCCTGCCAGAACGGCAAAAAGAAGTGCAGCCCATTGAAGATCGACCTGCTGGTTATCAATGCGGCCATGGTGTTGCTTGAAAAAACGGTCAACTTCTCCCTGGAATACGCGCCCATGGAATGAAGCGTGATACCACAAAAGGCACTCGCAGTGGTACTTGACCATTCGCAGTAAAGTGAGTGGCTCAGGAAGCAACAGTTGCAGGAGTGGAAGCGAAGACGCATCATCCGTGAAACGCAACTGAGGAGGAGGGTCTGCAGGACCACCCTGTAGAGATACATTTCCAGGTGACTGTGCAGGCGCGTAGGTTGGATCTCCAAGTAGACCGTCGTAGCCAGGAACTTTCCGTCGGCCCCATGCCAGGAATTCTAAGATTGTCGCAGCATCCTCCACTTCCGCCGTCTCACGGCTGGGACTGGCCTCCTCCACCTCCGACGGTGATTGAGCTGATATGCCTTCCGGTACCCCAGACAAAGACACTGCCCTGTCATTCAAGTTGGGACTTGAGCTGTCGGGCGTCCTCACTGCCTGTAGTGTAGCTTGCAGCTCGTTGAGGCACGCAGCGAGGGTCCCAGTCAGTTTCGTTGAGCGGGATCCACTGCGCTGGGGAAGTTGCGAAGATCCCCCAGTCGCCCGCAAGTAAGCAGAATCGTGCGGTGAGCGATAGCAGGCGCTGCCTCTAAAAGATCCGCACCCGTAAGAATCCGAATGTAAAAGCCGAGCTTCATGAAATCTGATCATACCTATGGCGGCAATTCCGACACGGCAGGACCTTATCGCACTTGATCTTTCGCCGGGTACACTCTGCACACGCCAGTCGCTTTCTTCTGGCTGACGGATTCATCATTTTGCAGTGAGATACCTTGCAACAGATAAATCCAGGAATATCGGGCGATAGACGGGTTTTGATCGTGGTGATCCGTAGTGCCAGTAATCTTGCATTATCAGCTCGGCCGAGATAACGATAATGATAGTGGTAACACGAGAATGCCATCGCCTGTGAGATGCCAAAGGTTAATCTCTTCATCGGCGGGGACCGCGCAGCAAGAATGTGGGAATATCCGAACCTCAAAAGAACAATCCTACCCCAGATGTCTCGGGATTGTCTTGTCATCAATGGCGACGCGTCTGATCCATCGCAAGCGCTGGGCGCTACCCAAACAGGATAGCAGTATTGCCCCACCACACGTGTGGAGTAATGCTGATCAAGATCCAGTTCCACCGGAGAAATGGACTTGGACAGGCTGGACCTTCACGCAGTACTGGCTGTCTGACTTGGTGACTGTTTCAACTTGGTCCGCTGCCAGTTCGGCCTACCAGTCTGGGCTTTCGGCCACGGACACGGTGCTGTTGACACTGGTCGCGGCGCTGTGTAACGCAATACCAACGGTCCTCAATGGTGCTGTAGGCGCCGACCTTCACATTCCATTTCCCGTCGCTATTCGGGCTAGCTATGGCACGTACTTCGGGTACTTCTGTGTGGCATCGCGTGCTGTGCTAGCGATGTTTTGGTTCGGCATCCAGAGCTCGTATGGAGGCCAGTGTGTAACTCCAGTGAGTGCACTCTCGTCCATGACTGGGATTCCAATATAGCTAACAAATGCGATGGATTATCACCGCCATTTGGCCAAACTACGCCAAACTTCCTAATCGTTTACCAGCATCGGCGGCTATTACCACCCAGGGAATGATTTCCTATGTGATCTACCATGTCGTTCAAACGCCATTCCTCTTCATACCAACCCATAAGTTGCACTATATGTTTATTTTCAAGTCCACTCTGGTACCACCCATGGCGCTTGCTATGGTAATTTGGATATCAGTCAAGGCTGGAGGGGGAAGTGCTATGTTCCATGAGCCATCCACTGTTCACGGCACCGATCGAGCATGGCTATGGCTGATGAATATGACCTCAATCACCGGTATTTTTGTATCAATACTTCCATTGATAACATTCAATTCTAATGAAGCTCTAGGTGGCTTTTCAACACTCGCGGTGAATATTTCCGACTTCTCGCGCTTTAGCAAGAAGCCAGGCAGTCCAGTGTGGCAACTGCCCATGATTCCCCTCTTTAAGGTTATCACTGGTCTTTTTGGCATCATTGCTGCCGGCGCATCTAAGCAGGTTTATGGGACTATTTTATGGAGCCCATTGCAGATAATTGACCAGTGGCAAGGCTCCTCCGGTGGGCGAGCCGCAGCCTTTTTTTGTTCATCGTTGTGGTTATTGGCACAAATCTGCAATAATATCTCAGCTAATTCAATCTCTTTCGCAAACGGTTGGTACCAATCAAGTTTTCATCCCACTGGATACTAATTCTCATGCAGATATGACGACCATGTGCCCGAAATGGTTCAACATTAAACGTGGAATGATCATGTGCATGGTTCTGGGTGGGTGGGCGCTCTGTCCCTGGATTATTATTAAGAGCGGCAAAACCTTCCTCAGTTTCATGGGCGCATATTCCATATTCATGGCACCAATTGCAGGCATTCTTTGTTGCGATTACTGGCTCATTAAGCGACGGAAATACGACGTCCCTGCTCTATATGATCCACGAGGGATATACTACTACAAGGTATGCGGTTTCCGATTCTTTTGATTTGAAATCATATTTGCTAATCCAAGTGATCACAAACAGCTCGGCATAAATTGGCGCGCTCTATTGTGCAATCTGGTGGTGATTCTTCCCCTTCTCCCGGGCTTGGCGCACTCGGTGACACCAAACAATGTCAACATCGACACCGGTCTGCGACATCTCTATGCTATCAATTATCTCTATGGTTTCTGTGTTTCTTTCACGTTTTACTTTTCCTTGAATTATTTCTGGCCCGACCAAGCCACACTGATCCCAGCAGTGGTTCCGGGGGTGGTTTGCCATTCCAATTCTGTCGATTCAGATTTGGAGGCAGAAGTGAGTGTGCAAGACAAGGTGGCGTAACCTACCGTTAAATTGGAAGAGTAGCAAAACTCTGGCGAAGGTTTTCTTGTTTCTGATCGATGTCGGGTGCTGCGTATCGCCCGTACTCGTCTATACTAACTTGGGATGCCAACCTCACCAAATCCCATGAAACGAACGAAGTGAGAAAAAGAGTTCTAATCAACTTAAATGTACGTGCGCGTCTGCAAAAAGAAGAGGCTTGTCCATATAGGAGCACTGCTGCCACGCGCGCTGCTCAATTGCCTGTGGATTGCTTTCATGAGTCTAGCTTCTCTTGGCCGTTGGGGTTCTAGAGCGCTATATGCATGTATCTGCACGTTCTACTTCGATGATTTCTCTCTGTGCACCTTGCTCTAAGGGTATTGAACAGCGCCCTCATATATTCTTAAATATAACAATAATCAGTTCAAACATTTCTTTGAATATATTCGATATCATTTACCAGCGAATGAAATCAGATTAGACTTGACATGTAGTACGATCGGCTGAAAAGAGCATCGCACGATAACAACCTTTAATTAATAATTTGTGAGGGAATATACCCAGATTTCCGGTCAGCAATTCAAAGACAAAATGTGCTTGGTCTAGGGTCATGTAGATCGCATGTAAAGTCCCTTATCAGTTTTGCTAGGCCGGGGTGGATCGAGACTCATTGCTCAAAAGAAGAGTATCAACAATTGCGATAGAACCATGATCACAGCCAGTGACCAAGTTCCACCGACTTGCTGATCCACTGATCCAGCTGTATAACCAACGTTCAGGGAATCGTTCTGATAGCCGACAGTACGTGGCCACGTTGGATCTGTGACTATGCGGATGTGAGTCCGGGAAGAGGGAGGGTAAGTTTATAAACACCGCACAATTCAGCTTTTTTACCCATACAGTCACAGTTTCAGTCGCTCCTTATAGAATTTAAGCCCATTCTTTTCACTATAGTTACTACTTCTGACGAATGCCACCAATAGTGGCGTGAGGATCTGCCTTCGCCTTCTACCAGAATGTGATATACATTATGATACCCAGTTGGAGGCCTATATACATACGTTTATGCAGGTCTTCACTATCCAAGAGCTTATGTTATAAGAGGGCTCGGGTCACTGTACCATACTTACAGAATGACAGAGAGATCAGTCGAATTGTGACTTCTTGTATACTTCTCATCTACGAGATCTGATTGGTGGGTGTAGTGTAGTCAGAAGATATGCACTAGATACCATATCTTGGTATGAGCAGAGTGCCACTGACGGTGAATTAGACTGAATATTCCAGAATATCCTCCAGGTTTCTCTTTAGCCAAGATCGATGACTTAAATAGACCTATACGCTTGATTGTTCATCCCTCCAACTTTCTCATCAAAAATAGCAACCGCTGAGTCATCACAATCAATTGCCCCGCCAGACAAATTTGATCCGCTCAGCCTGGATAAGGTGGAGAAAATTTTCTCCCCATCCCGACACGATCTCCAGTCGCATACATACCAGAATTCCTGCACAATGGGTAACGTACGAGGACCTTGGTGGTAGAGATACGAGTGCTACTGAGATAATCTCATGCTCTTACCCTCACCACGAACCCTACAACTAACGTGTACCCTGAATACTGATACTTGTCAAACAGGGAGCCAAGGCCAACCAGAAGCGCGAGCGCAACAATGCCGACAAGAGCAAGGCTGCCAAGTCGCAGATCAAGACCGTATGTGGATGTTTATCGCGTCGTGATTTCGATTTTGATTCTTTGGTAATGATACTGACATCTTTTCTGGGTGTAGAATGAGAAGGCCATGAACATTCAGTGCAAGGTCTGCTTGCAGACTTTCCTGCAGACCACCAAGGCCCCTGCGTATGTCCTATCCTATCTCTATTGAACATGTCAGGATATCTCTTTTGCTAACGTGTTGATGAACAGTCTGCTTGAGCATGCCTCAAACAAGCACAAGAAGGGTCTTGCTGACTGCTTCCCTGGTGTGAGCGCATAGACTTGCTGCTTACTGCCCGTGGGATGAAGGCGAGGTGGGAGGATGGATCCGTGCTAAATACATCACTTTGCATTCAAACGGGCAGTGATAGAACCTGAATTGTACTGCTTACTGGCGCTTTTGATTCCCAACCCATACATGATAGATTTAGAATGGAACATATTTTATTTGAGTTTCCTGTTTATTAGGACAGGCAGCTCTGCCGGTAGGAGGTTAGTCTCATCTATGAAGTCCTGAGGGTTAGGCAGAATGAATATGCTAGTTGTATTCAGTAGTACGTGCTATGACCAAAAGAAAGCTGGGCAATACATCGCGTGTGAAATGCAAAATCATAAACCTGAAGAAACGCCGAAGCCGACCGAGTCCGTACCCTTCTCCGGAACAAGGTGAGCACAAATGAGTGGAATGATATACAAGAGCAATGCGTAAAGTCGTGAGGTAAGGCGAGCGCTGTTCGTCGAGAAATCAAGCTTGAAGTCCCCTGAATAAGTTCACAGCATACTTAGCAACTGCCGCTATGATGTCTGCTGTCGTCTCCAGGGAACATCTTTCCTTAGAAGTTCACGCAACTCGGGAGAGATGACCTTTGGTTTGTCCTTATCGATTGCCTGTTGAAGCGCTGAAGGAGGACGAACGCCGCTGCTGGATGCCACGGTTGGGCGTTGAGGCGATTTGCCTTTGCCAGTTGAGTCTGGACTGCTACTGGCTGGTCGGCGCAGGTGAGCAGAAGGGACCGGGAAGTTGTCTTTCTTGTCAATGGCTTGCACGGACCGCTCGAAACGGTGGAAGAGCGATTCAGCACGAGTAAGAATGGGGACGAGGTCCATTGTATTGGAAAGCTCGTTGACTGGTGGCTTGTTAATACTGACAGAACATATGTTAAATGTGTAAGATGGAAGGTGCAGACTTACTGTACTTTAGCACTTCATCAAAGTGCTTCAAATGATCCATGATAACATCGCGATGCTTCTCTAGAATTGCTAGTGCAATGAAAAGATGGAAGCTGCTGGAGAAGTAATCGGTCCACAGTGCCTCCCAGAGACGCAGGACATCTGCCCATTCGAATTCACGCTTGTACCAAACCAGCAACATGCGGAAAAAGAAGAAAAAGTTTGTACTGTCCGCGGACTGTAGATGAAGGTATAGCTGAGGGTCCATGAGTTGGACGAGATGATCTAAAGCAAGGAGCTGGGATCGCATGCCAGACTGGTCTCTGAGGAAATTGCGCTCCTGAAAGAAATGTGTTAGTATAGGGATGAGACGCAGTTCGCTGAATAGAACCTACCATTCGATCCATGAAGCCAACAAAAGCCCAGAAAGCCACGGCATCGTCCTGCATAACTGCGTAGAGAGGAGCCAGGAGGTCACTCATGCCTTGCACATATCCCAGATCCGGGTTATATTCGTTGTATGTCAACAGCATATCCTTCATCTGTTCAAGGTGCACATTGGTTCCTGTATCAGCGAATGGAGAGTCGGGGTCAGGGTGAGGGATATCCTCCCCAGCGAATAGAGGGATAGTACGATCGGTGCGATGAACATCCTTCTCTAATGTGGAAGTTAGTACGTGAAAACTTCCAATGGGGAATCCGAGGGCCTGACCTATTCGGTTGCGTTGTTCTTTCCAGTTCTCACATTCTTCGGACGTCGAAGTGCCGTCCACCATGCGCTCCCACCAGCCCGCCTTTAAGCGGATATACTCGTCGCGTTTCGAGTTCATGATCGCCTGTCTTTCCTCGCGGCTGCTGTCCCATGGATACACACCAAGCAGGAACAGCCAGGCCTCTTTACGCGCGCCGTCATTTGGATCCAATCCACCATGGAAGATGCGCTCCTTGACTTCCTCGGCGGTTATGTGTAGCCTTCCAGATATGGGGTCAAAGAAGCCTTCCCACTCGGCAAGCGTGACGATTCGTCGTCGCTCTTGAATGGCTAAATTGCCAGTCTCGAGCTCGAGTATCTCGAAATCGCCAACCGCACTGTTCTCTGATTCGAGAACATCCTGCGCGGTCCAGATTCGCTGGTTCCGGTCCTTTTCGCCCTGTTCCGCAATGCTCATCGCCCACCGCGCCAAATACAATCGGGCGCTATCGAATTCATCCTGAAGCGTCTGAACCTCGGGGTTCTTCATCAAGCGTCGGACTTGCGGTGGAATGCGAGGATTGTCGGCGATCTCGTTGGCAGTCCGCCTTGTAAATGTGGTGATCTTGCTGAGTTGCTCCAGCACCTTCCAGCGTGTCTCTTTGAGGGTCTTCATGAACGGATCCATGCCGGCATCTCGCTGCTGCGCAGCCGCATTAGGCCCAGCAGCGGCAGCTTCTGGCTGGGCCTTAGACAGCGTACCATCCACGAGGCCTCGTCCAAAGGAGAGCTGATCTTCTTCGGAAGGGTTGATCAGATACACGTTTTTGTCAACGGCTGAACGCTGTACCTCCACGTATGTCCTCAACCAACGCAAGACCTCGTCTCCACCCCAAAACAAACCCCCATCGTGATCAAATGGATCAAAACTCTCCCTGACACGCTTTTTCTTCTGAAGTATCGTTGACTCGCACTCGCTGTCGTGGAAGAACAAGGCAGGGAAGCTGTCCCCCGATCGCGTGTTGATCACCACACTTCCAAACCACCATCCTAGACTCGGAGGCCGTACCAACAGGGAGTATATTTCCGACACAGGAACAGCAAAGGAGTAGAGGCCAATCGGATCCCTATGTGTGGTGGTGGTCGGAAGGGGCGGAACAAGGTATCGCTGGCGGGGTGGGGAATCGCCATCGGCTAGATCGACTTTCACATAGGTGCTGTAAGCGTCACCAAGTGAAGCCTCAGGGACCCAGGCAAGGAGAAATGAAGAAGCATCCTTGTTGGAAGGCGCGGTCGGTGAGAGGTGGAGAGTTGGCTTGGGTTTTTGCTGGATCAGGGCGATGAATCCAGGGATATTGTCTTTTGCGGAGGGCGTAGGGTGCACATAGACCTGTATTTATCCTTCATTAGCTACAAAAACCAATTCTGTGGCCAGTGGGAGATCGTACTTTGCTTTTGGAGTACAACAGCTTCACGCCCCGCCCAGATCGGGCCTGAGCGATGGTGTTGTACTCGCCTTCATCATCGTCGCTTAGATCGTAGAATGATGCAGTCGGTGATGGTGGCGATGGCGGTGGTGTGTATTTAACAGGGCCCGCCATGATGGTGAGGCGATCGGCGAAAGTGTAGAGGTGGTGAAGCAGTTCAAGATGCAAGTGATGAAGTCTGAAGACGACGTAATGATCAAATGATCAGCGATAAGATAAGCCAGCCGATGGGTCCCCCTCTTTTTCTCCGCTTGGCTTCTCTCTGGCGTCTTCTTTACTGACCAGAGTCTTGAACTTGGTCTCTTTCTTTTGAAAAAGCGAAGCTGCTTGTCAGACTCGCACTTTTGATTTGATTCCTGGAGCAGGATTCTAGTTTTCTGCAGTCGCGTCGCCACTCTCACTCTTCCTATGGTCTAGGCAGCAGCCAACCCCCGCTAACCACGAACGGGCGGGTCACTATTCTTGACATCATGTTGGATGCCATTTGAAAATTTGCTTTCTCATGGAACTACTTGGATTCGAATTGACTCTAGCCATATGAGCAGGCATAGAATAAACTGCATCACCTATTTCTCCAGTAAAAAGGCCACCATAACCCATGCACGGCCAATGCATCAGGTGGCCAGAATCTGGGGTATTGCTAATCACACGATAAATGGGCAACCATTTAGAGTTAGCGCCGTGATTGTATACGATCTTCTTATTAGGATACCCTTATAGTAGTTCAAAAGTCTGGCTCCGAAAAACAGAGAAACGAACCAACCAGACACCCTTCTATCACTCTTTTTGAGAGGTCTTTCTAAATGTCTTTCGAAACATCTTTCTTGATAGCACGGTTACCATTTAACTAGTGAGTGCTAAGATGATTTTAAAATTTTGTTGGGATTTCAAACTTATGGGGCCCCAACATAGAAGATAGCAATACAATTACAACGCTTAACCAGAATAAGGGGTGTATCGTCGTTTAGCAATTCCCAGAATCTGCAAACCTGCTTCGGTGCAGCAAGGGATTTCGTGACCTGAAGGACTGTTGGCAGCTTCTCATGTCAAGATCAATAGCTCACGAAGGACTAATGTGATTTACCAAGTGACCCCTCTTCCAATTCTAACTGTCGGCACTTTCCGCAGCGAGCTATCTACAAGGCTTGTTGGTTCCTGGCCCACCAGCAATTATCGACCCACACTAACGCCACGATCAGCTTGTCTTGGACATTCCATGGCCAGAGATAATCATTCGCTGGGCCTTATGTGTTAAGCTTCTATCGTGACACATTAGAGCGGGGGAATTTCTGGCCAGAACCAGCTGGTGTGGCTCTAGGGATTCGATAACTCTTTCAGGAATAGATAAACCGTCCACTCACCAGATGACACCAGGCTCGGTCCAGGCGGGTAGCTACCAATGATGATAGCTCTCAGTATCATTTAGGGACTTAGAAAGGCTTGATAGATGTTATAAAGTCGGGTTTCTTCATTTGCTATCAGTATCGTGTCTCAATATCCTCTTTGGAATTTATACCTGAACCTCGAGAAAATCTATCATACCATCATGACTGAACTTACTCGCACTTTGCCTGCCTCGTGGTACTGCAATGGACCACTCTATCAAATGGAGCGCAGGGCGGTCTTCAAGAAAGTATGCCACATCTCTGAGAATCCCATGACCAGAAGCTAAGAATATACCCAGTCCTGGTACTTGCTTGGTCCTGTGACTCGATTCCAGATGGTAGGCGAGCATGTCGGCTATGAAGTCGCCCAGGAGCCTATTTACGCGGTTCGCTTGACCGGTGATACTCTGAATCCTCTCGCTGAGGAACTGAAGGTGTTTCATGCGAAGACGGTATAGGTTTATCGAGAATCCTGCGTTGTATGCAGTTGACTTATTCGCCTTTGCAGGAGAAAGAATTGTGTTGCTATGTGACAAAGACCGGCCTTCTATTTTCAACAATTTCTGATGATGCACCTTCTTTCCATGAATTCTTCCCAGAACTCGAGGACTTGTTAGGCAAAGTCGACTTTACTCGTCTGCCCCATCGTCGCAGCATTCGTTATGAGGGTCGCTTCAATTGGAAGACCATGTGAGATTCCCATGAATTGCAAGGGAAAGTATTTTCTTTGCAGCCTTCTTACATATCATTGTTGCAGGGTTGACGGGTATCAAGAGTGTTTGCACTGCCAATACACTCATCCTTCATTCTCCGTCTACTACCCACCGACCTTCTACACCGTGCGTAACAACCACAACTTCTCTCAGCATATTGCAGACCCAAAGAAGCCCGATGATGGGCTATTCCTCTACTTCTTTCCGAATTGTACACTCAACGTCTACGGTGGCGGTATGTCGTCTTTCCGGGTGTGTCCGACCTCGGATCCCCAAGTGACTCGCATGGAGTTCGACTACTACCACTTGGCAGAGGGTGAGAAATTCGAGGAGTATTTCAAGTTCGTCCGCCAAGTTGCTATGGAGGACTTTGAGCTCTGCGAAAAGGCTCAGGATAATTTGGCTAAGGGTGTTTATCACGAGGGTATCTTGAACCCGGAGAAGGAGAATGGTGTTTCTTGTGAGTTCAGTGCTCAGTTGATATTATGACTTATACTGATCTGGTCCTCCCCAGACTACCAACAGCGAGTCTTCCAAATGGTCTGTGAGCAGCATACGGCCGATCAAGTGTCTAGGCAGAATGATGACTCTGGCCGAAAAGATCAGGTTCCACCATCTTTGTTGCAGATGGTAGCTTAGCGTAGTATTAGGGATCTTATCATTACAGACGTTTAGTTATTGGAAGAATGCATATCGCCGCTTATCACTCGTCACTATTGAAGCTAAGACCGCACCAGAAAATCTTCTAGCATTTGCTATCATCTCCCTGGCGGACCACCTTACGTGATGTAGCAGTAAGATTAGTTGTATAGATAGCAGAATTGTTTGTATCAGTGGTAACCGGTGCAGCCACTCATGACGGCCTGGTATCTAAGTAGTGTCTATGTCGTCTACTATGCTTCTATGTTCCCAGAAGCGGTATGTGGATGCTGGAAGTGTAGAAGGATCAAGATTATGCTGGCCTGCCGGATGCATACTATCTACCGATGACTGGAAATTGTAACTCAATCGGGAAATCGCTAGATAGAGTGGGGGTACTACATGTGGTGCCGTGGGTGAACTGTATTATGTGGGGTTTATGCACTTTGGCCTCTGAGCTGCGATCTATATCAGATGAAGGTGCCTACGAACAACAAACAAAGTGATAAAAACATTTCCTTGATAGATACTTCACTATCGTGGATTCAAAGTCATGCAGTTGCTGAGTGCCTATTTCTTATCGCCCGGCTCGGTGATCGTGGCTTTATTGGCATTGATCTTCTTGGCTCACCAGTCATGGCCATCTCTTTCTTATCGAAAGAAAACTTATCAACTCTCCGGCGAGATCTCCGAGGTACATGACGAAAACGATTTAACAGTTTCCAAGGATCCAGAGGTTCCTAAGGGATGGTGGTCGAGTCGTGAGGTCTTTGAACTGGAACGCCGAGCTATCTTTAGCAAAGTACGATAAGCACACAGTTTTTGACTGAGACTTACTAACTGCCTCTGCAGTCGTGGCTGTATCTTGCCCATACCACTCAGTTTAGCAAGGCCGGGGCATATCAGTCTTTTGATATCGCTGGATTTCCGATCTTCTTGATCCGCAGCAAGGATAATAAGATTCGAGCATTCCACAATGTGTGTCGACACCGCGCCTATACAATTACCAGGAAAGAGACCGGAACATCTACTGTGCTCGGTTGCCGCTACCATGGATGGAGTTACGATACTACTGGCCGATTAGTCAAAGCACCACAGTTTGACGGTATCCCTGGCTTTAACAAATCTGAGAATAGTCTTTTTGAGATTCACACGCATACTACTGACCATGGAATGGTTTTTGTCAACCTTGATACCGGACAGCCTACTCCTTTCCCTGACTCTACTGCTTCAAGTTTGGATGGCTTTGTAAAAATTGCTGGCCTTGGCTCAAAATCAATTTGGCTTGCTGGTCAGACACTGACTGGGACGTTTAACTGGAAGTTTGGAAGTAAGTTGACCGAGAGAAATCTACTTTTTCTCAAATATTGACTCATTTATCTCTAGTGAGCCCTCAATACTGCACAGATGTCACTGCCCGGCTTGAAGAAATTGTCTCGGCTGCGTCACTACCTTCATTTGCATCCAAGCTTACCAAAATCATCACACGGCACAACAGCCGAGCAGATTGTCACTTGTTCCCTGTGAACATTCTCTATTCCTTTGAGAATGCCCCTCTTTGGGTCTCTATTTCCTACTTGCCCGCATCTGAATCAATTACCCAGGTTCGCTATGACTTATTCAATCTGTCGTCTAAATCCGGGATCAACGAGAATCAACTCGCAAGTGCGGTTGCAGGGTCCGTTAAAGGCTTTATGCAGGGCATTGAGACTGGTTTTCAGTCAGTCACAACTTCACCTGTTGAGAATAGTTCCAATACTCGACGGATTCTGGAACAGCTTCAAGAACACGCAAGACTGGAGAAGAAGAGCGGTGGTCAGATTCTTCCGGCTATGCGTCAACCCAAGGGAAGCTCATTGTTCCAACAGGCAGAGCAGCGTAAGATTCTTCATCAGACTTTACACTACATCTATACTAACATCTCGATTAGTTTGCAAGGAAATTGACTGTTCCGGCTCTGGCTCTGGATCCGGCAATGGCTCGGGCAGTCTCGACTGGTAATCAGCAAGATTGACAGGTGCTAGATGGGCCGGTGAATATGAGGAGGGGTAAATCATGCTTGGTGGTCTTCTGTGAGAGTCATCCTCGTTGGATCCTACACTTCTTTCTCCAAAGAGGGTCATCTGCCCCGGCTGTTTCCATCGAGGCGATCGGCCTCTCTCATCACTGTTCAACCGACAGGTCATGTTCTGGTGGTACTTACAGTTGCACCATAAAAATAGCATTGGAGATTTGGAATTGAAGGAAGTCTATAAGTGACGAGGACATAATTTGTTGTTGCATGCCCGACATAACGAGTGAAATGTATTGAGGTACTCCACTTGGTTATGAACAACTTTGATGAATATATATTTTAAGAGTAACTATGTGGCAGAGACTGGACAGGCTACGCTTAGATTATAAGGTAGTAGACGTAGGTTATCCAAGAAGCAAAACTTCCACCAGGAAACCATACCAACCTTCTGCGGTAAACACGGACTGTTGATGACATGAAATGTCTACCAATTTACTGGATTTGCACACGTATAGTCTGCAGCACGCGGTGGAAAGAAAAGCAATCATCAATCATTCGAAACTCCACCAAGTCTATCGCACGACTCATTTTTCTCGTATCCAGTCCATCCGCTTCGTTCCCATTTTTATCTTTCGACCGTTGCATCGTGCCATCCAAAACAAGCCTCGTTCCGTGGTACCTAAAATTAGCACAGAGCTAAGCTTGACGAGAGGTGGAGATCAGCTCCAGGTTTAGTGCGGGTCGGCGCAGTCAAGACTTGTACCTTTACGGTTAGTCACCTCCCGGCCGGTGAGTCCCACTAAGAACAGGGTGTCTTGAACCCTGAATTGTGGTTCCGGACAGTTGAAACTTGAGTCAACCTCGAAATCAGGGTCAGAAGTGTGTGCGGTCAGATTGGGTAATCTTGCAAGCAGATTTGAGGCTGTCGCGAAAGTGCACAAACTACCTAGGTTTTATTGCTGTGCTCGCGAGCTCCAGACAATATGTCGGTCCCACCCATCGCAAAGGCCACGCTTCAGGCCACGGTCATTAATGCCGGGGCCAATGTGTTGGCGCAGGCCATCAAGGCTTACAGGAATGATGTGAGTATATTCCTTGATTCGTTGCTGGTTATTTCCCTCTCTGTTAAGGAACTGGGAGGCCAGATATGTTAGTGGATGCCTCTCCAGTATGAAATGCGGGGTTGATACGCACGAGGGGTGCCAAAAATCAACGAGATGGAAGCCACACCATTAGAAGAACAAGGATCCTCATCCTTTTCTTCTAAGAGCAATTCAATCTCGATCAACAGTGGATACTAACCTCTTCATAGATCCCCTTTGAACTTGACACTCAAGCTTTGATGCAATTCACCACCTGCGGCCTCATCACCACACCGTTGAACTACATCTGGCAAAACAACCTGGAAGCAACTTTCCCAGGCACACGCCCTCAAGATGCAGCCTCAAAGCACGAAATAAAGACAGGTCAACCAGACCCGGCTACCTCAAAGCCAGCACTGAACGTCACCAACACCGTCACCAAAATCGTGATTGACCAAATCATTGGCGCCACGTGGAACACGGTGCTCTTCATCTTGACCATGGGCCTTCTGCGTGGCCAGCATCATGAAGTTGTTCTCACACAGATCCGTGAGGTAAGTTTGCTTGTGTGATATCACTTGGCCCCATATTTCCCATCGAAACTTTCATCCTTCGGGCCATGGCCCCTGGGGCTTGGGGCGGGCAGGGGTCTAGCTTATGTACTTGAGCTGTGCACCGCACTGGTGGGGGTGAGATCCCAGGATCTGCATTGCCACGCGAGTATAATGGTGGACCTGCCCGGCCACCACTCTCCGATACATTATTAATGAATGTAATTGTACACCAACGGGGGCTGATATATGATGTCATTAGGAATTCTGGCCCATCATGATCGCCGGCTTCAAGCTCTGGCCATTTGTATCGGTTCTCAACTTCACCGTTGTCCCGGTCGACCAGCGACTGCTGGTGGCCAGTCTTTTCGGTGTGGTATGGGCTGTTTACCTGAGCTTGATGTCCGGGTAAATCCTTTAATCAGGTTGCTGGAAGGATCAACGCCCGACCGGCCGAAGGATCGTGGAGGAGAGAAATATTAGAGAGAGCTTCGTCTATGGATCCATACATGGGTTGTGGTTTGGATACATGGCATTCTAGACGTGATAGATCGATCGGTTAGAATAGCGAGAATTGTGTTTGTCTGTCTGTTTCGCTTCTTGGACCGAAAGCCGGTAGCCCCATTGTGGTAGCCTTAGTGAACAGTATAAGTGTCCTTTTGCCTTATTGCTGGCAAGGTTAGCAGGGGGCCAGCCTTCATGTTGCATCGGAGGTTTGAATCCCGCAAGCCTTGTGAAGAAAAGCCTCAAGTTAAGGATTGCACATCTACTTTTATGGTGTACGTGGCATGTAGATTTGAATAATTATCAACGCCTCCTCTGCCATGTGCAAAAGAAGTATACCACATCCTCGTCCCCGGCCCCTCTCGCCCCAGGCCCCATTATAGCAGCTGATACAGATGGGACGGAGTTCATGGGGGCTGTCAGCAGTGGAAATGAAGCTTACAAGTGGAAATCAGTAAGGCAGGAGAGTTCATGCATAGCTCAAGGGCCATGATCTGGTCTGTTTGAAATTCATTTGCCCTACAGCACGTTTCACTGGCCAGGTTGATGCTTATATCAATTGGATTTGTATCGGTCATCGCATGGACAGCTGCCGTGGCCAATGGGGTAGATCGATAGAGAGTATTGTCCACTCAATGATGTCAAGGAAATATAGGGCTGGTTCTTCTTCAAAATGTCAGCTAGTCTGGATATCCTGTATGAATATCATTGTTTTCCCATAGGATTTCCTTCTTATACTGATGATCGTTTCGTATTATTTGGGGTACAACCAACAGTCAACAGCCCCCGGTGCCCCCGAGATCCACGCCAGGGTTCGCATGCATCTTCCGACCGGGTAGACCTTGTCGCTTCTGTTTCAAAACCAGAGGGATGTACAAAAACTAAATTGCGTCTGCACATGGCACACGCAACTTTTGTGCATGGTTTTCTTGACCTGTAAAATGTACTTCAAAGGCCACAATTGCTAAGCCAATATGTGATGACGGTGACGACAACTGAACCCGATGGATTCGGCCCCTTGGGGGCGGCAAATCCTCGAATGCCGTACCGTTTGGTTCGCCACGAGGAGCCAGTAATTGGCTTACATTAATGCTTTGGTGTGAAGGGTGCGAAAATCATTGACATAAGCGCACCGAGGGATGACATGATGATAGGTCTGACTCAGGCGAACGTGGGACAGAACTGTCATGTTATGCGTCGGGCAATACTCGCGAGGGATTGATGTTCGTCGTCAAGTACTCCATAGTACCCTTATACTTCATATCTAGTTCACAAAGGATCATGAAGGATCATGAAGGATGGTGAAAGATGGAAGGATATTCCTTCTCCTCGTTGATTAACTAGTTGCAAGCCACGAGGATGTCGCGTAGGGCGCTTCTATTACTTGGGGCTTGTTGGCTGGGGGCCAGGTACGCACTCCTTCCCTTATCGGATGTAGAATTCATACTTTTGAGGTCTGTTGTATGTCTAGCAGCGGGCAGAGTGGATTTTGTAAACGTCTACTTGACTACTTCATCTTGATGGATTCAACTACCCAAAGGCTACTCCATACAAATAATACAAGGGCCATGTTAACCAACACGCCCCATTTGGGGCCGGGGCTGGCCCCAAGGATTGATCGAGAGTGAATATCGGGCCAAAGCTAGCAGTTGGCATATAACAGATGAAATAATTAATACCGGGAATATACTATACTGTACAGAGAGCACAGTCGTAGGAGTTTGGAGTCTGTACTCGGGCACGACGAAGCGGATAGTTTATCCTGAAGCACCAACTTCGTATACTTACTTCCCTTAGCTCGTGAGCTGACTAAGTTAACATTCCTATTGTCAGTTGTACTCCCCGGGCCAAGAAGGGGGCGTCCATGCACGCCATCTCGTGTGGCGGCTCGTGTCGGGCCAGTTATTTTTGTTTTACGATTCCTCAGTCGCTCAGTTCGTGTTAACGGGCGATCGTATTCCCCGGACAAGCAATGGGCGTTGCCGATCTTGGAACGCGAGAATAAGAATAGCCATGCCCGCCCGCGATATACGAGGGGAGAAGGCAAATTCTCGAGTTTAAATTTGGTATATTGATGGAGATGAAGAATGCTGAGTATAGCTGTGAGGAAGAGAAAGATACCATAAAAGGACTACATGAATAGAACTACGTAGTGACTAGTCTGTAATGCCAGGATCGTTTCTCCATCAGCTACTCTGGACTTACACTTACTTGAACCGGTAGTAGTTGGGGGCTGTTGTATCTTTATTTACAAGGATTTTGGCCCCGATCGCCCGGTCGCAGAATGAGTTCCTGCAGAGCAGCAGCCCGTGCGACATTGTGACTGGTTGATGATCTTTAGTTAGACGAATTATACGGGGCCGTACCGATCGTAACGGGGGCCTGCAGCGCGGATCCACTAAGAAAACCAACTGCTTATTCGGGGGCCTAAGCAGAATCAGGACTCGATTCACGAGCAAACCAGTGACAATATCAGTCGTTTATGTACTCGCCCCCATCATCAGTGATCTTCTGGCCCTAAAACATAATCCCCTGCAAGGAATCTCTCTCTTCCACCTTTCCTCTCATCTTTTCTCCTGCTTACGACTCGACGGTGATCTACTCTGCTTTGGGCATCGTCGTGCAACTATCAAACGAAGATACAGCAACATTCCAATATACAGAGCAAAGAAATTGCCAAACCACCTGAGCAGATCAGACGAGTCATTGCAGACTCGCAACAAAGAGACCACGCTGCAGATTGGCATCACCAGAAACCATCTGATAGGCCCTTTGGCTCCCCGATATCCGGTACGTTCTTTGTTTATACTTCTTCTAGAGCACCACTCCCGTCCAAGAAGACGAACATACCCATGGCACCAGAACCTAAATCTAGATCACAGACAAAGACAGTTTCTTTTGAGAATGCCCGGGCATTAAGCCCTCACTGGACCAGGATATTTGAATTCGGCCAAGATGGTGTCCCCCCGATCCTTTCCATTCGTTCGCCCACGCAGAAACTCCACAAAGCAGAAGAACAAGAAAGGAACTCGACTGCCACCGCCACTGAGACTCGACTGCCGTTTGTTCCATGCTCAAGTCCAAAAAGATATCAGTCTGATGGGCCCGCCCCCCAGAGCCGTGCGGGGGAGTATTTCAGGCTCATCGAAGGCCAAGAGGAACAAAGGGAACAAAGACAGTGGATCACAAGAAGTGCCGTTGAAGATGGAAATTCCCTTAGCAAGCCTCTCAATTGAGGCTGCCAAAGAATATCACGTTGAATGCCCTGAGAAGATGAAGACCACAGGACGGTCTCTTACTCGAAGAAACCACCATCAACAAACACGACCCGCTATTACAACGTCCAAGAGAACCTCACCGGAGCGGTCTACACAGACTCGATCTGTTTCTCCTCAAGGATCACTACGCACAATTATCGTTCTTGATACACCTGGTACCTCCGATGACGAGGAGTCCGACATTTCGCCCTTATCTGACGACCGCCCATCTGCTGCATCTCGATCTGGCGCAGCCTTACGTCGTTTCTTCCCCGAACTATCATCTGCCAATTTCGCAGTCGTGTCTCCGATGAGTGCTGATGCCAGTGCCGATCAACAGAACCTGAGGCCAATCGAGTTCTCGTCGATCTTCGAGTCCGAACTCCACGAGCGGGTCCACATCCTCTATAAGAACTCGGCCGATGCCGTCGAGAGCCCATCGACCGACGTGGATCAAGCCTTGGAGCACAAGCCAGGTTCGTCCTCGGGATCAGGATCAGAGGATGTCTTTGACTGTGCCTCGTCCTGCTACAGTCGTCGGAGTTCTATCACCAGTGTTGGGACAGAGTGTTTCAGCCCGGCTGCAAAGGAACTCGATCGATACTCCATCCTCTCCCCCGTTGCAGCTGGTGTCTTTGATGACTCTGCTTCGGCATGCCCGTCCCGGGGCCTATCGCGGGCTCCGTCGTTTGCATCGGGCGTGCCATCTGCAACGTCACCCGGTCCAGAGTATGCAGCGAGCTCAATCTATTCGTCGAGCCCAACGCCGCCATCTCGATGCACCTCAATGTCCTCCAGAATTTCCTTGAATGATTACAAAAACAAGCCTCTCCCTCTTGAGCCTGTCCAAGAGCCCAGCCCATTAGCGATCCGCCGCCATGACCACACTCAGCAATCTGCGACGACTGAAGCCTCGCTATCAACGGGATTTCACTCAACCTATCGTCATCATAACTTGAGTCATTCAACAAGCACACACTGGAAGCAATCCGGGCAAGCCTGTCAGAACTGTGGAGAATGCGCTGGGGGCCGTAATAGCGGTGACCCCGTTCAATCCCGTCGGGGCCGTCGCTCAGAGTGGTCAGAGGCTAGCAATGGGCAGCGCCTGCGCCATATCCCAACGCTAGCACAAGCTGCAGAAGAATTGGAATTCGCCCTAGCCGACCTTGCCAGAGACCCGCATATGCAGCAACGGACCCTGCTAGTGCTCGACGGACCGCTGCAGATCAGTCGACACAATGGTGATCTAGTCGCAACGCGACCAGCACCACTGCCCCCCTCAACCAAGCCACATTCCCAAGCGCAAGCGCACTCATCCAAATCATTTAAGAAGAGCAGGAGTTTCCACACAAAGGTCAAATCATTTGACGATGCCATAAGTCCCCGGTCGGCCACGCTCAAAGCCCTCCGTTCGACCAAAGAGAGGCCGTCTCCTCCCCTCCCCGACAAGGAATCCAAGAACAAAGGCGAGGCCGCCCCCAAAACCCCCAAGACCCCCAAACTCAAGGACGAGGCCAAGTTGTCTTTCAGAAGTTCCAACTCCATCTCTCGCTCTACCGACGACTTTTTCAAATCACCCAAGATGAAGAAATCCTTCACTCTGACGATGCCATCCTTCCGGCGCACGCATCACACTCGGGCCCCGACTCTGCAAGAACCCCGTCTGAGCGTCGTACTGAGTTCACGGTCGGAAACTTCCCTGCTCGACCCACACACATCCACCGAGGCCCGCCCGGACGGGCCCCCACGACTTTCTTCACACTCGGATCCCAGTTTGGACTTGGACGAGGATCTGGACGCAGGCGCGGCCTCCAAGCGGGCCGATCTCCTTCTGCAACTCCCGCGCCTGCAGACTCAAGATCTCGCCTTCCAAAATCCCTTCGAACCGCTCAGCATCGAGGAGGAACTCCTCGCTCTAACACGAACACAACACGAGCGGGAGAAGCAGCCACAACCACCACAACCAAAGCAAATGCCAGGGGCCGCCCCCTCGTTCTGCGCCCCCGGCCCCACGCAGACAGTGCAACATCAACATCCCCACCCCGCGCAGGCCGTCGCCTCGCCGAGGGGCGATGCAAAAGTGTCGACTCTTCAGCTGCGCATCATACCACCTGAGGATGAGAAAATGCTCGTTGCGAGTGAACTCGTCGCCAGCGAATGGCTGCGACATACGCAGGCCTTTGTCTCGACGGCACAGGCGAGTAGTGTGCAACTTCCTCCCGAACAGATCTACGAGCTTGCAGCAACGCCGCCCTCTCCGTCATCCTCGATGCCAGCCATGTTTATGGAACAGTCACACATGCCCGTCGATTTTCCCATCGAGATGCCGGACCATCTGATCGTTCTGATCATGGGGCGGATCGACTCACTGGACGATCTATTTAATTTCGTCCTTGTTAACAAGCGTTTCTACCAAATTTTCAAGCGTCGCGAGCTTTTCTTCATCAAGGGCGCGCTGTTCCGTATGTCGCCGCCCGCGTGGGAGTTGCGCGAGATGAGTCCGCCATGGAAGAATGAGTGGCAGCTCCTGCTAGAGCCGGATACGCCGCTGCCCGAGTATACCCCGGAGTCGTACTTGGATCGCTATGCCTGCGATATTTATACGCTCGCGCAGCTGAAGTCTATGATCTTAGTTCGCTGCTCGCCATTCTTGCGTCGGGATACAGTCAGGGGTCTGTCCGGCGTGGATATTGTTCGCGCCGAGGAAGTAGACGATGCTTTTTGGCGAATATGGACGTTCTGTCGCATCTTTGGAAGTGGCAAGGGTCGCGAAAATGATTTGGAAGGTCAGATGGATTGGTTGAAGGGTGGACCAAAGGCCCGGAGCTCATTTGGAGCATCTTCCACCGTGACGGAGCCTTTTGGTATGAACAATGTGTTGTTTGAGCCACCCGAGGGTTTCGCCCGTGGAAACAGCGTCGCTGGCCTCTCTGCGAAGCAGCTGTATGACATGACGGAGATCTGGACATGTCTCGGCGTACTGTTGCAGCCTTTGCACGGCAAATGTGTCGAGGCTAGAAACGCGGGTATCTTCCAAGGACTGGATATTCCCGAGGGCGATACCGTTCGCGAAGAGACTGCACTAGGTAAGTAAAGAAGTGACAAAGTAAAAGCTTGTTTGAAGAATATTTTACTAACTCATAATCAATAGAGGAGTGGACATCTTACGTGCTTACTCTTGGGCTCTCCGCCGTCTTGACTCTCAGCTCGCTCTGCCCCGCCGAAGCCACCACCGCCACCTTCACCAAGGCCCAATCCAATGGCCTAACCAAATGGGAGCCAACCGAAACTGAGACCAGTCGTTCATCCTTCCTGAAAGAAGCCGTTTCCCGTGTCTACGAAGAGCTAGAGCGTTCCCTCGCTTCCAGCAGCCCCAAGGAAATCGCCTACCCTCAACCCCAATCTTTCCAGCGCCGTAAGCAATTCCAAGAAGAGCTGCGCACTCGCCGTCTTCGCGGTCCACCAAGTCGCGAGGGTGCACCAGGTACATCCTTCGCCGACGAGCGACCCATGTCAGAGTTCAGCACAATCGTACATAACCTCGACGGAAGAACGCCACGCGACGCACCGCCCGTCCCACCCGTTCCAGCCCTATCATTCGACCGACTCTCCTCCTCCACAGCAGCCAGTATAGGCCCCCGAACCCCCAGCCGCACTCCACCACGCTCCTTAACCCCCGAATCAAACCTCCCCATTCCCCGCAGTCCACCCCTCCAACCAGTCCTCGCGCCCCCCGGCTCTCCGTCCACAGGTCCAAGACCCCGTTGATCGAGCGATTTCTCGCATGGTCAATGAGCTGGGCTTCAACCAGGACGATGTCAAGTGGGCGCTTAAAATCACTGATACTGGCGAGGGCATCGACGTCGATGCCGCTGAGCAATTGCTTAAGCAGCAGAAGCGCAAGCATGAGCGGAATCCCTTCGCCCCACGGGGTAAGGATAGTTTGCTCAGGTCTGTGATGAAGCGTCAAGGCTCGCAAGATTCGGGCTGGCGCTTTGCTTGAGCGTGATATCGGCTGGTCATCCCTGCTCTCCGCATTCTATTTTTGTTGATTTCTTTTTCTTTATATCCGCGTTGAGCGATTTTTCGTAGCGAAAATGTCTTTTCCTTACTTTTCATGATTGACTTGGGTTGGCGTCGATTGATTTACGAAGTATATACACAATTTCTTGGTTTTTGCTCATTGTTTTTACTTTTTGATATTCTGTTCTGCCTACAAGACTATGACCTACACTCTTTGTGTTATATACCCCCTACCATGTACCTACTTGTACAATCATCATGATTTTTTGGCCTCTTTGAAATCATCATCTTTTACTTGGATTTTGCTCAAATTGTAGCGTCAACCGCCAATAGATGAGTAACAGTTGTTCGACAAGGTCGACCTGATTCTTCTCTCCAAGACTTTTTCGAATACTATCATCCGTTGACGAAAACAAAACACAGCCGACTAATTCTCCTAACCCCATGAGTCACGTATAATGAACCGGCATACACCCCTCACAACATCCAAGGCTCGCCTGAGTCCAACAAAACGGAAGAAGCCCCCCCTCCCCACACCAATACTGCCATTCCTTAACAATCTCCAAAGCCACAGCACCAACTTGAGCCGGAAAGTCCTCCCCAGGCAATAACCTCTCCGGCGATGAAATCTCGATAGAGACTACTTGCGGACTAATCTCGGCATCGTTGAAGTGGGTGAGGTAGAATTTTTCTTCCTTCAGTTCGTGGGTTAGGTCTCGTAGGAGTTGGGCTGGTGGTATACTCGGGTTTATGTGTGACAGGTTGATGTTGACGAAGAGTTTTGAGGGGGTTGGGGTCATTTTTGTGGTTTTGGGGGTTTTTGAGGGTTAGGTAGAGGGAGATGGATTGTTTTGGTTTTGATGTTTGGGATCTGTAGTTAGAATGTAACCTGGTATGAGTGTTTTGGTGTTTCTGATGGGCTTAAGTACTTTAGTTGATGTAGAATGGCTTTGTTACGAATTCTGTAGAGAGTCTTGTCGTGAAAGCTTCTTTCATGGTGTTTTAGACCCTTAGGCGATTCCTGCTTCGAATATAATGAAATGCATGTTAGACATCCTATTGATCAATTTAAAGGCAGATAAGCTCAAGAAGAGCCCAATGCGACTCTAATATTTTCTGGAGAGCTCTTGAGGGGATTTAAATGTTTCAGTTATGAATTGAGAGCTCGGAAGATGGACTCATACTGAGAAAATGGATCTTATGTGACGGCCACATCATTATCCTTTTAACAAAGCCTTACTTTAAACAAGGTATAGATGGATCAAAATATGCATTTACTACCTTTGACTACAGATCTTTCAATTAAATTACCAGTTTAGATATCAGTCACCAACAAATGTAATTCAAGGATCAACAAGTAGGTGATGGCCGCTTTACACTACATCTAATCTCGGGTAAAAGGTCCCCGACACAAGCGAAGCGTACGCCCATTTGTCGGAACTTTGCGCCCAATTTTGTTTATGTTTTTTTTCTCCTTAACCAAGAATAGTTTTTACCCTCCTCCAGCCTTAGTTTCTATCCTTCAAATTACAAAAAGACTCGGAAATGGACTGAGTCGGAGTCGGGCAGGGAGCCCCATAGTCACGTGACATGGGCTTCATCCGTAGATCGGAGAAAAATCATGACTTGATAAATACACACAACAGCAACTTGTGGACACGATGGCTCAAACACCAGCCCGGAGGTACTTTGATGTAAGGACAGGAAATTTTCCCCAGTCTCTGCTGCCGACAGCCGCTGAATGCTGATGTCAAGGTTGCCGTCACCTTCACTGCTGACCAGTTCGGTGGTATCTATCGCGAGGGCAAACAATATCACCAACCCGACTATGAAGAAGTCCTAAAGAGAGCAAAGGTATTTTTTAACCATCTTGTCACTTTAACTTGAATTATTTTTGACTGACAGCCGCTAGGAATATGATTGTGAAAAGATCATGTTGACTACAATGTCACGTAGCGGTGCTGAGAAAAACCTCGAGCTCGTGAGAAAGTTCCCCAAGATGTGCAAAATGACGCTCGGGGTGCATCCATACCATGCAGCCGAGATATATGATGGACAGTCTCCTGATGATGTCTCAAACTCATATCTCAACTGGCTTCAGGAGACGGGAGAAGCACTCTTAGCGGAGAAAAATTCCCCACTTGCTGCATTCGGAGAGATTGGCCTCGATTACGTCTATCTTGATCGCGCAGATAGATCAACACAACAACGCGCGTTCCGAGATCAATTAGATTTGGGCATAAAGCTCCAACTCCCTCTTTTCTTGCATGTGCGCGAGTCCACTGAAGACTTCATCTCCATAATCAAACCTTACCTCCCACGACTGCCTCGGCGGGGCTTGGTTCACTCTTTCGCTGGCTCGAGGGATGAAATGCTCAAATTGGTAGATTTGGGTCTTGATATCAGTGTGAATGGCATATCATTCCGCACAGAGGAGCAACGGGACATGGTCAAGCATATTCCTTTGGAAAGATTGCAACTTGAAACTGATGCTCCCTGGTGTGAGATCTTGAGCAATGATCCGAGTATTGAGCCTTACTTGGCAGCGGCAAGGCCCTTGCCACCCAGTCGAAAGCCTAACAAATTTATTCTTGGGCAAATGGTCAAGACTCGGAATGAGAGCTGCACCATCGAACGAGTTGGTCTTGTGGTGGCGGGTCTGAAAGGGACTACACTCGATCAAATTGCGGACGCAACCTGGAATAACAGTTGTCGCATGTTTTGGTAATTTCTCGGGAAGTGCGAGTGATAAAGTAGGACAAACAGTTACATTGTTGGGATAAATTCAATCACGGAAAGCAATACAAAACGAAGCAAATCTAGCTAAGCATACACTCGAAGTAGTTCGTTCTCGGCATCATGATCGACTGATCACGAACAGACATTATTCCAAATTTCACGACCAAAGGGACCTCTTCCCCGACTCCAGTTGCGCCTGGGCCAGCTGCCGCAATCCTAGTCTGATGATATCAAGAGCCAGTGTGTGTCTCAAGCTTGAGGTTTCTTCGGTAAATTGGGAGGCATCCTGTTATTCAAGTCAGCATATAACTTCAGGTTATTTCTGCCAAGTTAATCTACTTACATCCAGATCTTCACCTCCGTCAATTACTGCTTCTCCAATCTTATGGAAGTAGAATTCGAGATCTTCATACTCCGCATTCTTGGGCTCGGAATCAGCGAGGTCTGGAAATCGGATCTAAACGGTAACAGTTAGGATTAGCATGTACTAGTAATGAGAATAATTTGGTGTTGCGGTACCTTTTGCCTTTCATGGTCTATGGCCAATACCACTGACATCGTGGTTGTCGCGGCAAGATAATCAAGGAAAGGAATCTCCAGGAAACCCAGCGTTCTAGAAAGCGTGTTCGTAAAGTTCTTCAGGGCAAAGTCGACTCGGGACTTCTTTTCATCCGCTTCCTGGGAATTTGATCTCCGAAGCTGAGGCATATCATTGAAGGAACCAAATCCCATGGCTGCGTCTTGCTCCTTCAAAGCTCTCAATATTGCCTCAGACTTGAGGCGACGTTGCTTGAATCGCTCCAGCACCTCCCTCATATTGTTATTCGGGACTGGAGTGACAGGCGAAAACTTCTGCTCCGACATGATGAAAACAGAATGGATTTATCTGACTTGTTTGTGATGCTGAGAAGCTCAAATCCATAGGAACTAGACTCATCGGCAGGAAGAGGTGAGGGTTACTTATACGTCCCAGAACAAAGAATCACACTAGACATTCCTGAGGGACAACTGGGCCAAAACTCGATAAAAGAAGAGATAGAGAAGCCACCCGAGCCAACCTCAAAGAAAAGTCATAAATTATTTAGTATCAATTTTGAAAATCGCACAATGCGAGGTAGTCTGGTGATCACAGACGCAGCGGACCTAAATGCGTCGAGACTTATGTCAATGGAATTAGCACAATCAGGGCTAGGGGTAAAAGAATAACAGTCAATCCAAATATATTCTCGGGGCATATTTAAGTCTTCGGTGCTATAATGAAACAAAGAAGATGAAGTGTGGACTGGCAGGGAATGAAATATATGGGTGAGCCAAGTGCCACCCGAGATCGAACTGCACGTCAAAGAAACCGACATAGCTGCAAAACATTCATGACATTTCCCTAGTTTCAAGCTTCTTGTTCCATGGTCTGACCCAAATCAATTAAAAAGCGTTATTAATTGGCCCTTCATATCTTCACTTATTCCGGGGTAAGGTGGATCGGATCGCCTTTGTCGAGGCCAGGCTTCGGAAGTTCAAAGACCGAACTAGGTGGCGGTTTCAACAATGGCCCTGAATCTGTTTAGCGTGCCAGGTCAAAGAATTAAATATTATATTTTGAATAAAGCTGCATTTTGTACTCGAAACAGGCATCGATGAATGACAAGGATGTTAAATATGGCCGACCAATGATCCTAGGCCAGAGATGACAGTCTTTCTATCACTTGTGAAAAAGACGATCATCGTAGTGGAGCCTCTTACGCCTCGCCATTAGAAGCCATATTAGATTAATTTGATTTCAGGTGCCTTGGGCCCGTAGATTCTGTTGTGTGATTGACCTTTTTTAATGGGGATCTCGGCGTAGCGCCAGACTTGGTACTCGCACCTGGGAGTTCCCTGCAGCCCATGAGTAACGCGCCAGGCCCTAGACAATGAAATGCATTCCTGGATACGCATTTGTCAGAAAAGATTGATTTTTTATGCACAAAACAAATAAATTGAGTTACACAGTTTTCCAATCCCCTACTAATCTTGATTAACTAGACATATTAGTTGTCGACTCATCGTTGGTGCATCATCTTCACCCGTGTCACTGGACCCTTGTAGGTCTTCCGGGCGTAAAGCACGTAGTAACCCATCGAAATCATAATAACTCCCCCAAATATGGCAACACTCCAATTCATGGTAGTAGGATTAACCTCCTTGGTCAGGGGGAAGAAGCTAAAGAGCCATATCACCAGTAAGACCATGATAGAAATGGTATCACAAATAGGCGTAAATTTGCCCATGCTCCACCGTGCAGGGGGTAGAGGCTGATTGCGCCAGCGTCGAATACGAACGCACGTGATGGAAATAATGTATGATGAGAGCAACGCAGCTGTACCAAGTGACATGATAGCATTGAAAGCCACAGATGATCCGATGTTGATCAACGAAAGGAGAGAGACGATGACGAGGCTGACGCAGAGCGCATTGAGTGGAACAGTGAATGTCGGGTTGACCTTTTTAAGCACACATTAGTTTGAACAACTGATTGTCAAGATATGGATAGGCCAAACCTGTGAGAAGAAATCGGAAAATGGAAGGCCCTTGTCTCTGGCAAAAGAGTAAATTTGACGGGAGGTTGTTGCGACGTTACTGATCGCTGCACAGAACTGCATGATCATTATCACAACCGTCATGCCTGTTGTGGCAGGAACTGATCCGGTAGCATTTAGAAAGACCTGGATGAACGGAAAGCCCGTCTCGGATGATAGCACGTTATCAATATTACCCACACAAAATGCGAGCGTGATTATCATGACGAGGCCAGTGGAGCCGTTCAATATCAAGGTCCAGACCATGCCCATAGGGAGGACTCGGGATGCGTCTCGAATTTCCTCGGCTGCATTTCGGGATTAGCATTTGAATTTCTCGGGGTCAGCGGGGAACTTACCCATATGGACTGCCGAGTCAGGGCCTATTCAAAAGACGCTGTTAGCTTTAATCTATGTAATAATAATCCATAGGGTACATACCAATCAAAGCATAGATGGGCCCAGTCAGTCCCACCAGACATGCAAGACCGTTGTTACCCCATCCGCCTCGATCTTCAATGGAACCAAACACTTCAGAAGCAGGCACCTTTGGAGACAGAACCCAAAGAGGGATCAGGATACCAAAGAAGCCAAAGCAGTGTACAATCAAGATGATGCCCTCGATCAAAGGAAGCTTCTGTGCTAGGAAGGTATTAAATAGCAAGGCTACCAAGGCCACCGCAATGACGAGCAGTGTGACATGCCATGGCTCATAGACATATGACTCAGGATAGTTGATAGCAACCACGCCCACCATCATATTAGCGACAGTGTAGCAACATCCTGCAATACCGGTATGCCAGCCAAGCACACAGATCCAACCAGTGATGTAGCTCAGTATGGCCTGAGACCCTGGGGGCGCAAACTCTGACACCCAATGATACTGACCACCGGATGTGGGGGCCCTGCAAGGATCAAAAAAAGAATCAGCTCTTGCATATTGCATGATCCTGTCAGGAGCAGGAGGTCAACATACATGGAAGCCATCTCAGCCATAGATAAAATCACAAAGCTGAACCCTGCCAGGGCTCCTAAGTAGGTGTAGATCATACCTCCTTTGCCGCCATTAGTCAAACCATAGGATGAACCGCTAATGTTATTGGTCAGAATAAAGACATGTTTCATTCAAGTATATCAATCAGCCTTTACTTACAAGAGGACAGCTTCCCAGGTGCACATAAGCACTGCAGTAAATCCAAGGACAGACAGGAACCGGAAGTTTCGCTGCAGCGCCATTAGTTTTTTTTTGTGACTTTGATTTGAAGGGACTTGCTCACATTCAGCTCTTGGTCTCGACCAACGCGCCACATGTCTTCTTTGTCCTGCGCTGTGCCCTCCTTCTGGGAGGGGACCTCCTCATGTTTGGACCTTTCAGTCAGCATGATTCCATTCCCATGTCCCATGGCAATTGATTATCAATTCAATCCCAATATTGTGGAAACTAATATTGGATTTGATAATGAGAATAGTACGAAGAGAAAGATAGAAAGCAATCACAAAACAAACAGGGAGGAAGAAAAAGGGAGGTGAGAATTGGATCTCAAGACTAGTGCACACGAAGCAACAATGTAACCGTGATTTCGGCTAAGAAATCCTGAAGATCCCAGAGGGAATGCCGGGACCAGGTTATTTTCCTTACCCTTGTCAAAAGACTTCAGGGGGACAGGGTGGTAGTAATCTCGGTTTTATGTATGTTGTGAACCCCGGCTTTTGAGAACAATTGTGGTTAGCAGGACTAGAGTAGGATGCATTAGACCAGGATTAGTAGCTGGCCCAGTCGCGAGAAATGGATACCTTTTTCGCCCCCAGACAGGGAAGCTTGTTTAGCTTGGGACTAATAATGTCACTTGAAAATGTCTCACTGGCTTGATCCAATGAAACTGGGTGGGATAAATTCCGATGATACCATTTATCTCTTGCCGGGTCCCAGGATCGTTTCCTAGTCGAGAAGGATCGCAATCCTCGTCTTCTTTCTGAATCAAATCATCCGATTTGTGAATTTATCCGGGCGGGCTCAACGGACCCTGTATGAACTGTCGCAATAATCATCAACAATGTCAAGAGGGAAAATTCTCCTCCGATACGACCTGATGGGGGTAGTTGGGGGCCATCGGTTTGCGATCGGGAGGCCGATCTACGAGGATCTCGCTGTTCCAGTATCCTCCGGTCCGTCCGATAACTTGCCTATGGTATGGCTATGTTAATCTCCCACGACTATAATCATGATCTATCACGAAAGATTGTCTTTCTAGTCCCGCCACGCCTCTACTATTCTCGGTCCATCCACACCATGGAGGCCGCCGCCCCATATGCGATCTCTGCAACAGATCGAAGCGGTCTGATCGTGATCGTCGAGACTCTTTTTATGTCTTGGATGATTATGGTGAGTTTGATTCGACTATATATGCGCCTCGCGATCAACGGACCGGTGCAGGTTGATGATTTGGTTGTTTTTGCTGGGAGTGTAAGTACAGATATATACCTTGCCATTCTTCCCCAGCAGCACTACCGACTACCCAACAAGGGGTTTCCCATCCTAACAGCATATGTCTTCCACTATTAGATTTTAGCCATCGCCCATGTAGGAACAGTGATGAATGCGATCTCCCATGGCTTAGGCCGATCGCAAGACGACAGTTCGTCGTGGGACTTGAAACGTGCTGGAGAGGTAAGTCGCCCCTTGAACTATTTCATTCCAAATGCGATCAAACCATGAATTCCACTGACTTATATTGAGTTAGGGTGTCTACGCAGCAAATCTCCTTTTTCTAGCTGGCCACGGCGCCGCCAAAATCTCTATATGCTTGCTACTCAAGCGGCTGGGCCGCCAAAGAAAATACCTACTTTGTTCGAACATTCTCGTGGGCATGGTGACAGCATGGACTATTGCTTCTATTCTGGCAGTGGCTCTTAGTTGCTTCCCTCAATATCAATTGAGCATGGTGCAGCATTGTGGTAATATCGTGGGTTACGCCTTTCACTTGACCAAGCGCCGCAAGACCTAGCTGACAAGCGCAATCAGGGTATTGCCTGGAAATCGATCACTGCGTTCGATGTGATTACAGATGTCCTCACTTTCTGCTTGAGTATTTTTCTAGTCTGGGGTATTCAGATGCGGTGGAAGGACAAGGCGACAGTAATTTTTGCATTTGGGACGAGAACTCCGTGAGTTTCTGATTACGTTGAATAACAAACCCAGGGAGCCTCTCATCTAACAATATTCTCTACGAATCTCAGCGTAATCATATTGATTATACTACGACAAACCTACCTCGATCGTTCCCTTTTTCATTCCGATCCATCTCTGCATGTGTCTGACGCAATGATCGCCACCGCCGTCCTCCTCCATTACAGCATCATGGTATCAACCGTGCCGTGCCTCAAGCCTTTCGTTATTGCATTCAATACAGGATGGGGACAGGGAGTCACAAATAGTAACGGCGAGCATCCGTACTTCACGCCTACTGGGAAGAGTGCATCAACTACTCAATCCCAAGCCTTTACAAGCAGCAAACGAGACGAAGACGAGGCTGATTTAGCTGCAACCCGGCTGTCACACGATAGCCAGAACTCGCGACAACTAATAATTCACCAAACACAAGAGTGGATTGTGGAGGAGGAGTATGAGATGCATCGAGTTGATAATAGGATATGAATCGACAGATACTCGTTCATGGTGGTATCTACCTCATTGTATATCTCTCAATCCCTTTTCTGAGGCTCCCTAATCATTGGAATTGCCCCGTCAGAGGTAACGCCTAGATCATCGCGATCCTTAAACCCGAATTTCCTATATAGCGGAGCCGCATCTTCGTGAGCATCCAGATATGCCGCAACCCCATTCTGATCTGCAAGGTCACATCCCCACTGTATCAATATCGACGCCGCACCCTGGCGACGATAATCCGGATGCGTAACCAACATATCCAAATCTAAATATGGGAAGAGTCAGCTATGGATGTCTCCTCTCAGGTTATGAGATGCGATCCGTACAATAATGTTTTCGATCCCCGAGCAACTTCTTCCGCTCTTCAGATAAGCCCGTGAACAAGCGCTCGCACGTTTCATGGTCGGACTCCTCATGCCAGGGCGGAAACCTCTCGCCACTTTCCGAGGGGTCCAAGTCCCATTTTGCGTATGCGACCACAAAGTCTGGCGTGGTGGGATCGACAATTTTGAATAGTTTTCGAAGCGGGTTGTAAAGAAGATCTCGGCGGTTGGCCTCGTCCCACCAGGCTCGGACACCAGGTGTATCAGGGAACATACGCAGGTTCACAGGGATGCTAAAGGCCGTGTACCAAAGCTCAGAAAGAGCTGGCACGTCGTTGATTGTGACAGGCTGAATAACGAGGGCCGTCATGATAATGCTGTTTCAATCTAGACTAAGTCGTCCGGGTGCAAGGAATGATTCGGGATCTAACTGTTTTCTTGTGAGTTCATTATCTCGTTATCTATTTCGGAGATTAGACTAATTAGGATCTCCCGGTGCTCTCGGGCCGGAAGTTTCGCGGCACCGTCAACTGGTCGACTAGAAACAAAGTAGGCTATGTTAATTGACTAAAATAGATCAATTGGAGCCTGTGGATCGCAGAATCAGACGCGACAACAGAGTACTCTAAGTTGAGAGGCGATCTTACTGGATTCAGAATAGGTCTTAGTCGCCTTTGGACACGGCCACGTTGCCGAATGATATGAGATAGCAAGCTAGTAAATCGGCCAATCATGTGGAGTAGGTAGGCAGGCTCGCAGGGAACGATTGAATCAATAAAGAGGGAATCCGTACGGAGTACATACGGCTCAGTACAGACATAAGCTTCGATGGAGATATTGAAGAAATCGAAATGAAGGATATCATTGAAGTTGAATCTGTTGTTGATTGGAGAACAAATGGAACGATCGATACCCCTGAAAGCTTGGAGGCTTGGGTTTCATTCAGAACATCGAGGTGGCAAACTAGAGCAGAAGTACGTGTAGATCGCTATCATTTATAGCAGGGATGGTACCTAAATGCTTGTATATGACAAGGATCATGGCCATTGCAACACGTAATTCGAGCATGAAGTATTTGGGTCAGGAAGACGTACTCCTGGATGAGAACAACAAACAATGCAGTCTAGACCAGTACTTTACGCAGCTGCCTCATTTGCAAAGCGTATCCACCAAACTTATCCAGATCTTGACTAGTATAGCTGCAAGTTGAGCGGGTCCACCCGATGTTACCTCGAGTTCTTCCACTTTGAGATGTAATCACTCTCGCGTCACCAAATGCCATCCTTCCAATTTTCACAAGGGCCAATGACAAGAGCTGGCTAGAGTACTTTTGAAAACCTAGATATTGGAATATTACGAGATACATCTAGGTTTTCAAAAGTACTCTAGCCAGCTCTTGTCATTGGCACTTGTGAAAAATACTACTCAGAACAATGTCTTTGTGAGCCAAGATGCCTTCACAAAGAAAAGCCCCCTGTGAATCTGATGGTACCTGACCCTGATCACACGTTACATATTCCGAGATGTGATCCATAGAGCTAGAAGTGAGATAATGCGATGAATGCCGGGGATATCATTCTGGTTTTGAAAAGAAGGAGAAAGTGAAAAAAATTAAACATGGCCTTTGCTTGCCACAGATACAGAAACCTCGAATCTCAACAGTTGGACCGGCTAAACCCAACAGCCTTGCGTGTTACCGATTTAGGGTTGTCATCCAAAAAGTAACCAATTCCCATCAGATACCCCACACTTTTCTCCAAAGCCATCAAAATCTCCTTCTCATTGAAAAGAGAACCTTGAGATGCGGTACCCAAGGAGTTTGTTTGCAGCCATTCAAACACAGGTTCAAAGGATGGTCGAAGTCTGCATCGTCAATATCAGATCGCAGGATCCTCATCCACTCTACATGCTTGACCTTCCTGATCTTGATCTTCAGCTTGTCTTCAAGGATGTTGCAGAGTATCAAGACATCAACCCCATCGAAACATTTGATGGCGTGTGGAACACATCGGTCTGGTTGTAAGAGGACATCCGAGACGAGGTTGGATACTTGGTCCACGCCAGCAACATTGAGGTGACCTAGAAGATCCTTGCTGACTGCTCGAAGACGAGAAATGCTGAAAGCAAATCTCCACAGGTAATCTTCTTGGTGGGCAATCCCCTCTTGGCGTGTTCCGACGATGAAGCCCGGAATGATCGTTCGCGCTTTCGGAATGTTCCCTTTCTGCTTGTCCAGATGCTTCTTGTACTCTGCCAAGAGTAACTCAGACATGAACTTGGTTTGACCGTATCCCGGTGCGCTCGAGAGCTTCTTGGCAACCTCAGAGAGCGATTCATGCTCACTTGGCATGTAGCCTCCAGAAACGTAGATCAGTGGACAAGGTGATGCCATATTTGAAAGACCAGATAGGATATCAATGGTGCTGTGAACGTTCACCGGTTCCAGCTCTTCATAGCTCTCCATCCAATCTTCATGCTGGCAAGTATGTAATTATCAGCGAAAGGAAAGGCATGAATGCCATACAGAATCAACATCAATGGGGAGTAGATTTCTAGCGAAGTAACAAATCATGGATTACCGGGTAAAGATACCGGAAGTTCCAAGGCTTAGGTACAGGACTTAGTTGATCTTAGCATGGACTAAGTAAGGTTTCTTCCTGAAGATTGAAGTTGAAACGTCCTGTATCCACAGTTCATTCGTGCTACCTAAAACTCTCGGCGTTCAATTCTACACACTAATGACCAACCATCATTCCGCACTACCCAGGGTTTTGGGTTAATAGAAGGAGAATAACCGGAGAACACTAGAATGTCTCTGGAACTCAACAGCCACCTAGGAATGCTCTTTGTGTTACACACCATCGGGTATAAACGCCGCCCTACCATTGGCTGTTAACTCATGCTTTTCCCGTGGCGATCGCGATCCAACCAGAGCTCCCGTAGGACCGGACTTGAATTGCCATAAACATCTACCAACGGTTTCTAAGTTGACTGAATAAAGTTATTTGCATACCTAAGGATGAGACTCCTTGACAGTAAAAGATCACAAGGTCGTCAATGTAACACATAGTGGCAATAACAGACGAGGATTCAGATTGTCCTGATGGTAGCGGCAAATAGACCCCGAGATCCATATGAATTTGCCAAGAGAATGAAGGGTAGAAACTCTTGGAACAGAACGCCCTCGAAAGCCTGACCTCGCAAAGTTCACTGCTGACGGAGATATTATCTTTCTGGGCCGACAGAGCGGTTTCGTCAAGATACGAGGTCTACGCGTAGACCTGGGCGAGGTCGAGCATGCAATCAACTCAACTGCAAGCGCACGTCGCTCGGCCGTAGTGCTCCCTGAGGCTGGAGGAAACGATGTGGAACTGGTGGCTTTTATCGAGACGACAGACAGATACAAATCCCAGCTCACAGATGAAATGCACAGTCTTCTGTCTGAGATCTTGCCGTCATACATGATTCCCAGTGTGTTTATCCCCGTGGACAAATTGCCGCTGACGACATCGAGAAAACTGGATCGACAGCGACTTCGAAGCGATCTATCACAAATGAGTCAGAAGAGCCTTCAGCCAATTCGCAGGGGCGGTGCTGCTGCAACGGAATTCCCTGTGATACCAGTCACGAAGCCGGCAGCAATTGAGATCAGTTGCATGGTCGCCGAGCTACTCGCAATCAGAGACGAAGTCTACGCAAACTCATTTCGTGGAAAGGATTTTCCCCTGGAGACCGTTGGCCTGTCATCAATACAACTGGCCTCCCTGACGACTTTGTTAAGAAAAAGATACGACAAGAAAATCAAAATTGGAGAATTGCAGCGACAAGCATTGACTCTATGTGACGTTGCAGACCTTGTCTTGAAGCGGAAAAAGGAACACATTGACGAAGTCAAACACGAAATTTGATTAATGATCCCACCAAGCTCAAGCAAAAACTTCCCTTTGCTCATTCACGGAGAAAGACGTTTTTCTTACTTCGATAACTGGCTTCTTGGGCAGTCAAATCCTGCGATCTCTCCTACACAACCCAGAAATTGAGCATATCATCGGTCTAGTTCGAGCGCAAAGCAAAGAGCAGGCAAGAGAACAGGTAGAGATCCAAGCAAAGCTCGGGCAATGGTGGGACCCGTCGTTCTCCAACCGCATTGAAATTTGGTTGGGCGAGCTGAGTAAACCACAACTTGGCTTGGACAGCTCCCACAGGAATCGGCTTTGGGGAAGACACGTCCACATACCAGTCGATGGAATCATTATCAACGGATCACGATCTCATAATGAACTAGAATTGTTAGGACATTATGCAAGCTGAGTATGAAGCTCCCACTACTCGTTGACCCTATATACACAAATGCTCGCTTGTGTCTGCTTTACGGATATCATGAGCTAGAATCATTCCATGCAGTAAGTATCAAGTCTAACGGTAGCAGCTTACGAAGAACTTCATAATCCCGCAGTCCCTCAGACATTCCAACTTGAACCTCTCTCATGGGATACATAGAATTTTGGTAAATTTCATTGCGATCGAACCAATCGATTCTCCTCGATATATCACGCAGTTTGGCCATCTAGAGTATCCACATCGTCACGTCCCGATATGGCTAGAATTGTGCAAAGAGCATGCTAATGGCCTATCCACATATTTCCCAGAGATGCACGAAGATTCGCGATGGATTGCGATATTTTTCCCTGCTTAATCATATCGATCAACCCAGTGGGCACTTATAGATCGGGTAGGAAAGCAATGTCAGAAATCAGCCATTAAGCTTCTGAACAGGCTTTGTTGCTTTTTATCAAACTTCTTCAGTTTTGATCGACCATGACGAAAATGAAAATCTTGTAAGATCACTTCCCCGATGCTTCTATTCCTTTGAATGGCATTCCAAGGGAGCTGATGGAAGCAATGATTCATGAGGACATGGACTCGGACTTACCCTCGAGTCAAAATTTTGGGACATTCTCTACAATAAAATTAGATCCAGCGATATTCAGGCTTGTCCTTCAAAACGGTCTTCGGAATCAGGCATGTGTGGAAGAGTACCCATCTATAGCCAGGTATGTTTATACCACCTCACATACATCACCGCAAAGAGAATAATTCCTCATACAGGACTTTCTTCAGGTTCCAGCAGCGGTGTATCTCGATTCTGGCCAACATGTGGAGTGCACCCTCAGTCGACTCTGTGTTTGGGACTGCCACAACTAGTTCGAGCGAGGCGGTACTCCTTGCCGGCTTGGCTTTCAAGCATCGCTGGCAGCTCAGACACCATGATCAGCCCCAGTCTCATATGAACGTCATCATTGGTGAAAAAGCACATATTTGTGTCAAGAAATTTGCCGATTATTTTGATGTAAAGGCTAGATTTGTTCCCGCCAATGAACAATCTCGATTCATTTTCGACGTTGATCTACTCAAGGAGAAACTCGATGAGAATACAAGTATGTTCAAACACCCTGAACAGTCTTAGGCCAGAAGCTCACGATCATAGTTGGTGTGTTTCTTACTCTCGGAAGTACTTACACTGGCCACTACGATCCCATCGAGGCGGCCTCCAAGATTCTCGATGAATTCGAGCTTCAAACAGGCCACAGCATCCCGATTCGTGCCGATGCTGCAAGTGGAGGCTTTATAGCCCCCTTTACAGCCATCAATCGGAGCTTTGTATGGGACTTCCATCTACGCCGAGTGGCCTCCATCAATACCTCTGGACACAAGTTTGGCCTGACACCACTAGGTGTTGGCTGGCTGGTTTGGAGAGATAAGTCTAACGTCCCAGATAATCTACTACTTGTGTCGTCGTATCTCCGAGGCACACAGACTGCCTTTACACTGAGTTTCTCAAGGTCCGCCATACCCGTCACTGCTCAGTACTTCAATTTCTACAGTAAGGGAATCCATGGATACCGAGCACATGTCAACGAATCTTTGAACAAAGCACAAGTCCTCAGCGAACAGTTGGAACATTCTGGCTATTTCGCTTGTCTGAGCGACATACATGGCCAACCTAGTCGGCACAACACTATGTGCAAGTTACATTGCACTGACTCTGAGTCATTGAACATCCCTGGACTTCCGATCGTCGTGTTCAGATTATGTTCTGATGTCAAAAAGAACCTTCCGGAGTTGACGCTCTCTGATATCAGTGATGTCTTGCGTACTGTGGAAATCTCGATCCCAAGTAAGTATCCCTCCTTAATTACCAGGCTGGATGCTAAGTCTATCCAGGCTTTACAGTCTCAGGCTGGGGACTCAACGAAGAGGATATTGAAGTCATGAGAATTGTGGTGCGTGAGGATTTGACAACTGATGTGACGGCGAAAATACTCCAGCGCCTCATCGATGCTGTAAAAACATTGACGGCAAAAACTTGGAATAATGTCGAACACAGATGGGGCAAAATACCGCTAGACCAAAAATGTGGCGTTAGGCAACATTCTTAGTCATACGAGCTTCTTGTTGTTCCGACAAATAACTAACTCAATACCTGAAATCTCAGGTGTACGAGTTATTACCAAGATTGGATGGGCGAGATGAGCGATAAAAACCGGGCTGAGGCTAATCGCACGCCAACTTGTGCTTTCGCACGACAGAATAATCCATTTTCGGATATGGCGGATAACAGATGCACCGAGTACCTAGATATTCTCATAATATCTACTAAGCCCTTCCCCGAGGCTATTTAAAAACAGTTTGAGAGACACAGATCTGTTAGAGCCTGGGCGTAGGCATCACTACTACTCTCAGTGATATGTTGAGTCTGGTGTCCATTTGTCACTTCCTAAATTTAGCGACCTCAAAACATAAACACAATATATCGGTACTTGCAAACTTTTCATTCAGAAACACCTAATCGAGGGAAGGATAGTTGATGAAAACTTCCACCGCTAATAATTGCTGTACAAGTTTCGAAACAGCCACGCAATCACAAACATCTCTCTATGTCCACAATGAAACCGAGGAAAGGGAGGAAAGAAAAAAAAGAAAAGAAAAGAAACGGACAAGGGAAAACACCTCATCACTCAAGACACGCTCAGCTATAAATGCTTCGTCAATCCCTCTTTTAACGGGATTGATAATGTATATTTCGAATACGGGTAGGGCTCACAAAAAAGCAAAGAATCGTCACGTCATATAGGCAGGGTTTTGCATCTCAATGCTTGGATCACACAATCAAGCGCCATTCTGATCGTCCTCATCATCTGATTTGTAGTTGCCATCGTCGCTGTCAGAGATCCAGCCGTCGGCCTCGAGAGATCGGCCGCGAATGCCAAAGCTCATGATGAAGCCGATGAAAGAGACGGCGCCAAAGACTCCAAAGGCAATGGCTTCACCCTTGGGTTGGATCTTGGCTGTTAAAGAGAAGAGGCCACCAGACAAGAAGGGGCCCACAGCACGTCCGGCTGCAGAGAGGGTCTGCGCGAGACCATTGAGAGCACCCAGAACGGCATGGTTTGGAGCCGAATTAGTGACCTGAAGGGTATTAGTTTCGGATTATAATGGAGTGAAGAGGGATGAAGGGTCTGCAGGACAGGGGAGATTACCAATAATAGGGCGCTAGTCAGACCACCAACAGAGGCAACAGTCTTAACCAGCAATACGAAGCACAACTCCACCGCCATAAGGGCCGACTTGCGAGTCAGGCCCTCTCCGTCTTGGCTTTTATAACCCACGAACGGCATCAGAAGAAACGACACCACAAAACCGAATAGACCAGCACGATAGGACCATCGGTTGCCCATCTTGTCACGCAAACGGTTGAAGATGCAAATTTGGAAAATGATCGTCACCACGCCTGCAAAACCTTGCGACAATCCAATCTCCGAGGGGGTAAGATGCCGGCCCACAGGTGGTTTAGCTTGTGCGAAGATCGGAAAAAGTGAATTGAAAGAAACGTTGCAGAAAGCAAAAATCAGATAAGTCAAAAGGAGAAGAATAGTGTCTCTTGTGAAAATCTCATCCCAAGTCAGCTCCTCTGCAGCATGGCCTTGCTGGCTTGACACTTCCGACGCCGAGTCCAGGTCACTGTCATGATCCTCGCTGTCGGCAGTGCTGCGCTGAAGAGGAGATTGAAGTGTTCCTTGCGGAAGTCGAAGATATGTCGGGTGTCTCGAAAGTCCAGTGAATTGCCACAGCCATGTAAACAGGTTGCGAACCTTTTTCCCGAATTTTGGCAATGTGTCAGCGTCTTCCAAGCTTTCCTCCAGGAAGATAGCAGTTAAAACAAAGTCGACAAGAAGGATGGCGGAGGCAACGAGATTGGGCGCGAGATATGGATATGTGCTTTTATTGCCGGTGAAGGGATTGCGCTCAAAGATCAGCAGTCCTCCCAGAAGCGGGCCTGTGATACCTCCAATTCCATATAGCACGGGGAGATAGGTGAAGGCCTGTGACTGATTGCTCCGATCCGTGATCTCACCCAGACAGGTGGATACCAACCCTTGGTTGCCGTTGACCACACCCATCATTGCCTGCACCAATATGGCTTGCCATAATGTCTTGCAGAACCCAAAGGCGACGAAGCACATTGCAGTGAGAAATGTCCCGAGCAGGATCACAGGCTTGCGTCCGATCCGATCCGACAGCCAACCCCAGTAGTAATTGGTCGCAAACTGTGCCAGAGCAAATGCCGATGCTATAGTCCCCACATATACGCCAACTTGGCTCGATTCCACCTCGGGAAATCTCGATGCCATATCAGGCAGATAAGGACTGATCGAATTGAGGGCGGTTTGCTCTGCCAAGGCGATCATAGCGAGGACAGCCATCTGCTTCTTCGGCAGTGGCGAGTTTGAACCAGGCTGGTCATTACGGTCGTTTGGATCGTGCGAGCCATCGCATGAAGACCCCGACTGGCCGGAATTGGGTCTCCCACGCGACTTGGGCGGCGGGGTATCAAATGTTTGGTAGTGTTGTGTGGAGGAGCGACGATGAATCTGAGTCGATTCCGAGGCCGTCATTTCTGAAGCCCGCTGGAAGAATCGGGGGTAGGCGAGGAGGTATAACCTTCAACCCTGCAAGTGGGTGAGGCTGGTCGCCTGGCCGGTCGTAGCTGCGGTGTGGGGTCGTGTGCGAGTTCACGCACTCGGTTTTGAGATGAAGGTGCAAGTGGGAATTATCCGAGGCAATATTGAGGTGCTCAGATGGGGTCTTGGTGTATTCTCAGCGACAGTAATGGAGAACAATGTGCTTGTTGGAATGCTTTGAGGTGGACGAAGCTGGGAAATTACCCGAATCTGGGTTGGAGAGATGATGTAAGCGGTGGAATGCATGCTGAGTCATCGCAGTCTGGCCGCGGGGAAATCGGACGCTTTTCTCCGGTTTCTGGTTGCGGGTAAAGTTTATTATTTAGCATATCTCCGCCTGGGATCAGATCAACTCTAAATAATATTGGACGTAGTAGATCTGACCAGTTATAGAGTACTGATCTTGTAAAGCAACACATTCCCATTGTCTACTGTGAATTTCTCGGGTAGAAGTACTGTTTTGTATCCAACCAAAAGGCGCATGCCAGAGGGGCAATATCAGCCACGGGCCTCGACCCTTTGTGCAACGAGTCCACCCAATCAAGTCTTCAATTCATGAACAAATGCAGGTACCCCATTGCCACTTGGGACCTGCTGCATGCAGGACAACTCCTTTAGATATTGTGTAGCGCATGAAAAAACATTGGAAAACCGAGTGTCTGCTAGGTCTGTTTTCCACCCACTACGAAAGCTGACATAGAGAGCCGAATAATATATATACGAATGATTCCTACACGACACACGCTAGACTCTTTACTGTTACTCTCTAACGCCAAATTCCTCTCAAAAATCAGAGCCAACGACTTCAGAACCTCCATTTGACTCAAATTGGGCGGATGCGTGTATGCAGACGGCGAAGAGGTCTGCTTGTGTGGCTATTGAGAACTATAGATGGGTCATAGAGCCAAAAGTTGACTTTCCGTGCATCAACCAGTGCCAAGTGGTCGAGCAGTAACTCAACCATCAATACCTTCTTCCTTGGTCTAGTGGTCATGATTTCCGCTTGTCATTAACACCGATAAGCGCGGGAGACCGGGGTTCGATTCCCCGAGGGAGAGTAACTTTTTTATATTTTATATACTCTGAACGTCCATAGAATTTGCTTGTTGTGAGAAACACTGATTTAAAGGATAATGGTATTGACCCTGGAATAAAAAACATAAACGCGTGCGCCTCTTATGAGAGGAAGCTGTGGTCAAACCATCTTTCATTCACTTCATGGTGCAGTATTACTATACAACAGAACAGATGAAATGTGCTAGGAGAAAAACAATGTACAATACGATTGAATGGATGTACATAATTCTTAATTCACTGCCCTAGTAACGAGGTATCCAAAAAAGTCACTCAAATCGTTTACCACGTCCCACCATGAAATAAGTTTTTTTTTTCGAAAGATCTTCTTCAACTATCAGGCTAGTCCCAACTAAGCATAGCGGGCCCCTCTATAAGCCCCATGAACCAATCGGAGAACTAGCACAGAGCCCCATCCTCACCTCGCCGTCGTGGAGCACATTTTTCGAAGTCTCCTCAACAAGATGGCCTGCTGGCCCAATGGCAAGGCGCTTGACTACGAATCAAGAGATTGCAGGTTCGACCCCTGCGTAGGTCATACTGTTGAAATCATCGTTCATACGATGATATCTTTTTGCTGATCATGTCCTGACATGATGGGGCAAACCTTTTTATGCATTGATCATATCATGTGCATCAGATCAGGATAAGACAAGACGAAGAGATGGAACTTGAACGAAAAGATGGAGATGGGACGAGCAAAAAGTATATGGAAGGAAATACGTATTCAGAAGAGAACATAGAAATATTCAGAAGAGAACATAGAAAAGTAATGCAGAGTTAGCAAGGCTGATATGAAAAGCAATCGAGAAGTTATCACTTCATCAGGAGGTTGACAGCCCAAGGGACACTCAGTCCACGCAGATCTCCATAATGCTGTCCAACACCCAAGAATACGATAGGAATACCGGTGGCATGAACCATGCTGACCAGTGTTCCCACCATATCGCCAACCGTGTCACACTTGCTGATAATGAATCCATCCAAGTTTCGGCCAGAGCCAAAGGCTTGGTTGAAATTACGGGCTTGCATGACACTGTCAGTTCCGACCAGGGCCTCGCCAACCATGAAGATCTTGTCCGGCTGAGCAAACTTGGCAAACTTCTCAAGCGAAGACATGAGTCGCTGATCGTTGTGGCGACGGCCAGCGGTATCGATCAAGACAACGTCGAACTTGTTGGCGGCACCGTATGCAACGGCGTCCTTGGCAACGTTGGCGGCATCCTTTCCATAGCCCTTTTCGTATAGCTCGACCTCGCCGACGTTCTCACGTGCGCTGAGCTCCTTCAAGTTGCGGGCGTGGACGCGTAGTTGTTCAACAGCGCCGGAACGGAAGGTATCACAGGCGGCAATGAGAACGCGGTAGTTGTTTTGCAGTAGGAAGAAACAGATCTTGCTGAGATTTGTGGACTTGCCAACACCATTGACACCAACAATGGACATGACATAGGGGCGCGGGGCTTGCTGCTTGGTGGTTGGTGCGGTGACCGCGTTGATCTCCCGCAGCAGGTCCAGAGAAGAGGTGGGGGTCAAGATCTTGCGCAAAGACGCCTCCATGGCAATGCGAAGGGCAGCATCGACACTCTGGAAATTAGCAGTCTTCTTTCCGACAAGCTCACGCTCAACACCCTCGCATAGACGAACGGCGGCTTCACGAGCGACGTTCTTCTTCAGCAGGTGGTCCTCCATTGCCTTCAAGGGCTTCTGGAGGTCGGCCTCTGTCAAGACCTTGCCGCCAACAATGTTGCGGAAGAAGCCACCAATTGCGTTGAAACCAGAGCCCACCACGCCAGAAGACGCAGCCCCCTTGCTCTTCTCAGCGTCGGCATTATCAAGAATGTTGTGAACCTCGTCACCCAAATCCTTCAAGACAAATTGACCCTTGCCAGTCCTGTGGCCCATGTCTTCCTGGGAAACAGCTTCCACAACTGGGGCAGCAGCATTGGCCTCCTCTGCCGGGGCAGAATAATCCAAAATCTCCCCGTCATCCTCATCCGCAAACCCATCCGCATCCCATTTGCGCATTTTCTTCGCAGAGCTCTTGGGCGTGGATTTTCCCTTACGAGAATGCTCATCGCCGGACGAGGCATTGGCGCTTGCATTGGCAGCCTTGCGTGCACGGCGAGAGACTCGACCGGCGGGCCCAGTCTTTCCGGTGAGGAGGTGGCCCGATACGGGGGTCGAAGATCTAGAAAAATCAGGAGTTGCTGGTGGGGTGGCCTCATCAGAGGTCGCCCCGGCTAGCGCAGCTTGATGCTGCGCTTTGAGTTTGTCAGTTCAGAATGTTCCCGATTCGGATATGAGTCAAATCATTCACATACCCTTCATGAGGCCAGGCACCGGCGGCGGCGGTGGACCTCCATTGTCTGATGAGACAAGCGGGTCTTTCTTCTCCCCAGTCTCTGCAGCATGGACCTCTGCGACGCTGCCAGTATTGTCCTCCAGTTCCCGCACTTGCTGCTCGAAGTATGCGTCGAATTTGTAGGCGGTGATTCTGGCGCGGTTTCCTTTCAGCTGGTCTTTGTAGACATCGATGAAGATCGTCGAGATATTTTCGAGGAGCTTGTCGATCCATCCGAGGTGCAGCAGCGATTGGTAGACGGCCTATAGTATGCAGGGTAAGTTATGCGATTCGCGCAAACCAGAGGGTCTCGAAAACATGCGACATGCGACAACGACGAGACGTACCACAAAGATCAAATTGAATTCCTTAACCCTCTTCCACTTCAAGGTATATTTCTCCTTCTTGAAGACCGGCAAAGCTCCATTCGCCGAGGTGCTCTGCGGCACGACCTTTTCCTCGATAAAGACGTCGTTGATCAGGCTGTTAATAACGTGTGACCCCACTGGTGCATATGACTTTGACCACAGCACCACACCAGAGGTGGTCAAAATCTCAAAAGCTTCCAACATCTTGATATAAACTTGGAGGATGTATTAAAGAAACCAGGAAAAGGGGAAGACCTGGGGATTAAAAGAGGAGGGGGGCGTAGGACCAAGACCAACCTGGTGGGAAAGTTCGCGCGGTGGCGGATTGGGCAAAGGCGAATGTTCGAGCTCGGAGGCAGAGCGGAGCGGATCTCCAGCCACGTATAAACACCTCGCTCGACTTAATCCAACTCCAACCATCTCCACGCCTTCCACCACTCCCCCTTCTCGCCTCCGCCCTTCGACGCAAGCACGTACCACTCATTTCCTTTTAGTGCTTTCTTTCCCTCTCTCCCCTGTTGATTCAGGACCATCATGTATCGGGGCTCTTTCGCACCACCGCCCGCGCAGTCGCCGCCTCTGCATCACCCTGTCCCGCAGCATGTTTCGACCGTCCCGATGATGCGCTCACCACCCCCTCCCTCCTCTCAACAGACACCGAATTCCGGGTATGGTGGTGGAGGTAACCCATACCAGCCATCTCCCGCACATGGAGGCAGTGGCAGCGGCAGCTATGCCCCCGGATTTGGTGGGTTCATAAACGACCCTACGGCGCAGATGGGTTTCCAGGTCGGACAGACTGCGATGAAGGCTGGTCAGGAATACATGGAGCAAAACGTATGTCCCTTTGTGGTGTATGGACCAATTACTTCCTACTTACTGACTTGGAGCTACAGTTCAATCGCTACGTCTCTATTCCCGCACTAAAGCACTATTTCAACGTCTCCAACTCGTACGTCTTGAGGAAACTCGCTCTCGTCCTCTTCCCATGGCGACACAAGCCCTGGTCCCGTCAGCAGGCTAGAATGGCCGGCAATCCTACGGGGCCGAACGGGCAGATCGTCCAGCAGCAATATTCGTCCATGTTCCTGCCCCCGCGGGATGACCTCAACTCGCCTGACATGTACATTCCCGTCATGGCTCTCGTCACATACATCCTGTTATCGGTATTGCTGGCTGGCTTCCGGGGTAACTTCCACCCGGAGCTTCTGGGGTCGGTCACCACCACCTCCATTGCGGTGATCATCTTCGAGATTATGTGCTTGAAGATGGCCATGTACATCCTGAGCATCAACAATGATTCCCAGCTCCTGGACCTGGTCGCTTATTCCGGCTACAAGTTTGTGGGCATCATTGCCACTCTTGTTGCTTCTGAAGTTCTGACCCCGGGACGAGGAACCGGTGGCTGGGTCGGTTGGACGGTCTTTGTGTACACCTTTTTGGCCAATGCCTTCTTCTTGGTGAGTTAGGGACTTTCTCCACATTTCCTAATTTCTTGTCTCTTTTACTAACGGGGAAACAGCTCCGCTCCTTGAAGTACGTCCTGCTTCCTGACTCGACTGATTCGACTATGCGCAACGGTGCTATGCACACCGTGGCTCGTTCCCAGCGCAACCGTCGCACTCAGTTCCTGTTCGTGTACGCATACCTGATCCAGTTCGTCTTCATGTGGGTGCTCAGCCGGGAGGGTCCGTCCACGCTGGGTGCGAGCGCCAGCTCATGATTCAATGTACGAGGGATGTGGAAGCGCAAGTTTGCATGAGGGGATTATAGAATGGAATGACGAGGGGCATGGCATGTACGGAGTACGGACAAGGAAGTAACTCAGCGTCCGCATCGCTTTGGGGCCTTGGGTTCTGGAATACTTGGGCCCTGATCAATCACGATATAGCACGACCTATTGTAATCAAAAATTTTTACCACTCAAAGATCATTTTATACGAACGAAATCTACAGGTGGACTACGAGAGAAGAGAACAAGTAATCATCAAGTAAGAGTCTTGCATTGGTTTGACTAGATAATCGTGATGCGGCATTGACGATTGGATGCTGAAGATATCTATCAAAAGTTAGAAATGAATCCCAACAGATGATTCAAGCAAAATGTGCATTGTGGGTATTGGTGGTCCTCAGAGATCTTGGTGATAAAGGTAATATCATAGCCGTAGCTCAATTACTATCTAGGCGTGATAAAGTTTTTAATCATCGGGCCGGGGGGGGGGGGGGGGAGGGAAGGAAGGGGAAAGTCGTGCAAGACATGGCACGACAGCAGTGAGAAGAAAAAAAAATGAAGCAATGGATACTAACCTGGTAGATGTAGGGCCAGGCAGCATGGCCATGCCGTCAAAGATCGAGTCGAGTTCCAGATTTGCCACACCTAAAAGCCCATCTTCAAGCAGTTAGCAATGAGGTACCTCCGCTTGTTGTCATGAAGAACATAATAACGTGTCACAAGAATATCAGAATATGTAAGAAATTGAATATCATACAGCAGTGCTGTAACGAGAGCTCCGGCGAGAGCCTCACAGACACCGGGTCAATCGCAAATTACCGCATCATTTAAGCAGACAGAAGACGACAAGCAAAAGCAGGAACATACCAGAAAGCACCCTGTATATAGAGGGAAAGTTAGTGTCGAAGCTTGTGTCGTTATTTGGAAGCAAATTTGATCGTCGAGAGAAGGTCAGTCCAGCCAAAGAGCACCATTTTGCTCATGTTGAGACAGAAAGACAATAACAAATGACTTTGCAGAAAAAAAAACCGCAAGAAAAGCACCCCGACGGAATAACATTACACCGTGGATGATCCGGATGCTGACATAAGGCAACCCTAGACCCGCCACGAGTGGCCCGCTAAGCGAGAATTGTGTGGGCACATCCGAAATTCGCAGAGTCAACTTGGACAATCCGACACTTTCGACAACAACCCCCCGACACATCCAAACCCGGTCGACCGTGAGTGCCGCTATTGCAACAATCCAACTGAACAAGAAGAGAACAAGCGCTGAGACTTTTTTTTGTGTCCTCCAGAAATTCGCGATGGCCGATATCGACGTTAAGCTCGCTTCCTGGAAGCTGGTCGAGGTTGGCCGCCTCGTCCTGATCCGCCGCGGCCCCTACGCTGGCAAGCTCGCCGCCGTCGTCGAGATTGTTGACCACCGCCGTGTACGTTGAAAGAACAAAATCTCCAACCCATCGCTCGATTTCGCACCATCCGCTCCCGAGATGAGATATCCGACATACATGGAGAATCCGCCGAAGGAGCACCCCTGCGAACGAGCGATCATCAAATGTGTGTGTGGAAGATGTGTATTGACATGCGATTTCTGTTACAGGTCCTGGTCGACGGTCCCTCCAGCGAGGAGCAGAAGATCGTGCCCCGTCACGTTCTCCCTCTCGCTCACGCCACTCTCACCCACTTCGTTATCCCCCAACTTCCCCGTGCTGCCGGTACCGGCCCCGTCAAGAAGCTGTGGGCGAAGAACGAGATCGATGGCAAGTGGGCCAAGTCTGGCTTCGCCCAGAAGACCGACCGCACTGAGCGCCGGAAGAACCTGACCGACTTTGAGCGCTTCAAGGTTCTGCGCCTCCGCAAGCAGGTACGTTGAAAACGACATGGAATTTCGAGAATGGGATATGGGGAGATGCGCAGATTCAGCGAACTCGATTTGAACATTGCAACTCTTCAACCCTGATCCCGGAATCCCCAGTCTTTCTTGATATCCAATTTGGACCCATATCTAACCATTTATTTCCAGGCCCGCTACGAGGTCCAGAAGTCCTACGCCAAGGTCAAGGCTGCCGCTGCCAAGTCATAAATGATTACGAGGGTTTGGTGCATAGGATGAAGGAGGTGTCCTGGGACGGGTTTCCAATAGCTGGCCATTTCCACCAGCAAAATCGCTGTATGCATTAATCGATCTACAGCAAAAATGATTCAACTACCTTGATATCCCGGCAAGGGCTTGTGTCATAGTTCTGCTCTGCGTCTAGGCCCCAACCGGTCGTCCTCTTTTTGATAGATCTGGGAAACTCTTCTTTCCGTAAAGGAAAGAGAGCAAAATGAATTTATGTAAAAGTGGCCAGAGATGCGTTGATTTTCATCTGTAAAAAAAGAACAAAAATTGTATTTCTGAACTATTCAACAATCGTAGATAATTGTGAATTCATGAATACACTTGAAAGTATAACTATGATGTACATGAGGCTTGAGAGTCAGGCATGACGGTGAGGGCAGCACAGTGTGGGAGTCCGGGGTGGGCAAGTAACCGCCTCGCTAACGATTTTCGGCCGACGGCCTGCCGCACAGCTACGTGAACCTTCAACCTCACGACCAACAAAATCCACCCCGCTTCCACCACAGCTTCATCTCTGAGCTTCAGGTGCGTTGAACAATCCGATCCCCCGTCAAAATGAATTTCCAACCTCGAATCCCTTCATTTTCCGAGCTTTGTGTGGTTTGTGGGGGGGGCTTGTCGAACCTCTGCCCGCTTGACGCCCACCCTCCCACTATCCCACCTTGACCCGACCCTGTCCTCTCGAATTGCGCAACCATCAACCCTCTTTATGCTGGACTGACCTGTTGACTGTTTTATTTTCGCCGCTCAATAGATCCCCCTTACACATTCACAATGGCCGACCCCCGCGTTGAAGAGCTTCCCGATGAGGAGGTCCCCAAGACCGTCGAATCCGACTCTGAGTCCGAGGCTGGTGATGAGCCCGTTATCCCCGGCGGCGCTGCTGTCACCATCCACTCTCGCAACGAGAAGAAGGCCCGCAAGGCCATTGCCAAGCTCGGCCTGAAGCACGTCCCTGGCATCACCCGTGTCACTCTCCGCCGCCCCAAGAACGTATGAAGACACCTATCCACCTCAGCAGCTATGACGGCTTGTCGCAACTGTCGAGGTGATGCTAGTTATGCACGAGCATCATCGCGAACCAATGTGGCAGCTCAACATGCTTTTCAAGACGCTAATTCGGATTCCTTTGGGTTCTACAGGTCCTCTTCGTCGTTAACCAGCCCGATGTCTACCGCTCCCCCTCCAGCAACACCTGGATGTATGTGGCCTTCCTTCACCAAATCCATGCGATCTCGAAACCATCGTACTGACCCTTTCATTTAGTATCTTCGGTGAGGCCAAGATTGAGGACCTGAACGCCCAGGCCCAGGCTTCCGCCGCCCAGCAGCTCGCTGCTGCCGAGGCTGCCGGTGACCACGCCGGTCACGACCACGAGCACGATCACGACCACGGCAAGGGCAAGGCCATTGACCTTGAGCCCAAGAAGGAGGAGGAGGAAGAGGAGGACGATGGTGAGGAGGTCGATGAGGCAGGCCTCGAGGCTAAGGACATCGAGTTGGTCATGGCCCAGGCCAGCGTTTCTCGCAAGAAGGCTGTCAAGGCCCTGCGGGAGAATGACAATGATATTGTCAACTCCATCATGGCCCTCAGCATATAATGACCTCCATTGTGCGGTCAATACGGTTCTCTTGAGTGGCTTGGGTTTTCGCAGTCCAATGGGTTGAATCCATCGTGGATTGCGTTTTAGTGTACACAATGTAACCCAAAAAAAGAATTGAACCAACACTCGATATGTTCAGTCATAAAATTGTAGCGTCCTGTCGTAATTTGATTTACTAATGTCAACAATAACGTTTTCCACTCCCAGTTTTGAATTATTTGTTGTTCTTGTAGTCTTGCATAAATTTGTCCCCAAGTCTTACTCTCCTCACACCCGATGGTCGGATCCCGGGTCGTCACGTGCCATCCGCATCCAAACCTTTCCGAGTCAAACTCGCCTGTCCGGCACCTCCCTGCAAATCGAACCCTCCCCCTCCTCTCTCCACCTCCCACTACCCTATCTCTCCTTCCGTCACAATGGCAGCTGTAGGTCTCACCGATTCCATTTCCATGCGCATCATGGGCCGGCCCCCGACATTATATCAACCTGAAAGCACAACGGCTAACCAAAACCCTCCCCTTACCCGGAACAGCGCAGCGCCGCACTCAAGCTCGACTGGGCCAAGGTTTCGACCTCCCTCGGCCTCCGCGGCCAGACTGCCGCCTCTCTGCAGTCCTTCAAGAAGCGCAACGATGATGCTCGCCGCAAGGTCCAGGTCCTGTCCGAGCAGCCCCAGACCATCGACTTCGCCCACTACCGCGGTATCCTCAAGAACCAGGCCGTCATCGACGAGATCGAGAACCACTTCAAGACCTTCAAGCCCGCTTCCTACGATGTCAGCCGCCAGCTGAAGGCTATCGACGCTTTCGAGGCCCAGGCCGTCCAGAACGCCGAGCAGACCAAGGGCAAGATCGATGCCGAGCTTGTCAACCTCCAGAAGACCCTGGAGAACATCGAGACTGCCCGTCCCTTCGAGGACCTCACCGTGGTATGTATTTGTGTGGGGAAACGATGCTATTGGGACGGTCGCTTATTACGTTTTCTTTTTTCTCTTTCTAGGATGAGGTTGCCTCTGCCCAGCCCGAGATCGACGAGAAGACCGCCTCTCTCGTGTCCAAGGGCAAGTGGATGCCGCCCGGCTACAAGGTATGTTTAACGCTCTATCAATTCTGCGGTTGGTATATCACCAATGCTTATGCTTTTTTTCTTCGTTGCAGGAGCGCTTCGGCGATCTCTCCGCCGTTTAAACGGTGGGAACGTTTCCCTCCAATTCCCCTTGTTATCCCCCGTGTCATTACACCGCAAGATGTATTTTTTTCAAAGTCAAGCATATGGCGTTTTCGCCAGGGTACGGTTAGAAACCTCCCATCGTTGGTGTGGTGGGGCGGATGGGATGTGTATAGAAACAAATTCAAATCCAGATGGTTTCTGCGTTTCCTTTGTCGAGAGATACTTTCACCTACTTCTCCTACAACTCGAATAGTTCCTCCATATATAGTTTAGCGTGATGTAGACTCTGATGTAGAATAGTTACATTCCAAGTATGACCTTGTGGATGTGGCTTGGAGTGGGAATTGGTTGGTCCATAAGGCACGGGTGCCTGGACAAGATATATATCGGACCCGGGAACTAACCAGCGTCCGCAATAATCATGTTCTTAACTGGCAGATTTGAAGACTTGAATTTGACCTATGAACAGGATCTATTTATTCTAGTGGTCTACCTAGAGATTTGGAGTTGATGACCTCAGCACCTCGATTCCTTCCTACCTATCATTGCAGGTACGGACCCCTCCCACCACCCAGTATCACGAAGAACTCCAATTCGGAGATGACGAGCTGGAATGCAATTTAGAATTGACAACCCCAGGTTTAATGACATCGCTCCAGTGGCAAGAAATACAGCGTCTACAATATCCAGCCATAGACCGCCTTCCTCGTAAAACTTTCCAATACATCCCCAGCTGACGGCGCCACCTCACGATGTCATAGCCCGATAGCGTGAGGCTGTGAGCCAAACAGACACATGCCAAGACATGTCATTTCACATCTATTCAGGTCTACCCACTTCCCCCTCCTCCCCCTCTCCTCCCCTCTTGTCAGTGACGCCTTGTGCGTCGATTTCTTTTCTCTTCATATGCGTGATCGGACACTTCAATGGCCCCGTCATGATTGTTTTGCTCTCCGAGTGCCGTGGGCAATAATGCCACTGAGATGAATATCGTCAACTTCGATTCCCCGCCCCTATTACAAGACACATTCCTTTGCATAGCGGCGCGATTGCGGGGAAGATTTGGATATTTGCCAGATCTCTTTCTTCCTACCTAGCTTGACCTGAAAAATTTACAAAAAGCTAAGAGGGTTATTCATTTCAATTCTACAACGAATCCTTACTACCTCGCCTTCAAACTCGCAAATGGGTCATCCCGACCCGCTGGCCGTCCACCACCGCACCTCACGCCTGGAATCTCTCCCCGTCGAAATCCTCCAATTAATCTTCCTCCATAGTTTGGAGATCAATCTACCCCGGGCATCGCCCCGTCTTGCCCGCGCACTGTCCAACCCTCTACTATACACATGGCTTATCCGGCTAGTCTTTAGCAGCACGAATCCTGGCTCGCGGGAGGGTTTCTTCACACCAGACTTCTTACCACCACCGTTGGATTTCTGGGCGCTGGAATGGGAGGAGAGGCAGCGGTTGCAGAGTTCTATTTTGGCGTGTCGGTGGTGTACGTTACCACTTATGAGGCGGTGTCAACGGGAATATGTGGATCATGCTATTCGGCGCAAGTGTGCGGATTTGGTCTTTTCGGAGGAGGATCGGGTCTTGCTTGATTCTTTGGATGGGCGATTCGATGATTTGGGGGAGTGTGATAAAGCTGTTGATGGACGACGGGGGAAGGGGGATCTCGTTCTTCCTGCGCAATTACCGGATACAGAGCGAGACCGGTCTTCAGTATCGCGCAGTTTCGACCGGAAAGTGGCTATTTGGTTCCATTTCGGTGCTGTGCAGATCCGCGAGCCGAATGAGGTCTATTACGAGAATGATCTCTTTCGATTACCCTGTTCGGTAGTCATCGGACCAGGTCGAATACCGGATAAAGTACTTCAGGAACCGTGGTCAGATGCGCAATTCGAGTTTCTTCAGTTACTCTCGGGGGATTTCTATCTGGATGAGGATGAACATTCTGCGGAGAGGTCTGTTGAGATTACGACGCGGTTGATTCGGAAGCGTAGGATCGAGCCGTTTCGGAGGCTATTAAGGATGTCGTTTCGTGCGGCGAATTGTCGGGTCCCGGCGTGTTGGCCGTTGAAGCCTGATCATTATCATTTGATACGGAGGTATGGAGGGGGAGGACCGGGTGATCCTTTTGCCCATTTTATTTTGAGTGAACGGTGGGATGTCATTCCTGCATCTGCGAAGGAGGATCTGTTGCGGTTGATTGAGCCGGGACAAACTGCGACTTGAGCAGTTCCGAGCTACTAACCAAGTCCTGGGCATTATTGCATCGGCCAGGTACACAAGGAACCTGGCATGCCTGTAACTCTATGCTTCTTATACGACCACTCTTGTACATCTCCTCGCCTACCCACAACTCAACAATTACAAACATTGTACATAGTGGTACTACGGAACCAAATCAGGAAAAAACCACTCAATATCCAAAGCAATCCTCATATTAACGCGCCTGGGTATGTAATATAGACATGTAAAAAGGACTTAGAAAGCAAAAGGCCAGCAAGGCCATATCCCAAAAAAGAAACGCAACCCAAATAAATCATGGCACCGTCATAGTCAAAGCGACTGCTCGACAGGGCTAATGCAATCCCTCATCCCGATTGTGACATGGTATTGTGGCCCTATCGCGTCGACGAGACATCGTATTTAGTCCCGTCAGACTGCCGATCTAGTCCGACGACGCCGGCGCCCTGAGCAACCCTGGCAGGTCAGGCAGGAGATGATCACGTCGAAGACGGTGATGATGCCGTCCAGGATGGCGCGGAGAATGGAGCCGATGGCGTTGACGATGCCCATGAGGCAACGTCCGATAGCGTGGAAGACGCCGGTGATCTATAAGAGGGGAGAATGTTAGTATAAAAGCATGGCCATGGGGTCAGGTCGTATTAGAGGAAGGCAGTGTCAGTGTAACATACACAGGAGACGACGGCACCCATGTTGACGAGGTTATCACGTCGAAGATATGTTGTTTGTAGAGTAGAAGTTTAAGGCTTGGGTTTGGTTGGAATGACAGGTCCAGAGCTGGAGGAGGCGGTTGCGTGGGTAGAAGTGTCGCTGAAGGGGCGCATGGTAAAAAAGAAAAGAAGATGTACAAGTGTTGACGCAGGGGAGGGCCTTTTAAAGAAGAGTCCTTCTGGGGGAAATGACAACGGTCCTAATCAGAACCTGATTGCCAAGGTAGGGGGACGGGGGGTCACAAACAGAAGCAGCCACACGATGGTGCTTCTTTGCTTCCGGATACGTAACGAGGTGGCCGAAAGGGGTGAATGATAGACGTAAATTGGCTACCAAGCAGGGTCCAGCAGGCTTTTTTTCTTTTCTTATTTCTTTTTTTAGGGGCTTGGATAAGAGGAATGTAATAGGGCTGAGATAGCACTGACGTAGTTCGGGAGGGTAGCAAGAGCGGGAAAGTGGAAGTATAGAGGAGATCAGGCAGGGAAAGACAGCCACGTTCTGCAATTTCAATCTCGGTGTGGAATGGAGATGATGAAGAGACAAGGAATCGGGAAGAAGCTTCTTCGGCAACAAAGTACTACTAGCTAGTAACTACCCCGTACGGTTCGGGATTGGGTTGGTGGCTTCAACTGGATGCCGTCATCACGACGCTCTGGCTGGACCAATTCCTTGATTTCACGATAATCCCTGCCGCGGGTGATGTTCGCTGGTGTGGCTGGTTGAGAGCTTTTCGTTGGTTCAGCTTTGCATTGAGTGTTGGCACTGACCGTGTTATTATCCATGGATGAGGAATATGCTCCTTACTCCTCATCTATCCTCGCGAACCTCTACGAAAAGGGGACCCTGAAGGGAACTGAAGCTGTTTCTACTGTAAAATGTCAATGACATCACTTGATATCAGGTGATGCAGCAGACTAGTCCCAATTCGGACAATGGAAAGTGGGGTGATTATTCACCTCCCACGTGACTGACAGCAGCCCTGCCTGGACTTGTGGCAAACGGGCTCGTCTCCCACCAATCAGCAGCCTCGAGGTCGATCTCGAAAAGCAAACGCTGTTTCGAAGATACTAACTTTCGGAGATCAGAAAAGACACCGACAATGGAGGACTCACAGCAAACACAGCTGTGATGGAGGAGGGACACATACATGGCCGTGACTATTACTGTGATGTGCCATGGCTCCCCGCAAGGGCAGTAATGCCTCCGTGACGCGGGAGAAAAAAGATCGCGTTCTCCCTGGCGGACGTGTCTCCGGACCCAAAGCCAACGCCTACGCCAACTCGAGGATCGCGAAATCTACACGCTCCCCGTCCAAGCCCAAGAGGCCCCCTGGACGCCCTTTCAAGATGCCGGCCCGAAGCCACTCCTCCCAGCCTTCGTCCCGACCGACAAGCGCGGTCCAGACTTCGGCTACCCCGAGTATGGCTTCGACTCCGGCCCCGCGGGCGTTGTCCATACTCGAGACTCTTCCGGTGGAGGTCATTGAGCAGATCTTTCTTTACTCGCTGAACCTCAACCTGCCTCGCGCATCACCCGTCCTCGCCGCTGCGGTCTCAAGAGATCAAATCTACCGAATCCTGATCATCCTCGCCTTTTGGGATGATCCCCCAACGAATCCCCGCAGCGAGCCTATCAATAGCATTCTCCGGCCGCTGGACTATGCGCCCCTCACGTTGGACCAACGAGGCACGCTACAGGAAGCGGTCTTTCGCTGTCGGTGGTGTACCATGGAGCGTGTGCGCGAGCAGATCCCGACCATCATGATCCTCACCATTCACCGGCAATGGTTCAATCTGGGCATCAAGATGGAACCCGATCAGAAAGCCGCATTGGACAAGTTTATGAACCGCGAGGACGACATGATCCGGGTTTTCCGTGGCGAAGGACCACCAGTCAAACTGGCCGCGCAATTGTGCCAGCACCCCGAAATGCTACGCGTTTCGCGCATCCCCGGTCCACACAAGTACGAACTCCACGTCAAGCCCATGGTTATGGTGGAGGTACGTTCGGAAACGATGAAATCGATCGTTGCTTGGCCGGCTCTGTCTATCCTGAATTTCCCAGATCACCTCCTTCGTGGTCACAAAACGGGGTTCACCCCGGACGACGTGATGTACCTAGAGATGCTGCGCATGTGCTCGGATAACTATGCCCAGAACGACACACCACTCCTCCCCTCAACTATCTCGACTGTGAATCGCACCGTGCTACACGAGGGCGTTGGCAAAGCCATCCGTACACAAAACTACAACGCGCTCATCTCCCTCCTCAAACTCGACGAATACATCTTCCGCTTCCACATATCCCGACAAGGTCGACCAGTCTGCTACACTATCCCATCAGACCATTTCTTGACCGTGACCCGAGTTGGCCGCGACAAGCCCCATCTCAACGCAGCCTTCTTCGAAGCTCTCATCCGTGCCAGCGCAGAATCAATCCCCACCAACGCACCCGAGATCGTACAGTGGACATTAGAAAATGTCCATCTCTTACAGCGCAATCCAAGCACGTACAACGAGATCAACGGCAAACTAGCGCATTGGTTGTCGAATTTTGTGCTTCGCTTGCCGGAACAGCTGGATTATACCCAGGGATTCCCGCAGGGTCAATTGTTCAATTGTGGTCAGTTGGATCCACTGGATTTGGAGGCTTGTCGATTTATTGAGGAAGTGCTTGAGCCGTGCCGTGGGCCGCCGACGAATTGGATGCCTGAGTCGCAGTTTCGAATTGAGGAGTGGTGGGTGAAGAAATGAAGTGAGAAGTGAAACGATATGCATGCCTGTCAAGGTTGTCCATCCCAATCGTGGTGGATGGACCCTTGATAGGCCTTTTGGGGTCGCGTTTATCATCTGAGCGATCCTTTTGATACCCTTGGTCTATTGACTGTGTCAATGACTTTTTGATAGGACAGTACTTGGCTGTACTGTCTGATCTTGTACATCTTGTGTTATTATGTAACATACTCCGACAAGCTATTTCCCTTGTTGAATCTGTGTATAGAAAATGATTATTTTGTTGAAGTATATATGTGTATAAGAAATATCGTACAATCCTAACAGATCAGTTTCAGCCCAAGCAAGCAAGGAAACCAAATACTGTCTACAGATCTCACCTCACCAAATCAGCCGAAAACCCTACTCACCGAGAGAGTTCCCAGTCGCCCGCATCTCAGCATAGAGACTCGGATCATAAGACTTCTAAGCCGCCCACATCTCGTATTGGTTATGCTGCGATGCGGGCGCGTCGGAATTCTTGTGATTGGAGTCGAGTCTTTATGCTGAGATGCGGGCGTGTCCACAATCACATATTCCCCAACAACCGCAGAATACCAGCAACACGCCCCCCAATCGTGATCTGATACCCCGTCTCAACAACCCCCTTACACATCTCCCACGCCGAAACACCATCCTTAGCCCCCGCAGCCCCCTCCGACTTCTGAATCGGATAATCCACCCGCGGCGGAATCGCCGTTCCCATAACCTTAGGAAACTTATCCACACAAACGGCCTTGAGATTACACAACCCGCGCAGACCCTCATCACCCGCAAACCGGCCATACCCGGAGCCCTTCACACCGCCGAAGGGGAGTTGCACGGCATAGAACGCGCCGAAGTCATTGACGGAGACCATACCGGCTTGGATACCGCGGACGCAGGTTGCCACGTCGGTCGCGTTGTGGCCGAAGACACTTGCGCCGAGGGCGTAGAGGGTTGAGTTTGCGATTGAGACTGCGTCGGCGGGGGAGTCGGCGCGCATGACAAGGAAGATGGGCGCGAAGAGTTCTTCTTGCGCGATGCGCATGGACGGCGTTACGTCGACCAGGAGCGTGGGCGTGAAGTAGTGGCCGTGTTGGTGGGTGGGGTGGGTGTATCGTTTGCCGCCTGCTAGGAGGCGGGCGCCTTGGCCGACGGCTTCGGCGATGAGACCTTCTAGTTTATCGAAGGAAGCGGGGGAGATCATGGCGCCCATGTCTGGGGTTGTGGTTTTGTCGAGGAGGATGGACCCGAGACGGAGGGCGCGGATGCGTGGGGTGACGAGGTCGATAAGTTTGTCGTATGTACCCGGGAGAGCGATGACGCGCTCGACGCCGATGCAGTTCTGGCCGGCGGATTGGAAGACGCCGCGCATGAGGATTGAGGAGATGGCGGGGAGGTTGCGGATTGTGCGGGCGTCGTCTAGGATTACAGAGGGGTCTTTGCCGCCAAGTTCGACGCAGACTGGGGTTAGGGATTTGGCGGCTGATGCGCAGACTTTGTGCGCGACGGGGCGGGAGCCGATGAAGGTGATGTGGGCGATTTCCGGGTGTGAGGTTAGCTTGTCTGCGACGGCGGGGAGACAGACGGCGGTTTGGACGAGGTCGCGTGAGTGGCCGCAGCTGGAGAGGGCGCCGCGGACGATGTCAAGGAAGTATGCGGTGCACCAGGCTGTCTGCTCGGAGGGCTTGACGATGATGCTATTGCCGGCGAAGAGTGCGCTAATGACGGGTCCGATGAAGTTGTGGAAGGGATAGTTCCATGAAACAGCTGCAGAGACGACTCCGAGAGGCTCGTAGGTCACCATGTTCTTCTTGTACATCATCAGGAAATTGGTCGGCCGGCGCGACGGCAACAGCGCCTTCTCGCCATGATCGATAGTCCATTTGAGCTTTTCAGCGGTGACGAGGATCTCGCCAAAGGAGGCATCCACTTTGGTCTTTCCGGAGTCGAGGCAGCATGCGATTACGATGTCATCTTGGTGATCGAGGACGTATCTAGCAGGAGGAGTCCGTCAGCATCATAGTCCATAGCATAATATATTTGTACTGAAGAGAAACATACTTCAACAGAGTGCGAAGAACCTTCCTGCGCTCAGCAAAACTGGTCTTCGCCCACTCCGGCTGCGCAGCCTTTGCAGCTTGAACAGCAACATTGACATCCTCCACCGTCGCTGGCTTGATACCATTACCTAGGACACGTCCATCGGCAGGGCAGTAGCTCATAATCAATTTGTCATTCCAGACCTAACATCCAAGAAACAGTTTATTAGCCCAATCCTCTAATGCACAATCCTGACACTAGCGAAGCTCTCCCCATCGTCAATAACTCACCCCTCGAACCTGATCCTCCAGCACGCGCTTCTCCGCCCCAGTAACCTCCCCCCACTTCTTTCCACCGGCGCTATTGCGCACTTCCGCTGGCAATGGCACATTGAACGACACCGCGGCCTCTTTCAGGCATTGAATGTAGAGGTACCCCGCGTAGATGGCGGCCAGGGAGACGAGCGCGACGCCAGCCCATTGGGCGTGTTCGGCGGTAACACAGGACCCGTGGGTGTCGACGATGTCGAGCAGAGGCTGCGGGAGGTAGGAGATTAGTTGATCCATGCTGCAGGGGGTGTATTGGTGGGAGTGGGCGTTGCCCCTGGAGCTGTTGGTTTAGGGATGAGGAAAGCTCCGTCTCGGGGATCTTTTTGTTGATAGGCGGGCCGATAAGAACGAACACTAATGGCTGTAGTGGTCTGATGTTGGAAATGCGGAGTATTCAGGCTGGTTATCAGAGATTTTGTATTGAGAAGAAATATTGTAATCAAATGTGAATTGATTTATTTTCTGTGAAGTAGCAAGTTATGTCTCCCGTAGCTAAATCATGGCCAGCACCATCTTTCTCTCCTGACCTTGTCATAGTAATTCATCCCTCGTAAATGGCATAAGGTGCCCAAAATCAACGCCGTCCTAAATCATAAAAAGCAGAAAAGATAAATGTGTGTAAGCTAATGTGCAGCCATAAAACAGCAGATGACTCAAGGGCCGAATCAAGAGCCCTCTCCATTGACCTTCTTCAAGGTCAGCTTCAAACGACGGGAGGTTCGGGTGGCATCAGCAGCAGGAGTAGTAGCCTTTGATGGCTTCTTGGTGCTAGTCTTCTGGCTGCCAGACTTCCGAGTACCGGCCTTCTTCTTGTTCTTTGCGGACTTGGCCTTCGAAGTGATAGTTTGAGAAGCGTTTCTGGTAGCGCGAATTGGCTGCCTTCTCTGGGGAAGCTGTGCCTCCGAGTCGTCACGCTTGCGCTTCAACGGATTCTGCTGCGCCAATTCCAGGGTTCCTTCAACAGCAGGCTGGGTCTGCTCCGGTTGTTCCACAGTCTCCGCAGATGCAATTTCCAGAGCGACTGGTTCTTTGTCCACAGACTCCTTTGTTGCACGAGTGACCGTAGACTTTTTGATAGTCTTGGCCGCAACACGCTTCCCCTTTGTGGCTTTCTTGCCAACCGTCGACTTTCTGGTGGAAGCCCTCTTTGCAGGTCCGGCTTGCACATGAGTGCGCGACGGAACTATCTTCTTTCGTCCTGTCCGCTTGACCAGATCCTCAATGACACACCCCTTGTCCCAGTCTGCACTTGTTGGACTGGTGATCGCACGGCAGCGGGGACATTCTTTGCCATGCTTGATGAACAGCTGGTGAAGGGAGTACTTGAGCTCGTCAGGGATCTTCACATCCAGATGGCTAAACGCAGTGATCTCGTTGGCTTTGTCCGGTACCCAGCCAAGCCACTTGCAGATGCGGAATATGTGCGTATCGACTGCGAAACAAGGGCGCTGCAGACAGAACAGAAGCACACAAGCTGCTGTCTTGGGTCCGATACCGGGGTATCTGATCAGAGCCCTCATAGCCTTGCTTGCCTTGTACTTGTGTATGTATTGAAGGTTCAGGAAATGATCCTTGGCACTGGCGATATCGTACTCCTTGACCTCCTCAGCTTCCTGGGCTTCATCAGTGGACATATTTGACTTCTCATTGCCGGTAGGGGAAGATTCCTCAACGGCGTGGCGGTTCTTGCGCTCTTGGTTCTCCTCGTAGACTTGATCCAACAGAGCCTTCAAGTTCTTGCTCTTGATGTCTGCCAAACCACCGCTTTTGATTGCTTCGAAAACGTCTTGCAATGGCGCCCGCCGAACTGCATCCCAGTTCACACTCCCCTTGCCGATGCCCTCAGTGAGTGTGCCAAATCGCTGCACGAGCCCGTTGAAAGCTTTGGCGGAGTTGCTTCCAGAAGTGGCGCCACTAAGGAGGGTGCGAACTAGAGCATCCAGAACCGAGGGAACTTCGCCACAGCCGGTGACAGTAAGGGAAGGATCAGGAATCGTCTTTGGTGCAATGACTTCCCCATGGGCTTTTGACAGGAGGTCATTGACCTGGTGGCACGCCTCAGCAGATGGGAATTTGAAATCAGGATAGGGAGTTCGACCGGGAGTTAAGCCGTAGTCAAACTTCTTGACTGGCTTTTTCGCCGCATCTGGTCCCTGAGCTGCTGGGGATGTTGGGATGACGGTATCAGCTGCAGGCTTCACATCCGGAGTCAGCTCGGCGACATTGGTTCCACCGAGAGGCTGAGACTGAATCTCGTTGAGAAGACTACCGGGAGGCACAGTAGAGCTGACAACACCAGTAGAGACAGGGACAGTTCCCATATTGTGAGGAAGTTCGATGAAAGCTGGAGTGTCCTGCACCGCAATAGTGGGCTGGGGATCTGGGACTGATGCATTGGTATCAATTCCATCAGGCAATTGATCTTTCTTTTCAACACCATTCTGAATGACCACAGGGTCTGCAAGAGTATCGGGCCCTGTCTCCGAATCGTTGGTAGGCTCGGACGGAGTTAACGCGGTCAAAGTCTCATGCTGAGAATTAGGGGCCGTAGCGGGTGGCGCATCAACCTTGCCGAGACCAATTTCTTCAAGAACCTCATCTGCCTTGTCGACGGTGTTAGTAAATGCAGAAGGCTTGGTTGGCTCCGTAGAAGTCTCGTAGACACCATTCTCCTTTGGCGGGAATGCTTCCTTGTCAGCGCTGGCAAGTGAGATGCCAGAATCCCCCTCTACAGGCGATGGAATTGTGGGAGGGGTGTTGGGAGTCTGGAAGTTGTCGGTCACAGCTGTAGACCCAGATTGAGGTTCGTTTGCTCCCACTCCGGGGCTGGGAGTCACTGGCTGTTCATGTCCGACGATGATTCTCAGCTTTGATGAGGCCTCATTTGCGGGTTCACTGTCAGTCACCGGTGAGGTAGAAACACCGTTCATCCCAGTTGCTTCCACTTCCTCATTTCGAACAGAGGAGTCACTTGCAGAGCCCTTCTTGGAATTAGGAGCCGCTCTCTTGCGCTTCTGTGGCACAGTCTGAGTGATCGATGCAGTAGATAAGCCATCCTTGGCCCGGGATCGGGTGGTTGGCCTAGCCATGTTGACTTCAGAAGCCGTCGAATTGCCTGAGGGAATTTGAAGTTGGAAAGTAGATAATTCAAAGGATGAAGTAAGGTCAGGTCGACGTTGAAGCTGGGCGGACCACTTTGGGATGAGAACTAGATCGTGATCGGGAATGTAGCTGCCACGGATGACGTCAACTGCCTCGATTCCCTGAATCGTCTCGGAAGGGGTTGAAATTGAGGAATCGACCGGACTGGAAAGCCGAGATATGAAGAGGGGAAGATTCGAGAGCGATGGCTCGAGGGATGGGTTAGAAAGATTGTTGGAAGGTGAAGTTTGGTAGGCTCCGACTGGCTGCCTGGGGGCTATATCGTTGGCCTCATGTGGCCCCCCACGCCGTGACAGGTTCAGCTTGGGTCGAACCATCACGAATCTGGTTTCTGGGATTGGGATGAAGAGGGTGAGAGAGATTGAATCTGATCAAAAAGCAGGCAGAGAGAGTGAGTTCGCAAAGATGATAGGAAAGAGAATTGCATAGATCGCGTGTATGAATAGTGCTGTATACTTGTACCGCGACGTTCCATAAATTTGAAACCCGACGAATGTTCAGAATCGTCATGGCAGCCGCGATTTGAATGATAGACTACTGAGATGGTATCTATGCCAACGAGAAAGACGATATGCAAGATGTCACATAGGGTAAGTGTATGAATAGTAGTAGTACAGTGGGGTTCTATAATTTGAAACCCCAACGAATTTTCAAAATCATCATTTGAAGTCGCGAGTTGAATGGTAGACTACAGAAATGGTATACATGCCATCAAGAAAGATGATTAGAAAGACGTTCAGAAAGAGCTCTCAAAAAGAGAGATTGGAATGGGAGTAGTTGGTCCGTTTCTCTGGTTTCTAGACCCAGACTTATGAGCACTGCTACTGTACAGAGAAGGTAAATTTTTCTATTCAAATGGTATCTGACCTCAATTCGAATCAAGCTAGATGTTTCATAGCTATCGAAATCTTGAGGAATATGCGTTTTCACATCACTTGTTACGTCACATGGGAAAATATCGTCCGCCCGTCTAGTATGCCACCATACAAACTCCTAGACTCCGGATGCAAAATCGAACAAAACAGAAAAATGGTGGCTCTGGGAAACATGGACAGAGAAACGAAAGAAAGAAAAAAAAAGAAGTGATTGTCATCATCAAGGGTGATCGCCGATGTTGTGGATGCTGATGTCCATACGATCATCGACCTTGGGGTGGGACTCGCTCTCGGACTTCTGGACGGGCTGGGGGGACTCAGCGGGGATGATCTTGCCGTTGGTGTCCACGGTGACACCGTTGGCAACGATTTTGAAGTCGTTCATGTCGGCGACACCATGGGTAACATTATCCTTGGCCTTGTCGACGACCTTGATCTTGCGACCCTCGCCGCGGACTTGCTCAAGGTGTTCAAAGTAGCCGGGACGCACGGGGGTCACGTAACTGCCACAGAACACACCGACCTCGAAGTTGGTGGGCTCCGACTGGCCATTCTCGCGTGCGATCTCGGCACAGGACTCCTTAAGATCTTCCAAGGTCTGGAAAATGACGCTCTCGGCACCGATGTGGTGGGCAATGGCAGTAGTGTCCCGGTTGTGGGCAACTAGTTCGCTGGGCGAAGCGAGATCGATACCGTAAATGTGAGCGTGGGTGATCTCAGGGGCACAGCTTGCCAGATAGACCTTCTTGGCACCAGCCTCACGAGCCATGCTCACGATCTCACGGCTCGTGGTTCCACGCACAATGCTATCGTCGACAAGCAGGACGTTGCGGTCCTTGAACTCCTGTTTCATGGCGTTCAGCTTGCGGCGAACACCCTTTTGCCGGGTCTTCTGCTCGGGCATGATGAAAGTGCGGAAGACGTAGCGGTTCTTCACGAAGCCCTGGCAGTACGGCTTGTCCAGGAACTGAGCAACGTGTGTGGCGGAAGTAGTGGAGGTCTCAGGAATGGGAATGACCACGTCAATGTCCTTGACGACATCGGGGCCCAGGACTTCGAGAATACGGGCACCAAGCTTGTCACCCATGCGCTGGCGACTGCGATAAACACTGATACCGTCCATGACAGAGTCGGGACGGGCAAAGTAGACATACTCGAAGATGTCGGGAGCGTAGTCCTTCTTGGGGGCAACCTGGCGGAAGACAGGTTCACCACCCTTCTCAATGATGACAGCCTCACCGGGCTGAATGTCACGGTGGTTCGAGAAGCCAAGCTGATCCAGGGCAACAGACTCAGAAGCCATCATGTAATCGGTACCTTTGCCATCCAGAGAAGGACGGGAGCCCAGAACCAAGGGTCGAATGCCGTAGGTGTCACGGAAACCCAGAATACCAAAGCCTGAATACGGGGGGAAACCATGTCAGTCGACTATGTCCTATGTATGTTGAGATTCTCTCTTCAAGGCAACTTACCAGCCAGCATTGCAGTGCATGCCCAACCGCCTTCACAGCGCTCATACATACGGCTCAGGGAGGAGAAGAGATCCTCCTGGTTGACACGAGCCTTCTTTGTCTCGCTCAGCTCATCGGCGAAGATGTTCAGCATAAGCTCGCTGTCGCTATCGGTGTTGATGTGACGGTGGGCTTCCAGGTCCAGGTAGCGCTTCAATTCGGGAGCATTGATGAGGTTACCGTTGTGGGCCAAGCAGATACCGTAGGGGCTGTTGACGTAGAAGGGCTGAGCTTCGGCATTGGCACTGCTACCGGCAGTCGGGTAGCGAAGGTGGCCGATACCCATAGATCCAGGCAGGTTGGCAACCTTAGCACCGTCATGGAAGACCTTAGCTGCCATGCCGTTTGCCTTCAATTGGTACATCCGACCCCCGGACGCGCAGGTCGCGATACCAGCGGCATCCTGACCACGATCTATAGTCACACAGCACCGCTTAGCTCGTGTTCCCTTCCTTCCATGAATTTATGACACCTGGGTTCACCACTCACGTTGAAGCAGGTACAGGGCCTCGTGGAGGTCCACGGCGGCAGCGCCGGAGGGGTTGGCCAAGATTAGAGCGATGATTCCACACATCTTGACGCGAGGTTAGGTTCCTAGAGCACGGTGGCAGGCACCCGGGTCAGCACGAGGCACAAAATTGCAAGCAAAGCAGAATGACAGCAAATGGCGGGGTGAGTGTCTCAAGTCAGTATTGGATGTTCTCCGCAACATTGGCTAGGAAGTCTAACATCTATAAAAAATTCCATAGATCATCATAGAGACATTGGGCAAAGGCAACGACACGTAAAGAAACTTACCAGAACCAGGAGGCAAGGGAGTTAACGGGGAGCAAAGCTCATCAGTACCCCGAGAAACACAGAGGGGAAGAGGAAGAAAATCTCCATAGTGGCATTTCGTTCCGCCGTGGTTCTTCCCCACTGAGTTTTTTTTCGTGCCGACTCCGGGCTGACAAAGACAGGGTCACGTGTATGAGGGGCAAAGGCGGTGAATATAGGGACAATGTATGAGGGCGGTGTAGCGGGAAATATGGAGGTGGTCAAGGCGGGAGGTGGAGGGAAACCCAAGGAGGATTTTAAGTATCTAGATGTACATACATATCACCAGGCTGGCCGAGTAGATAGCGGCATGGAAACCGATGGTAACCCTAACTCGTGAAATGCGCATTAAAAAGACTAAGGCTGGTATAGACTTCCCCTGGGTAGTACGGTAGTACCTAGTGTTTTCTAGATTCAACGAATGCCACCTAGTGTGTCAAAACGCTATTTTTTTTTTTTTTTTTTTTTTCATTCAAAAAAAAACCAAAGGCTGCCTTTCGAATATGTCAGTCCTATTATATCTCAACCTTGGTTGAGTGGGGGTGGGGGATTTAAGCTTAGGGTAAGATATCCCCTGGCCGACTGCTTAATAGAGGCACCTTTTGAAAAAGGTCGTCTTTGCGTATAGTACACAAAAAACTCGTTGGCCTTTGGGAAATCATTAAAAGAGTGTTGTTGGTAATCACTGAGGGTGACGAGATTCGACCTGAATATTCGAGCATAAATCTAGATAACTGAATATATGCTAGTAGAAAAGATCGATTGGACAAGGTATTCATGAATTATCATGCGACTCGCCCTTCATCTCGAAGTACAAGAGCCATACTCCGGAACCCTTGACGCTGGATTGACCTGGAATTACTCGTTAGTGGATACCGGAACACATTATAAACTAACAAGCCATGATTCAAAGGATGAAAAGCAAGATAGCCTTCAGTTGCAAGAAAGAGCATATTGACCATTAAGCAGAAAAATGATATGAACAAACAATGCTGTCATACAGATGCAATGCCCGCCAACAGGTGCTTAGTTTGGACTGGAGGTCAATACAGACCAATCTTTTCTTCGAGCAAACCGGGAAACCTGCAGAGGGGAACAATTCTTTCATAGTCCGATCACAGTGTGGGATTTAAAGCGACTGTAAGTGAGAGATGAAGAAGGTATGAACATCGAGATCATTGCTCCATGAGAGAAATTTCGTCCGATCATGCTTTGATGGGCCCTGTAGTCAGCTTACCGAGTTGTCACTTAACACGAATGGCCTACTGGTCAGAAATTAGAATGACAGAACTAAGATTTAAGGGCGAAGTGACTGTTGAAATTTACTATACTACTACATGAATCTTTCCATATATTGTTTGATTTTGTTGTGAGAGGGGTTTGTAACATACCACGCAGACACCTGAGAATTATGGCACCACATATGCCATTTTAGGAAATGAGAACTATACGACTTTGAAAAAGCGTATGTGAACATCATTTCGCCTCTAACATTAGATATCTTCAGATTACTTGGGATTCAGTGTGATAGATATTAGCTAAACGCTGGCTCAAAGTAGGTGTTCCACTCACCGAATGCAAGATATCTAGTCTAAGTAAAATCTACGTAGCATGAAGTTGCAAGAAGACCAGAATAGTCTATGCAATAGAGGCTCTATTTACTTCTCTATTACTGATTATACTGAGCCTAGGAAAAACTAGGGTTTGCTGTGAGTGAGCAATCGACAAATTACATTTGAAAGAGGTTCATGCGCTGTCTGCTAGATTCCGGTTAGCTTTGTTCATTGCAACAAATGCCCATATACTTCAAGAGAATGCCACCATCCTCCTCAAGCATCTTTTGCCCTAATCTATCGCCTTATATAGCATCGCATTTATCAAAGAGAACAGCAGCCTCAATCCTTACTGAGGCCTTTCTGCCGGATTACAATCCTCCTCTCTCTCCCCCGCTCCTCACTCGGCGCGTCTCTTTCTTCTCTCTCTCCCATCTTCTCTTCTTCTTCATCTGCTATTCTCCTGACACAGCCGCATCTGCATCGATTTGAAACACTCACTCTACACATACAGTCGGTCTCAAGATGAATTCCGATACCATCGACCTCTCTTCCGACTCGGAAGAGCCCTCTGATCGTCCCGATCAAACTCCGAGATCACTTTCCTCACCTTTTACCCGTATACCACTCACTCCAAGTTCAACCGATATAGATGACTGGCCCAAGGATGAGTCCCAGATGACTGTTCGAGGCTCAGTCGCCGACTTCACTTGGCCCTGTCTATCTGCAATCGTTATACCGGATGATTCCACTTCGATACCCGACTCTTCCAGCGAGCCGCCTTCCCCAACCACGAGCGAATGGGGCTTGATGGACAATGCTCTGCGCGAAAGCGAGGAAGGGCAATCGGCTGAGACAAAGCCATCGCTCGAGTCTCTGCGCCGCCTGCTTCATGTTTTCAACCCCACTCCGGACGATTCGAGTGATTCCCCATCATCTGTGACCCTCGAGAATTCGCCTTCCCAGTCTGAGAATAGCGAGATCACAGTGCCTGGAAGCTCGCCCGAGAAGCCAATCGACCTTTCCGACACTGAGGATTGCGTTCTTCATGCTCAAATCGAACGTCGGGTCTCAACTGTGCGAGATCCACGAAGACGGCTTGTCCCGCGGTCGACGCTGGTTGGCGAGATTGAGGAAGCTGTGTTGCATACTGGCGAGACCATCCGCCCCTTGTCAACGGTAAAACTCGCTAGTGGCATGTTCCTTCGGATTGAGTGGATCACTCTGCGCGAGGGGGAGATATATCTGTGGGGTCGACACTTGATGGGCCACCATAACCCTCACTGGCCGCGGTACATCCCCAAAAACGAGCACGAGCTCATCTGGCGACCATGGATGGACCATGAAAACAGTTTCACAAGCAGTGAGAGACATGTGCCGGTCTCTCTCATGGAAGTGACTGGTCTCTCCGAGGTGATTTTCACTAATGTGCGCCCTGGAAAGAATTGGAAAAATCGACCTGACTCCGGCCTACCCGATTCTGGGTTGTTCTGTCGGTTGAAGGTCACCAAGAGGAAGCGTCCCAAAATTTCCATGGGGCGTTCTCGCGGTTTGCAGCCGTCCAGCACACATGAATGGGACCGGAGCGTTGAATATCTCACACTCGAGGAGTGTGACGAGGGATATGGCTTTGTGTCGTATGATCTGCGCGACCGATACCGTGGGTGTCGCACTGTTCCATTTGGAGAAGGCCAGATCCGTTCTTCTAGCTATCCCACAATCACCACTGACGAGAACGAGGATGAGGATGATTCCCATTTCCACCAGGACAGCTCTCGGCCCTTGGTTGATCTCACAGTCGATCCCACCGCATACACATTCGGTGATGCGTACTGTGGCGCCGGCGGAACATCCTGCGGCGCAAAGCAGGCTGGATTGGAAATCAAGTGGGCATGTGACATGGATCGCTTCGCAGTTGAGACTTATGGGTTGAATTTCCCATCTGCCTGGATCGAATTCTGCTCCTTTAGCGATCTTTTGACCCATCCGAAGGGAAACCTCCAGGTTGATATCGCGCACTGCTCGCCGCCCTGCCAGACCTTTTCCCCGGCGCATACCATCAATTGCGATCGCGACGATAGCAATTCGGCGTGCATTTTCAGCGCGGGAAACTTGGTTGAGCATGCGACTCCGCGTATCCTCACCATGGAAGAAACGTCGGGTCTCAAGGAGCGGTACAAAGAATTCCTCTATCGGGTGATCATGGACCTGATTGAAGCTGGGTATTCGGTTCGATGGACCGTGATCGATGTCCTTCACTATGGTGTGCCCCAGACTCGGAAGAGATTGATCATCATTGCCGCCGGGTAAGTAAGCATCGAATGAAAGCTCTGTGGATTTTTCTGACTGCTGAGTATAGTCCTGGCGAGACTCTCCCTCCGTTCCCTGAGATTACCCATGATCTCCCGGGAAGTGGCTGCAAGCCAATAGTGACCATCAACGATGCCATCAACCCTATCCCCGATAACGCACCTAACCATGATGTCCACCTTTTGCTTCACAGGTGGAGGCGCGACTGGCGACTGCCATATGATGGTCGCCAGCTTGCTAAAACCCTGACCTGCAGTGGGGGTGAGGGCAATTACCACCCCTCCGGCTGGCGCTCCTTTACCGGCCGCGAAGTTGCATGCCTGCAGACCTTCCCGATGGATTTTCAGTTCGCAGATAAGAATATTCGCAAGCAGATTGGCAATGCGGTGCCGCCGGCCCTGGCGAAGGCGATGTATCAACAGATCATCGTATCGTTGCGAGAGACCGATGCACGTGAGCTGGAGCTCAAGAAGGAGCGGGTCCGGGAACGTGTTGGGGGACTGCTTGAGTGAGATGGTTCTTCACATTGGTATATGATGATGACTGGTGATACAATGGATTCAGCATGAATGGTACATAGTGATGGTGGTGGGATCGGCGGACATGTGACGAGGTGTTCTTTCCCTCTTGCATGCCGTCCCGAGGTTTCAGGCCGAGACCGCTCACTCTTTTTTGTTTGTTACTTAGTTTCGGCGAGTTTTTACCTCCTCTGGATAGTCTCTTTTGGTTGAAGCTTGACATTTACTTGCATGCAAAGGTCCGATCATCGCACATTGTTTCTATCTAATTGCACCTTGGAAATTAATGCATCTACCTCCGGTTCTCGCTATCTTGTTGCCTTCGGACATCGAGCCGGTCAAGCTCGGTAAATAATAATCAGGATTAGCCAATAGGGATATAGAACATAGCGGTACTTTGTGAGGATGCCAATTGACTGGAAATTGGGGGTTCCCCCGATGTAGATATCCAGTAACTACTGTACTAGACTGTACTCTGTACAAGCAGAAAAAGTGCACACAGCCCGGTTATCCGACACTAACCGAGGGCGACTGTCCCTCGGTAAGATGAGATCAGCTTGACTGTGCCTGTTGTTCCTCCGCCCGCCCAGACCAGACAACAACTGAACCGACCCCCCAACCAACCAAAACTCCACATTCTTGTCCTTTTGTCCCTGGAATTTCTTCTCTTTCTTTCCTTTCTACTTCACTCCTCCTCCCCTCCTCGGATCATTTTTGCGAATCTTTTGATCCTTGCTCAATTGCTTCCTTTTTCTCTTCTCTTGCCAATTGCGCTGTCTGATCATGTCCCTTCCCGCTGTGAGACGGTTGACCCACACGTCTCCCCGCACTTTGGCCCGCATCCCCGTCTCCAGACTCTCTCCCACTTTTGCTTCCTCTTCCTCTTCTCACCTCGCTGCCATCGCTGCTCCTCGCATTAACCGTGCTCCTCGCTTTTCCACCATGGCCGCCCGTCAATCTGCCGCTCCCGCGGCTCCCTCCGCCGATAAGGCCTATGACCCGGAGATCCAGGACATGGCCAGCTACATCCACCAGTACAATATCGACTCCGACCTGGCGGTGAGTTTTTCGTGTTGCGCAATGGAGTTTTCAAGCTCGGTCAATTTTCTATGATAGCATGCTAATCTGCGATTGCCGGTGCTAGTTTGACACTGCTCGCCTGGTGTTCCTGGACACCCTCGGCTGCGGTCTGGAGGCTCTGAAGTTCAAGGAGTGCACAAAGCTGCTTGGCCCTGTTGTCGAGGGTACTGTGGTTCCCAATGGACCTCGTGTCCCCGGTACCCCGTACCAGTTGGACCCCGTCAATGGTGCGTTCAACATCGGCGCTATGATCCGCTGGCTGGACTACAATGACTGCTGGCTGGCCGCCGAGTGGGGCCACCCCTCCGATAACTTGGGTGGTATCTTGGCCGTCGCCGACTGGATCTCCCGCACCAACCGTGCGGGCGGCAACCTGGGCAATGGCAAGATCCTCAAGGTCCGCGATGTGCTCGAGGCCATGATCAAGGCCCACGAGATCCAGGGTGTTCTTGCTCTGGAGAACTCCTACAACAAGGTTGGCCTGGACCACGTCGTTCTGGTCAAGGTCGCTACTACCGCCGTTGTCTCTAAGATGATGGGTCTTACCGAGAAGCAGACTGCCGATGCTATCACCCAGGCCTGGGTTGACGGCCAGTCTCTCCGCACTTACCGTCACTCGCCCAACACCATGTCCCGCAAGTCGTGGGCTGCCGGTGACGCCTGCCAGCGTGCCGTCAACCTGGTCCTGAAGGTCCAGAAGGGTGAGGGTGGTCTGCACACCGTTCTCTCTGCTCCCACCTGGGGCTTCTACGATGTCCTGTTCAAGGGCAAGAAGTTCCAGTTCCAGCGCCCCTATGGCAGCTACGTGATGGAGAACGTTCTCTTCAAGGTCTCCTACCCTGGTAAGTCATTTAGCATTATCTTCCCAAATTCCACGGTCAATTGAATCAAATCAACTAACTTTATTCCAGCCGAGTTCCACTCCCAGACCGCCATTGAGGCCGCCGAGATCATCAACAAGAAGCTGGCCGAGATGGGCAAGAGCGCCAAGGATATCAAGGAGATCACCAACCGCACCCACGAGGCATGCATCCGTATCATTGACAAGCAGTTCAAGGAGATGGACAACTTTGCCGACCGTGACCACTGCGTTCAGGTAAGCTAGTGACAGCCACTGGTATAATATTTCCCCAGACTAACACCTTATTCAGTACATGGTCGCCACCATGCTGGCCTTCAACCGTCTGACTGCCAACGACTACGCCGATGGCTCCGAGGCCGCCACCTCCCCCCTGGTCGAGGACCTCCGCAAGCGCATCCGCTGTGTCGAGGACGAGCAGTTCACCGTTGACTACCACGACCCCTCCAAGCGCACCATCCCCAACGCGCTTACCGTCACCCTCAACGACGGCACTGTCCTCGAGGAGGTCGTTGTCGAGGCTCCTCTGGGCCACCGTCTCCGCCGTGAGGAGGCCAAGCCCGAGATCCTGGCCAAGTACAAGCGTCACCTCCAGGCGCACTTTGACCAGGCTCGCATTGATGAGCTGCTCAAGGTGGGCTGGGACCGCCAGCAGCTGGAGAACTACGATGTTGACCAGTATGTCGACTTGTACGTCAAGGATAAGATGGTTGCCGCTGCCTAAATGGGGCAATAAGGGAAAACGGGATGTGTTTGAATGCTTCCGAGCTACGGCTGGGATAGAATGCTTATGGTGTATGATGAACATACTTTCACTTTTATATCGCAAAATTACTGTATAGACTTGCGTCTTTTATTGAAATCTTTTAAATTCATTCGTGCATCATGATCAATAGAGAACATACGTAGTACTCAACAAAGTAGAGAATATATCCCTCCTCATCTCCTCATCCCATCACCCCGACGCCCCCGATGTACAAGTAACCCCCAAACTAGACGGCGTATTCGCACAAAGCACCTCGGTCCCCCCATTCGCCGCCTTAACAGTATAAGAACTGACCTTAACCCCACAAGTCCCATCAGCACCACAATCCAAATTGCCCGTAACAGACCCGTACTTCCCACTCGTCGTCCCACTAAACCCATCAAACACAATCCCACTTAAATTCGCATCCCCAGGATACTCAGCACAATAACTCGCATCCTCCCCATAACAACTCTGAATCTGAATCGCATAATCACATCCCTGCACCACAACGCCTGTCCACGTTACATTCGAAACGGTCGATTGGCCATGACTCCCGCCGGACGGGTAGGTTTTTATTCCCGCCGCTTTGGTAGAGTTGATCATCGTCGCGCCGGAGACGTAGATGTTTTTGACGGTGTCGGAGGAGGATTTTCCCAGAGAGCCGACGGAGAGTCCGTGGCTGCCGATGCAGGTTATGTCGGTTACTGTGACGTAGTTTGCGCCGGGTTTGAAGGCGACGCAGTCATCGTCGTTGGTGATTTTGACGTTGTTGATTAGGACATTGGTGCTTGTGCCGATGTCGAAGCCGTCGGTGTTTTTGGGGAGGTTGGTGCTCTTCGAGGTGGCATCCATTGTGAGGGATGTAAAGGCGATGTTGGTGGTGCCGCCTTTTACGGAGTTGAAGACGTTGGGTGGGTTCTTTTGGCGGAGGTTGGAGATTGTTATGTCTGAGCCGCCGGTGATCTAGGAGGGAAGAAGAGAGTTAGTGGGTATGTCTGGGTAGATCGGTATAGATGAAAGGATTCGTCACGTACGTAGAGAAGTGTTGGACGTGCGTAACTGCTATCCGAAGCAAAAAGATCCCATCTATCGAGAAAATTAGCGTCTCCAACAATACAGTTGTATAAGCGTAAGCACCAATCAGCGAGTTAACATACGCATCCTGCCCATTCCCATCAATAACCCCCTTCCCCGTCAACGACCGAATCTTCAATCCATTAATATTCTTCACATTAATCATCGCCGTCTTCCCACTCCAATAACTCGTCGACGAGGCAAACTTCAACAATCCCTCAACCTGGAAATCGCACCCACTGCATCCTGCAAAATCAAGCACGCTGTTCAGGTAGTACGTGGTTCCGGAGGGAATCACGATCGTCCCGCTGCTGCATGATGCGATCGCGGATCTAATTGCGGGTACATCGTCGATGGAAGATGAGCCGCCTGCGACGGGGGTGCAGGTTGAGGCGCGAGCGTTGAGGATGGGGGATGGGTCGGGTATGGCGAGTGCTAGGGGGAGGGCTAAGAGGAGGAGGAGTTTTCTTGGTATGGTTGGAGTCATGATGATAGTAATCTTAGAGTATAGAGTCAAATAATACTTCAAATGGCTTGATCGTTACTACATTGACAATCACACTGCGAACCTTTATACAAGAATCACTTTAATCTCTAATGACGATTGTTTCTCTACGGAGTACGCCAAAACCGTTAATCTAGATTCTGTTACCCACATGCAAATCCCCACGGAAACACATAATCCGAGAAGCCGTCAAACACAAAACAATTCCTCCTTCGGCGCCGCAATTCGAGGAAATACTTTCTGTGTCCGGGTCGATCTCCATCTCCATTCCCCCATCATCTATTTTAGTAGTGGACCGAGTTACAGGGTACGGGGTACGTCTCAGCCCCCCTGCGGAACCCCACTTAATCCCAAACCACCGAGACTGCTAGTACTTACAGGACAGTTAGAGCTTTAGACGGGATTTATCTAAACCTCAGCGCCACGTGCACACGTCTACGGACCCAAACTGCATAATTTACCCCGGAAATCCGTGAAGAATATACCTGTCAACCTGTCAGAGACTACACTACCGACAGGGATCGGGCGATTGGCGAACCCCTAGCCCCGGCATAGTCATGCATTAGTTTCGTCATGGCTGTCATGGCTGTCTCGGATTCAGGCTAATTTGCACCCAGGGCCTGAGGGGGCGCATAATAGCCGGATCCGCCGTGGAGAATTGTGTCAGATTGTCGCGGATCTGGGGTCAAGGTTGTCTGCCATTCATGGAAATTTGTTTCTCGGGTGGAGAAATGTTGTTTAGGGTTCGCTTATTCTGGTACTGGCGCAGAGGAGGTTGGTGGTGTATATGGTTGTTGGAATTGTGGCTGGGAGGCTTGAAACGAAGATATCCCGGCCATAGAATGTTGTGCTTGAAGGGATGGGGGAAGAAGGAGATGTTTATTGTTGGAAGGGCTTCATAGGTATATACTCGATAGATATCCAATACAAGTTGATCTTTATTTTCTTATCTTTGACAATCATACTACTTTCGAGTTGGGCATCCTATCTCAGTCAAGATGCATTTGACAACTCTCCTCTCAGCCCTATCCCTCGCTACTGGCATCATTGCTGCACCGAGTGACCTAACTCGTCGTACTGCTAGAACCAGCGCTCCTTCGGGGTGTCTCACCGTTGGCTCGGGCGGGACATACTCGACTATCGGTGCCGCACTGACTGCCCTGGGCTCATCTACCTCCGCAGCTTGTATCTATGTTGCCAGTGGCACGTACACGGAGCAGCTCACGATCAAGTATGCGGGAACTTTGACTCTGTACGGTGAGACCTCGAACACGGGCACGTACAAGTACAACACTGTGACTATCACGCACACGATCTCTTCACCAGACGCCGGTAGTCTGGACAAGAGCGCTACTGTCAATGTTGTCTCGGCTGGGTTTAAGATGTATAACATCAATGTGGTTAATGGATATGGAAAGGGTGCTCAGGCTGTTGCGTAAGGACTGATGATACAATTTTCATAATTTTGCACATATCGATCTAATGACTACATTACAGGCTCGTCGGCAACGCCAATAAGCTCGGTTTCTACGGCTGCCAGTTCACCGGGTACCAAGACACTCTGTACGCAAAATCCGGAACTCAATACTACTCCAATTGCTTGATTGAAGGTAAATGCCCATACCCATAATATCAAACACCCCAAGAACCATGCTAATACCGTCCAGGAGCCGTGGACTACATCTTCGGCGACGCCTCCGCATGGTTCGGCGAATGCGACATTGTCTCCAACGGCGGCGGCGCCATAACCGCAATGTCCCGGGAGACATCCACCGACACAGCATGGTATGCAATCGACCACTGCAACATCAAAGCCGCATCAGGCCTCGATCTAGATGGCGCTGTGTACCTAGGTCGACCGTGGCGTGTCCTTGCGCGCGTGATTTACCAGAACTCGGTTTTAGGAAGTTTGATTAATGCGAAGGGGTGGACGACAATGGCTGCTAATGCGACGCCATTGTATTATGAGTATAATAACTCGGGGGATGGGTCGAGTACTTCTAGCCGGGAGTATGAGACGACTATTTCGGCGGGGGTGACTAAGAAGACTGTTTTGGGAAGTGATTATGGTGATTGGATTGATTCGAGTTATTAGGGGGATTTCGAGTTGTGCTGGGTAGGATAGGACGTTTAGTTTGATAAAATATTGAGTCAGACTGATTTTGAGAATACGAAGCTAAATAAAGGAGATTCATTAGTATATTCGGTCTCTAGGAGTGACGTATATGATCTAATCAAGAAGCACAGGCCTTACTCTTGGAATGCAAGAGATCCTTTGTCGGCCCAATAAACTTATGTCTAGCCCGGAAAGTCCAATCTATGACAAGCAATAGACAAACTCCAATAAAGACAGGCCCGGACCAATTCATGTTGGCAGCTGTGACAGGAAGCTGTGTCGGGAAAGGAACGAAGATGCAAACGAAGACACCAAAAACAAGAGAGAAGACGTTGATTGCCATGCCGAAACGACCGAGGTTCCAGGGCCCGAATGGGATAGATCCGCGGTTGGAGTCGAGTCGTCGGATGATCATCATGACAATGGGAATGAGATAGGAAACGTAAAGACTGCTGGTGGAAAGAGCGAGGATAGCGCTGAGCGCTGTTTCGGAGGCGACATTAATAACTGAGAGGACGACCACGGCGGCGCAGACGAGTAGAATAGCGCGTTTGGGGACGCGATGTTGACGATCGACCTAGTCATTTTGTTAGAGATGAAATTCTGTCTTGAAGTTTGATCGAGACGGAGAGGGTAACTAACGTGAGAAAAGTATGACGAGAAAGGAAGGCCACCGTCACGAGCAAACGCCCAAGTCAGTCGTGAAACGGACGCTACCACACCGACGTTGGAGACCATTCCAATTCCAGTAATGGCAGTCTGCATAGCTGTAGCTGCCCCGACAGAGTTGGTACTCTGCTTGAAAATTCCAATAATGGGGAACATATAAGCAGGGCTCAATGCCTCTTTAACGCTGCCGATGCAAAAGAGAATGACTAGAAGGAAGACAAATGCCAACACTCCGTTGATAGCGATGGTCTGAACCAGGACACGAGGAATGACGACTGCTGGATTCCGTACTTCCTCGCTCATGTGGATGGCACCATCGAAGCCAAGGAAACAATAAGTAACCGTCAACATGCCCAGACACCAAGCAATGCCGGGAGACTCCCAGCCCCCATCTGCCGTGAGCAATTCGGTAAACACAAACTCCGAGGTACTGCGACGGCTGAGCAGGATGATAGGAACAACGAGCGCGATAAAGAGAGTGATATGCAAGATCCCACCCATCATCTGCAACGCAGGCATGATCTTGATTCCGTAGATATTGACTAGACCGGACCCGAGGATAATAGCCCACATAATCAATGTGCCATGCCATTGCTTCGGGATATAGTCCGAATCATTCAACAGGACCATGCCTTGAATCTGCGCTGCGACCAAGTAGCAAATACTCGTTGTTGAGGCCTGCCATCCGAAGACAGTGATCCATCCTTGGATCCAGGTACTGAATGCTTGAACCCGTGGCGGGGCGAGCACAGCTGTCCAGTGATACTGAGCTCCAGCGAGCGGCGTCATGGAACTCATCTCTGCTAGTGACAGCATGATGAATGTTGTCCCGATTAATGACAATACCATTCCCCAGACCAGTCCGGCGGGACCGCCGTTGACGAGGCCTGCTTCAAATCCACTGCGATGAAACTGTGATTAGCTTGTAGTTGAGACTGAACAACACAGAAGAGACTCACTTTGCGACTGATTCCCATGATGAGAGCAGAGTGATTGATAGACACAGAATTGAAAGTGACCCGAAACCTCTCTATAAAGACGGCATTTGTAAGCTAGAAATGTTCTCCATTTTTCCTCCGGCTCGGCACATTCAAAGTGAAGTTATTGCGATCGTCCGAACAGCAAGGGGGCCAGATCTTACATCCAAACGCTTCCCACTTGACATGGATGTCGTGACCCCACCATTATAACCCCCATCAGAGCCAGAACGACTATGCATGCGTTGTTCGCTGAACTGGGCAGATTTGACTCCCAGCCGGGACATCTCGAAGCCCTCCGAGTTCGCCATGGCACTGGATTCTCGATTGCGATCACCGAGGCAAAAAAGAGCGGATTATCTCACGAGATATACACTAATTGCACGTGGCCGATCAGGTCTTTAAGAGCAGACTCTTTGCTCGCTCTATACTCAAATCCTGTCCATGCAGGAGTGCTGAACAGACGCAAATAGAAAAGGGAAAGCACACAGCACTTGATTGCACGACAGAAACAAAACAAGAAGTACAAATCGAGCCGAGGACTCCGATATCTTACGCCCATTGGAAATGAGAAACGAACTCTCCAGAACGCCTTGGCAACAAGGTTGGCGTAATGCGCCCCTCGTTATTGTGCGCCATGGTCGCATCAGACTTTCGCGCACGAGCTCCTTACTATCTAGGAAGTGGCGGCTCGGAATACCACTGGGGCTGCGTATGGAGTCGCTAAACTAACTTAATTAGCGCCCAATGGGGGGGCCGAACGAAGGCCCTGTGGCAGAGACAAGCACCGGCCGACGATAGTTCCAGAACGAGTTTATTGGTCCGCCAGGTCCGCCACACAGTTGTTATCAGGACCACATGTCTTTTTTCGAGACAAACTCCGTCCAGAACTATCGAACAATTATCGCGAGTGTCAAGAATGTCCTACAAAGTCGATGATTGGCTGTTGATTGAATCGCCGTCACCCGGATCCACATCCATTCGTGGTTGTCTTTCCTCTTCGACCAACCAAGACTTTCCCCCGCAGCCAATCGTGGAGAGCCGCGGATAGGGCCATGGTACTTTTCATTTGATGGGCAAGGACATCCCAAATCGAGCTAAGTGTCTAATCCGATCACAGTAGTTGTATGTCCAGTATATACTACCATCTACCCCTCAATCTGGCGAATAGACCGTTGGTCCGCGTGGTTACGGTTACTGGTGCATCTTACAGTCCTTAATCACATCTACCAGGATCCATCACACCATGCCATGTGCTAATCCAACCCCCCTGGCCCGGTCAGCACGGAAGTTGACGTTGGCAGGTACCCCCGAAACCTAAAGCCAGCCTCAAAGGCTTCTTACTAGACATTGTCGACGATTGTTAACTTTGCTGGTTTTGCTAACTTTGCTTGATTTGATTAACTTTTTTTCAGCTTTGCCAATGCCACGGATTGGGTATTACATCCGGTGAGCGAGGCAAGGAAGTTGGAAGTTACTAAGTTAGAAAATTGGCCCTTCGGGGGAAAAGAGCACAGGCCGCCCCCCATGTGGAACCCTCTCCGACGGGACTCCGCGTGAGCTCACGGAGGCGTTAGCCCATCGAGGTTGGTCATAGAATAGATAGACTTCGAGGTGGAATGGTACTGATATTTCTGATAGTTCTGTCGCACCATTCAATCCATGTAACTTGGTCGGCATTTCTAGCAATGCGTGAAATCTGAACCATTTAGGGCGAATTCTAATTGATTTATTGTACATAATAACCCTGTTTCTAAGTGTATAATAGATTGTGGCTCCGGAGTTCGGCTCTTACCTACTAATTCGTACTACTACGTAGATTTGATTTCCAGGGGCATCAGCACGCTTCCTGCCGAGATACGAAGACTAATACTCCTGTACATACTCATGGCTGAACAGAACTAGACCCACAAGACAAAAGATTCAGCTACCAGCGGCAGGATCTGCAATCCGTGATCTGCCATTCATTCCTTCTTTTCTCTTTTTTCGTTCGTTTTTTCCTTTCTTTAATCTTCTCTTTGCCGAACCCCTCGCGTTCAGAAGGACAGGGCTGATCGTCCTTGTGTCGCCATGGCTGGCACTCTACCTCCACTGTTCGAAATTACCGCCGACGATCATGGCGGATACGGTGCTGTCGCAGTGTATACACTCCTTGCATTGACAGTTGTCATTGTGTCCACTCGTTTATCGACTCGATGGTTCATCGGCCGTGTTGTCCATCCAGACGACATTTTGCTGGGTATATCATTGGTAAGGTCATCACCGTCCTGGTAAAGCATATGCTTTTACTGACATTGTAACTTGCTCACAAAATAGCTACTTGGAATTATACAAAGTGTATTAGCCCAACTTGCAATCTCCAATGGTCTCGGTCGACGACTATTGAATATCGGGGACCACCAGCTGGAGAAGTATCTCAAGGTGCGTGCAAATATTGAATTCCCGCAAGGTTCAAGGGTCTAATCTCAAATTGATTTCGCAGTATGAGTATGCTGCTCAAATCCTCCTCATTGCGACAATCGCCTTCAGCAAGCTCTCACTAGGCCTGCTGTTCAAGAACTTGATGACATCCCGACGTTCATCTATCACAAACCAGACCTTGATGGGGGTGATTATTGCATGGGCACTGGCTTCTATCATCGCATTAGCTCTCCGATGCTCCATGCCAACTCCCTGGAAATGGGATCAGCATGATCAATGTATCAACCAGGTAAGACGCTGTGGTTACCTCTTCTTGTCCGTATTGGCACGCTGACCACACTCCATCTCAGGCTGCACTTTTCCAAGCAATCGCTGCGTTCAATATTCTTACAGATATTGCCCTCGTTGTGCTTCCTTGCTTGTTGCTTCGGAATGTGCAGTTGACCCGGTTGAAGAGATTCAGAATCATGGCGCTGCTAGCCAGCAGGTTTCTGTAAGATGAGACTCCCCTTCAGACTTTTTGTGTACATCAGTTCTAACGTGACAATAGGGTATGCATCGCAGCGGGTATTGAAATCAAGTACACCGTGAGAATGCTCAACTCGCCTGATATTCCTTGTAAGACACTCTGGCCTACCATACTTTCTCTTGCTACCGGGGATGAAACTAACACAACTTGCAGGGGCAAACACCAATTCCACCATCTGGGACCAGTGAGTACATCCCACAAAATCCAAAGCATCACGGCAGCCACATAAAAAAACAATTAACTAATTATTCATAGAACCATGATGAACCTCAGCATCATCACAACCGCCCTCCCATCCCTCGGCCGCCTCGTCATTGAACTCCAACCCAGCATCCACGCTTTCACCATCAACGACGACCCCAATGATATCCGGGCGCCCGGCGGTGGATACAACTTCTCATCTATGGGCAAGTCAATGGACCACGGTTTAAAGCCAGGAACCTCGGTACAGGTCACAAGTGGATGGCGGGAGTCGCTCAAGGATGATGGGGAGAGTACGGAGGGATTGGTTACTGGTGCTGATCAGCAGAATGTGATTCAGCAGACGATTCATTTTGAGGTCCATTGATCTCGGTTGTATGATACCCACATAGCTACTCGCGAACTTTACTTAATGACGATGAGGAAGATAGATTTTCGACTGCCACGTGGCAATGCTGTAGGCAGGTGCTCTCCTTGCAATCAAGTGTAGAATTTAGTCACTGGAAGGGACCTTTTCTGGGCCCGCTCAAAGCAAATTCAAATCCCTCGGTGCCTCCATGGGAAACTGATCGAGGAACGTGGGATAACCCAATCCCGGCAAAATAGACATATCCGCCTCCCAGTCGAAGAAATGACCCGAAAATATGCCACCCGGACTGGGACAGTTCTCTAGATTGAGAGCTGGTGCAATCATCGGGCCCTCCACTTTGGGCAGTTGCGGCGTCGGCGTATCATCCTCAGTCTCATCCGGTGTGGATGTATCCTGGGTCTGAGCCTGCTTCCGGGCCATGGGGTATGTACCCAGAGGATTCAGGATATACTCAAGGGAAGACGGGTTGGAACTGTTGCACTGATTTCCAGAAAGTAGGGCGTTTGCCGACGAGTTGACAAAATCAGGCGATTCAGGAACGAATAGCGCGTTAAAGCGTTTCAGGGCTTGAATGGCTGATTCGCAGTACATGCTGACTTTCATGAAGCGCTGGAGATATTGCAATATAATCACGTTCTTTTGAAGCATGGCTTGGTAGTCGAGGTACGAGAATTGCGGAATGAGAGGTTCAGGGCGACCCCATGAGATGATTGTGGTGACTATGACACTGCTGCAGACTTGCGTGTGCATTGCGTATGGCCAGTCGACGAGGCTTGGTTTGTGACAGTTCCACAGATCGCTCAGGAGAGAGGCGATGTAGGCGGATTTGGTGGCGCATACATGATGACAACGCCGGATGAAGTCTTCCGGTGCGTTTTCGCGGATCCAGCTTGTCGCAGTGTTGGGGAAGACGAGATTGGAAACACCAACTCGATATAGGTCGTGGAAGTTTTGGGAGATCAGGATGTGTAAACCGAAGTACAAGTTCAGCCTTCCGGAGCCTTTGCACAGGTACATATTCTCGGCTGAAATTCTCATATTCTCGGGAATCGAGGCTTCCAGGTCTTTTAGCTCGTGGTCGAGCTGGGAAAATCGGGAATTGTTGCCTTCCACCCACGGTACCTCTCCTTCCAGATGCTTCACATATTTGAGGAGTTTGGATCGAATACTCGTGGCACGGAGGTAGTAAGCCCGAAGGTCAAGATGTGCTGCAAAGTCGATTCCAGGCACTGGATTAATTCCTGGTAGCAGCTTGCCTCGAGACAACATCTCCGTAATGCAAGGCGTATTTGTGATGAAGAGTTCATCAGAGCAAGGAAGCTGAACCAGAATATCGTCGTACGGAATCAGACGAAGTTGGTCGATTCCACACTCAATCAACGAGTCTAGCAGATAGCAGGCCCACGCTAGCCTTCTCCTACTTTCTTTGATGTGACAGGAAGCCGGGCTTCTTTGACACAACACATCCGAGTCCCGCTCCATATTAAGCTGGACAACTTGCAGATGTCGAGTGATCTGTCCTGACACCATAAATCCCTTTGCATACTCTCCCACCCGAAGATAGTACTCATGGAGCAGGACCTCGGTCATTATGCTCTCAATGCCCATGTCTCCAAATCCGGTAAAGAGACAGTGCCTCGCAGCCTCGGCCCAGCCGCGACCTGCGTCAAAGTACTGCACATTGCTTTTGAGGCCATCTGTGTTTGTGCACAGTTTTTCAGCGTAGTAAAATGGTGCCGCTAGAGCACAAATAATGTAAACGAGCCCAGACTTTTCCTGGGCCAGTCTCTCGGGCGATTTCAATCGTTTCATAAAGGTTGGGATGTGTATGAAACCGAAGCAACGCACGGTATGCACACGAAGAAAGTAAAGATCAATCAGATCACGAAGCCGATCAATCGACGGCAAATTGTTCGACGTGAGCCATGTGGGAATGACCGACGATGATTTTTTCCGTGTGGAAGGCTCACTCTGAGTAGACGAAGCAGAAGGAGGAGGCGCGGGCACACTTGCTTCGTTGTATGAGCAACTGAGGCCCTTCCGATCACATTGTTCGCATGGCGCTCCGCCCGCACACTTGGTCTTGGCTCTTCTGCAATTGATGCATGAACGTAGTACACGTCGCCTCTTGAGCCCAGCTTCGGTCCTCTCATCGTTTATCCCATTGCTATTGAGGGTATTGCCGGATGAATATACGCATTGCTCGCCATATCGGCGACATCGAAGACACCCGCCCGGAGTGCGGTCACATTTGACCTTTTGTTTCAAGTTGGCGAAATGGAAATATTTACCGATCAGGGGGAAAAACACAAGGCACTCACTTTGCGGTGGCGGCAGATTCGACAGCTAACAGGCTCCACCTGGGCCGCGCCCGGTGTGCGATTTTCAGCAGACATGCGGCGGGAAGAATCCCATAGGATCGAGCGCTAGTTAGCCGGTATTATGCTGGGCGATTATGCGGGAAACCGGATCTCGCTTGTGAAGAGTTTGTGTGCTTAGGAGGAAGTCGCAAGGCTTTGCTTTTTATTGCGGGGGAGGGAAAGGGGTGGGAACCATTTGGGAACCATTTGGGAACAATTGGTGGTATCGATGGTATCAACGCTAAAACGCCCATGGGGCCAAAAGTACCCAATACCATCTTGAGGTTGCATCCACCTGTTCGTCCACGGGTACCTGGAGAAGTGCCTAAGTTTAGTGGGAGTCGCAAAATGTCTCGGAGCTTACTATTGGTCTGCGAAGGCGTTTGTAGACATTACTTGTGCGGAATTAATTTATTTTCCGTGATCATTATTGAAGCTTCATGTATAGTAATAGTAGCGCGTCGCTTAACTCTTTCTTGATACTCGCTTAGCGAGAAACAATGCAGCATCGGACGACGGATCATCAACAATAACAACATTCTTGAAGGCATATATCCCATGCCATGACAATTCATCGAGAAGCAAGTTTTGAAAATCAGGGATCTTCGTCAACGCTCCCGATAAAATCAGCGAGCTAGTTGCTGGATCACAAATCTGCTTTTTGGCAAGTGGCCTAACGATCCGAACCAGAGATCTGGCGGCAGAGGTCAAAATTTCCAAGGCTTGAGGGTCTGGATTTGTCGCTCTGAAACCTAGCCTTGTCACAACTTTTGCGAGATCGGCAATGGTTTTCTTCGTGTCTGTCTCAGGGAAAAGGATATGAGATAGCAAGCCTTCTTTGCGATGTCCAAGACTTGCCAAAACTTCACGCTCAAGCTCGGAAAGACATTCCACTTCGGTACCTTGACTCAATTCCAGACTGGTCAACAATGCCTGTACGGCCTGTTTGCCAATGTCAAACGCACTTCCTTGGTCTCCAAGTAAGGACCCCCAGCCACCAGCTCGGCCAATCTGTATGACATCCCCGTTGGAGTCCTGCTTAAACGCGGTCGCAACTGACCCCGTTCCAGCAATTAGAGAGATACCATGCGTGACTGAATCGTCGAGGCCGATATGAGCACTCAGAAGCTCGCTGTCACTTGAGAGACGGAGAGTGCCATCTTCGGCAGATACCCCAAACAGCTGCTCCATCGACTTGGTCAAACACTCCCGGCGATTGGCATGCTGTAACCCAGCTAGACCTGCCCACACAGCAGCAAATTTTGGCATTCCCTTTGAATATAGTGGCCTTGATTCATCGGACACTAGGGAAAGAGCCTTCATCACGGCACTTTCAATATGATTCATGAGAATATCAATCGGCACGCAGTGAAAGTTACCAGCCCCAGCATAGGCTTGGGCCACGATTCCAGTCTGACTAGCAATAGAGACTGCACATTTGGTTCCTCCACCGTCAATAGCTAGGAAAAGCTCTTCGCTGAACTGGCCGGACTTTTTGGAAAATTTATCGGACACAGCTGGCTGGAGTGATTCAATAAAGAGATGGTAGTTGCCGTTGACCAGATCAAGGCGATTTTTAGCAACGTCTACTGGAAGACCCGACACAGCCACGGAGCAAGCAAGCTTGACCTTTCCCCCACATTGTTCAATTAGGTCATTCAGAACTGAGTCTTCTATCGTGTATGGATTTTGGATCGTTTCGTCGAAGGGGTGACCCTTTTCTTGGAGGATGTGATGGACTTGACGGATGATTCTGCGACCCCGGGCCAGGAGCTTGTGATTTTTCGCACGTACATCGATCATGAGTCCATGGTAAGTCTTGCCCATTTCGATCATGGAACATGTACTGATCATGTTGAGAATTTGCTTTGCCGCACTGCCGCATTTTAGCCTGGTACTGCCGGCAAGAAACTCTGGTCCCAGCAGAGGAACGATGGAATGTGTGACCCCCAGACTTCCGATCGTAGAAGGAGTTGTGTTTGTGATTGAGGCTGTCAATGCACCTTGCCTGATTGCGACTCGGAGAGCCCCAAGAACGAATGGAGTCCGCCCCGATGCTGAGATGCCGATGACAGTGTCATTGGATGTGATTTTCAACCTTTCCAATTGCGTTGACCCATCCTCCTCTGAATCTTCTGCAACCTCCTGTGCCTTGATGATTGCTTCACTTCCCCCGGCAACGATGGCCAGAAATCTATCATCTTCGACGGAAAATGTAACCGGGAGCTCGCTGCAGTCCATAAACCCAACTCGGCCACTATTTCCAGCTCCTACGTAAATGAGCCGTCCTCCAGCATGTAACCGAGGAACGAGATCCTCGATCAATGAGGCAATCACTGGTAAACAGCACGCAATGGCCGGACATACCCGCTCTTCTTCGCGATTAAAAGCTTTGCAAAGATCCAACGTATTGAGCGTATCAATTGAATGCGCTAGTAGATTGGGTGCTTCGGTTTGAAGTTGGCCGAGGGTGTCGACTTCAGGAAGCGAAGTTGCCATTGTTGTTCTAGGTGGCGTTATGTGGCTTGTCAGCCCTTTCTCCTGGAACTGCCGGATCCTTCGCAGTTTCACCATCTTTCATTATGATTCCAGTCGATATTTTATAGATTTTAGATCGGAATACCGACGCTGGATCTCGGTGGTGTGCATTTATGACGGATCTCGCCCACCACGAGATCCGCCCCCGAGGATTTTGCTCCCTTTGCGGGGACGGCACGCCGTGTCACAAACGCGAGCGAGTCGATAGATAACACGCCCTCTCCCGCGATATTTAAGCCACGGAGCGCCGTGCGCATCTATGCCAAGTTTGCGATCATAGCCTCGCCATCTACAGCTTACTATGGCTACGATCAAGTCCGCCGAGGAGAACATCTCCTCTCCCGACACGGTCGGCAACACCTCTCCCGATCATGTCGCTCCACCATCGCTCCACCAGAAGAATATCTTCGCAAGGATCCGTCATGACCCGTGGTTCCAGATCATCTTGATTTCTTTCATTGCGTTCTGTAATCCGGGCATGTACAATGCCCTCACCGGCATGGGCGGCTCGGGCCAGGTTGACAGCACCGTCTCGGCCAATGCCAATGTGGCCACCCACGCTGCTACCGCTGGCGCGGCTCTCGTGGTGGTCGGAACTCTATACAAGTATCTGGGCCCGCGTCTCTCGCTTCTCATTGGTGGTTGGACCTATGCTTTGTACGCAGGTGCCTTGCTGAACTCCATTCGAGTGAAGAACGGTGGGCCCTTTGTGATTGCCTCTGGTGCGCTGCTCGGTCTGGGGGCTGCCTTCTTCTGGGTCGCACAGGGCACTATTATGGTGACCTATACCAATGATCAGACACGCGGCCGAGCTATTGGTGTGTTCTGGGTGATTTTCAACCTGGGCGGAACGATTGGCTCGCTCGCCAGTTTTGGACTGAATTACCACTCAAAGTCTGGCACTGTGACCGATTCGACCTACATTGCTTATATTGTCATCATGTTGTTTGGATGGGCGCTGTCCGTCTTGGTCTGCTCGACAGAGAGTCTTTCCGAGAAATACCACGGTCATCGCATTGCCCAAGAATCGAAAGCGTTCAACTTTGGGAACTTGAAGTCGACCGTGATTCAGGTTCTTCGCATCGTTTTTGACTGGAGGAATCTGTGTCTTTACCCGATGTTCTATAACGCGAACGTCTTCTATTCCTATCAGCAGAACAGCGTGAACGGTTTGACTTTCAACTTACGCACACGGTCCCTCAATGGTGCACTTTACTGGATTGCTCAAATGGCCGGCGGCCTTCTGATGGGGCTGATTCTCGACCTCCACCACCTCAATCGCCGGACGCGCGCTATCACCGGATGGGCAATTCTTTTTGTCACTGGAATGGTAATCTGGGGCGGTGGATATCAGTTCCAGGTATGGGATGATAAACGCCTTGCACTCGGTTTCAAACAGGATATCGACTACAACGATGGCAGCAAATTCCTTGGTCCCATGTTCCTTTACTTCTTTTATGGCGCCTACGATTCTTTCTGGCAGGCATTTTGCTACTGGATTATGGGTGCTCGGTCGCGCGATCCAGTGGTCAATGCCGTTGTCGTTGGAGCATACTCTGCCTTGAAACCTGCTGGCGGAGCCATGGCTTGGAGAATCAATGCAGAGAAGGTCAGCCCGATGAAGCAGTTTGCTATGAACTGGGGCCTCAGCATCGGTAGTCTTCTGGTGGCAATTCCAACTGTGATGACAATCAAGAAGTCAGATAAAGATTTGGAGGATGATAACTCGGTTGACAGGATTGAAGAGCCCGAGAAAAATTAAGGTTCGATCCTTGTATGATTTTGACGAACTGAGAGGGAATCGGGGAACCTTGATGCATGTCACCCTGGTCCGGTAATTACTTGAACATACCTCATAGTGCTTTCTGTACATAAGCATCTGCGACGAGAGCATCCATGGAAATGACGCAGCATTGATAATATTTGATAATGGAATTGAGAGCTCAATATTGGATTAAATGGCTTAAATTGAGCGATATTTTCAACGATAGGGCTCTTGTTTGACGGATAAAAATGGGACAGCGAAACCCCTCACAGCGTGCAAAGAGATAAGCTTCCCTGGGTGGTCTGCTTGACTGTACTTCAGTGAACTCAAGAGCATACTAGAACCAAGTCCATCGCGGTGCGGTGAGTTATATGAAGACTGTGGTATTCAAAGATCTAGATAAATAGGTTCTTTTGATTTGATTGTGGCTGTGGACCTACTCGAGAGGAAATGTCCTTCCGTGGTCCTTTGTACCGAGAATCACCAGCTACTTTGACTTAGGAGTATTATTCCAGTTATTCAAACTAGTATCCTTCAATGAAAATTCATAAGCCTGGTTGTTTGGCTCGATCCCTCTGCCAATCACTGAGAAGTTTAGTCAAGGGGCAGTTGATATTCAGGAAGTTCAAGTGGAGAGGATTCATTGTTATGCAGTATCGGCCGGAGAGTAAGAAGCTTGACAGATAGGGCACCTATAATGTCGGTACTCAAACCAGGAGGCTATACAAGCTGTGTGGAAGGGATGATGACATCTATTTAGAACAAGTATTCCACTATCCTGCCTGCAATCCTTGGCTTCGGTATATGAAGATTCGCCTGACCGAGAGTCGGAAGCCTTACGTTGTCCGTGGGGTAAACGAGCCGGTTCTGGAAGGACAAGATATGGGGATGATGATAATGAGGAGAGACAGATGGGACTTTGAAGCAAGTTAGCTCAATCTATGACACATCAAAACATAGCAGCGAGGCTCTCAGAGGATCATCTTGCTGATAAGACCTTGTAGGCCAAGATAGCAAAGCATGGTTCAGGAACACTAGATAGGCAATGATAGTGACAACGTGTGCCAAGACGTGGTGGAAATCCCGATGCCCAGTCCCGCCCAGAAGTGGAATTGGGTAACAAAAACTTTGGCCGGGCCCTGTAGGGCAATTGAATCCATGGCCCAGCCCTGGGCATTCCCCGCATCACATCATCCGGGCCCCAGAGCCAAGCCATGCTGTCGGCAACGTGGGCTGGATCCGCGGATGTATTTGCGGGACGGTGCAAAAGGATGAAACAAAGCTGATAACGTACCAAATTTCGCGGGAGTACTGTTCAATATCTCGAGGGGAATTCTGCCCCTCTAGCCATTGCTCCACTGAGGGCTGTTGCATCGATAATGTAAGGTCGTGAATCTCATTTGTAGTTCTAGCAGCAGCTCGGCGCCGGTGATACCACATGATCATGCTAATCGAACAGAAACAGGATGTTAATATCTGCCGGCGCATGGCTTCCAGAGTATTCGCCCGCATGAAGCGGGGTACAGCCAAGGCGTGTCCGTGCTCGGCCTATGAACTCACATTGGCACGATGCTGATGATCGAGAACAGCACGATGGCCCCAATCACGATCCCGATCACCTCACCTTGAGGTAGAGTCTCGCCCGTCATGAGGGGGGAGCATGGAAACTGGTGCCCGGATCCACGCAAGGCAAGGTAAATTGCGAATACGAGCACGGCAAGTGGAAGTAGCCCAATAGAAGCGAATGTTATCGCTTTGGATGGTCGGTTGGGCCAGTTGATAGCGCGTCCTCGATCGGATCAGTCGGGAAATGTTAGATCAAGCAAATTCCACCTCAATACCCCACTGGGAATACCAAAATGGAGCAGAGCGGAGGTTGAGTTTTGCGTTTGCGAGTATCGGCGCTTTGCCACCATAAATATACTGTTGTGGTAAACTGCTTTGCACAAAAAATCCAAGCCAGGGGGGAATTCGAGCCCGGACGGTTGGGCGGATTTGAACAGCGAGGTGGGCTCTCGAGCCTCGGAGAATACAGACTGCCAAGAAGCATCCAAGATGAGCCAAGGATGACACATTATCGCCGGGCGTTGGAGATGTCGCGCGGAGGGATGCCCAGACAATGCCCAGATTCCCGCTCTTGGCATTCCGCGCCGCCGCCAATCACCGTGCAGTGGCGGCTACCGGCCGAGCCAACGCCGAGACCAGTCGTCTGCGTCATTCTCGCCTCGGTTGAGGTTGCAAGTGCAGTGCCAAGATGACCCGCTTGATGCCGACGCGTGGTTCCTGATAGCGATTGGTTGTTATCTTTGGGTATCCCCAGACTCCAAATCTGGATGATATCGGAGTGTCGGAAGAGAGACCCTCAGGACCGGTTGCATCTCGGCGGAATTTGCCATCAAGTCCGCCCGGGGAATTATTTATATCGGCCTCGCCCCTTGGAGGGAGAAGAGGGAAAAGAAGAAGAGAACGCTTTTGGAACTACGTGTACTTTAAAGTCAAGAGAATCAAGAAACTGCTATAGATTCAAGATTCTCTTATCACATCGCGGGGAATTGGAATTGCTCTTTTGACCCGTGCATGGACTCTCACACCATCTTGGACACCTTCTATATGAAACCTCCTTAGACAAGGTTCCTTTGCAAGCACGACACATCCCCTCACACACTACCCGCCCTCTACCCCATCCCCAATAGACTTACTTTCCCTGGACACGCGTGATGTCTCAGGAGAGGCGCCGATCCAAGCGTTCCCAGTCTTCCGACGATGCTACCTCGCAGTCGTATCTATCTCAGCCAGCTCACAGTCTCTCCTTTGAGGCTGTTATCCGTGAGCTAGGCACAAACTCTGATGATGGCCTCACAACTAGTGAGGTCAAGCAACGTCTTGAGAAATATGGACAGAACATCTTGGAAGGAGACGAAGGCGTCTCAATTGCCAAGATTTTCATTCGCCAAGTCGCCAATGCCATGATGCTTGTAAGTTAATCAGCAACACCCCGGCCGAAGTAATGGACAGAAAAAAATTTGCTGACCCAATGTTTTCAATTTCAGGTTCTTATCATCGCAATGGCGGTCAGCTTCGGCATCAAGTCGTGGATTGAAGGCGGCTTCATCACAGCCGTCATCTTGCTCAACATAGTCGTGGGTGTATACCAGGACTTCGCCGCCGAAAAGACTATGGACTCTTTGCGAAACCTGAGCTCCCCTACTGGAGTCGTGACTCGCGATGGAAAAACCGCTACTATCCCTGCCAACGAAATTATTCCTGGTGACATGGTCGAATTGAAAGTCGGAGATACTGTGCCTGCGGATCTGAGGTATGTTTAGACGACCCTTGGAATTGAATACAAGGAATACTGGGCTAACTATAAATGCGACAGATTGACCGAGGCATTCAACTTCGAGACCGACGAAGCCCTCTTGACCGGCGAATCTCTCCCTGTTCAGAAAGAAGCGGATGCAGTTTTCGATATCGATACGGGTCCTGGAGACCGATTAAACCTCGCATACAGTTCGTCAACCGTTACACGTGGACGCGCGAGAGGTGTGGTGGTAGGAACTGGCATGCGAACTGAGATCGGTGCCATTGCCGCCGCCCTTCGTGGAGGTGACTCCAAGCGTCGCCCTGTCAAGCGTGGACCGGAGGGTGAAACCAAGAAGCGTTGGTACATCCAGGCCTGGACATTGACTACCACCGATGCTATTGGACGGTTCCTTGGAATCAACGTCGGTACTCCCCTTCAGCGCAAGCTGTCTAAGCTCGCACTGCTTCTTTTCGGTATCGCCGTCATTTTCGCGATTGTTGTGGCTGGTTCCAATGATTGGCGTGGCGATAATGAAGTTATCATTTACGCCGTTGCCACTGGTCTTGCTATGATTCCCGCTTGTCTGGTCGTCGTACTCACCATCACAATGGCCGTGGGAACAAAGCAAATGGTGCAAAGACATGTCATTGTCCGCAAGTTGGACTCTTTGGAAGCCCTGGGTGCCGTGACCAATATCTGCTCGGACAAGACTGGTACCTTGACTCAAGGCCGCATGGTCGCCAAGAGGGCCTGGATTCCGTCTATGGGAACATACTCGGTCGGGTCTTCGAATAACCCCCTGAACCCATACGAGGGTGATTTGAGCCTTATCCAGGAGCCTCCAGTCAAGCTGAACTCTGAATCGACGGGTGACACAACCAACCCCGAGGAACTGTTGAAAGATAATGAGCTTCTTGAATCCTTCCTCAATGTTGCTGCTATGGCGAACCTGGCACATCTGCACAAGGACTCGAACAATGAATGGCAAGCTCGTGGAGAGCCTACCGATATTGCTATCCAGGTGTTTGCCTCGCGGTTCAATTGGGGTGTCGATCGTTGGACTAAAGGCGAGAAGCCCGCATGGATCCAGAAGGCCGAGTATCCTTTCGACTCGAGCGTGAAAAAGATGTCCGTTGTCTTTGCGAAACGCAGTGAAGGCTCCGAGAAACTCTCTCAGATGATCTTCACCAAGGGCGCTGTTGAACGAGTCATCGATTCTTGCACGTCTATCACCTGGAAAGATGGTGCATCCGTGCCCCTTGACGACGATATCCGCGACGAGATCTTGCAGAATATGGAAGCCCTGGCCAAGGAGGGTCTGCGAGTGCTCTGCCTGGCTGGAAGAGAACATACACCTGGTGATGACGCAAGCGATGAACCTCTTCCACGCGAGGAAATTGAGAAAGACCTGGTCTTTTACGGATTGATCGGTCTGTATGATCCTCCTCGACCTGAGACCGCCGGTGCAATCAGCCAATGTTACAAGGCCGGTATCTCCGTTCACATGGTAACCGGTGATCACCCTGGAACTGCTCGGGCAATTGCTGCTCAGGTTGGCATTATTCCATCGAATATGGACATGATCGCAAAGGACGTCGCCGATGCGATGGTCATGACCGCTAGCGAATTCGACAAATTGAGCGAAGATGAAATCGACAACCTCCCCACACTGCCACTCGTCATCGCTCGATGTGCACCAAATACCAAAGTTCGCATGATCGAGGCCCTCCATCGTCGTGGTCGTTATGTTGCGATGACTGGTGACGGAGTGAATGACTCGCCTTCGCTAAAGCGGGCCGATGTTGGTATCGCAATGGGTCAAAATGGATCCGATGTTGCAAAGGATGCTTCAGAACTCGTCTTGACTGATGACAACTTTGCTTCCATCATTAATGGTATCGAAGAAGGACGACGAATTTTCGACAATATTCAGAAATTCGTGCTGCACTTGCTGGCTGAAAACGTCGCATTGGCTTTGACCCTGCTCATCGGCCTTGCATTCAAGGATGACAGCAATCAATCTGTCTTCCCTATTGCCCCTGTTGAAATTATCTGGATCATCATGATTACCTCCGGCCTGCCCGATATGGGTCTGGGAATGGAGGCTGCGGCACCGGAAGTCATGGATAGACCTCCTCAAAGCGTATGTTAATCCTTTTTTCAACCTCAAGCACCGGCTGTTTCGCATACTAACTCATTCATACAGAAACAAGGTATTTTCACCTGGGAGATTATCGTCGACACGCTGGTCTACGGTGTCTGGATGGCCGCCCTCTGCCTGTCAGCCTTCGCCCTCGTCATGTTCCGCTGGGGTGATGGTAACCTCGCAATGGGCTGCAACACGCATTACAATGACCCCAACAAACCCTACACCTGTGACACCGTATTCCGCGCCCGTGCAACAACTTTCACCTGCATGACCTGGTTCGCTTTATTCCTCGCATGGGAGATGATGAACCTACGTCGCAGCTTCTTCCGCATGAAGCCCGACTCCAAGCGCTACTTCACCCAATGGATGCACGACATTTGGCACAACCAGTTCCTCTTCTGGGGAATTATGGCTGGCTTTGTGCTTGCCTTCCCTATCATCTACATCCCCGTCATCAACCACAGTGTTTTCAAGCATTCGGCTATCTCGTGGGAATGGGGTATCGTGTTTGTCGAGACGGTGCTCTTCTTTGCTGGTATTGAGTTCTGGAAGTGGTGCAAGCGCGCTTATTTCCGTCGGCAGGCGTTCAAGCAGGAGAAGGAAGGTCGTAACGTTCCGAGTGGAGATCACCGTGGGCTGAGGGATTTCAGTCGCTATACCACTATGGACCGGTCTGAGACGCAGGCTACTGGAGATGAGATGGTTGAGAAGTCAATGGTTTAAAGTCAGATGAAGGACGTTTGAGATTTTTTGCATGAAGCGCATTCACGAATCATATAGACAGATGCCGCTGTTGATATTTCGAATTTTGTTTTCCGATTAGAATATGCACTTGAAATAAATATTATTCTCCTGATTTTTTGGTCAATAGACCTTCTGATGGACGTGTCCATAGAGGGATAAAGTCATGGAACAGCTCCTCGGTAGGCGTAAGGAAGAGTCGTGATCATAAAGTCGAGTTTACCTAATAAATTAAAACGCAGAGCGTTCAAGGTTCAGATGCCATCTCCTTCTTCGCAGCCTCATCAGTGATGAGGTTTTTCTCCGGGTACTGAGTATCCTCCCATCTTTCCCAGAAGAGAGCTCCCTTGCGTAGCGACGCGATGGTCTCCCAGAAAGTGCAGAAGACGAAAAGAGCCATGACGGTAGATAGAATCGAGGTAGCACCAAGATGCTTTGCAAGTGGCAACAGAATCATGATTATACCAGTGATGGGCCGCATGATCAATCGAAGTGGCTATATGAAGTATTAGCGAATAATTCATCAACCGAGAATAACTGCCCTCGGACAAGTTCACATACCTTATCTAGAAGCAAGGTCCCACGCTCATCCTTTGATCCGTGCATCAACGCGAAAATATACAGACAGATCATGCCAACACCAAGGCCAGCGCAGAGCAGCCATCGCTGGGGTTCTTCGAATTCATGCTCCGCCACGGATGCAGCAGCGACATGACCACCAGCCAACAGACTAGCAATTAGCGGGAGGTGGATCAAGGCAAAGGCAAAAGCCGTGTAGATGCTGTGTCGGAGAGGATGGTCGTTCTCAACGGAACCATCGTTATGCACATACAGCCAATTCAGACAGAAGGCAATAATCAGAGTCCAAATTGCTCGAAGAAGGCGATCGTTCAGGCCAACTGCAGCATGCGACCCGACAATAATCAGGTACAAGAACTCGCCCAATGCAATAATATAAAATGCCGCGTATCGGTCCACTTCATGGTTGATATCCACGGCGGTAGTATACGTCGCTCGAAGCAGCTTCTTTGCAGCTGGAGAATAACAGAAGATCCATGTACACTCCTCAACAAATATAGCCACAGCGGCGGTCGCAATCTTGCTGCGAATGGAGACCGACTCGAAGTATAGTGGGATGTATATGCAGAGACATAGAGTGGAGAGCCCCACCCAGAGCCGTTGCTGGGCCCGGTGATGATAGCTCGCGAACGAGTAGTATAGGTGGGCGAGGTTGCATGTAATTCGAGCGGCCATATAGGCTCCAACTGCAGAGCGCATCGCGCCAATTTCTTCGTCGACTAAGGGCGCGTTATTTCCGTAGACGACTAGAGTGGCCATGACCCATAGGATGAGCACACGCTGCAGGAGGTCATCGTTGTAGAAGGAGTTCATCAATTCGCGCAGATCGCTCCACACATGCCATGATGGGGAGAGAATAAGCTGTAGATGGGAAACTTGGTTAGTACAGTTTCAATCCGAGAGCAATTGGTGCGTAACTGCTGCTCACAATGTACTTGACAAGCTTCGCGCCCGAGATATCTTCCACCAGGGTATCCGCAAAGTTCGATAGGATCGCAACGTACAGCAAGTCGAGGAACAGTTCGAATCGGCCTATAGGGAAGACGTATGAGTCATTGACACGCATTTATGCACCTTTACACGCTGTGCGACCGCGGTTCTCCTTACCTGCTTGTCGTTCATCTTCCGAGCGCTTCACCAGCCTCCCGTTCTCAAACCACTGCAGCGCCCGAGGCTGGCGGAAGAGGAAGCGAGGGTTTGATTGGAGATCGTGGCACTCAATGCCAACTCCCGTAGGCACAGACATGATGCGCGAAGGCTATGTGCAGTATGTCAATGTACTGTGAACATTCAGGGTGAAGAAGGGATGCTCTTAAAGGGGTGGGTGCGGTGCCCGATAAGCACAAAGAAGCGGGTTAAGACCGACAATGCTCGAGCTTGGCGATCTTGGCGATCTTGGCCTTTTGCAGCCCCACGGATCTCGACCGAGGACCGCCCGATCTCAGATCTCGTTCGCCGGACCCTAGATACAGTACTGTAGCTCCATCTAGGTACCACTGTGCAGAAGACACTCTATCATTTGAACATTTGGCGTCTGAGGCAGTAATTGGAACACTTCAAAAAACTTCACATAGTTGGTATATTTTCGAATTTGACCATAAGTCCTGGGCGTCAGACCGGAATGTCTCGGACTATATATCTCGGTCTCTCTTGGCATGCAAGTCGGTTAATCTTGGACAACCAGGCGACAGAGTACCTAGTATTTTATCCGAAGTCCATCCATCATGCCAGACTAATGACCAATTGACCAATTTTGAAGCAATGTCCTAAGCAAAGTCAAAAGAACTGCCTTTATCCATCCCTGGCCCTTTTTTCCTTCAGGAGGATTTGACGCCTAAATGCCTAAGGCAACAAACACCCCTAGGTTTCACCTAGAGACATGGCGTCTTATTCGTGACCTCAGTCAATAAATCTAGATGGTGGAATCTATTGTTTTTATATATAACAAACAGAGTCGCTTGGCATGATCATAGTTTCGCCTCTCTCTTCGTTGAACCGCCATCCAGCCATGACTGGATCGTTCGTACCAAGCCATCGATTTCAGGCTCTGTGTTACCTGCATGCAAACAAACTCGTACCCGTTCACTGCCCTCAGGAATGGTGGGCGGCATGATGGCACGAATGATATAGCCAGCTTCTTGGCACGCACTGGCCAATTGGCGCGGCTGCGATGTGCGCATGGAGAAGATGGGGGACGTGGGGAAATGATCGACTTCGAACATGACTGATTGATTTATCTGAAGATTGCCCAAGCGTTGGTGGAGATGCTTGATCAACTGTTGAACCCGAGTTCGTAACTAAAACTGCTTGTGAGCTAAGTGAATCAAGGCGTTGAAAGGGGATAAGGCAACTTACTGAGTCTGTTTCTCCTAGAGATAGGAGCTCGTAAGCAGTACGAATAGATGCGAGGAAAGGAAAGCCAAGGGCGGTGGTATAAATGAGGCTGCGAGCATAATTGATCAGGTAATCTCTTGTCTCGGGGCCGCAGAGCACCATAGCTGATGAAAGGATTTGTCAGTGGTTTGCGATTCGCAGATTTATTTGGGGATACCACATACCTCCATGACTCGCGAGTGCCTTTCCAAAAGTATGCACGCGAATAAACATTCGATCCTGAACACCGAGATGCTGGACCACACCAGCACCGCGGGGCCCGAAGACACCAGTGGCATGTGCCTCATCGACGATAAAGTAACCATTTTGATGTGGAAGCAAGTCATCCACCACTTGGATAAATTCCTTAATCGGAGCCACGTCACCATCCATGCTGTAAAGTGACTCCACGACTATGAAGACATTACGAGTTCCGTTTTGAACACTGGCATCTTTTTGGATTTCAGCAGCCAGGACATCTCTGAGGGCCGTTGGAGAGCTATGCGCAAACATCTTTCTTACGCCTGCCCGGGAAAGCCGCATGCCCTCGCGGGCACTCGCATGAACCAGCTCATCGTACACAATGAGATCCCCCGGCTGAGGAATGCTAGAAAGAACTCCTATATTGGCATCATAGCCAGAGTTGAATAGGAGTGCTGTGGGAGCATCGTGGAAGTCGGCCACAAAGCGCTCCAGATCCTCCGCATAGGCGGAGTTTCCATCTAAAAGTCGAGATCCACCACTGGCAAAAGGGAATGACTCTGGAGTATCGTTTAGATGCGCTAAGTAGCGGTTTCTGAAGGCCGGTGATGTTGACAGGGAGAGAAAGTCATTGGAAGAGAAATCAACCGCTGTCCGAGGCAAAACTGTCAATCTCCGGCGGGCCGATTTCGCTTCCCGGTTGACGAGAGCACTCGTTAGAGAGTCGACTAGAGTCTTGGGTGTAGGCGATGACGCGCCAGTCACCGTGCGCGATCGGGAATCCATTGGGAGGCTGAAGAATGGGAGATGGGCTTTCCGGTTGGCTTCAACAGTTACATGTAACAAATTGGGAGTTATGAACGATCGGCTAGTCACGGGCGTTCCTGTCGATAATGATCAGGCACGGTCAATGATCATCCCGCACTTTAAAGCTCCTAGTGTCAAAGCGGACCACGGACGAATCCGGGGCTGAGGATTGCGACTCGTAAGCGCAGTCAACACCTCGAGGTCGCGTGTCTGCAGTTGTCGGAATCAATCAACCTGTTTGGTGTCCAGCAAGGTGGATTGACATCAACATTGACTCCTTCTGGGTCATTCTGCGCGTGGTTGGGGGCCCTCAACTCTTTTTCAACGGGAAATTCAACCTCGGTGAAGTTCGGTGAAGGAACAAGTGAAGAAGGTGGAGCCGCCGCGGAGGTGATGATTCGCCAATTGACAGCCAAACTTCCCGGTAAACGCAATCAGTCCCTTGCCCGAACTTGACTGTGAACCGCGTTGGAGTCATCGCGGGGAATCGGTTAACTCGGACTTTCGACCTTGAAACATTGGACGCTGGACCCTTTCCCTTTGCAACTTTTGCAATTGAGTTATGGCTCCTGTTGGTGCTGGTCTTTGGCGCACACTGCGTGCGCACCAGGTTTATGGTGCCAATACGGACGTTGGAAAGACCATCGTCTCGACGGTGCTGTGCAATGCTGTCCAGAGACAGAAACAGAGGGCCGCGTTTCTGAAACCCGTCTCCACAGGATCGCTAGATGAGGCTGATGATCGGTAGGCTACGCGCTGGCTTGAATCAATCGATTGAAGAGTGAAATGTCCTAATCAAAGTTTCTAGGCATCTGAAGCGGTACGGGGCTGGAACCTTGACCAAGTGCCTCTACCAGTTTGATGAACCTGTTAGCCCGCATATCGCAGCAAGACAAAAGACCGTAAGTGAGCCACTCTATTGATATGACTTAATCTAATCGAATATAAGATTCCTCGAGATGACGACCTGCTCGCATCTATTCATAAGACTCTATCTGACTGGGCCCGGACGGACATTGACTTCGCCCTGGTTGAAACTGCTGGAGGAGTCCACTCACCAGGCCCCAATGGAAACTCACAGGCAGATCTATATCGCCCATTGCGACTGCCCATTGTCCTCGTGGCGGACTCGCGTCTAGGGGGCATTTCTTCCTCTATTTCTGCATATGAGTCGCTTGTGCTCCGAGGATATGACATCCAATCAGTATTACTGTTCCGTGACGATTACTACCAAAATCATGAGTATTTGGGCAACTTTTTCCGCAACAAAAGCATTCCCCTGGTTCCATTGCCAGCTCCGCCTGCGCGACCATCTCAGACTGACGCCAGCTCGCTGGCAAGAGATGAAGAAGCCATGTCTTCATATTACCAGAAAGTTTCCCAAGAGTCAGACATATTGCGCCTGATCGAGGGAATGAATATCAAGAACATTGAACGAATCGAACGCTTGGAAGAAATGGCCAGCCGTGCCCAGGACCTGATCTGGTACCCTTTCACCCAGCATTATGGGATGCGTCCAAAAGATATTACAGTGATTGATTCCGCGCACGATGACTTTTTCCAAACATTTGGCACCAGTCGCTCGGAGAAGCCGGAAAGCGAGCTCCGTCCCACTTTTGATGGCTCGGCCTCTTGGTGGACCCAGGGACTAGGCCACGGCAACCCCGAGTTGTCTCTGTCCGCAGCCTATGCCGCTGGTCGGTATGGCCATGTGATGTTTGCCGGCGCAGTGCATGAGCCAGCGCTCGCACTCGCCGATAACTTATTAAAAACCCTCGATAACCCGCGCTTCGCTAAAGTCTTCTATACGGACAATGGCAGCACAGGCATGGAAGTGGCTGTCAAAATGGGTCTTCGTGTTGCTTGCGACCGGTACGGCTGGGATGCTACCAAGGAGCAGATCGGCATTCTGGGACTCAAGGGCAGCTACCATGGAGACACTATCGGTGTGATGGATTGCTCTGAGCCATCGGTTTATAACAAGAAGGTTGAGTGGTACCGTGGCCGTGGTCACTGGTTTGATTTCCCTATCGTCAAGATGGTCGATGGACAATGGAAGGTCGAAATTCCTGCTGAACTGAAGGCTGAACTCGGCTCCGATGCTGAGTTTGACTCGCTTGGCTCGGTGTTTGATTTGAATACCCGTTTGAGCTCTGAGACGAGCCAGCGCTATAAGGATTATATTCGCAATACCATCGAGGATCTGGTAAAACGCCACGGTATGAAATTCGGTGCTCTCATTCTAGAGCCTGTCATCCTGGGTGCTGGAGGCATGCTTTTCTGGTAAGTCTTTCTGAAAAAATGTGGTATGAACATCATTGACGACAGCCTCTTGGCAGCGATCCTCTCTTCCAACGATGCTTGACCGATGTCGTCCGCGATCACCCGGAACTATTCTCTCCCGACGCTTCGTCCCCCAAGCCTTCCCCATCATGGTCGGGCTTGCCAGTCATTTTCGATGAGGTCTTTACTGGTCTCTACCGACTTGGTCGACCAACATCCGCCTCTTTCCTCGACGTGCACCCTGATATCGCCGTGAACGCAAAGCTTCTCACTGGTGGTCTGATTCCCCTGTGTACAACAGTGGCTAGCCAGGAGATCTTTGATACTTTCTCGAGTCCCGAGAAGAGTGACGCCCTCCTCCACGGTCATAGTTATACCGCTCACGCAGTGGGATGTACTGTTGCTGTTGATTCACTCAAAGCCATGGCTGACATGGATAAAAACGGTTCGTGGGAGAAATTCAAGACCGACTGGAGCCCTAAAGCCGCTGCTCCCGCCAATACTTCTGTTCCAGATGTATGGAGCGTCTGGTCACAGAGCCTCCTAAAGGACCTCTCCTGTGCTGAATCTGTCGAGAGTGTCTTTGCGATCGGCACTGTTCTTAGCATTTCGCTTCGCGATGCCCAGGGTGGTGGTAAGTACCCCAAAGAGATCTCCTCAATGGCAAATGAAGTCGAGCTAATGACTGTCTAGGTTACACTTCCAACGCAGCCAAGGGATTACAGCAGCAACTTGCTATTGGTAGTGATAAGTTCAATGTCCACTCTCGGGTTTTGGGTAATGTACTCTACTTGATGTCCAGTGTTACGTCAAAGCCAGGGTCACTTCAGGAGCTGGAGAACCTGCTGCGCTCGTCGCTTGTCTGATCATCAGAGTATAAGATATGTCAATGTTACAAGACTTGAACAAGACTTTCCCTGGCGACTCAGCATGAAATATAATCCCGAGAGTGATTGGTCACGACGATCCTGTAGATGAACTTGCCCCGAAAATAATTAGGAAAAAATGCCAACGGATTGCATCGGCTATCTCAATTGACAAAATTGCATGTGGAGATTGAGCAGGGAAGTCGTACGGTCACAAAGTGTCGAGACGACATGGACGACCTTTGAGCTGTTTGGACTTTCAAGCAAGTTCGATGGATCTGGTTTGTTTCTTTGTTTCACGTTTGCATTATTAGGTCCTCGCTTAGCTACTGCCATCCTGCTATAGCGCAAGACAAACAGTGGTCAACAGACGTTCTCGACATTCGATGTATCCGGTTTTCTTTCATTCATCCGTGTTCTTTGTTCTAGCCGGTGTTTTCTTCTTTATTTTGCCTTTTTATTATTACATAATCTCTTAGCTACTGATATCCTGCTATCGTGTAAGAAAAGCAGTAGTCAATAGAGGTTCTTCACACACGATGCATCCGGGTTTTTCGTTGTTTCGCGTTTGAATTATTAGATCCTCTATTTGCTAATACTATCCCAGTATCCTACTATTGCGCAAGGTAGCAGTGGTAAATAGAGGCTCTTAACATGTGATGTATCCGGTTATTTTCGATCATCCGCTTTCCTCATCATCGATAGAACGGGGTCAGCCCTCGGGATTTGCCTACTCGCCCGAGAAGACGAACTTGCGAAGACCATGCACATTTTCAACGAGCCAGGCAGGACAAAACAAAGAGATAGTGCATTATGCCAAAGTTTCATTTTGGCTTAGACTGTATCTCTCAACGACCCTGGGAGTAGCTTCATCGGGATCTGACTCTCGGATGACAACGGATGTTTCTTCGACGGCATTTGGAATTCAAGCATAATGAAACCGCTCGTTGCATGATCGAATTTAAAATGTAAAAATATCGGGATCTACCAGATCCCGACGTTTAGCCTGGCGATCTCCCGCGTACTAAGCCTAGGTCTACGTCGATGACCAACCTCAACATTACCCATGGCGTGATTGTGTACCAAGGCAGACCCCGAAGCCATTCAGTGAAACATCGAGCGGGAATACGGGAGCGATGTCATATGAGATTGTGAATATGTGGGCCTGTGCATGTAAAAAGCAATTCCCGTGTTGTATAGACCCGAGTGGTATGATAGTGATCCCCTGGCTGAGAGGAAGATATCGATGTGACCCTATATGGGGGGCAAGGAAATGAGATGAGCCCAAAAGTTATATAAAGCATAGTTTATCCCGTTTCTTGGGGAGGAATATTCTCTCTATCACACAGAATCTTCTTGCAAATAATCCAAAGAATACCAAACAACCTTCGACATGGCTCCCGTCCTCAAGAAATACAAGGCCGCAGCAGTCAATGCTGAGCCTGGATGGTTCGACCTCGAGGAATCTGTTCGCCGCACGATTCATTGGATTGATGAAGCCGGGAAAGCGGGTTGCAAGTTTATTGCATTCCCCGAGTTGTGTGAGTATCGCTTCACTTCGAATGGGTAGTCTACTGGATCCGCGTTTACTAAACGAACCAGGGATCCCTGGCTACCCGTACTGGGCCTGGAAGGTCAACTACCAGGAAAGTCTGCCACTTCTGAAGAAGTATCGTGAGAATAGTCTTCCTTCCGATTCGGAGGAAATGCGCCGCATCCGCGAGGCTGCATGCCACAACAAGATCTTCGTATCTCTCGGATACTCCGAGGTCGATCTGGCAAGCTTGTATACCACTCAGATCATGATCAATCCGGCTGGAGATATCATCAACCATCGTCGCAAGATCAAGGCTACCCACGTCGAGCGTCTGGTCTTTGGTGATGGCACTGGCGATACTACCGAGTCGGTCATGGATACTGAGATTGGGCGTATCGGACACCTGAACTGCTGGGAGAACATGAATCCATTTTTGAAGGCCTATGCTGCATCTCTGGGAGAACAGGTCCATGTTGCTGCTTGGCCGCTGTATCCTGGAAAGGACACTCTCAAATATCCGGACCCCTATACTAACATCGCTGAAGCCAATGCCGACGTGAGTTCCCGAATTTTACTGAATAATGATGAATGGCGATTTGATTACTGACAAGACTGCCCAGCTCGTGACTCCCGCCTATGCCATCGAGACAGGCGCTTTCACCCTTGCACCTTGGCAGACAATCACTGCGGAAGGTATCAAGCTCAATACGCCACCCGGCAAGGAGCTGGAAGATCCCAACATTTACAACGGAAATGGCCGCATCTTTGGGCCTGATGGTCAAAACCTTGTTCCTCATCCCGACAAGGACTTCCAGGGTCTCCTTTTCGTTGACGTAAGTTTCACCTGGTCCTTGTGCCGCCTCCTTTTTTTTTTTCGCACTCTCTTGGATAGTGTAACGTTAACTCACTTCTACAGATCGATCTTGATGAAATTCATCTCACCAAGTCTTTGGCTGACTTTGTAAGTTTTTGTCAAAGAGAGTGAATGATATTTCAAGAATGGTACTGACAGGATTGGTGATAGGGTGGCCACTACATGAGACCTGACCTGATCCGCCTCTTGGTCGACACTAATCGCAAGGATCTGGTTGTGCACGAAGACCGAGTCAACGGAGGCGTTGTTTACCAAAAGACGGTGGACCGTGTCGGACTCTCGAAGCCCTTGGGTGGAGCCGCTGAAGAGTCGACCAGCGAATGAATGTCAAGCTCCTCAAACACTTCGTGGCTTGCCTTATCAGTTGGAGGTGATGGGCAATGCGGTGTCTGGCCTGTAAATCTTGGAGGTTTTACCCCTGTGGTTTTTCCCTCTCTTGTTTCTTCTTTTCTTACTAGACTCGAGCTTGCTCGCTAAATGCACGTGATTGCCTGCCTTTACTGTATTACTGTACGAAAATAAGAGCAATTGTCACCACATAGCCGTGGACATGCGTCATTGCGGTTTAATGCTCTACCCAAGGCTTAGGGGGAGGATGACGAAAATAGATTCTACGGATTTATGGACAAACCCCGCAGGTAAGAAAATATTGTCGGAAAATTTCAAGGTTCGAAGGTTTTCAGTGATAAAGTGCCCCGCTTGGTATGCCCTCGTTAGGCCATCTATGCAATCCTCCTAGAGCAGCTAGGTCAGCGGGGAAGTCATGCCCAGAGAGATGGAATGGCTCCACAAAATCTCACTGGTAGATTTTCAGTGCAATGATATCATTCAGTGTAAGAACTAATACATGAATCCCCGAGATTGTCAGAGGTGGCTGACAAAAATCATGCCCTACATTCCATTGCTCGATGTTGCCGTTCCTAGCCGGCGTTTACGCAGACCAAACTAGGGGTAGCTCTTTGGATGATTCCATGCCCCACATTGAGCACGTCAAAAGCAACTTGAGAAAACCACCCTCGAAGAGAAACTCCTAAGACTGTGATTATTGCGGCGAGGGAGCGTGATGCGTTGCAGAATAAGCCACAATCAAGCTACATCGCCCCTTGGATGAATAGTATCAGGCCCCGCTCGAATACCATTTTGGGACCAAGCTTAGTGTCGGCTTGGCCCGCGATTGGCCTATAATGATAAGCCCACTTTTCTAAATGTTTTGAGTACTCAGGTTCTAAGCCAGACCAATAGAAGAAAACCTGTATTGACGTAAATTCTTGCCATCACTTGATTAGCAATGAGCCCTTTCATCCCTTCTTGCTATTTTGAACCTGATCGGGATCACTGGGTAATGTGACATATTGTGCCCTTGAATCTTCCGTTAGATAATAGACCTGGTGGTCGGGAATCCCAGAGATGCTAATGATTTTACTCCCTCGGAGCCTCTTTTGAAGCTCCAACTGCATACAATCAATGGATTCCGGTACTTCTTTTTCTGACGAATCGGGGGCATGTGAAGAAACGAAGCTGTCTCCATGTGAAGACCAAGTCAAATCAGATGCATTCAAAGATGCAACACTGCCACCCATCGATGGTGGGATCCATGCATGGTTGTTCTTAGCCGCTTCTGCAATGATAGAAGCTCTCGTATGGGGTTCGTCACTGTGTTCTTTCCCATTCGATCGAGACCAAGTCTGACCAAAACCAGGATTTGCCTTTTCATTCGGTGTTTTCCAGAGCTACTATCACGACAATGAAATCGTACAGGATTCCAACATGGTGGCTGTTATTGGAACATGTGCAACAGTCAGAAACCCCCAAGCATAAGTTGACAAACCGTTAGCTAATGAACGTTAGGGCGTCGCGTACATGAGCTGTCCTCTGGTAATCACCACTATGATTCTCCTCCCTCGAACAGCAAGATGGTTCTCCACAATCGGTCTGACCATCATGTGTCTGTCGCTAGCCATGGGCTCATTTTCGAAAAACTTCACACACCTCGTGCTCTCCCAAGGCGTTGGGTTTGGAATAGGTGGCTGCATCGCATATAGCCCCTCTATTTTATACATGTCTGAATGGTTCGATAAGCGAAGAGGGCTCGCTTTCGGCATCGTCTGGGCTGGGTCTGGTTTGTCTGGAGTGCTTATCCCTCTGGCTTTGGAGAAATTCTTGGGACAATACGGTTTCCGGACGACTTTGAGAATCTTTTCCGTGTTGATATTCGTGCTCGCCGCTCCATTTCTCTATTTCCACAAGTCACGCCTACCCGTTTCGAGAGAAGTCAAATACGATCGGCTCAATGCTCGATTCCTGTGCAGCCGGGTCTCGATCATCTACCAGCTTGGTAATATTGCAGAGGCACTCGGATTTTTCCTCCCCGCAATTTATCTTCCGACGCTTGCACGTACGCTTGGGGCCTCTGATTTTCTGGCTTCGCTTACAGTGACTGCTCTAAACCTGGCATCTGTATTCGGCAGCGTGTCCATGGGGTTTTTATCCGATCGGTGGCACACACTCACATGTGTTTCAATCTCCACAGCAGGCACTGTAGTGTCTGTTTTCCTGATATGGGGCTTTGCTACTACCATCCCGGTTTTGATGGTGTTTGGCGTTGCCTACGGATTATTTGCCGGCGGCTACTCTGCGATCTGGTCGGGTATGATACGCGAAATCCAGAAAGACAACCCGGCAGCAGATGCAACGATTATTTTTTCCACTATAGCGTTCGGCCGTGGTGTCGGTAATGTTGTCAGTGGACCATTCAGCGAGGCGTTGATACAAGCAGACTGCTGGCAAGGGCACGCGATGGGTGCCTATGGTAGTGGATTCGGGCTTCTCATTGTCTGTACAGGCCTCTCTGCCGTTTTGGGCGGATTGTCGTTGATTTCACACTTTTCAAGGTGTATGAAATGATGGCAGGTCATGATGGAGTTGTATTCGAAATCTTGGCTCCGGGATGCTTTCTTGATTTATCGCACGCAAATGCGCGAAACTCATGTATCATATAACTGCACTTTTGGCACCAGAATATATACCAAATAAGATGATTTTGGAGTTTTGTCGCGGTTTCAAGCTTAGGGAACTCCACCATACCAACAATGCCCACTCAACGCGCTTCCTGGTTTCTGGAAAGAATCAAAGCAAAATTGGGGCCCCATAGCGTTCTCATTGAAGCGTTTATGCCGGGAAACGTGGGTCCCTGAAGTCGGAATCCATGACATGATAATTGCTTAGTGACTCTCGCTTGCCAAAAGTGAATAATTATCATGACTAAAAATTTCAACTTTGGTGGCGAGACAGCGCTTCAAGCCGCGATGCTAGTCTAATCGACTACTGACTGCCCATGGTGAGTGTCCTAGACTCAGATTGGGCTGCGGTTCAAAGTCTGTGAACAGGCACCACCCGCTTGGCCTGGTGTAAGCTTCTCATATTTTGCTGTGGTATAGCCGAAGCTGCAATTACAAGACACGAGGAGCTTCTATGCCTCCATACCCGGCTCAATGTCAATGCAAGCAAATATTGTCCTTGACATTCGAGTTGTTGAGGCCGAAAACTGAACCCGCTCGGCTACCCCCGGGGCAGCATGAGGGCCCCGAGATTTTTGTTATATAATTGATCCCCGGCCCGACTCTCTGGTTGGCGTTCATGTAAATAAAAGTGGAGGGCGTAATCCACTGCGGCGCCCGGAAGTGGACCGAGAGACGCTTAAACTGGTGATGATCGAACCCGAGGATCCAAGCTAACCAAGCGTTTACATCATCAAATGGACCCTGAGCCATCAGCCCACGCGTTTTGGTCTCCAAATTTGACTCTGTCTGCACTTGAAGACTGTCATGAACGACAATTCCGATACCTCCAGATTTCTAGAATTACCGAGCCCCAGAATGAATGCCCCAAACACCCCGTCATTGCGGGGGTTTCGGTTGTCGAATGCGACGTTAGATCCACCTCCAGGATTTTTGCACACACACATATCTGCTGTTATTTCCTGACTTTGTAAACCCGGTTTTAATCATTTCTCGCGTGGGAATTTGCTTGTCACTCGCGAAAGCCGTGTTAGAACTGGCAGAAATGACTCGGCAGGAAGTGACTTCGTCGCCTGAGCTCGGCGACTCGGAGCCGGGGTGGAATGAAAAGTCGATGGAAACTGATGGCAAACCGCGTTATCAAGATGCATTTGGGGACGAGTCGAATGCTGAAGTGAAGTACAAGACAATGGAATGGTGGTAAGTTCCAGGGATATCAAAAGAACTGAAGGCTTCCTCTAATTCCCTCTAACATGGATCGATTTTAGGCAGGCTGGAATGTGTAAGTTTTCACTCATTCTAAAGTAAAACGTCATCAGACGAAGAGCAGAGTATCTAACTGAGCGCAGTCATGATTGCAGAGTCCGTTTCCTTGGGTGTTCTGTCGTTGCCAGCAACCCTTGCACAGCTTGGTCTTGCACCGTAGGTTACTTGATCTCAGAATTACCTACAGCAAATGATGCTAATTCATTCTCACAGGGCTCTTGTATTAATCATCGGTCTCGGTCTCCTTGCTACATACACTGGCTATGTCATTGGACAATTCCATCAGTCATATCCTCACATTCAAAACCTGGCCGACGCGGGAGACGTACTTATGGGAGCCTTTGGGCGAGAACTTTTCGGTATCGGCCAGCTGCTCTTTTCCATTTTCATCATGGGAAGCCACATCTTGACATTCAGTGTTATGATGAACACAATCACTGAGCACGGCACTTGTACTATGGTTTTCACGACTGTCGGATTTGTTATCTGCATGGTGTGTTCGCTGCCTCGCACCATGAAGAATATGACCTATATCTCCGGCGTCTGTACGTGATTCTGAATCCATTTTGATTTGAGCCCCTACCACTGACTATTCATGAATACAGCTTTTGTCAGCATCTTCAGTGCCGTCATGGTCACCATGGTCGGCGTAGGCGTCCAGGCTAACGGAGTCTCAAGGATCAAGGCCACCATCGACACAGATTTATTTCACGCGTTTACCGCCGTGACTAACGTCGTCTTTGCCTATTGTGCCCATGTTGCATTCTTTGGCCTTCTTGCTGAGATGAAGAACCCGAGAGATTTCCCAAAGGCACTTTACATGCTGCAGACCTTCGAGATCATCTTCTATACTGTGGCCGCCGTTGTGATTTACTACTATGCCGGCCAGTCTGTCGAGTCTCCGGCTCTGGGATCCGCGGGGCCTCTCCTGAAGAAGGTGGCATATGGCCTTGCCATACCGACAATCGTTGGTGCTGGTGTTGTCAACGGTCATGTCGGGCTGAAATATATTTACGTCCGTCTTTTCCGCGGAACTGATCGGATGCACCGTCGTGATCTGGTTTCTATCGGTTCCTGGATTGCCATCGGCTTAACGTGCTGGGTCATTGCTTGGATTATTGCAGATGCTATTCCGGTATTTAGTGACTTGCTCAGCTTGATCAGCTCTTTATTCGCTAGCTGGTTCAGTTATGGGCTTGGTGGCGTCTACTGGCTGCATATCAACTGGGGCAAGTGGTTCTCCTCCCCGAGAAAGATCTGCCTTACAATCATCAATATACTGATTGTCTTGATTGGTGGGTGTATGTGTGGTCTCGGTCTTTACGTCTCAGGAAAGGCGATTCACGATGATGCCTCCAGCAACAGCTTCTCCTGTGCCAGTAACGCTTGAAGGCATTCCGACGGGTCAGGGTATGACTTACGTCCATCGTTGGCGTACCAGATCTGTTTTGTGAATGAGAATTGACAGACATTAGATAGCGACTTTGACTGTTTTTTGTGAATAGTATCATAAACCTGAAAATAGAGTTAATCCGATATACTCAATCCTGATACCACCTTCTATTTGTGAGTAGCAAGACCAAAGTTCAGTGTGTTCAGTTCAGTGGCTGGAGGGCTTGGCGCGGGCAAGCTAATGCAGACCAAGTGGGTTTTATCACAACAGCCTTGGCCCTGATACCCAATCATTATGCAGCGATCTCGGAAATAATTTGCTCAAACTCACGATAGGAAGCCCATCCTACTACAGTATCACCATCAAGAATTGCAAAGTCTCAACTATTAAGTACGTCCAGCTGTGTATGATTCTGGGCTTGGTTCTACTTCTGCTTAAACGTGTCGGAGATCTAAAGCAGTTTCCAAGGTTATCAGATTTCATTGAATAACTCAATGCTTTGGCGAATGTGCTCTCACGATCACATGCCGTTCCGTCACTAGTGGTTGGCTTTGAGAATACGACCAAAAAGACTCCGGCTTAGACTTGCCGGAGGAGGGGCCTTCCATCTACCGAATGGGGTCAATGATCCCCACAGGAAAGACTATGAATATACTGTCCTGCCTTAAAAGCCTATATTAGTACACAAAATACGTAGTGTATCGGGAGAAAGGTTCGACGGTAGACGATTGCAAGTCTTTTCATATGGGAAGCGGGCAACCATTTAGGAAAGAATAATCTCTGCATCTCGGTGAGCCCGAAGAAAAAGCTTAAAAGGCCCTTTTCCGTTCAGGGACTGAGGCTGAGTATTGAAACGTATCATAAATTCGTAATCGTCCCCAATTGAACGCCTTGGCAGGGGGCCTTGCAGTCGATTTGAATTTGCGAGTCCGAAGGCTTTGATGGATAGTGCTGCCGTTATTATCCTAGCTATCCTCTTGTGTAGCTTGACATCTATGAGATCAAGAATCATTCCCCTCGCGCCCGTGTCCACTAAAACGTGGCAGCGTGGGTTATTTTATCGACTCTGACTGGAAGTCTAGGCTACGAAATTTCCCGTTGCCAAGACTTGGTTATCGGAAAGGTGAGACATGAAGACGCAGGGCCAATAGCATATCGCATATAAGCCTTCCCCGCGGGTTGAGACCCACAATGCCAGAGCGCCGAACGTGTGAGACTCGTGGTTCTGGTCCCAATAGTGTGCCACTTGCGAAGTTTTCCCTCTAAAGTTTCTTACCCCGTGCTGGATCACTGTGCTGGATAGCACTGATCTCCTCGTTCCTTCTCACCACATTCCTTGAATTCGACGTTACTACCTGAGTCGCCGGCGATTCAAGCAGTGCGCATATCTGCCGATGCACGATTTCCGATAACACAGCAGGAATAGTAATTGCGTGTTCGCACTGTCAAAAGTGACATGGTGACAACATGAGTCCGACAACCTAACACTTCGTAAGTCATGGATACTGGGCGGGAATATCTCGATTTTGATGACCTTTTGAATAATGATTAACATTGTTTCATGGCGTAGTTTCTTAGCGCCTCTGCGGATGAGCGCTCGCCATTTTCCTCTCATTATCTCTCAGCAACAGAATGCCACTCGAAGATGGCCAGGACTCGGTACAGAAATGGAGGGCCTCCAAAGGCTGGCTACCTCGGACGTTACACAAAACATACCTCATTCCCCTGGCAGGCTTGTTCCTGTTCATGTTGGGCGTCATTGAACTACTGCGACAATACTCGAAGAGAATGGGGGGTATAGTCCATTGGACATATGAAGAGGACCTGCCAACAGCCATATGGGGAGCTTACACCTATCTGCCCTTGATCTTTGCCTTATTGGCCATCAATCTCCTGGACATTTGCGCCCAGGATGTACTACGACTTGAACCTTTCTTTCAACTCGCCAAGCCCGAAGGGGCACCGGCCACTGTTCTATTCAACAATTATTGCTGCAATGCATTTACAGCATCTTTCATAGCGTTTCGAAATCGCCATTGGGTTGTGCTATGTGCCGCACCGGTCTCTTTAATTTTTCGCATGTTTCTCCCTTCGCTGCTAGCTGGTCTAGTGGTTTTGGACGATGGAAATTGGGTTGAGAGGAAAGTGGTCAATACCTGGCCGGCTATAATTGATTTGGAAATTCAGCAAGTCTGGCTAGCGGCAGGATCTTCGGGCGAGGGGCCTTTGGGATCACCAGAGCTGAACAGTTTCTTCATGCCTGACCCTGCAGATTACGCGACCCCTCCTGTTTCACTGCCTGATGATCAAAACGACTCCTCCTTGTTGACTCTGAATCAAACGATATATTGGTCGAACATGACATGTGTCAGCAATACACGAAGAGGAATATCACCGCAGACCGTGACTAATGCTACCTTGACGAGCAACTTGCCCCACGGTCAACAAATCTGGTCATGGAATGCTGGAAATATGTCAATGGGGAACCTCCCGGGTGGTAACAGCAGCTCGAGATGTGAAATTAGTGTTGCGCTGGACACTGTCATCGGTGCTGATGGTCAGACATTACAAGCGAGATTCTGGGAGCCTATGAACTCTGATGGGACTTTAATGGCTTCATCCGCCTTCACTTTTGATGATTGCAGCTCCTTCAAGGTTTTCGGTGTGATCGTGGACATGGAACTCGCTGCAGGAAACGTCTCAGATTCAAATGTCACAGTGCTTGCCTGTTCACCAACATATCAGCAAGCATCGGCCGCTGTTACTCTCAACCCAAATGCTTCTATCGCCGATGTGGATATGACACCCTCAACAATCAAGTCTCTCGATCCACTTGATTTTGATGTGGATGGAATTCATGATCTGATTGCTTCTCGATATCTGACATCGGAGCTCGACGTCCGGCTTGGAAACAGCTCACAGTTCAATGCTTCTGTTAGTAACAGTGAGCCCGTCGTCGTCTCAACTGATTCTACGATATTGGATTCCGATGAATATCTGCTGGAGATTCGTCAGTATTGGAATGCAGACTTCATAGTCACGATAGATCGATTTTTTAACCCTGGTGGTTTTGCAACACCCGTCGAAGCCAAACAGCAGAGCCTCGTGGTCGTTTTGACGGTCGCATCCAACGCGGCATCAGTGGCGGAGAGTATTCTGGGCCTAGGTCTCGCTATGATCTGTGTTTTGGCATACGTGTACCGGAATCGGCCGAATTTCTTGCAATGGGACCCTGGGTCAATCGCTGCTCAATGCACCATCATTGCACAGCTCTTCAAGCCATCAACTAGGGTCATGTTCTCCGAGGCGAAATTGCATATGGCAACCACTCGTCAACTTCGGCAGTGGGCTAATGGCAAATGGTGCGAGTGGGTAATTGAAGGTGGCGAAGAAAAGCTTCAAGTCGTTGATCGGGGTGAAGCATCTTTAGCTCCACCGCATCCACCCCCCAGTCGCCGAGACCCAATGCCGCATTTCCTGAGGCCTCTTTGGTTTTCCCTCGAGTGCTTGCTATTTGCTGCGATTTTGACTCTTTTTGGTGTCAGCCTGTCATATCTTCGCTGGAAGAATATCAACTCTTTGTTCAGTACTGGAGCAACCGTGGCGATGATTTTCCTCAACTTTGGCCCAACCGCAATTGCCTCCATTATCGGCTCCTTCCTCGTCTCGATTTATCGCAATTTGAGCTCGATGGAGCCTTGGATCAGGCTGCAAGACGGCATGGCCACAGCGCGGCAGTCTGTCGTTGAGAACTATGGGATTCAGACACCTTTCATTCCTTTGTTCATCAGACGCCACCGACGACCTGGTTTATTGTTCGTACTATCTATTGTGTGCCTGGGTGACCTCATTCTTCGACTTCTCAGTGGTGGCCTTTTCACACCACAGCTGAAAAACTATTCGTCACCCAGCTCGGATATGACCTACATATACAATTCTTCCGCCATGGTGAACAACATCAATCACACCGATCTTGAAATTTCTCTGGTAGCCACAGGCAGACTTTTGAACAACGTCTCGTTCCTCCAGTGGGCTTCATTTGATGAAAAATCCTTCATGGTGCCATTGTCGATTCACAATACTTCCGACGATGACTACTACGCTGTATATTCTGCACCCACTCGCGGAATTGGAGCCGACCTTGACTGCAAGGTACTTCCCGCCGCTGCATCAGCCACTTCGTTTTCTTGGAATTATACGATCTCGCAAGCTGGAACCGCACAGACTTGTACCGTCGACATCCCTCTGACAGATGATTTGACGAGCAGGAGCGGAAGGTCGGTCCACTATTACGCACCGAATGGAACGGATCATCTCTGTCAGGAATCTAGCATCTTTGTCTTGGCATTCTGGGGCCTGAAAAACTTGACGGATATCGGCAAAGCCAGCTCAACCGCTTTGCATTGTGAGCCGAAAATCAATATGCAGGACTACCATCTCGAGTTTGATTCCAGCGGGACGGTCCAGAATCAAAACGCCATTAGTGGAAGCGCCATTACAAGCGGGGGCCTCTATCAAAACGCATCAACAGTATTGAAAGACTTCAACCAATTGTTGACTGGTCTACCTCGGAACTTCACATCGCATCGTTTCAACTCTTCTCACACTCATCACCGCCATCACCACCATCGATATGACTGGCCCGGCCGGTTAACCGCTAATTCTTACCACATGTTGTTCCCACAAGACTTGACATTGAAGCCCCGGCATCTCATTTCCGCCGTCCAGACAGTCTATCAGACTGTTTTCAGTACCCACCTAGCCCTTTGGAAAGATAAATTCCTGGAGCGTCTGCCAACACATTCTCCCCAACAGGTGAAAGGGAACATCCTGGACAGTATATGGGGGTTCATTCCATCAACCAGCTTAGTGGTCATCATCATTGTCCTTCTAGCCATCGATGCAGTCGCTCTCATGACTGTTTTCTTTGTTCGCTTCAATCGCTATCGAGGAGTCCGTGTTCCCCGGTCGATCGGATCTCTCATTCCGTGGGTTGTGGAAAGCCGCATGCTTACCGACCTTGGAGAAACATGGGGAATGAGTGGCCGAGAGCGGGAGAGGTATTTGCTCGAGAAAAATAGCAAGTATCGGGTTGGAGACTTTTCTGCTGAGGGCGGGCCCCTATGGGCTTTGGACTATGATTACGGTGAACAGCGTGCAGATGACCAGGGTGCAGGTGCGGGGATAGAGTTACATGAACGCAGACCTGTTGAATAGAATAATGATAATATGTTATATACCCATCTCTATAATTCTTGAACAAGGCTATATTATGCAAATGGTGTACCAATTCAACGGAGTTGTAGTACTTCTAGCTAGGAAAGCGCGTACAGAAACGATGGTTTCCGACATAGGACGCCGCTTCAAAGGGCAAGCTATCCCGACGTGGGAGGATGACCACCCTCATAAGGTACAGCCCTATTTTCCTTCACCCAGACCTGCTCCTCAGCACTCTTAAAAGGCGGCGGAATCAAACTATTAATCTTCCAAAGACGACGCTCCGTCTCATCAACATGGTACTCAAAGTCGTATCCCTTGTCCAACAGATGAGGTTTCATAATATCGTCCAGGCGAGATGTAGTTTGGAGATAGGCGGCGTCCGCATTTGGTACATGGAGAGCAATGTGCGTGATGACCACGCGCACGAATGGTTTCTCATTCTCGGACGATGGTTTCCAGCCTAGGTAGACGTTGCTGTTGTCGATTTTGTAGAAATGGGTCACGACGTAGAAGGCGGGTAGGCCGAGGGTTGTGTACATTTTTGTAATGTCATTGACGAAGGCTTGCTTTGAGGTGTCGTCCTCGAAAGTGCCGGGTGGGTGGTAGATTTGCCAGAGGGGCATTTTGACGGGTTGTTGAATGTTATGGATGGAGTCAGAGGGTGGTGGAGGTAGAGAGGATTTGAATGGTATCGATGATGCCTGTCCAGAGGGGTTTATTTATACTTTGAGAGGAGAGATGAACTCGGGATACTCTTTCTACAGTGATAGAGGGAGTGGTGTGAGGTAAAGGTAATTCGGCCGGCGTATAGTAATAATCTCACATTCAGATTATGCATCACAGCAAGCCATAGGCAATCCACAAGCAACATAGAAGGGAATGATTTGTTGCTTGTAGTTTGAGATCTGTCACTTATAGTCGTACGAGAAGCGCACTTATTTATCAGAGTGGGACAGATGATTATTCAACACGAACTTGACATCGCATTTGGGATTATTCAACAACTTAAGTCTCAGAATTTGATGAATAATCTGGCGAACATAGTCTCCACATCTCATACTTGAATTCAATCGGGATTCAGTCACCGTATTAGATTCAAATCTGAAGCAATTATTTTTCTTCATGGTCTATCGGGATCTAAGCTACGGCACTACTCTGCGACATGGCTATCACGTAGGCGCTGTGCGCCTATACTTTTTTCATATCGTTGTTTTTGATAAAGAAGAAATAGCTTCGTAGAAAGTCAAGATCATAGTGGTATCTAATCTAAATTGCAAGACGCTTTCCAAATCGTCCCTATATTTTCCATCATAATCATAGTCCCGCCATAGGGGACCACACATCACATCACAATTTCAAATCGCGACATAGATCCCCCCTCAAAACAGAGGCATCTTCGCAATATTGACATAATCAATATTATCAGCCGCCGACTCAATTCTCTCCGTACAGGTCCCAAAAATCTTATCCCAAAGCCTAGTCTGCTTCCCATAATTATGACTCTTCCTCCACCCCTTCCGATGATGCAAATCATGATCCTCAATCACAATATCCGCATCCAGCCACTGCAACAACCAACTCAACGTCGACGGCACAGTCAAATGCATCCTCAATCCACTATGCCCAAACACCTCCGCAAAAGCAACATACTGGTGACAAATCCACCACTCATAAAATCCCATCGGCAAACCCATCGTCCTCAGACTAAGCCACGTCATAAACGGGACGCCCACCATATCGAAGAATTCCTGCTCGTGGTCTGCATACGCGGCTAGCAATGGGTTCGGGTGTTTGGTTAGGTGGTGCGTGCGGTGGAATTTCCACAGGAAGTTCACGTCGTGCATGAGGCGGTGGTACCAGTAGAACCAGAAGTCGAGGACGATGCCGTATAGCCCGATTTCGAGAGGTAGCCAGGCCCAGTTTAGTTGGGAGGGGAGTAGGTTTCGGTTATAGGTTAAGTATGTGGCTAGGACGAGGCGGGAGCCGGTTGTTTTGTAGAGGGAGGCGACTACTTTGGCGACGCCTACGTCTGGGACGCCGTCGCGGTCGTGCTTGTCGCCGTCTAGGAAGCCGTAGATATGGCCCATTCGCCGGAGGACGTGTACTTGGTAGATGACTGTTGCGTTGAAGGCGAAGAAGTATAGGTTGAAGGTGGCGAAGGGGCCTAGTGTGCGGCCGGTGTAGAGCATGAATGCTTGGTGGAAGAGGAGTGGTAGGGCTGAGTAAAAGAGGACCCAGCGTTGAAGGGACCATTGTGGCATATAGGGGAGTTTTTCATCTTTTTGGTGTATTGGCACTTCCTTGCCCAGCTCGATCGGGTGGGCGTTGAGTATCTCCAGAGCCCAGTGGGCATGAGTCCATTCAGAACGGTCCGCCGTGCGCCATGTGGACCGCATGGAATCTTTTGATAGTGGTTTTGTATCCATGGTGAATGGTATATTGATTCTTCAGACACTATGGTAAACCAGACAAACAAGATCCTGGATGGATGACGGGGATCCTCCAGTTTATATCCCTTCTACCCCGGAAAATGCGCCCTGGATATTGGACCCAGGACATGTGAATGGAGAGGGGGGCTGAGGGGCTCATGACTCTCCGCATCGTGGATCTCGCTTCCCCAACAGTTTCGCAGACGTCAAATAGCGAGTAGATCCCAGATGGGTCCCATCAACACCAAAAATGGAGCAGATCCGCTCATTCCAGTGTCCGCATGTGAAGAAGAGTCATATCTGATAAGATATCCCCGCACAAAAGAGCCTCGGACACCCCGGATAACCCATCAGATCTTCAATGACTATTCTGGGGCAATAGACATGAAAGGCTAAATGCCGTGAACTGACCGTCCACGATCATCATCCACGATAATCATGATATAGGCGCTCGATCATCGGAGGCCCCAGAGAAAAAACCAGACCATCAAGAAACTAGACCTCGAACTATGGAGTCACCCAAAGCTCGGCCTCGGTTCGTGCCATTGTGAAAGCCAAGATCTAAGATCGCGCGCCAATCAGAGGGAGTGGGTGGTGCGATGGGTCTTCGGCTAAGACGATGTACAAAGCCGCCCACCAATTAAGCATTGCCGCTCAGGGAGACTTACTTCCTCTTTGGGATACCTCTGCGATTGATATGATCTCCATTCTCCGGCATTATTTAGGCATTCATCAAGTCATCGGGAGATGGGTGTGGGTCTGGGGTTTTGTTGGGGTGGGATGAGATATGAGATAGCGTGAAAAAACCTATTTGTTCACAGGATTGACCCCCTCGTTTACTTGGGTTGGGCGGTTGTTTGATCATATAGCCTATTTCTTGGGCATGACTTCATATTGTACTGCATGTGTGTGAGAAGGATGTACACGTACATACGACATGCATCGATGTCACGCGCTTGGCTTTAAGGTTAGTCGCCAGTCGCCGGAGGTTTTCATCTTCCGGTCCGTTACACAGGATCGATCTTGTTCAGCCTCATGGTGAACACGACCGTCGCTGATCGGGGGAGACTGTTTGCCTCTCTGGAAAATGATGCAAGAGAAAAGTGATCAAGTTTGACTTCATCTACGAGCTGGCAACGCTAGGTACTCCGTAGGCTGGATTCTTACTAACGTAACAGCTATCAGCGAAAAACGCAGAATCAGTCTCAATCAGCAGTCTATTGCTCTGATAAGGCTTCATATTTTGAACGACATTCCATCAAGGCTTATCAATACAAATCAAATCACGCTGCGACCGGCGCAGCAGTCTCGGGTTGAGACGCAGGCGGGGCAGGAGCCGACGTCTCCTTGAGTCCAAGCTTCTCAAAGCTCTTCATGGGGTAGTATCCCCACTTCTCAAACATCACCCGATCCTCGTCCCACCCATTGCAGTCCGTGGTCAACATCTTCTCACCAGTGAAGACAGCATTAGCACCGGCCTGGAAGCAGGCCACCTGCTGCTCCTCAGACATGGCAATGCGACCGGCGGCCAGACGGACGATAGTCGCCGGCATAACGATACGAGCTGTGGCGATAGTGCGGAGCACACGGTCGAAGGGGATCATCTTACGGTCGCCGAGGGGTGTACCCTTGATCGGAACGAGAGCATTGACGGGGAAGGACTCTGGGTGCGAGGGCAGGTTTGAAACGGTGTGCAGGAGACTAACACGGTCGGCGTCCGTCTCACCCAGTCCCAGGATACCACCGGAGCAAACATTGATACCTGCATCACGGACATTCGCTAACGTGCGAAGACGCTCGTCGTACGAGCGAGTCGTGATAATGCTCGGGTAGAACTCGCGGGATGTATCGAGATTGTGGTTATAAGCGGTCAGACCAGCCTCCTTCAACTCCTTGGCCTGGTTCTCGTCGATCATGCCGAGTGTCACGCAAACCTCCATGTCCATCTCGCGGATACCCGAGACCATTTGCTTGACGTTCTTCAGACTTGTCTTGCGACCGCGCATGTCGCGCCATGCGGCGCCCATGCAGAAACGTGTGCTGCCGTTGGCCTTGGCGATGCGGGCTTTCTCGAGAACTTCGTCGACGGGGCTCATCTTGGTTGCCTTGAGGCCGGTCTGGTAGCGGGAGGACTGGGCACAGTAGGAGCAGTCTTCGCTGCAACCTCCGGTTTTAATGTTCATGAGGGTGCACATTTGGATGGCCGAGGGGTCATGGAAGCGTCGGTGTACAGCAGCCTGTAATGGACATTGTTAGTGTCTACTATGGAGGCTCTTCGGGTCTCGGGTGTCTCGGCTATTGAGGGCAAGCAATTGGGAGGGATAAAACAGATGGAATTGAGCGCTTGATTTTGTAGTTGGATGCTCTTACCGAAGCATATGTGAGTTGGTTCAAGGGGGTGTGGTAGACGGCGCTGACTTCCTCGGGGGTCCAGTTGGTGCGGGGAGCGGTTGCGGATGTAGCCTCCACCAACACACTGGGGACCCGACTGGCGATCGAAGCAGCACTGGGAGAGCCTTGAACAGTCCCGTAAGACCGCCAGGCGGTCCGGGACAGGGACCGGGGGAGGTTGAAGGACATGATGGAAGGAGTGGGATGATGGGGGAGAAGAGAGGAAAGAGGAAGAAGAAAAGAAGGTGGAAAGAAGGTCGGGAGGGAATAATCAGTATAGAAGAAGCGTTGAGTCGGAGGAGAAGAGGGGCAGACGAAATTCACCGGCGTGACGGTTACGACAATCCTGTGGGGGAAAAGCAATTGATGATAGTTGATTGGTGTTGCTAATCTTGCTAGCTAACTTAAACTCATGCAGGTTCCTCTCTTTCTCTCTTCTCTACCCGTGGAATGTCATCATCTTGCGCCCGTGTATTTCTCGTGGTCTTCTCCAAGACTATAATGGATGTGCCTAGACGGAATTACTTACCACAAGTATAGCAAATATCCCATTCATCCCAATTGTCCCGGAGGAACGAGGAAACAGGCGGACATTGGACATTAGACAATTAATGAATATATACGGAGTAGTCCTGCCCCTCGTTGAATGCTGAACGGCTATGTTGACCCCAACAAAGATCCCCCCAGGCACCCAGCCCAGCCCCGATCTGCTTCACTTTCCCTCGGAGATGATCTCCTCCCGAGCAGATTCGTGTAACAATTACAAACTCCGCTACCTACCGGGGAGTACTGTACCTGACTCCCCCGATTATAACCGAGGGGGTAAGGTCGAGAACTGAATTGACTTCTCGCGTTTCCCGAAAGTTGCTGTCAGGAACACCCGGGGAAGAGAATTTTAGCCTGACCAGTGAGCTATCACTGAGTGAGGTATCGCCTCCTTTGTCTGGAGAATTGATCGTATTCGTCTGCGTCACCATTCACCACTTTCTTCACCTCGGTTCGGGATGGGATCCACCGGTTCGTGGGCCAATGATCATCGTCAGATTAGAATCACTAGCCATTGTAGGTTGTCGGTCCGTGCTGGGATGCGTCGGGGGAAAGGAAGAAATCAACAGATGAAGAGTTGATAAAGAGTCGATGTTATCTTAGTTATTTCTACCTAAACTATTGCTAACCTATATACGGGCTAATATCAGTCTATCCCATTACACATTCCCATATTAGCCTATTTCATTCCAGCCATCAGAGAAGTAATCAGCCCATTCCATTCATAACAAACATACAAAACGTATTCCACCGTGGGTATCAAACAACAATCTCCGATCCTGGAGAATTCCAACGCGACAACGAAAAGACCACAGCAGAAACAAGAACATAAGGACCCAATAAGCTCAAAATATTACACGCTTGATAATACAGCCCACATAATACAATAACAAGCAAGACCGGAACCAATTCAGTGGTTATTCTCATGCCAAGCAGGACCTTCAAATCAACCACCGACTTGTTCTTAATCTCCCCGGAAGTAGTCTCAACCGGTACATGGCCCCATCCAACTTGGACCAGTGAGATGAACCCCACAAATAAATGTTGTAGAGTATTGAGGATAAGCGAAAGAAGTGGGTTGGATGGTAAGGTGTTTGAGATGGGATTTGATTGCTGGATGAGGGGTTTGCAGAGGAGTGGTGAAGATGGGTTGGTGAGGGGTCGGGATGGGGTATTTTTAGGTTGGAGTAGAGGATGAGCCTCATTAGAAGAGCCAACAGCAGCGATTTCTTCTTTGTCCTCGATGAAGAAAGTGTGGGTGGTGGGCAAGGCAGGGTAGGTCACCCCTTCGGCCTTGATGGCCATAGTAACCTCAGTGCAGCTGAGATGGGTGACGAGAAGGGGTTCTGCTTCAACAAAGCTTTCCTTTGGCATCGTGGCAAGCTCAGGAACAGCCATTACATTCCCCTCACATTTCTTAGCCTCTAAGTGCTGGTCAATCGCCTCGCGATATTTTTCGACCACCTTTTCGACTTTGTCACGGCCACGTTCTCCATGTTTATTACCAGAGTGGACGCAGAGATTAACGAGCTCCTCGAGCACAGCATAGCTCTTGTCTTGATCACCTTCTAGGTAAGTCATGGGCCGGTTGAGGAGTGCTTGGATTTTGACAACATGCTCCCGGCCGATAGTGCGTCGACATTGTGTGCCCTTAGGAGACTTTTTTGGCGCAATGCATTGGAGGATAACCAAGTCGGCTGGCAAGTCATCTTGCAAGGCCTTGGGTAAATCATTTCTCAAGACGTCTCGATAGGTGGGAGTGGTCAGAAGTGCCATTGGGTCAGATTACAGTAGTAGAGAAAAAAGTAAGCAAAAGAGTCGACGAGTTAGGACTAGAACTCGCAATAAGGTTATCGAATGAGAATCACTGAGCTCTACTTCCCCAGAGAGTGGACACGAAAAGCTCTTGGAGATATGAATAGAAACTACATTCACCGGGGCAACAAGCCCCATTTTATGTCTGGGAGGATAGCTCCATACACCGCTACTCGATGGCTACATGATCCTAAAACGGACTTCTTTCTGCCTCGCGAGCAGGGAAACTACTGTCCCCTCCCAGAAGACCTCAGCCACAAGGCACATAGCCACAGGCAGCAACTATACCAGGGGTATTAGCAGTGGTCAAAAAGGGCAGGTGCACCATCTAGAACTGTTATTTTGGGGGCTAGATCAGGGCAAAAGTCCAGCTGAGAATGTCATAGTGTATATTGATTCAAAGCGAGCCACGGGCAAGCGTATCATCTAGGGCGGGCCGAACCCTCTCCAGGAAAGGTGTCATGCAAGGGTTGTGGATGGCCCCCAAGCAGGAGAGGCTTCAGCCGCACTGTTTGGAAATGCCTGAATATTCGAGAGTTCTAATCCTCTGCTCGAGTTTGAAGATCAAACATAATCCTGTGAGATAACTACATGAGGTTCAAGTTTACTATCAACAAAGAGTGTATAGTTTGCGTTGAAAGGAACGAAAAAGTCGTGAGTAATGTCATTCTTGCTGGTGGAGGGCTGCTCCGCCCCTCGTACTTTGGCGATACTATTAATAGACACAGCCCGGCATGCAAGGTACATGACTCGGATGCATTCCAGGGCGCTTCAGGCGGTTGCGCAGATTCGATTCCTGGAAAAGACCTTGAGGTCAGTCACTTCACTGTAGAGACCGGACATATCCGTAAAAGCAGTATAGACACCCACACAAAAATCAGAATCCTAAACCCTCGTGCAAGAGGGGCCTTCCCTATTAGATTGTGCAATCCTGGATACAGAAACACGCCTGAATCGAGCCTTGGGACGAGATTTGCTACGCTTAGTACCTCCAGAATCCTTCTGTACTCGACAGTCTACATGGCGAACGAAGAGAACCGCCAGAAACGAAGATACCAAGCTCATGCTGAGATATAAACGGGAGACTTCAGATCTGCGAGGTCTAGTACTAATCAAACTATACTCAACGTGACCGCATTAGGGGAACTAGGTTTGGCTCCTCATCTCTCGATACCTAGGGGAGTGTAGTAGATAGAAAAGCCTCAAATTGATAGCACCTGGGCACGTACTGGCATAATAGACGGTAGCAGTGTAGTGATATATCCATCCTCTAAGCGACGTCAAATAATAAGACGAATAGCTGAACTTACAAAAGTAACTTATGGCTTATCTTTGACAGTCGCCCTCCCATAAGTATCAACCGTATGAGAACCAGGACTCAAAAATATGATGCGCACGCAGTGCATGTACCTGCACCTGCAGAGATTGACACCCTCTGACTTTTGACCTTCAACCTTACTCAGGCTCCTTCCTCATTTACCCCCAAAAGTGCCAATCTGATATTCCCTACGGGAGGCTGCATGCCACTGGAATCTACACGGCCTACCATTCAATTTGTCGCTCAGTACCCGGCATTGTGAAATTACCTCTCCTCACATCTGACAATTCAAGCAAACATGTTGCTGTGGAATAGTCCGAATCCTTGTACCCAAATCCCGTTGAATATGCTCGAGAGCGACCGTGTGAAGAGCCAAATGACTTCGGCGGGGACAAGTTTGGCATGTCTCTCACTACTCCGAAGGAAGAGAAAATGCTGTACTGTGAACTTCGATATTCTTCCTTGGTGAGGGTGAGTATGATGAAAAAAAGAAGCACAATTTCTTGGGAGGACGTTGACTTTTTGGTTTAGGATAACACCCGTCCAACTGCGTCTGGTATTCTCGAAAGCTCGTTCCACTCCAACAAGCCATATTCCAGGACCACGAGCTATAAGGCAGCAGAGTATCCAAGGGGGATTTTGGACACAGATTCCTCAAAAATGAATCAAGTGTCTGCCTCAACTGCTGAAGGACCGGTGTGGTACGGACTTCTACCGTCTCTGTTCGGATGCGGCCATGCCGTATCGACACTCAATCATCGGCCAACATCCTCACCCAAGAGTGTCCAAACTTTATCTCGCAGCAGGAGGCTCGTTGCACCGATGGAAGTTTCTGCTCCTTTTTCGCGGGTGCGTCGCCGATATTCTGGAAAGGGGTTACTTGACCCTGACGCCGCGGTGCGAAAAGTGTCAGGCGCGGAGTCCATGAAACGCTGGCGCCAACGACAGAGCGACGCGAGTACGAGAGTACGACAGCTGAATAATGGCGTGGGCCAATAACTAACAAGAAGAATATACACTGCTGAGATTCCCACCAGTTATGCCCAGCCCAGTCCACTATGCAGTGGCACTAGCAGTCTAACAAAGGAGCCGAGGCGACTATCGAATGCAGTGGGCACAGTGATTAGTAGTAGTGTGGGTATCTTGCTTCCCCGCATCCCATTTATGGGACCCCCACCGGCAAATGGGCCCTCTAGCGTGAATGGAGACTGTTTATGGAGCTATTGGCGAGCAGCAAACCGACAAAGCGGATTCGTTGATTCCGCCTTGATTCATCGACGTGTAGTGCGGAGAAGTTGACTTGAGCCGAGGAAGGATGGTTGTGGGCGTCGGCTGACGGCAACAGCACCTTTCGCTCTTTTGGGCCTTTGATTTTACTTCTTTTCACTTTTGATTCTGTTGCGTTTGCCATCTTTTTGACTATCCTTTTTTTCTCATTACAAGGAATTGCAATTCGCTCTGTTGCCATATTCATTTACTGCTTGTTGAGCTTCATTAAGCCTTGGCGAAGATCTATACCCGCTGCAAAGTGATCAGAAGCCCGCATCAAGATGGACCTTGGTATGTTTCCCCCAGAGTCTTCGCGATTCGGGTATTAGGTGACTAAATATTCTTCAGGTACCGCCGCAGCTGCGCTCGCCGGAGGGGCGACCGTGGCGGCATATCTCAATGCCAAATTCCACCTGAATAAGGATGTGTCCGCGATTTGGTCTCTGAAGAGAAGTGAGCGCGCATTGGCAAATGCCCGTACGTATCTCCCAAATTGTTGAGTGTACTGCGCCGTGCTGATGATCATACAGTGTCAAATGACAAAGCGAACGCCTGGTTCATCCTCCTCGAGACCGTGAAGAAACACCCTGACATGATCGCTCTCTGGACGCGGGAGCGGTCATATACCTACCGCGACATGCGGGACCAGGCCTGTCAATACGCTCACTTCTTCTTGGCAAATGGTGTGAAGAAGGGAGATCTCGTCGGCTTCTTCTTGCAGAACCGGGCGGAGTTTCTCATCGCTTGGATCGCACTTTGGAGTATTGGGTGTGCACCGGCAGCCATTAACCACAACTTGACTGGCGATGCATTGGTTCACTGTCTCAAGATTAGTGGCGCGAAGCTCACTCTGGTGGACGAGGATCCTATCTGTATTGCCCGTGTGGAGGAGCGTCGGGATACATTGACTGGTGAACTGGGTATGGAGCTCATGACTTTGGATGAGTCTCTCAAGGCCCATATTCGCACGTTCCCAACTACTCTGCCACCGAAAGAGCTGGCGCTAGGCATGAAGGGCGAGTTCCCGTCTATTCTGCTGTATACGTCCGGGACAACTGGTATGCCGAAGGGCTGCGCATTCACAATGTCCCGACTTTACACAACTCTGGGCATTCGACGGGATGCCATGGGGGATAAAGAGGGTCCTGATGGTGACCGTTGGTACAGTTGCATGCCGTTGTATCACGGTACCGCAGCTATGAGCCTTATCGCTTGCCTGACGGGGGGTGTTAGCATTGCGCTAGGACCCAAGTTCAGCGTGCGCAATTTCTGGAAGGATATTCGAGACTCGGAGTCCACTGTATTTGTCTACGTCGGTGAGACTGCTCGTTACCTCCTCGCACCTCCTCCATCGCCTCTGGACCGCAAACACAAGGTGCGTTGCATGTATGGCAATGGGCTTCGCCCCGATGTTTGGGAGCAGTTCCGTGAGCGCTTTGGTGTGCCCGAGGTGGGCGAGTTCTTCAACAGCACGGAGGGCATATTTGGTCTGTTCAATTATAACCGCGGACCATTCACGGCAGGAAGTGTTGGACATCATGGACTTTTGATGCGTGGTCTTTTGCATAATGTCTTCGTGCCTGTTGCAATTGATCCCGAGACGGGTGATGTTCTCCGCGACTCGAAGACGGGATTCGCAGTGCGAGCATCATACGATGAAGGAGGTGAAATTCTCGTGAATATTCCGAACAAGGATGCATTCCAAGGATACTGGCGCAACGATTCTGCAACGGAGAAGAAATATCTTCGCGATGCTTTCAAGAAGGGAGATCTATACTACCGATCCGGCGATGCCCTACGCCGTCAAGGTGATGGACGCTGGTACTTCCTCGACCGTCTCGGCGATACTTTCCGCTGGAAGAGCGAGAACGTGTAAGTGTCCACCACCGACACACCCCCTGTCCCAAAAAGCAAACCCATGCCCATAAACTAACACCTCCATCAGAGCCACCGCCGAAGTCTCCGAAGTAATCGGCAAATTCCCCGGCGTCCAAGAAGCCAACGTCTACGGCGTCCGCCTCCCCTAACCACGAAGGCCGCGCCGGCTGCGCAGCCCTCCAAATTAGTCCCGAAGCCCGACAGACCTTCGACTACGCCGCTCTAGCACGCTACGCCCGTTCCAAGCTGCCGCGTTACGCGGTGCCGATTTTCCTCCGGGTGGTCGATAACCCGACACATATCCATAACCATAAGCAAAATAAGGTGCCGCTGCGTGAGGAGGGTGTTGATCCTGCGCTAATCGGGACGAAGGTCGCTGACGGGCAGGATAATGCTTTCTTATGGATTGCGCCGGGGGATGAGGCGTATACGCCTTTTGGGAAGGAGGATTGGGAGAGGATTGCGGATGGGAGTGCGAGATTGTGATTGGGGTGGTGGTAGATTGATACAGGTACTAAGAGGATATTCTCAATGGATATTTTATTTTCAAAGAACGAGGGTCTTTGTAAGGAGATACAAAATTACTGGAACTTTTTACGAAGATCGAGACTGGCTCACTCAAAAGAACTTGAGTCTCATTAAACTTGGCATCTACAACGATAGCTATGTATCTCACTTCATGCAAAGGGAAACTTGAATTTCTTCAGTTGACAGTGGAGTATATTGAACCATTCTTTGCCAAGTTAAATCACCCAGCACGAACGGTCTATCCAAAATAGCGAGATACAAGAAAAAGCAGTCTAAACAAACAAAAACAATAAGGAAATCAAGGGAAAGCTCGCTAGCATAATTTTCATCACTGGCTGCAGATCAGCCAACGGGAATTGTGAATTGTTCAAAATCGTCCAAGAGCTTTATTTCTTAAGCAGACCCAACAGGTTGATGCTCTTGGGGCGCTCGATAGGCATGCCCATGGCACGATCCCAGATGAGCTGGACCAGGGGTCCGAGGGCACGGCTGACACCGAAAGTGACGGTGTAGTACAGGGGCTGCTGGAAGCCGTAGTGGTGGAAGAGGACACCGGAGACGGCGTCGACGTTAGGGTGGGGGTTCTTAGTCTATACAGAAATCATTATTAGTGAAAATTTCATGATACTACCACGCGAGTTTAAGACATACCTTTCCGTGCTCGGTCAAAACACCGGGAGCAATCTCCGAGTTCTTCTTAACAAGCTGGAAGACAGGGTTGGCGAGGACATCGGGGCGGGTAGCAGCAAAGTCCATTAGGGCCTGGAAGCGGGGATCAGGCTTGCGGAGGACACCATGACCGTAGCCGGGGACGACACGGCCGGACTTGAGAGTATCCCAGAGGTAAGTGCGGACGTCCTCATCGGAAAACTTGGTTCCGATCTTGTCCTGCATCTGGAGGATCCAGCGGAGAACCTCTTGAGCGGCCAGACCGTGCAGGGGGCCGGCAAGACCCAGGAGACCGGCACTGTAGCTGAGGAAGGGATCGCTGAGAGCGCTGCCAACCAGGTGAGTAGCGTGGGCGGACACGTTACCACCCTCGTGGTCACCGTGCAGAGCCAGGTACAGACGCAGCAGATCGTGGAAGTCCTGGTTCTTCTCGCCGCCCTTGCCGAGCAGCTCGGCGAAGTTGTACGACCAATCCTGAGAAAGATCCAGCTGCTGGGTACCAACGGCATCAATCTCGTTGGGACGGAACACCAGAGCGGCAACGCGGGGAATCTTGGCAAGCAGCGAAATGCAGTCGTCAAAGGTAGGCTCCCAATACTCAGCCTTGTTCAGACCCTTCTCGTAGGCCTGGGCGAACTTGGACTCGGTGTTCAGCGCGGCAACAGCGATTGACAGCTGGGTCATGGGGTGCATGGTCTTGGGGAAGGACTTGATCAGGTCCAGGATGTGGGTGGGCAGGGTAGACTTCTCGGCCAGCTCGCGCGAGAAGGCGCGCACCTGTGCGGTGGAGGGGACCTGACCGGTCAGGAGCAGCCAGAACATGGCCTCGGGGAGCATCTCAGTGCCAGAGGTACCCTTGGGCAACTCCTTCTGGCAGTCCTTGATGGTCTTGCCGTGGAAGCGAATGCCCTCATCGGCGTCCAGGACAGAACCTTCCCACAGCATGGCCTTCAGGCCACGCATGCCACCGATGACGTTGCTGATCTTGACATCACCGATAACCTCGTCTCCCTGGGCCTTGACCTTCTGGAGGAGCTCGCGCTTGGCGGGGATAGCCTCCTTCAGGGCGGTCTTGAGATCAGGCTCGGCGGTCGCATAGTGTCGGGCCGAGAAGAGTGGCCGGGAGGCCTGTAGGAATTGTGTGAGTTGCGAAGCCAGTTGATTTCGAAGAATATTCCGCTGGATCATAGTTCATCACGGCGTAAATCAAGACGTACCTGGGCCAATCTGGAGGCGTGGCGGGTGGTTCTGAAACTCAGGGCCATTGTGTGTGTTGATGGTGATGGGTCCGGGGTAGAATTGCGGGGACGGGAGAGTCGATGCGGGGGGAATCAAGGGATTAAAAGGGAGAAGATAGAGGGAGAAGAAGACGCTGCTTTCAATTCAGGGCAGCAATCGAGTCGAGGAGATCTCAATGTGAAGATTCGGACGCACAAAAGGAAAGAAAGAAAAAGGTACCTGTGATCGACCGGGTCTAATAACATCTGACCACACGTCGGTTGTACGCGGGGCTTCTGCATTACTTGTTGGACCGAGGCCCGGGGCGGCTGCATGCGGACACCTGGCGAGATCGGCCATTTTTCTACAGTGTTATTTCATACAAAGACTTAATCATTAAAGCCTCATTTGAAGCGCCTTATGTCTATTAATTGACATTGCGAATTGTATTCGTGTGCTGGTTTACATATCCACCCTGAATAGCAGATGTATATCTATCTACGTTATGGCCCCGCTTATCCGAGGAGTAAGCAGCACCGAGGGCAGACGGACCAGGCGAAACTCGGATGGAAGGAGGAAGGAATCGAATCAGAAGTAGTAATAAACATGGGACATCTGAGAATTACACCATGGTCAACTCCTCCGTAGTCGCACCATTATTCGGCCTATTCATCATTCAACACATCGGCATTCCGCCCGTGCAGCCGCTCCTTTCCCCATTGAGTATTGAAGTACACCCGCGGAACCCGTGACTGGAAGTCCCGTGACGTCTAACCATAGACACCTGAGGCATAAATTGCTGACAAAGAACACATGGGGCTACACATGCTGCCTCAGGCATGACAGACTGATAAGGCTAGCCATACCCGGTTAGTGGCGTCTCATGCTGATAACAGCCCCGCTGATTGGGCAGGGTTGTCGCCTCCCAAACAAAAAAAAAAAATTGTGTGGATAAGGCCCGATCGCTGATGCGCAAATACTCCTGATAATCTCATCTTCCTTCTCATCCCGTACAGCCCCGCGTGGATTCTTGTATCTACTGCTGTCACGGCTCAGGCATTTACATTCATTCTAGATTGTGTCTGATATTATCGCTTTCAGTTGCATCCTATACCTAGCAGTCTTTGTTCTTTTTGTTCTGTTGGCCCCGGGAGTACCCCCGCCTCCCATCCATTTGAAGGGCCCCCCGCCGCCGACCAACCCAAACCTTTTCTTCCCATCTCTGGTATATTCACATACCGAGAGCCACGAGTCTTGCACTCTCAAGACCATGCCACACACGGTCTCACCTTCTGATACCCCCGCCATGCCGGTCGTTGTCGCCAAAGGCCCCCTCCGGGGTTCCCCCACTCCAGAAGAGATTTCTTCGCTCCTCAACACCATCTTTACCGCAGAGACCTCTCAGCAGTCTCTAGATGGCTCCTATGCAGTCGCAAACCTGCTCATCCAGAGTGTTGGAACCTCTGGTCTCCTCAACTATAATGTTCTGGTCGAGGCCAAGAAGGCTGCCACCGATAAGAAGAATGGCGCCCGTCGTGAGAGTGCTATGCTGATCCTCGGCGCTCTCTTTGAACGGTTCCCTCGCGAGTTCCCTCTCAGCGAAGCCGTTTTCCTCTTGCACAACGGTGGCATCCTCGACGTTGTTCTCGACTCTCTCGCCGACAAGGGTGCTGTCGTTCGCGATGCGGCACAGTACGCCATCGACGCCCTCTATGCCTGCATGACCCCCGAGGCCAAGGCCAATGCGCTGCTTCCCGCTCTGGAGGCCTATCTTAGCAAGGGAACCGGAAAGTGGCAAGGATTTGTCGGTGGCTACAAGCTGCTTGATAAGATGGCCGCTGGTGCGCAGATGGGCAACGGTACAAAGGAGGAGGAGAATGACAAGGATGTGCTGCGCGAGGCCATGGGCAAGACCCTTAAGGAGCTGATCCCCATCGTCGAGTCTGGCATGCACGACCTCAAGGCCGATGTGGCCAAGCAGGCTACCAAGACCATGACCACCATGACCACTCTCCTGTACAACGACGACGTTGCCCCGCGCATTCCCCTCCTCATCAAGACTATGGAGCAGCCCTCTTCCCAGACCATGCAGAAGGCCATCCACGCCCTCTCGCAAACTACTTTCGTCGCAATCGTTACCTCTCCCGTCCTGGCTCTTCTCACCCCTCTGCTCGAGCGTACCCTCAACGCCCCCACCACTCCTCAAGAAACTCTTCGCCAAGCCGTCGTTGTCGTGGAGAACCTGACCAAATTGGTTCACGACCCCGCTGAGGCTCGTGTCTTCCTTCCCAAGCTCCAGCCCGGTATCAAGGCTATCAAGGACCGTGCCTCGCTCCCCGAGGTCCGTGAGTTGGCTACTCGTGCCCTCGATGTCATGGAGAAGGCCATGAAGGACAATGATGTTGCTGCTGGTTCTATCTCTAAGGTCACCCCCGAGGAGGTCCTGGCCGTGTTGAACCCTAAGATCCAGGAACTTGCCGGCTTCGTCAGCTTCGGCGATGTCAAGTTTTCTGAGCTGGCCAAGACCTTCATTGCTGGCATGGTTCGCGAAGATGTCAACAGCCGCAAGATCGACCGGATCTCTGCTTCCATCGGCCCCTATCTCCGTGGTCTGATCCCCAGCGAGCAGGCTGAGGCTATCGCTACCGCCGTGCAGGAGCACTTCCTCGCAGAGGATGAGCGCAAGTTCGGCAAGCCCGTTCAGACCGACCCCAACGAGATTGTCATTGTCGACGCCAACTTCTCCCTCGCCTACGGTGGTATGCTTCTGCTTTCCCACACCAACCTGCGTCTCGTCAAGGGTCACCGTTATGGTCTCTGTGGTCGCAACGGTGCCGGAAAGTCCACCCTGATGCGCAGTATCGCCAACGACAAGCTGGAAGGCTTCCCTCCTCCCTCCGAAGTGCGCACCTGCTTTGTCGAGCACAACCAGGGTGAGGACGCCGAACTCAGCATCCTCGAGTACGTTGCCAAGAACCCAGAAATTGCCGCCCAGGGCACCGAGCACATCAGCTCTGTTCTGCTCGAGTTCGGTTTCACCGATGGTCCCGAAGGCCGCCAGTCTCAGCCCGTTGGCTCGCTGTCTGGTGGTTGGAAGATGAAGTTGGCCCTTGCCCGTGCTATGCTCCTGAAGGCCGATGTGCTCCTGCTGGACGAACCTACTAACCACTTGGATGTCGCCAACGTCAAGTGGCTGCAGGAGTACCTGAAGAAGCACACCGATATCACTAGTTTGATCGTCAGTCACGACTCCGGCTTCCTCGACGAGGTCTGCACCGACATCTACCACTACGAGCAGAAGAAGCTGGTCTGCTACCCCGGAAATCTTGCTGCCTTTGTCAAGGTCAAGCCCGAGGGCAAGAGCTACTATACCCTGTCTGCCTCCAACGTGCAGTTCAAGTTCCCGCCTCCTGGTATCCTTTCCGGTATCAAGTCCAACACTCGTGCTATCCTCCGGATGACCAATGCTTCTTTCACCTACCCCGGTGCTTCTAAGCCTTCTCTGAGTGATGCCTCTCTTTCCCTGACCCTCTCCTCCCGTACCGCCATCATCGGTGGAAACGGTGCTGGTAAATCTACCTTCATCAAGATCCTCACTGGTGAGGTTGTCCCCCAGACCGGCAAGGTTGAGAAGCACCCCAACCTGCGTATCGGTTACATCAAGCAGCACGCGCTCGAGCACGTCGAGATGCATCTCGAGAAGACTCCCAGCCAGTACCTGCAGTGGCGTTACGCCAACGGTGACGATCGTGAGGTGTTCCTCAAACAGACCCGCATCCTGACTGACGCCGACAAGGCTCAGCTCGAGAAGCCGGTTGATCTCGGCGATGGCCGTGGTGCTCGCCGCATCGAGGCTCTCATGGGTCGTCAAAAGTGGAAGAAGTCCTTCCAGTACGAGGTTAAGTGGGTTGGTCTCCTGCCCAAGTTCAACACCATGATCTCCCGCGAGACCCTTGAAAACCTAGGCTTCAGCAAGATGGTCCAGGAGTTCGACGATCACGAGGCTTCCCGTGAGGGTCTCGGCTTCCGTGTCCTTGAGCCCAAGACCATCGCTAAGCACTTCGAGGATGTTGGTCTGGACCCCGAGATTGCTAACCACAACGAGATCTCCGGTCTGTCCGGTGGTCAGAAGGTCAAGGTCGTGCTGGCTGGTGCCATGTGGAACAACCCCCACTTGCTGGTGCTGGATGAGCCGACTAACTTCTTGGATCGTGACTCTCTCGGTGGTCTGGCCGTCGCTATCCGTGACTTCAAGGGTGGTGTGGTCATGATTTCTCACAACGAGGAGTTTGTGGGCGCTCTCTGCCCCGAGCAGCTGCACGTCGCCGATGGCCGCGTTGTCAGCCGTACCAACACCGCTATCAGCCTGGACCGCTTCGAGGATAGCGCTGCCAACTCTCCCACTGGCACTGGCACCCCTGCCGGTCTTTCTGCTGCTGCCTCGGCCAATACCAGCGCCGCCCCGTCGGCCGTCAACTCTGGTGCCGAGGACCAGGGCGAACTGAAGTTCCGCGCCAAGAAGAAGAAGAAGTTGACCCGCGCTCAGGTCAAGGATCGTGAGGCTCGCCGCCGCCTTCGTCACATCGAATGGGTGAGTCTTGACATATTATCCCTTTCCAATGAACTGTTCACTGACATATCTTTAGCTCAACTCCCCAAGGGGTACCCCCAAGCCCGTGGACACTGATGACGAAGAATAAGCACGCCAACCACGACATGTTGATGTTTAATGGCTCTTTCGTTCTGTGACTGTTCGTTCTTGCACATTTTCCTGCATCATTACCTATTCTTAGTATCTTTTGGCTTCTTGCATGGGACTCGATAGACGGCGTTTGGGTTTGTTTTGATTTTTGCCTGCGAGGTAGATACACATATTTGGATTGGACACCGACCCGGTGATAGATATCTGGTCGGTCCTACTGAACAAAAGTTCTTGTCTATATCATACTATTTTCCCTTTTGATATCTTTAGTAAACCTTACAATCCCTATCACAGTACAGAGTGGATATCTCAAAGCTTTTACAAAAGTAGATCTCCAGGGTCCTAAGGTGGCGCTTTCAAGTTGTCAGGTGACCCACTTGGAAGGAGTTCTTACCCCCCGGACTTGCGACACATCACTTTTTTCAACAGTGCATCCTTTCTCAATTCCTGGTCTCACTTGATCTCTTGGACTTGGATTTCCTAGTTACAGGATGCATATGCTGTGCGACTAGAAAGTGACAGCCCTCTCCACACGCCAAGCAGACCAGCGCGATGACCAGGTCGACCCGCTCCGGACCCGGAGCTTCGAATACGCGTCGGCAGGAGTACCAATCGGTGGACAACCATACCTCCGATGAGGAACTACCATCGTGGGTACTAAAAGATGATGGGAACCGCATTACCAACCGCGGAGTCGGCGGCGCAATGCACGAAGCCTACCTTGACGACCTCTCCAGCGGCGACGAGTCCTCCACCCAAGACGACGCGAACCTGAAGCTCCTACCACTCGATAAAGACGCCCAGACACAAAAACGACGGAAACAAGTCCAATTTACACCAGAGCCCAGCTCCGCGAGTGCTGCGAGCCCTATACCTGGCGATGAATCCGGTGAACCGCGCAATGTTAGCAAAGCTATCGAGCACATGTTGGATAGTGAGCGGGATATACTATCGGAAACGTTCAATGAGGATCTGAACCACAGTACCTCGCGTCTCATGTTTTCCGACGACGATAGCGATGACTATGGGATTCCGACACATAAAGGTGCGGGGGCTACGCGGCACAAGGACCAAAAGCCGAGCTGGAAATCGGGAATCACGGGAATCAAGTCGTTGCTGCACATTACGGCGTGGTGGCATGTTTTCCCGTTGGTTGCAGTTGGATTGCTTGTGATGTGGCTCGCGATGAAGGGTCTACCTTGGGTGTTGGGAGGGAAACCCGTCAAGGAATATGTAAGAGTCTTCTACTTTCGATCGACCTGGGAGCGCCTTAACAGCCTCCTGGATGTGTATACTGAGCTCATTGCTGACCTACACAGTCACCTGTTTCCTGGTATCCGACTCCCCTCGGTGGAACCAATGCCGCGTGGAGAGAAAGTTATGCCAAGGCGCATGATCTCGTGGACCGGATGGGACTTGTGGAGAAAGTGAATATCACAACAGGGACGGGATGGCAGATGGGACTTTGCGTTGGGAACACTGGACCCGCTGAGTCTGTTCAATTCCCCTCTCTGTGTCTGCAGGATGGCCCACTGGGGCTTCGCTTTGCAGATAACATCACCGCGTTCCCCGCTGGAATTACCACGGGGGCAACCTGGAATCGTGAGCTTATGCGGCAACGCGGGTTTGCGCTGGGGAAGGAAGCGCGCGCGAAGGGAGTCAATGTAATCCTGGGGCCGGCTATGGGCCCCTTGGGAATGCTACCTGCTGGTGGTCGCAACTGGGAAGGTTTCGGATCTGACCCTGTTCTCCAGGGAGTGGCTGCTGCAGAGACTATCCGTGGTATCCAGCGAAATGGCGTGATGGCGACAGCCAAACACTTCCTGATGAATGAACAAGAACATTATCGCCAACCTCATGAATGGGGTAATGAAAATGCTATCTCTTCCAATATCGATGACCGTGCACTCCATGAAGTTTTCGTCTGGCCATTCGCTGAGAGTGTGCGTGCTGATGTCGCGAGTGTTATGTGCTCATACCAGAAAGTGAACAACAGTTATGCCTGTGAGAACAGCAAGTTGCTGAATGGCATTCTCAAGGATGAACTAGGCTTCCAAGGATTTGTGCAATCCGATTGGCTTGCTCAGAGATCTGGTGTGGGAAGTGCGCTGAGTGGTCTTGATATGAGTATGCCTGGTGACGGTGCGCTCTGGGCTGACGGTGACTCTTTCTGGGGCATGCGCTTGACACAAGCTGCCCTCAACACTTCAGTTCCCATGGAACGAATCAACGATATGGTCACTCGTATCGTTGCGGCTTGGTACCATTTCCGCCAGGACTCATGGGACCTGCCCCCACCTTTGGGAAAGGGCGGGCCAAACTTTTCTTCATGGACCAACGAGAGAATGGGAGGGTTACACCCTGGCAGTGGAGACGATGAAACACACGAGGTGGTCAATCAATTTGTGAACGCGCAAGCCACAGGGACCAAGGCACTCCCACACTCCCTCATTGCCCGAAGAGTTGCTGCGGAGGGGACCATTCTCTTGAAGAATGTTAACAACACCCTCCCACTCTCACGTGCTGCGACCGGCCCGAAAGGAGCCTATCGAGTTGGCATCTATGGCGAGGATGCTGGTCCTGGCGACGGTCCGAATGTTTGCGCCGATCGTGGCTGCAACCAAGGCACCCTGGGATCTGGCTGGGGAAGCGGTGCAGTCGAGTTTCCGTATCTAATCAGCCCCTGGGAAGCTCTGCGACTTGCGTGGCACTCGGAGACTAGTGATGTGCGAGGATTCTTGGGGAACGATGTTGCCTTGAAGAACCTAGTAGACCAGGACCTCTGTCTCGTCTTCGTGAACTCTGACGGAGGCGAGGGTTTCATTCACGATGATGATATCTGGGGAGACCGTAACGATCTCGAGCTCCAGCACAGCGGTGCTAAGCTTATCGAACGTGTAGCCACGCATTGTGGTGGTGGTCAAGGCAAGACCGTGGTGGTGGTACATTCTATCGGCCCTGTCGTCATGGAATCATGGATCGATCTGCCGGGAGTCCATGCAGTTCTCTACGCAAACCTCCCTGGACAAGAGAGTGGCAACGCCCTGGCTGATGTCCTCTTCGGTGACGTTGATGCTAGCGGCCGGTTGCCCTATACAATTGGCCGATCGCTCGAAGACTATGGTCCCGGTGCTCGAGTACTTTATGAGACGAGGGACCGGCAACCAGAAATGACCTTTGATAATGGCCTTTACATTGATTATCGGTATTTCGACAAGAACAACATCAACCCGCGCTTCGAGTTTGGGTTTGGCTTGTCATACACCTCCTTCAACATTTCTTCACTCGAAATTCAGCCTCTGCAGGAAAAGTCTCGCCTTCCGGCCGAACGTCCAAAGAACGAGATTGATCCCCCACAGTACGATACCAAGCCGCCAACCGAGTCATCGACGAGATTCCCATCTAGCATCAACGCACTGTCAAAGTACATATATCCTTACACTCGGGACCGAGCTGGGACTAAACCCGGTTCCTACCCATATCCAGAAGGGTACAAGCAGCGCCAACACCCCTCCGACGCAGGCGGCGGACCGGGTGGCAACCCTTCTCTTTACGATGAGATGCTGTCAGTCTCCGTGCAGGTCAGCAACACCGGCTCGCGACCCGGCAAAGAGGTCGTGCAGATCTACCTGTCCTTCCCAGAACGCGTCGCCGAACACCGCGGGTTGGGCCAGTCCCGCGAGAACATCGAGTTCCCCGATCGCGTTCTTCGAAACTTTACCAAGGTTTCTCTTGAACCCGGTGAGAGTACCACTGTTCAAATGACACTGTCCCGAAAGGATTTGAGTTATTGGAGCGTGCGCGCCCAGAATTGGGTGATGCCGGTTGAAGGCACATTTCGCATTTGGGCTGGACGCAGCTCTCGGGATTTGCCGCTGGTCGCTGAGTTTTGATCATTTGTTTTAGAGATTGTCGTCCTTGGGCTTTGGCGTTGCTTTCATACTTGTTTTCGCTCTCTCGGGTTATTGCTGTACTTTGCCGGCGTTTTGGTTTGCAAACATCAGCGATGGTATACTTTGGATATCAGTGTATTGTACATAAATGGATTGCGATGATTATTAATAGATGGACAGAACTGGGCTGTAGATGTGCCCCAACACAAACTTTCATTCTTCAATGGATTTCCGACTATCATTCCCATACTAGTCGCTAATCATGGCTCGGTGGCCGAGGTGGCTGCTTTTTGGCTGATTCTAATTTCATCCAGTAGAGCTTATCCCGACAGCGGTGGCTGGTTTCCTTATTCTCTGGATTATTTTCCATCGTTGCTGCCTTCTCAACGCCCCTCTTCCAACATCATCTCTGGCAAGAGGGTCTATCTCCTTGTGGCGGTGCAAACGGAGGCCTCCTCTCTCGGCTAACACGGAGACTGTCGATCGCCTCGTTTCCTGTCACAAACAGATTGCTTCGAGACCGGCTTTGTTCTCCACCATGTAGGATCAACACTCCGACACTCCGCAGGATGATCGGTTACGGACTTGATCAGTCCCTTCACAGACTGCATGATACAGGGTCTATTCAGATTGGTCGATCCCTGAATATCATTTTCCTGGAGGGTTACGGAGGTCTCCGTGTTTTTCTTCGTGTGAAGAGTGATCGGGCAATATCACCGTTCAGTGATGTCAATTGCATCCACCTCTAAGACATGTAGTGGATCGGTGGAGACGGCGAGATCAACCTGTACCGACTTCTTTGCCAGAATCTTGATAGTCTTAGTGCCTCGGATAGAACTAATAACAACTAGACTACGATTATTATAGGCGACAGCAGGTGTTTTTTTCTCGTCTGTCGCTCTCTTAGTGGCAAAAGTACTGAGAGCAGAACAGGACGGAGCTCTCCACCGGAGTGCAACCAGGACTACCGTCGATCACTACTCCTATCCGTATCACCCTGATATGCCTGAAACGACCCACCTGTCAGGGTCCCCAAATTGATTTCTGGAGGCAAATTCTGATCGAGTTCGAGACCAAATACGCCGAGTATCTTCCGTCTCTGATAATTAACATCCAACTTGCCTTCCAAATCTGCAAAGTGGTGACGGAGGATACAAATAAGGTTGAAATGTTTATTCGCTCTTGTGGCAAGCATACCCCATTCAACGCCGTTGCCCTGGTCCGTGGCTGTCGATCACTTTACCCTCCCGGTGGGGAATTCTGCATCATTGTTTCAGAACCGAGTCCCCCAATAAGGGATTGCAGTACCTGAAAAGTGAACTTGAAAAACATTCATCTATGGACCAAGCCTACAGGGCACAAAGCTAGCCTATTGGACAAGAGTACTCATAAACTCTGCGCTATTCCTGAAATCGATACTCCCGATGAAATTTCACTAAGCGTCCTGTGGGTACATGGTCGCTTGGTACATGCTCTGATAGATGCGAAGCTACGGACTAATCCATACGGCGACGCGATGATATCAAGTCCCAGTACTATTTTGGTGGTACCGTCGCAGCGAATTTTGTTGCAGGCGAATGTCGATCAACTTCGATATGGAGAACCTGACGACCCATGGAAGGTCCAGTTGATGGAATTATGATATAAAACCTCCGTCTCCTGATTGTATCCGTCCGGTGCTGGTACATTTAATAGACATCCGCATTCTCTCCCGACCTTTACATTTTGTGCACTATCGCATACCACCAGATCAGTCTTTACCAACCAATTCACTACTCACTCATTTCACAATGAAGGTCTCCGCGCTTCTGTCCCTCATTCCCCTGGCTGCTGCCCTCCCCGGCTCTCGCCACCACGCTCCTAAGGATTCTAACGGCGCCTTTGGTGTCACTGCCGCTCGCTCCGGCTCGCCCATTCACTTCTTGCCTCTGACTGCTGCTGGCAGCAAGTTCTGGCTCGGTGGCAAGAGCCAGACATACTGTCCCGATATCGTTCCCAACTGCGCCCAGGGTACCAACGACACCATCATCTACGCTCAGAGTGCCCTGGTATGTTACATCTCAACCGAAAACCCCCCCAAAGAAGATAAAGTCATCTAACAATAATAACCAGGATGTCATCGTCCCCGGCGGCCAGAGCATCTATGTCGACCGCACCGGCGCACTGAGCTTCACCACTCCCCACTCGGGCTACATTCCCCCCGGCTCATCCCAGGGCCCCTTCAAGTACACCCCCGGCCAGAATCTCGGTACCTGGACCTACACTGGCCAGGGTGCTTCAGGCTTTATGGCTTGCCCTGCTCCCGCTAACTCTACTGCCGCTGCGCGCCATATTCGCCGCCAGGCTGCCCCGGCTGCGAACCGCTGGCAGGTGTTTGCCGCGCTGCAGAACGCGACTGTGCCTACTGGTAATGTGGATGATTGCCTTGGCTTTGAGGCTATGGCTATTGGTCTGAATGTTTCTTCTGAGCATCTTGCTTGGGAGTATGTCTAAATGGTCAAAGAGCTGATGTGGCTTTGGTTGGGAAGGTGTGAAGATAGTTGACTGTCTTGCTGAACTTTGTCGTCTTGGTCCTGGTGACCGCTGAAACATTTCTATATTTTTGTCATGCGTTTCATCAGAGGGAATCGATTTTGTTTCTGTGCATAACTTCAATCGAAATGCTCTATGTCGAATTTGGGAACATTCTCTGATCTATCGTTATTCTGAATTTTATGAAATCATAAGTCCTCTGACTATGTGAAAAGGCATGGGATCCATTTTCCATGACCGTCGTGATCCAGAGGCCCAAATTTGCATTTGCTGCCGTATAGTACGACTCTCATCCCGTGATCAATGATGCGCAAACTCGTGTTCCACGAACTGCTGCTAAGCATCTATCGTAATCTGCGTGTTTCTAAGACTGCGATCCATAGTCAGGTATCTGACCAGAGCTCTAAACAATCCATTCAATGGACTGATGCTGGAAGAATGCCACTACTGTGGATGAAAATTGTCCTTTGAACCTTGGGAGATAATAAGGCGATGTATTACTCTGGACCTTTTCATCACTGTCAGCAGATACGCCATCAGATAAGACCATGAGCCTATGGGATTACAAGATCGCCCATGACAGATTTGGCGGCACCACTGGAGTGATCGGTGACGTATGATAACTGCTTGCCCAACTATTTCCTTCCTTCTTCACTTCCATAGGAGTTTAGTTCCCAGTCCCTTTTGTTCTCGGAGACACCCCACTATCCCCGGCGGAAGGAGACGGAATTCGGCGGCTCGTACCGGGTATTTTAACAATGTGCAAATCCCAAACCCTAATTCCGGCAATCTATAAATTCAAGTGAGAAGAATCCACAATTATTTCTTTGGGAGAAATACCAGTTCAAGGTTTCTATCGATAGATTATCACGCCATGGGATCCATTTCAGAGGATCCGAATTTGCGACAAGAGAGTTCTTTATTCTCAAGCCTTCCACCAACTCCACTTGACGAACCCTTTTCCGTCAACGGCGCCTACATTCAAGATAAGCATCCGCAAAAAGTCAATCTTGGAATAGGGGTTTATCGCACCGAGAATGGAGAACCCTGGCCTTTGAGAGTGGTAGAGGATGCCGAAAAGGAGCTATATGATGCAAAGAACGTTGCCAGACACGAATACCTTGCCATCCAAGGTGATCGTGAATTTCTGCGGCTCGCAGCGGATCTTGTTTTTGGGTTTGGAAAAGGGAAATCCAGTGCCACAGGGGTGGTTGAAGAGCAGAGAAATCGAGTTGTCTCTGTGCAAACAGTCTCCGGGACAGGAGCGAACAGACTTGGTGCCGAACTGCTGGCTCGCAACATTCGCCCAGGATGTGTTTGGATTCCAGATCCCACATGGGCTAACCATCATACCATTTGGGAACTAGCAGGTGTCAAAAGGAAAACCTATCCCTACTACGATAGCATCTCTCAATCATTCAATTTCGAAGGCACAATTCGAGTATTGTCCGAGTCTGCACAAAAGAACGATATTGTCATTCTTCATGCCTGCGCTCACAACCCAACTGGTGCCGACCCTTCGAAGGAACAGTGGGAAGCCTTGGTCAAACTATGCAATGCAAAAGGTCTAATTCCATTCTTTGATCTCGCTTATCAAGGCTTCGCGTCCGGAGATGCCGACAAGGATGCATGGGCCATTCGCCATTTCTTCAATGACGTGCATAAGATGGAGTTCTGTGTTGCGCAGTCATTCTCGAAGAACTTCGGCTTGTATGGACAAAGAGTGGGAGCTTTGCATGTTGTTACTCGCCCTTCAGCACATGACGTGACCCAAGATTTACTGGCGAATCTGTGCCACCTGATCCGTGGAGAATATTCCATGGCCCCGAGAGGCGGCGCTGAAATAGTGCGAACGGTTTTGGCAAACGAGGGACTCCGTGATAGATGGTTTGAAGACCTCACTACAATGAGTCAGAGAATCCGGCGCATGAGACATGCCCTATATGATGAGTTGATGAAATTGAAAACGCCTGGCGACTGGAAGCACGTTGTGAATCAGGTATGTACTGTCAGTTCTGTGGACGAATGATTCAGGTATTGACATTCGATTAGATCGGTATGTTCACATACATCGGGCTATCTGAGCGTCAAGTTTTCGCAATTCGGGAAAAGTATCACATATACATGTTGAAATCAGGTCGAATCTCAATGTCGGGATGTAAGTTTCTAGGACAAGGGGGGATTATACACAAATGACCTTTGCTAACCACTTTTGTAGTAAATGAACGCAACGTTGAATATGTTGCCATCGCGATCGACGACGTCGTTCGTACAATAAACTAGAATTCGTCTTTCTGACACTCAACTCAAGTCACAGAATAGATTGGTGGTACTGGTGCAAGGAGCTACTTGGATGACCGAGAAAATTCCTTTTTGAATGATAGATTGAATGGATAGGAATGGGACCATGGAGATGACACAAATAAGACATGTCAGGATTTTTTCTTGAATTCATTCAGAAGGATGAGAGGTACTCATGCTCAGTTTCTCCCTCTCTCAGATAGATGGGCGTAATCCTCTCCATAAGTCTCTAGGTTGTGTGAGAATCCGTGTCCCTTGTTATCGTGAGAAGTTCGGGGCTTTATGATAGACGTAAGCGGAGGTATCGTTCAAATCATGATTATTTAGGATATGAACAATAATAAAATTGCTAAACACCGATAGATCTGTAGAGGCGAAATCATGTTGGGCCAGGGAGAAACCTCTGAGATGAGCTCGCCCAATTCGCGCCACGGACCCTCATAACAACAAAGACGTGTCGATGAACCGAGGCCTACAACCTAAAGACATGGAACGATTACGTAGGCTATCATTTACTTCCTGTGACCGGTTATAAATGAGGATTGCAGCTATAAGACTTTGCGCCTCCGCGGCCTAATCTAGGAAGAGGTCTTTGAGATAGATCCTGCGCTACTAAGTCTGTCTTCTTTCCTTTTCTTCTCACACCTTCCTTGTTCTTTGCAGACAGCTCAGTGACAGTGCACGTGGACCGACAATTTGGATACTACCTCGCGGTATATCAGCGCTTACAGCTGCTTATAATTATTCTTTCGAGGCTTACTAGGGTCATTTGAGACATAGAGCCCCAGCGACTACACGGAAGGTGCCATAATAAAGATAATGATGCAGTGACTACCAGAGTAGCCTTTGAAGGGTTTTCATAGATACAATGATAATATGTAAATCAAATACTGCCCTCAATGCAGCTCATCGATATACAGACCTCTCAAAACCAACTTCTGTTTCCATTATGGCTAAGGAGCTGGCCACTAGTCTCGGCATCCAGACGCTCGATGACCTGGAGGCTCTTTCTGACACTCTCCTCTGGCTGAATCTGTCCCTTGAGCTCAGGCTCAACTGCCTGGAACTGCCTCAGCATAAAATTTTCGCCTTCTTTCACCTGAGGAGGTTTCTCTCCTGTGATGACGTCAGTGTCATCCAATGCAACAGCGAAGCAAAAGGCCACTTACCCTCCCATGTATCAACCCATCCAGGACTTAAAGCCAACACCTTAATGCCTTTAGGCGCAAGTTCTGCTGCGTACTTTGCGACTTGAACATTCATCCCAGCTTTTGCGACACTGTACGCGACACCATAGCTGACGCCAGTGTTAATGATCAATTCCAAATCGGCCATGGCGGTGGATATGTGCACAATCTTCTTTTGGATGCCCTTCTCAATCAGGGGCAAGAAGGCATTTGTTGCCCATATACCACCGTAGATAGCCGTGTTCAGCGACGGCTCAAAAATTTCCCGGACAGCTTGAGCATCAAAGGGAATCTGGGTCGGGTTGAAGGACATGGAGGCCATATCAACGGCGTTGGAGTTGTGGATAAGCACATCTAGCTTCCCGCCTGTGATGACGGCTGCGGCCGAAGCAGCCTCGAGAATCGACTTTGGATCCGTAACATCGCCTTTGATAACGTGTACGTTAGGGTGCTTGGAGGCGATTTCACTCATGTCGGGCGATTCGGGGTTTCGCACAATGGCTAGGACCGTGTTGGTCGAATCGGCAGCGAGTTGGCGCACGAACTCGCGACCAATGCCCTTGGAGGCTCCAGTGATAGCATATGAAGACATTGCTTTTTTAGATGTAGAAAATTTGTTGGAGTGATGAGTAGATTGATTGATTTATTGTTGATGCCTTTGCGAGACTCGATCGATTTACATCCCTTGATATACTTCTTGGGCGGATTACAAACCAGTCCGACCGGATGATCCGGTTTTCCCGGTCCCACTGCAACTCCCATTCCCACGTCAACCGGTCGCTCCGTTTCTCCCTTACCCGACATCATGGACGCCACAATATCTCCAGTCAAGAGGAGGGCATGTGTGGCGTGCACGGCTGCCAAGGCGAGATGCACTCCCCATTCTGTCAACTTGTGCCAAAGATGCGCTCGTTTGGGGAAGTCATGCACGTACCTTGACCTTCCGCAGACAAGGCGTAAGCAAAAGAATTCACCAAGGTAATCCTTCCCAAAACCGTTGCCTCTTATGGTATTAACCATGAAATGCAGCCGCGTGGAGGCACTAGAGAAGAAGGTCGACCTGCTGATGTCACAGCTGGTTACCTTGACACGACAGAACGGCCAGATATCGCCCGATACTTCCTATCCGCCCACCAAAGAATTGGACTCATCCGTTGATCCCGAGCTGGATTCCACCGACATGGCTACGCTGCTAGATGCTGCCCAAGACCCATCTCACGGCCGCGCCCCGCCCACCAGCTCTATCTTGGAGGGCCAGCCATCTATCGTAGATCGAGGGCTTTTAAGTGAAGCCGAGGCTGAACGCTTAGTTACTACCTTCAAGCTTGAATTAGTGCCCATATTTCCCTTTGTGTTGATTGCAAATAGCGCGACAGCCGCTAGTCTCAAGGACCGAGAGCCTTTTCTCTTTTTGTGTGTCGTGGCCGCGACAATGGGCAGTGCACACCCTCTACGGAAAACTGTCGCCGACGAGATTATGAAGCACGTTACGCTAAGAGTTGTGGCACGGTCCGAGAGGAACCTCGAGCTTCTTCGTGGTCTATTGGTTCACTGTGCATTTTACTCATACCCCGCAGAGAGATTTCACCCGCGACTTTTGCTGTTAGTTCAGTTTTGTGTTTCCATATTGCATGATTTAGGACTGCACAGAAAGCCTAGTCCGAATCCAGATGAGCAGCGGGCGCTGCTAGGTACATATTGGCTGTCTGCTGGGTGAGATTGTCCGCTCCGAAAGATAGGTTTTTGGCTAAATCTATATCAGGCTCTATGGCATTCTCGGCCGGCCAATTACCATGAAGCATGATCGTCGAATCGATGAGTTTATTGACAATATGGCATCTGCCGAGCATCTGTCGGATCGCTGGGTTGCACCATATATCTGCCTACAGTCATTCTTGGCAACAGTGGATGAGGTTTACGCATCGATACAAGCAAGCGGTGGAAGAGTGCTCGTCCAAGCCACGCGAGGCTCTCTACAACGGCAATTTGATAGCGTGAGGGCGCTTGTAGAAAGAGATCTCTCAACCTGCCCTTCGCCAACAGGTGTGTCTTAGATACTAAGATGTAAATGAAAATCAACTAATCGCTACAGAAAATGCGATACGCATTGACTTCAAATATGTGGGAATTCGGCTCGAGGAACCATCTCTTCGGGAGGAACTGTGGATTGCGGAGCCAGCCAGCGCAGTTAGAACGACCATGCTAATAGGCATTATCCAGCGAAGCAAGGAGCTCATTCACATTATTAGAAGCCTGCCCGCTTCAGAGATTGCCCAGATGACAATAATGTCAAGTGCTCGTGTCTGTGCCGCAGTGGGCTACATACCCTCTGCAGTATTCACCCTTCTTAATATTATTGCAAACACCACCGACTCTACCCTGGAAGCGCAGCTCCAGGCCATTGTTCAGGAAGCAGATTACCCAAATGTTGTCACAGAGCTTGCCAACGCGCTGGAGACGAGATGCGGGGAAATGTCTACTGCAGAAAAAGAGATGGATATTGTGGGGAGTCTTTGCCTCAAAATGCGCCTATTGGCGCGTTGTTATCCATATCAGATCCGAGCCACTGTTGGAGGTGGGCCGTCCCAAGACTCAATGCAGGACACGTCCACAATGGCAGTCCCCGCCAACGAGCATGCTATGATGCCCCAAATCTGGCCGTCTACGTACGGCGACCCGGGTGACATATTTCCTATCGACGACATCCAGTGGGATTCATTACTGAACGAATTTACTGGGTTCAGCTAGTATAGTATAGCTCATATGTTCTTTGTGAATTATGTGAGAAGACGGGTTTCATAGCAAATGATCTGTAAACACTCCAGCCTTGGTCAAGGTACAAAGTATTCTAGTAAATGTTTCTATTGCATTCTATGGGATAAACGAGAACGGCCAGATGCAAAGGTTTTGGAAATTGGGTCGTTATGCCAACCTTGGTATAGAGTCTATCCAGATAGAAACAATGTTCCAAGGTTAGTAAGCTCTATTACTTGAAAACGTGAAAGCAGTGCATATTTATCAAGCTTGATCAAGACATACGGAACTGATAGCCTGCAAAGGCTGCCCCAGAGACCTTTGTAGTCAATCATTAAAAATCACAGCCCTGACGAGGAATCAATACTAACGTGCTGAAGCTACTGAGCCCCAACGGGTCGAGCGGATTCTCCGGAACGGACCGGGCGAAGAACATTCAGGGCGTCCTCATTCAGGCGTCCACATCCAGGCGACCAGGTGCGGAAAATCGCCATTTTGGCGTGGCTTAAGCTGATCAATTGATCCCGGAGGGGGTACGACTCGTGGATACCAAGTTGAACTGCGGGTTGTAGAGCATTGATCGCCAATTGACACGTCAAACAATATCTGTGTCTGTGCCATCAATGACCCAGTTCCCCACACCCTACAGTTGTGTGGGCAGATTATACCTTTCAAAGACATAATATACAAAGGAAATATTAATATTAGAAGGCGATTATATGTGTAAGGACCCTAACTTGGACAGCCAAAACAGCTTAAAAGACATGATCCGATGATCTTCTACTGTCCTTAGCAGTGATTATTGTCTTCAAACCAGTAGTAGACTCGCCATCGCTTAACCGCGATGCCGTGACACGCACTGGCCCCGTTGTCGTAACGTATGTGAGAATTATACCGTCTGTGGTGGGCATCGGCCTAGGAAAGAGCAAGTTGCGCCAATGAGATAACGTCGGTTCGGTCACACCATAAATAAGGGCGTCGACGAAGCCTTGGACCACAATACATGACTTGAGGGAAGTTAGATGGCAATTCCCTTTCTTTGAAAGATGCTTTGACAAGCCAGAGGAACTCACCTTGTCAATTGTCTGTAAAGCAAAAGGTGCGGCGGTCCCTTTTGAAGCTTGGTAAATCCGGATCCCCGTTGGCAATGTCCAGACAAAAATATATGCCACTGGATACATGAGCATGAGCCGTGCCATCTGATGCATGTTTTGTTAGTAAGGGCCCTATTCTTGACACATGTTATAGGCGTCAATTGTACCTTCTTGATCCTTTTGCTGTTTGGGTTCGCAGAATCCCATATTCCCGACGGCCGGCTCAGGTCCTCTGTAGTAGATTCGTGAGAGGACGAGAACGGACTATGAGCTCGGTACAGCACAAGATAAAGACGAGTGTACATGGCTAGCATAATTGCAATGATGATCCAACGTGGAACAAAGTTCACGAGAAGACGGACTTCATCAGAGGTGAACCAGCACCCTGCAAATATGGCATCAGTATCTCTGATAGGACTTGGCAGTAGTAAGGAGGCACGGATAGAACTAACAAGCTCCGATGTCACCGTAGCCTGCGACGCCTAGGCCGATTGATGCCCAGATGACTGAGAACACCCACGGAATTGCCATTAATAGCCGACAGTTCTCCTGAACCCAGCCAGATATGTGTTTGTGATCGGCCAGGATCACAAATGTGCAGATTGCAATTATTAGGACCCAGTAATCCGTTTGGATGACGAAGACCTGTGTCATGAAGCCGTTGAAGCTACAGAAGCCTTCCATATCGGAGGCTCCAATTAAATGGCCGCTCACATTCAGTGACGAGGAGGAAAGAAAGTTGATGGCCATGATACAGTCGCTAATTGCGAGGCCCCTACTCAGTCAATGAGACACAATCTATCGCCAACAGAGTAGGTCCGGCTTACAAAATAAGCTGATGCCTGAAGGAGCGTAGTGACCTGAAAACCTGAGGGATTCAATCAGTAAAAGTCAAAGTAATAGAGACAAGGCTAGACTTACTGCAAAACTAAGAACGATCCATCCTGCTGCAATGAATGAGACAACTGAGAAGGTGAGAATGACAATGCTTTGGATATATGTCCCTTCATCTGTGGTCGGTGCAGCTAAAGCCTCTCGAGGCGAGATGTCAAAATGCCCATTCGCTTTCACCCAGGCGTGAATAAAGGCAAACATCTTGATGATGGTTGATCTTTCCCTTCCTTGGGAAGTGGGGGATTTATTTATGAAGATGTCTTCTAGTCATGTGGCGCATGCTTATCGGCGTCGCTTATGAGGTCCTTCGTATATAATTGTCTACCAAGGAGCTGGTCTAGGATGGGAAGAAATTTCCACTCGCTACCATAGGGAATTTTTGATTGCTAATCTAAGGAATTCCTTTGGCTTTGTATCATTGGCAGAAGATGGGGGTGGTCTCCGGACAGACGTGGCGATGGAGCCTGTTAACGCAGTCACACCCAAAACAAAAGGAACCTGGCTCATACCTCGGAACAAAGCTACAATCCGAGAGCTATGGATGGTAAGCAACAGAGATAAGGGATAGGGGCGGAGGTTCATCTATGTATACCTTGTTACACTCCGCGGCCAGGAAGGGGAAAAAGTAAACATACCCGGTAGCTCGCCGAACGAGCTTCCGGTCCGAGAGGGGCACAAGCAATGATTATCTTCATTGCTTTGCCAGAAATTGATCGAAGCTCTGACTGGACCATTTTTATGATTCATATCTCTATTGAAATGGATGCTTGGGTAGAAAAAGCAAACTTCGGCCCCCTCGAGATAACAAGTTGCAGGGATAACTCCGCGGACCTTTTACAACGCGCGCTAAATCGCGGATCCCTGCGATAAGAACGCGTATTTCGTAGGGGTCTCTATATAGATCTGTAGGTTAAATTGAGGGATATCACGAGTGATTTCGATATTATTGGACACTGGATGATGAGACATCTTGAAATGGATGGGTAGAGCTGGTAGCCGTTATTGGCGAGTCGCATCATCCCCTGTGGCGCTCAGCCCAGGTATAATTTAGGATGAAACGCTCGTACCATCTTTTCTTGAGGAAATCTCGGCTGTGGATCATTTAAGATATCGCATGATCCATCGCCATCTTTATCTTAGTTTGTTCTAGCTAGAGAGCCAGCACTCTTGGCTTGCCCAATTCACCAATCGGCTTCAACTCAATAAGTCTTATCTGGCCGAGTGAACTCTCCCGCGGAGTTCTGGAATACGATACATACCTAGATAAGGATGCCACACCGTTTCTAGACTAGTTCCATCCCAAGTACTTAATCGCAGTGATCTGGCATGTTATTCTGACCCACGTCCTCGAGGTGTGAAATATAGTATGTAGCGATTTATTTAGTGTGAGCTATCACAATTTCTAATATCACTATTTGCCTCATTTCGTTCATCTCCCCATGCAGATGGTTGTCACATGGTATTTTCAATCCTCAACTTACAAAGGTTACCAAAACACGTAGTTTACCATCTATTTTTTTTGGGTTCGGGCGGTTCTGATGGCTGGAAGTGGCTGGCGCGGATAAGGTGTTTCGGCGTAAAGCTTCCAGCAAACAGCGAACAAGTGACGTAGTGAACTCTATCTATTGCACGCATTGCATCAATAAACAGCGTCTAGTTTACAATGCTAAGGTTTTGCAGATAGATCGGCACGAGAATCAGCGTTCAACCCAATAACAAACAAGGATTGCTTCCATTATTGGTTCGAAGCTACGAACAAGCGGATCTGAATCTGGACCTTCTTCAGCATTGACCATCCCGAGAGCTTCCTATTTTTGGTTAGGTGGATATGGGCCCACCTTGGTGGCCTGGGGCTCTTCAGCTTAGTTTTAAACTATTCATCTACTATGTTCATGCATATAAAGTAATTCTTTATGCCGTGTCTCAGTAAAGTGTTGACTGGGCTTCCCTTCTAGCTCTACGAGGTTGACGCATTTCTCCCCAAACCGTGGAACAATTCGTTGGGATGATACGATTACACAGCAGGGTGGACAGTGCGCGGGAAAGCCCTGGCCTCGGTATCCATTCTCAATCAGTAAGGTTGTTGGATGAACTAAGATCACTATCCACGTAGCTAATCATGACGTGCCGTTGTAGGTAAATGATGCTTCCTCGTAACTTCAAAAAGATCACGATAGCAGGCACGAGAGGAGGAGAGCCCTACAGCCATGCCCTAGATACCGTTTTAGGAAGCACCACGTGACCAATGAAGGCGCGTCCCGATGTGGTCAAGCGCTTGCATCGCTCAACAGGTTGTCAAGCATACCTTCAACAGGTGGGGATGGGTATGTAAGGATGTATACGAAATGATGATCAGATGCAAAAGGAGGGTGGGAATGCGTCGAGCGATTAACCAAATACGAAGTGGGAGGGGTCAAAACAGTGTGAGGGGCATCCTGATTGATGCAATTGGTGTCTAAATCAGGAGCTAGCAGGGTCCATCTCGTATCAACCCGCGATGGTCTCAATAATAATAATGGCGGCTCGTTCGCCCTCATTTGGGCTCAGCGCAAGAGTTAGCGCCAAAATTCGACTCCAAGAGAGCGGCTCTCCATAGTCGCAAATTTTATGCCGTTCCATCCCCTTCGTTGATCCGGCAGGAAGACACCGACTGTACATGGACGTGTTGGCAGAACTTCCTCTTTACAATATCATATTGTCGAAATGACTGGCCTTTCGGTGGGCGAGGTTTCTGGCTTGATTGCCGCTGGAGTGTTCGTGGGTGAGCCACACCAAATTGCTCGATGAAAGGCCTGTCTGACACCTCAGTAGTACAGCTAATTCTCCCGATTATGCTTCCCGCAATACTCATCGCCTTTCTGTCAGACAAAAATTCCGTATCAACCTGGTGAGAGGCAACCACTCCATCCTCTGGGCGCGCGGTTGCTGATGAACAACTCGAAAGGGCGGTTCTCGGACGCGCTCTCCATTCATCCCACTGGCCGACCATCTTGCAGACAGACACAGCAACCCCGACGGGAGTGGAGCGCAGTGTGAGGCTGGCTGGATGGCTCCAACCCGCCTTCTTGTTCGTGATTTCAGTGGCGGCCATTGTCACGCCGCTCGGATTATACAGCTCGATCGAGCCGGCCGACTCACCCACGACGGTCGCCTTTAGCTACTCAAAGGACCCCTCGGCCTTTGGTGATGGCACTCCACCACGAAGCAGCTGGCCGTTCACTGGGGTATGCGGCAATGGTATTCCGTGCCCTGGCACAACCCTGAACGAAACTTGCGCCAAGCAGGGGCTACTACAGAATTGCACCATAAGCTACGACCCCAGGATCCCAGCAGCATTGGGAACTCTGTTCAGCGATGGTGCCTCCAGCTTTAGCCCCTCCGTTTCGAGTATTTTCGATATACAGTGGCGGACGTATGTCCGCTTACAGGACGCGTACAGCACTTTCAAGTACTATATGAGCGCCGGGTATCGGCAGCTAGAGACCTTGATTCTCAACGAAGGACCCCAGGTCATTGAAGGACTGATCGTGGACATGGACTCGGGAGGTATTGGATTTCGCAATCACTCTATTCCTACATCTATTCTCGAGTATGGCGCCACTTGGGAGGAGGACATCCTGTTCGTGCAACCGGAGACCCAGTGTGTGAATCTGAACGTCACCTTGGACTTCCAGTATGGTAGCACTACATCCAACGGGACCGTAGTGTTGACTGATCGTGGTGGATTCTCTGCCTTGAGTCGGCAAGCACCAAGCATGAACCTCCCAAGCAACGCGCAAGGGAAGATCAATTTGCAACAGCGGGCATACAATGCCGCCTGGTTGAATAACTTCCTAACATTGGTATACTTCAACGCCACCGGTGAGAATCCATCGAACATCACTCGCTTGGATGTGACACGCGGGCAAAATTTTCCCGTCGACAACTCGAGTTTCTCGGTTTATTCGACAGCTGTACAGTCTTCTCTGTACTTTGGCAGTTATCTGAATTTCAACAAAACGAACCCGTACAACATCAGTGCGAACAATTTTCAAATCATCAGTGCGTTTGATTCTTCTGCGATATGATGCGTGCGTTACTGACAAACAATCTCAGATAATATTTGTGGCGGAACATCGCCCGGAAGCCCTGCCAACATCGATAGCAGCATCGTCGGATGTGCGGTTCTGTATGGCGCCGCGACACGTATAGACGGCGGCTCCAATCTTATCATCGATCCTTTGTCGAAGTGGTCCGCCCCAATATACAGCTGTGCTAGTGCGGTTCGAGCCAAAGTTCAGACCGTCTCTTTCCGTTACAATGGAACAGGCCTCGGAGCGCTCAAGGCGACATCAATCAAGCCAAAGACCTACTCGAATCCTTCTAGTTTTCCTCGGTGGGCGGTTCAAAATCTAGACTGGCTGCAATTCTCTGACGCGATGCCCATGTGGGGGATCCTCGGGTCTGCGAACTCGAGTCAAAATCCCCTCGCAGCGGCATGGAATATGTCAACCATTGCTGCCGAGAGTCTCTATCTACCGGGCTTCATGGACTGGCTCTATATCACGTCGGCTGCGCCAGTGCCCGTGTTGCCAGCCTCGCAAAATTTGCCCGCCTTGAATTTCTACTCTCAGGCTCTCTACACCGCGTTGAATATCGGCCCGCCCTCCGCAAGGTATTCAGGATACCAGGGGTACGCAGATTACTCCGGCTGGAGCAGCCTTGGGGTCTACGCCAAGTGGCAAAAGCTCAGCACCTCCGCTGAGACGGTTTCCCAGATTCTCAATCTGGTGTGGACGGACGTTGCGGCGAATGCAGTCGTCGGCACGCGAGGCTGGGGACTTACTTCAGCTGCATCTACCGACCCGACGGGGTTTGCTCCCAGCGCCAACATTTCCTCGACGGACGTGAATACTGCTCCGTCGAGTCAGATTCCTGTCGTGCTTTACCATCAGAAGATTCGATATCGACTCCCGTTCGCGGTCCCTGCTTTTGTCACACTTGCCATCACGCTTGTCGTTCTCATCATGCTCCTGTTGCTTGCCATCCGAGGTAAGACCGGCGTGAAGCAGATGCGCAAGTTCCTCGATGCAACCTCTATGGGTCGAATCACCGCACGATTATTATGGAAGCCCGTTCTGGACCAGGAAACGAAGAGCTTTGTCAATGAGTATGGGAAGCGGCATGTCACGATCACATACACTGCCATCATTCTTGAGGAAGGGGATGCCGCGGACGAACCGGAAAAGTCAGACGAGTCGAACCAACTTGGGGAGGATGCGACGTCGAATCTGCTGAATTGGTAACATCACACCGCTACAGAGCAGCCTTTTACTTAGAGCAAGTAGAAGCAGAAGATCACTGTACATAACGAGCATGGCAGGGCATGGAAATACAAATCACATTTCATACGTTAGTTGCACCCCCCTCTAGTCGTCAACTAATCCAGTATTCGAAGCCAGCACCGTTTTACGATGTATTACAGGAACATTAATCCCACCATAAACGCTCCCAACATTAACACAGTACACTTCACATCCCCCAATCCACTTCCAGCATCAGATGACTTGGTAGTAGTAGCTGCAGCTGCGGTAGCAGATGACACCGACGTCGGGACAGCTGTAGTAGTATGCGACGTTGATGCGCCAGAATGCCCAGTCGGAGTCGGTGTCCCAGTTCGCGTCGCAAGACTCGGATTCGGCGTAGTCGCAACAGCACCCTACAAACTCGTTAAACAATCAAACCATATGAAAATGGATAATACAGCAATTAACTTACCAAACTACTACAGCAGTCCTTGCCCGTACAAACCTTGCCGTTGCTGCAGCAGAGTACGGACGAAGGATCGTAGCAGACCTGGCTGGGATAATCGCCACCGCACCATTGAGAGTTCCCGCGCTGACAGCATTCTGCGTTGGTGTCGGTGGGGAAACAGGGCCATTGTGATGTTGCTGAGTAGAATGCGGAATACGCGGTTTGGGGGACGACGCCGTCTGTGCCTGTTGTACCGGGGCCCTGATGAGGATGGAGTATGTCAGATACACGAACGAAAACACGAACGCGACATTTCAATAATTGGAGATTCGGATTGAAAACAAGAAACAAAACTCACAAACGAGCCACAGCACGTGTTGTTAGATGCGACGCAGTATGCTACAGAAAAAGGTCAGTATTCAGTATTATTGGACTGTTCCCTAAGGAGAAGAGCAACGTACATCCATCCGCACAACACTGCTGACCCTGCGAGGGATCGAAACAACCCGCATTACTGCACAGCACATTGCCGGCCCCGTAGCATTCGGAGCAGGTACTTTTTATTGTACAGCCGGTGCCCCCGTCGACGGTTATCTGGCGCGCGACTAGGCCATCATCATCATGCCCGGCAAGCAGGCGATGTCCTGGTAGTGGTTTGTGGAATGTGGCGATTGCAAGGTTAGCCGAGCAGAGGAGGAGGACTAGTTGTGCGCGCATGGTGAGGTGAACCAGCGGAATCGATAACGATCGCTGCACTTAGGAGATCGATTGGATGGTGTTCGGGCTGGCGAAATACTTTTTTTTTTGTTCAGAGGCTTAAGTGACGTTTATCAACGCCTTGGTGGAAAGACGCACAATTGAATTTCTGGGCCGGTGGGGATGACATGGCGCGTGCTTAAATTAAGACTTGCAGGGAGTCAGGGACATGCGCTGTTCTGGTGAGACCCGCTGCTAGCAAGCGGCTGGGATACGAGATGTGGATAGCGCCTCATATGCACGAACACGAGGTGGAAGATATCAAGTACCAATGCTTCTTCTAGGGTTAGTCTAGAGCTAACGACTTATTGATGACGGTCAGCATCACGTCTTAATCCATGGTAGAATGTATTTCACCTTGAATCCCCGAATAGATCTCCACTATCACAGCGTATCAAACTGCCAAGTACCTGAATGCATATAAATTGATAGCTAGCTACTTTAGTATTTAGGTGAAGAAGGCGCCCTTACTCAGCGACTATTAGACAGCACCAGAGTGGAGAGTGCGGGGGAATATCTAATATTCTAGGAAGGCATAGCTGAATTGGCCGTTAAATGGAAGCCCTTAAAAGGTGACAGGCAGTCAGGCACATTGTAGTGATACTGCGGGGAAACGCTCTGACCGCGCCCTCGTATTCGTACCCATAATCAATCAGTGCGGATGTAGTCTAATGTATGAGATGAGAAAGTCTTGTGAAGAATATATTCAATGATTTGTTATACAACGATGCTAATTGATTATCAACAAGAGACGAATGAACCAATAGGAAAAATGCGGATAAAAAAAAAGAAAAGGAAATAAGGGTATTCATAATCATGATCCACCACCATCAGTCAAAGCCCACAGCACCGCACCACTCACAGCTTAGCCGCAGAGCCAGCAGAGGAGATCTCATTGTACAGCAAGCTAGTCAGGAAATCGGCATAATCCTCACCAGTAACCTGGCCAGCGAAGTACCGAGCAGCGAGCTGGTACTTGTTGCCCTTGGAGCCCTGGGAAGCCAAGCTGTCAGCCTGCTCCTGCAGCAGACGCAGAGCATAAGCCTTATCGACACGCTTGCCTTCGGCGGTGCTGACGTTGTGGCGGACCCACTGCCAGAGCTGGGAACGGGAGACCTCGGCGGTGGCAGCGTCCTCCATGAGGAAGTTGATAGGCACGCAGCCGACGCCGCGGAGCCAGCCCTCCATGTAGCTCAGGCCGATGTTGAGGTTCTTGCGGATACCCTCCTCGGTGATCTTGCCAGGGACGTTGGTGTTCAGCAGGTCGTTGGCGGTGATGTGGACTTCTTCGCGGCGCTTGAAGAGCTGGTTGGGAGTGGGCATGTACTTGTTGAAGACCTCGGAGGCGATGGAGGCCAGGGCTGGGTGAGCAACCCAGGTACCGTCGTGGCCGGCGCGGACCTCACGCAGCTTGTCGGCGCGGACGGACTCCATGGCCTTGTCGTTGGCGGCCGGGTCGTTCTTGACGGGGATCTGAGCGGCCATGCCGCCCATGGCGTGGACGCCGCGACGATGGCAGGTCTTGATGAGGAGCTTGACGTAGGCGTCCATGAAGGGGACGGTCATGGTGACGTCGGAACGGTCGGGGAGGACGAAGTTGGGGTGTTGGCGGAACTTCTTGATGAAGGAGAAGATGTAGTCCCAGCGGCCGCAGTTCAGACCGGAGCTGTGGTCGCGCAGCTCGTAGATGATCTCGTCCATCTCAAAGGCGGCGGTGATGGTCTCGATCAGGACGGTACCACGGATGGTACCGCGGGGCATGCCGATGTAGTCCTGGGCGAGGTTGAAGACGTCGTTCCAGAGACGGGCCTCGAGGTGGGACTCCATCTTGGGCAGGTAGAAGTAAGGACCGGCACCGCGGGCGACCAGCTCCTTGGCGTTGTGGAAGAAGTACAGACCAAAGTCGAACAGGGAGCCGGAGATGGGCTCGCTGTCGACGGTGAAGTGCTTCTCCTCCAGGTGCCAGCCACGGGCACGAGCAATGAGGGTAGGCAGCTTGCGGTCAGTGCGGAGCTTGTACTCCTTGCCGCCCTGCTTGAAGTCGACCTGGCGACGGATGGCATCGTACAAGTTGACTTGACCGTTGATCATGTTCTCCCAGGTAGGAGCAGAGGAATCCTCAAAGTCAGCCATGTAGGTCCAGACGTCGGAGTTAAGGGCGTTGACGACCATCTTGCGGTCGGTAGGGCCGGTGATCTCGACACGACGGTCGACCAGACCGGGAGCGGGGGGAGCACCCTTCCATGCGTCGTTCTCACGAATGTGCTTGGTCTCGGGGAGGAAGTCGATCAAGTTGCCCTTGTCAATCTCGGCCTGGCGGTCGATACGGCGCTGGAGGAGGGCCTTGCGGGTGGGGTTGAAGGTGCGGTGCAGGATGGCCAGGAAGGCGCAGGCCTCCTTGGTGAGGATCTTGCGAGCATCGTTAGGGATGCTGGCCAGGATGGCCACATCCTTGAGGTGTGAGTCGACAGAGGCGGTCATTGTGAATGTGGGTGTGGTGGGGGATGTATATAGATCGAGGGTAGTCGCGATGTAAAAGTGTTGTATATATGCTACCTGTGATAGCGATGGTCCATCCAATTGATAGCTGGGATTTAAACAATGGAGGATGGATGAAGAAGGAAAAAAGAAGAAGGGATCTTCTTACAGCAGACGAGATAAAGACTATATACATAAACTGCTCTTCAGTGAACCAGCCGCCCGCCCGAAGGCGGAGATAGAAGACGTCAGAGCAACGTGAGAGCCGCGGCTGTTCTTTTTGCTCCCGTCGGGCCAATCGAGTTTCGATTGTCACGTTGGATGACTGACTTTCTCCTCTGAGACTCTCGGCTATCAATGCAGCTTCCCCCAGTCCGACTCCACCATCGAATCACCGTCCAATCATATTATTGTCTCCCATATCTGCACCTGACTTTCCCGACGGAAAACTGCCCCAAACGGCTGCTCCACTCGGCCGACATGGCGAGTTTCCCGAATTCCTCCACTCTAAACCTCCCTCAACACTACAAATCGGCACTCAAAAGGCGGTCGCGGCCCCGGAATACACTCGGGATGCGCCGCATACCGAGTCATCTCGCACCGCGACCGGCGCACAGCTATCCGATCAGACGAACAATCTCTCGTCCGGGAAGACCTGAGATCTTATAGTTTTTCTTATTATTATCTCTCGCTCGAGTCGTGATGAACAACACGAAGGATTGTCCAGTCTGCACGAAAACAAAGTTTCCGCCATTGTCCAACCAGATCAACGCCTGATCCCTGCCCCAGGCTGCCATTTCCTCCTAACTCACCCGAGGGTGGCTGTTACCATTCGCTCTTTCCTGTACTCCCCGCATGCCCGGTGCCAATCATGCCGCGGCTCAAAGTACGAGATAAACGGAGGCGGCAGCGGGTAGAAGAATTGGTTCAGCATTGCGCCAGGACTACTCGACTCTCGGCTTCTTTCGGTCCAGCTCAACTGGGAGTTTTGGCCGAAATGTCCCGGCTTGTGATGAGTCTGGGGGTAATTCATCCGGGATGCGTCATTCTAGCGGCCTACATGTGATGTCGCATGTGATAGTCACTGAAACAGCACCAGTACCCCAAAGAGAGACTTTTGAGGATAGGACACCGTCAATTGCTGATCGGTAAAGGGCTACATGAATGATCAGCTAACTATTTATCAGTTCTTTATCCTGTCGCGCCCGACCAAAGGATATCGTTCTACTAATCATCTATCCCACGTATCCCGCAAAGCACAGAAGAGCCCAAATCGTGGATTGACTAACAAGGAGCATAATCGCGACAGAACTCGGAAAAGAACATTGAGCGAGGGATTTATATATGCACTCCTTTTAAAGACCATCGTTCAAGATCATGGCACCCTGCGATACGACAAAGCTTGTCCAATCCCAAGCTTCGGCCTAACGCGCCTTGCGTACTCTGCCGGGCTTCCAAACCTCAAATTTGAGTTTAATCCCCAGGTCGCATGAATTAACAAATATTCTAGATCCGACTATTTCCTCCATAGTCTCATTATACCTGTCTTTGGAATAGTCGTTGTGGTGACTATCAATAGTCCCCGCAAATGCTAAAGGATCATGGACGAACAATACCAAAAACGCATATCATGTTGGGCAGATGGACAGCCACCATTGGCAACTTTATCAATCTACTAAACAGAAAACAAAATTCCAGTCCGTCTCTTTCATTCAAAGCACAAAGTCCATATTTATAGCTCTAGAAATGCTTCGCGCACTCTACCTCTAGCCTGCTCGGAAGATCAAAAGCGCCGTCGAAAGCTCTTCGTAAACGCACTATCTCCGCTTAAAATCACACTCGAAACGAACAAGGCAATCGGCAGCGCAAAAATCATTGGCAGAATCGTTGAGAAAAGCAGCGGCGTCTTCTTCTGGGGTCGGATCTAGAGGTTTTCCGGATTGGCCTTAGTGGAGACTTTCACAAAGCACTAGGCTAGGTAGACTTACATCGTAGATCCATTCATTCGAAAGTCCCAAATGAGTGTCATACCACATATCAAAAGAACTCCATGGATAGATGAACCAGTTCTTTTGAGTCTTTTGGTCGATGAAATACTGCCCATAGATAAATTCAGGAACCGGAGTTTTACCAGATCAGACTAGAACTCGGTGTGTACTCACGCTGAAACAGGAATTATTGAAAATAGTCTTCCCGATGGCTTCGTGCAAGGTCTCATTGTATTTTTTCTCACTGTCGGCCTTGACCTCGACAAAGGTAGATTGATCCCGGATCACTGGTGCAATTACTTGGACGATGAGATCGATGTAGCTAGACAGCGTTAGCCGGATATGACGAGATGAAAAAGGAAAATGAGAGCAATAACCTACTTTTCGATGGAGTAGATGGTAGAAGTATGTCCTTTGCCGGAGTTGGGTCCCAGGACGTAGAAGAAATTGGGAAATTCCGACATGGCAATGGACTTGTAGGCTTCCTTGTAGCCAAAGTCGTTCCAGTGCTGTGCTCGAGTTTGGCCATTTCGACCAACCAATTCTACATCGTATTGTGTCAAGGAGAACCCGGTAGCGAGGACCTTTGTTTTACGAAGAGTGTATCAGTTTTAGTAGGAGCTATAAATCGGTGGTGATCATTGTAAACGGTGATAAGATTACTCACAATTGTGTCTGCTGGATATTCCCGGCCTGATTTGGTCTGGATTGAACGTGGAAGGAGGGCGGTAATTGGATCATCTGTGAGATGGATGTTGCTTCGTTGAAGACAACTGACATATTTGCAGCTGTCGAATACTCGCCGCTGATTTTGTAGACTTAGTATATAGTTTGTGCGCAAAGGAGGTGAGAACCATACTTTGCATCCGATCTCATATTTCGGCATGAGTAGCGACCAATATTCCTCTGACATCCAATCAGAATCAGTACAGTCCAAAGGCATAATGATCGTTGATTGGCCTACCGGGAGCGTTTTCCTTGATGTACGCTCGACTTCTCTCAGCTGATTGATTCCTGGCTTTCGGGCCACTTCCGGTCACCTTGAATCTGATCGCGGTACTCTCTAGGAAGAGGAAGACGAGGATCCTAAAGAGTAATAGAACACCTGGCACGTAGCGAAATATGAAACGCCACTTATAATTGATCTGCAAATTATCGTTTTGCAGATAGTGTTGAGGTGTCTGGCCATGTCAGAAGTCTTATCTTTAGTTTCTATTACCCCAGGGCGGATCTTACCCGAATGAATTGCGAAATACTCTTTGCCTCATCAGCGATTGCCGGAACGAGTTGAGCTGCTGAACCTAACCATAATTTAGCATCATCCTGTGGAAAACGAAGTTATATCTTACATCCGTTGCCAACGACGATCACATCCTTGTCATGAAGTGACACATCCGTTTTCCACCGCGCAGTATGAATGATATCACCTTGAAAGTCATCGATCCCTGGAACATCAAACTGATTGGGATTCACTAGACCCCCCACGGCAGAGATCAGGATCTTGCATTCCTGGTAATACAGTTGACCAGTGGATAAATCCTTCAGCTTGACAAGCCAGGTACTGGTCAACTCCTGCCAGTAAGCTCCCTCCCATTCCGTGTTTGGAACGACATGTCGAGTCACGTCAAACCTTTCCGCAACGTTGTTGAAGTAGTCCAAGATTTCAGCCTGCGACGGAAATACTTTGGAGAAATTGGGATTCGAGGCAAAAGATAGACTGTAGAAGACAGCTGGGATATCGACGGCACATCCTGGGTCTTGGGTTGTACTGTTAGCTTAACTTGTTCTGGGAGCTTGATTGAGTGAACTCAAACATTTGTTCGCCCACCAAGCACCGCCTGGTGCAGGAGAACGATCATAGATCGTAAAATCATCGCAATTGAGCTTCCTTTGAAGCTGGCAAGCCATGGCTAGCCCGGAAAAGCCGGCTCCAATGACTATCACCTTGGTGATAGGTCTTTTATCGAAAGAAGTCATGATTCAGAGATGAGGTAGAGATTGGAGTAGGCGTGTTCATACATGTCCTTGATGGCAATTCCTTTTTCAGAGGTCAAACTTATACCTTTGCCAACTTAGATTCGAATTGAAGCTAGGATTGAGTCCATTCCATCTGTTTCTTGGGGTTACACAGAAATCCTCTATCACCAGTGAGTGAATGGATTTTGACACGATTGACAGTAGCCTGAATTAGATGGCTTCTTGATAGTGCCAAGTCGAGCTGCAACTCCACAATATAGGCTACTGCATCTGTATGTTGAGGTTGGACAGACTAGCCGAACAGCCAGTAATCTGTTGAGCCTCTACACCCCTTGCCATGTCCTCTACACCCCTTGCCATGTCATATTCAAGCATCGCTGCCCTTCTATTCAAGAGTGACGTTGATGGTCAGCCTTCTGGACGCTATTCACGGATCGAGATCAACCAATAGTCAATAGTGGGTCTCCGATTGCTCGGGTTCGGCAGCGGAAATCTGCGAGCGTATCTCCTTCGGGTATATAGGGCCTTTCCCAATCTAGCAAATCACAATGAGGCAGCTTCCTTTGCGAGTCTTCTGCTTCACAGTTGCATGAAAGTGGCAAAGGCAAGGCCTAGTGATGATTTTCTACTATACTTGGCATGACCCCTCATGCATTCGGTGTATCCTTCATAAGCTTCGAAGTCAGTCGGACTTGAAGAATCCAAATTCAGGCACTTGTCCATCGAATACTTCTTCTCACACTTAAAAACAAAATGTGTTTGTATATGCGATTTCAATTCTTAGCTCCAGCGCTAGTCACCGCTAGTCTTCTAAGTTTCATCCAATCACTCTCATTCAATCCTATCTCAGCAATCGAGGATATCCTTATCGTTCTTTTTCTACACTTGGCTAATATCTTCGACAATGTGGGCTGGCTGAAGGCTTTCAGTGTCCTCATACCGATTTCCCTCTTGGCTATTCCTGCTATTGTCTTTTCTTGGGCATCAGCGGTATCATATGTCCAGCGGAAATTAATCCTATGGTGTCAAAGCGACCCAGAACAGGAGAAATGCTTGCTGGGAAAGCCTTTGTTCTTTCCATCACAACTCACCCACGCAAGGATTTTTCCAGAAAAGTACCATTATGGGATTGACTACTTTCTCGTGGGAATTCCCGTGGGTCTTCGTGGTAGGGTTGGCGCATTGCTGTCAGTTGACAGTGATGGATCAGATCCACGCTCTCCGACTTTCAACTCTTTTCGATCTTCCCTGAAAAGACTCTTCCGGAAGTGCATTTGGTTCAGCATTGATACGAGCCAGTATCTTCATCGCGGGGATGGTCACATGAGCCTGACGCAAAAGTTGGAGCATTTCTTGACAGAACGGGTATGTACACCTCAGAATCAAAATACTCGAGTATCTATGATACTAAGCTTTCTAGGGCGAGGATGTTAACGACTATCCCTACGCATATCTTATCAGCATCCCCCAATTTTGTTGGTGGACTAAAAGTCCAATCTCCTACTGGTACCTCTACTCCCCATCAAAGGAGCTCGTCGCAATAATCATGGAGATCAATAATTCCTACGGAGAGAAAAAGAATGCCTTCTGTCGACTGACCAGAGAAGAAAATTCCATTTTTGACAAGGCGAAAACTTCTGCAATTCTCAGCACTACATCAGGAAGAGGGCCCAGGGGCATCCAAACTGTCCGGTTCATGTCTTCCGCACCCACTGCCAAGTATTATAAGGGCAGCTGGGGCAAGGACATATTTGCATCCCCATTCGAAAAGGTCGAGGGCTGGTTCAATCTTCGATTTATGGACCCCCTTGACTCATTACCTGAAAAGGGAGGCCCGCTACATTCCAATATGACCCTTATGAGCCTGGAGGGCAAACCAAAACTCTCTAGTCGTCTGTTTTCAAGTGAAATACCACTTGATCCCCTCTCAGCTTCGTCCTGGGAATTGACCATATTTCTTCTTCGCTGGTCCTTTGTTATTCCGTCATCTATAGGCCGGATTGTGGTTGAGGCGCTTCGAATCCGGTTCCGAGGTAATATGCCATATCTGAACAAACCTGAGACGAAGAAAAATAATATCCCACGTAATGCCTCAAAGCCAGAACGGTAATGCCCCGACTCCCTGTGCCTATCATTTCTGTTTTCTAACACATCTTGGGATAGGACTTTGGAGCAGTTTTTCCGGATGTACCTCTCTTATCTGGTAAAACAGTGCCAGTTTCCTCTGGAAGTGATCTACACACCTGCCAAGTCACTGCATCTCTGTCCCATCTCCATAAGCTCCCCTGTCAAGGACCGCGCTTTGGCACCGCCCCCCGTTTTGAAAATTCAACCCCTCACCCCTCGGTTCTACACCAACATTGCAAAATATCCAGATGCCAAATTAGGCTTTCCCGCAGAGATCGAGAACATGCCACAGGTCTCCGATCCGATATCTCAACGCCTCTGGGTGTCCGATCCAGCACTGTTGAAAAATTTGATTGACACGGAAAATCCTTGTACTGGCCTCGAAAAAGTCAATCCCTGCTCCCCTTCTGCAAGCCGTCTCCTGTGGCAAAGCACGTCAACAGGTAAATCATTCATGGACAACTTCACCGACTCTCACTGTTCCAGTACTCTGCGTACAACTTATCGGGCCGCACGCATTCATTGTTACCTGACAGAAAAGTTCGCGTGGGGGTCATACAAAGTAGCTACAGTCTATGGTATTCTACTGCGCGCGATTATCATGCGTCTTGTCTGGAAGGGACTATGGCAGATGCAGTGTAACTTGGCTACGGTGTGGTTTGCAGACGGTTTGACGATCTCTGGAACCTTCTTCCTGCTGGTTCGTGCATGGAGGGCCTTAGCAGGCAGATTTTACCAACACTTGTAGTCCTTCCGTACAGGCAGTGGTGTGGGACGACATGTCGATCAAACTAAAGCAGCCACCCTGAGAGACGAGTTATAGCTAGATTGAAGATATAGACCCTCAAGAATGCTTATTCATGCTTCCATATATTTTTTACGGTTTGGAATTTCAAGAGTCTCTCGCATTCGTTAATGATGGCGATCTATCGCCACTACGCAAGGAAGCCAAAGAGAGAGGAGCAATCTAGTTCGAATACCTGGAGAACTATCTCTGCAGAAGAAGAAAGGAAACAAAGAAGGGAAAGGCCTATATAGGCCGAAGCAATCAACCTGGCCCTGGAATCATCCTCTAGGAGAATCCCGATCAGAGTTCTCCCGAGGGAGATCCCTATCGGATCTCCATCATTTAACAACGGCCAAAATAGATAACACGAATACAATTATGTAGCTTGGCCCACAAGACGTGTGAGTGCTTGAGGTCGAATACAGTATTTATCCAATAAGGGTGACCAAAGGAGAAATGACAGAGCTTGTCATACCCAGGGATTTTTACCTATCGGATCAGACTGTATCCTTTGGTGCTACACACATCCTCTCCCTCGCAGTAGACAGGCCAGGTTGTGTAACGCTGCGCGGATAACCATTTTCCTCGAAACATTTGACTCGAGATTTAGATATATATCCATGCATTCTAGAAAGGCTTTTCGATCGGACTATACAGTGACTACATTGAACTGAAAAACAAACAATCTCACTTACCTCTATTACCCCCATAGACTAGGTATGATGTCTATTGAATTCCAGGCATGATCATATGCTGCCTAGGTACGCCCGCTTGTACCCAACGGAACAATACTAACAACCATACTATACGACCCCTTGATTCCTATATTACAGTGGTCGTTGATCTAGTAGTCAATTCGGATCGCGCCGATATCCATTTTTCATTAGTTTTTTTGCATCTCAATCCACATGTTCCCCAACACTCTGACGGAGTGCGTTCGCGGCAATGTAACCACCGAGTATCGGCACTATCGCGCACTGACCCGAGGGTACTTGAACTTGCCCGCGGTCGCATACTTGACTTTCCCTTCATCCATATGATTTTCCCGCGCCGGATTGATTGTTCGTCTCCTAATTATGCGTCCTTTTCCTGAGCGCTCATTAATGCTCGAACGGGCCAATGTCAAGAGGTAGATTGGAATTTTCCGCTCCAACGCGAATCCGTGCTGAACGTTAGGCACCTGGACCCGGAAAGCCTGCGAAGTCAGGCACAAAACCTAACTATAACTACGGAGTATATGGATACGATTCTACCGAGGTAGAATCAACCTTCGAACACTCATTGATTCCACCCCTTTAAGGCGTGGGAGGTGCAACTACTGCCTACGCCTCTTACTCAATAAGTTCGCATGCATTCTTATACCTTCCAGTATACTTCATAGTCTGCGTGGTGTTCAGAATACCCTCCTCCAACCTGGTAGAGATTACCTAACACTAGGCACGGATTGAAACCTTAGTTCCAGTGCTGGGGAGTATATGCCCACTAATAATAGCCAGATACTTACTTCAGGTCAAACAAATTACTCCAGTAAGCTCCTCATCGTAGTTCAACTTGAGATACTGAGATCTGTCGAGTCTACATAATTATTCAAGGTGATTTGGTAGAACGCTTTTTACATTGTTGCTATTTCACGATGATGATTCCTCCGCAATCGCTGGTTGGACGGTTGAACTTTTTTGCGCTGAGTGAGTGTGGGGACAATCACCACAGTTAACAAGAAGTCCATGTTTGACCTCGAGTAGTCGTCCATGAAGCATAATGTAACTATCCAGCTATCGTAGTCATGCAACTGGAACTTGAGATACCTGTGATGGCATAGCAAGTCAGCCAACCGTGGATCATGATACCAGCGTGGCATGTTTCGCTACATTCGCTAATGCTGTAACGCTTGGATCTCCACGTCATGCAATCCCCGCATTCCCGCATTCCACAGCCGGCGATCTTCCCGCTTTATACGGAGGAATACCCTCCGACCGGAACTCACGCGCCACCTTTGCATCTTCCACCACTTTCTCATCTCCTATTCTAACATATCTCTCCAATTCAAATCACTGTCTAAAATTGCAACCCTCTCCATCTCACAATACCGAAATGTCTCAATACGCCTTCCCTGGAGCCAACTCCTCTCACAGACCCCATCCGACCGGGCCGTCCATCAAGCCTCGGCCTAGCCGCTGGTAAGCCCAATCTACCCCTGGAAAGGCCTCATGTCTCAATGCTCAACCATCTAACCACGGCTGCTTTGATTAGGTATCTCCCAGTTGTCGCTGCCATCGGACTCGGTACGTGTACTTTCCATGATAATATACCTCCAGTCCGCTTTATCGGCGACTAATTATTATCCGTACAGGCTTCGCCGGCTACAACTACTACAACGAGGCTAAATCGCGGCACGAGTTCGCCATGGCTGAGGAGGAGAAGCGCCTTGCCCGAAACCGGAAACTCATGGACGCCTACGGGAGCAAAGACAGCCTGCACGATGTACAGCAGGCCCTCGACACATACCATGCTCGATGAGCGTGTCCCGCTTCGGACAAGGCCTGCGGCTAAGTTGAGGTCAAACCTTTCTTGTCGCTCTCCGTCGCAATGCTGGTTTTTGTGACAAAGGGCATTTTATGATGCATGGAGTTATTTTGCGAGGGTTTTGGCGTCGGTGTTTTGGGATTTTCTTTTGGGGCTTCATTTCCCCCCTTCCCCAGATAGTGTGACATTCACTATCATATAGGTGGATACCTTTATACCATTTTCTATGTTCAACAACACAAGTACGCTGGCAAATAATTCTTGCCTCAGACTGGATGATGATACCATCCATTTCACTATACTCAAAATGAAGAAAAAAAAACCTCATAACACTACTGATCACTACATGGGAACCAAATGTTCAAGCCAGAGGATTCTCTGGTAAAAGACCTCTGTCAGGCAGACAGGTGGCATTCGAACTAAACTATACACAACATGCCCATTTCAGCCTGCTTCGAAACACCAATTTCGTACAATTAACACACCAAGACTCGATAACTCCTTAGTAGCTCGAGTAGAAGCTGCTAACATCCCATCCATCAAACACACTATAATCAGCCAGCGGCGAGCTGCCATACAGACGCTCGTAGTGTTTACGGTTTCCACAAGTCCCCGAAGCATCCGTGTTCGCACACTTGCCACCCAACAGCTCAGCAATCCGCTCACCCGCATCACGGCCTTCGAACCAAGCACCGTGCAAAAAGCCGAAGTACTGCGCGCTAGTAGCTTCACCAGCGAACCAGAGGCGGTTCACGTTCGCGCGCAGATTCTCGTGCATCTCGAGGGTAGTCGCTGCAGGCCAGTTCGAGTAGCTGCCGTACGACCAGGGGGTGGTTGACCAGCGTGGGTACATGAAGGCTGTAGGTTCGGGGATATCGAGGTCTGGGTACATCTTGCGGAGAACGGCCATGACTTCTTCCTTGGTCTTTTCATCTGACTGCCGCTCGACGCGGTAGGATTCTTGCGAGACGACAGTGACGAAGATGATGTTTGACTCGGGGATGAAGCCCGGGGCGGAAAGGGATTGCCAGACGGGATAGTAGCCACGGCTGATAGGGTCGGCGTACAAGAAGTACTGCGTATCACGGGGCCAGAAGGTCTCGTTAAATTGTAGGAAGATCTTGGTGTATGTGCCCATGCTGAACTTCTCAATAGCAGTCTGCTTCCAGTCGGGGAATGAGGGACTGAAAGAGACGGCGTTATTCTGAAGCACACCCAAAGAGAAGGTGCATACTGCATAGGCAGCAGATACGCAGCTACCGTCTTCCTTGTAGATAACAACACCATCGTTGGAGTAAGTCACGTTGGTGATGATAGAATTGAGCTGGACGCGCGGGTCGTTGGCCTTGAGGAAAGTCGAGGCCTCCTTGAGGATAATCCGGCTGTAGCCACGCTGGTCCCAAACGTAGTTGTTTTCGTCACTGAACTGGTTGAACGTCAAGTTATCACCGGCAGCGCCGAAGATGAAGGAACTTTGGTCGGGTGAATAGGCATCCTCCCAGTCTGGAGCAGAGTTAGCATTAAATGCAAGGGCATGAGTAAAGCTGAAAAGACTCACCCCACTCCCACCACTCAACGGCCTGGCTGGCCATATCATCGACTTTGGGCCTCCATCCCGCGATTGCTAGACCACTGCGGGCAGTTTGATCCTGTCCATTTTCGGTCAGGAGAACTCCAGCCGCCTCGGCAGCATCTTCGTACATGGTCTCGTAATCATCCAAAAGAGAGGAGTAGTCCACATAGCCGGTCTCATTGTAGGTGAGAATCGAGCTATAGTTAGAGTAGGTGTTATTCAGACCCCACTTCTTTGCGAAGGTCCAGATAGGGTTCTCTAGAAAAGCATCGTTAGTATACCAAAGGGGGCATGCTGGATGGATAGCTATGCATCATACCAGGGCCGCCTGGAGATCCCAATCCTTGCACCTATTAAGATCATCAAGTCAGTCACTGCCTTTTCCTGGGTCAGAAATGGCAGATTATCCTACCCAGTTGGCTCCCAGCTCGACCGTATACGGTTTGCCCTTGGGATCCTTGCCAAACTCGGTGTGAGCCACACGGCCACCGAGGGTATCCCTATACTCGATGATCACAAAATCGTGAATGGACGAGTTGGACAAAGCTTGCTACAAATAGCATGTCAGTGTCGCGTCCTTGCTTGTCTTTGCTGGACCAGAGGGGTTGTCTTACTGCCGCTGCGACACCAGCCATTCCACCTCCCCTGAAATCCGTTAGCTCATCATATCTCGCGTGTTAATGGAGCCATTGCTAGGCTTACAAGATAGCGACCGTAGTCTTCTTGCAAGTAGCATGGTCATCACGGGCCATAGTGGCCGACGCGGCACATGTTTGCGTGGCAAGTGCAGCCGCCAACAGGCCCAGTCCCTTCTTAGAGAACATGACCGGGAGGATGGCAAGAAAAGACGAAATAAAAGAAGGAGGCGATGGCTAAGCTATCGCGATAATCCAAGAGATTAGCACTCGCTGCGACACCATTATTTATACCTCGCAATCGAGTGCAGACCGGAGACCGGTTGCTTGGAAAGGGGATTCCCCGAAGATTACCAGATTATCAGTAGGTCCACCCGGTTACGCGGTGGAGATCAACACCCGCAGCATCTTCTTGATATTGTCACGACGCAACTAAGGGCGGGTTGGGCATAGCCTGGGATAGCTTGCAACGCAGCTAACGCAGTCGAGGGAAGTCCATGCGACCGTTGACGAAATAGGGAGGATAAGCCGGACGTCTAGGTACTTGGTGATAAGCTTTGCGGAGAGAAGTCGACTTCAAGCTGTGCCTGTTAGCCTGTTTTGGGGGAGGTGGGGATGTTTACGATAAGACTTCATTCCGCTCGGTTGGACAAGTCTGGGCCGGCGACTGCGATTGGCTAAGATTAGGTCGGCCAAGAGCGAAGTGGGTTTCGGGTGGACATCGGTTGGATTGGTCTTGTCCCGCCGTATAGATGCGATTGGTGTTTGATGCTGATACGATCTCCTTTACTCCTTGGCTTGCTGTTCCCCCGCATGCTAGCCAGCTGTAACCCTGTCGGCGCTATCCGCAATATGGATGTTGTAGCCATGTGCTCTTCGGTAATTCCGGAATACTTAGATGCATTTCCGTCCGACTTTTTGGATTGTTGTTCTCACTGTTATCTTTTCTGTTTTGTTTGATAACCTAAACCTTTTGACTCTGTGAAGATTCACGATATGAGTCACCCAACAGAGATGAAGGGGGGACCGTTAGAGGACGATGATGCGCAACTGGCGGCCATGGGCCATAAGCCAGAGCTGAAGCGTCAATACTCCATGTGGTAAGATCGACAACGAAAAGTTTATACTTTGCAAAATACTGACCGGGGGACAGGTCGATGCTGGGACTTGCTTTTGCGGTGCTCAATGTAAGTCCATCCCCGATTATCGGTCAGCCTCATTATGAATGACACGGCTAATCAGGACAACCTTCTCGATCTAGTCATGGACTGCTCTTTCTGCTAGCTTGTCGATTAGTCTCTCATCCGGAGGAAGCACGAGTGTTATTTGGGGTATGTCCAAAGGGATACAGCTCCATCTGCAGGGGATACTCAATAACATCACAACCAGGCCTCGTCACGGCAGGATTCTGCAACCTGTGCATTTCTGCCTCCCTCGCGGAATTCCTTTCTGCTTATCCCACGTATGTTCAGTGGCCAATACTCTCTCTCTCTCTCTGTCAAGATTCGAGATCTGATTCACCTTCATCTAGTGCCGGTGGTCAATATCACTGGGTCGCCGTCAGTAGGTTACACACCATCACCTGCTTCCCGAATCTTCACTAAATATCACACAGTCGCATGGCCAAAGTGGGTGCCTATTCTCTCATGGATTACTGGTTGGATTAATGTCGCGGGTTGGGTAAGCAGAGCAATAACTCTGTCTCATGATGACCCCAACTGATATTGTTATAGGTCGCCCTCGTGGCTACCAACTCGCTTCTATCGAGTCAACTCATCGTTGGATGTATTTCGGCCATGCATCCCGTAAGGCCGCTCCTTCGATGGGAAAATGGACTCCATTGACTGACAACTTCAATCAGAATTATGTTGCGCAGCGATGGCATGAATTCCTCATTTACATCGGACTGACACTGGGAGCATTCGTCATTAATGCTTTCATGAACTCAATTCTGCCCATGATTTACCGCGGTGCCTGTATGTATATTCGGTCTTTTATTCGGTCTTCGAGGCTAACTTGAGGCAGTCTCTTGGTCCATCGGTGGATTCGTGGTTGTCTCCATTACAGTTCTTGCATGCGCCTCGCCTGACTTCAACTCGGCCTAGTAAGGATAACCTTGACTTGATCTTTTGGGCTGTTTCTCACTATACCTTTTAGCTTTGTGTTCTGTAATTTTGTGAACACCACCGGATGTGAGTTTACCCTCAGACAACACTCGGCTGCCCAGGATGCTAACTGGAACCAGGGCCTGACGGCGTTGCATGGATGCTGGGTTTGCTTCAAGGAGGACTTGGTGTCACTGCATTTGTAAGTTTCCTTGTGGTTCGGATTGGAAAACATGGTGCTCATAGTCCTAGGACGCCGTGGTTCACATGATTGAGGGTAAGAATTCGCAACCTGCCTGTATACACGAGTCCCGAACTAACAATTAGCAGAGGTTCCAAACCCTTCTATCGAAGGACCCAAGATTATGGTCTCATGTGTTGGCATTGGAACCTTCACCGGAGCGATCTTCTTGATGGTCCTGCTATTCGTGGCTGGCGATATGGATACAATCACTACTTCTGCTGCTGGCCCGATGCTTCAAATTTTCATTGATGCCACCAAGAATACCGCTGGTGCAATCTGTCTTTTGATGTATGTCTTCAATTTTCTGTTCGCCGTTGACTTTTCCGCTAACTAAATGCTAGGTTACCTCTCGTGTGCCTGATCCTCGCCATTCTTAGCGTGATGACTACCAGCAGTCGCATGATTTTCGCTTTCGCTCGGTATGAACTTCAGCTCGACATAATTGTTCAAAAGGCAAGACTAACGATAGTAGCGATGGCGGTCTTCCTGCTTCTCGTTTCTTTGCCCAGGTTCACCCGACACTCAAGCTTCCCTTGAACGCGCTTCTCTTGACTGTTGTCGTTGTCATCATCTTTGGCTGCATCTTCTTGGGGTCTTCAAGGTAATGATATTCAGCTTCACTCCTCCGATCAGCATTTCAGCTAAATTCATACAGTGCCTTCAACGCTATCATTGCCGCCGCCGTTGTGTCTCTTGATCTATCCTACGCCATGCCCATTCTCGTCAACTGCTTGCAGGGCCGACGAGCCCTCCCGGAGAGGAAGTGGAAGCTTCCTAACTCCGTCGGATGGTTTGTGGATATCGTAAGTCCCCATACCTACTCTTTGTGCACAGCCAATGCTAATTGATAAGATTTCTCTCACATACATCGCCCTCACGACCGTCCTCTTCGTGTTCCCTCCTTCCAATACTGTTACTGGCAGCAGCATGAGTAAGTGGTCCTATGTAATGACTTTGAGTACCTATGACTAACTTACTCCCTAGACTATGCTATTGCTGCGTTCGCGGTTATCATCATTATCTCTGTCTTCCAGTGGTTCATTGATGGACGCAAGAACTTTACAGGTCCCCGCGTGGATGTGACCCTTGATGCGCTGGACACTGAGCCTACTCGCGAGGAGGAGCCTACAGTCCACGAGAAATAAGCGTGAGAGACATCGTTCTCACGTCTCGTCAGATAGAGGAGGCAGTCACACATTGGATAGGGGATATGTGACATCAAGTGTGTCATGTACAAGGAGCCAATGCATCCATTGGGGGTCTAATAAACAGGTGGTTTGTTTTTACTGTACAAGAGAATATGTAGATTATCAAACTTCTCACAAAATGCCCGGAATGAACCGCTTCGTCGACCGGTGCCACTCTTCCCATTCCTTGCCGAATTTCCCCTTCAGCATCTCTTCTTCATCCTTCACCCTCGTAAACAGAACACAAAGTGCAACCGAAATATAACCCCCCAACACCCCCATACCCCACCCGGACCATCGAGCCAACGTGGCCTCAGAAATCCAGCAGGCAGGCACCCCATCCCAGCGACAAAACAGCGACGCGACACCAAACCCGATCAGCACCAGCCCCGTATAGCTTGGATGTTGCATCCAACCATAGGCACCCGACGTCACCAGCTTATCCGGCGCCGCGAGGTGGAATGTGAAGTTGCGGTTGAGTGTACCGTACGCCGCGAGGCGAACATAGGCACCGAGGCATATCAGCAGGATGCCCGCGATGGCAGGAATACTCCAGGAGAATAGCTCTGGGTTGAGATTGTGCGGTCGCGGGCACATCTGCGACATCCGCTGTGGCGCATAGACTGGTAGCGCTGTGAGGAGGGCATGGTATGTTACGGCAGTGACGGCTATGCGACGGGCGATCGTTGCCCCCGAGCCTGCGATGAAGCTGATTCGATCCGTTGTGTGTCTGTCTTTGCGGTCGGGGGATGGATTCGGGGGTGTGGCGCAGAGTGCGCAGAGGTAGCCGGCCCCCATCATGGCGGCGGCGAGAGCTGTAGTACCTGCTTGGGTCATTGTGTGGTGAGTATACAGAGGGTTCAGAGTTTGGAGAGGAAGGCTTCGATTGTTTTTGAGCTGGACTGAGGTGGGCCGAGGACCTCTCTTGAACTTGAAAAGGGAAACTCTGAATGCGCCCGGCGGGGTTTAAACTTGGGGGCCGTTCCCCGTTCTGCCGAGGCAAACCAGTCATGGGAATAAGGTTGTGGCTGGGCAACAACTCTGTTTACTTGGCAGATATCAAGTAGTGCACTCGGATTCAAGTATCAAGATCAGTATTAATGGTATCGGGCCTACTAGAAACCTATCTAGTGCTCAATTATCTGTTGGAATATTAATGCGGATGGAGATGTCCGCAGATACCCACGGCCAGATCAAGCTCCTACACTCGTGGGCCCCATCTTATTTTGTTAGAGAAATGCTTCTGACTGACTGAACAACAGTGATGCTAAATGTTGGGATATCGCTTTGAGGGGACCTATTCTAAATGCTATCTTCCTCGAATGTCGATGCAAGTTTGATATTTGTTGCTCTTCGGAGTCGGTGGAGCTGATTATCATGCATGGAAGCAACAAGCTGTTGATCACCTACTTGAAAGGTCATTTCTCAGATCCATTGAACCTGAGGACTAGTACAATGCTAAACAAGACTCTCTTCAAGGCATTGCCCAATACATGGTAGCCAGGCTCGAGGAGAATCCAGGCGATGTCCTAGCTATGGTCTGCCCAACACGATTTCCATACATGCGCGACAACAAAAAGTGCCAGTGCTTCCGATTCTTTGCGTTTCGGAGAGATATTTCAACCCCTGTCAGTCCCTGCAGATCATTTCACTACTGGTGTCTGAGTCTACAACACTAGCCGAAGTGGATATATTAGCCGGGTGTTTTAGACTGCTCCTTAGGGCACGGAGAACGGTCCACTTGCCAAATGATGCTTGAGCATACGGCAATTCCCCCAATTCTGTCAGTAGAGGTTCCAAGATTCGAATCATTATTGGTGGAATTGACTGAAACTTCCGATGAATATTGCATGAAGGACTGTGGATTCCTCCACTCAAAGGTGAACTCCAGCCCCGAAAGGAGAAACGTCGGATGTATTGAGAGAGTATAAAAAAGCTCCTTGCCACGGATAGGCAGATGTGAATAACAACAGAAAGAGTTTTGATACAAAGACGATCCGTTGATCTTCATGAAGATGCCTTCCACCAAACAAACCATCTCTGCTCTCACTATGACGGCGATCGCCTCGGTAAACGCCGCCATGGGCCCTGCTTTCAGCACTGGTCCTGTTGCTTCGGAATCTTTCATCCGCGAATCGACGTCCACCCTGGTACTCCCGAAGGCGCCGAGCGGCTCTTCCGGTGATGCTTCTCTCTGGGTTGGCATGGGTACCTCGAACGGTGACCTGATCCAGTCCATAGCCGACAATTGGCAGTCGAGCTCTTGGAGTATATTTGCCTACACGCTTCTGTCCACCAGTGGTAAGTAAATTCTGCTTCCATCAAACTTGACTTACATACTAATTTATCTCAAGCTACCACTCAGATGCCTGTCCAGGGAGACTCTTCCACTGCCAACGCCGGAGACAAGGTTACCATGCACTGTAAGCTGTGATCATTATAGTCGACAAGAGTGGTAAAATGGAAACTTACTCTCCTATGCAGACAAGTTCGATGACTCCACTGGCAACTACACTCAGACTGTTCTTGTCAACGGCGAGACTGTTTCCACTTTGTCCACTAATGATGGAAAGGCCCAGGGCTGGGGTAGCGCCGTTGAGTGTGCCGAGGACAACTGTGGCACGATGCCTGCTCACAGTAAGACCAATGCAAAATTATTTCTCAAAAGTGACTTGGCTAATGTATCTTGTTCCGTATCACAGCCTGGATCGACACAAAGATCATCTTGGATACCGCCGACGCGAACTACATCAATACCCTAGGCAAAGGGGAGGGCGTCACTGGTGACATGACAACGAGCGACAATGGAAAGACCTGGACTGTTAGCACCATCAGCATTCCGGAGTTCACCTTCGGCAGCTCTTCGTAAGCCAATATTATTCTAGGCCAAAGGCCAGGCTCAGGTCTCCGTTGGAAAAAGTATATGCACTGGTGGCTTGGCTCTTCTACACGCTTTGTACATACAGCCACTGATACTGAATCAATCCTCAAGGGCCTTTTGATTCTAGGAATATATTATGTACGGGTTAAATCCCGAATTTGCATTCCACCAGCTGGATACATGTTTAAAGACGATCAGTGGTTCTCTTCTCCACCTCACCATCTTCCGATAGGTAGCTGCTGTTCTTTCGCTGAGCCCTTTACCCCATGAGCCATACTAGGTAAAATAAGGGTCGTGGCCACGAGGGTTGGAAAGAATTACATAAATTTTCGTGTCGGCATCCAATTCTAGGAGCAAATTGTCAGAAATGTTTTATACCAAAGGGTCATTGGGATCATGGGACGGTGTCGGTTGGAGCATGAACTCTTGCGTTTCAGGTTCACCATTTCCTTGTCTTGGTAAGACATAAAAGAAAAATTTCGATGGTTGTCTAGTGGGCAATTACCCCGGATGAGACGTACAGTGCCTGGCGGTGTAAGAGAGGTAGGTGGGGGACGTTGAACAGCGAGCATCCTAGTCGATATATATATCCAGCACATGGGAACGGCAAGGGCTACAGGAACGAATTAGACCGTCGGGATCCGGCGACAACAGGTACTTGGGGATATGATGAAAGATATAGAACTGATTGAAGGTACTGAGTAGATAATCCAGTGTTTCGGTTCATGGGAAATAAGCGTTGATTTATGTAGGTTGGTAAAGGTTTGGCATTTCCAGGAGGCAGGTCTGCTGCCATTGTAGATTAACTTTGTAAAAAGCTTATCGAAAGAATCCCGACAACGCCAGAAAGCAATGTAAATCTATCGATAGAGCGTATTTCGCTCAAATATTCGCTTTGACTGATAACTATTGGCTACTTGAAGCAAAAGGAATTCGTATAGTTTGACCTGGCTTTTAGAAACGGGCGCTAACGCACTCCGCAAAGATAGTGCGGGTCGACCGTACGGATTGGGAACGTCCAGTCCCTATCGCACGCGTTTTTAGGTTATGCGGCGGCACTTGGCTGGAGATATGCAGCGTACCACCAGGAGGCCAAGTCAGAATAATAAGTATATTATGATCCAGCTATCCGGACTAGGTTTCTATTAGATTTAAAATTCTTTATACAATGACCAAAGCAAGTATGCCCGCCATGCCAGCACCAGCCCATGTGGGCGGGCTATAGACAATCGCGCCACCGGCCTTTGTAGCACTTGTACCGGTCGCGGTCGCGGTCGCAGAAGCTACCTGTACACCAATGACAGTGCCAGTGACTGAGACAACATTATTCGTCGAAGCAGCAGTGATAGCGTGCAAAAGCAAGCCATCGGTCCAGGTAAAAGTGGCGCCGCTAACCGGGGTGCTTAACACACCACCTGTATTAAAGAGGGTCTCGGTCCCGTTCTTGGGGAGGTTGTTTGGCTTAGGGAAAGTATGTGTGTCGCCGGCACTCTCAGCAGCGAAGCCCAAATCGCTGCCACAATCGTATTTTTCGAGGTACGGACCGCATTCGTCCCAGTGATGAGGGCGCAGGAACGCATCGTACCAGTAGTCGGCTCCTATTTCGGAGGGTTTCGTATTTGGACACACATTCCAGATACTAGAGGAGGTTAGCTTGAAGAAAATGCAGGGATGTTTCGAAGGTAGAGGTCTAAACATACGCAGATATAATGGCGCTCTCCGCACAGCAGATGCAGGCCTGAGCATAATTCGTCATATCCCCCACCTCGGTCATTTTATTGAGATTGGTCTTATTATTGCTGCACTCCGTGAGTTGTGCAGAGATTTGTACTTCTTTCCGAGCCACATCTCCAATATTGCACGAGCATCCGCCCGCAGCTTCCGCCGGGGCTGGCCAGAAGGGTATTTGATCCATGTCGAAGTTCAAGCATAAATTTAGAACGTCTTGTGCTGTCTGCTGGTATTCGCAAGAGTATACCTGGGGAGAAAAAAAAATAAGTCAGACTTGTATTCATGGCCGAATTATTTCGCGGCGCATACCTGATTCCAACAACTGGAGGCAGTACAATCAATCTGGTCGGTGGCCCTGACACACCCACAAGCATTGATGCAGTCAACTCCAAGGTTCGGGCATTTTGTTGCCATACACAAAGCATCTCCATTGCACGAGTCGTAGCAGCTCTTGCTTCCGCCGGAGCAGTTACCCGTGATGCAGTTCGCATAACTTTTCTCTGCTTTCGCGAAGCACTTTTCCATTCCTTTCGAATCCGCACAGACTGATGTATCATTGAAATAGCCCGCCGCTGTGGCCACAGCCAGCGACGAGAGTGCTGCCCATGGCACTACCACCCGTGATATCGCAGGCATTGTGTGGAGGAGTGTAAAAATGAAGATCAACGCGACTGACGAAATCAAACGAAACCAAATACAGCCTAGGCGGCTCTTAGGCACAAAACGTACCCATTCATAAATTGACCTATCGCAGGGGTTCCCCAAATTCGGGCCAAGCCGAGGGATTTATAGATTCCCGCGCTAGTGCTGACAGAGTCTTGCTGCCGGTCGAATAGGAGGGCGTAGCGTCTTGGTGTTAGGTGATCCCTGCTTATCCGGGGCAAATCCCAGATCGCATTCGTTTAATTTTGCCAGGAGGGAGCCGAAACGGGACTGCCAAGATCCACGCCGAGAGCGGGATTGTCCGACCACTTCAAAATGGCCAATTGGAGCTGGGATATCGTGCATTAGTGCTTGGCGTGGGCTCGGCAGGCTGGGTTCTCCTGAGGCTGGTGGCCTGGTGCGGAGGCCCTAGGGGGCTCGTAGGGAAGGCGAAACGCTGTTTCACCCCAGATCAATCATGTTACATTCCAAATGACCCATGATAAGATGGATGTTCCATTTTCTTGGAAGTGCTACAGTATCTGTCTGCCTATTTTTCGGCCCCCGCCTTTGTGTGCTGCCCAGTCTCGTGACGACAAACGGCATGCGCCCGCTAGCAGGGTGCCGACAGGAAGGTGCCCGAATGGGCACACCCCCAAGCTCTCAGAATCAGCGTCCCCGCCCAGTGTCCACCATTTTTTGCATGATCAGACGTTTGCAGTGGCCATCAATCCACAATATACAGTACTTTGAGGCTCAAAGGTTAAAGAAACCCGTACCACACGCTGATCATCGGCGTGGACGTGGGGATTAGTGGCTGAACCTTGCCCCAGCTTCTCGTATCGTATGCATATGTATCTTATCTTGGTCAATTCCAAAGATCTCAACAGCCTTGTTGCAGGGAATATGCCATAGCATGGCAAATGTCACTTGCGTTCTCGTGCTCAAAGAAATTTCATGACGAAGAAGAGAGCCGGGCACTAGGCATAAACCAAGTGTCCCTTGGCAAATGATTGTGGTCAGGAGGGACGGTGACCAATGCCAACCGCAATGAGGCAATTTGGATATCCACAGCTCGTTGACAAGATATATGATCACCTTCATTTTCAATCTTGGGATATCCAGACTTGGCCCTCATCGATGGATGTACTTGACTCCCAGGAGGCACAGCAACCTGATCAACGGTCCCCTGGAGCTCTGTTAGTTTGACAATGCCTTTGTGCAGCCGAATATCCAGCCAAAGATGAGGCTTTTCCGGGCCAACACTCGCAGCATTTGGTGAACTTGTCAGAAATAGAATCATCATCCCTGGGGTCTCGTCTCGTATACTGGAGGATGTCTCGGAATCGGCTTAGACGGAGAGTCTCTTTTCACGGTCTGCAATAACCTCCTCATTTAAGAAGTATATCCCTGGTAAGCTGTCAACATCTAGCACTCGCATCATGGCTGAATCTCGCAAAGGCACCTCGAAGACTGCAAATGTGGGGGATTGCCACAGATTTGCTGTGCAGTCTATCGGCCGAAGGTTGACAGTCAGCCCCTGGATGATCAGAGTCACAAGTTGATGCACTGCGCCTGAAGTACACCTGAAGTGCATCTATAGCTGCCATCTGAGAGAAGGAAGCTTGGCAGTTTGCCAAGGACCGAAGCCATGAAGCCATGACGGACAATAATCGGACAGGGCGTGCGATGTGTTCGTGATACGAGACAAAATATTCCACATTCTATATGATTTTTTCTGTGTCAATGACCCCTGTGAGACGCTGGCAGACCCTAGCAGACCCTAGGCAATGGTCCTGGGAATGTCTTAGAAGCTAGGACCACCCCTTTTTTCTTTTTGCTTTGTCTGAGATGTCTAAAATGCAGAGCTTTTAGCCTGGTAGTCTGGTACCGACCCAGCACGGACGCAGTCACGTCGGGTGAACTTGTCAGACCACCAGTTTGTCCGTTGTCGGCTTGTGACAGTGACAGTGACAGCTCAATAATGGAGCCATCTCTCAACAATTTCCCGAGTCCCTGGTCTACAGCCTTGGAAGTTGGCACAACGGCTTCAATCAAACTAACTTCATTTCCCCAGTCCCCAGACCATAATTCACGCCATGCAAGGCAAATCCCCCTCAACCTCCGCATTTCTCACCCACATTGCCTGTATATGCTCACCGGTGAACAAGAGACATATGGGGGATTTGCGATCGCGACTCCAGGCCCGGTTCTACGGAGTACGGAATTCTCGGCAGAGTTTTACCCCGGGTCCCTCTCGGCCCTACCAGAGAAAAATACAGAGCTCGGCCGGGTTCTAGGCTAGGAACAGGCCGACCCCGACTTCCCCGGGTACGGGCAAGGTTCGCAGCTAACGCGAATTTCTCACCGGGATGGCCGATTTTGTGCTGTGTTGCTCGGCTAGGCCTGTCAAACACGGAGGAAAAGAGGGGCTCTAGGGTTGCCGAAGATGGGCCCATTGATCGGGATGTGGCGAGGAAAGGGAAAGGAAAAGGAAAGGGACACTGTTGGCTGGATGGGTGTGTTTGGGAGCCACAGTTTGGAAACTTGGTTTTGGATTATTCTAAGAATCCATGGAAGGGTGAAGAGTATGGGTGTGGCTTGAAAGACGGTAATTTGCACTATGGGAGAAAGTTTATTGGAAATCATTTCCATTTTTTTTTCCCTTTCTACAGTATTTATTTATTTATCTTTTTACATTTTGGTTTGTATGAGATTGAGATTTTTCTCTGGATAAATTGGTTTGGGGTGGGTGTTTCCCCATGGGACCGCGTGTCGTTTAATTTTGCCCTTGTCCAAAGGGTCATTAGGGTTTATTTGAGTTGGGACGCCTAATTCAAGGGTTTAGGGAGATGCAATGCTACTGTGTGGCTTTTGGGGGTGGTATATTGGACTTAACCGAGTGCGGTGTAGAGTCAGAGCGTAACGCCTATACGAGGTTGCATTCGAGATTGGGATATACGGAGTACGGGGTAAAATGGTGTGAATGATCCTAGCAACACATCTTTTACTCGAATTTTCAAAGCGCCAAGTGCAAAATCTATTGAATTTTGCAGGAATAAGTCTTTTCCACCAAATGTACTCGGCTAGTGGGGATCACCCCGAAGCTCTTTCGTGCCGTGTAAAAATCATTGACAAGCCCGACAATAATCACGGCTCCCAGGCTCCCACCGCCGGTTCACATCCCACCTCAGATCTGACATCTTGGATGCTCCAGGATGTCAGATCGTCCCTGTCAGTACTGCCCCAATCCGGAAAGAGGCCCTGACAATCGGGTTTGATAGACCAATATAACAAGGCTCTGGTAGTTTGTTCTCCTTTTCCCATCCTATCGTAAATGCCCATCCTCTTGCCAATCATTCTGCCATCCGATGATTCCGGCACATGGCGCCCCATCTCCGTCTTTCCCCCATTTTTCGCAAACCTTCTCACCTTCCAAGCTCGCCAAGCTGGCAGCCACGGGCAAGACCCTCTTCCAAGCCCTTGTCCCGATATTAGCCCGAGGAAAAGACACGCCTTCAAACCTTGTGAGTGTGATTGTCCCACAATTTGACGCTTGGCCGTGTTCCAACTCGTCGCGAGTTGCTGTGCCCAGAGTCAAAAAGGAGGGTCCCGTCGTGCGGGGACACGAGATGACTGGACTCACTGGACGCCACGTGACGCGCCAAGTTTCCTTGCGCGGAGAGGCGGAAAGTGACTTTTGCTAATGTTTCCCCATAATTAGAAGACTCCAAGCCGGTTGATTGCGACGCTGGTGCTTTGACTGGCTGATTTGGCCGGGGTGGACACTGGACAAGCAGTGTCCACCCCCTCTTCGAAGAATAATCTGTCGCAGAAGGCTTCTACGCACGGTGCGCATTTTCCCGATGGGGTCGAGGTGCCATGGCACCCTTCGGCCTATTCTCCTTCTCTGCAATCTGCTCAGCGCCCATCCTAGAGCGGTGACGAGTTGACAAGTTATCTCAAGAACGAACAGAGAAAAAGCCAACACGGACAAATTGGACCAATTGCCGAAACCGTTTGCCAAGTCGTGCGGGGGGCCTATGCCCTCTGCCCTATCAACTGGCCCCTCCAATCTCCTTGTTTAGGCGACGAGAGTATGCTACTACGGAGACGGAGTTTGGAGACAAATGCTACTACGATGCCGCTGCAGCCAAGAATGGTTCATGTCTCGCGCGAACCGAGATTGTGCCCACCACCTAGACCATTCCATTCAGAGTATTTTCGCCCCCTCTTAGGGAAAATCCGAGAAGCGCCATCGGGCGTGATTACTGCCGCTGGCTCTTTGCCTCTTTGCTCTTTGCTCTATTGACGGTTGTCTATTTCCGGCCTTGACTTGGTGCGGACATGGCCGAACTTTTGTCTGTCACCGGGTCGGCTCACGCGACTCGGCAAGGGGAACAACCACAGCTGAGCCACGGCGAGATGCTTCTGGACGGGTAACCGAGACCGAAACCAGTGACTAATGCTTAGTTGGTGGATTGCAAGCTGGAGCAAACTATGACTACTACATACTCAGAGACAAGTAGTTACTAACTTTGGAAGTACAGGCAGTCCACATATTGATCAGGCGTCGTGAAAAAAAGAGTAAAACAGAAAAGCGACCAACAGAATGGTGGCGCAGTCCGGTCGCACGGTGGCAACCAATCAGACTCCCATGATGGCGGACCAGTTACCCCGAAACAGACAAGGGCTCCGTGAGCCGAGGACTTTGCACCTTCTCAACCCGGAGACCCGAGCATCTGACTGGCCAACCCATCCCAGTCATCCCAGTCTCTCTTGACTTTGTTCCCCTTTAGCTCACACTCAAGTCTGTTTCGGGGATAGTGTCTGGCCATACCTTCCAGTGCTTTAGCGCAGGGACCCTCTTTCCCGAGCCAATGACTCGGTCTCATTTCCATCCCAACCCACGGCTTCATCCGTGCAGACTACAGAACCTTCCCCGGCTTTACCAGAATTCTTTTCCCATGGATAATTTTCCCCGTGCCGCATGCCACGTTCATTTTTTTTCGGGGTAGCGTGGTTTGACCGCGTTAGTCTCGATTCGATCTAGCGGGCCCCATTCTACCCTGCCGTGTCCATGAGACGCATCGTCTCATACATTTTTCCATTCGGGGTTTAGCAATTTAGCATGGTTCCAGCAGTTCTCAATCGCAACGGGCCAATCCCCGCGTGTCGCCAGCCGACTAGACCATCGGCCGTGGCCGTGGACGCGAGCCGAGAGTGGCGGACCGTCCTGTAAGCAAAATTTTTTTTATCTCCGTTGCGACTCGACTGGGGCTGATGCTGTTGGACATTGGACTAGATCGGGTTTGAATTAGGAAACTTTTTTTTTTTTTTCCCCCCTGCTAATCTGGTCTGGGGATCTGGGGACTAGCCGGGGTGTTGGGGTGCTGTGACCGCGAGGATATAAACCTCCTTCTCCTCCCCCCAAACTGCTTGTGTTTTCTCTCATCCTTGTGATCCTCGACTCGACCAATCCTATCTTTGTACCTTTTGGTATATTAAATTCCTCGGATCCCCTCACCTCCATCCTACTTCCCCCTCTCACTACTTCAGTGAACACCATCACAATGCCTGGTGGTGCTGTGTCCCCTGTGGGCAGCGTCGACGCTCGCCGCGTCGAGGCCCCGGTCACTGTCAAGACGTACCTGATGTGCGCTTTCGCCGCCTTCGGTGGTATCTTCTTCGGTTATGATTCCGGTTATATCTCCGGTGTCCTTGGTATGGAGTACTTCATTACCACTTTTGAGCACCTGGTAAGCTTCCTATCCTATCCTCTCTATTTACTAGCTGTATACTTATCTAACATTCTCCTCCAGGACCCCTCCCTTGCTACTACCAACCCCGACGCTTTTGTCGTTCCCTCGTGGAAGAAGTCTCTCATTGTCTCTATTCTCTCCGCTGGTACTTTCTTCGGTGCTCTGATCGCCGGTGACCTGGCTGACTGGTTCGGTCGTCGTACCACCGTCATTGCTGGCTGCTTCGTTTTCGTCGTTGGTGTTATCCTCCAGACTGCTTCCAGCAGCCTCGGTCTCCTGGTTGCTGGTCGTCTGATTGCTGGATTCGGTGTCGGTTTCGTTTCCGCTGTCATCATTCTGTACATGTCCGAGATTGCTCCCCGCAAGGTTCGTGGTGCCATCGTCTCTGGCTACCAGTTCTGCATCACCATCGGTCTCATGCTGGCCTCGTGCGTTGACTACGCTACCGAGCACCGCACCGACTCCGGCTCCTACCGTATCCCCATTGCCCTGCAGATGCTCTGGGCTGTAATCCTCGGAACTGGTCTCTTCTTCCTGCCCGAGTCCCCCCGTTACTTCATCCGCAAGAACAACAAGGAGGCTGCTCGCGAGGCTCTCTCCCGCATTCGTGGCCAGGCTCCCGACTCTGAGTACATTGAGCTCGAGCTGAACGAGATTGAGGCCAACTACCAGTACGAGATGGCCGTCATCCCCGACACCGGTTACTTCGACAGCTGGATCAACTGCTTCCGCGGTAACATCTTCCACCCCAACTCCAACGTCCGCCGCACTGTCCTCGGTACTTCCCTCCAGATGATGCAGCAGTGGACCGGTGTCAACTTCGTCTTCTACTTCGGTACCACCTTCTTCAAGCAGCTCGGCACAATCCAGAACCCCTTCCTGCTCAGCATGATCACCACCATTGTCAACGTGTGCTCCACCCCCATCTCCTTCTACGCCATTGAGAAGGTCGGTCGTCGCCCTCTCCTCCTCTGGGGTGCTCTCGGCATGGTTGTCTGCCAGTTCATCGTCGCCATCATCGGTGTCACCGACGGCGGCAACCCCCACGCTGTCTCCGCCATGATCGCCTTCATCTGTATCTACATCTTCTTCTTCGCCTCCACCTGGGGCCCCGGTGCCTGGGTCGTCATCGGCGAGATCTTCCCCCTGCCCATCCGTTCCCGCGGTGTCGCCCTCTCCACCGCCTCCAACTGGCTGTGGAACTGCATCATCTCCGTCATCACCCCTTACATGGTCGACTCTGACCAGGGCAACCTCGGTGCCAAGGTCTTCTTCATCTGGGGTTCCCTCTGCACCTGCGCCTTCGTCTACACCTACTTCCTCATCCCCGAGACCAAGGGTCTTACCCTCGAGCAGGTCGACAAGATGATGGAGGAGACCACCCCCGCACCTCCGCTGGCTGGAAGCCCCACTCCACCTTTGCCGAGGAGATGGGCGTCAACTACAACGACAAGGTCGTTGCCGAGCCCACCGTCGCCCAGATCGAGGTCTAATTTACGCAGACGTCGTGTGTGGAGTCAAACTTTTCTACTTTGGGCAAAAGTTAATTTAAAAAAAAGGCAATTCCAAGCCCATTGGATCAAAGCAGAAAGCTTGCACTCTTCTTACTGTCTCGCGCCGTGTGGGTTGCTGGTCACATTGATATTTGTTCATATGATTCCTTGATGTGACCCGTTCCCACCCTTCATAACCTCTTTGCTTCGTGCAGGCTGGTCCGGTTGTTTAGCGAATACCAGGGGTGTTTATGCGTTTACGTGTTTATGCCGCTACTCTGTTACAGTTTAATGTGGATGTATCTTATCTTTATTAATTGAAATACTTTTTTTCAATACTTTTTTGAATCTCTTCCTTTTCATTTTCCTTGTGGACTTGTAATACTTGTAGACTGTAAATCGTAGATCACTAGTACCTTGTACGTAATTGTGTTCCGTTGAAGACTTGACTTTACTGGTAACTTTGAATCTTTCATACCTTGTGGAACCTAGGTGAACTTCGATTTATATGATGCAATACAAAATCTAAAGGCGAAGCTTTCCGCATCCTTGGGACTATTTCTACACGATCTGGCTAGCCCTTAAGCCCTTTGGGCTATGCTTGGACGCCGTAGAGAGTCGTGGTAATGCATGGGAAAGAGAGCAACGGGAAATGTTGCGCAACCAGGTGGAGCGTCCCAAGAGCAGCGCCAAGCTCTTTGACTTCGAGAAAATCGAACCCTGATCAGACATTGAGAATGAGAAGACCGAGACCCAGTGGAATGAGTCCTTCATGTGAAAGGCACTCATCTACCACTACTGGCGCCTCAAGGGCAAGCAGTGAAGGTTTGCAGGCAGGCTTTTGTTTTTTGGACTTACGATAGCTTACTGGTGGGTTCAAGATAGAAGAATATGTACTTCTTTCTTAGCCACGTCAATTAATCTAATACATCTATTATTCTCTATGAATATATAATCCTAAATACAGTTTGTAGCTCCTTGCATCATGTTCTCGGGAGTAGGTTGATGATGCATAGCGATGACGAGGAGACCAACACACAACACTTCCTCGATACCGAACAAAAGTTATGTTCTCATGCAACAAACCCAAAAGATTAAACTAAAATCAAGAGCAACATTAATCGTCAATAGCTGGGTTGAATCTTGTAATGGTCTCGCTAATTCTAAAGTCATGGAGTAGATTGTTGTGTAGAAGATGGTTCTTCTGACGTCGATTATTGTGAACTGGCATGGAAAAGTCGTCAAATAGCAGCATACTCTATGAGATACTCTCTATAATTCGGTATTCCTCGGAACTTTCTACTGTTGGTTATAATTTCTTGCCTTGCTGGCTTTTTACAATGGAATCTTTGTGTGTAGAGGGAATCAGTTGATCTTGACCGATTATGTAAGCCTTCTCCCTCTGATCTCATTTGTCGGCGTCCTTAGGCCAGGATCATAGATGGTTGTCTCATATAATGGGGCCAAAACACAGCACAGCGCGGGGAGAAATTATGTTCCGATCTGCCACTTTCACGAGCACAAGGCTGCATCTTACACCGAAGAAAACGCTTTCCAGTCCCTTCAACGGATAAATACCTTATTAATACCCCATTCGTGGTCAAACAAGATTCCAAATATCCGCATATCTTCATCGGGCTGTACCATCAGATTATGGCCGAGGACATCGAAACCAGCTTCCAAGCCGCCATGGACGCGGGGAAGATCAACGGTGCAATAGTTTGCGCTACCGATTCCGAGGGCCATTTCGTCTACAATAAGACCCTTGGTGATCGCACCCTTCTGTCAGGCGAGAAACGGCCACACCAACTAGATGATGTCCTGTTTCTAGCATCTGCCACCAAATTGATAGCTGCGATCGCGGCACTACAGTGCGTTGAGGACGGTCTGTTGACTCTGGACGGCGATTTGTCTACTGTCGCACCCGACCTAACCAGCAAAGAGGTCCTCACGGGATTTTCTGAAGACGGCGAAACACCTATTCTCGAGCCTGCAGAACGCCCTATCACGCTGGAGATGCTTCTCACCCATAGCTCCGGCTTGATCTACCACTTTATGAACCCCAATATCGCCAAGTGGCGCGAAAGGTTCTCTACCCCGGATGAGGCGGGCAGACGATCTGTTGAAGAACTGATTGATTATCCCCTTGGATTTCAGCCCGGCGAAGGCTGGATGTACGGCCCCGGACTTGACTGGGCAGGCCGCATAGTCGAGCGGGTAACGGGCCTCACGCTGGGGGAGCATATCCAGAAACGCATATTTGATCCACTGGGTATCAAGAGCGGGCAGTTCTATCCAGTGACCCGCGAAGACCTGCGGGCTCGAATGGTCGATCTGAATCCGGATGATCCCGAGGGCTTGGGGCGGGCTGTGGTAGGAGGCGGCGGTGATATAAATCTGCGTACGCGCGGTGACTTTGGTGGCCATGGGCTCTTCTTAGCCGGTGACGACTATACAAAGATCTTGCGCTCACTATTGGCAAATGATGGGAAACTGCTGAAGCCAGCCACTGTCGATGATATGTTCGAACATCACCTCAGTCCCCAGGCCACTGAGAGCCACCAGGCTGCCCTCGCTAGTCCCATGGGAATTTTCTTTCGTGTCGGCATAGAACCAGATATGAAGGCTGGGTATGGCTTAAGTGGTCTTCTTATGCGTCAGGACGTAGATGGTTGGTATGGTGACCGGACACTATCATGGGGTGGGGGTCTCACGTTCGCGTGGTTTATTGATCGGAAGAATGATCTTTGTGGCATCGGTGCTGTCCAAGCTGCCTTGCCCGTGGATGGCAACTTGATCGGTGATCTGAAGCAGGTCTTCCGTCGCGATGTCTACCGCAAGCATGCTGCTTGGAAGGCGCAGCAGTAGACCTGGAGTTGAAAAGTTCTCGCACCAGGTTTTTTTTTGGTCTATCTACCTGTAGATTCAGTCCGACCAGATAAATAAATCTCCAATTTTTTCTGGGAAAGCCCTTCAGGTTCATACATTCAGAGGTTCCCAACTGCGCCACGTAGAAGTCTCTTGAGAAAAAACCAAATAGCTCGATTTCCAATTCTCAATCACAACCTGTGTGGCCTTTTTATGCCTACTTGGCTAGTGAACAGCGTTCTTCATCCTCTTCTTCAAGCTATTCAATGAGTTTTATCGAAACCAAAAATTTTCCACCGTCAAATCTCCCGATTTCCAAATGGATGCCCATGTACCGAAATCCCCGTCACCGCGATGCTGGCTGGACAACTTGACAGCAGGGACCAAATATCGCTAATTAAGGGCAACTTCAATAGTTACAAGCTAATGACACATGACAGCCGCTACTGCGATGCTACGTGAACTATCGTTGCATTAAGGAACAGCCACTTAACTCCGTAGTTTTCCACCCAACGGGATCTCCACCCAAGCCTCGCCAAGCATTCAGGCGCTTTGGATAAGGATTTCTTGGCGAGGATTTTCCACGACATGTACTACGACGACTGCGCCCACCAGTTTCACACCTGTAACATCGAGTGACTTTCTCCGCTCTTTCAGCTTGGCATGGAGAGCTGAACAGCTTGCGCATCCCATGTTATCGAGGCTTTCCTTATCAAATACCGTGCAAGTCCCCGACGACGGGAACGCCAAGAGCGCATACGTACCCTGAGTACGTTGGACCCAAGACGCTACCAGGACCTGACAATATTGACCCTGGTGACGCAATTTTCGTGCAGATAGCGATGCGGTAATGATCAACGAGCAGGTTTAAGGCCAGCCAATACCAAATCCCCATTACCAAGGTACCTGGATGTTTGATCCCACCGTGACGAGTCTGCAGCGGACGCACGACCAAATCAGGGGCTTCGCTGTGCATCAGGCTGCATCGTGCTTGGCGAGTGCCATCTATGTACCCCTGTCCACCTCTCTTGTCGGCTGGCGGGGGAGGTGGCCGGCCTTGGACGTCCTTGAATTGTGACATCTGTATGTGGACAACGAAAAGGTTGTGTAGAGTCGGCTCCATTAGCGCCTCGTCATCAGCGCAGATCCCCCCGGCATGTCTCCACTTACCGGGCTCTATTATCTACATATGGCGCCGCTCAACCCTCATCCTTAATTCTTCGCGTGGAGCATATGCCCCGCACGACTCGTCCGCGTCTCCTTGGCGACTTCTCCGGGCCTTCTGATCGCCCAGGGCCGGGGTGCAAGGAACGGGTATTAACCCATGCGCCAAGTACCGAAGCCAATCAACATCCCATATTATGCATCATCTTAAACCAGGGCCGACCGTCTAGGTCCGGCTGAGAGGCGGTGGTTGCTCCGCTGCGGGTCAGGGTGTGGCTCCGAAGGGTTTCGACTTCTTGCTAAATGAGAAACGGATGGCCTTTGATTTGCGAGACTCGAAGGAAGTTGCTCCATTGACTTTGTCAGCGGCGCGATTCAGCCCGAAGAAAGGTGCAATTGATACAACCATTATGCGTTTCGTGCCATTTCGACATTATGCGCGGAGTATCTGTCTATCGATGGCAGGCTAGAACGGCGTGGTATAAAGGCGCGAAATCATCGCCACGAAACTGGGTTGAAAACAACAGATTAAAATTTCATTATCTTTCGTCTGCAGTTAAAATCTTCACAAAAGTTCATCCTTTAATAACTTGATCTATACCAACAATGGTTCATCTTGCTTCTGCCGTTACTGCCGGCCTCATCGGCCTGGTCTCGGTTGCTGCCGCCCATCCCGGCCACGATCACAAAGCCGAGGCTGCTGAACGCCGCGCCTTCATGCGAAATGCTCCAATTCAAGCGCGCAGCTTGTCTCAGTGTGCCTCCAAGCTCAAGGCCCGCGGTCTCGAGGCCAAGAATGTCGCTCGTCGTCAACACGCCGTTAAGCAAATCCGCCGCCGCCGTGGTTTGAACACTGGTACGCTCATCTTGAAAACTCGGTTGCGAGAGTCTTCGTTGCAATAATTTGATATTAATCCTCTGCTGTAGATGCCCATTTCCTCAAGGCGCGTGATCTGGATACCCTCCTCAACGTCTCTCACGCCTCCAACTTGACCGGCGTGACTCCATCCACTGATGCCTCTGTCCTGTTTGGTTCTGAGGCTACCTGCATTCTGGCCCCTGATGTCACTCAGGGCCCTTACTGTGAGTAGACATGCATTCCTCAATCAATTGAAGTATCTAACAGATACCAGACGTGAGCGGTGAGCTCATCCGCGAGAATATCGTCGATGACCAGGAGGGTGTTGCTCTGTACATGGACATCCAGCTCATTGACACCAACACTTGCGACCCCCTGCCCAATGTCTACATGGATCTCTGGCACTGCAATTCCACCGTGAGTCACCAGGCTTTCCACCCAAACCTGAAACATGATATTGAGTCTAATCGCCATCACAGGGTGTCTACTCCGGTGTCGTGGCCAGCGGCAACGGTGACTCTTCTGATGCCACCAACCTGGATGCTACTTTCCTCCGTGGAATCCAGCCTAGCAACGACGAGGGTGTCGTTCAATTCCAGTCTATCTTCCCCGGCCACTACACTGGCCGTGCTACCCACATTCACGGTATGTATATCGATTTACACCCGGTTGTGCACGAAAGCATAATCGGCAGAGTGTTTCGCCCCTGTCCACGAGCATCTTTTCTAATGAGCCATCTCCATAGTCTTGACCCACCCAGCCAATGAGACCACCGTTCTCAAGAACAACACCATCAGCGGCCTCTATTCCTCCAAGACCTCGCACGTCGGCCAGCTCTTCTTCGACCAGGACCTCATCACCAAGGTCGAGAAGACTTCTCCATACTCCACTAACACCCAGGACCTGACAACCAACGCCGAAGACAGCATCCTCTCTGAGGAGGCTGACACCATCGATCCCTTCATGGAGTACGTTCTGCTCGGTGACAACGTCTCGGACGGTATCTTTGCCTGGATCTCTGTCGGTGTTGATAGCACTGAGGATACCAGCGTTAACGCTGCTGCTTACTACACTGAGCAGGGTGGTGTTGAGAATGAGAGCTCCGGTGGTTCTGGCGGTGGCTCTGCTCCTGGTGGCTCCTCTTCTTTCAGCGCCCCTGGTGGCCGTCCCACCTTCGCTTGAATGGCCTGATGGTGAATTCGAGCGTAGTCTCCTAGGATGTCTTGTCGAGGAATAGATCCGAGTAGAGAAAATGGTTCGTGGACGGAGATTGCCACTTGAAGTGCAATCTTGGTCTCATGGTCAAATCGCAGTCATTTTCCTTACAGTGTTTTGATAACTTGGTTTTATATTTCATTCATTCACCGTGCAGGCTCATGCTTTCGGTTCTTGTTTCACTATTGTTCTGAACTGTTGATCTATCGTGTTAAGTATGTGATATGAATGAATTGGATTTCATTTAAACTCTCTTCTTATTGCCGTATCTGCTTTTTTTTCCAAATTGACTCGAACTCACCATATCTATCACCCCCTAAAATTTGAATTGACCAAGTAAGAGATTATATTTTTCGTTAAAAGAAACACATATCTATCTTTGGTAGAGAAAACAATCTATTGTCTGTCTATAATTGAGCGATCAAGCATTGAAAAACATGGAGAATCGCTGTATGGCAACTTGAAAACAATCCGACTCCAACACCTTAAATCTCCATTGCATCATCCGAAAGCTCGTCCTCAGATGGATGGTAAGACCCTTCCTCAGACGGCGCACGTGCCTGAAACATCGATGGACCCGTGCCCGGCGCTGGAGTTGATGCCGCAGATGAGGATCCAGATTGAACGTGAATCGGTGCCACACCTGCTGGCCGAATACCTGCGCGTGGAGACCGCGATGCCGGGAATAAGGATGGAACGGGTGAGTGATTTGTTACCGGTGTAGATGATTGGGTTGAGACCTGATTCGGATACTGGTGGGGGAAAAATGATGGTCGGCCGAGATGTTGAGTCGGTGTTTGCATTGATGGCTGGGCTGTGTATTGAGAAAACAATGATGGGGGTTGGGTGGTGCTTGTGGTAAACAGTGATGGCTGTTGACCTGGTGGCAAGGGTGCCTGGGTCGCCGGTCTAACGGGCGGGCGGTGGGGTTGAGAATGCGATTGAGCAAAAGGCCGCGCCGGTGATGCAGACGATTGTTGAGCAAATGGGTGAGTTGATGATTGAGCCGACATTGGTGCAGACGATGGAGCAGGGATGGCGGCAGTTGTTTGGGTCAATGGCTGAGGAGCTGCTTGAGTTGGGATTTGATTCTGCTGCTGGAGAAACTCATTGCGGACCTTCCGGTCCAAAATCTTCTCCATTGTTTCCAGGTACAGGATGTCGTTCGCAGTGGTTGTAGACTGGTTGAGCATATAACGAATTGCTGTCTGAAGTCCCGTGATAGCATCTGCAGCTGCAGGGATCAGTTCATATGGCGGCAGAGGATTAACCGATTCATCGAGGATGGATGTATCTAAGTGCAGGTTCCGACGAAGCGTCTCGTCCATAGTCCCGACGAACTCTTCCTCGCTGGAATTCAGCCACGCTTCAAGACTTTTCGTAGAGATTCCACTTTGGTTGTAACGAATAACCTTTTCATAGAGCTCAGTCATATCTGGCGGCTTTGGTGCGGTGAGGTAGTCGGCTTGCGGCTCAACAAGGTGGGTTTTGCGGAAAGCCTTGTAGATGGTCGCGTTCACGATGTCGTGTCGCCAATTGCGAGTGATCCAGCAGAGAGTGTGATAAAGACTGATCATCTCCACCGGGTTCTGGCCAGACTCGTAGGTTGTCGCCATATACCCAAGCCATTGTTTGCGGTAATGATGTTTGAGCTGCTGGGTGATTCCGAGTCGTAGAGGCTGGTGTTTATTTGTAGTGTTCTCGGGGAAGAGTTGGACGTGCACGTTGCCTGGTGGGGGTGTGGTCTCCACAGCAGCTTGATGGGCAAGCTTATTGTCCAGGAGCAGGACAACCCGCCGCGAGCCGACATGTTCATAAAACATGGTCAACCATTCTGACATGATTTGAACATCCACCCAAGCTTGTCTATTGTGGCGCCATTCACAATTCATGGCTTTGAGATTGACACCACGGAGAGCCTCGGGCATCTCCTTATGGCCAACCACCCAGAGTGGAATCCGATCGGATCCAGTGGCGTTGGTACACAGAATCAAACAGACATGCGCCCGATCTTTTTTGAGTTCACTGGGGGCACAAGGCAGAGTATCAAAAGGGGCTTTGCGCCACAGTAGACCAGTCTCGTCGACATTATAAACATTCTCTTCATTGAACTCCCCAGATAGGGTGCGCAGTGCCTGCAGCTCCTTGCGCTGGTTCTTAGGAGGCGCTGGGACAACGCCGTCCTGTTGGCCTCTAGCTTGATAGGCTTCAAAACGCTTCCTGAATTTTGCTAGCCAACCGTGGCTGAAGGCAGGCGGATTGCGGTTAGTATATTCAGTGATTCGGGGCCAGATCTCGCGGGCTTTGTCGCAGATAGCGTCACCCGTAGATAATTCACCAGTTTCACGGGCTCTTTTCAACCATACAAATAAACGCTCCTCTAGGAGAGGCCATTGTGGGGGTTGTTGACGAAAAGCGCCCGTTGCTGGTCCTGTGTCAAGATACTCGTACTTTGAAGACAAGATCACGGAGACACTGGATTGAGGGAGGCGTCGACCATAGGTCTGCTCAAACCAGGCGACGCTGGCTGCATGTGTTGGACGAGACTCTTGCGAACGGGCCCAGGCGCGTAGAGCCTGTTTTTGTCCCTCAGGAATCCCTGCCCGAGACGCGTGGCTAGATTGCGGAGTTTCACTGCTCATAGTTCTCAATTGTTTGTCCCCAGGACTTGATGAGTAATGCGGGATCTGACACAGAAAAGTGAATGTCTCGATTGAAAGATAATTTAGAGTGGGAAAACGGCAGAAAGGAGAGAAGTGGGTCGTATCTAACCAATAATCTACTCTAAGTCTCGGTCGGCGGTATCATTAGGTAATATTCTTGTCTAATTTGTATGGAACCCATGTCCTCGAGCGGCACAACAACTTGTATAACTAGCTGACCACATTATAGCTACTATTAAGCTACTATTATAAGGTTGTTTTTAACTTTAGATACCATCTGGCTAAATATTCAAAGTGTAAGAAAGATATTCTTATCTCTTTTTTTTTTTTGCATTCAAATTTCTATGACAAGGACTCTTTGTTGGCGTATCAGGCTCGGCGATTATGAACGAAGCCAAGTAAAAGAATGTCCAGGCCAAGATTTAAGCAAGGTAGACTATTCAACATAGTTACCTTGGCTTGTCAGCAATCTTCGATTCTAGAATAGTAGAAGTAAATGCAGTAATAACTCGGCTGTCCGAAAGGGCCTCTAACCTAATTAATTTCGAAAAGGGTAATTTGGATCGGTCTCATCTCGCCGTGGACTGGCAGCTTCATGTCGTTCTACTCTATCGTCTTATTTTAGGCCAAATCAAATCAACTCTTTTTTAGTTCAAAGCGAATCATATTAACAAACTCCGTAATGATGATACTTGTATTGCGAATAGAAAGCATATTTACAAGAACTTCGGACCTATTAAAAACACCAGAATGAATTTACATAACATATCAACCAAGCAACACTGGGGCCGATTGCTGCCAACCGGGTTGCGGCTCCTGCCAATGTGCCTGTACAGCTGCCCGAGCACCATCAACAACCATCATATGGTGCTTCTCCAGAAACTGCGAGAAAATATGCAAAATAACAGTGCGATCACTGGTCGAAGAAGCAAGTTTTCCAACCACGTAGAGCGGCCAAGTCAACGTAGCCATTGGAAGCGACAAGACACACACTCTGAGAACACTGTCAAAAGCCGACCTGTATATTTGTTCATCTTGAAGCGTAGAGTACTCGGGCGCCTCGGACGCACCAGCTTGTCGAAGCATTAAGAGCCCACAATATTTGTAGGATCGCGCAATCTGGACCATCGCCTCGGTGTAGGCATCTGTACTAGGCGAAGATTCAATCGACCACGAGTGCAGCCTGTCCATCAAAATTTTACTTTCGTTGGATATGTCTCCGCCCAAGCAGGCGCGACCAATGAGATCGGCTAGGCGATGCATTAACGGCCAAAGGGTCGCTGTGCAACCAAAGACCGTGTCCATGTGATCAGTGAAGTCGGGCCCGGGGTCGCCATTGATCTGGAGTGGTCGTCTTTCTAACGAAAGAGCAAGCATCACGTTGAAGTACTGGAAAATCTTGCGGAAGAATGAGAAGAACGGGGGCTCGGGAGTGGTGCGGTGGCATTCCAAGAGAACCTTTGCGCCCTGAAGATGACACCAAGCATTGCTTGCCGAATTCCCCAGCACAATCTGATTCGATCAGTATATCGTGATCACAAACCAGAGAATATTGGATCTGAAAAGAAGACGATACCTCATAGTATATCAATAACAGACTGCTAGCTAGCAAGTTCATGCGTGAGGTCTCATCTAGTTGTGGACGTGATAATTCCACTGCCAGTAAATTCAAAGCTTTCGAATGTAGCTGGGTCGCCCGATCTCCAGACTCGGCGCCAAGATGATAAAGGTGTGCCGCAGCAACGGCTTCAACTGCATACTGGACCTGGACAGAACTTGCGGTTCGTGGCAAAACATGCTGTAAAAACGGATTTGGAGTGCCCGCCTGTGGAAAAGAAAAACTGATGAGGCTCGCTAGAATGGTGTTGAAATGGAAGATAAATCGCGTTTCATGGTTGCTCGGTTGTGCTGGGAGCAATGTGGGTCGCGCAACTGCACGGCCGATGTTGGCATCTTGAAGCTGCCGCCTCCGTTGTCGAGTTTGAGAGAATTTGACTGCCGTCCAGTCTGGATAGATGCATTCTATGCCCCGCTCTGTACAAAGTTGACAGCTCGGCTGTCCTTCTGAGCACTTTTTTCTTCTTGAGCGACTGCATGTGAGGGGGCTGTTAGTGTTCTGTCCCCGCACATCGACACCAAGGCGGGTTGTTCGGGAGGGATTTTACCATGTCATACATCCCCACCTCGATCTTGTCTCTTGGCGTCGAGTGGACATGTCCGAGATCCATCCAGCGCATTAACTCAGCCTGAGAATGTGAATATCGAGACACGTCAAACCCAAAATTCACTGCGCAGTCCGGGGGCGAGACCCGATGGCCCGTGGTTACATGGAGGTCATGTGATGGGGCTGGGGTACATGTCCCAAAAGGGAAAATGGGCTATCATTAGGTACATACGTCATGACAAGGGGAAATGCCGAGCTATAGGTGTATCAATAATATATAACATGTGCAAGCCATGAAGCAAGCCATGACCATAACAATGAAAGGAAAAGCGACCGTAAAACAGCGAGAAAAAAGAAACAAAAAAAGGCAAAACCTGCCTTGTTTCCACACACTAAACCCCCCCCGGTCCCACAGTTTTGCAAAAGAGTCCCTGTAGATCATCAACTCCACCAGAGAGCAAATAAATATCACCTGCAACTTAAACCACCTCCTTTCTCATATTGACCAAACTATGATCCCCTCCTATCTGGAAGCTGATGGATCATGGCGTTGCCCTCCAGCTCAGATGGACCACGGGGACTGCGCGAATTTTGCGGAATATCCCAATTCCATTGGCCAGAATTCTGGCGAGGCGAAGAGCCTCCAAACCCTGATACCGATTCGGGAGCGGGCGAGAACTGGCGCATAGTCGGGTCTGGGCTACCAACAGAGGTGACATCTGTGCCCGGCGCTCTAGCAGTATTGCTGTCGAGTTCACTCTTGCGGTTGCCAAGCGAGCCTCCGGTGTTGTTGAACAAAGCCCATCTCGCTGTACGCTCGGTCCGCCCGTCCTGGGAGGACATCCATTGTGAATATACACGATTGCGACCGAGAACAAAGAACAGTGTGACCAAAATAGCAACGAACGCCACGGCTGCGATCACAATGCCGGCAATCGCTCCGCCACTCAACCCTCCGCCTCCACCTCCACCAGATGGGGCACTGCTTGTGGTCGCGCTGGCGGTTGCACTTGTGGTTGTTGTTGAGGTTGAATTTCCGGTCATTGTTGACCCACCACCTTCGGCGGGCATAGACTGGCCGGGTACCAGCATATAGGGATATGTGAGGGCTTTCTTATATTGGTCTTGGAAGGTTTCCGTCGAGTTCTAAGAGTTCATATTAGAAACTTTCCTGATCATGGAGGCTGAACTGTTTTAGACTTACCGGGTTAATGACGCCCACCATTCCATTTTCCAGGCATGAGCCGATCGCAGTGCAGTAGAAAAAGGTTGGCTAACAAAGTCAATTGTCAGATAAATGTCCCTATAACATAGACGAAGCCATTTCTCTTACCTCAGTATCATTGATAACCACTGACCAGGTCGGTGGCTGCAATCATCACAAATGTTAGTCGATTTTGTCGATATCCCGATCCGATCTCTATTTGATCGTGCTTACCGGACCAATCAGTTGACCATTATTCTCACTGAAGCTATTAAACATCCCAGAATAAAAGTAACTCCCAGAGGCCGGCACACATGGCGCCCCAAAGTCTGCTTTCACGACCGAGTGGTTTGTCGGGTAGAATTCGAAAACCACAACATCGCCAGGATTGGCCGTGAGATTATGTGGAACGTATGCATGTGGACTCGACTTAGGTCCGACTTGAACAGTATGTGTCACGCTGCCAGTCGATGTCGTCGTGGAGGTGGAGAAAGTGGAAGTTATTGAACTGCTCCCAGATGTTGGCGTCGATGAGCTATCAGAGTAAGTCTGTGCGGCGCATGTAAGGCTCGTCAAGGCGACCGAGATGAAAAGTGGCCTAAGCACTCGCTGTGCGAACAGCATGTTGGAAGATGACTATGAATATTGGATTCGTAGTACACTACACCGTTAAGTTCCATGAAGGGATGTGGAGGAAGGAAGAAAAGATCATGCAGGATGAAAAGACCAGAGGGTGACAGGGCAACCCGAGGGGGGCCCAGCCATATTGAGGCTGAGCGAATAGAATACGGTGAGCAGCATAGCATGCTTTGTCTAACTGTGCTTTTTCTTTTTGTCTTCGACTATCCGACCGCCTGTGCAAGCCTCAGTTACCCAAAAGAGAACAGGGTTTGCAGGGCCCAACCATATTTAGTTAATCGTTGGCCCCCCACACTGCCGATCCACTTGGGGGCGCTGTTGGTATTGTTCTTTGGGTCTTTTAACCAGCACTCCTGATTTGCTGGTTCGGATGACCTTCTGCTGGGCCCCCAAGGGTTAATAATAATAAGTCCGGGACCAAGCTTGTGGTACAGGACACAGAAAAGATTACTTCCGTTACGCACGTAAAAGATCTCTTTTAATCTACTTTACCTTTCAGGCAAAGATGACACATCTATATGGTTAATTTCGAGTAAGCTATAAAACAAATCGAGTCAAAAACTCTTTGAATTGCAGCCCCTTGAGTCGCAGATGAACTTTGATGGATAAGGCCCCACGAAACCAAGGGTCTTTCAACTGTCTAGTCCCACGACAATCTTCAGCAATGCAGTCAGCACGGCACTCATTTGGCTTCCATTGGTCGGGCTGCACCAACAACGTGGTGGGTGCATGTCAGCCCGAGTCTAGGCGGCCCCCTGTCGATACAGTACACAATAAATGAAAGAACTTTAGTTACACCTTAGAATTGTTTGTACTCGATCTCAGTCTCAATTTGAAACACGATTCATGTCATGAAGTTTGATTAAACCCCTGGAGTAAGAAAATATCATGAACTTTCAAGAGTATACTGACAATTTAATAGCAGTTACAAGCTGCCAACCCACTCTTCTGGTTCCGGCCGATCATACCAAAGCCACACGGGGGGCGGGCCAAGGGAAGGGGTCAACCAAGCAGAAATAGATCAACTACTACTCAGCCCATATTGTGCCATATTCCACAGCCTTACAGCCCGTCCCCAGGTGTCCATAGTTGCATCCAACGGTCATCCATGTCACTCCCCTCTTCGTAAAATCGAAGGTCTGTGCTGACCCGAATCCGCCCATCATGGCCCTCGTTCTTTGAGCTTGCATGCACAATATACGGGTCATGAAATACCACGTCGCCCGCATCGTAATTAGCCACAAGCCAGCGCCGATCACCTACCCCACCGTTTGTCTGGTGAGCCCTGCCAAACTCATTTGCATTCTGCGACAACTGCCCATATTTTTCCATGTGTACGTTGAATGCGCTCAGACGCTCTTCTTCAGACAGATCCTTGGCGCGACGGGTAAAATCCGCCTCAATCTCACGTCCCACTTGGACGGAATTGCCAAGATACATCAGGCCGCCCCCGTCAGCCCTAATATCTCCTGCGAGCCTCATCATTAGTTTCGGGATATAGACCTAAAGAGGAAGCGTATGCGAGAGTGCTTACCGATGGGCACCCACGCCGTTAGGAATTCAGCTTCTCCTTTTCTAAGAAACAACTTGTCATAGTGTACACCAGTGCTGAGCGCATGTGGAGCATTGTGTCTGATCATGGTACGTTTGAGCAGGATTTCCTTCTTCCATTCCATAATTCCCTTGACGAAGGATCGGAGATTAGGATGTTCCATAAGCTGTAGGTACTTCGGCTGTGTATGGGCATCGATCATGGCTTGCACCTGCTCGGTGGTTGGTGGAAGTTCCCCGGCTCCTATCCCGCCATGTTCAAGCGGGTCATTCGAATCATTAAAAATCCCATCTTCAAGTGCCGATCCAGGCTTGATTATTCCGGTCGGCTCGTATAACTTGAAGTACCTAAACGCGATAAGATTAGCTTTTGCATATATTTAGTCCAGGCTTATCTTTGAGACTTGCTCCTCGCGGACTTTCTGTACATCGTCCCTTGGCAGGAGGTTCTTGACATAAACGTAGCCATCTTCTCTCAACCTTCTGCGTATCTCTTCAAAGGATGCCTCCTTCGGCGTCCGGCGAAGCCACTGGGCTGGAACCGCGGGTCCTTGGTTGGAGCGAACATCCACGGTCATTTCGGCTTGGTAAAACTCAATGAAAGTCCACGGTTATCTTGCTCTGAACGATCAGAAAAAGGTAGCCACGCATTTGACATGCTACTGGCACATCGCTCTTATAACAGCATGGAAATTTTTCAACTATCATCTCGTCAAAGTCTCTTCGTGGCTTAAGGTGCAAATGACCTGGGCTTGAATCGGCTATTGGACATCGTTTCGGGGAACGTTCAGATGCGATGGGCATGACCACTCTGCGGAGACAGGTCTTCATGTCTCCACCCCCGCATACCCGCGCACAGTGGAGAATCCGATCTTCCCCATTGGCCAGCGTTACGCTCTGCTCTGAAAATCCTCTTCTTCAATACTGGTCATGTCATTCATCGTGAAGTTAAACTCACCGAGATGGTTGTTCATGTGGCACAAGATTGGAGACGGATGTTTGCTCATGCTTCGATATCAGGGACTTCGATCACGATCTCAGTAAACTGGTGGTTCCAGATTGTTTCACCCCTTCGCATTTATCAGCATGGCAAATTTATTGACCTCGTTGTACGAACACGAGCCTCTATACTTCATAATTTATTCATTGGTACATTCTTGTAAGTCTGAAAAACTCTCAATTGAAATTACAAGACCTCATATTACCCTTTCACTTATGAGCGGGCGCCGGGAGCTGCCCCTCCCACTGCGCCTTAGCCAACTCAAAAAGACCATCGTCGCACAACATATCCCAGCCCGTAAGGGCCAATCCCTTGCCAGTAAAGATGGCTTCCTCGTGAGCTTCGTCTGTTCCAGCGGAAGCTGCAAAACTCGGGTGATGGGGGAAGGCCCCCTCTGGTGTCGGAATGGCGAACATAGAATGAAGTGTTGGTGCGACGTAGCTTACATTGCCTTTTCTGGTATCAACGATCTGGCTCTGAAGAACCGGGAACAGGGTATTTGAACTCACCAACATCGGATGAACCAGTCAGGACCTTATCGTACTTCGGAATGATTTTCTTTCCGTAACCTGCCATATGGCCTGTGAATCGCTCACACAAAGTCTCGTTTAGCACGATATCGGTGTAAAGACCCTCCCTATAGTTCCCTTGTTACCATCCGTTATGCAAAATCTTTTTCTTAAAGACTCACTCTTCAATTTTGACTGTACAGCCAGTCGTAATAGCCGCCCCCTCTATGCACTGTCGAACCTTGGCGATAAGCTTGTTGAGTCCTTGCAAAGTTGGGCTTCGAATTTGCCAGTAGGACTTTGTGTAAGCTGGAATTACATTGGCGACCTTTGGCACGTCCAGGAAGGCCCCGTGAATGCGCTCGTCTGGCAGAATATGTTGTCGCAGGGTCGATATTCCGTTGTATGCCTGGACCAGTGCGTCCAATGCGTTCACACCATCCCATGGATTACCTCCGGCGTGAGCATTCTTGCCGAAATATTCCACATGTAGCTCTTTTCGGGCATTCATCAAGACTCCTGCAACTCCATCGCTAGGGAGTCCAGCCAGATTTGTTGGTCCACCATGACTAGATAGGAAATATGAGGATCATCGAATCATCAAGCTGGGAGATTTCAATCGAGAAGCGGACTTACGACATCAAAGAGATATCAACCCCCTTATAAGCACCAGCATCGATCAATTTAGCCTTGCCTCCACCATTCTCTTCTGCGGGAGTGCCAAGTAGTTGGATTCTTCCTTTGACCCCATACTCCTTCTGCAGATGAGACAGTGCCAAAAAGGCTGCAATGCTGCTAGTGGCGATAAGATTGTGGCCACAGGCATGACCGATGTCTGGTAACGCATCGTATTCAGCGTTGAAGTTAACGAGTCGGCCTTCGGTGCCACTAATACATTCGAACGATGTATCTACTCCATAAGCATGGCGGGTAACTGTGAACCCTTGGCTTTCAAGGAAGTCACAGATTGCATCATGCGCCTTGTGCTCTTCATATGCCAGTTCCGGATTAGACCAAATCTACGAAGATTAGAGTTCATGGTCAGTCAGATGACTTCTAAAATTTAGTTTCCTGGGAAGAAGAATGGAGCCATACATAATGGTTCAGTTCACGGAGCTGCTTGGACACTTTCTCCAGGGCGTTGTCAATTGCAGCCTGGGCTTCCTTGGGAGGGATCGAGATAGTAGGGCCGAGAGCCATTTTGAAGTTCAAGAAGATGTAATCAGGGCCGGGAAGAAAATATTTTCTTTATGGCTGAAAAGAAAATTGCTTATTGTGATTGGAAAATTGTTGCAATAACTATGACCCTTCACTTGTATGCGAACATGCGCCTTTTATAGTTCTGGTTTACCGTCATCCCCAAACTGAGCTCTGGGGTAAACGGCATCTCAAAGCCGGGTTCTTGTATACGAGCATGCATAAATCATTGATCAAAGCATAAACAGTTGTTTTCATCAATTGACTCATTAACTATGTTTGGCCCTACTTAACTATTGGTGTTTTTGTGTCAACCGCCCAGTCCTCATAATCTTATCTTTATACGCGATCATGCGGTATAAGATAAGAATGACCAATGCGGGGCCAGCGATTAGAGTTTGAATTGCCGAAATCGATGCATTGACTTTAGGCTGACATCCGCCAATCGGCAACTCGAAATTTGCCGACCTAAATGATAATTTCCAAGCCTCACGAATTGCGTACTTCCCCTCTCACCCCCTCCTAAGCTCGCTTCACTTAGACCAATTGACAGGTTTTAATTTGCCGACCTCATATCCGTGTACCGAGTTATATTTTCTTATGCTCGCCTTATGCTCGCCCTCAAGGCTTTCCCGCGGGAAATCGAAGTTGTCTCACCCTGTCTGATAGGAAATCTCCTTGGATAAGAGAGATACCGCTTGAAATCGGGGCTTTATCGCATGTATCTTTTGTCTGAGGCCTATGCTTTATCGCGAGAAGCATCTCTATCTAAGTTACGCGTCGCAAACTCCGTGAGCGTGAGAGAGATTGGCTGTAGCTTGGCGCCTCGTAAGCGAGAGTTCTTGGTGCCAGGTCAAAGAGGGGATACGTATATCTTTGTTTATACTTTACCATTAACCAAAGTGGCATATACGTTCATCGAGTATAAGTTCATCGAGTAATCCATCTCCAGGCTATTTTGTTTCGCAGCAATATCACCGGACACTAAAATACCAATCTACTTTTCGCTTTGATCATCTCTCTTTTTACAATGAGTACAGCGCAAGAGCCGTACAATGACGAAAAGAAGAGAGTTGATGTCAAGGATGAGATAAACCAGGATGCCTCCGTTGGGGAGTATACTGACTTCACTCCTGAAGAGGAGCGTCGTGTCCTATGGAAGTTGGATTTGTTGTGAGTAATGCGCGTCCCTCTCACAAAAACATGAGGGATTCTAAGACTCATTGTAGTATGATTCCAACGATGGGTCTGTGCTATATGTTGCAATACATGGACAAACTTGCACTTAGCCAAGCAGTTCTTCTAAACTTGCGAAAAGATCTTGTCAGTGACACACCACACTACACTAACTTGTCAAATATTAACACCGTATAGCACCTTGTTGGCAATCAATATGCATGGTGCTCTGCAGTCTTTTACTTTGGTTATCTCGCATGGAGCTGGCCTACTTCTTATCTGATCGTGCGCCTTCCTCTAGGCAAATATCTGGCTGCGACTGTGTACGTTAAGAGGAAGCATCAACTCCAATTCCCACGCTAACTTTTTGATGTGCAGATTCTTGTGGGGTGGAGTTCTCATGTGTCATGCAGCCTGTCACAACTACGCAGGCATGGCTACTGTTCGATTCTTCCTTGGCGTTGGTGAAGCTGCCGTTGCTCCGGGATTTGGTATCATCACAGGAATGTTCTACAAGAGAGAAGAGCAACCCTCGCGGTAAGTATTTCTGTCAAGATACCAAAAGGACTACACGGTCCAGTGAACTGATGCCCTCTTTCTATCAGACAAGCAGCCTGGTTTGTTGGTAACTGTGTTGCTAATATCATTGGTGGTCTCGTTGCATGGGGAATTGGGCATTCTCCGTCAGCTCTTCAAAGCTGGCGTGTTTTGTTCCTCGTTCTTGGAGGAATCACTTCTGGATACGGCATCATCCTCGCCTTCATTCTTCCTGACTCTCCCGCCAAGGCAATCTTCCTTACAGAATCCGAACGGAGAATCGCAGTACAGCGAACACTGAAGAACAGAACCGGGGCTGTGGAGGCGACAGAAATATTCCAATGGAGTCAAGTCGCCGATGCTGTGAAAGACCCGCAGGCCTGGTGCTTGGTGTTTTACACTTTCTGCGTCAACCTTGCTAATGGTGGACTCACCAGCGTGCGTAATATTCACCCCAATACTTCCGGAGTCATTCCGCTAACGTCGAAATAGTTTTCCGCCATCATTATCACAGGCTTTGGCTATTCGCAGTTCAAGTCTTTATTGCTCCAGATGCCGATTGGACTTTCCCAGCTAGTTTTCCTCATAATCACCGCCACCATTTGCACATACATCCCATCATCACGCATTATGGCCATGATGTTGAACGTGACAGTCGCCGTTATTGGTATTGTTTTGATCTATACCCTCGATGACATCCACAAGGTCGTCAAACTCGTTGGCCTGGCCTTTGTTTCCGCATTCGCTGCCAATATCCCACTCAGTCTGAGTATTGTCACGTCCAACGTCGCTGGATCCACAAAGCGAAGCACTATTAGTGTTGCTATGTTTGCCGCTTACTGCGTGGGCAATATCGTGGGACCTCAATTCTTTTACGCTTCGCAGGAGCCGGTTTACTCGGTATTTGTGTCCTCAATACTTGAGATGTCGTACTTTTTACTGATACTTTATCAAATCAGAGCGGTATCGAAGCATCCCTGTGCGGGTTGGCTCTAGGTGTGTTCTTCTTGGGGTGCTTGTGGGTTTACTACACTTGGGAGAATAAGAGACGGGATCGACGAACTGGAGTGGTATCTGAGAGCCATGATGTTCATGATCTCATGGAAGAGCAGAACAATAAGACTGACAAGGAGATCTCTAGCTTCCGCTACACTCGCTGATGTATTTAATCATAACTATATATCCTAGTGACAAGCGATAGCCGGTGTAGGGGCTAATTACAACATCTAATGGTTCGAAAATTGTCCTTATCTATAGATTACAACATAGTTGCCACTTAAGATCGATCCCAGAGATAGTACATTAATCAAAAATGACAACATAAGCACAATCTACATTAATCCACATACAGAGTATGGAACACATAATAACCTTCAACTTCCGATGGAGAGCCGTTGTCGGCTTTCTTCCTCCTCGGTGGTTTGTTGAACCTTCTTCCTTGTTTTAACGAGCGGAGAAATTCTAGTCGCAATGATATATGTGCAAGCGGCAATAATGAAAAACTCAGGAAGCATAGTCATAATCAAATATAAGGTCGGGTTGCCCTTCATCGCGTTGAAAGCTATATTGCCAGTAATGACGAAAATGAGAGAGTAGGCAACCCGTATTGCAAGCAGCGGCACACAAAATGCAACACCGGCCAGGGCCCACCGTTCTTCCGCGAAATATTCAGCCTTATGAAGCCAGAAGAGAATAAAAATTCCAACCAGGTAGAGATATATAAATGCTAGCAAGGCTATACTTGCTCGGCTCCATGGTGTGGGGGCCAACGAGTGTTCGGCCTGCGTGACGGAGACCCAGCCGCCGATGGAAATGCCGATATCGATCCAGGTGACGATGGAAGGAATCCAGAACATGAGTTTCGCAACGATGGTGACAACTTTGTTTCTTTTCATAGAAGATTAGTAATCTCGCATTCTTGCCGCTTTGAGATGGCAATTCACTTACATTCTTCCAAGCATCTCTAGTAGGAGAAAGATAATCAAAATCATTCCCAAGGATTCACAGACAAATATCGCCGCCGAGAGTCCACGCGAGTCATTGTTGATAGTTGCCAGCTTGCAGCTAGCGCTGACTAGCTGGAGAAGCGAGAAAACCCCGATGCAAAAACAGCCTATCCGGCAAGTATACTTGAATCTGAGAAGGCGACAACTTGGGCTGCGGCAATCCCATCACGATACGTGAAAATTCCGTCACCAGCCATGCTACCACAGATCGAACGAGGTTTCAAGTGAGTTTCAAGCGAGGGAACAAGGGAAGTTACTCTTCGATATTGGAATTCGTCATCGTGGATACGTAGCAATAGTTTGTCGTCGCTCATTTGAGAAATCCAGTCGACTGTATGAAACTTCAGCGATTCAACACCAATCACTCCAATCAATTCTGGCATTCTTGCTTTATGCCAGTACTGAACTTTCAGACCAGCACAGAAAATTCTTGGCCTCGACTTGGCACATCTTTGATGCTAATTTTCATACAACCCTACGCGGCCTCCTGTTGGCCCGTTGTGACCCCCTTAAGGCTGACATTGGCGCTTTTTGGTAACTCTCGCGGGACCAGCGGCCCAATTTCTGTCCGATCGGACTGTTTAACACTGATCAGCATTTTGGCAGACTTTGCTGCGCCCCTAGGGCTCTGACAATTGTCGTGGGGGCCGTTCCGACACAATGGCTTGGCTTGTGGCTGGGGAAAGACTCCCAAATAATTTCGCCCGGGACAATGTCGCTAGGAATCAAGAATAACATTGGAATTGTTTTGACTTCAGACTTTCTTTCAAAATGGGAGGGGACAAAATAGAATTGAGGGGGGTTTTTTCTTCTATACGATACAAACAGAAGTCACTTTCACCACACAGCAAAACTTGTTTGAATCACCCTCCTGCAGCAAAGGGACTTGCAGCTCTCAGCTTCTGCCCAAAACGCCAAAGAAGAATAGGCGCAGGTATCCCGATTCCAATGGCCACAAAGGCCAAAACACTGTTGCCCCAGCCATACTTTAACACATCAAACATATAAGGCGCAAAGAGCGGGAAACTGAAACCAGCCAGAGACCGCAGAAACGCCGCGGCAGCAAGTGCACTCGCCGCATATCGTGTATAAGAGTCAACGATGTAGGTCTGAATACACTGGAATGCGACAATGTTGCCAATGCTGAAGATGCAAATACCGATATTGGGTGCAATCCAGTGGCAGTGTGTCTGTGCAGTCCAGCCGTAGATGAAAAGACCGACTGGATTGCAGAATGCTGCTACTGCCATCAAGGGGACTCGGAATTCCGGTCGACCAATATTATTGTTGCGACTTTTGAGATGCCGGTAGATGCGATCGATGAGTGGGGCGCAAGTTTGAGAGCCAAGCATGAAGCCTAGTCCCATGGAGATATAGTTGAGGCCGCCGATGCCGGCTGACTCGCCGTAGTATGCTTTGCTGGTCCACAGGGTTGGGAAAGTGGCCAAGGTCAGGTACATAGTCCCATAGACTGTGGTTGTTGATCAGCTTCTATGAATGGGGATACTGGCGGACAAAATTTCGTCACTTACCAATAGCCATGTACAAGGCCAAGATTTGCACAATGGGCTGCGTGGTCAGAAGCCGGAAAGGGCGAACCAAGGCTGTGCTGATGATCTTGCCAGGACTCTGGTGTTGTCGCTCGCTCTCGGTCTGGTAATTCTGATTTTCCGTCTCTTTGCGAAGCTTCTTCGCTTTGCTGCCCAGGATCGCTGGACCGTAGGTCTCCGGCAGGAAGAAAAACCCAGCGATCTGAATGAGCCCGGCGGTGATAGAAGTTGCATAGAAGACCCATCGCCATGTAGTATTTTCTGCAATAAAACCACCGGCAATCGGTCCGATCGCAGGGCCTAGCAGAGGAGCTAGGCCATAGATGGCGAGGGCCTTTCCACGCTCTTCAGGACGAAAACAGTCACCGAGAACACCACCTCCAATCTAAGAGTGTTCATTAGCCTATAGCATTAAATGACGAAGAATCTCTCACTCACTGCCAGTGGTGCACTTCCTCCAAGTCCAGCGAGGAAGCGGAACGCGATCATCTGCCCAGTTGATTTGGAGACGCCACATGCAACATTGAAGACAATGTAAAACAAGTTTGTGAGCTGCAGTATGATCTTTCTTCCATAGATCTCGGATAGGGGGCCTAAAAAGAGTGGCCCTACCGCATATGCCAATACAAAGGTTGACAAGGTCAACTCTAACAGTACGTCGTCTGTTATCTTAAACTCGACTGCAATACGTTCCAGGGCGGGTGCAACCATAGACGATGAAACCGGAGAGATAAATGTGAAAAATGATACGAGCACGGCGGCTCGCCATTTCTTCGTGGTTGGCCAGTTCTTGGGGTTGTCGGGGTCTTCAGGGCCATTCCATGTAACCTGGGGTTGTCGGTAACCGAGACTGATGAACGGGGGTGAGGTAGGTCTTACTAGTGTAACGTCCTTACTCTCTGCTCCTTTAGAGGGTCCTCCCGCAGTGGACTGCTTATGACCTGCTTCTAGGTCCACTTTTGGTCCACTGTTTGTGTCCTCTCGAGGGTCCTCCCCTTTAGCTGACTTCATAGTTGAGAGGCTGGTGAAACTAGTGATAGGGATCGGCTCTTCTGGGTTGGTCGCGTCGCCCCTGTTGCATGGAGCGGAATGTTGTGATGGGTACATTCCAGATCGATTCTTCACGGCTTTCTAAAATAGCACGGCCTTTGTAGATGTCACGCCAGACTGTGGTTTCTTTGATGGTTCTTCGGAATCCTGGTCGCATGTGGTGGTCATGAATCCTTGTTGGTAAGAAATCGCGTCAAGCATCGATGGCAACTACTCCGTACTTACGCTATATAGCAAGGCATAATCAACCCTTGGATAATTCACCGAGTGTTACCGGTACAGTTTCTGCAGCAATCGGGACGTCGCCAAACCGATATCCGGACAATATCGGGATATTCGGTGAATTCGGCAAACTTGAATTGTTGCAGCGAACACTGTAACCACACCTAGAAATGTGTACAATCAAGCTTTCTGGACTGAAAACGATCATTATCATCATGCGAGAATCGAGTGCTCTTGTGATTGGGGGCCATATTTCTCAACATGTCCATTTCTATACACCTCAAACTAGTTCCGGCGGATCATTGTACCCAAATAGTTGTCTATCCTCTGGACATCGCCCAGATCGGCGAGAATTCCAACATATCCATCAGGCCTAACGACAGCCAGTGCACCTTTGCTCGGATCAACTCCATAGATGCCGTAAACATCATCCATCTTATACCCACTGTAGAATGACATTTCCGAGTGTTGCTTCACCTCGCTTGGGATATCACTCCACACGAATTCCTTTGACAGGCGAGGATGGATAACCACCTGCTCTAGAACTGATTGCGGGAACTGAGAAATGATTGCACCAAGCTTAGTGAGTGTCAGAGAGGACGTTCCTTGCAGAACCAGGAGATCTGATGAAGTGAGGCACAAGATGCGGAATCGACCGGTGGATGCAAAATCTATGATTTCGTTAGCAATGCTTCGTATTTGAGAGATTGAGACATTTTCATACCGTCTTGAAGATCGCGGCGATAGCCATCTGCATGTCGAACGAGACGCACATTCAGCAGTCTTCGCCCCGGTCGCAGAATACCAGACAAATAATCGGTGCCACTGATTGGATTCTTGTCACCATCCAGGGCTCGGTCCACGGCGATATTCTCGGGATACTCAATTCCACAGCCGCTGGTGAAGCCGTTTCCTCGACTGAACACTTCAAGGAACTCTTCATGTGTTAAACCTTCAACACCATCTTCAGATGCTCCAATCTTTCCAGAGAACATGGAAGAGAATGCGCGGTCAAACTCAATCAGTTCTTGTGCAATAGTGTGGCGTTCAGTGTGATATGTGTCAAGAATCGGATCAGGTTGCCCTTGAGCGCCCTCTGGGGTCAGCCCGTGGATACTGTACGCCAATTTCCAGGCCAAGTTATAAGAGTCCATCATTGAAACATTCATCCCTTGGCCGGCCTGGGAATCGTTAGTTCACTTCGATCGACGTCTGAACATGATATCTTATACATACCTTGGGACTGTGTGTGTGGCAGGCTGGAGAAGAATAAGATCAGTATTGTAATCATCATGTTCCTCTGCTTGAATATGGACATACCATCTCCCGCGATGAAAACTCGGTTCACGCCCTTTGAATCCTTAACAGAAAACTTGTCCGTCACTCGTTGACCAATCTGGTAGGCTGCCCACCAATCCACCGCACCATCTGTTTTTGGGCGGATATAGTAAGGCCTGAATGCTGCTGCCGCATTATCGAATATGGTCTTTTCCGTAACTTGGCTGCGACGGGCTCTTGCATCAGCCGTCGGGGCGGCGATGGGACCATCCGTCGTTTGTTGATCACTGTCTGGCTTGACATCTCCAGGTACTTGCACATACAACCGTGTCAAGTAGTCACCGGTCGCAATGCGCTCACGAGGAATCACCATGACCGAGCCCGCCGGCGAGTGAATAGCACAGCGACGACGAATATCGGGGAAATCCGTGTCGACAATCAAGTCGACTACGCCCCAGATATGATCAAGCGATTCGCCCTCCAATTTAAGTCCCATGGAGCGTCTCACAACGGAGTGAGCACCATCAGCTCCTACCAAATATTTTGTTCGCACGGTTCGATGTTGGCCCTCAGTTTCTATTTCGGCAACAACGGGGAATTCTGCATCCACTTCCTCGTCGATTTTCACATCGATCAGCTTGGTATTGCGCTGCACGCCGCGTTTCGAGTAGCGAAGCAGATCTGTTTCCAGAATCCGCTCAATGCGGCCTTGGTGAATCGTGACTTCATGGGGGAATCGGGCAGGTACAGCGACGTCTTGGACAATTGAAGTGCGCTCGATGATCTTATCCTCGTCGTTCGAGGGGTTCCAGAATGCGACCTATTGTGAGTAAATTGTTAATACAAAGTCTTGTATTAGGCTTTTGGGCGAAATATTACCTGCCACATCTGGCAACCCTCGGTGAGAATCTCATCTGCCAGGCCTAGCGACTTCAAGGTCTCTAGAGTCCGCGGTTGAAGTCCATCGGCCTGCCCAGACTTTAGTGTTGTCGACTTGGCGTCGACACACAGCAATGACTCGTCGCTCAGTCCGTATCGCGCCAGTAAGAGCTCAAGCATGAGTCCTGCTGGACCAGCCCCCACGATAACAACCTCATATCTCTCAGTCTTTCCATCCGGTTGTGGTTTTGGTGTGAGACGTGGTAGTGGGGATGCAAAAGAAGGAAGGACGCGTAGCTCACGCGACGCGGCTGCATATTCGGTGAAGACGGGCATGGCGGCTCTCAAGTGGTTCCTATCGTGTACTTGAGCCCGGTTTATTGTTTAATGAAAGTACCAAATTTAAGGTCAATAATTTACATTTTGGTTTCATGGGCACGATTGACCATTTATTCAAATCTCCACGACTGCGTGGTGGGTGCAATTCGACTCTACAAATACTTGGTAAATGGCGGGGAATAGAGGAGAACGGTCCGTGTGGGCAAGTATGATGCATTTCCGCAATGAATCCATGGGTCTGATGGATCAAAGTATATAGAATAAGCCAATAGGAGGTGGAGGTCGATCAGAGAGCTGGCCACTGCTTGGATTGGTGAGCTTCTAGTAATCGTTCAGTAATACCCGTAGTCTCATGGCTGAGGCTACACTGGGGCCTTCGGGGGGAGTCCGCATACGCAGATTGGCTCAACAGCGCCAAAACTCGGATTTATGGATCCCATGATAGGCGTGATTCCTTGCCTCCACGATCATAATTCCGAGTTAATTTTGGAAAATAGCATTCAAACTGTCCAGTGCGCAGAGAACATAGTGGGACCATGTTATGATCGAAATTGTTTACAGTTGTAGTACAGTTGCATCACGCCTGTACGTGCATACCTACAACTACTATCTAACACCCAGTACTCGCAATTTTCCGATCACAATCAGATAATTGCTTACTTGGAGATTCGATGCCTCACATATTGGGAGCCGACCGACCTGATCATCAGAAATCAAAACTAAAGGGGGCATTTTGACAAGACCTCACAACATTGAAGCACCATTTGGTCGCAGATCTAATTGTTATTACGTATGGAATCGCAATTGGACTCTGATCATGGGGACCAGGTATCAAGAACCTTGTTTGACCAGTGCTTGTCTTGGGCGACAGCAAGATGGTAGAAGCTGGTAGGATCAGATAATGCAAATGCGAAACATCGAAAAAATTGGAATTCTAGCAAAAAGCGTGATGCCAGCAAAAGTCGTGATCCGACGAAAAATCGTGATCTGACGAAAAACCCGGATGATCAAGAATCTCTGTTGACTACTGCTTGACTACTGCTTGACTTGCACGACAGCAGGATAGCACGATAAAGCCCTCACTGTACTTTGTCAGAGTGATATGTCTTCAACCGGGCGAGAGTAGATGCACATAAAATTCTTTTGCGCCCCTTTGAAATATTGAGCGAATCACACTGCCTTTCAGAGTGAACGACCGCTCACTGATGATATACAATATTTTGAACAGGTATAATCCATATCTTATATGAGTTTGGGTGCAATATCTATGTGCAATTCCTGTAACTGCCCGATGGTAACTCTTCCCTAGTGTAAGATGCATGAAATGACGACAAATACAATTCAAGTGCAGCGACTTCTTCCTTTTTTGTCCAGATGTAGAGTGATATTCGAATCGACCCTCAATCTGTGATGCTTAGACCGGTTTGCTTACCGTGGAATCCCCGGTTCCTTGTCCAGGTCATTGTTAGGAACGCGGCGCTGTGAAGACATAAGGTATCTTCGCAAGTCTACTCGTGTGTCGGCACACCACCGATTATGTTTTTATTGCCTTGACTGAAGACTCAAATTTGCCCGGCTTGGTGTATAAGAAACCCTATTTTTTGACATCCAACGCCATGTTTGAGTCCTAGGCGGGGTCCTTCCGTGGGCTTGGTCATAGTGCCGAGTGTCCCCGATAAAGTAGTACCATAACTGTCCTGTGGACTATTTCCGCGCTCATACAAATTCCTAGCCAGTCGCATTAGTCAATATTACACCAAATCAGGCACCTCGGCAATTAGTTTCGCGAATCCGGCAGTGTGGGGAAATTCAGTGCCGAGTTGGCGTAAGTCCACATGATCATTCAGCCAGCGGGAATCAATATCGTCCACTCATTGTACGGGTCAGACAGACGTCAGGCTGATTATTCCGGTCCAGCCGACAGTCACAGCCTATGTTGTTGATCAGCCTGTCCCTGGGCTCCATAATAGGCGAGAGGCTACCCCGTCCCCCCGCGTTTCGAGCCCTGTGGGGGTGACCTCCATGGGGGATTCCCGGGGAGCCATTCACTTCAAGGCAGCGCCTCGTGCTCCCGGCCCCCCCTCCGCCTAGTGACCAGAACTGTGGATACGAAAGGATGTGGACATGTCAATAGTGCCTATATCCGAAAACTGTGGATCTTCGAAGGGGGATTTCCTGTAACCGAGGGATATTCAAGCTGAGTGAGACCGGGGAGGAGGCTTCGATATACTTTGATTTTCTGGTCAGTGACCAGATTAGGCTTCGGGGTGTGTACTGCTCCAGGACGGTCTGTATATCCGGTCGAAGGATCCGACGAGGTGGGAGCCTATAGGGGTATTGACTCTTGGAATGGCGTGGATGACTTATAATTCGGTAATGGTCCGCCTGTAGCATTCAATAGCCTGTTTGGCGATTTAGATCATCGAAGATTCGAGCCAGAAGGCCCATCTATACTTCTATTGTCCTCGCTTGTTGCGTTCATACTTTTTGAATCATCCACAGCAGCCATGAAGCGTCTGTCGCGAGTATTCAGTGGTAGTCCTAAGCCCGTTCCCGAAAAGGAAGAGCCTCAACAGACCCCCAAAACTATCATTGAAGGTCGGTCTGTGGATGAAGGCAGACCCTTGAGAGTTGTGGTCATTGGCGCTGGTATCTCGGGCATTCTCGCCTGCATCCGGTTTGTCCAGAGAATTCCAAATCTTGATCTGTGCATCTATGACAAGAACGCGGATATTGGAGGAACTTGGGTTGAGGTTAGTTTCTCTCTGTGGGTGTTATGAAATTGCCTTTCATGAACTATTCATGGGCCCTGGAGGTATTTGCAGAATTTGACTGACGGACGCTGCTTTTAGAACCGGTACCCAGGCTGTGCATGTGGTATGTGACCTGATATTGTTTCGGCATTTGATGCCTTGTAATTCTTTACTGATTCGATGCTGATATTCACTGTTCTTGGGTCAGATATTCCCGCACACACCTACCAGGCTACCTTCGAGCCCAACAAGGAATGGTCTTCATTCTATGCCACTTCACCGGAGATTCACCGATACTGGAAGCGGATTGTTGACAAGTATGGATGCATGAAATACATCAAGTTGAAGCAGCAGGTTGAAGGGGCCACCTGGGATGAAGAGAACTCAAAGTGGCATGTTCAAGTCAGTACATGGGTCCGGGCATCGGAATATAGGTGACTGACTTTGCTCGCATCAGATCCAAGACATGGATAGTGGCTCAACGTATAGCGACCAAGCTGATGTTCTCATCCAAGCGACTGGTGCTCTCAACAACTGGAAATGGCCAAATATCCCTGGTCTCCATGACTTCAAGGGCAAGCTGCTGCACAGTGCCTCTTGGGATGAGGAATATGACTATTCGGTATGTTCAGTCTTAATCGCACAAAAAGATTGCTTCTGACCCTTGTACAGAACAAACGGGTGGCTGTGATTGGAAACGGTTCCAGTGGCATTCAAATTGTGCCCGGGATGCTTCCGAAGGTGACCCATATTGATCACTATATTCGCAGCCGGACCTGGGTTTCTCCAACTTTTGCGAGAGAGCAGATTGATAAACGTGGCAAGGGACTAGAGAACTGTAAGCCAACTTGATCTGTCAGCCGTGACTTTCTAACTTCTGGCTTTAGATAACTTCACACCGGAGGACATTGAGACTTTCAAAAACGACCATGAAGCTTACCAGAAATTCCGTAAAGGTAAGTCGAGATCTTGATGAGTGGCGGTCATGCAGCGGTCTAACTGTATGAATAGAAGTGGAGCTCGAGTTGCAGTCTATCCATGGGGCCACCCTCACTGGTCACCCTATGCAAGTGGGAGCCCATGAAGCCTTTGTCACAAATATGAAGCGGCGCTTGACGAACAAGCCTGAGCTTGCGGATGATCTTATTCCTTCATTCCCGCCAGCTTGTAGACGCTTGACACCGGGCCCAGGCTATCTCGAGGCTTTGACGGATGAGAAGGTTGATATCATCAAGTCTGACATTGTCAAGGTTGACGCGACAGGTATTCTCACAGCAGATGGTCAGCACCGAGAGGTCGATGCAATTGTTTGTGCTACCGGGTTTGATACAACCCATACTCCACGATTCCCTATCAAGGGACGAGGTGGACTCACTCTGGCGGAGCGCTGGAAAAAGACTCCCGAGACATACATCTCGGTCGCAACCGATGGGTTCCCCAATTACTTCATCTCCCTCGGGCCCAACGCCGGCCTGGGAGAAGGTAACTTGCTCATCTTGATCGAAAGGGAGATCGATTACTTCACAGAATGTGTGAAGAAGATGCAACGCGACAACATCCGCACTCTGGCTGTAAAAGCCGACGCAGTCCGGCGTTTTACGCAGTATTGCGATGAATACTTCGCAGGCACCGTCTTCAGCAGCAAATGTCGAAGTTGGTACAAGGGTGGTACTGAAGATGGGCGCATCATTGCACTATGGCCTGGTATGGTAACAATCTTCGGGGGGTTTTCTCGCTACATTTACTAACTGGAACTAGGGTCCTCCCTTCATGCGATGAAGGTATTCGCAAATCCCCGTTGGGAAGACTTTGACTATAAGTATGTCAACGACAATCCGACCGGGTGGTTTGGAGATGGCTGGACCGAGAATGAAAAACATGACAAGATTAATGTGAATTATCTTGATGATGATCAGATTGATTTCCCCCAGCCTGTGCAAGTATAGAAGGGTCGATCTCGGAGAGAAAGTCAGGTTTTGGCCGGAGGGGGGGCATGTGAATTTTGGACTAGCTAATTAGAAGTTGAACGAGACATTCCCCAACGCATATTTAGACCAGGTACTCAGGATGAAACGGTGAAACTACTGTCTGTAGCAATGAACGCGGGTGATAATCCAAAGTAGTATGGTTAGGATGCCACTGTAGCGAAAGGTGTGGTGGAAAACTCCCCGTTCCTAATCACGAGGGAAATCTATAGGTCTGAGAATACTCATCTGTTCGGTAATAATGGAATCAAACGATCAATATTTGTCAGGATCGTCTCGTGGAAGCAGGATCATTGCCCGATTTGGTGGCGTACCTAATTTATAGTCCATCGATCTGGATCCCTGCCCGGTGGAGCTGCAAAAAGCGGAGGTAGATAACAAGGTGGTGATATCATCAGTTTACAATACCATACCACTTAGAGTACTCGCCCCGAATGCCCAAATTGCAGCCACATGCCGCGTTTCCCCATACATTTCGGCACTAAAGGGAAATCGACACTACCGATACAAATACACCGGCAATACCACCCACCCCCAAATGATCGCCCTCAGTCGTCTTTCTCCTTCTCCCCCCAGACTCTTTCGCTCCTTCACACTCTCGTTTACCCCGGATCTCCCCTTCCTCCCCGATGGACCAACATGAAGCCCGCCGAGAAGCACTTTCGCTGCACTATCTGTCAGCGGGGCTTCACGCGCATTGATCACTTGAAGAGACACCATCTCAGGCGTATGTTTGCCCCGCCCTGCAGGTTCCCCGATTCGCTGCTCAGTCTAGACAGATTCTGGCCAAAAGCCCTATTCATGCGTGTTTTGCAACGAGTCTTTTGCGCGCTGGTATGTCCACCATCGTCTATTTCTATGGTATCATTTCAAGCTTACCTGTATCTAGCGATAACTTGCGCGACCACTATACAGATTGCAGCCAACGCGGAGATCGCAAGATCCCGGAAACGGGCCAACGAGGCCGGCGGCGACATGCATGTCAATCGGTAAGCCGGCTCAGTCCTTCCGAAGCCCCAAGATCGACCTCCCGGGGTTTCCTAATAGTTTTTAACATCACCATAGTGCACTGCGATGAAACTCCGCTGCGATGGTAATACCCCGTGCGAGTCTTGTGTTAAAAGAGGCTTCATGTGCACAAATCCCAAAGGGCCGAGTCCAAGTGCCAGTGTCGAGGATGGTAGGGTGCGAAGAACATTGAAGTTGTAATCAGGACTGATTGGATCCAGGGAAAACATCGCCGAACCCCCAGATGCCTCCAATTTATAGACAACCCTCGGATCGCGGCTCGATTAAATTTCTCCTGAACGGCGGCACCGATTCATTTACCGAAGGCTTTCGGCTCCCTCCTCGCAATGATCGGGAAAGAGGCATGGCATATCACAATCAGACTGCGCTGGAGGAGGCAAACACAAACGGGGAGATCTATTCACCTTTCGATATGCAAGGCGACCGGACCGATTTCTCTCCAGATTTCGTGGAGTCCGATCCTGCGAACCTACAATTCTTCCAAGACACGTTTCTAGATTTCTTCAATGGGCCTTTCGGTGACAGTCAGAAATCTGCGGAGAGCCCGTTTGCGGGACAGGTCGTATATCCAGCTGGATTTGTACCGGGGCAGGATGGCAATCTGGCCTTACCAGCAGAGCAAGGAATCTTTGAGCCCGAGCGACCATTCGCAATGGCTCTGATTCAATCGATTCTAGCACGAGCATGGACAGTGCCTTTGGATCCGAAGGCACAAGAAGAGATATCAACGAACCTCAGCTTTCTGCTGACCACAACACGCATACGCAAGTTTGTGTCGCTCTATTTTAGATACTGGCAACCCAGCTGCGCGATGATTCATATTCCGACATTCGACCTAGAGACAATTGCACTGCCTCTGCTAGCTGCGGTCACATTCTTCGGGGCTATGTATAGCCCTGATCAAAGGGAGGCGTACGCGGCAAAGCGGCTGCTCGATTTTGCCGAGCTGTTCATCTTTTCAAGTCACATATACTCGCCGGAGACCGAAGTTGCAAGCATTTTCACTGGAATTCGAAGTGCCGAGGATGAAGCAACGGATTGGATGAAGTTTCAGAATTTCCAAGCTGGCTTCATAATTACAGTTGTACAATACTGGGCGGGAAGTCGATCATCCAAGAATCGTGCGATGGAGAATCGATTTAGTGAAGTCGTCAAGGTAGGCTCAAAGAACCGCCATGACACCCCGAACAGGATCTTACTGTTAAACCAGGTCGCCCGTCGCCTAAACCTTGTCAAGGTCAGGCATACACCCAACGAGGAGCAATTCGAAGAGCAATTATGGATTCAGAGAGAGTGTCGTATTCGGTATGTAATTCATGGTGCTCGTCTCTGATTTTCCATCTAACGCTATGTAGAACGATAAGCATTATATCACTACTGGACTGCGCGTTCTTCTTCTATCAAAATTATCCGTGCCGCTTGACGCACGCAGAGATAGAATCTGAGCTACCCTGTGACGAGGCACTTTTCCGATCTCCACATCCGTTTCAAGATCCCAAATTTCGCTTTTCTCGCGAGATCACCATATATCAGGCATTCCAACATATGTTTGACTTGCCTACGCAAGACGGCTCGGGGGCATCGCCACCGTCTTCCAAAATAGATCTTACGGTCCTGGACATGTTCATTGTCATTCATGGTGCGCGATATTCTTCAAATTTTCCTGTAGCAGGCGATACTAATTGTCCATCTCGCAGTACTGTTCGCTTTTATCAATACGCATATGACGCTTGTGGGGCTACTCAAACGCCAAGCGCTTGTCATCCAAGCTGCCCAAAATGAAGGTAATTTGGGCAAGAGCATGATTCCCGAAGATTCGATTTTGAGTTCAATTCGCACGGCCTTGAATCGCTGGCGCGACTACTGGGTTGCGTTACGCAACCAAGTATCTAATGACGAATGGGCGTCGATGGGCTTCTACAAGAACGGGTACAATTTCTGGCTCGTGTCTCAATTGCTCATCACTAAGAAGGACGCCGTCGATGTGATTATGCAAATGGAAGTGCATTGTGAGGATAAACTGGAGAAATTGAAGGTATTGTTGCAGGACGAATAATATAGATTATGAAAGGGTTTTCTGGAGTGGGATAGATCTGGACGATGATCCAGCGGATGGCGTTTTGTGGTCTTTTTTCTCTTCCGCCTTATGTTTCTTTGGGGAATGGGCTTTGGGCTGGTCAAGGTCCTGGCGTTCGGAACAGTCATTATATCCTGGGCTCCCTACATTTTTGGACCCCTGCGCTCCTCTATTGTTACTTTATCTACATTATCTCCTCCCTTTTTTCTACATGTTTTACGACCGACTCTCCGGGCTGATGCATTGCAGCGGGATGGCTATCAGATCCCATGTGTTCAGTATTTACTGTGATGCAACGGAAGATGTATCTACTATAATCATTTGAAGATGGATCTCATTGAAATACATACGTATCGCATAAATTATGCGCTCATGCGTATCCCAAGTTCCAAAAGGTTTCTATGTTCTTGCCGGTATCCTCATCCACATACGCCGGAGGCTCCGCAAAAGTAACATGCTCACCGTGTACTTCAGCAATTTTACCAGTCAACGATTCATCCGCCACAAATTGAGCCACTGCCTTCGTAGCAGTTGACATTGGTGTGATGATCATAGGCTTGAATAGATCAGCGCTTGGTGCGATATTGGTTTCTACTCCGGTTAGTCGAGGATTTAATGCTGGACTTTGGAAATAACACACCGATGACAGCTGGAGCCAATGCATTGATGCGAATCTTGTCTTGCTCGAGTCGACGAGCTAAGGATCGCACAAGCCCGATCACACCAGATTTTGTGCTTCCGTATAGTGGTGCGACTGGGAATGGGTAGAGACCAGCATTTGATGCAGTGCAGACGATCAAGCCGTTTGAGGCGGATGGGTCGCTTGTCGCGTTCTTATACATGTAATAAGTTGCCAGATTGACAGCTATTAATGTTTCTTAGCAAAAATCACCGTAGATCTCGGACGAAAGACTCTCTTACTGTATATAACTCCCACCAGATTCACATTCATTGTTGTGAGATTCGGCTTGACGGGTCCAGCTTCCCCCTTTGCAGGTAGCAGGTTTCCCTCCTTGGAGATTCCGGCATTGGCGAAAACAATGTCAATGCGTCCTTTTTCAGCGTATATCTTCTCAAAAGCCGTGGCTTGACTATCCCAGGATGAGACATCGCATTGTTCAAAGGAAACGCTCCCGGATGGAAACTCGGTTTGAAGTTGTTGTAGGACTTGGGAACCGGAAGTAGCGTTGACGTCAAGGATGGTAATGTGAGTGTCTGGCTGCGTGATAAAGTGTCGGGTTATACCAAGGCCAATGCCCGAGGCGCCTCCTAGGTGAAATCAATGATGCTGTCCGTTCGACTCGCTCGTAACAGGGCACACTCACCAGTGACAACGATGCTTCTCATTTTGATACACTACACTTGCTAGAATTCACAGATGTACTGTATTGCTAGAGTGCTAGAGTCGCCTATAATCTATGGAATCAACTTCTGCGTCGGCAGTAGATGCCTTGGTGTTCCAAATTTCCCCTCCCCCATTTTCCCCACACTGTTGTGCTGGGGTGGAGCAGGGGGATTTCCGGAGTCCGAGCAAGCCGCTGATCCATACTTACAGCCACAAGGACAGTTCATACTTTTTGTATTCCTGTATACGAGTATGAAAGACAGTCTTTCATCCAATAGCCGTTTAACATTTACCCTTAGATAACTATCTGCTTCTCGGCCGGGTTCCAGTGTGTCCCCAACGTGCTGGTGCTAGGTAACTGCCGTATCCCGCATGCTGACGCAGAGAAGAGTGCGGAGTTATGCCTTGACTTTTTTCATGTATATACCGAAATGTAATGCGTAACTTGTAAGAAATGATTTGTCTACGGCAGGTTAAGGTAGCATGTATTCTCAGCCTTGTGGCGGATTCGGCCCCAAAAGAATGATCTGCTAACGGGAAGATTCTACAGGGAAGCGATTTTGGACAAGAAGGTACCTTTCTAGTGTTATCTTTCTTCTTAAGAGTTCTTCCATATTAAAGATAGTGAGGCCTTTGGAGCTTCAGTATGTTATTGAACCTTTGCTCTGGGGAGCTGGTCTTCTCGCTTCATATAAAGGGAAACATTGCCGAATTCCATAGACGCAAAGGTCTCTTCCATAGCCAACAAAAGACAGCCTCGCGGCATTTCTCCGAGACTCATTGAATTCGAGCTCGATAATTCCATCTTGCTGTGTTTCTCGTCCTATAATCATCTTCACCGCTGTCAAAATTCACCTTGAGGCTGGCCATTCACTCATTACATCCTCTCGAAACGCCAACTGAACCTTATATTCAATTTCCAAGACTTTGATGTCAATAGATTGATTCCAGTCTATCTAATCGGCAAAACCCCGCGGGAATCCCCAGCTTAAACGCCCGGGGTTTCCCCACGATGGGGCCTGACAGCCCCATATTCTCTCGCCAAATTTCGCCTCTTAGGCTCATGCACACTGGAGCGCTCGATGATCATCCACCTAAGCCTTGTGACTGCAATGATAGATGATGTTGAAAGTCAAACAGGCCGCTTTATTGGGATTAGTAGAAGCTATAAACAGAGGTCGACAACCCTGCCAGGATCATGCATATAGATCTTATTCGATCGACCTTCCTAGCTACCGACCAGAGCTTAGCAATTTCCTTGGTGCTTTTGGTCTCCCATAAGTTAGCACTGCTCGGCAAACAATTGCCAATTCTTTTCAATTTCCCACTATTTTTGCGGGGAGTTCAATTTCAAACCAGATCTCACTCCTGGAGCCATTGAAGCTTTGAAGATGCCTCTCGGTATTCTAGACGACGATAAGCTGGAACATATCCCAGGAACAGCACCCCTCAATGGTCTTAGCAACACCAATGTTTATGCCGGGGTTGATCCTGGCCTCCTGAAGCATGATCCCACTGGTCAAATTGTTTTGGTTCCCCAGCCATCCGAGTCGCCAAACGATCCATACAATTGGCCTCGAAGGAAGAAAGAACTCTTCACCCTCACCTTTGCATGGGGTTGCGGGTGTGTGGGAGGTAATACAAATTCCTTAGCATCCTCATCTTTGGTTTCAACTTGACTGACTACCTCTCTTCTAAATAGCTGTCGGTCCGCTGCTCGGAGGAGCATTCGTCCCTCTCGCCAAGGAGTTCGGAGTCTCGTTGTCGACATTCGTATCCGCCGTCCAAGGTGGCACAATTGCCGCCATTGCAGTGGGAAGTTTGATCTTCAACTCTTTGGCAGTGAAATATGGAAAGCGTCCCGTTTATCTTGGAACAACAGTTGGTTTGATGGTGTCGTGCTTTTGGGCGGCCGAGGCGGGCGGTTTCCATTCCTTCGTTGCTGCTCGGGTCGTGTGTGGACTTTGCATGGCGCCTATGGAGGCTTTGGTTCCGGCTTCTATTGCTGATATATGGTATTTAATCCTCCATGGATGTTGTTCTATTCATATCTAATTGGTCTGACAGGTTCGTGCATGAGCGTGGATTCCGCACGGCTATCTTCAACCTCGGTGTTCTCGGTGGAATTAATCTTGCTGTGCCAATTGGTGAGTTTTCGTTCTAAAACGTTTAGTATTACTATACTGACATCTGTTTTCAAATAGCTGCCGCAATTATCGAATTCTGTAACTATCGAATCGCTCTACACGCAATGGGCGGTGCCTTTGCACTAGCACTCATCATGATCTTCTTCTGGATGCCCGAATCAGCGTATAACCGACAAGCATTGAACATCGACACTGGCGACACAAACGTGATTATCCCTTCTTTCCAACTAAAGCTCCCTATCCATTGTACTGACATATCCCAGATCGTGGTGGAAGGAAAAGGAACTATGGAACAACTCGAACACTCCCCCAGCGCTGGAATCCAGCCGTCCGAGCCACGAATCTCATATAAACAAGAGCTTCTTCCGTACAGTGGCTATGTCAATCATGTCTCGTTCTGGAATACTATCATTCGGCCATTCTATCTGATCGCATCGCCTCCTGTTCTCTGGGCGGTCCTTCTCTTCACCACTTGCATCTCGTGGCTGGTCGGTATTTCTCTTACTCTGTCGCAGATTTTCTCGGCGCCGCCATACAATTTTTCGGTCGTGGGTGTTGGTGCGACGAATTTGTCTTCTTTCGTTGCTTCGGTTCTTGGTACTCTTACCGCTGGTTCTTTGATTGATGGATTGGTAACTCGAATGTCAAAGATGAACGGGGGTGTCTTCGGTAAGAACTTCCATTCCATCCTTGCCATTTCGTGACCAAGCTAACACATACCTAGAACCTGAATTCCGTCTGCCAATCATGGTTACCTATCTCTTGTTCACTTCTACCGGCTTCTTCGCATGGGGCCAATCCTCGTATGCGCAGGACCCGTGGCCCGTCCCCGTGATTGTGTGCTTGGGCTTGATCAATTTCGGTGTCCAGCTGGGCACTACGGGTGTTGTCACATACGTTGTTGACTGCCATCGCGAGAAGGCTGGTGAAGCCTTTGCTGCAATGAACTTTATCAAGAACCTTTTCGCGTTCGGGCTGTCGTTCTATATCAATGATTGGATTGATCAGCAAGGTGTTCGTGACTGCTTCTTCACTATTGGTGGAATTACGATGGGTGTTACCCTCTTCACTATTCCTATGTAAGGTCCCCTGATCAAGTTTCATTCTATGTCGGTTACTGACTCATTTTTATCAGGTACATCTTTGGAAAGCGGGCTCGAAGCTGGGTGCATAGACACGGAATTGCGGATCGCCTGTAGAGAATCATGTTGATGGTGATATTGACTAGACCAACAGTGCGATTCAATTATACATCAGTGCATTAATTGTATCCACTTTATATAGTCATACGATACTTGAACAGATCTTTCTCCAGAATCTCACCTTTCCTCCCCTCCAACTCCTCCATATCCCAATTTCCACAAACAAATCGACCGCTCAACCACTCCCTCCGCTGCGAACATAGCCAAACAACCGTATCCGCAGGAAGCTCCGCCTTATCCACCAAAATGAATTGCAAAGACTCCGGGAAATCATCCGCCATATCCGTCTTCACACAGCCAGGGTGCAAAGTAATACAGACGAGATTCTGGCTCTCATAGTCCCGAGCCACAAACTCGGTGAACCGGCAATTAGCAAAACGCGATGCCTGGTACGCCGAGCCTCCGAGTGTCAAACAATTTGCTCCCAAGGAAGAAAAATTGATGACTATCTTTGTGTCCGACTTCAGAAGTAGCGGCATGAAGTAGTGACAGCAGAGAAATGTTCCTTTGACATTGACTTCCCATGCTTCCCACCATTTCGCAGGGTCACATTCATGTATAGGTTTGAATTCGTAAAGACGGCCAGCGTTGTTGACCAGGATATCCAATTTTCCTCCAAACGCTTCTTCTACTGCCTTTGCAGCAGCCTGAACAGACTCATCTGATTTGACATCTACCTGCAAGGGGAGAATCTGCGGTGGTTCAACGCCTGCTTCACGGGCATTTTGTTTGATTTCTTTCACAACGCCCTCTAGCGAGGAACGAGCGGCAAGTGCAAGTTTCGCACAGCCCGCTCTGGCGCATCGGATAGCTGTGGCGCGTCCGAGACCTCGTGAAACCCCCGTGATGAGAATGGACTTGTTGGTGAGTTCTGTGCCTGTGGGTGTGATGTAGGGATAGGTATCGTGATGGGTTGTTGGGACGAAATTGGTCAATTCATTAGAGTTTGTGAGTCGGACGTAGTCTTCCATATCGTCCATGTTGATGGTAGTTGATGGGGCAGATCTATAAGGATCTGGCTAGCAGTGATGTGGACGAAAGTTATGAACAGAAGAATTGAATATAAGAGATTTTGTTCCTCTAGTCGACGCGATCGAGGGGTTAAAATACTCTTGGTCATTCTGAGGTTCTCGCATTTTTAAACTCAAAAGAACAAGCAGCATTGGAAAGATGGGCTGGAACAAGCCTTTGCGGGAATGGAATCTTGGGCGAGATCAGAATGGTGAAGTCACAAGCGGCAAGCCACCGTATCATATTGGTAATATAGGCGAATAGCGAATTGCGAGTTTGAAGCACGGTACGAGTCACGAGCGTCAAATGATTCTGTACGAGGGGACAGGTCGGCTATTATCACCTTTATTCTAACGGCTTTCCTTGATCTGGGGCATTGATGAAGCAGGGTGTTCACGATGTGTCGACTTGGATTGGATTTGAAGGGTAGGGTTAAATCCGGCTATCTCCGATGCCAGACTCAGAGGCCTCGTTAAGCTTTACTATCTCGTGCTTATCACGAACTCTGGAGATTTAAGGTGAATTTACGGTCTGGTTGGTAGGAACCGAAGTGTAATGAGAGGCTACAATTCAATCTTATTAAATTCGTATCGATCGCTTCTAAATATAACAAATTCTCAACCTACTCTGCTCCCATCTTTTGTTTAGCGGGAAGTGCAGTTCACAGCCAGCAGGCTGTCGTCGACCTGTACAAGTAAAATAAGATTAGCGTTTCGTCTCTCTCTCGTACAAAATATTCGATAAACTTACATTAGTGCAAGTGAATGCATTGTATCCCTTAGGACTCTTCACCGCGATCTCAGAGGCGTAGATATCCGAGCAGACCTAGTAGAGTTAGATATAACCCAGCTTTCCTTGAGGGATAAAATTCAACTTACATTGGGGCTGGAGCAGACAATCGTTCCGACCAAGGGGTCGTATTTGCCAGAGGTGGTACCCTTGATGTTCTTGAAGTGAACATCAGAAATGGTCATGCTACTCTGTATAATCCGAAAAGATATGGTTAGTATTTTCATGAAGACAGTAAATAGTCAAGAATACGGGGGGATAATGTACGGGGTACTCATTGCAGAGAGTGAGGTTCTTCTGTCCGTAGCATTGGGTAACCTCAATGGCATAATCGACGTTCTGGATGGTCATGGTGTCGTAGGTAATGTTCTTGACACTGCCAGAGCCACCTCCGCCTTGCAAGTCGGTGGACAGAGCAGAGGCAACACCAGGCCAGACCTTGATGCGAGCACCGTCCTATATATTGTATTAGCCTTTACTCGACATTAACAATCAATCTGTCATGGCACGTACGGAGGCATTGAACATCGAAATGTTGTAGATGAGAATGTTCTCAACGATATCGACTTCGTTCTTGTACTGGCCCAGGGAACCAACGGAGATGCCGTGCGAGCCGTTGCAGTGAAGGTTCTGGACGATAACGTTGGTACTGTTTGGCTTGAAGGAGACGCAGTCTAAAAGAAAATTAGCTTTGCTGGTAACAATTCAAGTTTTGGTTCATATCACGTACCGTCACCGTTGTTGATCACCGAGTCTTGAATGACGATGTTGTCAGACCGGTAGATATCCCTGTTCAATATTGGTTAGCTTGGATCCTTTCCCATATTTCTGCGAGTCTACTCACCATCCATCAGTGTTCTTGGCAGTGTTCTTGCTCTTACTGAAGCCAGTAATATCAATACCCTCGAACAGAACATTCGACGAGTTGGCGACAAAGTGGTACCACTGTGGGGAGTAGCGCAGCTTGAGAGGGCCGATAGTACCGCCGTGCAGCCCGATAATACCAACCAAAATGGGACGCAGAATAAGCGCATCTGAGGCGTACAGATCGTACCAAACCTGGCCATTGCCATCCAGGGTACCGTCACCATAGACGTTAACGTCTGTACCGCCGAGCTGGAAGAAAGTCGTCGCGTTTTGGTAGACTTGCTTGAAGGCATTGGCTTGCCAGTAGTCGGTGTCGTTGGTGAATTGAATTGTTCCGAGAATTTCTACGATAACGTAGATTAGCTTGTATATCCTTTGGAGGGCTCCGCTTTCGGGTTTGTATCATCACATACCGAGATCCACGTGCTTGAGGAAGGTCATATCCATGGCCTTGCCAACGGTATAGGTCTTGTCCGCGTCAAACACGACCTTACCGCCATTGTTGCATTTCTTCAGGGTCGACAGGATATTGGCCGAGTCGTCGGTACCGTCGCCATGACTCGGAACATGGCAGGTCTTGTGTCGGACCTGGCTGGCAGGGAGAGGATGGAATGGCTTATGGGGATGGCACGAGGCACTACGAGACAATTCATTGGCGTCGGCAGCAGCACTGAGAGACAGCACCAGGCCAATGGCCTGTGTCAAGACATTGGACACCTTCATTGTGACGAGCAACAACAATTCAGGTCAGATCAGGGATCGAGCTTTCGTTCTGAAATGGAGAGAGATCGGCAAGAAACCACAACTGACCCCCCAGTGGCAGCTCATGTTTATATATTCTCCGCTCGCAAAAATTAGCTTTCCCATATTCGCATCCAATATCCATTGGGGAAACGTGCACTGCGCTAATTCTCCCCCGTGTCGCGATTCGGTGGGGTAACCCACGTTGAGGACTTCATCCGGGGGAACCGGCGTGCGGACTGTGGGGAAGCTGGAGAGTGAAGCTGGCGTGGGCAGGCACTGGGCGTCGCGTTAGCGAAGAATTCGGAGATTGAAACTGTTTGGATTCCGTCGATGGAGATGATTGTGGGGGTCCGGTTGGAGGAAGATCTGAGGTGCAATTCGCCGATTGGGAGGAAAATCCCGGCTAAACTCGACACGGTGGTTGGGAAGCATTTGGAGAAGCATTTTGGGACCTGCGTATGTTGCAAGGTTCGGGGGAACTCTTGCAGGAGTTATGTCTCTTATCTTTGAAGAAAAATAGGAATAATTCCATATTGTGATTCGTGCATTGATAGGGCTGTGCCTGTGTTGAGTCGGACAAAATTACCGTTTATTCTAACAGTCACTACTGAGATTCGGTCCCACGATCTACTTTCGGAATAATCGTCAATGAGAAAAACAGAAACAATCACTGGCATGGTTTATATGTACAGCGGGTCCCCCATAGACACAATATATGTCAGCGCAAATGGTAAACAGACTCTCGATCGGATCCCAGATGAATCACCCTCGTCTCAACAGTTTTCCCCCGAGGTCTAAATGCGAAGCAAATATCCATCCAAATCTTTCCAGTGCCCGCAACTGCAACTGCAACCGCAACCGCAACTTCACTCTGTATCAGCTTTCGTTTAAGCAGTCTTCTCAGCAGCAGCCTTCACAGCGGTCTCAGCCTGGTCCACGACTGCCTTGGCAGAGTCGGCGGCCTCGTGCTCGAGCTCCTTAGCAGCCTCAAGGGAAGAACCCTTCTGGCTGCGCTGCCACATGAAGATACGGGAGACCTGAACGACACCAACGCATCCGAGGAAGAAGTTAACGGCGGCAAGGCTAAAAAAGTGTGGAGTTAGCTGGGAGTCGATACAACAGGGAAGATAGATAGAAGCAGGACGTACAGGACGTTCCGGGGCTTGATGATAAGACACCAGCGAGTCCAGATGGCACCGGTGGCCATCAGGGCGCAGTTCTGGGTCAGAGACAGCTTCTCAGCTGGGCGGTTGAAGTCGGAGATACCGGCGATGACAAGCGCCCACTATTCGCGAGGAGAAATCAGCCATGTCCTTTCTTATAGTCTTGAACTTCCAGATTCCACGTATTCCACACAGTCTCGTAGGTTCGACAATGTTCAAAGGGTATCTCAAGAGGGAATCGCGCTTATCGAAACGGGGAGATTGATCGAGTCACAAATCGTACCTTCATAACGGGGGCCCTATCAGACCAAAGTTAGCATCAATCTCACATCACCGTAAACAAAGCTCAATCCAGTCGATCAATCATACCAGAAATGCACAGTCTTCACACCAACAGGGCTGTTCCACATGCGCTGGAAAGCGCTCTGTTGCTCAGCAGCGCCGGCCTCGGAGCTCTGGAAGCGGAAGCCCTGGGCACCCGGCCGGCGGAATGGCGCAGAGGCATTGCGGAACGCAAAGCGAGCGTTGTTGAGGAAGCGGAAACCCACGCGAGACGACGACATTGTGTCTGGCTGGTGGACGAGGAGGGGGAGAGGAGAGGGTCAAGATCGAGGTCGAGATCGAGTTGGTTCCCGAAAGGTTGGGGTTGTGAGGGAAGAAGGGCGGAATCGGCCGGTGAGTCGGATCAGCGAGTTTTCCGCCGGATGAGTTGAGTTGATGTGTGTTTACTACCACGAAAATTGTAGAAAAAAGAGAAATAGTCGTTAGATAAGAATAGAAAATAGCCTTAACTATTCAATTGAGAATATTCAACCCATCTATCTCATCGTTAATTCCAACTCACGCGGCCAGTGCCTTCCGGCTGAGGTAATCCATATCCCGCTAACCTCAAATAGTACTAGCGGCAGTGTCTCTTTGCTGGGCGAATCACCATCACTGCGAATAACTGAATAATGCACCTCCGCCCTCGTCCTGCTTCGTGATACCCCTCGGCCTCATACACGACTTCCTAACCTCCCGCCTCCTTCCTGACTGCCATTCACCATGTCGGGCAAATACGTCTTCTCCAAGGGCCTGAAGGAGCTCCGTTTCCTCTTCTGCCAGTCCTCCGAGCAGAGCGCTGCCACAAGGCATGTTCCCATCCACCCTCCCATTTCCAGTGCCCTGCCAGCTCATAGGCTACCTGCGGGTGTTTCAGGAAGCAATTGACTAACAATCCTCTGGCTAAATAGGTCCTTCCTGAACCGCGCCTACCCTACCATGAAGAAGCACAACCCCCACACTCCCATCCTGATGCGCGAGGCCTCCGGCACCGAGCCGCGAGTCTTTGCTAGATACGGTACGCCAATACCCGATTTGCACCGCGAGAAATCCTCAATTGGCACCATTATTGGACAAAACTAATGGTATTAACCCATTGAATATAGAGCTTGGCAAGGAGACCCAAGAGGCTCTGTCCGGTAAGTTTCCAGCGCGTGATTCGAGTTCAAGCTACCAACCGCTGACTTTGCACAGGCCTGTCCGACTCGCAGATCGAAGAGCGCATCACGACCCTGGTGAAGCAGACTTCATAACGAATTTCTCTTCCCATCATTCTCTTCCCACGCATCGTCCTTCCCATCTTTCCTTCTGCGCGTTATCCCGTCCCAAAGTTACATGTACCTTGTACCTATAGATGAAATCGAACCTCATCAAAATCAACAATTCAATTCCAATTCCATCCAATCAATTCCATCCATGCTCATTTTCGCCTATTGCTATGCTATGCATTCTATTCAAAACATTGTGTGTGTGACTACCGCTACAGCGAAGTACTAGCATTACTCAGCTCTCCGAACCGAAACTGCGCCCAGCTCATGCTACCCTCTGGCAACGTCCAGATTCTCTTACCCACATCCTCCTGCGCCGCACCTGCTCCAACGTGAATAGGCAGCAAATGGTCAAATGTAGGGTGAGCCTGGCGAGCATCAGGACGCTTCAGAAGATCGGTTAGAGCCTTCTCCCGCTCAGCAGGCGCGGTTGTCGCAGCGTCCTTAAGCGCCTCGTCGAAGCTAACGGCGTACGGCATGGGGCGCGGATTCCCGAATGTAAACCGCAAGTCGCGCAGGTTATGCACGGCCATGCCGGAGACGATGATTAGGATGTTCTCCTCGCGCAGCCGGGAGACAGCTTGGCCGAGGCGGTAGTGCTGATTCGGGTCCTCGGTGTCGAAGAGGGAGACCTGCACGACGGGGACGTTCAATGGGTTCGAGTCGGGCTCGAATGCTGCATTGGTATCAGTATGGACCATGTAGTGTATTTATTGGTTCAATTTTGTAAGACTCACCGCACTTGAAACTGGCCCATACACCATGGTCCAACCCGCGCTTCACACCCTTCGCCTCTATACCGGCTTCCTTCAGCGCATCAAGCACTTTATGCGACACTTCCTTGCTGCCCACATTGGGATACTTCTCCTTGTAGTAATGATCCGGGAAACCATAGAAACTGCATAACCCTATTAGCCCACAACTCCTTGGTCTTGGTCTGTCGCAACATACTCATATATCAGATCCGTTTCCTCAGCAGTGTTCACATAGATGGTATCCCTCCCACCCTGCCAATGAGCCGAGAACACCACCACAGCGCGCGGCTTCACCTTTGTCGTAATCTCCCGTCCGATTTGATTCAACTTCTTATACGCCGGGTGGTCCACGTTGTACATAATATTCGGCTATTTAAAATCAGCACAACGCCCATCAACCCTATCGAGTACGATTCCGATTCCATAAACAACTGAAACTCACCCCACCATGACTCAGGAAATAAACAGGCGTCTTCATCTTGACCTCCGATTGATCCGCAATCCCAGACGACGATGCTAAAGCAGGTGCAGAAAGTGACCCAGCTACAGAGCTGGTAGCAGCGGCAGTCCTCGAGGAAGAACCGAAAAAGCGACGAAAAGCGAACAGATTGACGGTATCGGGCCAGAAAATGGCAACCAGCGCAGCGGCAAAAACAGTTACCACCGAAAGCAGGAAGAGTCGACGGTTATTCGTGTGCAGAGGCGCAAAATGGTTTTTTGGTGGGGTGTTCTGTTGGCGTGCTTCCGACGACATATATACCCCCGGGACATGTGAAGGGAGACGGGAGTGGCAATGGTGACGGCAGAAGTGGACGCTACCAGAGATACTGTGATGAGGGCCCAAGCTTAAGGAGGTTATATCTGGTAATAGTATAGTAGGGGGCTTAAGGATTTTGGCTTCTCGTACGGTAAAATAATTAGAAATACTACGCCCGCGTCGGATGTATGGGAATGCCGATGCATAAGCCGATCCGATTGCTGTGTAAGCGCGGAATGGGCCCGCACGGTAACTTGTAGCAGCGGCCCGCTAAATAAGGAGACAAGAGCAATATAGAGGGAATAAATGGCATGTTTAGGGATTTACGGTAGTAGAGGTTATGGTGGGAATTTCATATGTGATTCCATTCTATGAGAAACAAATGCAACCAGGCCTAGCTCCAGAGTATTCGCACCTTTGACGAGAGCGACCAATCGTGTCCATCAGTCATGACTTGTTCCACGAGGGAATAAAAAGGGAGTTTGTATGCACAGAATCGAGAACGGAAAAGAGGGAGTAAAATATGACAATGTACTCGAGCAACAGAAGAATGCGAAGAAAAGAAAATGCCTTAACAAAGGGGGAATTGTACAGCCCAGACCCGAGATGAGAGAGTCCTGCTCAACTGAAACTAACAGAGGTATAAGGCTGCAATCACATCAAGACAGGAAAGAAATACATCAAGCGCCGGTGGTCATTAGGAAGATACATGCATGCCAGCCTGCGAATGAACAGAAACCAGTTCCATACAAAAACTCGAAAAAGTCGAGATGTTCGAGCATGGCAATAAGGTAGATAGAAAATTACATGATAGTGCAATCGCCATCACTCTGCTTGTTAACGGCAGAGCGAGAGAGACGCGTCTTTTGCATGCGACTGCCGCCCTTCTTGAGGTCTTCCAGACGCTCCCGGGCCTTGGGGAATCCTTGTGCTGAAAAGAGAAAAGAATGATTAGCTGGGAACTCCTGATCAGTTCATACTCTTAAAACGATTTACTCACCCGCAGCACGCCAATACCACCGCTTCGCATCTTCCAAGTTCGCTGTAACACCGATTCCAACCTCGGTGAAGTATCCCATCGCATATTCGGCTTTAGCAAGACCGGCTGTCGCAGCCTTTCGTGCCCACAGATACGCCTCGGTATCATTCTGCTGAAGAATGCCCTCCGATCCGGTAAGATACCATCCACTCAGAGCGAGCTCACTCTGGTGCTCGCCCTGCGCAGCAGCACGAGTATACCAGATAATACTCGTCCGGTTATCAACTGGGCAGCCCAACAAGCCATATTCGTACGCCGTGCCAAGTCGGAACTGCGAGAACTTGTAGCCCAGGTCAGCAGCCTGGTGGAAGAGCTGTGAGGCGTATGCTTCGTCGCGGACAATGATGTCGTTGCCGCTCGCATTCTGGTACATGAGCGCCAATTCGTGCAGAGCATGTGGGTTCTCCTCGTCGGCACGTTCAGCAGCACGCTTCAGCCAGGAAACACCTTCGCGTGGACTCCGGGCTTGGCCGAGCAGCCCCTTCAAGTTGATCATACCCATCTTGTACATGGCGGGTGTGTCACCCATCGATGCAGCGCGCTTGTACCACTGCACGGCCTTGAACGGATCGCGCTTGGTACCGCCACCTTCTTCGGCACCAATCTCGCAGCACACGGCTACACGGTATGCAGACTGCGCATGGCCAGCCTTGGCAGCAGACTGGTACAAGGCAAATGCCTCCTTGGCGTCGACTTCCAATCCTAACTGACCCTCACCATAACAGTCTGCAAGGTAGAACTGCGCGTCTGGGTACCCGGTTGAAGCGAGCTTCTTCACAATCTTATACGCATCCATCACGTACTTTTCTTTAGCCTTGGCTTTCATCTTGGGGTCAAGGCGATTGTTGTCAGCCACAAGCACGGTGGATGCCTCGACTAGTTTCTTGGCCAATAAAAGCTGCGTCTTTTGATCGCCAGGGTTGCCTCGTGCCTTCATCTGTAGTTGGTTCAACTCCTCATGTGTGACAGGCTTCGGTCCATTTTCAACTGCTGGCATAGGCTGGGGAGCGGCAGGGCCAGGGCCAGGTCCAGGGCCAGGTCCAGGTGCGGGACCTGGTCCTGGGGCTGCGCCTGGACCACCGCCGTACTGGCGTACCGGGGCTGGCTTTTGGTCATGACCTGGACGGAATGGTATCGGCATCGGATGGTGAGGAAGAGCATCTGGGTTTTCGTCATGAGGTGATGGCTGTTCCATGGGATATCCTTGGTTTTGGTACGGGGCATGGCCATTAAGGGAGTATCCAGGCTCGTCATAACTGTTCGGCGGGTATCCACCGTTACCTCCATGCATCGGCATTGGGGGTGCATCATTGGGAATATCGAACTGGAAGCCCGCAATTTCAAACTGATTAGGAGCAGTAGGCTGTCGGAGGTCGGGCTGAGATCGCGATCGTGAGGTGCTTGAATCAGGTGTGTAGGGCGCATACTGGCCGCCGGCTGAGGAAGAGGGGGAAGTGGGCGTTTGCATCGGTTTTGGAGTGTCCAGTCCCATCTCATCAATAGGACCTTTGTGTTCCGCCGGCATCGCATCGAAATTAGGCATGTCAGGTTCGTCATCAGTGCCCTCGTAGTAGCTATCCAAAAATTCTCGAGGTGCGTAAGAAATCCGACTGCCTGGATCAGGTGGGACCATCAAACCGGCACCGAGGCCAGGATCCAGCTCGTTGGCAGGACGGCGAGTAGGTCGCATGCCACCCGCAGTATTGGGGCGCGCTGGGGGCATCTCGCCCATGGGACTGGAGGCATAGTCGGGTTCTCGATAGGATGACTGACCAGGATACATGGTTGGCGGCGTCGCAAGAGGCATAGTTGCGCTTCGACCTGGTGGTCCCATGGAAGGTCCATTGGGATCCCCGTAGGCTCGATCGGGCCGATCAGTACGTCCGGAGCTGGCTGCACGAGAGGGACCGGGAGGGTACCCTCCACGACCACGACTCGGAAGTGGTCCTCGCGGGGGCGGTTGTCGCATATCTGGCCGTCGTCCGTTGGAGTTGGATGTGTGTGGTCGAGGTGGGGGACCTCGGCCATTGATGTCCATCGCCGCCATGCCTTTTTCTAGACCATCTCCTCGTGGCGGAGGACCGCGTCGGTCTCGAGGGTCTCTCCCGCCAGGAACAGCGGGAAAGGGACTGTCAAAGTTACCTGGAGGGGGCCGACCACCCGCTAATATTCTGGTTAGAACAGAGCATGTTGGGGAGACAGAACTCAAGTTTATACTTACGAGGTCGCGACCGGCTTGATCCCGGTGGGCGCTCTCCAGGATATCCTCGACGGTCATCATATCCCGCCGAAGGACGTCTAGCATCTGGTGCGCCCGGTCCAGGAGGTGGGCGCATTGAGCGTGGTTGTTGCGACGACCCATATGGCGGGGCTCCTGGAGGGCCAGTCTGGTAACTGTATGCTGGATCTTCATATCCTCCTCCAGCTCCACCGCTCTGGTAGTCATATCCTCCTTCTCCATATCCACCTCCGAATCCTGCATCAGGCGCATATCCGGGGCCTGAGGCAGGCGACACCGGGGTTTGGTCATACTGCCTCATAGGAGGCGGCCGCTGAGCCGGGCGCTGTGGATATGCCATGGCTTCGAGTTGCGGACAAGTCAGAGGAGCGGCCGAAGTCGATGACCAGGAGTTTGCGATCGCGCAGGCCGGCTAAAGTCGCATGCAAGGAGAGTTCCCAGTCCCTGCTCAAACGAGGTCAGCATGTCGCAGACGAGCGCACTTCCACTCCGCACGGGACGGTACCACGTGCCAAAGAAGGCAAAAATCAGGTGCGAGGCAAAGAATGTGAGACTCACCACGATCAACCGAGCTTCCCACGACAGAACAAAAGAATCCAAACCTTCAACTCTGCGATTGCAGGGCGCGCGGGGAAGGAGGAGATTTGAGGGGGTTGAGGGCGGTCGGGGGAAGTTTGAAGGAGACCAGCACACTTTAATAAAAAGCCGACCCACAACGACTCGGAGCCCAGGAACACCTGCCGTCATCGACTTCAAACTCCACCGGATGTTTCTTCGTCTGCCTGCCCCCGTTCTTGGCATAACACTCGATGGCTTTGATACGGTTGGTTGCCTAGCAGAGATCAAACACAAGATGGCCTCTCTCCGTCCATTCAAGCATCTTCGACTCTTGACTGGCACGACAGACTGGGGGCAAGGCAAAAGGCGCGCGGTTATGCTGGTCTGGTACCTGACGATCAGGGGGCTTCCAAGACCACCGGAGGTTGTCAGACTGCAGAAATGGGGCCAATGCAAGCCCGTCACTTTTTAGGCCGGCCAAATCTCTAATTTGTTTGTGTCGAAATGGGTGTTATAAATGTGTTTCTGACCTCCTTGGCAGGATTTTGACACCGTTTCCATGAAATCCATACGATGCATCGAATTCATACATTTCATGCAATTCTATTCCAGGGTCCTGTCCACCAATCCGCTTTCCCCAAGGCCACTTTTACACTTTGTTAGCGGTCTGTCCCCACTCTTTTCGGCCAGGCAAATTTTTCTATCCAACGGGGACTCAGAGTCGCTAGCCTGTTAGGGCATTTTGGGCGGTCATCACGATCGAACAATGGGAAATTGCATGCTGATCAGATTCATGGCATGACTAACAAAGGGCTTCCTCATTCCACAGGTTAGGGATCCCGATATATCGAAACAGAGGGTGTGACCCTGGATGCCCTTCAGGGTTTGAGACAAAGACACAGCAAAAGGGACAGACTGGCCCACAATGATCACAATCAGGGCAATTGTGGGGAAAAGAACGGTTTTCGAAGCCGCACAGCCCGAGACAATTTATCACAGCCACATTGACCACAGCCACACCTGCTCCACTCTCAGGGCGAATCTATGAAGCAACAAATGTCTTGGACTTGTCTTGAAAGGAATGCTGCGAGTTCTACTTCAACGTCATCGTTCGGTTAGCCCCGGGTCTTTCGAAATGCCGAAAAACTAAGACGATAGTCGTTTAATAGCACGATGAAAGTAAGATCGCCGCTAGAGTACATGGATTCATTCGTCCTAGGATGGGACCAAACTCTCAAACTGTATTGATGATTTGATCCCCTTTGACGTCGATCCCCTTTGATCTCAAGGGGTTTGTAGGGTTTGTCGTCTTCTTTGCCCTTGCAAGATGATGGCCGGGGATTGCCAGGACCTCCCCTTTCCTTTGTGCTTGCGGCCTTGTAGGCCCTTCTTTGTTTCCTTCTTCTTCTTCTTCTTCTTTCTTCTTCTTCTTCTTCTTCTTCTTCTTCTTCTTCTTCTTCTTCTTCTTCTTCTTCTTCTTCTTCTTCTTCTTCTTCTTCTTCTTCTTCTTCTTCTTCTTCTTCTTCTTCTTCTTCTTCTTCTTCTTCTTCTTCTTCTTCTTCTTCTTCTTCTTCTTCTTCTTCTTCTTCTTCTTCTTCTTCTTCTTCTTCTTCTTCTTCTTCTTCTTCTTCTTCTTCTTCTTCTTCTTCTTCTTCTTCTTCTTCTTCTTCTTCTTCTTCTTCTTCTTCTTCTTCTTCTTCTTCTTCTTCTTCTTCTTCTTCTTCTTCTTCCTCTTCCTCCTCTTCCTCTTCCTCTAGTCGTCTTCGTTCTCTTGTTCTAGATAGACCAATTGACTCATTCTCCTCTCTCTCCTCCTCGATTCCTGTGTCAGCAGCGCCGTGGGCGCTGTCATGTATAATGGGCATGAGAATCATACAATTTTTAATGACATTCAAAATGATTTATTGCTAGCTCTATTTAATGAGATTCTCAACGTGCTGTATCATGTACTGTATGGTGCCATGGTGGTAAGAGGAGAAGTCTCCTAGACTTCCTTAGAGTAGGAGCCGCAACCCGACTATAAGAACTACTCTATTCTGAGTATTTACATTGAAAATTTGGAAGAGAGAAGCACTATGGTCAGGACTCACTAAAGAAAAAAGGAAGCATAGTCATCTGAAATAAACACAGCATTTAAGCGCAAGCTAGACGTAGTAAACCTCAAGCCGCTGTACCGTCGCGCAATTTGTGTCAAAGATTTCTTAAATTTCATGGAATCCGGGCTCACACATGAAAGCTTCATTCTAAGAATACCGACCGCTTTTCTAGGTATTTCAGCTACCTTTCTCTCCATCTTCACTCTGGCTTCGTCTTTCTCTCTCATCATCTTCTAGCTTCTCCATCTCCTACCCTTCGCGAACTCCTCACTCTTCCACTTTCCCACAGGCTGTCAGTCAACTTTGATCCTTCTTCCGAATCTGCTTTTTCCCTCTACTAACTTGCTCTCGTCAGCCTCTGCAGCTCTCAGATTCGCTTCACTGACTCTTCTCTACAACCCTGAAACTCCAACCAAGCCCTATATCTTTACCTTTGACGTGAGTTCGTCCTTGTCCCCATCGCCAGACGAGTTCTCTCATCAAAAACTCGCTTGAATATTTAATGAGTTTGACGTGGTCAATATCACCGTATCTAACAACATATTACTAGAGGCGCGGAATTACTGCTTATGCTGCAGCTTATATCTATAGACATAGGGAATCCTTCACAGACTGAGTTGCTCCAACTGGAGGGACCTGGGTTCCTCGAGATGTTTAGGGCCGTCGAAACGCTCATCAACTGCCTGCAAATTCTCAAACTTGGCTACAAAAACCGAGTGCGCACCCTGGAGAAAATAGGGGCCGACGATGCCCACGTTCAACGATCCAAGAATGCCAGCACTGGCTTGCCCTTTGAGAAGTGGGAGCTGTATCAGTGGAAACTAGTCAAAGAGCAAATGTTTCCACCCTTCTTCGTGGAGTCTGAGAAGCTTTGCGTTCCTGCCAAGTTCCTTTGCCTTAAGCGATTTGCTGCTTTGGCGAAGATTGAGATTCCCTCCGCGTTCACAGGACGGTTAGAAGACAGTATTCTAGCTCATCTTTTCTATGAACTTACCTTGATCCTATTGAAGGATGCTCTGGGGGATGGGATACACAATCACCCTTTCGCAAGGTATTTGGCAGGAAAGGTTCGACAGAATGACGAGGATGGCATTGCTTCCGCTTCTGCATCTTCTTGCCCCGAGGCATTCTTCAAGTTCTCGTGTAGCTTGCCTGCTATGCCTCCGGATCACATGGAAGAGGACAGTGGAGATCTGTGAGTTTTGGTGATGGTAAGGGTGGTCCCTGAGGCTCTTCGTCCCTCGTCATCGCTGCTGGACATATTATCAACATGCTCTGCATTGAATTAATCTTGAGTTTCGGTGGTTTAACTTGAAAAAAAATATTGCTTTTTTTTCCTACTGGGCAAATGAATTATTGAATGGCGGCGGGTTTGGGCTTCGGATATGGAAGGGGATTTTGATGCCGGTTCTTATTTCAGATGACATCGAAGAACAAGAATCAAGTAGGATCACCAATGAAAAACGTTGCTTGGTATTCCTGTGGCTTAATAAGGTAGGTGCTCTTCTATCCAATCATGCAGAAATTACTTTGATCATCTACAAAAATCGAGAGAAGCTATTATATTTTGTGCTTTCATAATAGTGTATTCCAAGAAGCCTGGGGCGGATATTGATAATCCTCAATAAGAGCAAGCGCATTCTTTGAAGTTCACAACTTAAAGCAAGCCCAATCTCAAGCCCTGATCGTCCACGCGTGTCTGATTCATCTCCATTTTGCATGTCAATCTTGACGCCCCATTTTCACCATCGCCTTCACAAACTCGCCGCCTGTTCAAAGCCAGTGTCTTCAGGATCACGTGGAGTAACGCTCGCCGTCTTTTGAAATCCACGAATGGTGCCTCGATGGGGTTTACTGGACCTTGCGATTAGCCGCTCTTGGTGGACAGCGCGCTGGGTATCCCCGATATCAACGTAGTATAGGAACAGCTAATCATCGTGTTTCCCAGGCTCAAGGATTGCATTCACATCTAGATGTATCCAGATGGAAACGGCCATATCTCCCGACTCTTTTCCTCTCAGCCCCATGTCCGCCAGCAACACGAAGCTGCGATGGGCTTGTAAATACAGACGCATGTCGGTGAGGAGGTCCTTTTCAAGCAGCGCTATCTCCATTTAGAGTTCCTTTCGGATATATGCCATTGTCTCTTTCATCGTGACGAGATGTCGGGCATAGCCAGGATAGCCTCAGAGGCTGAATCCAACAGCTTGTGAAGCTCTTTGTTCTCGGCTTCGAGGAGACCTACACGGCTGTCCAATGAAGGGCGTGCTGGATCATGTAGGCGGAGGAGGAGGAGGGTGACGACGACGAAGGGGTGTAGTCTTTCAAGCACATGGCTGATTTGCTGCCTCTCATCACTGATGCTGAATCTTGTCAGTGTTATCTCTCTTTTAGTTCAGGAAGGGGATAGAGGATGGTGATAGGGTGAGAGTCAAAACTGCAAGAGTGGAAAAGAGAGAAGGCGTTGTAGAGCTTCACGAGGCCTCACCAAGATGTCCTAGGTATCGAGGCTTTGGGAACTTGAGAGATGGATTGGTTGTGAGTGAAGCAAATTTCAGTCCAGCAAGACTCAGGTAAGCCTGTTGTTATATATAGAGGTTAGGGAAGCAAAGTTGAGCCTTGCAAGTTGACAAGAACATATAGGAAGCTCCTCTTTATTTCCATGGCGAGTCGTAGAAGATAGTAGAGAGTTAGGCTGCTTTGTTTGCCATAGAACTCCCGGTGTCCTTGCGAGGTGGAAATTTCCTGGGTTGGCAGCCCTGAGGCAAATGATATCTCCCACGATTCATCCTACTTCCTACAAAAGCTTAACCATTACAATCACTATTGCAACTTCCTCCAACCACTTTTTTTTATCCCCTCTGCCGTCTTACGATCCAAGCCTGCCTCCATCTTGCCCTGCAAAAAACTTATAATGGCTTCATCCTCCACCCAACCTGATCCCACGACCCAACCCCCAGCCAGCAACGGCATAAATCATGAGAACGCGGACCTGCCCAGTGAGAGCAACGACCACGGTAGCAAGGACCTGGTACAAGATATGGATGTCACGATGGAAGAACCCTCAGCCAGCAACGGCATTAGCCACGAGAGTGCGGACCTACCCACCGAACATAGCGAAGACCTGCCCAGCGAACACAGCACGGACGGAAGCAAGGACCTGTCACAAGAAATGGACGCCACGGTGAAAAAAGTGAAAGACGCGCAGAATAAAATTCGCGAAATCAAAGACGACGTAGCCGCGATGAAAGAGTCTCTCGAGAACATCTGGGAGGTCATCGATCGCATGAAGGAGATGGTGCTCACAAAGCCCGATTCTCCGGATGAGACCTCAACCTGAGCTCATTAAAAGAGCGCTGAAACTTCCAAGATCCAGTCTTGAGACTATGCCCTGCACGGGTTACTCTCTTTCGCGTTGGCGTGCTTATTTTGACAAACTTCCAGCTCGTTCGGGTTTGAATTTCGCATTGTGAAGACCATCTGCCGGCCCACATGACAAAACACCAGATTCTGGTGTGGGACATGAGAACTATCAAGGAGGTTTTCTCATTAGTTTTGGAATTCCAGGAGCTTGGGGAGCGGTGATGTCTGATCGATGGAGTTGGCCCTTACTATTGATTCCCGGGGTTCTTGTTTCTACATTGTGCCGCATGGAAGAGCAGCAACTCCAGAAGATTCCATTTCCTCCATTTTTACTCTTCGAAATGGCATGAACTTCTCATTTCATTTCAAGCCAAAGCATTCTTATTGTACACGCATAGCCATATGACTCGGGCTTAGGCCAGTAAATATTGAAGAGGGTAGGATATGCAGGTTCATGTCTGCAACAGGAGATTCCCGTGAGAACGTCCAGCAATTTTTGGAAGATGTTTGCATATATGTGTGTCTGGAGATATCAACTTCTACGTTTTCCTCTTTGGTCAACGTACAAGGTATTTTGTGACTGCTGATATCTCGTGGGACTGAGTCAGTGCCTCATATTTCAGGCAATAACGTGACTTGATAAGGACGTACTCGGTTTGACCCAACCTACGAAAGATTAAGCACTTCCCAATATTGTGAGAATCATCATAGCCATCTATCGATACCTCAGTGAATACTATCTCGGAGGAAACGGCAGTCAGGCCGTCGGGTTCCGGGGTGCATCAGGGTCCACGGATTATCATTGCCGGCCTGCCTGAGGCCCGGAGCATGTTACTATGAATAGACTTGTTCCTTCAGCAACTCGCGCTACGTGGTGCCAAAGCCGAGTAAGGCAGTAGGCAGCCAAATAAGTCATCAATAGTGCCGATAGAATGATGGGAAAAAAATCATGGACCGGCATAATTGGAATAGAAAAAGAGAATCTCTATTAATGCATCAGTTATTTTGTAGACACAAATTTCCTTGCGCGACCGTCACTAGCAGACTGCAACAGCAGTTGTTTGTAGTAGATTGATCTTCATTTCCCTCTCCAGCAACGTCAATGGCCGTAACCTATGGTCAATATTCAAATTTTCGGTTTCCAGCCTTCCGAATAGCCAGCCCGAGCTCTAGTAATTAACTAAGCCTGAATAATTGCCCTCTCGCCACGAATCAAAGGACTTGGCAGGCTACTCTTTTATCCCCGTGATCACGTGCGAGGAGGAGGAGTGTCAGCAAGAGGCGTTCATCCACGCCACAACTACTCCTCCCCATCCATCATCACCTCTACCTCGTCCCTCCTCCCTGTCTTCTCGCAACGATCTTCCCGTCTCAAACCTAGCGATCTGCTTTCGAAATCTGATCTCGTACCCTCGATCTCTGTCCTATCACCGTCTCCCAGGCGACCAGCTTTCCGTGGTTCCCCTGTTTCCAAACAAAGCGACCTTGACTGCAGCCCACGAGGTAGCCCGGTCTTCCGCCGACGTTCTACGACCCTCTGTCTAAGATCCTTCACATAAGCTCCGACTTTCACGATGTCTTCTGAAGCCCCCTACGACCCTTATATTCCCGCTGGCGGCAGCGGTGCCCCCGGTGGCGCCTCTGCGCAACAGAATGGCAACCAGCGCACGGCCGCATTGCAGGCGGTTAGTTTTCTCCTTCTTTCGTCTGTCGAGGGGCCTCTTCATGGGATCAGAGATGTACAGGCATTGCCGCTTCCATGTATGGATGTCGCGCGGTGGCATGTCGATCACCGGTCCCAAAGACAGACGGCCTCGATAGACAGGTGTGGCAACATGGGAAACTGACGTGACTCTTCTTCCAGCAAATTGACGACACTGTCGGTGTGATGCGCGAGAACATCAACAAGGTCTCCCAGCGTGGTGAGCGCCTTGACTCTCTCCAGGACAAGACCGACAACCTGGCTGTATCAGCCCAGGGATTCCGTCGGGGCGCCAACCGTGTGCGCAAGCAGATGTGGTGGAAGGATATGAAGATGCGCGTATGCTTGGTGATTTGCGTGATCGTGCTTCTGGTTGTTATCATCGTGCCTGGTAAGTCCCTCGCCCATGCGGAAGAACGGAAAGAAGGAGGAGAAAAGGAGAGAGCGAGCACCAGATATTTTTCAGAAAGTGGACCGCTAACTCGATCGCCTGGATATTCTAGTTGCCGTAAAATACCACTAAACGTGCACCTGCATCGCTCCACGAATTTTGTGCTTTTGATTTTGGAAATGGGAATCATGGGAGGATTCTGAGATGTCTTTACCGGGTTTTTACTGTCGTTGCGAGGCCCTGGAGCTCCGTCGTTTTCTTCCCAGCCGCTAATACCTCCTGCTGTTTTGTTTTGGGCGTGTTTTGAATGACCAACTTCACTTGATATCTCCTGCGCCTGTGACGAAACGAGACCTCGATAATTCTCAGGGTTCCACTTGTATTTGGGATGAGAGAGCTCCCTCCCCCGCTCTGCTGTGCTGTGGCTGGTGAAGATGTAAATGATACTGCTGCGATGTCGTGTTTTGTTGACTCCTGCTTGATGTGATCAGTACGATTTGCGACGTCGAGTGTGTGTTTCCTGTCTGTTATGCGCTTTTGGCATTTTACACTTGTCTTTATGGCCCAATGAACCTTTTAGCCTATCCATACGCCCAATATCTTCTTACCACACCTACCTATGGGTCCTACAATCTGATCCACTCGATCTAGTTAATCCCTTCCACACTCACCTTCCCTCGTCTGGACGGAGAACCAGTCCTTATACGGCCTCGCGCCAGTTCAAATCACGGATCCAACTCGCGGTGTGCGGTGTGGCCCGCTTCTTGCAGAATTACCTTGGCACAAAGCCACGAGTCAGTCCACCTCTAGGGCATGCAGGACCCGAACAGCGCATCGAAAGCAAACCTCGTGCGTGACCGGTCGGAATGAAGCGAAGCTGGCCCCGGCAAAGGACAGACACTAAGACACGAAGGGTGGAGGAAGTGGATAGAGGCGTAGGGTAATGACGAGTAAGAAGCGCGGAGAGGATCAGATAACCGAGACTAGACCGAAGCCGGATGACGTTGCAAGGGTATCTCCGGCGATAATCGTGTGGATAGTGGGTTTGTTTTAATTTCTCGGAGGATCTTAACTCGCTTGGAGTTTCCGAGGTTTGACTATGATTATTGGAGAATGAGGAAAAGGGACAAGAGGAGGTGTGCAGAGTCTGAACTTTGTTTGGTGTGTTCCCAACGGAACGAGAGGATCCGGTAAAGAGAGTCGTGATCAATATGTTCAATTGAAGAGAACTGGTGTATAAGTAGAAACTGTTTCGAATTGAACCCTAACTCTTTATCTGATCTGATTCGTATATTTAATCTTCTCTATGAGGGGAATAAAGATGGGCGAATATAATAAATCGCTCTACTAAGTCCCTAACAAGGGGACACCGCCCTACCCCCGTCATCGGTTCTATTGGATGAAGTGGGACTCCGAGGCCCGGCCGACTGTAAAATCTCGCAGAGAAGGTTGTTAGTCACACTATCGCCCTTCTCGATCTCCCTCCCCTCCACTTCTTCCTCCTCCCTCTTCCTTCTCCTCTTCTGTTGCCCTCAACACCTCTCTCCACTCCTCTTAACCAGCTCTACAACAAGGGGACGTTTCCCCCGGCAAGCCGCGAAGTCTCAATTGAAGCTGCCGCATGTTGGTGACCAAAATGCTGTCCCTTCGCTCCGCTGTGCGGAGAGCTTCCACCAAGCCCCTCCGATCGCTCTCCGCACCGCACTCCGTCTCGCCTCTGCGAGCGAGTGCCGTTGCCCGTACTGCGACCACTCCTCCATGCCAAAGCCGATCCTACTCGCGCGGCACCGACTCCCAGCCGAGTTCGACTCGCAGCACCGTCGTCCAATTGCTGAGCAACATCGGCTCCAAGCGCGAGGTTCAGCAGTACCTGTCCCACTTCACCTCCGTCTCCTCCCAGCAGTTCGCCGTGATCAAGGTTGGTGGTGCGATCATCACCGAGCACCTCCAGACCCTGTCGTCCGCCCTCGCTTTCCTGAACCATGTCGGTCTGTACCCGATCGTCGTCCACGGTGCCGGTCCCCAGCTTAACCGCATGTTGGAGGCTGCTGGTGTCGAGCCCCAGTTTGAGGATGGAATTCGAGTCACTGATGGTAAGACTCTGTCGCTGGCGCGCAAGCTGTTCCTGGAGGAGAACATGAAGCTGGTGGAGGAGCTGGAGCGTCAGGGTATCCGTGCTCGGCCCATCACCGCCGGTGTGTTTTCGGCCGATTACCTGGACAAGCCCAAGTATAATCTGGTGGGTAAGATCAATGGCGTTGATAAGAAGCCCATTGAGGCTGCCATTGCCGCCGGCTGCCTGCCCATCCTGACCTCCATGGCCGAAACCCCCGATGGTCAGGTGCTCAATGTCAATGCCGATGTGGCTGCTGGTGAGCTGGCCCGCGCTCTGCAGCCATTGAAGATTGTCTACCTCGCCGAGAAGGGTGGTCTGTTCAATGGCGACACTGGCGAGAAGATCTCCGCCATTAACCTGGACGAGGAGTACGACCACCTGATGACTCAGTGGTGGGTTCGTCACGGCACTCGCCTGAAGATCAAGGAGATGAAGGAGCTTCTGAGCGACCTGCCCCGCTCGTCCAGCGTCGCTATCATTCACCCTGCCGATCTTCAGAAGGAGTTGTTCACCGACTCCGGTGCCGGCACCCTGATCCGTCGCGGTAACAAGATCAACGTTCAGACTTCTCTGGCCGAGTTCGGCGATCTCCAGGGTTTGAAGGATGTGTTGGTTCGTGACCGTGAGGGACTCGATGCTCGTGCCGTTGTCGACCGCTACGTTGAGGGCATGAAGGAGCGGGACTTCAAGATCTACTACGATGACCCCATGGATGCTCTGGCCGTTGTTCTGCCTCCTCAGGAGGGTTCTCTGATGGCCCACCTGGCTACATTCACCATCACCAAGTCGGGCTGGCTGACCAACGTGGCTGACAACGTGTTCGCTAGCTTGAAGAAGGACTTCCCCAAGCTGGCCTGGACCGTTAAGGAGGACGACGAGAACTTGACCTGGTTCTTCGACAAGGCCGAGGGCAGCCTCAGCCGCGATGGCGAGGTTCTGTTCTGGTATGGTGCTGAGAACGGCGACGAGGTTAAGCAGCTCGTCCAGGAGTTCACCAAGCACGGCCGCCAGATGTTCGGTGACATCAACCTGGAGCACCGTCTTCACCGTGCTCACCAGGCCGCCATCAACATTAACAAGGGCTTCGGTGCCAGCGGTGCCTCCGCCGAGCAGAAGCGCGCCTTCTCCTCCACCTCCAACGCTCTGCGTTCCTCTCGCATGAAGCGTCCGGCCGTTGCCGTCAACGCTACCCGCGCTTACTCCACCACCAACCCCAACCCTCCCCTTGGTGAGAAGAACGCCTCCAACCCCCAGCCCGCCAAGGTTGCCCTCATCGGTGCCCGTGGTTACACTGGCCAGGCTTTGATCAACCTGCTCAATGCCCACCCCAACATGGATCTTCGCCACGTCTCCTCTCGCGAGCTGGCTGGCAAGAAGCTCCAGGGCTATGACAAGCGTGAGATCATCTACGAGAACCTGAGCCCCGAGGATGTCCGCCGGATGTCCGCCAACGGCGACATCGACTGCTGGGTCATGGCTCTTCCCAACGGCGTCTGCAAGCCTTTCGTCGAGGCTGTCGACCAGGGCTCCCAGACTGGCAACGTTATTGTTGACCTGAGCGCCGATTACCGCTTCGACTCCAACTGGACCTACGGTCTGCCCGAGCTTGTTGACCGTTCCAAGATTGCCCGTGCCACCCGCATTGCTAACCCCGGTTGCTACGCCACTGCTGCTCAGCTCGGCATTGCTCCCCTTGTGCCCTTCCTTGGGGGCCAGCCCACCACCTTTGGTGTCTCTGGCTACTCCGGTGCCGGCACCAAGCCCAGCCCCAAGAATGATGTCCAGTTCCTCACCAACAACATCATCCCCTACAGCTTGACGGACCACATCCACGAGCGTGAGATCAGTGCCCAGCTGGGTACTAGCATCGCCTTCATCCCCCACGTTGCCGTCTGGTTCCAGGGTATCTCCGTAAGTTTAGAATGAAACCTGCCAGACCGCGAATAGCGTACTAACTATTTCTCCAGCACACCATCAGCATCCCCCTGAGCAAGGAGATGACCTCCCGCGATATTCGCAACATCTACCAGGACCGCTACGCTGGTGAGAAGCTCGTCAAGATCACTGGCGAGGCTCCCCTCGTCAAGGACATTGCTGGCCGTCACGGCGTTGAGATTGGTGGTTTCGCCGTGCACTCCAGCGGCAAGCGTGTTGTTGTTTGCGCCACCATCGATAACCTCCTCAAGGGTGCCGCTACTCAGTGCCTGCGTAAGTACCCTACAATCTCCTTCTATCAGATGAAACTCTTAACTAATTCATCCCAACAGAGAACATGAACCTGGCTCTCGGTTACTCCGAGTACGAGGGCATCCCCCTGGAGTAAATTCCCCGGCCCTGTGAGCTCGATCTGGCGCCGATCTTAGTATCGGCGTCCCCTTCCAGCTCGAAATAAAGCTAAAGGTCGTCCTGTGAGCGTCATCCTCGCATATCTTTGTCTCATACCCCGCGTGCATCTTATAAGGTCGCTATGGTATGCTGTTTTGTACGGATGGATTGGAGAATTCTCGTGTTGTGCTGCTGCGGCCTGTGAACCCTTTTTGTAACGGATGTTGTTGTTTGTCTCTGTTGGATCTATCTACACTATTTATCACGTCCTGTCTTGGATGTTCTTTCCTAGGCCTTGTTTATGTTTTATCTTCCGATCAAAGAGTTTCGTGGATTGTCGGTGTCTGTCCGTTTTTTACCTCTAGATTCCATTTGACTGCGGATTTTCCTTTTTCTATATCTCTTTCCCCCTTTCCGTGATCTTTTCCTATGTGCTTGTGGGTTTTATTCTCATGCTGCGAGTGTCTTTTAGATGCGATGCGAGAGTTCATAGCATAAAAGTAATTTTTTTCTAAATTCTATCTGCATCAGTGAAGCGCCGATCATCATCTCTTGATATAGCTAGCTGATGACACTAAGGCTCTCATGGCTATAGATATAGACAAAGGAAATGAGACGTTCTTTGACTAGCAGACATGTTGATTGGCTAGCAATGTCTATGTACTTTTGGTTAAAAGTATCTCTGCGCCGTCACTTAGACTACGCTATCCTATCTCTGAGATATTCAATATTCCCAAGAGATATAGTGACGAGTAGGCATCAAGCACGGGCTCTGTGGTCCAGACGATTGCCATGATCGTAAGCTACCAACCATGAACAAACTTGCCATGGAGGATGACTGCTTTGGGTCTTGGAAGTGTCACCAGTGTCCATCTCCTATGGTTGGCGCTGTCCCTCATCTCATCTCATCACCCCCCAACATACAACTTCCCTCCTTCGTCTTACCACGCTTCTTTCCCTTCCACTCTCCTTTCTCTTCCCAGATTTTTCCAACCCAAAATCTTCGCACAACTCGTGCAAGGATTCTTTCCCTTCCCCAACACACCGATCCGCGACTGAGGTATCTCACAGCCCCGAGTCGCCATCACGCCCTGAGTTGGCGCTCCCCCCGAAATGTTCTACAGTCATGAAAGTGAGTCGTAACCTGGTAAACATACATCGCTGTTCATTATTCGTGAAACTAAACAACGGGAATAGTCCTCACATCGCCAGAGCACGGCGTAGCCACGATATGGTGCGCGCATCCCCACACAGCCAAACCCGAGATACAATAAAAATCAACTAATAACAACAGGCTCGTTGCGACTCTCGGCTCGCGCTCCATCACTCGAAGACTCAACCGTAAGGCCATACTGGACGTGGATGTACCCGGTGCTTGCAGTGTCATCGTCAATCCTGAAGCTCCTATGGCGCTGCGACTGCAGGGGAGCCTGCTGTAAGTTGATACTCATCTTGTCCCGTTGGGTGATTTAACATTCTCACCATCCTTGTCTTCTGAATAGATATGGAGTCTCGAGGGTATATGACCAGCAGTGCGGGTATACTCTGCTCGATGCGCAGATGATGCGTGATAAGATGGTTACTATGTTGAAGCAACTACCGGGTGGAGGTTTGGATCCTAGTGCTGGAAAGACCAAGTGAGTTGAGGATCAATTGAGAGACGGTTTCAAAAAAAAGCTATTGCGGTCAGTTCGCTAACTCCTTCCCAAGGCCTACCAGTCTTATCCTCCCGTACGACCCAACCTTCCTCCCTGAAACGGGCCTCCCCGGTTTAGACCTCAACTTCGCCTTGTTCGATGTGATGAGCGATGATAGCTCGACGCAGCGATCTGGTAGTTTGACTTCGTCACCTGCTACCAGCCAATCTGCCAATTCCCAGATTGGGGTCATCCAGCTTGAGCTACCGACGTACGACCTCATCAGAGAGGGTGATGTGCAGGACCTCAATCTTGCGGATACCCTCACCTCGGGAAAGAAGAGAGAATTCCTTGGTAAAGACCTTAATGATGAGGGTGTCCTGCTTCAGCCTGACTTTGAGTTTGATGAGGATGGTAATATTATTGAGTTTGATGCGAGCCATTTATCGCCGAGTAAGAGGAGGAAGGTTAGCCCAGAGCACGGGGTATTGGAAGGTCCTGCTGGTGAAGATGTTCAAGAGGGCGCAGTTGACGAGGTCCCGCTGCCAATGATGGACGACGGAATGGAGATCAACGCTCAACCCGGACCACAAGATCCTGAGAACAACAACGCCTTGTCTCCAAAGGATCGTTTGATGGAAGATGGTGAGATCGAGCGTACCGGGGAAGTACGCGCCCAGCAGCGGATCCGACAAGTCAAAAATATCATCTCAGACGACAGTACTACCTTGCGCAACACGGATTTGGCCAAGTGGAATGACGAGTATTCGGCCAACATGGCCCATGCCACGAAGCTGAAAAAGCAGAACAAATTGCCCACCCTGGCAAAGAAGAATGCGGCTTTCTGGGTCTTCGGTTTGGGAATCGGGTCCGTTGGTATGGGACTGGGTCAGCGCCGCGAAGACGGTCCTCTCAAGGAATACTCGGGCGATGCTCTATACAGCCTAGTCCCTGGAGAGAAGCACAGTCACCGAGTAGAACCCGATGAAAACGACGAACAACAGTCACACGGCGCGCTTGGCCATTCCGGTCAAAAGCAGACGCTAGACGTGGAAATCGGTCGACAGGCCCCATCCAGCGTATACGATGATCGGTCCTCCCAAATGCCATGGAACATCACAGCTTCCCTGCAGGGCTCCGTCCGAGGCCAGCGCTTCGGCAGCATCTCCGGATCCTCTGCTCGACCACGCGGTCGTCTCATCAGCGCCAGTCCACTAGCTGGACGCGATCGTCACAGCAGCCTGTCCATCCCCAATGTAGGCGATGACCTAGGCGAGCTCGAGCAGCTAGACATCACGCAATACCTGGAAGGCGAGCTCGCCCCCGACAACGAAGATATCAGCACACTCACGGCGCGGCGCAAGTCCATGATCGACCGTATCACATCGAGTCTGGATACAGAGAGTTTGAACTTCTTCGAGTTCATTCAAATGAAGCTCGACGAGTCCGCATCCACCAAGCCGGGCGTTATTACATTCCCGGAGCTACTCCCGCCGACCGAGACCACGCGCATCGTTGCGGCACATGGGTTCATGAATGTGCTCACGCTCGCGACGAAGGGTGTTCTGGATGTGTCGCAGGAGTCGTGCACTGATTTGGGTGCTGGCACTTGGGGCATTCGCTTTCAGCATGGTGATATTTCGCTGCGGATGACTGGGGCTGGGGCTGGGGCTGGAATTTGAGAACGTGTTTCAGGAGGGGTGCGTCTGGCGTAGTCGGGTCGATGATTTACTTCTTTAAGTTCTTTTCGGGGGGCCATGTGATCTCATGAGATGGCGATCTTGCTTTTTCTTTTCTCTTTTTTTCTTTTCGACATTTACTGGAATTTTCATTTTTACTTGCCATCTTCGTCGTGTCATCTCCGTGCTCGTACGGGGCATCTTCGGGTGACCCTGCCAGATCTTATCAAGATCTCGGTGAGTCGGGCGCTAGTCTGGGCCGAGATCGGGGATCGTGGGTTCATTCGTTATTTTTATGGCTCCAGATACAGACTGATAACCCAAGCGGTGGTGGTGGTGTGCTGGCAGATATTTTTAGCATTATGATGGTGGAGCACGGGGGCCAGGGGGCCGGGAGTGATTCAGTTGAGTGGTTTTCAGATGGAGAACTATCATTAATCAGACTCAATGGCAAGTCATTTGAATCATGAATAAAACGTGCATGATCGAATTCAAGATCTAAGATCTATAGATCGATGATACCGGCCTCGCGTTACTTACCAGGAACCGGAACATTGACAGTATCGCGTATGGGATACAGGAACGGGGGCAAACATTTGGAACGATACAGCGATTGCAGTATGGAAAGTAATAATACCTGCCCTAAGAACAGAACAATAGAAAACAATAGATCGTGGTACGTTATTGCGTGATGCAGTTCTTGGAATTATATAGAGCTCTGTTCTTTTCACGAGGTTATAGTTCTCGTTCTTGTTCCTCTCTTTCCCCATTGATGGTTCGCATATCCCACGCGCCTATCGCTTCTTTTCGCTTTGCCTTCTCATCAGGCTCGCCGGTGTGCGGCCCAGGAGCAGTTTAACCGAACGCGCCTGGTCGGAAAGGGCTTGCTTGGCGGGGGAGTTCGCTCGACAGACAGCTATCAAGGAATTGGAAGGATTGGGAGTTTTTTGTGAACGAGATAGCTTGATTTCATGGTTTAGCATTGATATTAGCTTGGCTATTGATATGGTTTTTGGGTGTCTTATTGGGGGGGACACGGCGTGATGCCCGTAATCGTCTATTGGTCAGTCTGTTTTTTATGTCATGAGGGAGGCCTAAGAGCGAGTGTGAGTTGAGGGGCCACGCGGCATGATGATGCGGGTTAAGGGAAGGAGAATATAACAGTCTATAATTAAGAATAGAGGATACCATTAATGTTGAATTATCTACAGAATCCATTGCATACAGTAGTATCATAGTATATGGCTGGTATATTATTTCCCTGATGTGTCGGTACTCGGTACACGTGAAATTACCGATTACCCGGAATACGCCCGGTCTCCAAGTTACGCAGGGCTCATTACTCGTAATCCGCCTCGTCCCGCTCTTCGTCCTCGTAATCTCGTCTTGGTCTTTCCATTTCTTCTTCCCCTTCTCTTTCTCTCCCAAACACCATCAGAACCTCTCCCACCCCACCCACCCGCGTCTTCATCAATCTTCACCCCGAAAATAAAAAACCTCCCATCGTCGCGTATCGTACGCGTCTTCAAATATTTTCTCCCCATCTACTCTCGAGGCTCTTCATCTACCTCCTCTCCTGCCCACCATGGGTCGCACCGTCGACCAGGAGGTGCACGCGGCATTTGTCGAGTTCCGCGCCAAGGAAGATGACAAGGTGCGTGACTTACGTATTTCGTAATATTTCAAACCCACAACACTACCAGTCACTAACATACGAGACCCGTTTCGGTCATTTCTACCATCTAGTGCCTCTCCGTCCAGTGCATCTACTGCCAGCAGATTCGTGCAAAGAATACCTCGCGACAGAAACAGCATCTCCTTGAGTGCCCCGGTCTTCGTGGTCACCCCAACGCGCCCCAGCCGAATCAACCTTCCCAGGCTCCCAATGGCATTGGCCCTAGCAATGGCTACCCCGGCACCCCCAATGGCCCGACGGCCACTCCAGGCGGCCCTGGTAATCCTTCCGCCATGCCGACTCCCAACGGTGCCTTGATGGCGAACGGCGTCAATCCTCATGCGACCCCGTTGCAGACCCCGCTCCAAAGCTTGAGCCGTCCTCCCATGGCCACCCCGGGCCCGCCAACTGGTCCTCCCGGTTCCGCACCACCATCCGCTGCGCCGTCGCGTCCAACCCCGAAGCCGAAAGTTAAGAACGCCGGCTCCAATCTGCCCGCGCCGCCGCTGGACGATGTGCATGCGGCCTTTGTTGAGTTCCGCGCTAAGGAGGAGGATAAGGTAAGATTGCCTGAACAATGCCAAGTGGAGGATTAGTTCACTGACATGATCAAAAACAGTGCCTCTCTGTTCAGTGCATCTACTGCCAACAAGTTCGCGCCAAGAATACCAGTCGTCAGCGCCAGCACCTGCTTGAGTGCCCCACTTACCTCAGTGTAATGAAGGACTCGATCCCCGCAAACAACCTGCTACACACTTTCCCCGAGGGTGACGTTGCACGATCACTGCAGATCCCCGCCCCGACGCTGGAGCTGGACTTCCGCATGAGCATCAAGATGAACCCCAAGGTTACCGTCGGACAGAGCATCTGGGGTGGTCGGGAATGGGTTTCGTTCCTTGGTGGCCAGTGGGCTGGTCGTTGGGGCAAGGGCATTGTTCTGGTAAGTCACTACCACCAAAGTTTTTTTCTTTTATTACTTTCTCTATCGGGTGATTTCGCAATGCTAATACAAATGAATACAGCCCGGTGGTCAAGATACTCAGATCGTCACCAAGGACTTCACTACCAACCTGCGCGCAAGCTACATGCTGCAAACTGCCGACGAGCCACCCGCATATGTGATCGTCCGCGCCGAGGGATGGCTCACTGGAGCCAAAGATGTTCTTGAGAAAGTCAATGACCCTGCTATGGCTGATGGTATCAACCCTAGCAGCTACAAGTACCGCATCAACTTGTCTATGGAAACTGGTGATGAGCGGTACACATTCCTGAATACCCTTATGTGGGTTGGCAGCGGATGCCGCCGTGGGCAAGAAGGTATGTTCAATTGCTTGATCCCATGATCGAAGACCAAGATTTACTAACTACCGTGCAGTCATTTTCGATGCCTTCCGTGTCAACTAAGCCAACCTTGGGTTGATGTCCGCTGTTTTGCCGTTCTTGAGCGATTGTCTGTTTGTGTTATGAGATGGGAAAATGGTGTTCGTCTCTTGCTTGTCGTTTTCTATTTCCGTGGCGCAGTTCTCTGATGATTCCTGCTTTCTGCGCAGGTGAAACGTATGTGTTTCGGTCTGTTAACGAGACGCTAGCCCTTGCCTTGAGTAGGCGAGGCCGCTGATGTTTTGTCTGCGGACTTTAATGCCTATTTTCAATTCCGCGAATCTCTTCTCCACTTTATTCCTTTCTGATGTACCTCTTATCTGGACTTTTCATGATTAGTTCAGGGCTAGGATCCCCGGTATTGCTTGACAGATAGTATGGTTAAACGTCCGAACTTTCATGCGTTCTGTGTATTTTTCCCGTGGCTGAGTTAAGCTTAAACGACGGTACCTGGATACCTAAAATTCCTTTCGTACATTTCTTCGTATAATAATCTTCATTTACATTATGATAGCTCCAAAAACCCCGTTTAGTACGGAGCACACTGTTACGTACCCAACCAAGTAGCGTATGCCGTATGCCGTCCTGTAATCCGCACTTTACCCCGGACTCGACGCCGTACCCCACTCACCTGCAGAGTGAAGGGCCGATCACTAGCACGCTAATACCGACTGGCTTTACAATGTACGGATATAGGATACTAAATGTACTAAATACTGTATGGACGACTAGTTTGATTGATGGCGAGCCGCTATCGAAAAACGTGTTTTTTCCCATCCCCTTATGACAGGTGTCGTATCAGGGGCAGTAAATTATGTACCCGATAACTCGGTAAAGGTTTACTTACAGTATACAATCGGCCTACAGTAGGCTCCCTATCTTCCACGGATTAATGTGCTTTGGTTTATCTAATCGGGCGCCCGAGTTGCGCCCTTGGTTCGATCTTTCGGCGGGTACGGGGAACTTTCCATACCGGGCTTCATGTACGGAGTAGGTTAGGTATCATGTACCTGGTATGTTTACGCGTATTTTGTAGATTTCCACAGACCTGGATCTACACAGGGTATAGGTAGATGGAATTTGATCTATGTACAATTCCATATGTATATGGTCCAAGTGGAATTTTGATGATATAGGTCAGTTTTTCTTTTTCTTGTGGATCTTTTGTTTGTAGGACCCGACTTGCCCTCCTCCCATGGAATATATTCCTGGGGGTTCCGGTCGCAGGTTAATACACTAGGTTTAGAAGTAGTTTTCATGGATCATGAACTGATTACTTATTGAGACAGAGAATATACAAACCTCAGAATTTCTTTTTATACTATAGGAAAGACGGGATCGGAAAATCTCGAACGTCGAGTGGTCGTGGAGCGGAGTGCGAGGGCATATTGAGGGTGTTGTGACGCTGGGGGTGCCCGCGTTCTCATCCCCAGTCGGAGCCTCCTAGAACACTTCGAACAGGGTAGATAGCGAGTTGCATTATAGAAAGGATTTATGGAAGTGTACAGGCACAGGGCTGTGAGTTTCTGTAGTCTGTACTTTTACTACTACCTTAAATTGTAATTGTTCGCCAGTCCGAAGTGTCAACATCCACCATAATGTACTCATTTATTTAGTGGTAACTTATGTATTGCAAGTTAACTGCGGTTGGAAAAAAAAACCGAAAACAATAATAGTGACGAAGGCAATATCTCCATGAGTTTAGATCATTGCTGCCAAAAAAACTTCCCCTTGTGAGGGGAAAGACCAAAAATGAAAATGAGTGATAAGAGTGAGATTCGAACTCACGCCCCGTAAACGAGATCAGGATTTTATGTTAAGGTGAACCTTAACCTGACGCCTTAGACCAACTCGGCCATCTTACCGACTTCGATGGATGAGAGGGCATAATTTTGATATATTAATCAAGAATAAAACGAGGGTATCGATTACCCATAATCAAGATCCCCAGAATGGCATTAATGCGAGATTGAATAGAATGCCAGGCTGTAGTTTTGGTATGTGGGCTTTCAACAGAAATAGGTTATGCGAGATCACCTGATCAATCTTACTCCTGTCTTCTATCATTGTTTATTGTGGCTAATTGCCAATTTGGGTCGCGGCGCGTTGACTAGCAGTCGTCCAGAATGAGGCAGTACTGATATCATGACTTCATTCGAACTGATTAATTAAGATTCCGACAAGACGTACTTACATCTTCAAACCTACACCGATTCATCAGTAGGGCGCACCAGACAGACAAAATTTCGCATCTCCTGTCATCAAACCTCCAATGGATTCCACGGGGGGCCTGTAAATGCAAAGCCGCAAACTTACACCTCTGCATGAAGCGTGGCCGGGGGGAAAGAATTCAGTCTCTTTGTTGAGGAGTTCGCGAAAACCATCGAGGATCAAGCAATTATGGAGCGCAAGAAATACCCCGAGACATATGAACGGCCTCAAGATTCAAAAGTTGTACTTGACAAGGCCGTTGCTAAGTGAATCACCCCCGCGGTTTGTCGATGCGTACTAGTCGTCGATGGTATCGAGGTTGTCATGAACATCATTGCCTACGTGGATGAGTGGGCCCCGATTACTGTCAGTGTACTTCTTTCCCAGAGGAGCAGAGAAAATTCCTGCGTTTACTTGGATATATGCACCATCAGATAGGCGATGCCCTATCAATTATCCCGAATATTACGATTATAGAGAGGATGAGAGATTTGGCTACTATGCCCTCGAGCTGGTCCAGTTTTAATTGTCATACGGGAAGATGGAAACACTATTCGGACTTTGTGCGCATCCCACTACTCGTTTGAAAGTTTGGTTGTTCAATTATGATATGGTAAGCTCTCCTGGAGGCCCCTTCATCAGACTCCATGAATTCATAACCTATGAACCTAGTGTCGCGACCATCGTGAAGGTGGGTGGAACCGAGTCTACGAAACGGCCCTTACAGTCTACATGGGTCTGAATGTGCTATGTTGTTTTCCGGAGCTATGGGATGCGACAGCGGGTAAAATCAAGAATAGCGACTATCGCGATAGCAAGATGTATCAAAGTATGCTCAAAAGATGCATGGATTCAAGAAGCACCAGATACGCAGTGACATATCCGCATTGTCAGTTCTTTGGCATCAACAGTCAGAAATCTCCCACCATGCCTCGGCCCGGAACGCTGCCGTTCAGGAACTTCCTAGACACAGACATGCACGAAGGAAAATCCAAGCGTATCAGAAGCTTACCGCGTCCGGGCGATACTGATTACAATGGGACTTCCAGTTGAGATTGCAGTAAGAGTTATGCGCTTTGCAGGTTACGAGGCAAAGCGAAGACTTGAGATCCCACACGACCCGTTTCATCCTTCCAACGGAGAAGATCTCATTAAGTACCTGGAGTTTTGCTGGAAGCTTTTGATTCGCTGCGATCTAATCGCGAAGGCTCTTGGTGAGAAGATTGAATGTCGTGAAGAAGTCTCTCGTTGTATTGTTGGTTTTTGGCACTCTGAAGGATGCAATAATTGGCACTGGGTTCGACCTTTGAGAGTTGGGTATCGCTTCTCTAAGCCTGCTCGTTACCGTGTGTAGAAAAGTGAAGTGACAGACTGAAAAAAACCTGGAATACATATTGTCAGGATCGACAAAATGTCCTTCCGTTGAACTCATTCAGAGGGTGTCCACATAGATAGCCGAGCCTCATAATGTCACATTGAAAATTGGGGCCAAACCTCGTTGACCAAACTAATATAATAAACTTGATTCAGGTAAGTTGTTCTCAACGTACATTAATTGCGACAAGCCGAAATCCGCCACATTCTTCCATGAATCATTCCCTCCGATCAACCAGGCAGAACTCCCGCTAGCCGAGCAGCAGCCTAAGCTAACTTAGTTAAGAGGCTGATAGTGCGGCTTGGCAGGGTCGTTGGTGTGTTTGCGCCTGGGCCGCCAGGCTGAACTAGCTACGCTAGACACGAGAGTCCTCGGGACATCAGACTCGCTCCTTTCGCAAGATATGCCCCCCTAATATCCTCATTTTTTCGGACGGAGCTTTTATCTTGGTATTCAGCTTTTCTCATAATTTCTTCACAGAGCCATGTTCAACCTCTTCGGCATGAGACCTGGTAATGGGAGTCCAGGGGAGATGCCGGCTGAGCCGCTTCCACCACTCCAAGCTGCGGTTGATGCAGATGCAGTGGATACTGTACGTGAACTAGTGTCCACAGCAAAGCCTGCTGATCTCACTGCGGCTCTGTGTCGATCTTGCCAATATGGCAAAACAGCTGTTGCTCAGGCTCTGATTGAATCGGGTCGATGCGATCTCAATGCAACCGTTGATGGCGATACACCTTTGTTCCTAGCTGCTAGGCGGCCTGAGCCTGCGATTGTCAAATTTTTGCTCCAACACGGCGCCGATGCCACTATCAAGTCTCTGAACAAATCCAGGAGTCCAGCCGCTGCACAAAAGCCCCCAGCATATACTCCTCTTCATGCAGTGGTGGACTTGCACCGCCGTCGAGGGGAGGTAGATGTATCTAGCCTTGAAGACCTTATGCAGGTCTTGTTGGATGCTGGGTGCGATATCAATGCGCGTAACTTCCACGGTGAAACAGTGCTTTTATCCTGTCTGCACCAAGAAGTGGCACTCGTGGAATTTCTTCTACAGCGTGGCGCAGACCCTAATGTCATCAACGAATCCGGCAACACTGCCTTGACATATTTTCATAAACCTTTGCAATACCCAGAATGGTTCAAGGCTCTCATGGAGCATGGAACCCGTTTGGACATCGGAGGGGACAGCGAAAGTGGGACTTGTTTACACGTCTTTGCATCCAAGTGCCAACTTGGAGATCTATCCTTGTTCAAGCCTTACGTCTCGGATTGGAAGCTCATTGACGCCAAAGGCAACAGCATTCTCCATATCGCCGCCAGAACGCATCGCCATGGGAGCGCAACTGTGAGTGAGCTTTTGAAGCTTGGCTTGGACGTGAACCAAAAGAACCACTCGGGCCAACAGCCAATTCACATGGTTCAAGGTTCAGGAGAGAATCTGCGGGATATCCTTGACATACTGTGTGCAGCTGGTGCAGACCTTGACGTAAAAGACTATGACGGACGTACAGCGCTCACCGGGGCCATGTACGGTAATCCGCGATATAATGCCCATGAATTGATTCCAGAGCTTATCAAACGTGGGGCCAACGTCAACGCGCGGGACCACAAAGGCAATGGCGTTCTGTTCTACATGATTGAGCCATATAACTTTGGATCTGAGAACGCGGAATTCCTACTGGCACAAGGAGCGGATCCGACCGTGGTTAATTACGAAGGCGACAATTTTCTGCACAAGATGGCAGCCAACTTGTCTGGACAAACCTCGGATGCAGCTATCCTGACCATGATTAAGCTTCTTGAAATGGGTACCTCTCCGATTAATGCCAACCACAAGGGCCAGACGCCGCTACATGTGCTGTGTAGCCAGATCTCTGATCACCTTTTTGCGGCATCCAATGTGGGAGACAAATACGCGATCGATCTCCTTTTAGACGCTGGTCTGCGTGACGTACTGAATGTTCCTGACCATCAGGGCATTCTCCCCATTCATTTGGCAGCTTCAGTTTCAGAGATTCTCGTTGGCAGACTGATTTTCCACGGAGCTGATACTACTGCTGCCACCAAAGATGGGCGAAATTTGTTGCACATTGCGTCGATGGCTCGCCAGAGTAACACTGTTGGAATGCTGTTGGATCATTATTCTTCCAAGGATTTGACGTCTTTGATCAGTGCCCAGTCGAAAGATGGCCGAACACCCCTACATTTGGCCTGTCTCTCTGGAAGAGTAGAGACAGTAAGTCTACTCATCGCACATGGGGCAGATATCCATGTTGAAGACAAGAATAAAAGGCTCCCGATAGATCTATGTGCTCTGTCATCTGCTGAAGACCAGCTTTGGCAGAAGGGTGATGACCACGGGAACATGTTTCACAAGGTCTCTGCAGCTGGAATCCTGGTGGATGACGACGAGCGACCGAGTATACCCTCCCAGAACAAGCGAAAGCGCGAAGATCACAAAAACTTTGGATGGAAGGGAGAGATTACCTCTGAGAGCGCTACTCTTGGAATAACGCGGATTGTTCGACTGCTGGTACAGCACGGTGCTCTTGTACCAAAAGTTCAAGATAAGCATCGTACTAGCCCATTATTTCATGCGGTATCAGAAGGGAATGAGGAAATGGCCGCAGAGCTTGACAGATTATCCAAGATGATGGGGATTGAGCTTGAAAAATATCGGTCGCTCGAAACAGAGCGTTGCTTGCTGCGCTCGCGGCACCTCCTTGAGCTCTTCAAGGAGAGATTCAAGTCTAACATCAGCGACAAAGATATCATGGAAATGGTACTTCTCGGTCACGATCAAGATGTAGCCCAGGCTTTGGAGGAGAATATTAACCTCATCGAAAACAAGTCCTCCCTCCAGCCAGTTCTGATACTGCTTGCGAGATGGGGATATCCGGAACTCTTCGAGCGACTCGGCCGCCTCATGCTGGACATCGATCCGAAATGGATCAACAAGAGCGGCAAGTTATTTCTAGGGGTCGGGGATATGTCTCCATCCCTCTTAGCTGCTGCTCAGCGTGATCTACCCAACTTGGAAGTAATGAAGGTCATGGTTGAAAAGTTCCAGGCGGATGTCAATATTCGATTCCAGGATGGCATGGGAGTCACACCGAAGGTCTATTACAGCTCCACGATGGCTCAAGCGAGGCAATTCAAGCCGGGTGATACAGTCCTCCATTACCTGGCTCAAGGTATACACTGGTGGCATGAAAAGGCTATTGAATATCTTCTACAGCATGGTGCCGACCCCAATGCCCGTGACGCTCAGGGCAAGACTCCTTTATGTGTTGCTGTGAAACTAGGTGAACTAGCAGGCCATCGACAGATTGAAATTGTTCGAATCCTGCTTGATGGTGGAGCCGACCCCAACCTTGCTGCGACATGTGGCTTTACTCCACTTGCCATGTCGACTCACAGCTCTCAGTTGTTCCAAATGCTGATTGATAACGGAGCCTACCCATCCGAGGATCACCCCATGGAGCTATTTTCAGCGTTGTCCAACTTCAAAGACGACGTAGTTTCTGCTCTCTTGGGCATGGATCTTGACGTCAACACAACGACTCTATCTGATGCACAGCCGCACTGGCACACTCCTCGAATCGGAAGACATGGTCGGAATAAGGGACACATTCTGCGTCCTCTTCAATACATTTCCATGTTGCCGTTCAACGAGTCCAACAGTCGAAATCACGCAGTCCGAATGATCCGTCTTTTGCTGGAGTATGGAGCGGATCCATTTCTTCACAACCGTAGCAATACCCAGAACAACGACAATACCCTTATCTTGCATGAGATAATTGCGGATGGTAGCATAATCCAGCCTTGGTTGGAGCTGCCTGACCTCGACCTTGAACGACGTGATCCCCGTGGGCAGACATTACTGCTGGCTGCGGCAAGATCCGACTTTGGTACCAACTCATATTCATGCAAAGTGCCTCTCTTCCCTCACAGAGGTGGGAATGTTGGAGCAAGTCCGTGGCAGGAGGGTGACTTAACGCGTGCCATGGCCGTATATGACCTGGGAGCAGAACTCACCGCAGTCGATAACCAAGGCAATAACGTTTTGCATAATCTGGCTGGCAGAAATTACAATGAAATGTCTGCCCAAGAGCAATTCCGGCGAACGATGGCCTTGTTCGTGGAAAAGGCTCCGGAGTTGATGGATCAGGTCAACTCTCTCGGTCAGACGCCTTTGTCAATCGCCAAAGATCGAAACAATCAGTGGGCACTGGATGTTCTGGAGAAGAAGGACTCTATGGAGGAATGAGAGAACTAGATCTAGCAGTTTCTATGTATTAAGTTTGTGGTGGCATGCACTTGAAACTAGACAGAGAAGAAATTCTTTACATTTCACAAACTCCAAAACAAACACCACCAAATGCCATGTACAAGCAGAGTAGCACAGAGAACGATAATATGGTCTTGTCCAAAAACATTTCAGGAAGTTCCGTTTGTGACCGAAGTCTTCAACCCTTCCGGAAGGACATTGGACTTGTGCATAATTGTCCCGGCCAATCCGCTAACCGAGTCACTGGCCAGAATTTCCAAGAGTTGAAGACCAGCGTCGAATTCACGCGATATCCAGTGTCGAACCTCGATAGCCACGAGAGAGTCCAGACCAAAGGCCGAGATAGGCTTGGACACGTCAACATCCTCCAGTGAAAGCATAAGAAGACTGCATAGCTTCTTGAGAAGAGCTTGTGCAATTATATCCTGAGCCTGTGTGAGGTCTTGTGCCTGCTGTAGTGTCTTGGCAGGGCTTTCCGATGCAAGACCATTTGATTGCTCGCCCGGTTTTGAAGATGCAGAGACGGCCGCGGCGCGAACCAACTGTGAGAACCGCGGATCTTGAGTCCATGCTTGTCCAGCACTCTGGCTCTCTGGCTGGATTGAATCCAGGCCGGTGATACAGTGATTGTTGCAGGAGACCCTCATCACACCCTTGATAGCACTGGCAAGAAGACCGTGGATATCTTCAGCATTGAGCCACATTCCGCCGAAGGTACCTTGGACCACGTCCTGTGTCTTTTGGTCCTTTGCTAGATATCCAACATCTCGAACAGGTGCGAGGTCAATGGTCGTACACGGCACACGAATGGAGTTCATGGATTTTGCAAAGCCATCCATGAACGTTCCGGTGGCGGCGTATGCGGCTTGGGTGAGGTTTCCAATGACACCTGCCACTGATGAAAGATTGATGAGGAAATCAAGGTCCTGATTCATGGACTTCATCGCGTGATGCACATTCCAAAGTCCTTGCACACGAGTCTGCACGACTGCATTATAGTCTGCATATTGCATTTTCTCGAAAGGAACGTCCTAGCCAAGAAGGTTAGATTGGAAATGAAACAGCCATATCATGATGGGCAATCTTATACTTACACGTAGAATCATGGCACCGTAAATTACCCCACGAACTGGTGGTACACCCAAAAGAGCTCTCTTCAATTGAGCATTGAGTTCCTCCTTGGCACCAACATCACACTGACACACTTTAATTGTAACTCCCTTGTTGATGAGTCCAATGATCGCGTTCTGTGCTTCCTCGCCAACAAGACCAGAGCGTGACACGATTACCAAGTGTCGGGCTCCCTTCTCCGCTAACCAGGAGGTGATGTCGAGGCCGATGCCTCGGTTACCACCGACAACGACGTATGTTGCGTCTTGGCGTACAAGAGTATCAGATCTTGTTGGGGGATGAACCTAGTGACACAAGTCGTTAGTATAAACTGTTAAAAAGGCACAGGGTGAGAGTGATTAAAATAGAAAAAGACATACCTTGACCAATGCATCAGGCTTCATTTCGATGACGATCTTGCCAATCTGACGGCCAGTCCGCATCTCTCGGAAAGCATGCTCCATGTCAGAAACAGAGTAAGAAGTGATGGGCCAGGGTGGTCGGCAAAATACGTCCCCACCAAACTCTCGGAATACATCTCCAAGCAATCTCTTCAACAGCTTCGGCTTGCGTTGCATCACAAGGACAAGATCCACAGAAGAGATGGAGACATTGTTCAAGAAATGAGACATCTCGAGTCGGGAGTTTTGCAGAAAATCTCTCTTTCCAAGCTCGACAAATCGGCCAAACGGAGCCAATGTCTCAAAAGAAACTCGAAGGAAATCTCCGCTGAGCGAGTTAAGAACCACATCGACGCCATGACCTTGCGTCGCATGACGGATAGCTTGTCCGAAACCTGTGTCACGGCTGTAAAAGATCTGGTCTTCCTTCAAGCCGTATGTTTTCTTGAGGAATTCCTTCTTCTCTTGCGTGCTGACCGTGGCAAATACCTTGGCACCGATAGACTGGGCAAGAAGGATAGCAGCCTGTCCAACGCCTCCAGCAGCAGAGTGAATCAAGACATTCTCTCCAGGTTCGACTCGGGCCACATCCACCATGGAGTAGTAGGCTGTACAGAATGTCACGGGAATAGTGGCAGCCACATTTAAGGGGATACCGGATGGCACTTTCCACGCATTGGTCGCAGGACAGTGAATGTAATTCGAAAAACATCCACTGAACATAGCGCATACCTGATCACCGACATTCAAGTCATGGACACCGGCACCGACAGCAGTCACAATACCACTGCATTCAGCGCCAATCTCTGTTCCGGGCACCTCTCCCATGACTGTCATGATGTCTTTGAAATTAAGGCCCGAGTAGCAAATCTGTATCTCAATGAAACCTTCTCGTAGAGGCGTGCTCTTGGTGTTATCGTCTGTGAAATGGAATCCATCCAGTGCACCGACATCAGTCAGTTTAAGCGCAAAAGGCCTTCCGTCTTGCTGGAACTTCTGGAGTTGTGGAGGAGCTTTTCCTGATTCCTGGAGCATGCTCAAGTTCATCGCAGAATCTTCAACAAGGCGGGAGACACAAATCTCCCCATTGTGGAGGGTGAATTCCATGTCCCCGTTCATAAGGACAGACTGTGAGGATGGATCAAAGACTACTTTGAAGACATTTTTGATATGGCGCACCGTGTCCTTGCCAGAGACGTTGTCGAGATTGCCAAGGTCCAACGTGGCAAAGGGCAAACCGGTTTCGTTTCTCACAGTACGCGCAATACCGAGAATCATGTTCTGGTTAGCTTGCTGAGAAGGCGAGTCCTTGTGACCAGTGACCCATAGCACGCCCTTTGCAGTGGTGACTAGTTGTTGGACTGTCGAGAAAAGATCTTTGGTCATTTCAGACAGTAGATTTTGACCGATCTCGCCGATGAAGACACAAATTTTGCAGCTTGCATCCACCTGATCCAGCGATGCCATACTTGGTGTCCGGCCAGTCAATTCCTTGAGACCATCCATCAAGGCCCCGGTGGGAATAGTCGTCAGTGTTCCGTGCTCAACGACGACAACTTCTTGCTGTATCGGGGTCAGGTCCCCAGTCGCACTTGCAATCATCATGCAGTTGGATGCTTCGAACGCACCGGGGAAGTCTTGCAAGCAAAGGTCGACACCGGAAAAGCCGTTCTCTTTGAGAACTGTGTCCCACTCCTTCTGGGACAACAGCGGACCGTTGACATATCTTCCATCTTGACTGGCCCACCATCCTGGAAGGCAGGCAAACAAGAAAAGTCGCTGATGCATGATGGTCTCTTCAATCAAGAGAAGTTTTCCACCGGGCTTCAAAAGCTTTCGTGCATTTGCAACAGTTTCGTCAATACGAGGAGTTGCATGCAGAACGTTACAAGCGATGATCAGATCGTATGACTTAGCCGTGTATCCTTGATCAATGGGATCTTTCGTGACGTCGAGGCTCTGATAGGACATGAGCGAGTCCCAGTCGTGGAATTTTTCCCTGGCTTTTTCGAAGAAACCGGTGGAAATATCTGTGTATTTGAAGTGGTGGAAGCGTGGCACACTTTTACCATCCTTGCCACCAAAGCTTTCCAAGATAGGCAATGTTGCTGATCCGGTGCCAGCACCAATCTCAAGAATATCCATGTGAGGATTTTGGTGGGCCATTTTCTCAACACAGAGAACGGCATTGCGATAGCTTTGACGGTAACCGTCGAGACTCTCGTAGTATTGATTCAACAAATCATCTTCGACCATGAGAGACAATGCTTCTTGACGGCCCTTCAGAATTTGGGGGAGGTTCTCGCCAATCTTGCAGGACAATTGTCCGGCCGCGTTCATGGTGCGAACCAACTCAATAGTCTCACTAGGAGGCGGTTGGAGTGTATTAGGACGATGCTCTGGGCAGACCCGCTGCATCCATCGATAGAGCAATTTGTGGTGAGGTTGGAAGCTGTCAAGTTCCTTGGGGATTCTGATTAGTGCGGCACGAATGTAGTAATGAGACACTTGTTCCAAGAGTCGCATCTGCTCGACGGAACACCTCAAGTTGGCCTTTGAATGTTGGAGGAGCGTCGCCCCGGAACTCTCCATCAAGTCGAAGCATGGCTCAAAATGCTCCTTATAGCAAACAGATCTTTGCGCATGAGCGTCAAAGGCCTCAGACGCGTCATTGATGCGCGTCGCAGTGAACCCATTGACTGTCACCCAAGGTTCACCGGTCTCCTCGATGACTCCAAGAACACTGTAGCTCACATTCTCCCCTTGAGTCGGCCTGCGATCTTGGGTTGTGAAGAGTTTGAACCTAGTGCCGATACCAACGGCCTCATTGACTGGAATGAGCATGTGCTTGACCGAGTCTGCCAGATAGGAAAAGTTCGGCCCAGCCTTGTCGAATCCGCTGAAGAACCAGAACTGCTGAAGGAACATATCCAGTGTCACGGGGTGTATCAGACACCTGGTTTCATATCCAAAGGGCATACAGCTCTTGGTATCTGGCACTCGCGCATTGGCTATCGATTTGCCATCTCCGCTGAGAGCGAGACGGGAAAATTCACGGAAAAGCGGACCATATGTCAACACAGTGGCAGCAATATTGGCGTAGATCTCTGGCAAATTCTGGTCCTGCGTACACTCCTCAGCAAATGCAGAGAGATTTTGAGCAAGGGCAAGTTTTGCCTCAGTCACCGGGTTTGATTGCTGGGGGCCTCTAGCAATGATGAAACCGTGACAATGTTCGTCCCAGCCTCTGCCGTCCGCCCAGGAATAAGTCCAGAATTCGTACCAGGCTCCATGAGCCATCGATGTACCATTTTGTAGCTTCATCGACAGCATGACTTCCACCGGGGAAGTATCGGGCAAGACAAGCATGCGCTGCATCTTGACATCACGAAGCTCCACGCAATCGAGCTGGATGTTTTGCAATTGAGCTAACTGCGCGACACCTTCTACCGCCATAGCTAGGAAACCTGTCATTGGGTATACGGAGTTGCCATGCACCTTGTGCTGCCGGACCCATGGTAGATCATCGGCGCGAATGATGTTTCTCCACCGCGGTTCAAGATCGATGTTTTCCACAGAGAAGCTACCCAAGATATCATTGCGCGGGAATTGAGGATGACTTGAGTTGTTTGATATGCGTGAATCGTGCCAAAGACGGGTGGAGTGGTCCCATGGATAGTTGAGCAGGTTTGTCAGAAGCTGTGGATGTTTTCCAAAAGCATCAAAGGCATTGACGGCACCGAGGTCAATCGAAGCACCCCGAGAAAACAGCGTCCCGGCAAGGGATTGAATTGCTTCAACGGAGTTTTCGTTGCGCTTGATGCTAGGCAGATATTGGAAGTTGACATCTGTTGCCGCCTGCCTAGTGATACTTTGACAGGGAGATTGTAAGGCGGGATGAGGTCCAATCTCAACCAGGAGATGGTTTCTTTTGCTGGCATGAAGGTTGCTTTCTGAAACTAAACTCTGTAGACCTTGCGAGAATAGAACCGGTGAAGTGAGGTTCTCAATCCAGTAGTCTTCAGTCAAGAAAGAAGGGTCAAGAACCTGTCCGCGGACGGTCGAATGGAATGGGATTGTTGAGTCCTGGGGCACAACCTTGCCCATAAACTTCCTATAGCTGCCAGCAATCTTCTTCATGTGATGAGAGTGATACGCGACACCAGTGCGGAGTGTTCGAGTGAAAATATTTTGTTGGCTCAAAACCGAGTCCAGCTTGGTAATTGAAGTCGCGTCACCAGAAATAGTCACACTCGATTCACTGTTGATGCATGCAATCACTGCACGTCCGCCAGTTACCTCATCAATGAATGGCTGCAGTCGTGCGGGGCTAGCACCAGCAACCATCATCATTCCTTCCGTTTGAAGCGGATCATCCTTGAGAGCTTGTGCTGCCGCGCCACGAGCATACGCAATGCGTACACACTGTTCAGTTGTGAGAATGCCAGCGGCGTAGGCAGCGGCAATTTCTCCACTAGAATGACCAATGACCGAAGTTGAAGAGACACCCCAGGAGCGAAGAAGGTCGACTAGTGCAATCTGGAGAGCAGTGCAGGCAGGTTGACTCAGATATGGTTCATACAGGGAGCTATTGGATGCGTCCTTTTGGAGTTCATCTTGTGCAAAGTTAGCTAAGTCTGTGATTACCTACATCCCCTTCATGTCAATCACTTACCGATGATAGAAAATCCACTTTTCAGAGTGTTCAGAACCTTATCCACAACCTTCATGGCTCCCAAAAAGACGGGTGAAGCTTCCAGGAGTTCTCGACCCATTCCATACCACTGCGCACCCTGGCCGGTGAAAACAAGGGAGATGGAAGGGTCATCCGAAACATTGACTGGTTCCAAGTCGGCAGATAGGAGGGCGATCAATTCTTTGCTCGTGGAAGCAGAGACGGCCGTTCTCCAAGGGAATAAGCTACGCCTCTGGCCAAGAGTATAAGCTAAGTTGCTCATCACGAAAGCGTCAAATGCGTCGGGGTGTTTCTCGAGGTACGTGGCCACATTCTTAGCCAGAGCTCCGACGGCTCTTTTGTTGGGTCCTGAAATTGCGTATACGTAGCGTGCCGCATGCCGCTCTTTCATTTGATTGACCAATCCATTTTGCAATGGCGTCTCGGACGTTGTATTCGATGCTTGAACCGCAGGTGGTTTGCCCATGATAACGTGAGCGTTGGTGCCTCCATACCCGAAGTTATTGACGCTGGCATATTCTTTACCTCTCGGCCACGGGACGACCTTTTTGGGGACCTGATAGAGAAAATTAGTGGCTTGGCTATGGTTTGTATTCCTAGGAGTATCAACCTTGAGGTTCCAGTCTTTCATCGGGATCTCGTCGTTCGGCTCGGTCACACCACAGTTGGGTAGAATGAATCCTCTCTCCAACATCAAAGCGGTCTTGATCACAGCGACAATTCCACTCGCTCCCTCACAATGTCCAACGTTCGATTTCACAGAGCCTATCAAGAGCGGGCTTTTCCGATTCTTTCCATTACAGAGAACAGCAGATAGCGCGCGTGCTTCGGCTGGATCGCCAACCGTGGTGCCCGTTCCATGTGCTTCGACATAACCAGTATCGGCGGGATCGATCTGTGCCTGTTGATAAACCGTGCGAATGAGCTCTTCCTGGGAAGCACTGTTGGGCATGGTGATGCCTCGAGTTCGACCATCCTGGTTGACACCGGTGTTCAAAATGATCGCTCGGATCGCATCACCAGCGTCAATCGCATCTTGCAGCGGCTTCAGTACTATGCATCCAACACCTTCGCCTCGACCGTATCCGTTCACCGTCTGCGACTTGGATTGCTGGTCGAAAGGGTAACTCTTTCCGCTCTCGGAGAAAAGCCTAGATAAATGGATGATTAGCTCTGAATTTCGCTAATATTCATTTCTACGTGAAGACATCACTTACCGGGATAGAGACATAGATGCAAATGTATCAGGGAGCAGATTTATATGACACCCACCAACCAAAGCGGTCGAACATTCTTTGGATCGGAGGCTCTGGCATGCCAGGTGCAAGGCAGTCAAACTGGATGAACACGCTGTTTCCACAGTCATACTAGGACCCTTCAAATCAAAGTAGTATGAGATGCGATTTGATTGCAAAGATGTCGCACATCCTGTAGTCTGATGCATGGGAATTGTCGCGACATCACGGAGATTGTTGACTTCGTAATCTGAAGGAGATCCGCCAACAAAAACACCGACATCGCGACCTTGAAGATATTGTTTGGTAATTCCACCATTTTCCAGCGCCTCATATGAACATTCGAGGAGTAGTCGTTGCTGCGGATCGAGAGATCTCGCTTCCTGTACAGTGATATTGAAAAAAGGAGCGTCGAAAAACGCGATATCTTCGTCTAGAAAGTGACCACCCTTAGGGTTGAAACATCCAGTGCGGTCTGGATTCGGGTGGTAGAAACCGGCCGCATTGAAGCGACTCTTTGGCATCTCTGACCATCCACTTCGACCGCGGGAACACAGTTCCCAGAATGATTCCAAACTACTTACTTGACCAGGTAGCCTGCAAGCCATTCCCACAATGGCGATGGGCACGGGTTTGGTCCCGTCTTCAGTCGACATTTTGGTATCGGGTATTTCCTTTCTTTCCATATGTGCAAAATAAGAGAAAGGCAAAATTATGTTTTGAAAGGACCGGCAGTTGTTGAAGATGGAAAAAGTAGTCGGCAGGCAGGGCGACCCCAACTACTAAATCACGAAAGGGATTGTCGTGATCGGGGAATAAAGGGACTGGTCTTTCGCCATTGGGAAGGTCACTGGCCGCGTTTTCGGACACATCAGCTGTATCTGATTTACAACACAAGGCAGGCCATGAAGGGGGCGAAGGGGGTGAAAGGCCATGGACCAGGCATTTTACGTTAGGACGCGGAAGTAAAAGATTGGTATGTGGGACGCGGTGGACTACAGTCTGTGCATGAGGATAATAAGCCACATCTTCGCCCTACGCCGGCGAAAAATTACTGTAATGTCCTAATGTCCCACATCAAAGCATGGCAGAGCTAGCGTAAATAAAGTATGTACCCCCTGCAGGGCTAGCAGTAGCGTAAGATAGATCCGACCCTGTATTTGAGATGTAAGCAAGGTGTGGTCTGGCAAGCAGTTGTAGCCAAGATACCCTTATCTGTTTCTCCGAGCTAGACGAAATATACTTAAACTACGAAGTTGAGCGGCAGCGAGCCTGTTGCCCTACTTTACACTCCAATCCTGAGGTTACGAAGAAGCGATGCGGTTCTTCTGTCTACCAGGAGGCCTTTGCAATGCCAAAGTCAGTTCATATCACTCTTTGACCCGATGATGTCCACAAACTAACGCACCTCTTATGGGAAAGTAAAAGACATTGGAAGTACAACTAGGTAAGCTTAGGCTGAACCTCCTCGAATTCTTTGAGACTGTGTCACTGATCGCGAGTGTTCTAGAGCCAATTTTATCAGAGCTCAACAAGGACGAACATAAAACCAGCTTCGTGTACACGCAGGGTCAAAATCCTGTCACGGTGCCACCCGAATTTGAAGGGTTCTTTGGTCCACCTCCCAATTTCACATTCATTGACGGTGACCCCAAAGTTGCTTCCTATCCAATTCGCACACTTGGCCGAGAAGGAAGCCCCGAAGATGCCATAAGGAAGTTTTATGATGCTGCCGGCCTATGGAAGTACAGGAATCCAAGCTCTGTGCTGGATCCTCTACTTGACTATATTGATCAGGATCCCGATATTGAAGGAATTATTGGATTCTCAGAAGGAGCCGGCATTGCGGCCTCCCTCATTGTAGAGGAGACAAAGCGACAGAAAGCAACTGGAAGGATTCCACGACTCAAATGCGCCGTTTTCATGTCAGGAATGCCTCCCATGGATTCAACCAGTGGCCGATATCTCCTGCAGGATCAAGATGGCGAGTTGATTTCCATCCCAACCTTCCATATCATGGGATCCCAGGATGCTATGATCAGCGGCGTCATGGCGCTATACAATGTCTGTGATCCAGACACGGCAGACTTGTTTGATCATGGCGGCGGTCACATTATCCCTCGCGACGCGCAAACTGTGACGGAGATTTCAAAGATAATCCGTACTATGGTGGCGAATTTGTGATGTATACTAGTCAGATAGGGGTGAGGGTGGTGCGGCCTACCTTGATAGTTTACAGCGATCATAGCCAAACCACCCCTAGATTATTACAGCATAGAAACAGTCTATAGTAACAACCAGCCGCGAAAACATTCTTGAGGTTTGAAACTCGCGTTCTAATGTCAGGAACCATTACCCGTCCGCGCGGCAGGAGAAGTTCCTCAGCAAGGGGGCTTCTAAATGGTATCTGACCTATCAGCTCGGTTCTCCGCATTCTTCCCAATAAGAGTTCTACCAAGCATGATCATCACTTTTGTCCTACATCTCACTTGTTGGTGCCTGGCAGGATCTCCCATGATTTTCCCCGCCCCCATCCCTTGCTGGGCGGCATAGTGTAGTGGCAAACCCCCTGCACTAGGGGCTAACATGGTGGGATCGTCTCAGATCTTGATAGGCAGAGTAGAAGTATGCGCTTGAAAGTTTTCAGAAATGCTGAAATGAGAAACTCCACCAAAAGTCACAAGCAGGTCACTTAGCTAGGGGCAGATGGCGACCGTCAAATCTGCTAACATCTGTCGCGAGAAAGTACTGCCTTTTGGCCCTCGTTCGGCATCATACTCGATTGTCGACCTAGTACACTCACTATGGACTCCAAAGTGCCTGGTGGACATGTCGGTCGACACAGGCTGGTTGTGATAATTTCGCTGTCAATCGTGAGCTTTCTGAGCGCCTTCGATTCGACCGTGTTCCCTCCAGTTTTGCCAGTAAGAAGTGTTCCTTGATCAACTTGAGCCTTCCGGCTAACAAGATCCAGACTATAGCCAAAGACTTACATGGAAATGCGACCGATACATTTTGGGTAGGAACAGCCTATCTACTGCCGTGTGCAGCCCTTCAACCTTTCCTGTGCGCCCTCTCCGATGTATATGGCCGTCGATTCATCCTTCTCTCTTCGATCACTTTGTTCGCGATCGGTTCAGTTGTCGGATCAGTTGCCCAGAACATGGCAACAATTTTAGCCGGTCGGACAATACAAGGAATCGGTGGTGGTGGCCTCATCCCTCTACCGATGATTGTGATGACCGATTTATTTCCCCTGCGTGAGAGGCCGAAGTATACCGCCTACGTTCAGTTATTCTCAGCCATCGGTATTATCATTGGCCCCGTGATGGGAGGTCTCTTTACTCAACATGCTGCAAATCATGGAGGCTGGCGCTGGGTATTTTACGTGAACTTCCCATTCTGTTTGATCGCTTTCATTGCGCTCTTCTTCGCCCTCCGGAAGATGAAGGTGACTCGCGAAAGCTACCGGCATATCGATTGGCTTGGGTCGTTCTTTTTCACATCGAGCATGGTCAGCTTTTTGATGGGTTTATCTTGGGGTGGTACTCTCTACAATTGGAACAACTACCGTACGTTGCTTCCCCTTTGTCTAGGGGCCGTCGGTATAGTCTGTACCATCCTATGGGAGTGTTACGGGGCTCGCTGGCCGTTCTTGCCTTTATCTGTCCTCAAAAGTCGTGCGTCGATTGCCGTATACTTGTCCTCGCTGATCCAAGGAATTTCAGTAAGTTATTCAATATCTATATTGGACGCTCAGGGGATTTCTAACGAGTCTGCTACTTCAGATGTTCGGCGTTCTCTACTATATCACGTTCTACCTTGAGGCAGTGCAGAAACTTTCTCCGACCAAGACTGGAACTGAAATTCTGGCACTTTCTGCGACAATGGTTCCATCAGGTCTGATAACTGCCATGCTGATATCAAAGTTCGGGAAGTACAAATGGGCCCAATGGAAAGGCTGGGTTGTGGCAGCTGTTGCGACTGGTCTCCTCTGCCTTCTGGACGAAAATACAAAGAAGGGCTTCTGGATTGGGGCCATGGTCCTTCTGGGACTTGGACATGGAATTCTGTTCAACAGCATTTTGTTTGCTGCACAAGCTGTCGTGCCAGCTAAGAACGTTGCATATGCCGCCACTCTCTACACGTTCTTCCGTACTATGGGATACGCTGTTGGAGTGGTGGTCGGGTCGACTACGCTGGAGAATGTCATGGCTGATTATTTGAAAGACCACGGCTTCCCTGCACAGAAAGCACAGGACATATCATCTCACATTGGACCCTCGGAGGGCCTTTCTGCTGGCACTGAGCAAGCCGAAGTTATTATGCAATCTTATGTGCATGGTCTCCGGGGAGTGTTCATCGCACTTACTTGCTTGGCTGGTCTTGGTCTGGCCACTACCTTTTTCGTACCCCAAGCAAACATGGATCAGCCTCTGGAGTCTGATCATCATCTGGAACTGCTACGACTAGACTCGAACCCTCCAACCCCATCAATTGCGGACGGGAGATCCGTGTCGAACTTGACGGTGCACTCAATTCAAGATAAATCTGAGAATGCCGTCGAGTTGCATCGAGTTGTCTGAAAAGCGAACATGAAGCTGGTTCTTGATTTCGTGTATAAACAATTTTGGCGCTCTCATTCATAGAATTAGTCTGAATTTAACGAATTTGTTTCCTCTACCTAGTTCCGAACGTTCAAGTAGATTTGGGTATGGCATTGGTTGAAGAAATGCAATGAATGAATGCTCAGATATATTCTGAGATCGTGGTCTATCTATAAACACCACAGATCATTCATTCAACATCAGTCTAAGCTATTGATTCTCGGAATGCGTTTGCCGTAAACCGTTTTAATCCTGACCGATTTCCCCTCAAGATTCCATGGTTACATGACTGGAACAACAAGGCTAAGCTCTTTCTAATTACCCGGTTAGGCACGCTAATCAATAAATAGACCAACGCTAGCCTCATTGAAGCAGACCCTCCAGTCAGGGTGTTCAAGGTGTAAGACGAGCCCCACTTGGCAGTTCGTGGAGGCTCATAGACTGGACGCTCGAGCCGTCGCTTCCGGTTGCTTCCAATAACGAAGAGGCGATAGAGTGAGACAATTATTGGACTGAGCTAGCATGGGTTTCGCTTACGGGCCACGTTCTTTCATCGCGTTGCATCGTTTTGAATGTTGCCTGGCGCTTTAAACCAGGCTGTGTTCCCTGAGCACCTCCTGGCCTTCTGCTTGCCTCTTTCCTCCACACTTTCGCTGAATTTCACACCCCCACACTCGTTCAAATACCATGAAGTTGACTGCTTTTGCGGCGGCTTCCTTGCTGGCCGGAGGGGCTCTTGCTAGTGTCCCAAACGTCGTCATCAAGGTAGGCGCTTCGACTATCCAGAAAGAAGAATAGGTCGCTAACCCGAATATCTCACAGGGCTCCAAGTTCTTCTATGCCAACAATGGAACTGAATTGTGAGAATTCCTTATGCCCATCCAATGACCTCATTATTAACCCAGTGAATAGCTACCTCCGAGGCATAGCCTATCAGGGTAACTCGATTGCCCCCGTCTATCCCATTCTCAGTACTGACAGTCTACCCAGAGAACTACAATGGCGGAGGATCCAATGGAACTGGCCAGTCCAGCACCACGGGCTACACCGATCCCCTCGCCGATGCCACCAGCTGCTCGCGTGATATTCCCTACCTAACCCAGCTGCGGACGAATGTTATCCGAACCTACACGGTTGACCCCTCGAAGAACCATGATGCCTGCATGCAGCAATTGGCTGATGCCGGTATCTACGTTATCACTGATCTGGCTTCACCCGACGTGTCGATCGAGGAAAACTCCCCCGTCTGGACGGTCGACGAGTACGAACGGTATACAAGCGTGATCGACGCTTTCGAGAAGTACGATAACGTTATTGGCTTCTTTGTTGGTAACGAGGTTATCAACAAGCCCAACCAGACGAATGCCGCAGCCTTCGTCAAGGCCGCAGCCAGAGATATGAAGTCCTACATTAAGAGCAAAGGATATCGGGATACACTAGCTCTCGGTTATGCCACAACCGACCAGGAGGATATCCGGACATCCGTGTCCAGCTATCTCAACTGCGGAGATCAGTCTAGCGCAATTGATTTCTTTGGCTACAATATCTATGAGTGGTGTGGAGACCAGACTTTCCAGTCTTCGGGATATCAAGACCGCACCAATGAGTACAGCAACTACTCAATTCCAGTTTTCTTCTCGGAGTATGGTTGCAATACCGTGAAGCCTCGCAAGTTCACCGATGTGCCCGTGCTTTTCGGTCCCCAGATGAACGACGTCTGGAGCGGCGGTATCGTTTACATGTACTTCGAGACCGACAATGACTATGGACTCGTCTCCGTGAGCGGTAGCTCCGTGGCTACTGAAGTTGACTTCAGCTACTATTCCAAGGAGATTCAGAGCGCGACTGCCACCGGAATCAACAGCGCCAGCTACTCTCCTACCAACACCCCCCGCGCATGCCCCACAGTTGACGGCGAGAACTGGCTGGCGAAATCTAGCCCTCTCCCACCAACTCCGGACCAGCAGCTCTGCTCCTGCGTGGTGAGCACTCTTTCTTGTGTAGTCAGTGACTCGGTGGACTCGAAGGACTACGGCACTCTTTTCGGAGAAGTCTGTGGGTATGGCGCGCATATCTGCGACGGCATCGCACATAACGCTACTAGCGGAAAATACGGTGCCTACAGTGTCTGCAAGAGCAAGGATCAGCTTTCGGTTGCATTCAATGCCTACTACCAGAGCCAGAACAAGGCCAAGGATGCATGTAACTTCAACGGTGCGGCCAAGATTCAGTCTGCGCAGGCTGCATCGGGAGACTGCAAGACCCTTGTCAGTCAGGCTGGTGGTAGCGCTGGAACAGGCACTGCTGCCTCCGGTGGAGGTGCTGCTAGCACGTCTACTTCGAAGGGAGCTGCTTCCCATATGGTTAGCCCCGCCGCTGTTTATGTGAACAGCTGGTTTGCGTTGGCCTCCTTCGTTGCGGCTGCTGTGATGGGCTCGCTGATGGTCGCCCTTTAAGATATTTGTAGGTGTATGCCGAGTCGAGGTGAAATATGATTTTAAATCAGGGAGAGCTGAATTTTGAGAATCTATCCTGTAATCTTAGTAGAAACAAATGGACAGAGTTTGCTTGCCTCAATTGAGAACACTGAACATATAAGATACCAACGAGACACATCGTCCGGAAAGAAATATCATATATGTTTTAGTACCTACCTACATTGCCACACGAGATGATATCAATGGTGAAGGAATGTGCCCAAAAACATGCAACATCTTGCCTTTGGCTCCCTGTCAGAGAAGGCAGATCAAGAGGATGTCATTCCCCCAGACATCATTGCCTTCCATGCTGTGGGTCAGTTTCCTACCAGAGGATTTACATTGGTTCTAAGATGCAAACAGAAATATTTCACAGGAAAGCACCAGCTCAAAACGGCGCGAGAAGGAAGCCAACGGCCCCAAAGACTGCCAGGAAACACGACAGTCCAACAACTACCAAGTCCTGTGCCGCATTCTCATTCACAGGGGCAGTCATCAGGAGGATTCGCGCTTTTGCACAACCTCGCTCGCCACGAGGCCTCCATACTCTCGACCACGGCCTCGCTGACATGAATGCGACAAGGATCAGGGAAGGGCCTCGGCGTGGGTGAGGGATTCACCACCGCACACTCGCGGCCGTTAGATCATTCCACCCGCGGGGACCCGAATGGTGTGGTTAGTCACAATGATGGGGACGGCGAATTCGTCGGGGCAGGAGTCCCTCGCCGTGTCCGCGACGATATCGGCTGGTGCCCCGTCTTCCTCGATCGTGAACCAGGTCGACCAGCCCGTGAAGTTGGTAATCATCCTCGCGCGCGGGAGCATGCTGGTGTTGAAGAGGGCAAACTCGTTGCAGCTCTTCCAGTGGACGTTCCAGGCGACACGCCAGCGGCCGCGGGTGCGGAAGTCGGAAAAGTAGGCGTAGAAGTAGTAAGGGTTTTTGTTGGTGTTGTTGATCTAATCGATCTCTGTCGGCCAATGCACGATGTCGCTCATGTTGTTCGCGTTCTGGATTGTGAACGAGATGTCCAGGTCGACGTGTGGCGCGAGCTCGGGGTTCTGGACCCCGAAGACTACGGGGAACCATTCGGTGGGCGCATAGGTCTTGTTGCGGGGGAAGAGGAGGTCTGTCTCGAGCACGCCTGATGCGTGTGCCATCGTGGCCCCGAGGCAGGTGGCGAGCATCCAGCTGCTCGCTAGGGAAGAAGGCATGTCGCGGGGAGAGTAACTCGAGAGCTCACCGCGGTCATTCGGGGTGCAAAAAGCAGCTTTAGCTTATACCGGGAGGCCCGAACAAGGCCTGGGGCGTGCAGGAATCAGGGGAAACTCATTATATCACCGTGGCCAAGATTGAGGCTGGCGGGAGATCAACACCCTGGATCGCCGAGCCGCCCAAGTGCCGCTATCAACATGCCGAGCTCTCGCTGGCCACTCCGCTCAATGCCCTGCTATAGCCAAGATCACTAATGCACAAGACGTTGCAGCGCTACTCTAGTGCTCTGTACTGTGCGTTAGTGTTGGGGGCCTGGGGCTGTACTCCGGAGTAAGCGAAGCCGAAACACCAAGACACCCTGTCAATGCCGTTTGGATCGTTCTTCAGTCGATTCTGCTTCTTCCATTGGAAGTGAGGCCTGGCTACAGGCTCACTCCTCGTCTTGGACCTTCCCACTGACGCTAATCGCGAGAGTAGATAGAGTCGACGCAATGTCAGTACTTTTGTAGGTCATAAGACAAATATGGGGTGGAAAATATGATCATTTTGCATGCAAGCTCATCTATAGTATATCGCAAATCATTACGTGCATTTTTTCCAAAAGCAATTTAGAAACCTAAAAAGCGCAAGTTAGCATATTTCACCCCAGTCACAAGAAACCAGAAAAAAAGAACGCACCCTTCTCCGTGTTACCCTCACCCATACTCTTGCTGCTGCTGCTCCCACTCTGGATAGCACCCAGGATACCATCGATGTAGGGAGCACCGCTCCACTTCTGGTGAGTGAGAACATCGACACCCATCTCCTTCTCGCGGGACTGGACCAAGCGGACATAAGCGAGCATACCCTCATCCTTGAACGCACGCGAGAGTTCTGTCGTGATGGTGGCGTTGGTGTGGAGGCCAGCCAGGGAGATGAGTTGCAAGACGAATCTATTTTGTTAGTTTGAGCAATTCAAGTCCAAGGCTGCGATAGTGTACTTACCCGTGCTTGGCGAGGTCCCATATGAACGACTTGAGCGATGCCTCGTCGAAGCCCTGGCCCATCCAGTTGAATGACGGGCTAAGGTTGTACACCAGCTTCTTGCCGGGGTAGGCGGCTCGCACCTTGGCGGCGAGATTGCCGGCCTTCTCCACGTTGGGGTCTCCGGTCTCAACCCAGAGGAGATCAGCGTACGGGGCGAATTCCTTAGCGCGCTTGGTCGCTGCGGGGAATCCGGCGCGGTAGTGGTAGTATCCTTCACGTGTGCGGGGGCTGTCGCACGACCAGACAACAGGAGATTTGGCGTAGTCGTTGGCCAAGGCACGACGGCGGGAGATGGAGAGATCGGGGTTCTTCTGGACGTGAGACTTGTAGGCATCACGAGCGGACTGGGAGGCGCCCTCGGCGGCAAGGTGGGCGTCGACAGCTAGGGAATGTTAGTTCAGTCTATAAATAAAGGCAAGACGGAGACGCACCCTCGTCAAAAGTAACAAGCTTGTGCTCCTTAACCCAGTTCAACTCGAATGCGTCAATCTCAGCAGGCGAAGCGCCTTCGCGTTCCATTGCCTGAAGGGTCTCGGCCAGAGGCTCCACGTCCTCTGCCACACCGAGGATGAACTCGTGATCGCGAACGTCGATGGCACTGCTGATCAGTTTGCCGCTCTCCGAGTCGGTACGAGCAATGACCAGGTTCTCGCAGCCCATCAAGTCCCACTGGAAGCGAGCAGCCACCAGGCGGTTGATGTGCTCTCCCATGGGAACGAGGACCTTACCAGCCAGGTGGCCGCACTTCTTACCACCATGAAGCTGGTCCTCAAAGTGCACAGCTGCGGCACCATTCTCAGCGAAGAGCTTGGCCAGCTTCAGGACTGCCGACAAACCACCGTGTCTGTGAGATTGACCGAGTCAGTGCTGCAACTCGGTTCCATTGCTGGGGGAAAACATACCCGGTATCACCGTCTGCAACGATGGGGCGCAGATAATCAACATATGGGGTATCCTTGCGCTGCTCGGCAGTCAACTTTCGTCGCACATCCCACTGCTTCCGATCGTGCATTTGCTGCGCCTTGAACAGACGCTGTACCTGGTTTGGCACGGTGTTGTAAGGGTAGTCTCCGAAATCAGGCGAGACCTCGTTGGTAGTGGTCAATAGCGATGAGCATGCCCATCCGGAAATGTAAAGAATCTCCTGGTTGGGAGCTTGCTGGGTCATCTGGACGGGGTCAATGGCACCCACTAGTCGCATAACAATCGTTAGCTCGATCGAAGCAGACTCGCAAAGCAAAATATTCAATTATACTCACTCGTGTGTACAGGCTCCCCAGCTGCCGCCCGCTCATTCAGCAAATTGAACAATTTCCGCGCCATCAGCGAGCTAGGATATGTCTGCTGCAGCGAGCCGCGCTTGCTCACAACATCCTCGGCGGAATAGGGCCGCTTGATACCTTCGTAGCGAGGCGAGTTCCACCAAGCTTCCACATCGCGCACCTGCTGCTCATACAGCGCATCTTCGGCAGGACCGGCCTTGTCTGCTGTAGACAGCAGCTGGTATGCGTCGGAGGGCAGGGTCGTGGACACGGGCGGGTGTACGGCGGGCGGTGATGACATCCGAGGGTAACCGCACGTGAACGAGCGCAAGACGAGGCGTTTTGGCGCAGTTGCAAGGGGAAGCTGCCGTGGGAGTCGTCGCGGGATCGAACGAAACATTGTGCGAGTGATTGAATTCGGCGAATCTATGTGGGCCGAGTTGGGGAGAGGGAAGAGGGAAAGGAGGGCCGATTTAAAAGATGGGGGTGTTGTTTAGTGCACGCTCAACCTCGGGCCGTGAGGTAATCCTCAATCCTGGGGTTTCCCCACGCCTCCGAGAACCGCCACTTGACTAAGCACAGTCTGCGAGGTTCTCGTCTGTGAATGGTCGGGACTCGCGGCGAGAACGGCTGTTGCGGAAGTTGAGGTAGTACAGTCTTTTTGCCTCATGGATCATAAGTTATTCTTGGAAGTATCGGAGGATGCACTCTGACAGACTTGATCAGCACTGCGAGCTCATCATTGTCCATTTCATAGATTGAATCAAGCCCAGTGGGTCGGCATTAGAGGTGACTAAGAAATCTCCGGCTGGCCGAGGCTGGCGGCCCGAGGAAAAGCTTGGCATCAATCTACATCAATCTAGTATCTACATCACAACCTCTCTAAGCATTACTTGTGTAATATCAACAACCATATCCTCAAATGGCCGATACTCGGGGATTGAATGGTTTCAGAGAATTTCCAGTAAGGATAAATGTGGAATGTTAAGTCTAGTTCAGGTGTTCGGCCGTGGTTGAACTGCCCGCAAATCGACGCCTAACTAACATGCCTACATCAACCAAGTCAATCAGAACCTCGAGCTGCCCTGCAAATCTTACTGAGAAGATAGTTGCATGTCATGAGCACTCTCCTACATTCTATACCAAGTCCAGAAAATACAGACTGGAACAGACTACATATTGAAAACCATGAAGGAATGAACAACACTGATCCCTCAAAGCAACACCGCGCAGAAATCTGCGGGATAATCAATTGTTTTGAGGGACATCCCGATGAAAACAGAGTGACCAGCCCGCCCTGAACTCAAACAACCCCCCCCCACCTCTCTCTCCTCTCCCAACGCGAAGCCCCCTTAACCCTTTCAGGGACCACCCGGCCGTGGCGGGAAAGACGCCGACCACTGCGGGGTGATCACCCGGCCGTCCCTGGTGACAATTGGGGCAATGCCCCCCCCCCAACAGAACCACCAACAGAACCCCCAGCGGAACCCCCGGCGACCCCCGAACCCGAACCCATAACTCCACCGACCACCCCAGTTTCCTCCTCAACCTCCTCCATGTCGACGTCCAAGGCGGCGACGGCCGGCGCGAAGCTTGACACGGCCGTGGCGTCGGGGACGTTGGCGGCGGCGGCGGCGGCGGCAGCAGGGATTGATGACATGCTGGGCGGAAGGTGGTCGATGTCTCCAGCCTTACCGCCCAGATGCGCTTCGAGTGCGCAGAAGAGGTTGAGCCACTCCGTGTTGAATGGGAGTGGGTAGCATGCCATAGCCCCTGTTGCCAAGGGCCGTTGACTGATGGCAGCCACAAGGAAGTGGTAGTATGTACCGAGGGAAGAAACTGTATTGACGAGAGAGATGATGTTGGTATAGTTCAGACGAATGATAGTAGATGAAGGTGAAGGTGATGTTGATATCAGATAAATCATGATGACAGGCCAAGGTAAGATGAGAGAGACAAGACTTACCAGGTACATCGGTACCGGCCCAGTGTAGGCCCAAGAAGAGGAAGTCCGGCATCAGGACTATGCGCAGGAACCAAGGCGTGGCGGAGCACGGGTCGACGACGCAGACCACGTGCCCCATGAGCTCGGTGAGCTCCCACGCCACCACAGCGATCGACTTGTCGGTATGATTATAATTGGGGACCAGCCCCAGCATGCGGGAGAAAAGGCCAACTCGCCCCCATTGATGGAGGCCCCCCGGCTGTATCCGCTGACCAGCAGCTGGATATCAGCACGGGAGAAGGAAGGAGGAATGTTGGAGGTGGCGTCAGACATTTCGATAAATTTGGAGAAGGAAGGGAAAAAGGGAGGGACTGGTGGATGGATTTTTATACTCCAGGGCCCCCGAGAAGGCAGGCAATCGGCATGTTGGTGCCTCCTTCTTCTGTGGGGGAGACAAACAGGCATGAAGATGAAGGCAGAGCCGTTGGTTGAATGGGAGACTGTGAGGCAGAAGAGTGTGAAGGCAGACGTGGTGGTGATCTTGATTTTTGACTACCCAAAAGGGTAGGCGCCGAGAAGCAAACATCGAGGTTGGTGGCTCTATGGGTGCTGGCTATGAGATACCAAGAACAAAAGTAATCACCAGTCTGCAAGGCACCGCCCTTTCGAGAGGTGTCTCCAGGCTTCTTCCATGGGTCTTTTGTCGAGGTATCAGATTTCGTATCGTGTTACAGGCAAATATGAGCATGGAGCTCGTAGAGCATCCGGAAAAATGGCGTTTCAGAGTTATCAAAAAGTGTATTGAGTGCTAGATCCACGCATATTATTCACATTGAATCAATATTTGTGCTCTATCTCAGTGCGAGATGAGACGTTGTAAAGACCCCTCCAGGCTAAGTCTCTGTAACCCGCATGCAACATCTTGCACCGTCATGGTTCCCTTCGTTGGATTATCACTCCGCGGAAGTTGGGAAGTAAATGCCCAGTATAGCCATTGGTGCAGTATACAACTCTGTAACTTCGGACAACACCCCGAGGAGTTGTCAGGATGTAAGGGTATCTTTCGCTGGTTGCCGGTTGAAACTCTACCGCGGTAGCGGGTGTGTGTGTTTCATTATTAGAAGAGACATAGAGGGTTTTTGGTACCTCGAAGACCTTTGTGACCAGTTGGTCAGCCCATATAGAGCCAGCTGAATGCAGTACTCAGCCAATCGCTCCAAAAACACCATGTTTCTAACAGCAATCCTGATTCAGTCTCATAGTTATGACACGGAGGTTATTCATTCAGCAGGTCATACCTTTCCACAGATTTCTGTGTCATCCAATTGATACATACCCTTGAGGCTGGATGGCCTTCTTCGAGTGCCTTTACGCCAGCCTTCACTTAATTTCGCTTTTTTTGAACGGGATATGCAACCACCACAGTTCATTGACGCGGCAGTGAATGGTTTTTAACCAGTTTCCGGAGCCTGACCGGCAATCATATTGAGGGCTTTGCTCCTCTGCCACCCTTTTCAAACCTTTGATTAAGTAATCACCTTGTTTTTATAGTCAGACCTTTCTATATTATGTTGCTGATCAAGAATATAAGACAATCAAAGATAGATTGAAGTACGTTACTAGAGCTATCTAGAAAGATGGTTCGAAAAGACATTTGGAAAGACCTTTCGAAAGAGAGGATTAATTTGGTCTTTTGAACTACATTGAAATTCTGGGAGACTTTTCTCTCGAGCAAGCGTCAGTGTCTTGTACATCTACAGGGCGCGGTTCATGCGAATTTCCGCGGCTTTGATTTCGAGTAAATTTTCGATGTTTTGCTTGGAAAAAGGGACCATTCACTTTCATCCAGCGTTGGTGCTTCTGCATAAGCATGATAAAGATCATTGATGAAAGAGGTTCGGCTCAAATGTAGCGCATCCGATGGTTTAGGGTTTTTCCCCGCACGTCGACCGAGATCTGACATGGCATCTCCACATTCTTGACTCATGTACCGGAAAGTGGGCGGCTTCCTTGGTTACTACCGGTGCATCAGAGATTCATAATATTCAAGTAAATGAAAGAGAAAGAGAGAGAGCATAATTTCTACTTACTTTACGGTGTAATAGCGGGACTTTTGCTCGATCCCTTTATGCCTTGAGATCTTAAAGTTCTCGAGTTGTACATATAGTTGGTCACGAGGTCCGTTCTGGATGATATCGGGCCTGTTCCAGCCCCTTGAGCACGGACCCAGACTGATCCACGGCCAATGATCAACCGAAGAAAAGGACTCCGAATGTCAAGTTGGGTTGGGTCAACTTCTAGGTTCCCCCGCACGAGCAAGCGGTCGCATGTATGCGTGAACACATCACTCGTCTATACCGTCTATACCGATCTCATCGTGGTTGTTGATAGAGATAAGATGGCAGTCAACATTGTCCTCGTCTTTCCATCTCTCTAACTTGCTGCCTGTCCAACAACTACTGCAATCTCATCCACATACAGCAAAGCAATTTCCAACATCCAAGATTGACCCCTCAGCCAGCCAATTCCTTGCAGGGGTTCTCCAAAGATCGGCAAACGGCAAACGGCAGAGAGAAACCCAAAAAAAGTTCACCCCCGCAGATGCACAGTGGATGCGCCTTATCATCGTCTCCTCCCCGTACCTCCCGGCTCTTGGCTGCCGTGCTTCCCTATCATCCTATCATCCTATCATCAATATCTACTCCGTACCGTCCCATCATTCGCTGTTCTCACCGCTGGCTTATCTGGGTCTTTCTAACCTCTCCCCCTCCTTTTTGTCACTCCGAGATCTTCGCTAAGATCATCCTATAATCTATTTTCTCCCTTCGCATCTCCCACTACCACATCCTCCCGTCACCCGTGAACCACTCATCATCGCCTTGGTATGGACACGATCAAAATCCCATCTCCTTCCACGATCCTAGACTCGCCAGACCCCCTCCCGGTGTCCACGCGAGCAAATCCTGCTTCGCCTCCCAAAAGGTCAAAGCAGATCGCCTCGGCCTCCCACAAACCAAAACAGACCAAGAGTCGCAATGGTACGATCTTGCCTCTGATGGAATTACCATCTCACCATGAATGAAAAACAAAGAAAAGAACACATTCACCAACTCATAGTGGGCCCGAGAGGCCACCCCAATAGCGGGTGGATCCACAGTTGTTATCTGCGCAGTCGCTGACCCGATATCTATTCGCTACGCCTAGGTTGCATCACATGTAAGGCAAAGCGGCTCAAGTGCGACGAGACCAAGCCCACTTGTCACCAGTGTCACCGGCGAAAGGTTCCCTGTGGTGGATACAAAAAGGATTTCAAATGGCGGCCCTTTGAGGAGACCAATCTGGCGGTCGGACGGCCGACCGCGACAAAGGGTAAGAAAGATGTCGGACAGGGTGGTGGTAAAACTTCGAATAACCTAATCGGAAGATTGATCAACTAACACTGTATACCCTCATCCAGTGACTTCTTCACAGCCTCCCGGTTCGGTCGCGAATCAAGACAACTTTCCCACGCCTCCGACAACCGACCAACCAGCCTCGCCTATTGTTCCACCATCCATCTCTTTCAATAACTCCCCCCAGAGTCCTCCATGCATAGTTCGCCCCGGAGTATCAAGAGCTTCTTGTCTGCAGAGACCCATTCGGTAGATGACTTTGGCGTTCTTCCGGATGAAGGATCCACGGGTGACGAGAGCACCCCGATCGGTGGTGTCTCGATGCCAGTGGACTCTGATCCATTGGACTTTCTTTCCTTTCTTGAACCATTTCAACACTCGGTGCCTTTCTCTGATGACTTGTCATCGGACCAAGACATGGGTCGTTCGGGTCCGATCAACTTTGGTTCCCAAGAATTTCAACCTGCACCTGGCACTGGTAATGACGAGCTAAGTTTCTCTCGATTACTAGAGGATGATAGTGAAGATATCGAGGAGATCATCCGACAGTCCGACCCCGGCGCAGGGACTTGGAACTTGAACTTCTCAAGGCAGAATGACAGTCCCTTCAGTTTATCACGACTCCCCAGCCAGCCTTCCCTGGCCCCGGAAAGTCAAGAGATGCTTACAATGCGATTCGACAAATTGACCTGTGGAATATTATCTATCAAAGATGGCAGGATGGAAAACCCATGGCGAACTCTCATCTGGCCACTTGCAAAAAGTACTCCCGCCTTGCACCATGCCATCCTCGCTTTATCTGCCTTCCACGCTGCCAAAGAGAACCCATCCCTGCGTGTCCAGGGAGTCAAACACATGCGACAGAGCATTGTATGCCTACGCCAGCAAATCCAGAGCATGCGAGCGGATACGGCATTGGCGACTAGCCTGGCCCTGGCGTTTGCTGACACCTGGGACCAGAATACTCGCACGTGCATCCAGCATCTGCGAGGGGCCAAGGCCTTAATGTTGCAGGTTCTTAATGCGGGGCTTCAGGGTGGTCTTCAGCCAGGAGAATTGGATCGTATCCGATTTCTGTATAACACGTGGACCTACATGGATGTCATTGCGCGGCTGACGTCGTTGGATGAGTCAGGTCCTCAGGATTTGAATCCTTCCATTTTCCAGTTGCCTACTGATGCAGTGCATGAGATTGACCCGTTGATGGGATGTGCTGCGACACTGTTCCCACTAATTGGTAAAGTTGGACGGCTAGTACAACGCGTCCGGAAAATCTCCACCAACTCGTTGTCCATCGTCTCTCAGGCCATGGAGCTCAAGGCTCTCGTGGAACAGTGGGAGCCCCCGCGCTGGTTTGAACCACCGGAGGATCCTACCTCGGAGGTACAGCACAGTATCCAGATGGCTCACGCATATCGCTGGGCAACATTGCTGTATCTGCATCAAGCGGTCCCAGAGCTGCCGTCCGAGCCGGCTGAAGAACTCGCCAAGCGTGTTTTGATCCTGTTGGCGACCGTGCCCCCTAGCTCCCGCACAACTATCATACAGATGTTCCCTCTTCTAGCCGCCGGTGCCGAAGTCGACTCAGATGATGACCGCAAATGGGTGCTGGAACGATGGGCGGTTGTCCAGTCACGCCTTATGATTGGCGGTGTCGATCGCTGTCTGGATGTCATTCGGGAAGTCTGGGCTCGACGGGACAAGCTCAAGGCCGAACAACGGGAACAGCAGCAGCAAGAGATGTTTACTTCTCGGCGAGCGGGGTCATTCTCCAGTGATAGTAAAGGAAAACTCAATTCTTCATTGCGAGGATCTGTCAATACCGGCAGAGGTTTCCATGAACGTGTCAATTCGGGGGACCACTCTGACCGATCGATGCGAAGACAGTCAACATCTACAGCAAGCAAGAGTGGCCAGTCAAGAAGGGGGTCTGCTCTCTCTTCGTTGGAAAATATCGAGTTTGAGAGAACTGTTCGAAGCAGATTGCATTGGGTCAACATTATGGGGGAATGGGGATGGGAAGGTAAGAACAATAGTTGTTGTGAGTGCATTCCACGAGAATACACAACTAATCTCATACAGTTTTTCTTGGTTGATATGATACCTCCTGGTCAATTATGACATGGAGTCAACATAATCATATCTCGACCTGGCTCTCAACCGCCAAGCTCGAGATAAGCCGAGTTCTTTGCAACGTTGTGAACATACTAATTGACGATTGACGAAACAGACTGAGTGCTTTCTTCTAGCCTGTGGTTTTCTACCTGCCTTGATATTTCTCCTTTTCAAATTGTACGCTGCAAAGTCTCTGCAGTCAGCGCGGCGTTCTCAGGTCTTCCTTCTTTCTACTCTATATTTCCATCCTTTTTTTCTTCCACGGATGTGATGTGATGTGAACTTGACTTTTATGACGATAGCGTTTCCGATCGGAAAAGGTTGACTGTGACTCTATGACTTTGTTTATCTAACGTCAGATCTATGATCTAGGTAATAACAGCCACTCAGTCTTGGCTTATCAACCCATTCATCCATCTGTTCCTCCTGTTACAAATCAACAATCAGCCGAATCAGGTCAGGACCCCCAGGAATCCAGTACTCTCGCCACGCGACAAATCCATATCCAAATCCGCGCAACAAACATCCAGCCAATAAATGCCATCAAGCACCAATCAACACATCTGATTCCCAGACACAGCAGACAGACAAACCCCTGCGATCCCCGATTGACACTCACCGCTTGTCAACCAGTAAAACTCGCTTTCCAAACACCAGACACCAGGCTACAGACAGAAGCAACTAAACCCAGCAGCATCATGTTCTCATTTTTGCATCCCCCGATTGAAGCCATGTGCGCCTTGCGGTTGTATTCCTGGACGTGCCATCGCCCACGGTGAACCCTATCAACCCCAGCGGCTATTTTTCCACTGCGCTTGATGTTGCGTAATGAGAATCGATAGCCCTGGGGTTGATGCGGGTTTTCTCGTTGGGTATATGAGGCCTCGTCGATTGCGTAGATAAATCTTATTGCCCGACGTATGAATTTTTATGACTGATCTATATACATCCAGGTGCTGCATTTGAAGGTTATTCAGATATCATTCTGTGCTGGGTTATATTCAATGTATCAGGGGGTTAGCTTGGATACTTGCAAAGGACATAGGCTCTTCTGAGACTCGTAAAATATCAATTCTCAATTCTTAAACATCAAAGATGCAAAACATGATTTCCGGAATTCAATCATAATCGGAGATACAAGCTAAACTCCAAGATCCAATAAAGTGAACATCGACAACCATCTCGCAATCTATGACCACGCCTCTATGGCCACTCTTGCTCGTTTCACGACATTCCAGTTCTGTTCCAGCTGTCATGAACTTCTTGACGATCATGGTGAATGACGGCCGACGCATTTGCATTACCCTCACGAGCATCCTTCTAGCCATCATCCATCAAGTCAACATAGTCCTTGGTCTCCGGCCATTCGGTATTGATTGTTCTTTCCAAAGTGAAGCTCTTCCCAGGGCCGCACCACAGGGCTTCGCCGGGGCCGAGTATGGAGTTATCCCTGTAACCCCATCATACCGATATGCCATTGATATGTTGTGGCCGTTCTCCATGGCTTTGATGGTGGCGTCGTGGTTTCCAAGGTATCTCGTTTTCGAAACGGATTCTCGAATGATGCGAATGGTGGCGCCAGCTGGCGCCAGCGGGCTATACGCAATGGAAGCAAGTCAAGGCAAACGGGTCAAACGCAGTGGAAACATGTGAGGCGAGGGCAAAGCAGCGCAATGAAGAGCAACGAAGGCGATATTCCGGCGAAGGAGAAGAGACCTGCCCGATGGTGGTACCAGGGCAGAATCATCGTGAGCAGCTGTCCGTTGTGTGCATGAACAGAGATTTCAAACCGAGATCATAAATCTCCTCAAAAGCGCTGGGTATCAACGCCTGTGTGATTGTAGCTTTAGGAGGGCTCGTTCGCGGGCAGCACGCCACTTTCCGAACCCACCGGTATGCTATCTAAAGCCCATAAAACAAAAGCCTGTGTGCCAACCTTCACTGCTTGTCCTTGAGGCACCAGTAGTGGCAAATGAGTGCCTTCCGCATGGCAATGCCGTCGAGGATATACTATATAGTAATTTTCAGGGAAGCTCATAAACTTCTAGATGCGGTGGTCTTGGTGCTTTAGACAGCAAAAGGCCGGACTGTAACTGCGGCTGTGACTTCGGGCGCGTAGTGTACTGAAGATGCGTTTTCCATGTGCATCGAAAGCCGGGTCTTGTCACTTGAGAAGGAAAATTGACAGAAATGCCAGTGTTATTTGTTTCGTATCGGTGGTGGTGGAATAAGGCCGCTCCAAGGGTGTAGAACACCCAAGGAGGAAAGGGGATCAGCGAGGATATGAAATCCGTCCATTGCGTGGAGGGTTTCCTCGTTCTTCCCAGCGGCAAAATGTGTTATATATATGAAGAGATGCTATCGAAGGGGTGAGTTCTTGGAGAAGTGTGGAGAAGATGGAGAAAGACTGGCAATGGGGCAGTTAATAATATAGGGGGAAAAAACTACAAACGCATTGCCGATATGGAATTCTCCTTTGACTAGGTGATCAATGGAAGTTCCCTTTAAAGAGCAAACAAAAAAAAGGAAATCATTGTCAATGTTACTGAATTTCCTTCTGGACTGTATTGAATGGGGCAAAAAAATGCCAAAAAATGCGAGCTACGCGATTCGAACGCGCGCGGGCGTACCCATGACGGTCGTAATGTTTATTACCTAAACGTCACGCCATAACCACTCGGCCAAACTCGCTGGATAACTATTTTTCCGAGCATTGTACACTATAGCCTCGATTCTGACTCATACGATCGGGGCAAATTGTACATATCAACTCGCGCTCATTTAAGTCTTACTTTTTTTTTGGCAAACCATTGGTTTTCCGATCGAAAGAAATATCCTAATCGGTCAATAAATTGGCGTTGTATCTTGTGTTAGAGGTACAAGTTCTATTGAGCAGGAGACCTCTGGCCTGGAATACTTGCACACTGCACTCTTTTACTCTGGGCATGCTCGGGATATATATAGCAGGTCAACCAGCGCACCTTCTCGCAAACCCACGGTATGTTTTGTTTGAATTCAAGTGAATTTGACTCCCCCCTTGCCGTAAAATAGAAAATGTATGTTTGTTTCAAGTTCTGTAGCATTTATTATTATATATTCACGTGTAATACAACTCTGGACAAGAAAATCAATGGTTGTGCCTGGGTGGACCGTTCGTCTGCGCCAGACGTTGGTATTTTACAGCCTTCTTCAACACCATGCCGCTAGACAATTGATCCGTTTCCTGACGGAAGATCTCTTGCCAGGGCGTGCCACTGGGGACCAATGGATACTCCTTCGAGAATACCTCCTTCCTCCGCTGTTGGATTTCCTCGTCGCTAATGAGGATATCGACTCGTCTCTTCGGCAAGTCGATGCGAATCTTATCGCCATTTCTGAGAATAGCAAGATTACCCCCCGCGGCAGCCTCGGGACTAGCATTGAGAATGGAGGGAGACCCTGACGTGCCAGACTGACGACCATCGCCAATGCAAAACAAGGCGTCAACTCCTTGCTTCAGGAGTCGGGCTGGTGGGTGCATGTTGACGACCTCGGCTGCACCGGGGTATCCAAGTGGACCAACACCACGCATGATCAAGACGGTCTTGTCGTCGATCTCTGGCATGTTCTCGATACGGCTGTGGTACTCTTCCGGCCCATCAAAAACGACAACCGAGCCTTCGAATGCCTCAGGATCTTCGGGATTTGATAGGTAGCGCTCGCGGAAGGCAGGGGAGATGACACAGGTTTTCATGATGGCGGAGTCGAAGAGTGTGCCCTTGAGATGGACAAAGCCTGCATCCTTCATCAAGGGATCATCATAGGGACGAATGACACGGCGGTCCCAGGAATGCTGATCACGAACATTCTCGGCAATTGTGCGACCGTTGCAAGTCAAAGCATCTCCGTTCAGCTTGCCTGCGTCCAGGAGCTCTGCCATGATAGCAGGGAGACCTCCTGCGCGGAAATACTCCTCTCCAAGATATTCACCCGAGGGCTGCATGTTCAATAGAAGAGGGATACGCGATCCAATGGTGTCCCAATCGTCCATGGACAACTCAACACCCATATGTTGGGCAATAGCATTGAGATGGATGGGGGCATTAGTACTACCACCAATCGCTCCGTTTGCCACAATCGCATTCTCGAATGCTTCGCGGGTCATCAAGTCGCTTGGTTTCATGTCAATGTTGACCATTTCCACGATCCGTTTACCGGTCTCGTAGGCACACTGGGCTCTGTGGCGATACGCGGCAGGAATAGCTGCGGATCCTGGGAGGGCCATGCCCAGGGCTTCTGCGAGAGCATTCATTGTGGATGCAGTTCCCATTGTATTGCAGTGTCCAACAGATGGAGTGCTAGAGATACGTTAGCATACGTCCATGGAATACGATGGGGATTGAAAGCCCACCTTTGGGAAATGTAATCCATAAACTGGTCTTCGTTAATTTCGCCCGTGGCATACATCTCTCGTCCTTTCCATAGAACAGCACCAGATCCCACTAGAGTGCCCTTGGCATAGCCATTCAGCATAGGACCAACGTTCATACAGATCGCTGGGATGTTCTTTCTTCGTATTAGCCATAGTCATGAATTGCATGTTGCGGGAACGCAACTTACCACGGTGGCAGCAGCCATCAAGCATGCTGGAGTTGTCTTGTCACATCCTGTCAAAAGAACAACGCCATCGAGGAAATAACCAGTCAAAATCTCCACAAGAGTGAGATAAGCCAAATTCCGGTCTAGCGTGGCAGTTGGCCGTCTCGATGTCTCTTGAATGGGATGAGTGGGGAATTCAATGGCGATACCGCCGGCAGTGCGAATGCCCTCGCGGACGCGCTTGGCCAGCTCAATGTGGTGTCGATTACAAGGTGCAATGTCGGATCCAGACTGCGCAATTCCGATCATCGGCTTGCCGGACATCAATTCTTCCCGCGTGATGCCGAAATTGAAATACCGCTCCATGTAAATGGCCGTCATGCCGGGATCGCTGCGACAATCGAACCATGCTGCCGACCGCAGGGTGCGACCGGGCTTCTTTGTGATTTTTGCTACCTCTTGTTCTGAATTGAGACCGAGTCGAGTCTCTAGCTCTTGATTGCGTCGTCGAAGAGCCTGCAGCTCGCTAATGCAGTCTTCGATTTGAATAGGCTGTTGCGGATTGCTGGGGCATGAGCAGCCCTCGCAGGACTTCTTAGAGCAAGACATGGCTCAAAGAACTTCCTAGTATGTAGGATAATTGATTGAATCTTGCTGTTTGAGGTTCAAAAGACCAGATAAGTTAGCTGCCAAGTTCCTTTTATCTCGCGCTGTCACGCGAGGGGGTCCAACCAGTCTTTGGATATTACTCACTTTGGGATCGGGATGTCATTTTCCCATTGGTCAATTTCAAAGTCCGGGGGTAATCGAGACATCTTTGGGCCAATCCCTGATTGGCACCTTCGGCACTTCCCAGAGCTTTAGCCGAACTTTTGTGTTCCGGAGAGTTACCATCCGAGTCAAGCTTTTGAGACAGAGATTGAGTATATGCGGATCGCGACAACAATGCGCCCGCAAGATTTTCATAATGATGAGTTTGTCGATGAATTTGGGATATTTTACCGTCTTTGACTTCTCATACCAATGACTTGCGATTATACCATCTGATATGGTCTCTTAAGTCCCTCGGTTGTCAACGGCTAATGGTTGCCGGATGGTTTTGATCCAGCCGGCAACTGATATCCCGAGCGATTCTCCCCGCATGTCGGCCTTAAAACATGGGGATGGCTCCACGTCATCTTTCCGAATACTGTTTGCCTTATTCGTGATTAACCTTTTGAACATTGGAGCCTTGCATCTCAGCGGCTTGGTTATACGTCCAAACTCGCATCCTACTCCCCTTTGCAAATCGGCAGCAATCTCAACTACAAATGGGCAAACGGATCATCGTAACTGGTGGCTCCGGAAAAGCCGGGCAACATGTCATCTCCTATCTCCTTGACAAAGGCCATGATATCCTCAATCTGGATCTAGTGCCTCTGCCAGGCGATCTGGGAAGCCGAGTTCATACCATGCGCGTCGATTTGACAGACAGCGGCCAAGTCTACAGCGCATTTACCTCGCATTTCCATCTAACGGAACCCTTCCGCGAGCCACTACGTCTTGTCCCTGATGCAGTCATTCATCTGGCTGGTTACTCTCGCAACATGATTGCTCCCGACAACGAGACTTTCCGCGGAAATGCATTATCCACCTACAATGTAATCGAAGCCGCGTCTCGCCTCAATATCAAAAAGATCATCACTGCCAGCAGCATCACCGTTTATGGAGTGAGTTATGCTGAGGGAGATGTCGAGTATCCATCGTACCCGGTGGATGAAGACGTCGATGCGAACCCGATGGATACATATGCCATCTCCAAAGTCTGCGGCGAGCGCGTTGCCCGCGGCTTTGCCCGTCGATTCGGAAACGATATCTATGTGCTTCGTATTGGCAGAGTGGTTGCACCCGAAGAGTATAAAGAGGCCATGTTTGAGGATTATGTCAAGAACCCTGATGCGTGGGCACCACATGCTTGGTCGTACATTGATACGCGGGACCTTGGGCAGATATGTGATCTCGCGGTGCAGAAGGATGGGTTGGGATTCCAGATTTTCAACGCTGTGAACGATGAGATTACAAACTATACCAGTTCGACGACAGAGTTTCTCAAACGGGTGTCTCCGCATGTACCTTTTACCAAGGAAATGGGACCGCGAGATGCCCCGGTATCCAATAAGAAGATCAAGGAGATGCTCGGTTTCCGCCAGAACCATCCCTGGCAGATACACTATGAAGAGGGCTCTAAATGAGGTGGCCACAGGAATGAGTGATTTTAAGTCGATGGAAGTTTATTGATGATTCATGATATTGTACATATTCAACTTCAGATCCCAACCGGGTGCATTAGATAATGCAATTCTGAATCAAGCCGGAAACTTTGGGCGATTGCCTCGAGATCAAGATCCGATAGACCCCAGTTCAACTGTGGAGATCCTATGTCGATAGTCTGATCGGAGGCATTTGAAAGGTTAGGGGCTGAGATAGTTTCCTGTGCGGGTAGATCATCTGCAAGGCTAATCATCGAAGTGCCCGCCTCGTCCCCTTCGGTGATGACAATGCCAAGATGAGCCACGAGTTTTTCAAGATTGGCCATAGCTTTGCCAGCCGCTGCATAGAGCCGTAAGTGTTCGCGGAGGACGTTGCGACAAAGTAAAAGGCACTGGAAAGAATTCGAACCCCGTCCCTTCTGCGCGACTATTCTGACGTGGATGGTGGCGCTGATATATGTCGCATAGGAAAGCATGTATGGGGCGGTAGTGATGGAAAAGTGCTGGGAGTAGTCACGTAGAATTTGGACAATTTGATTGGCAGCTGCGGTGCACATGCTAACAGCCTCATATGCAGTGGCTGAATTTCGAGTGCAACCGGGATGACTGCCCATGAATAATGGCCGTTGAGAGAGGATGGTAAGAACGCATGAGAGTGCCCTTGGAAAGTTAGTCGGGCCAACTTCATTCGGCCGAGGAGGACAACATACAATAGACAAAATGCTTGAGGCAAAAGGACCGACTCTCTGGGATATGAGATATAGTCGAGCTGGGGCGGTAGACTCGAGCGCCATTTACTGAGATCGGAGCTGATGTCTGCCGAGATCTTCTGGCTTTGACTTTGGCTCATGTTCTGCGACTCGGAGTAGAGTTCGCACAGAATGCGCTCGGAAATAATGGATAATTCGCATAATTTTGTCAAGAGCGATACGTTGAGCGAAGGTATTGCAGACCGTTGTTCAGTTGCACTGTATGTGATATCCTTGAAAGTGTCGAGCTCGTCGTACTCGTCTAGAAAATTCAGGGAAGCCTTGAAATTGATTTGGCGAAGTAGAGGTGGCCTGCCCTGGAGAAGACACTGGATTTTGTCGATCGCTAAGCCAATTTAGTAACAAGAAGTTAATTTCAATGCGAGATTTACTTACTGTAAGCACCCCATAAAACACGCTTCCGAACTTCAAGTTCCTCTGCAGACATCTTGTTTGGCGATGGGAGAACATGCAGACCAAGGTCGATGATCATATTGAATGCATTTCCAGCATAAAGCCAAGACAAACTGCGTTCGTCGCATCTTGAGAACAGTGAGTTAGACATAATGATCAATGCTTGCAGTGTAGTGATCTCGCTCTTATCAAACGACTCTCGCAGGAGTTCGGTGAACCGTTGACGAAACCTCCATCCTGCAGTGGTAATGTCATCAGGGTCAGAGCGTAGTTCAGGCCGAGGGCAGTGCTTCGAAACGGTGAACAAGATTGCATTCAGTAGAAGTTTTGAGAAATAAGGGCCGTCACAGGCCATGTCTCGCATGAATACTGGGCGATATGTGATCTGTGCGGTGTAGAGTTGGCGACTCCAATAGATCGTCAGCAAGTGCATGCCAATTTCTGGATCGAGCCCATCAAAGTCGAGCTTCCCAGCTGCGAGGTTCAATGGCTCAAGTTGTCCTGATGTGATCGATTAGCCATGAACCAGGCACTCCAACCTCGTGACTTACTTTGCCTTGCGGTTTGAGCGAAGAGGAGATGCCGAGCCCACTCTTCGCTCACAGGAGAGTCAAACCCTTCCGAGTCTTCTCCATCAGCTCCTGAATGTGCAGTGTCATCATAAACCGTACTGGTGGGCCCGTGATATAATGAAGTACTGTGGCGATGATTCTCGCTATCGGGTACCTCCGGATGAGACGTATCCCGACCTCTACTCGAGTGATGATCGCTCGGGGAAGGCTCAGCGTGGTGGGATATCGAGCCCGTGACCCTACTTTGTGCTGGACTGAGCGACGCCAAGGAAGCTTCAGTTGGAATCAAAGCATGTCTTTCAGGAATTCCAACGTCTGTATTTCCCTGACGGGTACATTGTTGGCGAAGAATAGCGTTTTCTTGTTCTAGTTGCTTAATGCGTTGATTTGTTGGCCTGTTCATTAGAGTCAGTGGAGGTTCATATAACAGTAGACATTTGCTATCGACCTTGGTTTATGCCTGGCAGCGCTCTGCTGACAGTCGACGCCTTTTGCCAAGCAATTGCCACAGCTTGGCTTCTGCGAGTCGCACTTTAACTGTTCAACAAAATATGATCATTAGCCAGGACTTCCCAGTCACAGAGGCATGCAAATCACCTTCTTTGAGCGACAGAATAGACATGCCGCTGGCGCTCGGTTTCTTCGGGCCGGCATGTCTGCTACCCACGAACGCGAGATGCCGATGACCGTAGGAAATATGTTTCAGACAGCATCTCCTGAGCTCAGCATAATTATGGTAAATACAACTTCTCCGAAGACTTTGGCCGGTCTGGAGGCTTTTGAGCGTGTGAGCTCTGAACCGAGATTCGGCATTGGCATGCCCGCATTGTTCACGTGCAGTCGGAAAAACAGATCTCCCGCGCGGCTACCGGACGCCAGCCGCCACAGCCGAACTATAAGTCAGAAGAAGTAGAGGGACACTCGGCTTCCATTACGCTAGAACTCAAAATTGATTGAACGAAGAACTCGTAGTAAACAATATTTTCGGAAGGTAACTGATAAGGGCTGTGCTTGAGGAGGTTCCCTGATTTTATTAATGCTTCACATTAAAATACGGGAAAGCTTCAACTCAAAATGGAATTTCTTGGGCTTGGATCTAGCAGTCTCCTCTGAAAACAACGTCTCGCTAGATCCTTTCACAAACTTCAAATATAAAAGCAAAGGGGGCTATAAGCTGTTGAGGCTAGTACAGCACAATGAGCCATGGTTTCAAGGCCCCGTGTGCAAAGAGCAAAAAGCAAAAAGCAAAAGGCAGGCCAAGGATACTTGGAGGTCCACAAAGGAGTAACTGAATCTAGGGACGATGGATGATGTTGAGAGCTTGATCCAGGAGTGGGTGCAGGTTTAAACATGAGAATAGAGGCATAGTTTGCGTCAACAAGGAAGTCGGCACCCTAGAACTCATTAGCTTTACTGTCTAAAGAGTTTGACATATAATGTCTCAAAGGACATCTCAAAAGACCTCTCAAAAGATGAAATGAGGAATGATATCTCAAGGTAAATGCCAGCAATGAAAGGATAACTTACCGATGTCATTCTGTTCCGGCAGCGAGGGTGGTGGCATATACGACGCGGGGAATAGAGAATGCGGAGGCCAGGGTGGGTCTCAGTTGCACAGGCGATGAGATATTCGAGCGCAATATTGTCAAGACCGCAGATGCTATCGAGGACTTCCTGGCAATTTTGAGCTGCGGTGTCAGGAACCTTCTCGCTAGCAGGGTTTGCTGGAATCTGCCTGCTGTATTGGGACGACATTTTCGGTGAGCTGGGGAGGACTCAGTAGAGACTGGTGGAATGCATGAGAGACGGCTAGTGAGCAGATCTCTAAGTGAGGTGTAGTGTGGAAAGGAAAGAAAGAGTGGAGAGTCTGGTAGAGCGTATGAGAGAAAGCCAGTGAGCAGATCGACTGATTGGCTCTGACATCTTGGAGGAGCATAGTTTTTGGTGAAGTTGTAAGAGTGTCTCTGGTGAGTGATGGTGGATCAGAGTTGGCAGAGCTGGAAACTGATGAAGGGCGGAGGATGAGAAGGTCGAAGGAAAGAGGAGAGGGATTTTTGTATCCGTACGGAATTTCCAGAAATCGCAAGAGAAGTCAAAAGTCTGCGCGTCTCATGGCAAACAAAATCAAACAAACATCAGAGGCAGGAACCAGCAATATCCTGATGGCAGATAAGGCGGGGAAACATGTGCCTTAGATAACCACAAGCCTAATGTCATGACTTTCTGTGATAGTTCCACATGATGCTTCTAGACTTGCAGGTTTGAGCCTTTCGAAGCCGAGAATTCTCATCGACCATCTATCATCTTGAAGAATATTACAAAATTCCCTTTGACCTGCTCAAACTGCTCTCAATTTTCGAATCCGTACCTTCTCGCAGTATGGCGATCTCCACAAACCTCGTTGCGGCCGTCAGGATACCTGAACCCTCCTTGGGCGCTTCAACTCAGGAAAATTCCATAATAGCTTCTAATGCTCGGAACGTTTCTCTTGACTCTCCCAAGGTACCTGCTACATCTTGCCCCGAGTCGCTTCACCCCACAAAGACCTGCGAGGCCCAGCCTGCAGGTGCCAAAACTTCGAATCAATCCGATGCCGAAGAAACAACCATGGCGGTTGCTGTTGCTCCAATAATCCCTCCCGAAATCTCTACTCCAGACCGCGCCATCCCATTCAAGAACGTTGACGAAAAAGAGACGGTCCCCACTCAAGATGTCTCTCAGGAAACTCCAGACTCACCAGCCACTCCGTCTTCCTCCTTGGACGACCCGTCACAGGCACCATCCAGGCTTATCCCTATGAGAGCCCCAAGGCCTCTCCTGGCTGTCAATCGAGCGGACCACCTGGATACTGCTCCAGGAGTTCCATCGAGTCACTTTCCCCTTTTGCCTACACTATTTCCGCGGAGGAGATAGAGTCTGCCAAGGCTAAACTTATGGAAGAATGGAATGCTCGGACTGGTTCAGCTCCTCTTGACAAAAGACTGCCATTACCTCCCACGCTGCCGAATCTATTCCAATTTCACAATGAAGACGTGTCAACAGCCTTGAAAGCTCTCACCGACAAAGGCATCCCGGTTGTGGAATACGAGCAGCAGATCTTATTCCGGTGGGGATGGACTGAGATTCTCATTGTGAGTGATGAGCGGGTCTCCATGGACGAGAATTTGAGCTGACATGATGGTAATAGGTGGTAGAGTGGATTATGCCCGATGAATACCTTGACATTGCCTCACAGACAGTATCTGAGCAAGGCTTTGCTCTTGCCGCCAAGCCACCTCACGAGGGCTTCCCATGGGAAAACTGGCACAAGATGGGCCGATTCCACGATCTGGATAAGGAAAGCTGGTGCCAGATACATCTCTACCCACTCACTGCGGTTGGCCTGGCTCTCGAGGATACCTATGAAGTCTTGTCTACTTTTGACCCGAAGCTACGAATCCGAACGCCAGTGCCTGCCAGATACATGCTGACCATGATTCTTGAACTTGTTAAAGTGCCTCTTCAACCTACAAATAAGCACCGGATCATCGGGGACCTCGCCGGTTTTAGTCATGGATACATCTTTCACGGACCGCCGGCCGAAACTCACTATTACGGCGATGAGGACGAGGCAATGGCGGAAGGGGAATCCGGGAGCAAGATCGAGGGTGCGGTCCAGTTTATCAAGACTTGGGACTGGGGTCAGGTCGAGGATGAGCGTTATCTGGGAGTTGCCGAAAGAATTGTGCGCAGTCCCAGGGCAATGAGGGTACCTGGCGTTGCGAGAGATCGTTTCACATTTGCATTATTATGCTACTTGCCCCTGTGCCTTTATTGATTTTAAATACTGAAAAGAGAAAAAGAAATATAAAAAAATAAACAACTTTCTACTATTATACCGCATATCACCATCATATCTTGTAGAAGGGGGTTAGAGAGTGCAGCTTTCCCCATCTCCATCTTTCTGCTTCCTGAACTGAGAACTATCTCGCCTTGTAGGTGCGTGCCGCATCAGCATCAAACCGCAAATCAAATACCTGCAGATGGCCTATTCTATTTGAAAAATTACACGCTGCCCACTCCTAGCTTTGTCATCACCAACTCGCTGGAATGGTGAAGCTCCCACGGATAGCATCTCACTGGCCATGGATGACGGGGAAGGACTAGCCGCATCGGGCAAAAAGATCCTCAGCATCGCGGGGAAGTACCATCACCATTAACACACCAGCGACCGTCGCAACTTATTCACCATGATTTTCAGAATATCCCTGGGTCATTTTGCAAGTTCTGACTCCGACAGTCTTCACTGATAAACCAGGGTTTCAATTCAACACCCATTGACACAGCAATCTCCACCATCCACAGCATCCAAAAGCTCCAAGATGAATAACGTTCGGTCCGTTATCTCAAGCTTCAAAGCTTCCCCTCGCTCGGATCTGGACCCCCTCATTGCGTTCCATGTTATGGGAGGGCTTCGCTATCAGTTCCTCTATGACTGGCTCTCCCGGCCTGCCTAGTCGGGAGATGGAAACCGATCGGTGCTGTTGACAAGGATTAAGTTGCCTTGTCTTTGAGTGGAAAATGATGTTCATCGTGTGCATCCCCTCATTTGAGAGGGGGTCACTCGTTGATTCTGAATGTATGAGTTGGTATAAGACTGGGATGAGCTCCAACGATCGGACAAGTATTTAGATTGCTCTGTTGCACTACTACCCAGTCCTTCAACCATATACCATATACCATAAATCGTGAACAATGGCCATTCCATTCACATACCACGCCAAGGCACAGTCCACCTTCAAGCCTCCCCTCATCGCCAACGAGAATGCCTTCCTAGGCGATGTGATCTCTAGGTGCGTGCGATATCTTGTCCTATATTCTCGGAGAATATCCACATCCTGCAGTCGCAGATACAGACGCAGACCCACTCACTGACATTGATTTCCCCTGCAGCGACAAAGATAATGCCGATAAGCCAATCTCCTGCGGCTTCTATCGCCTGGAGAAAGGTACCCCGCTGGTCTATACCTATACCTACGATGAAATGAAGATTATTCTGGAGGGACAGTTTCAAATTACCGATGAGACGGGTCAGACGGTGACTGCGTCGCCGGGAGATGTGTTTTATTTCCCCAAGGGGGCGAAGATTACGTTTACGACTGAGAATTATGGGTTGGCGTTTTATGTGAGTGACTTAGACCTCGACGGAGTGAATATGGATATGATGCTAATTAATCTCACAGACTGGCCAGCGGGCGGAGGGTGCAGCATAAATGTGACGTATCCTAGCCGTTGTTACTATTGTATGTTACTAGGCCAATGATCTTCTACGATATCATAGATGAACATGAACACCAAGAAATAATATGACTGCCCAGGATTTCCGACCGTCTGGAAACTTGCTCCTTTCTCCAGTTTTAATATTCAATATAATAATAATCTCGGGGACTCCGACCTTGACTTTGTAGAGATCCAAGATCCATGGATTGCAGCGCCTCCACCTCGGATCGGACGGGGCCAAGCCATTCCCAATGCGGTAGTTTGCTTACCTTGTGGGTGGAGATGCAATCATTAGGGCCAGGACTATCCCTGCTAACTCCCTCGCATCTCTGTCGTTTATCCCGTGCGCAAATCCCATCTGCTTCACAAATAATGGGCTCCCTACTTCCATTGTAAAATCATTCGCCTTATTTTGCTGATAATTTCAATAAAATCGGAGAATACCATAGTCTTGGAGCAAAACCTGGGGACTACGGACTACGGACTACGGACTACGGACTACGGACTAGCAAAGACTAATATACCAAATAATGACGGCATGGACCACGAGTACCAACTACAGTAACAGGTTGGTCCAAATGTCAAATCAAGGCTTTGCACAGTTTCATCACATGGGGCGGCCAATTCGCAGCCTGAATCTGGAGCCGGGCCCAGCGAGGAGATGACCTGCAGGGGGGAACACAGCAGAGGTGGATCGAGTTCAGCTCGCGTCGATAAACTCAATTCATACCAGAATGGTCTGGTTGGTTTGTTTGGTGAGGGGGCCAGGTGTAAATTGGATCATAAGCCACCAGGATTAGCTGCGCTAGCAGGAATCCAGTAGGTAGCTAGCAAGGCATAGCATGGCCAAGCAGCCCTGTGCTTTGTGCCTGGCAGTGAATGACGCGGGGGAGGGTTGCTAGGGCAACTGGACGGAAGGAGAGAAGCAAAAAGAGACGGGATCAAGTGGATATTATTCACAGTATTATTATTGATCGGAGAAGGTGTGGATATCTTAATATTGGACATATGATTTGCATGTTATTTCTGGTCTTCGAAAAAAGTAAAATCCAGATCTTGTCCGATCGTGGTGGAGCTGATCGACTGTTGAACTCTCCGGAAGTTGCAAGTTACAAGTTCTGTTGTTGAATTAAATAAGATCCTGGAATAATAAACACCAACATTTAGTCTACGACAAAGACCTTTCTTTCTGACATCGTATTCTTCTCGTGTCTGACTCGGGTCTCTTGGACATTCTCCACACGGACATTGTACTTTTTGTTGGTCAATTTGGGCATTTTAGACTGGATTCTTCAGCTGTTTTTTTCCCAGCCCAGTCTCAGCCTCAGGCTAGTTGCTTTAGTCTTTTCGGGCTTTGTCAAGGGGGGCACCACTACTCTTACTAGTCACTACTACTGCTTCCCCATCAATCAACCCCTCGACGATCATCTTCCCCCCCCCCTCCCACCACCACCACTACTCCCCTTCTCCCTCCTCTTTTTCTCCTTCTTTCTCTCAACCCCGAAATCCAACCCTTCTTTAACCTCACACAATAACACACACACAATCATGGCTGTCGATGTCGCATCCGACGCCGACCGTCTTGGTCTGCGACTGCCCAATCCTCCGCCACTACTGCACACCCGCGGCGAGGCCTTCGACCGCCCCTCCACCCCCGCCGAGAATGGCTTCACCAGTCCCCCACAAACCCCCCAGGGGAGCCCAAGCAAATCAAGAGCACCCCCGGATCTCTCGATCTGCCAAATGTCTTTGACAAAGCGCTGAAGCTGACACCGACTCTGCCCGCCAAATCTACCCACAACCACTTCAACCATCCCATGTTTACCTCCGACAAGAGTAACATTGAGGACTTTAACGAGAGCGTCATTCACCAGCGAGCGTCAAGTCCTGCGCGCAGCAAGGCAAATAAAGAGAATACACCCCCGACAAGCACGCGTCTGCCCAAGGATCTGGGATCGAAGCCGACGGCGGCTGCAATCTCGCGCCATGAGCCATATCAGCAGCGTGACACGGACACGTCCAAGCGCCAAGTCCAGCTGCGCGGGCTGACTCCAGAGGAGATGGAGAAGCTGCAACAGCCCCGTGTCAAGCGCTTGGTCAACGTCACTCAACTCTGTATGTGATGAGACTGGCAACAACCCAGGCTAAGAAGAGAATATGTGCTAATTAATTGTGACTAGACTTCCTCGACCACTACTTTGACCTCCTCAGCTACGTTCACAATCGCCAAACCCGACACACACAATTCAAGTCCGCATACCCCGAGCCCCCCGCAACGCCCGACGAGGAATACGAGCCAGCACTGTTGAAATACCTGGGTCGCGAGCGAGCACACCTGCGCAAGCGCCGTACCCGCCTGCGCCAACATGATTTCCAGATCTTGACACAGGTCGGCCAGGGTGGTTATGGACAGGTGTACCTGGCACAAAAGAAGGACACGCGCGAGGTCTGCGCGCTCAAGGTCATGAGCAAGCGGCTACTGTTCAAGCTGGATGAGATTCGACACATTCTCACGGAGCGTGACATTTTGACCGCCGCTAAGAGCGAGTGGCTCGTGCGACTGCTCTATGCCTTCCAGGATGACGATCAGATTTATTTGGCGATGGAGTACGTGCCCGGCGGTGATTTCCGCACGCTTCTCAATAATACGGGTGTATTGCACAATCGGCATGCGCGGTTCTACATCGCGGAGATGTTTAGCTGTATCGATGCGCTGCATATACTTGGTTACATCCATCGCGATCTCAAGCCTGAGAATTTCTTGATCGACTCGACTGGTCACGTCAAGTTGACTGATTTTGGCCTGGCAGCTGGTATGCTGAGCCCTGGCAAGATCGAGTCGATGCGCGTCAAGCTCGAGGAGGTCGGTAATACCCCTGTTCCCTTCGGCCGCCCCATGGAACAGCGTACCATGGCCGAACGTCGCCAAGGCTACCGCTCTTTGCGCGAGCGCGAAGTCAACTATGCCAAGTCCATCGTTGGTTCTCCCGACTACATGGCTCCAGAAGTTCTCAAGGGTGAGGAATACGATTTCACCGTCGATTACTGGAGTCTGGGATGCATGCTCTTTGAGGCACTGGCCGGGTACCCGCCATTCGCAGGTGCCACCGTTGACGAGACATGGCAGAACCTGAAGCGCTGGCAAAAGGTCCTGCGGAAGCCAGTATACGAAGATCCGAATTACTTCCTTTCGCGACGAACATGGGATTTGATCACGACGCTGGTAGCGGCCAAGGAGACCCGGTTCAAGAATATCCAGGAGATCCATGCCCACGAGTACTTTGCCGAAGTCGACTTTACACGATTGCGGGAGCAGCGGGCACCGTTTGTGCCCGAATTGGACTCGGAGACGGATGCGGGATACTTTGATGACTTTAGCAATGAGGCGGATATGGCCAAGTACAAGGAGGTGCATGATAAGCAGCGTGCGCTGGAGGAGATGGCCGAGCGCGATGAGAAGATGAATAAGGGGTTGTTTGTTGGATTTACCTTCCGGTACGTTACAAGAGTGGTTGGTTCTCGTTTGATCTTTACTAACGGGTCTTTACTTCTTGCAGACACCGTAAACCAGCCGTTGACAGTGCCGGGCGAACCTCGCCTCGCAAGCCAATCGCCACGGATGGTTCTTTCGGAACAATGTTCTAGTTTTGCTCTGGGGTTGTTCACTTTTTATTCCCCTGTCTAGCGCGTTCTACCCTACCTTTTCTCTTCTTCGTCACGCTGCATTGTCTCCCTCCACCGAGCTGGATCTTGGTCTGAGTTTGTGATTCAGGTGATATGTCTGTTGTATGAGTTTAATGGCGTGTTATTTCTTCTTCTTGTCAAGTCTGTTTGACTCGTCTTTTTCTGGTCGATGATTGCCAATTGCAATCGAGCCACCCAAAGCGATATGTCTTTTACTACTCTACTGTTTTTATTCTTGTTGTGTTTTATTTTATGGGATGCAATGTGTTGCGAAATGACATTGTATGATACATACATAGAACTAGGCAGACGGCAATTCGGCCCGCTAGTATCCACAAATTTCTGCTTCTATGTTTGGTAATTTCCTTCCTTTGGGATTCTGTAGATCATCCGAGTCGGATCTTGCTTCCCCAAACCAACAGGAAGATATTGTTGGTTTAGTTCTCAGGAAGCTGGCGAACCATCTTCAAAATCTCCGACTCGTTATCACCAATAACAGCCCGACCATTAACCCAATCAACAGTCTAGTAATAAGCAATGTCAGCGACTATCCTTGTCAAAAATGACAAATCCACACACGATTCGGGGAACACATACCACAGGCCTAACAAACCGCCCCTGATCCTCCTTAAACCTCTTAATCGCATCCTCCGCATCCTTGGCACCCTTAACCAACTCTCCAACCCCATAAACCGCCTTTGCACCCTGCCCACCCGTCGCACTCCCAGAGACCGGACTGATGTATTCAAGGATACTGTGCAGTTGATCCGTCGTCGGTGGCGCGGTGGTAACTTCCAGTTCGAACTCGCCGCGCTGTTGGCGGGCGTGCGCGGTGTGGTCGCTGGCTTGGTCTTCTGTTGCGGTTTCGGAGGCGGCGATTGAGGCTTGTTTTAGGATGTTGAGGACGCGGGTTGAGGGGGCAAGGGAGGGGGTGTGGAAGAGGGTAATTGGGTCGAGGGTTTTGCTCTGTTAGGGTGATGGTGTGGTTGTTAGCTAGGCTGGGAATGGGATGGGATTGGGGGAGGGGGGGGAGGGGAGGGGACGTACGAAGCGGAACATTTTGTCTGTTTGGTGATGTTTTGTTTTGATGGAGGTTGTGATGGTAGAGGGAGGTTGAAGATGTAGAGAAGCTGGGAGCTTTTGCTGGAGGTTGGAGGTGGAGAGTCCGGGATGATGTCATGTGCCGGGATCCTGATCGGGTTGGTTCGGATTGTGTTCTTGTTTGGTGGTGAGTCATGATTTTGTATGATTTGATATTTCAGGTTTTGTAAGTATAGGAAACAAGGAGAATCTAAGGCTTAAGTCGTAATAATGAGATATCTATTGGTGTGGCTGGTATTAAGGCTGGTTGTTGGTGGTTGGTGATTAAGGTGTTTCTACGCTTAATTGCTTTGGATATAGATACTGGATAGTCAAGATATTCATGAAATTCGTCTCATATGTACTCCGTACAATGCACCCAAATAAACACTATAAACGCCAACTCCAGAAGCAAACCCTTCCTAATACCCGAAATTCTCCACATGCAAATAAATCCCCTGCGCCCCAGTCCCCTTATGCACCGCCCGCTCATCACTAAGATACACAACACTCCGGCGGACATCATCGCTGAAACCAGGCGGTCCACACACGACCACTGCGCTTTCACCTTCGGCTTTCTCGAGGACCTTGCGGATGATAGTGCGTGGGTAGGGGCGACCGGATAGGATTGTGGGTGAGAATTCTTTTGAAGGAATGGTCTTTTCATCGCTAGTGCTGGGAGGCGGGATATTTGGATTGGTCTGCGCTGGACCCGAACAGGTACACGCGCAGGTATTGATTTGATCTTCATCCTCGATTTGCGTGGTGCAGCAGCATCCACCCCCTGGGAGACAACCTTTGCCAACCGGTGCTGGAGCTGCCTCTGATGTTAAAGATGAATTCGCGGAAATGGAGTGGAAGGAGATGTTATCCTTTTCGACGGAGATTTCCTTCTTGTATGAGGGATCTTGACCGCTGGTAACAACGCCTTGCGCAGGTGATGGCAGAGCCGGTGGATCGAGCTTCTCGTCGCAGGTAATATAAATGCTGACCTCGAGCTCCCGTGGGAAATCGGGCTGTCTGCGACGACATTCGGCCACGTCGGCTAGAACAGAATGCAGTTGTGTTTCGAATAGACTCAGTTGGGCCCGGGATTTAATCACCCAGACAAATCGAATGCGCTTAGTCGCTGCCAAACGCTTGGCTTGGAAGGAACCGTGGCCGATCTCGCCTTTGCTTTCTTTCGTCCAGACGGATGCAATATCTCGTAGTAACGGCATTGTAAATGTTGCGCCCATACCTCCGGCCAGGAGCACAACGCTATCAAACTGGCGCAGTGATCGAAGAGTTCCATACGGCCCCTCGACAAACACGGTTCGGCTTCGTGCAGATGGTGCAGAATCCACAGCCCCGAGGACCTTGTCATTCTTCGATGCGTATCGGAACAGCCTCGTCGTTCCACCTTTCTCAGCGCGGATAAAAAACTCCAACTTTTCATCTTCTGGCACCGAAGCAATAGTGAAAGGGTGACTTTGGAATGGGATGATAGAGTGACAGGTCAGAAAGACATGTTGCCCGGCCTTCCAATGAATCCCCGGGTTCTCAATAGTCACCCGAGTGATATTGCTCGCCATCGGAGTGAATGTCGCCGAGTGAGTCCATACCCGACTGCCCTTGCCACTCTTATTTCGGTGAAACACGGCCAGATTGGTATATGCACCCCAGGCATATCGTGCGACACGATCAAACACGAGTAGGCCGATGGGAATCCACACCCAAATTTTCACCTCATCGGGTACGTGCATCCACACGGCAACGATAAACCCAATGAACGTGACTAGGTGTTGTAGAACAAACACCTCGTAGCTGAGACCTCGAATAGGCCGGATCGAGGTCACCACGATAAAAGTCAAGATGCACCACGCTGCGAACCCGCGCTTCGTAAGCTCGTCATTATACAATTCATACTTAATATAGTCATAGCGGGCCCAGTCACGGAACCAGAAACACATGTGGATCGTCGCCGTGAGCCAAAGCGTCCGCGCAGCCCAGCGATGAAACCAGTTCAGATCAGCGTAGCTCATACCAGCCAGAAAGCCGATAATGTTCTGTCTTCCTGCTAGCAGGAAGATCAGCGGGAGTTGGCAGAGAGCGATGAAGCCGGTGCTGTAGCCGATATCTTCCCATTGCCAGACGTCGGTGGTGTCTAGTTTGTAGAAGGAGAGGACGAGGATGGTGATTAGGTTGGCGAGGATGATTAGGACGGGTCCTAGGGGTGGGAAGTGGATGGTGTAGGTAGAGTTGAATAGGGTGAGTGGGTGAATCGTTGCATTGCTGATCTCGCGGACGATTGCGGTGAGGGTTGCGTAGGTGTTGAAGAAGAGGGATTTAGGCTTGGCTGGTGTTAAGGAGGAGTCTCGTAGTCTGTTGATCAAGAGTTAGTCGTATGACTATCTTTCATAGATCAGGTTGGTATTTGCAATGAGATGGTCATACCGATGTTGAGCTAATAACCGGTTCAAAATATTGACCAGTGTCGCTGCGCCGATGGCACTCCCGACAACAGCCCAGTACATCTTCTGCATCGTGAAGAGACTGGGAGCGCCATCGCCCATGGACATTGAGCCCATGGGCATATCACTCATCAGATCCATGTTGGGTTGGATGAGATTAGACGGAGCGATCTGGCATGGTGCGTTAAAATTGCACGCCTTTCCCCCTGGCTGTTGAAGTAACCAGAATCAAACACGACCAGACATGGAATGGATCAGAAGAAAGATCTCAAAAGGTCAGAATGTCAACTTCCAAGGGGAAAACCCGGTGTCACCGCTTATCAATAAAGTGCTCATTCTGAAATTCGGTGGAAACGGAAACTCTGGACTGGCCCCGCTTGTCCCGCATTTTGCGCTCAACCCGATGCGATGCAATTCTACGATTTGTTATTCGTAAATATGGGATTAAATGTGCTCACTGGGGCTCCACTGAGTTGTCAGGTCCTATTTCGAGTAGGTCCTTGCGGTTTACAAATTGCGGCACCCTTCTTATCTCATTGATTGCTACTTCTTGTCTTCTTCATCCTCTATACTCCGTCCATCTCATCTTCACCCTCTTCACCCTCTATAACCTACTACCACCACCATAACATGGATCACCACTCCATGAGCACAATGGATATGAGCAGTATGAGCGATTCTAGCTCTTCATCCTCTTCCTCTTCAACAATGTCAATGACCATGGTCTTCACCAACGCCCACAACACCCCGCTCTACTCCTCCGCCTGGACACCCTCATCCTCAGGGACATTCGCAGCCACGTGTATCTTCCTCATTGTCCTCGCCATTATCGACCGCTGCCTGATCGCCTTCAAAGCCAGCATGGAGCGCCACTGGCTAGCCGCGCATCTGAACCGTCGCTATGTTGCGATCGCCGGCAAGACCAGCGAAGCAGGACGCATCGATGCCGACCCTGACGCGAAACTCGCCTCACTCATTACGGCGCAAGGAGTCGAGGAGAACGTCAAGGTTGTACGAAACATCTCCCATGGCCCGATTCCGTGGCGGTTTAGCGTGGATGTGCCGCGGGCGTTGCTTTTCCTGTGCATCGCAGGGGTGTCTTATCTACTGTATGTTTCCGATAATCGATTACATTGCATTGCATTTTGCCAATTATTGGGACGGAAAGCTAATTATTGGAACCTTTAGCATGTTGGCGGTTATGACCTACAACATCGGCTATTTCTGCTCAGTGTTGGCGGGCGCGTTCCTGGGGGAATTGGCCGTTGGTCGATACATCCATTGGAACGAGCATGCTCACTGAGGTATTGCAACGAGTATACACCTTTCTTATCTACGATTCACGACTATTTTCGGATTATTGCATCTGTTAGCTAGATGATTGCATATTATGGCGTTTGGGACTTTCTTCTTCTCAGTGGCGAATTCGACCCATTTTCTCTCATCATTTGATTCTCCCACTCCGCTAGACTTCGCTAGACATCGTAACATGCACGCATGCAAATTAAGTTAAAAGTTAACTGCATGCGTCTTGAGCAGAAATGAGCAGATTTCTTAACTGCTTTAGGATTAGTTCGTCGGGTAAAATCCACGCGCTCGTTAAGGGTCCACCCGTCCCGCTAAACTTTTTGCGGGCAACCATCCGCACGGCCCAAGTCTTGTTCCATATTGACATCGTCATTGCAAGAAGATAGTTTTCACCCTTTTGATTCATTAAATAGAAGTGAAGACTTGAAGCTCTTGTGTCCGTCATAAAAGGTGAGGCTAAATGGTGAACGGAAGTCCGGTGTTGATGATTGTCCGAGAATATTGTTCTCGACTCTCGGGTCTTGTATCTCACCTGTCGCCTCAACAGATTGTAAACCACATTATCGCTTGGTCAGGAATCCCTAGAGTCCCTGGGGTTCCTCCTAGAATAAGCAATGACTCAATCACCTGACTGAGATTAAAGATCGTAAAAGCAAACATCAATCCAAGACTCGTGGATAGATTGAATAATATAGTACTACATACCCGAAGTACATTACTCTTTCTCTAACCACTTGAGAAGAAATGAGCAGATTACCTTGTTTGAGTTTAGTGCATCGGGACGGTACCGTCTAAGCGTGCAGTGCACTAAACCCAACAAAGATGCTCTATCGAGATACGCTCGGAAAGGCAGGTCTATGCCCTTGCATGGTTCCGATTGATGACACAAACTGTCCAGTAGTAACTAAGCTAAGCAATTGAAGAATACTGCACAGTACACATCTGATTCCCGCGTGGTCTTGTGGGGTCCGGGCAATGATAACTTAACTGGATAGAGTGGGGAACAGGGAACAGGGTCTCTTTCTCTCTTCCACGAAACGTATAGATACAAAAGGGTTTCTGCAGACGAACCCTTCTCGTTCTTCTACTTCTCAACCTCGTTTACCATCCAATTGACCTCTTCTCTCCGCTTCAACACCCCCTCCTCTCCATTACCCTCACAATGAAGTTCCCCATCTTCACCCTGGCTCTGGCCCCCTTGGCCTCAGCTCATTTCCTCCTCCAATACCCTACCTCCCGCGGTTTCGACGAGGATACCATGCCCGAATTCCCCTGCGGTGGCATGAGCCAATCCTCAAACCGTACTCAACTCCCCATCTCCGGCTCCTTCCCGGTCGCCCTGAAGATGGGTCACAGCCAAACTGCCGTCGAAGTTCTACTTGCGCTCGGCAGCAACCCCGGCAATAACTACAACATCACCCTCGTCAAGACCTTCCAGGTCACCGGCCTGGGCGAGTTCTGTCTGCCGCATGTTGAGTTTAGCGCGGATAATCTCGGTGTGAATATCACCGATGGAATGAATGCTACTCTGCAGGTGCAGAGCAATGGTGACCCTAGCGGTGGTCTCTACGCTGTAAGTAACTCAATTGGCATCGAGTACAGCATTGTCTTCGCTTCGCTTCTTGAGCTCAATTTGCTAATGGTGGTCTTTTAGTGCGCCGACGTCCAATTCTCTTCTAGTGTCACATATTCCGAGCCCTCTTCCTGCTCAAATAACACCAACGTCGTCGCCTCCCTGTTCCCCAGCGCTGCTGCTCAGCGCAACGCCAACGAGTCTACATCCACTGGCAGTGCTCAAGGTTCCAGTTCCGGCTCTAGCTCCAGCTCCAGCTCGTCCTCGTCCAACACCACCACGACTACTTCCAAGGGCGCTGCTGTGCCCATGCAAACCGCTGCTTGGGGTATGCTGGGTGTGGCCTTTGCTGGTGGCATGGCTGTGCTGTAGAGCATAGGCACTCATAGGAAAATTCGAGGAGAAAAATTGGAATACAGATACGGAGCTACCGGAGTTTTCGGCTCATAGTTTGATGATGCTTATTATTGACGGGCATGTTTATGACTTTTATCCAGCGTATAGCTACTGTTACATTACACAGATATGCATTATGAGATATTACTATTTTCTATCCAGCAGCCAGATTTTCTAGACTATTCATCGCGGACTTGATTGAAATATGGGAATTGAAGCGACTGACTTACCCATGCTCTGCGCTCATCAAATTTCTATATATTCAACTTTAGTCGCGAGCACCGCTGATATTACCGTCGAGATGGCTTGGGCCAATTGGTGCAGAAGACAAACGGGTACCCAACATGATTCTGCGTGGCAAGAACTGCTGCGTTGGGTGGGTCTCTGAAGCTACCATGACTAAAAGCCTCTTCTCTTGCGAGGACAGGTGATAATCAGGTAGGCTTCGAAATGTTTTGTATTGTCCAGACTTCCTCTTTCTTCTGTGCATCAACCTACGGGCAATAAAAAAGCGGATAATTTATCCGCAGCATCCGCAGTCTCCGAGCAGAAACAGTCACGTGGCCGAGGATTTAGGCAACACGAAAGGGAATAGACTACCTAACTCCCTGCCCAGCCCCTTGACGGATCAATGGACATGAAATTCAGCATTGTACATCAGGACTTGTGAATCATGACCATGGATCAATTTGAAAAACTGCGACCGGTTGGTGAGTCTGCGCGAGGCGATTCCAAATTCCCATGGCAGACCAGATCTGACACATTTCCCCTTTAGGTCGACTGGAGCAGTACTCCACCTCCCGTCATCAGGCTGGCTTTTATCTGAATGTCGCAGTCACAGCTACTTATGTCCTGCCAGACAGTTTCAAATTGTCGGTGAAGGACTATGTCTACCGCGCCTGTGAGACAGTAATTGCAGAGCATCCGGTACTGTCCGCCATCCCAGTAGCCGATGATACGCAACAGCCGTATTTTGTACGACTACCGCAGATTGACTTGGATCAAGCGGTCTCTTTCGAATCACGCAAGAACGGCTCTTTGTTGATAGCCTCTGCCGATAAAGATCCAATTCCGGATCTCGATCTGCAGGCTCTGCTAGAAAAACAGCACAACACGCCATTCACAGCGCCAAATGCCTACTGGAGACTTTGCGTCCTCACTGACCCCGATAGTCAACGAAAATTTACTGCCGCTTTTGTATACCATCATGCCCTCGGCGATGGTACTTCAGGCAAAGCCTTCCACCAAACATTCCTGCGAGCACTGGACTCAACCGAGAGTGAGAACCGCGAAACCAAGTCCATCATCCAGTCACCTTCTACACCCTTACTACCCAACATCGAGCAAATCCACCCAATGCCACTCTCATTCATATTCCTCGCCAAGAAACTCATCCAAGCAAAAGTCTACTCCTACAGAGACCCGGGCCTCTGGACCGGAGGCAAGATCCAAAAAGAAGGGAAAACCAACCTCCGTCTGGTCCCATTCTCCAAAAAGCTAGTCACGTCTCTCCGGAGAGTATGCCGTCTTGAAGAAACGAGTATCACAGCTCTCCTCCAAACTGCCTTTGCGCGTGCCATCTTCGCCCATCTCCCGGCCCACTACACTAGTCTCAATTGCACGGGTGCTATCTCCTGTCGCCGCTGGTTACCCGATATCATCACCGATGAAGTCATGGGCGTGTTCGTCGGAGACATCGAAGAATCATATACCCGCGACGCCACAACATCCATCGACCCACGGATTTTCACTTGGTCTGAAACCCGACGCTCAAAGAAAACGATCGAAGCTGCCGTCCAACGCAAGGGTCGCGACGCAGGTCCCAACCTGCTCAAGTACGTTAATGACTTCCAGCAGGAGCTGTGTCTGTCAAAGGTCGGTTCTGAGCGCGATAAGAGCTTTGAGATCTCGAATGTCGGCGTTTTCTCCGGTGAAGTCGTGCCTAGGAAACCGCGGATCGAGGGGATGGTGTTTTCGCAGTCTGCGAGTGTTATTGGTAATGCGATTGGGGTTTCTGTTATTACCGGGGGTGATGGATGTATGGTGCTGGCGGTTACATGGCAGGATGGTGTTGTTGAGGAGAGTTTGATTGAGGGAGTTGTGAAATATTTGACGAGGGACTTGAAGGACTTGATCGGGTTGGAGTGATGTTTATTGGTATTTGTGATGTTGTGTCCAAAGTAATGTTTAATTATGATGTATATTGCGGGTGTTAGCTGGGGACTGCAAATTGATTGCATTAATTAGTTTTTGTATATGCAGCTATATAGACCGGATAATGTCTGGCGGGTGGGGCTTTCTGTAAGGATATACTCTATAAGTCAGGATAGAGGCCTGTCAATCAGGTAGGAGAAAGGGACCAAGTTAATTGTTCAGGAAGGCCAAAGGCTGTTTCTTGTGAGATGTAAAACCTCTTCAACATTGGGTAATTTGTGTACAGTCATATCGCTCAAAACAGGAAGGAGATGTATCCTAGGTAGGGGAGTGGGAGCGGGGTGAAACACGAGGCTTGTGTAACCTCTACAAGGGCGTTACTTGCAGGAGTCCGTGCACGTACTGGTGGCGAAGCCCCAATGAACCTGTACCGAAAGCTTAGCGGCTTACTAGGGTCCCGGTGGCCCGAGGCACCGGCATTTGTGGATAACCTCATGTCAGGTATATCGTAACACAGCCTCCCTAACTGAAACTATTCTTATTTCTATTTACTGGTACTGTACTTCAACAGCAACAAAGTTAGCTTCCTGCCCTGTTGGGATCCTAGCGTGCTCACTTACCAGTCGTCTGTTCGGTATACTGATCTCGTTCGACTATATAGTATCGCTTTGCTACATTGGTGACTAGTGCGATACGCGATCCCTGGCCTCTAGGTGCGTTCGAAAGTCAAGCATATGGCATGGTTTCTCTCTGGTACGGCCTCAGTCAGTTTCCTGATTGCCGTGGTAGCTTTGGTGTTCAATTGCTAGCTGCTACTCGTCGGGGAAAGTTCATCTGACCTTCATTTCTTCTATCCCGACGCTGATTGGGTCAGTTACAAGCTGTTTTGATCAGTGCCTCGAATTGATTCTCACCATTTGTTTTGTAAGCATCTTTGGTGAGCGATCGGCCCCGTCCATTAAACGCATCCATTGGCGGAAAAAGGCAGGGCACTAAAGGGTGAACAGGTACATCAACCATAACAATTTCTTGCGAAGCGTTCGCAACTTCAAAATCGATATACGTCTCACAGATCCCGATGCATATGTTTGCGCCATCCATTGGCGGGTGGCCCAGGGAACATCATTAGAGAATATTGAGTTCTACATGTTGGCTGATACCACGCAGCAGGTGAGTAGCCCTCACTCTATCACCACGGTGTCCATTTATGCTTAGGAGTATAGGGTATTTACATGGAAATGGAAGCGGCGGTTTTCTGAGCGATCTCATATTTGTGGGTGGTAATTTCGGGTATGCACTGGATTTGAGAATCCTCGTATCTTCTCGCAATGCATGATGGGCTGATGTGAACAGAGCGTACTTTGGAAACCAGCAATTTACCCCGAGCCATCTGGTCTTTGTAAATTGCAACACTGCTCTGCAGATCCACTGGGATTGGGCATGGACCATGCAAGATGTCATTATCGAGTCCTGCGGAACAGGCATCGTAATAGTCGGCGGAGTAAGCAATCTGAATTCTTTTGCAATATGGAAAGCTTTGCCCGTGATTATGTCTAACCAACAATACGATTCGATTTTAGGCTAGTGGTCCGATGAGCAATGGCCAGCCAGTGGGATCACTGATCCTAACAGATGCATTGTTTGCCAATACTCTCATAGGTGTTAAAACGTCCCTCTATGCCGAGAATTCCACAGCAATGCTTATAAAAATACAGGCTTCTTCAACGTCAAGGACGCCATTGTGGATACCGTGGTATCAAAAACTCTCATTGCCGGCGGAAATGAAGTCTTCGTTGACAATTGGGGGTTCGGAATGCTTTCAACTGAATCGGGCAACAGCAGCTTCATTAACGGACAACCGATTGTATCCATGAATCGCACCAGCTCCTTGCTAGCTGAAACCGGGTATGTCAATTCCAATTATTTCACTCGGAGGCGACCCAAGTATCACGATCTCGGCACCGCTCAAATAATGGACGTGAAGGCCATGTGGGCGAAGGGAGACAGCACTACAGACGACGGCCCGGTCCTCAACTCAATTCTTCAGACCGCGGCTAATCTCAGTTCCAGCGCTTATTTCCCTTTTGGGGTATGTGTGATTCAGGACACCTTAAAAATCCCCCAGGGCAGCCGCATTATCGTTCAAGCATGGTCGCAGATCATGGCGAAAGGGAGCAAATTCGAGCATGAGCTCTTTTCGCGGGTTGGAGTCAAGAGTCAGGAGATGTGGGAGTCGTGGAGATACAGGACATGCTCTTCACTGTGTCAGGCGGCACCGCCGGCGCTATTGTAGTCCAGTGGAACGTCCATAAATCGACCAAGGGCTCTGCTGGATTATAGGGTATGTGACCTAGCCAAGATCTTTCCCGTGGCAGTATATACTAAGAAGGGGTAATAGACACCCACATATGCATCGGAGGCGCCATCGGTTCCAATTTACAAAAAGGGAACTGCCCCAAGCTAAGTGGTGCTATTGACCTTCAATGCAAGGCCGCTTCTCTCTTACTTCATTTGACCCCCCAGTCCTCTGCATACCAGGAAAACGTCTGGGTGTGGGTGGCAGACCATGACCTCGATGTTGTGACACAGGATCAAATTAATATCTATGTGGCGCGTGGTATTTTGATCGAGAGCCAAGGTCCAACATGGTTATATGGGACTGCGGCTGAGCACTGCGTGATGTAGCAATATCAATTGTCCGGCGCAAAGAATGTGCTCCTGGGAATGATTCAAACCGAGTCTCCGTACTTCCAGCCCACCCCGAAGGCGCCTTCTTTGGGCTGGCTACAACGAAACATGCATCAAGGATCCCGAGACTGGTATCTATTGTGATGGTAAGCTTTTTTTGGGATTCTGTCCACACCTACACATACAAATACAGAGAGAGGAGGATAACTAACTTTCAAATACAGAGGTGATTGACGGCTTCACCGAGGTGGATTTCCACTACGAAATGCCCAAGGTTGAGCTTTGTTCCTACTGCAACGTAAAAAAATATTGCGTTATGCAGTCCTCTCCTTTCTCCGTCTACAACACCGGATTGGATCTCTCCTACAAAGAAACGTTGGAATTCATTTACGCCACATGTCCTGGCAAGTCTGGCCCCACCGAAATCCATGCGCCAGTGATCACCCTGCCCGAAGACCCGGTGTCCTGCTTCACAGAGGCAATTTACACGACCAAGAACGGTGATACCTGTGACTCGATTGCGCAGACGCACTCCGTTGCATCGGCTGCGTTACGAGAGTTTAACTCTAAGCTGCATCATAATTGCACCGAGATCACCGTCGGGATCGATCTGTGTCTGCCTCTGACATGTGATACTCCCTACATCCTCCAGAATGGGGATACCTGCGAATCCATTGAATTTGTACAGGACCTTGACATTGGGACGGTTAGAAGATACAATCCCTGGATCAACTTCTGGTGCGACAATCTCCAGACCACCATATGGACTAACGGGCGCACTATCTGTCTCACCCCTCAGGTTGGGTACTACAATATCACCGACCCCATCCCGGGCGAGCTCATTGCTCCTGGTGAAAGTACTGGGTACACAGGTACTGCGATACCGCCACCCTCGAACGCCACGGTTGCCAATGGCACCACGCTCTACTGTGGTCGTTGGTACGAGGTCAGTAGTGCAGACGATACGTGTGTAAGTATATGTACGTCTCACGGCATCACGATTGGACTGTTCCGAGCATTGCCGGAGCTGGCTCCGCAGGTTGTACCGGGTTGTTGCGAGTTGGACTCGCCTATTGCGTGGGACCTCTTTACATGTGGGACTCGAGCAGCCCCGATGATGAACTAGGCGGTCCCGTCCAGTAGATATACATATCTAAAGCTAGCTCGATGATCAGAGTCATGCGCGGTGATGTGGTTCCAGCGGGAGAAATCTGCAGCACCAAGACCGACCACCCACCTCCCCCAGATTTTCTACGTCTATATTTACAGCAAAGATAGTTCACCTGGATCAGCTTATCCGAATTCTGTTAAGTATCTGTTTCATCGAAGGGAGGACCATATCATCCTCGCTAATCGTATTCATAATCAGTCCATTCATCATCTGTCTCCCTCTCCCACAGATCCTCATCGTTGGTCTCTGGCTGCTCGATCGTAGTCGCGTTTTCGATAAATTCGTCAATTCCCTCGATGTATGACAATCGGGGCAATTTCCTATCCTTTTCGGCGAGTAATTTCTCAATTTGCCTATCAAACACATCATGTGGAAGACTGTCGACCTGCGGTTTCATCCCCTTCTTGTACCCATAGATACAAAGCGCCTCCAATTTGGGGGGAGATGATCCACAATAGCAAAAGACGCATCGTCGACTTGATCGGCGCCAATTCCACGCGACAGGTAGTAGAGGAGATGAATTCCGAGGCTCAAGTTCTTTACGTTCGGAAGCCCAAGAAGCGAGCCAGGCAATGAGCGACTGCTCTGTTCTGGTGGGAGCTCTTGGAGTTCATCGGCCCACTCCTGCTGATAGGCGGGATGGGATCTCGACGATCGATCCTCGCTCTCGTTAAGAAGATATTCTCTAAGAGTCGGATCGAATATATGCACAAGCGGAAGTTCCGCCTCGTTATCTAAATCTAGATATACTAACGAATCTGCGTGCATAAGAAGCGCTCGTAAGACGTGATCTGGGATAAAGCTGCTTATGCCATCGCTCGAGCCCCGCCCACCGATCGTATATATAAACTCTTCCAGCCGTTTAGCTGACTGAATAGTTCGTACTAGATATCGGGAATCTACATTGGAGTTCCGGATGGTGATTTTCGAATAATTTGCGGATCGGGGTGGGGGCATAATACTCGAGCCTCCTGTGTCCATAATTGCATCGACTCGAATAGACTCGATCGCGGGGAGCCGGCGTACCAGATTAAGGCAGCCGTACAGATCATAGGGCTGGTAATTGTACCAGGAACTGATTCTTGTATCAGGATCGACAAGAAAACGGGCCCGGCGAAGATGATGCAGGTAAGGCAGGGTCTCCTGCGACCTACTGTTCGCCCGGTCTAAGAACTGCTTAAAGAAGTAATCGCTTTCCTCGAGGGGTGTTCCATTGGATTGGGCCTTTAGTTTTGCAAATTTCGATAGCTCCTGGCCGACAGGACAAAAACTCAAGGATTCCAAGAGGGGTGAAACGCTGACTAGTAATGCTGCCAACGCCTGGGCAAGGAACGGGGCTCGTGGGTCATTGTGGCTAATCAAAGTCAGAATTGGGCCTTCCTTCGGTTTTTTTAAAAAAAGAATGCAAGCAATTTCATTCAATGGAGAAAGGAGGCAGGGAGAAAACAAGCTTACTCCATAGTAGCCGGACTCTGTAGTAAGACATTGAGCACCTTTTCCTGTCCTTCCGGGCTATCAAAACCCGCGCCTTTAATTGCCTGAGTCAGGCGGTCCCGGTCTTTTGGACGGAGAGATCTTTGCGGCGGTTTGATTTCGTATGATCGCACATAAAAGCTATAATCGAGCGATGGAGATCGGTTCAGCTCTATATAGCGAACATATTCCCCATACTGGGGTGTTTTGAGGATCGATCGGAGCATTCTCAAAGCCACCGCCAAATCCAAGGTCTCTCGGAGTTTCACGCGGCGGTATTTGCGACGATTAGACATGTCACACAGCTGATGCCAACGGTGGCATTGTGAAGACAACGCTGCTGCATCGGCATGGAATGGCAGGTAAGATAGAATCCGCAGAAGAATTTCTTCTGGGAGCGATTGGAGAGACATGTTTAATGCCGGGAGGTTCCAGTGATACTACACAATTCATTCTCTCATCGAGTGCGAGAAAGACGAGGAGAGTGTGTCAGAGAGTGAGAGAACGCGCTCGTGCAAGGGCGGCGCGTTGGCGGCTAATATAGAGGACTATCACGTAACAAGACGGGCCAGTCGGGGTCGGTTGGGAGCATTATCCACACGCAGTACTGTGACGTTCCATAAGTTTTTAACCCCACGCCCCACACCGGGAATTGCTACGGACACAGCAGCTTTTTGAGATCGACAGCCAAATGGACCCCACCCCGACAGCTCGTACCACCACGTTAAGCCTATCTAGGAGCTAGCTGTCGGTCTCAGCGCTCGAAAGTAGTTTAGCGCCTCGTATCAAACAGATGAATACACACGCAAACTTCCCCTTTCTCTTTATCTTCCTGGCAATCGCGCAATTGACTCTTGTACAGCAAAAATGACCTCTTTAGGCGAGCAATTGTCTAGCCTTGATGCTGAAAACGATCGTCTGATCAATGAAAGAAGGGGACATGACGCTGAGCTACGAGTACGTAGATCAGAAATCTCGCAGATATCTAGAACAGATTCCTAGCTAATCGTTTATAGTAGGAACTATATCAAACGGGACCTACTTAGGTAACCGAGAATAAGGGCTATAAGCTAAGCGTTGCCGAAATCGAGTACGTCGAGGACCTCCCTGAGTATCAATAATCTCTAATATTGGGTGCAATGCAGAGGTTGATCCAAAGACTTGAAAGTTTATGTACTTCCAACTTGGATGATATCACTGCCATTGAGGACCCAAACTTTCTCAGTGTCTGCATGACTACGATCCTGCAGCACTCACCGCAGCTCGAGCAATGAGATCCGGGCCCTGAACTATGCGGTCCTTCCATGCAGAATTCATTGACCCAATCATCTGTACTATATACCGGGTAACAGCCTCAAGAGGTCAACCTTCTTGGCGGTTTCCAATGATTATGCCGTGGCGCAAGATAACATTTCTCTCAAAATTCAACACTTTGATATCCGCTTTGATTTCTCCCTTGATCCGGGCGTATGGGATCCAAGATTGGGATTTACCATGCGAGGGGGAGATCAGCTTGAAAACTATATAGCCTGCTGGCTTCGCTGCACGAGCCAATTCCGAATGCATCCTGTGCTCAATTTGATACCGCCTTTCAAAATCACCAGCCGCAGCTGGATTAAGGGTTCTTCTCTGGGAAGTACATGTCATTGGACAAGCCCACAGAGGGCAGACTTAGTGACCAATCCACTTACCAGGGTAAGATGTATCATGGTCGATATTCCAAGCCCGCCATGTTCAGCGCACTGGAAATCATGGAACCAGTGGTCGAAAAGTATGGCTTCACTTTGGTGGAAGTAGCCCTTCGCTGGATTGTTCACCATGCTGCCTTGAAGGGCAGCTATGGAAGTGATACTACTGTCGTCGGCTTTAGCAGTTTTGGTCAGTTGCAGCCTAACTTGGCTGATATCGAGAAAGGACCTTTGCCCTTTGGGGTGGTCCACTGTCTTGATCAGGCATGGTATGTTACCAAAGCCGATGCAGCCAACTTCCGGCATGGAGAGCTCAAATATGAATATGACACGCTGCAGAGCTCTTAAGGAATATGCATAAGCATTAACTTATTCAGATTAAACTCATGGAAGGCCAAGACAACGAGCTTTGTGACAATCTGATTAGATGGGGAAAGCATCAAAAGTTAGACTCTGGACCAGTCAGGCTAGCCCCATGTCACTGGAACGGCTTAGAAGCGACACGATTCTAGTTAACGTTACCATGTGCATGCAAATTCCAAGTGCTGTCTATGAATCTTTGCTATGAAGATCAGGGCAACCGTCTAATTCTATTAGTCATTTCTTAGATGAAATGTTTTTGCTGGGAAGATAGGTTAGCCGGTCGGCTGTCAGCCGTTGATTGCGTGATATCTGGAAGAGTGATGCGAACTTGAACGGTGTCGAACCCCTCTTCATGAATAATATGCGGAGAGTAATGTAACGAACGTACATTTGAAAATGCCCCCAGATACAAACTTGGTCATGCTTATTAATGCTAAATGATTCGTGATAAGGCGTAATCATGTATAACATCGCATCATTTTAGCTTCAGCACATTGCAGATAAGCCCGTTGTAGCCGATTCGGATATAAAGTAGCTTGCTGATCTCAAGAATCAACAGATCCAACCTGTCAAGAAAATTAAAGCCAGTGGGAACATACTCCGACATCGAAATGCCGACAGAATTCATCAGCTTGACATTCCCCAATGCATCGACCGAGGTCAATCCAATTCCAAATGCTTCCATTGATCCAGAGTATCTCGTTCGCTATGCTCGGACTTTGGATGATTATGGCTTCAACTACACTCTAGTGCCGTATGATTCGTCTTATTTCGATCCATTCACAGTTGGTGCGACTATCGCATCGGTGACGAAGAACCTCAAGATTATCATCGCGCTTCGGCCAAACACTCTTTACCCAACGGTCGCAGCCAAAGCTCTCGCAACTCTCGACCAGTTGAGCTCGGGACGAGCCGTTGTGCATTTCATCGCAGGTGGTAGTGATATCGAACAGGCTAGGGAGGGCGACTTCCTGACCAAAGATCAACGATACGCACGCCTTGAAGAATACATTAAAATTCTGCGCCGGGCCTGGGAATCGGCAGATCCGTTTGACTGGGATGGCCAGTACTATCAATTTAAGCAATTCAGCAACAAAGTCCGTCCTGTCAATGGCACTATCCCAGTATCAGTGGGCGGTTCCTCGGATGAAGCGTACCGCATTGGTGGCTCGCTTGCCGATATTTTCGGTCTTTGGGGAGAGCCGCTGAAGGAGACGAAGGAGCAAATCGATCGTATCTATGCCGAAGCGGCAAAGGCAGGCCGTGCGGAGAATGACCGACCTCGAATCTGGGTCACCTTCCGTCCTATTATTGCAGAGACGGACGAGCTTGCTTGGGCAAAGGCACACCGAACGCTGGATACACTGAATGCCACCCGTGCTAACGGGCAGGGCAAGGCCCCCACAAATGCTCCACCTCCGCAAAATGTTGGCTCTCAAAGGCTGCTGGATATTGCTGCCAGGGGCGAAGTTCAAGATCGCGCTCTTTGGTATCCTACCGTCACTGCAACTAATGCCCGTGGAGCATCGACTGCGCTGGTCGGGTCGCCGCAGACAATCAACGATTCAATTCTGGATTACGTCGATCTTGGAGCCGAATTGATCTCCATCCGTGGCTATGATAATCTCAATGATGCGATTGACTATGGACGCTATGTCTTGCCAAGTGTGCGAAAGGTGTTGAAAGAGCGGAAGACTTCGGGAGAATCCAAGGGCACGACAACCTAAGAAGCTCTTGCATACTATTGATCCAAGTACATGATTATAAATATCACACTATTTGTAAATAACTATCAATGCAATTTGTAAGCTTAAACCAATCTCTAATTAAGATTAGTTGTCTCGTATATAGACTAAAAGAGGCCTCAAGTTTTGGGAGAGGACATAGATACATGATTCTAGATATGGTATTTCCAAAACCCGGCCAACAATGCAAAAACACAAAGTACATGTACTGAAAAACACCCCAAATTATTTCCTTCAACATGCAAAATCAAGAATTATTCCCATCAGAAGAAATCTTCCATGCCCTCGCATTCACAGACAATATAAGCGGAGCAGAGGTCGACAATGGGCTTTCCAAGAGAGACCCAAGTTATTTCAGCGTCCAGGCTTGCATCCAAGTGATGCTTCTCTTCGGTGATGGTACAGACGGTGGTCTGCTGGAAGGCTGTGAGCTGAGCGCTGGAAGCGAAAACGAGGCCATTGTGTGCGACAGCGGTGTTGCCCCAAAGCTCCTGAACTGGTCGCTTCACACCGTCGACGGGAATGATAACATTGGCGTTGGCACCATATTGATCATTGGCAAGTTGGACAGTAGCAGTCAACGGCTTCCACCCAAACTCGGCGGCGGGTGCGGCGAATGCAATGGTGGAAAAGAGCGCAGAGGTAAGCGCGGCGGCGTTGGAGAAGAGCATTTTGAATAGATATGAAAAATGTTTTGTAATAGATCACTTATTGAAGTTTTCTTTCAATCGGACTTGGAGAAGCTTTAGAAGTTGTAGCTTGGATGACAGAGAGGATCTTTTCTAAAAGCGAGACGTAGATCGGGGACAGGCGAGGTTGATATATGATGCCCTCGGTGTCGCTTGCAGATTGAATACATTCTACCAGAACTGGTTGTTTAGTTAGAATTGTCTTGGTTTCCGAGTCCGTCGAACTGTTTGCTATGGCATGTTCTACATGATGAGAGTCGAGACCATTGTCTTTACCGCATCCGGTAAAGTCGAAACAGTGCGAGAGTGGAAGCGGAAATATGTGTCACTAGGACATATTTGTTTTCTAGCTTGGCCAGCTCCAGATTTGGATCCATCGAGATCATTGGTGCGTATGTTTTTAGTGGTATAGCTTGTGCAACATGGATCCAGGGAAAGGTTGTGATGACAGCTGTCATCAATATACCTCTTGAATAAAGATTAAGATAAATCATAACAAACTCATATCGTTGAATAATGTCTGTGATGAGCTGTCCGATCACGTTTATTTTTTAGACAGTTCCTATGATGTTCGCATGTTTTCAGCTCACAGTAGAGAATTCACGACGATGATTCTCCACAAAAGACGTGATTGGAAAAAAGGACTTGAATGTACCTAGCCTTTCTCTGAGCCTCAGCCTGTAGCCTGACAAGCAAGTGACTGGACGAACACGAAATCTCCGTCTACCCCGCGTGATATCTCGTGGCTGGCAGGAATGTTGCATGGACGAAATAGGCAAAGGAATGTTCCCTGGCAATATAATACCCGCCGATCCATGCGAAAGTTGGCTGGCGACCAATTTCTCCGAAGAGCTGTCAGCATTCTTGGGCTTCGGAAGCACGCCGATCTATTCTACTGGAGAATAACATCAATGTTTGAATCATGGACTTCCAAATACGACTCTTCGATATCTAGTACTAGGACCCAGCGTGTATTTCCATAGCTGTGGCGTTTTCCCAACCTCCAGCAGTTCTGGTGCTTCAAGTTCACCCCTCGTAAAGGCAGATGAAGGGCTGGGAATACGATGAAGGATAGTTTGGCGTCGCTGCTTGCAAGGAGTTTCGAAAAATGCTGCCACCGGGTTTAGATCACTCATGACAAGTCTTGCAGTGGATCGAAAAGCCAAAGCTGGCAGAGTTTAGTTAAAATACCGTTTAGCTTGTAAACTGCCCGGCCTGATAACCTACGTACCGGATTTCCTATGCCATGCCTTGGCTTTCCCTTTCCGTTTTAGTTCTCAGCCCCTCGCCGCTTTTGCTCACTGAGTAGAACTGGGCACGCCTCTGAGCGCCCTGACCTGATCAGTGAGCATTATATAAGCTCATTGATCCGCTCACTGAGCGCTCTGATCCTCCGTTGCAAAGTTATTAGGCGTCTCTACCTACTCGTTATTGCAGGCCAACAATCTGGATCTATACTGCCAAGGTTTTGCTCACGTAGTGAACTAGACTCTCTGTGTCCCTCCGCAGTGCCACACTTATACCTGGAAGGGTACTAATACATGCGACAGTGTCGTTAGTCCTCTCGGCAATGTAACTATTCCATAGTTCGTTGCATAGAACCCCAATATCAACTCTCTATGTCTTAATAGCGATTTCTACATTGAAATTGAGGTTTGCTTGAGGTAAGCAATCTTGCAGTTCTTCTGAATTTGGTGTATGTAGGATATTCAAGGGGTATTCTAATGTGCTATTATCAGCCCTCCTAGTGGCTACCTAAACCACAGCACAAGTGACTCCGATTCAAGCTCTACTTCAAATGCGACGACTACAGATGCCACTAGTGTTGCGGCAGTACCAACTAATGCCCTAGATAGTAGTAACCACAACTGTAGTCTGTGGTACACGGTGAGTGATTATGAATTCTTCACTTCCAGAAACATTCTTGTCCAATAATTTACTGATCGCTCTATAGGTCTAAGCGGGAGATACCTGCGCCTAGGTTTCGATAGCACAATCTATTTCACTGGCAGATTTCTACTTTTTGAACCTAGACATTGACGGCAACTGCACGAATCTCGAGCTAGGCGAGGCTTATTGTGTTAAACCTGTTGGTTCAATTACTAACTATCCCAACTACACCCTCACTGGGGTTTTGCCTATCATAGTCACCCCCGCTACCTTCGCTTCCGTGAATACCGATATCCTTACCACTACCAGCTATCCTGGTTTTGTGTATACTGAGCCCATACAGCTCCCTACAGCTCTAGACACACTTTCGGGCTGTTTGAATATGCAAATCCCTCTAATATTACCAATCTCTGCCGGAACCTCGCGACGGACTATGAAATCTGTATGGATCAATTAGTGGAGTGGAACCCAAGTCTCTCAAACAACAAGTCGACCTGTACCCTTAAGATGACGTACAGCTACTGCGTTCTGGAGTACGCGAATAGCACGGGTAAGGGATGAGGATACTCTTAATAGGCAGATCAGTGCTGACAGTGGATTAGCGACGGAGCCTGCTGTGACCGATTGTCTCATCATCAATGCTACGGAGAGCGGTACTGCTTCTAACTGTAACTGTTTCACTTCCGTTGATCTCTATGACTCCCTAGGTATGCGCCCCGAGACCCTTTAAAAAGTGGGCTTTATTGACTATATCTAGATTATATATGTGCCGATATTGTCTCCGACTATGGCGTAATATTAGCAAATCTGCTGACCTGGAACTAATGGCTATCAGATGGCTGCGATAATGCCCTCTATTCCGGCCTTAATGTCACCGATTCTCGCGCTGTGTGTATCGGTGTCGGCTCTACGAATATGACTGCCACTTCGACTGCGACTGCGACTAGCACAGAAACTTCTACCTAAACTATGGTATCTATGGGTCCCACTCAGACTGGAGTTGTTTCAGGATGTTAGAAATTCTATGCCGTGGTGGATGGTGATGACTGCTCGACGATTAAGAGTAAGTTTAGCATTAGCTTTGCGGAGTTCTACTATTGGGACTTAAGTATTGGCAGCACTTGCGGCTCTCTTTGGCTGGGATATGTATACTGCGTGAAGGGTCTAGCCTCGACTGCTATAACTACAGGACCAAGTGCCCCGACACAAACAGGTATCGTATCTAATTGCGATTAATATTACACGGTAGTGGACGGGGATTTATGCGCCTAGATTGAGATAAAATTTGGGGGATTTTATTTGCACAGTTGTACTAGTGGAATTCCGCGATTGGATCAGACTGCTAGACCCTGGTAACTGGGTATTCGTTTTGTGTGGGAGTTTCTGCTGAGACTACTACGCAGAAACGGACGGAAAAGCTCGATCGATTGAAGTCTCCGAGGGAGAAAGAAGGAAGAAGATATCTATATCTACACAATCGGGCGCGTATACAATCTGCCTAATCCCGATGGTTCTTATTGAGAAATTAGAGGTAGTTTGGGAGATATGTGGTGAACTGAAGAAAGAAGACCTTCAATCTGCTGTAAATTACTAGGTATTGCTGTTATTATCTATTTACCGTAATTTTTCTGTTTCAACCTGAAGCTTTAACATTAATCTCAAATTTTGGTGTCTCCGCTTATCCACTGTGATAACTAGAGCTATGGAGTTCGGAGTACTCCGGAAACTATAGTGGATTATATATTAATGCAACCTCAAGAAATGAATGTTTTACCACAAAAACATACTGCCTATGGGATGTTCTCTTCAAATTAAACCCTTAATACAGAATACGGTAAAAATAGATTCAAACAAAGAATAGATCAAGATAAACTCTACTCAAGGAAAAGGCGAGAGACTGATGAGTGGAAATATCCCTAGCCCTGGAGAGTTAAAGAGGAAAAAATGGGTGGTATACTATGTATAGAGCACTTGAGGGGGGAATCTAAAATCAGATCGAAGTTGTGAAAGCTTGTTCTTTATTACAGTGAAGTACAATGATAGTGAATTAGTGTATCTGAAAATCGGGTTGATTATTATACGATATGGTATATAGTAAATTACGCGTATCCTGCAAGCCGAATTGATTATTATACGATATGGTATATAGTAAATTACGCGTATCCTGCAAGCCGAATTCAATGTGATGATCCTCTTCCGACCTGGAGAGAGGGTCACACCGGACACGCGCGATTCGCAACCGCTGAGAAGCCGTCTACTATCCGCTTGGTCTACTAGAACCAATCGTCCACAGCACCCTCTCGCGTCAACAAACCCTAGGCTGCTCCTGTATCTTCTCCGTGGGTCGATAGGACCTATAATTTAGTGGAGAATTAGTGGCAACGATGCATAACAAAAATTTTTTTCTCGGGAGCACCCCCTGGCTAAGGATAATATCTAGACAGAGTTACAGTGGTAGTGCAAAAGTTTGAAACTATTTCCAGCTTACCGCCTATGTTTCACCGCTTACTACAGACTCCCTATTACCGTCTACTTCTTTCGCGATACGCGTTGTCTATTAGTGATATAGGTGCGACGCCTGACAGGGTACAAGAAATTGTAGAGGTGGAGGAATAATATTCAAATACTTTTTTTTTGGATGAAATCTCTCTTCCTTCGTTGATGACTCGATCCCTTTGACCTCGATAGGATTTGCAGGGTTTGTCGTCTTCTTTGGCCCTGCATGAAGCAGGCCGGGGTTTTCCTGTCAGGACCAGGCCTTGTTCCTTTCCTTTGTGCTTCAGGGCCTTATAGACCCTGTTCTGTTCTCTTCTGCTTCTTCGTCTTCTCCTAGTCGTCTTCGTCTTCCTGCTCCTCTAGATAGACCAATTTGACTCAGTCTCCCTCTCTCTCCGCTTCCTGTGCCAGCAGTGCCGTGGGCGCTGTCATTCGTAGATTTTGATCTGGCAGAAAAGTCTTGGCATTAAGAAAATAGTTTCAAACTTTGCACTGCCACTGTACTCCGTACTTGTGAGGGAAATTTGGGTCCATCTAGGCGGTGCCTGAGGGTACGGCAGGTAATTATGAGCAGGTGGTCGGGTAGATTCACCGCCTGAATTCTGAGGTACTGAGGGCAGAAACCTGCCTCCGACTTAGTCCACTCTGTATCCTGGGCCCAACTTGACTTCTTCCAAGACTTCTCTATCTCCTTTCCACTAAATGTTTCGAACACTTTTTCGGAAGCAATTATTCAGGTGTTCCAACCTTTCAACTCGTCCCATCCGTTTCCCTACCAGAATTGGCCTTTCCCAGGTCACCAAATCATTCTCAAAAACAATGAGTTCCTCACACATCCCCGATTATGAAATCGAAGAACCATCAAAACGAGATCCCACTATAGAAACATGCTTAAACGGTGCAGACAACCTAGAACGGCTTCTCCAAAAAGATGGATTCACAAAGTGGGGCTTCGTCATCTATCGTTGCACATACCAAAGCCAAAAAGACTGGGAAAGATTCATAGCTCGCTTCCTCCAGCCCGTCACAGAATACCTTGAGGACAGCAAGGGTCTAGATATGTTAGAAGGGTTTACTCCAACGGTCTTTGAAGACCTTTTATTTAATAAGGCGACCACCGCTCTGCTTCGCACCCATTTTAGGAAGTGGGCTACGACTGCACCGCTGCAGGAACAGGGTATCGATACTTTCGGACATTCGGGTCGCTATAGATTTTTTATTATGGTAGACCAGGAGGTGCTAGAGTCTGTCTTGGACTCGGACCCAGATGCTATAACGCGAACCGGGTTTGTTCGTCTGGTTTATGGGGAATGGGAGCCTGAGGTAAATGAAGATAGCAATGAGTCGGTCGATTCGGATAAGGAGTTTGAGCCCCTGGAGGGATGCACGCAGGAAGATGTTGGTTGGATGAAGGTGCCATACGATGAGATACAGGCAGTTGGAGCCTTGACAATGCGCGATATGGACGACTGGGATATGTATTATGCTCGTCCTCCGGAAATGCAGGCCTTGGGTTGACCTTACAGTGTCCAAAGGTAAGATCGGAGGTTGGTTTAGGAAACATGAGAATCGGACTGTGTATTATGAAAGCTTCAACGGCATTGAAAGTTGCATTTATAGATCTAAGTAATTTTCTTCTTCAACAAAGCGAACATTCGTAACCGTTGCTACGTATGGTAGGCAAGTTCAAGAAGATCCTTTACATCGTCTTCGAGGATGAGGTCTACCGGCGGACCATTGGCCAGGCATATTGGAAGCTACTGGCTATTCCCGCAGCTACGCTATCACCCATCAATCCCTGCCTAACTATGCTACTCTCGTTACCGGGGACTTCTTCAATATGGTGCCGGAGTCACTCCGAACAATATCTCGTTCCATTCAAAACTTCGGCCTGGGCTCGCTCGGCCGTAACGAAACCAACGTCACCAACGGCAACCTCTTCGGCTTGGTGGATTCCTCTAACGCACACAAGGAAGCAAAGCTAGGCGGTGGTGACCAAGGAGATGAATAACAAGTCTTGGCAAATGTTGAGATGTTGACTGAGGGGGCCTAGCTACTGGACAAGAAGAGTTAAGGGGGGAAAGATTCTGACTTGAGCTAAGAGCTTAAGAGGCTAGGTCTGAATAATTGTGTGTCTATATTTAGATTTACCCATCGCCTGTGCGTTTTTACCAACTTGAATAGTGATTGATCAGATTGATAGATCGGGGTCGATTCAAGAACACTTCATCTCATCACTTTATTCTATACTCAAAGCTATTTATCCGATCCTAAGACTAGGATTCACTAATGTAAAGACCTCCGGATATCAAACAAAATCGCCATCGCTAAATTTCCCCACAGATTAATTGTAAGCTAGGTTCAGATTTAGGAGCCGATGAACCACTAAGTTCCCGCATAATCGGAGTTTGCCGAAAACACAAATGCACCAAATCTATAGACAGCGGTTATAGTCTGCGGTATAGCTATATCACGAAACCCTTCCCAGCCGAAACAGAGCACATCCAGCTGAACTGGGATTCGCACAATTCCCTGGACCAGTTGATGCTTCTGGAGGTATGACTGAACTTCGGCGAGTGTCTCCGAATTTGTTTTACCCGTTCGTGGATCAGTAAAGGCGTTCTCGAGGTAGGCGTTTACTTGATCTAGGTGGAATCCAACCGTTTCCAGTTCGAGGTCGACGGTTTTTACTCCAGGCTGAAGCATTGCATGGAGGCGAGACGTGATGATGACATTCGGCTGATCCAAAAAAGCTCTTTGAGGAAAGAGAGCATATTACCGTCTAAGTCTTGTGACACTTCGTCTAGACCGTCGAGGAGGAATAAAGTCCTGCCACTTTTCGTCTCCTCTAAGGTATGCCATAATGCGGTCATCTACTGTCCTCCCGCTGGTCAAATACTTTTCGATGGCACTTGTGATCAAACGACTTTCAAGTAATGATTCTTAGCCAAAATCAATATCAATCAATGCGTGTATTGGAATAGAGCACAGAAAGATCCTTAAACTAGGCAAGACGATTAAAAAACGCTAGGCATACGGAAGTGCTTTGTTATTCTCTTGTTAAAACTAGAAGCTTAACTAACTGCACAGTACAGAACTGCCGCTCCTACTTACTATATGTGATCCGACGGCAGGAGGCATATTAGGCCTGACGTTCATTGAACCGTCTTATTGCATTAAGAGCCTACTTATTCTAGGTCTATATATCTTCTCCGTATTGTAGCCCGTTCTTAGCAATAACAAAAATCGAGAAGCGCTCGTCAAAGTCTGACGGATATATATCCACCGCCGACACGGTACAAGTGATGATACAGTGCTACAACATTAGTTAGACTATTTCTCTAGAATCCAAGATCTAACATCAAAATTAATAGCAGCCGCGCGACAGAAGGTGAGTCTCACCTGCTCTCACCCCGCATCTCACCTCGTTGATTGAGCGATCACCCTAGTCGCTCCTAGTCGCACGACCATAAAGCGGCGATCATCTGTTTCCCCACCAAGTTAAACTATGTTATTTGCTAGGATTCGCAGATGGTACTTGGCTAATGCGCGGCAGATAGTCGAGTGGGTGCCGCCCAGGTGAGTTTAGGGTGAGCGCCGCTTTACGGTCGTGCGACCAGTGTGAGATAGGGTGAGTGCGCAATAGATGGGGTGAGAACCTGGGTGAGAGCGGTGATTCTCACCCTCAGTCGTGCGACGACCACATTGACCCTCTCTCACCTGGGCCCAGATGCAGCGTTATTGGTTCACCTCGATCTGGCTGAACCAGTGGTCTCTTGGCACTTGAATATCCTATTCAATCCCAAAAAGAAGCTTCAAAGTTAATTCACTTGGACCGGTTCCTACCGCGAGGCTTAAAGCGCCACTTCCACCTGCCCGAGAGTTCTCAAATCCCGGAAACCTTGATAAGATTATCACCACCCATGGATCTTCAAGGTTCTTCATTCCAAGAATTCAGAGGCAGCCCCTCAGGAGCTCCTGGACGTCTGGTATAGCTTTCCTTGCTCATCTCGCTGTTTGCAGCAATTCAGCATGGAGGCCACGCGGGTGGTTCAGGTAATTTTATGGCCCATTGATTGCCTTCAGCTGTTGATCCAATGAACAGGCTCTGCATGGTCATCAGAAAACCTTGGGCCACCGTTCATCGGCATCGTTGAACAACCTGGTACAGGCAATCTCGAGATGAATCTCAGGCTTGGAACTTGTTTACCTTGGAGTGTTTGTTTGGTTACTATAAGTTGGAAAAGTGACGGGTCAATTAAAGCCAGTCTAGAGATTCGTCATTCTCCTCGGATGACCGAGAAGAGAGAAAATACCGACCCGCTCTTGTGGAGTCTCAATGAAAACGCCAATTAATTCGAGTTTTGTATCTGGTTCTAAGACTCCTTGATCGATTCAATTCCACCAGAGCTTTTTACTCAAATTTGCCTTTAAGTTTACAGATAGCCAACATGAGCTCATATCATCAGCCTATCACACGAAGGTGCTGACTATCTTTACCATTCACTCTTCCAGATTACATCTAAATATTTGGAGATGCGTAATGAAATTAAGCACATGGTAAGCCCACATATTGTCGGGCTATGGGTAGGCAAATTTGGAGCTCTGAAGAAATGGATAGATCATTCTGATATCCGAAAGAACTCTAACTGTATGTTCCATATTACACGCTCCGTATTGCCTAGAATCTCGCAATTTCGTAATCGCGGACGATAGGTCTTGACACTTCCCCGTTGGTTTTGTTTAGACTCGTAAAAGGCTCACGGATTTGTTATCTCTTCATTATTAGTGATGCTGTGTCCTGCCCCGCCAGCAAAGGAGAAATGACAGTAGGCTTCATTAAATTCCGATCGTACACTAAGCTGTGTATTCTGGCGGACCGAAATGGGCTGAAATACAGCCCACAGCATCGTATTTCTTTCCTCTCACAGTTTGGGCCTACAAAAAAGAGAATTATCTAGGGGACAGTGCCTTTTTCGGGGAGTGGCAAGACGAACTACTTTACGACGATTTGTTCAAAAGCTTCAAGGCGGATTTCATATTTGGATTTTAGGGTCATCAAATTGGCCACTTAGACGATGATGACTATCAAGATTCAGCCCGGGGTTGTACTGGGTGGTAGGAATATGGGAAAAGAGGCTATTCCCAACTAGGAACTTGCAGAACTTCCTTCCGAATCTCTGACGGCTGTAACCTCCGTACTCCGTATAAGTTGGGCGATAGTAAATTCATTGTTGACAAAACCATAGTCCTATTACTCCGTACTATGAGTTCCTACTGTTAGCGAGGCCCGCCAGTGGAGAGAAAAATTGCGATCATTGGCCAACAAGAGTTAATTGACACCGCAGCATTGTCCAGATAACTGTCCTTGCTAAGACCCAGCTCACGGAGTGGGCCTCCAAGACCGAGACTATAACGTCAGTAAAATCCGTAGGTAGCTCTGGTGGGCACGGGGTAAAATGAGGCTTGTTTATGGCACGGATATACAACTTATCTAGGCAGGAACAGGGGCTGATTTTGCGAATCTCACATCATCGCACAGATCCTCACTGAGCCAGTAGATACAGCCTAACTCTACTTGGGCTTTGTAAAGCTCCGATGGCGAGTCGGCAACATGCAACATAAGATGAGCTTTCGCTCTCTCCCCAAAGGTTCTCGGTCATGGAACACGGTGGACCTTCAGGATCCGGGTAGCCAATCTTCGCAACCATGGTGTTCAGATCCATCGCAAACGGGCATTTCTTGTCCCTTCTGGCTTCTGCCAACATAATTAATCCCTGTTTGGCCAAGGCCATCGCCAACATCTCGGATATCGATGCCCATCTCTTGAGCTTGAAGCCCTCGTTCTTCCCCGACCTGGAGACCATCTCCCGCGACATTTACAACAATCCCGAGCTTGGAGGCAGTGAATTTTTCGCCCACAGCTCGACCGTCAACTATTTCCAAAATAATCGATCAGGGGAGTGGACGGTGTTCCCCAATCTCATTCCTAGTCTCCCGACGGCATGGAAGATCGAGTTCTCTCACGTCCCAGCAAAGTGGGCTAGAGATCAACCGATCCCAACTGTCGGCTTCATGTCCGAATTCGATGCTCTGCCAATCGAAGCGGGAACCCAATTGGGGCATAGCTGCGGCCACCACCTCATCTGGCTCCAGGGTGTCTATGCCGCGAGTTTGGCTCGCCAGGCGTTGATTGACTATGACATTCCCGGCCGCATTGTGGTTGTTGGATCTCCGGACGAGGAGCAATCCGCAGGCAAGTTCGCCCTCGAGCAAGCAGGCATCTTCGACATCAGTCAGGTCTGGCTTATGTCTCACCCAACCATTGCAAATGCTATTCAGCCCATGTCAGCCCGCCAGAATATCATTGTTAAGGTCATTAAGGACACCCACTTTGACGCAGTGAAAACCGCCTACAACATGCTCGTCCCGCTGGCGAACATCACCACTCTCCCTGGCGAGTTCTCCACCGCCGCACTAATCGAAGATACGGGCTTTTTTGTCTGCAATGTCGTCCAGGCTGACATTGCTCTCGGAGTCGTTGGACGAGGTGCCACGATCGCAAGTGTGACCGACACTATCAACACTATCAAGACAGCACACCCCGGTTTCGCAAGCACCAATTTTACCCTGGTCGAGGATCTCAATATCGCCGGTGGTGTCCAGATTCTGTTTACAGGAAACGCTGGTCACGCCTCGCAGGCCAACCTGGGAGCCATGACATTGTCCATCGCTACTTTCCAGGCACTGAACGCCACCAATGGAGACTTCCAGTTCTACCTTCCGGACAACACGACCATCGCCGAATTGGACTTCACAGTTGATGCACGCACTCGTTGGACCTCCGACATGGAAACCGTCATCGATTTCGTGCTGGACTTGCTCCCAACCAAGAACTTCTCCTTGGACATCATGTACCCGGCATACGAGCCCGACCCTAAGCTTGGCCCACTCTTCATCGACACCATTGGACTCCCTGAATACGGTGCCCAGAACTGGTCCATCTCTAAGACCCCGCCCGCCGCCACGGATGCATCCTGGGTCCAGCAGGCCCAGGTGCTTGCCAAGAACGGAAACCACACCCTGCAAAGCGTCGAAAAGGCCGTTCTGCACGCTAACTTCAATGTCTGTGAACAACCCGTCGCCCAATGCCCGTTTAACCACGATCCTCCATTCGCTCTCATCGCTGGCACGGATCACGCATACGACCAGACCGAGAAGACTTCTCGTGCCATTGCCCGCATTGCTGTGCAATTGCTGAATGACCCCACTATGATGAGTGATGTAACCAGTAATATTCGTACCGGACCGGCACCTGTCCGGAGGTAAATATTGTCCTTCAATTGGACATGTTCATTACCTACCTAGTGGATTAGATTTTCATCAAGTTGAAGTAAATAGACAGAGACTAGATGGGTTCTTAGCAACCTACCTCGATAGGTAGCAATATTTTGCAGAAAAGAACTTCAATTCAATAATTTTGTGGAGTAATATGCACATTCAAAGATGTATCAAGCCTAGCAAGAAGTAGACAAAGGAAGAGACACCTCTCGATGTGAAAAATATCTGATTTCTCCTTTGAACTATCCAACTGTAACTCCCTAGAAATACGTGTGTTTGTGCTCAACCCCTACGCCCTATAGTATTAAATAGATGCTGGTCCCGTCCCAGAATTTATTAAATCATAAACAGTAGCGGGATTCGTCCATAAAGAGATAGCAGGTAACTATTAACATCAGCTCGTCATAGCCTCTCTATGATTAGATGGGGATATGCAGTAAATCGCTAGAAGATTCATAGATTTTCTCTAGATACTTAAAATAACATCCTTATTATGATTTCTTTCCCTGTATTCACTAATTAAAAAGCCGCCTAGGCTGCTACTCTGATCCTCCATTTCTAGATATTGATTAAGAATCTGTTCGAACCACAATTAGGCGAATAGAGCTTTCGGGTTGAAAGAATCATTCCCACCTCAGCTATTATTATACCTAATCTACCTTCAACCGACCTTTGATTTTCGCTTGCAATTTCCCATAGCATCCCCTGATGTCAGAAAGTTGGACCATCAAGAAATGACCTCCTAATCAGGTTAGCGCACTTCAGTTGCTCCCCTTAACTATCTCTAATCCTTCACCGCCAGATCTCACCGCCCTCTCCCTATACACCGCCCTTTTGAACAGGCAAAAATGGGACCCCACACCCTTCAAGGTCCGAAGCGCAAACATACCTTCTTCCTTCAGCATCCTCGCTCGAATCCTCGACTTCATCAATCTGCATCCCCCGCGAGAGAAGCTCATTCGCAACAAAATGGCTACCCTTGCGCCCTATGTGGTGCCCGCGCTGACCAAGCACACCGCAACGGTGATCATGGCCCATGGCCTCGGCGACAGGTATGTGTCTAAGACACGAACCTCGGAGATAAACAGTATGAGCTAACACGACTTTTTTTCCAGCGGTGCTGGATGGTGAGACATAATACCTGCAGATCTATTACCTTGAGACTAGTGGTTGACTCTGGTATAGGATGGCCCTCGCGCAGAACTGGCGCCGTCGCGGCAAGTTCAACGAGGTCGCTTTCATCTTCCCCAATGCGCCTAACATCCCGATCACCGTGGTATGTTTAGTTTCAGAGTAACGAGGGGAAACTTGTTAACTTGTAGTCAGAACTTCGGTATGGCCATGCCCGGCTGGTACGACATTGCCCACCTGGGCCGCGATGTAAACTCCACCCCTTCCCTCACATCTCCCTCGAACTAAAAGAAACATCTGGCTAATGTCATATTCTCCCTGCAGCTTGACTTCCAAGACAACGTCCGCAACCAAGACGAGCCAGGCATCCTGCGATCCCGCGATTACTTCAACTCCCTGATCAAGCAGGAGATGGACAAGGGCATCAAGCCTTCGCGCATCGTGCTGGGTGGATTCTCACAGGGTGGTGCTATGTCCGTGTTCACCGGTATCACCGGCAAGGAGAAGCTCGGTGGAGTTTTTGGTCTGTCGTGCTATCTCCTGCTCAGCGATCGGATTAAGAGTTTCACGCCTGAGGAGTGGCCCAACAAGAAGACTCCGTTCTTCCTGGCGCATGGCGAGGACGATGAGGTTGTCAAGTTTGCGTATGGTGAGCGCTCGGCTAAGATGCTGACTGAGATTGGTCTGGAGGATGTTACGTTCAATACCTACTCGTACGTTTTCATACTTTTTGGAATTGATGTTGTGGAGAAGTATACTTATTGTTTTCGTTGCAGCGGTCTTGGTCACAGCGCGGACCCGGTCGAAATCGATGACCTCGAAAAGTTCCTGGAGAAGGCGATTCCTCCCGAGGGTGATGGCCAAGCGACGGCTGGATTGTGACTTGATGAACATGGCATGGCAAGCACTGCACATACGCGATGGAGACCCGCGCTGGTATTGGGACTGATTGTACTGCTCGCCGCAATGATGTGGGCAAAGTACCAACCTCAGAAGCCGGCCTCCAACCCAGAGAAGCAGAGCTAGTCTTTTTTTGTTTTCGTTGATTCCACGATCTCATTGTTTTATGTTAGATTATCATTGACCCTTGAATTCAAACAAGGCACACACCAATACCAATTGCATGTATTCATAGAAGAACGCTGAACAGACTAATGCACTCGCAGACCGAGTTGGCTGCGATATGGACTCTCCAAAATTTCTCAATTTCCAATCCCACCAGGACACACTTCACCAACCACCAATTACCCCCTCATCGCCTTCGCGACCGTCTCCTCAATGACCCGCACCATCATCTCAGTATTCTTCAAATCAAAAGGAACCATATGCTTAGACCCGGTATCCCAAAACGCCGCCTTCGACGGCTCACACAAGGCATACAACTTCATACTCTCGGGATACAAAGGATCCAATTTCCCGACCACATGCGCCGTGGGAATATTAATCGGCCACGTATCCTGCTGCGGCGCAAGACGAACCATTCCCGAACTCTCCCACGGCAATCCACCGCATAGAAAGACAGCGGCGCGGAAGATTGGCGGCGCGGTTGGGTTTGTTTTGGTGTGGTGTGCGATCAACGCTGCTGCTAGGGCGGCGCCTTGTGAGAAGCCCATTACTGCGTCGAAGGGGCCTTCATTGTCGATGGCGCGTTGGATGTGCTCGAATGCTTCGGTTAGTTGGGCGCTGGGGAGGACGGGGTCGCGTGGGTAGTGGCTGTAGAAGGGGCCGTCGACGACGCCTTCGAGGCCTGTTATGTACGGGTGAGTGGATGTTTCTCGTTGAGTTGTAAAATAGGTGGCGTGTAAATATTTGAGAGGGGGAGCATACCCTCTTCAACGCCGGAGGGGAGAATGCCATTGACGAAGGTGAATCGGTGGCCTTTTTGTTCGAGGGGCTGGCGCAGACCGCCCGTTTGGATTTGGAAAATCTGTCATCGAGTTAGATACTTGTCGACAGATTCATTGGAAGGGAAACATACCTCGGAGTTGGTGCTAGCACCATGTAAACACAGGAACCGCATCGTGGAAGAATATAGTATACGGCGGGGACGTCGCACGAGAATGTACCCTATAAGAATATTACAGGTTTGCTGAACACCTCGAAAGGAAAAGAAACAAGCGGAAAAGAAGGAATTGAATCAACAGAAGAGTAAGAGGGGTCGTGTCAGCTCATGCAGGAATGAACACCTCCGAAGGTTCCCCGGGCGATGACAGGCTTATATATGGGATGTATGTTTCAGCAAGGCGATTGGATCCGTGCAATGGTGCATGCAGGGGGGTTAATTCGGCTAGTCAGTGACTAGTAGTTACTATGTGTCTAGTATCGGTACTGTAGTGGACACAGACACAGATTTACAACTGGGCACGAGACAAAAATGAGGATTGGCATTGCGGGGCTATGAGGAATTTCAGGGCTGGCAGGGCTAGACAGGAGCTTGGCAGATACAGATGAGGGGAAATTATTTCAGTTGGCGGTATAAATAGATGCAGATCCGATCACAAGATAGTCCGAGAGTATTGTCTTACTGATTCTCTTTACTCCGATCATAAGCTGTTGACTGGAGTCCGATATTATAGCAGAGCTGACAACATCTAAATCATGTTGCTCCATAGCAAAGTCCAATAATCTCATCTTAACAATGCCCAACTATTAGGTACTGTGGCGATAATGGACTATACGTAATCCAGCTAGAGGCCCAGGGCTGAAGAACCGACCCGCTGTCCACTGGGTGACTTGCACTATCTAGTCCTTCCCAGTTTGGAACTTCCCCGAACTTGTAAAGGCTAAACAACCGAGCTTAGACTGTTCACCCAATCCACACATCTGATATCTGCTTCTATGCCACCAGCTTACCATGCTTACCTATCTCGTTGATTCGTGTTCCAACGATTGGCCCTTTCCATACTACCACCATATCTAGAGGGAGGCAAAATCAACGAATGTCATCATAATGATACTCGTCTCAGCCACATCGTTGAGTGTCTCAACTGATTCAACGCAACAGCCTCTACTTTGATAACCCTCCAGTCCTCTGACTTGGTCAGCATCTCATATAAAACCCATAACCCTTCTAGCTGTCCAATATTATGGGCCGCATCGTGGTGACAGGCGGCTCTGGCAAAGTTGGCGGAACCGTCATTGCCGTACTTCTCGAAGCCGGACACACAATCCTGAACTTGGATCTAATGCCAATGACCCATCCCGCCGTACACACGCTTAAAACCGACCTCACCGATAGCGGACAAGTCTTTAACGCGCTCTCCGGCCAATGGTCCCTCACCGAACCCTTCCCCGAGGGTCTACCACCTCGTCCAGACGCCGTGATCCATCTCGCAGGCTACGCACGGAACATGCAAGTACCAGACAACGAGACATTTCGGGCCAATACGCAGGGCACGTACAACATCATCGACGCCGCCTGCAAATTAGGAGTTCGAAAGGTAATCATCGCCAGCAGCATCACCGTATACGGGATCTCTTTCGCCCAGGGCGTCGTCGATTACCCTTCTTTTCCGATCGACGAGGACCAAGACGTTAATCCGACGGATGCATATGCGATTGCGAAACTCTGCAATGAGCGTATCGCTCGTGGGTTTGCGACTCGTTACGGTACGGATATCTACAGTCTGCGCATTGGACGCGTCATCGGGCCGGACGAGTACAACCAGGATATCTTCTACAGCTACGTACATGAGCCGAGTCAGTGGAAAGTGCATGGCTGGTCGTATACTGATGTCCGTGATCTGGGTGGGATGTGTGAGGCTGCGTTGCGGACGAATGGGTTGGGCTTTCAGGTTTTCAATGCCACGAATGATACGATGACGAATCTGATGCATACGGAGGAATTCTTGCGCGAGCATTATCCGCAGACACCGATTACCCGTGGAATGGATAAATTTGAGGCGCCGTTGAGCAATGCGAAGATTAAGCGGTTGTTGGGGTTCCAGGAGAAACATCCGTGGCGTAAGTATTTTACGCTTTGGGATAAGAAACCGGTGGTGAGGGGGGAGAATGGGGATGTTTCGTGAGAATAGAATGGAGGGGGAGGCTGGGGGGCTGAGATGGTAGTTAGCAGTGATGTTGGTGTATTATTTCGTGGTATAAATGTTGATTCCATCCCGATCATCACCATTCCATTATTGAAAAGCGGTTAGGGTTTAGCCGAGCAGCGACTGTTCCTCATCTCGCCCACAATCGAATGGCCGCATCACCACCAGTTCAATGGGCTGTTCCCATACCCATAACCATCCCCCCCAATGAACCTCATAAACTCCATAGAAAATATCCTTGTAGCGTAGACCAACCTAGCATGACTGTTGGTAAGACTCTGCGGTTGCAAACTGGTCGCGGCGCATTAGCGAAACACACCAAATCCGGGCCACCCCACACAAAACTCTCGGGATGCGCATCATCAACCTTCCCTTCAATCTTCGCCCTTCAATCGATACCCCTCCAACCACACCACCACCACCACCACCACCCTACTTCCCACCCGGTACGCCCAACCCACCCTATCCTCCCTGCTAGACCTCTGTCTGGTCAATTTATCGCCCCCAGAATCCCAATCGATTCTCAGAACCCGCCTTCTGTTGTCGGACACCTTCGGCTAACGCTTTCGCGGTTTCGCTACGATCTCCAGATTACCTCCCCCTCATACCCGACAAGATGGATCACGCCAAGTTGGCTAAGATGCAGCAGAGCGTGCGGATTGGTATGTGAGATGCTTTTGTTTCATTTTGAGGGGAACCGATGTTGGAAGGGCAGTCGGGGCTGGTGTTGGTTCCTGTTTGTGGAGTGCTGGGATTTGAAGGTCGGAGCTTAGCTTCGTGGGATCGCGTGGGATCTTGCGCTGGCCTTCAATCTATCCGGCAACTCGATGAGCAGGTCCTCCTGTTATGATGCCGAGCTGTTCTTCAATTTGCGACCATGTTAAAGTGTGTTTACTAACTCGTCTTCTCGGACAGGGTATGTATCATTTCTGTTCTTGACTCTTCCATCACACTTCACCTCCAACATATTTCCCCACCACCCCCAAAATCGATGGGAAGAATCGTGCAATACTCGCCAATGCTGGAATATTAAATCTCTCGATCGCGATGCAATACCGATATCTCTTACCGAAAAGAGAGGCTTCATGCTTCATAAATTGAAGATTGAGATACCACGCACACTTCGACGCACAATGAAACCTTCCCGGCTGACACCCACAACCTCGAATTCACCACCCACGCCATACACCATTTACTTGACCTAGAACAAACCGGACTAACAAGCTGTTTTTCCCACCTATAGTGGCAAGGGCACTCCCCGCCGCAAGGTCAAGAAGGTCCACCGCACCGCTGATGCCGATGACAAGAAGCTCCAGACCACCCTCAAGAAGCTGAATGTCCAGCCCATCCAGGGAATTGAGGAGGTCAACATGTTCAAGGAGGATGGCAACGTCATCCACTTCGGTGCTCCCCGCGGTATGTCTCATTCCTGTCAGAGTCAGGTCAGGTCAGGTCCAGACCTGGCCTAGCCTAGCCTATTTCCCCCCTCCCAACACGAACCTATTGCACAATCCAACACAGCTCCATGAATCAACCACTCCGACCTCCCTTCTATAAGCAATCCACTAACAACCCACCCCCAACCAGTCCACGCCTCCGTCCCTTCCAACACCTTCGCCCTCTACGGCCACGGCGAGGAGAAGGAACTCACCGAGCTCGTCCCCGGTATCCTCAACCAGCTTGGCCCCGACAGCCTCGCCTCCCTCCGCAAGCTCGCCGAGTCCTACCAGAACATGCAGAAGGCCCAGGGTGAGAAGAAGGATGATGATGAGGAGGATGATATCCCCGACTTGGTCGAGGGTGAGAACTTTGAGAGCAAGGTCGAGTAAACCGGATATATGAGAAGTATGTCTTTTTAAATTACTCGATACTCGATATTCGATGCTTGTCTCCGTGAACTGGACACTGGAAAACTTCATGTTAAAATTTGTAGGGTGATGATCCAATGAATTGTATTCAATCCAGTTTTTGGTTCCCTTGATCGGAGGATCTGTGAGCATGAAGACGGGGTTTGTGCTTGTATTGGGCTTGGGGGTTGGATTGTAGCTGTAGCTATGAGGTGCAAGGTTGGGCTGAAGCGTGGAGATTTCGTCTCATGGGATATTCACATCCCTCGGTGCTTTTCTTCATTCAAAAGACGTTCCCGAGGCACTGTAGGTACTATACATGTATGGCTCTCCATGTCTATTGGTCTACAACAAATAACTAGTTAAGCGTAAAGTCCTAATTCAGGACGGTTCATAACAACTGCATCAAAATGCCCGCGGGACTATCATACACCGAAAAGAAAATAATCACAATCAAGACGCCTCCTAAATGCTATGCTTGGTCCTGGCAGACCAAGTCCTCCGCTTCCAACAAAAACACTCCCTCTCCTCTACTCCTGAACGCTATGAAGCTTCCTGCTCTTCCAGCTAAAGCTCAGATGGGGCTGGGTGTCGTTCGGTCGTATCTGTGCAGTCGGGGCGGGGCTGTAAGTCCAGCCGATATTGAACTGAGTGCAATGAAAAGCTCTCCAACGAGTGAAGTCTCTGCATCAACACCCAGTTCAAGGCTCCTCTCTCAACCCGCACACATCCGTACCCAACAACTGATCCAACATCCACCAGAACCGCCAATACACTCCAGACTTGTCATGATCGAAAGTTCCATCCTCCTTCAGCTGGGGCCCATCACCCACAATATCACCCGTAAACCAACTCAATATAGGGATCGATCGCAGCACGCGCTCAGTCATCGTCGGCCCCGGTGGGAGAGCTTCGGTCAGCGGGCGTAGCTTCGTCCGACGGACGGTGGGGATGTGCGTCATGAAATCAGAGTCTGGCTTCGTCTCTGCACCAGCCGTGCTGCGCTGGTGTACTGATGCTGATCCAAAGCTAGTAGATGCCCCCGTCGCAGTCGCGGTTGCAGTGCCGGAGGTAGCAGTTGTAGTCGACGAGTCGAACGAGAGTTCTTTTTCGGGCTCGGTCACGCTGGAGAGGTTATTCATAGCGAAGGACCGCGGCAGTGTGAAAGCGGAGGGTTGGCCGTCCATGCTGGCGCCGGAGAGGAATGCGGAGGAGTGTGTGGATGTCAGAGTGCGCGTGGCTTTGCTGCGCAGCTTAGCGGCAGCTGCAGAGTCGGAGGGAATGGCGCTATCCTCGGCAGGCCCGTGACCATTGTACAGCTCGCAAAAGACCAAATGCCCATCAACCTCCTGCGGCGAGTAGAAGCAAGCCCGATCGGCGGCCTGCGTCGAGTCGAACGTGACCTTGATCCAGTGGTATCCGCCAGCATAGCGTTTAGACTTGCGGTTCGCATCGGCGGACAGATTCGCGCGAATAACGACATCGCCGCCGCTGAGCAACTGGGCGTACTGGCTCGCAGAGTTGGGATCGCTGCGCGGGTAGTCTTCGCAGATCATACCCTGGGAAATGCGTTCGTACTTATCAATGACCTTCCACTCTCCGTCCTTCGCCTTGTAACCGTAGAGAATGCACTCGGTCGCCACCTTTTCGGTTTGCTTCCGCGAGCCGTCGAGACTACCGGAGGAGGAGGATTTGGGGAGACCGACTGGCCGTTCTTCTTCTTGTTGTTGGGCGAAGAGGCGACCAAACTCGGCGACGTTGGGGTTCTCGCGCTTCGCTGGGGTGCCGGTGCGTGTTCGCGATCGGGCTTCGTATCGGGCATTCCTCCTCTTGCCAAAGGGTCCGGATTCCTCAGGTGGCCGGCGGGGGTTGCGAGATTCACTGGGTATGAAGTGTTAGTCAAGTGTAGAAGTAGAAAAGTAGAGACCCTTGTAGGCCTTATTGATGTGCAGGATCACTCACTCTTTGTAGACATAACCCCAAGGAAGGAGGTTGCCGTTCTCATCTCTTGCGCGCTCCTCGGGCGGCACGGCGTGGTACTCCATGGTGGATGAAGACCACTATGGTGTCGAGATCAACTGTGAAATGTGTAGATATAGTGGAAATTAAAGCTCAGTGGGTGTGCTCGGAAGCAAGGTGTTTCGCCTCGAGAGGTGCAGAGGGCGAGTCTTCAAGATGGTCGTGGAAGGGAAACTTTTTGGTAAACAGAGCTGGTTCGCCGGGATACCAGTCACGTGTCGCCACCAATATCCGCTTCCTTTGGATGTGACAGCTACTTTGTCGTTCACCTGTTCCTTAGAAAAGTTTCCACTTTGAGAAATAAGACGATCTGATTTTGCAGGATTTAGTTAGATTGAGTAAAAAAGTGATGTAATTATTTTTGGGGAGGCCCGAGGATAACAAATCCCTGCCCTGCTAAGTTTGAGCTTTCTATACCTCTGAGGACCAAGTAAGAAGCTTAGAAAGGATGTGGCAACACACTCGAATTGAATCGGTCATCTGGTTTTTCTAAACAAGGAGATTTATTCATTTTGTTCAAATTAATAGTATATTGGGTATCAATCTTACGCGAACACTCTTCAATTCTGATGTAAGAAAGTGATCTCTCTAGCATGTCCCTCCAGTCCACACACCTCACCAAAATCCCCAACTTTCTCCTTTCTAATGTTCACATAATGAATGAAACTAACCAAAGAACAGGTATGGCCGGGATCCGCCACACAGCCCGGTAGCTGCACGACTCGATCATTAATGTTGATGCGGACATACACCTCGTCATCCCTGTCATCCTCAGTCGGGCAGGTCATTCGTTCAAATGTAATCCTCGCGCCCATAGGTAGAATAGTCGATGTCTTCCAGGCACGATCTGCTGGAATATGTGTGAGTGGAAGGGGAGTATTTTGCGAGTCTTTGAAGATATCCAGCGCTGCGAGTAGGGGTGAAATATCTCCATCATGTACACTGTCACTTGTCAGCTAAATAGTCTTTAGAGCACAAAACGGGATATCGATATCTCACAAGCTCAAAAACATCGAGCCAGCTTCTGGTCCAGCCTGGAGCAGTGTGGCGGTGGCATTTAACCAGAGCCATCCCATTGCTCCTCCATACGGATTTCCCGGCCCAGAGCCATAGTAGTGCTTGATGTCGCGGGCATACTCGAAATGGCGCCAGTCCTCCTCGGTAAACACATCACACCAGGGACTGGACCCACGAACCATAGTCTCAAATCCACACATCTCCTGCATACCGTATACTTCCGTATTGAGTAGACTGCCCAGCGCTGGATTTTCTTTGATCAATCGCTGCGCTATACTTGGGGCGTACACGTTTTGATAGCGTGCCAGCATTGTGTCGCCATTATCATGACCCTGTATCGTGTCCTCGAGGTATTTGTGGCACGTATCACCCGGCGTCAGGGTATCTGCTCCTCGCTCAAAGGTCTCCGGGATGATCTCAAGCTCGGCCTTGCCTCGACTGTCCCAGTCAAGACCGAATAGTCCAGAGGCAAAGTAGCGGGCAGAATCAATGACACGTTCCGAGTCACTAGCCCAGAATCTGGTCGAAATATTCTTCGGTAAAAGTTCGCTGTAGCGCGTCCGGAAGCGCACGCCATTGGTAAAAGCACTCAGCGTGCCTGCATATGGACCTGTGTGTGTCAACTGGCCGAAATCTCGTTCGGGATTATCAGTAAAGTAAGTCCAGTCATTCAGGAATTCGAGTGAGCCGTTGAAACGTGTCTCAATTAATCTGGCACGTTCCAAGAATTTCAAGTGACCTTATCGAAAAGTTAGCCATTAGGTGATGATTCGACTTGTAAGGAAATGGTGATGGTCTCACGATACCCAACCAGCAGCGTGGGATACCTCTCTGCATGCCGCGACATCTAGGTCCGTTAGCTTCTATCGCCCCTCACAATTCATATCATTTGAGTTTCATACCAAGTGCACTTGGTCAATTGAACAACCAGGTAGCGGCGTCAAATCTGGTGTTTTCCCACTTTTCTCCAACATCTCGACCCAAGGTCCGTTACCGCCGAGGTGATGCAAGATATTCCAATCTTTTTTCACGAGCCCGAGACTAGGATCAAATTCTATTTGGGACGGATGAAACCATGACCTCCAGCTTGCGGCATGTGGAGATATGGCCGTGTGGTCGGCCACGGGCGAGATGATTGACTGGAGGGTCATCAGGGAGTACTCTGGCCCATTTTTGTAAAGCCGAACCGCTGCAAAGACCACGAACATAGGCCATAGGACCTTTGCCAGGGCATATAACAATGCCATGATCGCAGAAGCTTAGCGTTGAGCCTCTGTCGTTCGTTGGCGACGCATTGGCTGAGTTGCAAGTGAGGCGCGTGCGGAGAGAAGGTGGCTGATCAGCGAGCACAGCAATCTGTTGCCAAGACCGGGGTTGTGGAGTGAATAATCAAAGAACTGTAAACCACACAATGTTGATAGGAATCATTGTAAATTAAACGCATTAGAGGAATCAGTCTCAATCTATAAAATATCACTCGATTTTATGCAGTCTTCTCTATACCAGGTGGTCATCTAGGTGTCTAGGTCTAATATGCAAATATCCTTGTCGCATCCAATCATAAATCTTCCACCTTCCAATCTCCCTCATCAAGTACTATACCTGAATCGAGGATTCCGATCACCGAGCTCTTGAATTTCCGCCTCAGACAAAGAGGCAATTTTCTCATCTTCAAGACCACGTGCGCGACGCTTGTTGATCACACGCAGACAGAACCACATCACGCCATACAACACACCAGCGAAGCCCACCAACGCCAGAGTAACCGCATTACCACGCACAAATCGCGGGCCCTCCGAGTTCTTATACAAGAACGGAGACATGACGCCGCTAATATTGCCGAACGTGAGCTGCAGACCTGTGGCAAAGGTGCGTTTGCCGTATCGGGGGAGGTTTGTAGGTAGCCATGCTAGTGGGAGGCCAACCGTGACGTAGAGACCCAGTGCGACGAGTAAGGCGCCGAAGTAGTGTACTCCCGATGAAGAATCTGAGATGAGAATTCCGTATCCGACGACGGAGATAGCACTGAAGAGACAGATGAAGAAGGCGCGGTGCTGAGTCCGATCGCTGAGCCATGCCACTCCGAGATAGACGATGGCACCGAGTCCGTAGCATGGGATGGTCAATGCCTGGACCTCGGGCGTGGACCATTTACCCATTCCTTTGATAATGGTGGGCAGGAACGTGCTATAGCCGTAGAGCATGGTGTCCACGCCAAACTGGCCAATGCAAAAGGCATAGATCTTCCAATCGAGCGCGCCCTCTTTGACATCCGCCCAGTGGAACTTTTGAGCGGACGCTGTTTGACCCACGTAGCGACTCCGTCGACGGACGACAAGTGCCCGCTCTTCTTCGTTTAGATAATATGCCGTGTCGGGGTCATCTGCCAGGAAGAACCAGGTCGCAACGCCCAAAATGACAGTGGGTATTCCTTCAAGAATCATAATCCAGCGCCAGCCCCGTAGCCCACTGATGCCATCCATAAAGCCAATACCGTAGGCGAGTAGACCGCCAAAGGCACCCGCAATGGCAGCACTGCTGAACAGATAGCCTGTTCGTAGGGCGATCTCTCGTTTACTGTAGAAGAGGGTGAGGTAGGTCATGAGTCCTGGGAAGAGGCCGGCCTCGACGACACCCAGAAGAATACGGCAGGCAAGGAGGCCGCCGTAGCTTTGGCAAATGCCCGTGAGGGTTGCGATGATACCCCACAGCACGGAGATGGCTGCAATGTATCGAGATGGTCTCAATTTCTTGATGACCAAGTTGGAAGGCACCTCAAAGAACTGGAGAACGTGGTTAGTAGCGGCAGTGCCAAGGAGGGAATTGGACATGAACGTACACAATAGGTGACAAACAGAATCGACACGGCGATTTGGTATTGATCTCCAACCAGACCTAAGTCTTCTTCCAGACCGTATAGCCTTGCATTTCCAATGTTCACTGTCAATGGTCAGTATCCCGCTAATACTCGGCTCATAATCGTTTAATGAGTCAGATCAAACATGGGCCGACGCACCTCTGTCCAGGAAAGAAAACAAATACAACAGCACCACAAATGGAAGGATATACAAGTCCATTCTCCGAATCAGATTGCGCTCCATCTTCTCCTCCTCAACCGTCGGCACCGAGCTGGCCTCATCTGCCAGCTCAGATTCGGCCTTACTGGGCCTCACTGGACTCAGGTCCGCCTTCGGTTCGGTGTGCCCCTCCATCTCTGGCGCGATGTGATGACTGCCCTTGAGCAGGTGTACCTATGCAAGCCGAGTAGATATTTCAGCTAAATGGCATATCGCTCGTCCGAGAGAGCTGCAATTGAATTGAAGATCCGAGTATATCGAAGGGAAAAAAGTTTGCCGGTGGCGGGCATGACCAAGGTTAAGGTTGCCAAGCGCCAAGGTAGCGGGATCGCCTGTCGGAGTGGGAGGATCCTTTCGGGCGATAAGACATGGGCCAACTTGAAAGATGAATGATGGGTCGTCTTAAACAGTTTGATATTCGACATTCTCGACCTATCACAACTTTGTAAGGTTCTTGTCGGTGAAGTATACGCTGGGTACGATGTCGCACAGGGGATGTTTCAATGCAATGATCGGCCAAATTATCGAATCCTCAGGGTCTGCACGGGGGTCTGCCTGCAGATTCTGGTTGCGACCGTATTTAAAGGTCAATTCTGTAAGCAAACGCGGAAAAAGAAATTTATCCAAGAATCAAATCTACTTCACCAATATAGATGAAAATACTATCCATGGAACGAGACAGGGTCTCTTAAATCCTACACTATGAGTTCCTCCCCACGCTTATGCAAGCCTCGCAAAGGCCGAGGTTCATCGAGCGACTCCACCTAACACGTACCCCATCCGGGGCATTGGGGCATTTCCCCAGCTTTGCGACCCTGACCAGTGACTTGTTATTCTATTATTTCTATCAAACTTTGCATAACACGAACCGAACATGTCTGACGAGAACTACGGAAGCTACCAGAGTGAAGTCTACGGCAAGGGTACCCTGATGGGTATCCTGCCCAGTGTCACGACGGATCCTCGGCTGTTGGAGGAACAGGCGCGGAAGGCGCTTGGAGAGCGCTCGTTTAATTACGTCGCCGGGGGTGCAGGTGAGAAGGCCACGATGGATAGTAACCGATTGGCTTTTCGGCAGTGGAAGTTGTACGTTTGAATACTTCTCTTTCGGGTGGGAGACATGGGCTAATTGATTTTTATAGAATTCCACGGATGCTGCGCAGTGTTAGTCTTATCTCATACTTATACTATGCCCCAGATTCATGATTCATGAGGCAACCCGCTGACCAGGCGAGACAAACTATTAGATGGACGGCCAGGACGTTTCCGTCGAGCTGTTTGGACAGAAATACGGTAGCCCGCTCATCATGGCCCCCGTCGGGGTTCAGGGTATCTTCCACGAAGACAAGGAAACAGGCCTGGCAGAGGTTTGCGAAGAAATCGGCATCCCTTATATAATGAGTACGGCTGCCACAAGCACTATTGAAGAAGTGGCTGCAGCAAGCGACGGTGGTAAGCGGTGGTATCAGCTATATTGGCCTCAAGATAACGATATCACCCTGTCTCTTCTGAACCGGGCCAAAGCAAACGGTTTTTCGGTGCTGGTCGTCACCCTTGACACTTGGTCATTGGCGTGGCGCCCGGCAGATCTGGATAATGGCTACGTGCCTTTCCTCAAGGGCGTTGGGTGCCAGGTCGGATTCAGCGACCCGGTTTTCCGGGAGAAATTCGAGAAAGAGGCTGGTTGCACCATTGAAGAGGACATTGTGGGTGCATCGCGTGCATGGCTCGGTCAGGTTGCTGCCAGTGGACCACATACTTGGGAAGAGTTGGCGTTTGTGCGGAAACACTGGGATGGTCCTATTGTCTTGAAGGGTATTCAACATGTAGAGGATGCGAAGATGGCACTGAAGTATGGGTGCAATGGCATTGTGGTCTCCAATCATGGCGGTACGTGACCTTTGCCCCTGGATGTAGCATTGTTCTCAGGGACAACCTTATTTACACAATCTCGTAGGTCGTCAGCTCGATGGTGCTATCGGGTCTCTGGATGTCCTTCCCGACATTGTCGATGCGGTCGGTGAGCAAATGACAGTGCTCTTCGACTCGGGAATCCGAACTGGCGTGGATATCATCAAAGCGCTTGCCCTGGGTGCCAAGGCCGTACTGGTCGGGCGACCGGTGATTTACGGCTTGGGCATCGACGGGCGCAATGGTGCAAAACAGGTGTTCAAGGGCCTGCTGGCAGATCTTTGGCAGAGCATGGGACTGGCAGGGATCCGAACGGTGGCCGAGTGCGACCGGACGGTGATTCGCAGGGTGCAGCATGCGGGCGATGTCAAGGCGATGATGTAGATTAACCACGCACGAGTGCCGAGGACTTGAATGTTTTTGTACATATTGTCAGTAGTGAATTATCCAATACTTGACCCTTAAGTAGATGAATAGATTCAATGTCACGAATAACTAAGTAAACAAGCTTTCAAGGACCCCCGACGTCATCCCAACCACGCGTTCGTTGGGAATCACATGTCAGGACTCAGGGCCAGGCACGAGAATCGCGAATCACGTTCGCTATCGAGGGGCAATTCACGGTCTAGATCGGGATATCCTTGGCTAGACAACGAACACTCTTTCATTCCCTTCCTAACCACAATCCTTTACTGTGTATACACCTCATGGCTCACTATGTTAGCAACGCCTATTAAACCTGCACGGGGTCCACCGGACGAGAATCAAACGCAGATTAGCTTGGAGACAAACGCGAGCCATGTACCCGCAACATCCGGTAGCACTCTGCTACCTCGACCAGTCGCATCACTCGTCTCGCTCCTAACTCAATCGACTTCACTATCGTTGCGAGTTGGGACCTTCTTTGGTGGGGTCGCCTTGGATGGAGCGCGGGCAACGACATTGACGGGTCTGGAACTGGGACGCGCCGTGATTGAAGGCATTTTGACAAGGGCTGGGAGAGATGTTGCGCTTCGCAGTGGCGATGAACATGGGAGGAGAGAGGCGGAGTCATTACTGGAGCGAAGTGTATGTGATTTCAGGATACTACGGGAAGATTTGATGCGCAACATACTAAAATCCTCTTTCCAGTTAGCAACTCTGCATACTACCGTGACCTCGGCGTCATTCTTTGCAGCGGCCTCGTTTCATTTCTCGGCTACGACGCTGGCTTCGGTTGCGAATTTCTCGCAGGCTTTGTTATCAACTCTCGATGCCATTCTAGGATCTACAGAGTCATCCAGGGCTATTGCGGCTATTATTACGCTTATCCGACGCGAGTTTCGATCTGTTGATGCCGGCACCAGCAGCGAGAATATTGGTGTGGGAGACCTCTTTCTTGGCTCTGTGGGATTTGCACTTCTGCAACGCTGGGGGAAGAAGAATACTGAACGTACTCTCCGCCAAAAGGGCGGTGATGAAGTGGTGTGGGATACCGTTATCTTGGACAGCGGTCTCAGAGCTGACGTTGTGGGCACCCATCAAGTACAATTTCCAGATGGAAATCAGGAAGAACTGGTCGAGCCTGAAGGTGCATCTTTCATAATGCCGGGTCATGGTGATGAGGCTTTTGATGCGGTTCATCGACGACCAAGCATTCCAGAAGCCTTTCCTCCATCTCGACTGTCGTTCCAATTGGATGGCCAACAACACGCATCGGACGAAGAAATCCGCTCTTATATAATGAGTCAATTGCCTCAGGGCTGCCATGCAACTATCAAATCAGAGGTTCTTACAGCACGCACAATAACGGTTGACATATTTGATGACGACATGGCGGAAATTGCTGCTCCTCCAGGTACAACGATGATCGAAGAGCGCTTCCATCACGATCATGAGTACAGCAATACTTCGGTGCCAGAATACCAGCGACTTCCAAAACATACCGTCGTGTTTCGAACCGCCTTCAACAAGTCGCAGAGCACCGAACTACGTCCTCATACGGGCTCGCGCGTTCCGAGTCCGACGGAGACGCAACGTCCAAGAGCTTTACCAGGAAGTTCGGTATCAAATGGACATGGCAGAACGCAGAATAGCCGGCCACATTCCCATCAAAACACTCCAGCTGAGACTACAATTTCTCGACAAGACGCTGTCAGTCCCGGATCTTCAAGTGATCAAAGCCAGAAATCTGGATTCGGGAAGGGGTCGTTTACAAAATTGGCGAAAAAAGTCAAGCCGAATGGACCGACTGAGAGTTCTGAGAGTAGCAAACGGGCTTCACTCAAGAAATCAGCGTTAAAGACTCCTGGCTCCCTGAGTGCTCCCCGCCAACCCCCTAGGCCAACGAAAGGCGCATCATCTGTCAGAGAAGCAACTGCTCGTGAGACCTCTGGCCAACCAGACCCCAAACGTCGACACACCGAGGCAGTTGACTTTCGACCCAACACCCCGGCTCCGAATAGAGGTTTGCGCAGGTCGCCGTATCCTCACTCTCCCCAATCCCCGCAATCGCCCAGGGCGCATACCCGACATGTTCCTCCTCGGAATATCCCTGACCGGAGTAGCTCTAGGGCAGGGTACTTTGTCATGCGTGAGAAGAGCCAGGAGTCGCTTTTGACTCACACGGATACCTTCTCGCGTCGCAATGCCGACTTACGCCCTGGCTCGCCCGTGGCTGCAAGAACTCATGTTCGCAGCAGTAGCTCCATGTCTTTGACAAGGTCGGAGACGGATGGGACTGTCCCCGTGAATGATCACCGACCCAGCTCGTCGGCGCTGCATAGACGGTCTCAATCATATACTCCTAGTATGTACTCGGTCGCTACGGCAGGCTCAGAAACCTCGCTTTTGTTGGCACATCGGCCCCGCAAAAGTGCATATGAGGATATGAGTACCATCCAAGCATTGAATCGCGATGGTGTAGTCCCGGGGATCTTCCCCGAGAGACACTTTGTGCAAAACATCCGTCGCTTCTGCCGGTTCTCGTCTGCCTCTTATGGTGCTAATGCACTCAAGGTCATGGGTGTGCCCAAGGGTACAAAGAGTCTTCCTGCGGCTGTGTTGGATGACCATGAACACAGCGCATTTTCAGACCATGCCGGGCTTCCACCATCGACTATCTTGCTCTCTTCTTTCGTTGACCCTGCAGGAGGTACGAATGCCGCTGGTGAGACGGAGACCGGATTCCCGCTCGTGCATTATCTCTCCATCGACCATGAATCGAAGGCGCTCGTTCTGACACTTCGTGGAACCTGGGGATTTGAGGATATCCTTACGGATATGACCTGTGACTACGATGATCTGGAATGGCAAGGCAAGAATTGGAAGGTGCACAAGGGGATGCACGCCTCGGCCAAGCGTCTACTTGAAGGTGGTGGTGGTCGAGTGATGATCACCTTGCGCGCAGCACTTGAAGAATTCCAAGACTACGGTGTCGTTCTCTGCGGTCATTCCCTAGGTGGTGGTGTTGCAGCCTTGCTAGCAACGATGATTGCCGAGCCCAGCAGTGCTCTCACGGGCACGTCCTTTGTGACAGCTTCCTATCAGCCACGTCCCCCGCCTCGCCTGATCGCCGTCGACAGCGAGACCAGCCAGAGCTCCTCGCCTTCTACAGCAGAAGCACCACCAGCCTACGATCTACCTCCCGGCCGCCCAATTCACGTCTACGCCTACGGACCGCCAGCAGTGATGTCCCCCTTCCTCCGCCTCGCCACCCGAGGCCTCATCACAACCATTGTCAACGGCTCAGACGTCGTCCCCAGCCTCTCCCTCGGCATCCTCCACGACATGCACACAGCCGCCTCCCTCTTCAAAAGCGACATCTCCGGCGCAAAATCGCACGTCCGCCAACGCCTCCACGAAAGCCTCCGCCAAAGCATCATCCACAAATTCTACGTCAACCAACCCCCCCACGTCCTGCACGCAGGCGACGGCGTCGGCGAAGACGCCTGGGCGTGGAAAACGCTCGGCCTATTACGAGACGAGATGCGTGCGCCCAAACTCATGCCGCCCGGCGAGGTCTTCGTCGTCGAGACGATGCGTGTTTTGCAGCGGGAGGCGTTTACGGCTGTGCCGGAGTTTGACGCAGATGGGTATCCAAGGCTTGGGAGGCCGGCGACGAGAGTGCAGATGCGGTTTGTGAGGGATGTGGATGCTTTCTTTGGGGAGTTGAGGTTTGCGTCGGGGATGTTGAGTGATCATAATCCGGCGAGGTATGAGACTAGTTTGGCGGCTTTGGCGAGGGGGATTCTTGATGAGTGAGGATGAGATTTGATGATTTATGAACGGGTTGGTTTGGATTGGTTATACACGGTTAGGGATTTAGATACGGATTTGGGTTTGGATATGGTTGGTTTTGGTTTGGTTTGAGGGATGAGATGAGGTATACGGGTTTCATCTACGTTCATTTCCGGATATCGGTCATTTTGCACATTTTCTTTTATCGCGCGGTATCTAGATTGGATCCAGACTTTACATAGATTGATTCCCCCAAATTCGAGTTCTTTCATTTGTCGAGTCTATTCGCAAGTTCTCCCCCCCCCCCCAACAATCTATTGAACGGGCGTTCCATGCCCACCTCGTGTCGACTCATTCAAAGATGATTCGCATAAAATCTTCCGTAATAACCCCTTAGGGGTGTTCATGCGCAACTCTAATTGTCTATGAGCTGATTACTCCGTAATTAGTAGGAACTCCGTCTCACAAGGATTAAGATTTGGGACAAGGCCATACAATTCTCCGGAAGATTTCCCGAGTATGAACATGATCATCCTCGAGGCAAATCTAAGACAAAAGCAAACTTAACCAGAAAATAGCTCAAGTCAACACTTCATACAAACACCTACACTTCTTATCTACTAAAATGGAGGATAGAATGAATCGTAGAAATAATACATTGTCTCATAATTGTAGTGTTTTTATCTTAAATCCCATCCATCCATCCTATCCATCTAGTATATCATCCGATCGGAACAAAGGGAATAGAGACAAAAGGAACAATATAAAAAAACCAAGATATCCAGGGTATCACGGTAACAAGCACCAGCCAGCAGGTTCCAAAGACCAGAATCAGAATCATAAAACGCCGAAGCCCTTCAGCCTTGGAAGGGACTCCTCCCAAATAGAATCACATAAAATCAACACCGGGTAACTATCTTCGCAACGCAATCGACTTAAGAAACCAACGCCTGGGGCGCAGGAACAGCCGGACGACCAGAGTGACAACCCCGCTCATGACGCTTCATATTACTGCGCACGGAGAAAGCCTTTCCACAGCCGGGATGTGTGCAGTGGAATGGTTTCTCGCCCGTGTGCGAGTGCGAGTGGATGCGCAGACTGGAGGGTCGGGAGAAAGCCTTGTGGCAGGTGCGGCAGATGTAGCGGTCGTGGTTTTGTTGGTACGGAGCCGCGCTGGAGGGCGGGAAGTAGTGGTGGTGTTGGTGTTGCCAGGCGGGAGTGACGGGGGAGATGAGTGCTGAGGGGGATTGTTGGGTTGCTGATTGCGGTTGTTGATGTGTTGATTGCGGGATGTTGGTGGTGTTGAGGGCGGGTGTGGTGGGTGCTGGGTTGAAGGTGGTTGTGCTGGGCGGGCGGGGGTAGTAGAGGGTGTTGTTGTTTGGGGGGTTGGTTTCCACGGGGGATGTGTAGGTTGAGCCTGTTGAGGAGGTGCTGGGTGCGGGAGAGGCGTAGGGTCCGTGGGAGTGCGAGTGCGAGTGCGAGTGGTGAGGAGCCGTGGAGCTGGTGGTGCTGGAGATGGAGGAGCGGTGCATGTGTGGGGAGGTGTGTTTGGGAGTGTTGAGTTCGACGGGTGAGTGGGAGATGCTGCTGTGGCCGGATCCTGAGCCTGGACGGAGTGGTGGGGTGGGAGGCATGCAGATGGTGTCGTAGCGAGCATCGCGCTGGTGAGCAGGTGGGCTGAGACGTTGACGCTCTGGGGGAATGTGAGCAATTGATCATATATAGGATGGTATATATAGTACTGGACCATAGTGCTATGGGTACAGTACTATGATCTAGTATAGATTAACTTACTAGCTGAGTGCTCTGCACCCTCGAGCAACGTAGAGATCGAAGGCAATGAACACTTGGGTTGATCCTCGACCGGGGGCGAAAGAGGCGCTTGTAGTGAGCGCTTGCCATAAGTCTCGGTATAGAGCTTGGGGGCCGGGGCGGCGCCGTGGAGAAGGCTTGCCAAATCCATGATGGTAGAGTGAGATGATTGAGAGGTTGGTAAGATGAGATTAGGTAGATATAGAATCGATACCTATGAACCACTCAAGGAGGGAAGAGAGGGGAGGGTGGAAAGTGTGGAGGATTTGATAGTAGAACAAGAGCGAAACCAAAGAGGAAGCGAAGTATGGGGAGACACGAGGGTTTATACAATTTAGTCCAGCAACCAGACTCTCAGGACGAGAGTTACCAACTTTCCCAGAGCCAAGGAACATTGGCCACAACCACCACCACAACCACATCCACATCCAGGTGGCCGGGTTTCGCGTGGATGATCGCCCGCGGGCGATGCCGATTGTGCCTCTTCTCTCCACTTTTTTGCCCTTTCCACCTATTCTCCCCTCCTCCTCCACCCCGTAATTTTACCAGTACACGATATACTAGAGCACGGAGCATTGACTATAGAGAGAATAATATGTGCATTCTATCATCATACAGTACATAGTACATCGGCTACTGCTGAGCTAGAGCAATAGACACATGGAGTGTATACCTCTGTATGGATGTATTTCCGGATTCAAAGCAAAGCAGCAATAGGTGAGACAGTCCGTTCCAAAGCTTAATTTAATTAACGATGAATTCTCTTTTATTATTATTTTCTATTCTACAGAATCTCAGTGACTCTCGAATGTAATTTTTTAATTTCCTTTTTTTTTATTTCATTTTATTTTGGTCTCGGAGATTAACCCTGCAAGTGGAGCCGCCATGACGATTTGCCCACGCGAACAGAAACCCACACCACTGTACGACAGCAAGCAAAGCAGGCAACCTGGTCGAGGTGCATCTTCACCTATCACCATCCTCCGATGAGTCTCTCTCACTTTTCCCCCCAAGTTCTAACAGGTTAACAGACTAACAGGCTAACGCAGTGTGGCTCGACGGGCGGGCCCCCCATGCACTAATCCCCCCCCTGGTCGACCTTTTGCCAAGAGAACATGGCCATGCAAAGACTAGACCGGAATAAGAAAGAACTGGAGAAAAGAACAGCCTACCAGACCTCCCAGGATTCACTACATTCACCACACTATTCCTGATCGGGGAGGCCGGAAAGTCCCCGTTCACCTCGGCTACGGTTAGTGCAGATCCTGCTTACCTGTCACATACTAGCCCCATAAACGGCCGATCGCACCGAACCTGATCGTACGTCGATCCTTCGCGGGTTTTGCTTTTTTGCTTTTTTGTCTTTTCTCTTTTCGCTTTTTTAGCGAGGGGTTTAATTTGATTTTTGTTCTTTTTCTTTCTTTTCGTATTGGTGCGTATTACGTGGTGTGCATCTGCCGATGCCCATCCTTATACTTCTCCTTGCTCCGTGCGAGAGAGAGTGTGTAGCTTTCTAAGCGGAGTCTTGAGAGAGGACAGTGTACTTGGAACTCTGCTATTCTGCTGTACCTAACTTGGTGGTAGATCTCATAATGCTTATTATAGAACTAACGTTTTTCTACTCATAGTTCCGTGATAACCCCCTATTCCTCCCCTTCATGGCTCCCCATTCATCCTCAAGAATCTGAACAAACATCATGAACTTCCCCAAAACCCGATAACCCCGGATTCTTCGCAAGAACTGTCGCGTGGCTAAACGGGGGGAAAACAGACACAGCAACCCATCCCAGACAAGCCAAAAGGGAAGGTCATTACTAGTAGGTCCGGGCACTAAACCCAAAACAACCATAACTCCGATGGGGCCAGAACATCCCCTGTCCAGAAGTCATTCCCGCTGCTTTAGCGCCCTCGATGTGCTGGCCAGCAGTTCCCTGGTTTCAGGAGATGGGACCGAGTGGATGGGTGGGTGATCATTGGTTCTTTTTGGGGACAAGGGGGTTTTGGAGATATCTGCCACCTACCTATGCAACCTTTCCATTGATTTTCATTAATTGCTACTACTTTATGATTCAGTTATGATATTAGTTTCATATATCCATAACTCCGTGACTACCACGTACTCACTTGAAGTAGAGTGTATACTGTCTAGTACTGTACTCGATATGACGGGGTGGCGGCTCCTAAGCGCTCGGGACTCCCATGTGGGCTCGCTTAGGAAAACCTTACTCTGCCTGGGCATGCATACTGCATAGACTTTATGGGAGGGTCTGAGAGTTTTGGAGCAGAGTTTCATCCGTACGAGGAAGCAAGTGATGCATGGATGGGATCAATGGAGAGTTGGGTTAAAAAACGCTGTACAGTAAACATGGACGCCATGCGCTGCAAAAGCAACCACCACCACCTTCCTGTGGTGGTGATGCACGGTCGGCGGGTCGAGCGATCCTCCTCTGATCATGATCAGCATCGTCATTTAAAGGAGAACCATAATTATAGAAATAGGAATAGCAATTGGGTTCTGTTGGTGGAGAAGAAGATAAACAAAGCTACGGTTGAGTAAGGAGTATCTCGTCGCATGGCATGTCAACGAGGAAGGTGCCAGAGATCCAGAACTTGAACAAGGTGTCGATCAGGATCATCTCTTCTTTCGAGAATCCTTTGTTTGCTCCTGAAGATCTCTCAGGGCCCTGAGAAGAGAGGCTTAGGTAGCTATGCCTCACATACAAATCCCGAGAGGCGACCGAGACCCGAGAGCGGGCTGGGCTAAACAGAAAGCATGGAGAATGGAGAACACAGCGAGACCCGCGGACCGCCGACCAGCTCTTTGCTCTTTACTTAGGAGGAGGAAATGATCGGAGTGATCGGCGTTCTGGAACGAAGGGGGGGAGCCGTTGCCTTTTCGACCACGGCAGTCAATCAGTGTCACAGACTCATGGAGCATCAGCACACTACTGTACTCCGTACATAAGTTACAGTACTGTAGTACAAGAGGGGCGAGTCGAAAGGGCTGCTCCGCTGCTGGGCTGTGGAACTCTTTGGGGCCGTGCACGATTCTGCACCCGCTAGCGATCGAGGATTGGCCGTTACGGGTGGAGTCTATGTTCCCGACCTCGTGGAAGCGAAGTCTCCACTGGGTTTAGCCGTTTTGGCCAGGATCGCCTGCTCCGTGCGTGTGGATTGGCTGTGTGGTAGATGATTCAGCAGGGATTCGTACTGTGAGATGTACTTGGGCATGTACGGTACGAGCTTTTCATCCGTAGATCGAGATAGAATGGTACCGTAGAATGATCTGTGGAAGGAGTTTCACAGGGGGCAAACCGGATGGAAGGAAAGGAGAAGACGGAATGACTCTCGTAGGATCACAGGTCCTAGTAACTACTGTTGGATGTCTGACTCGTGAGAATGAGCTGGTCAGCGGGAAAGCGTTTCATCCCTCGGAATGATGATGCTTCCACTTGAACACTACTGTAGCAAAGCGCGTGGAAAAGGGCTCGAGCGAGATGATCCACGCCTTAGGGCGATCCTCCTGATCCTCTTGGGTAGAGAACAGAAGAAAAATACTGTACAGAGTACATAATACGGAGTATATATCCTGCTGGATACGCTTTGGCTTCGGCAGATCACCTCGAATTGGAAGGACTCAGGAGAATGGGGAATACTTAATATATTAGACCCATAGGTCTTATGGAGAAAGAGTCATCAACACCATACGATGCTGGTGTCTAGTCCTTGGCTTGATCAGATGAATAAACAACAATAATGATTGATAAAATCACAGCGCCAGGTCCCAACACATCTCCACCTAAGTCACCCATCCGGCACTTCTCATCGGGATCGACACTACAGAGCCCGGCGATAGAATTCCGCCGGGCATGATTGGCGCCCCTTGCGGCTCGTCGGTCGGCTGGACTCGCTGGAGAGACTGTCCAATTTCCCATGGCAGACCTCCGCGGTGACATTCCCTCCTCCTCCCTATGGATGCAAATCCATCGGTCTGGGCCTGGTCGACAGTAGGTTTAGCTAAAAACTTTGCCGACTGGAGCAGTGCGTACCACCGGTTCGGACGGGGCTTTCATCGTCATCAGTAGTGATTTACTGGGTTGTGGAACGTGGAACGGAACGGGGATCATTGAGCAGGGAACATGGAACATGGAAAGCATCACCGAAGGCATAAAACTCGTATTAACACTGCTAGCTACTGAACCAAACGAAGCCCTCTAGGCTCTGGAGGATCAGGATCAGGATCAGCTTCATCTCAATCTACCGCATCCACTCTTTCATTTCCACCAGCTAAACTCTGTCGACGAGACATTCCTTTCTTGAGTGTCCCTCCAGCCACCCCGAAGTTAAAACGGCAAAACTGTGGCCCGGACCCGGCCGCTTGGGTCGTGGTATACGCCTGGACGGTGGAAGAGAAAGTAACAGAGGAATCGACGGGATAATCGACGGGAGGAGTAATGTATGGGAGAACATGACGGAAGAAGAAGTTACTGGTTATTGCCATCAGTCATCTCGCGCTCTGCCGTGGCCGTAATTAAGGAGTGTTCTAGCGTGATCGGCAGGGTTTTTTGACCCTAGCTCTTAGTCCGAGGCAAGACATTAGAGCTCATACTATGATACCACCATAGTTAGTTCAGTCAGTTACTTTGTAATTAAATCCATACAGATTGAAGTCTTCCCACTAAACCCTGCACTTGGCTATCGGCTATCACACGTAAAACGTGGCGTGGCCAGGCTATTACGCTTTGAGCTCTTCGCCCGGGTACCGCGGTGGTGATCGATCGGGGATCATCCGGGGGCGTCCAAGCGTGGCCCCATGGCCACGCGAGACAAGCCGCCCCCTTTTTGTCTTGCTGGATTGTGTGATCTAACTACTGTAGTACTGTAATTATATTTCTTTTTCTTTCTTTTCCTCTTTACAGACGTATGGTTGCTTTGTTTGCCTAGAGAATCGAATAGTTAAATAATAATTGGGATAATAATAGTCCATCACCTATCAACCATGTGCGCAGAACCGAGAAATCGTCACATATAGTGGGGCCAGCACAGGCCTCTCTACTCATACGAGGTGCATGATTCGAGCGTTTCTTATTATTACAGAGAGAGAATCAGGGTTGTCACCTATAATGATGGCAATTATTATCGTATTGCTTTTGGACTGCATCCGTTATTTGCCCTTTTTTCCCCTTCCCCCAGCCACGCGTGGTTGGCTTGACGAACACATGGCACTTGCATGATGCAGCCGCACACCGTAAGATCACGCCTGCATCTGACCTCTAAGAAGGGTACTTTGTTCTACTTTGTTCTGGGCACAGGCCAGCCTTGTCTGCGCCATATCACTTTGCATAAAAGCTGTTCTTTGTGAAGAATGCAGCACGGAAAATAGGTGGATAGAGTTCCCTGCTCTCTTCAGCTATTATGTAACTTGCAACCAACCTTAGAATGATGATGATGCTATGGTTGCGTCTGCCCCAGAGAGATCTGCGGTTCGGCTCCCGGGGGTTTGAGGCACCGATTAAGGAAGGTGAGAACAAGCCAGAACCCTCGCGCTGGGTCAGTTTGAGCTCAGTAATAGTCACACAGAATGTATTAGGGTTGGCAATTGTGGATGGGTGGGATGAGTGGGAATGGAACATCCCAGAATATCGGGAATAGGGGGGATCCGTAAGTATGCTGCACGGTCTACGGAGTCCTCCGTAGTGACGGTAGGTGGAAGCAAGTTGCAACAGAATACTGTAGAACGGAAGAGAGACGGAGCCGATGACCCGGGGAAGAGTCAAGGAGCCTAGCAAACGATCATTAGATTAATCGCTAGCCTCGGATCCTGATCTCTCCTTCAGGCTGAATTTCCTGTGCCGAGAGAACTCGACAAGAAATGGTCCAGCGATTTAGGGACCAGCTCCGAGACTCTCTGCCGTCTCCAGGTGGAGGACTTCAATCATTACGGGAACAGGGGGTTTTAAGCGGGCGTAACGGCGTGGACTATTCGTGGCTGGGCGCTATACCCTATAATTCGGTGGTGTCAAGCTAGAAGCTCGGAGCGAGGTCGATCATTGATGATGCACGGAGGTCTAACTCATAGCGCCCGGCATAAGCCTTTATCTCACGTGGAAAAAAGGTCACTAACTAACTCTGGAGTATAGTACGAAAATAAGTACATGTACATACAGTAGTACATAGTTATTCACCCCCTGACGTGTCTCCTGACTGTCACTGTGTCATTGTCACTACTCCCTCGCCTAAACCTCCTTCCAAATCCGGCGGATCACCCCGGTGGATCGCCGGATCGCTGGGATCGCTAGATCACCACTCGACCTTCCAACCGCTGGCCATAGCTCCTTTCGGGCAGTCGGTCCGATGTGCGATCTCGCCAAGTACAGTAGTCGGGGGTGCGACATATACGGAGAAGCGACGGACCACAGTAGCTCTTAACTGTGGAGTAGGGGCAGAGAGATATCGGTGTAATCTGATTGATTACTCCGTGCAATTTGCAGCCTGGTTTCGGCTCCGAGATGAGATCCTGTAGCCGAAGGGTACATAGGTACTCCGTACATATCTGTACTCGGCAAGGGAAAAAAGTATGCGATCATTGAGGATCAAGGGACCACAATCAACCCCTAATTCTATTGTATCATGCACAGGTGAATAAAACTTGCAAATTTTGATTCTGCAGGCACGTAGATCTCGTACCCAAAAAGCAAACGCTTGAGCTCATACCAGATCTCCGACTCAAAATTAGAACCTCGCACTCAATAGTCTAATTCATCATACTGTGGTATCCATACTTTATGACCAACCAAGTAACCAACTTGCCGGAACGAAAGGGAAAAATGGAAATAGTCAACCAAGTCAACTGTTAAGCTCTGCAGCACAATAACCATAATCCATAATCATCACCCAACAACTCAAACCATAAACCCAAAACTGAAACTCAAAATCTCACTGCCCCCAAAATCCAGAACCTCACCCTCGGACCGAATATCCCCAGAGCAGCTAGCCGCAGAACCTTAGCATGTAACACACACACCAAGCCCAGGTCAGCAACCACCACAAAGGATCGACAGATGATCATACACAACGATCTTGTCGGGACCCGGGGGTGTTAGTTAGCCAGGGCCACCCGCCTAGTCTGGAACTCTTTTTTTATTATTTCCCTTCTTTTTTCGTATGTGTCAGCCAAGGGTGAAACACGACCTGTTCGTTCCAGCTGCGACCGAGTGTTGATCTCTATCACGCCGTCTCTCTTTCGTCCGAGCCCCCCTTTCGAGCGCTGGACACTCTGCCGGGATCTTAGCGAGTACGCTAAACTGGAGATGGTATAAACCCCGCGATCGTCCGTGGGGCTGCATCTCGTTAAGGTGTTTTCTTTTTCTTTTCCTTTTTTTGGCTTTTTTGTGTGTTTTGTTTTGGGAGATTGGTCCTTGACACCTCCAGCCTTGGGGACTTGGGTTCATTTAGTGGTTGTGCTGGTGGCTGGTGGCTGGGCTGGGGATGTGATTAGAGGAGATCTTCTTTCTTCTTCTTGCAGGGGATCTCGACATGGGGCTTAAGATTGCAGTGGAGTGAGTGTGATAGGCGATGGCTACTGTTCTGCGCTTTCATGGTTAGAGACCTCACTATGAAGACATACTGAGTGCATAGTCAATGTGCTCTGTATGTACTTCGTTCTCTTTTCCTATAGTGGCACTGAGGATTCTTGCGATTTCAATAACTGTGGAGCTATATCTCGCGTCTATCCTTAGCTAAGTACATCTGAAGTCATAGAACCAAGTCCGTGTCTGTATCATTGGTCCTCAAAATCGAGCATATTCGCCATATGTAACTCAAGCACATACTATCATATAACCTGCATGCTGTACGTATCTATTTCGGACATAATAATTCCACATGGTTTAGGACTTATCGTGATGATATTATGAGGTCTGACATCGTATGCGTTTCCATGTGGAGGCCTAACTTTTGGGGCTTTAAATTTGGGTCCTGCCTAAATGGGGCGGTTCGCTCTTTTGACTGTTTTCGATCTCCCCTTGACCACTTGGTAAGCATTAATAATCCAGCTAATGTAGCCTCGCAACCTAGTCTTACTATTCTCCTTTTATGGAATAGTGCTATCGACTAGGTCTTTCTACTGAGGTTCCATCACCCACCACCATGAACGGCGGCCCTTTGCTATAAAGTACAAGGCGCTAGTTAGTAGGAGTATTTAGTGGGTTCTCAGAGCTATGCGTTAACTACATCCTCAATACTACAGTATGTACGGAGTACTTACTACTGTATATGTGCTCAATCCATGCTATATACATGTGATTTGGTAGTATCGTTCCGGATTTTCCACTGCTATACACCCTCCTCTATCCCTGATAAACCATTACACTTCCCGATCCCAGTCTCTCTTGCCAGGCCCTCGGGACTGGGCCATCCACCCAGCAGCGTCGGGGGATGGATCAGACCAGTCGGAGATGCGATAGGATCCTAGGATCCTTTGGCTTAACTTTCAGGCATCGTCGTCTTCGTGTTGGCCGTTCAGTATAGAATATACTCCTTGTCTGCCCTCCCTCCATCCAAGGCTCGCCTACTTACCGAACAACCCCAGGACTAGGGCGATCGTTTCAGACCCTGACATGGTGATTTGGTCGGGTGGAGGGAAGCGAATCGCGGCCTTGCCACACAATTAATCTACTTCAAGACGCTGATAGGATCATAGGAGGGGGTAACCTGGTTCGGCTCATCCTGAAGTACAAAATAATGGGTGGATGGCTGTGTTGCTCCGCGGTGGTGGCACTAATGGTAGATCCTGTGATGATCGACCGTAGATTGCGTTGCTACTGCATCTGGCGAGGTTACGCCGGCAATTGATTCTTCCCAGCGAACGAGAATCGTCTCTCTTGCAGGGATTGATGTGAGTTTGCCTTGATTGTCTGATGGATGATTCGGTATTTCGTAGAGGAGGGGTGGACAAAACCTTCTGTTCGCGCGAGATGTGCTGGCCCCTCGTAGTGGGTTGATTGGCCTTGTTCTTGTTGGTTCCTGCTATGTTGGCCTTCATCTCGTGCTGCAGGAGATCATCCTACGGTTGCATTCTCTTCATGTATGGGCATGGCTGGGGTCTTGGTTGGATTTCATGATTTGGTCAGTGCAGGGGGTTTTCGAGAATATCTCGAAGATCTGATGTATAATCATATCTACATGCTGAATGTTGATCAGTATACATCATACTACCCAGGCAATCAAACATCAAGAACCTAGTTATTCCAACCAGGGCCTTGGTTGTACGTTTGTCATGCACAAGCGCTTCTAACTCCATGCGCAGTCAGTCCGAAGTACAATTCGAGGCGGCTGCTGACCTCCCGAATTTCCCCTTACAGCCCTCGTCCAAAAGAAAAACAACGAAGTACTGTAAGGTGGCAGGTTCGCTTAGAGAGGATTGTCATCTGGTCTCGTCCAGATCTGAATCTCCCAATTTCCAGCTTACGGACGAGATTCCGTGCGACACGTCGTGCGACGCTGGGATCGGAACACGATCCCAAAATGGGGGCTGGGAGCTGTTGTGGCACGTCGGGTGTCTGCTTTGTTGGTGTCTGATCTGACTGGGGTTGTTGACGGGGAAATGATGTATTTCTCCGGCCACGTTATTGGAGATTGGCACCGTTGCGGATGGGCGCATTAACCTCCGGCTGTGATGGAGCTAGAAGGGGGGTATCTTAGTTCTTGGTCTATACTGATTATGGTAGGAGTTAACCGTTGATGAAGTAGACCTCATGAACTAGTTAGTAGTTGTGACATCTATTACTACATAGATAACAATACACTTTACTAGGTGCTTGGACATTGCTATCACTCTAGTAGTTCTCAGTATTATCATTACCGTCAACACGATTGTCGAGTGATATACTTGCCCACCGTCCGTCCAGCGGCCAGTGCTTTTATTTGCCTTCTATCTTTAGATCGGACTTATGTAGGTACTTACCATGAGATGGGTGCAGCTCAGAGATCATAATTTCGTGTTGCAAGCGCCCTGCTTTTCCAACGTTCTGCACATCGCATCACAGGGTTAATGTGGTCAACCACTCACAAGTCTAGCGTGATACATCTCCACCCATATACACACCGTTTAGTGGGTGTAAGGACCACAATCCTGGGGACAGGAAGCTGATGCTCCAGGGATGCGGATACAAGCAAGCCACTAGCAAGAGGCGCACTTTTTACTTACAGAGAAAGTGCAATGATGGCTCCAGGGGAGTGAGGGGGCAAGGCTAGCCAGGATGCTGACCGTTGGAACTTGGAACAAGTGGAACGGCGCCACGGAGATCCGTCCGCGCTTTCTTGTAGACTCGGAACTGGGCTGGGGATGGTTATCTGCAGCTAGCTTTTCGAGGCTGCATGGTCTTGGGTCATGGAAATCCCGAGGCTATTGTGGATGAGGAGGTTGGGTAAGTTGGAGAATGCGTCATGTTTCGTGGGGGTATATTTTGTGGACTGGCGAACGCAGGCCATGCGACTGTTCTAGAGAGTACACCCTGTAGGATGATGACTCCGGTGGTCGGGTACCAACCAGAGAAGAGCGGTGAACAAAGTAAAATAAACTGACCTCGTAAACATCCACATCAGAGAAGGTTGTGTCGCACTGCAGAGTTGACTTTGCAGCTAGAGAAGGGGGGCCGAGGGGCAGCACCTCCTCAAGCTCAAGGTGGCGTCAAAGCGTACTATACTTCTGCATGGCATATTGGAGCCCGTTCCTCAACTCCTCGAGTCAGTTCTCGAGTTCAATTCCACAGATGACCTGATGGATGGTTTCACCTCGCCAAACAAAGCAGCGTGGGACACCCCAAGTAAGATCTGGTCAATGCGCCGGTGTGGTGGATGCGGTGGGATGATGGATCCGCCCTGGATGCAACGTGTGAGGGCCTAGCTACAGTTGCTTGGGATCACTCATCTTGAGTGGAAAGCGAGATGATGGTGAAGTTTCCGAGGGGAAATAATGTCATTCTGGCGATTTGACTGGTTGTGCTGTGGATTATTTCTGACGGGATCGTAGATTCTCGGACCAATCGTCCCAGCCATCTCCACCGCAGATGAGGCGCAGTGTCGATCGCTCAAGGTATGTGCAGAGTCAGTCCTGTAGGAGCTCTGCGATAATAGCAATGTTGGAAAGCGTCCGTCCATGAACAGCATTTCAGGTCCATGCCCAAAGCGCAGAGAGAATTAACGCCCCCTCATCTCTCTCTGTAGGCGTCAGCACGACTCCATTCGAGACAAAAACTAGACTTTGCGGATGCTGACCGAAGAGGGGGAGGCAAATGCTGTGATGCCACGAAGGGCGCTTCTGAGTTCTCAAAGGGATCCAGCCGGTTTAGAGTTGGCCGTAGAGAGAGGGGGATGCCCAACGTCGCCCAACGATTGGCATGCAAAACCTCCGAGACTGGGGCCTGTGATCGGCGGCGGAAACGCCCGGTGGTCGATCTGCATGACACGAGTCCATACTGGTACAGTCCTGGTCCGGAGTAGCGTACTGTAAGTCGCGACTAGCACGAGGATCGCCTACCTTAGCCGATGTTCCTCGTAATGGCTGCCTGCCTTAAATTAATATATGCCGGTGATGGTTGTCCAGACTTTAGAGTAGTCCAGCTGTACGTCCAAGCGAAGTTGCAAGTGGTAAGAGGCGGAGTCGTGAGTATCAGCACGAGCATGAGCCCACGAGGGTCAGCCTCCTCCGTAAGAATGATCAAGTCAAGACATAATGTCAGAGTCACGTCTGCCAGATCTTGACTACTTTCGTCAATTCGTTCGAATTCCAGCCCAAATAAGTAAGTCTACATTATCAGGACGAGGCTAACAAGATTCGCCTCCAGACATCGGCATTTACATGATTGGCTTTGATTGAGACTTTCAAGGATTAGCGGCAAAGATATGATCATGAATCATGTACATGGATGAAAATCATGGCAATCATTTCCGTACACTATGCGGAGCAAACTTGTTTTTGTGGCAAGGACTTCATTACCACTTCAGGTAGGTAGATAGAAGATAGACCTGAGAATGGAAGCTTGTAGTCCTAGCCTTACGGAACGCGGATTCCTTCTACACTGAAGGACCAGTATCGGCAGTCAACTCAATATACAACCTGAAATACTAATATTCCTCTATCTATACGGAAATCTAAGTAGTATACAGAAAACCCAGTGTTTTTTTGACACCTAAAAAAGGTCAAACATGATCGCCAATGTAACGCCTCACCTGATGATGCAGCCTCGTCACACTGCAAAGCTCGCAGATGGCTCCCAAACTCGGTCGTTAACAAGCATGTTTCCTGTATGTACTCTGGACGCAGGCCTACGTACCGAAGCTAGCGAGCTGCTGGCTCAGGCTGTGTTGGTTCCACATCCTCCCCAGGATTCTGGCTTGGATATTGCCTACCTTGCCAGGAAACTCTCCTCTTCTCCCTTCTAATCTCCGATCATGATGATGGTTGGCTCCTCTCCTGCAAAGTGTATGTATGCACATACAGCAGGGCCTCTCCCACCTACCGAAGCGACGGGGCCTGGGTCAACTTTCAAGGGCCGAGGGGGTCAAGTGGAGAATAGTGAACAGGGACAGGGTAAGCACAGACACGGGGTGGCCGACATTGCATGGAGCCAGAAAGGAAGAAGAAGTTGGTCCGGAGGCTCGCGGTGGGTTCACGAGTTCACGATCCACTAGAAACGGGAGAATTTTCCTTGGGTATTATCGACACCCAGGATTTATGTACAATGCTCCATACAGTAGGTATTCTTGCTCGGTCGGGCAGGTCCCGATGATCTAGTTTGCTTCCTCTCTCGTACATTCATCCAACCATGCCCCCGCCCGCCATCAGGTCTGATTATTGGGGTCCCCATTCCAGACTATCCTGGACTCTCCCTAGTTCCCCATAAAATGTCCATTATCAAGCGATCCCATGCAGCCAGTTGATCGCGGCACATTGATCAATGGAGCCATGACGGTGGAGGCGATGTCCGCTATGCCTACTCGGTTTAGTAGCTCCGATCACACCGTTGGTGATCATCGCGTCCCTGGGATGGGGATACTATCGGTTTGGGGCGTCAATAAAATGTGATATTTATATCTAACGCCAGATATTGTTGCCATTGAGTCAATTCCTACTGACTATCTTCTTTCTAGACATGAGTACTCCGTAGTGAAAGTAGTAAAGTCCTGCAACCTTCGGCATATTGTTCGTTTTTGGCTCGCGACCGGCTAAAATTGAATGGGGTCACCCTGTCTTGGCAGGGATGAAAGAGAGCTTCATTTATGTAGGGCCCATGAACGCGATATACAGCATTCTTTGTGCGTGCCTCGGCTGAGCTTTATGGATTCAGTAATTCAAAATAGTTCGAATCCAATTAACAATTGGCGACACAGCGCTGGAATGAGAGGCATGAAAGGAGGGAAAAACTACCATTAAGTTTCCAGATTGGAAAGTTGTTCTAAAATATACAATGCTTCAATATATCCATATGGGTATGGTAGCACACACTTATCTACTACCACCCACCCTTGGGCATACCAGAGGTAACGAAGGAATACTAGGTGACAGTCAACCTTACCTATCGAGATGGATGCACTTAATAGAAACGGAATTGATTACTTATCCAGAGGTTAGAGAGTAGCTAACCTATCTATCCATAAGATTCTCGAGTGGGTTACTTCTCTCCACTGGACCGCACCATACTGCGGTAGCCTTAGTAGCACACCTAGGGACTACGTCCGTGGAGGTTCAGTTCGACGGTGATGAATGGAAACAACTAAATCGAGATTCTGGGTATTGAAAATCAACAGGCAAAACAACTCTGCCGTGAACATATAACAAAGAAAAGTCAAAAGGGAGCATGAAATTCCTGCTGGCTACTTGGTAGCTGCCATCCACTCGGACTCCAAATCATCCAACAAAAGAGAAAGAGAGACTCCGCTAGAACAAAACATGATGCAACTGCCGTAAGCCCACCCACTATAAACTTGGACACGTCCAGAAGAGCACACTCCATCAGCCATACACATCGACCTGGGAATTACTCCCACTAGCACGAGACTTGGCTTGCTCATTAATGGCTCTCATCTTCCGGACGGCACGGCCGAAATCGAGCTTTGCATATTCCTCGGGCATATGCTCCCCGCTGTATATGCAAAGCACCCGCATGCCAGGCTTGTAGGATAGCCCGCTGAGAAGCTTGGGGGTGATCAAGAAGTATTGACCACCACCGCCGCCGCCGACAGGGTTGCCATTCTCGTCGACCGCACCTTCACCGTCGGAGTCGCAGGCGATATCGACCAAGCGGCCGTGTACCATGCGTTCGTTCCTGGGATCCATACCCTGGTTGATCTCGTCAACCACGCGGAAGGGCGACGCGGACAGTGACTGAAGTGCCATGAGGTAGAAAATGGTGCTGACGGCACGTTCACCGCCGGACTGACGATGCGAGTCAAGAATCGAGAGTTGCTCGTGTTCACGGAACTTGACGTGTATTTGGATAGACCATTGATCGAACTCGGTGCCACCAGGTTCGCCGTTCGGACCGGGTTCGGCTTCCACCTTGCCCAGGCTGACCTGTCCAGCACAGCCAATGCGCGCAAACGAGTCTCCAAAAGCATCGCTGATCTTGGCGATAAGTGCATCCAGTCTTGGCTCCCAGCGTCCCCGAACTTCCTTGATTGCAGCATCGAACTCAGCCAACTTAGTTCGGAAGTCGCTGAGTTTTAACTCCAATCTCTCGATCTGCTTTTCCCGATCCTCGAATATCTTAATGATATTGCTATTGCCCCCAACAAACAGTCGGATCTGGGCTTGTTGTGAATCGATATCGGCGTTGAGCTTATCGAGAGAATAAGTGACTTCATTTACCATGCTACGAATCGCTTCGCCGTTCGGTCGCTGCTCGAGATCATCAAAGACTTCCGTGGCCCGTTTTAACATTGCGCGACCCCTGTCACGACGTTCTTTGACTTCATCACGGAGCTGTTTCACTTCTCGAGCCTTCTGCTCTAGCATCTGTTTGTAACCTGCATGTTTGTCCTCGAGGGTCTGGTGATCCGATTTGGCCTCTAGGTGCCAGACTTCAACTTTGACGAGCTCCTCACAAGCATGTCGAAGCGCCTCAGCAGCGTCCTGAATAGTAACTCAGTATTGACGTGGAAACCATAGACCAGGAAGAATCTTACCGCATATTCAAGCGCCGCCTCCGCCTTTTGAATAGCAAGCCCATCCTGCTCATCACGATACCCAGCCACTTTTTCTCTCACAGCCGCGAAAAGCTCCTGGAGACTCTTCACCTTGGATTCTTCTTGACCTACAGCATAGTCAGTTAACACGAGTCGAACGATTCAATGGATGGCGATTAGTCATACTGATTTTCTGGGGGATAGCAAGCCACTCTGTGTGAGCAGATTGTTTCGTAGCTTTTTCTCTCTCGGTTGTTTCCTGTGAGAGCGGTCAGTAAAAGCCCAATATCTGTCAAACTCTCGATCTTTCATCATACAATTGCTCTGTCAATCTCCTTGTGAGAGTTTCTCAAGTTCTCCAACTCCTTTCTGAAAGCTTGAATTCTTTGTTCAACTTCTTCCTTTTCCTCCCTCCAATTCCCAATATTCTGGAGAAGAGTTTGTTTGATAGACGTGTCGATGGGCTGTGATGTCCAGAACTTGGCAGTCCCAACCACCTTGATGCTAGTAGAAGAAGCGTTATACTCTGCACGGTAGTTGGTTTGATACATCTGAGACCCAGCCACAAATATGGCGATTTTTTTCCTGCGCAGCTCATCGACCTCTGCCTGTTCACCCCTAAACTGACTGAGCCCGATGGGGGTTTGACTGAAGCGGTTCTCCATGCAAAGAGTGGCAATGACGGGATCAGGTCCGCTGATAAAGTCCTTCGCCCAGCCATCAAATCCCAGCTGCCGGAGTTCCTGGTCCGATACTGGGGGTGGGGGATAGTCGCGAGAGGGACTCGTTTTGATAGTGATGTCGTGAAGTTTCATTTGTCCCATCAGATGTTGTTGCAAAGTTCGGAAGTCCTTTTTGGTTTGGACCGTGAACGCCAGGCAGTCGTTCTTATTAAGAAGAGTCTCAATGGCATCGGCATACTTGGGATCTGTGATCGAGCAAGTCACGATTGGAGGACCGATAACTGGCTTCTCGAATTTGTCCTGATTGGTTTTGACCCATCGATAAGCTTTGAGTGTCTCCAGAGATACCTGCTGCAGTCTTGCTTCCTGCTGGCCCATCTGGGAATCCAGACTTCGCAGCTGTGTCTCGGCCTCTTCGATGTGGCTCTCCAACTCTTTCCTTTTTTCCTCGACTGGGATTCGCTCTTGCTTAATCGCAGTCGCTTTGGTCTCGAGCTCCCGCTGTTCAAGTCTTTTCTCGCGCTAAGGGCAGATATCAGATATAAGTACGAGTCATTGGATTTTTTGCCTCGTCAAAGAATGGAAACTTACCAGAAGGTCGTTGTAGTAAGTTGCATCAAATTCGGAAACATCTTCCTCTAATGAACGCTTCAGCCTGTTAACTTTTTGCTGCGCCTGGGTCGCCTCGGATTTATGCTTCTGCGAACTCTTCTTCTCGGCCGCTATTTGACCATCCAGGTCATTCATGGAATTTTGCAGGTTCTCCAGCTTTTGCGCACAAGCTGAGGCTTCCTTGGCTAATTGCTCAGCACGCTCTCTGCGGTGTGCCCGGACGCTGCTGATCTGTTCGACATAGCTCTTCTTGGCAGTGACTGCATGCATGACAGGTTCGAGTTCGGCCTTGAGTTGCCGCTCCTCTTGTTCAACTTGAGCTTTCCTCTCTCTGACCTCCTCAAATTTTTTGTGGGCCTCCCTGTACTCCAAAACCGGCCGACAGAGCTCCAAAACCTGCATCTTCTCCTGAGCCTCGGCCAACTGCCGCATGTTCTCGACCTCTGCTCTTTGCTGTTCTTGCCGACCTTTGAGATTTGCCAGAGTCTCATTGTCACCCCGGTTCTCAAGCTCCAGTTGCTTTTGCTGTTGACGGAGACCCTTGAGGTGATCATGCCATGCAGTCATCTCCGGCTCGGCTGCAGCTCTTTGAGTGGAATGAAGAAGTTCGACGGGAGAAAGCGCGGCAAACTCAGCAACTTTGTCCTGAGGAAGGAATTGGCAGAGGTTGTCCACTTGAATGGCGAATGACTGCACGAATTTCAGGACTTGTTTTGAACTAGCACTCTTTCCATTGATGGTGAATGAGCTTTTGTTTCCGTCACGTTTGATGTTTCGACATATGACGGGATTCGAGGGAAGCTTCGGTGGGCCTGCGAGTTCAATTTCTATTTTGGCTTCCGCACAGCCGTGTTTCACGAATTCGCCAAGATCCTTTGCTCGTCCGAGATGCTATTGATTGAAAAGAAGTATTTCGTGTCAGCCAACTGTGAAGACATCCACGCGGGGTAGAAGGCCATACCTGAGGGCCCCAACCGAGACCAAGGCAGATTGCGCAGACCAAGGTACTCTTGCCTGTGCCGTTCGGGCCAATAACCATATTCAGCTTCGGGCCTGGATGGAACTCAGCGGACGTATAAGTCACGAAATTCGCGACTTTGATTCGAACGATCGCCCCAGGTTTGTAGCCACCGGGCCCGATTCCAAGGTGGGCTTGGGGCCGCGGCGCGGAGGGCTGGCTCGATTCTCGACTTCCGTCCGCATCGTTTTGGGTATCCTCATTCTCCTCACTTTCATCACCTTCACTCTCAGATTCTTCTTCGGTAGGGTTTAGACGAGGGCGTTTGCTGTTGGATGCGGGAGTCGCGTTGACAGAGTCGGAACTGTCGCTGTCGTCTCCACTCTCATTTCGAGATCGACGGCGAGGCACCACGCTGTGACGCAGGCTGAGAGAAGACATTGTATCAGTGGAGTGGAGGTGAGGCCATCAGAAGGTGCATGGCCATGTCCATTGATAAAGTTGAGATCTCATACGCGAAGAGGGGGAAGACGCGTCTTTGTGGCCGATCAATACCAAGGCCTATCTGGGTAGGCGGTGAAGTCGGGGATTTCTTTGTTGCAGCAACTACGAGACAAAGAGACAGACGTTAATCTAAAGGACCAATTCTCACATTCGCATCGGAAGATGCCCTCACCTCAAAATGTACGCCGACTGGTCTTGACAGTCGCTGTGACATCGATCACGATTGCTAGCTCGCTATATGGAGCGGGATTAAAGACGAAAGAGGAGATCGCGGAGGTAAGTTCGAAGACCGGCTCTGCCGCAGCCCCGTGTCTTGAAGCAGGCATACCCAGCAAATGAAAGGCTTGAAGCCAAGATTACCTAGATCTTTTCGGATTCTAACATAATATCTTCAATTGCCTGTTTAGACCACGCGAAAACGCCAAGAATCCACCTTTGATGAGCAACTCAAAGCCCTTCAGGGCATGCGCTCCAACCTGACTGCCCGCAAAGGCATACTGGAGGGGCAGATCCGGGACTTGGATGCCAAAATGGAGGAAAAGAGACAACGTGCTGCATTGGGCAAGGATAAGGAGCAACAAGAAGAAGGACGACGGTGATTTTGGCGATGCATGTTTGCCACCTGAGACATGCAATCATCACGGACATTGAGGTTATAAGGCCTCACATAATCTGCCAATATGGGCCTACTGAGCTCATTCGGTCATGACCGGCCGGGCCCTCAAGGAGGATTTGAGGGCATTTGGCGGTTCCAAGCCCTCGCTCACCCTTACGGGAACCACTGCGAGCTCAACGGAGATCCCGGTCAAGACAAACCTGTCGACGGCTTTGAGCCATCAACCCATCTGCTCATGGAAAGAAGCAAGATCTTTCGACCAGCGGGTAGTCTCTGCAACTTCTGAGAAGCTGTCTATCTATGTGCTCAAAGAATCGAGCTTTGTTGTCGACATACTCCGTTTGGGTTGATGTGATATTGAACCTTCTTGCACATATCCCGCTGCAAGTTCCAATTTACGCGTGGGCAAAGTGCAGGTCACTGTTTACTATTGGGACCCCTGGTCTGATCTGAATGTATAATACAGCATAATGCAACCAACCTGTATATCTATTTTGACTGCTTTGTATGTAATCGATGTGTATGTGCAAAACTCACGTTGCTCCTGATGCCAGGTCTTTGTAAATCACGGTCATAAGATCGTAGGACAGATAGGTCATAAAATCAATCTGGACAGGTAGCTTACGCATCCAGGTTCAATCTCTCTAGGAGGGCATCCAGCTTCTCCAACAGAATCTGGTAGTTCATCGCGTCCTCGTCAAATTCGTCCTCAACGATTGCACCATCCAATGTCCGAATCTCCCGGGTATACCCATTCGATTGCAGAGTCAGCGCATCAAGCGAAGTAGTCGCAGGCGTGGACTTGGCGACATTCATCGCCTCAACTCCTTCCGTAATCTCTCCTATATCTTCAGACTGCGCGATTGGCGGCTGCTCTTCCATCAACTCGTCAAGACCAGCATCGTCGAATCGCAATCTGAAACGCTCATTGAGGTAAAAGCGGATATCATCCAGCAACTCGATGGAATCAGTTTCCTGACGTGCCTGAATGCGAGCCGCAGACTCGTTGATCAACTCCGCGAACTCGGGCGAATCAATGTGGGCCTCCAGCCTATATGCGAGGAAGCGAGCGGCAAACTCTTCCAGACGCTGGACGCGAGTTAACCAAGCGGCTCGGATAATCGCATAAATATCGATGTCGTCTTCGTCCTTGGTACCGCGAGTCCTGGCTGCTTCAGACTGAGATACTCCACTACCCAAGGTGCTGATGACAACAGCTGCCTTGGTCTTCAACTTCTCGATGAAGAGCATGTCGGCGGCGAACAAAACGTCGACGGCTATTTCCAGAGGGAAATCTGCCCGCTCGGTGTATAAGAATGTCAAGATAATCTCTAGAACGTCCGGCGCGCAGTCAACATCGATAATGTGCAGCTGATCCTTGATGTGCGCTTCTCGGAACGAGGACGTGAACATTGCCTGGAAGAACTCCGATCGGAGGAGCATCGCCCTGTGGCAGGGAAACAACGTAGATTTTGGGACTTCGTCTGTAGCGCCGTCATCCTCGTCTGGCAGCTCATCTGCTCGCAGGAGGACATCTGCAAAGATTGCATTGTTGCGGTCCCACTTGACTTCATCAACCTTTGATGTCTCAATAACCACCCGGTTACCCAGGACATTCTCCCGGAACCACTCTTCGAACTGATCTCGGCCCTTGCCGAGCTCCACGGTCCTCCGTTGCCTCGCGCGCCGCCTATCCCCGCTGTCCAGGAGGCTATCCATAAGACTTTCGATTTCAAGGTGTTTGGAGATCTTATCGATGCCCGTGAAGACTTCGGATTCTGTGAACCCAGTGCCCGGTCCACTCCTTAATTCACGCGGAGCTTCACCCAGGTATAGATATCGGATCGCAGCAGCAAATGCTTCCGGTGGGGTCGTACTGGGGAGCTTCCATGTTGTGGTTTCTGGAGCAGGGGCAAGCTTGGCACGGAAGTAGGGAGAGCGGGCGGCCAATATGAATTTATGAAGGGCGATTTCCTGGTCGGCGACGGCGACGGTAATATCAGTTGTCACAGGGGACTCTCGAGTGAGTAACGAGGCAATATGCGCAGCAAGGGGCTGGAGTGGGTCCGTCGACTTGGAATAGTCGTACTCGAGAAGGAGGTTGCGTATCCGATCGTTCAAGGCATTGTATAAACATCTACCCAGGTCCGTTATTTAGCTTCCGAGTGGTCTAATGGTAGTGTGCGGTCAAATTTACCTTTCTCCTTGAAACGTATCTCGCTCACATAGTGCGCCTGATTCAAGTAATAGTTGCGCGACTTCATAGTGTCCGCATAGACTGGCCTGTCGAAAAATATATATCGATTACTAATGTTGTTCAAGCATGAATGGAATGGGTAAAGAGGGTAAATGATAGACTGTATATTTTCTCTCGTAGCACTCACCAGGATCAATGGCGTATAATCATACAAATCGCGAGCGTTCACATTGACGCCCTCGGTGATTTTCTCCTGGCAGACTTTCAGATCGCCCCTCCGGCAAGCACTGCAAAGTTCACGGAATGGCTCACTCAGGTCTAGCGGGTTGTCATCCTTGATGGTGCCTTCCTTGATCAGCTTTTTCTCATTGTGCAAGCTGATCTCCAGCTGATCCTTGCGTAAGACAGTCGTATCTGCCATGGTTTCCTCTGGACTTGATCTAGTAGCTTGCAGCTTGCCACCTCGAGGTGGGAGGAAAGTCAACAAGATGCGGGACGGAGCCGGCTTATCGATAAGATCAGGTGACGTCAGTTAGGGCATTGCCTAAGTGGTGAATGTAATGTTATTACAGCGAGTCACCAAGTTACAGGAATAGAACAACGGAATAATAAGATAATTGAGGAGGTTCATGCGAGGATTTAGATGTATACAGGGGATAATGAAACCCTTCCATTGGTACAATAGAAGTATAATTCTCAATTGGCCGAGGCAATAATCCAAGGAGATCGCCCGATGGGTCGCCGTTTTGTATGCCGTAACCGCCTTCCTTAAAGGGGCAAGCGTCATGACCCCCGTTGCACAGCAACCAGCTGCACCCAAACACTGAAGATCGCCGAACCTCTCAACCCCATACCATCTTCAACTTTTCCCTCCACCATTTCTTCAATTCACCTTACTAACAACACAGGGAAGCTTGTCGACTCTCCTCTTCCATGACCATTCCTTACCTTACATCCCTTCTCATTTCCTTTCGACACCTGTGATTCCGACTGTCCTCGGACAGTGATCTATAGCCATGGCGATTGCTTTGGCTGAGGCGGACAAGTATGAGATCTTGGAGAAGATCGGTAAGTTGTGCTACCTCAGACTGGAATGGTTGATGTAATAACTTCTGACGGATCATGTATCTTCTAGGCTGCGGCTCCTTCGGCATCATTCGCAAGGTCAAGCGGAAATCCGACGGATTCGTGAGTGGTTCCATGCTGTCGCAGGTTCCTTGTGCTGGACATAACTAACTGGATGTAGATACTATGCCGGAAGGAGATCAATTATATCAAGATGTCTCAGAAGGAGCGCGAACAACTCACGGCGGAATTCAATATCCTGAGCTCTCTCCGACACCCGAACATTGTGGCCTACTACCACCGTGAACACCTCAAAGCAAGCCAAGACTTGTACCTCTACATGGAATACTGCGGTGGTGGAGACTTGAGCATGGTTATCAAGAATCTCAAGAAGGCGAACAGGTTGGCGGAGGAGGAATTCGTCTGGCGCATTCTGTCACAATTGGTCACTGCCTTGTACAGGTGTCACTATGGAGCGGACCCTGCGGAAGTTGGATCGAATATCCTCGGAGCGCCGCCAAAGCCATCCGGACTGAAGGGAAAGCAGGGACAAGTTACTATCCTGCACCGCGATCTTAAGCCCGAGAATATTTTCCTCGGTAGCGACAACACTGTGAAGCTGGGCGACTTTGGTCTGTCTAAGCAGATGCAATCCCATGATTTCGCATCCACATATGTCGGCACTCCCTTCTACATGTCCCCCGAAATTTGTGCCGCTGAGAAGTACACTCTTCGATCGGACATTTGGGCGGTCGGGTGCATCATTTATGAGCTTTGCGCGAAGGAGCCTCCCTTCAATGCGCGCACCCATATTCAACTAGTGCAAAAGATCCGCGAGGGAAAATACGCATCTCTCCCAGACTACTACTCGCCGGAATTGAAGAATGTTATTGGCAGTTGCTTACGCGTTAACCCCGACAACCGCCCTGACACGGCCGCCTTGATCAACCTTCCTATCATTCGTCTGATGCGCAAGGAGAAGGAAGTTGTGGATCTTGGCAAGACCCTGCGCCGTCGCGAGGAGGTCGCCGTCCAGAAGGTCCGTGAGATGGAGCAAAGGTTGGCCAATGCGGAGAAAGACAAGCTCCAGTTCAAGACTGAGACAGAAAACACCGTTCGTCGGGAATGGGAGGTGAAGGCACGACTCGAGATTGATCGCCAGGTGCAGGGCGAATTGGACCGACTGCGCAAGCGATTTGAAGCGGAGGTGCAAGACCGCGTTTCTATCGAACTTGAGAAGCAGAAGAGACACAGCAATCCTCGAGAAGAGCTCTTCCGTGCCAGCCTTCGTCGCTCAGATTCCAGTTCGCAAGGATCATCACGGACTAGTGGTCGTGAATCTCGTTCTTCTGGTGTCGTAACCGACGACTCCGATGTTCCGTCCAGCACTGATATCAGTCAATTGTCGCTCGAGTCTCCTACATCCAATAACCGGAAGGCCAGGAAGGAAACTCGTACTCCGTTCTGCCGGTCCAAGACGGTCGTCGAGTCACCTCAGGATGTGCAAATGGCTGAGCCATCCCCTATCTCTATCGCCTCACTCTCACTTTCGCCTCGTCGCACCTCTGCTACGGGTACGTCTCGCAATATCTTTGCCGAGGCTGAGCGCCAAAAGGCAAAGTGGGAGCCCACACTCGCTTACTCCGACGATGAGGATGATACTCCTGATCTACCATCTCCTACTCGCCCTAAGGTCAAGCCCGACCCCTTCAAGGCGCCCCCTCGACCACTTCTCCGCCAGAACACCGCTGCTTTCATGCAAAAACTCAGCACTCAACCCCCTCTATTCCCTTCCAATGGATCTCGACTTCCCCAGATGTCCGGCGGCCCATCCTCCTCTCAATGTGATGGTCGTACCAACTCGAACGAAGGCCGGGCTAAATCTCCACACCGTCGCCTGTCCAAGATCCCATCATCGGCTAACCTCGCCGCCGATGCTGGATCTCCTACCCGTAAAAACTCCACGAAGCAGGCTCCCCCCAAGACCAATAACAATGTTGGTGGTGACGAGATGTTCAAGGCTGTTATGCAACGCAACATGGGTGGTCGCACCCTGGTCGAGCTTGCCCAGGCTAGAGCCGGCGGCCGCCCTATGGACGAATTCAAGCGATGCGCCAGTGACTCTCGCGCCTCTTCTCATGCCTCTAGCATGAAATCCTCGGAGCGCGAGCCGCCAGCTATCTGGGATCCTGAGCGCGACGAAATGCCCAGCCCCTTCCTCGCCCGCGGCAAGAAGGTTATCCGCAACCTCCGGTGACCTGTCTGATTTTCTTTTCTTTCTTTTGTCAATTCTTCGCATCCCATCTTGGAGCGACCTTTTTTCTCATCATGGTGTATTGGCGTTGCGGTTTCATTTTGCTGGGAAAGTCTCCCCTTGCTACTGAGACTGTCATTGTGACTTTCCATTTGATTCTTGCGCATACCTCTTTTTTCTCTTCACGGAGTTTGGCTTGCTATGCTATGGGCTCGGCAACTTTTTTTTGACCCCATACAGGCTGCGGTGTTTTTTGTGTGGTGGTGGTGTTGGTGGATTCGTCTGTTTGGTGATCACTGCCCGCTTCCCCCTGACTGACCGACTCTCTTCTACCTTTTCTTTTGTGTAACGCCGTGATGCCCTTTTCGTTAATTCACCCCGGAAGAGGAGTTCATTTGTACATTTACTGGTGTTGATCATACATACGCTGGTGATGGCTTTCTTTGTTACTAGGCTTCAGATTTCAAAGCTGATACTTGTGTTCCATCAATCTCTTTTGCCAAGTTGACCTTTCTTCTTCTACAAGGGAAGCCAGTCTTAAGCATAAGCAAGACTGCCGCAGGTGGCTGTTGCAGTACGGGGTTCGTCTGAGATATTTGCACCCTAAGGTTTGTGATATCTGACGAAAAAGGAGCTTCCAATGTAGGGAAGTCCTTGGTTGACAGCCCTGGTTATTGGTGTTTATTGATGCACCACGACCAAGCTATTGCGTGTGTTTTTTGTTGGAAATGACGACCTTTGATGCTCTCCGACACCCATAATAAGAACGACTAGGACTGTCCGGGTAGAGGGTGTAGGAACGGCCCCCCCCGTATTGAGTCAATTGCAAATTACATGGCAACACCCAGGATGACTGCACTCCAGAAGCAGTGCGAACATGAGAGGTTGGCTATATTCGTATGGTGCTACTCGAGCAATGATTAATTTGGAAACCAGGGGCGTTGCCTGCACATCGTTTCTATCCCTGCCACAAATAATTCTCTCATATATTAAGTCAGGATGTATGCATGTTTCGCCTTGAAAATAAACTTTCCTGGGTCTGGTCCCAGATCCATGGTAGATCAAACAGTATCTACCGAAATTGGGCAAGTATGTAGGCCCTGAGGATCCGACTTCCCTTATTCCAGTCAATACTATTCCTTCCTAGAATAATAGACGGAGTGGTGTTATGATACACGATTTGGGCTTTCCCTTCCATTGCACGTCCCCAACACCTCCACTTCCATCTCTCCACTTCGTCGATCTATACGTTGACCTGTAAATCCTCTTTCTATCATTGGCCTCTTCATTCGGATCTATTGACAGCTGATATCTTTGTGATTCACGATATTCGAGCCGAGCAAAGTCCTCAGCATAGATTCCAAATTCTGCAGACACTTTGATTTCTGCAATATGATTTACTCTCCATTCAAAGTCCCCATGGGACATATTCTTGGTTCGTTTTAGGCATCAAGCGACTCCACGTGCATTTTGCTAACTTTATTCCTATAGTCCTCGGCCTTGCGGCCATCAACAGTTTTCAAACAACCCAAGTCTTGGCAGCACCAATTCCCAGCGGCAACAGAACTCTAGGAGGGAGTCCTCCCAACTTGAGTAGCAATTCATTTATCGCACGCGACTTGGAAACAGCAATGCCAGTTCTAAGCCAAAAAAAGCCAAAACGCCCACTATACATCAGAAACCACCAACTGAGGAATTCTGTCATAGCAGCGCGGACTGCGACTATGGCTATGAATGTGATGATAGCGGAATGTGTGTATGGGGCTGCGACGAGAACGCAGATTGCAACCACCACGCGAGGTATGCATGCGTGAAAGACAAAAAGATCGAGGAGTGTGTGACAGTCAAGCATTCTGCCTGGGTGGATTATGGTTGGACACGCGGGGAGCTTGACAGCGGGTGCCTTTGGGCCTACCAGTGTTGTACTGGAGCCTGCCAGGAGAACAAATGCGCCCGACACCCTCGATGGTAAGTTCTCTGGGAGAGCATGAGTGTGAAGCTTTGGGTGGGTACGACATGTGAAAGATAGCCTTTTGCTGCCTTTGCGAAGTATCAAAGTCTCTGGGTTGGATTCGCTGTTAAGGTGGCTGGAGCAATCGTTCAGGGTTTTTTGCGTTTAAGATGGGCACGAAGGCTTAGGGCATTAGTGAGAAAAGGACACACACGAGAGAAAAATCAGGTGTCTGACTGAGTCCTTATAGAATTTGGAATAAAGTCTGTTTAAGAGAGTGTGAGACAGCAATGCTTCTTGAACAAGTCGAAATAAAGTGACAAGATATCGGTAAACACCCAAGACTATTTATTATTGGAGACAATATATTTGTCGATCGTGAAGGTATGGATCATAATGGAAGGTCTTCATTTCGATCGCAAAGTACCAACAAGTACCAAGTTCGCCTTCAATTTGACTAGTCGTGCTGACGAAGGATCCGAATCCAATAGTTCTGAAACGCCGATCGACATAGGCCAGTCGCACGGGGGGATGGGATTAGCCGTCCGGGAGGCTTAACCCAAATAGTCGTGATAAGACGCATTGTCTCTCCGGATCTCGACTAGCGTCATATGCACATAGTCCTTTGAACGTGTCACATTGCGCATCGATCAGGCAATCACGGCCACGACGTAACTTTTGGGACCTGAAGATCATGGATCCCGTTGGTTGAAGCCGCGCTAACCGGCCCTTGTAAAGTTTGGAATTGCTGAAGAGTGTTCCCCTGTGAATGTTCCCCTGTGAAGGCATGAGGAATAGGACAGGGTTGTGAGGAGGAGACTGCAGGTCACTTAAGTCGGCCAGAGCGCCGGTGTCCGCGGTCCTTCACTCCTAGCCCGTCTGTCTCATGCAGCCTCGATCCTACGTTGAAGAAAGTCCATTTCGGACCCCACAGCACGTGGAAACTAGAGACTAAGCGTCCTCAAACCCCTCTCCTCCCAATATTGAGCCCTTCTCAACTGCGACCGAAGCAATCCGTCGACAAAATCAAGAGCAAAGACACCCAAACGAGATTCGTGATCATGGGGTCGGAACTCGGGGTTGACCCAAACTCCAAGGAGGAGCTCAATTTGTCTCCTGTCAGCATCTGGTGGGTATGCTGGACTGGGATATGGACCGCTGTCGTTGCGCTGGGCATGGCCTATCTCATCTTTCATCGAAATTCGACCCCTCTACGACTTCGAGGCATCGGGCTTTCGCTATCTGCCGTCGTTCTCCTTCACTTATACTGGATTACTGTTCAGCTAGGATTGTTGGTCGGCTCAACGATCCCAGGAAACGCCGAATTCTGGATTATGGGCACTCTGTTGCCGTGTGGCATTGCCTTGTTCCATGCCTCCAATAGTCGCTTCATCCATGTCGCGAATCTTCAGAAGAGATATACTCGGCCTAACAGCCGTCTAGTCGGATTACCTTATGGCAACACTGCTTTTGAACCCAAGGGCAGCAGGGGCCTAATCGATCGCTTCCGCCGTCTTGACTATACTGCCAAGAGTCTCATCACTGTGGGCTTTGCAATGCTCTTTCAAGTATGTCGGATATGCGCTTCAGAACTTCATCTATTCCCAGGCTGATATCATTCTTACCGTGATCAGATATTTCTTACTGCCCTGATGTATATCGTCTCTCGGAAATGGCATAGTTCCTGGGGTATCCCCGGCACTGAGGTTCACGGGACTGCCCTGGAGCAGAAAGCCGAGATGGGTCGAGGCTGGGAGTGGTAAATACAATGGAATCTCCGAGGATTGAGATCTGGTACTTGATCGGCTGACATTCATTAGGTGGCCTGGGGTATTTTGGCAGTTCTTCTGGTCTTGGATCGTTGCCCCGGTTGTTCTTTGGAAGTCTCGCGATATCCATGATACTCAGGGCTGGCGAGTTCAAACAATTGGCTGTGCGGCTGCGAGGTAAGCTGTGTGAATGGGTTGAATGAAAGTTGCCCCTGCTGATTATTCACATAGTCTCCACGCTACTCCACTTTGGCTCATTGCTCTCTATGTTCCCGCTATGGAGGCAGTCAACAAGTACTGGCTACCTCCCCAGTGGTAAGGATGATTCTCTTGGGCCATTATTCCAGAAGCAGCTTTTCTAACTATTATCTAGGATCTGCCTATCGATTATTTTCATCCAGATATTTACGGTACTACTACCTTGTTGGGAGGTATTCCGATACCAGTCCCTTCGACAAGAGACCCTCGATTTGATTGCGGATTGGGAGTCGAAACAAAAGGATGGCCCTGATATCAAGTCTCTGAAATCAGCCACTGCAACCGTCGAGTCTATGATGTCAGGTTCAGTCAAGACAGACAGTTCCGATGAAAGCGTGATGACAATGCCCGCTCTTGAATACGTCCTCGACCGTGATCCTGCCTCCCTCCAGAACTTCTCAGCACTGCACGACTTTTCTGGAGAAAACATCGCCTTCCTCACGAGCGTAGCCCAATGGAAAGGCTCCTTACAGGATCCCTCTGATCTTGACGATGAAGAGGATATCAAAGAGATGCTACAGGAGCGGTTCAATAGCGCTTTATCTATTTACGTCGAGTTTGTCAGCGCTCACGCCGAATTCCCGATCAACCTTTGTTTCCAAGACCTCGCAAAACTTGAGAATGTCTTCGAGGTACCTGCTCGTATCATCTACGGCGACGAGCCCGAGCTGAACCAGATTGCCCCCTTCGATATGCCAAGTTTTTCCAGGCTACCTTCAGCCATGTCCTCCCACGGATCTGAGAAGGAAATCCGGGTAACAGCATCTGTGCTCCGAGACCGTGTGTGGTATTGGGGTGAAGTTCCCGAGGATTTCGTCTCCTGTGGACTCGGTGCGAATGTCTTTGATGATGCTGTGAAGGCAGTCAAGTATCTCGTCCTCACCAACACGTGGCCAAGATTCGTGAGAAGTCGAAGCACCACCTGTCGGTTACCGTTTACTACTGGATGCGGCTTTGATGTTGAGCTTGCACGAGCGCAGCAAGTGAGGTGAAGGCAAAAATCTTAGAGGAGGATCTTGCTCACGAATGTTATTCTAATGTACATAATAAGCCTGAAGCTTTTACCAATTCATATACCCTATTTTCGTTTTCCAAACCTTCGCTGGGAAGTTGTAATGGCTAGAGGTTGAATCGAAGCGTGCGATTGTGACCGTACGTTGATAGGGATCGTGTCTGATACATATTTCTGGTTCGCAATCATCCTGATGGCATGTTGCATGCTCTCATATACAAGCAATTTTGATGATTCTGATCTGGCTCAAAATCTAGACACTTCACTCCATTTCAGTAAAAGATCACGATTGAGGCTTGGCACCATCGTTCTGTTGGATGTATGACGTCATCTTTCAATGAGAAGACAACACGAGTCTGTACATAACTAATATACACACTCAATGTTTTCAAGCAATTAGACATTGAATAAACCAGGAGCGTTATTAGATAAAATAAATCGAAAAGATGGAGCTTGTGCAAAGTCCTAGGGGGTGTCTCGTCAGCATTAGACTTTGGCCCTTGTAGATCTTAATCCCGTCTAATCTTTGGGTTGTTTCTATCGACCCACTTGGATCTGAAAATAGGAGATAGCCCAAAGAATGGCCCTCCAAGATTATTTAGTACCAATATTGGGTTAATCTTCTATAAGAATAACGCCATTACCCTACGACTGTTGAGATGTCACTAAGATTCTGCTGCTGCCAGAATGAAAGTCGACCAGCATTCCTCGGAATATGAGGAGGTGTATCCCCTACACAAGCTTGACGACATCGAGGGATTTCGCAATAATGTCATATGGATGGTGCGATTTAATGATGTGCTTGACGCGGAGAAGTTGGCCGACTCATTATCAAGGCTGTTGGAGATCGGAGATTGGAAAAAACTCGGTGGACAATTGAGGTTCAAGGTACATACAAAGCTGAGCATGCAATCACACCTATCAATTTAGAAGAAATCCAGTTAATCTCGACAAGGCGGATGGAAAACTGGAAGTTCACTTCCAAAAGTCATCGACGCCTGGCTCACGAAATGTATTTTTCACCCACGATTCTTACGAGATGCGAATTCAAGACCATCATGTGGCTCGTCGGTTACCAAATGCGACAGATGGACCATCGACTCACCTTATTTCCGAGGACTTTCGGCCTTTTATCGCTCGCCCGAATTTTCCGACCTTTGAGCAATCGGTACGACAAAATGAGCCTCAAATTTCGCTCCATGTCACCTCTTTCAAAGATGCGACGCTCGTCGCTCTTTCATGGCCGCATGTGTTGATGGATGCATCGGCGGGAAAGGCCCTCTTGTCTGGGTGGTCGGCAGTATTAGCGGGGCGTGAAGGTGATGTTCCTGTGGTAATAGGTGCACGAGATGACATTCTCTTGCAAGCGGCGATGGAAGACAAGGCGGTGACTAGCAAGGAGTTCAAGCTTGAAAAGAATCGGCTAACTGGAGTCAAGCTGCTTGTCTTTTCATTGCGATGTTTGTGGGACAAGTTTTGGAATCCTCCTCGACAACAGCGAACGGTGTTCATACCCGGAGCTGTTCTCGACAAGCTCAAAGCGGATGTCCGCCAAGAGATCACAGAAGAAAGCCAGAGCAGCCAGAATGTGCCTTTCGTCAGTGAAGGCGACATATTGATATCATGGATCTGTCAAGCAGCCGCATCTACCATGTCGAAACCTCGCCCACTGGCTATCATGAGCTTCCTCGACGTTCGTTCTCGGATCCCTGAGATACGCAAATCGGCAGGGGTATTCTTACAAAACATGGTCCTTTCGACTTACGCGTTCATTTCCCCTCAGACTGCCACAAGCTCTATTGGAGCTGTTGCAGTGAGCCATCGCCAACATTTCGCCGAGCAATCGACCGACGCACAAACTCTCTCCTTTTTGAAGAGTGTTTATCGAGATATCGACGCAACGAAGAAGCCTAGACTCATTTTCGGCGAGCCAAATTCCGTGCCATTCTTGATCAACAACGTGAGCAAGGCAGAGTTGATTAAACTTGTTGATTTTAGCCCAGCTGTTCTTCGTCAAGGTGAGAGCTTAGAGACCAGGAAAAACCCTATTGGAACTATGGTCACGTACTGGAATGAAGGGCTTGAGCGAGGCTGGAGTGGTTTCAATGTTTGTTGGATGCAAGGAAGAGACCACGATGGGAATTTTTGGATGATGGCAAACCTTCTGCCTCGGACATGGGCGAAATTGGAGGAGGATTTACGGCGATTGCATGAGGAAAATCTTTTGGATTCAGGCAAGGAAAGTTTCTGATCTGCTGTTGTCACCTTGCCCGCGGATAACCCAGAATTGTTCTCTTGATACGATCCCTGGTGCAAACTGGCCGAATCACACTATATTTGCGGATACAATTTCTACGCTGTTTAAGCCTTGACCCAGTGTCGGAATTTTCATTTTGTTCATTGATAGATAATTATTTGATCAGACCGTTTCTGCTGTCTTCAGATACCCAAGGACCTTCTCCACGAGGAACTCCCGAGGCTTAGCTTGGTCATCGTTGCTCAATGCATGAGATGCCCCAGGGATGATACCGCTGTGCTTCTGATCCCAAATCTCATATTTGCCATTGTGATCCGTGATACCCCTCCATCTCGCCAACAACTTCTCCTTGTCAATCCATTCCGGAACAGCTTGATCCGCGCCCGAAAACAGGACCATCAATTTGTGCTTGAGCAGCCCGCGCTCATTAATCATTCCAAACGTTGTCTTTAGTTGCTCGTCGCTCAGATCAGAGCTGAAAAGGTCATCCTCGCCCGGTGACTGAGGGCTGTCAGGGCTGATCAGACTCAAGAGTCTGCGACAGCTGATTGCGGTATTGGACGGGTAGATATGGGATGTCATCCACAGGGGGAGCATTGTATCATGAGGTTCGCCCTTTGCGACAGATTCCTTTGCCATTGCGACCATCTTCTCGTAGATTGGCCGGATTTCATCGCCCGTCTTGCCACCAATTCCTTCGCTCAACACCCATTGCACGGCTTCTCGGTCAGACACGGGTGCTTGCATGATTGCGCCGTCAAGTGGCATGCGGAGAATGTGCTCGAGATCTGGATCGAAGGCTGGGGTGCTTGTGTGAGGGTTGGGCCGAGACAAGTAGTGCACCACACACTGACTGCCGGTTGAATGACCCATCAGGACAATCTTGCCGTTGCCGAATTTGGACGTCTTATATTCTTTGATATAATTCAAACATTGCGCAATCTCATCCGTGTCTCGGTCGAGGTGCCCAAGACCCCAGGATTGATACGAGGATGTGAGGTTGAGAGTGAAAAGGGACCATTCTGTGGGCTGGAGAGCGCGGACAAGATCGGCCATATAGGAGGTAGTCGCAAGGCCATCACCGAGGCCACCGACAAAGAGAATGCTGTGAGGTTGACGAGCGGCAGTGGATGTGTATTCAAAAGTGACAAGAGTCTCGGTCTAGGTAGCCCGTGCGTCAGTAAACTTGTCAATTGCGCTTGAAAGAAGACGGTAACATACGTAATGATGCAAAATGCCAGGAAGGCCACCCTTGGGCCAGAACCTGGAGTACATATTGACGTTGAGTTGCAGATACAAGAGACCAGCAGATGTGAGCGAATCGAGATTGTTGGAGAAAGTCGCGATGGAAACTCAGGTCAATGGCACGTGTGGCACGTGGTTGCTTACGAAACAATCTTGTTATCAGATGGATTTTGCGTCACTCCGAAGTCGGTTTCAAAATATCTCCGCAATTGGGATTTCTGTTGCAACTGAGTGATATTATTTATTGTGCGATACCATAAAAGAACCACCTTCTAGCCCGGTAATTGTCGGGTAAAAAGGACCCGCTCGAGGCGACGATGTTTGACTCGTTGAGATCGGAATATTTTGCTCAGCCGAGATGCCAAGGCCTAACATTTCTGCTCCAAAGTTCAGACCAAAAATTGCCCCTCGTGCAACTCATTGGTGGGTAGAGAAGGAGGGCGTAAATTATCAGATGAAAAAAATTATCAATCAGCACGCGGGACGCTCGGGCAGCATTTGGTAATTTCTGTTCCATGGAACGCAGAGAACAAGGTGTACGGTAATATTGGTATTGTAAGTATTCACCAGGTGGATCTTGATACCGTTGTACAGTATCTTCCAAGGCCCATCGAAATATCTTTTCTTCTCTTCGCAGTGTCACTGCCAAATTTTAACAATGTACCGGTAGCGCATTGGCTTTTCTACGCCTTACGCGCCCTACCGGAGAAACAATAAGTCACCGGATCTGATTAGATTTGTGGATGCAGTATTCCAGGATCAGATTAGATGACGTCCCCGAAGGTCTGCTCCGGCCTAGACTGATGGGTCGAAGAGAATATGTAGCAGCGGAAATTGCCGCCAGGGAATGGGGGTAAATTAGGAGAATCTGCAACTGAAATTTCGTGCTTTTCACTGTGTTAAAGGTTGCTTTGGTGAAATTGCCCTACTCGCTCCTGCCTGTCTATTGAGGATGCTGTTGGACAACCGTCATGCATATTGGAAAAAAAGTCCCTTCCAATCATCGGGAACAGGGGACTCGAAGGATATAGGTTATGCCCAAAAGGACCAAGTAGACTGTCGTAGCACTGCAACCCAACCTCCTTGGTTCAATCCAAGACACCGAGTGGATAGAACTTGCAACTTCGAACTTGGCAGTGGAGTTGCCCTGTCGGAGTTATGTATCGTATGCGTACGGAGCGTGAAATTCTACCGTATCAAATGCGGTATCGTGACCATACATGGAAATACAAGGTACTACTAGTTTCAGACATCCACACCACTACGTTCTGTATCTATACAACCTCAGTAATCATTCTTGCTTCGCGGCAAGCTCGCCAGTGGAGACAAATTTTGGGCACAAGTGTGGGATCGGACCATCTCGGCTTCACTCGGTCGCGATCCGTGATTCCCTTTCAAAATAATCCAGTTGCGCCAGGATTCAGCGACAACCGCAAGCAAGCAGCTCGCGTCGTCACGATGGGCTTCATACACATTGACGATTTACCGAGCCAGTATGAGCAACCGAGCGAGAGCGCTGTGGTACAGGCTAAGGACCAGCTAAATAGTACCGGCGCTAGATCATTTAAGGTCGCGGGGCTTGTCTCTGATCAAGTGTCCACGCCAACATGCATGAAGGAAGAGATTGTGCTTTTGTCCTGGCTCATAGTTCTTCTGCGAACCAGAGAAGATGGACGTGTTAGCTATGAGTGGGCATATCAGAGCCAGGGAGATTCATCAAATGGTGGAGGGGCAAACAAGCTTTCGACCGACGAAGTACTCCCTAACTTGCAAGATAATGTGGGAGAGACCCTGACTTCGATTTCTCGTCACATTGAGAATGCGAAGGGAAGCCTGAAAACAGCAGGATCCAGGGCTTCATCACTTCTGCTAAGCACTGGTTCTCTGTCAGAGTGCTCGGATGGCACTAATAACGATGTATGTGAATACATCAGACGTTGTATTTGACGAGAGTGTGTGACTGACCAGTCGAGTACAGGGTGTGCTCAAGATTCAAGTTTCCGTGCAGAATGGAGACCTCAATATCTGTCCTCTGTGGCATTCTGAAAATATTCTGCCATATACAATCACCCGACACATTGAATCGCTAGTTGATACAATTGAAATGTGTATCTCTAGCCCCGAGAAAGCTGTCGAGGGGTGTCTTCGTGCGACAATGCATGATCTTGATACATTATGGAGCTGGAATAATGAGCTTCCACCAACATATGACTTCTGTATGCACGAGATGATCTCAGAGCGTGCCCGAGAATTCCCCGACAAAGAGGCTATTCTATCCTGGGATGGTGCTTTAACATACAGCGAGATCGATCGCTACTCAACAGTGCTCGCGTCTACGCTTCGCGAAGCGGGGGTCGTACTCCATGACTTCATACCTCTTTGCTTTGAGAAGTCAAGGTGGACGATCGTCGCTGTACTTGCCGTGATGAAGGCCGGTGGAACTATTGTGCTCATGGATCCCACGCTACCACTCGCCCGGCTTCAGAACATGGCTAAGCAGGTGAATGCAAAGACAATGGTGTCATCTGGAAACCAAAAGGTCTTGGCATCGTCTATTCTACCAGACGGACAGAGATTTATCGTGGAAGCAGACACCTTTTCGCATATCTCGACTTCTCAAGTGTTACCTGAGCTTCCACCTGTACCGGCTTCAGCCTTGATGTACATCATTTTCACGTCTGGAAGTACAGGCACACCCAAGGGCGTCAAAATTTCCCACAGCACCTATACCAGTAGTGCCATTCCACGAGCGAAAGCAGTGGGATACACAAGCACTTCCCGAGTTCTCGACTTTGCGTCATACGCCTTTGATGTCAGCATTGACAGTATGCTGCTGACTTTGGGGAATGGTGGCTGCCTTTGTATTCCCTCAGATGAGGATCGGTTGAATGACATTAACGAAGTCATTCGGAAGATGAGAATCAACTACGCTGGTATCACTCCTTCTATGGCTCGAATTTTGGATGCAGATGTTATCAAATCGCTGGATATCCTGGGTCTGGGTGGCGAAGCTGCTTCAGCAAGAGATGTGACTGTCTGGGGTCAAGATACCAGAATTGTCATCGGGTACGGTCCCTGCGAATGTACCATCGGATGTACTATCAACAGCAGTGCTGCGACTGGCAGAGACTATATTTCCATCGGACCTGGCAATGGTGCGGCTATGTGGATCGTCGACCCCAATGATCATGAAGTATTGATGCCGGTTGGAGCCGTTGGTGAGCTTCTTGTTGAAGGTCCCATCGTTGGACAGGGCTATTTGAACGACCCCGACAAGACTGCAGCTGCATTCATTCATGACCCCTCATGGCTTGTGGCTGGTCACAAGGGATACGCTGGCAGGCAGGGTCGTCTGTACAAGACCGGAGATCTCGGTGTATATGATCCCGATGGCTCTGGAGGCATCGTGTTCGTAGGTCGCAAGGATACCCAAGTCAAGCTACGCGGGCAGCGTGTGGAACTCGGAGAAATTGAAAGTCAACTCAATGCCAGACTGCCCTCGGAAGCAACCGTGATTGCTGAGGTTATTGTACCCCAAGGAGCTGGGGGTCAATCTACTCTTGTTGCGTTTGTTTCCTTCAAATCAGCCAAGGGACAAGAGCACCTGGGAATTCAGTCAGCCGAGCTCGCTCCTGAACAAAGCCAATCCCTGTCCGATGCCAATGCAGATATATCAAAGGTCCTGCCTCGGTACATGGTTCCAACGGCTTATATTCCCGTCAATTACATTCCCACGTTGATCTCGGGAAAGACCGACCGCAAGCGACTTCGCCAATTCGGTACTACCGTCGACTTGCGAGAGCTGGACCAACGCACTGGGAACGCCGTCTCTCGGGAATTGACCGAACTTGAGCAACGCCTAAGACAAGCATGGGGCGTGGCATTGAAACTGGAGGCGGAGAACATCCGGCTTGAGGATAACTTCTTTGCGCTCGGTGGCGACTCATTGGCTGCAATGCGTCTTGTTTCCATCTGCAGAGACCAAGGCCTTGATCTCTCTGTGACTAGCACTTTCGGCAACCCTACCCTTTCGGCCATGGCTGAAGTTGTCAAGATTTGTGACGGGCAAGTCCGATCTGAAGTTGCTGCGTTCTCTATGATCACTCAAGCCGTTGAAAGTGCATCCATCGAGGCGTCACAGGCCTGTGGGGTTGATCGAGATGCTGTTGAGGATATCTACCCGTCTACGCCAACGCAAGAATCTCTGTTCACCTTCTCGCTCAAATCGGTCAAAGCATATGTTGCTCAAAGAGTTGCTTGCATTCCAACACACGTTAGTCTCGATACCTGGAAGAAAGCATGGGAAGACGTGATTGAGGCAAGCCCAATCCTGCGCAGCCGCTTGGTTCAACTTCAAGACCCAGGCCTTCAGCAAGTGGTGCTGAAAGTAGGCGTCGATTGGAAGCACTCCACCAACCTTGACCAATACCTCGAAGATGATCGCAGTGAAAAGATGCAGCTTGGACAGAATCTCGCCCGATATGCTATTGTTGACAATTCCATCGATGGTAAGCGTTACATGGTTTGGACGGTACACCACGTTCTTTATGATGGATGGTCGGAGCCTGTCATTCTTGAAAAGGTTCGCAATGCGTTGGGGTGTCAAAAGATTGAGATGCAGGCACATATGAAGGACTTTGTAAAGTTTGTGCGGGATACCGATGAAGTCGCCATGCATGATTTCTGGCGACAGGAGTTGAACGGTGCTGTTGGACCCCAGTTCCCGCGCCTCCCATACCGAGACTATTTGCCTACTCCCAACGGCTTGGTTGAGCGTATAATTCCCTTTGAGGCTGGTGCTGGGTCACCTTTTACGCTGGCCACTTTCATTCGGGGTGCGTGGGCTCTTGTCGCATCTCAATACACGCGCAGTGACGACGTGGTGTTTGGAGAGACGCTCACTGGTCGTGACATTTCGCTTCCGGGAGTTGAAGGCATTGTTGGCCCGCTCATTGCAACCGTCCCAATTCGCATTCATGTCAGTCGCAACAGCACTGTAGAGTTATATCTGCAGGCTGTGCAGCAGGGTATCCTTGCACGGACTCCCTACCAGCACATGGGAATGCAGAACATCCGAAAGGTCAGCCGCGATGCTCAGCATGCATGCGAAGCTGGCACTGGTCTGGTAGTTCAGCCGGAGCCGGAGTACGAAGGCAGCGACCTTGGCTTCGAATATGGCGATGTTGTCCGCGAGGCCCTTCACTTCAATCCTTATCCCCTCATGCTGGCTTGCGGTATCCGGAAAGGGGGCTTCAGAGTCTGTGCAAGCTTTGACAGCGGTTTAGTCAGTGTGTCACAAATGGAGCGAGTTCTGGCTCAGCTTGAAGTGGCTTGCTCCCAGCTGGCAAAGGACCTTTCCAGGAAGGTTGATGAGATATCTTGCCTCCCCGAGGAAGAGTTGACACAAATCTGGCGACACAATCAGACTGCTCCTTTGTCCCGGGATGAAGCATCAGGAAAGCTTCGAGCCAGGGAAGATATTAAGCAAGGATCAGTGTACCCTCCATCGGTAGTCCACTGGGTATGTGATCCACGAAATCCCTCGCTGTTGTCACCCATTGGTTGCCCCGGTGAGCTTTGGTTGGAAGGGGCCTGCCTTTCAGGCGAGACTGCGGAGTCCCCAGCGTGGCTCCTAGCTGGAAGCTCGGAGGTTACTGGTCGATCAGGAAATATGCAACCAACTGGCGACATTGTTCAACAACAAGAAGATGGCAGCCTGGTGTTTGTCGGTCGCAAAGAAAATATTGTCCCAGTGCAGGGACATGCGGTGGATATCGCGGATCTTGAAACTCATTTCTCAAGATACCTCCCATCCTCAATCCGCGCGGCTGCAGCCGCCTTCCAGTCATCGCAGGGCGAGTCAGACCAGGTATCAGAGCTGCAGCTGGCCGTGTTTGTGGAAAGCCAGCCTTCCGAGGGCGACAATGTGGAGCTCATCCTGGAGAACCATGATATTGTCTGGGACGCTTCGGATCCGCAGAGCCTGAAGACGACTGTTTGCGCTTCAGCACCTGTCGTCCTCGTCGTAGCACTGAAGCGACTCGACAAATTCTTCAGAGATTCACTCCCCACTCACATGATGCCTTCTGTTTACATTGTGGTTGATAAGTTGCCGACGAACCATAACCTGTTGAACCAGCTTGCCTCGAAGATCCCGGGTCCAGTGCTTGACCAGGTACACGAAGGCCTACAAGAGGCATGGAAGAAAAGCTTGGCCCAAGCAAGTTTGACTGGCCCCGAGAATATTTTGCGATCATCCTGGGCCAAGATTCTAGGAATGCAGGCAGACCAAATCGACGTCGACGACAATTTCTTCCGTCTCGGTGGTGACTCCGTTCTGGCGATGAAGCTAGTTTCTAGTCTTCGTGCCCAAGGCCATTCCTTGACCGTCGCAGATATCTTCCAGCATATGCGTCTGGGCGATGCGGCGAAGAAGCTGAAAGTGGGACAATCACCACAGGCCAAAGTCCAGCCTTACAAGCCATTCTCTGTCTTGGGATCGATTGACGTTCAGCAATTCCTTTCTGAGGTTATTCAGCCGAAGCTTGCTCATCCAACTTTGTCTGTTCAAGATGTCTACCCTGTCACAGATACCCAAGCACTTGATGTTCGTGGAACCATTCAAATCCCCCGGACCTCCATTCAGTATAACATGTTGCATTTCGACAGTGGCATCGATCGTCAAAGATTGTTCCAGGCTTGTAGGGATCTCGTTAAGACCCACGACATTCTTCGGACTGTGTTTATCGAAGAAAACGGCACTATTTTCCAAGTTGTCTTGAACGAACTGGAGGTTGCTTTGACCACGCACCTGGCGGATCAAGATATTGATTCATTTGTCAAGGATCTCTGCGCTGAGGATGCTAATTCAGACTTCCAACTTGGCTCGCCATTCTTCAAGTTCATCCACGTTGCAGGTGATGATAGCAAGGAATGCCTCATCTTGGGCATATCCCACGCTCTATATGATGGGATGTCGCTCCCTAAGCTGCTTCAAGATTTGGAGGCACTGTATATTGGGAAGACAGTCGTCGACTATGAGCCTTTCTCCTCGTACATTGCCCGTGTCCGCGACATCCGCTTCCAAACAAAATCTCTTGGCTATTGGAGTACTTTACTCGATGGCTCATCTTTGTCTCTCCTGGATGGAACATCTTATCAGCCAGGAGACAAGGGTGTGTTCAAATCTAAGCCCGTTGAATCATGCCAACCCCTGGAGGACATTACAACTGCAAACTTGTTGACTGCAGCATGGGCTCTGCTCTTGGCTCGTCGCCTCAGCAAGACTGATGTGACTTTTGGGGGCGTTACATCCGGCCGCATGATTGATGTTGCCAACGTGGAAAATGTCGTGGGCCCATGCTACCAGCTCACCCCCATCCGCGTTCAGTTCCAGGCAGAATGGACAGCGTTGAATCTTCTGCAATTTGTTCAAAAGCAGAGTGCCGAATCTGCGGCCCACGATTTCCTTGGGTTCGAGAAAATTGCCAAGCAGTGCACTTCATGGCCATCCAACACACAATCGTTTGACTCCATTGTTCACCATCAAGACTTTGATGACTTTGACACTATGCCTTTTGCGGAAGGATCTTGCAGAGTTGAGATCTCCAATCCTCATGGCGATGCCCCGTATCCCTTCAAGGTGGTCTCTTTTGTGCGAGGTGGTAAAGTGCATGTCGGAGCCGTTGGGGCTGAAAGGGACTCAGCCCTGGTTGATGAAATCTTGGATGATCTGGCTGCAACTGTTGCTGACCTGTCGAATGGCTCTGAAGCAGTCTTGCTTGATGAGAAGGTGTTTTAGTCTGATTTGGATGTGGTGGTCATGTTTTTCTAGCATCCGGGGTAGGGTTAGCTTGACCCTGCGAAGGTGCTCTTTTTTGGTCTATAATTTTGTTAGCTTCTTTGCTTCTTCTAAGTATTATTTAAATCTTTTCAATATCTGTTTTCAATTTTCTAAATTTAATCTTGAATTTGATCCCTCTTAAGGTTTCGATCGAAAAGACTCTACCATGGTGCTCCTACGACGCTTGTGATACTCGTCAAATCAATACCAACCATGACACATGAGATCGCTCTGTTGAATGAAAGAATTTCTATTAGAAACTAAATGAGATATAACAAAGTAAAAATAATTTTCAAATGTTCTCATCATGTCGCCACTGTTTGATGCATAACGTTCGCCCGGTAACTCTCAGACCGTTCGAGCAACTCCTCATGTGAGCCATGATCAATGCACTGCCCAGCCTCAATCAAGAAGATGGTATCTGCTTTTCTGATGGTGTGCAGACGATGAGCAATAGCGATGACTGTGATGCCCCTTGCAGCCTTCTCAAGACCGTCTTGGAGGAGCTTCTCCGATTCGGCATCCAAGGCACTGGTCGACTCATCAAGAATCAGCAGCTTAGGCTTCCGAACGAGCGCTCGGGCAATCGAAAGCCGTTGCTTCTGTCCACCAGAGAACTGATTGCCATTAGGTCCACAAAGAGTCTCGTAGCCATTAGGCAATCCCATAATGACTTCATGGATGTTGGCAAGCTTGCATGCCTCTTCAATTTCTTCCATGGTCGCTTCATGGCCTGGTCTAGCGCCGAGGCCGATGTTGAACTTGATGCTTCCTTCAAAGAGGACGCTTTCTTGGGGAACCAGAGCGATTGCCTCGCGGAAGGCTACGTCTTGGTGCTTGGTCACATCAACACCATCAATGATGATGCCGCCGGATTCTGGCTTGTAGAGTCTTTCAACAAGAGAAATGATGGTAGATTTACCAGCACCACTGGGTCCAACGAGGGCACAGAATTTTCCAGGTCGAATATCAAGGCTCAATCCATTCAACACCTTGATGTCTGGCCGAGCAGGGTACGCAAAATGAACATTGCGGAATTGAACACTTGAAGCGCCACCGGAGATAGTGGGCTTGTGTTCTCCTCTGGCCTCGGGGTCTTTCTCTGCAGACTCGGTAAGGGAAGGACCACGGATTTTCCCTTGCATTCCGTCTGAGCCGATTTCAATCAGACTCAGGATTCTTGCCATCGCAGCGCGGGCGTTGGAAAGCTCGGGCGCGAGCGCAAACATTTGACTCCAGAGAAGTGCACTCACGAGGAGTGAGAAAACCACAATCAGGAACTGTGTTTGGGTATAGGTTCCTGCAATGATCTGTTTGGCACCCCACCAGTATGCGAGGGCGTTGACGCAGTTACCAAGGAAGTAGGTAATAGCCTGCCAGAGACTTGCGAGCACTGTGACCTTGAAAGTCTCCTGACGAGGTCCCTTCAAAGATCGCCGGTAGGTCTTTAGGGTCTCCTCCTCGAGAGATAGGGAGGCGATGGTCTTGATAGATGTAATTGCTTCCGTGCCGATATCGACAGACTTCGTGTAGGCGTTTTCGTGACGTTCCTCGAATTTACCGAGCACATGAAGCTCCATCAGACCAGCTCCAAGGAGAAGCGGCACCAGAGACAGACAGACCAGGGCAATCTTCCAGGCGATGATGTGAGTGAGGATGATCGCGGCGATGAGGTTGACGGTAATGGAAAATAGTGAGCCAATAACAGAGCCGCTCAGACCAGCCAGGGCGTTACCATCCCGAGTGATGTAGGATAGAAGCATGGCAGGAGTCCGACCATTAGACTGGTGCCATTGCAGGTCTTGCTCAAACAACGACCGGAATGACAGTACTCTGACCGAGTATACAACCTTTTCAGAGACCCATCCAAACCCTGTCCAACTGGCAAAGTTTGCGAAAAACTCGATAATAGCCAAGACAAAGAACATCAGACCATAGAAACTACCGCGAGATCGAATGCTATCCGCACCGTTGCAAGGATTCAGGCTTCCGACTGTGTTGCCAAAGATGACTGCTTCTCCGGAGAATGCTCCTCCGACGATACTAGCGCCGAGAAGAGCCAAAAAGATCATCAAGAGATGGGGTCTCACTGCTGGTCCATAACCCTTCACCAACGCCCACAAAGACTTACGAGGAGTCTCGGGCTCAGGCTCTTCTTCACTTGAATCGGTTGCCGGTGTTTCGGTTGCCGACACCTGGGTATCCTCCTGCTTTCCAAGGCTCTCATCCGACAAGCCAATCTTCTCATTCTCCGTGTCGGTCAGGGAAACCGTATCCGACTTGCTGGCAGTGTCCTTGATTGAAGAACTATCCTTGGAAGATGCAGATCCAAGAGTTTGGAGGTTGACGAGTTCAGCATAGGTTCCATTCTTGGCCATCAGGGTCGCATGATTGCCCTGCTCCACAAGGATACCCTTATGCATAACAATGATGTTGTCGGCATTGGTGATTGTTGAAAGACGATGGGCAATGGTAATCACAGTCCGACCAGTGGAGATGTTATTGATGGCATTTTGAATCCGTTGCTCACTTCTCGAATCAAGAGAGGCGGTTGCCTCATCAAGGATGAGGACTGTAGGGTCCTTGACCAAAGCGCGAGCAAGTGACACTCGTTGCTTCTGGCCACCACTAATCAGACGTCCGCTTGAACCGACAGATGTGCCATATCCGTACTGCAACCTTGTGATGAAACCATCTGCATCTGCCAGAGCTGCGGCATGTTGGACGAGGTTCACAATTTCAACAACTTCTGGACCCCGTGCCTCTGCTGATGTCACGAGGTCTTTGCCATCTCTGACCTCCAAGGCTAGCTCAGCAAGGGTAGAGCTGAGAAGTGTATCCTTCAAGTGTTCATGGCTCGGGTTGCTGGAATTGATAAGACCGTGTGCAATGTTTTCTAGCAGCGAACGGTCTAGAAGAGAAGGTTCTTGCTGGACTAGACTGCAGAAGCCTCGCAGATCGCGAAGATTGATATCTCGTAATTCGTTGCCATCGAAGAAGATCTGTCCTTCCGTTGGATCATACAATCTAGTGACGAGGCTAGCGATAGTTGACTTTCCACTTCCTGAAAGACCAACAAGAGCAGTGTGCTTCTTGGCAGGGAGGGAGATTGTGATTTTATCGAGGACCTTGATTTCAGGGCGAGATGGATAGATGAAAGAGACATCCTTGAATTCAAAACCACCCTCTGCCTCCGAGATACGAAGCCCAGAAGTAGTAGTGCCATCGATCAGAGGCTGACGATCAATATCCTCACGTAGCTTTGCATAAGAAGCAACGGCTTGGACAAATAGATGAAGGAATGGTGCCACCTGACTCAACATTAATGTGGCTATGGGATATGTTAGAGGCGAAACATAGCAAAATCAAAAGATCTCGGCTTACCTTCAATCAAGATGAAAATTACGGTAAAAGTAGAGCCGACGGTGACACCTGCGGAGTCGCCACTCACTGCATCAGCAACGCGCTGGGCACCTTGCCAAAAGGCTAGACCATTGGCACTGTAAGCAATAAAGTACAACACTCCGGACTGCGTGCCAACAGCTGCAGCCTTCTTCAATCCTTGGTGTTCCGCTAGTCTGAGAGCTCGCGAGAACTTCTCCTCCAGTCGGGCATTTGCACCAAAGGCTTGAACCACAACAATGTTGTTAAGCGCCTCAGAGGCAATCGTTGCGGCAGATGCAGCATAATCAGACATCAGTCCGGTGTACTTTTCGATATAGTGACTTCCAGCGAATGACATTAGGAGATAGGCGGGAATCAACGAGAGGAGAATGGCTGCAAGTTCCCAATATTTGATGAACGCGACAATATAAGCGGTTATAAAGAATGAGAAAGCAGCAATGACAATGCCTACTTTCTCTGATGTGCCTGAACGGATAGTCTGGATATCGCTGCTGAGCCGAGAAGCGACCTCGCCCGGCGGCAAGTGGTCAAAATGCGATGGCTCTTGTCGAAGCAGGTTTTGCAAATAAGTCTCTCGTAATCTTTGAGACAGACGGGCACCGTACATAGTCCAGCATGTGAGGTGGGCGTAAATCAAGACAAATTGGGCGATAGCCAGATAAAAAATCAACAAGATCTTGCTGTTGATTTCGCTTTGGTAGCTCGCGTTGGACTCCGAAGAGCTTGAACCGCTCTTTTCGTCACAGGTCACGGAGTTGAAATCATCGAGCAATTGACCAAAAATGATACCAATGATCGGGAACGGGACACCAGATGCGATGGCACTAGCCAGGCCGGTCAACAGCATGCCTATATCGAGCTTTGATGGGCTTCCTGCCAAAAGCAGGCGAGGATAACCCGCCAACTTCTGGAGGAACTTCATGTTGACCTGAGGCTGACGCTCTTCTCTCCTGCGGCAGTGGGTATGTTCGTCAGATGTTGAAGATGTAAGCACTCTAAGTTCCTCTTTTGCTTACCCCTCAGTGAGCTAGCTCTCGGTGACGGTCTGCAGATGTGGGTCCCCAGGATGCGTTCACGACTTGCTGAAGTTTCCTTTAATTCCAAGATCCCACTGGGCGAGATCAGTTGGCAGCTATAAGAGCTTCGTTGTCGACACTGGCTTGACGAGCATGTCAAGTTTTCCAAAAATTTCAGAAGGGGGGAAAGCTTTGGAGATAACCCAAAATGGTTTAGGGGATTTGCCGACATCGGTATGGACCGGCAGGTTTGACTTCCGGATCAGATAACTTAGCCCACAACTGGTCCTCCTGAAGAAAAAAGATTCCGTTGATGGAGACAATTAGTCAATTACGGGGTGGATGGGCACCGTTACGATGAGGTGTGCAGTATCAAACGTATTGTCACCTTACAGGCCCACCATTCGTATCGTATCGTACTGTATATACATGCATACTCGGACCAAAGAGCCACTTCAAGCACTAGAGCAAAAGGGGCAACTTAGTCGACGCTCATGGGGATGATTGTCTTGCACCCGAGTTATCTGATCATTTCTCAAACAAGCATAGTCCCCGCAAGAGCAAACACAGATTTTCTCTGGAGCTGCTCCGCCGTTGAAGACGGCGAGAACTTCTACATGAGTCTTTTGACAATTAATCATGTCCTACTATTCCCTTCGTACCCCAGTAGGCCGACATCGCTCAACAGTTGTGCGACTCCAGTGACTAGCTTTTTAGAAAAGTGCACTCTTGTATATGCGCTCCACATGGTGGTAATTTCAAAGCCAGGATGAAAAAGTACGGAGGACGTAGTACAAGCAAGCTTAAACGGAAAATTTCTCGGTTTAACCGAGGCCGGCGAGGAATACACGTCATTCACTGTATTTCTTGACTAACTTCACAGCCCTACTAATGTGCCCATGTCCGATGGCCCACTTTCTCAGACTATCCACGAGATTCGAATCCACACCAGCTCGTGAGGGATCCGGAGTGAGAGGGTGTAATTTGCTGCACGAGAACTTTCAAAGGTAGATCCTTACTCTATCTGATAAAGTCGTTCAAGTAGACCTACGGTATGATTGGCTTCAAAAAAAGACATACCAAGAATACTGCTTCACATTTTATAGACCAGGGCTAGCTAGTAATATCGTACAAGTTGAAGTCTTACAGCTTGGCGTTCCAAGCTGCACGGTCAGCAGATTCAAGGGGCCTCTCGCGCCCGTCCCAGAAGAGGGGACACAGCTGGAACCACTTCTCTCGACTGGCGATACTGTGAACTGAACGTTTGTGGCCGAGGTCGACGTACTTGCCGATCGTAAGACCCTGCGCATTTTCATAGGACAAGATGGTGGCACCGGTGGCCTTTGGCTCACCCACAACGTTGACAGTTCGTGGGTCATCCAAGAAGCAGTAATGAATGCAGCTTGAATACCAGGCATTCACACGGTGAGCACCACGGAATGATGCGTCACCGACAAGTGAGTGGCGTCCGCGATCGTAGTCACCGGCGTCGTAGTGAGCGCCATAATGATCCTCCTGTGGATAACGTATAAGTGTTAAGGGCTGACCCAGACGTTTTTAAAAGGAAAATGGGACTTACCTTGGCCCAATACAGCTCATAATATGAGAATCGAGTGTTATCGAAGCGTCCGAACAAGCAAAGAACGTGAGGGTCGAAGTGCAGCTTGCGGAGGTAATTCCGGTGCTCGTCCAAAGTTCCAGTCTCATTCCAACCCTTTGCAACGCGTGGATCATTTTGCCAGGTGTTGAAAAGCTTCAAATGCTCAAGGTTTTCCCAATCGACAACCTCGAGAGAAAAGTGTTGATCGACCTCAGGGATATATCGGCTGTAGGCAATAGATCCTGGGTGCGGCTTCGGACGACGTGTGGGATGGCGGGTATACACAGCCTCTTCTGGGAACTTCATGGTAATCTGATAGTTCTCGGGCATGATAGGGAACATATCCAAAGGTTTGCGCAGGGGACCATCCGTTCCATCTCCCACAGTCCATATCGGGCGAGGGCCTGTTGGAGAAGCCGCACCTTGCCAGAAAGCACTCCGGAGAATCAACAAGTCATCGGACTTCCAAGTCGCCTTATCCTGGGGACGATGCCACGGCTTGGGGTGTTCGATCGCCAGTCCGGTGGTAAGAAGTTCTTTGCGAAGAATATCGCTATCTCGACCGGCGAAAGTCAATCTGAAATATTCATGTGTGGGATTGCCGAGATAGATTGCATGGATCACGTTCCAGATCTGACCCAGCGAAGGGCAATCTGAGGTCCATTCGAAAGTGGTAGCTGGACTGCGACGAGCCCGTGCCCAAGCGCTGTTATCGGACTCGGGAGGAGATTGATCCTTGGGAGGAAACGACAAGTCAATCCATGAAAGTGAATCAAGATGCAAAGGCTCTGTCAGAGGACGTCCATCGGCGGGCTGATTTTCCAACACCAAGTTGCGCTTTGTCGGTGTTGTTCCGACAATTGTTTGCACTCGATATGTTGTAAGAAAAGGGTGTGGCAGCTTGACCGGGGGGTATTTTTGGGGACTCGCTGAACTGGATGCCATTTTGAAAGAATGTAGTCAAAGGAACTGTGTAAACTTTGGCTGTGTCAAAGAGCAAAGGCAAAAAGCTACTAAATTCGAACTCAGGATTCAAGAGAATTGGTCGTCATTAAAGAGGTAGACCCCAGAAAGCTGAGGCTTACGAGGTCAGACAAGTATTTCAGTGGCGTTACTTGTATTACTTGTACCGTAAGATAAGAATTATCAATCAGTTGTATCATCCAGAATCTCCGTTCCGAATCTGATTGTATTCCGCGCCAACCATGGTCGTCTGTCCACTTCGGAACTCCCATGTGGAGAGAGAGTCCACAATTGTTGTCTCCCCTTTCTTTTCACAATGAAAAATGATGATACTGTCTTGGATATTCTGTGCGGAGATTAATTAGGGAGAATTTCTGTAAGCGAACTTGGTGGAGCAAATCACAGTGGATCCATTTTTTACAGGTCAAGATGGCTGTAGTACTGTATGAGTCAGTAATAAAGGTACAGCTGTATAATACGCTGTACAAACCACCGGGTATCGGTAACTACACCAATGATACAGATTCTAAGAGTGCTATAAACAGCCGATCAGATTATCAAGTGAGACCCCATTTACCTTTCATAACCTAGTGATCATATCGTCCTATACCCTTTGACGCCGGTACTCAGCCTGCGGCTCACTACACAGTCATGTCTTTGCGTTCAAGGCCATCGCAGTATCAGCACTTTAATGTAACTTTCCCCCACGAGCGTGTGGTGCAAGTCACATTGAACAGACCTGATAAGTTGAACTCCATTACTCAAGCCACCAGCCGAGAGATTCAGGAGATCTGGGAGCTATTCGACCAAGATGAGAGCTTATGGGCTGGCATCATAACGGGATCTGGAAGGGCCTTTTGTACCGGCGCTGATCTTCACGGTACGATGAAAGCACCAGAAAATATATAAATCTACCGTATCATAGTAGCTGACCTTTGTCTGTATAGAATGGAACGAGATGAACAGGTCCGGGGTGGTCAATAAAATGACAGCTCCAGGCCTGGCTGGACTACCCCGAAGGAGCGGCAAGAAGCCAATCATTGCAGCTGTCAATGGCATCTGCATGGGCGGCGGTTTCGAGATGGTCGCAAATTGTGATCTCGTCATAGCTTCCTCGTCCGCAATTTTTGCTCTACCCGAAGTGAAGCGAGGTATCGTCGCGGTCGCGGGTTGTCTACCACGATTGACCCGAACCCTGGGGTTACAGCGTACGATGGATCTCGCGCTCACGGGGAGAAGTGTCAGCGCAAAGACTCTCTACGACTGGGGCCTGATCTCTCGACTAGTGGAGTCAGGCGACGACGTTGCTCAGGCTGCGCTCGCACTCGCGCAAGAAATGTGTGCCAACAGTCCTGATGCGTTGATTGTCGGTCGACAAGGAATTCGACTGAGCTGGGAATCAGGAAATGTGGAGGAGGCAGTGACAACTCTGGAGAATGATTGGTACCCTCAATTAATGGCTGGCCATAACTTCGGCGAAGGTATACAGGCATTCGTGGAGAAGCGACCGCCAAAGTGGGTGAACTCGAAGCTATAGAACACAACATTACCACGCCTGATGTACAGTGGTGTGTACAACTCGAGTTGTACCCATGCATTTCGAGCTTCGTGCACTAATGGAGGGCATATCGGTGCTTTTTGTCCAATATACTAATACTGTCAACCCTCCTGCGTCCTCCATCCTCCGTCCATGTAACATTCGCATTGCCAGAGTTTATGAGTAGCAATACTTCCCGAAATAACTGACAAGAGACTCCGATTACCTCAGAAAGAGAAATACACTAGCGTTGGTATGTACAGTAATAACTTGATCTGTATGAGGACGCGTTTCCCACCCCGAACACGGAACGCCACCGACGAGGCTAATCTAATCAGATGTTTTGGACCATGGATCAGTATCATCCGAATCGCGCCAAGAATAAAATGGAGAACGCAGGACCCAATAGGCCTCTGCATAGAACCGGTGAAGACGCAGCAAGTTCCAAGCAAAAGAAAGACCACGATGGTCGGAGAATTTTGTTACCTAACCTTCGCTTAATCGCTCCGTTGCTGAGAGTGGATAAAATACCAGCTCCATGCAGCCCGATCAATCCTGGGACCAGACGCAAGCCATCTTTGTTCCGACTCGGAGTTGGAGACCCAACGAAGCTCTGTAAGATGGGATGTTATCAGATCATTTTCTAGGATTTGTGTGGATTACTTGACGAAGAACGTGGCGGTACCACCCGCCATAACAAAAAATACATTCGATACGAAAACATCATCTCCGGTATATTACAGCCAATACGGTACCATGCAGAGTAGAACGTCCCGCAGGCACGATACTACAGGAAGAGGACAGCCCGAGCATTGAGTTAGTAAAGGAGAAAAATCTTCTCATTTCCAGCCTTTCATTATTATTCAATCGCAATCTATCTTTCCATGATGCAGGGCTGCTTGAGGATTCCCCACGGAGAAGCGAATACGATACTATACATGCTCGCATCCACAGGTTGCCCATTGATACTAGTGAGATAATTCAAGGATCCATTATGATCATGCTACAAATCACGCAAACGTACAATGAGAAACTAAAAGACTTGAAAGGTGACTAAGGTCGGCTTTACTGTAGGGCTTACCAACTAAAGGCGGAAACTACCGCCGACATCCAAGATAGCCTTATTTCCAGTGATCAAGATGACTTGCCCTAAATTTTCCATCATGCGTTCGATGGAAATTTTGGCCTTGTTCTTGGTCTGATTGAGTAGTGAGGTTAGCATTTTGGACACCTGTCTTGACGCTAGCCATTACCTTTGTGTCCAGCATTTTAAGTCCTAGATGCAGATGCTTGACGGTCGGTTCTCTCTCGGTGCTGATCTAGATTCCTATCAGGACGCAACTTCTCATGCGACAGCTCAAACCGTCGATAACTATCCCCGCCATACTCATTGATGCTCGATAACCCTCACAATCGGTCCCTCCAAGTCCCCAGAATCAACGCACTTTGGCAGTTTCGCTCGTGTCCGTGTTAAATTCGATGGAGACATACTACGGGTACATTCGCACATGTGCAGACGCCATACTCATCTTTCAAGCCTGTCAAGATGGAATTTTGTCACGCCTTCAAAGACGCCTATCCAAAAGAGAGCGACAGTCTATCCGATCAGGGTCCGTTTTTGTATGGGACGAAGACGAAGGAGGCATGCGAAGATGGACAGATGGCAGATCCTGGAGTTCGAGTCGGGTCAACGGCAGATTCTTAGCCTACCGGGAAATGGAAAAGGAAGTCCATCAAACGAAGAGCCTTCCGGATGAAGATCGTGGTCTTCGCTTCAAGGTCAACGGATTGATAAAGCAATCCTTCAGCATCACGGCCACGACTGGACAACGCCTACATTTGATCAGTTATCATTCCCAAAATTCGGCTGACCACCTCCAAATCCCGATTACCGACTCTACACTGAAGAGTATTTGTCCCCGAAAATCTTTCTTCCCAATATCCCTCGTTAACGACCTACAAAACTTTTCCGTTTTCGCTCGCGAGCAGGCCGAAGCTACAAGATCAAAGTCTCCTGCCGAGCTTTGGATGATGTCTTCCCCCACACATTTGTTCAAATCTTCAATTATGTCGAAAGACCCAATAACGACCACGAATACAACGTCCCCCAACGAAGCTCCTCTTTCTGCCAAGGCTATTGATAATAAATATCCTCCATACGACCAGTCCAATCCTCTGAATCAACCAGACTGCAATTCTTCATACCTACCATCACCACAAAACACAATCACCGACCCTTGTAGAGGGTGGTCTACGTGCAATTCCATACTTCTTCCTGCCTTGTCACAAGCTCCACGGACGATGACGATAACGCAATTATCTTCGAGTATGAGCAAATCACAACGAAGCCAACGAGAAACGCCGCCTACATACAACAAAGCCCCTCTTCTTTCGCATATACTTTCATAATGAATCAAACGATAGTGATCAACAAAAGAGGTTTTAAATTAACGAAAGTTCGAATCTAATTCTCATTTACCTCGAGTGGCCCGTGCCTAATCCACTGGGTAGCCAGCATGTACGAGCCTTCTTTGTTCATATTTATGATCAAAAGAGACAAAGCCGCATTGTGAAGCTAGTGATCAAACCCGGCCAGGGGTCTCTCTTCCTTAACCAAGAATGGCTTTCAGGAAGCCTCGTTGGTCTTCTTTAAACGAAATCATACTCAAGAAAACCATTCATTTCCGATTGTCTCACTTTATTTTCAGCCGCGAACAAGCAAAGCAATTGTCCCTTTGGACTTCAATAAAGCGCTCTGCATCTTCAAAGCTTTGTTCCCATTTTTTATGATGCAAAGAATCTATTTCTACCTGGATAGCCTGGTATTTCAAGCATTAGTCCTGCTGAGGATAAAATGCGAATACATCCTCATCCTCCATCGAGATATTTAAGGACTTGACCTTCCCCGCGCCTACTAAAATCAAACACAATGCCTCTTCATCGAGAAAACAAGCCCACTCCAGTCTAGCTCTACCATCACCATGAATTTCCAGTCATTTCAAGAAACACGCAACAACCTAGTTAGCCGCCTAGTCACAGTTCACCACCGCCTCCGAGATCAACAACTCCCACTCACCACCGTAGGCGAGTATCTCCTCGAAATCACGGATGGAAATCAGCATTATCAAACAAATAGCCGATACAGAAATCCACATCCCTGATAAACAAACGCAACACTGCTGCATCCACCGCTTAACCCTTATCCAGACCCACCTCCGCGAACAAGCCCTTCTCCTCCAGGGTTATCCCCAGGGTGAGGCTTATCAAAATGCCCTGCCATTTTCTACATTGCAGTCGAGATGATCGCTGTTCAAATTGGGCGTTGTATCCTGAAGAGTCATCCTTTGACAGGCAGCTCATATGGAGTTGAAGGCTAGTGTTATCAATGCTAATTTGCTATGTGATCCGCTGGGGGTTGGTGAACTGGAGGTTCAGGCGCTTAAGGATCTTTGGCGAAAGCTTAATGCGGGTGTTCAGGGCTGTCGGTGTCATCAGTGTCTTCGACGGCAATTTCAGGTCTGAGTTATATTGGTCTAATGTGCTTTTTGGGTCTGGGATCTGTTGTAAGTTCTCTCTGAAAGCGCTGATACATTTTGGATAGCCATATAATCATCATAAATCATTTCGTCCCCTCAATATCATCTTCGCCATGAATTTTTCTTTTCCTTCGTAAATATCACCTGTATGTTCTCAATCATGCTAATAAGTCACGTTGTGAGATCCGCATAAGCAGTTATCAAAGTGGAAGGTTGCATATGCGAGTCCTAATAAGGCTGAGCCTCAAACTTATCCTGTAGTACCCGCCGACACATGACAATGATCAACTGGCGGGGTCCGATGCAACCTGGCTCAAAGAAGATAAGCTTGCATTTATGCTGTGGCATGTGATCGAGGTTTATCGTCTGGACTGGGATAACCCGATGTTATGCAGCAAGTCTAGAATGTGCCAAGGCAGGCAGCATTGAATTAGATATGGGAGCACTTTACCCGAGCTTGCATAATAGGTATAGTAGTAAAATCTTTCAGGAATAGTATACACTTTGATGAGGACATCTCCTTGTCGATGGTATCTTGAGTTTATGGTATCTGATGTGGGACTTTCAAGTCCTACGCCTCTTCATCTTCAACCTCTTCCATGTGAGCATGCTTCTTCATCTCTTGGTTAAACCGTCTCTCTTCCTCTTCTAATAAACGCAGCTCCTCGGCAGTAGAATCTTGTTCTGTCGTGGTACTTGGCTTCGTCCCAGTTGGCCCAGCCGTATACCCAGCCTTCTCGAGCCTATCCATCTCCTCGGGCTCCAGCAATTTACCCGCACCTCTGATGGAATCTTGTTTCATCCGGACCACCGCGGGCACGAATTTATTAACAGCCTCCTGTCGCAAGTCCCGAATCTCCGGCTTCGCCTCGTAGACCGTCTTTGCTTCAACCACTGGTGGCCTAGACGGAAGGGCGTGGGGCCCGCGGCGCTCTGAGTCTTCATTCTGTGTCGGGCCTCGCTTCCGCTGGTGCTCGCGGGGGATGGGTGGTGGCGTATCGCGCGGCATTGGTATCCTCCGCACATCCTCATCCGTCTCGCTTCCATCGCTTTCTTCTTGTCGACCAAAGGTATTGTCTCGTCTCCGCTTGCCCAGGACATGGTCTCCTCCCCTCTCTGCGAGGGCCGTGAGGACCGTCCCGCCCGCCTTGGCTGAACTTGGGTGCCTTATCGCCCAACGCTTCCCGGGCTTTCAAAACCGCCCGTAGATCCCGCTCGAGTGCTTCCAGGACTTCCTTGTCGCGCGGCCGTAGTCGCTGACCCGACTCTTCCATCGATTTGAATTCATTGATCTGTCGCTGGAGTCGATCGGGGTTGCGGCGAGCCAGCTTCTCATTCCGGCGAGCCAATTGCTCTGCCTTGCCCTTCTTCAGGCTCTTCTGCTTGTCTTGTTTCCGCTGCTGCGCCGCAGGGTTGATGGCCCGCTCCTTGTCCTTGGCCATCTTGACGGTCTAAGTGCGCCCAATTGGTATGAGGGTGTTCGTTGGTATCGTAGGGGCGGGGATGGAAATGCGATTTCCGCGAGTTGTCAAGTTCAGGATTCGTAGTGTCGGTGAGATGATGTCGACGGCGCTTGTCAACGCAAATTGAGTGGTGACCCGCGTCCCGAGACTTGGACTAGGCCTTCAATCGGCTTCGCAGGGCAAGATCCGCGCTCCACGGGCTGCTCACGTGAAAGATGGCGCAAAGAAAACGTGCAGGCTATGGCGGTATCGTGAAATATGAGAGGCAGCCCAAGGAATCGTCGATGCAAGAGACTGCAGTCGTGCGTGATCAAAGCGTCAGTTTCCCCGTCAGGCCGTTAGGTCGAGAGCTAGCTGCAAAGGGACCTGGAGGATCGGAGAAAGGAACTGGGTGCAGCTCACAGGCTGAACTGCCAGATGCGCTATTCCAACTGCGTGGATGTCGGGCGGGCGCGCGTCTGTGAGTCGACTGCAAGCCCCGCGGTCGCAGGGTCTGTACCAATGGACTGGCGAGGTACGGGGGTGGGTTGGACGTTGCTTCAGCCTCACGAGTTAGGCAGCGGGTCGGGCTTCGTGTGTGATTGGGGGAGAGGAGAGGACCGTTGCGGTTGGTGGGCTGGCAGAACGAGGCGAAGATATGCAGGAAAGGTCGTGGGAGGTGATTCGAGAAGAAGAGGCGAAGAAGCTAAGAAAGAAAAGGCGGAGTGGGCGGAGAGCTTTCCATGGTTCGGAATGGATCCTCGTCTCGATCGTCGGTGACAGACAGATACAACATACTATAGGGCTATTAAAGCTATGTATATTATTTACTGGAGTACTTGTAGTATAGTGTACATTGTACTGTTTTCTCTATTGAGTATGTATCGACCTAATAGAATGGATACTCTGTAGGCAGAAAGAGGTACAACTTGTACTTTGTAGCTATAACTACTCGGCCTACAGTTACTACAGTCTTTTAGGCCATCCACTGAATACTTAACCAGTCAGGTGTTTTCGGCAAGACTCAAACACTCCAGCACAGTTTGAGTATAGAGTAGTATCATCTAAAGACCCTCTCCACTCATGCAGCGTCTCTTTTAGCCCCATCGCCCTACTGCGATGCCCCAGAATATCCAAGCCATGAACCTACAGAGCCGCTCACTAGGGATAAGTACGTCTCTTTAGTCTCTTTAGTCTTTTCAGTCGCCCGTCCATCTTTCTGTTGTATATTATTGCTTTTTTTGACGTTTCTTTTTCATCCCATAACCTAGTCTGTCGACATAAAGACTCCCCCTCTCTTTCCTTCCCCTCCTTTTTCCCACTGACTCTTATCCTCCAAACGGGCTCTCCGAGGTATCAGATTTCCCCGAAAACCTACGCCTGTGCTTCTTCCCACTCCCACCAATTCCATCATTTCCACCTTCTTCCCTCTCCCGCGATATAAAATTTGTGGCATCCCACTGGCTCGTCCTCCTGTTTCGGTGTAACGGACCTTCACGAGCCGCGCCTCAGTTGCCGCCCAGCACACCACCATTTCGCATCTCGTCACCTTCCCTTCATCTCCCTCCCTCTCTTCCTCTCTTCCTCTCTCTCTCCCTCCTCCGCCTTCCATTCTGAACTCTAGGGACCCTCCATTCCCGGGCCCCGTCTCCTCTCTATCCTCCGTCCTGCTCCTTGGCCTCTCCCGCATCCACTTCCACCGCTACACCACAGACCACCACACCAGCAGCAGCCCACACCCCACACACCACACACCGACTCGTCGCGTCCACCATGACCTACGGTCCGTTCGGTCTCACCTCGAGTTTGATCGGCGCTTCGTAGACTGGCGGTTGGAGCATGTCTCTGCCGGGTCCAAATGTCCGTCTCAGCAGCTTCGATTCCCGACACCTCGCTTGGCCTCACCTCCTCCGAGATCCAGATCCTCCGACAGCAGCAGCAGATTGCCCTACAGGGCGGCCATGCTGGCAATGGGGTATCCAGGGGCCGCGGTACTGGCCGAACCAGCAACTCCAGCTCGCGCGCAACAAGCGCCGCCAGCAGCCAAGGCCGCTTGCTGCTGGACCCTATGAGCCTTCGCGCCTTGTCGCACCAGCTGGATGGCCTGCAGGCTCAGATCCGCGGCCGCATCGAATATGTACGTGTGTTCACTGCTGCCCCCGCACGGCTTCTCCCCGAAGCCCTATCTTGCTATCAATACCCGCCCTCTCTTTTGGAAAATTCCAAATTCAAACCTGTTGCCATTTTCCTAACATGCAATCTACTCTACTTCCTGTAGTTGGAGGATCAGATGCAACTCTCTATTCAAAATAGCTACGACCGCGCCGGGAACGTGATCCGAAACGCGGACGCGGAGATCGCCCGCACTCGCTCCATCCTCGCCAGCATCGACGAGCTGGACAATGAGTTAGCCAAGATCTCTCACATCCGTGATATTGTCAAGTCCTTTCGAGGTCGAATCGAAACCTTAGATCATCGCATGGACCAGAGTTCCCGCCGGCGACGCTGATACGATACCTACCACCTCTCCACCCTACTATACCAATATCCCGCATCCACATATTTCTTTTTTCGCGAATGACTTATCTACGCCCTCCATACTACGGATACTGTGGGGCTGTCCTATGATCCCATGACGAGAGAAACTTCCCCTTTTCCCTCACGGGGCAGGCATTCCGTCGACATTCTTCCTCACGCCTGCCCATCTCTACTCCTACCTATGCTCCTTACCCCATCGGGACCTCGGCGCAAACTCAACACCTAACCCGCCCAAAATGGAAGGGTAAAAAAGGAAAACAAACTGATATACGAGTACGGTCCTCGCGGACAACCCTGTCATTTGACCCAGTCAATATTCCCACGTGTCTTGTCTTACTTTTTCTTCTTGGGTCTTTTCTGCATTTTTAACTTATCGACTGTTGATTTGAAAGAACTGCATGCCTCGCGGCACCTTCGGCTCCGGCGCTTGACTTTGTAGTGAGTCAGCCGAGAGCTTGAATAGGATTTGCAGTGTTTTGGGTGGCGCTCGGATTTCGCGGTTGTTTGTTTTCTACTACTCGCCCACGCCCTTGGGCCCTCTTGCGCATTCATTTCCCTGGCTACAGGCCTTGTCTGAATCTGACGACTACCATGACGATGGACTTTTAATGTGTGTTTCCTTTTATCTCTTGGATTTCTCTGTTTTGGGCGCATAAACGTGATGTTGTTGTTTCCTGTCTGGCTTGATGTGTGCTACCATGTCCAGTGGTTTCGATTCCCCTCTCTGCATGTTTTGTATATTGGTTCAGGCTTTCGGCTTTGTCTGCGCCACTGCCCAACACAAAGATGATCACAGATTCACATTCTGAATTGTTCCTGTATTCTTGTAGCTCGAGACAGCCGGTTCGCGGCCTCGGCGTTTTTGATCGAGGCTCAGCGGCAGGGAGACTGGACTGTTGCGTGTTGGCATCAGCCGCCTGCACACATACCCAAGAGCGGACACAACGCTCTCATGGGGGTCAAGTAGGTTGAGCAAGAAGAGTCGGAGTTGAGAGCCATAAGGACAGTCTTTGCCCATGGCTTCTCGTAGACGATCATTGGTAGTCTTTGGCGTGCAGCTGGAGTCAAATCTCCGCCATCGTGACTGATAATCGTGCCCACGCGTCTCGAAGACTCGTCCGGCACGCTTCGTGTCCGCGAAACCAAGATTGTAGATTTGGATAGGTGTTGGTGGTAGCAGCCTTTGCATGGGATGATGCTGTTTCAATTCAAATCACCTGATGGACTCTCAAAGAGCCTTGAATGATGCAACAGCGTAGGAATATTCAAGATGTACCAGTCTGGTCCTGGTTCTCCTGCTCTTTCAACTCTTTTCGACGCTCGGATAGCTTCTTGCTACGCCTTTCCGTCTGAGGAAAGCGCTTTTCGGTGCCGCAGACGAGGCAGCGTATCACCAGCACGTCGGCCCATGGCTTCTTGCGTCCACGGCTTTCATTCCGAATCTCTTGCGTAGAGCTGACTCCTGGAACGAGACTTGTATCGCAGCGCTTGCAGAAAGATCTCTTCACCGGTACAGACAGCCGGGTCTGTGTTTTTAGAGATACGCCACGCATCTGGGAGGTGTAAACTCTGGAGAGATTGGTCAAAGGTTTCATTGTTGTGCTTTGACTAGTTGCGGCTTGATCCATGTCCATATCCTTGCTTAAAGAAGCGTTTGAGATCTTTTGGTTCTCGGAATTTTCAAGCTTGGTTATTGTCGTCCGCGGATTGATAGTATTGGTCCCCGTGGAAGTTCTGCCTTGTAGATGGGCATCCTGGAGATAGATCGCAGCCTGTTGCAAATAATCCATCCGGGATTTAAGGTGGCTTTTGGCATTTTTAGCCTCCTTCTGGACCCGCGCCTTGGCCATTGTCAGCTCCACAGTGGAAAACAGCTGAATTTGAGGCGCGGAACGACAGCTGAAACAATTGACTCGTCAAGAACAAAATCACCCGATGGAACCTGATGGAACTAGTCCTGATGCGGCAGTCGGGAGCCTAGTCATGTGACCTGACCGCGCTCTCTTCCACTTCGGCGCATCCCTCGCAGCCGCAATCCCCTCTTTGTCATCTCTTTCCTGGCCGACTTCGTTCCCTTTGTGCTGCTCAATCTCAAGGAACTTTCACCAGTCACTGTTCTCATCTCACTTTTCATCCTCATCCTTCCCTCTTTCCCACTCCTACCCCCCCCGCTTCGTCAGCATCTCTCATCTGAGACGACGCGACACGACAATCTCTCTCACCCCTCAGCCTCATTCACCATCGCCACCATGTCTCACGAAGAAGATCTCATCGACTACTCCGACGAGGAGTTGGGTACCACCGCGGCCCCCGCGACTACTGCTGCTCCCGCCGCTGCCAACGGTGACGCGGAGAAGAAGGGCGACCTGACCGTCTCCGGTGGCCGCCCCGACAAGAAGGGCAGCTATGTCGGCATTCACTCCACCGGTTTCCGCGACTTCCTGCTGAAGAACGAACTCTTGCGCGCCATCACTGACTGCGGCTTCGAACATCCATCGGAGGGTTAGTCTAACATTTCTCCCACATGCCTTCCTCCATTACTCCAAGCTCCAACGTCCGTCCATCTCCGCGAGAATCCGGTATATCTTTTGAGGGATCCAGTCGTCCTCGAATCTGTAGGCGACATGAGAGGCTGCATTGCCCCTGAACAATGGCATATATACACTTGGGTGATTGGCTTTGCGATCAAGCGCTCTGCCGGGGTCTCTCTGTGTGGCCTAAAGCCATGACCATGGTCGTGATTTGCTTCCACCTGTGTTTTGCTTTCCGCGAGCCATGCAGTTTCTCTGCTGGGATACCAAGCGATCCGTCTTGTTGGTGATGCCGGTGACAGGCGTTCCCTCATGTCGTCTACAAGTGACAGATTCCTGGCACGACCCTTTTCTATTTTCATGGCCTCTCTTCACCATTTGGTGGTTGATGGTGCCATGATTGACGAAAGAAGCGACTGGGGATGATAAAGTTGTATCAATGATGTTTAGTTTTTGATGTGATGATTTCGGGAGATGGACGGACGAACGGACATTTACCTTGCGACACGATTGTTTTTTTGCTGCTTCACCTTGAGTCGAAACCAAATCTAACCACCGCTTCGCCTCCCCACAGTCCAGCAGCACTGCATCCCGACTGCAGTCCTCAACGTCGATGTTCTTTGCCAGGCCAAGTCCGGTCTCGGAAAGACTGCGGTCTTCGTCCTGACCACCCTCCACCAGCTGGAGCCCGTCCCGGGCGAGTGCTCCATCCTTGTGATGTGCCACACTCGTGAGCTGGCCTACCAGATCAAGAACGAGTATGCTCGCTTCTCCAAGTACCTCCCCGATGTCAAGACTGCCGTGTTCTACGGTGGAACTCCCATCGCCAAGGATATCGAGGTCCTTTCCAACAAGGAGACTTACCCCAACATCGTGGTTGCCACCCCCGGTCGTCTGAACGCTTTGGTCCGCGACAAGAAGCTGTCTCTGCGCAACATCAAGTCTTTCGTGCTTGATGAGTGTGACAAGATGCTCGACCAGATTGGTAAGTGATGGTCAGCTTATGGTTGTCTGGAGCCTGCATTTCTAATCTTTTTTTCCTTTATAATAGACATGCGCCGTGACGTCCAGGAGATCTTCCGTGCCACCCCTGCCGACAAGCAGGTCATGATGTTCAGCGCCACCCTTTCTCAGGAGATCCGTCCCATCTGCAAGAAGTTCATGCGTAACCCTCTCGAGGTCTACGTCGACGACGACACCAAGCTCACCCTGCACGGTCTCCAGCAGTACTACATCAAGCTCAGCGAGAACGAGAAGAACCGGAAGCTTAACGAGCTCCTGGATAACCTGGAGTTCAACCAGGTCATCATCTTCGTCAAGAGCACCCTGCGTGCTAACGAGCTGGACAAGCTGCTGCGCGAGTGCAACTTCCCCAGTATCGCTGTCCACTCTGGTGTCAGCCAGGAGGAGCGGTAAGTTATTCTTGCAAATAGCCTTCGCATACACATTACTAACAACTAGCAGTATCAAGCGCTACAAGGAATTCAAGGAATTCAACAAGCGTATCTGTGTTGCCACTGACGTCTTCGGTCGTGGTATCGATATCGAGCGTATCAACCTGGCTATCAACTACGATCTGCCCGCCGACGCCGACTCCTACCTCCACCGTGTCGGTCGTGCCGGTCGTTTCGGAACCAAGGGTCTCTCCATCTCCTTCGTCAGCAACGAGGATGATGAGAAGGTTCTCAAGGAGATTGAGAAGCGCTTCGAGGTTGCTCTTCCGTACGTACCCACTCACCACATCCATCTACTCTCTTTACAAGATCCAGGACAAAACTAACCAGCGCAAAACAGAGAGTATCCCGAGGGTGGTGTCGACTCCTCCACCTACATGGCTTAAGCCATTTCTGATGCCCATGGATCTCCGCTAGCTATGCGTTCGCATTTGCATTCGCTCTCGCTGATGGTGACGCCTCTTTGAATTTCTTCGCCCTTTTCGTTCATCTCTTTTCTTTTTCAAGTTTCAATATGGCGCAATAGCTCGGCTATGGATTGTCTTTTCTGCTGGGGGCCCGCGCGGCGGATCCCGGCTTGTATGTCAACAAAAGAATGGAAACAAAATGCACCAAAATAACCGACATAAACCTAAAATACATTCAGCTTGTCATTCATGCTTGCTAGGTAGACCTATCACTGCTTTGTAGAGCGGCGAGAAGTTGTAGGTGTGAAGTTCACGGGCTCTGCACAAGAAGTATACCATTCAAAGCGGGGCATATAGCTCAGGGGGGTCACACTAATCTTCAAAGGGCTCAGAAATTGGGCCCCCTGTTTCTGAATCTTCTCAGCTACTATATGCGAGCGGGTAAATTTCCTAATTCTAATCGACAAAGAGAGACGTGTAGATAGACTCATAGAGACTTATAGGGAGACTTACAGAAAGATAGATAGAAAGATAGATAGAAAGATAGATAGAAAGATAGATAGAAAGACAGATAGAAAGACAGATAGAAAGACAGATAGAAAGACGTGAATAGTACGTAACCATCGAAGCTCCAATCAAAGTCGAAGGGTGAAGTGCATCAAAGTAGTATTAATAGATAATTGACGCTCCATTTTCTAACCCCTCCGAGCCTACAGTACAAACGAGGAGGCGCAAATTCGCTCGCGCCTGGAGATCCTTGGCTTAGTGCTCGGTTTTGCAAATATGGAAGGTCGGCTTATAACGCAAGTCAAACTACCTGATTGTACGGATAAGACTAATACTCTATTCTCTCCAGTTGAGCTGCTTCGTCACTGCCCTGATGAGGACGCGAAACACAGTTCTGCCAGACTGTACCTGTAATGGACTCTAAGTTGGTCAACCTGAGCAATGGGCCAGGTTATGCACTTTGGTATGGAAAGCAGGCCAGCCTTGAGACCAACCTGGTCATCGTGGAGGCAAAGCAGAAGGACAATCTTGGCGCGGCTGAGCCCCAGGTACTCGCATATATAGGTAATCCTAGTCTCCTACATCATATACGGAAAACATTGCTGACTTGCTGTAGGCCTCGTTCATTCCGGCCGACTCGAGCAAGGCAAGCAAGACACCACTGTATACGGCATTGCGAGTGACAGCTCTACCTTCGTTTTTTACCGGATCAGCGAAGGCAGCAAGTGGTGCAATAAGCCCAAGATTTGGGGCCAGAGCAAGGCTGGGAATCTGAATATCATCGGTTGCCTAGGGTCCATCTTCAGCGAGGCATCCGCGCTGCGCGCAATCCCCGATGGACTCGAGAAGCCCCCGGCGCCAGTTTAGCAGCTCGGTCGGTGATGAAGAGCCGATGGACATGGATGACGTGGAGAGTTGGAGAGGATTCAACAACAAGGCTGTTATCATCGGTAGTGTTATGTTTTTCAATTAATTGCTAATTCTTACTCCCGTCGCAATTTACATCTAGCCATATGCACTGAATATGACTGTCCGTGGGTTCGGGTGTCCGCAAGTCAGACCTTATACGCGGCATTGGCCCAGAACCCAGGCCAGTGGCAACTGGCTAAGATCATTGTAGTACAGTGCAAATACTCTTCTCGTGTCTGATAGCGATAGCGACGATTGCAGCATATTATCAGACAGTGCTTACCTGTCATGGCCTCTTGTCCTACTTGGTACCAACGAGTCACACAACATTTTTGAGCTTTGATGAAACTTAATAGATATGCTTCCACTTCTTGATTTTTGGAGGGTCTTTCTAAACGTCTTTTCAATAGCCTTTCTCCATAGCTTAGATATCATTATTCAGTCTGTCACTCGACTTGTGACTGATAAGATGGTTCCAAACATTGCTCAAAGTTCCAAACTTATGAGCCCTCACTATATATTCTCAAAGACGTCATAGGACTCTATAGAGAGTATATCCTTTCTCGATATAAGGCCTTTTTAGTATAACTCAAGGTATAGAGAAAGGCGGGAAGCCGGAGCCCGATAACCTCGAATGTTGTACATAGATAACTTATTATCGTGCTAGGCACGATTTCGATCGATGTATCAAGAGACGAGATCACCGCGGAATCATCCGGGGTATCTCAAGGCCTAATATACTGTAAGACCCAGTGAAAATAATGTTCCGTGGAACCGAAAAGTCAGGATTGGTAGTACAGGAGGTTATTTGATAGGCCATGACGACCAGTAAATATCGAGCATATGGAAACTTTCATGACCGTCCAACCTCACTATTTGTGTGTTTGATTATCACGACCCAGTTCATCATATCCAAGCTCACTCGAGTATATTATGGAGGTCAGAATCTACCAAAATTTGTCCCTTCATTCCCCGTTGTACGGTCTGGACAGTACGGAGGGTGCCCGGCTGCCAAAGAGCCCTCGGATATATCTTCGAGGTTACAGCGCCCAGATTTTTGAACAGGAAATTTCTATGGGCATTGTGAGGTTACCTGGTTCCGAATCATGGAAGGATTGTATCGAAAAATAAGTGAGAAGCCACCGATCTACGACGTTGCCCAACATGATAGGTAGAGATATAGTCTCTGAAGCCTCGGACGTAGTGACCACTGATGTGAAGCAGGAACAGTATTTGGTTGGAACATTCCCTACACGCCAGGTATGCTTCCTTCCTCGGACATCAGAATAGAGGATTGAAAAACATGCGATGTTTAAAGATAGTCACAACGAATCATTATGAATTGAAATGGCCATACGCAGGAGTAGCTACTACTATTTCTACATACAACAATCATTCCATATTTAGCAATCTGAAAACCTACCTACCCAAGCAATCCCCCATCTTCACATCATCTCCACGATCACAAGGCAACTGAGACTTTTCTCACTAGCGCCCGCCAGTCTCCGGTCATCAGCCGCTAACTTTCTACAGTACCTAGCTAGACCAGGGTCCAGACGAGATGTAAGCAAGAGAATAAGGGCATTGGGGCAACCACCCAATCCCTGCCCAACCAGCTAGCTGCCCAGAACCTACAGCACAGCCCTGACTCAAAACTCGAGCTGTGCCAATACAAGCGCTGATTGGATAATCTGAGGGCAACGAAAGGGCCTTAATGTTTCTTGTGCAGAACCGCTACAACCCGAACCAAAGCAAGGCCATGTCGATCGACAGGACCAACGCCGTTTTGCATGGAAACTCTACTTGATCATGATCATAATGACCTAAGATTTTTAGACGATCCGCCGCCCCCTTTTTTTCTTGGGCTGCCGAACTACTTCCCCTTTCCTCGTGCAGCGTGCAGGAAAGGTGACAGCTGTCAGGGCCCTAATTGACAAAAAACAGGGCAGGGAAATTGTGATGGTTTGCGCCCGCTGCTCGAACTGGGGCCGGGCTGGGGTTGATCGTGAAAGCGAGTGGGTTCTGATTCGGCATCAACGGCTCGTGTTAAGGTTTGGATTGGGGAAGAACTCGAGGGATCGGCGTGGATTGTAATGGTGATTTCAGAGTCGACTGGTGAACTCGTAGAGACTATCTACGGAGATATTATACGTGGATGCAGGCTGTCAATAGTATGTACTTTGTTTTTTCTCGTAGACTAAACAAATGTGCAGTTGAAGTATGCACCATTGAGTAACTGTAGTTCGTTTGGATTGCGACCGCCGGGTTGAACCCGTTAAATCTCTGCTTGGCGATTACCCTCCACAAGCATTCGGCAACAAGCTTCTTCTACCTGATCGAGGGAAAAAGAAGTAATATTTTGATATAGATCCACAAGCTAATAGCTAGAAGAACACTGACCAATTCCCGAGATCTTGGCCAGCGGCTCATTCATCTCCCACGAGCAAGCAGAACGAATGAACGCAATGCGACAAGCCAATGCGAAACTGCTTCGCAAATTGGCCAGCGGTGGCGCATATAAAAAAACCAAGGCAGCGGACAAACTAACGATCACCCTAACCACTTAGCCCAGCCCAACCCAGAAAATGTACGGAGTAGTGACCACCACGGAGTACAACGGACTAACTGCTTCCAGTAGCTAACTTGACCTTGGAAACCCGATTTTTCTGCGCTGATTCTCCCGCTAAACCCTGTCTCGGACCCTCGCACCACCGGGCGCCTGTGTCCACCTTGGCACCTATGGGGGAACCGAGTGGCCCTTTTGTCTTGGACTCTTGCTTTAGCGTCGATGAGGCTTTCCGCGCTGACTGGTTTTGTCTCGCGGCAGCGGTCACTCTTGCACACCGATTCGCAGAAGAACTTTGCGTTGTTGTATCCTGTACTTTGTGCATAACTACATATTTTGTACCACTGCTAATGAGTGCTCTTCTTCCGTCCTCAAGCAGCCTCGAAGCCCAGACGAGGACCCGGCGTTCTCCGTACTGTAACTATCTAAAGCTTCCACTGGGCGTTCATTGGCTGCCGCAACTGACTCAATGGGTGTGAGATGCAAAAGCCGATCCTATCGAGGAAAGAGTGAGATGGGGTCAAATCGAACCCGCCAATGGGATTGGTATCCGCCAATCTTGGATGTTCCCGCGCCTTCTTTTCTTCTTTCCTCCACTGGTTGTTGTCGACTGAGGAAAAAATACTGTTTGAAGCAGTGCGACTATCGCGATCAATGGGAATCGAAGGAAGTACTCTCAACGAAAATCTCTAGTGTCTCACGCAAGAATCGTTTCAAGCTATCCATTCACGCATAGTATTTGTTTCACAGCTCCTCAAAACCAAGACCATCGGAATCCAAGCTATCGAATTTCCTCACCTTCAACCTTTGGTGGGCAACTTTGGTGCTGTACCTGGGGCAGACCATGGTTTCGGTGGACCCAATCGACCTTTCTGGACCCGATGGAAGAGCAGGGAAATTCCCTGGCACGGCCCCAAGCTTTTCATAACGAGTACTGTACGAAGTAGATTAAATTTCACGTTCTTGTGTGCTCCAGTCTTCCGTACAAAGTACCGAGACAGTAGCGATCTATTACGTTGGGTGGCTTGTCTTAGTCTATCCCCGGCAAAGGCAATGAGCGCGTGTGTGGCGCGCTCGTTCGAGGGACTATCATGAAAATCGTGCAAATCGTGAAATCATCGATCGTCAGGACCGGCTGTTACTCTAGCCTTGACCTCTTAGCCAAGGCCTAGCATCGTGGCTGAGCAATTGACTTGCCTACTGTAGTGAGGATTTCATAAGTACGGAGTAGTATGTAGTCATGGAAGCATTGCCATTTGTACAATGTGCTTGTTCCATGTGTAATGGGTACAGCATAATTAGCGCAGTGAGTACTGTACATTATGTATACAGTACTTTGAAACCAACGAGGCTTCCAGCAAGATTATTCAATGGATATATAACTCCGAAAAATTCTGACCCGCTTATCACAAACGAAAACAATAACAAAAAACAAAAACATCTGCTTTCGTCCCCTGCAAACGTGGTTTACTCGTTTTCCCCTGCCACCCAGCGGCATGGCCGCGTACGTATTGGGTGGTTTTCCCCTCACGAACCTCCTGCGGCGACCACCACGCGCGGTCGGAGAAAAAAAATGGAATTCAACCTGGAATTGATTATTCAGCGGAGGCTGATGTAAATGTGGATCGAGCTTCTCCACCGCGACCGTGACGCGCTTGAGGATTGATTGTTCTGATTGTTCGGCTGTTGGCCGGAATTGACCCATTTGGTCTCCACTTTGATGGTCCGGTCGCTGCGATCGCGTAGTCTTTTGATCTGGAGAACGGAATACATTCTCTACCATAGTATGTAAACACGTTGTACATATAAGAGTCATATAGAGAGAAACTGTGTATAGTACAGTACATTGAACCGGATATAATTAACAACCTGACGAGCTCAGGGCCTTTTGTATCGTTGCCTTGGCCCCATCGAGCTAGGATTCAAAGGGCCAGAACCTGGACTACTGTATGTCGACCATGCATGCGACGGGGAGAAAGGGTTTCGATATGAAACACCCCAAGTATGCAGGACGATCATCCGAGGGAGGCGAGGGAGGCGAGGTGCTAGAAGGATATATCAGATTCCTCGGAATCGATTTGCGTCTCATAAAAACCCCGAAGACAGAGAACAGTAAGATCTAGAAGCAGAAACAAACAATAATCCCTATGGAACTTGGCTGCAAACAGGGTTGTCGATCTCCTGATTGACCCGATTGGGAACTGTGGTATGCTGCGCCTGCCTATCATCCATCACTAAACACCGCCTCCCCTTCTTTGCCTGTTTTCGTCTGCCCTTCCGTAGGATGTATCCCTGGGCACTAGACCGGAAGAAGGAAATAGTGTATAGAGCTAGAGCTATTTGCTTTTTCTTCACTTTGCTTGTTATGTTGTTTTTCTGATTGACGTTTTGTATGATCAGGCGCTGGAGCTTTATCTAGAGGAATAAACTATTTAAATTGCCAGCCAAGTGTGAGGTCACAAGCAATGTACAGTACATATATTCGTCCCGTTCTTGCAGGTGAAGTTAGATGATTGTATGATGCTTTTTCATCATGTCTTCGCTTGCAGCTTGATTGCTTTGCTTTTTGCCCTCTTCGTGGCACCTAGTCGAGTTACCAATGACCATCGAGCAAGGATATGTACTAGATTTGTACCTAACCGGGATCACACTTGCGCCTGGATTGTAGCCTTGTACTCCCCTGCAAACTACAGTCACGATCCAGTCAAAAGGCTAAATTATGAGTATGTATCCTGGATAACCATGTGACGGGAGAGTTATCTCATGGCTATAAAATGTCCTCCGTAATCGTATTGCCCATGATCCCGCTAGGACAGAGCTCACGTTTTCCTCTCCCTGGCCCCTCTCGTGGCGCGCAAATATGCGCCCAAATACCACGCTGGCGGTGAGGAGCAATCGAAGGCTAGCTTTAGCTTCACGATCTCGTTCCCCTAAGAGCAAGCGAGAAGCGAGGATGCTCGGGCCGCATGAGCTATGGAAGTTGAACTCAATTCCCTGGTCCAGAGAATTAGTGTCAATTCCAACGTGCAGCTGACTTGGTGGTTAGTCCCATCGGAGCTTTGATAGGGGACTACATAAGGTATTGCAGGTTAAGTATACGTTTCATGGGTATAACTTGAGGCCTGTACTGTACTCTTGTACCTCCATCGGAACTCTATGCAAAGGCTACAGATATATAGTTAGTTGATTGTGGATGTTCCAAAGTGGAGGGGAACGCGTCTGTTGTACGCGTCGCAGCCCATAAACTACGTTGCTTCTGAGCTTTTTCTTTCTTGGCTTCTCCCCGGGGAGACATGACAGGTACGCGACAAGCTACACCCTAAATGTGCCAAAACAAGGTCCGGTCTCCCGATGTTGCTGCATGAGCTCCGAATAGACCCAGCAGTTGAACAGCCGTGCCGATCAATCATCGACGTTGGTGGTGTTGTAGAGTGGAGCCCCCATCAACCAGTGGGTGGAACTCCCCTTAGCTCATTTAGGGCCCAGTAAAAAAAAGTAAAATTAAATTAAAATCCCCAAAAAAATCCAAATCAAGGTCCGGACTCTCCCAAGAAAATTTATCAGAGCGTAGGTTTAATTATAGCAGCAAGCCAGTTTCCAACCCACCCTGCACTACGACGGTCGATGTAGGTACAGTATGGTGTTTTTGCATGCCAGAGAAGAGTAAATGCATGGGAGGAAAAGAGATTTGTAGGTAGATAGTACCTATCATAATATTGATAGCTAGAGAGAGACTATTCCTGTCAGGTCTGATTTATTTTAGCTCTGAACACATCACATCACAATTTTGTGCAATGTTTGGGGGCCTCGACCACCAATGGATAGATGCATGTACTACCAGCGGGCGGATTGCGTGGAGGGCGACGAAACGGCTATGGCGCGGGAAGGACCAACGCCTCCTGGTAATAGTCATAATAGTCATAGTAGTAGTAGAATAATATCATCATCAATCTAGTAGTTTGTAGTAGATCAAGACTACTCATATTTTTTTAATTGATAGACGCAGACGGTCCATTATCAAAGTCGATCCGTTCCTGACTTTCCGTTGGCAGATTTTCATTTCTTATCGCCTCCCTGGGTCTCTCCGTTTCCGGATTGAGTCTGGCGGGGGATCCACGACCGTTGAAAGGCCCCAAACTGTGCATTTGGAACTGAATTTCTGCCTGGATGGATTGATTCTGATTTTCTAGGAACAAGGTGAAGACAGCAAAAAAAAAGAAGAAAGACAGAAGAGTAAAAGAAAAAGAAAAAGAAAGTTGAGGCTGATCAAGAAACTTATTATTTCTTCTTCTGTCTTATTATCTATTTGCCTATTGTTTAACTGCTTCCAACTGCTATTGCCAATTGCCCATTGCCAATCTCCCGTGCCAACCGACTAAACCGGCCATCCCCATCCTCCCATCTCTTCCTCTCCTCTCCTCCTGCCCAACTCACTCTCTTTTCTTTTTTGCCCTCCTTCCCTGTCCTACTCTCCTGTCCCTTCACTTTTTTTTTCTTCTCTCACTTCTCCCCCTTTCCCCTCTATCCCCCCCCCCTCCTCCCTTCACCTCCCTTCTATTCACGACAATCACCATCGCCCCCATCTTCTCCCTTCCATTAAAAACCCTGGATCGTCGGTGATCACTTGCTTATCGGCCGCCGCGCGCGCCTCTGGACCATTCGACCTTCGGTCCCGGCCCAACACTACGTCCTGCCAATTTCGATCATGGCGCCCCTCCCTCCTCCACGCCTGCGCATCCTCTCCGGTGAGTTCCTCATCCTTGATGGCCCCTCCACAATTTCTTGATTCTTCAATCTTCCAATCTCGCATCCTTTCCCAACCTCCCGACCTTCCCGACATCATCCAATCTCCCCCCAACTTTCATCATGGGCCGACCACTAATGAGAGTCTGTGCAGTGGGTGGTAATGCGATTTCGGCTTTCTTATCATGGCGACTGCAGGCAACAACTTCCTGTGATGTAACGCTGGTCTGGAAACAGGGCTTTGAGTCTGTGGCTCAATATGGTGTCTCATTCAAGTATGTTCTGCGTCCGTGGTCGCTTGCTATTTTGCGAGCTGGGTTTGCTGATACTGGGTTACTGTGATAGATCAAAAGCATTCGGCAATGAGCGATTCAAGCCTCGTCATGGTACGGCCTTCTCCATCTATTTCCCTCGCGAAGCCCCCAACGTGATTGGGGCCACAAGGGCTAATCTGTCTCTCTCTGCTGTGGTTTAGTCGTCCGAACACCCGAAGAAGCTTCCTCCCGCGAAAATGCCTACGACTATGTCATTCTCTGTGTAAAGGCCCTGCCCGATGTCTACGATCTGGCTTCTGTCATCGAATCCGTCGTCACACCTCAGCACACCTGCATCCTTGTCAACACAACGAATACCATCGGAATCGAAGCACACCTGGAGCAACGGTATCCTACAAATGTCATCCTTTCCCTAGTCTCCAACGTGGAGATCTCTCAGACCGGCCCCAGCGAATTCGAGCACTTGAGCTCCAGCGAGATCCATGTGGGCGCAACCAACAAGCAATCCGCCATTCCCACCTCGATTCAGAACGACATGGCCGCGGCATTGGCCATGACTCTGAACTCTGGACAGGTCAATTGTCAAGTATCACAGAATATTCGACAGGAACAGTTTGAGCGGATGATTGGGTGAGTGTTTCGAATCCTATCGATACCTTCCGGACAGAGACTCCGGAGATCCATTGTTGTGCTAATGACCGCTCTAGCCCGATCGCGTTCCACCCTGCAAGTGTAGCATTCGAAACTTCTAACCCCACCCAGCTTTTGGAGAAAGTCGGAGTCCGCCAACTAGTGACCGGCATTATCGACGAGCTCTTGGAGCTGGCTCAAGTACAAGGCTGCCACTTCCCCGGCGATTTCCGCGAAAAAACGATCGAGAAGATGACCTCATCAGACGGCCCGAGCACAATGTTCCAGGACTTCCAGGCCCGGCGCCCATTGGAAATCGAAACATTTTTGGGGTCTCCCATAAAATTAGCGACCGAGTCCAACGTGGCCGTCCCTCGGATTGAAGCTTTATACGCCATGCTCCACCATCTCAATATTGCGAACCAGAACAGACCCCGAGCCGGTGATTCTCCGCCTGCATCGGTTATGGGCCACCCGCCACCCCGAATGTCTTCTGCACCCCCGGGACAACGCCCACCGATGAATGGCGCGATGCGATCGAGTCGGACGAATTCCAGCATGGGCGTGCCCCCTCCTGGCCAACGACGGGGCCCGCCCTCTGGTATGATGCCTCGCGGACCCGGTGGACCGATGTCGATGCCCATGGGCCCTCAGGGACGAGGCGTTCCCCGAGACACTTCGTTGGAAGGACTCGAAGAGTTCAGCCATCTGGTGGTATACGATGAATCGGAAGGTGGAATGCCGGTGCCTCAGGCGAATGGCAACGGTTACCCCGATGCAGCCACTTCTCCCAATGATATAGCCCTTCGGGAACGCGAGTTTGCTCTTCGCCAGCGTGAATTGCAATTACGGGAGCAGGAGATGCACATGCGGAGAGGCCCTGGACCGGGCCCCGGTCGTCGTGGGCCACCATCCCGAGCGCCCGCGGCGGCTTTCGATGAAGAGGATGAGGATTATTTCGACCCGATGGACAACATGGCGATTCCCCACATCGATCCTGATCAAGTTGATATGATGAGCATCACGTCACGCCGAGCCCGCAAGGCACCCAGCCACAGCCAGTTCCGCAAGAACCCCGAGATGATGGGTGGTGGTCCCTCTGGGCCTCAGAGTCGACCTGGGTCATCATTTGGTCGCTATTTCGGTCGGAAACGCGCCAGTGATCGAGTGATGCAGGAAATCCCCGGCCTCCACGACTCTCTGATGGACAACCCCATGATGAGCTACTCGTCGAACCGATACGGAGCCGTTGACCGCAACCAGATGGGCATTGATTCACGAGCGAACTCCCTAACGGCCAGTCATATGGGCGACTACCCTCCCCGACCGTACCCCCAGAGCCGACGAAACAGCCAGTCCCCCGCCGCACCTTTCCCCGGACCTCCTGGACCCCCCGGCCCATCTCGTATGGGTCGTCCCATGACTGGTCATGACCAGAGCCTTGGACCCCATGGTGGACCTCCTCATAATGGCCATCCGTCGCCGCCTGGAAACATGCGGACACCGGTCCCCCGGCACCCGTCAGGACAAGGCCCGGCTGGACCGCAGCAGCTTGAGCAACACTATGGGGTGAGCAACTCGTTTCCCGCAAAGGGCCCTCCCAAGAACAAAAGTCTGACCGGAAGTGCGAGCGCCAGTGCTGAAAGTGGTGATAGCGGAGCCAGCGCGAATCTTGATTCCGAAGCGTCTGCTCACAGCAGCCAGATCAGTCTCGGTGACCATCACGCTATCCCGGCAGCGCCCGTTCGGTGAAGCTGAGGCCCGTTCTCCCTGTTTCTTCTCTTTTCATCACGGCGTGACTTTCTCGCGCTCGATGACGAAAATTGGCGATGGTTGGACCGATAACAATCTTCCTTTCTGACGTTTCCGCATAATTTCCTATCATCCTGGACGCAATACCTCCTCGCCTGCTCTCTCAAGTTCTGTCAATGTTTGGACTCTTTTTGCATCGCTGCGTGGGTCATTCTACCGGGGGATATTGTTTTACGGGTTCCACCCCGAGTTTGAATGAGGCTATCGGTTAATACTCTGCTGTTCGTTTCTTTACATATACATGAGGGACATAGGGGTTTTTATCGCTTATTGGTGTTTCGTTTTCCCCCTCTGTCTTGGTTTCGGAGCGCTGGGGATATGGGTTGTGCTCGAGTGGATCTCTTCGTTTTTTCTTCCCGTCGTTTGCATTGATACTCAGTCCGGTCTCGAGGCATTATTGATTCTCTTTTTTCCCTCCTTCCTCCCTTTACTCGCCGAGGCCCTTCGCACAGCCTAGACCGGTCATCTTTCTGCTTCGCAGCACATCGATATAACGCCTTCTGTCGGCGACCTCTTTCCATCCTACAACAAACAACAATACTGCCTCAGTCGCAATGCCTTGCCCAACTTTTTCTGCCTCTCCCTCTCTCTGCATGACTGTACACTACCTTCAACCGGCGCACTCCTTTTCTTTCCTTCAGTTTTACTCATCATACGTGACTCGTATACGTCTCCTTACTACTTATCTTCCTGATCTGCGTCTATTATCCTCATCACCATCATCCTGCCACGTCCCCGGCATCAACCCTCCTTGAAGCTTCTTTTTTCCTTGCTGTCTCAACCATTGCCTCCTCATTAGGCCGGTTTTACGTCTGCGGCCTTTGTTTTTGAATCCGTTTTTCTGCGGTCTGCTTTTCCCATTCCTCCCTGGCGCATTGCAAAAAGAGCGGAGAGTTCGTTCGATATAGGTTCTTCCCAATCGGTTGGACCTCTTTTTTCTTGGCTGGCTTTGGTCCACGCTTGCCGTGGAATCTAATCACGGGTGTGTGTTGCGGTGGTTCTGGCGAATCGGGGTGGCCGTGCTCTGGACAGACCTTTTTTTCCTTGTATCCTTCATGGTGCGCACGAACTGATAGAAATTCCCCGTCATATTATTGAAGTTGCTTCCCTGGCTGTTCTATTTTCTTGGTATACTCGCCCAGTATTCGCCTGTAGACTTGAATGGTATGGATAGTCACGCCGTGTTAAAATTGAATGCATGTTGATAGACTTGGTCACGTGATGATAGAGTAGATGTAAACATTCCAATTCCCCGTTGGTCTTCCTCGTCAACAACTCTTTCATACACCTACAACGTCCAGTCTAAGGACTCTACAAATAAGCAACTTCTCACTCAAACAACTCCATCTCAATACCAAGCATACTACTGCAAAAATGCCCATCAACCCAACACACCACCGCACCGACTCCCACCCCTCCTACCCCCGCGCCTCAATTCTCCCAACCCAAAACCACAGCCAAAACCAAGGCCAATACCAAAACACATCCAGCTCTGCTAGTGGCTCCGCCTCAATGTCCGCCGCTAAGACCAGACAATACGCGCACCTGCACGCGCAACTTGCGCAGTTGAACGCCAATCTGGCGGACACGGAGAATCTGTTGCGGATGACGGCTGTGCAGGCGGGGGATATGAGGTTCCTGGGTGGGTATATGGGGGCTTTGTTTATGGGGAGTGCTAAGGTGCTTGGGGAGGAGGGGGTTAAGGGGAATGTTGATGGTGCGAATGCTGCGGGGGTTGTTAAGAAGGAGGAAGATTGAATGAGCTTTTTTGTGGGAGGTTAAGGTTTCTTGGAATGGGTTCTGAGGTGAGTTGGTATCTTACAAGGGTGTTGGGGGGTTTGGTGGTTGAATTTGAGGGAGAGTCTATGTGAGATTGGTGAGGTTTGCTAACTATTTACTTGGGTTTGCAGATGCACCGAGATCTATGGGCAATGTGTTGCAATCACTCGAGTTATGACCTTTATTCGACAACGAACTGGCCTCCAAGGATAACCGCCGCTTCTTCGATGTTGTGATGTTCATAGCTGGTTGTATTTGATCAGTCATCGGTCTCATTCAACAAGGGCTCGATTACAACCCTTCTACTCGCAAGCCGGAGTACTTCGTGTCATATCACCAAGATCAGCGACTCACCTCAAAGTGCCCACACCACCGGCTTCCAGAATCAGCGAAGTCTCATTCAATGGCTTGCCAGTCCAGCGCATGGCGAATGCGCGGAGGATGTGTCCGTGCGCAACAACCAGGACATCCCCTTTCTGCTGGTCGGGGTTCTCGAAGCAGGGACTGTGGTATTTCTGCTTGATCTCGGCGATCAGGGCGTCGAGGCGGCGGACGATATCTTCGGGTGATCTAGAACGAACAGTGTATGTTAGCATAAGCAATTCAAAGGGAGGGGTGGCTTCATGTCCAGGCACTCCCAAGCCCGAAACAAGCAAAATCAGACCCAACCACGCAACCCTAAAGACCCAATCTTCAAGGGAAAAAAACTCACTCTCCCCCAGGACACCCATCCGTCCAAATATTCCAAGGCCCCAACCCCTTCTCCTCCCTCATAGCCCGAATCTGCTTACTCGTCAACCCCTCATACTCCCCATAATCCCACTCCCGAATCGCCTCAGTAATCTGGACCTTCGCCTCCGTCCGAATAGGCTCCTCATCTTCGGCTTTCCGCTGCTCGTTCCAGGGCAGTCTCTCGCGGCAGCCAATCTCGAGGAGTTCGAGGGTTCGTTGGGCGCGGGCGCGTGGGGAGACGAACCTAGCAGGTAGATACACGGTTCAACTTAGTCATGATCAAACGTGTATTGAAAAATTTGAAGCATTCTCCGTCTCTGGGGGACTTTCTTACACATGGACTAGATTCTTCGGCACGATTAGCCTGTCATTCCCGACGAGAGCTTTGCCTGTGGCTTTGATGCGTTTCTCTCCGTTGGCGGTTAGTGGGAGGTCTGTTGTACCGGTGTGTCGACCGTTTAGAGACCATTCGGTTTCGCCGTGGCGGACTATGAAGCAGCGGGGTGCCATTGGGGATAGTATCTTGGGATGAGCGAGGGAATTGAAAAGGAGAAGGACGAGGAGGAGGAGGGTATGGTGGTAGTTCTTGTAACTTAATTTAATTGTCTGACAAAGTTTTAGTTCATCTGGGTGTAAGCTGGAGGTTCCGCGGGGTTGCGTCATGGCTGATAAGGGTTAGTGCTTATCGCGGTCCATAACGAGGGGTGGGTTAGTATGGAGAATGCTCTGGAACGTCCTTTGAAAATGTTACATCTATCAGCACTGAGATTAGGACTGAGCTCTCTAGATCGTTATTGGCATCTGAAATTGGTTTGTCAAGAATAGAATTGACTACGGAGGAGAAGAAACCGCCAGCCAATTGTTTAAATCGCAACAAGAATCCAATCCATTAAGACTGCAAAACTAGACTATGCCAATAACTCCTCCAAGATCCAACAGACATGTCTCTCACGAGCACGCCACATCAAAACTCTTAATACTGTTCTTCTTCCCAGGAAATTTCTTACAATTATCATCAATATTCGACCGAATATCATCCAATCGATGGTCATGCCCGCAATGATCATCACTATACAGATTCACAATACAAGCCGGATCAATGTGCCCTTTGAAAAAGCCCTTCGCGGCCCCATCGGAAGATTGGAGTGGAATTTCAATGAGCCTACCCCGGAAAACTCGGCGGACTTTCCCGTGCAGTGGTGCTTCTGGTATAGTTTGAAGGTCCAGCCGTGTACGGTGGGCGAGTGTGGGTTGATGGGCGGCGCGGCGGATATTAGGGTTGGGAATGAGAGGGCTGTTAGGATTATGGTGTAGATGTTGGAGATGGTGAACTCCATTGGGTGTATCTGTAGAGCGTTGAATCTGGGTATTGTTAGATGTGGACTTGCTTTGGAATGAGGATGGTCTCACCGGCGAAAATTATTAGTGTCAATTGTAATAACTCAGTTTCGGAGGGAGCTTAACGATTGTGAGTTTTTTGAGGTAATCATGCGGAATTTACCTGTTCTATATTGCTCGTTGCCATTGCGTAAGGATGACAATTGTATGGGTTCGACTTCTATGGGTGGTTTACTACGTAAATAAATCGGTAATCTAACGGTGGACCACCAGGCTTCTAAGCACATTGTTTCGTCCTTGAAGGAATTGACGTTGTTTTATGATCGAAGAACAATCATGTAAGTTTTCGTATTCGAAACACTAACAATACGGGGAGTCAGTACACAATCATGTATAGATTATTCTTCTAACGTGTATTCACTCCATGGTTCCAATCTCAAATAGGAAAGAAAAGAACGGCAATCTCATTATGCCCGTAGGATATCCTCCACCGTCCGCACCACATCGTCAAGGACCTCTTCTCTCTCCCGACTTGCATCCAGCACTAGCACATCCGGCTCATCAATGGGATCCTCCAGCAAATCAAGCTGCGAATCGACCATCGTCGACTTCATATAGTGGTTCTCACGGGCCACCATACGATCTCTCAATTGCTCGCGATCTTGCATCAACAAAAGCAAGAACGTCACAGTGACCGGGAAATCAAATAGACTCGACAAGCGGCGCAGCTCATCGCGGTAGACGGTGCGCAGGGCGGAGCAAGTCACCGCGACGGTGGGCGTCTCCGACTCCAAAAGGCGACCCATCACAGCGCCCCGGATGTGCGACAGCCAATCCCAGCGGTCAGAATCCTGCAGGGGCAGATTGTTGGCCATTTTCTGCCGCGCGAGTGGGGAGTGCAGAGAGTCGCCTTCGATGACGGGTATGTCCAGGTGCTGCTTCAGGGCCTGTGCTGCGGTGCTCTTACCGCAGCCGCAGGGGCCGATCAGGACGAAGACGTTGCGGGAAATGACCGGCTTGGAGGACTGGCCCCAGCACTGGGATGTGAAGTAATTGACGAAACGCGAGATAAACTCGGCGTTGAGGCCCTGGGCCCTGGCCAGAGCGGGCGACGAAGCCTGGGCTTTCTTCGTGTCGTAGAGGAGTGTGCGGGTCGGGTTGTTGTTGTCATACTTGGAGGTGAAGAATTCGAGCAGCTTGATGGGTGGGTTGACCTCGGCGTCTTGGTTGGAGTCCCGAAGACGCTGTAGCCAGGCTTGCCTAGGGAGCTGTTCAAAGTCCAAGCCAGCCCCCTTCAGTTGCGGGAGCAGGTCATGAGTCCAGTGGTTCAGGGTCGGGTTGGTGACGTTCATCACCTCTGCGGCATTAGAAGCAAGGCTGAGGTCGATGATGCTGCTCGCCATCACATCAACAGGGGTCCAGCTGAGGACGTCGTCGAGCTGGGGCAGGGCTTGAATGGTCTTTGCTGTCTGGAACATCATCGGGATGGCCTCAGTCGCATTCCAGATACCGTGGACGGTGTCTCCAACGATCTGGCCGGCTCGCAAAACACGAGCTGTCATGCCAGTTGCATGGGCAGCGCGGTTGACAATGTTCTCGGTCACCAGCTTGGACTGGGCATATCCCATCCCCTGGGCATATGACAAAGATGCCGGGAGGGCTTCCGGAGCCCAGGTTCCAGGAGTGCGAGCGACTGTGCTGACGGACGAGCAGAAAGAGAAGGAAGCAGGACGTGGACTCTCCGCGCTTAAGCACAGATCCAACAGGTTGCGCGTGGCAGCAATGCAGCTATCCTCGAAGCTCTCCAGAGCCCAGTTGAAATTGACCGACCAAGCACAGTGGATCACCGCAGTTACTGACTTTTTGATATTCGCGTAGGCATCCTCGCCAAGGCCTAAGTCAGTTGGCTTGGATAAATTGCAAGGCAAAGCAACGATCTTGCGCACTACAGTAGGAGAAATAGTATAATAGACTGCACGGGCGCGTAAGCTTTCGGTCACGCGTTGATAGGCGGCCTTCAAGGACTTGGCCCGTACTAAACAGTACACCTTCTTCACACGGTCCAACTGAACCAGCTGAGAAACAATGTGTGCACCGAGGGAACCGGTTGCTCCTGTCAGTACAACATAGTCACCATCATCTTCACGATCAACGGGGACGTGGGTCTTGAAAGAAGTGCTGTATTTATCGATCAAGGCTTGCATCCGTTCTTCAACAGAAGCCTGCTCCTTCAAAGCTTCACCAGAGCGTAGAGCAGTAATATGGTCTGCCATGGCCTGGAGTGACGGGTTCTCGAAGACGAAATTCTGCGACAGCTTCTGGCCTCCGAGATCTAGGGTGCGGGTGATCGCACTGCGCAGGCGGATCGACTGCAGACTGTCGATGCCCAAGCTGAAAATATCTGTGATCTCCCCCAGTGAGGAAGTCTCCACTGACGGGGCGATATCGAGGAGGGACTCGCGAAGAAACTGAATCAATTCAGGGCCCTCTAGGACCAGATCACCTTGCTGATCGGGAGCCTCATAGATCTCATTGATCTTCTCAGCGAAGTCCTTATAAAATGCAGAACGAATGACAGTTCCCTTGTCCGTCCTCCGGTACACGGTATCCTTTGGAAGAACGTGGATCATATCGTGGGAGATGTACGCATAAGCCGGCAACTCGGCATTGCAGGCCTCGATATCCGGAAACACATTGTCCACCAGCTCCTCATCGGTTTGGAAATGGCACTTATCGGAGGGAATGACAAACAGACCCAGACGGGGCCTGGTACTTCCGAAGGCGACCGCTTCGCCGACATTGGGATTCTTGCGCGCAACACCCTCGATGACCAGCGGGTTGGCCTTCTCTCCGTTTTCCAGGACCAAGGTATCATCCAGACGCGCATAGTATCGCCAAGCATTGGGTGTGGTCGGGTGTTTTTCGAACAGGTCCTTGGTAGCATACGAGTTGTCAGGGCGATTGCTGGCAACCTTGGAAGGCCAGCCCTCCAGGACACATAGCTCGTAGATGCCAGGCATACCTGGCTGATCCTCCCAGCGGAGATAGGGTAGCAAAGAAGGACCTGGACGAACATAGTCCCAATCCAGGTCCGACCGGTCACGAAACGAGGTCATGAGCTGGCCAGTCTCCGTTGTTCCGTAGTGAGATACCAGACGGACACCATTCTGCACCAGAGTATCCCCAATTGGCTTGGGACAAGACGATCCACCGAACATGACCAGCTCTAGACCGGCCATTCGCTTTAAACCCTTCTCAGATTCTGAGAGGAGCTTCAGGGCGTACGGAACAGCGTACAGGACCTCGATTTCGTCATGGTCGTTGAGAGTACTTAACAGGCTGGGGGCCGTGAGCGGCAAGCTGGCATTGTACATGTAAATGAGCTTCTGGGAGTGAATGGCGCGGAACAGACAGCTGATGCCATGAGCGTGGAAGAGGGGAAGAGTAATGAAGCCCCGAAGCCCGAAGTTATTGGCATAGTTTTTCAAAGCACCAGAATGCGTCTGGTAGATAGGCTTTGGGTGGCCGGTTGAGCCGCTGGAATGGATGACCCAAGTGATGTGTTTGTTTTCAGTTGGGCCGTGCAAGTGTGCGGCGGGGAGGTGGGCAGAAGTTACCTCCGGCGAGGCCGCATTCGCCGGCGCTACGACGGGGACTTGGGTGGCACCCGTTCGCTTGGTGACGTTCTCTCCCATGGTTTGGAAGCTGGGGTGGGTAATGAGGAATGAGGCCTTGGTGGCCTCCATAAGACTGACATAGGCATCTTCTGCGATACGAGTCGATAGCAGCAGTACAGTGTGTCCGAGTCGAGAGACAGCCAATAGTGTGATCAAGTATTCAAAATCGGATGCACCCAAAAGTCCCACAACTTGCACGGGGTCAATTGATGCAAGTCTCTGGGGGATAGTTTTGGCGTATTGTACTGCAGCTGCTTCAACGAGTACATCCAACTATGAGGTTGATTAGTGACTATGAAATGCATGAATAAATGAGCGAAGAAACCGTACCTGATGAGGTGTATAGTATACATAATTCGTTCCCGACGATGGATAGGCCACAATAGGATCGTGCGCCGTCTCTCCCGAGGCTCTCAATCGGAGAAGGTCATTGATGGTATAAATATCCTGTTTTGGCGCCGCCGTCTTCACCATAGAAGTAGTGGCGGACGAGGAAACGACCGGCAATGATGAGGTGGCCGGGGTTGAAAGAACTGATGCTGCCATTTTGGAGTGAAATGGCAGACTGGTTTGTACAGATGGCAACACGGCATTCTTGGAGAAGGTGTGCCTTTTGAGGTCAGCCCAGCGAATCCTCGGACCTGGAAGCAACAGGGATTTCCGCCTCCTCCATCGGTCGGCACGTTGAATGTCCGGGACTTGGTCTCATGTCTTGCTGTCCTCCCCCCGCTCACTTTCCGACACGGGGGAGTGGATCGTCTGGGGGTTCAGAGGTGTTGCTCCCCAGGATCCTTTTCCGCTGCGTTTCTGCCCATATAAGTTACAACAGTGGAATGTGGATATCCGCTGGAGGGCACTGCGATTGGTCCTCTCGAGTGGAGAGGAGCGGAAAAGAAGTATAATAGATTGTGGGTCTGCTTTTCCGCCGCGGACACTGGGAAATGCCAGTAGTAGGACATTGTTGCTGTAATTTGGAAGTCGGGGCCAGTCGGGGTAACAGACGTTTGGTCATACGGTACAAAAGTCTGAGTCCAGAAACCAGAGAAAAAGTCTAACCAGACATGCTTCAGTCACTCTTGAAGAAACCTAATGGCTCTAGCTCCTCTAGGAGCCAACATCAAATTTTGTATGTAGTCATAGGAAGAAAGAAAAAAGTCCGGGGGTACGAATGCTACGATCGTGAAGCAATCCGATGATTTTCATCTATATGCCAATAGAGTGAGCCCAAGGCCTTAGAGGCTAAATGACAGGTCCTGAAACAATAATCATGGCTTTCTATATTTCTTTGTAGCTTTTGACCTTATATACATGGATATTCAACCAGAACTCGTAGAATATTCCTCAAACAGTGAACTTGATCTTGTTTGTAGGGCCGGCTGCCAATGCTGCCTTACGGACAGCCTCCTCACCGACCTCCTCAAATATATCGTAGCCCCAGTTGGCAGGGAAGTTGAAGCGTTTGTGGCGCTCCAGACCGGTGAGCTTGGCATATGCATCATCAGGCAGAGACTTAACCTGAAGATTGGCTGCGATGCGAGAGGGAGTGACGCTCTTAGATAGAACGACAGTACCGCGCTGCACACCCCAGCTGGCCAGAAGAGGGCCAGGGTCCATGTTGACCTGCTGTGCGACCTCGGCCACCAGCGGGTCGTCCACAGTACGGGGCTCGCCGGTCTGGTTATTACCCAGGGGAGAATAGGCCTCGACGATGATGCCTTTGCGCTGGCAGAACTCGAGCAGCTCCGGCTGCTGCAGGTAGGGGTGGGCCTCAATCTGGTTGGCGGCGGGGACGATCGAGACCTGGCTCAGGAGTTCCTCTAGGCGGCGAATGTTGAAGTTCGATACACCAATAGCCTTGACCTTGCCAGTCGCCAGCAGCTTCTCCATTTCCTTGTAGGTGGCCACATAGTCATTATCAACCAGTTCGAAAACACCGTCCTCGTTAAGAGGGAACCATTTGTCGCCACCCTTGAACGCACTGCGCAGGTATGTTAGCAATGATCTAACAATATTGCATCTAAGTATGGCGCGGGAGGAAAAATACTTACACGGGCCAATGCATGAGGTAAAGGTCAAGATAATCGGTCCCGAGATCAGCCAGGGTCTTGTTCAGAGCTGGTAGAACATCCTCGGGAGCATGTTTGGTGTTCCAAAGTTTTCCGGTAATGAAGATCTCTTCGCGTGGTACACCCGACTTCTTGATCCCGGCGCCAACCTCGGTCTCGTTGCGGTAAATGGCAGCGCAGTCGATGTGATGATAACCTTCATTAAGGGCGACTTCAACAGCATTCTCGACCTCCAGAGGCTGGGCCTGCCAGGTACCGAAACCCACGGCGGGGATCTTGGCACCGGTGTTGAGAGTGAAATGTGTTTGAATGGCCATGGTGGATGAATGCAGTGTGAGTTTACGAGATGAAAGAGAGAGAAGAGATGGGAAAGGACCTCAATTAATCGTATGGAGGACCTGGTTTTCAATAACCGCGATAGCTTTTTCGTAAGTATACGCCCCCACCCCACGTCTCCACGTCTCTCGGAAAAGGATGCGGTGCGGAAACAGGCACGGAAATAAGCATTGTGCTCCGCTCTTCTCCACACTCGGACGAGCACAATCAACCTTTGGGGGTCTGTTGGTGGTGGTGGATTTGCGGTTTGATGCAGGACGAGGAGGGACCTTCCAAATATAGTGACTCCACTGGCCATATCTAACTGCTCCCCTGGCAAACAAAATCGCGAAAAGAAACATCTTCTACCTCCATGAATCGAACCCCGGAGCTCCAGTTCCCCATACAAACATCCAACTGTTCTCGCTCTGTACTCCACGATTCCCCCTTAGTGTGCCGTGAAGCTTCTGTAGAGCTCGGCTTAGTGAACCGGTTCCAGACATTATGCCTACCAAGAGAGCACGGAATCCCGAACATTTTTCAAAAAACCTGAGCACTCACCATTTGATCGGTATCTATACTGTCAAGAAAATTGATTCGAAAGATATTTAGTATTGTTTCTAGACTCAGTCTTTTGAGCTACTATAATAATATACTATTCAAAAGATAGTAATACCTTTTACTACGCTAAACCAAACTAAAGGGTGCAGGTGCGTCGTCGAATGAGTAATCATGTATCGTCGCTTTAGCAATTCTCAATAGATGCTAAAATGTCTTCATTTGTGCAACAGAGATTTAGTTATTTCAAATATCGAACCAGTATGAGTAACGGAAGAAGATATCCTCCTTAACGGTTTGATCCACTGGTGCCTCTTCCACGAATTGATGAATTGCCTCCTCCAAGCTCAACCTCTGTTCTCTGAGAATCTTGTCTTTGATTTTGTTCAACATGGCTGCATGGGCCGCAAAGGCTAGAAGCAAGGAGATCTCAATACAGCACGCCACCAGCATAGCTCGGGTTCCAGGTGTATATCTCGGAGCCTCGCTGGTCTTGAAAGAGAAAGTTTAATTATGTTACCCACGCAATATGTGACGAAAGGCATGCCGCTGCCAACAGACCGTTTTGTGGAGCCACCAGTATTGGTTATGATAAGGGACATGATAATCTCAAAGGTGGCGGTATAGGTGCTCGTCAAGTAGCATTGAGAACATCCATGTCAGCCCAACTGCTTCAAAATCAGAACATTAAGATATTTATACCCATTAACACACTAAAAGTGTGACTTTGTGATCGCGGGAAATTGTGTGGGTCCCAACTGCACGGGCTAGAGCCAGACACACGTAAAGCAGGGCGACGAGGCATCGTTTCTGGCCTGGTAGCCCCCGTTGCAATTACATCGCAGAAACCTTGGATATCAGAATGATCATACCGTATGGTATATGAAAAGGAGTCATAACTAGATTGGAATAGCCAAATCCTTGGATAATCAGGCTACCGAATTACTGGCGACACCATTGACCACCTGGGTTGCCACACCACAAAGGAAGAAAAGTCAGGTCTTGGGATCTAAGACAGCCCCAATAATTTGGCACTTCTTGATCTCATGAGAATTTGAACCGTGATATCTTGGTCCCAGGCGTCTGACTGCGGTTTGCCTCTCGTCTTCGTTAAGCCATGGTCTGGTGCGATCAGTTGGCGGCCCTTCTTTATTGGCTCGCCGTTCAACGTGGAATACTCACGCTGTTGAGGAGTGAAAGCCATGAGAACAGCCCAAGCGCACGATATGGCACCGATGAAGATGAATTGGTATTGCCATGATTCCAAGGCTGCTTTGATGTGGCCCACGCCAAAGGCCAACAGATCACCGAACGAATTCACAACGCCCAGGTAGGTTGACCACCAGCCAATTCGGATTGGCTGGTCTTCCACAGCATACCAGGTTGCGGCGATCAAAAGGTAGGCGGGTTCGAACAAGATTCTAGGTCACCAATCAAGAATCGCAGTGTAAGGAATGACTTGAAACCCCCACAGCTAGCTAAGGCTATGGTAATTCCACCCCAAAGGAAAAGTTTTACGGATAGCCATTCTGACACGGGTAGTTTCTGCATTGCAAAGGTGGTGGGATATTCGAACTAGGATGTCTTTTGTTAATTGGAGAACTTTTTTGCTGGTAGACTGTAGGAATTAAGCCCATTTACAGCGAGGTAGCCGAAATAAAACTTGCTTCTTATTCAACTTCGTCTAGTCAACCCGAGTTTCTCTGATTTCATACAGTAATGACTCCGGCTTACCCAACCAACTGTACTCAGTTCCATTCAAATGCAGGGATTCCTTCAAGCCGAAGACGGCCGCGTAACCAAGCATGACTTTGTCAATATATGTGATCAGGTACGTGATGCATAGGAACGGGTTGATCTTAAGGTCTATTTTTCGAATAACTCCCGACGTCTCTCCAGTCGCGAGTCAACGACATAGTCCAGGGCATCGGGTCCGGTGTATTCTGGACCCTGACTCTGATCTGTTGGAACCCCATATTCCAGGGATTCCAGAGGGTCACTAGTTAGTTTCGGCATCTCTGGATGAGAACGCGGACCAGATGCCAACTGTGAATTCACATATTCTATTGCTGCTCCGGGGCAGATCATGAATAATTTGGGCGTAAAATCTCGTAGCCTCCACTAGTTACAGATGAGGGGTTGGAGGAGATAGTGCAGATTGGCATTGACTAGGGTAGCGAAATCCGGAATGAGTCAAGACTGCTACCACTTTCGTGCTCCTGGTGAAAACTATATTTGTATCTACCTAATGAGATGACGCTTAGGGACCCTTAGGAGGAAAGCGCCTGTAGTCATCGTGTGCATAAGTAGTAGATGTGTTCCGTTTATAGACCAGCCAGCCGTCAAAGATGCTCGCACAGAGATGCGTAAAGTGAATGGTCACAAGTAATTTTACAGCTCCACCACGACTTGAAGCAACTGGGGACGTGGGGACCCCGGATTTGGTGGCGCTGGTCTGTTCTGTGACTCTCCGCGCGTCGGAAAAGCAAAAAGCCAGCGGCATTTTACCCCGTTCACCTTTCTTCCCTCCGCCAGCAGGCCGGTTTACATGCATGAAGCTTGCAAACCAAGAGCCACCTTGAAAAATATAACGCCATTGTCGACGCTAATCATCACTGATTCGACAAATACAAGGAGAAAATGGCGGTTACATCCCACGCGGCGGGGGCACATCAACGTCGCGGGAGACCGTCTCGGGCGGCGCGGATAAGGCGAAAAGTTACACGAGCATGCGACGCCTGCAAGGCACGCAAAAAGGCATGCACTGGAGACATCCCATGCGAGTCTTGTGTACGACTGGGGTTATCATGCACGTACAATGTCCCCTATAACCGGGGGTCTGCTGCTTTCCCGCAACCCTCTTCGCGACCTGTGGAAACAGGAGGCGGAAATGGAGCGGACAAGCCGCCTGCTGAGAGAGTAGCAGCCAGGGCGATAGTTACACCTCCACCCATGCAGCTACCTGGACGCCGATCTACCACCACGCCGTCGAGTCTAGCTGCGACACATTCATCGCCGGAAGATGGTGATTCAACCGAAGTTTGTGGCCAATACCGAGGGCCGGCATCGGCCCATTCGTTCTTGGATAGAGCCGTCAGAAACTTGCATGGGGCTCCACCTCCACTGACGTCGCATTCAGAGGATGTCTCTGCTTCGATTTTCTCGTATGGCGATCGGCGTGCCCCGAGAACCCTGGTATCTCAAATGCGCTGGCCCGACCGATCAACGGCCGATTACTTGATACAGCGATATTTTGATTTCGCATCACCTACCTACCGAGTGTTACACCAAGGGACTGTCGAAACTTGGGTGGAAACCCTTTTGGGCCCAATGAGCCATTAGAGATCCAAAGTGCAGCCTCAACAGTGTCTACTGCTGCCAAAGCAATTCTATTACTGCTATGTGCCACCAGTGCCTTATTCTCCACTCTCTACGATGGATCACCTGCACAAAGCACCCAAAACTGGTCAAATTGGCAGGAAAGCGAGACTTATTATCAGATGGCTGAGCAGCTCCTTGCCCAGGAAGCCGGCGCACCGTCTCTGGAGTCTGCGCAGGCACGGTTTTTGACAGTGCTATATCTGCTGAGCACATCTCGAGTGAACCAAGCATGGTACAACTTTGGCACGACGGTACAAATCGTGATGTCACTAGGCCTTCATCGAAAGCAAACACGTCCACGAGCATTCGCGTCGATTGCATCGAATGCGGTTGCTTCAGAATGTTCGAAGCGTGTACTGTGGTGCTCCTTTACTCTTGATGAGTACCTCAGCCTCATACTTGGTCGGCCACGATTACTCCGAGAAGAGGACATTGATCAAGAGTACCCAGCGTTAATTAATGATGAAGCCCTTGACGCTAAGCCTAGACCACGTGCTGCTCTACAGAGAAATTGTTTGATGGATGCATCTGTTTGCCACGCGAAGATATCTCGAATTCTAGCACGAGCCTCTAGGGACTTGTACTCGATCCAGTCTCTCGATAAGGAGCAAGAAGTCGAGGCCATCGCAATATTAATAGAGCAGATCGGAGAATGGCAATCCAACTTACCACCTCTCTTGGGAGATTGGGTTTGTCCGAGCAGCCTGATTTCGATTTTTCGAAGACAGCTGACTGTCATCCGTCTCGCTCGACTACATGCCATTATGTTTGTCACTCGGCCGCTTCTCCTTCGGGACTACTCACAGCACCAGGAGAATGACAGACTCTTGAAGAAATTTCTACGAACTTGCATCTACACGGTTCGCGATACCCTTGAGCTGGTGTTGGCGCTCGTGAAGGATAATCTACTGTTCCCAGCCTTCTGGTACACCCAGTATATTGCTTTCAATGCCCTATCAATTGTCTACATTTATCTCATCCACTCAAAAAAGGGTCGTATTCCATACGAATGGCTATTCGCGTGCGAGGAGGACCAGAAATCACCACCCGTCGATCGTCTGGTACTTTATCATCTGGCAGAGGAGGTGCAATACCATCTCGGTCAGGCCACCGAAATGAACGCTCTTGCCTGGAGATACACCGTCGTCCTGAAGGCTCTCAGACTGGAGGCAACTGGAGAAGGAAATGACACGCATGCTGATGATGCAGCAGAATCGCAAGTCGATCCGAATGAAGAAGCCATAGCCACTTTGCCAATGGACGTCACTCGTGTAGAAGGTATTTCTCATGAGCAACACTCTGTCGATTGGACTGGGCTTTGGACCTCCATGATGGATCCAGTTAATCCATCGGTTCCCGGTGCGGGGACATTTGATTCAGGAATAGGAGGCTTGCTCAGCTTCAATGGTTCCACTGATGAGCTTTGTCTTGACTTCTGGCCGCAGCTCGATCGCCTACCAACATGTACGTTTCTAAAACACCCGTTTATTCATTCCACTGTACCATTTTCGTTTGTCAGAATATCCCGCTGACCGTGACTTATACAGCACTGTTGAATTCACGGAATGCGTCTCAGCTCTTTAGTGCTTCGATTCCATGCAACCAATATGCTACGACTGGAAATGTGAAATGAACTCACGAATGATATCAATGTACCATCATACATGCACCCGTTTTATAATTTCTCTAATATCAACACAAAATCACATTTTTCTTCCCCTCTGTGGCTGTATATCCCATCTAACTTTGTTCATGACGTGAAATTCCCACACGTGTTTGAAAAGCTCCGTTCAGTCCGCCATTGTATCTACCAGAGATACTTGTAGCGGGGTTGGCCATCCCGCTCTTCCTCCCGAGTAGCCTGGATATTCAACTGGCGCAGCCAGAAGCCCAAAGAAAGAGCCAGCACAATACCACCCGCCGCGAAGGAAGAGAGAATTATTCCACCCAGGCGGTACTGCGGCGCATCCTTGCTGGGAAAGAAGTACGAACCGTAGATATTGGCAGAGTTGCCGCACAGGTTGACTAGGGCGTAGACGATGGCGCGCTTGGTACGAGTGCGAGGCACAGTGCTTGCAATCCACGCCTGGACCACGTTGAAGGCGGAGTACGAACCGGCGCACATGAGGAACATACCCACGTAGCGGGGCGCTGTGCTGTGTGTGCATATAACCAGGACATTGCCGATGATATCTACCATCAGGGGCCAGACGATAAGAATGGCGCGCTTGTCTGTGTATGTGGCGATGAAGGAGTTGCCGAGGGAGGTGATGAAGCCGAAGACGTAGACTGGGGCGGTGATGAGGAGCGTTACAATGTTGTTGAATCCGAGGGTTTTGACGATTGACTGTAGCAATTGATGAACACATGTCAGCGTCACGTTGTTGCATAAAGTCCGTTTTGGAACGAAATGAATTAGGACTCACAGGGAAGAAATATGTCCATGTTTGCGAAGTGAGCTGGCAGATCTGAATGGCGACCAAAACCCACGCTTTGGGGTCGGTAAAGGCATCGATGAGGCCCTCCTTGACAGAACCGTTCTCGTCGAACTCCGAGTTGGCTCCCTGTGCCAGACGCCACTCTGCAAATCGCTGCTCTTGATCGGAGAGCCACGAGTGCTTTCCGGATCCAGGAAAATCGGGCAACAGCCAGACTGCCAAAAAGCCAGCGACGATAGTACCTGCTCCTTCGATTATAAATAGCCATCTGTGAAAAGGGTCATTGTCAGTGAATGCGCAAAATAGACTAAACCCGAGAATAAAGTATATGCAACATACCTCCATCCGGCCAGACCACTAGCCCCATCGAGACCGCTCAAAATTCCAGCCGCCAGCATGCCGCCAAAGCCATTGGCGATTGTATTACCGCAGTACATCACGGCCACTCGTGGCGCAATCTCCTGGGGCTTATACCAGGAACTGATCAATAGACTTTTCGCAGCGTCAACTTTTGAGATCACATCAATCAGGACTGGGACAGGGAATTGGCCTTACAGCGCTCCAGCGAAAAAGGGTGACTCCGCAAAGCCCAGCAGCACCCGCACAACTATAATGCCAGCAAAGTTTTGGGTAGCAGCGGCACACATGGAAATGCTGCCCCAGATAAAAATAGCAATTGGGATGTAGCGAGACGGTCTCACGCGCGTGAGAATAATGTTACTAGGGACTTGGCCCGTCAGGTAACCCACGAACTATGGATGTTAATTCGGAGGATAGCCAGCCGGGTCAGCTTCTCTCACCATGATAGCTACAGCCGTTTGGTATTGGGTGTCGGTGAGACCCAGATCGGTCTGCATGCCTCCAAGACGGGCATTAGCGATGTTGGAGCGATCAAGAATGTTGAAGATGAAGAGGAGACATAGTGAGCAGACGAGGTGCAGATCAATCTTGCGAACCACTGGTGGGAAAACTCGTTAGTCAGGAAAATGTATGACTTTCATCATCATACAAGCAAGGCCACAATCAGACGGAACACTCACGTTTCTTCTCCAGCACTGTTTCCTCCTCCAGAGTCAATCCCTCAAAGCGGACCTCTTGGAGAGTGGCTTTTGGAGAAACCTCCAGGTGCACTGCCTGACTATCCTTTAGAGTCTCCACATCCATAGTGGTATTTAGGCCGGAGTTCCAAGAAAGTCAAAAAGTTTAAGAAATTCCAAGCCGACGACCAAAATCCTTAGGTACCATGCCAAGCATTATATAGCTAAACCGAAGCCTTGATCAGCCACCTTCCTTGGCATTGATAGAAGAAACCCGCCGAAAACGGGGAATGGAAAGGCGAGTCGGGTTGTACTGTGTATTGTGGTTTTAGATGTCGTATGGAGAGGGAATCCGGGGATCGGATTTCGCTCCCCAACGTTCGGATTACCAAGTTTTCCCCGCATTCTCGTCCTATGGCGGGCGGAAAACGCTGTAAATGAGTTGCTTACTTACTCGCAATTCCCGCCACAAGGCCGGAGAAGGTACTCTGCAGTTATCTCGCGCAGTAAAAGACCGCAGATGCATATACCAGAAGTAAAACAGGTACTCGGCACTTGGAAGAATCCGGCTCTAAAATAACGAATGGAGAAGGATCCATAATTCAACCTAACCCTCGCATAGAAAGCAGGCATGAAAATAATGAGGATAAATGGCAAGACTAAGAAACCTCTGAAAGCCTAAATCACCTATACCAAAGTCTGATAAAACCCCGGTAGATGCTAGGATCCTTAAATGAACCTAGTCGGCCGAGCAATTAGTAGTTGTCAATAGGGTGTAGGTGCCGAACACGGATCTCAAATCGAGGGGATCGCCTGACTGAAGAAAAAAGAAAAGCTTCTGGAGAATTTGGCCACAATGTGCAATTTACTAGTTCGACAGTCCATGATTTAGTACCTCTTTCGGCTACTACACCGTAGAGTGGAAGGTAAGAAAAGGCTTAAACCCTCAAACGCCCGCTTTTATCGCTAACTTAACTAGTGATGAGACTGTATATCATCTATATTTCCATAAACCATCTAATTAGGAGCCCAAAGTTCACAGGGTATGCTGTTCGTTGAACTATGTCTCATTCCACGATGGGCTTGATTCCCACAGAATGGGTGTATATTCATCACGTGACTCATGCCCTCCCGCGCACATATCAACGCTAGCGGCACCAATCATCCATTGAGTAAAGGTCCACAAAGGCTGGAAGAAGATACACCATTCGGAATCTCACTGGTATATGTTCAGACATATAACATCAGTTGCATATTTTGTGACCCCGACTCATCTTCTTGCTGAAGAGTTCGTGTGCAATCAACCCCCGTTCAATGATACCGACAAGATCCCAACATGCCAAACAGAAAGATCGTGCGCAACCTTAGCAGGCTCTCGGGTAAATCTCTCAAGGAGACCTTGGAATCAAGTCATGAAGTCCTGGAAATAGACTCAGATGACTGGCTCACATCTCCAGACCTCAGTGAAGATGGACTGCCCTTTTCCACGGAAAATTTCTACGAAACCGCGGTCTTTCTTATGGCCAATCCGAATATCACTTCAAGCCATTTGTTCCGGGCAGATATATTATTTGACAGCCAGGGTCTTCTCAAAACACCTCAACAGGATGAAGAGCTTGCTGGGACATTCGGCGGATGTGCCACGGAGATACCAGAGACCCCCGTAAAGGCCAAGCCTGCGGCCCAAGTGACAGGCTTTGATCTGGTCAGGACTGTCATTCGAAAATTGATTCCTCGAAATCAGAATATTGATAGGCCTCTTGTACAAACTTGTCATTTCTACAAATCAAAGACTTCGTCCTCAAGGGACGATGAAGACCATTCGAATGATGACCAACCCTCGGAACGGCAACGTGTGTTGACCATGTTCCTTCCGCATATTGAGTCCCAGGATGATGTTCCTTTCTACCACCCGCAACTCAGGGGACTTGCGACTCTATATGACGTTCAGAGCTCACAAGAAGGTGTCAAGTCCGGAACCATGTCTGTGCATTTCCTACCCTTTTCAAGCGATATCCCTGAGCGCCTAGAGCGCACATTGCATCTTCTCCTCAACTTCTACGTTCGGCTCACACGTGGTGCCAAGGGCACAACAACCAACGAGATTACGGGCAAAACCAGCTCTTCCAAGGACAATCTTGTTCCCCGTCATCTGGCTCAAAACACCTACGCACGACTCAAGAATATATATGCAGCTGACCTCTGTGAGAATTGGGCTGAAAGTACCGAGCCAAGCAAGCATGTCTATGAGGATCTGGCCATTACCGCGTTTCTGATCGAGCTATGGCGAATGATGTACGGGGTTGCACCAGCTAAGGAGAACCCTAATGGAGAAAACACAACAGCCAAATTCCCAGGATTCGTGGACATGGCATGCGGGAATGGAGTACTGGTCTATGTCCTCCTCATGGAAGGTTACTCGGGCTGTGGCTTTGATGCCCGTCGACGCAAATCGTGGAGCGTCTACCCTGATTGGGTCCAGGAACGACTCACAGAGAAGATTCTCATTCCCAAGCCCTTCGCCGATATCACGGAGGCTGGCGATATTGGAGTCAACATAACGACGGGCGATTTCCCGCGTGATACTTTTATCATATCCAACCATGCCGATGAACTTACTGTGTGGACTCCACTCATCGCTGCCCTGGCATGCCCAGAATCCCCTCTCCCATTCCTCGCTATACCATGTTGTTCTCATGCGCTCTCCGGGTCACGATATCGCTACCCGCTCCCGAAAGGAACCAAGCCAAAGACTACGACGGGTGCCGCGGAGAAACCAGATCAACACACAGAACAGAACCCACAGCCCGCCTCGGGTGACTTGAAGGCATTGCGCGCCGCCAAACAAGCGGAGAAGACTGAGAGTGGCATGTGGACATCCATGTATGGCCTTCTCACGAAAAAGACCATCACTGTCGCCGAAGAGGCCGGATACCAAGTGGAGAAGACCCTGCTACGCATTCCCAGCACAAGGAATATGGGAGTAATAGGAGGTCGACAATTAGTCTCCGAGCAGTGGAAGCAACTAGGGACCAGTAGCGCACCCACAGTGGCCGAAGATCAAACAAAACAGGCTCCGCGGGTCGTGCAGAATGTTATGGATATTGTCGAGCGGGAGTGTTCCAGGGAAGGTGGAATACAAGCTTCTGCACAGATTTGGATTGAGCGGGCCCGGGGCCTTCAGAAGGACCGCGGAAAAGCCACCAATCCCGCAGACGATGCTCAGATACTCGAATAGAATTTCAAGCATTTCTGACCCAGGCCGATCATGCATGCATTGGAGTAGTGACGGTTTAATTTCGGCGATTTTGTCCTATGTTTCTTCTAGATCGGGTAAAAAAACATCGACGTCAGCGCCGACAATTTCTCCGGGTAGTACCCCGCTCCCCACGGGGTATATAAGGTTACATTAACATGGAGATTGAGAAAGTAGATTGTGTAGGTTTAATCAATTCTAATCACGAAGCCTCAAAAGCCACATCCATGCGGGTCACGCCTTTTTTCCTAGCCATAGGGCTAGCTACTGCTTTGGAGAATGGACTTGCACGAACTCCGCAATTGGGATGGGTGCGTATCGGATGAAGGGTACTCATCTTACACTAAATGAAAATCGAAGCTAACAAATGCAGAATACTTGGAATTCATTTGCCTGTAGTATGAACGAGACTGTCATTCTAGATGCAGCCAAACGCATTGTTGAGTTGGGCTTCAAAGATCTCGGGTACAACTATGTCGTGATGGATGACTGTTGGTCTGCCGGCCGAAATTCTTCTGGATACCTCATTCCAGATAGTTCGAAATTCCCCAATGGAATCGCAGATGTCGCAGATAAAATTCACAGCCTAGGATTGAAGATTGGAATTTATTCGAGTGCGGGTACTATGACTTGCGCGCGTTATTCGGGCTCCTTGGGATATGAGGAGAAGGATGCTGCGGTTTGGGCAAGCTGGGGAGTATGTTTTGCTTCCAACTCCGAGGTTGTGGAACCTGATTTGGAGAATGGACTGACATGAGTATAGATCGACTACCTCAAATATGACAACTGCTACAACCAAGGTGAAGAAGGAACGCCCAAGCTTTCCTATGACCGATATAACGCAATGGGCAAAGCTTTGAATGCCACCGGTCGCCCAATCCTCTACTCGTTGTGCAATTGGGGTTCTGACGGACCGTGGAACTTTGCCCCGACTATTGCCAATTCTTGGCGTACGAGTGGTGACTTGACCAATGTTTGGGATCGTGATGATGTCAATTGCCCCTGTGCTGAGCTTGATGGTCTCGATTGCAAGCTTCCGGGATATCATTGTTCAGTTATGAACGTGGTTAACAAGGCAGTTTATTACCCGTCCAAGGCATATGCAGGTGCATGGAATGATCTTGATATGCTTCGTGAGTTTTCTGTGCCTATACGGAGTAGGAGTCAATCGAATATTCGGATTTGCTGACATAAGGATACAGAGGTCGGAAATGGTGGTCTGACTGAAGACGAGGCTATTTCCCACTTCAGCCTGTGGGCAGCGTTAAAGTCACCATTGCTGATGACGAACGTAATGACCAAGATCGACGGCCCTACCCTTTCCATCTTGCAGAATACCGCCGTGCTAGCAGTCTCCCAGGATCCGCAGGGATCGAGCGCTGTGAGGATCTGGCGTTACTACGTCGACGACGGGGAGATCCAGATGTACAGCGGACCTTTGAGCGGAGGTGACCAAGTCGTCCTGCTGCTGAATGGTGGATCGAAAGCCCGTGACATGAACGCCACTTTAAACGACATTTTCTGGGAGAATGGACCCGAGGGCACTGCATCGCAGGCTAAGAGTAGCTGGGATGTGTATGACTTGTGGGCCGGGCGGATGAGCAATGACACTGCAAATGCGATCATCAAAGATGGAGAGAGTGCGACACGACCGATCAACATGACGGCTGAGGGTGGTGCAAGCAAGGTCTACTCCCACGTGCCATTGCCGATATCAAAGGCACTGATGGGCTCGAAAGTTAACACGGTCAAGCCCGGTGGACGTGTGACTGCACATGTACAGCCGCATGGTGTCGCTATGTTCCGTTTGCGAGAGCTGAAGTCTAATGACGAGCTTTGAGTCTCAGCGATACTCATGCACTTGGTGCTAAACAGTTGTGTCTAGGACATGATTCATTTGTAATTTGAGTGTTCCGCTTTCTATTAACTTGTTCGACCGGACCGAGCAGCGATTGAAGGCTTGGAGGGAAGATTTGTAGTGTAATGTACAGGATATTCAAACATCGGGACTCTTTATGAGGCCATTTCTATTACTTGGCGAGCCCAGACCCAAACGCCATGTCGAAAAAGATGCAGTGAACAAAGGTATATCCAGTAAGACAAAAAGTGAGAAAGGAACGTGGCCGAAGATTGTTTAGGCAGAGACCTTGCCGTTCATATCGGAATCGGCAGCAGCGTCGGTTCTCTTTTGGTTTTCGTTGCTGCTCGAGGTTTGATGTGCGTTGTCAAAACCAGAGGCTGTCGTCGTGGCGGAAGCAGTATCGGGGAATCTCGATGCTGCAGTGGCTGCAGCCGCGAATGCGTTTTCTCGAAGTCGCCTTATACGCTCCGACCGGGCCTCGCCTGGCAAGCTTCCCCAAGCAGGCTCAATGGAATCGGCACGCCAGTTGCGGTGAATGTTAAGTATGCTCTGTCTCGGAGAGATAGGCGACAAAGCGCCACCAACCCCAGACTCACCCCACATGCGAACGCGCTGCAGTTTGCGAAGTTTTGCGAGTCCGTACAGGCAAACAACCCCAGTCATAGCGAAACAGACAACAGAGACACCACCAAAGCCGAAATCAGACTCTTCAATGAAGTTTTTCAAGTTCATTCCGTAGAGGGCGGAGAAGAGAGTTCCTGTGGCCAGACCAAGGGTACCTATGCTGAACTTCAGATCGAGGAGCATGAGTGAATTGCGATTGGCATCGAGAATTGCTTTCACACTGGTTTGGAAATTAGATATGCACATGTTCAGGGGGATAGCAGGGAACTCTTACACTTCCTCGGTGTTTCGGATGTTGGTGACAAGGTTGCCGCTGGACTGTACGATTTCATCGCAGACTTTGTGGTAGGACTCTAGCAGCATTTCCACCTCTTGGTGATCATCCTCCTCGCGTTCCTTGCCAGTCCCCCTTTCGGTAAGGTACATGGCCGCCAGATCATCATCCGCCTCGAGTAGGTCATCAATGGCATCTCGCACCAGGCGAGCCTTCTGCTCAAAAGTACCCAATTTCTTGGAATAGATCAAGAGATGTCGAAGCTTGTCACGATCAATGTCCTCTTCCAGGGCACGAAGAACTCGAACGACGGGCTCTCTGACTCCGTTGAACTCTTCCTCCAGGCCAGTGGTGACACTAATGAGAACCGCTTCCAGAGCGCGAAACTCATAAGGTAGCGCCTGGCCAGCCTGGGCGACCTGAGATTGCTTCTGGCGCAACTTTCCCTCGAGGTCATAAATGAAAAGTGATTGCATATACGAATCGGTCGACCCGTACGCATCAAAGACAAGGACACGATCGGCTTTGATAAGAACACGCAGGTGCAGCAGGTTGATTAGGATCGCGCTCGGTCGGATGAGGATGTGAGGCAGGGTGGAAGAGTCGATCTTGCGTAGGTCACGAGGGAGGAGGCCGTACTGTTAAAAGAGTTAGCCAGAAAGGTAGTGTTGTTTACGAGTGAGAACCACTGACCTTGGCTATCAGTTCTGACTTGCGAAACTCTCCATTGACCAGGGTGACGTTTCCATTCTTGTCGAATTCCGTGCACCGAATCCGAAGCTCATTTGAGGCTTTCGCCGCGAGTCCCCGGCCGATATTGAACAACCCGTCGGTTCCCTCATCTGTCGTCGCGGGACCTTGGTTGCGATGACTTTTAGGGTCGGCAGTCTTGCCGCGTTTAAGATCAAACAGTCTTCGGAGAAATGGGCGACGAGTAGTGGAGGCATTTCGGGTGAGCGTAAGCGGCCCTAATGATGAGATTGTCGCCGATGGCTTCGGCCTGACGTCGGATAGGTAGGGTGTTGTGCAGTCCAGAGTCGGGTGATTCTGGCATGAGTCCTGGCGTGCCCAGCTTGAAGTTCTTCGGGATACCGACGTCAGGGCCGCATGACACGGCGCCCGAGGTCTGGGCCGCACACATGCTGCGGGACCACTCGCAAAGCCAGATTGCGAGCGCAGAAACCGCAGCAGAGAAGCTGACGGAGCAGACGGCTTCAACGGAGACAGCATGTCACCGTGGTGTTGACTGTTGCTGCACAGAAGAGCCGATGATCTCAGTCGCGGCATTTTTCCCGCGTGCCGGAATAAGGTTAATCCGGTCAACAGAAGTATTGCACAGGATTGGTTCTCTGAATTGCCTCGTTTACTTTTCAAGGCCCCGAACCAACTTGTTTCTGTTGTTTCATAAGTCTAAAACTCAATAGCTTTATCATATTTTCTGGTGTGAAATAAGATCACTCTTCGTAAAAATCCAGAGAGGGCGTGATTGGACGGAAGAGAATTATTTAGAAAAAGACTTGGAGGCCATTCGAAATGACAGACATGAAGACATAGAATTCTCATTCATTTAGCTTCAAAACCTTGGAATCTGATAGTTAAAACCATCATGCCTGATAAGCCATCAAGCGGTACCATAGTCGTTGAGGTGGACTGTATGCATAGGGCTACTCCATATATAGAACATATAATTAGTTTGAGAGAAGCAATGGAACTGGCAAAACAATGTACAGAGTCTTAACTTCAGAGAAATCACACTGGGAAACGGTCTTGAAACCCAACGCCCGCGGGAACTAAAGGACATCTCAAGCATAATTGCGCTGTATAGTTGCTCATCATTGATAATATTGTCAATCCACACAGCATGAGCATGTTGTCAAGACCCTTAGTATAATTGGAGGACATAAGCGGAGCCGCCAGGTTCGTTCAATGTACAGTATGCAATTTATCGGAGAATGCCGACGGTTGGTAAACCCGGCAGCTAGAACATCGTATGGAAGCATGGCGCATAAGAACTAAGGCAGGACGGTCGGGGAGATGGCCGAGAAAGGAAGCAGTGTAAATTTCAATTTTAACAAGTGAGCAGATCCCGCCAATGACCAAACTCGAAGTTATACAACACGCCCATCCACTCACAGTGTCTGCAGGCTAAATTGAATTAGCAGGGACGTCAGTGGCTCTATGGTTGAATAGCCGATTCGATCGTGCCTGGTCACCAATCACTATCCCCTTTGTGGATGTAGCGAATGATAGTTGCACATTACAATCCCCATCCTGGTTAGTCTTGCGCCAATCAGTTGCCCGCCCAGCGCCCATGTGTCGTCGGTCAACTGCGGAGTCCGACGTTAGTGTGGTTCTGGTGGGTTTAGCTCGACTCCTTAGCAGGCTTAGTTTGCTTAGTTCCCACCTGCACATCGGTACAACCTCGTTTAAACCCCTGCTGAATATGCCAATCGTGCTCTTATCCCCCTGCACGTGGAATGTTCTACCATGACTGGTCGCTTATCAGCGCGCCGCTGCAGGTTTCTCGACCGCTATGGCAGCTTCCCAGGTAGATAAAGATCGGCTGCCTCGCGATCGTTTGGTCGTGCGACACGAGCTCCAATTCCTCTCACCATGAAGGCTACTACTGCTTCCGTCCTGTTGGCCCTGTCGGCGGCCGTCGCTGCCCGCCCTACGGTCGATACTGAGTACGACTACACCGGCCCAGAAGTCCCAGTTGGCGATTGGATTGATCCCACCGTCAATGGCAATGGCAAGGGTTTCCATCGTCTCGTCGAGCCGCCTGCTGTAAAGCCTGCTAGCTCCAACCCGACCAACAACGTCAATGTGATCTCGCTGTCCTACATTCCTGATGGCATGCACATTCATTACCAGACTCCCTTTGGTCTGGGCTGCGCTCCAGAGGTTAAGTGGGGAAAGAGCCCAAGGAAGCTGAACAAGGTCGCTACGGGCTTCAGCCACACGTAAGTATCTTAAAAACGCGTCCTATATACCTCAATTGGGCTCCTTGTAACTCATTCCAATAGATACGGTCGCACTCCATCTTGCTCCCAAGTCAAGGCTGTCACCCAGTGCAGTGAATTCTTCCACGAGGTTTCTCTCGAAAAACTCCACCCTGGCACCACCTACTACTACCAGATTACTGCTGCCAATGGCACCACCGAGTCTGAGATCTTGAGCTTCAAGGCCGCCCAGAAGGCTGGTGATGACCAGGAGTTCAGCGTGGCCGTGTTGAACGACATGGGTTACACTAATGCTCACGGTACTCACAAGTACCTAGTTCAGGCTGCCACCGAGGGTACTGCTTTTGCCTGGCACGGTGGAGATATCAGCTATGCTGATGACTGGTACTCGGGTATTCTGCCCTGCGAGGATAGCTGGCCCGTTTGCTACAACGGCACCAGCACTTCTCTGCCCGGTGGTGGCCCCATCCCCGACGAGTACAAGCAGCCACTTCCCAAGGGCGAGGTTCCCAACCAGGGCAGTCCCCAGGGTGGTGACATGAGTGTTCTGTACGAGTCCAACTGGGACCTGTGGCAGCAGTGGATGGATGATGTCACTACGAAGATTCCTTACATGGTTCTGCCTGGTAACCACGAGGCTGCTTGCGCCGAGTTTGACGGCCCTGGCAATGTCCTCACTTCTTATCTGAATGACAACAAGGCCAACACCACTACCGCTAAGGCTGCATTGACCTACTATAGCTGCCCGCCTTCCCAGAGGTAAGAAAACATATCATGTCTCTTTTCTCAGAGAAGACAACTAACTGAATAATACATAGAAACTTCACGGCCTACCAGCACCGTTTCCGCATGCCCGGTGAGGAGACTGGTGGTGTTGGTAACTTCTGGTACTCTTTCGACTACGGTCTCGCCCACTTTGTCTCCATCGATGGCGAAACCGACTTCGCCAACAGCCCCGAGTGGTCCTTCGCCGAGGATATCAAGGGCAACGAGACCCACCCCAAGGAATCGGAGACTTTCATCACTGACAGCGGTCCTTTCGGTGCTGTCGAGGGCAGTGTCAAGGACACCAAGTCTTATGAGCAGTACAAGTGGTTGAAGAAGGATCTGGAGAGTGTTAACCGCAAGAAGACTCCCTGGGTCATTGCCATGAGCCATCGTCCCATGTACAGCTCTGCCTACTCCTCTTACCAGCTGCACCTCCGCCAGGCGTTCGAGGACCTGATGCTTGAGAACGGTGTCGATGCGTATATCTCTGGGTGAGTGATCGCAGTCCCAAAAATTGGAGAACTCTCGTCACTAACGAATCTACAGTCACATCCACTGGTACGAGCGTCTCTTCCCTCTCGGCGTGAACGGTACCATCGATACTGCTTCTATCATCAACAACAACACCTACTACACCAATGCCGGAAAGTCCATGACTCACCTCATCAACGGCGCGGCCGGAAACCTCGAGAGCCACAGCGAGTTCAGCTCGGGCCAGAGCCAGAAGAACATCACTGCCGTTCTCAACAACGTGGACTACGGCTTCAGCAAGTTGACCGTCGTTAACTCCACTGCTCTCAAGTGGGAGTACATCCGCGGCGGCGATGGCAAGGTCGGCGATTCGCTGACGCTGTTGAAGCCGGCTGGCTACAAGCCTGGCAAGAACAATTAGAAGATGATCTTCCCTGGAAGTTGTATGTATGCATAGGAGATTGTTGTATATATAGCTGGAACCAAATTGTACTCAATATGTATTGGCTTTCAAATGAGCCCAGTAGTCATCTAGAGTTTAGATCTTTTGTCATATTTAAATTATTATAAGTTCGTTGACACTTGCCTTGGCAGTATCTATCATCTCTATCCACATAGGCCTCTCATCTGGCCTGTAAGGACTGCATTCCATATCATGCAAAAGACCCACCGTAGCAAGCTTTTCTAGCATCTCGTGGGGATGCCATTCATATCGCATCAAGTCTTTGAAGGATACTCATCCGCATTGCAATCCACAAGTAGCAATTTTTGCGGGGGTTCCCCCTTTCTAGCTCATCTTCGGACAGCACGGAACTCGATTTTCCATTTTCCCTTGTCTGGGAGAGAACTCGGGACGCTTCCCTTCCGCATGACTTCTGCAAGAGCGGAAACTTGGCATTTGGTCGCGCGGAACGTTCTTGACAATTTATATGGCAAATATAGAAAGCTTGAAGTAAAATGCTGGAAAAGAGAGTATCGGCACTATACAAAACCGATTGTAGAGCGGAGTTCCTAAGGTTATAAAAGTGGAGCGGAGCGGAGGATTTAGTTCGTTCTAATTTCTCCGTCGGGGGAACATCTTGTGAAGCACACTCTCTAAGAGATTATGCTCGACACCTCAATATGAGATGAGAGCGCTTATCTGTCAGGGGCGGCTTGCGTTACAACAAGCTTGTCTTTCTAAGAACGCCGATCGAAATCACTTGCCACTTTATAGTCCGTGTTTTGTGGTATATACAAACTTCGGTAAGAAGGAACTCATGATTTCACCTGGTATGTAATTCTACCATTACGTATGGACTTTCGACTAATGAATACAGGGCTTGATGGGAAGCTCATTGATTCCTCAATTCCCGTGCCAGGACCTGACGAGCTTCTCGTCCGCGTGGTGGCAGCCGCGGCAAATCCCAAGGATTGGAAAGCATCTGAGCAGCATGGACTTACTTCGAATCCAGGTGATGACATGGCCGGAATCGTGGAAGCCGTCGGTAGCGATGCTTTTGAATTCAAACTAGGGGATCGTGTCGCTGCTTTACACCGTGCCTTCACACCCCATGGAAGTCACAGTGGCAGTTCAAAAGTCTGAATCTAGATTCAACTTCCTGGAAGAAGATCGTTCTGGATTTGTTTGAAATCGGGTTTCTTGATAGTTTAGGTATGACTTTTTGGTTCATCGTTCAACTCGTAGCCAATTGGATGATATTGAACATTTGTCAGGGTGTCAAACATGTGGAACCCAACTCTTAACTGAGCGAAAACAATCTAAATCTTGGAGTAATTCGAGAAATAATCACTGCGCAACATATGCAGCCAAGATAGGTCCATTTTCTCAATCAACTGTCCTCTTCACCTTGAAGTAGCAATGTGAGGGCTGATCGTCGCTGTGGATAGTCCTAACCAAGAACCGGAGCTGTTCCCTCAAGAATATGAAGCATGGATATCCGTCGCATGAGAACCACCTAGCCAGAAAAAAGACAATAGTTCGTCAGATAACATCAAGATTGCTTCAAAAGCTCTATCGCCTCTCGTAATGCCTCTAAAATAGCCCTAGCGTCGGTCGGTTCGGAACTTTCAGAATCGGTCTCATCGGGCTCCCGATCCGAAGATGATTCTGCTAAAGTTACTCCGGCAATCCAGGTGTCAACAGAACTCGGTGCCGTTTCTGACGAAGTAGATTCGGAAAGAGAGAATCTCGGCTCATCGAGGTCCATCCCCGATCGTCGCTGATTCTGCCCCTCAATCTCTGGACCACATTCCAGATCCTTCTGGGTGTTGATGGAACGAAGTAATCCGTTCTACGTACGGTTAGACGATCTTTGTATGGATGAGAAAGGACGGAACATACAAATGCTCAATAGAATCGACATGAGGCACCCCAGGAATATCATCATTGGAAGTAGGATCAAGACTTTTAAGAAGTTTTCGATGCTCTGAGCCGCATAGTGCGCTGCTTGAATAGATAAGAAGAGTAATATCGCCACGGTCAGACATGTCATGAATCCCAGGTTTATGGTCAGGATCCAACGATTCACTCTTGCTGGATTCATTTTGAGAATGCGTTGACGGAAGATAATGTGGCTGGATTATGGAACGAAAGTGTTGAGAGACTGTTGCTAAATTTTCTGTGAATCAGTGGGCTCCCAGGTCTCCTCCGCTACCTAGACTGGTCACTACTATTCCTTTTCTGCCGCATTCTCTGCGTAAAATCGGCTGAGCTATTTCATTATTACAACCAGAAAAGAGTCTACGTCATTCTCCATTTGAGGGCCATGGGTTTTTAGATCATCAATTATTGTTCGGCATTCATACATATCTCTTGAGAAGCGCCGCACAGAACATGACATCAATCAAAGACTACCTCAATGTCCCACACATTTAAGACGTATGAGCGACTCCCCACTGTTAAAAGCTCTGACATGCTACCATGGAGGCTTGCCGTCGGCACATTCCTTCGCCCTTCCAGGGCGATTCTTCCATTGCATGCGAATAGCTTTTTCGCCTGCCACATATGCTTTCAGCAATTCCCTCTGAGCTCAGCTTGGAAAGATTTAAACATTTCCACAAATATATAGCCAAATTCAAGACATATCTGAGGGAATACCCGTAGCATAGCATAGAGCACACAAAGCACTCCAGTCAGCAGCATTGCCTGAAAGCTGCACCATAAAAGAGAATCGAGACTTTTCTCAATGGATGGCATGTTAAGAATTGCGAAGGATAAGACGGTTAAGCGCGGACCAAAAATCTTGAGGAAGGAGAGTCGAAGACTGATTGCCCAGTAGTTATGGTTGGCACAATAAACCTAGTGGACCTTTCCTACAGTAATGCAGTAATACAGTCGTAATCGTTTCTCAAATAGGCCTAGTCAAAGCAATGGCAACCCAACTAGTTGCAAAACACGGGTTAGTGATAACTAGAAGGTCAGGTTGCCTTGATTTATGTATGTAGTTGAGCAAGGAGGATTGCTGCAAGTATATTCTGCAACCATTCAAAAAGAAAACGGTTTTTCGTATCCGCCTCCGCGAAGTGGAGCTCATCAGCCAGGGTTATATCGGCCCTTATAGACGATTTCGATTTGCGCCCAAAGCCTGGTGTCGGACACTATGATGGCTCCAGAAGTTTGAAGCCATGTCAACTTTTCAAAATCATTTTCGGTGGAACAATAGAACAAGAGGTGATACCAATATTCAAGAAAGACCAAAAGACCTTTCTCAAAAGAATATAGGGGATCCATATCCGATTAGATCCTTTCTTTGCTCTCTAAATTCAAAATTTCGAAGTGCTACCTACTGTAACATGACGGTACTTAATCCCTACCGTTGACGCTTGACGTGGTTGAAGTTGATGCTTGATGTTGATGCCATCTGCCGCCGCAGACATCCTAATCCTATTTAGATAACTCGGGTTGATCGGTTGAGGTTATGTAATGAAGATGTTTTTGTGATTGGTCCACATTCATGTCCCTCCACAAATGCCACTTGATGAATATCCATGAAAATAGAGAGAGCAGCAGAGTTACGAGTAACTAGACCCTTTTTCATACTGTCATTCATGTGGTGGTCATTGCCCAAATAGGACTAGTGCGTAGCCCCGACCCCCACCAGCAACGATAAGAAGAATCACGTGGAGATTACCGTCCGCAAAAGGGCAGCCCAGATCACGTGTCGCACTTTAGCGAGGCGCACCACAATTGGACCCAGCAAGGAAGAACACCGCGATCCCCGATTTTCGACCATCACCAAACGCCAACCGACACCTCGTCTGCGCATCCCCCGTCAAGATGCGTACCTACGACGACTCCTTCTCCGGCCAGAAGATCTACCCCGGCAAGGTGCGTTCTTAAATTCACCCCTCGTCGGCGTGTGTGGGAGGAGATTAAACGGGATTTGTGCGATTTCAACCACGACGACCCTCGACGTGACCAACCCACCACCCATTTTCACTTCCGCGACCTACGCCCGCTCGATTCGCAGAAATCTCGTTGCGCACACACACACACACACACGACGTTCATTGCTTGGGTTATTTCGGTTTCGCTAATGCTTTATGTTTTGCTTGTTATAGGGTAAGCTGTACGTCCGTGGCGACAGCAAGATCTTCCGCTTCCAGAATGGCAAGTCCGAGTCGCTCTTCCTCCAACGGAAGAACCCCCGCCGCATCGCCTGGACTGTCCTCTACCGTCGCCAGCACCGCAAGGGTATCTCTGAGGTCCGTTATCAACCCCTCCATTTGGTTTTCGTTCGGAATAGTTGTGGCGGAATACAAAAAGGCCGTCTAATCAGACGCACGATTCGATATCGCGACACTTGAAACAGACGGCGCAAGAGGAGGAAGTGTCTCGATGGCACTATGAATTGTTGGATGGATATCAAATTGGAGATGGAAATGCTGACCGGGTCTTGTTTTCGTCATTATACAGGAGGTCGCCAAGAAGCGCACCCGCCGCGTCGTGAAGCACCAGCGTGCCATCGTCGGTGCCTCCCTCGAGCAGATCAAGGAGCGCCGCACCCAGCGCCCCGAGGCCCGTGAGGCCGCCCGCAAGCAGGCCATCAAGGAGGCCAAGGAGAAGAAGGCTGCCGCCAGCGCTGCCAAGAAGGCTGACAAGGCCAAGACCGCTGCCTCCGCCGCCAAGGGTGGTGCTCAGCGCATCTCCTCCAAGCAGGGTGCCAAGGGCTCTGCCCCCAAGGTCGCCGCCAAGTCTCGCTAAATTTCATGACACGATGACGAGGTCTGGCAATTTGGGGAAAAAGAGAGGTGTTTTTCTTTCTTTCGTGTTGACGGTTTGCGATATGATGGAACTTGCGGAACTCGGGTGCTGGAGTTCGACTGTCTCTATGAGGACAGGGCTACGGGCCAAATCACTTTTTTACCCTTGATTCTGGAACACTGTTATGCAGAAAAATGGGAACTAAAGAATCTACGAAAATTTTCAAACCACCGCAAGAATATTTGCTTCTTCTGTCTCTATGTGTTTGCCTGAGTACCTCGAGACTACTCGTTCACTAGGCTGTTCGGCCTGTTGTATTCTACGATGGACCGGGTCGTAGAGTATCAGATCCCAGATCTGGTAGTGGGATATTTTGCTTATGGGAATTGCAAATTGCAATGGACTGTAGCTGAACAGCAACCAGCTATTCAGTGGGTATCTCGACCATTCATGACGTAGGTTTTATGGAGAAATTGAAGGATCAGCCTGAAATTGTCGATTGCGTTTCCAGAGCCTCTATTAACATCTAAAATCTATCCTGTTCCGCCTTGGCGAATATTCATCCATTCCTGGGAATTCAACATCTACTTGACTCCACAAAAGCACTATCGTACAAACAGCATGGTCTTGCAAGACCACGACTATCAACACTTCTGCTGCCATGGTAGCCAGGGTATGTTCAAACGAACCGAGGTCAATGACTTGGCGTATGCTGAGGATCGATCGCTCTGAACCATCGGGGAACGATAGTTGCACATCCACTGCGACTGACCCAGTCGTGTTTGCTAACCCCGGTAACAAGAGGCGGCTGATTTTGCTCTTTTTTCATAAATATAACTGTGCTATGCACCAAGTGCAAGCCCTGTCGGGCTGGTTATTCGAATGCCCTAAACGCCAGTAACCCCAAACCCGAAAAGAAGTTGACACTGAATACTTGTAAAGCCCACTCAGTAGTAGTGAGCCATCTCCAGACCAGCCCGCTTGAAGCCGCACTTGACGTAGAAGCCCTCGTTGGCTTCGGAGCAATCAAGGATGCTCTACACGATAGTTAGTTTGTGTCCCTCCAAGAAAGAAGAGCACGCAAATAAACGACGAAAAAGCACGGGAAAAAAGGGGGAAATTACCTTGTAGCAGCCAACCTTCTCAGCAACAAAGTCCAAGGCCTGAATAATCCGCAGACCCAACTTCTTGCCCTGCTGGTTCTTCTCCACCGCAATATCCTCAATGTGGCCCACCATGCCAAGCGAGTGAATGAACTTGCGCTCCACGATCAAGCTACCAGTACCGACGATGTTGTCCTGGCCGTCGCAGACAACCAGCATGTAGTATTCGTCATTGCGGGAAGCGATCCAGTCGTAGCGCTGGTCCCATGCTTCCTCGCTGATCTCGCCGACGGTCGTCAGCACGCGCAGGACATCCAGGTAGCCGCGCTTGTAGTCGGAGCGGCGCAGGGGGCGAATGGTATAGTCTGTTGGCAAAATGGAGATAATCTCGGGGGAGATCAGGGAGGAAGGGAAGAGGGGGCCGTCATTCTCGATGTCCACGGGGATGACGGTGGAGTTCATGATGGGCTTGGTGGGTTCGGGGATGGTGGTAGCTGCGACGGCGGGAGTGGTCATTGTGTTTTATGATGATTTGTATATTGAAGAGTGAGTCCTCGGGAAGTCGATTGGGAGTGGAAGAGAGAGAAGGGAGAAAAGTCGGGGGGAAGAGGAATTGCGATCGCAGTGGGTTTTTGTGTTGATCGGGTCAGGGGAGGGGCGAATGGTTTGAAACGGCGGGGTGTTAGCGCAAGGGAGATCGACCACCGATTGAGGGGATAATAGACAGTTTCTTGGAGGCAATTGAACTGGAAGGAAGGGAGAACGGAGGATAGAAAATGTTCAGAAGGTCAAAAAGTAAATTGAAAGCCAGCGAGAAGAAAAAAGAATCAACAACAATCAATGTTAGAAACGGTCCCACGGTTCAGGTGGCTGAGACTGAGACAGAGAGTGGCTCGTGCAATTGTTGCTATTAATATACAGCGACTTACTCAGTACCAATGCCGACGGTTCAATTCCACAGAACATTATAGTAACTAGTTAGCATATTTAAGAGCCATTTTTAAGAACATTATTCCCGGTATAAGCGATATATGGGATGGACGACAGACATGTCATAGTCCTTTAGCCCCGAGGAATTCTCGTCTCCTACTGTCCAGCTACCATACAGCTACCATAACCCTGTCGAGACCATCGCATTATACCCCACATAGCACTTGCAGGTAAAGGAAGCTAAGTCAGGCCAATGAATTTTGACTGACTGGCTGATAGCAAAGCAAGACTCCCTCGATTGATCACACCTTCCTTCCAAGGTGTGAAATGTTGAGAGCGCCTAGTTTGAAGGCATTGGAATAGCAATCTGCCCCGGCACAAGTGTTCCCACCAGATTAATCCTTCCTCCTGTAAAGGATGAATACAGGGAGAACGGAAGAAGTCGAAATCGACTAGATCGCCAATTCGTAAATGATCCCCGTTCCTGACCCTGACTTTCGCTTCTGTGTATGCGGTTCCTTGTACTAGCCCTCCTTCATTCTCCACTAGCCCGATACAAGATCGAGGAGGCTGCTGAAACAATATTAGAGTCCAATTAGCTTCTTTTCGGAGAAAACGTTGTCATCCCGAGGATCAAACGGTGGTATCTCGATCTCTCTAATATTCGGTGCTCCGACGCGTTGTGCCTGTTTTGGGCAGAACCATGGTCATATATGCTTTTCTAGTAATGGGTTGCGACTACCTGGTGTCCCGCGTGGGAGAGTGCATCTCACGGGCTTGAAGAATAGGGTGGCTTGTAGATCGGCCGAGTCTTGAAGTAGATCATGCCATCGATGGCACACTCTTTGGGCCGATGTGAGTAATGTGTGCATATCGGTCTGGTTAAAATCATTTCCAGGATCTCGGTTATCAAGAAGACATTATGCGGCTCTGTTGAAGCCATAATCTCAAAAGCCAGTAGAATTGGAGTATGCGATGATTCGAAGACGGTGGAACAAAGGCGATAGCCTACCTTGAGGGCCGGCAACTTTGCGGTTTACGTTCGTCATCAAGTCAGACAGACGCCGACTTGGTGTTGGCACTTCCTATAAAGGGCAAGCTCTGTTACCTAGTTAGTTATGTGCCTCAACATGTAGTCACTAGTCACCCGTACTAGACCCCGGCCCGTACCAAACTGACGTCGGTCATGTTTCTTCTAAGGTGCGGTCTTGTACATGGTGGTATCTACACGCTACCAAGCAATTCACACTCTCGGCTAGTAACCCAACTAAAAAGCTACCCTACGGCGACGAACAAGATTAAATTAGATGCAAAAGTAAAATTTTCAGTATACAAAGCCTATCAAGACTTGTTTATAGTAGCACAGAGTTTCGGACACACCACACCGCCGTGCGATCCGTTTATTTCTTCTCCTTGGGAGCCAGCATCAGCTCGGGGCGGACGTGCTGGTCAAACTCCTCGGAGCTGAGAGCCTTGAGTTCCATGGCGCTCTCCTTCAGGGTGATACCCTTCTTGTGGGCGTTCTTGGCCACCTTGGAGGCCATGTCGTAGCCAATGACGGGGTTCAGGCAGGTCACGAGCATCAGACTAAAGCAAGAAAGGTTAGAGTTTTGTATTATCGAACAAAGGGGTTGCAGAAGAATGGAAAGGGTGCGAAATAAGGGGAAATGGGATGAAACATACCTCTCGTGCAGGAGAGAGTTGATGCGGGTCTCGTTGGCCTCGAGGCCCTCAACCAAGTGGAGGCGGAAGCTGTCCATGCCGTCGGACAGGATACGCACGCTGTGGAGCAGGTTGCGGATCATGACGGGCTTGAAGACGTTCAGCTCGAACTGGCCGTTCATGCCACCGATGGTAGCAGCGACGTGGTTACCCATCACCTGGGCGCAGACCATGGTCAGGGACTCGCACTGGGTGGGGTTGACCTTGCCGGGCATGATGGAAGAGCCGGGCTCGTTCTCGGGCAGGATCAGCTCGCCGAGACCGCAGCGGGGGCCGGAACCGAGGTAGCGGACATCCTGGGCGATCTTGAAGAGAGAGCCAGCAAGAGTGTTGAGGGAACCGGAGGCCTCGACAATGGAGTCGTGGGCAGCAAGGACCTCGAACTTGTTGGGGGCGGTCTTGAACTCGGTGCCGGTCATCTTGGTGATCTCGGCAGCGACGGCCTCGTCGAAGCCCTTGAAGGTGTTCAGACCAGTACCAACGGCGGTACCACCCTGAGCAAGGAAGCGCAGGTGGGGGATGGAAGCCTGCACACGCTCAATGTTGCGGTCGAGCTGGGCAACGTAGCCGGAGAACTCCTGGCCCAGAGTGAGAGGGGTGGCATCCTGCAAGTGAGTACGGCCGATCTTAATCAACTTGTCCCACTTCTCAACCTTGACCTGCAGAGCGTCGCGCAGCTTCTGGAGCGAGGGCAACAGGGTGTTCTCAAGCTCGAGGACGGCGGCAATGTGCATAACGGTGGGGAAGGAGTCGTTGGAGGAGGCGGACATGTTGACGTGGTCGTTAGGGTGGACGGGCTTCTTGGTGCCCATGGTGCCGCCCAGAATCTCAATAGCGCGGTTGGAGATGACCTCGTTGGAGTTCATGTTGGACTGGGTGCCGGAGCCGGTCTGCCAGACAACAAGAGGGAAGTGATCCAGCAGCTTACCCTCGGCAACCTCAGCGGCGGCCTGCTTGATGGCCTCACCGATCTTGGGGTCTGTTGTAGAAGACTGAAAGTCAGTAACCTTGGATCTGGACTCCAAACACTGCCGTATGATGCAGGCATTACTCACCAAGGCCGTACTTCATGTTGACAGTAGCGGCGGCACCCTTGAGGATACCGAAAGCCTTGACGACGGGGGCAGGCATGCGGTCCTGGGGCTGGTTGATGTCGAAGTTGCCCAGGGAGCTGGTTCCCATTTGCATATCAGCTTTCCTCCGCTCATTGTGTATATCCATATTCGCTATCGAGTTCGTTCGGGGTTCGTCTTACCGCTGGGTCTGGGCACCCCCAGTACTTGTCTCCAGGGACCTATATCGCAAAACCAAGGTTAGCTATTTTATGATGGTACGATGAGGGGCAGTTTTAACAAATGTCACTCACCTGGATTTCACCAAAGGCATCGCTTTCAGTGCGGGAAGCAGTAGACTAGATTCTGCGCATCAGTAAACCCAGTCCCGATAGCTGTTGAGCGCCGCGTTCCTTACCATGTTGACGGTGGTGCTGAAGGCTCTCTTGTTGTTGTTGATGAGCTGAAGACGGGGGAATTGGCCGAACTGGCGGCTATTGGAGCTCAGAGCCCGGCTAGCAAAGACCGGGGAACGAGCAGCAACCGACAGAGCGCTGCGGGCTGCGGGGTTGGCAGCTCTGGCCGCATGTGTTAGGGTGGCCATCGAGCGCACCGCGGCTCGGGAGGAAGCAGGGTTCATTGTGACCGTGGAAATGTGTATTTGGCTGGTGATGGACAAGGAAAGGCGTAAACAGGCCCAATTGGCTCGCGCAGAGGCGTCTGTGATGGACAAGAAGGGGATCGGGACCGCGAGTTCTCCTTTAAAAACGAGAAGCAGAACAAAAAGTTGAGATTCGCCCTGGCGACTCCGTTGAGTCCAGCCGAAACTTCCCGGTATCCGGATGACCGAGCAACGCCCGATGCCCGAGTTCAACTGCCGGTAATTTTCGTAGAGTCAGGTATGGTATGGTCACAGCTCTTATACATTCACCCCGTCACTTTCCCACATAAAACACAACAGCCAAGAACTAGACTGTCTATCAGATCAGAGATCAGATAACAACTCAATTCTAATCTATGACCTTACAACATTGTACTCCGTGCTTACAAGACGCAGCCTGGCTCAAAAGTCCATTCCCTGGATTCGTCTGCTAATGACCATACCTAGCTGAACCTTTCTCCTTCCATCGCCATAGAGCGAGCTCCCCCAGATCTGGCCCTCTACGCTAGAAGCTCCCGCTTCAGCGCAGCGACCACAAGGACATTGTACTCAAGCCCGCTGTCCAAGATCCCATCCAATACAGCAAATGTGTGCGGAACGCGACGAAACTGGTTGATATCGACTCGATTACCGGCAGACTTGAGCTTGTAGGCGTAAAGCTCGCCTTCGTCGCACAAAGGATCCAGCTCCGCTGTTGACACTAGTGCCGGAGCCAGGTTCGCAAAGTTTGGTGCAAGAAAGGGCGAAATCTTCCAGTCCTGCAAGGGATCATTGAGATTGAGCTCTTCAGTCTAGGGGTATCACAAGCCGATACTTACATCTGCAGACGGTGCTGGTCGAGGCACTCCGAGGTAATGCCGGTGAAAGTACGCCATTCGCGCAGCTGGAAGGGCTGCCGTGAACTCCATCTCCCGGTACGAATCGTACGGGGAGCCTGCACGATCGAATTGACCCTCGGCGGTAAAGGTGCTATTAAAATCGCAGATGGGAACGGTCAATATCTGAAGCCGTAGAGGGATACCCGCATCGCGACAGAAATGAGCCAAAACCGCGGCCATATTGCCTCCAGCAGATGCACCGCCCACGGCGAATCGGTCAGGGTCAAGATTGAACTCTTCTGCTTTCTGGGAACGAATCTAGTTCTGGGAGTTAGCCTGGTAGCCATAAGATTGGAAATTCTCTGTCGTATCTCACCCAGTTGAATGCAGCCCAGCAGTCGTCCAAGGGAATCGGAAAGCGATGCTCAGGTGCAAGCCGATAGTCCACGTCGAATGCAACAAGGTCTCCATCAAGGCGATGAACAATCATTTTGCAAAAGTCGTGATCGACCTCCAGGCCTCCGAACACCCATCCACCTCCGTGGAAGTTCACATAGGCCGCTCTCTTCTGTGGCTGGCCGTGCTCATCTTTCTTGGGCTCCGGTTCAAAGATTCGAATGGTGATCTCTCCTCCCTCCACTGGACACTTTTTCTCTGAGATGCAATAGACATCCGGGCCACGGTCACGCCCATAGGAGATCGTGTAGCGGGCTGGGTTCTTTCGGAACTCTTCGATGGGTACTTCATGGGTATGCAGACGGCCCGCGTTGTGCTTGTTGTAGAAAATGATGTAGTCAGGGTCAAACCGATACAGCAGTTCTGCAGGAATGCTGTTATGAAGTGGCTGGAGGATATCCCGTGCCCTCCAGCGATGCAGAGCTTGGTTGCGTGCTGGGGGTGTATCTTCAGTATCTTCAGCCATGATGAAGGTGCGTGTAGGATCGAGAGTACAGGACTTTTGGAGATTCCCTAAAAAGCCCGCTACACGAGTGGTCGATTCGTCGTCGATTGTGAGGGGAAGGAGCTATTAGGCACATCACTACTGACAGCCTAATTGGATCATTGCTAAGGTGGTACAACCTGCAGCGCGGGGCCATGCCGCTGTCATTATGCCCGTACAACGAGTGTCCATGGCCAGAATAACAAACGGAAATGAGAAAGTTCAAGGAATTAATTTTGCGTTTATGTAGCTAGGTCGGTTTACGGAGCCTTGATCGGTCTTCCAAATTCAATTAGGCCGTTCCTCCGGTTCCTGCATCGTTCCAGGGCTCTTTCCACACTGTGCTGTCCCGCGACATTGATGTTGTGGTGGAATGGAAACACGGATCTTTTTGGAATGAGCTTTATAACACCTGGTTCTGTTTGCTGATCATGTAGGTGTGGAGGTGTGGAATGAGGCAGGTTATTTTTTGTGGTATTGCAGTAGATACCTACCTACGGATACCAGATGTTGGTGAATATATATCGAGTGAACCAAGTCCACAAATGTACATCATTAAATTCCATGCGCCGAATCTATAACCTATCTTTCTCAAAGATTGGGCAAGAAGTAGGACTTCTAATAGAAAATCCAGTGACTCTACTAATAAAAACTCGGTTGTCTAAAATAACAACCTACCAGTTATAGGTCGTGAAACAGCTCATTGGGCATGACCACCGCGCAGTCGGAAAAACCCCGAATCAACATCAATAATCCATGTGGCAAGGCCTTAAAACCGAGAAGCGAGTGTATGAGAATAATGAAAAAGAAGAAGCGGGTCAAAACTGGACTGGAGGCATGGTACTAGAGTACCTATAGTATGTCTCTACCTAATATCGTTGGGCGGACCTTCCACGACTAGAATAGTCCACAAGGTAACGACATACCCTAGAAAAAGCTGTAAGAGCCCTGTTTAGTATTTTGAATGATATCCTTGTCTATAGTTCCTATCAAAGGTAAAAAAGAGGCCTGAGGGCCACCAGGCAGAGTGAAGTCAGCATGCATAAGCTGACGTCCCACGCTTATCTGAAACCTTAACCCCAGGATCTGCTGGAACTAGTGCAAGCTTTTATCTTTTATTTCATCCGTCATCATCATCACTGGCAAGGCTATCAACGGCATTTTGGACCTCGTGACAACCTCAAGCACTCGATGAAAACCCTGATTGATGAAAGAAGATGGAATACCGCTATTAAGCGGTTCTTCCCGCGGGGCAACAAAACTGCCGGGGAGGAGTAGGACAGCCCTGCGATATCGGGTTGACTCAGCGCCTCGACCGATCTCCGAATCTGTCACCAAACTTATACTTCGCAATTCTTTTCCGCAACGCGACCAATTCTTACGAGACCAACTGAAACGAGACCTGTCCCATTACGATTCCCATTCCCGCTCAAAATTACACGATGGCCAAGCCTGTTCCTACCCGCCTGACCGTGGCCCCGGTGCCTCCGGACGAGATCTTCGCTTTGAATGCCGCCTACTTTGCCGATACCTACCCACAGAAGGTCAGCCTGGGCGTGGGCGTGTACCGCACCGATGATGGAAAGCCCTGGCCCCTGCCAGTCGTTCAGAAGGCTGAGAAGGAACTGGCCGAGGAGGACGATCTCATGCGACATGAATACACCGCGATCGAGGGCGATATCCCTTTCTTGCCAATTGCGCGGGACTTGATGTTTGGATTCACAGGAGAACAGAGTGAAGAGGAGGCCAAGGCACGCATCGCTACCGTACAGACCGTCGCTGGTACCGGTGCCAATCACCTGGGTGCCCTGTTCCTCGCCCACCACATGAAGCCCCCCACTGTCTGGTTGTCCAACCCCTCGTGGGCCAACCATATGACTATCTGGGAGCTGGCTGGCGTGCCGCGCAAGACCTACCCCTACTACCATGCTGCGACGCGGTCCTTCGACTTCGAGGGCATGATGTCGACTCTGGAGCACGAGGCCCAGGAGGGCGATGTCATTCTGTTGCATGCCTGCGCACACAACCCCACCGGCCTGGACCCGAACAAGGAGCAGTGGATTGCCATCGCCGACCTGTGCGAGCGCAAGAAGCTTTTCCCCTTCTTCGACTCTGCCTACCAGGGCTTTGCTTCGGGTTCCGTCGAAGAGGATGCCTGGGCGGTGCGTTACTTCTTCAATAACAAGCCCGACATGGAGATGTGTGTGGCGCAGAGTTTCTCCAAGAACTTTGGTCTATACGGTCAGCGTGTTGGTGCTTACCACTACGTGACCAATCGTAATGCTACCGTTATCCGCGACGTTATCGTTAACAACCTTTGCCACTTGATTCGTGGCGAGTTCTCCATGGGTCCCCGTATTGGCTGCAGCATTGTGAAGAAGATCTTGACCAATGATGAGTTGGTGGCCGATTGGCACCGCGATCTGCAGGTCATGAGCTCGCGCATCAAGTCCATGCGCCAGGCCCTCTATAACGAGCTTGTTCGTCTGAAGACCCCCGGCACCTGGGAGCATATTATTGAGCAGGTAAGTTTTTGTCTCATGTACTCGGTTCTCTGGCAATTTGCTGATTTATTTAAAAGAACGGCATGTTTTCCTACACTGGTCTTACCCCCAAGCAAGTCTACGCCCTCAAGGACAAGTACCACGTCTACCTGCTCAAGTCTGGCCGCGCCTCCATTAGTGGTTGTAAGTTTTGCCACCCTGGTTCCCCACACTATCAATACTAATATGAATGATTTTAGTGAGCAAGAAGAACGTCGCGTACGTGGCCCAAGCCATTGACGACGTGGTGCGCAACGTGCTGTAGACAAACATAAGTTTAGGACGTGATTCGATTGCACAGCGTTGCTCGGAGGGAGGGGTCTCTGTGGCCTTGTTTTTCGCATAAAAGCCTTACTTTTCCCTCGACATTTGAACATACATTGGGAGGGTACGGAGTATTCAGTGCTCGTTTACGACTGTTGATGATAGAATTCATATAGAATGACAACTACTCAAAGTTCTCACCCGGCTAAGTAGGAAGTATGAGGGGATGGTTGATGTCCAATCGCATTAGAAAAAGGCTATCTACTATACAAAAGAGCAACAAGAGACAAGATCAGGAGCGGGCATCGATACTCATAATGAAGCCCCGCCCTGGAACAGAAAGCGCCCAAACTCAATAGCATGATCCTGTACTGGATATAATCGTAGACGTGCCGTGAGAGACAGAAGGGGGAGAGGATGCAAGGACCCTAGAGTGGCACTTCGTTGAAATCACCCTCGCCCTCCTTGCCTTTACCCTTATCATGACCTGTGTGCTCGAAGTCTCCCTCGGGCATATGCTGTGGAAGGGTGTTCGGGTTGCTTGTTGTCTCATCTCCCCCAGTCTTCTCATCTAAACTTTCTGCATCCCCATTCTGTTGTGCCGATTCGTCTGCGTCGTCAGACTCGTCCTTTGGAGGTGGAGGGGGAGGTGTCTCCTCTTCGTCTTCTGATCCAACTTCCTCGGCTTGTGCTTGCGGCTGGCCGCTCATCTCGCCACCAGGGAACGGTGTGAGAGGCGGCTCAACCGCGGCGGGATCTTCCTCAGTGATTGGTGGCTGGGGACTAGGTCTGACCTGATTGACAGTGGAAGTTGTAGACATGGTTGAGGTGGTCCGTTGGTGAGAGGAGCCGTGAAGTGTACCAAGTTTGCGCGCCTTGGGGTCCGCATTGAGATAGTAATCACGCACGCCAACAATTGTTCCCTCAGACTCGCACGCATCCACCCATTCGGGTACAACGACCGGGATGTTCATCTCCACGGCCTTCTCCCAGAGCTGTCCTCGTCCCTCCGCACAGACAAAGTGGGTGGTATCGATGCGAACAGAGTCGATCATCTTGCCTCCAATACGATCCAATGCATGTCCAAGAGCCTCCTTGCGCTGTGGGTCGAGAACACCAGCGGTCACAGTGATACCGGATAGGTCGGTCATCTTGTGCGTCCGGCACGTCAACTTCTCCGACTGGTAGGTGCCAGCGGTTGTGCGCAAGACGAGGTGGAATGTGTACTCATGGTGAACGGCGAGACCACTGATCTTAGTGCTGCGCGTCTCGAGGGGGCGGGGTATCGAGCCTGCCTTGGAGCCGTTGCGATAGAGGGAGAGCGATTTCAGGGACGCAGTTGCTAGGTCGATTGGATCCCATTCGAGGACAAGGGAGGTCTGGGTAGCATTTCGCAGGCGAAGGATGGGAGGAGAGGGGGTTTTGACACCGTAGGTATTCAGGATGCGCTTCTGGAGAGATTGGAAGGCGGATGCGTTGGTTGTCTCAGCCGCATGGTTGCGCGCAACGGTAATGTCAACAATGCTGCCGGAGGAGATCCCGTTGGGAAGAAGGACAGAGGGGAATTCAATCTGCGTAGAAAAAGCTATCTTAGCGAGCCATTGAGATGATTTGCCTGGCGCAGGGCGCAGAATCGCAGACGAGACCCTTCGTGTTTGGGAGTCTAGGCCACCAGGGGTTGGGAGCTTACCAGGCGGTTGTCCTCGGTCAAGAGGACTGCGACGCCCGCGTCCACCTTGCCAACAGTCAGGGAGACCAGCATGGTGAATGAGAGTCTGGAGGAATGAAATGAGATGGAGGTGGTTGTCGGAGATGAAGGAGACTCGGTGTTCAAAGCCCCGTTGTCCGCCAGATCGGCACTTAGCGAGGCTTGACGCGGCGGGAGCTAAGGGACGGCCGCTTCTATATTTACCTTCTCCACCAACAGAAGGAACTGTTACGCGGCGAATACGGAGTAGTTTACAATTAAATGAACCAAGATTGATGATGTTTGAGTTGGAAATTCAAATAAAAACAGAATATTGTATACAGGCTAATCGCAACCACCCAAACGCCATGCAATGATGCTCCCACCTTTAATGTACAGATATAGACAGATCGTTGGTTAGTATGATACAGAGTGATGTTGTACATGTTGGATCAAAAAGCTTCTTGAAAGCACTCAAGAAGACTTGGTCTTGTGGGTGGCACGCTCACCGCGCCGCTCTCGCTGTTTCAAGAGGCTTTGCAAGAGAAAGTCGGCATCTTTCTGCACAGCCTCGAAGCTTTGGTGCACACACGAAGGGCGGATAGTGATATCCAAAGATCCTAAGAGAGCTTGCTTCTGTATTGAAGAAGACAAATCAAGGTGATGCCCTAATCTATCAAACCCTTGTCGCTTGAGTGCTTCCTGGAAAGCGATGCGCGCCCTCCGAGCACACCAGGATCGAACAGTCCGTTTAAACTGGTTCAGATGTGATACTGACACCCGCCACCAAAGGGCATTTGGATCACGATGCTCATGCATGTATGCAATCTTTGGCCGAATCGGATGGACTGGAGAACCCAGGTAGCGTTGGGCAACTGGGGGTATCACGGACTCGGAAGTGTATCTGAAGAGCATGTTGCCCGAGGAAGAGAGGAATTTCATAGTGGAAGGATCGAGGATAGTGGATATTTTGCCAATTCAGGCTGTGGGGAGTTTGAATAGAGGCAGCGTATCGGTATCATAGCGAAAGGGAAAGAGTGTTCATTGATCGCATCGGAGGTAGCACAGCGGTGCTTGGGATGAGAAGACCGGTCTCGTGTAGTTTCGTGTTTGCGCCGCTCTTGCCAGTCGCAGCTTTTGCGGATTAAATTGGCAGAAATAAGAGAATGAAGTATAGCTCAGCGGTGAAACCAATGTTCAGGAACCAAGGGCTCTCCCAAGGCCCGAAGTGAAGTGCCGTTGCTGGTTATTGACTTCATCATGCTTCTGGTATCTTTTTTTCTGCCCAAAGCACAGCGAGCGGTGAATGTTAAGGCCTGCAAAATCAGGCCATACATCGCCACTGGGCCGTCGCTTTGTGCCTGATTAGCTAAGCCACAGGTTTGATATATCGGCACAGATCCTCCCCCCCCTTTGCTTCCTTTCTCCTCTTTCCACCAGACTCTCCGGGGATATCACCTCATCTTTCTACGTCGCATTTTGACGCAGAAATACTCGAGATACCGACACACAGCCAGACTCAAGTCCAGTGAACGTCGCACCCCGCCGCCATGCCCAAGAACAAGGGAAAGGTAAGCGCGCAAAATATTCAGCCCCTCCCTGTTGGAATGTGCCACCCCGCCACCATCACCTGTGAAAGACCGATCACCGGACATCCAGGTTGATGGGTTGGGTTTTGGGGCACATTTCGATAATCCCTGTGATCTTTTACCCCATATATTGCTTTGACACAAATTCTGACCATTTTCGTAAACAGGGCGGTAAGAACCGTCGTCGTGGTAAGAACGAGAACGACAACGAGAAGCGCGAGCTCGTCTTCAAGGAGGACGGCCAGGAGTACGCTCAGGTTGTCAAGATGCTTGGTAACGGTCGTCTGGAGGCTCTTTGCTTCGACGGCGAGAAGCGTCTGGCCCACATCCGTGGCAAGCTTCGCAAGAAGGTCTGGATCAACCAGGGTGATATCATCCTTCTCTCGCTCCGTGACTACCAGGACGAGAAGGGCGATGTTATCATGAAGTACACCGCCGACGAGGCCCGCAGTCTGAAGGCCTACGGTGAGCTGCCCGAGCACGCCAAGATCAACGAGACCGATACCTTCGGCAACGAGGGCTTCGAGGACAACGTCGAGTTCGACGAGGACCGCGAGAGCGAGGACGAGAAGGAAATCGATGTCGACGAGCTCTAAGCTCACCCCTACCACCTCAGAGCTCGATGCTCTCTACCCTGCAAGAGTGCCACGCAGACCTACCCGATGGTGCTCTTCACGTTCCGCCACCTCACTCCTACACCGCCACTGTTGGTTTCAGCGCCAGGATCCAAATGCTTTCGATCTACTCCAGCTTCCTCGGATCCCCGAAGTATTCGGTCCCCGATCGGAGGGCATTTCTCAAGCAAATTTCGACGCCACTCCCACCGCGGCCCTGCCTGGAAATGAAGGGCATCCTCCCACCTACGGCGACGTTACGACAATTCACCAGGGTATGAAGACATCGACCATAAAAGATCTCGAGATTTTGGTTGTTAGCCGATATGATCTACTCAGACACACGTCTTTACGGTTCTATATCTGTTCCTGCAAAAATTTCTGGGGTCACATTACAGAGCAAAATTGGTTGCCACGCGCATGATGAAACTGCGTGCTTGTCCTCCTTGCATTGCATTGCATGCGATGCGCCTCCACTCTGACTAGCATTGCTTTCGTTTCATTCCTTTTCGAGTGATAGATTTTGCAAAAAAAGGGTTATGAGAATTGAAAATATTGCCTCCGCCACATCTCTCGTATTCTTGCTCTTCCTTTAGGCAACGTACTTCGTAATAAGATCCTAGCAACTAACCAAGCTGCTTTCCTTCATCTCCTCTCAATCGACTTCCTTTCGTGCTCTCGTGTTCCCCCCCCAAAAATATCAGAGCCAGGGTTAGTGGAGCTGAAGGCAACCCCTATGGCAACCTGGCATAGGTCAAGCCCATCCACTTTATATCACGAACCCGCCCGTATCGATTCACCTAGCATGAGTCTCCGTGGTGGCTCTGCTTGGAAGTAGCAGTTGTTTGTGAAGCTCGCCGAGGCGGCAGGGGTTAACTCGACGAGAGCAACGTCTAACTCCGGGCGCGTATCTGGAACTGTCCCAACCATGTCCTCGCCGACCCGGGGATGGTGTACTTCGTTCAAGAGCAAGAAACCGTGATGCGCGACCGTCACAACCTCTTCCCCGCGCGCCTTGCGGATTTTCACACCTAGTGTTGTCGCAGCATTCACCGACTCATTACTAGAGCCTGGAGCACCCAAGCCACTCTCGACCCTGCACCCTGGAGTCAGGCATACACGCCGGAGATAGTTGGAATAGTCTTGAGGTAAAGGCTTGGGGTTTTCCATACACTGAACAGGGTCGACGAGGCGGTTTCGCGTCATACGCCCACAACAACCAACTATTTTTGGATATGGTGGGTAACACATCGAGTACGCAGATGTTCTCATAATATCTATGAGCCTTTTATTCAGAGACATGTACACTAGGATTCTATAATTTAGAAAGCCTTCTATGTTTTGGAGATCGTCTTTAGATGAACCACGACTTTAAACGATAGACTGTAAAGAAACCTTCGCCATTCAAAAGACCGTTCAAAAGACTGTTTGAAAGATATCTTAAGGGTAGTTCAAAAGAAATTAAGAAATATCTATTATAAAAAGCGTACTTATTTACACCCCAACGCTAGGTAACGGTAAATTCGACGCTGAAAACAATTACTCTTGACGCCTTTTTTAGCGTCATTTTTACCAGAATATTAGCCATCGAGATTTCACCTGATTTCTTTGTCCTCAATTCCCTATGCTCCCTGAACACTTACGGTTGTTCATGTCTATCTGCTCACCCTTCACTCAGGGCTCTCAGATTAGACAATTCAGTATATCATCACGTCTAGCTTTTATGCTTTCGGATTTTAGCTACCAATTGGAACATAGGAAGCCCCTTTTGTTAGGCAAAAAACCGCACTCCAGTCCACTTTTTGAATACTTCCAGGTTCTGTCCCCCGTTGTCCCGTAGCTCCTGTTTTCTGCACTTCGTTCATAGGCCGGTTAGTGTCTTGTCTCTTTCATCACCAAAACTATCTGGCCTGAGAATCTACCACTTTTTTGGTTGTTTTCCTTATACGGTATCGTTTATCCTCTTCGTTTGGTCAAATAAGCCCTTTTTTTTCTCCGCTTGAAAAGACTGTTATGTGAGGCAATGTCTATTCCTGACTTACACACAAATGCTCGGTGGTTAGAGAAAAGTATTTATCAGAAGCGAAATACCGCTTCGGCCAAGAATAATACGATGTCATCAATGGATGGTGCGTTAGGTAATACCTAGTTGACAGTTGAGATCGAAATCAGTGTCATTAAAGTAGGTCCTATTGTTATTTGAGATAAAATTCACTCTAGTCTCTTATTATAGCTCGGTAAGAAGACATTATACTTGTGAAAGAAAATTGCGAGGGAGTATTTTGATCAATTTGACTGCCTTTAGAGCGAAGGGTACTATAGGAAGTTCTCTCGCCTTTTCTACTGGCTGTTGATCGATTTGGCCTGTCGTTTTAGCCGTGTGAGAATCTTAACCCTCACTATTTGTACGCTATATCATTCATCAATTCATTTTTGATGAAGTCAATACTTCTTTTTTTCTTTTTATTCTCAAGGTCTGGGGCTAGGCTTTTAGAGGAAGAAATACCATGCTTGGAGTGCACAAGTTTCGAGGGCAGTACACGTACAACATTCTACGTAATTCACACCGAAAAACATTTTTTTGCTGAATACTGTTCTTTCTAGCTCCCACTTCTCCGCCTATTTCCAGAAGAGCCGCAGCTCGATACATAGACTTGACTAGCCAGGTAGGTCACAAATCATACGTTGAGTACCCACTGAAATTAGCATTATAGCATGCTATATTGTTATCTTCCTGCCCCTTCGTCTCCCTTCATTTCTCGCAGTACTGGGAAGCGAAAGACGAGGGCGAAGAGAAGTTATCTTCTCTTTGTCTGGCGAGGAGCCAGAAGTTGGCGTCAGCCGTAGCGGTCGACATAAATCAGCCAAATGCTTCGATTCTTCACTCTTGAGCACCCATTGATCTTTCCCTCCTATAGTACGCTTTTCATATGGGAGGGATCGCATCCAACCGATCCACTTCCGTACGACTTGAATCGCAATTTCCTTCGAAATTTCAAAATATTCTTTGTGCGACCGAGAGCAGCCGGGGCATTTCTTCTCAATTCTCCGATATTCAAGCAATTCCATATGAACCAGGGCTTCAACACGACAGATATGTGGGACCTTTTGCAAATCCTCGTGGTCCTCGTCTCCGTTGATATCCGGGAAGTGTACATCGATTTTCTTCTTGCATTGTTTCTCCCATTCTTTGAGGCGGCGACCCACATCTGCAGAGAGTCCAATTTTCATGTACCCAAAGTTCCCAATTTGCCAGAAAATATAGATAAACCCTGCTCGATTGATTTCACTCGGCAGGAGAGGCCGTTTAACGAGTTTCGTTATCTCTTCGGCCAGCCTCTCAGCTCGAGCTGTAGCAACGTAGGGCTTGAATTCCTGGATTGGGTTGATTTGTTTTATTTTGCTCTCAAGCTCTGTTTTTATCTTTGGCAGTGGCGAAGCGCTTTTGTCTTTTTGAGAAGCTGCATCCTTACTCATGAGGTAAATCCAGCTAGCAATGGCCAATAGCCGCCTGTCATGGACGTAGGAGCTGTCTCGAGGCCCTTGAACCGTCGAAAGATTTGCGAAATCTGCTTTCCACCCTTCAATTTCACGTAATGCGACCCTACGGTGCGTTGAACAGAGCGTCGAATTTATGAGGCTCTGGATCTGTGATAAAAGCCCACTAATCTCCACGGAAGGCAAATTTCCAATTGACGAGATGATAGGTCTTGTAGAGAGTTGATTGCGGCATCGGGGTCCTTTGGCTGTCCATGCTGGGCATCGTGAGCTATCTTCCATTATATGCTGTATAATCTCAAGTGGCATAATTTTGTAAAGGGACTTTCGAACATGTTCAACCTCGATTCTGAGTTCAGTTTGAGGGAAGAATGCGAGTATGTCCAATGGTACCGAAGCTTTCCCACTGGGATTAAATGTAGCTCGGTTGCAGGAGCTAATAACTTTGCGGTCTTCACTTTGGACCGTGCCTGTAAAGTTTGGTGGAACAGATTTGTTATCAGGTATTTGGTTCCGTGACTTCTGGCAGGCAACATTATGATTCCCGAGTTTGGTTCTCAACATGATTGACTTCAGACCTGGAAAGTCAAAATTGATGTCGTCGGTGTTTCCCGGTATCCATAATTCAATTCTCGTTTGTCGGGAGCGTTTCGTTCCTTTTGACCCAAAAACGGAAGAAAACAAGCCAAGCTCCTCTGGCGAGGTTATTTCCCAATATGCTCTGTCAAAGACTTGTGAGCTATTGCGAGGCAGAACCATTCCATTCTTTGTACGCTTGCTCAACACTGATGAAAACGTCGTCTTTGTATCGGGGAGCGAGGTTCGGAGTTGTAGTTTGCAGGTCTTGGCTATGTGTGTACGCCTGGATGTTGGCAAATGGTCCATGTTTTCTAGCTTTATGGTGGGAGTGTTTTCTTGCTCCGATTCAGTCTCACTGCCAGTCGTTGTCGAAAATTCGAGCATGGTCGTTGCAACGGGAGACATCGTGGTAATCTGGCAAGTAACGCTAAAATCATTTTCATTGCCGCTGATAAGTTGAGGAGCCAGACGTGGAGAAACGACGAGATTCTCTATATGACAGTCGGTTTCATATTCGGACTCAAGTAACTGGGCTTGTGACTGAAGGCAAGGGATTGGCGGGAGCATGGTCATATCTTCCATTACCGATGCTTGACATGGCAATGAGGGTAAACAAAGATAAAGTGAGCAAATACCGGAAGCCAACCATCCCTTATAATAAGCATTTGGGGGGGAGGGGCCCATGGGCGTCAAGTGAACACTGCCTCACTTATAATTCAGCCCGATTACGCTAATATTCAGCCTGGCATACCAAGGCGGACGTCAAAAGTCCATTCTGCATCATGTGTGTGTTTAAGGACGAGCCAAGATTTCCGCAGATATGCGTTTGTATCCTGCGACTAGAAATATTAACGCTGGCTGCCTTTTGGGCTTGAGGAGTTATCGAGGCATTTTCAATACCTCCTTTCAGTCTTTACAAATTCTCTACCAGTCTGCTCAGTAGCGTAGCTAGGAATACGCTTCCAACCGAATTTTTCAGCCCTCCTGGTCATGACGGGCCCCTGTGGCTTTATTTACGTGAACGAGACAGTAAGGGACGAAACCCGAGTCCTTGCCTGTGAGGCAACCCCTAAATGGCTGTGTGCCGGGCACACCTAGTACTCGAGTCATTGATGCGCCCGAATAGGCCAAGCTTCGCATGCGGCGCTGGGGAAGGCCAAGCGCAGGGTGGCGGCTAAGCAATGCTGCTGCGCATGGCGCTAGCGCTCTCCGCCCCGTCACGAGATGGACGAGGAGTACATTTCGTGCTAGGCAGGAACTAGGTGACTAAGTCATGATGCATTAGTCTGGGGGCCAAATCACACAGAAGACCCAGATGACTCCGTCGGATCCCATCAAAGATCCTACTTAAAGACCTCGAGTCGTATATTAACGACTGGGCGATACCTAATAGAATGATGAGGTCTCTTGCGTGCAAAAGTGGATTGGAGCCATGTGTTAGTTGCTCGGTTTGTAAGAAACGGAAGCACAGGTCGAGCGATTAGGAGCCTTTCTAGACCCTTGTCTGGTGCTAGTAAAAACACAAGCGGGGTCGACATTCCAAAACGCCCGATGCCTTGAAACCATTTGAGGCATTTGCGTGTTACGCCCAGTTCGTAAAACTCGTTCTCGATACAACCATACAACCCATGGGGTAGCGGGCTATGAGCGAGTTTCCATATGACACTACCCATTTAGTCGGTCGTTACCATCAGCTTGCAGCCTGCAGCCTCTGCCCTGTCACGGTTTCGCGGCGTAGCTCTGAGAGAACCGAGGCAGACGGCGGGGGCGGGCCACTGCGCGGTTTGACTATGACGAGCACTCAGTGCTTGCTTGGAGGAATTCCGCGTTTAAAAGACCATTTCGCAAGGCCTGTATAAGTTCGGGTAGATGTGTAAAGAGTATGTTAGACCTCCTCGTCTGTTGATCAGTTATTCCTAGAACCTCGACGGTGTGTACAACAGTACAAGAAAAGCGGGGCGGACCATGAAAACTGACTCGTAAGAACCAAAAATAGCTAATCCTGATGAGCACAGAGTGGCTGTATGCGTTTCTAGCTGACTAGAAATGTTACATTCCATTCGCTCATCGGTAATGCTCTGATCTTGACACTAAGTTATGGTGGAGTTTCGGGACGAACCTTCGCGGGTTTGCCCGAAAGTCAACAATGCCCCGCTCCATACTGCGCTCTCATGGCCAACCATGAATGATCGATCTGTTGAATGGTGGCCATATCCGCAATTTTACCCTTCTCACTCTCTTCCTCTGATTTGATTATGCCCGGGCCTCCTTCTGCTCTCTTTACTCTTTCTCAACAGGTTCATACTGCCAGTCGATAAATCCACCGAGCTCCAAGCAGCGTTTTCATAGAACGAAACTTCCCCCAAAGGGTCCTTGAAAGGGCATTGTGTGTTCCATGTGCTCGGTCATGGAACGGTTTATCCAGACAGAGAGCTCTGGCGATCTGGAGTGAGAGTCCTGAACTCCAAGGCATTTCGTTGACCACTTTGGAGAAGCTTTAACCATGTTACTCCCGGAATTTGGCATTCATCTCATGCGTAAACAGCGAGGAATGTTTGTAAAAAGGCAAATAAGGCAAACCCACCTAGAATAACCAAGTTTTTACTATCGGCGGTATCTTGCCCTCTCAATGGTGTTTATGATTGACAGGGAGCGCGCCAGTTTGATACCATCGGCCCAGCGTAGAAAGGTGGTTGCGTATGAGACAAAACAAAGCCACCTTATCCTCAAAATTAGACCTTGGACCAGTCTCTACTCAAGAAGAAAATGGAGTGCGACGGCTCTGCTTGTCCTGCCTGAGCAATGGGGCGGCCCCGGGCTTAGTCGACTAATTGTCCTGCTGAACGTTGCCCAAAGTACAGCATCACTGCCAGGTGTCAAAAAAAAGATTCGCAGAGCGCAGTCCTTCAAGGAAAGTTTGACTGTATAGAAAAACCGCGATATTGGAGAGTAAATGCATAGCGTTTCAAGGGAATGGGGCAGTCTAGTGTTTTTTTGGTGATAGTACAAGAGGCTCTCGCGAAGTTCCTACTAGGAGATCCCCACATCCTGGCCTTCACTCCCAGGAACACCGGACTTAGGAAGTCCGCAGTGCGATTATTGTCCAAAACAGTTAAATATTGGCGAGACAAAAAAAAATTAAACGGGTCGATCAGCCTGACCATTTGGGTGAACGATCGGTTTGCTCAGAGAGTCGCTCATGTTCGCTTCGTAAGCCGCGAGGGCGGGTAGACGAGCCGATCACTTCGCGAGACGGCACTTTACCGTCACCTAGATTACATAGTAAACTGGTTTATCTAGCCTAGATATCGAGGATCTAGATAAGCCTGTTCTCTAATATATCTAAAATGGGTATGGTATAGTCTGTCGTGCAAAAGCACAAGTTGTCGTGCGATTAGAGTCAGCCTCAAAGTAGACAGAGTGACCTCGCAGGATTGGTATCACCGGGGAGCAACGGTCAAGATGAGGTGCTATACATGATGTCTCTAATTGGTCTTCTCTGATTTGCCCTTGCGCTTATGGCTAAAAGTTCGCTTCATTTCATTGTTTTATGCCCTAGATACAAAGTACTCATGCTCTCTATGCAAATAACTGGATTTCAAGGTGCACTCAAGCTACCCTTCCCATGAGTCGACCCCTTCACACAACCCCCATTTCCAAACATGGATGCTGCAGCATCTTGCCACACAGTCTCCCGCTGGAGATAGTTATCAATCGTATAAAAGCGCCGGCATTCCGCCGCCTCATAGACAAACTGTAGCGGAGTCTGATCATCGTCTGGATCATATTCATTTCGCAGGTTGACGCTTCCACTCCAAGCAAAGGAGGTTTCTGTACCAGGACTTGAATCGTTGAATTTCTTCCACTCCTCGGTAGTCAAGAGAGGAGATGAGCTGCCGGCCGACTTTTGGATCAGCTGGTTGGCTTGCTGGATGTAGCCGTTGATGTAGTTGATTCCGAGGGATTGGCCCCCCTTTACGCCGCCGACTCCTTGCATTGGGGATTCCGTTGGACGGCCGCCGAAGGTGATGGTGCGTACACCTTGGCGCTTCATGAGTTTGACGAAGAAGGCGCAGGTTGAGACGCAATCACCGTCGGTGATCTGGGATTTTGATTCTTGTTAGCGTCGTGTAGTATGGAGAACGATTTATGAGAATACTCACAATTGCAATATTAGCAGCCGGGAAAAGAGATTTCTCGGGATTCAACGCAATAGGCCCGTATCCATTGATGGGGTAGGTTTGACTCGAAGTGGCAGTGTAGTTGAAGTTGGCTAGCAAGCTAGACGAAGAGCTCCCTAGGACCTCATGTGGTCCATAAAGATCCTCCCAGGAGCTGAATCCAGTTTCCTGGTCTGGAGCAACCATCTCCTTGTACGCAAAGGTATTACTCGAGTCCTGGGTGTCAGAACGTGAATATGCTTTGGTGAGATACTTGGCTGCATCGTGCGCTCGATACCGCGTCGCAGTGTATGGGAAAGCATCCGGGAAGAATATCCGGAACAGATCAAGTCCAATCGATAAATATCCACCTGGATTAGCTGGAACATCGATAAGAATGTTCTTCTTCCCAGCACTGGTGGCGTTGTTCAGGAAATCTATCACCACTTGAGCCACCTCCCGGGGACTGGAGGAGAATGTGGGTAAGAAGATGATACCAGTGTCCTCGAGACCAGTAAGATTTGAGAAATAACCCCCGATGGAGTTAGCAGAGTTGTGCCATTGTGTATCTGGGAGCCCAGGCATGGAGGAAGCTTCTTCTGCAGTGGGAGAGGAATTCTCGGCGGTAGGGAGCCCTCGAGGAATGCAGTTGATCTTGTATAGACTTGTGCCGTTCTTGTATGAGAACAATCTCTCCTTTGGAACGGCTACCTTCTCCACGGGTTGAGTAGTCCCATTGCCATACTTGAGAATCATCTGGGAACCATCACTCCAGTCAGCCGTTCTAGCCCAGATACCGTTTTGATCAATGGAGGTTCCGGTGACGCTGCGAGCTAAAGCCGGGAAGACTCGGTTGTACCTGAGAGTGTCAGAAAAAAGGAAGCAACGCATGAGAAATGTATAGAACGTACTGAGCATCGCGATCTTGAAGACTTTGGCCAGACGCATATGATGAAAGGAACTCGGCTGCATCTGTGCCATTGATAGATAAAAGGGGAGACACATCTTTGGCGCCGCTTTGCTGGAGTTTTGCGTCGCCTATGAAAAGTTAGGGATGGCTTCAGAAGATAGGCGGGTCATAGTACGCACTCAAAGTATAGACCTCTGGTAGTTGAAGACCATTCGTTGAGATAGACACGAGGGGGATGTCGATCTCATAATTGAAAATCGACTGTGAGCATAGTTGGAATGCCAAGTGGCCATCGTATGCCGATCTGATGAGATCGGAGACTTCGAGATCCATCTCAAATTGGCTGGAGTACCCATTCCTATTGACCTTTTCCAGTATAGCATCAATTCCTCCCAGAAGATCAGTGGATGGCATCGAATAACCAGAAGGAGGATCTATCGTCTTAATTAGTCACGTCACAAGACAAGAAGTAACTAACTATCGAGCTTCCCTGCCTTTGAGTATGTCAATCGTCGAGTGAAACTCTAAGTACTTTCGGACTTGATTCAAGAACGTCACTGCCCGGCTCGACTCGAGCGGCATGGACATCAAGCATTGATGTGCCAAGCCATGGGGGACTTTAGCGCTGACTGCGACCGTTAGAATAGAATTCTCCGACTAAAGCAGACCGTCACGCACTGTGATTATCATTGGCATCTGCCACCAACTTGGAGATCTGCGCACATGGCTCAACATCCCGTACATTCTTGCGGGCCCCAGCAACCGCCGCCAACGCGACCGGGGCCAACAGAGCCGCCTTGAGATGCATGATTAGATGGGTGTATGAAACATCGAGAAATCTGAAGGTGAAGTCTGAGGTCTGAAGTCTGGTCAAATGACGGCCCGATATGGGGTTTCTTCTCCACCTCTCAGGGGGAGGGGGTTTCTTGGTGGACCCTTGCGTGTTGGCGTTTCTATTTTGGCTGATCTGCGTCTAGGATCGACGCCAAGACGAAAATTGATGGAGTCGTACAATAATCTTTCGGCTCTGGTGGCGTTGAGAATGAGCCCGGATGTCTCGGCTTGTCGTTTGATTGTTTGTGCCTGATTCAAAATACTTTAAAGCAACAGTTCCAGTTTACGCGTACGGAAGTGATGCATCACAAGTGTATGGATTTTTGTTTGTTTACATGTACGGGATATTTCTGCCATGAATTATGTCATAAACTTCGTTGCCTGGGGTCCTAACGGCCTGACCATGAGCTATGTGCTGCGTAGAGAATACATGACACGGCATCCTAATCGTCAAAGACGCTCTTCCGGAAGAAAGCTACAATCTTTCGGGCGGCTTCCTTCCCGACGAGTGGATCCAGTTGTTCCACACTCATATTAGCGATCTCATGCAGGTTGTCCGTTTCAAGAATCAGCCGGTCGAGGGCTTGTGGTGTTACCCCTGGCACGGCCCGGAGCATGTCCTGCGGCAGCAGATTGAATGTCCGGTGTTCGATGCCAGCTGCAGCCATGAAATCACCAGCAGAGCCCAAGATGTCAATGTCCAGACCGATCTGAACAGCGCGAAGAGGATCAGGCTCTGCCGCGTTCTTCTTTAGCTCGGCGAAGATCTCGGCCGTCTGGTAGGGTGATGAGGACCATATAATTTTGAGTCGTGGAAATGCGAGCGTTAGCAGAACTAACAAGTGTTGTGCAGACTTTGGGTTCGAGGGATTAGTATGTGCGCTGGTACTTGAGCTGGTCGCTTGTCCCGAGGAAGAGAAGCCGTAGTCAGTCAAGAATGTGCCGGTAGAGATAGTTGCAAAAGCATCAAAGGTGAAGGACTTGTTTTGGTCGAACTCAATCAGCAAAAGCGGAGTCTTGTAGTGTTGAATCATCGTCTCGGCCTGGTTATAGAGTCGACCGTTGCGAAGCGAGGAGATCAAGTCGCGAATAGATTTGCGCTCGACGCAGATATCTGGCGTGAGAATGTAATCTCCGACCGTCAGTTGGCAGGGGATGACGACCATACTATTCCCATGCAGTAGAGACGGTAAAGCACTTCGAAACTCGCGCACGTCGACCACCACCCGAGGAGGAGCTGCCGTTGCTGCGAGCCTTCCACCACCTGCAATTCGAGTGTTGACTGTGCGTAGGAATTGCTCTTGAGGATCTTCGGCGCTCTTGTCATGCGTCAAAGTAACAGCCATGTTCTGGGGAGGATCAGCAGTTGGGCATCGAATATTCAAAGGACTAAACTTACTCCTTTCTCTTTGATCAATTTCGAGAATGCATCCTTTTCTCGCCGCACAGCACTCAAGTATCGCTGCTCCTCAACAGAACCCTCGTAGGAGAGGAAATACACCTTCACCACTCTGCCAACGTGGGAGCTGCGATAGACTTCCACCCGGCGGATGAATGCTGCATCCGGTTCGTACATGATAATGTACCGCGGCCGAACCTCTTCTAGGATGTGCTCATCCATGTCACCATCGTATGGGAGTATCATGACCAAATCATTCATCTCGTATAGCTCATAATAATCCTCCATGTCTTCGAGATCATCAACGACAATCTCTTCTTTTTGTATTCCTTCTGCCTCAGTGGGTTGAATCTCCTCAAGTAGACTGACGACTTGAGCTGGTAACTCGACCTGCGTTTGAACACTACTGTCTGGCACACGACCAGAGGCAGAGTTCACTGCTCCTCCACCACGTACTCGTCGACGTTTGTTTGGAGGAGGTCTGCCTTGTTGCTGCCCTGGCCTCCCTGATTCTGTGGGCTTGCCCACTTCTCCGGCCTGGGATAGGTTCTTGTTCACATTGGATAGTGACCTTTTCCAATTCAGATAGTCACGTAGTCGGCGTCGCATCATCACTTCTGCCGACGTTGCCTCTTCGCTCAAAGCCTCCTTACTCTGATCCTTATCATTTGACACATGAGATACTTTGGCATGCATAGTGCCAACATATTCACGAAGCTGCCGGCAGGTGCGTTGATCACTGCACATGATCAATATCGTACCGTTGGAGTCCTCGGTTGGGTTCGGTGGGTTCAAGTAAGCATCTTGCTCTATCTCTTCAAGAACTTCGGCGAGGACCTCCCATTTTGGTAGAGGCTCAAGAACCGGTTTGAGCTCAGCCGAGAAGTTGGTTGACGACCATGAACGGGACATTTCGTCAGTCATCTTACCCTGATAGACTCGTGACTTTGCTGTCTGGAATAGAACGTGGGCAGCATCAAGGAAAAGCCAGGGAGAGTAGTTGTGTTTGTTGGAGCCCGGAGGCGGCGAATGCGCCGACACAATCGTGTCGAGGTATTTCATGAAGGATACAGCATCATAGGTAAGCAGAGCCCTGAAGGTGGGTTAGTATGGAAAGAACAAGCTGGGAAACGAACTAACTGGAGAATTCCTCGAAGATCTGTTAGATCGCTGACAATCTGCCTAGTCCTGAAGGTGACGCGATGCCAAATAGGGTCCAATTGCCGCCGGATCGAGACGTCAAAATTCCTATGCAAGGCGCTATCTAAGGTCCACTCCTCCATGTCTAAACCCGTGTTAGATTTTCGAAGCTCGGCAATGCTAATCTCCACACACTCGAGAACGGCGTTTTGGATTTCTCGCATTTTGGCACTCATTGGAACCTCCAGCTCGATCACTTCAGCCTTGCGATTACCTTCCAAAGCCTCGGCCACAGAGACATGGAATCTCGGCCATAATGAAGCTTTGCGTAGGAAAAGATTCCGTAGCATGTTAGCCAGCGGTGCAAACCCAGTCGTGAATGGCTCGGGTGAGTCCGAAAACGCCTTCAAGAAACCTCGCTTGTTCGCTTGTCGGTAAATGCGAGTTATGAATGCCTCCAGGGAGGTTGCCACAACTCTGATACACAAGTGAGTCATTGAGCAAGAAGAATTTCTGTGTGATAAGGCTGTCCATACTTATCGGCATGTAAAATGATCATTCCCGTGACCTTTTCAGGATCAAGAAGCTCTGGAGAACTTAGTATGGCACCGAGCAAGGGCGGGCTCTCGACGTACTTGATAGTAAATCCACGACCAATATCCTGGATGTCACACTCAGAATACCGCCTTCTCCATAGATTCGTTCTCTAATGCGAGGATCAGCATAGCCCTGGGTACTGGTGACGGTTATCCCGAAACCCACCGCATCGGCACTGTAGCTTTCTCCGTGTTGATAACCTTCAATCCCCGTGCAAGCGGGGATTTGCTGGTCGCATAATGCTCCGCCAACGCTATGGATCCAGAGCGTCAGCGCCGGACAACCTGCGATCTCCAGATTGACCCAACCTACCTTCTCCGATCCACTCATTTTCGCGGTCATCTGCACCCACAACCAATACCAAGTTATTGCCCGCTGCGTCGTAGAAATGAAGTAGATTCGTTATGAGGTGGAGAAGCCCCAGGCCGCGGGCAAGAATAACCAACTCATCCTCGGCGCGTAGTTCGGTGAAGATGTCCTGCTGGTATTGCTAGATTTCGAGATGGTCAGCGACAAAAGCTACAGATTTGGAGACTCAAAAGGCTTACCAGTGGCAAGGACAGCTTCACCGGCACATTTGTTCGTTCCGGCGGCATGAGGAGCCCTTCTTGACGCGTTGATGAGAGAAGAGTCAGACGCCTGTTGAACCCGTCGCGAGAGCACGTGATCTATGATGTAATACGTTGACGGTAACAATTTACTTCCAGTAGTTACAAGGTCCTTTATTTCTACATTAAAGATGCTCATTTGACGGGGTAGTTACAGGAGATCAGTATGCAGCATTAGTTCAAGTTGTTCCATAAATAAAATTATTCAATCTTTCGATTTGTTCAGTTCCTTCATCCGGGCCTCAGTCTCTTCCCTCGACGCCTTGGGTGGCATCTCTGTCTCATTCGTTAGTCGATGTATGGTAGGTGAATCTAGCAGCTTTCTTACCGTCTGGTATCTGGGGTCCCTTCGAAAGATGGTCCATCGCAGATGCTTTCTCTCGTTGCTCGCCCGACTTGGTCTGGGACTCGGTGGAACCCTTCTTCGAGGCCGACGGAAAGTCGGATGTCTCAGGAATGACAGGCATTGTCAAGAGGAAGATATGGAACAAAGACGAGCGTCTCAATTATTATTATTTTTCAAATCTGAAATGGTATTGGGATCGCCTTCACTGAATGGAAATATGCAAAGAGGTAAGTTTGATCAAGGCTGCCGGATGCCTATATACATCGGGCATAGAGTGACGTCAGTGGTTGGCCGGGGTCTCACAAGGAAATCGGGGCTTTGGCGACGTGCCGTCATTTTGAGCATCCTATCAACCAGGATTTTTCATGGAGAACATGGGGCCTGATGTGCCTTTTTTGATCTTACAGAACCTTTCAATATCATCACTCAGGTTATTTGTAGGCTGAGGCGAATCGCACGACATACTATACCCTTTTCGGACATGGTCGATAACAGGTACATTAAATACCTCGACAACCTGATAAAACCTAGTAAGCCTTTTATCAGAGATACATACAGAAGCATTGTATGAGTTAGACATTCTTCTATGTTTTTTAAATCATCTTATCAGTCACGAAAACTTGGACGGTTCAAAAGACGGTTCAAAAGACATTGAGAAAGACATTGAGAAAGACATTGAGAAAGACATTGAGAAAGACATTGAGAAAGACATTGAGAAAGACATTGAGAAAGACATTGAGAAAGACATTGAGAAAGACATTGAGAAAGACATTGAGAAAGACATTGAGAAAGACATTGAGAAAGACATTGAGAAAGACATTGAGAAAGATCTATCATAAAAGAGAAAGCTAAAGCTAATTATTTGCATAGCAAACTGTTTCTATGGCCTGGATATCAAGGGTCCAGATATAACTGATCTCCACTAGGTCTATTATGCGACTAGCCTCAGCCTACTTGTACTGCTATTATCACCACTACTTGGTAAGGCATCTAGTATGGTGAATAACGAGAGAGAAAATATTGAGATGTGATGCATTTAGAAGATCCTTGATAACAAGATACAGGGAGGAGATGAGCAAGCTCCAAGAGTCACATGTCTTCACCACAATCCAGCTTGTGAGTAGTTGGTTAACCATCCAAAATACAGTCTTCGGCGAGCTGGCAGAGTCCACATAACCTAACGATCCATACCACTGCGAAATCGTAACCACAGTGCCCGATTTCATTTCACCAGTTCAAGATGTGTACTTGATGAACGCAAGAAGGTCCTGGTGCTCAGAGAACTCGGCGTTCTTGAAAACAAACGTGTTGCCTCCTGGGAACACGAATCCTTGCATGGCAGAAACTGGGATGGTTTCCAGTTGGATCGATGTAAGTCCCCGCAATTGATCCTTAATGTCGTCGGAGATCCTGTTGAGTCCTGTGAAGGCACCAACAAAGCTGTTCCTGTCCTGAGGGTGGGCTCTGTGCTGGATAGGTTCTTTCTTTGATTCGCCTACTATGAGCTCACCGTTGCTGACGGTGATGGGATAAGTGTCTGTCTGGAGGTCATCAACAACAACATCATGATTCGATGCTGACACGGCGTGGGCTTCATACCACACCCAGACGTTCTGAGTGATGACGATATTGGTGCCGACGAAATCCACATTCAGGGTGTACTTGTACTCTAGCTTGATCGATCCCGCTTGGTCATCGTCGCTGGCAGCTCCGGAGAACGATAGGGTCAGCACCGTCGGCCCTTCTTCTTTTCGCTCGATCACCGGCTCTTGCTCTTCGGGTCCAAAAAATATCTTCACGTATAGCTTCAGAAGGTTGCCGTCATGATGCTGCGCCCAGGCTGTTGGATTGAGGCAGTGCTTTTTGGCCACTGCCTTCAGTGAAGGCTCGAGCCAATCCCGCATATTGTTTCGATTGACGGAGACGACTCCGTCATGATCTGCGAGATCACCGGCTTCCAACCAATTCCAGGGAAATCGAGTTGGAGGCGGAAGGACGTTTTTGTTGACCGCGCATAAATAGTTGAGACAAGCCAGATTCTGCTCACGCTCTCCAGGAGGTAGCACTACATCCCCACCAGTGGGATCAATATAGGGGTTGGTAGAGAAGTTCAGGTCCGTGAGCGTCAGGCTGGACTTGTCTGTCTCGTATGGGACGACGGCCAATCCCAACATAGGACTACCCTCATCGCGCAGCTTCGCGACATACTTGGACACAAAGTATCGGTTAAGGATGGTCTCCAGGGCTGAGCCCGCTTGAACGCCATCGACCCTGGCAGCACTAGACAAGCCCGCATTGCTGAGGTCAAACAGCAACTGCTGGATGCTGAATGCTGAGCCTGACAGGTTCTTGATTTTGTCCTTGACGTCCTTGGGAAGCTTGCTGTAGGCCGAGCTGGGAACTTCCGCCATGCGCAGATCAACTGTGGCGGAATAAAGCCAGGGTTTGTTGGGATCCTGCGACTTCTGGAGCCAAGAATAGGTTCCCCATTCGTTCTGCAGAGCGGCGATGGTGAATTCGCTGCAGAGAAGATTGTATTCCACTGTGGCTGTATCGGCTCGAAGTCCCACAATATTTGGCAACTTGGTAAGATCGGCTGCGTTGGGAATGCCCATCTGGACTTTGAAGCCCGTCATGAACTTTGCCTTGATCAATTTTTGGAAATTTGGGTCGTTCTCTGGGTTCGTTGCCGGGATGTTCACGGTAAAGGGATCGACTCCCTCGGTCAATTCGAGGAGCTTCGCAAACTCAATCTCCGTCGGAACAACTTGTGAGGTGGTGGGATCGTGGCCGACGACATAGCAGATCTTCATCTCAGGCTCTTTGAAACCGGCCAGGTAGGTTTTCATGGTCGCATTGATACTGGCTTGAGTCACAGCTACGACAAAGTCGAACCTGTACTGGGAAAGTTGTGATTGTTTGTATGAAGTCATTTTCGCTGTCGACTCGAGTCGGGATTCAATTCGGAAAAGCGAAGAGAGTAGTGAGTAAAACTAGCAATGATCGGATACTTGTCATATACCCCTGCAACATCCATCAGCGTGGCGATGTCTCAGCTTAAATAGGCGAGAATGAGAGGACTACACAGCGTCTCTATCCGCTGCGAGAATCTCACGAGTCACCAACCCAACCACGACCCTCTTCGTGTGCTCAGTTGATACCAGCTCTTGGCACTCCGGCGTGGCCGAAAAGGGAATTGGTACTGTTGCGCCATCGAACCCTGCGCCTCGACACCGTCGTGAAGAACCAATGATCGATGTGACGCTCGAAGCGACTCTGCTGAAATCTTCAGTTTTCGTCAAAGTTCGGTTAGAAATGGCCTTGGACTCCAGATCGATCTGTTTGTGCACTTGGTGGCTGGCTGAGGGTGCTGAACAGTGTCGAGACACAAATCATGAGACTCGGACAGAGTCAACAAAGCAACTCATCACAGCCATGGAGGTTATGGCGATGAAGGCGGTTCAGCCAAGTCAGCAATCAATCACCGATTGACTGGTGAGATTGGAGGAATCAAAAATCAAGTTCGCGTAGGAATTAAGCTTCTGAACCCACTGGTTTGGGGCCATGAACCCACCCGGGACACGTGTTCACCTCAGCCCTGTCCTTCAATAACCTGAAGCTCAGATGCCTTCAGGACAGCTGCAGAATGCAAAGTGAGATGCCCATGCAGCGCTTGTGAGGTTTATTCCCATCACTGGCCAATCATTCTTCTAGTCCGTGATCCTGGGATTCTTTATCCTGCACTACTGCAACCCTATGGGGCATGTCGCTTGCTGCGCATAGGCCAGCATTGGATCTGGACCCTGGCGATCGCTGTCCATGACTCTATCGGAGTTTATTGCCGACGAACTGCTACTAGCACCAGCCAATGATGTCCAAAAAGGGTATTGGTAAAAACAGCCACGCCCTCAGGCTCCTGATGGCTTGAGGTGAATACGAACTACTTACGGTCATGCCGTAAACTTTGATCTCGGCCTAGATCGCATCAGAACCTTGGAGTTGATCTTTCTCCGCACTTCGTGCATGGACAGGATGACTGCCTTTTTCCTATCTCATAGTATCTATGAGCGAACCACTCAACGTCGGCAACACCGTCTATGACAACTCTTCAAGTGGGGTCCATGTCGGGTAATTTTGCTTCATTTCAAGACTTCAGAGCCCCGGGAGGCGGGGACCAGCTCGAGAGCGGAAGCATATGCTTCGTACTCGGATTTATCACCCGAAAGTTACCATTCCTCGAATGGGAATCTTTGATCTTGGCTAGTTCCTGGACAAGGAAGAAAGAAAATAGCGGCACACAAACTGACGCCGTTCATGCAGGAGTAGAGACACGCCTTCAGCCAGCCAGACTTAGCTCTTGCGAGCCAGATGATCTCAGGGGTCCAATTCACAACATATCAAGATGCACATTTCCGCTCTCTACGAGTGTAAAGTGGATTCTCAGATCAAGTCAAAGTCCTCAACTTGCTGAGGATCTTACTGGTTGAATCAAATTGTATCTTCTGTACGTTTTCATCAACAAATATACGCCACCATGAAGCTCGTCTATGAGACTGAACTTATGAGAAATCAGAAACAGGCACAGCTGTTCTCGCCATCTGGCTCGTTTCAAGTCATTCAGACATCTGCCGGATATGCTGTTTTCTTCTTCATTGGTTCGGATGGTGCATTTCATGCGGCTCGCGAGGCTCCTGACACTCCCACGGGCTGGACCAGGAAGGAACTCCCGAGTTCTATTGCAAGCACTCATGGAAGTGATTCCATCGTGGTCAAATCATTTGCACTGTGCCAAAACCCAAAGGATCTCCTCTTCTGGCACTTGTCGTAACGATTGCGAACTCCGATCATCTCTACTTCTCGGGCAGCAATGACAGCCGTAACGCTGCCTGGGCGAGCAAAGTTGACTAGAAAGACCTCTCTTTTGACGCGAAAGGGGAGACCAAGCCCGACCAAGTGGTGATCGCGGACGTCTTCATGATGAACACTCCTGGTCGGAACAATACCAATATTCAGAATTACTTTGTCGACATTCAACGGGCGCCGTTCAACTCCTTGCAACTTCTGAGTCGTTACTACATCAAGCCGGACTCGAATCCTTGTTGGGCTCGCCATTCTCTCGCCATGGAGCTCAAGTTGGTTCCGTCAAGAGCTGTCCCGGGTACCGACATGATGACAGGGTTCCCGGAATCTACACCCTGGGGGCTGTGGGCGGACCCAGTGGAAAAGAGAAGGTCGATGCAGCTCCGCCGGAGCGGGATCAGCTCATCTACACGCCTCAGTCGAGCCCTTTAAATCCTGAGGTGGACCCGAATCCTTCACGGCTGAACCTGCCTGATAATTCTAGTATCCAATTTACCTGCATCGCTTCTGTGCCCAACAGCCAAGGTGACACGAACCTTTTCGGGTCTGTATCTTTTCACTGCCAACAATCAACACGATAGAGCAAGCCCAAAGAAAATTATCGGCTCGAGCGAGACTTTCAAGGACGTCAAAAGACTTTCTGCAGCAAGTGTTAACTCGACGACAACGGTCTGGGCTTCGAATGATCAGGGGGAGCTGTTCTACTTCTCGTGCACCTCGTGCACTGCGGGTAAAGGGGATCAATCAGAACCATGGTCCACTTCCCCCCCCCAAATTCTGGTGCAAGTCAGCCAATTCTCAGACTATCTAAATGGCGATAACTCAAGCAATGCCATCTTCGTGCAAGATCCAACCACAAGCGCCTGGTCTATGTTGCCAATGACGGACGGACACGGGAAAGGTGTTTGAGTATCACAGTTCCACCACCCGTATAGTCACCGCCGATGATCTAGGCCGGACCGTTCCTGACATTGCTTTGGCAATCTCATCATCGACCTATATGTCTTTCTACGTCAACAACGTTTATTACGCTCTTACCCCGAACAAACCACTGGAGTTTCGATCTGATGAGACGGGTGAGATCACAATTGTCTTGGAATGTGACAGCTTTGAAATTGCACCTTTCACTGTGGCACTCAAAGGGGCCGCGGTGGCACCGGTTATCGTGGATCCTCTCATCAAGGCGAAGGCGAAGTTGCTTACCATCAAGGACGGAAACAATCTGTCAAAAATAGTGATCAAACTCGAGGATGGAACCACAAAGCCTTTACTGCCGTCGACCGTGACCGAGAAGCATAGAAAAAAGGCAGCACAAACCCTGGTACAGCTTGGCGAAGTGAGCCAGGAGCTAGACCCAACATGCAGAAAGAAGAAAAAGAGGAGAGCTCGAAGACGATGAACCTCCGTTAACGTTTACGATTGACTTTGGCGACCCCGACTTTCCCTTCTACGAGGGAGAGGACAAAGTCAATGATCTCCTCTCGTCAAAGCGGAAGAAGTGAAGCTTTGAGAATGCTGAGCTCTTTGGTGATATCGGCGATGCAATCAAAGCAAAACTCGGTGATCTTCTCCAGGCATTCTCGTACTTCGCGGGAAAGGTGGGGATGCTCGCTATCCAAACGGTGAAAGGAGTCTAGAGCTTGTGGTGGAGATGGGCACCAGACTTTACAATGCCGTGGTGGACACGGCACAAGCACTTGTGGGAGTCATGCAGGTCGTGTCACTGAATTGGCTGGTATGAAACCCACTGCACGCACCACAGCGACTGTTTTGGACGGTCCCAAGTCGAGCAATTCCGGTGGCCCACAATCCAACTGGGGCACATATCACCTCAAAAACGGCGCGGATGCCTCTAAGGCGGACTACACACCGTCCACCAACATCAGCAGTCAGTGTGACAACCTGCTCGCGAAGCTCCAGAGATCGGGAAGTGAACGATGTCAAAGACGTCGTTGACCAGTTCAAGGCTGACGTCACGGACCACCTGTCGGACTTGGACCCCGTGGATGCCATCAAGAAGACATTGGCGCTTTGCAACGTCGTTTTGCTGAAGACCGCGAAGAAAGTGCTGGTTCCCATTCTGGATCTAAATAAGGAAATCCTCCAGGCTGTGCTTGATGGCGTTGATACCCGGATAGATATTCCCGTCATCACTTGGTTGTACCAAAAGGTGACCGGCCAGAAGGAAATGCCTGTTCTGGATCTGTTTAGTCTCCTCTGCGCTATTCCATCGACGATCGTTTACATGCTGGTCAGCGGGAAAGCTCCATTCCCCGATGATACGATCCTTAGAGAACTTCAGCGTCTGCAGAACTTGAACCTTAAGGCGAGAACTGTTCCACGTGGTCTAGAGTCTGATGAGAAAGGGCTCGAACGCATCGGTGATGCAAGCGAAGAACCACAGCACCAAGGATTACCGGAGGAGGCCAAGAGTGATCGTCGCCATCGCCAATATCGCGACTCTCCCCGGCTTCTTTGTCTCGATAAGAACGGCTGATCAGAATGGAAAGGTCCCACCAGGAACTCCTATATCCTGGCAAAGCGCCTTATTTCAATTACTCGTCGACATCGTGTTCGATTTCCCCTGCTACGCGTGGTCCATCACAGAGACTGAAGGTGACGAGATGGATTGGCCTTATATAATCAACGCGACCGTTTCCACGTTCAATTTCATCCTTCGAGCCGTGAAGACTCGAACGCCGTCGCGGGTCCGACGGGCGGTCATCGATGCTGGTTTGGGGATCGCCTATCTCATTGCAGATGCGGGCTACTTTATACGTCTGGAAAAGGCCAAGTCTAGTGACATTGCGGCACTCGTTTCTGGAGGTTTCGTGTCGGCATCGGTGCTCCTGGAGGTGTCTGTGGCCGTGGGCGAGAAATTACCCAATCCAGTTGTGCAAGCAGCCGCAGAGATCGCCGCAGGGGTAGAATGTCTCTGTCAGGTGGGATATACCAGCAGTGCTATTGTCACGGCCCAATATACTATTAAAGAGATGTCGTCATGATTGAATGGTACTTGATAATTTCTCGTGTGGAAGAAGCAGAAGCATGGATATGCTACACGCAGAAGATTTGCTGCTTATTTTATCTTGATCAACCCGGTGTTCAACCTCTTAACGCTATGTACGTAGACCATCGAACTTGAAGATAGCAACTTTGTCTCTTGCTGTCTTACCACACTGCATGCTTTAAATCCCTGTACTTGACGTAGTGCAGTGGTAGCTCAAAAGCCTGAGTCTAGAGACGAGAGAAATCAGTTCACAATATGCTTCCACTTCTTGGTTTTTGAAAGATCTTTCTAAAGGTCATTTCAATCGTCTTTCTTGATAGCTTAGGTATCATTTTGAGTCTATCATTCAACTCGTGACTGAAAAGATTATTCTGAACATTATTGAACATTGAAAATGGTTTCAAACTTCAAACCCTACTGTATCACTGGTATTGTCCCTTTCTTGCAGCTCCGACTTAGGGCACATGACATCATGTCTAAATTCATTTAGGTAGATGCGCCCCAGGCTTCAACTCTCAGCACAGTGCCACAGAGAAGTGGACAAATAAAGCTTTGTTAAATTCTCCTAAGCAAGTAGGAATATACTTTTGCTTTACTGCTGGAGAGCTTGAAGTATTATTTTATGGACATTCCTCAATTCATTTCTAGGCCGCTCTCCAGCGCTTATACATGGGGGATACCACGTGCCTTGAGGCAGCCAAGCCCCCGACCAAAGTCTCTCCCATGTCCTTCTACGGAGTACTTCGTTACTGCGCCCCCACCAAAGCAACCGTCTCCTCCAACTCACCCTCTCCCCACGCCTCTCATCACCCTCAAGGCAACCGCCGGTCGGCTCCTTAACAATTCCTCGTCTTTCGCCTTTAGACCCCCAGGATTCATCTTCAACCTCTCATTCCTCCTCCTCCTACTACGGGCGCCCTGTACTATCCTACCCGCCCGTGTCCTATCTGTCGGTGTGTTGGGACCACACGTTCGAACCGCTCCGCTCCGGCCTTCTGTCATGCGCCTTCGACAACCCCCATCCTACCCCCGCTGTCACATATAACTCTCCCTCGCTGTCCAAGCCGGGTTTGTGTTAACTCGCCATGCCCTCGATCCTCACCGATGCCGACAAGGAAACTGTCAAGCGACAGGTGCCCAAGCCTGCCAACAAGATCCTAGCCGTAGCTGTCGCACGACTCTACGTTGCCCACCCCGATCCCCAAAGATGGACATATACCGGCGTACAGGGTGCGGTGGTGCTCTGCAATGATCTGGTCGGACGCACATTCTGGTTAAAAATTGTCGATGTCTCGGTGGGTGTCCAGAAACTCGTGAAGATCAATTAATGACTGAAGTTGCTGACACTATTATGGTCATTACAGCCAGCTGGAAAGGGAGTGATTTGGGACCAGGAAATCTACGATAATTTCTCTTACAACCAGGACCGCACGTTCTTCCATACTTTCGAGCTCGAGGACTGCCCGGCGGGTTTGTCTTTCGCCGACGAGAAAGAGGCCAAGACGTTCATTAAGAAGGTGCAGGAGCGTGAGAAGCATGCGAGCAAGGAAACCAGCAAGACTCCCTTCGCGTCCTCTCGTGGCCAAGGACCTGCACCAGTTACCAATGGCAAAGGACCTGGCCGGTCCCTGTTCGGTAGTCTGTTGCATCGTTCGAGCGCTGCCCCGACTGCGACTCCACCTTCAGCTCCTGCGCCATCAATACCAGTTGGACCACCTCCCACTTTAGCCCCAAGCGCACCGCCAGCCAAGGGAGATCTGCCATTTGACATCAACGATCCAACACAAAAGGGACTCTTGGACGAGCTCTTACAGATGGGCATCACAGAAGATCAAATTGCCGACAACTCTGACTTCATCAAGTCCTGGATTGCCCAGAAGCAGACCGCAGCTGGCGAGTCTCCTGCAGCCGGTGACCAGAACAAACCACGCGCGCCTCCGCCACCCCCTCCTGGTGCCCCCAAGTTGACTACAATCAGTCCCCAGGGTACAGGAACTAGCTCGGCAAGCCGACGTGGACCGCCGCCGCCTCCCCCGACACGGAAAGGGCGAGCTGAGACTGCAGAGGAAGCTGTTTCCTCTCCGCCTCGTGAACCATCTCCACCACCAGCGCCAACCCGTATGTTCCGAGCACCCCCTCCAATCGCAGACGCTGGCAAGTTCGCCGAGCCTGCCGGACATGCACCACCGCGGCGGCCACGGGCGATATCAAATGCCACTCCAGGCCCGCCGCCGCCCCCACGGCCTCCCAAGACGCCAATGGAAGATGGCTCAAGCCAGCCTTCGGGTCGATTTGGAGTCCCTCCTCCATTCGCTGGCGAACGCAAGGTCTCCGCACCACCTGCACCTCCAAGTCGCAGCCCCGTTCCTGGTGGACCTCCACCCCCGCCGCCTCGTACAGCAAGTCCAGCAGCACCACCCCAGCTTCCCCCTAAGGTCCCCACTACGGGTGCACCGACTGGTCTTCCTCCCCCACCCCCAGCTCGAGCTCCGGTTTCTCTGCCTCCGCCGCCGGCACCTCGCCCTGTACCATCTTCTCCTGCAGCTGCTCCTCCCGCTCCACCTCCGCCGCCGCCCAGAGGACCTATTTCTCCTGCGACAACCTCCACGATACCCCCAGGACCTCCCCCGCCACCCCCTGGCCGTTCTGGACCTTCTGTTCCGCCGCCTCCGCCACCTCCTGGGGCAGGATCTGGGGCGCCCGGTATACCTCCACCTCCACCACCCCCAGGAGGGTTTGGAGGCCCACCCCCTCCGCCTCCACCCCCAGCTCGTTCTGGGCCTGCAGTTCCTCCACCCCCACCTCCACCAGGTGGTTCTTCAGGAGGGCCCCCTCCCCCTCCAGCGCCACCTGGTGGTGCTCCTCCATTGCCTAAGGCTACCGGTGGAAGAGACGATCTTCTAGCAGCTATTCGTGGCACTGGTGGTGCAGGCGGAGGAGGTTTGAGGAAGGTCAGGGATTCTGACAAGAAGGACCGAAGTGCAGCGATGGTTCCGGGAAGCGCGGCCGAATCATCTGCTGCAGCTACTAGCTCCGGCGGAGGTCCACAGGGCGGATTGGCTGGTGCCTTACAAGATGCATTGAACAAAAGAAAACAGCGGGTCAGCGGCAGTGGTAAGTAATCATATCCTCAAGGAAGTAGTGGGCTCATGCTAATCAATGACTATAGATGATGAGAAGGATGATAACGATGACTGGTGAGCTAGAGCTACTTGATATTTCTTGCTTGGGTTGGTCTATTTGTTCATGATACCTACTGGTTTTTATGGGCATTGTTTTGCGGGCATTGAGCATTGCGTTCCTTTCTGAATTATGTACGGTTTGCCCAAAAAGTTTGGCTTCCAGCACATTCATATGGAAAAGAACTTTGCGTTTTGAATATACCTTTTCGTTCATTGCAGATGCAGTCAATGCAAAGGCCTTGGGCCTCCTATACAAACAAGGATATGCTTGTACAACTGGATTCCAGCCTCATTAGTGATGACCCTAGGCGCACTGCCTTATTGGGGTATATCAGATTGATTTATAGGGCATGGATACTACCACGTGGCTCCTCTGACTACAGGATGGGGGCAATTTGAGTGCCTGATAGCCGGTGTTTCGATGATACCGACCCTATGTAGAGCTAAAACCGGTCTGAATATCTGGAAAATTATAAGGCGGCGGAATTTCAGTAGTGCAGTTTGGTAACCGCCCCCCCCAAGCTTTTCGTTATCAAAGTCAGGCAGAATGGTATACCGCCTTGATATTCGTGCCCTTTTTTTATCTGATGGTTAGAAGACATAGATATCGCTCTATAGGCCTCGCATGGGCCAGAATTACTATTTGCATCATTGGTTATGGATCCTTGAAATGCCCCGTGGTAGCTTTTATTATGCTGATCAGCGCGGCGCTATCTAGCCGTCGATTCACTTTGGAACTATAGTTTATGGACATCGGATGAAACGACCGTGAGCATGTATACCCTCTGGAATTCTTGCTGATAGTAGGGCATCTTGGTAAAGAAGGCTTCGGCGTTTGGACGCGGTGCCTATTCAGACTAAGAGAAAACTGCAGAGAACTCCAGATAACGCATTTGATTCTATGCAACGCCTAATGAGATACCATCTCCGTCAAAGCGGATGGAATGTATAAATAAAAAGTGGTCACGCTGGAAAAAAACGACAGAGGCTTGTGCATCCCTAAGTTAACGTCCACCGTTATGGTGCACTGCAACTATTCTTTCTCTCTTTTGATCATGGTCACATCGCATTTGGTCTCTCGTTCAAGTCATCGCGTGGGTGCGAGTCCACTCCTTGGCGGTCTGAATGGCCGCGGGCTCGTCATCCTTCCAGCGCTGGGCAACATCGTTGGCGAGCGGGTCGTCGGGATTGGGAGCACCGAGGAGGGCCTGGATCGAGAGGAGGATGGTGCGGATCTGGAGCGCGGGGGACCAGTTGTCTATACTGATGTGTTAGCTATGAATATATCCAATTTATTCGCGGATCTCTTACTCTTCAGGACATCCAAGCAGATCCGGCCCAGGCGGTCGATGTTGGGGTGGTAGATCTTGGTGAGGAAGCGGATCTTGGGAGGAGTCATGGGATAGTCATCCGGCAAGAAGAGCTCAAGCCGGAAGATGCCACCTAGCGTAAAAGTTATTAGAATTGAGATGAATACGGGAGATCTTCTTTCATGCATACCCTCATATGGCGACTGAGCGGGACCATGAATGGAAACATCAAAGTAGCGCAGGTTATCCTCGTGAGGAACGGCGTTGATACCGGGAACCCTGGAGAAAGTCGAGCACCCAGTCAGCCAAGGATATCAAAAGAAAGGAGGAGATATCAGAGTATTGTCTTACGGCTCAGCCATGAGGCGCTCCGTCTCCTTGATAATGCGTTTCGGCAGAGCCATGGCGAATGCGATTCACGGATGTAGACGGATGAGATGTTGGTGGAAGGTGTCTTTGGGAGAAGAGTTTGGAGAGAAACGGATGACTTTGGGGATCCCGAGACGCGCCAATGGGACCAACTTGAGAACAAACCCGATTCAAGCGCGACCTGTCAACAAAAATGCGCGATTGAAGGCGTTCGAGGGGCACTGGCGGGGTCCTGCCGACTGCCGTACCGTCATGTGCAGCAGACACCGCCACAGTAGTCAAGTCATACCGCCGGATGAAGGAGATACGCCACAATCACCAGCCACAGGCATGAGCTATCCGCGTTATCGCAGCTTCCCCCTCGGGCACGCGAGACATTGGACATGAGTGATCTCAAACAACCATTTGAGGGAGGGTTCACAAAATGAAAAGTCAACATATCAAGTGAACTTTCCAAGAAACATAGTGATCTGATCTTGCAGCCATTGGCAAGGCCTGCATTGGCCGAGAGGGCCGATCGCAGCTGTCAAGATGTCGAGCTCCATGGAACCCCGACCGCTCACGTCGGCCTTTGAAAGCCCGACCTTTGATGAGGATAGCTCATTTCATGTGGAACAGCCGGTTGGATCCATGTCCATATCTCCATGTGGGCGTGATGTGGTCCTTGCATCCAAGGAGGGCCTTCATGTTATCGATCTGGACTCGCCTTACTCCCCACCGAGATATCTCCCTCACCATACGCCATGGGAGGTCGCCGATGTGCAGTGGTCACCATTCGCGTCGCGCGACTATTGGGTCGTGAGTACTTCCAATCAGAAAGCGCTGGTGTGGAATCTGGCCATGAAGACATGGCAGAACCCCATTGAGTATGTGCTGCATGCCCACTCAAGAGCAATTACCGATATTAATTGGTCGGCCTTTCATCCGGACATCCTGGCGACTTGTGCTGTTGATAGTTTCGTGCATTGCTGGGACCTGCGCACGCCTTCACGACCTGCAATCTCGTTTTCGGATTGGTTCACAGGCGCCACTCAAGTCAAATGGAATCGACAAGACCCTCATGTTATCGCAAGTTCTCACGATCGGTATCTCCGAATCTGGGATGATCGTATGGGTGCCTATCCAATCAAATCCATTGAAGCCCATGATACCAAGATCTATGGAGTGGATTGGAACCGAGTCCGGCGAGGTGCTCTCGCAACATGCTCGTTGGACAAAACCATTAAGTTCTGGGACTATACGACCGATACAGAGGTGCCGGAGAAGTTGATCCGCACACCGTTCCCTGTGTGGCGAGCTCGAAATACGCCCTTTGGATGGGGTGTGCTTGCCATGCCACAGAGAGGCAACAGCGACCTTCACCTCTATAGCCGGCGAGCTGGCGAGGGTAGCAACCCCGAGGACGATTTGCCTCTGGTGCACAGTTTCCCGGGACACAAAGGCCAGGTAAAGGAGTTCCTGTGGAGGCCACGAGGAGGCGTGGTGGATGGCATCGACAATCGAGAATTCCAACTTGTCACTTGGGGAACTGATCGTGAGCTGCGTCTTCATCGGGTAGATCCCGAGATTTTGGGACGTGTCGGATATGAGAAAGGGAAGTCGTTTATTTCAACCCGAAATGTGACGCGCTTAGGCGCGGTCTACCGAAGTTTCAGGGATGTCAACTCAGATCTAGACGTGGAGGAGCTCGATGCTGCTTCTTCCGTTGGCCCTCATCAAGCGGTGACCACTCAGTACCCTGGGGGCCCTGGCATGAACGCTATTTCAGTACCCCATGCCCGTGCGTGGAAGCGCAGTAGCCATGTCGATACCCGTATGGGTATGCAGCCGCGTTCAAATCTCCGAACCGAAACCAACCCGATTGCATGGATGCGGGGCGTAAAAATATCGGGCTGGGATATTGAGACCCTAGGAGATGAGATCAGTCATGTGGGCGAAAAGTTCAGCAAGGTTGCATTCGAATCGGTTGATGTGCGACAGAGGAAAATCTCTATTTCACTCAACGGTCCCTGGGGCGCGGAAGGTGCATCTTTATTTCTCAAGGTTGATATCAAGTTCCCCGTCAGCTACCCCAAGACATCCATCCCCACTTTCAATTTTCAGAAGACCGCAGCCGTCACCGACGAGTTATCTCAGAAACTTACCGCGGAACTGCGAACTATCGCCGAAACCTACATGTCGCGGAAACGTGGCTGTCTGGAAGGCGCAGTGCGCTATCTCCTGGGAGAGAGCAGCCTCGAGGAAAGCATCGCGTGGATTTTGGGAGAGACTGGTGATAACGTGAAATCACCTATCAATGGTGAATTGGAGGGCGAGTCCAGTGATGAAGATGAAGTTGGCATGACGCAGAGCCAGGAACTAGGCATGAGTTCAGAGCTGCTTCGACCGGTCAATGCCAATGTTATGGTGCCCGTTGCTAAGGGCTGCGGTGCGTTGTGGGCAAACGACGGTCGTCTGATATGTTTCTTTCCGCCCAAAAAGGGTAGATCCACAGAACTTTTTGATAACATCGGATTTAAAGAGATGAGTCGATTGTCCCGGTCAGACAAGGTTTTTGAAGGCTTCGGCCGCCTGCAGACAAGCTCCCCGGGACCGCGCATGACCGGCACAATTACAAGCACCGATGACGGCGCATCTGATTACTCGGACGATTCATACTCTGAAACTTCCAGCTCATCCGGTTCATCTGATATTCTCTCAGGCCTACCGGCCCGCTTCCAAGCACCTCAGACCTGGCGCAGTGCCGGTAGTATCGGTATTTACAGACCACGGTCGACGGATAACTCTCAACGATCTACGGCTGGAGCCACGACAGCAAAACTCCCCGAGGCGCCTCGCAACGTGGTCTCTATTCATGATCTCAGCGATATGCTACCAGTTAAGCGCGAACTTGCCAGCCAGTATCGCATCTGCGGCAAAGGAACAGATGTGTGTGCCCACAACGCGGCTGTCGCTCTAGACGCGGGCTGCTACGAACTGGCTCAGATCTGGGGTCTCATCAAATTGATACTTCAAGTTCGAGGGAAACCACTCTCTACTCTGGGATCAAGGATGGGGATGAAACGAATCGCACATGGAATCCACACTAAGACTCCTGGCCAAGCCTCTGACAAAGGTGGCCTCTACAAAGATCTTGCGAGCAGTGTTGTTGGGTGGGGAGACCACCCTATGGGAAGCCACTGGCTCGTGCCTGCTCTCTTTGACCACTTCGAGCGTATTGGTGATGTGCAGATGGTAGCAATGCTTTCCTGCGTGTTGCTAGAAGCAAACCACGAGGGCCGGCCAGGGAAACCCTCAGAACCTCGTGTCGAGGAACGGGCATTCTCCCTCGATTTCTCCTCGGTTGCGTCGACCGTGCAGAACAACAAATCGCAGGCTGCGACTCCTGCTTCGTCTCTCCCGCGAGAGCCTCAACCAGTGCTTCCCCACACCTCGGCCCGCTCGTCGAGTGAGATTTGGCGGTTTGATTCTACTCCTCCTTACTCTACCGGCACTACACCCCCTCTGGGTTCTTCCCGCCCACGAGGTATTGCTGCAGATCGCAAGGCCCTCAGCCACAATGTCTCAATAGCAGCTTCGCCAGATCAACAATCTCAGCCTCGAAGTGGATCTGGATTTGGATCCGTGCTTGCTTCATCGTTGTCTCGTTCCTTCACCTTCGGGCCTTCATCGGCATCGCCGCCCGCAAGTCACCTGGGTAAGAAGAAGCCAAGCCCGGGCCAGAGTCCGGGCGTGGCAACTGTGCCAGTGGTATGTATAACATCATCTGTTCTATACGGGCTTTAATGTTGCAGTTTTCTAACCTTTCTAGGCTCCATCTGATACTGAAAGTGACCGCCCCTCCAAACCAACTAAGCCGGCAGCTCGATTCAAAGTCACTCTGAAGAATCAAAGTGCATTTGATGGAGACGATGCTGCTCCTGACTCCTTGCTCGATCGTGACAAGGAATGGCTGTATCGGTCCTATCGTGCTGCTTATGCCGAACTGCTATCCATATGGGGACTCCCTGTCCAACAAAGCGAAGTCATGAAGATCGGGGCGGTGGTTGACAATGCAGAGGATGACATGCATACCAGCCAGTACTGGAGTAACCGCACTTCCAAGACGATATCGACCCTCCCTGAGGTGACACCAAATGAGCCTCCGCCAGGCCATGAAGGTCTTGATTTCCAACGTCACTGCGTCGGCTGCGGTCATGCTCAGCATGTGTCCATCTTCGCTCCGCTGCCAGCCCCTAGCACCCCGTCTAAACGCGCTCGTCGGGAACAAACCGCATCACCTCGATGCTCTAACTGCAAACCCCGTCAACCTCTCCCTACCCGACTTCCCTGCGTTATTTGCGGCGAAGTTAATGACGGAATGCTGGTGCCGTGTCTCGGCTGTGGCCACGTGAGCTGCTTCTCCTGCCATCATCGCTGGTTCCTCCGAGCAAGCGATTCTTTCGATGCACCCGAAGACACCAATGTCCTCCCAACATGCCCTACGGGCTGTGGCTGCAACTGCTCCGACTACGTCACAGCCGACGTGCCGATGCCAGCATGGGACTCTCCCATGTCACCTGGTACCAAGCCTGTAACCCCCGGCCTCCCCCACCGGAACGTGTCTCATGAGAAACGGCATCGCCGCCGTCAGTCTGAACCACCTTCCGGCCCTGACTCGAGCGGTCGCAACACTCCTACCTCGAAGACTGGCGTTGGCCAGCTTCAAGATGAGCTAGACTTATGGCAGACATCTTCACCGTTTGCCTCTCTTGCGCGGGGTATGGGCGGGGGACTAAGTCAGGGTCTACGGCCGAAGGATGATCGGAAGAAGAATCGGACGGTCGCAATCGCTGAGCCTCGTGGCAAGGGGAAGTGATCGTGGGATTTTCGATCTCGACGATGATAATGTGGCGTTGAGCTTGTCTTTATTGGTTGTTCAATTTCATGATGATATCCACCTTGTTTTTGGTCTGTGTCTATGTATTTTTATCAAGCTCTATACTATTCAACCGTTAATGTATATATTCACCACAATTGGTCTTGACCCTGCCCGGGTATTCCCGAGTCATAGGGTAGATATCCATGACATGATTATCGACACGACCAATATTTCTCAACTAGGAGTAACAATGAGCAAATGCTCCAATAAATCCCAGATGACACTATTCGAATCAGAGGTCCGGTTTGACTTGACCCGATTTTGCCGATCCCCCACTGGGTGCCGAAGTCCACATCGGATCAGACCAAGTTAATTCTCGAACGACTAGTGCGATGAGCTTTGGCCTCCGCGTGGACAGACGCCGGCGGGGGCACCAATCATGGGACAGGGGTTCCTGGCACTAAACTAACGCCCAATTCAATTACTTCACCTTTGCTATCATACAAATTGATTCACGTGAATTTTAGCAGGAGTTGAGTGCCAACGATACTATACCTTGGCTACGTTACTACACTCTACGACCCGACCCGAAAAAGACAAGTATTTGTCATAGCTTCATTAGAATGATATTCCTCTATGGTCATGGCCGACAAAGAGCAAAAAATAGCGGGAAATGATATCTAATAAACTGCACTCGCAGCCCGGGTGATGATGGTAAACATCCCCTCGAATCAAAAACCCTTGTAATCAAGTGCGCCAGTCTAACCCATATCTATTTGCGAGAAACGCGCGAACACGCGACACCGCTTACAGCTGCTTGTAAACGTGGTCGGCGGAGGTAACCTCCAGGACGTTCTTAGCAGCCTCCTTGGCGGCGTAGGTGACCTTGCCGTGGTCGATGACGATGGCGTAGCGGTAAGTACGGCCCTCGGCGTCGGCCCAGCCGATGCTCTTGGAGAACTTGGCCTCGGGGTCGGAGAGGAACAGCTGTAGAAGGAGGGAATGTTAGTCCGGTCTGGTACGAAGTGGAATGGTTGCAATGGCCACTGAAAAGAGTGCAGAGAAACCTACAATGTCATCACCGGTAACACCGTTGGCCTTGCCCCAGGCGCTCATGACGTAGGCATCGTTGTAGGCCAGGACGGCAACAACATCGACACCCTTGGCGCGGAGCTCAGGGAGCTTCTGAATGTACTCGGGGACGTGGTTGGCAGAGCAGACAGGGGTGAAAGCACCTGAAGGATGTGGCGGTCAGCAAGAGAGAACCTTGGTGGACAAATCAAACGTCACAAAAATTTTGAGAGAAGCGGTGACGAACCGGGCAGAGCGAAGAGGATGACCTTCTTGTCAGCCCACTCCTTGGAGGCGAAGTAGTTGATGGGGATACCGCAGGAGGTGATCTCGCTGGAATCCTCGGCCCAGGGGATGTAGCTAATTGATAGATAGGTTAGTCTTGGAAGTTTCCGTGATGCTAAGAGTGCCTAGGAGGAGGGGTGGCGGGGTGGCGGGGTTTGAAGGCGGACGTTTGTAGGATGATGGCGGAATTTGAGGGGGAAATTGAGTCACGTACGAGAAGGTCACGTCCTGGGGGAAGCTGTCACCGGCCTTGAGAGACATAATTGCAGTTGTTGGGGTAGAAGTGTGGTGGTAGAAGAAAAGAGGGAGATGTGTTGAAGGAAGAAGAAATTATAGATTGGAGATAAGGAAGAAAAAGAGTTCGGATTTGCCCCCAGGGGCAAGAGCGGCTTTAATATTCCGGGACGAGCCAGCGGCAACTTGGTAAGGGGATTTGCTGTATTACACATATCGGCCCATCGGGATCACGCATATGACGAATGGGAGTGGGACTATGGGAAACTATCATATTAACTCATTGGGCCTTATCCATGAGGTGATCCGAAGCAGAAAGATACCGAACCGCATGGATTAGCAAAATAGACCGCCGAGAACTGGCTGGCTGACTTATCGGGGCGCTAATGACTAAGTATCTCAACACTAAAGTGAACCTAATTGGCTTAGGGTTTGGCAGCGTTTAGAACTTTCTGGTGGCGGGACCGAAGATAAGGCCAGTATTGGTGCCTTGATACCTGAGTGCTTGAGTGCCTGAGTATCTTGAGCGGGATCTCGGTGTCTGAACGAGTCATGTGACCTGTGGGTGGCGCTTGCCTGTTTTGGGAAATGTCGGTTTGGACAGTTTGGCTAGCTTTGTGGCCTTAATATCCAGGCCGTCAGGCATCAAACGGAAGTATGTTTCGGACTGTATACCCGACACTTCACCCTGCGGAGATCATGGAGATCATGGAGACTCGAAACAAATCCAAAGCATATATACACACCTAATATGACCTGAAAACCTCTGGGGGCCATTTCTGAAGCGTCAATGGAAGACCATCCTCACCGGAGCCACCTCACCGCTGTTGCGTCACATCACCGTGGAAAACCAACGACGATGCACGATCCCATGCAAGCTGCTTGATTGTCCGGAACCCCCCATGCCAGTCTTACTCTTTAAGGTTAAAGATCTCACAGACCCATCATTGTCTTTATCACCAAGTGTCCTCGTGATACCCTCATTACTATCATCCCCCTCCATCGGTAGCATGGCCGAGTCCTCAACCACTGGCGGGGATGCCCCACGTACGGCCACCCTCCCGGCCACCCTGCTCCTCCTGTGGTATCCCATTAGCAAACAGCTTCTTATCACACCCGACCAGCTGATCGGACAAGATTACACGGGAGGAAAGGGTAGACACACGCGCACCATGGTACAGCACATTCATGCTTGGAACTCGAACCCCTCGCGGTTTGGTCTGGCTTCCGCAGCCAGCCTGTCGGGGAGGCGCCCGAGGATGTCCCCTCCAGATAACGAGATCTAAGAGATACCGCGGGGAAGCTGGATAGGCGGGGTGTATCGATAAATAAACTGGTTCATCTGGACCAGGACAGCCGTATTCACAGAGTCAGACAATCTCGCCACTGCTAGGCATATACAATGGCTCTTTTGTTTACTGGAAAGCCGACTCCTCGCGTGGGAGAAATACTCGTTGCGAGATGGAATATACCCAAGCATAATTCTTCAAGGCTCAACCTGAAGCAACGGAGGTTTACATCTACGCTGCAGATTGCCCAAAAACAGACGGCGCAAGCAGCTCCTTCTTTTCCTCCCTTGTCTGTTCTTCCGACTCGTGTCCTTCTCCGGTCTCTCCTTGTCTCGACTATCTCGTCCAAGTCATGGCTTCTTTATCCTTCGCTATGGGTCATGTCTATTCTCTCCAAGCCTAATCGGGGGTTCTTGCTTAACGTGGACCGCAATCCTATACTCCATGGTGTCTTGAAGAAGACCTTCTACGAGCAATTCTGTGCGGGCGAGAACGCAGCAGAGACTAAGGCTACTATTAAGGAATTGAAGGACATGGGATTCCGTGGTGTGATTATGACATACGCCAAAGAGACTGTGTTTGATCACCGTACCAAGACTCAACATGGTTTGGGTGTTGCCGCTTTGGAGGCACAGGGGAATGGAGAACAATTAGATCCTCGCCTGGTCCACTGTGCCAATATTGAAGCTTGGCGGAAAGGAACCCTCGAAACGGTGGAGCAACTTGAAGATGGAGATTACCTGGCTGTCAAGTATGTCGTCCAATTCAGTCTCATTGTCTATCTAATCATTGACAGTCACTAACATAATCTAATTCACAGATTGACTGGGGCTGGTCCTACGGTCACCGAGGCCTTTTCCAAGGGCGATCTTCCCCCAACCCAAATGATGAACGCCATGGATGAAATCTGCCAAAGATGTAAAGAGCGCAACGTTCGAATTCTTGTCGATGCCGAGTCCCAACACTTCCAATGGGGTATCCTTCGATTGACCCTCGACCTCATGCGCAAGTACAACCGAGACGGATACGCCGTGGTCTACAACACGTACCAAGCCTACCTTAAGAGTACATCCGATACTCTCACCAAGCATCTCACCGCTGCCCAACAAGAAGGGTTCACGTTGGGTCTCAAGCTTGTTCGGGGTGCTTACATGGCCTCTGACGAACGAGCCCTCATCCACGATACCAAGGCGGACACTGATAACGCCTACAACACTATTTCCCAGGGCGCTCTGAAGCGCACCATCGGTGACTTTGGAACGACAACCCCCTTCCCTTCCGTCAACCTCTTCCTGGCCAGCCATAACCGCGAGTCCGTCATGGCCGCTCATCACCTTCACAAGCAACGTACCCAAGCCGGACTCCCCACCGTCCCCGTCGGCTTCGCCCAGCTCCATGGAATGTCCGACGAAGTGAGCTTCTCTCTTCTCGCTCTTAAGGGGAGCGATGGGACTCCGGAGGTTTACAAGTGCTCTACCTGGGGTGGCATGGGAGAGTGTCTAGCATACTTGTTGCGGAGGGCTATTGAGAACCGGGATGCGGTGTTGCGGACGAGTGATGAGTATAGTGCGCTTAAGGCGGAGTTTAAGCGTAGGCTGAAGAGAAGTTTCTCTTTTGTACGCAGAAATGAAGAAATGAAGTATAGATGACAATATCTATGAAATGAATAATTATCATTGATATACTCTTTCTTTATTTTCCCTTATTTAGGAGAGCTCTCATACAAGACTGAATCCATATTGGTTTAGTAAAAACAAGTGCACAACCTTTCTAGTTTGCATCATGATTGACACTAGTTTGATGCAATGATTAGAGTTATCATTCAAGATGCTCTACGGGAGCCCTGCCGAGTGGCGGCTGCGGGAAACAGGGTTCGATAGCCGCACCTGGTAATCGGTGGATTTGGCCACCCAAATAGGGTTGAGAAAGCGCGGGGTGATTGCCCCCCACATTGTGATACCACGAAGCCTAGGTCGGCTTTATCCTAGCATCATTTATGCATCTTTGCATGAGTCCTTGAAAATTGAGGAATTCTATTAACGACAAGTCAACTATCTATCGGGCAGCACTGCAGAATGTCTACAATGGGATTCTCCGATTATGGAGCTAGACCATCAACTAGTTATAGAAACACTGTGCTCCTGAATCTCACTTTATAAAATTGAATTAACACCTTCGTAAAGTTCGATTAGGTGAAGGAATTGGAAGTCATAAATCCAAGCAAAAGCGCTTTTGAAGCATAAATTCAGGTCTAATAAAACTTAAATCATACAGTTTGAATCAGAAAACTGCCGCTATAATGCAATCTAATGGTTACTGGGATAAGTATATCCAGTCTGAGGGAAGAACTCCTCCTTAATCAAACGGGGGCTCGTGAAGCGGCGGAGAACGTCCGAGCTACCGGCCTTATCGTTGGTGCCACTGGCACGGGCACCACCGAAGGATTGCTGGCCGATCAGGGCGGCAGTGGTCTTGCAGTCTGGAGGGAGAGTAGAATGTTAGGATCCGGACCTGAGATCTGAAGGAGAATATTAGGGAAGACTTACTAATATAGAAGTTACCGGCAGAGTAGCGGAGAGCATCCTCAGCCTCACGGATAGCCCTGCGGTCTGAAGCGAAGACGGCACCGGTGAGGGCGAAGCCTCCACCGTTCTCGTCTACCTTCTTCAGGGTAGAGGACCACTCGGCGTCGGGATAGATGTAAACAGCCAGAACGGGACCGAAAATCTCCTCGTTGAAGAGTTGGTGGTCGGGCGAGTTGACCTGGTAGACAGTTGGGTGGACGTAGAAGCCAACCGAGTCGTCGTAGGTACCACCAGCAACGAGCTTGATGGATGGGTCCTTGTTACTCTTGTCAATGATAGACTTGATCTTGTCAAAGGACTTGCGGTGAATGACGGGACCCATGAAGGCCTCCAGATCCTTGTCGGGGTTTCCAATGGTGATATCCTTCACACCAGCCTTCAAACCTGTCAAAAACTCCTCAGCCTTGGACTCGGGGAGGTACAGACGCGAAGTAGCAGAGCACTTCTGGCCCTGGTACTCGAAAGAGCCTCGGATAGTGTGGTTAACTGCGCTGGTGATGTCCGCACTGGGATGGACGAGGTGGAAGTTCTTGCCACTAGTCTCTGCAACGACGCGAGGGAACTCGCGGTAGGCCTTGTTGGCGACTCCGGTGGCGATCTTGCCATACAGAGAGCGGAAGACGTCCGATGATCCAATGAAGTTAAGACCGGCGAAGTCGTTGTGCTCCAATACAGCTTCGGTGATAGTCTCGGGGTCACCGGTGACAAACTGGATCACATTGGGAGGCAGACCGGCCTCGAGGAGAATGTGGTAGACCAAGTTGCTGGCGTAGACGTTGGAGGGCGATGGCTTCCAGACCACGACGTTACCCATCAAGGCGGGCCCGGCGATCAAGTTACCACCGATAGCAGTGAAGTTGAAGGGCGAAACGGCGTAGACGAAACCCTCCAGGGGTCGGTAATCCAGTCGGCTAGAAAGTTACAATTAGCAAAGTCTCTCAAACTCCTGGTAAATATCGCCAAGGGCAGCTTATTGGTTACTCACCTCCACATTCCGTCACTGCCACGAGTGGGTTGTCTCTCCAAGATCTCCGCAGCATAGTTGCAGTTGAGACGGAAAAAGTCCGCCAGCTCAGCCGCAGCATCAATTTCTCCCTGCCAGATATTCTTGCCCTGGCCAAGCATAGTAGCCGCAATCAAGTCATAGCGGTATTTGGTGGTAACCAATTCGGCGGCCTTGAGGAAGATGGCAGCTCGGTCAACAAATGGCGTCTCCTCCCACTCCTTCTTGGCCTTCAATGCGGCGTTGATTGCTGCTATGGTCTGCTCCTTTGTGGCGAGGGGGTAGTTTGTGAATGTGGTGGCGTGCTCGGCAGGCAGTGGTTGATCCCAAGACTTGAGACTCTGCTGGATCTTGCCATCGTAGTAGATGTCGCTGCGAACGGGCAATTGAGACCGGAGCTTGGAAAGGGCTTCTTCGAGCTTGGTGCGCTCCTCGGAGCCTCTCTTGTATAGTGGCTAGAGTGGATTGATGTTAGTCAGGAATTCTATGATTCTTTTGAAGAGTTTGCTCTCTCACGTTTGGCTCGTTACGAGGATCGGGGAGACGGAAGGGAGCTGTCGCCTTGCCTCGAAGCTGAATCAAAGGCCGAGCAGGCAGAGATCGCAGACGAGGCGCAAACGACCGCGCTGAGCGCAAGTTCATGAGTGATGTGGCGGACATGGCGACAATAAGAACTGCAGTACTAGTCGTCTAATGTCTGGAATGTGTGTAGATTGAAATTTGTTGACGATAGTGCTAGCTTTATCAAGGCCGGCCATTGGGATGGCATCGGATGGACGACCGACATCTGTCGAACCGCTACCCCGCTGTACTTTTTCTTGTTGGAGCTCTGGAGGTATGACGCTCGGCCCTGTGGAGCCAGCGATAAAGGATAAAGCTGTCCAAAGCTGAAAGTATGCAAAGTGTGGAAAAGTATGCCAATCTGACCATCGGGAGGGCTTCCGATGGCCCCCCGCCACCGTCTGTCGGCAGTTATCTGCGACTCGCACGAGACCAAACGAGCAACGGAACCCAGATTGAGGAGAGGCGATCTGCAAAAGAAAAAGAACATCAGTTTGTCTTGAGGGGGAAGTATGTCAAAGAGTTGTCGTAAAAGTTCTTGCACTCGAACATTATCACTAAAAAATCCCATACAATGGAGCACAGTTCCGCCAAGAGCCAACAACGTTGGAATAGCTCGATTCTCCGAAAACTATCTGGAGACATAGGCGCAGCAGCAATATCAGCGACACTTATAACGCCGATAATTACAATCATTGACAGGTAATCATTTACTCATGATATTTATCCCAGGCTCCAACACTAACAAGCTACTAGGGCTCTCGTCGAAAAGTCCTCGTTCAACCAACCCATCATTCGCGGCCTCCGCACCCATACCCTTGCTGCCCTAAGAAATCCGGCACGATTTGTCTTCCAAGTACCTTTTGGCCTCATCTGGACCTTGTACGCCGCTACTTATGCGGTCGCCAATGGGGCCGACACTATCGGCACAGAGCTGAAAGCTACAGCGACGGGGATGATCACATTCCTTTCAACCACGATTGTCAACGTCCCCTTGGGGGTATGGAAAGACCTTAAATATGCCCAAATTTTTGGGACACAACAAAGCCCCAACAATGTCGAGACTGTGCGAAAGTCGCTTGTCCAGAACAAGGGTGTTGCACGAGCTGCAACGGCCATGTTCCTTGCTCGCGACAGTATCACCATCTTTGGTTCCTTCACACTGGCTCCCAGACTCGCGGAGGCGATACCGGACAACTTGACCAGTCATCCACATGCAAAACCGGTTATCACGCAGTTGACTGTGCCAGTGTTGACGCAGCTGGTAGCGACGCCATTGCATTTGTTCGCCCTCGACTTGTATATCCGGCAGCATCACGTACCACTCGCCGACCGGATCGTGCAGTCTCAGCGGTATTTGGGATCGACTACAGTGTTTAGGTGTATTCGAATTATTCCTGCGTTTGGATTTGGATGTTTGGCGAATATGGAGTTGAGGTCGACATTTCATAAGAAATTAGAAGTTGGAGCTTGAATTGATGCAAGGAAAGAGGGACTATAGTTATGAGATACCACCGATGTTATGCGACAAGCGTCCGAGGCATTATATGGACATATAGATATTATTCAAATCTTCTCTTTTAGTCTATCAAATACAAAGTATGCACTCTATGTACTTAATGCCGAGTGTCATTCACATGCTCCGTGGTCTCCATAAGTCGAGCCAAAGTCACCGCTTCACGAAGGGCACGTCCAATATGACCCCGAACACCTGCCTCCTCCATCACCATCAATCCGCCAATTGTACATCCTTCCGGAGATGTGCCTTGATCCCTGAGTATAGCCGGGTGCATTCCACTCTGGAGCATCGTGGCCGTTCCTTGCATAGACTGGAAGATCATGGTATGGGCCAAATTCCGAGGCATGCCAACCGCCACAGCCGCATCAATTAGCGCATCGCAAATGACAGCGAAGAAGGCCGGTGTAGATCCTCCTACGGCAGTGGTCGCATTCATAAGTCGTGGCTCAATTTCCACGGCGCGCCCAATGCGCTCGAAAATTGCTGTCGTGATCTTCAAGTATGATTCTGGTGGAGAGGGTTCAGAGACTTCGATGGCCGTCAGGGACTGTGAGACCTGAGCCGCTATATTGGGGAGAGTGCGTACAACCCATGCCCGGCCAGATTTGTTGGCATTGGTGGTCTCACTTCCATAGATGGTTTCTTCGAGCTTTTGTCTGGTCCATCCAGCTGCGATGCTGATCAAGAGCTTGCCCTCCAACACCTCCGGTAGGCCTGTCTGCTTCAACACACTCTCGATATCGGCCGGGTCCACGCCCAGGATAATCACGTCGGACTCGTGCACGGCTCGAACATTGTCGCCACGAGAAATGGAGAGTCGATTCTGGTGCTGGGGGTATTTCTCTGTAAGCCTTTGCGCCGAGGCTTCGCTGCGGACACAGGCGATGAATCGACTGAACAAGGGGTCACTGTCTGACGTTTCCAGCAAACTGTTCAAGATAGCTGATCCCAGGTTTCCTATAGCCAACCAATTAGTCTTGAGGGAGCTCGCTACTGCGCTATTCACTCACCACATCCCAACAGGCACAGAGTTTCCATTTTCGCTGCTACCATTGTGATCAGATGACAATGAATTCCTCAACAATTCTACTCAATTCAGTTTTTGGGGAGATAACAGAGTGACACCAGCAATCTCTCTGTGAAACAATCCTGGCAGCAGTCGTGGAAGCTCATCGGGAGGGTGCCCGAAGCAAGTGGAGACTCTCGACCCCCGCGATGTGGCGGGCGCTTCTTCTCCTCTTCTCCTCACAGGCCCAATCCACTCGGCAGGGCATCCCGACTGATAACGATGGGCCTAGATCAGCCACTCGTGCATTTGTCGCAAAAGATGCCGGTCCTTGGAAAGAAGAAGCGCGACTTGCGGGGTATCTATCATCAATGGCAAGTCATAAATATCATCAGGCGAGAACGGAACAGAAAGTATTTCGAACTCGGGCTTAGTGACCATGGGCGTCTCCAAGTCGGATGCGATTCTCATCGTGGGAGGTGGTGCTTTTGGTCTCTCCACGGCCTACCATCTCGCGCAGGAAGGATACACAAATGTCTCTGTGTTTGAGAGGGACGATCATATCCCCCCGCGTTACTCTGCAGCCAATGATCTGAATAAGATTGTGCGCGCTGAATACGAGGATCCTTTTTATACCGATTTGACGATTGTATGTATACCCGATGGCGTTAACACTCCTATTCAACCCTTTTTTAATCCATTCTAAACAATTTCTGGACTTCAGAAAGCAATCGCTGCGTGGAAAACTCCCTTGTTCGCCCCTCATTTCCACCAGACCGGCTTCCTCCACTGTGTATCCGGTGATGCGCCCCAAAAAGCGATCGATACGCTGAACAGATTCCGCGCCTCAGCTGAGCGTAATGCCCTCATCAAACCGCATGTCAGATCTCTAGACGGCGAGGAAGATATTCGGCAGACTTGCTGGCAGCTAGATGGCCCCCTTCCGGGCTGGAAAGGATACTTCAATAACTTCGATGGATATGCCCATTCCGGTAACGCCCTTGCAGGGATCTACCGCGCTGCGCAGGCTTCCGGAGTGCGATTCTTTCTAGGCGAGCAAGGTGCTGTGGATGAGCTTGTCTACGTCAGCACCGTCAATGGGCGAAAGTGCGCTGGTATCCGGACAAAGAATGGCCGATTCCACCCATCATCTCTGGTCATTGTTGCCGCAGGTGCCGGTGCTGGTCGTTTGGTCCCTCAAATTGGACAGCAGGTTGTCGCCAAGTCATGGTCTGTCGCTCACGTCCAACTCACCGACGATGAGACCTCGGGTCTCCGTGGTATCCCGGTGACTTATGCCCGTGATTTGGGATTTTTCTTTGAACCAGACCCGAAGACCAACTTGCTGAAGCTGTGCCCCATGGGTGGTGGGTACATCAATACGGATCCCAAGACGGGCGTGTCACATTCACCGAAGTCGCTGAAAGAGAGCGCCTTCGTTCCGGAGGAGGATGAGAAGCAGATGAGGAAACTCTTGGCTCAAACGCTTCCATCTCTGGCCGACCGACCCCTTGTCAAGAAGTCACTTTGTTGGTTCGCTGATACAAACGACTCTGAATTCATCATCGACTATGTGCCGAATCTGGACTCTTCTCTCATGCTTTTGTCCGGTGATTCGGGCCATCTGTTCAAGATGTTCCCGATCGCTGGTACCTGGGTAACGGATCTCCTGGAGTCACCCAACAATAAGCAGACTCTGGCACGCTGGCGGTGGAAACAACCAGATCCCAAGGCTGGCAAGGATTGGGGAGGTGATGTGAGCTGGCGTCTCGGAGACTCCAAGGAGCTGTCTGCTATCATGCCTGCAAAGGCCTCAAAGCTGTAAATAGACCGTGATTGATTCCCTCGGACCATTGCATAGTATTCGCATTCTTTCCAACCGAGGGCATATGACATATTGACCAAAGGAATAGAGTGCTTTCACTTTGTCTTTTCTCGGTTACTTCTATCACCCTCAATCAAAGAAATCTGTCATGGTTTTCTTCTCGCGCACAAAATCACAAAGTATCATTACTAAACGAGTCCTGGAAATTATTCAAATCCTCTCAATAAATCGCAGGGTCGGCCATCACATAGCTTTGTTAATTGTTTCTAGAACTCAGGCTTTTGTTCTCGAGTTCTTTGTCTCTTGTACCACCAACCGTCTCAGCAGACGACATTCTGCTTTGTGTTTGTATTCAAGCCAAAACACAAAGCTCTTCCCTCTGAATATAAGATAACACTATGCTCTCCACGTGAAAATCAATCAAAACTATCTACAACAATCAGCAACCCCTCAAGTCCCAAAAAGTCCCACCCCGCCCCTAAACAATACTGAGAAACAAGCTGACACTACAGCTTCTCTTGACGATACTAATCATCAACACTGTTAAGGTAAATTCATTACTGCCCCAACACACTTACAAATAAAGCTAACCCATCTCCAGATGTGCATCCTAGCAGTCTTGGATCATTCCAGCCAATTCGGCTGTGGCCATGTCTTCATCGCCGGCGTCCAGAAATGCCCCGAAGCCATACAGCGGCGCAATCAAGAGCCTTGCGTAATTATAGAGGAGGCCCGTTTCAAGACTTACTCGGCAATTTGGCATAGGTATGCGAGATACTTTGATCCCCCAGATTGTAAGGTAGCGGGTCCGTGTCAGGCGTGCAAGGATGATGGTTGGCCGAATTTCTTTTGAGAGGGCTCGCAGAGTTTTGGTGATGTGAGGACACGTACGCTACGGTACGTGATTCTTGTTGGTTCATTGCATTACAGGCGTTAGATTGAGTGCAGCTACAAGTGAGTGGAGCAACTCCTGCTTAGCGGTGACACATTTCGAATATTAGTATCCATGGATTTATCATGGCAGCAAAAGTGATTTCAATTCAAGTATCGTCATTCATTAATCAGCGTAAAACCATATCTACCAAGTATATCTACCAAATACTATGCTCAATCATCGCATTGGACATCCACTCCGTATCAATACCTTCAATAGAATCCGCCACGGCCATAATCTGCGCTGCGCTCCACCCACTGGTAAAAGCGCCATCATCTCCCATGTCAGCACCAGGGTCAGACAACATATCATGGCTGAGAACATGTGAGGATGGTGGGAAAGATTTTGCTAACTCCTCGTGTGAGTGATTGAGGGGGTTATTCGGGAAGGCGACCAACGCAGATAGGCGTCCGGGTTGATCTTCAGGGAAACAGCTCAACAGCTCATCTAGAAGTTGTAACTCCGAGCGCCGGAACTTGGCGATCAGGTTGCCGTTCTCGATGATGTCTTCGAAGATTGTGTATGCTTTTTCGACCCATATGGGAAAGTTCCAGCGGATATCGATGGCGGGTCCGATGAGGAGGACTACTGTTGAGACGAATATGGACTCGAGGTCGAAAGGGAGGAATGTTTCTGGAGGAATTTGGAGTTAGAACAAATTCATTGACGTAGGTGAGTCGGTAGTAAGTTGCGGATAAATTACCAAGTAGGCCTTCTGATTGAAGGCTATGAAGAATACTGATTATTTGCTGAGAAGACTCCATGCACATTTGGATCAAGTTTCGAACGTTTCGGGAAGTGTTCAAAGCATCCGAGCAATTTTGCGGCGATTCGAAGCGGATCTTCAAAAAACAGAAGAGAAGGGGTCGAGTTGCAAGCACAATACACTGATGATATAGAAGGTGAAGATAGGCGGATTTCCTGGAGACCCCATTCGTCGATCGCTCCGCCTGTAATGGGAAACTCTCTTGCAGTTCATCGGCTAGGCGGGCAACACTTGCCAAGGCTGTCTTGGTCCGAAGCAAGAAGTTTCGGTTCAAGCGGCCATCAATCGCATAGACAGCTATTAAAAGCAATTAGATTTATGGCTGAATGACCCTGGAATGCTTGGAAAGACTTACTACTGTTGATCTCTGCAATGATTCGGGACAATTTAATTTGCATGCCGATTCCAGCGGTCTTCTGTCCGGCGCCTGGAAATGTGGGAAGAAGGGCGTTGACATGATCATCATTCAGGGACTGAGGTAATCCCATGAGTGAAGTCATCTCACGATCCATAACGTATACGGTCCACCAAATCTTGCGACACCTTTGCACAAAGCTTTCTCCTAGATACTCAATCGGCATTTGAGTGTGGAGGCCTTCAGCCATCGCCATTCGCATGGCTTGTCCAATCTATAGAAAACAAGTTATGAGCAATTCATCTAGCTGCATCAAAGAATTTTCAAAAGCTTACATAGTTATGAGCTGACGAGCGACAATCCAAGGCTTGCAGGTACAACGCCACACAGCACAATATTTCTGTGGACTCGATGGGCTCTTGATGGAGAACACTAATGTCGGGAAGCAACTGGAGTGCCTTCACAAAGTATTCCGCCCCGGCAGGCTTATTTCCCTGCAATTTATGCTGCACAAATCCCTTGCCGAAGGCCAGGATCAAAAGGAAGTGGATATACCACAGCCCGGCTGTTGCATTCGGCTGAGGTCCCGAGTAGAACTCGTGCAGATTCCTCATAAAGTCATTCTCATCGAAGAGGTGGTAAAGTTGTCCGCAGCGGAACTTGACAACATTGATGAGATATAGTGCGTGGTCGAAGGTAGGAACGGCAGGGGTGTCTGGATCCTGTGGCCTACGCAAGCCGTCCCAGCCAAGGTCGTAGGTCGTACCATCAAAGAGCAAGGCTCCAGTTGGAAGAGCTTCTTGGTAAATGTGTTCATGCGTTAGGCTGAGGACTCGGCGTGTGAAGGACCAATTTGACGAGGTTCCTAGATAGACTAGGAGATGTTAGGATAGCCCGGATTGTGTAGCGAGGTGCCAACATACATGTTCTTCCATTCTCTGCCGACATGAACGCGGGAGGTCCGGTGGATAGAGGGTTTGTTAGTCCTGATGCAGGATCCTCCAGCTCATGATGAAGAAGGTCTTCACGGTTATTAGGTGATGACTTGGCAATATCTGATACATCATTTTGTTCTTTGGGATCTACAATGCACTCTCGTCATCAGCCAAGCAAGCGATATCAAGGAGTCAGGGAATGAAACCAACTGGGAGATGTATCCTCTGCATATTCTGGACTTAGGGGACTCTGATGCACGCGGTCGCTTTGTTGGAAAGTGGCAATCTTCTGCAGCAACTCATCGATGTAGCTATACCGGGTTAGCCACCATGCTTTTGGTCTCTTGGACCTAGGTCATCGGACGCATACCCTCTAGTGACTAGAATCTTCTGATCGCGATCATCAAAGACGCAGGTAAGCTTGCGTTTGTTGCAGCCATCGCAAGGCTGTGATCCAGAACATTTGATCTTCTGCCTGCGACATCGAGTGCAGCTATCAGGAATTCCAAGCCATGTTAGTACTCCCTATCCATGTCCATAGCCTCCTTCAGCTTCTAGAATAAACATACGCATTCAAAGATCGTTTAGCAACTCGCGGACCGGTCCCCGCCATGAGCACGATTTGCTTGTAGATGCCGGGTGAGATGCCGTTGACGCCGGGAACGCGAAATTATCAATTGAGTGAAAATGCGGGGGAACCTGGCCGGTGGAGCCGCCCGGTTTTGCCTTTGAGATAACGAGGGACGAATAATAAGGAGGCCATCCTATAGCGATAGGGAATTGTTGCCACCTCTGAACATCTGATCAAGCCACGGAAGATTCATTGAAAAGATATTTATGAGATATTCCAGAGACTGGTGCGCATTTTCTATATAGTTAGTTGTTCACAGTCCCTGTTTGCTTCGACATGGTAGGCGGATTATTATCCTTGCGGTAGTTGAGCATCAATCTTAGGCCTACACAAAGACATCCATTCAAATAATTCCACTTTCTACTTTTCAGATAGCTGGCCACCTAGAGTCTCTAATAATTTCAAACATTTCGAACAGCTTATCGTGCAGGTACTACTTGGCAGATTGCTGGCAACTCTTCTCGGAGATAGTCCGTCCATAAGTGTCAGATTTAGGCATCAGATCTGACGTCAGTGGTCGGATAAGGGCCTCTACCCCATAATCAGCGGATTCTAACCCCAGATATTCATTAGCTCGTAGGTTATCACACGACAACTCGTTCATGGCGCATCATGTACGTGACTACGGGAGGGTGGCCGGATTTTCCACACAGACCTCTACTGATAAGCTTCTCCACCGGCTGCCCTCCCGATGCCCCTCACTTGCCAGAGAGTGCCATCTGGTCAGCCTTTTCAGCTTTTTCCATGACCTATCGATGGATATGTGGAGTTTAGCTATCAAAGTAACTATTAATGATGATATAAGCATATTCGAGAAGATCTTCCCACTATTCGTTGATGCCAAGGGTTTCAACAAAGAAAATGAGCGGCGTTTTTGACGCCAGAAACAGACGCGGTCCATGTTAGTTCCACCCTGAGTTCTCAGGCTGCCAAGTTATAGTTAACTACTGTACAGAACCATGTACTCCAACGAGTTTCTCATTTCCCTTCATGTACATTCTATTTCTGCTTCCCTGGTTTACTCTATCATCATCACAAAATATTTCTATGCTATTTCTAATGCTGTGTAATATTGCCGGCCTGAATGATGTCTTACCTTGCCTATACTTGCAAGGGTCTGCCGTCGGGAAGCCAAACGGGTATAGCTTCTGCTGACATGATATCAAAAGGTATCTATAATGGTCAATATTTGAAACCCGTGGAACAATTTAGAGGTATATAAACACTTAAACGGTTTTCAATTTCTGCTCTAATGAGCAACCAGTCTTTTCTCCTCTTAACTTGTTTCAACCTATCGCAAACCGTAGTATGCCTCTTCCGCAGCGAGCCTTAGGGCGAGATGGTCCCAAAGTCCCTGCCATCGGTCTCGGTTTTGGAAGCATTGCCGGATTCTATGGACCAGCGGGGACCCTCGACGAAAAGGTAGCCCGGCTAGAGCATGCGCATGCCACCGGACTTCATTTTTGGGACATGGCCGATATCTACGGTGACAGCGAGGACGTTGCTGGCGAATGGATCAAGCGATCTGGCAAGCGTGATGATATCTTCTTAGCTACCAAGTTTAGCCTCCAGCGCCAACCTGATGGGAGGTTCTCCTTTCGATCTGACCCCGAATATGTCAAGGCTGCTTGTGAAAAGAGCCTCCAGAGACTAGGGGTAGACACTATTGACCTTTACTATTGTCATCGGGTGGATGGGATTACGCCTATTGAGGAGACCATAGAAGCTATGGTGGGTCTAAAGAAGTAAGTCTGCCGGTTTTTCAAACTTATTCATGGCCTATCTATATCTAACGTTCTATTCTTGAAGTCAAGGGAAAATTCGACATCTGGGCCTGTCAGAGGTCTCGTCCACTACGCTGCGTCGAGCACACGCCGTCCATCCTATTGCAGCTGTGCAGGTGGAATATAGCCTCTTCAGACTCGACTTCGAATCCTCGCCCTCGGATATTATGGGAACCTGCCGCGAGTTGGGTGTGGCTATTGTAGCCTTCAGCCCGATCGGACGCGGGGTTTTGACGGGTCAATTTCAATCTCGCGAAGACATTCCTACCGGAGACATTCGTTGTGTATTACCCAAGTTCTCGGAAGACAACTTTCCCAAGATCTTGGAGTTGGTACAAGGCTTGAAGGATGTGGCTAAATCGCATGGAAGCACTCCGGCACAGGTTGCTCTTGCGTGGCTGCTAGCGCAGGGATCAGATATTATTCCCATCCCTGGTACGAAGTCGACTGCTCGAATGGATGAAAATGCGGCCTCAGCTCTCCTTGAGATGAGTGATGAAGAAGTACAAGGGATTCGGAGACTGGTTGAGCGAGTAGAGATCAAGGGTACTCAGTATCCTTCCGCGTAAGTTTTTCCTCTTATTCAGAAATTTGCAGTAGGTGTTGGTCGGTTTCAAAGCATGATGGCCACTCTCTGCACAGATACTCCCCCACTAGAGGCGGCGGACGCGAGGCAAAAGTAGATGAAGGCATATGATAACATATTCCGAAGCCATTTTTTCAATAATTTGAACCGAGTCTCTCAAGGCTGAGGCTAATCGCACGCCAACTTGTGCTCTCGCGCGACGGACTATTTTATCGTGGATCATAGGTATATTTAGAACCTGGATATGCTTACAATACCTACTAAGCCTTCTGCTTTAGCTATTAAATAGGACGATTCAAAAGACATTTAGAATGATTTTTCATAAAAGGGAAAGTTAAAGCATATATATTTACATCAAACCCCCGTTTCTCTGGTCTAGATATCAAGAACTTAGTGTACCTATCCTCCACTTCATCCAAAGATGGAATAGTCTGTCGTGCGAAAGCACAAGCTGGCGTTGGAGTAGCCTCAGCCTCACTCAAATCTGGGGATTGTCGTCGGACGGATTGCCCGTTGTGCGCGTTGAGCACACGAATTCTAGTTCGGTCAACAAACTGCTTCCACTGCACTACTATGTGCAGGGTTCAAATAAAACACGATACTCATAGGCCGCACGTTGAGATTTTGTCAAATAGGGTTGGATCGAGAGAGTCCGCAAAAATACGGGCAACGGAATGAATGCTAATTTAATTCCGATCTTTCGGTAGGTCCATCCATTCAAGGCAACTTGACCACTCATGGAAGAGCTACACTGCGCTCACCCAAAAACTATTCCTTGCCTCAATACCTCACAAGAGAGGTTAAGAGCTTACACACCTCGCAATTCAATTTTCTCCAGGCTCCACTTCCACGCCACTGAGATGAAGAAAATTCATGGACGTTGTATGCGACATGAGGAAAAATGTTTAAAAGATTAATCGTTCCTGGGCGAAATTTTCACTAAAATCATAGTGATCTCAGAGATAACCCTCCTCTAGCGCACTGAGCCACGACCTGAGCTCCCTATTTACTTTCGCCGGATCGTCTCGCCACGGCCAATGACCAGCGTTAGGCAGCGTTACCACCCGAACGGACTGATCAAACCACTTGTAGAAGCTGTCCAGTATTTTATCAGAAAGGTACGGCTCCTTCATTCCCCAGATGATGCAGCAAGGCATGGAGTAGTGCATTCCTGAAGTGTCGATGTCCTGACCATACGGTGGCCCTGGGTAGTTTTTGCCGAAGAAGTAAAGCATCCCCCATTCTGGTGACTGTTGTGGGTATGCCTTGATTTCGGCACGATACGCCAAGTCCGGGATGGTGCGAACCACATAGTCTAGGTCGTATTCGTCACCGGGGTTGTGCTGAATGAATTTAAGCAAGAAACGGGATATTTCTTGCTGTTCTTGGTCGTGGTGAATAAGGTGCATCGTCGCTCCCAGGATCGGTGTGTTGATTATCACAAGCCCTGAAACTCTCTCTGGGTGAAGAAAAGCGAGGTTCTGGGCTACGATACCGCCGATATCCCCGGCTGCAAACACCGCTTTTTGGATTTCATGTGGTCCAAAAGTGCCACCATATCGCCAACCATTGCTTTGCCATCGCAGGCATTCTCATCAAGCGGAACGTCACTGGGCGGGTAACCTCGTAGCGTGGGGAGGATTACTGTATGGTCATTGGAGAACTCGTCGACTTGCTTCGAGAAGGTCAACTCATTGTCCGGATGGCAGTGGACAAAAGCCAATGGTGGACCCTTTCGTACAGGTGATAATGGATTTTCACACCATTAGAGTCGAAAAAGTGAGAATTCGAGTCGATAGGTATTTGGGAATGCTGTCTAGTGGACTTGAAGAGACATGTACACTGAATAATCGCACAGGCGGATGCAGCTTTATAACTCAACCTGCCAACACTAGAAGAGACGGTAATACCCTACAGGGATCATGATTTTGCATTACTTCACTAGTTAGGCATTTGCAGGATGAAATTTGTAAGATGACCTCACCATTTTTCTCCTGTGATAGCAATACGACCTTCTTGTAAGTATCCTTACTGGCGACTCCGAATTACGCTTCTCGTGTCATCAGAGCCTAGACCCTACTCATATGTATAATTGTGTAGTAAGGCTGCGATAGATCCCGACTTATCCGTGACTTGGATGAGTTCGTAGATGATCCGATAACCTATCGGAAGGCGAGTTTGTTAACTAATCGGTAGCAGGGGGCCAGGGGCAGCATGCCCCTGGAACAGTATGTAAACGATAGAATGTTGTGGTACTCGAGAAATCTCCAGTCCGATTGCACTGGTAATAGATTGCTTAGCCGGCTTGCCAGTAGCCATAAATAAGAGTCAGTTATCCTGATCCCTGTTTATACCCAATATTTCAAACACTTGAAGTTCACTATCGTTCATTTGTGCTCGTTCAGATCGCAATACATCATGTCCCAAACAGTTCTAGTGACAGGTGTCTCTGGGTTTATCGCCGCACATGTCGTGGATGCTTTCCTCCGTAGGGGCTATCGAGTCCGAGGAACAGTCCGTTCAGAGAAAGCCGCTTCCGATGTGATACAACGGCACAGCGAATATGCTGGCCAGTTGAGCATCTCCGTCGTGCCGAATATGACAGCACTACACGCGTTCGACGAAGCCGTCAAGGGGGTCGACGGGGTACGTAGCCTTCTGCTTGTGTGGATGAACAAATAGGAGATGTCAGCTCATGCAATGTCTGTAGGTGATCCATACCGCATCGCCGTTTATCCTTGGCGCCACCGACTTCCTTCGAGACAGAGCTTTTCCGACCGGCCGTTCAGGGACCATTATCCATACTTGAAGCCGTTCAGACACATAACCCCCGCGTCTCGCGAGTCATCATCACCGGCTCGTTTGCAGCAGTCCTGGATACAGGTCAGGGTTCGCGACCTAGCTACGTCTACAGTGAAAGTGATTGGAACCCAGTCACTGCCGAAACAGGGGGTCTCAAATAGCGTCATAGCTTACCTGGCATGGAAAACCTTTGCGGAGCGAGCTGCATGGGACTATGTAGAGGGCAAGAAGGTAAGCCAATCAGCCAAATCTCATCTGAGTCAGCTCTGATACTATCAATCAATATAAACAGCCAAATTTCACTGTGACTACCCTGTTGCCGCCAATGGTCTATGGACCCGTGCTCCATAATGTCAGCGATGCAAAAGCCCTCAACACTTCCTCCGCCGATATATACCGTTTGATTGACGGTTCAGAGAAGGAGGTTCCAGTGAATCGTTTCTGGGGTTTTGCGGATGTCCGTGATGGTAAGCTGGAGTCTCTTGACTGCCTTGGAATGGGAGCCATCATCCTAACTTTCCAATATAGTGGCCGAAGCGCATGTCCTGGCTTTTGAGAAGCCGGCGGCCGCGGGCCAACGTCATTTAATTTCAAATGGAGCATACAGCTATCAGCAGGTTTGCGATATCATACGCGAGAAATTTCCTCAACTCCGGGGGCTCACCCCTGAGGAGAATCCTGGAACGCCGCTCCCCTCGACCTACAGATTGGATACCTCTAAGGCTATCAAGCAACTCGGAATCAACTTTAGGTCGCTTGAGGAGACTATTGTCGGCACGGTTGATAGCTTGCTCAAGGTGCAAAAGGTAGCTCAGTGAATGATGTAGCCTCGTCTATTAGTTATGGGAAAAGAATTTCCTTTTAAACGAGACAGGTCACAATGAACGCTCAAACCTCAACGAAAAGGACCAGTGTATACCTGGCATTGATTGTAATTCTATGTGGCCCACTAGAGTGACTCGGAGATAGTACATGTGCACTCGCTGTCTATTTAGCGTCGTATAAGCTCAATTAATACGAAGTTCATACAACATTTGATCTACGAGTCAAAGTAATTGTGTAGGGGTCTGGTGACTGACCGACAAAGAAAGATGCAGCGCCAAGGATGAGCCTGGTGTACGCGTAGTTGATTCACTTTTCTAGCGTTCAACACTTCCGTTTATCAACGCAGCGTCAACATGACTATTGACTACTCATAAGCCCACACGCCAGCTAGTGGGTGGTATGGTGGGTGACCACATGCGAATCCTGGCTGTTGTATTTTTTTGCAAATGTTTCACAAGATATAGCAGTTAAAATGGGTGTGCTTATCCGTCGATCCTTGAGCACCTCGGGCGAGCCTGTCGGGTTATATTCCTTGGAAGTGTGAGATCGTTCCCGTGGGTATATATATCGACGAGTGCAGAGGGACCTTGAAAGCCCACTGCAATAATGCTTTATTGATCGGGGTTGTGCTACAGTTACACTAGATCTCCCGAGATGAGGTCGTTTGATTCATTGAATTCTAAGCAATTAGATTCCACCGGTCCATCACCAATGTTCCTGACCGATCGGGACAGTATCTACATCGACTCCGTCAACAAACCAGCGCCCCTCACCATTCCCGTCCGGGCCCAGAAGCAGATCATTGCCGCTCATCATACGCTTGCACATCTTCCCTGTCTCACGATCAAAGGTCCAATCCTCCAGGCCATAGCATCGCTTCCACCGCATTCCATCATCCGCATCTTGATACTCATACCAAAATTGGACCGCGATCCGATCATCCCGGAAAGCGAACAGCTCCTTGCGCAGACGATAGTTATGCTCGCGCTTCCATTTGGCCGTCAGAAACTCGACAATGGCATCGGTTCCCGAAAAGAAGAAGGTCCGGTTACGCCAGATACAAGTCGGGGTGTAGGCTTGCGCGACTTTCGTGGGATCTCTTTCGCATGGTTAGTTAGTTCAGGATCTGCTACGTCATCTCCATGAAACTGCACGCCGTACGGAGGGGCATCCGGAGATTGATGATCGTGACCTAGCATCGACCAGAATAGGTATGTTCGCATGTGTGCAGGGTCTCGCACGGACAAACATTGGAGATCAGAAGAATGCAAGGGATAAGACCCTCGACACCCTTCCTTCAGCCACATACATGGTCGTCGGGCTTCTGTCGGGATCCGCGCCACGAAAATGAAATCAGAACTCACTGGGTATTCCACATGTTCTGAGCAGCCTTGACCTTTTTTCTGGCCGTCTCTTCGGTGAAAGGAGGTTTGATATCGGCCATGGCTGGAAGGAATGGATGGATAGTTGTTGCTTGTAGTGGGATCAGTAGAGAAGGCTGAGAGAACAACTCAGCCGCGACCGTGGAAGTAAGCGGACCTGATATATATCGAGTAAACCGGACGAGGCTACGGTACGAGCCGACCGTCCAATGTCAATCGTGATACTACGCCAATCCGCCCACTTTCACGAGCGCATAGACCGATGCACTAATCCGTTATTCGGGATTTGCTTACGGAGTAAAAGTAGATGGACCTGTCCTTTCTGCGGGCTAAATGCTGAAACTAAGAGAGCATTTGCGAGTTCGGAGCATTTAGCGCGCCTTTCAGATCCCGGAGTTGGGCGGGTTAACCCCAATCAAGCGCTAGAATTGTTTACCTCAGCTTGACAATTCGAAGACATTGGAATTTGATCTTAGTAGAATACTTTTGCCCTACTGATCTGACTGCTAGATTACCTTCCAAAAATCGGGACCTGGCAGCGTGTTAAATGCTACTGTACTACTCGACCGTAGTAACCGAGTACAAGGAAAAGTAAAGAGCCATCTTATGCGTGAATAACGCGTGAAACAGTCATGTGGCGAGATAATCGGATATTTATTGACGGAAATAGACAGCTTCATGCCATAGGTATTGTCTTCGCACTTCTAAATGATTGGGTGACTTCCTAGCTAGCGACATCCGATGTGGGAACTTGTCAGGTGTTGTAAATGCCGAAGTATATAGTCTGCTGCATGGCGTCGAGAGACGTGATGGCGTATTCAACCCCTCCTTTTCACCTAGAAAGGAACGGCTTAGCGGTGCAAGACTTTGTTGAGTCTTGAAAATCAAGGCGAACTCACATTTAGATTTGAGAAGGACTCTAGGGAGGACGGAATGCCGATGGTAATGTGGGTTGACACCCCTTGGGGAGACGATAAACCGGTGCGATAAGGCGATTTACACCCCCTACTCTTCGAAATGGAATGTATACTCTCGGTTTCCTTTCCCCGGCCGAAGCAAGAGTCTCGAAATTCATTTGTATGAGTGCTGTCGTTTGGAGGACGCTTTTTAGCTGGTGGAGGCCTCGTCGATCTGCCGAAAATAGTTGGTGGAAGTGTTGGTGGAGAACAAACATCAACATCAAGTCTCTCCCGGCCACTATACTACAGCTTCAAACGCTTCCCACTTCGACGCAACTGAACACAGAAAAACAAACAATGAATCGAGTAACAAAATACGCTTATTGAAATGACTTGTTTGTGCGAAATTGAGTAAACTGGCAGTGAAATTAGAAAGGAAAGTTCGGAGAGCAAACAGTCCGTGGTGATTCGGAGCATTCCACTCATCTGGACGGCATCTCCTCTTCCCTCCATTCCACAACAGTCGTGCTCAGGCATGCCACTACCACCCCCCAATTTCCATTTCGTCTCTTCTCTTCTGATCTCGTCACCCTAAGAGAGTCTGACTACTGGCCACACAACTTCCTCACCTTCGCGTCGACTGCCCTCATCCAACCGGGTCCTTAGCTCCCGGACTGTCTCTCGTTCTCGTCGACCGAACTCAATGATGTTGTGTTAACCAGTCTATCGTCATTCATTAATTTCCCCTGAGACTGCTGGATTCACTCTTTCACCCCCCTCTCGTTCGCTCATTTTCAATTCCCTCACTCCAAGTGAGTGTTTGCTTCACCTGTTCTTAACCCAATCCCGTGAGTCTGTTCGTTATGGAAGGCGCGAGTTTGATACGCGAACGCCAGGCTAACAGTGTACAGTTCAAACCCCTCCAAAACAAAAACATCCACCCGACCAAAAACAACAACACCCAAACATTGATGTGCCTGGTGTACAATATCCGACAACACCAATGAGAACGATGGACCAGGCCATGTTGGACAACTCCGACTCTCATCGCAGGCGGCAGCCATTGGCCGATGCGTCTAGCAGAATTAATTACACTAAAGCTTCCAATGTTGAGACGCCTCGTGTGCGTATTGAGAACCTGGACCAGCTCAAGACTCTAGACTGTACGTCCGTCAGTGCGAGCCCAACTCCCCAAGGAAACAAAGAGAACCAACGGCTATCTGTAGCCACGGATTTCCAGTCCGAGTCTGCCCGGAATTCGGTCGTATCGGCTGCATCAATCCTGTCCAACAAGGGCAAGAGAAAGACTCATGTTGGACCATGGCAACTGGGACGAACCTTGGGCAAAGGTGCCACTGGGCGTGTGCGCCTCGCCAAGCATGCCCTGACAGGACAGACTGCTGCTATCAAGATTGTGTCCAAGAAGTCTGCGGCCATGGTACAGAGCGAAAGTATTGCAGCAATGGACCGGACTGCCAGCACCTTTACTGGATCCTCGAACACACGACAGATGCCTTGCGGTATTGAGCGAGAAGTGGTAATCATGAAATTGATTGAACATCCTAATGTGATCAGCTTGTATGACGTTTGGGAGAATCGTGGAGAGCTGTATGTACCCCCTTTGCAGAGAATATGGTCATTCTCAATTCGATATGCTAATAGAAAATAGGTATCTTGTGCTGGAGTATGTGGAAGGTGGCGAGCTTTTCGATTATGTCTCCAACCATGGACCTCTGCCGGAAGAAGAGGCCGTGCGTCTGTTTCGCCAAATCATTGCTGGGCTTGGGTACTGCCATCGATTCAATATTTGCCATCGAGATTTGAAACCTGAGAACATCCTTCTCGACGGGAATCACAATGTCAAGCTCGCCGATTTCGGTATGGCTGCGCTCCAGCCAGTGGGACAATGGCTGAATACTTCATGCGGAAGTCCCCACTACGCAGCACCAGAGATTATCTACGGACGCAAATATCGTGGTGACAGGGCTGATATGTGGAGTTGTGGAATTATCCTGTTCGCTTTGTTGACAGGTTATCTTCCTTTTGATGGTGGTGACCTTGCGAAAACCCTGCGACTAGTCAAGAAGGGTGAATATATGATCCCTCCTGAGCTGAGTGACGAGGCTGCTCACCTCATTCAATGGATTCTGCAAAAGCGCCCTGAGGATCGTATCACGATGCAGCAAATTTGGGAGCATCCACTGCTCACCAAGTACGAGAAGCTTCACAATGCGATGGCCGACTACTACATTGGCCCCCCTCCCCCATTGTCCATCAAGGATTGTGGAGAGCCAGTAACTTCTCGTCAAGATGTGGACTTTGACATTCTGCGGAACCTTCAGACATTGTGGCATGATGTGAAGCCTGATGCTTTGATTGATCGACTGATGTCTCTGGAGTAAGTGGTGTGCCCATCTTTGAGTGGTTTCCGCCTCAATTACTAACAGCGATTGTAGACCAACCCACGAGCGTATGTTCTACAATGCTCTGGCAAAGTTCCGAGATGAGCAACTTGAAAACTATCAAGGGCAACCATTGGAGTACTCAGCCAGTGATTACCACCACATCTCTCGGCCTGGCGACAGGGTCCGTCGGGGACGGAGCTCCTCTAAGAGACGATCTCAAGTCTCCCTGGTCAGGGATCTTCACCGTCGGATGAGTTCGACAAAGGAACCCAAGTCTAGTGCAAGCATCGAGAGCTACGACCCTTACAGATCACCAAAGACCAGAACTTCGGCGAAGGAGGCGCAGTATTCACAAATCACAATCCACAAAGCCCCTGAGATTCCAGAGTGTGGGGAAGTCTCTCCAGTTGTGAAACCTCCGCCTTCCATCGTCGAGGAGGAAGAGCCAGAGGATAATCGAGATGCAGGCGGCTCACCGTTTACTGTCCTTCAGAAGCGGAAGCACAAGCCAAGCTCGATGAGGTCCTTCCAGTCATCCAAAGTGCACAACTCTAGCTCAAAATACCCTGGCTTGTCCACTCGCTCGACCAGCTATCGACGTAATGTTTCATTCCAGCACGTACGCAACAGATCCCAGGGCTCTACCAAGCCAAAGCGAAGAAGAACTGGCACAAATCAGCACTCTGATCTCAAGCGTTCTCCCAGTGCAGCCAGCCTTCAAATGATTGCAGATGGACTTGTTGTGCCGGAAATCCCAAGCAGCCCTCCTCTTCCAGCGCAGCCAACTGTTGTCCGGCCCAGCGGTGCCAAGGCTAAGAGCCTATCACGCGAGAGAAAGGCTTACCAGTCTGACATTATCTGGACAGAAGATGCTCGCAAGGTATCGAATGAGCTTAGCAAGATTTGCGAGGAAGCATTCAATGGTAGCTCTCTTACGACCATGCGTGTTTCCAGCTCTGCAACAGGGTATGAAACACCTGCAACCCCAGTATCGGCTTCGAGTCCGAAGCAGAGACCGACAATTCCAGTGATTCAACCATTGGCGACTCCAAAGGGAGCGCCAACTGAGTCGGGCCGTTCATACAGCATCCAAGAGCTCACCGAGACCCGTCGGAAACTAGTTGAACACAGCAAAGGTGGCAGTGACACCATCCCAGCATATCTGTCTGGTGTTATTGGACACCTTGATCGCTTGATCGAAGAGGATCAGAGCCATGATCAATCACGGCGTAATATGGAGGAAAGCACGTCGACCCTCGTGGATCCTTTCTACGGGGGAACTGAAGATACATCCCTCCCAGTGATTAATGAAGAATTTGCAAGCCCGATCCGCGCTCCGAGCGAGTACAGTCCGATGCCCAAGCTGCAGAAGAAGAGAGGACCGCCTGCTGCAAAGGCCCGTGCTAATGATGCCAAACAAACCATTCGAATGGTTCCACACAGCTCACTAAGATCGCTTGAAGAAGTCAAACCATTGATGATTCGCAAGAAAGTCCAGATCACTGATTCGGACGCCGTCAATAGCGATTCTGCGGAGGCCACACGGAACTTCTCTCAGAGCTCTCGTCAGAGTCGCCATCCTGGTGGACTGGACCCAATTGAGGAAGTCCCGGTCTCTCCAAAGAAAACGACAGACAGCAAGAAGTGGTCATGGTTCAAGCATCGACCACAGGTCTCCGAAAACCCACTATCCCTACCGGTCAAGGACTTCAAGCCCATCAATCCATACAATGGAACAGCGATTGTGAATCCTCCCCAGGACCTTTCCCAGCCAGAGACCGTATTGCCTATCAAGGTTCCTCTTGAACAGAAAGTCCCAACTCGCAAATCATCCATGGAACGCTTTGGCGGTGGCTTCCTGAAAAAGCTTATGCCGAAGAAGTCAAATAAGTCCCTGTCCCAACCAGAGACGGGTATGTTCAGCTGCCTTCCATATCGTCACATTATGCTGACCTCCCAAGAAGACCTTGAAAAGCCGAAGGCCCGAAATTCTGCAATGCTCTGCAACGGACTCCCGGATACGGAAAGCTCGTTCGACTCCGTCAGCGCCCTGAATCCTCCTCGAAACAAGCGACTCTCGCTTGCAAATCAGAACTGGTTTGCCCGCGTCTTCCAGATCAAGCCAGCATCTCGAGTGATTGCCCTTAACACGTCCAAAGTTAAGGGCCGCAAAGAACTGTACAAGATGTTGCGTGAGTGGAAGGAGTATGGTATGGAGAACGTATACATGGACAAGACTAACAGTGTTGTTCACGGCCGCGTCAGCGAAGTCAACTGTAAGTTCGACCACTCTCGTTCAAGATGATTCAATGCTGACAATAACGTAGTTCTCCGCCTCAGGGAGGTCGAGTTCATCGCCGAGTTCTATACTGTACTTGAGCATGGCCGCCAAGCCAATCTGAGCCTTGTCCGATTCAAGCAGGAACGTGGCGCCGCCTCTTCCTTCAACAAGGTGGTCGACACTGTTCACATGATGTTGCAGAACCGTGGCTTGGTTGTCGAGGATCCTGTCCGAGCAAAGAAGATGGCTCGCATTCTGGACACTGTCCCCAGCTCACCGTGACCCCACACTACTGTGATCTAACCCGGTTCTTCTCTTCATCTATCTAGCCAGTCTCTTGGTTACACATCTCGTATTGTTGCGTTTCAGCCCTGCAAAAGCTTTTGTTGCATCTCATGTTCGATTCTTGATTTTTGCATCCCAATACTCACACTCGCTTGCATCTCAACATCCAGTCCCGCCGAGCCCGGTCTTGCTCGGTATGTCAGTTGCTTTCTCCGATCTCTTTTCCTTATTTCTCTCCGATTTCTGTTTTATCTATCTGGTCGTCGTGTTGTTGATTCTACGTTCTTCACATCCATTTTTGAAAACCACATCGCCACCCCTATTCGTCTTGTGTCCTGATCTTTATCATTGTGCTTTCGTCCTATCCCATTTCCCATCTCACAGCTTCCACTGGTCGCATCTAATCATCTTCCCCAACTAATTCATAATCGCAGCATGTCAGTTACTAGACTAGCTTGCTTGAGAGGTGCTTTCTAATTTTGGAATCCGCCGGGTGGAAAAGGAGTGGAGGCGATGACCCCGTGTCTGTAGTTAGTGAATTCAATACATCCAATTTTGCTCAATGACAGCTCGGCAATCGGCGTAAAGTACTCCGTTCTTCCCCCTGACTTACCCCAGTTCTTTATATTACCTGAGTGGACACAAACTCATGTGTCGGCACAACTTCGGCGCCCGCACTCCTCGTGGGGAAGCTACAACCCCCGCCGCCCACATTGCCGAAATTGTGCTTTATAAATGGGCTATAACTCACTCAAATTGACAAAAGCTTTTTTGAAATCAAATTCCATTCAGGATGAGGGTTGGCATTGAGCTTGTTTCGTGGCTGTCCCTGGGCGTTGGTGCCCTGGGAGCAGCGCAAAGCAATGTCCCGTGGCCAGCAATTCCTAAGCCTCAAAAAGCTACTTCTACCACGACTGCAGTGACCGTTTATCCTAGTTCCATTAAGAAGGGATTGAGCAGTGAATTTGCCAATGATAGTGCGGAGAATGCATTGGTATTCCAGAGTGTTGGTGAAATCTATACCTGTTAGTATCTCCGGACTTAATGATTGGGCTTTATCTTTTCTCTCTCTACCTCGTTCTATACCTCTTTCTGCATCTTTTTCGAGTTGTCTTTCTACATCTCTTCCTATATCTCTTTAATCATGATGGATCTCTGACCTACAATGCAGTGGACTATGGTAGTGATGTGGCCGGAAAGCCAATTTTCCATGTTCAAGTTGCAGAAGGCAATCCTCAGATTGAGGTTAAATACACCGAAGCTTACCCGTGAGTTGAAAACTAAGATTTCGAGCTATTCCAGTTTCATCTCTGATAGATTTCATTTCTAGGGGTCTTTTGAAAGCTGAAGGCGACGGTCCATTTGCGTTTGCCAACGCATTGGCTGCTACTTTCCGAGTCGAGACATTCAATATTACCAAGACTGGAGATCTATCAGGTTACTTTATTCAAGGATCCCAGCGGTGGCAGTCGATCAAGTTGATTAGCGGAAAGAAGTTAGTAATCCAACGCGCTGGATTTGTTTCCTCCGTTGACCAGAGCCCGGTATGCTACCAATTGGAAACTTTTCTCCTGGAAAAATAACTAATATTTGACAAGCTGAGCTCTATGCCTGGATACTTCGCCTCAAGCAATTCGACTTATACTGATATCTGGGCACTCGGCCCACGGACCCAGCAACTGGTTTGCTACCCACCCAATTCACAAACTTCTACTTGGGAGATCACTTCGAATGGCGCCTATATCCGTGGACAGAAGCCTGCTACCACGGCTCGCGTCGTCAATCTGAGCAACTATACGCTGTCATTTGAGACGATGATCGATCATGGCGGTACTGGCTGGCGTGTTGATACAGAGATTGATGCTATCCAAGCTACTGGGCCTATCTGTAAGTCCAATACACTTTTGACTACATAAAACAGTTCATGGAACTAATTCTTTCGTTAGTCGTGCTCACTAGTGAATACCCAACGGGCTCATTTGCAAACATCGACAAATCCCTCCTCCCACCGAATACCCTGGTTCTCGGCCGTGGCTGGTCTCTACAAAACCAAACCAGTCTGCCTGGTTATGTCCTGGACAAATTTCCTCTCACTTTCAACGTGACCGAGAAAACTTGGCACACGATTCGCACCGTGTCCCCCGGTGACGACACTTACACGGTCTATCTGGATGATCAGCGCATTGCCCACTTCAACATTAGCGCCTACGGTATTGCCGACCCGAACCCTTACATCCCCGGTGGTGTATACAAGAGTTTCGCCTTTGGCCCCTGGCAAGATCAGGCTGCCTACGTGTGCAACGTAAACGTCACTCTCAGTAATGGGGAAAATGTCTACAGCAACCCGATGACTTCGCCCGATGTCCTCACTGAGTACGGCGTCCAAACTAATGCCCAATACACCTGCTCCGACTCCGGCAAGCGTGATCGTTTCTCCTGGCTGGGTGATCGACTCATCTCTGCTCGCACTGTCATGGTTGGTTCGCAACAGGGTGAATTCGTCTGGGGACCCGCCGAGGAAGCGTTCTCTCGACAGGTTGGCTCGGGTCAAATCCCAATTAACACGCTTTTCAGCCCCTTGGATGCGGAGGGGGCTTTGATTCGGACGACGAATGTTGATCCGTTGATTGTGGATTATGATTTCGATTTTATGCAGGTTATTTATGATTATTGGACTCGTTCCGGTAATGGTACTTTCCTGGAGAAGGTTTGGCCGAGGATGGTCATGGCTACGAGCTATGCCCTGTCGAGGTCTTTGGACCAGAAGACCCAGTTATATGGCGCTCCTTATGGAAGTACTGGAACACGTATGTCGGGTGAAAAGGGACAGGCTCTTGGACCGGCGAACACTGTCTCGATGATTATTGGTCTGGAGCGTATGTCTGAGATGGCACGCTTCATCGGTGATGATGGTGCTGCTGACTTCTACCAAGTGCAAGCACAGCTGTCACGAACTGCTATTGATACTTTGCTTTGGAATGAGACTGCCGGATACTATGCCGCGACCCTGGGTGGGACTGGATCTGACCTTATGGATATCGCACAGGTTCTTCTCGCTGGAATCGGCAGTGAGCAGCGCCAGGAGAGCTTTGTGGAGAAACTGTCCGCTCTGCGTGTCACAGCGGGTTATATCAATGGTACCCGATTCCTTGATACCCCCGGCGTTGTGGATCCCTATTATGAGAGCTTCTTGCTCGAGGGTCTCGCTTCGACGAAGCGCACCAAGTTGGCACAGGACTTGTTGGATGCTACTTGGGCGCCGATGGTGAATCGCGATCGCAACTACACAGGTGGATACTGGGAGTACATCGTAAGTACCACCACCTTTTACCCACCTATCCTCCCATAACTTTCCTAAGTCAGTGGCCATCTAACACTCCATCCAACAGAGCACCGACGGTACATACCCCGGTCTCGACCTCTTCACCGGTATGAGCCATTTCTGGGGCAGTTATCCCACCGTCTTCCTCAGCGAGTACGCGCTAGGCGTTCGACCCACAAAACCCGGCTACAACACCTTCCTCTTCGCTCCCCTGCCGGGTTTCAAGACAAAATGGGTGCACGGCCGAGTCCCGACTCCTTCGGGCATCATCTACGCTGCGTGGGGATACAACAAGCAAGGCAAAATCGTGATGGAAATCACGGCACCGTCTGGACTCAGAGGAACACTCGTTCCTCCATTTACGGGTAGTTACTCAGTTGGAAGTCAGAAGGGACAGTTGGGTAATTATACTATTACCGGGGGTGCGACGGTCCTTATTGTGCAGGAATAGAAAGGGTGGAGCTAGGTTCACCCCCAGGTAGACCTAACTAGGCTAATACAGGTACTTTCTTAATAATTGGCAGCTCCTTTTTTTAGAGCAACCGGACCGGGGAAGAGCCGCAGGAACTATTGCAGCCCTAAGAAGGTCCCGCTCATCCACACTTCGGCAACCCGGTTAACCTTAAGTCAATGTCAACCTCACTCGTACCTCGAATAGAAATGGATACAGGTACAACGAGTGGTAAAAGGAGGTTCAAAAGTCTGAGTCCAGGAGCCAGAGAAACCGCCAAACCAATATGCTTCCGGTTCTGATTTTTGGAAAGGTCTTTGAAACGGTCATTCGATTCCTTTTTCTTGATAGCTGAGGTATCATCCTTCATTTTATCGTTCAAATCGTGACTGACTGCAAATATGTTTTTCCAAATTTGTCGGGGTTTCAAACTTATGATACCCCACTGTATAGGCTCGAGCACGTCCTGATTTAATAAAATAAGTGCGATCGAGTCCATCTTATATACTTGCCCGCATAGCCTAAAAAATTGTTACGGGAAACAGAGAGTCCAACCAGACAACCGCATTCCACGATTGTGACACCATCGTATTCAATCGAGATAAGGCGCTTAACCGACGAAGAAAGATATAGCATCAAACATCAAAGCATAAAAAACGCATGCAAAAGATAAAAACTCATAAAAAGAGTGATCAGACAGCCTCCCAGGTGGTAAATATCAAAGAAAACGCAAAAACCAGATGAACCAGACAAGACGCAAAAACATTCAAAAAAAAGTTCACACAGCCGACCATCTTTTGTCGCAAACAGGGGACCACCAACACGCAAGAAATCAGATTGCCTTCCCTGATGGATGATATAGATGTACGAAATAAAGGAGATAGAGCAAGGGAACGCGGAATAATGGAGAAAAAAATAGCCGAACCAGAACGCAGAACGTGCAAAGTCAAATAGCCTCCCGAAATTTGTGACAATTGAAAATGTGGTTGTTGCCGCCCGTTAATGAAGTGGTATTCACAGAATCGAGCGAAAGTAGGTGTGTAGGGTTCGTCGAGTGTTGGATCAGAGTCGAAGTCCTGCCTGTGCATCGAGAATCAAGGCTGGATTCGAGTATTTCGCAATACTGCAAAGTGCCGGCTGATCTGTCGGTAGCCAAACGGCAGGTCGTCCCAAGACTCGAGTCCTCCTCCACGGTTTAAATCAAAGAATCGAAATGTATAACAATAAAATGTCGTATACCGATATCCAAAGCCTCGCGGCCTATCATTCTCGGTGTATAACGTCGTGCGGCTCGTAAAGCTCGTGGGTCCGCGTTTTCTTTCATGCCTTCGTGGTCGGATCGAGGCAAATCAGTAAGATTGGTCGTCGTCCATTTTTCGCCCATTTCACATTTCCGTCGGGCTGCGCTTCAAAGTACCCGAATGGTTCTCTCAAGAATCTTTGCGTCTCATTCCAAATGACTTCCAAAAAGATAGAGATTGTCGACTGCCCGTGCAAGGCTATCGATGGCCCCCCCCCTGCGTTCGCAAAGGTACGTGCGCGATCAAAGGGATGACGAGGACAAATATTCCAGCGGCGAGAAATTGTTGACGAACTGAGTTCGACCGTATTGCTCCGATCAGACCACGCTACCTCCCTCTCTAAGTAATGCGCAATTCAACACATGGTAATTCCAACCGTGTGGCCAGCACACGGTCTCTGACCATTCCTCCGGGTTTCCCGCATTCCCGTCGCGTCCTGCGCGCCGTCCCTCTTAATGAGGTCCCCCTGCAATAGCCCTTTCAGGTAGCATTTACCGAAGGCCGCGGCGATTCAGCTGGTTGAGCATATCGCTATCGGTACTGGAACGACCCTGGGAGTCACCGTCTGCACCGGGGTTCAGCATGTCGCGAACATTGAGGCCGGCGCGCTGGGAACCGCCAGGAGTCGAGGTGGGAGGGGGTGTTTGGCCTGCCGGAGGGGCAGCCATTGGCGCATACGGCGAGCCGTGCGGTGAAGTCGAATGACGTGGCTGCTCGTAGGCGTAGGCGGCCTGGGGCGAGGTGCGCTGGTCGTGAGGGTGACCATAGTACGGGCTTGGAGCAGTGTGGGTCTGGTATCCGGGAGTGGAACTGGCGGGTGTAACGGGAGCTAGATTGGCCGGCTCAGGATAATCGAAGCCCGTGCCAGAGCCGCGGCGTTGTCTCTGTGAAAACCAACCAAAGCATTAGATCAGGCCTTTCCCACCGTAGAGGGGAATGACTGCCTTACCGGATCCGGCATAGTCGGCGCAAGGGGCGGTGGGGGACCGTCAGCGGGGGCTCGGCTATACGGATGCGCGTACATCCCTTGGGGCGGCGGCAAGGTGGTGTCAGGGCCTTGCACGGCCGAGCTAGGAGGTAGAGGCTGCCCATGGGCCCCGTAGAGGATTGTACCTGGGGGAGGCTGGCCGTTGACATTGTTGCCGGGGCGCAGGTGAGGATAGGCGGCGTGCGCTGGGACAAAGGCTTGCGCCTGGGAAGAGACAGGCGTGAACATGCAGTCTTGGTTGAAGCGCTGGCAGTTGGTGCATCGTCCATCGGGAGAGTTCTCGAATCCCGAGCAGCGAATCTAGATTAAGAAAAAGCTCCGTCAGCGTCTGGATTGCTGTGCGGGCCTCGAGGAATTTGTCCAGCAAGACCGCGTCATCCAAGGCCAACATACCTTGCGTCGACGACAGTACCGGCAGGCAATAGCAGTTCGCTGGCGTGGAGCAGCAGCATGATATGGCATCGGCTGTTGTTGCGGGGGAGGCTGCTGATATGGATCAGCCCGGTAAGCTCCCGGAGGAGGCGGCAGCCGGTAGTCCTGCGGCGCGTGTGGATGAATGGCAGCCATGTGTGGCGGAGCAGGATATTGCGACTGTGGTGGAGGGGGATAATAGCCTCGATCGTGCTCTGGGGGAGCTGGATAGGACTGCTGAGGGGGATACTAGAAAGGGAAGGAATAATGAGTTCCCAACCAGGCCACAAATCGTCGAGAGAAAGAGGCCAGCCCCCCTTTCTTGGAGATCACATACCGGATAGTGAGGCTGCTCGTAGGGATAAGCGCGCGAGCGATTGGGATCGTCGGAGGGTGGAGGATATTGACCCTGACGACTCGGATCTGTATCGGGGGGAGGAGGGTATTGGCCCCGGCGATTGGGATCTCCGTCGGGATGGCGGGACATTGGGGTGTTTATGAGGAAAGAAGGAAAGAGAAGAGGAGGAGGGGGCGTAAGGTGTAGATGAGATGAGTCAAGCAAGACAGGGATGTGACGTTCGAGTTATTGAAAGGGGGGGTGTGCGAGAGTAGTCGAACGAATAATCGAATAATCACACGGGCGACGCCAGCATAACGCGGTCACGCAGGGGAAAGCAGCAGGATGCAGGTCAATCCAATTTGGCCCAACGCAGGAAACAGCCAAGACAAGCAAATAAGGAAAGTTGTAGAAGGAGATAAAAAAAGAGAAATAAAATCAAAAAGAACCCAAGGTGAAGGAGGAAAAGAAAAAAAAAAAAAAAAAAGGTACTAGCAGAAGGAAGGAAAAAGGAAAGAAAAAGAGGCACTAAGGACAATCTGGAAATAGAGGAAGAAGATGGATTATGGGAAATATGCAAAATTGGAAAATAGAAAATGGCCAAAATGGACCCCAAAAAAGAAAAGAAAAAAGAAAAAGAAAATAACAAGAAGAGCCTCGGTGACTATGACGTGAGCAGACAAAAAGTGGAGGCGGACGGGGAAACGGAGTATAAAGGACTGATAGCCTTGTAGATCGAGTGTATATCAGAGGATAATAAGAGTAGGTGCAGGAGGTACAAAGTACGAAAGTACTTAAAGGAAGTACAGTAAGTATAGTAGAAGAGGGAAGAGGAAAAGAAAAAAAGAAGTAAGAAAAAAGAGAGAGAAGAATGAAGAGGACGACAAGATGACCCCACGACCCAAGATAAGCCCGGCATGGAATTCTGGAAAAAGACAAGGAGCCCCAGCTTGGTATCCAGTCATCCTTCCTAGGGAAACTCATCATGAATAATCTACGGAGTACCAAATATTGATCTTAATAAGTTAACACAATTAATTATAATCATCTTCACGATCTTACTAACACCATCAGCATTCATGACTGTAGAAAAGTAAGCTAGTAGCTACTACGGTATGTGGTGTATGGATCTAGCATCTCAACAACCGATTCCTTCAGAGACCAAGATGGACTAGGACCCAATCTTGTAACTTATCCACCGTCATCTTGCGGGCCAGAAAATAATTATTCGGGCCAAAAAAAAGATGACAGCACCAGAAAACCAACATCCCTGCTGCTAATTTTCTGATTGGCACTTCTCAAGCACATTTTTTTTAGCACAAACGGGGTGGAGCCCGGGCAGGACCCGCGGGCTAAAGCGGCGCCGGTGACCCGTCGACATGGACGGCGGACCCTCATGGACACTAAGACGCTAGGGCATCAGCTGAACCAGGTAAGCCCCCGTGTGGCCCGCGCCCATGGGATAACCCGTGGGAACTGGAGACTGGAGAGACGGTCGCCTGGTTGGGGGCGTTGCTTGACCCTCCCAGCCCCAAACGAGATACAGCTTCCCCGAAAGTCAAGAGTGAGCACTAGAGCTAATAGAACTAACAGCCTGACTGGCTTAGTGCTAGGGTCCTCCCTAGCGCCCCTAGTCGGCGGTCGTTCCCTCGTTCTCTTCTCGTGGCTTGAGGAGAGAGGGGGTCCTGGTCCTAGTGGTCCTGGTTATTCGGGGGTACTCTGGGTTACCATAGGGTACCAGTAATCGGCTGCTGCAAAGCCGAGAACGGCGACTGGTGGGCGCATGGGTTGCTAGTGCCCGCCTGCAGAGAAACTTTCTTTTGTGACTGGCCACTGGTTGCGAGGAATTCAATGTGCTTTTGTTCAGGATGGTGGGGTTGGAAATCTCAACTTGAGTCTTGTGAGTACAGGTTGTACTCCGTACTCCATCCTGGCAAAGTAATTCGTTGAACTCGAAATTGGAACTAACGAGATCCTGTCAGTAGTAGTACTTGTATATCAGTGGACGAATCCCAGCCATTTTAGCCCCCAACTTCGTAGCTCTTTGTGGCGGGGATGTGTTAGGAAAAAGACTCCATACTTTTGTCCTGGTGCATCGATAGGCTTAGCAGTTTTGCGGGACAAAGAAGTTGAAAAAAAAAAAAAATTATCGAAAAACATAAGCAGAGGAATAAAAAACAACTGACATCTAGAAAAAAAAAACTGACATCATCACCGACTAATAGCCAAAGAAAGAAAAAAAGAACCACAGTAATATCGTAGCAGGTGACTCGACATGCGACCAGTGAATTGCATGGACAAACCCTGACATGCACGATGTTGAGCGTGGATCATCATAGAAATTCCTCCGTAATCCCTGGTTCAGACAAGTTGACTTGGCCATGGACCAACAACGACTCGGACCGTCCTCGCACAACCGCAACCGGCCCCGCGGAACCAGGATTACTGTCCATGGCGATGGGCGCGGGTCGGGGCGAAATGTCGGTTGTTTTTGTTTGCAACCCAAATCATACCAGCCCTCCTCTCCACTTTCTGTTCCTCCTTCTCCAGCCCAGGGCCCCAGCATAGTTTAGCGGGGTGGTTTGTGTCAGAAAATGACGGGAAGAAGTAGGTGAAGGAACTCAACCGAAGAGAAAATAGGAATAAAAATAGAATAATAAGCCAGTAGGAAAAGAGGAAATAGAAACCGACGCTCGCATACCGACACACAAAGTATTATTTTTTTTGTTAGGGCGGGAATCACAAAAAACAACCTGCTCCCGGCGAGGTACAGATACGCTACTGCATGTACGGAGGACTTACTATCGAACCTCTTATTTTTTTCCTCCCTTCCCTTTTCCCCCTCCCCAAGAAATAAACCCTTTTGGAGGCGGCACCGGGAGGCGGTGTGAAGTGGCGATCAGACTTCAGCTGACGAGTGGGGTCTAGCGCTCTCGCCACCAATTCCATACCCGATACGAATGGTGGTGGTGTCTGGTGACGAGAGCGGAGCCCTTTCCGACGTGCTGACCGGTCAGAGTGGAGTCGCTAAGTTCCCAGGACCGTAGGACTGGATCCGGAAAGCCCATCATGAGCCATGGTAACCTGCATTAGCGTGCGAGTCGACCGCTGACATGGGGCTGGTTCCTTGAAGAGCCACAGCCACGTTATACTGGGGGCACCACTGTCGTTCATCACCGCCAGATCCCGCTGTCTATCAGGTATCGAGTATGGAGGCGATGAGCAGGTGATAGGTGGGATGTAGGATAGGAGCTATTCAAAAAAAGGATTGGTAAAATATGAACGATTGGCGTGGGACTTGATGGGGTAACCAAGGAATCAGCAAGCAAGCGCCCCCAGATGACAAGGAGTATGGAAGTCTGATTGGGTCTCAGACAGGACACCTGATACCAAAATGGCATCATGATTCAATCTCGTCCCGTCCGGGTGCTCTGTCTTTTTTCTGTCTTTGGTGAAACATCCTTGATCAGCTAGCAGCTCGCTAGTTAGCGTGACGGTGGTGGTGCAAAGCCAGGCGAACTTTCGCGGCCTGTGTGGTCGGGGTACTTGTCCCACGGGCCGCTCCGGCCTTCCCGCCGATCTCATGCATGTGTGCCATCTGGAAAAAGACCTCGGGCGCCTTGTCAAGCGTCCAGCACCGAATCCGGTGATTGACGTTCCCCCCCATTCCAGCCTTTTCTTTTTCATGAACCACAACCCTTTTTTGGGGAAAAGAGTTTGGTTGGCCGCTTTCTTTGCTTTTTGGAGTGGCCGTTGAACCATGGTCATGGTAATAAATATGGTGAGGGTCATAGTCATAGTCATAGTCATCTTGGTACACACCAAGAGATATACAGTAGGATGGAGTACAGTACTGTACCACCCCTCCCCTGCTGGGTGACTGGGTCTCCCTTGATCTGGCGCCCTGTTGCCACGTTTTTTTTTGTCTTGGAGGGGCCTTTTGTTCAGGCGGGCAGGACCCAATCGGCTCGTGCATTGCCGTCCGCGTCTTTCCGCTTTACCGCACTCCACTCTTCCTGGCGTGGCCTATTCAACTTGTCGTTAGCGTACCAGGCTGCGGACGAGTCTAAGGGATTATACTCCACACCCGAACCAGAGCCGCTGGCCACTCGATGCAGTTTGTCCTGGGGACGCGCTAGTCGATTTGGTCCCAAAGAGGGACTGAGCGCAGACTTGGGGACCCAACCGCCGCCCGACCGGTCGCAAAAGTCGCAGGCCGCAGGCTGCGACAATAAATGATCATTCCTTGTGCCCCGTTCTCTCCACCTGGTCGGATGTGGGTTTGATGTTTTCTGGGTGATGAGTTTAGAGAGAACATTTTTCCCGTTTTCGTTTCGGCCCCTCCGGTCGCCCCTCTTTTTCCCATTACCCACACGGGAGCGCGTCTATCAACAAGGATGGAGCCCGTCGGGCACTAATAGACGCTGCCATGCGCTACCCGCATGCCTGAACGGTCACGGGAACAAAATCAGGCCTATGAGAATGCAGAACGGCCGTCTTTGTCCTTCAGGGATCTGACGTGGCCGAAACGATAGGCGTACACAGCGAGTCCTGTGAACTGGGGGTGTATGTGTAAGAAGTGTGGTAGGTTTTGTCCTGCCTGCGAGTTATCCGAGGCAGTGCTGGCTATGGGCAGGTCGTGTGATGATAGCCTTGTCCCCGAGGCCCCCAGCCCTCTTGCAGGGAGTGGACTGGCGGTGACACACCGTTGCGATTCTGACTTGTTCGGAGTGAAAGGCCGGCTTGTGTCGTACAGAGCGGGAGGATCCCTTTGTTTTTTGCGTGCCTGCTAGTTGCCGGCGCATGAGCGATCTGACGGGTTTCGATTCGTGCTTCGCCCGGGCATCCATGCTCGTTGTGTGATGCCTCGTTTAGCAGGGTGCATCGTGGGGTGTTCGACGGGATGTGACATCAGAGTAGGCACTAGGAAAACTTGAAGGAATGGAAGGAATGTGATCGAAGTGCATTATGCAGTTGACAGGGAAGTCGAGTCAGGAGGTCTGTGTGATAATAAGTTGTGAAAGGTGTGTTGTCGTTGTCGTGGTTGCTGTCGCTGTCGTCGACGCCATTCCAGCACGTGGTCCTTCCCCATGGTCACTTCGGCACTAAATAGGAACGGGCGACCAACTTAAGTAGGAAGACCAATATTCGAGATGCCCAAGGCTATTTTATTGACATCATTGGGCATTAAACCATTTACTTGGTTCATCAAAGATAATCTCAATCGTCCTCTCGGTTACCCGGCAATGTCATCTGACTGTGCGTGCGTGCAGATCCAATGCATTGACACACGGGGCAACTTCCAGGATCACTAACTACTTCGTGCAACCAGGTCATTCTTAGATCACAGAGCGATCAATATCACGAATTGGTCGGTGTGCTATTGGATTGTGGCCTCAGACCAGGTTGGTATGATCTTGAATGGGAGACGACTTGACGCCAGACGATGATTTACAATGGAGCTCTCTATCGTTTTTCCTTGTTGATTTCTAGTATCCCACAGCACTTCATACCAGCCATGCAAATTCGACATGCCTGGCCAGAACATTTTACGGGTCACGGCCAGGTTCGCTAACGAACTCGCACAAAGATGAACTTGGACGGCACTGATCAATTATGCCCGCCTGGCCCCGGTATACAATTGGAGCTCAGAATGCCAGAGGTACCAACCGGTACCAACTCGAGCAGCAGTTTTATCTCGGTTCTATTATTTGCAGAGTATCTCAAACGGTGAACCTTGTTGGCTGCCCTCACATATCAAGATGATCTTTATTTGATTCAGACATGACCAACCGCCACACCATTGAGAGCCCCAGAGTCAGGTAGTTCATCCTTAAGAGATAACCGACTACTGAAGCAAGTGTGCGCCGAACAATTACCACAGCGACCGATTAATTGAGATGGCGCAGCATTTTCCATTTCCAGTCTGCAGAGATCCGGTCCACAATTCACCACGTTTTACGGGAAGCCAATGACTGCGACCCTGGACGATTAATCAAAGCTTAATATAACTAATTGAATCACCAGTGCTCTAATTCTCGGACTGTGTGCTCATCATCGACTCATCAACAACCCTTTTAACCGCTGGAAAAGAACTCCCTTTTCCCTCAATGCCAATAACAAACCTAGAACAGGACCATCAAGACAATCCTCTCGAAATGCAAGCGAAAACGCCGTCTCGCAGTCCTCTCCATCAAAAAGCCACCGTCCCAACTTTCCTCTCTCATCGACACACCCAGCCACGCGCTCAAACCGCATTTGTCTCGGACGACTTCCAGAAACAACCACCCAAACAATGGAAACGACATGACACCAGGACCCTAGGGTGAAGGTCTTTATCAAGCTAGTCTGTTAATCTCCTAGTTTCCGCCCTGCCACGCGCCCTCACCCAAACAATCGGGTTTTCCTCTGGAGTCTGGAGAAAGTCCTCGACCCCATCCGGTTCCGGATCACAAAGAAAAGAAAGCGTCTCTGAACCACACGCTTCCTCCGTTTGGAACGCTGGATCCCCATGGATCCGGTCCGCTCCTTTCCAGAGCAGGAAGGTGCGTGGACCCGGTTCGTTGTTTGGAAGGGTTTTCTAGCGTACCACAATAGAGATGGGCAACGGCCGGAAGAATAATACTGGTCTGGTAGTGCTCGTCCTCGTTCCGTAGGAGCGCACCGGAACCACAACCCAAAGGATTTCAGTGAGGCACATAATCCAACAAACCAAGGGAAAGGAGGAGTCTGTAGCTACTGTTTGGAATGGCGGCGGAGTTCCGCCCCGACCGAATCCAATCCAATCGACTTGCGTCCGATGGAGTCACCCAAGGTTTCGCCTAGCGGGCGAGCCCGACTACGGGCCGAACGCGGCCGTGCGGGCTCTTGCGGTGGCGATTTCATACTGAAGCATAGAGCAAGAAGGACTGCAATGCATTGCTTTGCATTACAATAAAGTATAAGCCAAGGGGAGGATGTAAAGAAAATATTGACTGCATTGGTTGTGAGTTGTATGAAGTTTAGACATGCTGTACGGAGTACGGGACTTACGGCTGCTGCGGCCATCGGTTTAACTCTATGGAGTACAATATGCATGCAGGATGCTGAGCTCGATGGAGGCCTTGAGAATTTATACTTTCTCTTTCCATCTACCCTTAGGTTTCTTCTTTTTTTTTCAGGTGGGCTGCAGAAGGGTGGTCCTGAGATTGGTCTTCTGAGGCTGGGTTGTCGTTCTTGACCTAGAGTCACGGCCGGACGGAGAATTAACACAGTTGCTAACAACAGTCTACTATGTTTCTTCAGCTCTTCTTTTTTGCTATTATGGGAAGATCTTGCTTATTGTAGGATGTTGAAGTGTAAAATGGGATGGGTGCGAATCAAAGTTCCTAGCCCTGCGCCGCTACGCTGCAGTATCACCGTAGGCCTGGTCCGGGAGGGTTTGGCTACGGATCTGGCAGATGTGGAGATGGATGGAAGTACAACAGAGTTAGTGCGGGAAAAGGTGGTATGGTCGAACAAACATTCATGAATCAATCGGGGTATTTATTCGATTCACGAGCCTAGATTTGATCAATTCGACTTTGCGGACCATGCAGCTAGGATGCAATGGCTGTGCAGTGCACTGACACTTCCTTGTGCCTTTGTCTGTTTGTCTGGGGTGTCAGACAATATTCCTAGAGTGGCCGAGTGCAGGCTTGGGGCTGCAAGAGTGCCGTGGGTTGGATGTAACGGATAGTGGGCGGGACTCTCGTCCGAGTCTTTACAGGGTGAGTATAGGGGTAGAGAAGAATGGAGGTGAGTATTACGCCGAGTCCAACGGGATGAAAATGAGAATATGCTCAAATCAATATCAAACACTGGAATGTGCAAAGAAAATCAGATACATGCAATACATTGTCCGGCCCAAAGACCCCACTCATCCTCGATCTTCCCGTGCCAAATGCGAGGGAAAAGCCCCGACAATTGGGCTTGAACAACTAAGGCAAAGTAATCAAAAAGCACGCTAATGATCGGGCATCACTACACTGTTGAGATACGTCACCTATTTTTGAGCGAGAAGCGGTCAGCACAGGGAATACAAGATAGACCAGAGAGCTGCAGTGACTCTTCTCCGTCTCGTGCAGTAAAAAGTGCGACGGCTGTATTGCCCGTCGCCCATCTTGCAACGCTGATTCGGCGGCGGACCAGGGACGGCCAACCGGGTTCAAGTGGCTAGCTCAGAAGGGAAACGGGCTAGTCAAATGGGGGGCAAAATCGGCCGCGGGTAGTGGACAAGTAACTGGCTAGGCGCCAGGGCAAGGCACACGCCAGGCCCAAGCAGAACAAGCCACACCAGATCAATCACTCGGATCTCTTTGTACGACTGTCCGTACAAAGAGGACATGGTTTGCGAGAGGGGAAGAGAGCAGATAGAGAAGGGTTTGAGTGTGATGAGATGGAATTGGGTTTGGGAGTCGACTTACGAAGGGCTCCATGACTTCGACCAAGGCGACGATCCGGTCCTGTGCATCCGCCGCCATCATTTCTGCGTCCGAGACGGGCCTTCCGAGAGTGAAGCTGCGCAGTCGGAGCAATTGGATGTTCTCGTTGTCTGCGCTGTAGCCCTAGAAGTCATATCATGAGATTATGTTAGTCTCATGTATATTCAATAATAACAGCAATAATTCATCGTGATTTTTCCGCCATTCCTCCATCATTTTCTTTGATCTCGTAGCTTTGAAGAGAGAGAAAAAGAGGGGGGCCGCATCTTTTGCCAAAGTTGGTGTAAAATGCGGTTGAGGCCCGCAGTCAACCATGGAACCAGATGAGACGGCGCGAAAAAGCTGCGAAGCCATCAAAAGATCGTCAATCGTGAATCGTGAATGGTGATTGCTGTGACTAGCAGCAGCCCTTGGGCATTGCTGCCATAGCCCCTTGGTCCTGGTCCTGCCCAGTGCCCATCACCCCCCAAACTTTCAAAGCTCAAAGCCCGAGACTAAGACGGGTTCCCCTGCTGGGCCTGGTTCTCGGAGGAGTTCCAATGTTGTAGCCCATCGCGGCATCGCCAGGTTGCCCCAAAACACGGGTTGCGTCTCTCCCGCAGACACCCGTGCGCCAGTCTCGTGTTTTCCGCCACTGCGCGAACCAGCCAGAGGGACGATCATAACGAGCAAGGAGGAGCAATAATGGATTTGCAATTTGCTTAGCTCGTCCATCCTGATTGCTGGTTGCTTGTTGCTGGGCTGACCGGGCAGGTTGTGATTCGTCCAGTCTATGAGCGGCGATCTAGCCTGGGACGCGTCAAGCACAACTGGCCTGACAACTCTCCAACAGGCCTGCAGCGGCTCCCTCGACCTCTGGGTGAAGCAATTGAATCATCATTGCTTCATCTGGAAGGTGTTATTCCCAGTTTGAGATGCATGCAGGAACCATTGGAATGAAATACCTGATGCCGGTCGGGTAATAAACGAAGCCCTCGATCGCACGGCCGACCACCCTCCCGAGCCTCCTCCCTCGACCTCCTCCATCGAGTAGACACCGAGATCATTGGAATCAAATACGAATAAGGACGCTGGCTGTGACGCCAAGGACACTCATGATGATGACTCCAATGTTGGGAAGGCGAATCGCTAAAATAAAGAAACACGAATCCTATGACATACCTTAGGCTTAGTTTTGAGGGCCGATTCCCTGTTGGCATGAGCGAAAGCCTTCACAACCGCATCGTCATCATCCGACGCTCCGTTCAGAAACTCGCGACGCATCGCTGGCGCTCGCAGAACATCCTTCCACTGACGTGCATTCGCGTCAATGTCCTCTCGAAGTGTCGCCAATGGATCAGCCTCTGGGTGCCAGAGACCGCAGCCTATACACACAAAGCCGCATGAGTTCAGGTGAATTCCACAAAGCCCAAAGGGAGTAATCAAAGGGAGTAATAGCAGAGACAGGAGCAGTTCGAGTGCTTTGGGAAAAAAGCACGGCGATGGGAGTAAGAGGCTCTGGGAACAAGCGAGCAGCCTGTTGGGTGAAAAGGGACTCACCGACAAAACAAGCGCCAGGTTGGAAATGGACATAGTACGCTGCATAAGGACCTTTCTTGCCCGTACGGGACCTTTGCATCGATGAGTGGTTCATTCTCTCATTTCCTCATGTAGGCGAGTTACTTACCACGCAGCCGAGAAATGAATCTATTCGTCCGTCAGCAGGGGCACACGCACGAGACTAATGAGCATCACAGTAACACAAGCCTCCTCCCCTTACCACATCACCTGCATCATCTGCCCTTGGCAGGGGTGGTTTGGCGGAAGAGGATCCGGTCATGCAGGAAGACACATACCTTGTACGGAAGTGGATTTTTACTGAATCGGATATCCCGGTGGATGCGGAATACCTGCACAGAATTAATTAGCGACATGAGGACAGCCAGGATCTTTATTGTTTGCTAAACGCACCAGGTCTTTCACCGGGAGTTCGGGGACAGTGCCGTCCTTCTCTGCGATCTTCGTGGTCAAGGTCTCAACAAAGGTCTCAAAGTCCTTCTTAGCCGCGCGGTAATCAGGGTCGTGCGCTATAGGTGGACCCATCAGCTTCATCGTGCTTGACAATCGCGCTGTATCAAGCTGGCGCTTGGTATTGCAATTGCAATAACAGGTCTGTCATACCTTTGAGCCATTCCCGCTCGTTGTTCTTGGCCAGATCTTGCAAGAACAACTTGGTGTTAGGGTGCAGCACCTCGTCCTGGTATGGCACGTTGCCGGGGTCTCGCGCCTTGGGCTTGGGGATAAACACCTCTTTTCCGGGTCCCAAGCCCGTTCGCACGCCCTCGCGCCAGAGCTCTTTGCCCTTCAGAAGCTCCTCGTCCGTCGCAGTGCCGCGTACCTGCTTCCCCTTCGGACGAGACCTCTTGGAGTCCTCCTCACTGTCGCTGGGCTCGTCTGGTACCGAGTCATGCTCTGACGAGACATCGGAGACCTTGTCTTCTTCATAAGCGGAGTCCGATTCGTCTCCACCAGACTCGCTGGATGGTGACTCGCCCTCCTCGGAGCTCTCGGGTTCAAAATACTTGCTCTTCTTAGTCGTGGACTTGACGGGTTTCCCCGGCAAAGAGGCGTTGGACTTGACCCTCTTGATCTCGGGCTGCGAGGCAGACAGCCTGGCTGAGGCGCGTCGCTTTGGCGCCGCCTCAGGCGCTTGGGGCGAGGCCGGGGCGGGCCGCGATGATCGTCGTGCCATGGCTGTATTTATAATTGATGAAATTGAAAGCCTTAAATACTGTAGATGCAATTGATTCTCTTTGTTGAGATCTGCTGTCTCCGTTGCTGGGCTTTTTTCTGGAGGTGTTTGTCGTCGAAGTAGGTATTTGTTGCTTTGCCTGTGGCTCCCACCAATCGTCGAATAGTTTATTCGCAGACAAGCTCAAGCTGCGAAAACGAAGAAGGTACGCCTCGGCCAACTCCAATTTGCGAATGAACTGTGGGGGGAACTGCAAGATCGTAGATTTCCAGTCTTAGCGCCCGTGCCGAAATTCCAGTTATAAAGAGAAGAAAAGGAAAGTTCTCCACGAGCAAAGGGGCCGCATGCCTATTAAAACCGGCTTCCGTTGTTTCTGACTGCGTAATACGAGCCGCGAGGGTAGGTAAACTAAACAATACTGTAGTAGTAAGTATTAAATAGTTAGCCTCTTTTAGTACCGTAAATTTGCTCCGCCTTTTTAGCGGTCCCAAACGTACCAAACCCTCTTTGTAATTACTGTTCTTTTCTGCCCGGCTTTTAGCTGACAGCCGAATTTGACGATCGCCGATATTGAACCCTGCCTGACGCAATCCCGTCAGCCATGATCCATATATCCTCATTCCACATCTGCACGTCGCGAGGGGTATTTCAAAGGCATTGTAGAATCCTCGTCTTCTCAGGCGAATAGCCTCGATAATCTTGTGTCCCGGAGATATCCAATTCCTTCCCACCGCCTTTGTCTTTGGTGTCTAGCATGATATGATCGCAGGAGAACTGTCCGTCATCGATGCTGAGTGTATAGGTCTGCGGTGGAAGGAGTCGGTATGGCCAGGGCTTCTCGGTATATCCTCCAGAATCGATGTGTGGCCATCTCTCGTCGCCTCGGGCAGTCTGTCAACGCCTATCTCTCAAGGAGACAGGAGGCATTCGTACTATAATAGCCATGAGAGTTGTTGGTCCACCTCGCACCACCGGAAAAAAAGCGGTCGCCAGATAATGGAGAATTGAACGATCTTTTTCGAAATTCGCCGATGATGGTCCTGATCTGGGTAATGCAGTCTAGTCAGTCAATCGTGGTATACCATAGTCGGGGAAGTCTGGAGAATAGTCACTCTCACCACGAGCACCTGAACTTGAGCAGACGCTAGCAAAGACACCCAGGGAGCCCAGGACTCCAGCACCTGGCCATCCGCTGGTACTTTTGACCAGAGCCCTCCGATGATCAGCAAGCTCCATCTTGGTCTGTCCAAGTGTGTGGAGTTGGAAATGTCTGAAGACCCAGAAGGTTCGCCGCCAATCCTGCTCAGAACGAACTGGATTCATGTTAAAAGAAAGGATGCAGCCCCCCTGTTTGAGGATATTGTTGATGGAATCCGGTTGGAAACGGAAATCAACAAGAATCTTTCAGACAGCGGGTAAACAGTCCAGCCTGCATGGAAGCATGGCCAATGCAGTCGCGTTTTACGTTTGACGCCCATGTAGCTACTGAGTTAACCATACACTACAGCACCTGCATCCAAGTCAAAGAGAAAATATATCATGTACGCACCCTACACCTTTACAAAGAGCAGAAGAAACTGTGATCATAAAATTATTAGTTGTTTAGATATGACTAGCTATCCATGTTCTCAACCGAATTTAGGGAGTACCAGACGGCCGGCCTGTCCGAACCACCAATAACCACGCGAAGAAATGGTACTCATGACAAGACAAGTAAAGAAAGAAAGGACGGAGACCACCATAAGGATATCGAGAAAAAGAGCAACGTGTGGTCACCGCAAAAACACCATTCCAGATCAACGCCGTTACATCAATTCATAGATTGATTCATTAAGATCGTGGAAAATTCGTCAGGTCATCGCCATATCGGCCGCCATATCGTCTTAGAAAATATCCCAAAGGACAGAATCTCTCCAGTTGATCTTGAGACTCAGGTGATGTTGAAATCAACCTGGCCATTTTCGTCTCACAGGACGCCGACTAGAAGCGGCGATGTCCGCGAGAGGAGGCACCACGCCAGGGGCCACGCCAGTTGCCACGGCCACGGGGGCTCTGGGGGCCACGGGGGGCAGGGGGGCCAAGGGGCCCGGGGGAACGACGGGCCACAGGGGCAGGAAGAGGAGTCGGGGCCGGAGCCGGGGTGGCGGCAGGCATGGGAGCCGCGACGACGTACGGGTTGGGCCCCTGGCTGGGCCAGTGGGCGGGGCCTTGTTGCTCCGGGGCGCCCATCGTAGAGTAGCCCGAGCGAGGGAAGTTGTAAGGTGCCAGACTCAGGCCCTGGCGGACGGGGGTCATGACCCCGTGACCCGTGGTGAGTAAGGTCTGCAGGACCTGCTTCTCATCATTGATGGCGTCAGAGAAGATCTTCTCCGATGCCACAGGCTCGTCCCACGCGAACCACCAATCCCCGTAGGGGTGCGGGTGCTTCTGGCCGAAGAAGCGGCGCTCCAGGCCGCGAGGGATGCGGACGACCCGTCCGTTCAAGATGAGCATCCCGTAGAACTGTTTATAGCACATTGGTCATTAGTCACAGGAATGAAAGACATTTGTGAAAGGAGAGAGACTTACCTCCAACGCGTTGGGGTTGTTGGGACGCAGCCAGGTCAGAGTGTCGAATGGGAAATAGGGCAGCCAATTATCGCTCATCCGGCCAAAGAACGCCTGGTCATCGCTGATCTCCGCAAGGACATACTTCATGCGGGGGTTGAAAGCCGGGCACTCGATACCGGCACGAAGGAGCTCGGTCACCAGGCGAGTATCCAGTCCGACAATTTGCCCACCGCCACGCAGGCGCTGCACCAAGTGCTCCATCATCGTCTTCAGCGTGAAGTGGATCTTGTTGCGGGTATGCACGGTGTACAAGTGGGTAGCAAACCACGGGAACTAAAAGCGCAATGTTAGTAAACAAGGAACCAGAGAAATATCCAGATGATCAAACAATCCAAAGGCAGGAATGGCTTTTTACCTTCCACATCGTGCTGTTGATCGACTCGTATGGACGCTGGGGGATCTTGTGGGTGTGAGCACTCTAGTATTTGGGTCAGTTTCAGTGTCTGTAAACACAAATGGAGGAGTAAGGACGTACTCGGCCGGGCTCACGGACGTGACGGGCGGTGCAGAAAAGCTCTTCGTCGGTGAGGAATCCAGCGAATCCATTTGGCCAACTTTCGTCCGGGACAACCACAGGACGGCCAGTCTCCCAGCTGATGCACTTGGCATGGGGGAACAGAGCCTTCATGAGGGCCGCCTGGGAGCTGATGGAGACGTCGACGTAGCGGTTGCCCATGCGGGGTCCTTGGTTGGAGTCGTGCAAAGCCTTGATACGGCGAATGGTATCCTCAGCATCGGCATGAGTAGCGAACTCCACATAGCACTCGTTGGTCTTGCCTGAGGAACGGTCCATGATGATGTGGACAGGCCAGCCTGAAGCCAGCCGAGCTCGATTTCCGAAGAACTGGATCACCTCTTGACGGGTGATGTTGTAGGGGATCTGCATCAAAGTGAGAGTTATTGTCAGCGGGAGGACGAGTGAGAGGAGATGTAAGGCATGAGGTAGACTTACGTTTTCGATGAGAACAACCGCGTGGTGACCACGGAAGCAGGTCTCCGCATCGCTGCCGATGGGGCACTCACCCGGTGCCAGGACTTCGTCCAGCTGGCGTTGGTGATATGTTGCCATCTGCATCTGGTACTGGAGCCCAGCGTCGAGAGGTACAGGTAAGTGGTACATTTCGAACTGAGGAACGAAGGAGATGAGGTCTGGTCCTGAACAAGAGGTGTCAAGGGCCAAGTCGTGAGGGAGTTGGAGAGGTGGGGGAAGGGAAGAGAAAAAGGAAGAATAGTGTGAGGGAAGGCAATCAGTCTGAAGAGACAAATCGCAGAGCCGGTGAAATAAGACTGCCGGGTCGACGGGGTCAGAGGTGGGCAAAGAGGCAGTGGAGTGCGGAGAGTTGGCAAACACGGTTGGAGCTGAGTGAGGGTGTTTGTCTGATGACTCCAGGCTCACAATATCCGCCACATCCTGCAGGTAATGAGTTGGCAGTGATGATATCTCTAGGTATGAGCTATCAACAGTCTCAATCTCGTCCTCTGGAGAAAAGAGGAATTGTTAATACAATTCGATAGTTGAGGGGTTGGGACAAAATCATTGTGATATTCAGGATGATACCCACCAGGTGCTTCTTGGCCAGCATATAAGCCCAAAATCTGCGACACCTCATCGCTTGACCCAGTCTGCTCACCAGGAACGTCTTTAGGACGATCAGCCATGATGGGCGTGTTAATACCACACGCCATGCGGCTATACTTGAGGCGGTCAGTAGGGTCAAAGAGTGAGTGAAGTGATGGAAGGCGGTCTGGAGGGCGGTCTGGAGGGTTCGAGGCAGAAAAGATGGTAGTGAGGACGGTTAACGAAGGAACAAAGGCGGTCAGGAGAGTCAAAGGAGGGAAAAGAAAGTAGTTAGGGGAGTTGAAGGAGAAAAAGGAAAGCGGTCAGGAGAGTTAGGAAGGGAAAAGAAGGTTATCAAGGAATTGCAACCAAAAGATCGGCAGAATCAGTAGAGTCGGCAGAACCGGGGGAGTCCGTGGCAAATTCGGGACTTGGCCGTGGGCAGAGCTTCGGGCCACATGAGCCCTAACCACACCTACCCAAAAAGGCAACCACTCCAAAAATGGCCTCAAAGAACTCGCAACATTAAATCAAGCAAACATCGCTAATACCCATAGCAGTATGCCTCGGCCATGACATTGACTTAGTCTCTTGCAACCTTGTGGGCCACCGAGTAGGCCCATCGATCGTCATTTGGAAGGGTAGTCGTTGAGTCGATAACAGCCTTAGCATTCGAGCGGATGGCGCAGATGTACAGAAGGTTGAGTATCGGGAGCCATCGGCTGCTAGGAATACGGTCCGCCGAGCTATAGGTCGACAGCAAATTATTCGAATTACCGTGGTCATCGAGTCAATTAGTACCAAGGCTAAATGGGAGGAATCATTATTGGGGAATTGTTAGAGACGGAATGGATTGGACTCTTTGTATTGCGGGAGAGTTCAGCCTGAAGAATACAGGATATGGTGGAAACACAAGGTCATTGTATCATGGAGTTGCTCTGCAACTAGATGGGTCGGGGGGAAGCAAACGCCAGAAATTTAATCAAACTGTATGAAAGTAAGCATTGATCCATAAAGATGGGTTCATAAGGGGGTCATACAGGGGTCAAGAAGGATTCAGCGACAAATCGAGCACGGGCATTCAGCTGAAATATGTTAGTCGACAATAATAGCGAAGGCGAATCCTGCGACAGAATTGAGGACAACTTACGAATAGTTTCATCTCCGAGACTTTTTTTTCGTATCAATTGTTAGGACACTGTCGAGGAATCTGTATGGTGAGCGTGAGTACTTACTTTCCTTGTCAACCTCCTCCATACTATTGCCGCTGTTAGCACTCGAGTGTTTTCCTCGCGGAGTACGGTATTGACTCACAATTGAATGACAAAATCGACGAGCTTATGCTTCAACATCGCCTCGGTGTGTGCGTTGGTGATCAGGAACGAGATGTCATAGCCCTAGGTAACGTGTCAGGGACATGGTGTGGATGTCTGTATAATGAGGGTTTTGTCGGGGAGAAACAAGTATAGTCGGAGAGGTAGACACGGCATGATTGGATGAAGGGATTGACGTTTCAAGGATACGTACAGGCATGGGCTTCCTCCGAAGGATAAAGAATGACTCGGCGCGCTAGTAGATAGTAGATTATGGTAAGCAAAGCTCGAGGCAGACTTGACATATTGAAATCATACCTGCGTGAGGAAACGTGTGAACTTGTGGACGAGAATGTGCTCAATTTCATCGGCCTGCTTGATTCGGATCGAGAAGCGGACAGAGTTGACGCCTAGCTCCACGTTAGCATGATAGGCGGAGTGGGTACTGAGAAGTATGAATGCACTGACTAGGTTCGATAAGGACCTTCTCATGTTCGTTGCGGCTAATTGTAACGGGGTTCAGAATGAGCTCTGGAGAGCTTCCTGCTTCCACTTCCGGGACATTGCTAAGAGACCAATTAGCTCCAGTGTTATGGTCTCGTGCTCGGACTCGAAGTGATCATACTGGCGCTCGCTGGTCTGGGACGCGAAGTTCGACACTGATTGTGTTAGCTAGATCCACATGGTATCTGCGGAAAGGAGACTTACCAGCCAGTGCGGCCGTGAGACTCACACGGACACACTGCAAATAGGGGCGGAGGCTTTGCGACTTGTCGAGGTTCAGTACTCGCGAACGGGGAGTTGCGGGATCCAACGTACCATGCTGGGCGAACAGCTGGGAGTTCTAGGCGTTGAGAGAATCTCAGAGAAGAATTGATTGCTTTTCGTGTCTCTCCGGGGTTTATAAAGGGCCCTCGTTCCTGAAAGACTTCGCTAATCGGTCGATAACGTCAAGCTAGGCGACAGGAGATGGAGGGGCCGTGGGCGGAGGTTCCGCGCCCGCAGGCCGCAAGGCGGGAAGGCGGTGACGTAGCGTTTGTTTTCTGCCCCACGGCCTTCGAGCACCTTCCCCGGAGCTTGTAAGCTGTTCAACCCTCATCAACCATCTCATCACTTGTTGCAGCTTCAGAATTTTTCTTATTCTTCAGGCAAATTGAACAAGATGCCATCTATACCAAGTGAGTATTCAAAATGGTACCCCAATGGAGTTTTATTTCCATGACTAATCACTCTACAGTCATCGTCAAACATGCGGGCAAACGCCACGAAGTCGAGCTCGATCCCGAAGCCAACGGCGAAACCTTGAAATATCAGCTATTCTCCCTGACTGGTGTTGAACCTGACCGCCAAAAGGTCCTGGTGAAAGGTGGCCAACTCAAGGATGACACTCCCCTCGCCTCCCTCAAGGCCAAGCCAGGACAGACTTTCATGATGATGGGCACGCCATCCGGGGGTCAAGGTGCTGCTGATCTTGGTCGCCCTAAAGAGGTCGTCAAGTTTTTGGAGGATATGACAGAGGCTGAGGTTGCGCAGCAAGAGGGAGCGACTCCTGCTGGTCTACAAAACCTAGGCAATACCTGCTATTTGAACTCTACTCTCCAAACTCTCCGAGGTATCCCTGAGCTGCAGGAAGAGCTTCAGCGGTATCAGGCGAGTGGCTCTTCTGGACAGTCTGGCCTTGCGGACCTCAGCAGCTTTGGTCTGAGCGGCTTGGGTGGCTCAAGTGACCTGACTGCCTCCCTTCGGGACCTGTTCAAGCAGATGTCCGAAACGCAAGAGGGCATCCCCCCACTCATGTTTCTGAATGCCCTCCGAACTGTCTTTCCTCAGTTTGCTCAAAGGGATCGCAATGGCCACGGCTACGCACAGCAGGATGCCGAAGAAGCATGGTCTCAGATTGTGAATCAACTGCGCAACAAGCTGACCATCACTGATGGAAGTGGGGATTCTGCGTCCCGTGTATCTTTTGTTGATAAGTACATGGCCGGTCGATTTGACTCGGTCACCGAATGCGACGACCCCACTGCTAAGGCAGCCGGCGAGGAAGCCACCAAGTCCTCTGATGTTTTCTTCAAGTTGGATTGCCACATTGGAAAGGAGACCAACCACCTTCAAGATGGTATCATGGCAGGCTTGGAAGAGCAGATTGAGAAGCAGTCCCCGACACTCGACCGCAACGCTTTGTATACGAAGCGGTCGCGTATCTCTCGCCTGCCGACCTATCTCGCGGTTCATTTTGTGCGTTTCTTCTGGAAACGTGAGACTCAGAAGAAGGCCAAGATCATGCGTAAGGTAACCTTCCCAGCCGAGCTTGATATTGTGGAATTCTGTACCGAGGAGCTTAGGAAGAAACTCGTGCCTGTTCGCGACAAGGTTCGGGAGATCCGCAAAGATGAATTGGATGTCGAGCGATCTCGCAAGCGCCAGAAGCTGAACAACAAGCAAGTGGAGGACCAGAGCAAGGAAGAGGAGGCTGGAGCTAAATCAAGCAAGGAGCCGATGCAGAAGAAGAAAGAAGCTACAGAGACTAAGAGCAAGACCAACGACAAGGACGGCGACACCGCGATGGAAGAGAATTTCAAGACCGATGCCGAGTACGAGGCGGAGAAGATGGAGGATATCAAGGCTGCCAAGAAGGAGCTCTATGATCTGATCAACCAGCACTCTTCTGGAGACAGTGGAAACAACCAGTCTGGCCTGTATGAGCTTCGAGGTGTCATCACCCACCAGGGTGCCAGTGCCGATAGCGGTCACTACACCGCGTATGTGAAAAAGCAGGCCCGCAAATCAAATGGCTCTCAGCCCGGTGACAAGCGCCGTGAGGAGGAGGAGGATGGCAAGTGGTGGTGGTTCAACGACGACAAGGTGACCGAAGTAGAGGCTGAGAAAATCGAGACACTCTCCGGCGGTGGTAAGTCGTTACTCTACAAGGAGTCGGTCGCTTGCCCATCGGTATCGCTAATACCTTCTTCTAGGCGAGACCCACTCGGCTCTCATTCTGCTCTACCGAGCTATCGATCTCCCTAAGTTGGCGGAGTGATTGATGTCTTCTTGTTCCGGACTACACGTTCAAAACTCCTAGCCTGCAACCAAGAAAAACCGCCCTGGTTTTAGATGCATAGAAACGATGACCATGAGTCGACGCTGAGAATTACTTTGGAATTATGGATTGGATCTCAATGGAACCTGTCTTTTTATAAAAACCAAAAAGCTTTCTTCTTCCTTTCGTATTCCCTTCGTATCACGTAGATAGTTACTATATATTACTACTGTCTACGACTAGCGCGCCCTCTGTCGAATCACGTGATATGTGCCTCGGCCGTCTTATCAACTCCGATCCAAATTGGCCCCATCTCCTCTCCAGCAGACTGGCAATGTGATCGCGATGCATTCTCGCAGGATTCTACAGCTGCCACTCCGGACGTATGCATCACGATTGCACGTCACTCCCAGACTCCCTCTTGCGCCAAGGCTCGCAATCCGAAACCTCAGCAATGATGCGGCATCCCAGAACACCTCGGCCCAACCGTCGCGCTGGACGCGTCGACTAATCTACGCCACGATCTTTGGGGCTCTGGGAGTCAGTGTCGGAAAATGGATGGATAAGAAGGTCGCTGCGCCTCCAGTTCCTGGAACACCCGAAGACAAGCTGCAGCTTCAAGACATTCAGCACGTCTTCGACACTGGGCTCCCGATAGTCCAAAGGCTGCGGGCAAATCCCGATTTTGTGGAAATGGGCGTCTACGAGAACTATTCGGAAGAGTACAAGACACATCGACTGACTTCGGGTGCACTGGGTGGGAGCAGGGGCATTGCGTTACAGGTGAGTGGCTATGACAGTTCTCGGCTTGCATCTCTCGGCGGACGCAATGAGCTCCTGAACTCTCTGGTCGCAGCAATTGCGCAGGGATGGGATCAGCAAGTGCCGAGTTTTGCAAGTGCCGAACCTCGGGATCCCGCTCAGTTCTGACCGAGAGTGTATCAAATAGCGAGCGTTTTGGAATGAAAAGGAGCACCAACTGGTTAGCGTGGTATTTCTGGGAGCTGGCATCGAAGGGTGGCCAACCATGGTGCACGGCGGCGCTCTTGGCACTATAATCGACGAGAATCTCGGTCGCGCGGCCGTTCGCCATTTCCCTGCACGGACAGGCATGACGGCCAACCTCAATATCAACTATCGCGCGCCGGTCTACTCGGATAAATTCTACTCGATCCACTCGAGCTTGGATCCGGAGCAGAGCACAGACCGCAAGGCGTATGTCAGGTGCGAGGTACGCGATATGACCGGACGTCTCTGTGTCGAGGCCAATGGACTCTTCGTTGTCCCGAAGAAGCTGAAGCTCGTGAGACTGGGCGACCATTTCTGACCCCAACCTTTGAATCACGAACCCATGGATGTGTCGGGGTATGGCAATCGAACTGCCCGTCAAAGTTTTGGAGACTTGACGAGTCAGTTCGTCTAATCTGGCCTATCCATCCAGCCCAATTAGTGGGGACAATAGTTGACTGGAAAGTATGACTGTAATAGACTCGACCGCCACTTGCACCCGCTTACGTTTGCGGCCCCTCTGTTGCTACCAGAGACCAGCTCTCGAGGCTTTAGGGGGGCGAAACGCAGGGGGCCGGTCTTTTGGAATTCCGCCCTGTACTACGGAGCATAGAGTTACACCTTCCTTTGTCTTATCCCGCCAAGATCAGCCACAGCCATCAATTATTGAACGGCTGAGGTACTTTCTTTTTCGTTTTCTTTCATGTACATAATTTCTTTTTTTTTTATCCATCGTGATCTGACCTCCCAATCCGAAAGACTCTCCAGACAACCAACCAGCACAGACCCCGACCGAATGACCCAGTTAGCTAGCTCAAGTCCTGACAAGTTCTGGGGGGGAGGAGGTTCCAGGTTAGTCTAAGTTAGTTACAGTTTCGGGGCTCAGTCCCATTGCGGTACTTGCGTCCGGGCTGGTGGGCATCGAGACCCGCAAGTCAATCAAGACTAAGCAAGTCAATGATGGTGATCCAGTGAATCCACCTCTTCTCCACGTTTTTCCCCCGCATTTTCCCTCCCGCCACGGCCCAACTCGCTCGACTGAGTTGACTCGCCCCCTCAACTGATGCCCAGGAAACTCCAAGAAATTCCAAGAAACGCCTAAGCAATGCTAAGCGTGCCTCGGTATTTTCTGGATTTTGAGCTCGCGACCCCGGCTATCGCTTATACGCTCTCCAACTTAATTGCATCCACCCTTTGACACACCCACCCTCCCTCGACTGATTGGCTACTTGACTTACGGACTGCTCCGACGAAGATAACAGTGGACCCCCCTACTGTTCCGGCGACACGCGGTGCGATCTCACCGTTTCAAGGTTGAAGGCCTTTGTTATGTTCTTGGTCAAGATATATCTGCTGCTCTTCCCCACTCGAGTGGAGTGATTTACAAGGTCGTGCTGTGCTGGGAATTAGCATATCCTTGCTAAGATCCTTTTTTTTTCTTTGTGTTCTTTTGCCCCTCGAGGCACTTCTTTCAATTCTGAGCAATTCTATTGCTGCTGTACACTACTTGCCCATTATGACTGGGTCTATTGATGTCCAAGCTCCGGTGCATGGCGATGAGAAGGCCGTTATGCAGCACCAGGAGCACAAGACAGATGCCGATGGGAGCTCCAATGAGGCCGGGCTGCACGAGTCCGAGAAAGACATTCCTGTAAGAACCCTGTCGTCAAGGGTCAACGAGCCAATCGTACTCACTGTGATATCTAGATGACCTTCCGTCGTTTCATGGGATTCACGGCCATGGCCTTCCTGTGGACTGGCAGTCAGATCCCTGTCTATTTATTTGGTATGATTCGGTCCCAATTTACTCGTGTCAGAGCAATTACTTACAGTCTCCAACAGGTGGCATTCCTCCCTATATCTATGGCTCCATTGGCGGGGCAGACCGTTGGATTTGGTTTGTGAGTAGATCGTCCTGTCAAAACACCAATCTTCGTACTAATACTAGTGTCGCAATAGGTCCTTGGAAACCTGCTTGCTCTTGCAGGTGTCTGTCCATTCGTCGGGTCTCTGTCGGACTTGATCGGTCGTCGCTATGTCGCCATTCTTGGAGCCTCCCTCATCTGCCTTGGTATGATCGTGAGTAGCACGGCGAATACTATGAATATCTTTATTGGTTGGTGGACCCAGACTCCCAATATTTTGTTTCACATATTGACTGTATTGCCCAGCTGGTATGGCCATTGCTGGTGCGGGCGCTGGTGTTAATGAATTGACTGCTCTGGCCGCAACCTCGGAGATGGCCCCAACCCGCAAGCGTGGCGTCTACGTTGCTGTCCTCATCTTCAGCATCCTGCCCTTCTGCCCGTCTGTGCTGTGGGCTCAACTCATTGCCGCTCACAGCAACTGGCGCTACGTTGGCGCATTCTGCGGTGCATGGAACGGCTTTGGTCTCCTGATCACGGTCCTCTTCTACAAGCCCCCTCCCCGAGTGAACTCCCTCGGTCTGAGTAATAAGGAAATTATTAGCCGCATTGATTTCATCGGCGGTTTCTTGAGTATCATTGGTCTGATTTTGTTCATGGCTGGTATGCAATGGGGTGGTTATATGGTATGTGATTCCCACTTTTCACTCTACTTCTTCTGGCTCCGCTGACTCGCTTTCTACAGTACCCCTGGAGCTCTGCTCATGTCCTTGCTCCCCTCATTCTCGGCTTCCTTATGCTAGTTGCCTTTGGCTTCTGGGAGGTCTACGGTGCTAAATACCCCATCTTCCCCACCCGACTGAAACAGGAGCCTCGAACCCTGGGTCTGACTCTGGTCATTACCTTTATCTCTGGAGCCAACTTCTTCTCTGTGCTCATGTTCTGGCCCACTGAATCTTTCAATGTGTACGGACATGATCCGGTTGATGTCGGTATTCGCAGTCTGCCTATTGGTTTCGGCATCTTGGCTGGTGCCTGTATCGTGTTGGTCCTTCTTAGTGTGTTCCGAGGACATAACAAGGAGCTTCTCATTGTGAGCAGCGTTCTCATGACAGCTGGTAAGTGATCTGATGGAAATCCTCAAGGGAATGAAATGCGCTAACGAGTTTTGATAGGCTGTGGTGCTCTTGCGGTCGGTCGCGTTGATAACATGTACCAATTATGGGGACTTCTCATCCTAGCCGGTCTTGGAATTGGTGGAATTGTCGTTCCCGCGTCAATCATCACGACCATCATCTGTCCTGATGATCTGATCGCCACCATTTCCGCTCTCACGCTGTCCATCCGTGTGGTGGGTGGCAGTGTCGGCTACACCATCTACTACAACGTCTTCATCTCCAAGTTCGTTCCGGCAGCGAAGCACTATATCGGTGGTGTGATGATGACCAAGCTTAACATCACCAGCGTTGAGGCTATCACCGAAGCCATCGAGCTCACTGGTGCTTCTCTGTTGACCGAGATGCAGAAGATTCCTGGAATTGCTGGCAACGAGACCGCTTATGAGATGGTGGTCGGGGCAGGCCAGCTTGCGTATGCCGAGTCCTACAAATGGGTGTACTATGTTAGTATTGCGTTTGGTATTGTGTCGATTCTGGCTTCGTGCTTCTTGGGTGATATCACCAAGTACATGGATGACCATGTTGCGGTCGTGATGTAAGCGATCGAGATGTATATTTCTCGAGATTGTGTATAATGTAGTATGATGACGGTACTGGGATGTTTTGACGATGACTTGATAATTCTGATACGAAGAATGAGTTACTTATGCCTTTTCTCATCTATCCCCATAGTAACCAAAGTCAGTGATAACATTTTTCTACAAAGTACACGGCCTAGACTGCAGGTCGTGTAGCTTATCGAGATAATGTAAATAAAGTCGGGTGTGGGGCTGCCGATCTCCACTGACGCGCCAAGCCCCGGCAACTTTTTTATCACTCGACACCCATTGCTTAACTCAACAACCGCGACAGCTGCCACCATGGCCTCCTATCCTACCAAACGGAAGCCATTCAGCGCTTCCGGTCCTCAGGGAGCTACTGGAGCCGCTAGAAAGCGTGCGAAAACCTTTGACGCACGTACCCTGGCTGTGCAGTCCACCGACGCCGCGCTCTCTGCAACAGGCGAGCTCGATGTCGCCGCATACGCCGCCGCCCGGGCGTTCGAGATTCAGGCCTTGGAGGAGGGAATGCAGCGATCGAAAAATGCCCTGACGACACGCGCGTTTCAGAAGGTGCCTCGCTCGCTGCGGCGGCGGACGGCGAGTCACAATGTGAAACGAGTGCCACGAAGATTGCGGGCGCGGGCACAGCGAGAGGTATCTTCTTCCCTGGTGTTGGATCTACAATTGAGTGCACAGGTAGCTGACGAAGAGGATAGATGGTCGAAGATAATACGCCTACGGTCACTGCACGGCGTCGCAAACCAAGCCAGATGATGCGCATTCGCCTCGAAGCCGCTCGACGCCTACAGAACCTCAATGCCAAATCTAAGAACCGACGTTTAGCAGCAAGGATCAAACGAGATAAACAGAACGAAGCTACTGCAAAGGAAGAAGGAAGCCATACTTTCAACATTGCGCCCCGAGTACCAAAAATCAAAAAAGGGAAGCTGTCACGCCCGCCGCCTGCAGACTCGAAGTATCGCAAGCGCCAGCGATGCAAGACTTGGCTCCCGACTCACATGTTCCATGCGAAACGCGCTCATATGGCCACCACCAAAGATCCGATCTGGCGATTCGCAATTCCTATTTCGCCTACTGAGAAGAGTTATCGGCCCACACATCGAGCTCGCGGTGCCCGTGGCGCTGTGGCGTGGGATATGAGCTATATGTCTACCATACAGCTAGAAGGACCGGAAGCTTGTATTGAAGCTGTGCTGCGAGCGGTTGGTGTCAATAGCGACGAGGCCTGGGGTGTGAAGGGGAAGAAGTGGAGGACTGGGACGAGGTCGTTGCAAGCTTGGGCATTTGAAAAGGATCAGCCTCCCAGACCCATTGCGCCTATCACGTTGATCTGGTGTGTACAGCCCAAGGTTGAAGACGTTGAAATGATCGATGCAGACAAAGCTTCTTCTACCGTGAAGAAACCACGACGAAAGCTCTTTATCCGCATCCATCCATCTGCATTCTTGCAACTATGGACAGATCTGCTCGAGATCTCGAAACAACAGAACCCGCCAGTCATGGTTGAGGACTTGAGATTCGAGATTGGTAGCATTGAAATCACCGGCCCAGGGTCTACAGAGGCACTCTTGGCCACATTGGAGCCTGTTTTGGGATCAGACGGTCCCGCAGCACAGAGTCCAGAGGCTATCTGGCTATCTTTAATCGGCGTATCTAATCCGGCATCACTGCCACAGAATGCCCTTCTGTCCTTCCCTGTGTCTGACCCTCGCCTCCAATTCCCACCGCGGAGTCTCAAAGTTCCGGACAACGAGTCACACATGAATGACTTGGCTGCCACGCTCTCTACATGGTCACCCGATCAAACGCAGGGTCCATCCTCTCTTTTCGACCGCCCAAGTCGCCTTGCAGCCATTCGACAGCTTCCAAGTCAGAAGGCCATAAACCGTCGCCGTGCGCTGGCCGGCCCCGGCAAATATCCTGCTGCACAACCCACCGACCCAAAAATTCCGGTCATGATAATTGCCAGTCGTCCACGGGCTCGGTCAAAACGGAATACTGCTCCAGGATCCTGGACGGTACTGTTGCCGTGGAAATGTGTGGTTCCAGTATGGTACTCGCTTATGTTCTATCCTCTTTCAAGCGGTGGAAATCCTCGTTTTGGTGGCTTGAAGGAGCAGCAGCAGCTTACTTTCGAGGCGGGTGAGGGATGGTTCCCAGGTGATTTCCCTGGTACCCGTGCTGGCTGGGAGTGGAGTCAACGCGAGGCTGAGAAATCCCGACTGCAGTGGGAGCGACGACCTAAAGGACGTCGAGCCGAGTTCGACAGTCTCGTCCTGGGCGATGGTCATCCCAAGGGAGAGATTGGCTTCGGTTGGACCTGTGACTGGCAGAGGCTCGTCGACGGCCCACCAAAGGATCAAACCAGCCAGGATGCTGTTAAGAAGGATGCCGATACCACCGATTCTACCATTCCACCCTCCAACATCCACACCATCCGCTATCCACCCAGTGAAACAAACCTGCTTCTCACCAAACTCAGCAAATCCCCCGTTGATCCCTCTGCCCTCGCTACAATCCACCTCACCCTCTCCAGCCGCGGCACTCCTTCCCCCTATGCGCGCATCTATCGCCTTCCGACGAACCCCATCCTACGACAAAAGTGGATAGACCTTGTTTCTCCATCATACAAAAAGACCAATGAACGGAAAGGCACCCACCAAAAGAAATCCACTCTTTCTAGTGAGGAAGCGCAGCGCCAACTCGCTGAAGCATTGGTCGCTACTGCGATCCCTGAAGACCCTGGATCCGAACATCTGAAGATCCCTACCGAAGACGATCTCATCGGCTTTGTGACTGCTGGAAACTTTAATCTTTCCGAGGGTAAGGGTACGGGTGTTGGATCGATTCTACTATCAAAGGTTTTGCTACCTAATGTCAAACCATCCGAGAGGAGGATGTGTATCGTCCGGACAGCGGGTGAGAAGATTGGACGATTGGGAGTGTGGGAGCTTGTCTGATAGAGTTATTGGTGTTTTGATACCCTGTAGTGTAGTCTCTCCTTGAGACATGATAAAATATGAACGCCTCTAGATGGGGCACCCCTACAAATCACACATATCATGCACAGTAGATTCTTCGTGTAGGATCAATTCCATCCCATGCAATGTCATGGCAACTAAAAATGAATAAAAAGAGCACAATCTATACATACAGTACAGCATCCACGGCCAAGACAGTAGACGCGGTATCATCTACCGCTAATCTAACCCACAATGCGATCGACAAAAGCAGCCTCCATCTTCGCAACCTCCTTCTTGAAGGCGTCAACCTCCTTCCAGCAATCCAATGGCCGGCGGTCGTTCAGTCGCAGACATCCAACAACATCAGCCTTGGCCTTTTCAACACCCTCATCCAACTCAACCAACTTCCTCCGCCCATCCAGACGGCTACGCAGCACGTCAATCTCACTCATAACCGAGTCCCGCGAGATCTCGCGGTTGACAACGGGCGGCTGCTGTGCGACGGGTTCTTGAGGCGCGGCGAAGACAGGCGCGGGCTCGTACTCGCGGCCGGCGAAGGGGATCCGCGGGGCGTCCAGGTTCAGAGATCCGACGGGGTAGCCAGAGGGGGAGGCGGCGAGGGGCGCGGTGGCAGCGCTCACGGGGATGGAGCCGGTGTCCTTGACTTCGGCGAGGCGCTTCTCGATCTCGGCGAGGGTTTGCTGCTCGCGTTCGCGGAGACGCTGGAGTTCTTGGGCGACGCGGTTTTGGATCTCGAGCTCGAGGGCCTTGGCGCGGGAGGAGTCCGTCTGTTATGTGGAATGTGTATGAGTAAGGAATAGCATGGTTTTTGAGGTCGTATCATTTGTCGGGAGGGATTCAACTGACCTCGGAGGTGGACTGGAGGGCCTCAACTAGGTTGGAGGAGAATTGGACTGGGGAGTTGCTGCGCATGGATGCATGTTAGCGATTGTTTTTATACAGTTGTATGCGATTTGATAGCGCTCGGCGATGCTAATTGCTGCGTATCGCAACAATTGCGCTTGATCAATCGGGTCTCGTGGTTCCGGTTCCCGCCATGGAACATCGGGTTGTCGAGTTCGTTGGTGTCAACGTTGGAGAGTCAATTTACCTGGAGAAGACATGTTGGGAGTTACCCCCGCCTCAGGCTTGGAACTGCCAGCACCCATTATTCCGATTGGAAGGTGTAAATGCCGTCAAGTCAATTAAGAGAAGGGCGGTTGTGAGAGACGCTCCAGTCCACCCGAAGCTCCGATACTTCGGTCACGTGTGTGCTGGTTAGTCATCCCGTCAGTTGCCCTCAGGTGATCCATTGGATGTTGAAACTAACAAGGTAGATACACAGCGCACTGCTCATATCACATTTTATTTGGTGGTGCTGTTCTCTCCAAATGACTGGGTTTGGCTCGTTTGATATGACAATAGTCATTGAGCTTGAAAATAACTTACCACTATTTTTGACAGGTTTCCAATGTGTAGATACCATGAATATAGGAGACCACAATTCATGCATAGTCCAACAAAACACTTCAGGTAACTACTCAGTCCAGATCCGTTACAATAGAGCAAACATCATTGAGAAAATTGAGTCATTATGGGATGGTTGACCAATGCTACAATTATCATCCTTTTTGCCAATCTCTGTGTTATAAGAGCTGAAAAAATGGCAATTTAAAGGCGCTCGACAAGTAATATGGAACTTCCCACATGGCAATTCCCTTTACTTTATTCGTTTGTTAGACACTGGTAGAGGGCTCTCGGGGTTGGCGATCACATTGCGTTGCCCCAGCTTGTGGTATGTGGTGACCAGTCTGCAGGCAAAAGCTCGGTTCTCGAAGGTATCAGCGGATGCCCATTCCCACGACAAGATGGCCTTTGCACACGTTTTCCCGCCGAGATCGTGCTTCTTCATGACTCCTCCATCAACAGAAAAGCAGCCAGTCTCATCTCATCTCCATCTCGTACCCCTCAAGAACGACAGCACTTTGCGGCCTTTAGGCGCGAGTTTGCGAGCTTTGACGAGTTGCCTGGTACCATTCAGGAAGCTTCCTCTTTGATGGGGGTTCGATCCAGCCAAGCCCCTAATGCTCCTGCCTTTGCCGCCGATGCCCTTGGACTGGAAGTGGTTGGCAATACTGGTCTCCATCTGACATTGGTTGATCTTCCAGGATTAATCTCTGTCTCGGAAGATCCCAACGACATTGACATGGTCAAAACGCTGGTCAACACCTATCTTAAGAGCTCGCGTACCATCATTCTTGCCGTCATACCAGCTAGCAGTGATGCGGAGACTCAGGCCATTATCAAAAGAGCGCGACGCTTTGACAAGGAAGGTCTCAGAACTATTGGCAAACGATGCTGACTGACATCTCTCACCTAGGTCGCCATGAAAACCTTTGTAGACAACGTATGCCGACAAGTAATTGAAAGACACGTCCTCAGCCCTCTGGCGAGTATATTTGACCCGACTGTTGTCAGCGGTTACTCGGATGAGGATCTGCTGCACTTGGCTGCAGAGTCGCCGCAGACTAGTCGTTGTCGTGTCGAGGCTATCCAGGTGCAGAAGAACTTGAAGCAGGCCCTCCAGGAGCTTTCACTGTGATGCGGTCACCTGCAACGCCCGATACTTGCTAGACCCTCTATGGATACTAGGGTCTATTTGAAATTGATTTTTGATTTTCACACTCCACGTGCTAGAAGAATACTTAGTTCAGGGACATGGATGTCCTCTGACGTAATGTCATTTTCAGGGCACTGACATCAACAGTACTGTATTTATTTGTCTAATATTGTAGAAGATTGACACGGGCTGGAATAAGCCAACGCACATGGATTAAACGTTTTCTAAGAACCTTCTGGTAGGATGATGATTGTAAATAATTGGTCTCTGGTGTCCTCCACTCCCCACTCTCCATTCGGGATACGTTAGTCAAGGGAAATTCATAGGCGATCGGGATTCCGAATGTTCGGGCCAGCCGATCCTATTCTGGTCCTTGTGTCTCGGGAGCCGAGTTTTGGAGGGAGCCGTGTGGCCCCGATGGATCCCGAGAACTGAGACTCGCTTCAGGAACACCCAACGTGGCGTTTGGGGAGAGAAAAACACTCAAATAACGATGCATGCTGGCTATAAGACTCTATAACATCCCACAAGCTCTATTAGTACTGATAGGGCACCACTACGATGTATGCCTGAGGAGCACTCTGCTCCGATCAAGACCCAATAAACTATGCAAGTTCCTATCGGATGAAAACTCCCGAATATCTCTCTCTGTCCCCGGCCGGGGTATTATGATCCTGATCCTGTCTGTGCGCTGCATACTACTACGTTGTGTGTGTGTGCCTTTTTTTCTTGCCCATGTAACTATTTTCCCGTCCCCTGTTCCTTCACGCCCCAAACTCCCCGTTTCCTCCGTCTTTCGGCAGGTGCCTAAGCCACTGTTGCTCACCGGTGAAGTCGGGGGAAGACGTGTGCCATGGAGACACTGGAGAGAGCCCAATCCCCATTGACCAGTCAGAGGAGCTCCCCACATTTGTTCAATCTCCGTAGTTTCAGTAGTTTTTCAGGGAATTTGGAAAACATTCATGCCGTCATGACTGGGACACAGTGGCACTAAAGTAGGCACCGTGTAATTTTGGTGGCTTGTTCGGGGTATTTGGGTTGTATGGTGACGATTACTCGAACAGGGAGGACAAGTGTGACCATCAACAGAGTTGGAATGCAGGGGGAAGAAGTTAAAGGGTGGCTGCATTCAGGGGGTTCATGCTGATATAGGGTAGTTAAAATATGTAACGGAGAGAGAAACAAGAAGATATCCAATATACTGTATAGTTCTCTCGTTCTATTCCAATTGATATGACATTCATACTTCCTGGCACGAAACCAGTCCGGCTCCGGTGAAGCCGATACTTTTGCGGTAATACCAGCCAAATACTTGGCCTAATGCAGAGAGAAGTAAGTGTGGTAGTGATACCATACAAGTACCATACAAGTACCTGTATGGTAACTCGGTCCCCGCCGCGGATGTGAGGGACTGAGGACTGACCTCATGGACCCCCCGCCGTCATCCCACTTGGCACTGCTCGTTCTTTTTCTTCGGGGCTCGTGTCTTGACTTTCTTCGTTCGAATTCCCTTCATCTTCTCCTCTCGCTCTTCATTCTTCCCCTCTCTTCACTTTCCCGGCTGTAGTTCTACCCTCGTCCTGTGTTACTATCTTCCTACCGGCTTTCCGCGGACTCTCTCTATCTTTACTACTAGCCCCACCATGTCGTCTGCCCTGCTGGACGAGGCCACGCGCATCGCGCGCGAGTTCGATTACCCCGCGGACCGGGTCCAGCGCGGTGTGGAAGAGTATATCAAGCAATCGAATGAGGGTCTGGCACAGGAGAACACCACATTGAGCCAAATTCCCACTTTCGTGACCGCAGTCCCCAATGGCACGGAAAAGGTACAGTTTTAGACCCATGATCCCCCTCAGTAACAAGATTGAGCCTTTCCGCTAATCATGAGAGTAGGGCCTCTATCTCGCAGTCGATCTGGGTGGCACCAACTTCCGTGTGTGCTCCGTTCAGCTGCACGGCGACACCACCTTCTCCCTCACTCAGTCCAAGATCATGATCCCTCGGGAGCTCATGGCCTCCGGTACCTCCAAAGATCTCTTCCTTTTCCTGGCCCGCCAAATCGAGGCCTTCCTCCGCATTCACCACAACGAGCACTTCGAGGCCCATCTGCGCCGGAGACGCGATGGTAATGACGTGGAGGACCTCTTCGACTTGGGCTTCACCTTCAGTTTCCCCGTGCGCCAATGCGGCATTAACTCGGGAACCCTGATCCGTTGGACCAAGGGTTTCAACATCCCCGATGCCGTCGGCCACGACGTATGCGCTCTGCTTCAGTCTGCCATTGATGAGCTCCACTTGCCGGTCCGCGTGGCTGCGCTTGTCAACGATACCGTCGGTACCTTGATGGCTCGCTCGTACACTTCCCCCGGTGAGACCGGAACCCTGCTGGGTGCCATCTTTGGCACCGGAACCAACGGAGCCTATGTCGAGAAGCTCGACAAGGTTACCAAGCTCAAGAACATGAAGGATGCGCATTACGATACCACAACAGGCGAGATGATCATCAACGCCGAGTGGGGCAGCTTCGACAACCACATGAGCGTGCTGCCCGACACCGTCTACGACCAGGAGCTTGACGCTGACAGCAACAACCCGGGTGTGCAAATGTTTGAGAAGCGCGTCTCCGGTATGTTCCTGGGTGAAATCCTGCGCCGCGCTCTGCTGGCCATGCACAACAACCCCGAACTGGGTCTCTTCAAGACCAGCAAGACCTCCAATGTCTCCCTGCCCTCTGATTCTCTCTTCTACCGCCAATGGGGTCTGGATACCAGCCTGCTGAGCCAGGTCGAGGCCGATACCTCCAAGGACTTCGTCGACGTCAAGGCCGCCCTGAAGGACCACCTGAAGATTGAGAACCCCAGCGATGCCGAGTGCCAGGCTGTCAAGATCCTGGTCCACGCTATTGGTAAGCGTGCCGCCCGTCTCAGCGCCGTTCCCATCGCCGCCATCCTTATCCACACTGGCAAGCTTGAGACCGAGAACATGGTCGATGTGGGTGTCGATGGCAGCTTGGTGGAGTTCTACCCCAAGTTCGAGGAGTACATTCGCGAGGCTCTGCGCGAGGTGTCCCAGGTTGGTGTTGCTGGTGACAAGAAGGTTCGCATCGGTATCTCTAAGGACGGTAGCGGTGTTGGTGCCGCTCTGATCGCTCTTGTGGCCAGCAAGGATGAGAACCTGCGGAGCCCCAACGGCAACGCGAAATGAACGTGAAGCAAAAAACTTGCTTTTCACCAAACCCTCAAAATTCTCACGTTTCTTTGTGCCCCCTTTGACCGTTCTTTTCTCGGGGCCACTTGGTTTACTGGCTGGGCCAGTTTCTTGAAGGTGGGTTGGTCCTGTCTCTTGTGTTTAGCATGTCATGGACAAGCACCCTATCTAGCTTCGAGCCCATCTCTTGTTTTTGCATGACCCGATCCCCTGGCAAGGTCCGGTCGCTGAAACCCGAATTTCGAATTCGGCGGGCCTCGACGGGAAATAAGTCATGATTGCTTAGTTTCCGATATTCACGATTCCCACGCGCCCGGGTCACCCTTGGAATGGATACTCTTTTGTTTATGTCATGATTCTGCTTCTGCCTGGTACACTCAGCAGGATGTATCATTAGATTCTGTTTTTTGCTTATTGTTTGGTTATGGTCGCACGGAGTTGCACAGACATTGTCCTGGCGTGGAACGGTATCCAAGGATCCGATTTCCCTGCACATAATTGCATATTGGCTCGATATTCATCTTGATTGAAATATCATTGAATCTTTCTTTACTTCAGACTTGCTCTTGACTATTACTTGACTGAGATGGATGTTTGTAAAGGAATGATTCAATAGTGATAAGAGTGGATTAATTTCATATATACATTCTATACCTCATCTGTACGACCTCTGGTTTCCCCTCCCCCAATTTAATGACCAGGCTCATAGCCAATTGCCTTGGGAGCCATCACAAAGTCAATGTGTCCAGCAGTCTGGGCAAGGAAGCTAGCCTTGCCATTCGTAGTGGCCGGATCCTGACCGATGAAGTTAGTGGGGAAGCCCACATCAAACTCGGTGGCAGACTCGAGGGACTGAATCTGCTTCTCAGTCAGACGAATCGACAGCGCCTGAATATTGTCGTGCAGATGCTCAATCTTGCGGCCACCCACGATGGGGAAAACGTTGGGACTTTTGCACATCACATAGGCCAGCGCGATAGCCGTGACCGACTCGATACCATGCTCTGCAGCAACAGTCGCCAAAGCCTCTGAGATGCGTCGCTCATCCTCGCTCTGATCAGCTCCCATAATGCTGCGAAGACCCTCGCCGCTCGCCTTGCGTGCCTCAATCTGCTTGGCGGTCTGGAAATGGCCGCTACCCAGGACATCCCACGGTGCCAGCGCCATACCAAAGTGTCGCGCCATGGGCAGGATATCGCGCTCGAAATCGCGGCGCATCACGTTCCACCGACCCTGGTACACGGAGAAGGGCGTCTTGCCATGCGCGCGGGCATATGTGTTCGCCGCAGAGACGACCCACGCCGGACTATCCGAAATACCCAGGTACATGACCTTACCCTGCTCGACGAGGATATGCAACGAGTCCATAATCTCCTCGATTGAGGTGGTATGATCCCACCAATGCAGGTACAACACATCAATATAATCGGTATTCAACTTGCGCAGCGAATCGCGCACGCTATTGAACATACTGCGCTTGTGGTTTCCCAGCGCGTTAGGCGCCTTGCCCTTTCCCAGTTCCCAGGTGCGGTAGTCGGTGGTGAACTTAGTAGCGACGACGATTTGATCACGGTTCTTACGGGCGGTCATCCATTCGCCGATCCAGGTCTCGGATTGTTCGTTTTGGTAGTTGTTCGATGTGTCGATGAAGTTGCCGCCGGCGGCGACGAAGGCGTCGAGCAGTGCGAAGGATTGCTCTTTGTTCATGCTGCCCATGAAATTGGACCAGGCGTCGCCGATGGACATGCCGCCGAGTTGGAGGGGGATACGCGGATTCCGGCCGTAGAGGAGAGGACCCGGTAGCGACCCAGAGGGGTGGCGGGCTCGGGAGGTGCTCCGAAGATTTCGTCCATTTTGTTGGTTGTGGTGGTTGTGATTTGAAGAAGATGTGATTGAGATGGTTGAGATAATTGAGACGATTGTAGTCAAGTAGATTGAACTGATGGTTTGATGGGATGAGATGTCTAGACTGGAAATATCTGATCGTATTTATATTGAGTTTTTATATACGTCAATCTTGGACGAAGCCCCAAAAGTGTCATCCGGAATTAAGAATTGGGTCCGATCGATCAATTACGTTTAGAGTCTTGGCGTAGTACTCGTTCATCCCGGATGACAGTTATGCAGATTATGCTCTACTCGATCGGTTATACTTGATATGCTCATCGTCATCATATGCTATGTCATTGGTCCTACTCTTTGAATTTCAATTATGTCTACTTTTGATCTTGAAGTCTAATTGAACGATGATGTCACAGAACGACTGGCGACTGGATCGCCTGAATTTACTACTAGAAGTATGGCTTTACAAGAACCCCCATTATGCCAGCAGTGTAGACAGCTTGTGAAGTATGCCTAGTACACTTATATTGAAGTAATTCCGGATTAATAACTGAGGTATTGAGTGCATTTCTAATCAATTCTCCCACGTTCTCTAGATTGTTCTTTGGATACGAAGCCAGACAAGCTTAACTCCAAACTCCGCTTTTTATCCATATCCCCGGATGGCGCTAAGCCATTTTGGGACTTAGCGCCTGTCAGCACTTTGTTGCAGAAACTCCTGCCTCAGGATCTTAGGCATCAATTTGGATCGGGGGCAATTTATCACCCGGTTTTATTGTGGCTTCCCTCTCCTTAACTCCTTGAACTGGAGAGTTTATTCCCCCGGATCACCCTGGGTGAATTATCCGACAATCTAAGAATGCTAGGACCCACTGATCTATCGGATTCCGAGTCCTCCCGTATCTGAGTCTGACGGGTCGGGCCTGTTGGGAATATTCCAGGAGAGTTCATCTTTAGAGTGGGGTTTGATGGTTTATACTCTAATAATCCTGTGATTTGGCTTAGGTGTTCGGATAGTAACATACTGTATAAGATGGTTACATAGTAACCTACACATAAGATGATACATGAAGGACCCTTTTCCTCCTTCCTCCCTGCTTTCCTTTTTCCTCCACTCTCATCATCCTCCCTCCACACACCCCTGCTATAATGCCTTCACCGTCATCATGGAGCAAGGGATCATCACTTTTTACCTGACTACACACTACGCACGACCCCTTCTATTTCCCAGTAGTCAGCAAGCGGGTCTTCCAAGGCCACCAGGCCCAGACCTGCAGCCTCTAGCTCCCACGATCCTTGCATGGTGTCCTAGGCCCCGACCTGCGGCTAAGATGCGGTTTCACATTTCGCTGTTGATTTGATACGCCAGTCAACTTAGCCAAGGGCTGCATGATCGGCCCGATGATCGACTCACTAGTGTATTGACTAATAAAAGTTGATGAAGGACCACAAACTCGTCAAGATGTACGGAGTACATGTCTGCATTTCTTACTGCAGACCGCTCTTGTTCAACTCGTATGTACTCTGCCCCAGTTCATGCAGAAATGCCATGACCCCGGAATGTTGGAATATTTCCACGTACCACATGGGAAATAAAAATTCAATAGTCACGGTGCGACCGGAGAAGTCCCAGTTCTAATCCCAATCTCTAATATCCTTGGGTAGTCCTTGTCCTGCTACTCCTTGTACTTTAGTCTCCCTTGGCCAAGTCCACGTTCTGCCTGGTTGCCATCGGCAAGGTCGCCCTGGTCCCAGATGAGACCTGTACAAAGGGCCAGTTGAAATGACAATGCCAATCCTGCGCTGCCTGCACACCTGCATGGATGGGGTTTATTAGTCTACCTCTGCCCAACAACTTGTTTTGTTTGTGTTCAATTCCTTCTTTTCTTTCCCTTCCCCCTTCGTATCCCCCACTATTGTCTATACCCTAATACTCGGTTTGTTGGGCCATGTTCTCCCGACTCCGTGCAAATTTGCCTATAATGTCTACATTCTTTAATTCTCCTAAAGATGCGGCCAATGAGGAGCCAGCTGATCTGAATAAGGATAACACTGCGACTACTGCTTCCCCCACTCTCGCTACTCATAATGCATTGCCATCCGATACAGATGCCCTATCCCGAGAAAGGTCTTCGAAACCATCCAGCGAGAAAGAGAGCACCCTTGTCGATGAGCCAATTCGGAATTCAACCGCGGCCGATGATACCAACAAAGAGATGACCACAGCTATTGAGGACTCGAATAAAGAGTCTGTTCCGAAGAACGATACCGAAAAAGAAGCCGCCAAGGACGAGGAAAGAAGTGGGAGTGATGACGAGGCAGATCAAGCAAAAGAGCCCGAGCAAGAATACCCAACAGCCTTCAGACTTCTCCTCATTACCATTGCATTGTGTCTCTGCGTCTTCTGCGTGGCATTGGTATGTCACCTATTAGCAATCTCGAACATGATGAGTCTTGGCCGCAGTCGCTTACAATATCTTGAAACCGTTTCTATAGGACAATACAATCATTGCAACCGCCATCCCCAAAATCACTGATCAATTCAACTCCCTCGACGATGTCGGTTGGTATGGAAGCGCCTACTTGCTCACTACTTGCTCCGTCACCTTGATGTTCGGCAAATTCTATACCTTCTACTCTATCAAATGGATCTACCTCCTCGCGCTCTCCATCTTCGAGGTTGGTTCGTTGCTCTGCGCCGTCACGCCCAACTCGGTCGGTCTTATTTGCGGTCGTGCCATTGCTGGTCTGGGTGCTGCGGGCTTGTTCTCGGGGTCTATCTTAATTATCACACAGAGTGTTCCCTTGGATAAGAGGCCTATGTATACGGGTCTTGTGGGTTCGATGTTTGGCATTGCCAGTGTTGCTGGTCCACTGTTCGTTTCTACCTTCTTTTTTGCATTGCCTTGTTCCCTTGAAGGAGATCCTTACTGACCCGAACTATAGCATGGGAGGCGCTTTCACGGATCGGCTTACCTGGCGCTGGTGCTTCTACATCAACCTGCCCATCGGCGCCGTCACTTTCTTTTTCATCCTCTTCTTCTTCAAGAATCCCAAGTCTCTCAAGACCGCGAAGGGATGGAAGGAGCAATTAGCTGAGATCGATCTCATCGGCTCGTTCTTCTTCTTGCCTGCGATTATCAGCCTGCTGCTTGCTCTGCAGTGGGGTGGTACCAAGTATCCCTGGAGCGATGGACGCATCATTGCTCTCTTCGTTGTCTTTGGCGTGTTGATTATCATTTTTATCGGTGTACAGTGGTGGGGTCAGGAGCGTGCCACTGTACCTCCCAGACTAATTAAGAATCGCAATGTCTGGGGTTCGGCTTGGTATGCACTGGCTATCGGTGCGGCGTACTTTGTCCTGGTTTACTATGTCAGTGCCCCTCTCTCCTATAGTCACATCTTGCCTGGCTGCTAACGATAATCAGCTTCCCATCTGGTTCCAAGCTATCAAGGGTGCCTCGGCCGTAAAGTCGGGTATCATGAACCTCCCCATGATCATCGCCGTCGTGCTCGTATCGATTTTAGCTGGCGGTTTCGTCACAGCCTGTGGCTACTACACACCCTTTATGATCGCTTCTTCTATCATCATGACCATCGGTGCTGGCCTACTCTCCACCCTCGAGGTTAACTCGGGTCACCCCAAGTGGATCGGCTACCAGGCACTCTTCGGCATCGGTCTAGGTCTAGGCATGCAACAACCCATGATCGTGGCGCAAACTGCCCTCAGTGCCGGTGATGTCCCCAGCGGTACTGCTATCGTGATGTTCGCTCAGACCCTGGGTGGATCGATCTTCATCTCCGTCGCTCAGAATATCTTCCAGAACCAGCTCTTCCAAAATATTCGTGCAGACGCGCCAACTGCCAATGCTGCCGAGCTTGTGGCAGCTGGTGCGACGATGCTCCGTAATGTCGTTTCGGGGCCCGTTCTGGAGCGTGTCTTGGTTGCTTACAATGATGCCATCACACAGACGTTCTATGTGGCTGTTGCCATGGGTGCTTTGTCACTCATTGGACCTATCTTTGTGGAGTGGCTTTCCGTCAAGGGGAAGAAGGTTGAAATGGCTGCGGTTTGAAGGCTTGAGTTCCGGGTACTTTACAGCAAAAGTCTCTCCTTGATTCTTCCACTATCTCTGATTCGGTCTTCTTGCATATTGTTTTCATTGTTGGTGGCTATGCAGAGGGATCTGCGAGATCATTGGCTCGGATAGTCTAATTCAGCATGGCTCTATACACCTAGGTGCTTTCGAGTAAATACAATCTAATGAGTATTTGCGGAGGGAATCTGGCCTTCAAGTAGATTGACGGTGAATGTTATTTTAACAGTGTGGTCATGCATATTTGCTTGTTCTATGCCTCGCCTGGATTAAGATGATAGAGAACGCCGTATAGCAGACAATGAACAATTGAGAAGAAAAAAGAGACCATTGAACCAAAATGCCGCTTAAACCACCGCGTACAGACTGAGATAAACTCCCCAAATCACCCCACAGGCGCTGCCGAAGACGACGCGCCGGTCGACAGGGATGACTGTGTACATCAAGGTCGAGACCACAGGGCGATACTTTAGACGGGCAATCATGATGGGACGAAAATCCTAGAAGTAACAATTAGCATCGTGTCACAAGACATTTTCGAAGACAACCTCCGTATCTGCACAAGATCCAGAGATCAACGGAGAAAAGAAGAAAAATATACCACAAGAACCAACTCCCACACCTTCCCCAGACTCTCCCCCTTCAAAAAATTAATCAAAACCACAAAAAGCACAATATTCATTGCCCCCGCCACAGTCAAATCAAACAGAATCTTCATCACAAAGCTATGCAGTCCCGAACGCTGCGCCCTAGGCGCCCATCGAGTCTCCTGCTGCTTCTCCTTTTCGCGATGCCGAGGGAGACCCGTAGTATCATCGCTGACACTCGGCGTAGCCTCGGTAGAAATAGCAGATGAGAAAAATGAACGAAAAGCAGAGAAGGAGCAAAGAGAGCGCCAGAAGCGGAGGAAATTTGAGAACTCGGCTCGTGAGGGAAATCCTGGGTAGCGCGTCTCTAGGGCGCGTTGCCAGTAGAAATTGATTGGCACGATTAGGATGCCATATGTGACGAATTGAAGCAGAGCGAGTGTGTTGAGTGTGAATGGAGTCTGGTAGAATGTTAGGTATTTGATACTGGCTTTTCTTGTATATTTTTGGGAGATATTGTAGGGGGATTCTCTTGCTTACGGTGTTTTTGCGCTGGTCGATTAGCTGGGCCAGGAGGTTGGAAATGGCATTTAGGACGGTCGATTGCGCGAACGTCACAACTAAGGCGGAGGGCATACTCGCAGTACGGGGGCCATGAAGGTAAAAGTGCCCAGTTTTCTCAATCGTCTCTGATATTGTCTCCACTGGGTGTTTTTTGGGGCTTGTTTTTGAAGGGGGCGTTTTTTTGGCGTTAGGGAGATTGCCAAGAACGCGCAACCGTGTCCTATCGTCCGAATCGTCTTGTCCAGTCGAGACTCTCGACACAACAGACTTCTACTGTTATTTTTGTACATTTACATTCAACTGCATTCAGTGAGAAATAAAGTTGATCTCATTCTATGTCATTATGGCTCATTTGCTAATTGCTTGCATCTCATATCATAATCTGTTGGGAGATCCCCATTTTAATTCACTGGCAACACTTTTTGAAACTCCACGTTAGGCCCATCTTTCGCGCTGGTGAAGTGGTCTACCAGTGCCAAATGGCCCTTCGAATCTTCGCCCTGGCGATCAGCCAGCGACATGTCAAAGAGGAAGATCAACCGAGCTAATGTCAGACGCATCTCCATGAATGCCATGCTCTTGCCAATGCATCCGCGTGGTCCAATGCTGAACGGGCAGAATGCACGGCGCGCCGTCTCGATGTCTTCTCTTGTACTCGTCCAAGAGACGCCCGAGGCTTTGCAGGTTGCACCTTCGATCCAGCGCTCCGGGATGTAGGTCTCCGGTTCGCGGTAGTACTGCGCCTGTCGGTGGATTGAGTAGGTTGGTGTACCGCAGTCGGTGCCTGCGGGGAGGAAGACTCCGTCTACGACAGCACCGCCTTGCATGACTTCACGGGGTGGTGCACCCGGCACGGCGGGAGCAAGACGGAGGGCCTCGTCGATGCAGGCCTTGAGGAAAACCAGTTCGTTGAGTTGGCTACCGCTGATGATGTCCTCGACGGCAGAAAAGGCGCCACGAACCTCCTTGGTCAGCTTGGCCAGGGTTTCCGGGGAGCGGACCAAGTAGAAGAGTGTGGCTGCCAGAGTGGTCGAGGTGGTGTCACTACCAGCAATCATGAGGACGTTGGCTTCTCCCCAGAGCTCGGGGGTGCTGAGACCCTTGCCGGTTTCCGGGTCCTTCGCGTTCAACAGGTAGTAAAAGAAGTCCTTCTTGGCCTCGCGTCCAGCCATGGCACGCTCCTGGGCACGCTTGTTTGCCTCCACGCGCGAGTTCATGATGAAGTTCCAACGGTCCTGGGTAAGCCTGCGAATGAAGATCTGGTCGAGATGCCAGCGGTCCAAGGGCATCCAGAGTCCACACTGAGGGTCATTCATTAGCAAAAATGACAAAGATCGTTGTCATATGAAGCTACAAACTTACAACATAGTGTCGATTCGCAGCACGATCCACCAACCCGATCATATGTCTGCGACCCTCGGCGACAAGCATGTCAAAGCTCTTTCCAAAGCAGAGCTCACCCATCACGTCGTAGGAGAGATAACTGAACCAATTTCCCATATTCTTCACCACACCCTTGCTATCACCACCCTCGTTGCTAGCAGTACCCGCCAACACGGCGCAAAGCTGCCGAACATGCAGCAGCATAACATCCTCCATACCCTTCAGCGCAGTCTCCGAGAAAGCCTGGCTGAGCACGCGCCTCTTACGCCCATGCATCGTCTTGTCGATCGCATTATGCGTGTTATACACACCCTTGATGGCGGGGAACGCGTTGTAGAAATCGGCTTTTTGGAGTCTTTTGCCGTGGCCGTAGATGTCGTGGAGACCGCGGTCGGTGTTGACGGAGACAAAGTTCGGCGCGACACGGACGTGTGTGCCATACTGCTCGTGGAGCTGGTGCAGCCACAGATGGCGATCACCTTTGAGGCCGTGGTAGAGTTGCACCCATGGTGTCACGGAGGCCCAGAAGGGGCCGGGGATGCGGCGGAGTGGGTGGACGAGGCGGTTGTAGAGTACGTAGGCGATGGTCTATTCCTGTGGTTAGAGATTGATTCACAAAAAACTCGCTTTGCTAGCAGAAGTGCTGCATATTTGGCAAGGATTGGGAATGATCAAAGACATACCAACACTCCGACCACGCCGAATACATCCACGGCCAACCTCTCCAGGGTCATTTGCTTCAGCACCGGTTCAACGAACATCGTGAGAATTGGCACTGGTCACTGCATCCAGTCAAGGTTAGGCTATATATTTTGCTTCTCCCTTTCCCACCTCAATTCCCAGCAGGTTTGGGTTATATACTTTCCGACATTCCCAAATGCGTTTCCACCGAAGATACCCGCGCCCAGCCGCGGTTGTGGCCGAGTTGATGACGAGAGATCCACCACGGGCAGCGTTGGTCACCTGGCAAGCTTCGTTCTGGATCAATCGAAAGCGGCTGATTAGGGAGTGGCGGCTACGTCCGGGTATTTGTAGCCTTTGTGTTTCCTGTTGAGGTGGTGGTGAGAGATGAGGTGTATAATTCTGGTGACTTCATTGTGAGGTGAAAGGTGAAAGTGGGAGGAGTAGAGGAGTCCCCACGGGGTCAAATTCTCGGGATGCGGCCGAGTTATGCTTATTTCGGAGGATTTTGTGGGGGACAAATTCAAGCAACACGAGGACACATGCTATAGGAGAAGAAATATTGGGCATTGAGAAGAGTCTTTCATGTAACGGTCGTATAGTTTCTATGGTCTATGAATCTTAAGCTCTAGCTATTGGGCTTGAGAGGATAGCGTACTATTGCAGCACAACACAATGAAACAGCCAAGAACCTCCCTCGTTTTCAACCCACCTGCCCCTCGGTGGATCCTCGGATTTCGAGGGCTTCTTCTTGGGAGTATACCCGCCAGTACCCGAAGTCTTTGATATTTCGTCCTTTATCCGCTCCTCCACGGTGGAACACGGCCGAGACGAGGGGCAGATGCAACTGCCTCGAAGGGTAATGATGAAGACGGAATGTCTCTCGATAGGACAAGCCGACAGGGTGAAAAAGAACCAGTCAGCAGGTATAGGGTTCCAGATGAGGAAGGATTAGGGTCTTCCTCCGTCGGGACGACTGGAGAGCACCAAAATAGGACTGGAGCTAGGGCCGTAGTGCTTATCCAGCCATGTCCAGTCGTGCAACGCTCGTCCACGAATCAGAGCTCAAACTCAGAAGATTGTCAAACTCAACGTATCGGATCAAACTGTCTCGTCGTGCCCATGCAACCCACCATCCAAGATCCACTGCTCGTTATCTTCATTGTCATCCTGCACACGACGCCACGTTTGCTTCCGCTCTCCCCGCTCTCCAGCTTCGGTACCTTTGCCCTCGGGAGCACGCCAAACCGGACGCATCAGTCCTCCTGCTGCAAGGAGTGGATTGTGACTGAATGCATGTCCTTTTGATGATGCTTGCTCGGGTTCGACAACGTCTTCAGGCTCGGGCTCACTAACCACCGGGGTAGATTCGACGGTCGCAGATTGGTATACTCTTCGGACCTTGCCGCCCTTGATATCTAGACTCATAACAGTCTTCTTCTTTTCCCATTCTGGACGTGCCTTCTCCTCGATTTCTCTTTGGATACGCTGCTGCTTTTTCAAGGCAAGCGCTCGCTGCGCAGGACTCATCCATAGTGTTGAAGCCACGTTGGGAGTCTCAAAGTCAGCGGCTTCGTCCACCACCTTAGTTCGACGAGCATTTTGGGCTTGGAACTGGAGGAGCTTATCACGGTGAGCCCTTGCGGCATCCAACTTGCTCGAAGGGGCCGGTCCGGAGCCCGTTGGTTTTGGGCCCCCTTCGTGATGGACACTTTCATTATGAGCGCGCATCTTTTCTTGTCCACGCTCCGCACGCAGCTCCTTGATCATACCCTGGATCTCCTCTGCAGAGAGAAGGGGAGTACCACAGAATGAGCAGGGCTGGAGTCCTTCTAGTGAACAGATAATCTTGCCGCAATTAACACAGTTGGGCGCGGGGTCAAATAGTGGGTGAATAGTAGCATAACAATTGCATTTGCGCTTCTCTGAACCCAGGCTCGGGTTAGTTGAGACCTCCAGCATGGCAATCGCGGCCGTCAGATCGGAGATATTGTTGGTGGTCAGCGATCCGCCTGACTTTGAGGAGCTCCCTGAATTACCACCACCCCCTCCTCCCGCTTGGCGACTCGGTTTGCTTGTTTTGGATCGCACATTTGGTAGCAGATCCGACAGGACAGGTCCCGATGCAGACGGAGGCGCTTTCGGGGGAGCCGCGGGTTTTGGCGAATGAGCACGAGAAGAAGCGGAGGATCCGGGGGCAGAAAGCCCTGATACATGTGCTGTAGGCTTGCTGGCAGACATGTAGTCCTCTCCCTGCTGGGACTTCATGTAGCCTCCGCCCACATCACCATAGTTCTCGGGGCGGCGTGGGGGACCAGCACTGTGCAAGGGCTTCTTCTCTTTTTTACTTCTTCCCTTCGGTCGGTCTGGGGTATTTGTAGCTGCTGCCGTATAGCTCTGAGCGGATGAGGTTGCGGGGGACCCGTCATTGCGACGCGCATTGAAGGAGGTGATAAATTCGAGGGCTGCGGGGGAGTCGCCGAGGAGGTTTTTCAGGTGATCGGCGCAGGCATCTTTGGAGAGGGTGGCTGAATAGTCGATGATTTGCTTCAGCGACTCCTCATCGAGAGGAATCAGCTGGCTGAGCCGAGGAAGAGCCCAGGCTGAGAGGTCTGGCATGGTTATTATGATGTTGCGAGGTCTGTGAGAAGCAAGAAGTGCTGTAAGTCGAGGTTAAGCAGTGCGGAAGTGGCGAGGTGCGGAGCTCCCCACATTGGGAACTATGAACTATGCCCGATCGATACCCCGACATCTGAGTTCGAATTGAGGCTCAGTCGAGGCTAGTAATATCTATCGACCTGAGCTCTTGATGGACTACGAATCGTCAAAATTCGAGTCAAATGCAGTATTATTCGCTTCATCTCGAAAATGGTGGGGTTTGCGGACAGTTGTCCCTTAACGCTCTAGAGTAGCTCCAACATGGTATGCCCTGAGCAATACATAGATTGCTGGTTAACTGTGGCACCAATTCCAGAACGATAATATCCTGATGGCAATTAAACACAGTAGATGAAAAAGCCAACTCGCAAGATAATTATTGCAAATGGAGTAGAACAGCTTGTGCGAGCCAAACAGAACATGGGTGGTAGCTAAAGGAAAAGCCAAAGAACCCCTAAGCAAGGCGGACCACGTAGAGCAGGAGATATAAAAGTCCCAAAACAAAGAGACAGAACAGAATGAAAGTCACGATGAGTATCAGATCCGTCAACCCTAATCCATTGCCAGTCTCGTGACTCTTTGGTTGGATAAAATCGTTCCTGGGATTATCGCCGATTCGCAAGATCAAGGCCATATCCTGCTTCCTCATAGATGCTTTCACCTCTGCTTGCTTGGCAGTTCCCTGAAAACTTTCCAACTCTCCGTCTGTCAGGTCAAACCCCCTTGCATTTGTACAACACAAACACATTCAAAGGCGCAGTGGCTGGTGCCGCGCTGGTTCTGGGATGTCGATCGTCGCGATTCACAACATGAACAGCCTCGACCACAGCATCCACCAAGTCCTGCACATTTCTCCCGAAGCACAGGATGCATGTTCCACTTGGGATTCGATCGCCAAAATTCAAAGCCTCTCGTAACGGGCGAGTAGGGTAAGCATGCCTTGATAATCCACCATCGACGACACTCCATCTAGTGCTTCTTTTCCAAATCTTTGATCATAGCCACCGTATGGTCATGATCCTTTCCTTTCCACAGGGAGCTCCCTTAGTTTAGCAACATATTGTAACTGACACTGATGGAGTCTATCGATCTCAAACTCGGTCTCGACTAGCTGATCGAGGCCCTCAGGGATAGGGAACAATGATCGATATTTCTGCAGGGAAGTAGTGGCTCCGAGAGTCTCCAAGACGGCCTCGACGTAGTAGGAAATATCAAGCATAATGCCGGGCTAGGATAGACCCAGCTTTGTGTTGAATGATGATTGAGTGATTGCAGAACAGAGATACCTATGGGAGGAAGAAGGTCGGGCATGTGTACTGGGAATGGCCCATGGATCTGACGTAGACATAGGTATGAAGTCAAATAATTCTTCATTGATATTAGTAGAAGATCAACTTGACTTAATTAAGCTTAACCATACACGCGGGCTCCCATTCTAGGTTGCGGAGGCGGTTCGTCGATGGATGTATGGTCTCCAAGGATCTTCAATTTTGGGATGATTGGGAAGATGGTACCGGGCACGCAAACCATATTCAAAGCTGCACCTACATTACCGGATGCTTTCTTAATCTGATTCCTTCTGGGTTATTTCGATGTAGAAGACTGCCCTGTTAGGCAGTCGTAAAAAATAAAATCAATATGAAATCGAGGGAGCCACTTCCATGTTCAAATCCAGTGCCTCTTTCGAATATCACAGAAAGAAATATTGTCGTGTTGAAGCAAGACAAGGCATGCCGATGGCCAACTTGGCTGCACGCCTGCCTATCAATATCACAGGCGTCGGAAAACATCAGTGAATGATCACATTAAAACGGAAAGAAATGCCGTGTCATGGCCCCAGTGTATGGTATGAAGTAATGTACAATCCTATCCCACCCTCATCATCATCGTCATCTATGCAAATTCTTGTATGGTCGGACCAGACCCGGAGACGCCATGAGCACATCGAAACCAGGAACAAAAATCAAACGCCGGAAACTCCCAGGGAAAAAACAAAAGCAAGTATCACATAAGATACAGAACCTCGAGAAAAGAAGGGTTCACCATAGCAACCCTCTTCAGTCTGCGTTTTCGCTCTTAGCATCGTCGTCATTATCCTCCACCGTAAATGAGTTCTTGAGCTTGCTTGGTCCAGGCTTCGTGCTGGAGGCCTTCTTGGACACATTCAGCTTCTTCTTTTTCGTTGGGCTAGGACTACCCTCGTCATCTTCGTGAGGACGCTTGGGGGCCGATGAGGTCGGGCTGCTGGCACCACTGGCGCCACTGTCGGTGGGTGTCTTATTACGAGTACTACTGCCACGGCCGGAGATGTTCATGCAACGGTCCAGGTGCTGGGCCACTCGGTTCATGACAAAATAGCGCGGGCAGATGGGACACTTGCTGGTCGGGACTTCAGGGACAGTGCTGTCCTTGTCGGACTTCTTCTTTTTCGGGTTCGGCATCACGGCGAACATTTTCCCGTGGACATCGTGGCCGGGCAGTGTGATCAATGGTCCGTTTTGGCAGTATTCGGCATTCGGATCCGGAGGAGGTCGGTAACCTGCACCGACTGGGGGATATGAGAGGCGTGGGAGACGACAGTCCGGGCAGATGATTTCCTTGACGGTATGCATGGGATTCCCCTTCAGGAAGACTTTCCCGCGGTCGAAGGTAGCCGCATCGGTCTCGAGGTGCGTGTTTGCCAGCTTGGCCTCATCGATGATAACTTCTTTTGTTTTTCCGTCGACGGGTACTGACTTGCTGGGAGTTTCATCCGGAACAGTTGCCTCGTCCTCTGCTTTCTGGCGAGCGACAACCACCGCGGAGCGCATTCGCGCCACCTTTTCCTCGCGGTGGACCTTGGCGACGAGGTCATGGATGATGTTATGGAAGGTCTCGTTCAGTATGTCGGTCGACTATATTATATTGGGTTAGAGTCCCGTCCCTGATTTGAGGCCCTGTAGAGCGTCCCATCCGGTCACATACCACTTTGGCAATTGTTCCGGCAGGATAGGTCGGCCTGCGGCTCGCGGTATTGGAGTCGGCCATTGTTGGATTCGTCCCGAGATGTCGTATCTCGAGTGCAGTCGTTGCTGAATGACCGAAAGCTGAGAGCTGTACCTGCCGGCGACACAGTTCGGAACCCTTTTCGCGCCGCGGGTCACGGTCTAGTTCTCCATGCGCCGGAAATCTATACAGGAGATGCTAATCGAAGCAGCGAGGTCGGAGTCGGTCCGAGGTATCGCGGGGTACCAAGCATAAGTAGGGGAGACTGAAAAGGCAAACGAGTTGGCAAAAAGAACGGCGTTGGATGTAATACCCTAGTGTCTCGAAGGTTCGGTTAGCTGAGGTTGCAAGAGCCTCGGGGATGCCGTGTGAATGGGCCGATCAACGTGGTCGAAAGGGGAACGCGGCCGGATGAATCGAGGGAGACAAGAAACCCTCGCCCGGACCGGACTAATTCACGACAAACAAAATCAAGTAACTCACCGATTGAAGAGCCTACTGGCTGATCCAGCGTCGGAGGGAAGGAGATGAGGCGGACGGGCACTGATGAGGCTGGCAGGTTGTTCTCAACGGGGCTTATCTTATCGCATCTCCGCATTCGCCCTCACTCATCTTCTTGTTCCTGTCCCTCTCGAGAGCCTCCCAAATGGCCTACCAATTCTTTGCCAAAAGTCCTGCGCGGCCGTCAAATCCGCCTGTATCTCCTCCTCCAGCTCGACTGGCTCAGCCCCCTATTCACCCGCTTCCACCCCAGCCGCCGCGGTCTGCTGCCGTGAGTCCTCGACCGACCGCGAATGCCGTCAGCCAGGAGCCGTTTACGCCTTACCGGGGAGATCTTTCCGCGAGCTATGCGACTCCTCACCCGCATATTACGGTAGAAACCATTCGCACGGCTCATATCCCGTCCTTGACGAGGATTACAGGCTTGTTGCTGCCTATTCGCTACCCAAACTCGTTCTACACGAACACCATCACAGATCCTATCGTCGCGTCTCTGTCACGCGTCGCGATCTACCATGACCACCCGGTTGCTGCTGCGCCAAACCCCAACGCCTCATCAGGATCAGACAAAGTGATTGGGGGTATTCGGTGTCGCCTGGAGAGACTGGATTCGGACCGAGAGGCTCAAGGCCGTGTTGCGACGAACCTTTACATCCAAACCCTCCATCTTCTATCTCCTTACCGTGGCCATGGCGTGGCTGCCTCTCTATTGAACTCGCTCATTTGTGCATCATCCCCGGATTCAAAGGGAAAATCCCGAGTATCCGAGATCGTTAAGCACTACAATATCCGCTCCGTGACCGCGCATGTCCACGAAGCCAACGAAGATGGCTTGAGGTGGTATATTGCCCGTGGGTTCAAGGTGCAGGAAGGAGTTGTGGAGGGATACTACCGCAAATTACAGCCTTCGGGGGCGAAGATCGTGCGACTAGATGTACAATGGGATGAGGAGGCAGATGTTACTAGTCCAATCAATGGGAAGAATAATGCTTCCCAGAATACAGTCCGAAGTGACCCTGATGATGAAGAGTGGGAGAAGGTTGAGGTTGAAGATGACGAAGATTATGATCACGGTGTTCAGCTACTAGGCGAGTCTAGAGTTCTGGATAAGGACGAGATGACACCCTCGAGAAAGCGCAAGGCCGAGGAGGAGAGCGGAAACAAGCCTCAACGGAGGTAGTATGTGCATTTGTTGCAGCGACTTGCATGTTATGCTGTTTTTAATTCCTTTGGATACCCTGTGCAGCATGGAGAGTCTTTATCTATTCATGTAATGCAAGCACGCAGCCTTTTTGATAGATGAGTAGATATGAGTTTAAGACTTGAATGAACTGGAGTCATTCTGACAATGATGGGTATATGTGCTTCATTGAGGTATAATAATTACAGGTAATGATAGAGCATGCATTCATCAAACAAAAGATTTTGCTCAACGCCAAGGGTATCCACTAAACAAAGGCGTAGCAGGTGTGGTAAAGTGCTAGATTAGATGTTATAGTTCTCCGCATGCAAGAAGATCTCATCTCTGGATGAATCCGTCATGACTTGCTGCTGGAGCTTAGCCACAGTATTGGCTACTTCAACTCGCATACTAGGCGGCCCGCAAACAAAGACACACGCTCGCCGTCCAAAGCTCTTCGAGAATTCAGTGAGCATCGTCGAGATGTCGGGGCGGAAGTAGTCTGTCCGCCAATTGTCTCGCCTTAGACCGGGTTGGAAGTAAGCAAAGCGCGGCGTCTGTTGCGCCATTTGTCTTTGCTGCATGGCGTGAGGATTGCCAAATCCAAAGTCGAACGGAACATTGTTATTATACCCTTGAGACCCGACTGCAGCATGCGGGTCCATTCCGGGCTGATAATAGTGGCGGTTATTAGCGACATGAGAGGCAGTGTATGCTCCAGGTAACGCGGCAAGTCCGTCTTCGTTCTCGCGACGTAGTTCCTTTTCTATCTCGACGTCACCAGCGGCTTCTTCGCGGATGTATGCAGAGTTTCGCTTGTCGATGCCTTGTAGCATCCCGTAGATCTTCTCTTGAACGATATCTCGGTCGACTTGCTCATCTTTAACGCCGGTCAGGAAGAAGTGACAATGCAGAATACCAGCAGGCGCGTGATCTTTGCAGATTCGAAGCTCTTCTTGGAACCACTCCATGGTTTCAGGGTTCTTGAGTGCCCAAATGACCTTGACCGATTTGGTAATAGCCTTGCCATCCCGAATCTTCTTGATGAGGTCCAGAAGCTGACTGGCAATTGCGGTAATTCCACTGCCGCCAGCGAAGAAAATCACGTCGTCAAAAGCGGCCATCTCACGCTGCATGCCGCCATATGGCCCTTCCAAAAAGGCCGTGTACGTTCGGAAGGGGCCATTTTCTACGGCTTTGCGTAATACTTTCCGTGTAAATCCACGGAAAGGTCGGAAGACAAGAGTGCAATCTCGGTATTCCTCGCCGTACTCAGACGGGAAATCATCACTGCACAATGATGCAATGGTGAATGGGTGGCTCTCGAAGAAGGCGATCCTCGGCATGCGTAAGTAGACATACTGGCCAGGGCGCCAGCGCATCTGTGTAGGAATGGTCACCTTGATAGCTCCCTGGGGAAGCAATGTTATCGCGGATTCTTCTCCAATCATAAACGATGCCAGGCGGAACGGATTCGTCCAGTTCAGATAGAATAGTCGGATGATGTACGTGACGACCAAGATCACGACAGTTGCCCAGAGATAACCCCATGATGATAGGAAGTTCTTGGTATGCCAAAACAGCATGGCGATAAAAATCCAAGAGACAGGAATGTGGATGAAGACGAAGAGCTCGTACAGTTTATGCCGGAAGTATGGAAGCGAGTGAACGCACAGGACGAGTAAAGGCACCATAGCCGCCAATCCTGTACCGTATACGTAAATGGGCAGCGTGATAAATTTGCTATAGTTGATCATCGCTCCGTCCTCCCAGATCGGCGTGATATAGAAGGGTATCATATGCACGAGGCTCAAGAATAGGCAAATATAGGCGGACCATCGGTGCAGTCCATTCAATCGCTCCGGGCCTAACCCGGTGAACATGGAGATGAAGTTGGCTTTTGTGCTAAGTGCCACAATCCATGGGACCATGGCGACGGCGAGCATGCCTGCTCGAATCGCCAAGGGCGGGGATCCGAGAGCAATCGACCAGTAGTACAATGGCTGAGGCAGGAAGCAGTACAGAGCCACGAAGATCAAGGCTGCCAGCACGATGACCGTGACTGCTAGCGATGGAAAGACAAATGCCAGACTCCCGACCCTGACAACCGGAATTGGTCGATAGAATACCCAGCGCATCAGTGCGATGATTCTTTGCAGCGGAATCGCTCTTTGGATCAAGGATTCTCCGCGCTTAATCTGAGCTTTTGGGGTTGGCATTGGGAAGAAATGCGCGCTCGAAGCGTCCGTGCCAGCACTGGGGAGTTCGTACTCGTCCGGGGTCGATACACTGTTCGGAGACCCGGTGAACACCAATGACTGCTGTTCCTTGAACTTGGCAATTCGGATCTTGTCACCCCAGATTTGATAGAATCGAATTAGGGAAGTGGTGACCAGCAGCACGACCGCAAAGTAGATGAAGCCGTAGCCATATTTCGCTGATTGCGACCACGGGTCTCGATTCATCTCCGCCAGCTCCTTATCAGTCGTCGATGCCGACACGACGACATTGACGCGCTTTGCGAGGGATTTGAGAGTATCCATGGTGAGTCTGGTATAAAGTGTCTGTTGGATTAGAGGGTTGTTACAGCTCGATCGCTGTAGATCGCAACCTGCGCGACTAATTATAATTGTAAGCCCCAGTGATTCTTCCATCTTAGCGAATGGTAAAGCGGAAATCTTACCCTGACTGTGTGTACTCTCAAATTATCGCGAGCAGGCAAAATCACTCCCTTCCAAAAGTCTATCGCTGCGCCAAGTTCATGTCATCGCAGGAGGTTGGGTAGACAGAGGCACCAAATGGGGTCGCAAAACGGATTGGCAACTTCGAGGGGCGATCTCAACTTCATGTATGAGAGCCACGAAGCGGGGGTTACACAAATAGCACCGGTTTCTCTCTGCGTGACGAGAAGAAGCCCAGTGCATCGACAAGTCCTGTAGGACTCGTCGCCGGGCCAATGGCAGGCGGCCGGTGCATAGCGAGTCATGGGCCGAATAAACGGTGGCTCTCTGGGCGTCTCGCCGGAGTGCAGTTCTGTACATTCTTAGTGAGATGTGATGGATTAGCGCTGGGATAGCCAATCAGACCCAGTCGACGGAGGTGATTCGAATAATGCAAAGTGACCCGACCGCATTAGCGTGGCGGGGATGCCCCAATCGGCAGCCGACTTGAAAGCTCGATAGTTTATCGCTCACAGAGCAAACAGGTGGCACTTGATGATGCTGTTATTTATGTACTATAGCAAGCTGTCAGTTCACTTATTTTCAATATTCAATGGGCGCTTCCATGAAGCTCGATCATAGCTCTCATGGTTCACCCTCATGCAGCGAAGCCATCACATTGGAGCCACGTTCGGCTATCTCAACCGAAGCACTGTTGGTGACGTGCATATCCGATCAAAGTTTGAACGTGGTCGAGGTACGGTAAGATTGTGTGATGGGATGCAGCTTCTAATAATATCCAAGTCACACACGGGGGGTATAGGCTAAAGCGCAGAAAGCATATCTACAAATAGAAGATCCGGAAATTAAAGCTCCGAATATACTTCATATAGGAATAGAAGTCGAGGAAGGCAATATTCAGCGACAGTTTCAAACCTAAGAAAGGACTCATGCAGAGCAACGTACCTTTTTCCTAGGATTTTTGGTTGAATAGTAGATCTCATTCTCACTGGTTGGGCCTTTGAGATGCTACAAGTGTTAAAACACACAGTTACAACCTGGTGGTATAGCTAGCTAAAATGACACAATTTAACCAGCAGCTGTCTTACATAGATATGATAAAACAAGGTTCGCGAGAATTTGATGGACATTCTCTTGTCATGATACTCGTTCAAGATGGCCAGTGGCACATTCGGGTGTGCTCCTACAGTACACCCTATATTTCTCGAACTGGAAGGGCAAGGACAGATGAGAAAATTAAAAATCGGCCTTAAATGAACTAGAAGCTTATCAAGAAGCTAGTCATAATTCGTTGATGATGTTTCGCTGAGAGGCGCTGGAAATTAGCCCGGGGTAGAAGGTCCACTCTGGTATGGAACTCCAGCTTTGGTATGCGCATCGAGGCAGTCTACAATATCTAGTTTAGGAAAATGCGGCAACAAACTGACGGCATGCAAGTACTTGCCTCTTGTTTCAACCTCGGACAGCTCTTGCCTTTGATGAATCTCGAGCCGGCTCCGGTTTCCGATTTCCCACAGGGCACAACAATCAACAACTGCTGTCTCCTCCCCTTGGTATGTTAAATCTTAGACAAGCACTAGCCAAGCACTAAGAGCCCCATACAACAACGACTGCGACAATGCCACTACTTCCCAGGAAGTTTGCCGAATTCGAAAGTCCAACCTCTTTGTTGATCGATCTTCTGGACCCAAGCGAGACTTTTGTGATGTGTTGCCCGAGGTGGGTCGTGTCATATGAGCGCAAACAAATGATTCTCATCGCTAACACCATTTTTCCAGCTCGATGACGGCGTATGTTGCTTAGAGATGGTATTCGACTGTTCCTGATTACAAAGTTACCGAGGGTTGCGAGCGTCTCATGCCGAGGGAAGATGTTGGTACATCAACGAAGACAGTCGTTGTCGATTAGACTACCACCGAGGAGTTTCTCACTATCACCGCGACTCATCCCCTCGCACCCAGTACAACGACATTTGATGCCAACGCCGCATCTGAACCCATTGGAGCCTCTGTGATGCCTATGTTAGCGCTGGTGTCATCAGTCGGATCTCCGTGAAACAGGATCAGGGACGACCCCACCCACACAAGCTGCTTCTACTTCCAATGCGGCTGCGAAGGTTGCTCTAAGCCCACATCAATGGGATGGTCTGGGCGTATTGCTCGGAATATCTGCTGCTGCAATCGTGTTAGGCGCTGCTGTCATAATGTCTTGGTGATAACTAGAGAGCTGGCAGCGTTTACATATCGACTGGAGAATCAGCTCCAGTCAGCCGATAGCACACCGTTGTCGTTAGATTTGTACATCAACACATGTCAAAGAAGGTACCATAATTGAAACCAAGTTCCCACCTGTGTATGTGCTTCCATTGTAATGTATTGATTCGGCAGCGAATGGGATGAGATACATAGGTGTATATTTCTCATGGTAGCCGCCGATCTAATCCTCAATCACCCCTTTATCGAGAAATTGGCTGCATGAAATTCAATTAAAGAATTCAATTCAAAATTTATTCTAGAATATCTGTATTTGCAGATTTTCTGTGTTCTCACACACTAAAAGGCTTGGGTCAAAGTCTAGTATGTACTTCGGGCCTTGGGCTGTAGATCAACACCGCCTTTGATAGGAAATAATTCTGCCGCCCAGTGCTCGCTTTTTCCTCAAGACTGTCGATCCGCGACACTCAAGACATTTGAGTACCATCAAAGCTCTTCAACATGGCCGCCCCAGCAGCAACGGCTGCTCCATCGGTTCCGCCATCTCTCTCGCTCCCGCCATCCCAATTTGCCCGTCTACAGCCTCACGCCTACCTACTTGCCCACCTGTCTCCTCCGTCGGCGAGCAACCAGCCGTCCATTCGCGCCAATGGCCGCGCACCTTCGCAATTCCGAGTCACATCTGCCAATGCGGGCTCTCTGACCCATACAAATGGCAGCGCTGTGGTGCGCATTGGCGATACCGCAGCTGTCTGCGGCGTCCGTGCGGAGCTTCTACACACCGAAGATATCGCCTCATGGAGCGTCTCCCAAGCGTCAGGTTCTAATAAGCGCCGGCGTCTGGCAGACTTGGGCGGGAAGCTAAGTGAGGAAGAAGATGACGAAGACACAGAGGAGGATCGCACCCACATTGAAGATCTCAACTTGCTCGTCCCAAATCTCTCCTTGAGCACCGGCTGTGCGCCAGGCTTCATTCCGGGTGCGGCGCCGTCTGCGCTCGCCCAGTCACTCTCCCACCAAATCCTCTCCCTTCTACACAGCACGCGCTTAGTGCGCGCGGATGACCTACGTGTCTGGTACCAACCACCCAATCTCGGGCCAGAGGAACCAGAGCGACACAACGAAGATGAACCGATGGATGTGGACGCCGAGCAGAGTGCCACTGCCGAGGAGAAGCCTCGGGAAATCAAGGCTTTCTGGGTTCTTTACATTGATATCATGATAATTTCCCTAGCGGGCAATCCCTTCGATGCTGCCTGGGCTGCTGTCCTTGCCGCTCTCCGTGATACGAAGCTTCCTAAAGCCTGGTGGGACGTCGACAATGAGACCATCGTCTGCTCAGACAGTGTCGCAGATGCTCGCAAGCTTTCTCTGCGTGGACTGCCTGTGTCAAGCTCTTTCGGCGTCTTTGAGGCGGATGCTGCGGCAGGATGGCGTGCACACGTTATTCCTGATGTTGCAGAGCAAGAGCAAAAAGGCAAGAAGGGATTCCCCGAGAGGTGGATTCTGGCGGACCCGGATGGCTACGAGGAGGGCCTTATTCAGGAGCGGGCCTCTATCGTTGTTGATAAGGAGAAAGATGGAAAGACAACCATCGTGAGGATGGAGAAGAATGGAGGCTGGACTGTGGATACCGAGGATCTTCGACAGTTGGTCGAGATCTCAGGTCGGAGATGGGATGAAATGAAACGGATACTAGACCAATGTTAATGGGCCAGAGATGAACAAAAGAATCAAAAGATACCACTATGAAGATCAATTGAAATAGAGTTTAAATTTTTCAATCATAGGATATCATACATTGTATCGTTACAAAAGTAAGCTTTCAAGCTTTGAGAAAGCTCCTAGTCATACCGGCTCAAATAGACAGTAATCAATGCATCGCCGCCTTTCTGGGGGTTCCACGTCGCTTCTTCAGTGGAGGCTCATCATCATTCCAATCACCAATGTCTGGGATAGTCACCATTGAATCTTTTTCCGTGGCAGAGCGTTCCGCAGAATCAGGACTAGCTTTTTTCTGAGTCTTTTCGGGAAAGGAAATCGAAAACGAGATCAAGTCCAGGCCGCCTTGGCCTTTCAGGTCCTTCTCCCGCTGTTTCTTGGAATCAGCTTCCTTCGACTTGTCGGTTTCGGCGTCTCCTTCGCGATTGCCGTTTTTGTCATCCAGGTCCTTGCCGTTCTCCTTCTGAGACTCCTTCGAAGCAGCATCCTTGGGCCCTGGCGTGAACAGCTTTAGATCACCGGACATGAGACGCGCAAAAAAGTTCTTCTGCTCCTGCGGAGCAGTATCATCGCTCTTCTCCTTGTCAGAACCTTCCTTCTTGTCTTCACCTTCGCCCTCTTCATCCTCCTCCTCGGCATCAGAGAAATCCCACATGATGCTAGTCTCGCCACGGAAAAAAGCCGTACCCCACAGTGAAATCAGGACGCCAGGGACCAAGTAGAGTAGTGCAGGCTGGGCATGGTTGGAGTATTGCATCGCGAGTAAGGTAGTGATCATTCCAACGACGTATCCAAAAACACTAGCTTTGAAGTACACCTTGGAGAAAGATCGCGCGTCCGAGTAGGGAGGTTTGAATTCGGGTACTTGTGGTCTCACCGCTGGGGCCCAGAACCGTTCTCCCCATGCTCCGGTCGCCCGTTGGTACTGAGGCTTGGTAGTCTTATCGCTGAGACCTTGCAGCTGCGCTTGTTGAATTCCTTTCTGGCGGTAGTAGAGGAATAGGTCAAAACGTAGTGCCAATCCAATCATCATTCCGGGGATGACAATATCTCCCAAGCCAAGCATGGCCAATGATTGAACATCTGATTCTTGACCAGGACTCGGTGGTCGAGGGAAAAGAAGCTTGATGGGAACATCTAGCTTGGTGGCAACAGTGACCATCAATGGGGTGAAGAAGACAAAGTAGATGTCATAAAAGAACAAAGATCCTAGAATCAATGAACCCGTCCAAAAGGTGGATGGTGACATAAACTGCAGAGCTCCGTAGCTGAAGCTAAAGCCCAAGAAGTTGGTCAGCCACCAAGGCTTTGTCACAAAGGCAAAGTACCCCACAGCAGCAAGAGCGAAGAGCCCACTGAGAAGGTCAAGCAGGCCCACAAAGGTTTTGACATCGAACAACCCACGAATATGAGCCCGCAGCCGTAACCGTTGGTAAAACACATGGCGAGAAGCCCAAAGCAATGCAAGGACCGGCTTTGGTACCGGGATTGCGCCAAATATTCCGGGAAGAGGCGAGTGTCGGATATGTGTCGTGACTTCTGATCTGTTCACCGATTGAGCAACGAAGATACGCTCTGACTGTTTCGCATGCCATATCTTCCCACCAGAGTGATAGCGTCTCGGGAAGACGAACGATCGGACAATCGAGAAGGTATCCCTGAGAAATGCGATGGCGAAGAACACACCCATCCACGAGAAGTAGTAGCTGAGAATCTTGTTGAGAATCGCGGGATCTTCCAGCCATTTGATCACCAGATACAAGCCTCCCAGGGTCAGACCTGCAGTCAACGGGAACATGAGAGCATCGGATGGCTCAAGCCCCTCCATTTTCTGGACTGAGCCCGACTCATCATCGGACCCGTCATCATCGGTATAATTTCCATCCTTCTCGTCGTCTTTCTTGGGAGCTTTGGCAGCAGAGGACGGTCGAGAAAGAGAGGCATGCGCGCCAATCCAGATAGGAAAGAGTGCTGCGATGAGCAAGTGTCCGTAGGTTGGTAGGAGGGGTTTCAGGCGTTCGAAATGATAGACTGCGAGCCCAAGCAGCTCCGCGAGTGGGCTGATCTCTTCAGACATGGTTCTCGGTGGCGTAAACGATGACTCAAGAGAATAGAAGAGACGGCTTCCTTAGGCCAGAAACACAAACACAGCAGAAGCAAAAAGAGCGACTTATTCCATGGTGGTCACGAGATGCAAAGCGAGGGGATGTTTGAAAGGTTGCTGGATCGGAGGTTCTCTGAGATGCCGCGCCAAGCTCCACCTTTGGGTCCCGCAGCTCTTCCACTTTCCTTCTCCTCGTCTCTCTCATCCTACTCGAGTGCTACATACTGGCCTGTTATCGATCGCGTTCCCCGAGAAAAACATTTCCAAATCCCATCATGGCAACAGACGTGGTATTCGATACTTCAATGGTAATATTTCTACGCCCTGGTTGTCTATAACCAAAAACTAACACCTTACCAGGGCTCCTTCACTGTCGAGCTCTACAACACTCATGCGCCCAAGGTTGGTAAAACTCCACATCAACAGCATGTGTTTCCTGAAACTAACAATCGAGTATCTAGACTTGCAAGAACTTCGTTACCCTTGCGCAGAGAGGCTATTACAACAACGTGATCTTCCACCGCATCATCCCCAACTTTATGGTTCAGACCGGCGATCCTACCGGCACTGGTCGAGGCGGCAGCTCTATCTACGGCGAGAAATTCGAAGACGAGATTCGCGATGACTTGAAGCATACCGGCGCAGGCATCTTGAGTATGGCAAACAGCGGTCCCAACACGAATGGTAGTCAATTCTTCGTCACACTTGCGCCAACACCCTGGTTGGATGGAAAGCACACGATCTTCGGCCGGGTCAAGAGCGGCATGCGCGTGATTCAACGTATGGGCCTGGTCAAGACAAACGGCGAGGATCGGCCCATGGATGAAGTCAAGATCATCCGGGCTCGGGTCGTGGAAGAGGGAGCTGAGGTGTGAACACCGGAAGGTCTATGCTGCTCCAATGCCGCTCAACGCAGGGATAGCTCTGCTATAGAGCTTCCTTTCTGGCAGCCACGAACACTTATCCACCCTGCAACGAGGCTTCAGGCAGTTGCCATTACGCACAAGAAACTCGAACTGTGTGGCAGCTAGCGCACCAGACACATGTCAAGCTTGGTAGGCTCGGCAATGTCCTTGCTCGTGCCCATTAAGTATGGCACCGGGACTTGCGCCCATCTACGAAGCTACGAGATCAATCATATCGGGAGAGCGAACTCCTTCAACCCAAAATAATAGACGAATGAATGAATGTATCACTACAAAACGAACCGCTTCTGTCAAATGTCTCCATCCAGAGCAGCAGATACAGAGTGAAATCTAATCTGCCACCCCCACGACGAGCACCAGTGAAGGTATTCGACATGCAGCCCGGGATTGTCATGTTAAGGCAGCCGGGCTGTGCAAAGCACTGGGAGTGGCATAAGAGGAAAGAAAGACTGTGCTCGCAGGAATTTTCATTTTAAAGTGGGAGCCCATCAGTGTGCTGAGTAATCATGGTCACGTGGCTGTCGTATAGATCAGCCTCAAGCTGACAACTTGGTGAATGAGTCAATAACTAAGCTTTGCAATCAGATAGTGGACATTTGAGGCTAAGACCAGCTTTCATGTATCTAACATTCTGAGGGCTAGGTTGACAGATAACAGCAGTCGGGTACCATCCATTGTACTGCATTTGAGGGCTCGAGGACAAGAGAGTCTCTCCTCTATTAGCACCCCCTCTTCAACCTCTCCCACAGAACTGCAGGCAGGTTGACATGCCTCTCACTACTCCAACACCATCTACTGCTGTCGCTAGCGCTATTGCTGAACGTCTATCAGGCTTTGCCTACGCCCAGGGAGCTAGTGTCACATTTTGCGATGCCCGGCGGCGTGGTGAGCCAGGCATCTATGAAGCGCGAAATGGCGAGCTAGCACTAGCCACCCAAGGCACAACCCAAGTACAACGTTCATTTCTTGCGGAAATATTCCAAGGCGAGTTTGACAGATATGACGGACAGGACGCTCTTTATTTCACAACGCAATGCCCAGTGCTGCATGCCCCCAGCTACCTTGCGTCGTCCAGCAGAATTGATCATAATGCTACCTCAAACCCTGCCATCGCAGGCTATATTCCGCGTCTTACCAAGCTGGCCGAATTAGTCCCAATACTCTCCCAGGGGCATCCCTTTGCTACCGTGGAGGAGTCAATCCTAGATGTTATTCATGATTGGAGTAAGCCAGGCTTCAACTGGGTTGACTGGAATCAGTCTGATGAAGCTACAAAACTTCACAAGACTGATCTCCTAGATCACGCCACTCCTGCCCAGCTTGAAAAGCTCCTCACTGCCATTGTACGCCAGGATCGCTTCCTTGAGGGACTCATTGAAAGGACCTACAAATCAAGACTACTCTTGCGCATTGCCGGAAGAGCAGCGGCAATTCTTCAGCTGGCTTAGGGGTCCTTTAGGACAGCAGATGAAATGAAAAACTATGATAACTCTGCTTTCTTGTTTGATTTATTCCCTTGCTGTATGAAGCCCTATTTCTACTTCCTACGCGCAATAATGGATATGCAATGTGCTTCGATTCAGTCTTTTCTGTTTCTCAACAAGGTTGGCACCTGCCTGCTGATTTGCATAGCTAAGGGAAGGGATCAATAAAGTGGGTAATAATTATTATTGATTGTCCTTAGCCTCTCCTCCCTTTTATGTACAATACAACAATTGGACTAGACAAATGTCACCCAATTTCGCATGCTTGATGGACCCAGTTGATGCCCCCACTATGGCCAACGCGGTATGGTTGGCAGTATAGCTCTGACCGCCTTTCCACACAAAAGCTCCGCGTGCCAAAAGTTTTTTCCTCTCTTCCCTTTTCTCTCCACTGGATCCTTAAGTCCATGGGCTAAACAACCTTGTTTTCTAGCCTTTGGTCTCCCAGAGATGCTCACAAAGAGCTTGAAGAGCCACCACCCAATGTGATGAGAGTTGGGCCTGCTTCTTGCTACAGTACAACTCGCGCACTTACTTGCTACAGCTCAGACCTCGGCCCTGGTCGTTGACAACATGGAGTTACTATCAGAGCATCCCTGGGATGTAATCATTGCAGGTACTGGGCTGGCTCAATCTCTTCTGGCATTGTGAGTGTCTAGTGCAAAGCTCGGATCTTGTTCTCTCTAACCTCTTCCTCACCCAGAGCCCTTTCACGGTCGGGAAAGAAGGTGCTCCACTTGGATCAGAACTCATACTATGGTGGGTCAGAGGCCGCCTTCAGCCTGGACGAAGCTTCGGAGTGGATGAATAGTGTCAATCAACGTGGGTCGCCGGTGCGAGTGTCCTTCATCCCAGCCTGTCGCTGATGTGTCTCAACTGGCAGATCCAGGCCGGACTCCATTTGAAGATGCGAAGATTTCCACAAACCAACTTCCCACCTCCACGGTCGGCTCTGAGACGAGCGAGCTTCAAGGCACGCCGGACATTCGTCCGAAGCTAGCTGCTAGTCGCGCCTACACTCTTTCTCTTTCCCCATATTTCCTCTACACCCGCTCAGAACTAATCTCCGTCCTCATCTCTTCGAAGGTATATCGCCAGCTGGAGTTCATGGCTGTTGGCAGTTGGTGGATCCATTCTTCGGAACATCCCAACGCTGAAAGCCATGAGCTTGGCGCTACGCGACAGTTCCATCGTGTGCCGGGCAATCGGGAAGATGTCTTCGCCGATAGCAATATCAGCATGAAGTCTAAGAGAACGCTAATGCGTTTCTTGCGACACATCAGCAAAGCTCAAGATGAGGAAGAGCAGGATGAGACAGAGAAAAAGGAGGACCTGTCGATGCCGTTTGCGGACTACTTGTCTTCCAATTTCAGTGTGCCGCAAGACCTCCAAAATCCTCTGCTCTCGCTCTCTCTATCACAGCTGCCCCAGCAGGACACCTCTGCCAGCTATGCAGTGCCTCGTATTAAGAGGCATCTAGCTTCCATTGGTGCCCTAGGACCCGGCTTCGGGAGTGTTGTCCCCAAGTATGGTGGGGGCTCTGAGATTCTCCAGGTTGGATGCCGAGCTTCTGCTGTTGGAGGAGCCGTGTATGCTCTTGAAACGGGTATCCAATCTATCAAAGATGGTGAAGTGTCATCAGAGTCAGAACATCCGGTTGAGGTGCAGCTCTCGAATGGGGAGACGATTCAAACTCGGTTCCTCATTTGCTCTGCCTGGGATCTTCCTTCTCTAGAACAGCCATCCTGTGCCAAGGTTGCAAGATCGATTACTATTGCGTCTTCAACCTTCACTTCCCTTTTCCCTGTCACAGCAGAAGGAGGGCCTGTGCCTGCCAGCGCTGTTCTTATGTTCCCTGGCGATACATTGGACAGCCCCCAATCTCCGCCGGTGTACCTCCAGGTCCACTCGAGTGACACCGGCGATTGCCCACGACACCAGAGTGAGTAGTATTCCAACCCTCTCTTCTTGATTTACCATCCCCCTGTCCCGCTCGTATGATGATTACCTTTTACTTATCTACATTGCCTGAACTGCATTGATGAAACTTAATCTATCTATACCTGATCACGAGCATCAGCCCTCTATTGTGATTTCATTGGCATTAATCAAATTTCATGTGCTAACGCGTGTCATCACAGGTGTCATCTACGGCAGTGTCGCTGTATCTGGCCTTGAAGGCCACACTCTCCTCGAGCGTGCCGTGGACCGACTCCTTCAGGCAGAAGGTCCTCAGGCCATTGCTCTATGGTCCATGCGGTACAACCAATTGGGACGTCTCAGTAACGGTGGAACACCACCCACCATTCAGACTCTTTCGCCCCATGTCTTCAGCTTCCCGCCCCCTAGCCTTGATCTGGCGTTTGAGGACGAGACTGTTGACATGATCAAGCAGGCGTGGGTCAAGATAGTAGGAGATGAGGTGGCCCATGACGAATTCATGATCTTTGAGGATCGCGAAGGCACCTCTGATGATTGATGTAGCATAGTTTCATGATTTATGCCCTACTCATACTGACCAGTAGATATTTGCACATAGTATCATCATTGCAATCGAACATATTCTTGACCTCATCATTAACTAGTTATTCAGAACAATCCTCTCGCACGGGAAGTTCATTACAATCTGCTCACAGCCGAACCATGTCAAATTGGCAAAATCATTCAGTAAGCGATCAACCCCAAATCGTGATCCACGCTGTAGTCAAATCGATACAATATCCCATGTCCGGCCATTCTTAAAAAGTCATATAGATTCATTAAATTTCCCACAACGAACCAAAGTTCAGGCTACTCATACTCACTCGTCACCCATCAACCTCGACTCACAAACCGCGCAATAAGCGTCTGAACCTGCTGCCGCGGCATCACAACCGCCACCGACAACACCAACGCCCCAAGACCAAAAACCCACCCGGTCAGACCACGCGAAACAGCTCTTCCCTCCCGATCAAACGGCGGCTTCACAGCCGGCGCAAGCTTCTTCAGCTTCTCGACCGAATACGGCGGGTATCGCGCGTCCATGAGCCACTCCATCCACGCCGGCATGGCATCCACATACGTACGCAGATGCGAAAACTCACGCACACCGTACGGACCGTGGTAATAGCCCTGACCGGAGGGACCGGTGCCGCCGAACGGCGCATCGCGCGCGACAACGTGCAACGTACAATCATTGAACGTCACGCCGCCGGACTGGGTCTCGTCCAGTATGCGGGTTTTCTCAGCTTTGTTGTCGGTGAAGGCGTAGATGCCGAGGGGTCTGTCGCCGGCGCGGGTGTATGTGAGGGCGAAGTCGAGGTCTGCGTCCATGACTGGTAGGATAGGACCGAATAGTTCTTCGGAGAGGAGGGAGTCGCCTGGTTTCACGCCTGTGACGATGGTGGGTGCGAAGAAACGGGTTGTGCGGTCGCGTTGGCCGCCGTAGACAATTTTGCCGGATGTCGAGGTTAGTAGCCGGTCTAGTCGGTCGAAGTTGCGCTCGTTGATGATGTGTGTGTAGTATTCGGGTTTGGTGTCGCGGCCGCCCATGAAGGTGTCGAAGTGGTTGATCATGCTGTTCACGAGAGCTTCGCGGACGGTAGGATCTACGACGACGTGGTTGACGTTCAGGCAGATCTGTATGATGTTGTGAGTGATCATAGTCTTAAAGATGTATACCCCAGACTCTCAACCCGGAATAAGTCATACCTGGCCGGCATTGGTGAATTTGGTGGCAGCGATATGCTTGCCAGACAAGTCTACATTGGCCTGCGCAGTAACAATAGCCGGGGCTTGACCTCCCAGCTCAAGTGTTACGGGAGTCAAGTGCTTAGCAGCGGCCGCATGCACGATCTTGCCAATATTTCCCGATCCAGTGTAAAATATATGATCGTAGCGTTGTTCCAGGATATGCGACATCTCCTGCGGCCCAGCGCTGACGCAGCGAATCGCACTTTGATCGAGATACTGCGGGATGATCTCCATCAGAAGATCCTGTGCAGACTGTGCCATATCAGATGGCTTCAGAATCATTGCGCAGCCGGCTGCGATAGCGGCGACCATGGGTTGAAGCAGAAGGAGAATCGGGAAGTTCCAGGCGCCGATGATGAGTGCCACGCCCTTGGGCTCTTTGCGCACTCGTGTGCCTCCCATGAAGTTCACCATGTCCCAACGAGTGGGCTTCTCATCCTTGGTCCATTCATCTAGCTTGTCGAGCGTGCGCAGGATGTCATGCTGCAACATCCCAATGTCCGAGAGACCTGTTTCATAGCTGTGTCGGTGGAGATCGGTATAGAGGGCGGCGCAGATACGTTCCTTGTTATCCTCGACCATCCACCAAGTGCGCTTGAGCTGCTGGCGCCGCCATTCTTTGTTCTTTGTGACACCCGATGCGAATGTCTCTTGCACCGTGGTGTAGGCCTGCAGAGGTCCATTAGCAATGTATACTCCGTCTGTGCATGTAGCCATAGGCAGCTCTGATGTACCTGGTCAAATTCGGCCGCCGTGCTGAATCCCATTTTGATATTTGATTCTGCAGAAACAGTAGTGGAATATTTTCTTCACAAAGCCCACAAATGTTGCAGTGGCCCCTGGGGCTGTTGAATAATATGTATTCACAATCGCAAGGGGATACGTCGAGAAGCCCCGCCCAGCCACGGCCTGCTCGCGAACGGCTCCGTGCAACCATTCCAGCTGGGGCAAATTGTGGAGAAGAAAAGGCCTCGGTAATCTGCGATCGAGCCAGATCCGCTCGGACCGAGCTCGAGTTCGTCATTAGCGCACGGCGGCAGCGCCCATGTTGGCTCAAGCGTGGTCCTCGTGCAGGAGGATGAAGTTAATTGAGGGGACAAAGTCGCCGAGCGGATCGAGGAATCGAGGAGTGGACTCTACTGGTTCATCGCGATGATCTGGTTCTCAGCGGCTGTCAGCGAGGAGATATATCCCATGACCTGCTGTTCTGAAGATTTGCTTCTAAAAGACCTCGCATGTCTGGTGGTTTTTGGGCTTTGGTCCTCGCAATATCCCATGCTTCCTTCGCTCTTCTTCTGGGGCCATCTGATCCATGTCTGGCGGCTTGCGAGCGGGAGCAGAGTGGGGCGAGAGATGCGAGCTGCAGATGAGAAAGGATTCTTTGCCAATGCTAAGGCGCAGACTGTCCGGAACGAAATTGCTCCGATCTCGATGCATTGGAGGAAACGTGTTGCCGATGCTCATTTGCTGAGATTGATTGTTTCATCCCGTGTGCAAATTCAAACTTTGCTGGGAATGGTGGAGGGTGGTTGGCGGTATCCGAAAGAGGGGAAAGGCTGGTGATGCATCTTGCATATTGACTGGCTTTCTAAAGTGGTCAAATCTCAGGGAGTGTCGTATCTGAAGTTTGTCTACGGTTAGGGAAACAATACATTGTCCGAAAGATGGTAGTCATGCATAAGATATGCAATAATTCTACGAGGTGATAATAATCCCTGTCCCTAATACTACCTAAACTCGTGAAACCGACAACTCAGGGCAGCCTGACTGCTGCAGTCCCTGCAGAATAAGCACCTTACTGCGCCTTTTACGGTATCCCCCACTGAACGTAGAATTATCTCCTATATATCCCAGAACCATGGGGAGGGGCCATACGACCAGAACGGGTTTGGCAAGACATCGTGACTAGGATTTGTCGAATTTGAGGCCAAAAACTCAGTCGACAATACTCAAAGCCAACAGAAAATATTTGCTATTGAAAACTTTCAAAGCCTTTGACAATTCAGAGACCAGAAAGTACGCTATTCTCTTCCCACCCCACTCCGCACATGCCGGGCGACGCGACAAGACTTGGTGATACCCACAGAAAAGCTTCATCTCCGTACAACTGCACCCGCGGCCAGGATAGAAAGGGCGATCCCCGTCGCCGGCCGGATTGTACCCCGGGCTCTTATCGAGATACTCTTGTGCGACAACTGAATCACTGGGACATGGTCCATCTAACTAACCAGATCCTTTTTGTTGAAGTAGCTTCTCCATAGACATCGTGCATAATTGATAGCCCTTTAGGTGCTGCAATATATACCTCATCCGTGTGTCACTGATTGAGACGGGGTACGATTCGTCCATCATCCTGCGTCTACTGTCTGTCTATCTGTCATTGAGGAGAGAAATAAGCTGTAGAAATGATTGGATCGGGTCAATGCTTGCATGTTTCGTCTTTGTAGATCTCCTCCTTGATACACATCCTATTGTATCTCATTTGGATAGTTCGACCCCTGCCGAAATGAGATGGAATTATAATCCAGATAGTCCGCGACGACTGAGATAATATGCAGGGATACCGAGTTCACTTGGAAGGTCCACCAAGATTCTGAAGACTCAGAAGGTCTGCATACGCAATTTATAGATCCATGGAGATATATTCATTACGGCAATATCATAACTGATGATCTTATCATCAACCTGTTATTGTTATGTACGAAGTACTGAGTGATCTTAAGACTAACATAATCCTTTACAAAGCATACCTTCCTAACTTACATACCCCCGTCGTATGAGTGTACCTATGTAGCCGTGATGGATACCAGTGTCTATAGATGGATGCACGGACTACTTCATCGACGAGGAGGCCCCATGCATGGCAACATGCGGACCACAGGATGCGGGCGGAATCTTGGCATCGCGCCTCATCCTTGAAATTTGACACAGGAACGCAATCCTTCTGCTGCATGCATGCTACTGTAGAAAGAACCTATCAGACGCGAGGCGATGAGATATCCCACGAGTACCTGGCCCATAAAATCACCAAAACGGACTAGCGGCCGAAGAGGGGACTGCAGTAAACCGAAGCCTTGACCTTTCAAGGTTGTTTGCTTGCCTAGCTTTTTCTTGTTCTCTTGTTCATAAAAGTATTTATGGAGTGTACTGTATGCATTGTAGTCGTCAAATCCTGCTATTAGGACCGAATTGTACTCTTGTAGTAAGGCAATCAGGATGGCTGAAGTTGGACAGGGCCAGGCCTTTTCTGGATAGTGATTGGGAGAATAATGGCGATAGATTGCATCATTTGCCGGCCGTTTAGGTCCACTTGCTGTACATTGTACCACGGAGAACAAGGTTATTGGTTGTGGTCAAGTAAGCCCCTTTTTTGCCGCCGAGCTTGATGCCCCCTGTTATGTATCCAGTCGTACGGTACAAAGTTGATACTCTCCTTTCTCACTTCCTCTGATAAACTTCCACTTCTAGGCTCGGCACAACCTCGATCGTGTACCTATTCCACCCAATAGACATCGTGAGTCCAGCCTTTCCAGCAACAGTCAAGTCAAATCGAGGCTCCGAGCGTTTTCACCGGCACGGGCAAGGGGACTGGCGATCAGGGGGCCCGGGATCCACTCTTCATGAACCTGATACGCCTTTTTTTTCAGGGTCTGTAAGATTACCGCGCCTGCGCCGCCCCCTTTTATGATTATGATCAATTTACCTTTTGGTTATCCTTTTTTTTTTTCTTCTTCTTCTTTAGGCACTGTGAAACCCGATGACAGCATTTGCCAAGGCGGGCCTTGACCTTTGGCGCAGTTTAGGGCCGAGTGTGCACGGATGGTGGTACAAAGACAATCGCACATTTTGTTCCATGCGCCTTCGAGACGCGGACGCTAGGGCTGGCAAGGATTCGTGATGATGCTGATTTCTATGGCATCAACGGGGATAGTCTATGTATGGTAGTAATAATTTAAGTACTGATAGCTGAATCTTGACCCTCGTAACAGCGGCTATGAAATATTCAACATGAAGTATATTTTCAACTACGCACAGTATCTTCGTTAAGGTTAAAGTCCGTCCAGCTGGCCTCGCTTCGACCCGCGACCCAGAACAAGTGCTAGACAGAGTGGGTATAGTCGTGGTTGATCGAAACGCGACAGCCTCTTGCTAGCGTTACGCACAAGGATTTCTTTCTGCTCTGTTATCGTCATTTCAGTGGGAGAATTAAAATGAACCCTCATCAAAGGTACCGCGGGAGGAGACAGGTCCCCCACGCCCACGCCCACAGTCCCCAGCGAACCCGGTGGCCATGCCACTGACTACCTGTCAGTGGTCACCACTGTGTGTGAAACCCTCCAACGGCCGGGCTGTCGTGGATAAGATGATTAAGATGAATAAGCTTAATATATATAGAACACCAGCACGACGAAGCCCATGACGCAGCTGTCTCATCAACCAAAACCATGGACCAGCCATCTGATGGAGGACGAACAATCTGCTCTCGTCAAATGATAACAATCTCCGATCATCCAGCAGGATATTTTTCTACGGCCTGAGCTCAGGGCAAAAGTCTGAATGGGTTTGGGATTGTCGATCCTGGTCCACTTTACTGCGAGGACCACGGCTGAACTGGATTGCGAATTGGATTTGAGGTCCTGTTGCCACTTTGCGTACTTACAGATCTGCCGATAAGCTTTCTAAGGTGTCAAAGGGAGAGGAGGGAAGAGCTACAATGAAATTGATATTCTCAAGTAGACAATAACCACAATATCAAAATGAGGAGACTAATAATAAATGAGAACCTAGATCCGGCGGCCGAAGGCGTTGTACGTACTGTAGAAGGCGAGAAGTCCAGAAAAGGCCCCGGGTTACCGGTGCAGGGGGTGGGGAGGGGGGAGAAGGACACGCGTCGGTGGGGCTCCCCAGTGGCCACTCTCGCTCCCTCCGACGCACACTCACTGGGTCCTAGCTGGGTCCTCAATTGGCTGTGAATGAATTCTGAATGGCTCCGGCTGGCATTGACTGGCCCTGACTGATCTTGAATTGCCTCTGACTGGTTGGAGCGGCTGGACGCCAGGGCGATCGACCTTCAGATCATTTCCTTATATTCGCGCCTGTAATTGGCGACTTGCTTGACAATTACAATAATCAAAATACATACATCTATATTGGAGGATTATGATGTGTTGTGTGAACTTTACAATGGGCATGGAATTGGTCTTTCAATACTGACTGATCGTTGTGCCGTTCTCGCCAATTGTTACCAAGTTTACTTTCCATGCTACACGTAAGAGATTGATACATTATTGATATACCTATTATTTTTGCCTATAATTTGATATGTACAACCTACAGTATATCATTAATCTGCCCTAGCCCGGTCATAGCGCTCCCGTAACTATACTCTACAGGTGACGTGATCTATACATGATCACATCGGCATCATGATGATGAGGCCCTCGGGGAATTTGATTGGAATGTTCCGGAACTCTGGCTAAATGCTTCTCATGCGGTCGCAATGACACCTTCGTACTGCCCATCTCTATGCAGTTTGTAGCAGGTAACAGCAAATACGGATAGTTTGACAGTTGGTAGAGTCGTATGCCGTCGATCCTGGGTAGGACCAACGGTCCGATTCACACACCCGGTGTTTATTGGGACAGATCGTCCTGCGATAGTAGTGACCTGTCGGACGGTACTCCGACGGTCTCATGGATCCTCTTCTCGAACATTGTTAAGCGATCTCTGGTGTGAATAATAGCACAAAACAATCGGTGGACTGTCTTGACCAGAATCTCAAACCGGATCTACTAAGAGCGGTGATCTCGGAGAAGACCCTCTCGCTAATCCCCGAATCAGAATGGCCAATATACTACACGGAAAAGGACATGTTGACCAGCATGATCGGACAGACCTAAGAGCGCCGATCAGTGGCATCCTTGTTCTGATACGGAGTCCGTAGTCCCATGGGATACGATGCGATGATCACTGCCAGCATTCTTCTACACGAGGATCAACAAGACTCGAGAGAAGCGAGGAGCAGAACATATGACTACAAAGAAGAGTCTTCAGAGGAGACTTAAAAAGAAATCCATATTCATCAGTAAGAGAAAATTGTTATATCAATCGTCCATGTTCACAATGCTCAAGTAGTATTTGGAGTATACAGTTATTCTCGATTAATTCTGCAAGCGGAAACCAGACCCACGGCCAAAATTACGTATGTAATACCGTGACGGGGCATTCCCACGACTCCCCGTACCTCCCATACAATCAGTACACACCCATCACCCCCCGATCTCCCATTAAGACTGTTCCCTTCTCACTCCGCTCTCCACTACTTACTTCTTCGCTCCTCCTCCCTTTTTTCCCTCTTCTTCCCATCTTACTCCTTCCAACACCTTTACGACTCTACCTCCTCCCCCTCCTCCCCCAGCATCGATCTGCTTCTCGCCCCTGGACTCCCCTGTCCAGCCGCGTTAATCTCTCGTCTGCTTCCTCCCCCTCTCCCCTTCCTGCTGCAAACGACAACCGATCATCCACGTCCAATTCCTCTCCAAAAGACCGCTTCTCTCCCCCACCCACTTTGGACCGTGTCGCAGGTCCCGACGCTGCCAGCCTCTCGTTGATTCCGGCATTTGATCTGCCTGCCATTCTTTAACACCAGTCTCTGGTCACCTACATTCGCTTCGGGATATTGCCTCGTTCGGTGCTCTGCTCCTTTTTGCCAGTTGCACGATTCTTCTACGGGAATACGACATACTCGCCTGATTTGACCCCCAAACTCGATTCAATCAATCTGATAAGAAATTCTTAATTCGAAGGGAACGTGTCGCATTGTCAGGCACAAACAAACCGCCTTCCCCTCCCCCCAATCTCACTTTTCTGCGAGTTAAACTTCGACGTACATGTTCGAAAAATCGGCTCCGCCTAATACCGTCAGGATGCCTCTTTTCCGGCTAAAGACGGTCTTTCCGTTGATCGCCCTGGTGTCGATTGGCGTTTTCTTCTTTTGCATGGAACGCTACGACCGGTCGGCTTTCCTCCGCTTCAAGCACCCTATTGACCGCCTCAACTTGGGTAACAGCCAGACGCAATTAGGAGAGCCCTGCGCAGGGTTCGACCCCCGCGGCCGATACCTGCGAGGTTGATCCCAAGCTGGCTGCTCCTCTCCCCTTCTCTGAATGGCTCCCCCGCAAGAACTACACTCGTGCCTACTTCCGCCCTCGCATTGTCAGCCCCGAAACCGAATTCCACACCCTGGAGGAGGTTGAGAAGCCCGTGCTTCCTCCGATGGTTCAGATGGAGCGTGGTATGGTTGTCTCTCCCAACAACGAGGAGAAGGCCTTTGTGTGCCCCGAGATCATTGAAGTGGATGTGGCTGCCGACGATGATGTCGACGAGACCTCCAAGCTCCTGTTTGGCCTGGCTACCACCGTGGACCGTCTCGACCGCCTCCTGCCCTCGCTCCTCTACACTTATGGCAACACCAAGGCTGGCCTGATTGTTCTAGTTCCCGAGTCCGATGACGATTTGGAGAAGCAGGAGACCTACTTCCGCAACCGTGGTCTCGATCTGACTCTCAAGGCCTCCCCCCTGGACTTCACTGCTCGTTACTTTGGCATGGTTGAGGCTTTCTCGGAGCACATCCGCAAGCATCGCCCTCACACCACCTGGGTTGGCTTCAGTGACGACGACACTTTCTTCCTGTCTCTGCCTACCATCGCCAAGGAACTGAAGCTGTTCGATGAGAAGAAGAAGCACTATATTGGATCTCTGTCCGAGGCCAGCTGGCAAGTCGACACCTTCGGTCACATCGCTTTCGGTGGTGCCGGTGTTTTCGTCTCCAAGCCTCTGTTGGATGTGCTCATGAAGTACTACGATGAGTGCCAGTCCTGGGGCGAACAGCCCGGTGACCAGAAGCTTGGCCAGTGTATCCAGCGCTTCGGTGACACCCCCTGACTCTCTGGCCCTCGCTTTACCAGATGGATATGACCGACCCCGTGGACGGTGTTTATGAGTCTGGCCGCAAGATCGAATCCATGCACCACTGGAACTCCTGGTACACCAAGGATGTGGTGAAGATGACCACCGTGGCTGCGGCCGCCGGTCGGAAGTCTGTGCTGCGCCGCTGGGTCTTCGATCAAGAAGAGACCATTAACAGCGCAACCGGCGAGTCGGTCCGCCACTTCTGGGTTATGACCAACGGTTACTCTTTGGTCAAGTATACCTACGATTCTACCGTGGCTGACGATGCCATCAACTTTGATGCGGTGGAAAAGACCTGGCCCGAGGACCCCCGTGGTTTCGAGGATCGCCTGGGTCCTCTGCGTCCCGCTGAGGACGAGGGTGTCACCAAGGACCGGTGGTTGTTGCACGATGCCTACGTCGTCGGTGACAACGTGCACCAGTTCTATGTGCGTGAGGAAGACGAGGGCCACAGCGTGATCGAGATTGTCTGGCTCGGTCCCAAGGGTGGTGGTGGCGGAGGTATCTCCGATCACTACATTCAGGGTACCTACCAGCAATAATCTTCTCTTCTCCTTGCTCGTCACTGAAGAGGACGAAGGAACAAAAACAAACAATAAAGAACAACTCCGCAAGTGATTACAAGGCTGGTCCTTGAGGGTTTCCTATTTTGTTTTTCTCTTTCCTCATTTCTTTCGGTGGTCACACGTCTTTTACTTCACTGCACATGATTCATTCATTTTTTTTTATTATCTTCAACTATTACCCACCCTTTTCATTTTTCCACACTCACGACGCCAATCCCGTTTGCATCAATCTACCATTCTTCCCACCGACCCTTTTTTCCCTTGATCCCAGATGAGACTCGTGATCGTGACTTGAATACCGCGTCCTCCAGTTTCTCTGATTGTTCATTTATCCGGCGTTAGCATTGGTGGAGTCCATTCTGGTGCAGGAACCAAGGTGGTTTTATGTACTCCCTCTATATCCCGGCTGTTGATAGCCACACCACACACACCACCTTTGAACCCTTTCTTTAGCTGCCTGCTGTGCTGGGGTTGAGTCGTGGTGTCTCACCTCATGCTTCTCTGGCTTGCTCTTTTCGTCCTTCCTTCTTTTTTTCTTTTTCTTTCTTGATTCTTCCCTTTATGGACTTCTCTCAAGAACCCCCCGTTGTGACTTGGCGGGGGAGAGAGGTCGAGGCTTCTTTTATTCCACGCCCATGCATTGCTTTGTAAAAATAGACTTGAGAACCGAAGGCCGCGCTTGGGTCTCCGTTGGTGATTAGCGTTGAACTGTTGTTCTTATGTGAAGAATATGATGAGTTCTGTCAATTCTGTGTGCAATCTTCAAATACACTGTATACCTTACACACCACTTGAGCATATTTCGGTAAAAATGAGCTTGTACAACGAGTGATTGAGCTATCGAACACGCTCGGAAACACGCTCGGGCTCTGCTTGCCTAAGTAAGATGCTTTGTCCTTCATCCATATCAACCCTCTCGGATCGGCCCGCCAACGAAGCATGATCCGGGGGCTCGTGGATCTTCTGGGATTAGGCTCAAGCATGAATCTGCCGGTACTTGGCATAGATCGATGCATTATTTCGGCATTTGGAGCATGGGTTGCTCATTTGCTGATTAATTGCTTGTTATAGTGAAGTGCATGAGCGATAGCATGAGAGTCTCGAAAGCACACAATTGAGGGTATCACAGTGGTAGCCTCAACTCTATATAGCTCGTATACTCTATAGATTGCATATGTATTTTGCCAAGGCTGAGCTGTGTATTTTGGCAGTGGGTCATCCATTGTGTTTCTACATCGGGGAATGGAAGCAAAAGAAACGGAATGAAATCTAATTTGGGTATTAGACAACCCCATTCTGTGGCGCATGCCATTGTTCCTACGTTGAATGTGATCTTGATCCGGAGGTGGGCCCTCCATCATAGTAGTGTACGTCGACAGCAGGGGTTTCCGGAACCAGTCACTTCGATCGGTTTCTGCAGACCACGGAATCGACCAGGGGGGGGCTTCGGCCGAGGGAGTAGTGCAAGGCTTGCAAGCACACCGCAGGATTACTTGTACGACTTCCGTATAGAAGGCTAACTAGTCTCCACTGTTGTTTCCGTGCCCCCGCGATCGCGGCGGAGTAAGCCTTGTGTACATTGCACGGTACTTTTGTCTTGTTGGGGATAAGGAGGAAGATGGCAATATGGCAATGCAGAACATGCCTAAGCTAAGGATAATCTGAGCTCACTTGTTAACCTGATGGTGGGACTGTACTCCTCCATACTTTGTACTTTATAGGATGTTACAAAGAGGGCTTGAAGTTTCGCCGACGGGTATCCGTTTTAGTGGGGGAGATGAACAGGGGAAACGGTGAGCACTCCATAGACTCACTAGTTAACTAGTCCTAGTGAGGAGTTTGCTTATCATTTGTCTTAGAATTTCCCCGATCCAGAGCTGAGATCGGCGAGTCTTGTTCGCTGGGGGCCAAAAGCCCCAAACCCGCGAGCGGACCGGTATGTGGAATGCAGGACTGCAGGAGCTGGAAAAGGTGTGCGGCTAAGTATAGAAACCAGTTGCCACTGGGGGGAAGATAATGGGACAGAGGAGAGTACTGTAGTACGAAGAAAGGAGGGGAGAGTAGGGTAGAGTGTCGATCTGTGTATGTACCAAGCATAGGTTCCTTTTTCCTTTTTGATCGTGAAGAAAAGAATAGAGAATTATTATGCATAACAGTCGAGCGATGCTTTGCCCTCTTTTTTCCTTTCGACCTTTCTCCTCATTCACAGCTGAGACCGGGGCTACCAGCTATCGGGATCCGACCTCCTCCTCTCGAGTTCCAGACCACCAGTCCAATTGGGTTTACGCTTGCCTCGAAGCGGATGCAAGCGGAGGTCGTGGGGCGTCGCAGCTCAGCGCGGTGAGTTGGCCCTCCCTTGAGGAGCCACCAATCAGAGTGAGAGAAAGAGAGGGGGGGCAGGGTGATACCGTTCTGAAACAAGGCGATATCGCCCCTGGGAAGAGGGGGATACTTGGGAGGGTACTCAATAGATACATGCAAGTTGCATGTACTATGGATGTACTGTCCTATTGCATTGTAAGTACCAACCAGAGGAATCAATCTTACCAACAGCCCCACTTTTCGTATTGCCCTCTCAATACGGTACTCCACACGTGACTGACCGCCTGCCCCTTCGTCCTTCGCACTTTGCCTTCTTCGACTTCCCCCCTTCCTTTTCCCTCTCCAACCCTGCGATCCCAAAACGCGTTACTCGATTGGGTATTCTTCGATTCCCTTCCCCTTTGGGTCAACCCTTTACATCTCAACCTCTTCTCGTGCTGCTGCTCTCTGTTCCCTAATTTGAACACACCCCACCACTACCTTACCTCCTTCCCTTTTAAACTCCACACCTTCTCCATCCATCATGGCCGACATGGCTGCCGTCGACGAGAAACTCTCCCCCAGCCAGCACGATGACCTGCAACAGGCTGGCAACGGCGCCGACGCCCGCGGGACCAAGCGCAACCGCATGAGCGCCGAGGACGATGATGATGATGACGACAAGCCTGGCCGTGAGCGCCGCAAGATTGAGATCAAGTTCATCCAGGATAAGTCGCGTCGCCACATCACCTTCTCCAAGCGGAAGGCCGGTATCATGAAGAAGGTACGTGCTTCCCGTCGCGATACACAACCACTCTTACTTCCCACGTTCACTTCCCCCTCTTCCATGTTCCCCTTTTTCATATGGGAGACATTCAGACGCGCTGGATCGCGATCGGACTCGGTCGCTTCAAAATAACAAAACAAAACATTCATATCATTCATATACTTTGTATGCTGACTCGATCTCTCGCTTCTTCAAATAGGCCTACGAGCTGTCCGTCCTCACTGGCACCCAGGTGCTGTTGCTGGTCGTCTCCGAGACCGGTCTTGTCTACACCTTCACTACCCCCAAGCTGCAGCCTCTCGTCACCAAGGCCGAGGGCAAGAACCTCATTCAGGTATGTCGACGTCAACATTTGCTACTGTTGTCGCCACTCCAGATATGCTAACACGAGACCATCTAGGCATGCTTGAACGCACCTGACCCTACCACCAACGAGAATGGTGTCGATGCTCCCGATGTCCCAGCCGAGACTCCCGAGGATGTCGGCCACAATGTCAATGCGCCGCAGTCCAACATGCCTCGTCCTGGCATGCACCCCGGGTACATGACCAATGAGCAACAGCAACAGATGGCCTATTATCAGAACCTCCAGCAGCAACAGCAAGCCGGTGGCCAGTATCCCGGTATGCCCGTCGGCAACCGCATGCCCCCGCAGCACCAACCCACGGCGTAAATAACCTCTTCGCTGTGTTTACGCGCCGCTGCAGACGGGATCCCAAATACTGCGTCTTCCCTTCTGTTTTCTTCCCCTGCGCACCCAACTCTCTCGCGTTCATTTGATACCCGTCCATCCGTGCTGATCCCTCGTCCCTCCTCCCTACTCTCTCTCCTCCACCCCTCGCTCTTTCTCGTGGAGACTGGCACTATGTCTTGTTTTATCCCTGCCACTCCAACTTGTGAAGTGTATATTGTCAAAAATACCCCACTGGATCTCCCATGTCCAGTGTGTTTTTGATAACCGAAATCCGGTCTGTTATGGTATTTATTTGCCTTGCACTCGAGAAGAAGGCTTTGCAAAAAGCTTGCTTTTATGCTCCTCGCTCCTGGTGAATTATGGCTTTTCAAACCATGATAAGAAAACATGCGAAGAATCCTCCGCAGACGAAAAAAAGGAAAAAAATAAAAAGAAGCGCAAGCACGCGAATCTGGACTTGGACGCTATTCTGGCTGGTTTCTGGTTTCTGGTTTCCCCTTGGCCCCTCTTCCTAGACCAATTGGCGGAGGCTGGTGGTGTTCGTGGTGCATTGATTTTGTCGGCGATATGGGAATTGTTTCCTCTTCGTCTTTTTGTTTGCTGTTTATCTCATACGACCATTATTGATTCTGCTTCGTCGAAATTCTCTTAACTCTACCTCCCTGTCTCCTTTTTTTCAAGTGTCTAATCTCAACAACTCTGTGTTTTAACCTCATTTCAAATCGGTGATCTCTACTCTCCCCGCTGCACCCTCCACACCTGTACTGGGTTTGTGTTGGAACTCGCGTGGAAAGGTGTCTTGCTTGCACCTTCGTATCGGAATTGCTATGCTTTGATGTCTTGCTCGGCTTGGAAATTGGTTCGAGCTTCTCCTGTAGTCTCATGTATCTCTCTCTTCATGTATTTGGTATGGTATGGAGATGATGCTCGAATGTTGTTCCTTCGTCTTGCTGCTTGTCGCTGGAGATGAAGCTACATGGGATTAATGCAAGTTTTTATGATCCAAAGTTTGGTCATGTAGTCTGTTGGCCAATGATGTCAGTTGAAATGACAACTTCTAGATTTAGTTGTCCACGACTCCACGGTCTTTATACTTTGGGTTAGACTGTACTCCGTACGGAGTAGAGCATGGTCCATTTTTGGCCCGGTATACCTCCCAGGGATATCCCGGCTCCACAGAACACAGAAAATAAACGGATGTATAGTAAACATACTAATCGTCTGGACTACTTTCCTTTCGTCCGATCCCTTCCATCTCAGGTCCTGCTACCTTAATGGATACTCTGTAGCATCTATCTATTTCTCGCACGGCCCCTTGAGGTTGTCCCCGCCACTTGCGCCCTAAATAAAGCTTAGTCTACTATTATGGGTAAAGCCCCATTCTATCTAAGGAAGTGACTCCAGTAGTCAATTGTAGGACTTGTATTCAACCTCGGTATTTTTAGTAACCGGAAAGGTCAGCTTCCGCTTATCCTTACATCGGATGAGTTGATGGGTGGGAAGGGAAAGTGGTTGGAACACACATCTCCTCTTCCGCTGCTGGGTGGGGAACGTGTCCCTACTGTACAAGGTCAAAGGCAGCAAACAAAAAGCGAAGCACGAGTCTTCTGGGTATATATCGAGGTCACGGATGGCGAGAGTAGGTGGGTGCAGAGATGGCGGAATGTATAGGTGAGGGAAATTGAGATCAGGTCTTTACAGTGATGACGGCGTGCCGGATGCTTGCTTGGGCCCCTGGTCGTCTGGACCTCCGGCTTCAAATCGTGGTAGCAATGGAGATGTGGCCCCGTCTCGGGCATTGGCACTGGCATGGGTGTGATCTTGACTACCCGCCCGCGGGTTAGTCCATCGAGAGAGATACTGTCGTCCATTCCGCCAGGCACCCGCTAACGTCCTCCTCGAACCCGCGAGAAGATTGAGTGGTGTTGTCCTCGGCTGAGGTGTAGGTGATACGTCCCGACCACGAGGAGCATCCTCATCTTCTTGGATGGTACCGTATCCGGTGACTCCCTGCGATACCGGCGAGGCAGTCATAGAACCCCAGGGACTACGCCACCGGCGTTGGGCACCCATCAATCCTGCCAATGGGGCGGACGAGCGTCGCTGCCCACCTTGTATAGAGGGACCAGGACGACGAGATCCCCATGGGCGATGATACGGTATCGCGCTGATGGTCGAGTTCCGCGAGAGGCCGCGTATCGTACCATTCAAAGCTGGACCACCGCTAGAGCTACGAGGTCGTTCGATAGAAGAGCGCCATTTGGGCCCTGCTGCTTCGTAGTCTGAATCGTCGAGTTCGGCCCAAATGGAGGCTGCGTTGAGATCGGCAGCTTCATGTCGATCCATAGGTGGTATGAGCGGGAGACTGGGTGCTCGGGCCCTTTGGTAGAAGGAAAGGTGTCGCGGGCGAGTAGTCCCATGGAGTAACGGCTCTCGTTCTCCGATATGCGATTCCTCATCCTCCAGACCGTCCAGCAGCCCAGGTGACAAGGTGGTGTGTTCCTCGACAACTGACATGCCTGGTCCGATCCCGGTCTGCGTGGGACCCGCGACAGTGACGGCAGTAGTATTGTCGATATCCTCAAGGCGCCATGAGAGGCAAAGGACCCCCCCAAGAAGAATGGTCGTCCCTAATGCGATCAGGCCTGCGTGGAAACCCGCCAGTTGAGAGGCTTGCCGGAAGTAGATCAGGCCATCGAGAATAGCGATGATGTTGTAGATGCAAAACACAAACGGGTATAGCACACTTGTACTGCAGAGTTTAAGACCTCGATGCAAGTAGAAGAGCTGTGTAAGAGCCAGGGCGATCATGCCCAGTAGGATCAACCACGACTGCCAGCGGTTAAACTGGTTTACACGGTCTACCACCGTGCGCACCAGCAGCTCCACCGCAGATTTGGCAAGCAGCAGCGAATGGGCCGACAGGATTCCACTGACAGCTCCATAGCACATACCCCGGAAGAGCTTGACCCGACCTTGAAGACGTTGCACATGCGGTGTTAACACTCCCGACGCAGTAGGTTTCGCCCGCGACCCCGTTATGCAATATCTCGACAGTTTTGAACCAACAAGAATCAGTCCCACGACGACCAAGGTCATGGCCATCCATATGAGGAAAGGACGTCGCATCAGGAGCTTTAATAGCTGAGTCAAGGTATGCGCCGGCTCCCCGATGGCACCGAAGGTCGCAATTAATATGGCGCCAATGCAGACGAGAACAGTACCCGCAAACGAATAGCGGGTGAAGGGCTCGCCGAGGATAAGAGTAGCGAATATCGTATTGAAGACTAGTCCGGACTGTTTCCGACCCATCTCAACGGTTAGTTAACCTGCCGACTTGGGGGGAAACAACCACCGAAAGCAATGACGTTGACTGACCGCTTGGAGTGTGGAGAGAACTGGTAGAGGCAACGTGGTGATCTGAATCGTGCTTCCTACAATGTTGGAGATCACAAACATGCCCATGCCCAGCTGCCATCGCCGACGCTTGTAGGGAGGTCGGCGGCCCTCATAGATCGGCTTCTCGTCTTCGAGGAGGTGGGACTTGCGTTGGAGTGTAAGTCCGATGGCTTGTAGGCTAGTCGAGACTAGGCCCACGATCACTCCGACCTGATTATGGTCTATCAGCTAGTGTTTTTCACCACGTCCTGATTTTGTTTGCTCACCGCAATACTGCCCTGCGGCGACAGGTCTCCGAGGTTGCCCATCGTACTTGTATCGTATGTCGGCCGCGGAACGGGGGGTGTTGCGTAGGAGCGCAAGAGCTGGACCACTAACGGAGTACAAATGCCATGATGCGAGGAGCGAGGACTCGAAGGGAGTGTACAAACAAGTGGCCGTGACGAGAAAAAAGAAAGGGTCGTAGGGCGAGAAAGCAGGGGGCCAAGGATAGGAAGAGAGTGCGGAGGAGGACTGGATGCGGATGGGACGCCAAGGCAAAAGCAGCTGGAGAGCAGCGGCTCCCGAGCTTAGTTGGACACAACTCCCCTTCCACCTCCCCACGTCATTCAGCTATTCAACTTCGTCCACCCGACCACCACTTCTCCTCATTCTCTTCCCCTTGAATCAGCCATCATGTCGCAAAGTCATGCCCTCTCCGATGATCAGGTATGCCCGCACGCCTCCCCCATTGAACCCTACGCTGTACAACCCCTCTGCAGGCGACCCGGTGACTGACCATGTCCGATGCGAATTCTTAGGTCGCGGGCGAGCTCCGCAAGATGACCGCGTTCATCCGGCAGGAGGCCCTCGAGAAAGCTCGTGAGATCCAGTTGAAGGCCGACGAGGAGTTTGCGATCGAGAAGTCCAAGCTTGTCCGCCAGGAGACTGCCGCCATCGATACCCTCTACGAGAAGAAGTTCAAGCAGGCTTCCATGTCCCAGCAGATCACCCGCTCTACTCTCGCCAACCGGACCCGTCTCCGCGTGCTTGGTGGTCGCCAGGAGCTCTTGGATGAGCTCTTCGAGAAGGCTCGCAAGAAGGTCTCGACCGTGGCTGCGGACGATAAGACGAAGTACCAGACCATGTTGGAGGGGCTGATCCTCGAGGGCTTTTACTACATGAACGAGGACAAGGTTGAGATTCGCGCGCGGAAGAAGGATGCCGATGCTGCGAAGAAGGCTATTGAGGAGGCCGCGAAGGAGTTCAAGAAGAACGTCGGCAAGGAAGTGACCGCGACTCTGGACGAGTCAGAGCCTCTGCCTGAGGAATCGTAAGTCGCTACTTTCTTGTTCTGGGTGATTTAGAGCTTCAAGGCTAACAAGAGTACTTCTACAGTGCCGGTGGTGTGGTTATTGTCGGTGGTAAGGGTAAGATCGAGATCAACAACACCTTCGAGGAGCGCCTACGTCTCCTGGAGATTGATGCCCTCCCCGCCGTGCGTGAGACACTGTATGGAAAGAACGTGAACCGACGCTTCTATGACTAGACATTTTTCCTCTCTGGCTGCTCTCTGTATTTCTCCGCTGGTTACTCTACCCTGAGTCCTGCTGTTGGGTGTTTTCATGTTTTATAGTCTGGGCTTTTACCTGTGCCTTATTTTAGCCATCTCCATATAAAGAGGAGGGGGCTTCTGTTTCTACTTTTTTGACTATTGTTGCACATCCATATCTCCATATCCGACCTAGCATATGGTCTGTCTTTTATGAGCGTTCGTCCTGATTTTTCATCTACGGTTTGCAGAAAGTTTCGGAAACAATGCATGTGAAAATGCTTCGCTCAATTGATATTCATCAAGGCCGTCATGGTCGTTAATTATGTATACATATGTCTAGTCAAGCGAGATTCGAAGCCTGCCATCTTTCACAGTGGAGGAACTGCCTTTGATTGCACGCTTTCAATGGATTATGATTCCTGATCATGTCCGCGAATGGGCATTGCCGTGCCATCAACATTTCCTATCTCTGCAGCATCCGCTGCTCCATCTCCAGTGTTGATGGGACGGTTTCTTGTGAACATGTCGGGAATTGTGTGATTCGTTTGGTTCGGAATGATTTCGAACGGGGTCTTCTTCGGCGGCGCCTTGGAGCGAACCGAGTACACCATCCGATAGTGCAAGGCTTCTAGCATATCCCTCGCCACCAAGCGTTGAAGATGGGATGCCCCAGTATTCTCAATCGAACTGAAGACCCACTTGATCTGTGCAGCGAGCTGGTCGATTGCTTCATTGAACTTGACCACGGTGTCTGCCTGTCTATACTCCAAGTCGAAGAGGGCCGAGTTGATGCAAACCTCAAGTTGCAAGATGATGGCGACTAAATCACCATAGTCGTATTCGCTATTTCCTCTATGCCCTCGCACTTGGAATCGTTCATCACGCATTAAGAGCCGAGTAATACGCTTCAGGCTAAGGAGCTCCTTGGGGGAGTCGGTGAAGGGACCGGGTTTCTTCAGTAGAAATGACACTGCAAGGCGATATCGGAGTAATGACACCCATGTTGACGTCGGGAGAATATGCTGTAACAGGCGACTCTGAAACTGTGGATCTTTAATAGTTTCATAGATTGTGGTGCAAATGTTACGTTCCTGTTGCAGTCAGCGCCTGTTCATCAGCCCCGAGTGCATTGATGGAAAACATACAATTCTCTCCTTCGGTCCAAATTCCAAGAGGGAAGTCAAAGTTCCCTGCAACTCTGAACGCACCACGCAATCCGTAGTCAACGACGTATCTATAGACATACGAAGCAATATCTGAATAGCGTGCTCTTGGGTATCATCGTCAAACCTGGATAGATGTCAGCTTTTTTTTCTGTTCGAGTTTAGCTGGGAAGGACTGGAACTCACAGCTCTGCTGCCGCAGTGTCTCGAATCAGATTCAAGACGGAAACCAAGGCTGATCGCTCTCTGTTATGTGGCGCTTTCAATGATGCTGCAACAAGCGGTTAGAAAACTTCGCCAGAGTTCGAGCAGAGCTCTTACACTCAGGAGGATCTGGGATGATGGGTTCAGATAAATCTAATGCTCGTGGCTTAGCTCCCAGTTGACGGAAAAGTCCGTCAATTTCATCCCGGCAAATCAATGGTCCCGCTTGCTCTTGAGGTGTTTGCTATGTATAAACTTAGTGGCCTGTCGTGGCAAAGGAGCTCTTTGAATCTTACCGTGAAAATCCGACAATAAGCTTTCCTCAGCTCTTCTTTGGGTTCATGGGGAACTAGATCCAGGAGTCTTAGCAGGGACAAGAGCAAGGCCATGGAACGAGATGATGAGCATACTGGACCTGATTAGCCACAAGAGGAACTCATCTGGCAAACGCCGCAAAGATGCAGCAAACTCTAATATCCCCGACTGGAGAATCCGGGCACGAGATTCAGGTTCTATCGGAAAGGTCAGTGAGTGTTTGATCAGCCTGCTGGATAAGGTGCGAACAACCTGTCAGTCCTGCCAGAGGTGAACCCGCAGGAAACAATTTACGGGGGAATTTCGGTGTGGCGGGCATCATCTGGCTGTAATCAAAGAACCGCCAAGTGCGATTTTGCTCGAGGGCCTCGGTTCTCCGAACAGCGTCAAATAGGCGTTGAAGCCCCGGTCCCTGGTCAGAATCACCGCCCAAAGCAGATGCCAACGTGCCCTCATTGAGCCCGTTCTTTAATCCCCCAGCAGCACCTTGGACACCATTCTGTTGTAACTCCACAACGGTGGCCCTGGCCTTGGCAACATTGGCCTCGATCTCATCATCATCCACCGCATCGTGCACCAAGGAATCGATGGTGTACTTATATTTTGTTGGTGCGGATAGCTGAGCAAGCAGCGCTTTGTTCGGTTGGTACTTCTTTGGTGGGGGCGGGGGAGCATTCTTCGGTTTGTTTTTCGGAGCAAACAGTAGGTCGGGGTCTTCCAAAGAGGATATGGAGTCTGTGTCATCGCCATCAGAGCTAATGACTACCTCTTGGCCATCTTTGAGAATGCGTTGCGAAGCGTTGAAGCTGCCGTTCAATGATGAGGGCGGCGGGATTGATTCTATGCCCAAAAAGCTGTGGTCCGGGGCAGATTTTTCCGGTCTGTTGTCGCTGGCTAATCGCGGTGGTGATATATCCTGCCGAGTCAATGCGGAGATATCCTCCTCGTTCTTCCGATCGTCATCCTGGGTTAGATCTATCGTTATAGACGACCGCGGTAGCTCCGACTGTGGAGATGAAGCCGGAGCTTTATCCAACGTCTGAGCCTCAATCCGGGAGTCCTGTGTACGCGGCGTTGGTGGGGGTGCCCGATTAAAAAAGTCCCTGAGTGTGCGCATCGTGAGCGTCGTGGTGAGCGCTAAGCTGAGCACAAAGAGTGTGTCCCACCATCGACTCCCCGTCGCGTCGGCAGAGGCGCGGAGTCACGTGACTCAATACTACCCGATCGGGCAATTGGCTTTCCCCGGCATTTCTTTGTCGAGTTCTTGGTCCATACATTTCAAGGATCAACCAGGATATACTCGCTCCTTGTTTGTTGTCTTTTAAGTGACATTTTAGCTATTCATGTTGCTTGCGGAGAGATGCTGTGCTACTTCTCCACTCGACTCATTTGATACGAGGCTAATAAACTCTCTGACCAGCCACTGTCGCAATGGGCGCGGATCCGCGAGGATCCCAACTTCGCGTTTGATCTACATGTTTTACTAACCGCTATTTACGCCGAGAGTGAGGAGCGCTTGGCCTGTCAGGAGTCCGCAAACGCAGCACCACTGAATGCCCAGAGTCAGGGGTACGGAGCACACACCAACTACCCGCTATCCCATCAGTCTCAGACGCAGCCCGCCGATCTGATTTAGGGTTACGAATCTGGCTGGCAGTACGGAGTACTCCGTACACTCTCCATCTCCACCGTGGTTCGTCGTCGATCACGCGGGCTGACGATGCGCTGTCATGTTCTGATTGTGCTGCGCTACGGAGTAGATATAACTGGATTATGGGTATATATTCCTGGGGCAGCCTCGTCCTGCAATCTCTCATCCAAGCGAGAGCGGATTCGCCATGGATATCTAAGAAGAGTGGCCCTAGGCAGCATGAATGTTGATCGGAGACTGCACCGAAACGCCAAAGAAGTTCTGGAGCCCATTGGCAATTCCACTATGTACTGTGATCATCCACGGGGTCCCGCCCAGAAGGGCCACTGGACGCATAGAGCGCTCTCCTGAAAGCCAAGAGGCTCCATCCTACCGCGAGCATCCGCGACGAACACCAAAAAAAGGGGGTGGAAACCTAGAAGCGAGGCTGATGCCAACAGAGAGATTGAGAAAGCGCTGGGCGGAGGATTTTCCTTGGAGCCTTTGAGAGGGTTTCTTTGTTTTGAATCTGCACGAGTCAGGCTGAGGAGAGACAGTCCAAATTACTTACAGTGTTTCTCTGGCCACGAGGAAAGGTCGAATTATCGAATCATTTTGAATCATTCGACGCATCCCGTGGAACCGACTGGAGCCCCAGAAGCTGACTAAACGCCCGGTGGAGAACCGGACGCCCGTGCCGTGTCGCTGGCGGTTTCAGGCCAGATGCTCCGACCCCGAGACGCCATGTTGTATTCAACCCCCGTTACAGTAGTTGTACTGCTTCATAGTACATAACCCAAGCCACTAGTTCAATATTGATTTGACTCTATCGTCGGTAGCGAAAAAGTCCGTTCGCACTCCGCATACTCCGTCCGCCGTACGGACTCCACGGACAAGGTAATTTCTAGCAAAGGTGGCCTCTGCGCCCGGCACTGAGCTCATTGTCAGCCCCCCACGGAGCCCGGGTCTTCGGGGGGGCCGTTTTAAACTGTTCTAAGGACCCAGCATAATATTGATGAATGCAAGTATTGTGCAGGATTAGTGCACTGAATTGCATTTTCACCGGGCGTACTCCGTAGTCCTTCTATTCTATTGATATTATGTCCAGAGGCAGCATGTGGAAGACACTTCTAGTGCCTTGGCTTTTCGCTCCTTTAGCTCCGTATACATCTGACTATTGCAGATTGGGCAAGCCACCTCGATATTAAGAGGCATTGAAAGACAGGGAGAAGCGGGCTAGAGAACGATGTCAGAGACATACAAAAGTCGGCTGGCATGGAGTATTATTGTATGGAAATCGACACCTTTATACTCTATAAGTGTCTGCATAGAGTACAGTATATGGGGCCTCGAGATGTCAATGTTCGGGGTACACAGCCATGATCCATTTCAGCACAACCATACAGAATACATTATTTTGCTCTGGATGTTCATGCTGGCGCCAATCCATGCGCAGGCTGTGTCACCGCTGCATGAGGGCCGGGGGCCATAACTATTCCTGGAATAGACCTCATACAGTTTAAGGCCGTACGAAGAGGGGTGAGAACCTATCGAGTATGATATTCCGGATATTCGGACTAAGGTGGCCATGGATAGTCTACCATAGAATGGACATCCTTCATTAATCAGAATCCATGAGAATTGATCATCAGTGCCGAAGTGTCCTCATTGCCACCATCAGAAATTTAGAAGGTGAACCAAACAACGGGGGTTTCCAGGACCGAAAGGGCGAGATGAGGCTGGGTATGGTCGTTTCAATACCGGACGTAAGGTTCTGTCCGGCCACTGGAGGTGATGTACGAAGTATCCTTCGTATCCGTGTTGTTGCATTAGTATGAAGTATGAGAGAGTGAGCCACCACCGATGGTTATATATACAATCCCTTCTTAGACACACAATGTCAACATTCTCTAAGCAATTGTCAATTCAAAAGCCTTTCAGGACTAAATAGTGTATGGGTAAAAGACCACAACGAAGAGAATTCATCCTGCCAAGCAAATCCGCTGACCAAGCCGGCATGTAAGCAATCCAGTAAAGTCCACATAAGCAGGAAAAGGCCGTACATCCGTGACCCGTAATTACGGACCTCCCTCCCGAGTCAATAGTCCCAAGCTGTCTGATCCTCTCTGCGCATCTCATCTCTCTTCCTCGAGGAAAAAAAAATACCCTTTCTTTACCTACTCTCTCTTACCCCCTTCCATGCGATCTCCTCCTCCCTCTCCCCTCCACCTTTCTCCATATTGCATGGCCCCTCGTGGGTGATACCGCGTCCTCGATTAACCCACCGACTTAACAATCCCCGGGATAATACGACCCTCACCTCCCCTCCGACCGTCGATACTGGGTCACTCCTCAGTCCCGTCGTCATCCGCGCGCGCCGGCCTCGTCGCTATATCGCAACGTCGAGTCCCATCGTTCCATGAAATTGCGCCTAGTGTGATCTTGTCCAAGTCGGTACCTGTGACGCCCAGGCCATCATTTCCACATCGCTACGCAAGGCGAATTCAGCTTCAACAAATTGAATGCTACTTCGCCCTTACTTGCAACAGGCTCTCGTCCAGTTTTATGCCCTACTGGGCGCAACAGTAGCCTAGATGGCTTCCGTGCAATTTACAGGGGACGACAATAATGAGGGGGTTCACGAAAGTAACGAAGTTCAGGAGGTCAGCAGCAATATCTCCAAGCCAACCAAACGCCAAAGATGGGCCACCACGCGCCATACGGGCTCCGGCGGCGTGCGGAAACGAGTCTCAATCATAGATCGCTTTCACAAGCGCTCGGAAATGAGGGATGAGAAGCGCAAGTCTGCAACTCCGAGCACTCCGGCCGCATCCACCAACGGCGAGGACAGCCAGCAATCTGGTCCCAATCGAACGATCTATTTCAACGTTCCGATCCCTGAAGACGAACGAGACGAGGATGGGCACCCCATCCACACCTATCCCCGAAACAAGATTCGTACCGCCAAGTATACAGCTTTGACATTCGTGCCCAAGAACATCTGGCTCCAGTTTCACAACATTGCGAACATCTACTTCTTGTTCGTCATTATTCTCAACGTATGCGCCACTCCCGAGACCCCGCTGGAGATCAGAAAGTGATCAGAGGAATAAGACACACTAGAGCTATATTAACTTCTATCCTTCTCTAGTTCTTCTCGATTTTCGGTGCCAACAACCCTGGTTTGAACGCCGTCCCCTTGATCGTCATTATCGTTGTGACCGCCATTAAGGACGCCATCGAGGATTGGGGCCGAACCGTATCGGACAATCAAGTGAATAATTCCCCTGTATATCGCCTTGTGGAATGGAACAATGTGAATTCGACCGAAGACAACATCTCGCTCTGGCGTCGGATCAAGAAGGCGTCTACGCGGAGCGCCATTTCCACGTACCACTGGGGTAAGAAACTTTTCACCAAGAAGAAGGATCAGGATGGTGATCTCGAGGACGGACAACGACGCGACTCTTTCCTCACCACAGGGGACCCACGGGCCTCGATATATTCGCACCGAGACTCTCTCGCCGTCGATGCCGCCATTCCGATGACTGAAGTTCAGTCGCCCCAGGCTGAAGTCCGGGAAGACTGGCCTATCTCCAGCGTCCCTGAGAACAAGTACCTCTCTCCTAATAGCGCTCTTCGAGAAAGCGTCATGTCGCCGACATCACTTGACAAGAAAACCGGAAGCGTGCTCGACAAGACGAAGCAGACCCCGGGAACCGCTCGATTCAAGCGGGATTACTGGAAGAGCATCCAGGTTGGCGACTTTGTGCGTCTCTACAATGAAGACCCGATTCCGGCCGATATCGTGATTTTGGCCACTTCTGATCCCGATGGTGCCTGTTATGTTGAAACGAAGGGCCTGGATGGTGAGACGAACTTGAAGGTCCGTCAGGCGCTTCACTGTGGTCGCCAAGTTCGACATGCTCGCGACTGTGAGAAGGCTGAATTCACGATCGAGAGCGAAGCCCCTCACCCCAACCTGTATGCTTACAACGGTGCGATCCGTTGGGATCAGCGCGACCCGAACTTCCCGGATGCTCCCCGCAAGGAGATGGTCGAGCCCATCACAATCAACAACATGTTGCTTCGTGGCTGTTCCCTGCGCAGTACTGAGTGGATTCTTGGTGTGGTCGTCTTCACCGGTGGCGAGAGTAAGATCATGCTCAACTCTGGCGCAACTCCCGCAAAGCGTGCTCGTCTGGCCAAGGAGCTGAACTGGAACGTCATCTACAACTTCATTATCCTGTTCATCATGTGTCTGCTTGCGGGTATTGTGAACGGCGTTGCATGGGCTGCTCCGGATAAATCCCTGGACTTCTTCGACTTTGGGTCCTACGGTGGCACCCCCGCCGTTACGGGTATTGTCACCTTCTGGACCGCTCTGATTCTGTTCCAAAATTTGGTCCCTATTTCGCTCTACATTTCCCTGGAAATCGTCCGTACCATCCAGGCTGTCTTTATTCATAGTGATCTTTACATGTACTACGAAAAGCTTGGGCTTTACTGTGTGCCCAAGTCGTGGAACATCTCAGATGATGTGGGACAGGTCGAGTACATCTTCTCTGACAAGACTGGTACTCTTACGCAGAACGTCATGGAGTTCAAGAAAGCCACCATCAATGGTATGGCCTATGGCGAAGCATACACCGAAGCTCAGATTGGCATGAGACGCCGTGAAGGCGCTAATGCTGATGAGGAAGCTGCCGTGGCTCGTGCACAGATTGCAGCTGACGGGAAAAAGATGCTGGAAATGCTGCGTCGCATTCATGACAACCCGTACCTGCAAGATGAAAACTTGACTTTCATTGCTCCGAATTTCGTGGCGGATATTGAAGGACAATCCGGACAAACTCAAAAGGCCGCTGTGGAACACTTCATGTTGGCTCTGGCTCTGTGTCACTCCGTCATCACCGAACATACTCCAGGTGATCCTCCCCAGATCGAGTTCAAGGCGCAATCGCCCGATGAGGCTGCCTTGGTCAGCACTGCTCGTGACTGTGGCTTCACGGTTCTTGGCCGTGCTGGTGATGATCTTTTGCTCAATGTCATGGGCGAGGAGCGCACCTACACTGTCCTGAACACTCTCGAATTCAACTCTTCGCGAAAGCGTATGAGTGCTATTATTCGTATGCCCGATGGTACTATTCGTCTGTTCTGCAAGGGTGCCGACAGTATCATCTACTCGCGTCTGGCTCGTGGTAAGCAGCAGGAGCTTCGACGCCAGACTGCCGAGCACCTCGAGGAATTTGCCAAGGAAGGTCTACGAACGCTGTGCGTTGCTGACCGTCTTCTTAGCGAAGAGGAGTATCAAGTTTGGAACCGGGAACATGACATTGCCGCTGCCGCCATCACTGACCGCGAAGAGAAAATGGAGGAGGTCGCGAGCAAGATCGAGCAGGAGCTGATGCTCATTGGTGGAACAGCGATTGAGGATCGTCTGCAAGATGGCGTGCCAGATACCATTCAACTGCTTGCAGATGCCGGCATCAAGCTATGGGTTTTGACCGGTGATAAGGTCGAGACTGCAATCAACATTGGCTTCTCGTGCAATTTGCTCAACAACAACATGGATCTGATCGTTCTCAACATCCCCGAGGGTCAACACGAGCAAGCAGCAAAGGAGCTTGATAAGAATCTTCAAACCTTCGGTTTGACTGGTTCCGACGAAGAGCTCATCGCTGCTCGTTCAGATCATTCGCCACCGGAACCCACTCACGCCGTGATTGTCGATGGTGAAACGCTTAAGATGATGCTGGACGACGAGCTCAAGCAGAAGTTCCTCCTGCTTTGCAAGCAATGCAAGGCTGTTCTTTGCTGCCGTGTTAGTCCTGCCCAGAAAGCGGCCGTTGTCAACATGGTCCGGCATGGTTTGAACATCATGGGCCTGGCCATCGGCGATGGTGCCAACGACGTCGCCATGATTCAAGAGGCGGATGTTGGTGTCGGTATCGCCGGTGAGGAGGGTCGACAAGCTGTCATGTCCTCGGACTATGCTATTGGACAGTTCCGATTCCTCCAGCGCTTGCTGCTTGTTCACGGAAGATGGTCTTACCGTCGTCTAGGCGAGTGTACCGCCAACTTCTTCTACAAGAACTTGGTGTGGACCTTTACTCTCTTCTGGTACTGTTGCTTCAACGACTTCGACGGCTCCTATCTCTTCGATTACACCTATATCGTCCTGGTCAACTTGGCCTTTACTTCGCTGCCGGTTATCTTCATGGGTATCTTTGATCAAGACGTCGACGATCGGGTGTCTCTTGCCGTACCTCAATTGTATATGCGCGGCATTGAGCGTAAGGAGTGGTCGCAGCTCAAATTTTGGTCAGTACCCCCTCCTCCTCCCTCCTCGGTTCTTTCTTGCTGACGAGCTTTCTAGGATGTACATGGCCGATGGCTTATATCAGTCGGTGATCTGTTTCTTCATGCCTTATATGCTATTCCAGGTGGCCAACTTTGCTACCGAGAACGGGCGAGACATTGCTGACCGAACCCGTATGGGCGTTCTGGTTGCGACTTGCGCCGTCCTCGCCAGTAACTTGTACATCATGATGAACACTTACCGCTGGGACTGGTTCACCTGTTTGATTAATGCGATCAGCTCGCTTCTGATCTTCTTCTGGACTGGAATTTACTCGTCCTTTACAGGGGCTGGTCAGTTCTACAACGCGGCGGCCGAGGTTTATGGTGCTCTTAGCTTCTGGATTGTGCTGCTTGTGACCATCATGATCGCCTTGCTTCCCCGGTTCATGTACAACTCGATTCAGAAGGTGTTCTTCCCCCTGGATGTCGATATCATTCGTGAGCAGGTCACTCTTGGCAGATTCAAGCACCTGAAGCAGTACGAAGACTATGTGCCACCAAATGTGGGTGCGGCGGCGATCGTTGGCTCCGGTGATGGGTCGGCGACCTCCTCTGAGATTGCCAAACCAATTCAGCCTGCCGTGAAGCAGGACCAACCCGACCCTGAGGGTGCTCAACAATACTATGCACCTTCTCAGCACACCAACGGCCATAACCCTCGCAGCCAGAATGGTAGCAATGGCACCAACTACACCGAGAGCCTAGATCAGTGTCCCCGACCTCAGTCAGTGGACTACGTCCGACGTTCCCACGATCGAACACGACACTCATTTGAGCGGATACGGCACAGTTTTGAGCAGAGCAACGATTTCACCTCGGCAGCTCGGCTTCAACGGATGGAATCAAGCCACACTCAACATTCCAACCAAGATCCGTTCCGCTCTCCAGGCGAGCCCCCTGCACATATGATTTGAGAGTCACCCTTGCATAGACTTAGCGCTGATGACCCGTCATTGACCATTTCTCTTCCCCCCCCCCGTCTTTCACTGAGCCGGTACCCACCTAGCCTGTGGATCTCTTCTATTGCCTTCTACCCTTTCTATCTTCATGAGCAATATGCTGCGGTGTTTTCTTGACTTTTCTTCCCTTTTCTTTACATCTGTTTCCAGCCTTGATATTCCCCTGATAGAAAGCAGGCGTTCGGTATACTACACTCGGTCGGAGGCTCGGCGCATTTCCTTACCCTTTTTGGTCTTTCAGCCAAACCTCGTTCTCTCTATACTACCAGGGAGTCTCTCGGCGGCTTCCGTTCTCCTGTCTTTTCACATGTTTCATAGTGTCTATTTGCCCTTTGTACAAAAGCGTTCTTTGTCTTCCTGCAATAATAATGCATGACAATTCGCATTTGATGGCCTCCCCGCTCTCTCTTATTCTGTGATTCCCGCTTCCTGGGGTTATATCTCCTTGGGATTTTTCTTTTATTCTTCTTTTGCACTCTAGTCTATGGTGTTATCTTTTGATTTCTGTTGAGGCTTAGCAGGCATGGCCTGGGGATGATATTCATGTATGCCTCCATGAGGGAAAGTTACTTAATGCGAATATCACTTGAATGTCGTAAATTAACACGTTAATTTGAAATTATTTTTAAATAAAAATAAAATGATTATTAATTTCTTGTGCGTGCTATGTTAGTTTCGGTTTTCACAACAGACGAAGTAGTGACGTGTAGAAAGTCTGTATCATAGATCTACGGAAGCCTTAGTACGAGACAATACCTCTTCCTGAACACACGTTCATGACTCAATCTCTTGATATTGACTATACACTAGCTCATTCAGCATTTTCTGAAAGGATTCCGTGAGGTAATATGGTGAACTTGTACAAGAATTTTACGAATAGAGTAAAAGAGCGAAATTGTGCAAAGTTGATTGGTAAGGTTAGACAATAATACACACGGGGTTTCCCCAGATACCGAGCTTCTGAAATTGCTAAACAAACAAGCATTCTAGATTCAGAAAGAACGGAGCTTAGAAGTTGTCTGCGTCTCATGGGCTGTCCCATTAATGTCTGTAGATACTTCTTGACCGCATAAACTGTACATACACCACTAGCTTTACCCACTTAGGTAAAAGTGAAGCGCGTCCAACGCGTTCGGGTAGCCTACCGCCCTCGAGTTCTGCCAATCTTCATCATTCTGCCGCGTTTTGCTTCTGGGGATTTTCCTTTCATTCAAGTTGAGAGGCGCTTCGAGCGACAGACACCTCTAGGAGGCTGTTGCATTTAGCTATTACCCTGGGCTCTCTCTCTTTCGGTAGACCCTTTCCAGAACAAGCTATCCTCGCTTGACCGTCACCTCTTCGCGCTGATAGGTATGTCGCAAGTTGCCTTCTCTCACTCGAGCTCGTATTGGCGCCCTCTTTCTCTCGAAACATATCTGATGATTTGAGCCACAGGTAGTGCCTACTCGGAATCTGCCCCTCAAAGCACCTTCCCCGCATATCCGTGAAAAGGACCCCGCCGTCCAAACCGTCATTGCCAACTCGTACAGCTCCGCTGTGAACTGGACTTGACTAACCCCCCATAAACCTGTCCCCAAGCTTGCCCAGACACGCTGGAAGGCAATGCGCTAGTTGCAATATCGTGGTGGACCAGGAAATGTGCGGGGGATCTTCGGTACAATCATATCCTCTGTAATCCGTGAGACTTTCATCATGGAGTTCGTGGATGCTATTGGGTAAGTGGAACATGTTTTGAATATTTCCATCGGCAGTTGATGGTACTGACAAATTTTTGTTTCTACAGAGAGCTCAAGGCTCTCCCCGAAGGAACCCACCTGCTTTGCCCGAGACGGAGCGAAAATGACTACGGACGCTATGATGACCCGAGCCAGGTGGATGAACATGGAAAGAGCACTGGAGATATCGTGGCAGAGGGCAAGGCTCGCAAGGAGAAGTTCCTCTTATCGATGCGTATTCTTGCCTACAACGCAGAAGGTGTAGAGGAGCTACAGACTTGGGTCTTGAGCAAACTGGACCAGTGCTTGGAACAATGCGACCTCTGCATCAAGCAGTACTACACTGGCAAGGTCTGGCTCATGGACCAGCTCAAGGAGTTGTACCAGGATGAAGACATCGAGGAATTTGCCCAGCGAATGGACGAATGGGACGTGAAGCGCATCACGAGAAATCTGGCTACAGCATGTGCTCAACTCAAAAAGGTTCCTCCCCAGGAAATTAACCTAAGTGTCTTGGACCGGGCTGCATTGCTCTCCATCTTCGAGACACTAAGTTGCGAGGCGATGCTGCGGAGTGATCAACTTCTCCAAGAGCATTTTGACGAGCCATTCAAGCTCATTCAATCCAAGAGGTCTTTGAAGATCTCTGATTATGTTCCTGCTGTTACCCGTTTCCTCTTTGACTCGAACCAAGCTCGGAGCTTCTGGGCTATTTCAACGTGGACGCGATACACTCGACCTCCGACTAGCGAGGAGTTTGAATGGGCTATTCGGGATGGGCTTCTGAGTGCGCTACAGGCTGGATCACAAGCTGCTAATCAATTACCACCTCAGCTTGCGGTAGTGCAGCGACTGTGGCGTGGAATGCAGCTTATTGTCAGGAAGCTAGACAAAGATCAAATCACACATAACCTCCGTGCTTTAGACATTGATCCTTGCCGCCTGTCTGTGGACCATCTGCATCTGCAAACCCCCGGCCTTCGATTCCTCTTGAATACTATTCAGATTTTGCTAGAGAAAGCCCCCGGTGACTTCTGGGATGCCATGCAGACCATTTCTCCTCAAGCTATCATCGAGCAGATCTTTGCCAACTATCAATTCAGAGCCTTCCTCATGCAGACCACCGAGGGTGAGGCGTATGAGAAGTCGGCTTTGAAAGATATGCTATCTTGGATCAATCCCTTTATGGCCTCACTCAAGGGTCATCATCAACCCTCGGCATGTCGATACTTGGCCACACAACTGCTGCAGCGTCTACAAGATGACCAATACCCGAATCTTGCTCGATATCACTGCTTTCACGTTGGCCTGAACAGTCTCCTCAGCACTCTCCGCCGTTTCACAGACCATGAAGCGTCAAGAAGTTCCGTTGACAGCGTGGTGCTCAAAGAGACCATGGACGTCGTGGTTGCTACCATCAATGTCATTCTTAACCCGCCAGTGTTCAATATTGAACAGGGCCGCCAGGAAGAAATCAAGTCTCTGTGCATGGACGTGGTTCGCAACACTCTAGCCCTAGAGTGTCAATCATTGAAGAGTGACTACGAGGTTATCTTGAAGCACGGCACTCTCTCCCATGGTGTTTCTACCTACTCCGCGCCTGTATGGGAGGCTGTGATCAAGCATCTTCGTCAAGATAATCTTGCACTATCGACGGCTGCTCTACTAGGAGTCCTTCCTCTCGTTGGACTGGAAAAGTTCCCGGCCAAGGGCGATGGTACCAAAGAGAAGACACATTTCAACATGATTTATGGTCATCTCACCCGCCTTTCCTGTCAGATGATCGAACGTCTGGCAGACTTCCCGCCTGAACACCTGAAGCCTCTTTTCCAAAGCCAGGATACCAGCAGTGCGCTGATCTCGACCCTCTTCGCTGCCGATTTGAACACCTATCAAGCTGCCGTTGATCTCATCAAGAACGTCAGTGGTCAATTCGCACGGCGAGATGCAATCTCATACCTTCTCGAGTCGTTCTTCACAACCTCCATGTATGGCATGAGTTGGTCCTTCCGACGCATTTCCAACATGAAGACCTTTGCACCCGCCCCGAGAATGCTGCATACGGGAACCGATATCGTAGAGATTCTGTGTAATAGTCAGACGGGTATGCTGCGTACGCGAAATTTCGTGGACCGGCGAGAGATCCTGTCACTTCAGAAACTCTGGGAATTCCTGTGGCAATCCTTGACTACCATCTTTGACGAGACGGAGGCCTGGCATATGCGTGGTAACGACAAGGAAGTCATGCTTGACTTTTGTCGTGATACCATTCAATTCGCCAATTTCCTCTTCGATCAGTATGGTGTCTTTCTGGGTGTCGTGGGGGGTACAGATACTGCTCAAAAGTCAGTTTCAGAGGCCTTCATCAAGTCACCCACGACTACTATGAGTGCCATGGTGAAGTGGTTGCGTCTCAAGGATGAGTATCTTGCCACATCTTTAGTTGCGCTGGTCTCGAAAATCCTAAGACGATTGGGGAGTCTGGACGTGACGACTGTCAAGGCAGACGCGTTGAGTTTCATTGAGGGCACCGCGGTACATGGGACAATCAAAACGATTTTGACCAGTCGCGACAAGGCAGAACTCGTGCGCTCACTTGAGGCTTACACCAAAAAACCTGTCGTCACTGCTTCCACGGCCTCCCTGAAAAAACAATCTTCTATCACTTCGTTTGCCCGCCGCCCCAACGATCTTTCTTCCCCCTCTTCTCCCTCCTCTCGTGTTCCCAGTGACGACGAATTTGAGGATATTCCCGACGAAACTCTACTCGACCTTTCTCGCTCCGTTGAACTCAATAAAAATCGCCTCGCCCTCACTGCCAAGCAGAAGGGTTCATCCCCTCTCGGGATGCCCGCCTCAACGGCACTGCAGACGAGGCCTGGGATGCCCAAGGGTCCCATGGCCCAACGTCTCAAAAATGATGCCACCAGCGTCCTGTCCTTCCGCGAGAAGCGTGAGCGAGAGAAAGAGGCCAAGAGGAAGCGGGATATGGCAGAGTTGGCAAGACTCAAGAAGAACATGCCTGCTCGTGGGGTTGCGGAGCAAACGGCTGAGCAAGGCTCTGGCCTCAAAGGTATTGGTGTGAAGGGTAAAGATCATTCTATCCCCCTTGACAGTATGATGGTCTCGTCTGGCTCGGACAGCGATACTGAGAGTGAAGATGAACTAGATCAGGAGTTGTTCGGCGCGAAGCCCAAGAAATCCGATGCCGCGGACCCCTCGGAGCAGAAGAAGAAACCCCCCCAGCAGATGCCCCTCAGGAAGGTAAAGCGTCACCGGTCTATGAAGGACATGCGTGCCCGTCTATCCCCGGATCTATCATCCTTGCACCACCAGATCCTGTCGTGGAATTATTTCGCAACTGGCGATCTCCCATCTGGTGATCGCACCGACTACACCCTCGTCTCCAATTCGTTCCGTTCTCCCCAGGATTACAAGAACACATTCGAGCCCCTGTTGATCCTCGAGGCCTGGCAAGGCTTCCAGTCGGCCAAGGATGAAAGTGCCTCCTCATTCCGGCCTTTCGAGGTCAAGGTTATGACCCGCTTGACCGTGGATTCGTGGATCGAAGTCAGCACCCAGCCTCTCGGTCTGCCTTCCAAGGACTTCTTCATCAGCGAAGGTGATCTGGTTTTGTTCTCCAATGCCGCAAAGCCGCATGAGAACGAAAATGCTCCACACATTCTTGCACGGGTCGCCCATGTCAATCGTAAAGGTGGAAAACTGGAGGTCACCTACCGCATGAACCCAGGACCCAACAAGTTCCTTCAATCCTTGTGTGTTGGTGCCACTGCCTTTGGAGTCAAGGTCACCTCATTGACTCCGGTTGAGCGTGAATACGGTGCTTTGATGGCCTTGGAATACTACGATCTTTGCGAGGAGATTGTGCTTGCCAAGCCGTCGCCACTCCTCACCTACGGGGATTCCACTTTGCAGCCTTACATGGACAACTACAATATCAACCGCGCTCAGGCCAAGGCGATCAAGTCTGCTATGGACAACGATGCTTTTACCCTTATTCAGGGTCCTCCGGGTTCTGGAAAGACCAAAACTATCACCGCACTGGTTGGTAGTCTCCTCACGAATGTCCTCAGCAAGGTTGCAGTCACCATCGGTAACTCCCGACCTGCGTCTTCGCGGAAAGTGTTGGTGTGTGCACCCAGTAACGCCGCAGTTGACGAATTGGTCATGCGAATGAAGGAAGGTGTCAAGACTCGCAATGGTCGCCTAGAAAAGATCTCGGTTGTTCGCCTGGGCAGAAGTGATGCCATCAATGCCAAAGTGCTTGATGTGACCCTTGACGAGATGGTCAATGCCCGCATCAGTCAAAGCCCCTCTACATCAAACAATGTGGACATGCAGAAACTTTACGAAGAGCACAAGACGACCGACACTCAATTCAAAGACCTCCGCACCAGCCTGGATGATTGCCGAGCAAAGGGAATCGCACCCCCTGAGGAGCTTGAGCGCGAGTTTGAGCTGATGAAGAAGAAGCGAACTCAGTTGAGTGCTGATATTGACAAAGCCCGTGATCAAGTTTCCACCTTGGCCCGCAATGCAGACATGCAGAAGCGACGCATTCAGCAGGAGATTATCGACGGTGCCCATGTCATCTGCACCACTCTCAGTGGTTCAGGACACGACATCTTCCTGGGCATGAACGTTGAGTTTGAAACCGTTATCATTGATGAGGCGGCTCAATGTATTGAGCTGAGCGCCCTCATTCCGCTCAAGTACGGTTGCTCCAAGTGTGTCCTCGTCGGTGACCCAAAGCAGCTGCCGCCTACTGTCCTGTCGAAGATGGCATCGAAGTTCCAGTACGAGCAGAGTCTGTTCGTCCGTATGCAGAAGAACTTCCCGAAAGACGTGCACCTGCTGGACGTTCAGTACCGTATGCATCCCGACATCAGCGCCTTCCCCAGTCTCACTTTCTACGATGGCAAGCTTCAGGATGGCCCTGATATGGGTAAGCTTCGTGTTCGCCCATGGCATCAGAGCGAACTACTCAGTCCATATCGCTTTTTCGATGTTCAGGGTATGCACCATAGCGCACCCAAGGGCCGCTCTTTGATCAACTACGCGGAGATTCAGGTTGCCATGCAGCTGTATGATCGGCTAGTCACAGATGTCAAAGACTACGACTTTGCAAACAAGATTGGTATCATCACTCCATACAAGGGCCAGTTGCGAGAGTTGAAGAACCAGTTTGCGTCTACATATGGTGAGGATATTCTGAAGAAGGTCGACTTCAACACCACCGATGCCTTCCAGGGACGAGAGAGTGAAGTCATCATCTTCTCCTGTGTGCGTGCCTCCAACAATGGTATCGGTTTCTTGAGCGATATCCGTCGTATGAACGTCGGTCTCACCCGTGCCAAATCCTCCCTGTGGGTGTTGGGTAATTCCGCGGCCTTGATGCAGGGTCAATACTGGAGAAGTCTTATCAACAACGCACGAGAGCGTCATGTCTACACAGAAGGCAACATTCCAAAGCTTCTTCAGCGACCCCAGTTCACGGGTTACAAAGAGATTGAAATGGTTGATGTGGACGCGGCTACCCCTACTTCAACCACAGTGGCTCCAACTGCCCCGACTGCCGCTCCCATCAACCCGCCCACCGCGGTGTCGGTTGCTCCCAAGCCTCAGCCAGTCGTGGCCCCTGCGCAGTCTTCTACCCCAACACCTCGTCCTGATGGTCCCTCCGGTGGTGCTGCAGGTTTGGATGAGACCAAGATGTGTGGTGTTTGTGGCAGCAATGAGCATTTCACTCACAACTGCGACAACGAAGAAGCCCAGGAGGCTGCCCGCGGCCAGTGTTACCGATGCCGCGGGTTTGGCCACAGCAAGTTCCACTGCACTGCCATCCGCTGTCTCGAATGTGGCCAGTTTGGTCATCCTGCTATCAAGTGCGCCGCAAAACCGCTTCCAAAGCACGAGAAGGCCCGCATCGCCAATGAGGAGCGTCGTCGTCTTGAACAACAAAAGCAACACGCCGAGCGTCAGCGCCAACGGCAAATGGGGGGCCATGATCCCAAGATTCCTACCATTGCAGTAACCACCAACTCGTCTCCGGGTCCCAATGAGAACGCTGGCATCAAGCGCAAGCGAAATGAGCAATCCGGCGATGGCCCTAAGGCATCACGGCCTCGTACCGGTCCATCGGGACCACCATCGAATGCGCCAAAGGGCCCGCGATTGTTGGCACCTGTCAGTTTAATCTTGATCTTTAACGTATCTGATCTATACATTTGTGGATGCTAACACTAATTTTAGGGCCTCTCGGGTCCTGCTCGTAACGGCCCCGGCGCAAAAAAACCGTCGGCGAGTGGTGGTGGTGGTAGTGGGGGTCCATCGGCATCTGGCTCCAATGCTACAGAGGTAAGAAACAAAGTGTTTGGTGCTCAATTGTTGGATTGCTCGCTCACGTCTCTTTTTTTCCGTTCTCATAGGCTTCTCACCCCACTCAGCCCAAGCCGCGACCCCCGATTATGCGTAAGAAGGAGGTCGACCCATTCATTCGGCGACCCAAGCCGAAACAAAAGTAGAGCGCCACTGTGTCTCACCTGATCGTCGTGCACCACTTTCTCGCCATGAATTGCTTTCTCCTCGTTGATCCTCGCTTTCAATCAACCTTGTTTCTCTTCGGATCTCTTGTCCGGGTTCGCCTGTCTCTCCACGATCTCCACCGCGATCTCCACTAGGATCTCTCCCTATCACATTACTACCGGTCCCGCCCACACACCCACAATCCCTTCCCTCTTTTTTTTTGGCAGTGAATAGAGTCGAGCAGCCCGTTCACTCTGGGACTCGTCATGAAATCGAGTCACTTGAGTTCTCGGCCCTTCTACCCAGCATTCGCAGGCGTCCTCACGTACCATTGAGATCTCTTCTTGTACTCTAAACATTTACTTGCGCCCAGCGAAACATACATTACCCCAATGTCATTGATTATTGTATTCCTTCCAATACAACTTAAATAGATCAGTTCCATTGCCCGTCATCTGAAGGCTTCGACCATGTTTGCTGTATTCTTAGCCATTTGCCTTACCATGCGAGTGTCCCAATTAGCTTTGTTGTGGCGCAAGAGGGGGCGTTGTATGCTCCATTTTTGCGATCACGGAAATCGGAAGGCGATCCCAAACTTGATACTCTGTTGAACTGTCAGATGGATCCTGCAGCAGCCTAAGGCTAAGACGATGGGGGGCGGAACGTCCGGAGAATTAAAGCGAAAGGGCATTGGGGCGGTTGAAGGGCGGGAAGTTGAAACTACAGGATCTAATGTGTCAATTAACTGATACGGAGTAACTAGTTACATACTAGGCTTAGTATTCCTTCTTTGCTTACTACTATTTACTGGATCATGCAGTGGATCATCGACTGCAAGGGCGGTGGGGGGAAAAAGAGTCGATAATCGATAGATCGATCATCCGTTCGGCATAATTGTGAGTATTATTGCAGCATTATTGAAAACACCACCACCTCCTCCTCCGCTTCCCTCTCAAACCTTCAACTCACCATTCTTCCAGTCACTACTCTCGGCCTCCACAAACGGGCTCCAGCTGCAACTCATTTCAAGTGATCGTCTCTGTCTGTACCCGCTCGGGGGATCCCTGAGCTTGGATCAACGATTGACTGCGATCAGCTGGGATCGGCTAGATCGGCGCCCGCGTCAACTCCCCCGAAAAGTGGAGTCTGATACCTCACATCCTGACGTCGTTTAGACTTTATCGCTTTACCGCGGGGCCTCATCCAATCTGTCGGGGTCGGCTGGTTCGACTGGATCTGATGGTTCTCCTGAACAAAAGTCTATCCCTTGCGCAGCACAATTGAAGGGGAAACTGGGGAACAGGACGTCTCTCCTTCCAGTTCGCAGCTCTCCTGCGAACTCCAACGTAACTGTCGCCATGCGCGAGCTGGTTGCACAACAAGGATCACAGTGCAAATGATGTGCTGCAGTAATCCTCGAGCGACAATCTGATCGTTCCCGTCCCCACCAGAGCACATACCCAATTATATCTCCTGCAGCTGGGGCGCCCGGAGCCCGGGCGAGGCCAAAATAGTTTGCCATCTCCTCCAGCTGCTGTGTCATATTGCAAATCGCTGCATGCAGTTGCCGCCATCCACCGTCAGAATCCCAAACGATGTGTTTACCGTCGTACTAGATGACCGCTGCGATTTTGGTTCGAGCCTGGGCTTTTGCCCATGACAAGAGCCATGACCCGTGGGCCCTCCCCAGACAATCGGGCTCGGTTCAGAAGGTTCCTGAAGAACGAACGAACCCCTTCGATGAGGCCTGCATGGTCCTCCCCCTCTCTCCCTGCCCTAGAAACTAACAAGATTTTAGCTTCAACCATATCGATGCCCTTTCCAGGCTATCTGCTTGCCGAGGGCGGGCCCAAACTACAGTCTTCCTGCATCTGGATCGACGAACCCAGAATGGCGTTGCGTTGGCTGCCCCCTCCCTCTCCCTAGGGTGATGCGACAGCTCAACTCCTATCTACAGTAGTTAGCTATGCTCTTATAAACTGGGATTTCCTCCTTGCCACATGTCGGTTTGTTTGGCTTTTTTATTTTCGGTTGCCTCGTCTCAGCTTGTTTTCCAGTCCACTCTTTTCTCCGTGCTCAGTTGCTCCATCGACTGCCACGCCATTCACCTTGTACATAGTGGCTTATCTTCGTAAATACTACCTGTCATTTCGTCTCCGTTTCCACTCTTCGCCTTTATACCCCCGGATCTGCTCAATCGCCTGCTGTTTTTGGTCTTTCATTCTCTGAACCGGTGAGCTGGTCTACCAAGTGTAACCATGACAATGATCTTTCTAACATGCGACAGCTTCTTTTCCCTTTGAGCCATTAAATCCAGACCCTCAAAGAACCTAAAAAATCCAAAGACGACCCCTTATGAATACGAACGGATCGATTGGAAAGCCACTCAATTGATGCCCCTATGCATCATTGGGACACAGTAAATGATAGTGCCGTTGCACCAAGTCCAATAGTTCCAACCTGTCGGCCCGATCCACCCTCCTCCAAGTCCAAGCGCAGGCAATCCAGTATGCCTTCTTCGGTCTCGGGGTCTGCGAGCTCCACCCCGCCTCGGGGGGTAATGGTTCCCAGGCCACAGGTGTCGCCTCCGCGACCACAGGCCCGCTCAGCGGGGATGGCTGAGAGACCATCCCGAAATGAGAATTTGTCAGACCTTGTGCGCTTCTTTCAGACTACTCAAAATGCGCCTACACCCGGCCCTTCGTCTGTCAAGACTCCAACCTCACCGGATAGCACGACGGCATTGCCTGTCGTCACTGAATCCATGGAGCCAAAGGGAAGCCAATTGGAAATGGCAAAGGAAGTGAAACCATTACATCGCCGTCTTTTGCAATTTACTCAACGTCAGAAAAAGGATTCCTCTTCCAAATCCAAGTTGGATGAGAACCAGCGTCAGATTGAGGCGCTCCAAAGGGAAGGGTACCTCCTTCCAGCTCCCAAGCCCAAAAGCAACCATTCGGCCAAGACCAGCATTAGTTCGAAAAACAGTCTGGAAAGGACATTCTCCAAGTCAAAGAAGCACGATGTTGAGACCATCGGACAGCCATGGTTGGAAAACGACACCAAAACGGGCCCTTTCGACTTCAAACGCCGCCTGGCCTCCCTGGATCTCAGCGACTTTGGCTCAATGGTCGACGTTGCCGTGTCGCTGTCAACGCAGTTTGATGATGCGTCGCCCCCGCCATACCAGCCGCCGTCGTCAAGTGGTATCGCATCTCGGGGTGATCATAATGCCGCTTCTCAATCGTCGCCAACACTCCCACTTCCAAGCTCTTCTTCCTACTGTCGCTCGGAAAGTGGTGGACCGATGTCTCCATCGACGTCCACAGCGGCAACTCGAGGAAGCACGTCACAGGATGAACATCGTCGACAGCCTTCCAATGCACTCGATATGAGCACGCGTATTCCGGGGCCCTGTGCCAAGCCTCCGAGTCAAACCTCCAGTATCAAGCCTGTCAGCGAGAATGCACTGGCATCATCCTGTCCATCTGCCACAAATGACTTGAAACTCGACCAATCTGCTGAGCCAGCTGTCCAGCCTGTGCAGACTTCAGACAAGTCCACTCCCAGCTCATCTGGAAGCCCTGCCTCACAACCCTCGTTGAAGCTCTTCCCTGACGTCGCACCGCCACGCATGTCCAGCAAGAATGCGTGGAGGATCTCATCAGTGCCCCAATATCAACGGCCTTCTAATTCGCCTTCATTGAATGGCGCAGAGTCTCCTCCTGGGACATCAGAGACTAAAACTGCAAAATCGAAACCATCGGATGTCTCTTCGAGGACTTCCAAGGACGAAGGAGAGCGACGTTGCTCTGGGGCTACTGCAACGTCTGCAGTTTCTACTGAATCTGCCTCGGCTGAAATCAGCAGTCCTCAGGTTGGCGCGCAAACCAAGATCAAGTCGCGACCGCCGTCGTTGGCCATGGGGACCCTCCAGGCATTCCCACTGCCAGCACCAACTCGACCTTTACCAACGATCCCACAACCCGGTCATGCACCTCCAGCTGTTCCAGATGCCAAAGCTCAACCGATTGTCCAAACGGGCCGGTCGACTCTCAAGGTTCCGGACATTCAGCCCTCGCATCCATCGCCCATTGCTGAGGATCCGCACGAGTCGGGCCCTGACAAGACACAGCCCGATGAAGCAGATACAGATACTCGTCCTGCAACTGCACTTGGTTACGTGGGTGAAGTGGAGTTGAAAGCAGACCATGATAGTGCCAAGTCCATTCATACTCCCGAACGTCCAAAGTCAACATCACCTGAACAGAGCACGCCGCGGCGACGTGCTTCCAGCATTCGTATACCACGCATGCAGGATTTGCCTGAAAGTCCAGGTCATGAGGAACTTGAAGGTACACCATTGGCGGACTCTCCTCTTCTGGGACAAATGGCACTCACAAAGCCTCAAGAAAAGCGTGGTCCTCGCAAGACCCTCCGCATCGATGCTCGCATGGATCGCAATAATCTCCCTTTCGGTTTGCCTTCGCCGCCACCTACTGCAGCTCTCCCTTCTGCTCCTCCAACGCAGCCCCTCCCTGAGCGTCCTCGGAACTACACCGCTCCCATCCCAGCAAGTGTGCAGTCTGTAAAGGGCGTGGACGCCCAGTTTGCTGCGGGCCACCATAGGGCCTCCATGATCTCCCGCAGCAACAGCTCTCGCAGTAGCCTGCGCCATGAGAGCATTCCCGAGTCTTCCGAGCCAAATCGCTGCGAGTCTCCACTCCCATCCTCGGACGATGAGGGCTTCGGTCCTAGGGCAGAGACAACACGCCCTCATCGCATGGCTGAGAAGCATCCCAGACGTGTTCATCCCCCCCACCAAGGACATGCTATCGTGGATGCACGCGCCAGCAATGGCCGTCTACGCTACCCTCAACCAGTTCGCACTCAAACACCCCAGGGCCGTACCAGCCGCACTCTGGAAAAGAGTGCCTTGTCTCCCCAGTCAACCTACTCCCAATCCACACATCGCTCTCGAGAATCCCACAACTCGCACCGCACTCAACCAAACGCCAGCCAGATGAATCAATACCTTGAGGAACGGGTCGCCAATCTTGAACGCCAGAACCAAATCCTTCAGGCAGCTCTCCTTGCTGCGCTCAACGCCGGCGTCAAGAATCCCCTCGAAGGTCTGGGCGACTCCACTCTGCCCCCTGGCTTTTCTCATCTGAATCACGCAAATCCGTATCAGAGCCGGTTCACACCGCGTCCGGAGAGCTGGGTCAGTTCATCCCACAGCAGTGAAAACAGCGGCTTCGAGACGCCTGGCTCGTATCATGAGGGTCGGCCACATGTGCGACAACTGGACAATATGATCGAGGATATTGAGAGTGGCGGATGGATGTCGGATAAGTCGAGTAGGAGTGGTGCTCGTATGGCGAGAAATTGCTGAAGGGATCATTCATTCATTCATGCTGTTCGAGGTCCAGTAATCATTCCCTCTATCGCATTCCTTTACAATTTTGGCCTATGATATGATGCGATCTCTGAAAGCTTTGACGATCTTTGATTTCTTTTCTATATTTTGCCTGATTGCCTTCTCTTGATGGACTTTAATTGTTCTTACAATCTTTTTTCAACGATACCATTTTGTTCAATATTTACCTTGCTTTCTTGTATTCTAAGCATTACAAACTCCATTCTGTAGCTGTACCTTAGAAGACACTTGGATCCATCTCGCTCCTTTGACATCAATTAAACCATCCCACCCTGTATGATCCCCTCTCCATTCCCCAAATAGGAAAATTTCCAGAAGGCATGAACTCTTGGAACCCCATGTGATCCGCTTAGTCATCTCTGTTTGGATCCCGTCGTCAGAGCTCCCACTAAGTTACTGGGCTCGGGGAAGTTCATCTTGGATTCTTTTGGTCTACAATTAGATACATTCCCTGACTCCGCCCGGCGCAGGTATCAGAAGCAAGATCTATACACTGCCAATGACTTCAGGCCTTCCCGTATCTTACTGGATATCATAACCACACACCTCCTTTCAGCTCCTCATCTCCGCCGCCCACCTCTGCACTTTCTCAACATTCCCCGCAGCCCAACATGGCCAACCCACCACAGGTATGTTTAGTCAAGTTTCTTGCAATTATGTCCTCAATCTAAGCTCTAGAAGCAGCGCACACAACAAGTGCCCCAACATGTCACGGCACTCCTATCCCATCTCACCTCCCGCCCAGGGGTGCAATCAACCCTGATCCTTTCCCGCAAAGACGGCTCCATCATCCAGAGTACAGGGCAACTCGCCGCTCAAGAGAATTCCCCTCGCACTACACCCCCTGTCCCATCCACTCCCGATCAGACCCCGACCGCACAACCCTCCGACTCGTCTCCGGCCTCCCCAACATCCCCAATACCAACCACGTATCAGCCCTCGCAAGCAGAGGCGCTAGCCGCGCATATATTCAACTTTGTCTCTAGCGCTTCTGCATTAGGTGTCTCGCTAGCTCGACCTATTACTACCCAGCCCACCGCCAATGAGCATTCTTCGAGTGGATTGGATACGGAGTACGGGAGCTATGGGAACGGCACGGGCACGAACACGCCTGGGGAAGAAGATCAGGATGCGCAGGGGGATCGGGAGGAGGAGGATGAGGTCAAGTTGTTGCGCATGCGGACGCGGAAACATGAAATTGTTGTCGTACCGGATCGCAAGTATCTCCTCTGCGTGGTGCATGATGCCGCGCATGGAGGTGGTGGTCCTGGGGCGGCAGGTGCTCGTTCCTCGCGGTAGATAGATTCTATCTTAATCTTTTTTTTTCATTGTGTCTATTTCCTTTTTTTTTTTTTTGGGCAATGTCGATCGATGTCTTGGTGTCTTGTGGGTGCGGTGCGCTGTTCGGGTCCAACTGTGTTCATTGTTTTTCTTACTGGGTTTTTTTCTATTGCATATACCCGATCGAAGCAAGATTTCCTTTTACATTCACAACTTGATTCCATCTTTTTTCTTGAAAAGTTCTGTGTATTGTTAGGTGGTTTTGCTCTTGATGTGTAGGATGTCGAGTAGGGAAGGTGTGGATATATATTTCCAGACTTACCGGATGAAACTCGCCCTGACCTACCACTCTAGGCAGGTCCTCATCTGATTCGGAACATACAATCAAAGCCTAAAGGCCGATATGCGTGGAAGAAAAGCTTCTTTGAGCTATTAACTCAAGCTGCTCCGAATAATTGATGATTTGTATTCGATCCTTCACCTCCATGGCGAGATTCAGACATAAAGCACGAACCTCCACCGGAACAAACCCGTTATCAAATGAGATCCACCCAACTACCCCTCTCCTTCGTCAGAGGTGACATTGGCTCCTTAAATGCAGCCAAACAACCCCCATCGATCGATTCTCCGAGTTTCAAAACCACTTGCATATTGAAATCCCATATATCTCAACGATGGCGTCTACGTTTGATGTGGCTGCTGCTAGAGCGGCCTTCCCGGCTCTGAAAGGGCAGCAGATTTACATGGACAATGCAGGTAGGAGAACGAGACAGATATAGAGTTGGAGTGTTTACTGGACTATTGTACTGATAGCGTCCTAGGAGGAAGTCAGGTCCTTGGCACAGTTGCGAACTCGTGAGTATCAGATTAGGTATCTTGAGCGAGCTTCATAACTAATGTACATGATAACGAGTAGTATTCACTCCTACTTGCTGAATACCAATGTCCAGCTTGGTGCCACCTACAAGACTTCTCAGATTTCTACTGCAGCTTATGAGAATGGGTATAAAGCTGCAGCAGGCTTTATCAATGCACAGCCAGGCGAGGTAAGCTTTTTTGAAATTAAGCATGTCATAAGAAGCATCCATGTGTCTGACATACCTTCATCACAGATCAGCATTGGAGTGTCAACCACTCAGCTGTTACACAATCTCTCCACAGCTCTCCAATTCCAGCCTGGCGATGAGCTAATCGTGTCCAAGCTCAACCACGAGGCCAACAGTGCACCTTGGGTCCGTATCGCGGAGCGCCTCGGTTTGACTGTGAAGTGGTGGGCATCGTCCAACCCGAAGAATCCCACTTGCGACGTGGCCGATTTAAAGACTCTCTTATCAGACAAGACTAGACTGGTTGCCTGTCCCCATACCTCCAATATCACAGGCACCATCAGTCCCATTCGGGAGATTGCTGATGCCGTTCATGCTCACCCGAGAGTCAGTATCATCCTAGCACCTTACGATATCACCATCTCACCTCATGACCTTCTTCAACTAGGCACTACTCTGCGTTGACGGTGTCGCTCTCGCGCCGCACCGCCAAGTCGACGTCCAAGCCCTCGGGGTGGATTTCTACGTAAGTCTCGACGGGCCCCAATACGACTTGACTCATAGTCAGCTTACCATGAGGCTCTTCACAAACAGGCATTCTCGTGGTACAAGGTATACGGCCCCCACGTAGCGCAACTATACGCCTCCTCGCGCATCCATGATCAGATCGACTCGCTGGCACACTTCTTCAAGCCCACCGACACGCTAGACCACAAGCTCAACTTGGCCTCGGCCAACTACGAATCTGTCCAGAGTATCCCGGCTGTCGTGGCGTTCTTCGGGGCGGACCCCAGCGCAACGTGGAAGGCCATGGCTGCGCATGAGGAGCGTCTACAGGAGATCCTGCTACAGTTCCTGGCGGCACATGACCGGATCACGATCATCGGTGAGCCCTCGGCGAGTCAGGAGCTCCGGGTACCGGTGATTAGTTTCGTGGTGCGAGACGTGAAGAGTCAGCGGCTGGTTGAGGCGGTTGAGTCGCGGTCTTGGTATGGATTCCGGAGTGGCCATATGTATAGTCACCGGCTGTTGAAGGATGTGTGTGGGTTGGATGATGTGGATGATGGAGTGGTTCGGGTGAGCTTGTTGCACTACAATACGGGTAAGTGAATTGTTGATTTCCCCTTGCTGTTCCTTGCTTCCATGAAATGGCGTGCATGGTGTTTGGGCCCCGTGGGACCTGAGCATTGTGTGCTAGCATATCGCGGATTGGATTGGGTGATGTATGGGACGCTAATCAGGCAACAGAGGCGGAGGTGGCGGGGCTAGTGACCGTTCTCCAGGAGGCTCTGGCAGAGCCGTTGTAGAATGAGGATCATGGGGTTCCAGGATGGGGCCTTGATACAGAATGAGTCATATTTGATGGCTAAGGAGTGAGGATCTGATGATACGTACTTGGTTCTTTGATAGCTCTTTCCATGGTGTTCGGTGTACGGAGTACTTGTGCTCTGTATGTGACCTCGTGACTTGAGGTGTGGGGGTCCGCCGATGCCGGCCTGCTGCCGATATCCCGATATCGTCATTTTCACTATCCAAGGTCATGGTTAATCTCTCGAAGGTATTTATGTAGCTAGATAGGAAATCATATTGATAGCTAACAGCACCATCATGTGTGGGCAAGAGCAAATCATACTTTCGGGATTTCATCTTATTCTAAGGTTCTTGTCCTCATCATAATAAGCTTCCTGCTCGTCATGGAATCCGAACGGGGCGTTTAGTGGAATACGAGGTGATTTCAGCTTGCTGTCAGTGCTCTCCCCTTTTCCAGCTGGTTGCTAATAATAAAATAATAATCATAACAGGGATTTAGATTAATCAAAGTGTTCATTTGTCAAATATTCTAAAGAGGGTAGTTATAAGTAAGTCGAGATAAGTGACGTTGTTGACTAGCATCCTGTTATTGTCCAACCTCCAGATACATGGTCTCTTTCCATGGGCTAGGACTGTTTAGGAAGTTTAAAATGGAGTCGTAGAGTATAGAGTACTATCCTCCGTACTCCGTCGATGGATCAGAGAGGATATAAAGTAGTGTACCGAGGATTAGTTTCTCCGCAAACCGGCCGGCAGTTCCATTGTACAGTTGTAGTTCGGGTGCAGTCTGCAGTCTGTAGTCTGCAGGTGTGCCCTGTCTCCCCAGCCCTTGTTTTTTTTTCTTTCTCGCAGCCCAGTGGCTCCGCTTGGATACCCGATAGGCCGCAAGGTGTGTGTCCATTGTGCTTGAGTTTATTAAGTCTATCATTATCATTATCATTATTATTATTACATAGGTTCCGTCTGGCTTCAAACCAGGTTGGTCAGACTTGCAGTGGCTCGGCGGGATGGGATGCAGGCGACCCTCCCAGTAGGTCAAGAGCAGTGCCCACTGCCGATCGGAGGGCAGGGCTCTGGCAAAGAAGGCTGGGCGACTGGGCAGTGGTGGCTTCGACAATGGTCCATTGCCCAAATGGCCAGAATTCATAGCCATCGCCCAGACGGGAACCAGGCAATCATTTGGTTGCTGATCCAATGAGATCGAGGATAATTGCAGGGCCCGTGGGGCAACCATGAAGTACCATCGGGCGCGGATTGGCCGGGGGAAGAACAGCGTGGCAACGCTAAGTTCGAAGCGGAGGGGTGGTCCATTATTATTCACATTATTATTAACATAACTAACTAACAGGGCAGAGTTATGACTCAAGAGGGGAGAGACTGGCGAATCAGAAGGGGATGAGTTGAGTACCCAAGTGCATTCGGTACCTGGGTAGAGCGATCGGGCACTTTAGGGTGTTGGTGGTCTTCTGTTAGTACTTTCCGGCCAAGTACACGGTAGAACTACTGTATCTTCTAAATGATGATAGTGATAATAGTCATGAGAGTTATAATCATATCGTGATACTATTCTATCCCAATATGCTATTGTATCTGTTATTATTTTCCACTATCTTTTCTTCTGTTTCTGAGTCACCCGGCCATATCCGGGATTGTTTAAAAAAGACACTCTTGTACAGGAGTCAAATAGAATTTCCTCGAACCCGCCACCTTCGCCACAGCATCTGACTGACTGACTCTGACTGACTCTGACTTCTCCAAACTGACCGAACCGACCGAACTGAACTTCAATCCAGTGACTGACCAGTGATCACTCCGGAGTCTCCACTTTTGTCCACCTTTCCACTCCCAAGTCCCAACTTTTGCCTCCTCGATTCTCTCTCACTCCCCTTCCCCCCCTCTTAGTCAACCTCCCGAACCACATCCTTTTCTTCTTCCCCAATCCCTAGGAGTCATACCCGGTGGTGAGCCTAAAAAAACCTCTGTTCGCCCTCCTGACTCTTTCTCTCCTTCTCCCCGAATACCCGACTTTCAAACTTCGCCTCCCTTCCCTCTCTTCCTCTCTTCCTATCCTCACCTTTCTCTCCTCTTTCCCTCTGTCCTTCACTTTCCCCCCAAACTGCCGCCTAACGCCTAACCGCAACCGCCTTTCGCCCCCATCCGCCTGCCTGGTCCCTAAGCCCTGAAACAGTCAAGCCGACACGCCTGCCTGTTCATGGTCTCTTAGGTGCCTTGAATATCTTCCTTTAAACTCCCCCCTCTATTCGAGCCTCATCAAAATGTATACTGCCTCTTTCCACCCGATCGCCCGTGTTGCCGCTATCGATATTGTCTCCGTCATCGCCGGTTCCGTCTCCATCTAAATTCGCTTTTCGATTCGAGTCATCACCCGCTTTGCCACGGCGGTTCCTTCATAGCCGCAACACCGCGATCGGTTCTCTTGTGACACTTTCCTCTCTGATACTCTTTTGACTCTTTTATTTGCCTCTTTGATTACTCTTCCCCTTTGTCTACCCTGATATCCTCCTGCCTGCCTTGTTCTTGCTTTCCATCTACGTGACTCTTTAAACCTTCCTTCACTTTCTCATCTCTCCCCCTCTCCCCTCCCCCACAACAACACGACAACACTACAACAGTACACGCCACCTCGTTGCACTCAGCCGCGTCGGTGGTTTCTTCCCTTCCTCTTTAATATCTGACTCGTCACCCTGGCGATCTTCACCTTCTAAAAGGCTTTGCCGTCGCCTCCCGCAAAAGACGGCTCCTGTCTTCTCGGCCTTCGTTCCCGGTTCTCTGCTAAACGGTATCTTGACAAACACTACGGTTCCAAAATCGGATCATCCTCTTCTTCTTCTTTCGGTCGCCCGTCGAGAAATTTGAGTGGTTGACTGTCTCGCCACTGGCTGAATCAGTCTTCTCCATGAATCCCTCTACGCTTCCGGATATGTCGGGGATGGACGTCTTGGGTTTACACATCTCCAACCCAAGCTCCAAAGCGCCTCACGCGCACCCTTACCCTTCTTCTATAGCCTCCTCCGCCTCCTCCTCTTCCTCCTCGGTCTTTTCGCTCGACGCCTCGCAGAGTTCGGTTTCGTCCACCGCAACCAACCCCGTCGACGTGATCTGGGAGAATGAAGGAGAGACACTCGGGAGATCTGTGGGCACATGCCCTCGCGCCTTTGCAAAGGGACCTGCTCCCAAGCTCGATGGTGCTGTGCCGGCCGAGCTGCGCATGCATCCTCGGCGCACCAACGTCGCGACCAACGGCTCCGCCGCGCGGCCTCCGCCATGTCTGCTTCGGCAGTCCGAGCGGAAAGTGAATTTCGTCGATAACCTCGTCGGTAAGTCTGATTGTCGGAATCCTCCCCCTTCACCATGTCCCCCATCCGGCTAAATCGGTTCTTTCTTGTTCCTTCGTGAAGATACGGCGTCGCAAATCGTCGAAAACATCTGGCCGCTGTCTGCCGTGGCATCCCGAAGTGATACCGCGACGGGGTACAAGGGGGTTCTTCCCCTGCGGACCTTCATCCAGGAAACACTTCGTCGTTCGCGTACTAGTTATTCCACCCTGCAGGTGGCTTTATATTATTTGATTAAAATTAAGTCACACGTGCCCTCGCACGACTTTACCAAGGAGCAGCCCCGGGATCAGTCGTGCATGCGGGCCATGCAGTGTGGCCGCCGCATGTTCTTGGCGGCTCTCATCTTGGCCTCCAAGTATCTTCAAGACCGGAACTACTCCGCCCGCGCGTGGAGCAAGATCTCCGGCCTGAACACTCTGGAGATCAACCAGAATGAGTTGATGTTCCTCGAGGCAGTCGGATGGCGCCTGCACGTCTCCGAAGCCCTCTTCCAGCGTTGGACCGACCTCGTCTTGAAGTTGACCCCCGGCGCTGGCGGCCTCTCAGCCTGTGAGGGCCAGTGCTGGCGCACCGTCCTGCCTTCTCTCACCCCTGACCTGGAGTCGTTCGACTTTGAGCCGATGACCCCCGTCTCGATGGGTAGTATGGAGCTGGGTGTGGCCGATTCCCCATCGCCCCGCAATGCTCCAAGCATCGAGTCGATCCGCTCGACCTCGCGCGAGCAGACTCCCACCTGCCCGCGCAGTCTGCCCCGGACCATGGAGCCCACGCCTCGCCTGGAATACGCGCATCTGCCGATGCCGACGATCCCCCGCCCCCAGATGCTTCCCACGCCTCAGATGACCCCCCAGTCGCATGTTGCCTGCACTCCTGCTGCGAGTGTAGCAGCATGTGGGCCCCGCCGTCCGTCCATCGGTACTGCGATGTGCCAGGCCCAGAACTTGGGAATGGCGCGCTCGACTCTTGATCAGCGCCCGCCGCTCTCGTTCTGTTCCCGGGCTCCGACGTACGATGGCTATCCGACTGCGGTCCGTCGGTCTTCTCTGGCTCGGTCCACCTCGTCGGCCTCGTCGGCTTCGTCTCCCGACTCGATGGTGTCGGATGTGTCGACTCTGTCGTCGCGCTCCTCGCGATCTTCGTCGGTCTCCTCCAGCGCCTCGGGTGCCGGTGTCTCGGCCCCCTCTCGCCTGGCTGTGACAGCCACCTTGCGTTGCACCAGCAACTCGCTTAAAGAGAGTCGCAAGACTCTGGCGATTGCCTCCCCGATCGACGAGGCTTCTCTGGCCGACCTCTACAGTGCCTCCGACTACCCAGGTGCGATGAGCTCTGCGCCAGACTTGTCCACTTTTACTCTGGATTCGAGTCTGAGCGAAGCGGCTCAGAGTCTCTGCGAGTTGTCGGGTGCTACTCCTGAGCGTCGCCAGTGTCGCAAACGCGGTCGTACTGGCTCCGATGATCTGCTCCTCCAAAACCATGTCCGCCATTTGATTGACGCGGGCGCGTCTGGTGTTCCTGCGTCTGTTCTCCCCGACGGGCACTTGGCTCACTCGTTCCTGGTTTCGGGTGGATCGTCGTCGCTTTCAGGTCCCGCTGGTATGAAACGGGCCTGCTGTGGCAGCGAGGCGCGCAAGGTTGCGCTCAACCCCAGCATCCGCGCAGACTACCTGAACTAAACGGGACGACTGGCGCTTCCGGATTTTCCTTTGTTTTTTTGAGGATTAGAAAAAGCCCGTCTTTTTTTTTGATTGTTTCTCCAAAAGCCTCGTGGTTTTTTCGGATGATTCCCCTCCCCCGTTTCCCCCGTTTACCACCCTATCTCTATACCTCTCCCCCCCCTTTGGCAACTGAGGCCTAGCTTGATCTCCTCTTGTACATACTCCTCGCCCGTTCTTCACCCCCTCAACCCGGATTCCCAACCTCAGTTGTCACTCAAGCTACCACCCAAAATGGTCTCGCAAGTGTACGATGCACGTGGTTCCTTGTCCTCGTCATCCTCTTTCCTCTGCCTTTTTTTTTTTTTTTTTTTTTCTGCTTTGTTTTGCACGGAGTGTGGTGGGCATGGGACGGTTCGTTACTCTTTTTTTTTCTCTGTCGCTACTACTACTATTACACATCTCCAGAGTGTCTGGGGCTACTATTACCTCCTACCTCCTATACCTCACCCCATCATCTACCTTGACTGCACATTGTTCTCCTTATCCCATCTACTTGGCGCTATGGGTTGCATGGCACCATGGGTGGGCATCATCGGGGAAATCGGCGTCTGGGCGGAAGGGTTCGCATCTACGGATAGCCAATCGTACATTTACTTGATCCGAACATCTTTCTCCTTAGCTTTTTTTCTTCTTTTCTCTCGTATTATTCTAGGTAAGTGTGGTAGGTTGCAACCGGCGCTTGTAGTTGCGGCTCGGCATGGGCTGAGCCTCCATGCTGTCGTCGTGAGGAGTGACTCACGCCCTCCGATTTGTGCCGATCCTAGTTATTAAGTGTTAGTGTTTCTGTGTTCCGGTCTCGGCATTAAGTGGCTGTGGCTGTGGCTGTGGCTGTGACTTGGGCACCCGGCATTTCCGCACTGTTGATGCTTGGGGCCTCGGGCTCTTCGAGATTGAGCTCATTTCTATGTATAGTGTTATGGATAACAAACACATCTCCAGAAATATACTCCAAGTTGTTAGCCAATTTTCGATTCTGTTACAGTTACCGCTGCAGGTGTGGGGGAGAAAAGTCGAATGATCAAGTGAGTGTAGACAAAATTAACTTTGCATCTGTGTTTATGTTTTGAACTTCTTTCGACTTTAAGGTGACTTAATATATTAATATTAATAATTATTGAAGGATAACCATGCTTGAATAAGATATGAGGTATGCTATATCTCGGGTGTCTTCCTACAATTACCATTTGGGGCGATATTTCATGCGCGACTGCCTAGCTGCATGTCCATGCACTCGGTGTACGTGGGACTTCTCGTCTGTTGCCTGACGACATACTGACTTATCCTTTGAAGAACTTAACTCTATTATCAACATTGGGTAAAGTTTAGTAGTATGATGTGTATACTCAGTAGTTGGAAACCTTCAACTCAAGAGGCCATCGGACCATAGGACGGACCATCAGATAAGATCAGATGATGCGTCACCGTTTTCTCCGCACTTTCCCCTCTTCGCCCACTTTGCTTCTTAACCCGTTGCACTTCGACTCTGGGCTGCTCTCACTAGAGCTGTTTATATTATTCTTCAGCTTCGAAGATGATCTTTCAACCTCTCACTGCTGGGCTTCTTGCCCTTTGCTCTTCTACTTTTACCTCGGCATCGGCCATCCCGCCCTTGGAGAATCGGGGTGTTTTGAACTATGCTGATCATGCAACCACCCCTCTTGACATCGATGAGGATAGCTTTACACGTCCATCCTGGTTCACGTCTACTTTGATGGCCCGCCGTCTGCTAGCTCTCTCTCCCAGTGGTGTCATTTCGACTACTTTCCCAAGCCAAATCCCGGCCTGGTCCCGTACGCCTGCCGAGGTCGCCGGTCTACCTATTGGTCTTCGTGAGTACATCGCCGACTGCGACGGCATTTTACCCGAGGATCTATCGCACGGAGACAACGGTGACCCGACTATTCTGGCACTACGTATTGCAACGACCTTCAGAAATACCGGCGCTGGGTCAAACCTCAGTCTCGAAATAGACTGGTGGGACCATCTCTCTGAAGCTGGCGCCGTCTATCCCGGTCTGCCTCCCAGCCCAGCTGCGCTGCCACGCGTCACTCTATTCGGATACCTCGATACCCTCCCTGAATTATCCGGTATTGCGGCTGTCAATCTGGAAAATTGCTTCCTTCGGTCACATCCCGATGCCAAGTACTGGCTACCCGGTACCCCGGGTTCCCCACATGCGAGCTTCTGGGCGCGACTGGTGGTCACGCAGGTGTACTGGATCGGTGGGTTTGGTGACGTGCAGCAGATCGGGTGGATGAATATCACCGAGTGGAAAGGGATTCGACGGGATGGAAGTGTAGCGGGCGTGGGTGATGGACGTGGATGGGAGGATGTACGACTGCCAGGGGAAAAGCACCCGGCACATGGTGCTCTATGATTTGTGCATGCCCTTTGATCATATGGCATTCTTCTACATATGAGTCGGCTTTGCCCGGTCTATCCTGTAGATACAGAGACTGAGTTGGAGATAGTTCACTGATACTGATACCCGATGCTGATGAACGACGGAGTCCTCCGAGTCATATGGATTATCAGGACCCCACAGCCTTCGCTTAATTTGAACGAACCTTTTTAAGTTGCGCTTTGACAGCTAATCGACATGATTTAGTCTGCTTTAGTCTGTTTCCCCCCATTTCTGCCATGATGGAAACCAGCCGTGAGGCTTGTCATTCGCCAGTTGAGCTTATCAGTTGAGCACTGGGCAGGGATGCTTATCACCTTATCAAGCTTATCAAGCTTATCACATTCATGACCCCGACAGACTCGACGACTCCAACGAGATCCGAAGTTCGATTCACACTATTCGTACTTTGCTGCAAGTGCTGGTATTTCTGTGCTGATCCTCCCTCATGGTTGCATTCAAAAGTGTTTCCTTTTTCTCGCTCAAATGCCCTTGTGTTGCATTGGTGACACAAGCTCCATGCTTGCTTATTCCGCTACTTCTATTTTACCTCTCTTAACATAGAAAGTTCCCACTCTCCTCCATCTTCCATTATGTGCCTCTCCAGGCCTCAACTGAGGGTCTCCCAGACCCAGTCGGCCTTTGCAAGTGGCAATGCACGATGGACAAATCTTGATCTGGATCCGATCCCTTTATTGGGTCGAAAATGGGGTGTTCTGAACTTGATAGGTACTGATATCGGCCCAATCTGATCTAGACAGGGCTACTCTGTTGTTCTAATATTGTCATCCCTAGCATACTGGATCTCCGACGCTTTCAATGCAGCGACCTGGCAATTTGCTAGCAGTATTATCGCCGTCGGTCTGACTTACCGCGAGGCCCTTGCTATCGTGGCCATCTCCTTCCTCATTATATCCTTCGTCATTGCTGGCAATGGTGCCGTCGGCGCCATCTACCACGTCCCTTTCCCCGTGATCGCACGTGCCAGCTGGGGTTTCTGGGGCTCGTATATCGCGATCATTTCCCGACTTATTCTGGCGGTATTCTGGTTCGCCATCCAGAATGTGAATGGTGGAAACTCGGTCCGTGTCATGATTGGGGCTATCTGGCCCAGCTACTTGGACCTGCACAATGATATCCCCGCCTCACAGGGTATCACAACGAATGGAATGGTCGCATTTTTGATCTTCTGGATCTTCCAGTTCCCATTCCTATGCATGCATCCGAATAAGCTGCGCTGGCTATTCACTATCAAATCTATTGTGGTCCCAATTGCCTGGATTGCCATCTTGATCTGGGCTTTTGTGGCTGAGAAGGGTGGCGGTGGAATCTTTGCCCAGCAAAAGGCGACCGTCTCGGGGTCGAAGTACAGCTGGTTATTCCTGGCGAATATGACCTCCGTTCTGGGGAATTATGCCACTCTCAGCGTTAATCAGGCAAGTCCTCGGCCCCGATACAATACCCAACCAGTACTGACATACTCCTCTTGTTATAGTCTGATTTCTCGCGATACTCCCGTATCAATCCCCGTTGGCAACTCCTCTACATCCCCCTGCTCCCCATCATCTTCACTTTTATCTCCTTCATCGGCATTGCTGCTTCTTCCGCCGGCCAAGCCCACTATAACCTCTCCTCCATCCCCTGGGACCCCAACGAGCTTATCAGCCTCTGGCCTAACCGCGCCTGCCGCTTCTTCGGCGCAGCTTCATTTGCTATCGCTTCGCTGGGTGTCAATATCTCGGCCAATTCACTCTCCGCCGCGAATGACTTTACCGCTCTGGCACCGCAGGTTCTTAATATCCGTCGAGGCCAGATCTTATGTGCCCTGCTATCGTGGGCGCTTGTCCCGTGGAAGATCCTGGCGTCTGCAGACAACTTCTTGAGCTTCATGAGTGCTTATGCTATTTTCTTGGGACCAATTGCTGCCATCATGTTATTTGATTTCTGGGTTGTCAATCGTGCTAAATATGATTGTCTTGCGCTCTATCAGCCCTTGAATCCGATTTATCGCTACGTTTGTACCGTACCGTTCATGACGGGAAAAACTATCTGGGGCGTGAACTGGCGTGCGCTGGTGTCATTTATCGTGGGTGTAGTCCCCAGTTTACCCGGACTTATCAACGCCGTTAATCCCAAAGTGGATGTTGGCGAAGGGGTCCATCCTTATCAATTTGGATGGTTGTTGGGGTTCTCTGCTACCGCGTTGGTTTACTTGGCCTTGTCGTGGCTGTTCCCAGTGAAGGAGACTCAAATTCCCCGTGCTGTTTTCCCGGATGAGATCTATGATGAGAGGGCTGTTGTGGTAGAAGGTCTAGAGACGGATAGTTCGGAGCATATGTCGGCGACTTCCCAAGGTGAAAAGATGGCAGCCGAGTCGGGGAAGGTTGTTTAGAGGGTTTCCCCGGTTGTTATGATGAGTACTCGTTTCATTTCATAGGAGAATATCATGGGAGCATCTTGATTGTCTTGGCTTTTATATGAGCAGTCGCGCGGAAGCGCTTTGCTGTACATGAATTCATGATTTATATCCTTTGTGTATGAAATGATGGAAAGTATTTCTTAATGTGTTCAGAAGCTATAAGCCGGTTTTGTGCATTTAGACTGGTTGTTATGGTGCTTCCTTACCAAACCTTCTCATCGCATAACTCCAGTGTCTATTCACTATTTCCCTGGCCCCTTCTTCTCTTCCATTTTAGAGTAGGTCTTCAGAGCAGGTCTTTCGAATCCTCTTTCGAATCCTCTTTTGAGAGGCCTTTGGAGAGGTCTTTGGAGAGGCCTTTGGAATCCTCTTTAAAATCCTCTTTAAAATCCTCTTTAGAATCCTCTTTCGAAGGGTCTTTGCAACCATCTTGCATGCTCTGAATCTTTCCTAAAATTCTCCAGCATGGTAAAGAAGAGGAAGAAGCAGCGTCAGGATCTATAGTCGAGCAGTAGCAGAGCGCTCTGCGTGAGAGCAGCGCTCTCGAATACGGTGCATTATTTTCTTTGAACGTGTAGCCAACCGAAGTATTACTATTGGGAGCTTCTCTAATTGAGTGATTCATATTTCCGGCTGTGCGAACGCAGTCGAACTTCTTGTACATGAATATTTTATTTCAGATTTGAAGATTCCCATATGATTGATTGATGATGATGCATCCTTCAAGCCCTGCCTGTCAGCCTTTGCCTCCAAGGCCTGAGGGCTAAAAGCTGTCGGGTGCTTGTGATGGGAATGGAGTCTCCCAGCCATCAGCTGGGAGCCCATTGCCACAACCTCTTGGTCTGCACCGAGGACTGTCTCAATCATGGCAATTGGGAGTCATATTGTTATGCCCCAGGGCCCTGGAGAGCGGGAAGTCATAAGCGTATAAAACCCATGTTCTTCTTGTAGGTGGGTACTTGGAAAATATCTTGCCCGTATCGAGAATGGTAACGAAAAGCTGTTTTGTGATCATGACATCGTAAAAATTCACTTTCATGGCCCAGCCCCATATGACAAGGCCTCTTTCAAAACCTTGCTCACACTGGAGGATGCACGACCAAGCTCGCCACCTTCTTCCCTCGCACTCTTCAGGCCCCGTTCGACAGCGGACAAAAACCGCGCCGAGAAGACTCGGAAGCGATCCTCGCGGGTCTCGTACATCTCGCCCTCCTCATCACGCGGCTGTCCAAACAAATTCAGGTAGGCATATGGCGCAGCTGATTCGGAGATCATATGTTGACCCGTCTGGCACAGCGGGAAGGGCCACACTGAAGTTGTCGGGTCATCATGTTGCGCATTATCGTCGACCGAGGCACCTGGCGCCCCAATTCCGGCATCCAGGAACCCCGCCAGCGCACCCAACACCTTTACCATAGGCCGCCCCTGGCTCCCAGACTTGCCGAAGGTAGACCGATTAGAGGACCACCGCGCCGACTCCTCAGTGTGCCACCCCAGCACCGACAGAAAACAGTTGAACGTTTTGATCCATCCGCCGGCGCAAGAAACCACAGCCTCACCAGCCGCATCAACCATCCATGAGAGAATTTCGACGGCGGAGACGCGGATGTCTGCCGCTAAATGGGTCATGCCAGCGCGGACATAGGGGAGTAGTTGCGCAACGTGGTCCTCCACGTCGTTGGACGGAAGTGTTCGGAGTAGCTTGAGAAGGGCAGTGCGCACATTGTTGTTTGCGTCGAGGATCAATGGGAGAAGAGATGAAAGCATAACGCTGACCGGCTGGGGGAGGGGTGAATTGACCGGTCGCGAGGCGATTGTGGTGGTTAGGTGGGCAAGGGAATCGCGACGTTGACTGTCGGATTTGGAGGAGAGGAGGGAAAGGTGGTGAGAGAATTGGCTGCTGGAGGTTGGGGCGACGACATGGAGAGATTGTTGATTGAGAACAATTGCTGCAAAGTATTAGCACAATACTTCGTACTTTATAGAGTCCACCGTCCCATGAAGCAGAGTGTTTACTTACCTTTTGATCGGAAACTGGTGTCTGTAAAGTTCTCCGGCTTCGCCTTGGCCTTGCCGACCTTGAGCTTGGGTTTCTGCGGGAATCAGCTCCTTGAACCCTGATAATTGTCATTCAATAAATCCTACCTGGAAGTCCTTTTGCTTCTCCTTCTTTCTTTTAGCGCTGGCACCCATGGTTGCTGTTGTCAATTGTAGTTTGGAGGAAGCTGTCGCGGTGACTTTTTTTTTGGGCTGGCTATCCCACGTGATACTGATAGCCGCCTCAGGCAGCACACGGCCAAAACGGGAAGTAAAAGACGCTCCCGGATTATTATTTGTTGATATTACCAGGCATTCATTTTTTTGAGCCCGAGTAAAATGGGAATAATATCACATAAGAGAGTGACAATTTTATTATACCCAAAACTGCAGCGACGGTCTTATCGTCTGTCGAAGACTCCCCTTGGACACTGAACACCATCGATGAGGATGCACGGGATGTATGGAACTTTATTATAACTCATGGCTATGATTACAACAAGATTTGGGAGTTTTACAGGCTATTAGGTCCAAGATCTAATTTACTCTGGGGTTTGGGATGCTGGTCTTCGGATTTCATCAATGGGGCTGCAGTTTGCCTTCTACTTCCACCCGGCATTGAGATCACCATGCTTCCTCGGCCTGTGATGTGGTGTTATACTCCAACGGAAGAAATTCTATAGATTTGGTACTCAGATATCTGTGTCCTCCGTTGCTGCTTGCACTGGTATCGGCAAGTCCTCTTTGTCACACCACTCAGCCTTATCAAAAGCAGCAGAAGATTGGGCTGGGCCCAAACCAGAGGTATTCCACCCTCGTACGACTATCTCATCTAGCTTGAGCCTGGCTCAGTTATTAGATAGAGATCCAAATACCCTATATCGACAATATTGCCAGTCACTCACCACGCGAGCTTCCCCCGAGCGCCTTGGCCACTGTCTCATGTGCAGAATCCAACATGGACTTGCCCTTCTCGGCCGACTCCCGAGTTGATTCCTTGAATTGATCTCGCATACTGGTAGGTGTATCAGACATTCGACGAGTGGTTGTCTTCTTGTCACCTGCACATAAACAAAGATGGCTTAGTTCCTAGTTCCTGTCATATAACATGGCCGAATGAGGACGGAAGCAAGAAGGTGGCAGGTGTTACATTCCTGGATAGGAGCCCATCTCCACGACACCATAGGTACTTGGATACGTACCTGGTTCGAAATATTCCGAGATTCTCTGATGGGCGCTGCTTGCGGATTCTTTTGCCCGGCTGGTGTAGTTGTCTGGTTTGCTCACGTCGACGATAATAGGCTCCGAGACCTCTGGGATGAGGGAGTTAGTAGTCGTCAGATAGGGAGGTATCACTGAAGGGTGGAACGAGCTTGCCATCCGTACTGGCACTATCATACTGTTGCAGGAAGTCAGTATTGGCTTGAGACATAGTGACAGGGTAGAGGGGTATCAGGATACCGCGGCGCCAGACATGTTGATACTATTCTTCGAAATTTGGACGATAGTTCCTTCGTTGAATGTGAGAATACGTGAGAGTATGTGCAAATTAATCGAATACAGCACCAAGAGGGGATTAATGATAGATGGATATTGAGCAACTAGGAGGGGCAAGAGGCAAGAGCGCAATTCGGAAATTCGTCGCCATGACGTCTTTCCCGCCCGTTCAGTCTTCATTGAGAAGAAGATGTGAGAACGAAATTGGGGTCAGTTTGAGCTAAGAAGCGCTACATAAAGCGTGAGCCATGAATAAGGCAAATTTGTATACCGACAAATATCGAGGGAGGAACCGGAGGGGCTGACGGTAGAAAGAAACTGCGATACATAGATACATACAGTACTGTATGAACATGTGTCATGTGGAACTATCGTGGTGGGGGGGGGGGGGGGGCTGGTCTTTAAGGTTACGATCTTATCTGGATTGGCTTTTGCTTGTGGATCCTCTTGCGATCGGGGATTTGTGTCCAGTATGACCTGCACTGCGAGTTCTAGTGTCGTCAACCATAGGACCCTTTTGTTCCGAGCCAAAGCCTAGGCCCATAGGCTAGCTACTACCACGCCTGCGAAAGCTACAAATACCTAATCCTTGTATGGACCAGGGGCATTTTTCCACGCGAAATTCTATCTACGTACCCAAGTTCCAAGTATAACAATGCGTCATAACAATCGTAGTCAAATTCAAGTCTAAATAGAAGGGGGAAAAGATCCCAATCATCACACCCGGGCCTGCTCAGCAGCGCGTAATCAATATAGTGACGAAAACGAACAGCAATCAGAAATAATCAGAAAAAAAAATATGACATAAAATCAAAGACATGAGATGCGCACTTCTGCCCGGGCCCAAGCTACACATAAGAAACACAAAAATCAGGACACAAAAAAGCAACTTGGGCACCGGACAGACGCGATTGTATCAATCAAATCACAGAGATCATCAAGCACACGTAACGTATAAGAGACAGGGAGATAAAAAGGGGGAAAGGCGAAAGAGCATGGGTTTCAACAAATCCATGCGGGACCACCAGCAAAGTGGAGCATTAGTCGTGTATAGATGGGATTAGAGAGGTGGTGGCAGCCCAGCCCCGTAACACCGAGAGACATCGACAGAAAGGAAAAAAGTATAGAAAGCAGGAGTCGTCCCAACGGCTAGGAGCGTCTACAGACTCATGGTCAGCCATTCCCACTCTTGACTGGCACCCTGGCCACCTGCAATACTGTGGTTGGCTGGGTTGGCAGCTGCGGGGAGCATCGCGGGCGCTAGAGGCACCACCTTGGATCGGCCAGCGGATGTGTTGGCCCTGGGGCTGTCTTCTTGGTCTGGATCAGATCCAGTCGGAGCCTTCTCCAGGCGACGCTGGCGTCTAGGAGCCACTTGCACTCCAGCCCGAGCCGAGGCTACGCCGGCAGAGGGCCCGGCCTTGGGTGGAGCGGCAGCAATGGGGATGACACCCGGTTTGCCCATCGTGCTAGACCCTGTCATGGCAGGGGGTGACTCAGAAGAGTTGCCGTTGGGAGTGCGAGAGGCAACCAAGCTGGAGGGCATCTGAATGGAGTTCTTGCGCGATGACTTTTTGGAAGAGCGAGAAGTGCCAACAGCCAAACTGTTAGCGCTACTACGGTTTCGCTTCTTGATGACGTCGGTCTTGAGCGACAGCGGACGAACGACTCCATGGAGCTTCAGGAACAGACCACAAGCATTGCACAGCGGCTGACCCTCGGGGTTGCGGCGCCACAGGGGGTGGTCTGGGTGAAGCAGTTGGTACAAGTGGTCGGGCCAGCATTGGGGTCACCGTTTTTGGATCCGCCGGGACTGCCTGGACGTGACGGCACTGCGCTGCTTAGGCCGGACTCGGGAGGCGTGTTGGGGGATGGATGGTTGGTAGGCGGATTACTGTTGATTCCGTTCATGCTCTGTCGGAGCAGTGCCGGAGCGTTCGGGGTTGAGGCAGTGCGAGCAATCTTTTGACGCCGAGGATCCTGTTCTCGATTGCGTACGTCGCTAACAGAGGCGGCCGAACCGAGTCCGCGACCCAAGCTGCCGGCGTGCTGCCAGTCAGCAGGACCATCCATCATATCCACAGACCCGATCGTGACATGTTTGCGATGCGGGCCGTTGAAACCCGGCAATGACTGAACAGACCCAGCGAAGCCAGAGTCCCAGGTCAAACCACCATTCATGTCATTGTCGTCCATGGACGGGAAGTCATTCGGCATCGTGATACCTCCGCGTTCGTACGGGGTGCCATCGTCGTCTTCATTATCAGAGTCACCACCAAACGTGAACATGCTGTTGGTGGGTGCGGTCGAGGAAAACTCGCCGGAGCCTAGAACCTGCGTTGGGTCCACGTGCTGGGCGGGTGAAACGGAAAACCCGGATTGGTGCATGGTGTTAGGCGGACCTGTGACAGCAGTCGGGGCCGAAAATTCACCGTTGGTGGTGTTAAACATGTGGCGCGGCTGCAGCGACGCCGACAGGTTAGATGTTCGTTGCTGTTGGAGGTAAGTGGGAATCCGGCGCTGGGCTTGAGACTCCGTGGACGGCACATCGTTAAAGAACATGGACTGCTCTCCTTCGTAGATAGGCTGGGGAGTCGACACGGTGGACTGATAGCCCGATGGTGGCGGAGAGAAGAACTCGGTCGAGTTGAGGGAAGTAGCCAACGGCGTCTGTGCATACAGGTTGGAGAAAGGGTTGCCGGACGTCATTGGGGACTCGGATGGAGAGAAAGTGAAGTGCTGCTGATACGGCCCAGCCGAGTGAATGCCGTGGTCCTCGCCCACTCCAAACGTGTCCAGGCTGAAGGGAATGCTGGAGGTGTGGTGGTGCTGAGGACGACGCCCGCCTAGCGTGCCGTTTCCAGGCATGGCAAAGGCTGTGGGCGGGTGATCCAAAGAGTAGTCGGGAAGCGTGGAGGACAACTCGGAATGCTGCGCCAGCATTGTGTTCGACACGGGCGGCACCTGGGGCGAAGAATCGGCAGGGCGCTTGCGAGTCGGTACGGCCAGGCCGGCGAAGAACTGGCGCTCGTCGACACTGGTCTTGCGCACTCGACGGGTCACGTAGCCGAACTCGCTGTTCTTGCGTTGATCCGACGGCGGGTGGGGGAACGATGCGGCCGCGGCCGAGTCGTTCACTGGATGGTCCTTTCGTGCTTTAATGGGAATGGAAGCTGTGGGAGTCGCATTAAAGTGTCGGTCGGCGGCGGCATGTGAGGCATAGTCTGCGGGAGAATCAAAGGGCACAATAAAGTCGTCGATGTTCATCGGGTCGGGCGTCGCATCCATGTTCATATCATTGTTGTTGTCAGGTGGATTGCTTGCTGTCTGGTCTGACAAACGCAACTGCGCGATGCCGCTCGAGTTGGGGCTGGTGATGTCTTTTTGGGATTGCGATATCCTGCGGGGGCCAAAAAAAGTGAGCTGTCTGGTTCGAGACCACGGAAGAAGCATGGAATGTATCTAATGGAGGGCGACCTACCGAGCCTTTTCTTGTTCCTTGCGTTTTAGACTCATGGCCATCATGCGCCATGTCAAATTCTCCATGCGCTCCTGGTTCGGTAGCTGGGATTTTGTTCGGGTGTAGAGTTTCCAGATCTGAGCTGCCAAGGGATCGTTCTTCTGTAACTCGTCGGGATTGTCGCCACCGCGCGGGGCACCGGTCTTCCACTCCGGGAAGATGGCGTCCGAAAGCATCCCATCCTGAGTCTGAGGGTTGGCGTTGGCGTTGTTGGAGGTGGAGTTGGCCGGGCTAAAGGCGGAGTTGAAGGTGAAGTCGTCGGATATCATATGTGAGTCGATATCGATCCCTGGGAAGGCCAGCGCGGATGGCTGAGACGGTCGGGCTCCTCCATGCCCATGTCCATAGCCATGTCCATAGCCATGCCCGTGCCCATGCCCTCCATGGTTCATTCCCTCCATGGTATCCAGAAGGAGAGGGGGAAGGGAAAGACGAAGGAGGAGGGGGAGGGGGATAAAAAGGCAGATATAGAGACGAGGGGAGCGAGGGTGGTGTGGGCTAAGAAATGGTCTGAATTGAAATTCCCCCGTACCCGCCGTAAACGAGACCCTTGCCGGGGGAAGAGAAAGATCGAAGGCAACCGAGCGAGACGATTGGTAGGTTGGGCGCAGCCAACGACCAGGGTCAGCACCGACGTCAGTACCGTTAATACCAGAGCGAACGGCGGAGGAGACGAGTGAGAGAGGGGTGTTGGTTGGTATGGGAAGAGTAACTCCAATACTTCTGTCTCTCTCTTCTGGGAATGGGGAAAAAGTACCACCACCCCAGCCCAAATCTTAAGATCTGGCTTTCTTTTTTGGTGGTTTTTTTTGGTTTTATGTCGTGGAGGGGGGGGCTAGACCCTCCAGACGCTCATGCCCCGGAGTGAGATTGCGTAGGAAGGACGGAGGGATTTGCACGCCCAAAGAGCAATTGTGCAAGATGCGCCGGCGTGAATGTTGGTCTGGGACAGGATGGACGAATGGAATCGGACGAGGAGGTTTGGAATTGGAGGGGGAGGTAGAGGAGAGGAGAGGGGAGAGTAGAAAAGAAGTGGGAGGAGAGGGAAGAAGATGAATATGAAAAGGGAAAAGAAAGACCGAGACGACTTTCGTCTCTTTCTCGGGGAAATCTGGCGATGCGAAATGAAGTTGCGAAGAGTCACGAACGGTAAGGGTATTACGGAGAAGACCCGGTATTGAAGTATTGAAGTATAAAAGTAGGGACTGCTTATGATGAGACTCGGTATATTACCACATTACGCTAGATTACCATATTACCGTATGTATTGAGGTTTAGTTCGACCAGGGCCCGATTTACGGCGCTTGCCTCGACTACGAGACTACCAGACTGCGTCTCTGCTTGACTCTCGGTACTTTTACTGCAGTACAATAGTACTAGAGTTAGAACTAGAGTATGTACTATTTACTAACTTTCATATCAAATTAGATCCAAATTACAATGCAGAATTACACATGAATCATGCAGATTCGATCAACTCATCTATACTACTGGCTACCAACATCCGCGTGCATACATGATCCAGCAATAACGCGAGTATACTCGAATACTCAAACATCCCAAGACATGATTCAGGTTTGTAAGGGCACCACTCCCGGTCTTGTTGCACACATACATGTCCGCACTCGGCTTGCTCTCACTTGGTGTTTGCTTTAATGCCCATTTCCACGAATCGGTGTTCTCGGCGAGGAACGACACATTGACCACTGCCCTCTCTCATTCTCTCCCCCCCTTCCCCCTCATCCCGAATCCCAGACGCCTCCGAGCGGAGTCTATGCAGCTGAACAAGTAAGCTATAGATGCTGCACGAGCCACCTAGGCTCACGGACTCGACCGCCACGATGGGCGAGATTCGCCCCCATCCTGGGCCTTCCTCGAATGACAAGTCCGGCACGGAGAGCCTCGACCACCCCCCTTCGGCCCGAGTCCGAATGGCAAATCACGGGCGAATGGGAAGGAGAGGGATTTCTAGAAAATTCAACCTGGGATCGAGACCCTACTCGATGCAGGTACTTTACTGGGCACGAAGAAGAGGAGGAAACAAAGAGCTGCAGACCAAGGACGGGCCTCCCGAACGCATGGCATATTGCGGCCGGAGGCACGTCCAGATAGGTCGATGATCGAGTGGATCCGATTGCTTGCAGTGGAGTCCCAGTCCGAACCGGAGGAAGTTCAGCACGCGGGCCCGGACGAGAAGAGAGGAACAGAAGAAGAGTCATGCTGTAGTAAGTAGTCGGGATTATTCTATAGAGCTAGAGGAATTCGCAACAGACAGCAGGTAATTCGTCTCGTGGGAATGAGAATGGACTTCCTCGCGGATCCGCTATGATGCGCGACAGCTTCGTTGCCCAGCTTAGTCCACCAGTGTCCAGAGCGAAACTGGGGCAGACCATCAAGTTCATGGTCCATGTCCATTCATAGGACTCAGATCCATGAACCATTGGCAAATGGAAATTGTCAAATGCTAAATGACAGTCGGAACGACCCAGTCAGGGTGGTCAGCGGGGCGGAGATAGGATGGCGGCCGAAGAGGAGCAGGGGAGATAAGAGAAGTGGGCAAAAAACGTTCGATGGAGCTCCTTCGGTCGCGAGAATGACCGGGTGGTCAGGAACGGAGTTTATTCTAGAAAAAACAAAGGTACGAGAATAGGATCTATTGAATGATATTGCATATTGCATATTGTATATTGAAGATCCAATATAGAGTATAGATGTATGCGATTCCATACATTCCAACGGAACTGACTCTACAAAACGACCTACCAGAAACTCATCCTCCGGTCGCGCATATATCAATTGCGCCCGACAAGTCTTTCATCTCTACAGACATACACTCTGAATAGTGGACACCATACAGAGTATATCATCATATACATCACACTACGACCCAGATGGTCGTAGTTCAGCGGGGGCATCCAAGTCGTATAGTGGAAGACGTGGGATGGAAGCGACTCACCGAAGCAATTCCATCCCTATCTTACCCGAGGTTGTGTATCACTTCGTATTGCATACCCCGTCGAACCGTCGCGTATTCAACTTTCCATTCCATCGCATTTCGTAGTATGGGCCATGTATTTGAGCCTTTCGAGTCGATGAGCGGCCGAAGGGTTAAATCATCCGTGGGTTCACATCCATTCAGCGCATCGCATTCAAATGAAACCCACCCCCTCTTCCTTTCACATTCAACCTGCGACTCCCAGTCGAATGGGTTTGGCGGGGAGGCGCAAGCGGATGATTTCACATTCCACGGCTAAACTGCAAGCCCCCCAATCATCCACTTTTTCGTCGTGGCTGGGCATCCTGAACCAAGCACCTTTTACACATGTTGCCACCAAACGGGACGGGTCCTTTGCCTCCGGCCCTGTCGCACGAAGGGGTTGCGGGTCGATCGTTACCTGCATCATATATTGCTCGAGGTTGCTGAGGTGAAAATTGAAATTGATTGTCCATGAACATTTCCTTTATTGGCGCTTTCCAGTGGACGACGTCAGGTATTGGACGGATTGGAAATCCCCCATAGCGGACGGGGGTGGGGGCTGGCCGGATCAGGTAAGAATAGAAAGGTCGAACTGCAGGCGGTAGCAGTAGTGTAGATCAAAACTCCTGCGATTTCTTGGAATGTGCATCTCGGTTTAGGAGTAGTGGTAGTCGTCGTCGTCCGTCGGTCCAGAGCTACTCCGTACCTTGTTTCGGAATCCTAACGTTGGGATCAGGGTAAGGCACGACGAGACCTAAGGAGACCTGGCATCGATCCGATCGTCCCAGGCTCTTAGCCTTCTCGTGGACTGTTAGACTTCTTGGCCCCACGAGGAGAGCTCCACCCCAAGGTCGGGGGAAATCCACGCATCGTCCCGATAGGCCCGACTGGAGATAGCTGGAGATAACGGCCTGATAAGCCGCCAAGCGTAGTAATTAGCCGTGGTCAATTTGCTGATAGGCGCGGGTTCCTTCCCAAGTACGGTGCGGTTTCTGGGGGATTCGGAGTACAGTAACAACTCGCTTCGGAGCAAGTACGGAGCAGTCGGTAAGCAATTTGCAGTGCGGAGCATAGTGGTAACGATGCCAAACAGAAAGGATTCCCGACTCCGGAAGACTCTCAACCAGGGGCGGCACCCATGGCGCATGTGGATCCCCATGACAGCGTGGTGAGATGGGATCTTATCTGTCCTGGTCGCATGGTTTCTTGCTTTTTGGGGAGGCATACTTGGTCCTTGCTCTGATCAGCTCCAGGTTGTATATTTGACTTTGAATAGCTCAATCACAAAAAGGGGGAGAGTAAGGTGGCCCCATGGTCTGATTCCGATAACCAACAAGACAGAGATAGGTCCGTAGGTCCATGTAAGGCATCCATCACTCCATGCTTCGGTAACGTCTACCATACGGGGTACGACCATACGGAGCACACTGGCTGGAGAACGGAGGCGACGCGAAGATCCATACTGGGTGATGATCGGTCGGCCCTAACACTGCTCGGTTGCTGGTAAGCTAGTAGCCGGGATGGAGAGCTGAGAGACATGCGCCTCCTCAATGCAACTCGACCATTCACAACACACGGTAAGTATCAAACATGGTCCGTATCGCCTCAAAGGTGCTTTCAAGTGGGCCGTGGCGCTCCTGCAGAGTAAGCCCTCAGCCGACGCCAATCATGCCCGGAAGGGTAGCAGGACTTCGCACCGAGACTGGGGTGGTTGTCAAGCCCCTCGGACACTTGAAGACCGGGGGGGGGGAGCAAGGGAGGGGGAGGGGGAGGGGGGATGCGTCAAGCTCTGTTTTTTTTTTTTTTCCTTTCAGAGCGGCATCAGCGGTTAAGAAGAAATACTCCCAGGGCAGGGAAGAGGGAGGAAGGACACAAGTGCATATGAGTGATGGGAGAGCCCGCGACGGGGGAAGGCCGCGGAGCGTGGAGGCAAAAAGAAACCGACACTGCGCATAAGTAATATACGAGTTCCTCTTTTCCGTCCAACACCGTGGGGGAAAAAGTTAGGCAACTTGTCCATGGCCCCTCTTCGAACGAGGAATATCGTGAGGGCGTCAACCTGTCAGCCGAAACCAGAGAGAGAAAGAGAAAGGGGAGAGAGAAGCGAATGCCCCAGAAGACCAGACATCACAGCGGCCATCCTACGAAGTATATATAACCTCTGACCAGTAGAGGGCGTGTGGTTATCACCCCATATCGGTTTCGATAAGGCGTGACGCTACCCAAGCCCATCATCCCTGGCCGATACGACAATATCTTCGTGCAACGGCAGCCAAGCAGGGACCACCAACCCTGATAAGTCTGCATATCTCCCGCGCTCGACATATTCTCAACTCAAATTGGCTTCCTCACTCAGGACACTTCCAAGAGATAAGACCGCCCCTGGTCAGAATGGTCAGAAATTTCATGCACTGCACAAAATTGGGGAGAACATCATCCAGCACATCATCCTCGAACCCCTGTCCTTTTCTCTTTCTCCAGGAAGGGCAGGGGGGGCCGGTTATCGTCATCCTATATCGGATCTCCTGTCGGTCCCGATGAGACCTATCATCGACCCCCCACCCGACGGGCTGTGTGAGATTCCGATGCTCTGATTGTTCAACGATGTCCTGATAGAGGATCCGATTTCACCGCTGGATCATATTGGAGACGTGCAGGTCCACCGTCCCACTCGGGGTGCCCACTTGTCGCTATCTCCAGATTTCCGACCCCAGAGTCTCGTTGGTCCGACGGATCTTCCGGGGAAACTGGATTCTTAATCAAAGAATAATGCGCTAACTCGTCACCGAGTCAAGTCACCCAATGGAGATCGAGGCTTATCTTCTTTGCGGTGGTTCCTGTGCATCATTCAAGATACGGCTGATAACTCCGTTTCGATGTGTCGACCACTTCAGTAGATATGGCGCGATGTATCAAGATACTCACCGTGTTCAACAGAGATAGGCTCAACATGCAGGGGCATGATTGGGGTTTGCATATCCCAACAAGTGACGCCAATAAGACAAGGATCAGCCTCGGTTAAGGCCCAGACGAGAATACATAATGCCTCACCATCTCCGAGGAGAAAGAGGACACCGCAGACTGGTATCCGCCCCCCAGGCACCTATCAAAACGTCGCATTTCTCTGCAGCCCCTTGCGGTAAAAGCATGGGCCGACCCGATCTATAAAGCCACCCAATCCATTCTACGAAGACCCAGTCTATGACAGGCCAGGGTGTCCGAAAGCAGAGCCTGGCAAGGCAATTGCCTCATTCATGGGTTGGTCCGTTATCGGAGAGATAGCTCAACGTTCACCATTCAAAGAGGCCCAAGTAGACCTTCAAGCCTATCAATTGGACCTCCAACTCTTCCCACCGGGGCACGGGGCTCCTTAAGGATTGTGTGGCTGTCCACGAAGTAGAGGGCCAGCCGAGATAGCAACACATGGATGATGCTTTTCAATCGGACAATGGAAGCCAAGAAAGTAAAGCAGTTACCGTAGTGGACAAAAGAACAATATGATGGCGACAACAATGAAGATCACCACGGATTTCAACATTGTTTTTCATGTTTATCATAATCGTGGTCCGATCTCGGGACCTACACGTATCCCCAACAGGGATGAGCCTCCTGGCCATCGCCTGCAGTCAAAATATGTTTTGTCCCTAACCAATGTCGTGTGCATGATAAAAAAAAATGAACGGACCAAAAAATGAGAGAATAATCGCAACTCAAACAGAAGCAAATGTGTTTCAAGTACAGAGTACTGTATGTTGGATTCAGTTCCATGAATAGAATATAATATGTACAGTATGCAATCCTCACAGAAACCAGGGAGAGTTCAATCAATGTCGTGACTTTGAAGTCTCGGTATCTCAGTGTCTTGGTTTCAAAAAGCTGGCTGTTTCACGTCGCGTCCGCGAAATCTCAACTCAGTGTCCGGTCCTATCGACAGCTAGTGTCTGCCTGCAAAGTTGCCTTGCTGGGTCGCAATCGCGCACCCGGATGTCTTATAGTATGCAATTTCCGTTGCAATTTGCATCCTTCAACCGAGGCCGACTCCACTTAGTGCGGCAACAGGGGCCCCAAATCAATGGGGAAATTTGGTGCACACCATCAGATCATGCATCAAGGCAAGACAGGAGGGGTGTCCCTCGGCAAAAGCTAGGTCGACAGAAGAGAGATAAGACCAAAGACAACCGAATCAGGGGTAAATGAGAAGAATGAAAAGTGACCAGAGAGAATAAGAAAAGAGAAAGGAAATAACGAAGGGAAAAAGCGAAAGTCTATATGATGCCTGAATACAAATCTCTCAAAAGGAAGTTGGAAGAATCGAAGCTCCAAGTCAAGGAGAGCCAACCAAAGGAAAATCATGCAAGATCGAATGAAAAAGAGAGCCGGGAAGAGGAAGAGGACAGAAGGGAAGGGAAAATAGTCGTCACCGGTACATAATGACCTACTAGGACAACTGATGGAGGGAAATGTAGAAGAAAAGGTTGGGCCATGCCTTGAGAGAATCAAACGGAAAATGCCACCCAAAAACCCTTGCGCCCGCTAATGACCATCTGCGAAGCAGACCCGCCACGGTGTATGAGGATATGGCGAAAGACAAGATAACGGGAAGTCAAAGAAAGTGTATATCCCACGGGGTATTAGAAATGAAACAAGCCGTCTAGGAATGTGCGTGGTATAACGTGACAAAATCCGGGTCCGATAGAGGTAGAGGTTATCAGATAACCCAATCGCAAAAGTGAACCCGAAGAGATGCGAGAATTGGAAATATCAGAGGTTGTGAATCCGAAACTGAAAGTGTTAAGAAAGGAGGTTTGTTGTTAGGGCCCCGATCTTCCTGGTTGTCCTGGGTGGCCCATTGGAGAGTTGGCGTATTGTTGCTGTGAAACGTCGCCAGTGTACATTGGGTAAGGTACCACACCCATTCCAGCGGGCATGGCATTCATTTGAGGCCATTGTGTGAAGCCCATGCCGGCTTGAGTTGGATAGGGTACGGTCCCTGGGGGCGCTTGCATGTCAGGCGTAGGTCCGGAGGAAGGGTGGGGGGCGGATGGATGGGCAGGTGTAGTCATCCTGCGTTTGAGATCCGGGGCCATTTGAGGTTGAAAGTGACCCGAATATGAGGGATTCATGTCTTGCCCAGGATAACTCATTGCTCTTGACGGCTGCGGTGGTACTGGCCAGACTGACCCGTCAGGTTGCATAGCATAAGCTGGTCCGGGGTTCATCGGTTGCGCGTGGCCAGTCATTGGCGATGCGCCAGACATGGGTGAACTGGGTGACATTGCCGCGGGTACTCCAGCAGAGTTCCAGGCATTCGGGGTCAAGTTCATCATCTGGCCTTTGTTGGCGGCCATCGTGGCCAACATTTGTGGGTCTGATATCGTTGTGAACTCATCCCATGCAAGTCCGCCTTCCATCGTGGGGATTCCGGAGAATTCACCCGGTCCCATGGGTCGATCTGATAAAAGTATCAAGTTAGTTTGGCTGGTGAATCTGAAATGGGCTATTTTGGCCCATAACGAACAACGTTGAGATGCAAACGTACCAGGTGTGAACCCTGGCATCTGAGTCGCCGCAAATGCGCCGGGGTTAAAAGCCGCCATATCTCCCGATGATGCGTTCATGGGGACTTGAGCGTACGGATAGAATGCCTCTACCGAGTCCGGGTTCAAGCTCGTTGGTGACGATGAGAGGGACATTGGTGTTGTCACTGAAGGGTCTGATCCGGCTTCCAGTCTGGAACTGGGCCGCGACTTCTTCTCCACTGGAGGTTGTTGGTCGACTGGGAAAAATTGACATTCTTTGCGCAATCGAATACAGTTCTCACATCGTCCTTGCGCATCATCTGCTGCCACTAAACACCGGATCTTCCGGCGCCGGCAATGTACTGTGACAATGTATTAGTTTAGCTGGAACTATATCGCATGGATGGCAGCAAGCATGCTATATAGCACTCTTTAAAGCCCTCCACTTGTCTGCGCATTTGAAGCACGCGACAATACCTCGGGACATGTGAAGAGGGCCCCAAGAGAGTACTATAAGAGAATGCTGCCGGTGAATGACTGCTCACCACAAGCGACAGATGTCCGATGATATCCCAACTTATTGCGCTTTTTATCAGCTGCGCTTGCATCCATAGCAGCTTGCGAATTAGGTGTAGTATCCATCTCTTCGACGGCCGCGGGCATAGCTCCCAGGACCGGACTCTTATCACCGCACCGGCCCGAGGCGCATGAATAGCGCTTCGCTTGCAAGAAAAGTTACCCTCTGTCTTTTGGGTATTAGGCAGTTAGCGTGAAACCACGTCTAAGCGTAATCCGGGGCAGGTGCAGATTCAAAAGATGCCAGGCCATGCAGGCACCCTTTGCGCGCAAGAAAGAGACTGGGGACCGAAAAGGCTCCGTAGCCGAGGGGTCGCAAGATCCGGACGATGACGATGACCCGATAGGACTCTCCAAGTTGTTTAAGCCCTCTTAGGTCCACCTTGCGCCACACTGGACCAGAAAGGATATTGCGCGAGTTTCAGAGCAGAGATGTTGTAAAGTGTCGAGGGAGGGGAGGAGAGGGGAAGGAGGGGCCCGCTGTCACAATGGCCCGTGGAAAGTGACAATCGTAGTCGTAGTCGTGAGGTATGCGCGGGTGTGTGTATGGTTGTATGGTTGTATGAGTATGAGTTTGTGGATGTGTGAGTGGTCGTGGGATGTTTCGTCGCCAGACGCACTGGTAGCGATAGAAAGTGTGGATGGTCGAGGATAAATTGGCTGCAGTTTGGGTCCACGAACCCCCGTTGAGCAGAGTAATTGCCAATTAATCAATGATAATTATAGTAATTAGAGTGCTTCATGAAAGGGGGGATGGGTTTTGGGTTTTGGGGGTGGGAGACCAATGGACCGTCGTTTAGGGTCTAAGATGGTACTGTATCTTGATGCAGTATATGAGATCGGGCAAAAAAGGACCAGGCGCAAAACGATAACACTTCCCCCCAAAAAAGAAGATTAGTAAGGTGAAGCAGAATAAGCAAAAGTGGGAAACTAAAGGAGTGTATGAAGTGGATTGTGGAAGGAACAGAGAAGAGAGAAGGAAGGTCGAGGATATCCTATAGACATGAAGAGAGACAGGAAGCTAATCGCGGGGTGAAACGCCCAAGAGCTGATTTTGGATTTTTTTCCCTCTGCAATTTTTATTATTTTATTTATGAATATTATTTTAATTGATTTCACAGTGTATATCCCACCGTACGTGGAACAAAGTGGCTCTGCATCATACCGAGACTAGCACTAACTTGGATGTATCGACTTAACCCAAATCAACTGCAGGTCATTGTCATGGACCACATCGATGATCTCAGACCCAACTCAGGGGCCTTTTCCGGGAAGAACTTCCTCACGAGGATAACCTTGTAACCTTGATACTTGGAATGCGATTGGAGAATAGGTTCAAGCCTATTCAATGCGGTCTCGATTCATGCGTCGGATCTTGTTTTTCCCCCTTAAATGGTTTTGTTTTTTTAACCTTCATCATGTCATGTTTCAAAGTAATTCTTCCCCATCTCTATTTTTTCTTTTTTTAACACTACAAAATCACTGGGGGGGGGGGGGGGGGGGGGTATGCATATTCTGCAATACTCTGGCCACAAAGCCGATCGATTAGGTAACCACCAGAAGCCCCTGATTGCGTACGATAGATCCCCTCAGAGCCGGTTCATGGCAAATGAGGTAGAAACGAAGAACCATGGTCTGGGAGCCCTGACACAGTGGGGTCAAAGAGTGGGTGTTGGAAGTTGGGTCGCGCAACACCACGTTGGGTTTAGATCCAGGAGGGATACCTGTCAATCCTTGATGAACTGGGGAATTCTCCCTTCAAGTCCCGGCTAACTGATTGGCGATGAGAGCAACGGTCGGCAGCTAGGGCCAATGAGATTGTCGGTTCTCGGATCCAGTCGACCCAGAGAAACCTTTCTCTGTCTGGATATTTCGGAGATGATCGCTAGAAACCTTGATGGCTTCTCGAAGGGGTGCTCTGCAGCTAGCTCCATGATTATTAGCTCTGGTTGAGGGATTATGATAGAGTAGTAGAGTTCGGATTGGAAATGAGCTAATTTACACCCAAATGATACATGATAAAGGAATGTTGAGTATTAGCCCTGGGCCGGAGTACGCCGCGATGCTCTTTTTGGGGAAAATTTGCACAAATAAAACCATTGCATCACCCAGGAACGAACCACAGATTGATTGGTGCTAAAAACAGATTTCAGGGTCCACGGCTGGTGTGTATCAGCTTATACCGAGAAAGAGAACTGCACCCACGCAATGGAATCACGAATCACTTGCGGGCCTCCTTTTTTTATGCATAATTCTCGATTGATTTATTTTCTCTCTGTCTCAAGATTTCTCATCTTTCAGATCTTGTCTCACTGTCGTCTCTTTAATTCCTTCTTTTGGTTATTGGAGGACTACCTACCCCCTTTCCTTTAAGCTTTGATTTAATTGTTCTAGCTTAGCCCCCTCCCTTTTGAGTCTCGGGCACGTTCTGGGGCTTCCACTGTGCGTAGCTTAATTTCCCTAGTGCTTGTCGATGACATCGAGCCCGCCACATTAATGCACCTTCGAGAACAATCGTCTGGGACTGTAAACCAAATTAGGTTAAATATCTTTCTATTTTTTTTCTTTTTCTGTTTTCCTTTTTTTTTTCGCAAGAAAATTCAATTACTTCCACGATCCATGGAGCAGAGGGCTCACCAATTAGATCTGCCGTATTTCCTTAGTCAACCGATTCAATCCACCCACACGATGGGGATACGGCGATACGCGAGTCTGTTCCTGGGACGAGGGACTCCAGTAGTCGCCGCTCAACCCGGTCAATTTTAATCACATTTCTTAATAGTAATAACAGCTCCAGTAATCCTGGTCTGGACGAGTCCAAGGCTGAGACGGGGAAGAGAAGCGCGATGGAAGAAACACGGAGTATACCGAAGAACTGATCATGACATAATTTGACAATTAGCAGCGTGGAGGGCTCCCTAGTTGGGACATCGGTCCGATAGACTTGCAGATGAGGTATGCTCAAGTAGATACTACTTCAACAGTCACCTTGCGCTGTGACTGGGCAGATGCTCTGTGCTTCCTCGTGGACAGTGGACAGTCTGTAATTATGCAGAAGCGATCTTGCGTCCTCCCTTGCCATTCTGTAACAAGGCCCCACACGCACAGTGTGGGGCTTTCCCAGTGTCAAGGTTTAATTAAGGATCTTCCCAACGCCGTAGCGTGTTACAGGTTCATCTTGGCGCCCGTGGAACGAAGGCAGGAAGATTCCCAGATCGTTCTTCTTTTCTTCTTCTTCTTCTTCTTCGAAGCCTCAAGCGAGCTTCCATGGGGTCGCAAAATGGGGTTAGATTGGGCAAATTCTACGAACTAGGCCCCGACCAGCCAACCAGGAGGAGGGTGCGACCTTTTGGATGCGATTAAGGGGCGACGTTCCGACGTGATCAGCGATGGAGTAAGAAGAGTGATGGGGATAAAGTCTGACGAGGCTCTCGGACTCGTTTTGTTACTCTTCGCTCGTCTCCGTTAAGCTTGCTGATTCGCTCATATGCTAGCTAAACTCAAGCCGGAAAATAGAATAACAAAGAATAATGATAGATAGAGTAGTGTAACTACCAAATGACGTCCATCTCAAAAGGAGGTGACCAAGACTAGCTTCGTCTGTAGTAGTGACTTCCCTGCGCTGATTGCATGATTGGAAGATGTTGAAACGTGTCCTAGCCAGTGTGGCTTTGATGAGAGTCTTAATTCTCTTCTCATTTGCGTTTGACAGTGGACATGTGGACATGATCTTCATCGTACGGTGTATAGCCCACCCCTACCTTTCATAAGGAGCCAATCACCACCAGTCTCCTGCGGAACACACTTCTGCGGCGTTTTCTTCGTTTACCCAGTATATATGGAGTCCAGATGGAAGTCATGACACCGTGGCTCGACCGCCCCTTTCGAAGCAGGAGAATGGTCGGGGGGGGGGGGGAGGCGAGAGGCACAATCCGACAGCGAGGTACTCCGTACAGACATACCAATTGGCCCCGCAACGCCTCTCACATTCGGAGAACTCGGCGCACTCTGGTAATAGATCGACAAGCTCGGGCCTTGGGAAAAGAAGATGTTGAGTCTCATTGGGCACCAGTCAATGCGACCTCCAAAGAGCATCACCAGGAGGGGCATCCTCAGATGTTGACGCGGCGGGCATCGAGCACGCGATGCATTATAGATCTCGCAGACCCAGCGCACTACCAGATTATTAACTACCATATAAGTCATAGTCCGTTACCCGTAGCTTATTGTGCAGAGAGATAGTATAACCTACGCATGTTGTAATAATTCTCTTCCCCCGAATACGAATGTACGATTGAAAAAATAGGTAGGAGACTAGGAGTAGTGTAAGACGGACAATGTCCGCCTACAAAGGGAAGCTCACAGTACTCCGTGGCTACGACGTGAATATTAACAGGTTAGGTTTCGTCCTTTTTGTATGTATATTCTCCGCACAATACTTGACAGCCTGTGTGTGGGGGCGACCAACCATTATCCTTCTTGACTCTTGAGACTTGAGTGCTTTGCAAAGTTTGTCCACATGAGACTGGAAAAAGGAGGCGGGGCCTCGGTTTGGGTGAATCCACTCAAACGTCTGTCGATCGGAAGGATGAAACAAGGGTCCGATGCTGACTCAGATTATTGTGGTGTTTCTGAATTGACTACGGAGTAGGGACATGGCCAAGGAAAAAAATATCCGAAGCATGGTACTAGTCGTAGGGTGGGATCAAAGTTGTTCGAGAAACATCATACTGTCCGTCCTCGACTCCTAGGGCATCTTCGGCCGTTGCCGAGATCTGTTTTACTTCCACTGGACCAATTTTTTGGATCGTGACGGAGTACAACCAACATTCATCTCCTAGTCTATAAGTCTAAACTTGTCTAACCGACATGAGAACCACCCTTTCTCCCAGCAAATTTCCGGTGCGCCCAGTCTGACGTTAGATCACTGGTCGCCAGCCAACGGTCAGTAGGCAAAAGTCAAAACGCCAGCCATTTAGCCAGCAAATCGCCAACAATCGGTCTGGTTCTTATTCGCTTCCCCACTAAACCAGTCCGGGTTTAACAGGCAGCCATCTTCCCAACCTGCCAAACCCAAGTGCCGACAGGGCTTCGCGGGATTGTGTGCATCCTGCAACGCCAAGGCGTGTCTTAGAGCATGCGACGGCGTGTACTTCTCTCTGCTCTAGAGATCATGCTAGGTCAATCCTGGAGTCTATACGAGTATACGATGTAGTTGTGCTCAGTATTTCGTCGGGCACTCCCCGTCCTCAATTGGGCATCCTGTCGGACCGCACCCTCTTTTGGATCTTAACCCCCGCTGGATGTGCATCTTTCTGGCCTTGTTGAGGATAGCCAGTGTTCGGAAATGAGTTCGGCAATGCCCCTCGGAACAATCGGCGATAAACGTTAGATTGAGGATTGTCGGCCTGATGGTAGGTTTGGGCTGGATCATCGTAGCCTTATTTCGATCTCGCTCCGTTTCTTGATGGACACGTTCTATCTGTTTCGTGTCGCGATCCAGCATGGATATGTACTTCTTCGTTTACTTACACGGGGTACAAACCGAGTCCAGAAATCGCAAAATTAGTACATAGTGAATTAGAAATGACAAAATCGCGAGACCCTTCAGACGAGGATAGGTGGTCCTCTTCGCCGTGTCCTCTTCCGATGGACTTGAGTTTAAGCTTAATGATTCGGATGTTGTCCTGTCTATCCGGCTTTTAAGTTTTGTCTCCCACCCATACAGAGCCTATAAGAGCTATGAGTTTGTTAGTTGTTGGGCTATTGATCTTGCAGTCCATGGTTCTATCATCAACTAGATCCTCCCCTTTCTAGTAGGTGGAGTTAGTAGTCTCGTATAACTAGTACGGAGTCAAAATGTCAATATGTTTTCTCCGGATGGAGAACACGATCAAAATAAATTAAAATCGGAATTCAGATCGCATGTCATTACGGAAAATCCGATCTAAGCCCCCCTCTCCGGTGGGACTATCCCAGTTGTTCACTTGTTTCACCATCCTCGGGCCCTTGACCTCATTCGGCCATGCTCGCCTGCAGTACTCTTCTCCCTGTTTTAACTTGCAACCGGCCTTACGCGTCCTCCCAAGAAATCATCCCAAATTTCCCTCTTCGCTTTGGCCTCCCATTTGCTGGTCTCCCTATCATAATGGAGCCCCTACTGTGCTTTGACGTCTGTTTCTCTCTTTGGTTCATATTGGCCGAAGCAGAAGGTGGTATTTCCGCGAGGAAAGTGGTTGGATTTTCTGGAAGCCAACTAACTGGGCCCCCACTCCTTCTAGACTTCTGGAAGCATTTCCACATCCTTGGGATAATTAGAACATCATGGTCACCTCCGGCTAGTGATTAGCCGCTGGAAATTATGGCGCCTGTGTTTTTTTTAGTATTCTTTTGATATTTCCTTCCTATGCGAGTCCTTCCATAGACCAGGGGGTCTCAGCAACAAGAAAAAAAAGGCCGCAGACAACGCCGTTGCATTCTGAAAAGGGGCATCCCCCCGCCGAATGTGGTACTACGGCTTGCACAGGGTTACTCGCTCGACGAATGAAGTCATCCAGCAATGATCCTTTCAAAAAGGCCTAATGGGGGCGTGGAGTTTGAGGCTGATGAATGCTCCTTCGCTTCAGGAAGGAGTACATACTCTGCCCCTTCAGCTAAGCCTGTTTCTCTTAACTCTCAACGTCCAAGATTTCATAACTTATGCAATACTTATTTATACATTACTAACATACAGAATGCGCCTATTCGACATCGCACATGTCGTGGAAATCATGGCCTCAATTGCTGGTCATGCTCGTCCTCAGATCCAGCGTCGTGTTTGCCACCACGCAGAATGTGCACGAGATGGGAAATTGATCATCACTCATAAAAAGACAGAAAACCACCTGATTTGGTCCTCGACAGACCATAAATGACGGCATTCAGCTGGTCGCAAAGACATATCCAATATCCACTGATCGCCGATCGCAGATACTCGGTTTTCCTAGGCCCAGCTCAGTCGCTCACTCGAACCACCACCGGTACATCCAATGCTCTCGCTTCCCGTACACAACACGCCACACACGTCCTCCCCACGCGACCGATCAGACCATGACAGCCAACAGAAGCGCACCATGCCCGCGCAAAGGTCTCCTTGACTCGAGAACCGCGCGCGTCGATAACGAGGACCTCAGGTTTCCCGTCGAGCGGAGGAGTCGGTACGGGGAGCTCTGGGAGGGCTTTGAGGGACACATGGCGGTATGGGAATGACTGGTGCAGTGGATGACCTGGTAAGCGCTTGAACTGGCCCCAGTCAGGTGTCGCCGACTCCTCCTGCTTCTGCTCCTCATGCTCGTCGTGAGGACCTGAACAGTCCTTGTGGCGGGCTGCAACCCCCCGTGGCCGTCGACATTCATGGGCCGAAATGAAGCGCACATTATACCTGAGCGGGAACGAAGCCGTGGCCGGGGATGGCGTGTTTGCGCTCCGAAGGGAGAAGGATAAAGAAGCCTGGTCGCTGGTCGTGATGCCTCGCTTGCATTGCGACCGTATTGATAAAGTCAAGTTGACCAGGCTCACGTCCGGCATGGAGGCAGATGCAGGCTGGTCGACCGGCAGCGTAAAGGCGTCTGCGGTAATATCACCCATTCCTAGCGGAGTCGACTCCATTGCCAACTTCCCGCCCTGCTTGATGCGCGACTTTCCAGGACTGCGGATGGCTTTTTGCATGGGAACCTCAAACCAACCTTCGGCCAGTGGCTCGAATGTCGTCTCGTCGCGGGGAAGCACGTCGCTGCCAACCCAACCCATGCAGGTTTTAGCTCCGTCCAGACTAGAGAGCACTCGTCCCACAATGCTAGCCTTGCTCCAATAACTGCGTCCATCATACACAAAGCCGCCGTAGAGATTCGCTGTAGGCCCCAGTCGTTCAATCGCATCAGCATCGTTCTCCAAAAGAGTTCCGATCAGGAGATGGCAGATTGCCTCGCCAGGAATGACGAGGCCTGAGAGCCAGCTTCGAGAGATCCAGCCAAGGACTTCAGACGCATGCGGATCCTTGTCTTCGCGAGATAAACTGCGTAGCTTGACGCTGCGGCGGCATCGACTGCGGCTGTACATGTCGTTTTTCTCCAGAACTGTCTTCGTGATCTCTTCAGAGTCCCACCCCTGGCCGCAATCTCCATCAGCTTTCACCCGTGGAGTAAATAGGTCTTTGCCACTCTTGCAAATTTCTTCAAAATGGGATCTGAGAGCACTGGCTTTCGGCCATCCAATGTTCTCCGCAAAGACATACAAGCCCTCAAGCTGCTGTCGCACATACGGAGAGCTGATTTGGCACTCCCAAGCAGATCGCACATCAGCTTCCTGCATAGATGAAATGCGGCGAGTGATAGAATCAAAAAGAGAAAAGCGACGGGGTTTCGTCGGTGGCTTCTCCACGGGCGATGGTGACGGGCTACCACCACCGACAGGTGAATTGGGGGATGGAGTTGAATCGCATGTAATATCGAGATTGTCGAGAAACCGACGCACAAAGATGAGATCCCAATTGACTTTTCCCTCTCGAAGTTGATCAAAGTGCTGGAGCTCTGATGCCGTGATCAGTCCTCCATGGGGGTCATGTAGCATGCCCACGCGGACGAAAGCATCGAGGCGGAATAGAAGCTCAGCCGCCAGAAGGATCTGGATCAGAAGCCACTTTCGCTCCATGCCAGAATTGACCCAAGGATGTTTGGACGTCCCCGTAGAGCAATCATTGGGCACCACGCAATCTCCATCTCTATGAGGAGGTGTCTCCCACAGTATTTGGCCGGCTCTGAACCGCCACTCAGGGAGACTGAAATCGATCCAGGCTCCGGGGGTTGCTAGAACCGTTGCCAGTGTTTTGATCTGAGATTTCAAGCTTTGCGGGTGCCCTGGCAGCAGATCTGCGGGCGGTGGATGAGGATGGAGAAAGTGAGTGTGTAAGATATCATGTAGTTCGTGTGGCGACTCGACATCCAAAATGGTAATGGTTGACCCTTGGCGAAGTACATCGAGGCGCAACTGTCGTAGTTGGTCAAGACGTTGTACCAGATATCTGAGATTAACATCTCGAACGCCAATGCGCTTCCATCCAGCCGGTCCATCCTTGATGAGCTTGCGTCGATCGAACACAGCACCGCTGAGACACTGTGAATATGGCTTATTATACTGATCCATCAATTCAAATGCTTCGGTGGCAGGAAGCGATGAAACCCGTTGCATGTTCAAGGACTCTCTTGGCTCTTCGGGGCCCATGTATTTCAACAGGTCTGCGTTTGGCAGCTCCAGGAAATTTCGAAAGCCGATAGTCCCCGGCTCCTTGCCATTGTTTCCCAACATATTGGGGACTTCGAATACTCCAACGTCGAATGCCGCTCTCTTGAAAGCTCCGCTACGACGCCAATCTTGCAGCGGAATGGGCACTCCACCTTTCACAGCCCAGTCATCGGGAACCGGTAGATGAGCATGCAACGTACACAGCGTGAACGAGGCATGGGCAAGAGGCTTACGATCCAACATCCGTTGGATGGAAGGATCGTGCTCATCCCAGGGAAAGATGACTTGCGGATACCACCGACCATGCTTGCCTCGCTCCAGCATGAAGTGAGGCGCGCCGGAAAGCAGTGCCTTGACGTCCTTTTTTGTTAGAGCCGATCCAAGCTCCGATGAGACCTTGGGATCAGTACTGTCATCCGGCAGTCCTGCTTTGTCAAGCCGATAGTCCAAGTAGTCTTGAATGTTCCCTGGCTGTTTGGGTTCGCTGTGTGCCGCTGCAGGATGAGGCTCTGGACTTCCTCTCCCTGATGAATTGCTTGGAGTGGAATCTCTGGAGCCCCGACGACACGGATCGCGTCCTCTTTCCCGCACTGGGAGCTCCTGGGTATCCGATCGAGGTCCTTTGTCTCGATTCTGGGAGCCTAATTAGTGGTGTATATGAGCATATCTCAGCGGAGAAGCCTACCTGTTTCTGTGCATTCTGGGTCGAATCTAAAGACAGCGCGCTATCGGTGCGCTTGCGAAACAAGCCATGAAAGATTCCTGGGTCGGTCGTATCATCCTGATTCGTGCCCGAGGGTGAATGGCGTTCTCGACCTGATTTCTTTAAGCCGGCATCAGGGTGGTTGGTGACCGCGTCTGCTTGCGACCGACGACGTCCAAAAATGAATGACATCAGGGATCCGGGGGTCAGACCATCGGGTTGCGGAGAACCCTTCAAACAACACTCTCAACCTGAACAATTTTTAGACCGCACCGGCTCAAGGCTTCCAATTGTAGAAGGAGAAGGTTAGGGATGCCTGTGGTCTAAAATATTCAGTCGTTCAAAATAAGGTAGGATGCCAGCTTCGCTGATCTTCGGGTCCCTCGGCACATTGCGGATCTTGAATCTGTTTTGGGGTTGGAGGGTGGATATGACGGCAACGCGGGACATGTGGAGTTGCCGAGTTTCATCCGACATGGAACTGGCTGGGATCATGTATACTCCTACATTCGACTGTTGGGATATGGGCTGGCTATGAGATGGAGACTCTAGAGAGTACAGGAATTAAGGCCAACGACAATGTCTAATTTGAGTACATCAGTAGCCCAGAATCTCCATCTTCAGAGATTTACTCATGAATGAAGAACCGAGAGTATATGTATATCAAGGCACCGTGTGGCAGTTTCTTTACATATAGAATCAAATCTTCTGTTCTCACTGGGGGCAAGAAAGTGAATCAATTTTTATCCATCTATCCTAACCATTCAAGCACCCTCCATCCTCATACGAACAGACTCAAGAGTGCTGGTGGAAGAACTCGAGCACCGTTTTGTAGCCACGCTCGTATTCCTTACGCACCTCAGGGTCCTCCAGGTCCGAGCGAGCAGCCATCCAGCCATGGATCTGGGTTGAGAAGGTCTCGACGTGGTTGGGGACCTGCAGGTTAGCCTTGAACGCAGAGACATCGCTGGCGGGCTCATCCTTAGAGGCTAGCATCGCGAAGGGCACATTCACTTTCTTTGCATCATTAGGGTCGACCATTGCCGGGTGAGCCTGAGCGGCTGCCTTGAAGAGCTTGTTATCGGCACCGACCGATAGCGCCGCAATCTTACCACCCCAGCAGAAGCCCAAGATAGACCAGGACGAGAAGGCACCGCCAGGTGCGAGCTTGTTGGCTTCGGCCACAATGTTGGGGATCTTGGACAAGGTCTTGGGCGGGGCAGCCTGGGTCGAGAAGAAGTTTCCGAGCTTTTGCTTGTGTTCATCGGTTGTGGGTGGATACCACGAGATGTCTGCGGGGTTTCCCTCGAAGAAATCAGGCATGAACACGCGGTATTTCTGCTCGTTTGAGGTGGCCAGGATATCGGCACCCTGGATGGTCTGGTCAAAGAAACCAAAGATATCTGGGCGCGGAAAATCAGAGACGGTGAGCCAATCGTAGATCCCAGTTGCTCGGGATGTGTGAACGATCCCACTTACCATACACCACCAGGATGGCCTTGGTGGCCGACTCGGGGCCTGTGACATCTGCACAAGGAGGTCAGCTCCCGGGGTTTCTTCCTCTCTTCAACCTGATTTCCCGGCGCATTATCATCATTCCACTCACAGGTCTTCAGGCCATTGATGGTCTGGTAAGCTCCCTTGGCCTTGTATCCCTTGGACACGACGGGGGGATTCTGTGACGAGTCAGCCAAGTCATGTCATCCTGCAAAGCTGCGCATTGGGATAAACGAACGAGCAGCACGCTTTGCTGATTCCAGACATTTTTGCCGAGGATGTATGAATTCGGTGAGGGGAGCAGGTATTTCGAAGCGAGAAACTACCGGGGAGTAAGTTGTTAGAGGCTGAATGATTATTCTGAATGGCTTGTCAGTATATCACGTACCGACAAAGGAATTGAAGGGGTTAAAAACTGAGAGAGGTGAGGCAGTTGTTGCGTTGGTTTGCGATCGAAGCGGAATAAATTGGAGGGCGGGTGTTCTACCCCGCCAGTCGACGTCATTGAAGCGTCGGGACTCGCGGGGGTAAACAGGATGCCGAGATCAACAGAATCCTACCCAGTGCGACCATCATTATTGGGATGTAGCTCGGTAATATGCAATAGGATATTTTGGTTATTCTAACAGTAGGTGAGTTTGAATTTCAAGGGCTCGATGGAGGGTGGGCGGAATTGGAAGCCTCCCAGCACGGTCGCGTGAGTTGGAGATGAATATATGTACTTCAGTATATCCTAGAGGTACCTGGATACCTAATCCACACCATCACCTAGAAATTATACAAACCTACAAAAAAAGAGACGCTAAGGCGCTGTGTAGTGAAAGATCGCCGACTGGGTGATATTCTTTAAATCAAATACAATACCTATTCACTCGTTGAAAAACCACAGACAGGTACACAGGTAACTAGGTAGGTTTGCTTATAGCGAGTGCGCAGTGCTACCTATAGCTAGGTAGTTGCAAGGATGGATTCTATAGTAACCTACCAAGTATTAGGCACGGTCCACCACAGTGCGATCCCTGTGGGTTCTCCATGGACACAGTCGTTATTGTGTTCTATCGACATCGGCGTCTGGTTGTACACCCGTCTGCTGTCCCACGCAGAAGATCGAGAATGCATGGTTCCCTCGAAGGCTACAGTCTGCAAGACAGGATCAGTATGCAGGACTCGATACTGTTGTCTTGTCTCCTGCATTTCGCCTTTGAAGCATCATTGGATCTGGAATGGATCCATCTCACATCTCGCTCTGGATATTCTGCAGGTCTGGGCTGGCTGAGATGCTGCACAGCATGCACACGATCGGAAAACAACAACACTTGAAAAGAAAAACAAATACAAATGAAACATGCTTCGTTTGAAGACCCACCAGTAGCATCATTGAAGGGCTCTCATCCCTGATGATTTATGGCCGAGTGAAGCTTAGAATATTTGCTGGCGATTAGTTAGGGGCAGGCATGATTGATGCCCTCGGAGTCTCGGCCCTCACAACATTCCAGTGTCAGCCCTGCACACTTTATTCTTCATGAATGCAGATCCCCCGAGCTCGCCGACACTTCTCCGACAGGGCGACAGTAGTTCGGTCAACTTCCGGTCCAAACACATTTTGAGGGACTATTGTCAAAGCACTGGCGTCTGGCGCGGGACGCCGTGAACGCCTACCCCGAAGCCACGTCGGCACGAACCGACGACGCCGATCGCATGGCTTGAGCCCAGCACGACGAACAGCGAACAGAAAAACAGCGTCCAGCGACTAATGATCAGTGTACGTACATACAGTACCCGCGACAGAGCCATTCCCGTCCTTGGGTCCACTTGCTTGCTGTCACATTTGCACCACTAAAGCCGCCTTGCATGAAGGCTGGAGATCACTGGCAAATCGGCTGCGAACCATCGTCGCGTAGTGGTTCTACCCCTCCTGAGCCCCGACGATCGATCTTGGAGTCAGGGCTAAGGCGACTGTGATCGACGCCTTCAATCGGGCTGGCGGCGGTGGTGGAGAAGATGAGATGGTGGTGGTGGCGACACGCATGGGCGAGGATGAGGAGGGTTGACTTTGCCAGTTGATGCTTTCGAATACGGGAGGTGTAGAGGAGCTTAGGTTTTGTGGTGTCGACAATGAGAATTATGAATTTGAGCTTTATTTTCACTGGCTAATCTACTCTCTCTTCTATCTACAGAGCGAAGGTCAGAACGACCCAAAAGACAGTCTCTGTATATGTATCCATTGCTGGCGAACCCACTACGCGTTGTTTAAGTGCGTTTTACTATGTACTCGAGTCCGGTGTATGGACTAGCAAACTGTGCGGAGTAACCCTGGCAAGACCTCAGTTTACCCAGTCCGGGAGGGATGGACTCTGTAGACAAGCCAAGGCGAATGGGGGTATACTTAGTGGCTCCTACTGTAGTAGTGAACTGTGAATGCCACTGTTCCTTGTCGCCGGCACTCCTTCTCCGCACCCAATCTCGCTTGCTCCTTATCGAAGGGGCTAAATTGTAAGACAGCAACACGAAGGCATGTGGGCTGTTAAGAATGTGACCTTGGCACTTTAATGAGGGGTCCCTTTAGTCGACTTTCATATCCCTCCCTGGCGTCTCATTCGTGGCCTTTGGGTCATCTTACGAGGGAATTTGATTTGATTCGATTGTCGATTTGTTCATTTGTTCGTCTTACTATTTTACGCAGTACAGCCCCTCGGTGATTGATTACTGATGCTTATTGCAAGCTTGACCGGAGACAAAAGAGACTAGACGCAAAAAGTAGACTGCAGCCTCGGTCGTGGATCCCCTGCCAGTCCACGGAGTATGTACGTGGTCCTGGAGTATACATCCGGAAGCGAAGCTCGCAACGAACAGGCCAGATATCTGTTCCCAACCCCTCGCCAATAAAGAGCAGTTGGAAACGAGAGGCGGGGGGTTACGAAGTCAATGGGTCAGTTCTTTCCCATTATTCTCTCGCTTTTCCCAGTCTTCATTTCATTCCCAGCTGGCTCTTGTTCGATTTAACTTTCTCCTTTCTCTGTCTAGGGTCTTCAGTAGAAGCGGTCTCGTGAGGCTCCACTATAGTTACCGCTAGAGTGACTGAGTTGTACTTGGTACTGTACAATTTGAAAATGTACTCCATACAAACTTTGTACCCCCGCCCCCCATGTAGAGTAGAGAGGTGACCTAACTGCCGTACTCCATACATATCAAAAGTCTGTCTGCATATCGATCGACAGGGCCTGGCCGTTAACCTTCCCCAGGCAACTCTTTTTGCGTTCCCCCCCCCCCCCCCCCTCCACACCTTCAGCAACTGTCAAAGAGTTGTCCGTGCATAGGCTTCGGGACGCCAATGTCATTGCCACCTGCCTATTGGCCGATAAGGGGACTGTCGCAACTGGTCCGTGGAAGCGACCAGGACATGCACGGGGACCGTCGTGTGGAGGACTCTGGACCCAGTTATTAAGGGGGGGAACGAGCCATTCCGCACGCCACCCCGATCGCACGCGGCGACCTGACCGGACCCAACCAGTTGGCGCGAATGGCGATTGGAGTTTGATGGTGGTAAGCTTGGGCACCGCCCAATAAGTGCCACGGTTAGTGGGATCCTGGTGACTGGGACGGGGACTAAGGCAACCCCAGAGGCGAACTTAATGCGAGCGCAAAGATACACTGGGGTTACTGCATGGTATACAGAACTATTGGAAAGGACAAAGCCGAGGAGTATAGAATGCATTGTATGTTCTACATGTTAACAAGAAGCACAATGTCCATCAAACAATTTGATCAACCAAACAAGATGAAAAAAAAAACCAAAAACAAATGGAATATATCTCCAGGAAAACAGCAGCCCAACTGTCGACCACGAACAAGCGGCCAACGTGGATAGCCAGTTGACCCAACGAATGGAGGAAACCGTTAGAACGTTGAAAAAGGGCTAATCATCACCCAACAAAAGAAAAGAAAAGAACCGCAGTAAACTAATTCCTATAGTTACTCTACGGAGTTGTCAGATTATCCTCCGGATCCTGTCCACATCCAGGTGAAGGAATATCCGAAGACATGGGAATAATACACCCAGAATACCAGTGCATAGTTCAAGGGGTTACTGCATTTAGAGACCAAAGGAGGTCTCGGGGATCCCGGGGACCAATCAAGCAGGTCCCCTGCCGAGCGAGTGTGTTCTCGATTCTCCGTTGATTTCTTTCGTCCCAACCTGCCCAAATTATCTCCCCTTTCTGTCTTTGTATGGACGCTGTATATCGCCGCCTCCTCCGCGCCTCCCTTTCGTCCTCGGCTGTTGGGGGCGAAAAAAGCTTTGCAGATGACCCGGCATGAAGGGAATTGAATGAGTGACACTAAACCACATTGGCTTTCGCGTGCGGGAGGCCAGTTTGAAGTGGCCAATCACGGACGTAACAGCTCGCTTGTCTCTACCCTTTGCCAGCAGCAGCTCCAGACTCTCCCATGGCTCTCGTATTCTGGCCATTCCGGTCCAGTCCGTGCGTCCTCCTGACACGCGCTCGATTGGTGTTCCCATGGGATGATATATAGGGTGTTGAATATGGAGAGGAGAATGGGGGTGGGTTTAATCGGGCAGGAATCTCATCGCGCGAATGTGACTGGCTGGCTGAACGACTCTCTTTCCCCTCCCCTCCTCTCTTTCTCTCTGTCTCCTTTCTATCGGTCTCCCCAGAGTAGTCCCATAGTCTTGTAGGCTTTGTAGAATGGTTTAGCGCCAAATTGACCATACTTCCGGTAGATACGACGGTAGACGGTGTGTGTATGTGTTTACTCGAGCAGAGTCCTTCCCTTTCACATCTCCTCCGGACTCCGCTAATCCATCCTCAATCATCGCTGGCCTCCATATCATTTAGCGCAGTCCTCTTGATGCCGGGCGAAAGCCGGAGAGTGGACCAGAATAGATTTTGTCTCCGGAAGTCCCTACGCTAGCGCCAACCATTTTTGGCTCTGAATTTTTTTTTTCACGCGATCAGTCAGGACGCAAGGAGTGCAGGAAAAAAAAAAAAGAAAGAAAAAAATACGCAAGATACCCAGAGCCTCTCCCTCACTATGTATGTCTCTGTGTCTCTCGGTCTCTCGCGCAGTCACCTGTCAAAGTCGAGCTTCTACTGGACGTTCGGGATCATTTGCCCCCCTCTTGCTGTTATGATTCTCAGATTATTACTTGAAATTATTCTGATATAAATTATAATCGTGAATATTACCGTATTAATTTCTACGACTACACTGCACTCAGGCTCTCAGCTCCCCAATCGCTTGCTTTCTCACTAAACCAGGCCCCCCTATGCTCTTCCCCCTCCCAGATTTTAATTAAAAAAGTACAAAAACAGGATGTTTTTCAGAGCGCGACCTTGGGCTGGGTCAGAAAAAGAAATCAAAAGAAGAAAAATACGAGTCCCCTTTCTTCTATTTTCGATTCGAAGAGTATCAGAGAGGTTCTATCTTCATATTCCATATCTATGCAGAGAACCAGTATCAGTCCCCCACCTTTCTTTCGTCCTCCAGTGACGATCGCGATCGAGTGATACAGAGACGATCTCGATTCAGGTCGGAACGGCCAACCGGAGACGGATAGGCGAGGGGTGGTGCAGGCCAGTTGAGCTCCAGAAGGGACTAACCGTGCCAAGGGACCGCTAGGACTGCTTGGGATTGACTGGGACTGTGCTGGGAAGTCTGGGACCAGCTGGGGGACCGACTGGTTGAGAGAGGGGGTCCAGACGGTCAACGTTCCGAGTTGGTTATTGGATGGTGAATTACTTCTGGGTCTATCACTGGGTCGCGGTAGGTCGATTAGGGCCTGTCAACCACGTTGCCTCTTGCCCCTCTCTGGTCCTCTTGCCCCCCAGTCTCAGTCCTGGTCTGTGAGGTTCTGGGACTTTTTCTACTTCTGGTCCCTATATGTCCGTGATGATTACTGTATTGCTGATGTACATATGTATGCTCCTAGGGTATGTTTCTCATGGCCAGGGACCTGTTTGGCACTTCTTATTCGTGGGATAGATATTAGTTAGTCTGCGGTCTTATGCACTTCCCTTCCATTCTCCCGAGTCTGTCAGAGCCATCGAGTTTCTGGAGAGTACAGTATTAATAGTTCGCATGCGTATCTATGCTCCATACGGTAGTTATGTATCAAGTGGTTCATCCATCTATGGACGAGGGCTACGAATTAGATTAGACCATAGTATGACACTATGGCAAGATGATGATATGACCGGATCGAACATTTATGACGCTACGATATCCACGTTCTTCCTCCTATATCCCGTCAATGAAAGACAATCCTCAGCTATAGATGACTACATAACTACATACAATAATACTGTCGAAGCATAATGTTCATCCCAATCCCAATGCCAGTTCCGTGATTCTCTCGTCCCCCGATCCTCAATGTAAATTGACCCAAAGAGTCCCGGGTTCCCCACGCTGGCCAGACCATCGCCGACCGTGGCTCCATCATTTTATCATCTTATTTTTTCTTTTCTATTTTTCTCTTCCTTCTCATTGCTCGTTATTTTTCCCTTTCCTTTCCATTCTTTCGGGTCCCCGTTATTTACCCTTTTTTCTTTTCTTTCTTTTCCTTGACTTTACTTGACTACTCTCTCTACTCGACGGTTTCTCTCTCGTGGACGTGGGCCCCTCCCCATCTATATATTCTTCTTATTCTATTTGGGCGTGAACCAACCATTTCCCTCCCTTCTGGACTCCCCCCCAATACTGCGTCTAATTCTCCCCTCTCCCAATCTCCGTCCGACTCGGTCTACTCCGTATATACTTTCTGAACTACTCGTCTACTAGACCTACTTTATTTGCCCTTAATCCGCCCGCCCTACCGGTCCGCTAGTCTACTTCCTCTCGTCTCTCTCCTTCTTGCTCGCTTGTTCTCGCCTTTTTCTTTTTTTTTTTCTTCCTTTTTTCCCTTTTCCTTTTTCTCTCTCTTTTCTCTCTTCTTCTCTTTCGCCTCTTCAACGTGAACCCGAACTGAACACTAAAAACCACCCTAACCTGCCGAAATCTGCCTGAACTCTCCCTCCCTCTTCCTCATCTTTATATAATTCCCCTGTGCCCTCCTGTCCTCCCCGCGCTTCTGCGCCTCCCCAACGCCACGGCTTATCCTTCTTTCCCTCCCCACTCGCCTCTCTCCTCCTCCTGCTGCAAACCGCAACAGCTTCCGCTGATCTGCTCTACTTGACTTCTCTCCACATCTTGCCACCCACCACCATCACCACCTTCCCCCCAGCTTCGGCTTTTCTCCTATCCTATCCCTCTACATATTACTGTATAGTTGAGCCGCGCGACTCTTCTTGCCTAGAGATCATGCACCACTTGCGCTATCCTCGGCCGTGATCTCTTTTTTCTTCCTCTTCTCCCGCGTTACGCGGATCTCCCCCGCGACAGACTTGCCTCTTCCCCTCCTCCATTCGTCTCTCGGCTCCTCGTGAGCTTCCAACGCGCAGAGGTACAGAGCGTCCACCTTCCCGAGGCATCCCCATCAATCGATCTCCTTTTGGCCGACAACTCTCTAAATCTCCGACTCCCCCTACTACGTCTGTCGCCTATCTGCAACTGTCTCCCCTCCTCCACCCTCCAATCCCCACAACGCGGCTAGAGATCGACTAGAGTCCTTCCGACTCTTCTCTACCGATCGCGACCCCCAGCGATCGACAAGCTCGCCCCTCCTGGATCCTTCGAGCCCTTCGGGGGCCCTTCCTGGTGGTCGAGACTGGACTCTGAACCCGGTCAACTCATTCGCTGGGCCTCTGCCCCCCAATCTGCAATCTTCTCTGTCTGACGCCGACCTGTACGCCCCGCGAGATCCATCGGCAAACATGGCGGCCCTCACCGTTCCTGCAGTGCCTCCCCCGGAATGGGCACCGCATTGGATGGCCTCGGTTCGCAGCCCATCAATTCCCGCCGCCCAGCGGCTCCGACGCTACCCAGCTTTGAATTACCGCCTCCACCGTTTGGTCTGTCCGGCGCTGCGGCTCCTAAATATCAGACCCAGCACTCAAATCAACCCCCCGTATCGCATCCCCCAGCGAATGTGAGCGTGGGAAACTTGTTGACGCCTCCCGCGACGAATCAGTCGGGAGAAACGGGGACCCTTTCGCACTCATTGCCGCCCTCGTCTGGCATCTCCTCGGATATGCCCCCGGCGTACTGGCCTGGCACCAGCCCCTACGGAGCTCCAGGAGGTGGACCAGGTCAGTGGGCATCGGGGCACAATGCCGCTTATTCTGGACGCAGCTCCTTCTCCCCCTCTGGCTTGACTCGTTCAGGACCTGTGACATCGCCGCCCACGACAGATGGGATGTCGCAACCTTTCGAGGCGCCTCCAATGGCGTCCTTTTCGCAAGCCCTTCCCGCGCCATCCTCCACTCTTGCTCCCGGTCCGCATTCTGTCACCATGGGCCTCTATCACTCCGGCCACACGGCATCGACCGCACATCTGCCATCGAATGACCCATACAATCAGAAAATGCATTCCCTATACGCCGCCCCGAGCCATCAGACCGGATTTTCTCCCATCTACGCAGGTCCCAATTCCCTGGGTGGCCACGGAGGCCTTGGAATCCACCCCGGCTCGCGCATGCCTCTCCAAAGTCCCGGTGGCCAGCCTCCTTTGACCTTCCCTCGCCAGCCCTGGCCGTCTTATTCCCTCCCCGCGATGTCTGGCCCCATCATGACCAACGTCCACAGTCCTAATAGTCCCATGTCGATGATGGGAGGTATGCAATCGGGCATTCTGCCTGGTTTCAATAGTGGGCATATCGCCAACACGCAGCATCTCTACGGGGCCCACCCATCTGCCCATCATGGTATGCCGGGCCCAACAGCCGACCGACCGTTCAAGTGCGACCAGTGCCCACAGAGCTTCAATCGCAACCATGACTTGAAGCGTCATAAGCGAATTCATCTGGCCGTGAAACCGTTCCCTTGCGCCCATTGTGACAAGAGCTTCTCGCGCAAGGACGCATTGAAGGTATGTCAATCAAGATGTGAAACTCCGAAAACTGATTTCATTTCCTAACTCTGTACTCATAGCGACATATCCTGGTCAAAGGTTGCGGCAAAGATGGTGATTCGGATGCGATCAGTAATCAGACCGGCACCGACGGCACGATCAAAGGCGAAGGCCGCAGTGAAGACGGCAGCCCCGTGATGAATGGGCGTAACTAGACGTATTCATTGACTACGTTTTGCATCCCTGTGGCATAATGGATTCGATTCGACTCCTCAATTACATTGAGCCCCCCCGTCCGTGTATGTATATCCTGGGGTGAGGACGAACGATCGTGTACCTACAGTGGTATTGGGAGTCGGAGGGTGTTTTTTTTTTCGTTTTTCTTGATGGGATCTTTGATCTTGACCACTTGGCATTATCTCTTTTTTTCTTCTCTTTATTTTTGATCCCCGCTTACTTTTGTGTTTATTCTTCTTCGGCGAAGGGTGTGTGTGTGATTTGGGCATCTTGGGATGGGTTGATATTGTCTTTTTTCTGTTTGATTATTGTGTTTTCTTAGCCTGACGTGTGACGTGTGTTCTGATCGTTGTTCTTTTTTCTCTTGTGATTTGAACCGAGCGAGCCCCTGATTTCACTGTTGACTTTACGGGAATGGACCGCGAGTCCACGGTGTTTGATGGTATATAGCAATCTCTGTGCATGAATCATTTGACATTCCATCTTCCATCCGAGTTGATATTTTCAAGCTGGTGGTCAAAATTGTATTCTAATATGCATGTCATCATGAGTAGGGCCTCGAGAGCTCTGATCGTATCTTTGCGCCCACTCATGTTCTACCTTACCACCCCCCCCCCATCCCATGCGAATAAAAAACTCACCTACATTTGTTTGAGCTGAAAGTAAACAGATTCAGAATATCCAAACGAGTCTCTCATCCCACCATTGGCAATCCCTTGCTGTCCCGCTTGGACCTACGCCCAATGCAGTCTCACTCTATTGGACCCCCAATGAGGATGTGGCACCGTGATCGATCCGAATTCCACGCGGGTTTGCTGGCCACATGGCTTGCGTACTTTGAGTCAGGCTAGCGGCGTCGTTTCCGAAGGAGTATCTGATTGCATGGTCGGTTTCGAGTGGAGAACTGAATCAACAAATCATGTCTCGGATGCAGATCCCGGACTATAACACTGCAGACACGCAAACATGTTTCTGTTGCTGAAGTATTTATTAGCAGGCTAGACAGGATGTACGTGCTCTTATTGAAGTGTTAATTTTCCTCTTCTCATATATTACTACTATCTGCAGTACTTGGCAGGTCATTTAACCTTTCGCTTATTCCATTTCATTGTTCTCATTTTTTCTTTTGGTACTACCACTCCCCCCAGTTCATTTCTTTTTTACACATCCATCACGACATGCAGATGGAGGCGTCCCTGACTCGCGCCCTCTCATAGGGCTAATTATATCCATCATACTCGCGGGTGAGGCGTTCGCATTGCCCGGGAGAACCTCGAAAACTAGACCTGACGTGCCCCTCGATTCGACTGCCCGCAGCTGGAACTACGCCATCCCAAGCCACGTCCAGGATGGCGTCGCGCATGCTCGTTTTGACATTCCAACGACAGGGTCAAAATTTGATACCGGGGTATTGCTGACTTTAGACTCTCCTCAGCTCAGCGAGGTCAATCCGTCCGTGTTTGACTGGTGGTACTTTGATGCCGTCTCTGTGAGTGACCCGCGTGAGTCATTGATGGTCATATTCTTCACGACGACGGCGGCTGCGTTCCCGTGGCTTCCATCTAACGAGTCATCGGTGTTGATTGCGTATCTCTGGGTTTCCTTTGCAAATGGAACCATCTTTGAAGAATACGTGCCTGCGACTATTGCCACGGTTGCCGGCGGTGAGGATGCAAGCTCGCCCAGTTCGGGGAATTGGTCGTCGACTGGGCTTAGCTGGGCTGCCTCCCAAGATGATTTGTCCCAATATGAAGTAATTATATCCTCGAAACAAATGCAGGCGAAAGGCGATTTAGTCTAAACTCGGTGAGTACATTGTAAACTACCCTGAGTCCAAGCCATTCAAGGACTCGTTTGGGACCATGACTGATTGCGATGATAGACCCTGGAGCCTCATTTGCCTTGTGGGATTACATCCGACACAACAGCCTTAGAGATTGCTCCTCATATTGGGTGGGTTGCATTGAAGCCTGATGCGGTGGGCCAGGTCGATATCAGTGTGAAGCGTTCTCGTCTTCAATTCCAAGGATCAGCTTATCATGACAAGGTACGACCACACTAACAACCAAAAACGAATGACCATGTACTGAGATCCGGTAGAATTGGTTAGATCAACCCTTTCAAAACTCTATCCAGAGTTGGTATTGGGGCCACGGCCAGACTGGGCCTTTTTCGGTGGTCTGGTTTAGGTATCTGGCACTGAATGACCCATCCCAGACGACCTATGTGAGCAGCTATGTAGCACGCGATGGCCAAGTGCTAGTCTTGTCCTGCAACTCTACCCTACTCACCGTTCGTCCCATTAGGGACTCTGAGACTAGCGCGCGATAACCACCACAAGCAGGTGATATACCAGACGGGTTTCATCTTGAGTTTGACCTTGGGCAGGAAGGCTGGCTGTAAGCCAATGTCTCTGGTACACACATTGCGGGGGATGGCAAATATTACTTGCGCTGGGCAGGGAAGATGACCGGAGAGGTCAATCAGTCTGGTACTGACCTGGGAAATACTGTGGAGTCTTTATTGTCTGCCAGCGCAATCTTTGAACAGTTTGTTCTCGCCGAGTAAACATAGCCATGTATATTTGGTCACTCGGGATTGACTATTCAAAGACAGACCTTTCTACATTTGCATTTTGGAAGAGAGGAGACACGAATTATTTGTTTTAATCACAAGAAAACATGTCTGAAACTCAAACTATTCTCAATAGCCGTAACAATTCTGATGGCATGGAATACCACCACCCCAAGAAAAGATTTGTCGATAGCACGACGTGTTGAGCGTCTACAAGCCTAATCAAAGTGTGGTGACTGCCCGAGGCATGGTCTGTAGGAAAACCGAAATTTATATATTCCGGACTAAATAGGTTAAAGCCGTTCAAAGTTTAGAAGAAAAATATGATAAAGTTGGGGTATCTCGCGGAGAGCGCGAAGGTAAAAACAGATATGATAACGAAACAAAGCCCAAGGCCAGTGGTCATTCAAAACACATAGGAGGAGACTCTCATGGCTTGCTGGACGCCTTGGCCTTCCACTCCTCCACCAATCCCGTATAATCCTCTGTGCCATACGGAGAGAGGCACCGGGACAACATCCCCTGCTTGCGCTCGGGCGACAGACCCAGGTCCCGCAGCATTAGATCGATATAAGGGATTGCATCAAAGACGAAATCGGGATTTCGGCGACCGAAGCCTCCGGGGTAGCGATACTTGCCAAACTCCGAGTGCAGCGCGGTCTCCCAGGCTAGGTTCAGCTCCGCATCATCCTCGACCTTGATATCGGAAGCCGCACGCACGGCCGCTGGGCATTGCTCAACAGCCGTTGGGGTAAGCTGGCCGCCGAAGTATGCGGAAATCCAGAGGGCCTGAGTCTGAGCAATGATTGTGGTGTTGATGGTCATGGTAATGCCCATGAACGCGAGTGATCGATCCTTGACCTGCGACAGAGGGACCATGAAGCGCGCCAGCCGGAAGGGGTGGGGGGCCGCTGCCTCGGCCTCGTCGTTCAGAGGCTTGTACTTGGGATTGGGGGTAGGCTGGTTGCGCAGACGTGGGAATCGTCGAAGAATCTCCTCGTCGGCTGCCTTAACCATCTGTTCATCCAGGGGGTCGCTGCTCCAAGGGAAGCCCAGCTCCCGGTCAATGCCCTCCGGAAGGAATTTCAAGTTGGGAGTAGCGCGCCATCCCGTCGAGCAGATTAGGGCGGTAGATTTCAGCTCCTCACCAGTGGACAGGTGCACTGCGTGATCAGAGAGGTGGTCGAGCTCAGCAATGTGCACCTTGATCGTGCCATCCTTGATAAGATCGAAGAAATCAGTTGGGTAGTTGAGGATACTGAGCGACGAGGCAATCCAGAATGGACTAATCCAGGGCTGCAGCTTCTTGACCTCGGGGTGCTTGTTGAAGCCGTTCAGCTGCACGACATCATCGGCTAGCACGGCCCAGAAGGCATCCACAATCTTGCGACCGAGCCACGTTCCGTGCAAGAAGCTCCGCACGCGAGTATAACCATCGGCATCTCCCCAGATACAGGGGCTGAACCAGGTCAGGAGCCGGGTCGTCACCAGCTTCTCCAGCCACCTTTTCAGCGGTGTCACGTACGGTGGTGCCATCCAGTTTGGCCCATGCCCAGACTCGCGAATGATCCAGTCGACCTGCATCCCAGATGTCGCACATGCGTACGCTGCATCCCAGGCGGACTTGGTACCACCAAACACGGTGACTCGCTCGCCATCCTTCAAGATCTCGGGCTCATACTGTCGCATATCGCGACAGTGGAAGATGGGCGCGCCGAAGGCATCCTGACCCTCAAAGGTGGGCAGATATGCCTGTGATGTGATGCCCGTGGCGACAACCAGCTTCTTTGTCTCGATGGTTGCCAGTTCCTCCCCATGCGACACCTTCAACTGCCAGGTCCCGTCCAGATTGTGTCGTGCGCTCTCGACACGGTGGCCGACTCGGATGCGATCGGTGAAGCCACACCGCTCGGCAAATGCCTCAAGGTAGCGCTGGACGATCTCGCCGGGGATATGCTCTCCAGGCTTGACTCCAAAAGTAGCCTCATCCATGGGGAAGTCGCTGAATTCGTAGGTGCCCAGCATGTTGTTCGACTTGAGACCCTTGTACAGGCGGTGCTTGGCCCACACTCCACCGATGGAGTCGGCGGCCTCCAGCAGGAGCACATTGCTATCGGGATTCACCTCGCGGTAGGTTTTGATGGCCGCAAGTCCACTCCATCCTGTTGAGAACGAACCCTCAGTTAGAATGCGACCAATCGCCAAATATCAACGGGTGTGTTGATCGCGCTAAGCACCACCATCCCGGGCCGCTCGACTCACCTGCACCCACCACGACCAAATCCACACTTTCCATTTTTTTGAGGGGTTGAAGCAGAGCTGGGGGTGTGAGTGTCGGGGTCACCAACTTGGTGATCTTAAAATTGAGATTGAAAGGAAGCGACTGAGTTGACTGACTCGCTGGCGCTAGGATCCCTGCTAGGGAAGAGCGATGCAGCAGGGGGAAGAAGTGAAAGAAACAAGACCAATCCTTCTCTCAAGCGATCGAAAGGAAAATCAACCAGAAAGAAAGAAGAGACCACCAAGTCACCTTTGTAGGACTTTTCTAATTATTTGAGGGGACAACGGTCAAACAATCAAACGGCCACTGATCAACCAACCAGCCAACCGGAACAGATATGCTAAGGTAATAATAATTGTATAATTGTTGGTATTTGGCCACTGTGGTTGGAGTCAATGAAGTGGGCCTGTCAAGAGGGCAAATTACTGGGGGAAAATGAAGCGTAACAGCGGATTTGGGATTGTTAGGGCCTGGGCTAAACCAACTACCGTAAGTAGTGTAGTACTGAGTTAGTACAGGACTAACTATGTAAGTACTTATGTACTTTGGTACTTTGGCCACTCGGTGGAAATGGGCGTCAAAGAAAGTGGCTTCCATCGGACGCCACCACGGGGAAAATGGAGGAGGGAGAAGGATAGCAACGATGGGAAATGATTTTGCGAGTACCATACAGTGTTCGAACTATCGTACATACTATCTATAATATGTACGATACACAATGTACTTTTGACATACGACTGCACGGCAATCAACAGGACTGAGGGCATTACGAGAACACTGACTCGGCATTCAAGTCGAAAATACCACTCCGAACGAATCAGGGAGCTAACTAACGACGGTAATTCACTAGTTGCTTAGGGAAGACCCGGAAAGCTGTCCGAAAGCTCCCAGAAGTTACTATCATCAGCAAGCAATATTTACCTTCTTGTCAGGGGGCATTCCTCGTCGATTGGGGACTTGGCATGCAGCTGGTCCAAAACGGTTCTCACTAGTGAGTGACAGAGAGTGACGGCAACTCGTTAATTGAACTATCGAAATACTGTACTCTATACCCTGTCCTCTACTGATCTGTACTTTGTATTCTATTCTAAATCAGGATGGAAGTACATAACCTGATCCTAGAGAACCACTGTCCATTCTAGGTTCTCTATTTCCCGGGTCATCTTACAACATTGCTCCTGTCATTCTCCTTCTCCGATGATCCTCTCATCCAGGCCCAAGATTAGAATTAGAATTATTCACCCGATGGCGATTGCAATCTTGTCAAGCCCGACAGACTGGTGCGAAAAGTTAAACTTGCCTCCGTCGTTTGACGTGCACTAGGGGCTGCTGTCAAAGCGTGCAGTCTAATGTGGCCCGCGGCCAGGCCGTGTCGACGATCGCTAACCTTTCTGATCATTTTTGGAGTCCTTTTTTCTGTTTGGGATCCTGAAAACTACGGAACTACAATCCGGCTGGATAAAATGGAAGCCTATGGACCACTATGAATAGCCACACGAGAATTCCGACAACATGGTCAGGGGGGTTGAGCTAACGTACACTAAGTTAGAAGCTCCCTCCACCATGAAGAGTACTGACCTAACGGGTGGTCCTTGAGATGGAAGACAACAATCATCAAACGCACGAACGCGTTCGCCCTTCAATTAATTTCCATCATGATGGATGGTTTGTTGGCGATGATGATGATGATGATGATGATAATGATAGATCTTTTCCAATTCATCTGTCAATAACCTTGGACTGACCCGGTCGGACAATCAAGCATTATGCAGTCCGCCACCGTCAAGCAACACTTTGACCCCCCGATCTATGGTTTTTTAGGGCAGATACATCTGTGGATGGTGTTTAAAGAAGACTGACAGCTCAAGCGGCCTGGTACTGCACACAGCGCGATCTCCGGATACTCTACCTATACGATCGGTTGCGTGCTGCCGTCAATAGTGCATCGCGAGATCTCTGCCGTCTTAACGGTATGTCAATCCCGTCCAATCCATCCAACCTAGGCGCGCCAGTACGGACTCGAAGGGGAGAAAAGTGTCAGAACTTCCCGTTCCGTGTGACCCACGACAATGGAAGAACTTCTCAACGGTGTGGACCAAAACAAGTGGGAAACTTGCAGAACCGGATTGTGTTATTCTCCATTTGATCCATCATGATCCACACTCTACCAGCCCCACGACTGGGCGCCCGACCGAGCGGATTCACACCTCTGTGGTCCGTCCTGGTACCTACAAGAGAGTCTGGAGCGCATAGAGCGGCCAACAGTATTCACCATTAAGATTCGCTATGGTCTGAGCACAGAAATCCATCGCAGTTTTTGGCTTGTACTTTGGGTCTAGCGCGGCCTTCCACCCGCGCTCTGAAACATGGAACTTAGCCGGGGCTGGCGACGATGGACCTGAAGCCAAAACACACAAGACAGCCCCCAGAAACGTGTTGACGAACCTTGGTTACGAAAGGGACGAGACCGAGGATCTTAATCCCTTAATTTGACTTGGAGAAAATCGGAGGTAATTGAGAATGACAGCTTACTAGCTCCTTACACTGTAGTTCGCTACGGTCAATTTCCGATGTCGCTGAATTTTCTAGTTGTTTCTCTCCGATAGGACGATTGTATTCTTCTGGTAAAAGGATATGAGCCCACAGCCCAAGCGAGAAAGCAAAAAATAAAGATAGCGACAAAGACAGGTTTAGGCTTAAGCAAGTTGCAAATAATCAACCAGTCAACGGCTGAACCAACTCTACGGAGTACTTGAGTATCCACTAACTGGTTCCTGACGTATGATGGGCCCAAGTATTCGGCAGACCGCGATTAACCTTCTCTAGTGATATCAAAATTATTCTGGACGTGCACTGCACGATGTAATCTCCGACAGACGGATCGGCAATGCTGACACACTTGGAGAGCAGGTCCTGTCGACTGCCCCTAAGTAGTACTCCGTACGTCAATGCGGATGATAGCGAATGGATGATCGGAAGATCTATTAAACATCAGTTGGAGAGTACAGATATCGTCAACAGCTGCTAAGGAGACCTGGTTTCAGATGAAATATCATTGGCCCAGCTGGAGACAGATCCCATCACTGCAACTAGCGTCTGTCACTGCGTCATTGCGTTCGCAGGTTTGGTGAGCTGTTCTGATGGCAAATAAAGAAAATCTCTGTCAGGTCGGTCATCCGAGCGAGTCATTCCCTGCTGGTGTAACCGAATCATGTAAAGGAGGACTGGTTGGAGTGTTGGACAGACTCAAGAATTTAGGACCGACACCTCTGCCTGACTCGTACGAGCTCAAAAGTAGGCAATGAAACACGGAGTACGGAGTACACAGACGGAGTACAGAGATGGAGTACAGAGTAACAAGCTAGTCTCTATATAGTTCCAGTAGTCTAGGAAGACTTCCATGGGCTTAGCCACTGCCGATCGCCTTTGCTGCATGAGGAAGCTCCCATATTGAACTCAGGGGAGTAGTGCTGCAGTGGAGCTTATGGCGGTCCATTTTGCTTTTCCTAAAAAACCCAGCAACCCGCCAGCTGTAAGCGAAGGAATACCAAATCATAAAACTGGTCTGGAGGCCTGGAGAATTCCTCCCCGGGAGGCGGAGGGGCGTTTGGGAAGTGGGGAGTGGGAGAAGCCCGATAATCGACATGTGCCAAAAGTCACAGCTGCCATCGGTAGGACAAATGTCATGAACGGAACCGTTGCCGCTAGCCGGGTATCCATAGTGTGTCTTCTTGGTCAATCGGCCTCTTAGAAGTCGAATTCATGCCAGAGTTTCTCCATCGAGATGGGTCTTTGCTTCTAGTGTACTCCGTAGTTTTGCCAGCTTCTTGGCTACTCTCCAGCCACTGGCGTCTTGGAGAAGTTGGACTCATCCACTTTTGTAATTTTTTTTTTTGTAATTTTTAATTTTCCCAATTTTGGTTGTTGCCGTTTATAAATCGACTGATTTGCGGGCTGGCTTCTTTGTCTGGCCTGGTTCCAATGACAAGCAGAGAGGGCCCCGGGGGAAACCATAAGCCACCGAGATAGTAAAAGTCTTCTACTATTTGCTCATCTGGTTCTGCTTCCTATTCACACACCCTTCCCTCCCTCCCTCTTTTGGATGGCTTGGGTGTCGTTGTCTTTCTTTTATCTGAATCAAACCCCCCCGGAGGCCTTCATTCCCCATTCCTGCCGCGTATTCATTGAACAACGCATAACCTGCAAAGATCAAATCCACCATGGGTGACTTTGTCACAGAGGCTTTCACACTCCTGGCAGTGGCCATTGTGATTATTGGTCTCCGTACTGTGGCTCGATGGATCATGGTAGGACCGAGGAATTTCCAGGCAGATGATTATCTGATGCTATTGGCTTGTGTACGTGAGAACCTTTGGGTTTTCTTACATCTCTTGAATGTATAGCTAATTTATATAGGTGGTGTACGGGCTGGAAACCGGCGCTGCATACATGGTGGGCGCATGGTTCAAAGGCCTCGCCAACAATGCCATGACAGATGAACAACGCAAACAGCTATCTCCCGACTCCGAAGAATATCGTCTGCGTGTGGGAGGCTCGAAGGTCCAGGTGACTGGCTGGTCATTATACACTCTGCTTTTATGGCTCTTGAAAACTTGCATGGCCGTCTTCTACTCTCGTTTAACGTGAGTTCTCCTGGTGCTTGGCTTGCTTTTTGCGATGAAGCAGGCAGCCGTTGGCTCGTTCTTTTGCTTATTCAAAATGCTAACAATGGCTTAGAGCGGGCTTGATCAACATGCGCGTCCGAATCCATATCGCATATGGCTTGATTGCCACCACTTACATTGCTACAATTTGTTCCATTCTCTTTGGTTGTCACCCGATGCACAAGAACTGGCAGATCTATCCAGATCCCGGAAGTGAGTTCCAAGAAAACTTCATTCGATAAAGGATACTCTGCGTCTACTAACAAAAAAAATCGAACAGATTATTGTCAGCCTGCTGTTTCCAAGATCGACATCTACGTCACAGTCGTGCTGAATGTTGCGACTGATATCTACCTTATCAGTATCCCAGCGCCCGTATGTTAATCTGCTCCAGGCACTGTTTACTATGATACAAAGCTTACCAACGACGATCGCAGATGCTCTTCAAGGCCCGCCTTCGCTGGCGTGAAAAACTCGAGCTTCTTGTTCTTTTCAGCGGCGGTCTCTTCGTCATGATGGCCGGTATTCTGCGCTGCGTTTTGATTTTGACAGTAAGACTACCCTTCATATTTCTAATCTGATTTTTGGATCATACCTTGACACTGAGGTTTACAGGCTGGTGCCAATGGTGCCCAACAAGCTGGCAGCTGGGCCTGTCGTGAAACCTTCGTCGCTGTGGTCATTGGCAATGTTCCGATGATCTATCCGCTTTTCCGTCGAGTCGCTCGCCGTGCAGGCCTTTATATTACCTCGAGAGGAGGTGGTTCTGAAAGCTACCCAGCCTACCAACTATCAGATGGTGATGCCAGTGGGTACGCGAGACGCAAGAAGTTCCGTCATCCGCTTTCCATCCCAGGTGACACGCAATGGAACACCGTTAGTGACGAGCAAATGATACTACCGACTTCACGCCAGCAGCCGCCTACATGCACCGCTGGCGAGGGGGACTGGGACGCTACCAGCCACACCAGCCATGGCGGAGGGATCAAAGTGATCCATGAAACGATTGTTCATAGTGCCGAGAAAGGCTCTCGCTTATAGATAGTAAAGGATACAGGTAGAATATGGGCTTCTCCCAGTTAGCGTTCTTATACGGAGGTGAGCGATGGTTCCTCCAGCCTCAATGCGTGCAGCTCGAGGATTCGATGCCCTCAGAATTCAACGAGAATGTAAGCGTAGTCTTGTCATCCATCCATACGAGACGAGCATTCCTTTGGAGAACCTGAGCTTGACTCTCTCCTGCCTTAGTATTATGAGACTCATGCAAGGAGCATATGGATTAATATTGCTAAAGAGTGGTGAAGTTTCTACTAACTACCGGTAGAAGACGGTGATGACATTGGATTTGATTGATGAGACTAGCGATGGCCTTGGCAAGCTTTAGCTAGCTATAATGTCTAGTTCCACCGGGATAAAGCTGTATCAGGGTTGGAGCCCTGTAGAACGTAGTGTCTCCCCACCGGAGAACGTATCCTTATGAACAAATTAACATTCTGCAGAGTGAGCTCGGGAAGAGCCACCACTTCAGGGGTCTGTTCACCCGGTTTGCAGACAAATAGACTGCCAAATCCCCGGAGCTCCGCATTCAACCCCACAAATCCCCTCCTCCACGGAAAGGAAATGGACAACATGCCGCAAAGATGAGATCTGGGGATTTCGGAGAAGATGTGGGATCCAGAGGACTCAGAATTGAGATAAAAGGACGCCCAAGCTGCACTTCGACGATGAAACGAAACGGAAAGAAAGACTGCGCAATTCAGAGAAGTATTTGGACATCATGTTGTGGAGTGTTTTCGCATCTCTTCTCGCCGCTGGTTTGGTAACGGCAGACAACCTCACAGCCACCGTCAACCTCAGCGTGTCTAAAGGGAAACCTGTCCACTGGGCTTCTGGTTTCATTTATGGTATCCCCGATACACCGAATCAGATCCCCGATCATTGGTACACCGATATAGGATTCCGTTATGGTCGTGCTGGAGGCGCACAGCTTCAAGCGCCCGCCCGAGGTTGGATCTGGGGATTGAATGAATACAAAGGTCGCCTGGAGTCAACGCTGTCAAATTACCGGACTTGTCGCAAATACGGTGCTGAATTCATTCTCCTACCGCACGACGTGTGGGGAACTGACCATACCAACTCTTCGACGGTCTGGCCTGGTGATGGAGGCGACTGGTCCGATTATGACTTGTTCGTCAAAACCCTGATGAAGGACCTCAAGAAAAATAATGCACTGAAGGGTCTGGTTTGGGATATTTGGAACGAACCCGATATTAGTATCTTCTGGGAACGCGATCAGCAGCAGTGGATTGACTTATACATTCGCACTCATAAGCTGCTTCGGTATGTGTCAGGTCCTCAATTCCCCATTGAATCAAGTTCTAATGCCGGGCAAATCTTTTGCACAGCGAGGACCCAAGCTTCCACTCCGTCCAGATCTCGGGCCCATCGTTGGCCTATCGCCCAGTTTCTGGGAACACTTGGTGGAGCAACTGGCTGGCTCAGATCGCAGGAAACAAGACTATTCCCGAACAATATTCCTATCATTTGGAAGGCGCCACGAACGACTGGGACAATGATCTTCAAAACACAAACAGCACACTTGCGACGCTTCTGAAGAATTATGATCTCCCTGATCGCCAGATCAACATCAACGAGTATGCCAATTACGGCGAACAAGTCCCCGCTGGGGCTGCGTGGTGGATCTCACGATTGGAAAGATACAATGCCTTTGGGTTGCGTGGCAATTGGCTAAGTGGATGGACACTACACGACCTCATGGCGAATCTCTTGACTAAAAAATCGGATCCGACCGATTATAATGCGACCGATTACGCTCCGGCTCCCGAGTTCCAGGTATATAAATACTACAAGGGGAACATGACCGGCCACCGCGTCGAAACCTCCGGCACTGGAGATCGCCTGTTCGACGTCTATGCCACGGTTGACTCGGACAAGGTTCGCATTCTGTCAGGAACGCGCATTACGGCGGGAAATTGGCAGATCACCGTGACAGGGATGAGTGCGGTCGGGCTTCCGTCTGAAGGGACGGTAGATATTCAAACCTGGGGATTTGCTGGCACATCCGTGTATCAAGAGGTGGATTCCCCCAGCAATCGCGGTATCGTCTCGCATACTTATTCGGGTGATGTGTTGACTTTCCCCATCTTCCAAACCGATGCTAGCACGGCGTGGGCATTTGAATTTAGCCGCTAAGGGATTCTACGGATCTGAAATGTCGGCTGAAGCCATGAATTTCGAAAAGATTTACACTTTGCGATTATCTCAATCGAATTTATTTATGTATCTCGTAATGATTCCGTGATAACTAATATTAATACTATCTACGGAGTACCGATTGTCCTATTCCGCCCCCAAAACTTAAGATCCCGTTTGTTCCGAAGGACCCCACTAGTCTTTCCCCACACTAATTCCGTCAGCGACCTCAGCGGAATTTACCTTCCCTTCTTCCTCATGGCTCGCAATGACAAGCGCTATCTCAGCAGAGGTCTCACAGAGACCGGACCATAGTCAGCGACGCACCTATGAAACAGAACTCGATGACCGTCCCAAAGAGGATGTTCGGTCTTCACCCAAAAAAGCGAAAAGAGGGAAATACGCTTCGAAGGCATGGTAAGCATTCGCCCCAGGGCTGCTTGTATAAATTGAAAATTCCTGACAGCCAACGAACTGTTTACAATAGTGTTCATTGCCAGCGACGCAAGATTAAAGTAAGAGCTGCAAGGGGCGAGTGGCGTCGATGCGAACTTCACTGATATTTGACCTACTTTTCTTTTGTGACAGTGCGATGGGAATGCTCCCTGTCAGGCTTGTACAATCAAGGGACGGGACTGTCAGCGAGTGGGTACAGATATGCGGGGAAGATGGCGAGCTGCAGATCATGTTTCTGCAGGATCCAAAGGTTTGGCATCTCGCATGAGTCGAGTGGAGCGTCAACTGGGCCTCGTGAAAGAGCCAGAAAGACGTCGACGGGGTGAACCCGACCAGACTCATGGAGAATCCATTGAAGGGCTTTCTCCACATCAAAGGCGGGAAAATGGCTCGGTTTATGGATCGAGCACTCGAAATCCGAGTCCACAGCTGCAAGTTCCGGCGTTTTCTGGCGAGACGTCCATTGCACACAATCTCACTGTCGTTGAGGGACGGCTAGAGCAGATGGGTGTACAATATAAGAGACTTCGCTCTGCATCGCCAAGTCAAAGATTTACATCACGTCTCACACCCTCACCAAACGAATCATCGGATTTGTCACCAGAACAACAGACAGGCCTCATTCAAAAGGTTTTGGATGCCCATCGCATCGCGCCCAATCGACGACAGTGGGACAGTCTTATGCACACGTTTTGTGATGAGGTGCATATTCTTGTGCCGTTTCTCCACCTTCCAAGTCTGTGGAAACTTTATGATGATCTGTGGAGATCCGGATTCGGTCGCCAATCAGACGGTCAATTGGAGAGCGGCAGTCACCGTGTGCGAACCGCTCACATTTTACTCGGCATTGCCAATGGAAGATGTGTGGAATCCTCGCGTCTAGAAGAGGATCAAGGCTCCTATTCTGCTGGCTGGAGCTTATACAGCGCCGCCAGAGATATGTTTGGTGACCTGATTGATGGATTCCGGCAGTGCGAGGATCAAATACTTGTCCTACAAACAGTTATGCTAATGGTTGTTTACCTGTTTCGTCTTGATGCGCACGGATCTGCCGAGAAGATTCTGGCACTCGCAATATCGCATGCACATCATCTTGGCCTTCAGAGGGAACGGGTTGTCAGCGCAATGTCACCATTCCAGAGCCAGATGGCTCGTCGTTTATGGTGGTGCATCTACCTGTTGGATCGAAGGTTGGCCATCGAAACTGGTCGTCCATTCCTCATCCAAGATATCAATGTTGACGTGGGACTTCCTGACAATGTCAGTGATGAATGGCTAACGACCCATAAAACGACTCAGCTTGCAACGAGGGTCAACATGTCAGACAAGGAAGGAATTTCTACGTCAGTTCCCTATCTGATAGCTATGACTAGCTATTCCAAAGTCATCGGGAAAGTGTGGGAAGCTCTCTACGGGGCCACCACATCGGAGGCAACCACAAGTCCTCTGCTCAACGAGTACCTTGAGCACCTGACAACCCAATCACAGAAAGGCCTTCAAAAGGAATTCACCCACGACCCCTATCACGAAGATAATTATAATAGTGAAGGATTGGCCTGGTGGCAAGTGAAGCAACATCTCATGATGCGTATCGTGGGGGCCCCCTTCCCATCTTTCTCACCTCCATTCCGTCAATTGTGGATGACACCGAGCTAACACACCAAAGCAGAGGTGGTGCTCGCTTTATCTTTTGATCCGCAAGCCCATGCTTCAAAAAGTGCGGTGCAACAATGATTCACTGTCTGAAGCAGTAGAGAACGAGGTCATCTGTATGCGCCTGGCTCAGAGAATCATCGATGACTTCAGAAACGTACCGGAAGAACATCCGAAGTACACGTTTCCTTTCTTGCATTACTTGACTAGTGCTACCATTATTGCACTAGGGCTTATTATCAAACAGCCTTCATTCAAAAGCTCCTATGGGGCCCTGACGCTGAGGGCTACCAAGTCTCTATGGGAGCATTGTCGCAAAACATGGATGTCTGGTAAAATGGTCCAAACTGTATGGAAACTGAATCAAATAGCAGATGCTATTCTGAGCTCCCATGACTCACCATCAGACCGCACATCTCGCTTTGGCGGCAGTGTATCTACTCTTCTACCCGCCGCTGGTTTAGTCCAGTCAACCCCAAATGATGAAAGAAATCCACCCAAACAATATACGACGGTCAATCCGACCATTCGGCCGCCGCTGTACTCGTCACAAACTCCAATAGGAGCTCGAAACTACGCCCACGTCATTGACAACAATCATATTCTTTCAGAGCCGGAAGCTGGAGCGATTCCAGGAGCCACAGAACCACAAAATCACCAGAGAAACGATACGACACAGGCACGAGCTGGAGCTGCTGCCTCAATGTTGGATTTTGTTGGCGGTCGTCGTCCTGCCTTGAGAAATGACAGCTCGCACAGGCCGGAGGATTTCCCATACCCAACAGGACACATGCACTGTCAGGCAGAAGCCTATTTTGAAACAAGAGGCTGCATGGAGACTCGTGACGGTCGTGATCACGGGGCTAGTTCGTCACAGATATACGATACTGTACCATTTGAAATGGGTCTGGACGCGCCGTTACCGGGAGAAAGCATAAACGGTGGAATGGAATGGTTACAATCCCTGTTTTCCAATGGCCTTGATTCCCAGATTCTACCTGTATGGGATTGATAATTTAATGGCTGATCAGTTGATCGCAGATAAGGGCTTGGTATTCGTAGAAAGGCACAAAGTTCTTAGTAAAAGTATTAATGGTATTCTTGTCATGACAAATGCGCAGAATGAGAGCATTCTGTGTAGGTTTGTTCGTAAAATACTTGGCCATGAACTGCATGAAATACGCGACCTCTTACACCGTGTGTGACTCGCGGGCTCGGAAAATATCAAATATAGCTTATCGTCACGATTTGCCATCTCAATCATTTGCTATCTACAATCATTTGCCAGATGCCCGATTCCTTATTTCCCCCACAATCATCGGGCTTCGCAGTCGGATCTTGTGGCCAAACTTGTAGAAGAAAAATGGAATGGGGATCAATACGACCTCAATGATGGCCAACATGGTCCCAGCCCAGTTGGGCCCCAGCGTGTGGTACATCTTGGACCCAGCAAGAGGGAGAACGCCACCAAGGCCATATCTCACAATCGAATTGCCTGCCATGGCCGAGGCTGCATAAACCGTATAGCTTCCAGCTATGTAGTTTGTAGCATAGATGAAAACCAGACCATTGCCCAACCCAAATGGAAGACCTGCCAGGATCGGGAGTATCCAATGGATCGACGGTTTAGCGGTCCATGCAAACCAAAACTCTCCAATTGGGATGAGAACACTTCCTAGGCATACCGCCCATGCCGCAGCCTCGGGGGCTGGTCGGCCTGTGCTTGGATCTGAAGGGTGTAAATTGATAACTTTTCTGATCAAAGGCTCTGAAATCACCGCAATGGCAGTTCCGATTCCAATGCCACAGTAACCAAGCCCTGCAAGACTCGGAGACCAACCCCGATGCTCCTCAAAGACTATAGGATAGGCGACGAAGCACAGGAAAAGAACCGCATAGACAATGCCTATATATATGTTCCAGAAAATACTGCCGTTGAGTTAGCGTATGAGACAATGAAACATATGGAAGAAGAATTTCATGTTAATTACCAAATCGGCTCGAACAAAATCATTCGAATAGGACGGATCAAGTTAGTTTTCAACATTTGAAGTCCCGTCTGCTCGTGGTCAAATTGGCACCACCAACGAAGATCACCGGTTTCTTGCTGCAATTTCTTGGTCCGTCTGCGAAGGAGGGTGGGCGCGTATGTCTCTTTGACCAGAAACATCAAGATAAGTGAAAACCCAGTACTGATCAAAACGATCCAATTAATCCAGCGCCAGTCAAGATACTGAAATATGAAGCCTCCAATTATAGGGCCTATGTGAACGTTTCGTAACGATTTCTTAGAAAACAGTCATTGGTATTGGGCCAATCTGGGCTCCAGTGCATACCTAAGACAGGGCCATTCATAGTCCCGAGGCTCCAGCAGCTCAGCGCCAGAGCACGATATTGATCATTAGTCACATCAGCAACGCTGCCTGGTCCGCTTGAGATCGAGACTCCCCCGAAGAAACCACTGAAAAATCTGCTAATCAAGATCGTTTCGATGTTTTTCGCAAGCGCCACAGGCAGGACAAATATGCCAAAGAGTAAAACAGAGACAACGTAGACAGGCCTTCGGCCATATATTTCAGAAAGTGAGGAAAGAACAGCTGATCCGATCCCAAGGCCGAAAAGATTGGTGGTCAGACCCAGAAGCACTACAGTTTCCGAGGAATTGAAGGCGTCCTGCATTCCGTCGAGACCCGAGGTATACATTGTCGTGTACATGATTCTAAGGAGTCAAAGTGTTATTGACTGTTATCGCTGAGGTGTCACGACAGCTAGTTGAATCAGACATACACTATTGTGGTGGAGAAGGATGTGGCGGCCACAACAAAGCATCTGTACCATACTGGCCAGGTTCTCGGATTTTCCGTGTCGGCCGCCTTCCACGTCACCTCAAAGTTGGGATCGCGAGTCGCGGCAAAGCCATCTGATAGAACGCAGACTTCAGATTTCTGTACGTCTGACATTGCAAGAACAAGTGAGATTTATTTTGTCGAATCATTGGGGTGATTATGTCGATATAACAACGAAATATAGCGGGGTAGAGAACACCGGAATCTTGAAGATTCCGTGACGGACGGCCTTGCTGACCACAATGATTGCCCGCCACCGGGATTGAGATGAAATATTACGAGAGATCGTCGGTTCGGGGATTGAGTTGAGCTGCCTATCAGATAGATATCGGTGATAAATGGCAATAATGATAATACATCCAGTATGGATGACTCGTATGGAGGTAGTTCCGCAAACATTCGACGGAAAGTGTGAACTAATATCTCTTGATTCCCGAAGGAGCATTCAAGATCATTCCTTAAAGCTATCACGTATTAGAGTGAATCAATAGGCGTCGGGCATTCGCAGATTCCAAAATCTGCCGTCCCAGGTTGACCGGGGCTCAAAGTGCAGAGTAAACCGTTCCTCGCACGAACGATTTCATCTGCCGAGTTTATAGAGCGTACCGGAAGAACGGATTCTGCTTGTCAGTGAGATCATCAAAAGCGGTCTTGTCACGCTGCACTTCATCAAGTTCGATTGCCTCCCGAGCTTTGTTTTCCCTCCACAAGACCACATACAAGGCAACGGCCGCAGTGATGGTGATAGAATAGCTGGAGAGCTGTTAGTGAGCATATCAGTCTAATTTTAAAGAATAAAACCAACCATATCACCATGCCTGTCCATAGCTCTGGATAATGCTGGGCCTTGGTATTGCTCTTGACAAGCTGTGGTCCAATAATATTGCCGACTGTATAGGCGACGAAGACCGTGGCAGCCATGATTGTCTTCTTAGTGGCTCCCGCAACATTGCTTGCGCCAACTGTGATGATGAGGCTGACGACTGGCCCAAAGAAACCAGTCAGCGCGTAACCGACGACCGGAACGGCGGGATGATATCCCCAGTGTGATTTCCAGATCATCACACACCCGGCAATAACAGGTAGACAACAAGTAATGAGCATCGGGATTCGCGTATTGGGGACAACAGTGGAGATATATCCGCACAGCGGAATGAATATAACGCAAATGCCACCCACGGGAAATTGGAATAAGATGGAGTCAAGGGTGTCGTATCCGAAGGTTGAGACGATTAAAGGCCCAAAGCCAGAAATGGCGCCATTGATTGTGTACCTAAGAGTCATGTTAGCATGGGATTAGAGTTTGCAAGTATAGGTAACCAGATATCCCGCAGTATGTTTCAAGGGAAACTCACGCTGAAGCCATCATAACAGCCACTAGGTAGATTTTAATATCGGTCAATGACTCTTTGATCTGATCAAACTTGATTTTCTGGCATCGAACACCGGTTTGACCTTTTCGAAGTCGCTCCACAGCCACCATCCGCTCCTCTGGAGTCAAGAACCAGGCCGAGACGGGTGAGTTGGGAATGGTGCAGCACCAGAGGCCAAACAGAAATGTCAGGGCTCCAGCAAGGATATAGATATACTGCCACCTGGTTAAGGACCCAGAGGTGATTTGACCAAAGCCATAGTTCATGGCACCGCCGATGATGGTGAACCAGCCAGTGCCTGAAAACCACCAGGCTTGCCGAAGAGCTTGCTCCTCCTGCGTATAGTAGCCACTGACAATGGTCATGAAACTAGTCGGGATCACACTCTCGATGAAACCTATTTGAGGTTAGATGGATGCATTGTAGTGTGGACGACGAACGTACCAAGGAAGAACCGCTGTACGAACAATCCTTGCCAGGACGTGACACCAGCAGTGGCCGCACAAACAATTGCCCACAGGAGAACAACAGGACCGAGAACGTGTCTAATATTGAATCTTTGCAACACAAATGTCATGGGATAAAGCCCGACCAACATTCCAAAATAGAAAATTGATGTGGCCCAACTGAGACGTGATGTATCAACTGAAGGCGGAGATGTTGAATAGTCGGTAACTTTCAATGATAGGTCGGTTGTCATGCCGAACAGTGCAGCACTGCCAAGAATCGCCTAGAAAAGATGTCAGTAGTTGTCCTAGACAAGATTCTTGTCAACTTCAGCTTGCCTTGTCATAGTAGACCAAGCCGTAACCTAAATTGATAGTTGATTAGACCAAGATCTATTCGATGAGTCAAGTTTTCAACCTACCAATTAGCATCGCTGGCATGAAGTACCGGTCGATCTTCCTTAGCACCCTTTTTCCAACCACCGGGTCGATCTCCTGGGCCACATCGCTCACGACTGCTAACGCTGCATCCTTGTCGGAGAGATGTGCGGGGTCGTTGGCAGGGCCAACATGGGGTAATTGAATCATTTCCTCACTCCCAGGAATACTAGATAGTTCTCTAAAGATGTTTCCACGCGAAACCTTGAATCAAGTCTAGAAAACTTCGAACGCGCGTAAACAACAAAAGAAAACACCCAAATTAACTTTTCGACACTTTCCTGATTGGGACGGCCGATGTCGCCAGTCTCACCGCCTGAACATCTCGGGCAGAATCGGACCACTGTCTGCCGCCGGGCGGTGGAGGACAAGGCTATCGTCGGCTTCGTCAAAAAAGAGTGGAGGCCAGGTGAACGTGTGAATGTGTGAGTGATGATTATCTGCAATTCATATACGGAGTACACGGAATTGGTTGACTAGGCCGGTTCCAGTTAGATTTTGACTGTGCCAGTAAATTATTCTTTATGAAAGCATAACGAGACACACAAGCAGAAAAAAATGCAAGATTCCTTTTGAATTTTGCATAGTTTGTCTTCATAAAGACAACTTCTCTGATAGTGTCTTATTCACGCCCCTTCGCTCTAGTTCAACTATCCTGATTCTGAAGCCACTTGCCTGATGTCAGTGAAAATCGAGTTAGCGCGTGGCCTTTGTCGTCTCCTGGCAGGCCATCAGCGGCCACGGAATGACTTCACGAATAGAAACTTTGCCTCGATCGGCCACCCAGGCTAGGAGTGAGAACTTGAGCCTGGACTGTCCCAAGGTTAAAGTGGTCCACAACTGGGTTCAAGTGTTGATGCCATCGATGCTTGACAACCTTATGGGTCATCTTATACAGTCGCCTAACTGACAAGTCGAAAACAAGGTCCAACAGCGATGATATCAGCGACCCGAACAAATCCGTACAGATCCGTCCTAGCTCACCAAATTGCATCCCAAACCATCCATTTACACCGAGATCGAAACTCTATTTTCAGGAAGCTACCTCGCTCAACACCACCACTACTACCATATAGCAATCATGTTTCCATTGAAATGGAAGGTGACGTAACAATCCAACGACCAAGTCCTTAAAAGCAAAGCATGCCACAAGTATCTAGCGAAGTTTCCGCGTCAGTAATATTCTTTCAAGACAATCTTCTCTTCGAATCTTTTAACCATGCCGATCGAGTTTACTGTATTCAAGGGATCGAAAGACGGAACCATTGTGCAAGGGACAACCGAGCGACCCGACCTGAAGCGCGACGATGTACTCATTCGGATCACGCACTCAGGCGTCTGCTTCACCGATGTTCACTACCGAAATGCCGATATGGCGCTAGGCCACGAAGGAACTGGGGTCGTCGAAGCAACTGGCCCAGATGCTCATATTTTGAAGAAAGGCGATCGAGTGGGTTGGGGGTATGAGCACGATTGCTGCGGTCACTGCCGTCACTGTCTCACTGGCTGGGAGACCATGTGTGCGGAGCGCAAGATGTATGCTTACGCGGATCTTGATCAAGGGTCGTTCGGTACTCACGCTGTGTGGCGTGAAGCATTCTTGTTCAAAATTCCTGACAACATAAGCAACGAGGACGCTGGTCCACTTATGTGTGGCGGATCGACCGTTTTCAACGCTCTTCACGTTGCCCAAGTTCGTTCTACGGCTCGAGTTGGCATTGTCGGAGTAGGAGGGCTGGGTCATCTGGCTATTCAATTCGCCGCGAAGATGGGTTGCCAGGTGGTCGTCTTCTCGGGGACCGATAGCAAGAAAGAAGAGGCATTGAAGTTAGGCGCAAAGGAGTTCTATGCAACCAAAGGTTCGAAGGAACTGAAGTTGGAGCAGCCCATCGACAATCTTATTGTGACTACCAGTAGCCAACCGAACTGGGAGCTTTATCTGAGCGTGATGTCTCCAAACGGTGTCATCTCGCCCCTCTCCGTCGACGAGAACGAATTGAAGATCCCGTACATGCCTGTACTGTTGAACGGTCTCCGTATTCAAGGAGGAATCGTTTCCGCGAGGCAGGTTCACCGCGACATGCTTGATTTCGCCGCCATGCATAATATCAAACCTATCAACATGACTTTCCCCATGACACTGGAAGGAGTCAAGCAAAGCCTCAAGACTCTGGAAGAAGGCAAAATGCGTTATCGTGGCGTCCTTGTTGCTGAAAATTGAAGGCAATGGGCCTAAGGTCATGGGACTTGACATATGTGAACAGAGCCTGCACTTTTATAGAATGCAAACTTGCTTCGAGTTCTGTCATATATTAAGGCCTGGATAGTCAATATTACATGTTAAGGCCTCATTGGATCTTGCTGCAATAGAAAGATGAAACGGGTTTACTTGGGATGCCCCCTAACAAGTATGGTCTCTAGATTGGTGATATCAAATTGGGGGCTCTACGGGGCGAGATGAACATTCCATTACCATGGGCAATGCGGGACATGCTACTCTTGCGTCACAGTATTTCCCAATCTAGTCGGTCTAAAATTCTGTACTTCTTTCAGGCATATTCCGTAAGTAGATCTAGCGCTTGCTTTGTCTAATGTAGCAAAGCTCTCATTGCAAGAAAGATATAGCAGAAGTCTATAGACGGCTCTGAAGAGGCCGAGAGTCTCTTGCATCAGCAGCTGGCAGACATGGCTCCACCAGCCCCAGCTCTCGTGCAACTGATCGGGCCGCCCACAGACCAGTCACAAAGGCAAGTGCAAGGCCTCCAGTATAGCCCAAGTTGCTGAACCCTCCTGCGTCAACTCCAGCCACGAGTAATCCCGGTATAATGGTCTTATCGCGAGTCAACGCACGCCCTTGGGTATCAATTGAAATGCCCCCGTAGGTGAAGGTTATACTAAGAATGAATAGTTAGACTCATTGGATGCTCAAATAGGCAGCGAACGTTGGAGACATACGATGGTTGGACCTCCATGGCGTAGAATGGACCTTCGCCATCAACCAATGGACTCGGAGGAGCCCCCGCACGACCAACTGGGGCATCGAGGCCGAGATTCCTTTGGCCATGACGGACGACTTGATCGTATTTCTCAACTGTATCTGCTGCTTGAACGTGGTCTACTCCCCAAGTACGAAGGATCTCAAAGAGTTCGCCTAGTGTGGATGCCTTTCCCACGTTACAGCCGTAGTCACGGGCTTTCTGCAATCGATCAACATCACCTGCATTAGGGAAAAGTGCGCCCATGCAGTGCTGACGGCGTGTTATCTCACTAATATCACTAGATTAGTTCTGAAAGGGTTCCCTCATATGAAAAGTACTCACTTGAATAGCAGAAACCCACGGCGCTTTTCCTGCTTGGCCAAGTACTGGTTCACTATTTCATCACCCATTGTCTCGTCAGTAAAACGGCGACCGGCTTCGTTTAGAAGTATGCAGTATTTGCTTTCTGGTAGATAATTAGGACTCAAATCTTTCTTTAGCCAAGACGTTTAGTATCACTTACGATACTGAGCCAAAGGCAAATAATCGTGTGGGCTGGCATCCTCGGCTCGGAGAGGGGCTGCCAGTAAATGGCCATAGAAAGTATTGAGCCCTTTGCTTGTTCCAGCTCCAGCTGCAATAGCCAAGCTTAGGCCATCACCGACAGAGCCCCGGTTGGAACGCACGAAAATATTGTCACCCCCATGGCCGAGATACTTGGCTGTCATGCTGGGGGACCCCTGGAAGCCACCAGTAGCCAAAACAACTAGCTTAGCCTTCACTTGATAATAAATGACGGAGCCCCCGGGATTGTGCTCGCAAATGATTGCGCCATTGATGCGAGACCCCGGTACCCCGGGGTCATCTTGAGTAAGCTTGACAATCGATGTGTTCGTCAAGATGCGGGAACCGTTATCGCTTGCAGCTATACGTTGTTGGTGAGACTTATGGAGAAACGACATTTGGATTGGAAATCCAATTCCTGGGTGATTTTCAGCAGATGTAACCCGTGAATGAATACCCGACAGCCAGCTTACCAATGGTCATAATGCCATCAAATCGCTTCGCAGTAGGTATACCATTTTCGCGCATCCACTGTACTGCTGGTAGATACTCATCTAACCATGCACGCTGTAATTCAGGATCCCCATTTGGCACCCACGACCTCAGCTTGTCATATGTGTGTGGTGCCCAGCTTCATTATTGGGATGTCAACAACTTGTGAACGACGAGGATAACGCGACAAACGTACAACATGCCTGCAGAAAGACTCGAAGATCCGCCAATCCCCCCTTGCTTCTCTATCACTAGCGTTTTGGCCCCAGCTTCTGCGGCAAATGCAGCACACGCCATACCAGACATGCCCCCGCCACAGACCAAGGTATCGACATCAAGAACTTCCATCGTATGAAGCAATTGATCTGTATCAAATGATAGTTTGCTGTTGTTTTGGAAGTATTCTGAAGGGATTTGCAAATACTTATAAAGGTCACACTGGAACTATGAGCCTACAACGTGGTTGATGCTAGGCCTCTACACCGGCAGCCAAATTAAATGGCCGGATGGATCCATCCCTACCTGTTGATCAAGAGGGAATAATCCATCAGAGGAGCGGGGTTTCTCCGCACCAGCCAATCTCCAAAAGAGTGCAGTATGGGTAAATCAAGACCCGTTTCCATGAGTCTCTGAGGCTGATGTATACTTGAATGATCAAATCGCTCATCCGGCAGAGGATCTGCCAAATGAATCTAATCCATATCATCCTACTTTACCCACATATCCTGGACGCCTTTGTCGTGTATTGTGCATAAACAGACAAACAGAAAAGATTCACCCTCGAGACAAGGTTCTCTCCGGCCTTTGGTATTTTACAAAGAGAGATTTGCCGAAATATGTTGCGCAAGTTTGGTATCGACCTTGACAAGGCTTCAGAGGAAGTTATTTCATTTGTACTACATGAATGATAAACCACGCTATTTACCTCGATGCTCAAAATGTGATCACTGCTTCACGGGGAGTCACTGAGTGAGTCCGTGAGCCTATAGCCGTTGACTCGATGCTCGCAAGCGTCGGGTGACCTTAGATATCGCTTGCTGTGCATCGGCTTGACTCTGCCAAAAAGGAGGCAACGCTCTCGCAACCTCCGCCAACCGTTGTAGACTGATGATACCCCGAGAAGCATGGACACTTGCGACGTCACTCCCAGGTTGGTCCAAAGACGTATTGAAGACCTCGAGGGACATGGGTCCTGTATAACCCGTCGCAAACACAGCAGCAGCTACCAGTTCCAAGGGCATATAGCCCCCAAGCGATTGCTCCAAAGGATAGAGGCGATGGCTTCTTGACCAAGGAAGGAGAGCTGGAGTGGTTGGATCTGTCGGTGGATGAAATGCCGCAGGATTGACAAGCTCCGCGTCACCACACTGGAAAAAGAAGATTCGATCTCCAGGAACGGTGCAGGCTAGAGATGCAAGTGACCCAGTGAGAACTTCAAGAGATTCACCAAGAGTTGGATAAATGCGTCCATGTCCTGCTGGGTTGTAAGGGTCTGCAAACTCCACGGCCAAGATATTGAATGCATCGATAATCAGCCCGACGTTTGGACGGTTGGCAAACCTCACAGCTTCCCATGAGGCTGACCATGTATTTCTTGTAGCCCAGGAGAGGCCCTCGTAACCGATCTTCAGCATCCGCCCTCCATCCTTGCGTGAATATTCAGCAGCCATGTCACCGAGCTCTGCGAGATCTCGAGCAACCGTTTTTAGATCAGAGGTGACACCGTCGTCGTTGCGAATATTGGCACACATGAATACGAGGTCGGTATCAAACGCTCGCATAAAAGGAAAACGCTTAGCAACCAGGTTAAGTGTCGCTCGGCGTTCAACGGGATCCTTGATCCCCTCGATCTTGCGAAGAGGTTGCGTACAGGCAATGCGCATTCCCATCGACTTCACTAAATCACCTAGCTGGCGTGCGACCCGAAGATTCTCGGCAGTCGGCTCCCAAAGATCATCGCCAGGCAGTCCATGCTCCTCTAAATAGGCAGCCCAGCACTCGTCGAAGAGATCAATCCATTGGTAGCCAGCCTTTGCAGCTGCCTCGAGCCGGGGAGTGAGCGGGTGCTCCCTCCAGTTTCCGAGAGACAGAGTAGCGATGCCAAACTCATTGATATTTGCTGGAGGCCAAGTAGACAACATTTTGTGTTAGATTAGGAAATCTTGGAGGGAGGTAGAATGAACCCATCGCTCGATGGTTGTGAATCCGGTGATATTAGTTGAATGGATGATCGAATATCCGTGGAGGCCCGCGCCACAAGACTCCACCTCCACAAACCGGCCATTTTAAAAAGACACCGGGGGTCTCTTCCCTTATCAGCTTATAGAACTATGTCATGTGCCTGTAATGGAGAGTGAAGTCAATGTATTGAATGGTTGAGAAGTAAATAATGAAAAAAAAAAAAAAAAAAAAATCCCCCTTCAACAAAGCGGCCTCATCTCAATGGCTAAAAAAACACATCAATTGTCATAGAGGCGAGGTTGGCGTGTCTGGAATCATTATCTTGTCTCGCGACCAGTTTGAAACCGTGTGCTCAGCAAGCCAAATCATGTTCGATTTTTCCCGGTTAATATTAAACGAGACACAAGGCTCTTCTCGAAGCATTCTTATTATCAAAGTCTCGGAGTACCTATCGGCGGACTCCGGTCCCCGGACTGGCCAGTTGATGTGATACCCGCTTGGGGGATTACTCAGCTCCGCTTCCCCGAGGTCCTCACAGTGTCTGTCTGTTAGTGTCAGTTGCCCCGCAGTGTTTCCTCCTTCCCCCATGCTCTTTCACTATTCTTGCATCTCACAACCCTCCATTACGTATCAATTATACTCAACACAAAAATGACTACTCTCAAGTCCGGTGACGCGTTCCCCAGTGACGTTGTCTTCAAGTGAGTGACTCGGCCCCTCAGTGTCCCGGGCCCTCCAAGCTCTCCCCGCAATACTCCAGAGCTTCGTTAACCACCCACCATCGGTAGATACATTCCCTGGTCCGAGGAAAGCGGCGACATTAAGGCCTGTGGTATCCCCATTAACTATAATGCCTCAAAGGAGTGGGCGGACAAGAAGGTTGTCCTCTTTTCCGTTCCTGGTGAGTCTCAATCATTTTCGATTCAATCCGCATTGGCCAATGAACCAAGGGCTAATGATTCAACTTCGAAACCCTCTAGGTGCCTTCACCCCAACCTGCTCTGTCAACCACATGCCCGGATATATTAAGAACCTCCCCCAGCTCCGTGCAAAGGGTGTGGATATTGTCGCCGTCGTGGCTTTCAACGACCCCTTCGTCATGAGCGCCTGGGGCAAGGCCAACGAGGTGCGCGGAGACGAAATCGTGAGTATCACCTGCCCCGTCTAAGTATCACGTTCAATCATTGACCGTTTTCGGCGGTTAGCTGTTCCTGTCCGACCCCGATGCTCAGTTCTCCAAGAGCATTGGCTGGGCTGATGAAGCGTCCGGGCGCACGGGTCGTTATGCCATTGTCATTGACCACGGCAAGGTCAGCTATGCTCAAATCGAGACTGAGAGGGGCGCCGTCAAGGTAAGAGTTGCCCATTGCTTACCCCTGTCTATAGATGAGCTAACGGAGTAAACCCAAAATACAGAAATCAGGTGCTGACGCCGTCCTGGCATCGCTGTGAGAGAGGTCCTAGAAACTGAAATGGATCCTGCTCGGAATTCCTAATCAGCAGCAAGCCATACATATACTTTTTTGTGACCCGTGATTGCCACTCATTGAGAGAGTCCATAGATAGAATACCTAAACACTGCAATAGACGATGCATGTCCATCATGAATTCAAGTCACAATGCAGAAAGAGGCTTCTAGACACTGTCGGAGTATGTACATCATCAGGGCAATCTATTTCCAGGAAATTCAAGTCATCACGCTCCAAGACGAAGAAGAGCGACTGTTTCCAAGAGGAAAAAAAAAAGCAGAATTCAAATGGTACACTGTCGCAGATCACAAAAAAAAGACAACGGCCCCGAAATAGGCTCAATGGGGTTTTTGAGAGAAAGTGCGGTCATAGACATGCAATTCCAGCCCAGCAGAAGCACAATCCTCGTGCAATGGCTCTGCAGCTTGCACAATCTTGGGTTTGATGGTGTCATCGGCGGGCTCGGGTGCCGAGGCGCTAGTGTCACCAAGCTCATCGGCCGAGGCGTTCCGAAAGGAGCCTTCAATATTTAGGCATCGAAGGTGAGGGAATTGTGAGCGGCGGTTTCTGATGACAGTCCGGAGTTGTGAGACTAGCATGCCCATATGCCGCTCCTCGCATCCCTCGATGTAAAGAATCTCTAGAGATCCAGGCAATGAATTGATGAGAGGGCTTATCGGTTCGCTTTGATATCGAATGTCAAGAAGATTTGCTAGTCGGATGCGAAGCTCTCTGAGGGCCGAGAAATCAGCTAGGGATCCAAACCATTCATCATGGGTTTGATTGAGTCCGGCAGAAGTGAAAGGATAATGATCGCCATAGTGATCAAGCCATAAACTCTGGAGGCTCCGCTTGCTGCGAGTCAAAGAGCGATAGAAGGCAGTTGGTTGATAGCCGTGAGAGGTAAGATGCGAATCCGAATGCTGATATTTGAACGATTTTAGGTCTGCACACGTGGCTATCAAAGCATCCATACCGCGGTTCCCACTGCTGCGACGTAGGTCAATTTCGGTAATCGACGAACGGGCCACACTCACTTGCTCGGTTTCCTCTGTCTCAAGATCCGGGACGATCGAGATCGAAGTCGGGTCCACTACCGAGTTGGCAAAAACTGAGCGCATGGAAGGCAACTGGAAAAAAGACAACAGCAGGGCCGACTGATCTTCATGAGAGCCATTTCCCGCATTTACATGGGCTGTGGGTCGATCAAGGTCCTCTCGATGGTGTAAAGAGACTTTGGACAGATGCTGAAAAGCGGGTTGCGACTGGAATGGACGCTCGTTATTGATAGCCCGTTGCATGATACGGTTCAAGCAAATGGAAGGTATGGAATAGACGAGATGAAGCTGCCAAAGCTGGGTCAGCAATGGCAGCATCAAAGCACTCCACGTGTCACCGCGACCTTGTGCAAGATGTTCCACCCATTGCGCCGTTTCATCCTGAGAATATGACGAGACTTCGAGACGGCCCTTTAAGATGGAGGATCTCTGTAGCACGTCCCAGTCTGCTTGAGGGATTGACTCCTTCCGCCAACGACTCAAGTCAAGCTCGCGCACTACTCGAGCAAGAGAAGGTCGTTTTGTGATAGCGCAAATGAACGAATAAGCGTCACGCCAGTGGTTCAGCCGTACCGTCCGGTAAACCAGTGAGAGAAAGAGATCATGAAAGCGTTGGGAGATAAAGATTAGGTTCCAGCGGTCTGCATGGTTATCCAACTGTTCTCCTACTAGGAGGAGCACATCGTTGGGCAGTTGGAATGGGCGGGTCATGGTGGTGAGATTCATTGAACAAAAGGCCTCTGAAGTCATTCTGGTGGACCCTCCCGCCGGGGCTTCATGTTCTTCATAAACGTCGAGAGGGCAAAATCGTGACGGAGCTGCTTCGGGAATATCAGGATGATTTGGGAGAGAAAAAGGTGAATTCTTTCGCCCAAGGCAAAAGTCAAAAACTGTGAAGCATCCACTGATAAGCGTCTTATCAAAGTGTGTGATGAAAAGCCACAAATGGCGATTCGAAATGAGCCACTCTGCCCTAAATCGATCCACTGTCCGTCCCTTCAGAAAACGAAATTGGCTCAAGGTACCACGGGTGGATCTAGAAAGGGACTGTTGTCGGCTTAGGATCACCACGGGGCGTTGAGCGGAGTCCTCGGAGGAGGTGGATGAAATTTCTTTCGTGCTCCACCACGCGGTCACCAAATGCGCCGCTGCACGAATATCGCGAAACTCAATTGTCATAGTCATCAATGATACCATGCAGGTACGTTTCATGGTGAATAACACATGGGCCGGGCCAAAATATAGATAGATGGAAACATTTTCCATCGCTTAGATTTGTCTGCAAACAGAAGATTCGGGTTAGAGTTGATAGTACATGCAAATAGGTGAGGGTCATCGTTGCAGGTGTGCCTGTTAATGGTGTTCTTTAATCAGCTGTGAATTCACTTTGGACGTCCCTAATTCCCTAATCATTAGTTGATCTTTATAACTTTTCCTTTTTATCCTCCGGTTGTCCTTTCACCTTCGTCATGATCGACTTCTCTCGCTGCAAGCTCCAGTCAACATGCCTTGGCGGCCCAAATAGTCAAGCTGCCGAGAGTTGACGGCGGATAACGCCCATGGGTGTGGTCCTCTGTTGTCTTTCGGCACTTGCGGGCAAAATAGAGAATGATTGTTTAACATTCAGAATCCTATGTTTATCAGATATTAGAAATGAAGCTACGTGAGAGAATGGAGGCAGGTCAATGCAGAAACTCTCATCGCTCCAAATCAGGTCGAGAGTACCTATGTATCCATAGTGGATGCATCTAACTTGCCAAGCTTCAGCCTTCAATGCTGGCGATCAAGCGGGTCTACGTGAAGGTAGACATGTGCACATTGCGAATATGATCTTATTCATGGGTTTATAGTGGTTTTTCTCCGGTTGAAAATGAACACGGAGGGAGATATCAAATTTTGTAGTAATACACTGGCAGAAATCGAGGATTTCCTTGCACGGATCTTGATACATTGTAACGGTATAAAAAAGAATTCTAGTCACCATGCGGTGAATAACGGAAAAAGCACGGAAGGGGGCTTAAGCATGGGCTTGTCCGTTTGGTCGCGCAACAATATGGCGCTTTCGGCGGACATATGGGTATGGAGATGAAGCCGAGATCGATGAAATTGAGCTGGACGAAGAAAGGAAAGACGTAGTGATGGGGGTGGTAGAAGTTGTGAGAGCGGCGGTTGTCGAACTGACGATAGACGAAATGATGGTGGAAAATCGGGGCAGAGGGGTAGACGTGGCCTTCGTCGTGGTCTTTCTCGGGGATCCCGCTGCGTTTGGAGGGGCCTCAAAGCCAGTGCACATGGAGGGAAGAGGCATCGTGAGAGACTAGTCAGGATTTAGACCATTAGTATTTGTTTTGATGGTTGGCAACTTTGACTGGAAGTACTGGGGATATGCATACGGCAATGGCTTTGCTCAGGAACGGCTCGTTCTCATCGCCAGCCTCGGAGGCTTCGACATTTAGATTAACCCCGGCAGAAGGTGCGACCTTGACGCCAAAATGATGCTTCTCGGTGTCATCGGGGCAGACTGAACCGGAGGCTATCGTTGAAATCGTCAATTAGTCCGAGAAATTCATGCAATCTCTGACAGGAGAAGCGATCAAGAGGTTGGTAAGCCAACTTACACGATGCCACAGTCAGAGTTGCACCAGCCCAGGGCTCCAGGTCTAGCCCGATTTCAAACCCAGTATCTATTCATTTATCAGTACAATCCGTTCAAGTAGATTGATTTCTCACGTCGGGTCGTAAATACTCACCCAGAGCTTCCAATGCTAGTTGAATGGCGGCTTTGGCATTGACCTTGATTCCACCACTGATGGAAGCATCGACGGTGATCGGCTTCTTGGTAACTTTGGGAGTCCACCCTCTTGCGGACACGTCAGGCGAGGTTAAATCAATCCTGAGCTCGGCTGAATCCTCGAGGCCGATCGACACGCCTGTCGAAACGCCTGCAGTGCCCACAATGGGGCCGAGGGCATAGCCCCAGCTGAAAACGATCTCGGGCCCCAAATCCAGAATTCCCCCAGGTATGGTCAATCCATCAATGGGAATTTTTCCCAACTCTATTTCATCAGACTTGGTGCCGGTGAAGTTGGCACTAAGTCCGAGACGAGGATTGAAATTTGCTGAGACTCCGTGGGGGCTCAAGGTCATGGACACTCCTGTGGGAACAAAAAGCTCTGTCTTAAGCTCAAACTGAAAGTCAAACTCGCCCTTGGTGCCGCAGTCTTCACAATCATATGTGAACTTGAAATCTCCCATGGAGAGTGACTTGCTGCTCAGAGGTAAAGCGTGATTGAAATCAAGGGAGAAGGTGTGATCAATATCACGCTTCTCGGACGAAGGATGGCCACCAACAAACAACTCATACGTATGTGCAACGGTCTTCCAATCTGATACATATCCAATGACACTGATCGTATTCTTTGCATCGCTGAACAGCACGTTCGAAACGACGAAGGGCAAGCGATGCTCATTCCAACCGCAATGACCATTTCCAGCGACCAAAACGAATTTTCGATCATCGGCGTCATTGACCCACTGCCAGAGGCGTTGACCATATTGATAAGATCGCTCGTCTTTGAAGTCCATGGTCATAGTCTTATCAGTACACTGAGTGGACTGCAACAAAGGCTGAAACTTCTCCATGGAGATAATGTTCTCTGCATCTCCAGGCATATGGACTGTCAGATTACCCAGCGCGGATCGGCCATTTTGAGATCCTATATGAAGACATGTTAATATCCTTTCTTTTCCCCAAAGAGTTTCGAAGCGTACCACCCCAGAGAAAGGTTTCGCTGCTGAGGAGATCGAGCGCGGAGAAATCATTGTCTCTGGTCGAATGTCGATCAGTCTCAACCAAAGACGACCCAATTGGCTGCAGTTCGAATGATAGACTGATTTGATAGAGAGAAGACAAAGAAAGGCCAGAGATAAGCCAGATGAAGGGTTTAGAGACCATCTTTCCTTGAGATGGCTACTTTTATAGATAGACCGTGGTCGATTATTTGAAAAGAAAAATGAGCGACTTGTTAAATGAGCGACTATGGTGTTGTATTGATGACAGTCGACGCTGGGAAAGACCGCTATTATATACGCAGTCTGTTTATTTGCAATCAACGGCACATCCTCTCCCGCATGTCTGGTAAAGTTTCGACGGATCTAAAGAAGACCTCTTCGTCTGAGCGATGAAGATATAGGTGGAACCCATCGTGTTCTCCCGCGTCGCACGAGCCTCACAGTGGCTGTCAACGCCCGCCATGTCCCCCCCACCTCGTGTTCCTGGACAGAGGGGTAAGTTCCCTTGTCGGGTCTGGCTTATATGTTTGCAAAGAAGAAGCAGCTCAGGATCCAACTCTAGTCTGGTGCATATCAAGAACATGGAATTGTGTCCTTGCTGGCCCTCTCTGCGGACTGGGCGAAATCTGCTCAGGGTGCCATCAAGATATATTGACTTGAGCTTGATGCTTTCCCTGGCCATCAAGATTGAACATCCATCGTGGATGGCTTGTGCGAGTGTCAAAACTGCCCCATAGATGATCACAATTGGCCCCATCTTGGATCCAATGAAACGAGGCGCGGCGAACAGACGGTCGTATCTATATTCTATTGTTATCTCTTCTCCTGTCGATCGTGTAGATCATCTCGTATTGTATGCATGGGGGTAAGCGCAGACAATCTATCAACCGAGAATATGAGTATCAATCATAGCAAACATCAAGATCGTATTTTGATCCTGTGTTGGGGAAAATTATTCCACGTTCAGAGCGCATCAAATGTGCGACTAATTTTGGCACACCTGCACCCATTTCTCCGAAGAAACACGTCTAGGATACGAGTCCAGTCAGATCTTCAGCTCCTTCCCAACCATTCTTTGCACCTTGGTCGGGCATATTCACGGCTTCGAATTCCCTTAAGTCTCCAGTACTTCTCGAAGCACGTAATTTCTACAAGCCCTTAAACTCTCTCAACGGCCATTCGGGCTGTTGTGGGTGGTCAAGCTGCTGAAAAACCGTTGTCATGGCCCACGGAGCCCCATGTTGATTACGGGATGAAAAAAAAAGGGAACAACGGCCAAATATCAGAGTGCGATTGTTCTTTGCGACTCAAGAAGCAGCTGCTGCTGCCATTGCACCTTGAAAGTCCAAATACCAGAGGTGCAAGGCCGACGTGACAGTCATGATCTCCCAAGTCTCACCGAAAGTGCCATTTAGTCCAGTAGCCAAAAAGGCGAAGCGGAATCCCTTCGTCATACTCCACGAGGCATTGTGAGCGAGGAGTGCAACGATCTCCGTTCCATCGCTGGCAACCCCCATTTCTCGCTCTTTCCTGCTCCCGCCAGCACTGTGAATGGGCCCTGACAGCCACACAAGCTTCCAGCCATAGGAGTGACCAGTAGCAAGCTCCTTGATCTCATCTCCATGTGTCTTCCGCCACTCAAACCGCTCTCGTCCGGCACCCTTCCCTGTCCCTTGTGTCTCGAAAGCGAAGGTTGGAGAAACGCGGCTCGTAGATGCGGGAACTATTTGTAAGTCGATCGCATGGGTATGGTGGCCGTGTGGACGAGGCGGGAGTGTGAGATCGACGGGTCTGGCCCGACCCCATTTGTCAGACTTGAGCGTTGCCAGGACAGGATCTTCCTTGGTCGGCCCATCATATAGAATCAGTGATGGCTTGTTCCCAAAGACAGAAGCATGGACGGACACAGCGAACAGCTTCTGTTCCGCCGTCAGGCCCAGATGGAATGTGGAGGTCATTTTCCATTGAAAGTAGCCATTCATTGCGGGCGGAAATTTGGCCATTGCGTGTTGGAGACTTTTGCTGTCGCTGGATGATTGATTGTAAGCAGGCGCAACATATTGGGGAATTTGTTCTTCAAGGCTCTGGTCGTGTTGAATGTGTTCAGTATAAGGGGGTGGTGAGGGATCCATCGTGTTTCCGAGGGAGTTCACAATGCGTGTTTTGGCTGATTTCAGCAGGACTGGATTAGAGTTGGCGACGACCACCTGAGTGTCAAGGTTGGACTTGAGAGGGAGTGTGGAAGGGCGTGAGCAGCTTTTATATCGCTGGAGAAATCCATCTCAGCCTGCCAGCACATCCACATCGTAAGTAATGCTGGCTGAGAGTGTGGTGCTGGGGGCACAGGAAAGATCTTAGGCAGTCCGGGGCCAAGAGAATCTTCGCTTGGCGCTTGGCCCTTCCGAATAGGGCTGGATGCTCCGCTCTATTATTATTCATTCCAGGAAAGAACTTGGTTCAAGGTAAGTATATGTAGTCTTTGCTTCCATTTTTGCTATTTTAAAGTCTCTTTAATGAACAGAATAGAATTTCAGAATGGCAATGATACCATGCTGAATGGAAATGCTGCAACCTTGGAAAGTTAGAGGCAGATCCTCCGCTGTCGCCGGAAGTGCTCATATGTATTCCCGGCTTGCGCGATGGAAGTCCCGACCTACCTACACTTGACGAAGACAATTTGTTGAAACGCCATTCACATCAGTTCTGTGATTTTCCAGTCGGCATATATCATGTAATCTATTCTTGCAGTTCGATAAGATAGACGAGTATTCAAAAGTCGTCCGGTGTTGACTTGGATAACATGGCCACCAATAATCCATGGGTCGGAGGTACAAGTCCACAATTAGGAGTTTCAATGGTCAAGACCATTAGGAATTACAGATTTCAGCAAGGATGATGAGCAGCTTTCATGGTCACCTCAGGTGGGACATGATTGGAGTTGAACAGAGAATTTGTCGTGGAAAATTTACTTTGATACAGCGGCCTGAGTGTAGGAGATGAAGTCTGTATGACCCGACCCCTTTTTTTGGCCCTTCGGGTCCCTGCAGCTCCCTTTACGTGTGCGCGGGTAGCCGTTTGAACTATTGAATCGCGGAGGCCGAAGTCTTCTCTAGGCTGGACTGATAGAAATTGCGGGGATAGCATCATCTAAACAAAGACAGGTTGGTTTACTCACGCAAGCAAGCAATATGGCAAGCCAAATGTGATATCAATCTGATAGTTTCGGTAATCTCTAGTCAGTAATACATTTTGGAAGTGTTCGACCCGGTCGGGAGATCGGGCTTGTGCACGACAGCAGGCGTTTCTTTCTTTCCCCGAAACCTCGGGCATCGACTAGTTGCTGTACACAAGCCAGGGTCCATATTGTACATGACTACAGGATTGAACTCTCGGATGCTAAACAGACAGCCCAGTCCAGGTCATCTCAGCTCAGCTCGTTGGAGTTTCGAGTTTGGCTGAGTTGGAAATATGAGGCTGCACCGGCCAATTGGAAACACGAAACTCCAACGAACGAACAGTGGAACAGACGACTGGTCTCATACTCCTTCCTTCAAAATTCAATGTTCGAGATCGTAGATGAGCAGGAAATATAAAGCCAAAGGAGAACTGAAGCTCAATACGAGATGGACACATTGAAGCTTTCTCGTGGCGTTGTCGGCCGCGGTACCGAGATCTTTGGCCGCCCCCCGCGATGGCCACCCGTCGGACGCCCCATGGCGTCTTCTTTGCAAGGGCGTTCCACCTCGGGTATGGCGTACGCGAGTGGACCCTAACTCTTGAGGCTGAAGGAAGACTTGGAACTAGGCTAAGGCGTCTCTAGGAGACCCCCCAGGATTCCCCAGGATTCCCGGATATCGCTCGTCGGTCGTTCATGGGGGGAGCTTACGGTCGGAGAAGAAAGTCTCAACATTCGGCTGTGCGACCGGAGTCGTACATTGCGCGAAACAACAATCCCAGGGCGAGAGACAACCTGACTGGTCGCTAGCTGTACGCTGACTGGGTTCATGACGGGCTGGCCGAGGCTGCCATTGAAGATCGTATACCGATCGAGAGACGGTTCTTGCACCAAAATGGGCGAAAGGGCCGAGCGGGTGCCAGTGACGGGTGCTGTTGTAGTGCTACAGTAGTAGCAGTTTTCCATAGTTCCCCAGTTGCCAAGTTCATTCTTTCGATGGTCAGAGGGGGTCAATCAAGGCCCAGTGGATTTCATAGGTCGGAGAGACAAAGAAGTCATCAAATGCCATCAACTAGGGAGCCAGTAGTCTCAGCTGGTTGACAGCCCCGCCATTCTGGGGTTACCCATCTGGGGATGAGCGTTTCGATGACAGAAGTCGAGTCCAGTAGTCGTCCAGAAGGTTGTAAGTTTGAGTGGGGAGGGGAAGCGGGGGCAGGATGGAATGCCTGAATACAAGACCAATCATGACCACGGATCGGATGCAGGCTCACCTTTTGGGGGTTTTGGTCTGTGCTGGGGTGAGAAAGAGAGTAAAAGAAGACGAAGCTTCGAAGTAGTGGTGGAAGGACTGCTGTGGCATGTCTTTCAATATGAAGCAGGTAAGACGTCGTGGAAAGACAGAGAGCAAGCAAGCAATGGCCGAGCCAGCCACTCTCAAGCCCATTCTCAGCCCTTGTGATGGCATCCTCGACGCCATCCCGCGCCATCCACGAAACTAGCCAAAGAGTTAGATCGTGAGGTGGGTCCTCAATTAACTCTCCGTTGTTATTCCCTAAAGACCGAGAACAAATCAGGCAATTCGGTAGTGATTGGCCGATGCGATGATACCATGTGGCTTGCCAGACGACCCTCGAAGTTGCATGCGCTAAGACGGCCTCTCGATCTTCCAGAGCAGTGGGACTGTGGTCTCAGGGTCTTGGTACGGTTGGGCCTCTTGGAGACGGGCTGACGAGGCGGGGACTCTGGCTCCTGATTGGAGGCTAACTGCAGTTGAGCAAGAGTGTTTGGCTTCTTTGCGTGGAGTTCTGAGTCAATAATCTCAAGGGCGGAGGCTTTACCCTGTAGATCATCTGCCCATCTGGGGGTAAGGTTGTGTGATACCTCATGAATTGTTCCTGTTGTTGTTGTCTCTGTATCGAATACGCTAGGTACAATAGGGGTCGAGTGGTGTATCGTTGTATGGGGCGTGACATGATTTCTGCGTTCTAAGAGTGTTTCTTATCATGACAAGATGTCCATGGATATATTCGTGGATCATTCGAATGTTTCTTCTATTGATTCCAGAGACCAGAACAGACAGGGTGTTTCCCGCTAATTCCCCGCTGGGAGCGTTGCTGTTCAACTCCTCTTGAACTGACCAGTCATGATCATTGAGGTTGACATATGATCATTCCAACTTGGTGATGACACGCCCCTTGACCAGTCGACACATGGTGTCTTCCCCGCATCTCCCCAAACGGCAACGATGGGTCTTGAACTTGAATGGTAATCAGATTGTATCACGTATTCCCGACGTATCTCCATCTCCTATATGAAAGGCCTGACCTACTACATCTACCGAAGAAGATATTCACCAGTCTGTCAACCTATCGAAGCAATCAAAAAGTAATAGTTCCTCATGGGCATGGTTCGATTTGATGCCGAGGGGCTATCGTGTAATCTCGTTGAGAAAAGAGATCGACGCATTGAGAGGTTAAGGATGTACTGGTACCTGTGGTATTTTACAATACACATCCTTGTATGAATTATCTGGATCTCTGATTGGCCCAAGGTCATCAATGAACCTCGTTGATTTATGTGGGATCATAATTTTTTTTTATTAAAAATTAATCTTCTATTATTTTGATTGTTTGGATCCTGGTTTCAGGTCCCATTCATCCATCATCCATCATCCATCGTCCTGCTTGCCGACAGCCGATCCTTCAAGTGTTCTCCGTACTCTACTACTCCGGACTCTGTAGTTTGCCATTTTCCCGTTTTGACCTGGACCATCTGCTCGTACTATATAATCTTCTCCTCATCTGACCTTACTGCTCTCTCCCCCTTCGTACTTTTCCACCCTCTCCCCCCTCTTCTGCTTTTCTCTCCTCCCTTCACTTCATCTTACCTTCTGGGTCTCTTCCATTGAATCCCACATCCTTCCTGCCTTTTCCCACCCAACATCATCAGTCCATCATGGGCTACGTGATCGGCAATATCTATGTCATCACCACGGTGGCCGTCATCGGCGGTGCACTGTTTGGTTTTGACATTGCTTCCATGTCTGCCATGTAAGTCTCCCTCTCTGCCCCTCTCTCCCCCAGCCCCAACTGCTCTTCAGGTTACGGTACCCCTTCGAGCTCTGTGTTCGCTTCAAAGATGTCTCTCATGGAGTCGCTAACCAATCCGCGCGTTGCGTGTCGATAGTCTTGGCACTCAGCAGTACAAATGCTTTTTCAACCAGACTGGCCACGGTGACGATGGCTCATGCGGTGGTCCCACCTCCTCCACCCAGGGTGGTATCTCGGCTGCCATGCCCGGTGGCTCGTTTGTAGGCGCTCTCATCTCCGGTATCGTGACTGATTGGCTCGGCCGTCGCATGGCCATTCAGACTGGCTCCGTCATTTGGTGCATCGGTAGCGCTATTGTCTGCTCCTCCTTCAGCATCGCTCAGCTCGTTGTCGGTCGCTTCATCAACGGTCTGTCCGTCGGTATCCTCAGTGCGCAGGTCCCAGTCTATGTCGCAGAGCTGGCTCAACCCAGTCGACGTGGTCAGGTTGTGGGTGCTCAGCAGTGGGCCATTACCTGGGGTATCTTGATCATGTTCTACATTTCCTATGGTAGCAGCTTCCTCGCTGGCAACGCGGCCTGGCGTCTGCCGTGGGGCTTGCAGATGATCCCTGCCGTCTTCCTTTTCGGCATGGTCTTCCTGCTCCCGGAAAGTCCGCGTTGGTTGGCCAAGCACGACCGCTGGGAGGAGGCCCACGAGGTGCTGGCCCTGGTCCACTCCAAGGGAGACAAGAATGCTCCCTTCGTGCAGACCGAGTTGCAGGAAATTCGGGATATGGTTGAGTTTGAGCGCGCGAATGCTGATGCGACTTACCTGGATCTCTTCAAGGGCAACATGATCTACCGGACTCACATCGGCATGTTCACCCAAATCTGGTCCCAGCTGACTGGTATGAACGTCATGATGCTGTATATCACCTATGTCTTCGGTATGGCCGGCCTGTCCGGAAATGCCAACCTGGTCGCATCGTCGATTCAGTATGTGATCAACGTCGTGATGACCGTCTTCGCCCTGCTATTCATCGACCGCTGGGGACGACGAACTCCTCTGCTGGTGGGCTCGACTTTGATGATGACTTTCATGTTCGCCAACGGTGGTATCATGGCCAGCTACGGAAAACCTGCACCCCCCGGTGGTCTGAACCACACCCCTGAGCAGTCCTGGGATTTGAGCGACGCACCCTCTGCGGCCAAGGGTGTCATTGCCTGTACCTACCTCTTCGTGGCCAGCTTTGCACCCACCTGGGGACCCGTGAGCTGGATTTACCCTCCTGAGTTGTACCCACTGCGTCTGCGTGGCAAGGCTGTGGCTGTCTCCACCGCATCCAATTGGGTCTTCAACTTTGCCTTGTCCTACTTTGTGCCGCCAGCGTTTGAAAACATCAAGTGGAAGACCTACTTGGTCTTCGGAGTGTTTTGTTTCGCTATGACCATCCACGTCTTCTTCGCCTTCCCCGAGACCGCTGGTAAGACTTTGGAAGATGTGGAGACCATGTTCAATACTCCTGGAATGAAGCCGTGGAAGACCAAGGTTCAGTACCAGCACGTTCGCCAGCTCGAGACGGGTGCCCTTCAGTCCGAGAAGATGGCAGATCTGCAGGCGGAGGCTGGCACCCGAGCTACTGAGAAGGAGGCTAGTGCCGCGACTCACAAGGAGTAGAAAGACCTGCAGATTTACCCGTGGGTCTCTTACCAATTGATATTTCTCGCGAGTTTGAGAATGAGGCTTTGTGGAATTTCAACTTTTGCGATGTCTTTGCCCGTTCTTTGGGCTCACGTGGATACGACTCTTTTACACTGACGGTGCAGTGGCTTGGCTGCACGTTGCTGGCAGTTACGCGAAGAAGCTCCTTAGAGCATCACCAACCATACGATTTTAATTCTAGCCAATTTTGGATACCAACGAAACTTCATTTTCCGAACATGAAGTGTTCTCCCCTTTCTGCCTTTTCAGAGTAAATGGTCGATATCAGGTCTCTCGATGGTAAATTAGTACCGCGCATAGAATAAGGTTATCAGAGAGATGTGATAGGAAATTTTCGAGTCACCAATTTACCATGACATCGGGGCAGTAACTGTAAATGTAATTTATTCGAACATAGGGATTGATCATAGAAACTGGCATGACTTGAGGATTCTTGAGATGTGCTTCGAGCTCTACTATTCCCGACATGACTTGATCGACATGTCATAGACTAACTCAAATAGCAGTGAGGGGAAAAACTTGTGAATTACTTGTTACAAGTCCTCCAGAAGAGAGAGAGGAGATAGGAATATTCATGAGTTGATTCAACATAGATCCTTTCCGTTGGCTCTTCCTCCGATTACAACAGTAGCCACAGTAGATTCTGACCCAGTCAGAGTCTACTCTGAATAGTAGCCACATAGAATATTAGTGAGAGCCCTGTAGCTGTGACTTGGTCGCAGGCTTAATGTATCCTTCGCCATGCATCTTCTTGGAAGCACAGCGATTGTGGGCGCTACTAGAGTCATAGTAGAGATTATATCCCGCGCAGTGGACATTGCCTAGAGTGGTATCCGCATCAGTAAAGTTCGTCAAGGCAGTGTTGCCTGTCAGCGTCCACGATGAGGTAGCGTCAAGTGATACGGAAAATGACGCGTTTCCATAGCCAGAGTATGTTTTGCCGGTCCACGTCGAATAGTTGCCCAAGACCCAGCTAAATGAACTTCCATTGAAAGCGACCAAGTCCCCAGTGAGGGTTGACTCGGAGATTGTAATCGTAGCTTCGGCAGCAGCAGTGGAGTCGGCGAAATGATTAAATTCCTGAGTCACCTGGGTGTAATGTGCGATGACCAAAATGCCCGAAGTAGTGTTGATTTGCGACCGTACAAGACTTGTGCTCGCTATCACGTTCCCAAACCAAAGACCCGCTGCGTCGTCAGGGAGCTCAGTGAGACGAGAATTGGTCAGACTTATCTCGGACCCCGATTCTCGAGATCCATACGAGAAAATAACAGCACCGGCGAGTAGTCCGGCAGTTAGATGGCGAGTAGTCCGGCAGTTAGATCTGATTCATGAATCTCGACTTGCGAGACATCCAAAAAAGCGATTGGGGCCTGCTGCGCACGACCGACAACATTTTCGGCATAGACTGTCCCTTGTCCACAGAATATTGCACTCCCAATCCCTGCAGTGTGGGCAATGGAATCGTAAACATAGACGTATCCCTTAGGGCTGTCACCAGCAAAAGAAGAAGATCGGTATGCCTCTGAATAATGGCTCAGATTTTTTCCAACGACAGTACCGTCCCAGGTGACACTGGACCAAAGCTGTATAACGACGAATCTGACACATATGCATAGGAATTGTTACCGTGAACATAGATGTTGGCGGCTCCATTGTGAACTGTTCACATTGACATTGTCAAGATAGGCGACCGAGGCGTTAGCTATGTTCACTGCAGCATTCAGCCCATAGAAGCTCGATTGGTATAAGTCACTAGAATATCCATTCTTGATCACAGTAGACCCAGACATATTCACATGCGAACTCTCTGTGACCACGACAACGCTTGTGTCATTGCGCGCCACCGTGAGCGTTTTGTGGGAGACCTCTTTCGAGGTATCGTTGTAGATGTAAGGCCCTGTGATCAGGTACTCTTGGTATGAAAGTGGAGCATAATCCCATTCAGCAGTGAGAGTATTGTCTGCTGCATCTCCTGATAAATCTGCGAAGTCACTGGGGTCGAGTATTGCGATGGTGGCTAGGCTTGTAGCCACAAGTAGAAGAATGAGGCTGAACATATTTGACGATTTTGGAACGGTGTACATGCTGTCCTCTAATAGAAGATCTCGAGAACCACGGAGTGAGCCGATGATTGCAACGACCGAAGGTATCTCCCGATGCATACTATCTATAAAATCATATTATGGTGTCATTTATCACTGACCCGGTACAGAAATTGTCCACTCCAAATACCAATTAAGGACTGAATGGTGGCTAGGGCTTTTTCCAATGGCTGAGACATGTTGAAATTAGCCATATGGGATCTTGAATTGAACGGTGAGTTCTGCCACATTTGCTATTCAGCTAAAGCCTTTCCAGCGGCTAAGACTGGTGCGAAGATGAACGAATGTGGAGCCGAGGAGTACAGTATCGAGCTCCTTGGCTGTTCCAGGCCACCAAAAATCCAATGAAGATTGGCAGAGGCGTTAGTTCAGAGTGAAAATAGTCTTTCTATTTTGAACGTTTCAACTTTTGGTTAGCCCTTGAAGCTGGGATTACGCGTTCTGAGGAGTGAGGGCAACCAGATGCACTGGAGATAGTAGAGCCCACTTAAGCAGTTCTTCTTGACGGGATTGAAGCAAAGGCTAGGGGAAGGTGAACGTTTGTTGAAGAGGCATAATTAGCATGCCGCATAACTTGCCATCTTATATCGGCCCCACATACAGGTCTTGTTCCTGTGAGGGTATACCTAATTGTCAAGATTGCCCCACGAGTGATATATAGGTAGTCTTCGAAAGAAAATCTACCTTCATAAGCGTTGCCCAACCGACGAATAACAATTGGGTTCTAATTCAGTGCTTGATTGATGGACTTAGAATTGGGTGGAGCCGACTGATATGTGGACCCCCGGTGACTCTGATTGGGAGGAGGTGTACAGCATTACCTCTTATTACTATTCTACGCGTGCCTAGTCAGTTGATAGAGATTCCAGCATGATGAGTTAACAACATTGAGTCCCGATTATTTGTCTGGCGAGAAGCTGGATTAGGAACCCAGTGAGGACTCTAACATTAGTTATGTAGATAATCGTCTCTAAGTTGGTACTGGGGCGGGTAGTGTCGGATAGGTTTACCACCTTTTATCATGTTTCTTCTTCCCCCCTGCCGAGATGCCGCCCTAGACCACTCTGCAGTCTGTCCCCGTACAAGCAAAAGATATTAGCTCTTGTCCAGCACCAAATCATGGTGGTAGAATTTCGTACTGCTGGCAGAGGGTGTCAATCAATGTGTCGGACTGGTTTCTCATGATGGGTGGATGTTCTTTTCCTTCAATCGGCATCGGGGCTTGGCGAGCGCCACAAGCCTCCCGAACCTCCGAAAATGGACCCCGACTGGAGAGGTAAGAGGTGAGTGATTCAAATGGCTGACTTTTATGTTAGAAACACAAGGTTATAAATGGGGATTCTCCTAGGAGGATATGTTGAGGTATTTCCGTACCAGGCTGATCCAAACCTGCCTTCTTTTTTGTTCTTGATCTTGTTGCCTGCCACACAATCATCAGTGGGCAAGACCGCCCAATTTTTATAATGCAAACCTCTCGTTTAGAGCTTATTCGTTTAGAAGCGCATCATGTACCTGGGTACCATGAGATTTGGTCAGATCCTGTTGCAACTCGATGGAGCCCCCACGGACCCTGCAAGGACGTTGATGCGAGCGAGAAGTGGATGTCTGAGCTACTGCTTGACGTGAATCCCCTGGGGGAGAATTACGCTGTGTTACTTCGACCTGTTGTTAATCTGAATGACATCCAGCAACAAGATTCCGAAAGTAATACAGTGCTTCAGCCAGGTGGTTTTCTTGGATGGGTCGGAACTTGGAAGTCAAAGCCAATCCCAGAAGTTGGTTTTATCTTCCATCGATCGGCATGGGGCTTCGGATTTGCGACCGAAGCCTTGAATGCTTTTGTCCAACTATACTGGCGAGTAAAGCCACAATTTGATGCTCTTGAGGCCTACTGCGACACCGAGAATGAGGCGTCTGTTAAAGTTCTGCGAAAATCTGGCTTCGTATTCGTGGAATCGATCGTCGGAGATTATGTTCTTCCTTGGATGGAGCCGTCGCTTCGAAGTAGTCTTCGATTTCGAGCGACCAGGCCTCTTATCGAAACCACCACAAGTTGAATCTACGAAGCTCTCCCAGAAGACGAGTAGTTTCAAACCTTCGCAGTGACTGCTGCCATAAAGGAATCTCTTATAAATCAATAAATTGGGTTTGCCCTGGCTGACTGAAGTAGAATATCTCGTAATCGTTGAAGGGCCGAGCTGTGTGAGCCAATTCTGTGAATGAACACCATAGACGTACTCAATCAAATGACCTGCCCTTCGATTTAACTATGACTCTGTCCAAGAGCCCACATGAGTTTGAAAATTTCTTGACCTTGGTGTTTGGGATTTAACCCCCTTTGGCGATAGTGAGGTGTACAGTCTCTTTTTTATAGGTTACTTACCTGATCGATCTGCATAATTAAATTCTACCACGGTTGCGAAGGTGTGCCTTTATATTGATTTTCATCGGGGAATCGGTGCAGTCCCGAAACTTCATGTCGAGTAAATGATTTTAGTACTTTCATTACACCATTTAGGCTTATCTGAGGCTTACCACTCGGAGTTCCTCCGAGCTCATATCCCGAGTTCTTTATCTCATTTCTTAAGACTGAAAATCCCCAAAGTTTCGAAAATAACCATCGTAATCAAGCACCCCCTTTTAACCTACCACTTAGGTTTACGGTGGCCCAGGGTAGATAACTGTACTCCTCCCAGGTCAGTGGTGATTCGTTCTAACAACAGGCCTGGGGTGAGTGGACGATAAGTCACAGTATGGGAACCACAGGAAATATTCGAGAATATGTGCGTCCGGGCCAAGAATTTATCTTGTACGGCATCTTTTCGTGGAAATTTTGGGGGCATATGCTTCGATCAGGCTTAGCAACTCCCTATGTGGCGATTGGGGTTCCCGTCTACATCTACACTGTAGTGCATGGTCAGTCAAGTCGTTCATGAATCAGCTGCACATACAACTCAAATACCTCATAAAGAACGTAAAATGAGCTAAGAACTGGTGATATAAGTGTACTTATGCGGTACGTCTACCTCCATCTTGTACCTGCAATCTACTAGCTAATTTTCAGATGGAGTTTTTAACTATCTTAAACGGCAAAACCCTATAACAGCTAGGAAATGCATATGGTTACCTACCATAGAATTAACAGGCTAGTATGTGGCTCATATATAGCAGCCCTGTAGTCGGGTAGGTAAAAGAAGTAATAAGAGAGAATATTTGTATATTTTCTTCTACAGTAGCGGAAAGAAGCAAACATGTCCTATAGTAATCTGCATTTCGGTGGCTAGAACATAATAAACGGTAGTTCAAAAGACGTAAGGTTTTCGTTAGCAAATCATGTATGGTACTTCCGTATAGCAATAAAATTATAGTCGCATCTTCGTAGCATATTCTAAGTCGACTAATTCCTGCCTACTACCCTACAATTCTACCCAATCCCACCCGATACCACCTAATGATGTCCATTTTCCACGAAAACACATAAGGTTATCAGGACGGGAATTTACCTGACGACCTGTTGAGCTGTATTCCAGTTCACCAGTACCTTTACGCATATCCTCATCGCCGGTATCGATAGTGCTAATTCAGCTGACAGTGCTAGGAACACTTGCTACATGCTACGTATCTCTTTGGAGTTACTTTGTGCGATACCGGTCTGCTATCTTCAACTCAGCCACGAAGGCTCTAGGGGGCTCTGTCAAACTTGTCAACTTCGTTAGTCGGACGAACTAAGAAGCAGCATGCCTATGCATTTTGGCGAGCCCCAGAAGGGATTTTATCATTAGAACATCTTCCCGCGCAAGAAGACTTCACTGTGACACTGCTAGGATTATTCCAGATAGTGGCTGGTCTTGATCTACGTACTGGTTCCCAAATTTACGATTTTGTTTGATTTGCTCCCTTGAACTCCTTTGATGGGCTCGGGTTTCGGGATCTCTGGAAGCAGTCAAGCCACGGGCAACGTTGTCTAGCACGGTATTGCTGAATGTTGCGGGCCAGTAATCTCACAGGACGAGACGGGCGATGATTTTTCGCTGGACAAGGCCGAAGGGATTTTTTGGGACGATAGTCGCATGGATATGATGGCGTATGTCGATCCTCGGACCCGACAGTTTTATTACCCATTCTTCGACGGGCAAGTCAAACATACAACCAAAGATTGGTGCATGAAGTTCATAAATTAGGTTTCAGGAAACTACCAGAAATTGAGCATCGCTGACGGCTCATCTCTGGAACCGAATACCTATCCCCTTTCCAGGGCGTAGTTCAGGGCGCTAATCTGGTAACCAGTGACCCCTTGTCAACATTTTGACTTCAAGTACTGACTGAAGCTACTACCAGGCCACAAGGGGTGATGAATGGAGTAGGCAGAGTGTGAATTCAGCATGACCGAAAGGTGTCGTGTTTTGGAGTGCCACCCGCCCGCGAACTGATGAGGATATCTAATCCTGCATATAGAATGTTTAGTGTTCACTGTTCGGCGTCTCATTTGCTCCGATGTTGATCGAGCTTGATTGAGAGGGTGCTTATTTGGCCATGGAGATCAGCACCTGGCGCCATCTATGGTATAGTCCGAGAAGCAACCCAAATATCAAAAATGTTCCTGCATTCAATTGAAATACCTATCTTCCTGGGACTGACTTATGTTTAGTACCTTAAGGAAATGCGGGGATTTTCCGGCACGGTTGATCGGTAGCTAGGCAGCTAGGAACCTACAGCAGAGACTTGAAGAGATTTCTTTCGATGTTGACCTCATACCCATCCGAGCAGCCAGCCACTTCATTCTAACCTACATTCTCGTCATATAGGGGAGTGCCAGCACTGGTAAGCAGAGCATCGGACCCGACAAAGTCTTATTCTTATTCATTATTGGCGGTGCATCCCTTGGAGCTAGATTCAAGTTGAAAGGAAACTACGAGAGACAAATTATGCACCAAAAATCTATTTGTATTTTCTCCCGTCGCAGAGCCTTTACACCAAGATTTTTCTTTCTTTCGTGTTTTCTAAAGCTTCTCTTATGTTCGGCGCACACTCTTCTTTAGAAATTCTGAATGTCTTACCCTGAAACTCGATCTCTGCTATTTGCGGACTAGGGGACCGAAAGGACCTGTCACACGGAGTAATTCCGGATTTTATTAGGAGAAAACCCGGGCGGGAGAGAGGTTTAATTGCCATAATACCCCTGTAGTTATACTGTTGTCAAGTTGTTAAGACTCATAGAGGTGTCAGGGTCCACGCTAAATATGCGGCGTGAAACTTAGGATACTCGTCACGGCACTTCTCTCGTGACCTCATTGCCGAGCAGGTGGAGATCGTGATTAACCCTGTCATGGTTGACCAGAAGAATTTTGTATATGGAAAGGTATATTGTAGAATGAAGGGTACTACTTTGTCTATGAGTAAATCCAAATCGGCACCATGCCTCAAGGAGGGAGGAATTGAAAACAGTCGAGCAATAATAATAACAGAGTCTGGAAGGATCAATTAGCAGCTGAGAAGAGCGCTTTGGCCGCCAGTAATAACATCGCTTGACTCGAGAACCAATGCATCGAGGTTACAATTAGCGAAGGGTCCAGCAGTAGAAGGCCAGTGAAGGTTTGCTGCTAACTCACGTAGGTTGTAAACCATTCCACAGCATTCCTTCTAATCAAGGGTAAAGCGTAAGTTCGCGGATAGGCCGTGCAAAGTGGTGATTTCTTTCCTCATCACCCGTTTACAGGCAGGCTGTCTGGATGATATTACCGTTTAATTTTCCAACTATAGAATAATAGGGTGAATTTGGGAAAAATGTGGATTGACTTGGAAGCACAGGATCGCAATGAAGCTCTCTACAATAAATATAATAAGCCGGTCTTCAAAAGAAAAAGAAATGGCTATCCTCTATAAGTGTGAGCATCTACTAACATCTATATTGTGCTAGATAGCAGTACTTTGCAGATTACTACCCTTATAAACATCCAACCGAAGATAAACAAATGAAAAACGGATATTTCAGATTGTGCTAGTTATATCATATGCGACTATTACCCCACAGGAGTTCTGCAAGGGCGCGGGGAACCTTCACATCATGTCTCGGAGGCAGAACATGCTCCACCAGCATTCAGGATCAATGAGCCAACGGTGGATGCCATGACCCCCACTCCCCCGCAAAGCAATCAGTTTAGCAATTTTAAGCCCTCGCGCTCGACACCATGGAGCTTATTGCTTACAGTTGAACTGAAGAAAGGAGTTTATATTGAATGGTCCACTAATTTTCTGCGAGTACCGTGCTCCGAATCCTAGTGCATGGCCACTATAGATTGATCATCAGAAGAAATAACCCTTTATCCGAGGTAGAGTTACATTGACGTCCTATATTAACCGAGAGGGGCTATATAGTCTGTGAGTGATCGATCTGACAAACTGCAAGCCCAGACGCTGTTCCACGATCCTTACTGATCCAAGGATTTTCACTCAGTTTCCCCGTCGATTTTTTCTGAATTGATCTCCCTTGATTACTTCGCGCACCATATTCACTATGATGGTCTCCGTCATCCTCGGGGAGCTTATATCCCTTGTCCATCTTGCCACGGCGCTGAGGAATGGCCTTGCTGAGACTCCTCAAATGGGATGGGGTGCGTTTGCTTCTAGGCCAGTCAATTTTTAGGTATGCTTCCAAGATGGCTGATGCTGCTTGCGACAGATAACTGGAATGCATTTGGGTGCGGCCTCAGTCAGAGTTTGATCCTCTCTACGGCCAGTACCATCAAGAAGAGTGGCTTGAGGGACCTCGGTTATCATTACATCATTCTGGATGATTGTTGGTCTTCTGGCCGTGCATCGAATGGGGCTCTCATCCCAGATGCCACTAAGTTTCCCAACGGAATGGGCTATCTAGGCAGCCAACTTCATGCAGATGGCTTTGGCTTTGGGATTTATTCAAGCGCCGGCACAAAAACGGTAAGAAGTTTCCCTTTTCCGGCGTGGCTGTCAGTCCTTCGTTTTTCCTCCTCCAAAACATTATCCGATATTGTTCCTTACCTCGCGGCGAGAATAGTGTGCCGGTTACCCTGGCAGTTTAGGCTACGAAACGATCGACGCAAACACGTGGGCGAGCTGGGGGGTAGATTATCTGAAATATGACAACTGCAACAATAATGGACAGGCTGGAAGTCAGGCCGCCAGTTCTGCTCGGTAAGAACATCCTTGTCTTGAGGCAGTTTGTGAATGTCCCTGCTGAGCTCTTGACTTCCTCTGCAGATACAAAGTGATGGAACAGGCGCTTGCCGCAAGTGGGCGGCCAATTCTCTATGCTATTTGCAATTGGGGTCAAGACCAACCTTGGGTCTGGGGCCCATCTGTTGGAAATTCTTGGCGGATCACAGGTGATATTTCCGACCACTTCAATACGGGGTATTCAGCCTGTCCGGTGTAAGCAGCTCTGGCTCCCATTGTGGACTCTCCAGGTTCCGTTTGTGGTGTACCGGTGCCTCTTAACGCTAATACGTTTTGATAGTCCGAATTCCGGTGGATATGACTGTTCTGTGACACAGATTATGTCCATGCAAGCAACTATCTCAGGGTACTCGGCCAAAGGCGGTTGGAACGACCTGGATATGCTGGAAGTCGGCAATGGTGGAATGACAGACTCAGAATATGTCGCACACTTCAGCATGTGTATGTCTCCCCTAAATCCGGCTGCAATCGATCAGTCGAGCTTGTCAGTTGTTTTTTGGCTAAAATTTCTTCATGTGTTTCTAGGGTCCACCGCGAAAAGTCCATTGATTATGGGTAATGACATGTCAAAGTTGACCGCCAGCGGCTATTCCATTCTGGCCAATGCGGCCATTATTGCCGTTAACCAAGATCCCCTGGGTGTGGCCGCGACATACAGATGGACGCGCAATAACGTGCAGTTGTGGAGTGGTCCTCTGGTATCTACCACTGGAAGCTCAACCAACGACGTGGTTGTCGTTCTATTCAACAACGCAGGCTCGGCGATAACGGCATCTGCCAACCTGTCCGACATCTTTGGTTCATCGAATGTTCCATCGTCTCAATTCGAAATCAGGGACCTGTGGGCATCGAGACTTAGTGACAGCCAAGCACAGGCAATCATGAATGACGGTGCTGCCGCACATGCATCTTGGTTGTATAACGCGACTGCACAAAGTTATTCGACTGGGCTCGCTCAAGGGAATTCTATGCTGCTAGGAGGGATTGTCGGGACGGTGTCTGGAGCGTCAGGAACAATTTCTCAGTCAATTCCCGCTACGGGATGTCGAGTTTTCCGACTCCGTGCCATCTCAGGCAGTTCCACCACCACAATCACTGCCACCACCACCACTACAACCATGTCATCGACAACGACTTCGTCGACCCAGCCTCAACAGACAAAATGGGGACAATGCGGTGGCCAAGGTTGGACTGGACCGACTCAATGTGTGTCCCCGTCAACCTGTCAAATGCAGAACCGTAAGCGTTGATCCTTGGGACTGACTGGACCTTGTCTCAAATACTAACTCGTTGTCCTTTGCCATTCTCCTAGAGTGGTACTCCCAGTGTCTTTGATTGGAACTTCAGTGGCGACCACAATCGATTACGATGCCAATTTCGCGGCTTGGAACACTGCTGGTTGATATTTTTGTTGTAGCTTAGATGATTTATAATTTCGGCAAAAATGTTCACGTGACTACAATATATCTTTCCGTATTGCTGAATAGGTTTAGACGAGTTGATCTGTCCGCTCCGCTCCTATTCGAATAACAATGTCCTAATAAGCTAGATAATTACGTATAAGGAGTTAAGCTATACTTAGACTACTACGTAACGTATATAGAAGTCCTAGCGGAATTAGCAGTATAGCTAGGGGTTACGTATGAACCATTAGGGCCTAGGCAGTAGAGATAGGGTTTTATATATATAGGCTTTCAAGCAACATAGAGAAGCAAACTCTATGCTGAGGTCCAGAAAATACGTTGTAAATTTGATATCAGTCATGAGCATGCTATCTTATCCAGGTCAGAGCTTATAACATTCTACGCAGTAAATTGCCCGCAATCGCCGGCCGACTGATGCCAGATGACATGGCTGTTGCGGTGTCTGTAAATGATCGATCTCTGCACGGCCTTGCTGAACGCTTTGATAGGAAAGAGTTACAGTTGACCTGCTTTCCCAACGCCTTTGTTGCAGAGACGCACCCAACCGGCTGGTCAAAAATATAACGAGTATATATTTATGATAACTTACTAGGGGAGATGAAGCTCATCTGGGGGCCCTAACTGCAGGTGTGGACGCCATCAAATCAGGGTGGAGATACGGAAAGACCTGATTGGAGAAACGCGATCATAAAGAGAATGTTTACTGCTTAATTTTGCACCGTGATCGTGGGATTACGAGATTGAGATTGCTGCGCAGGTCGACTTTGGGGTTAAAAGATCTTGAATGTGGACTTCGATATAGTAGCAGTATCCACCATTATTATGGAGAAGTATAGGAATGATGCGGCATGACAGGATAACGGTCAAAGTAAGGTTAAATGTTACAACAATTCACTTAGAGACACGAGGTAATCAATGTCACTCATAGTGGTACGGATTCACGGAGTGTGTTTTCAACCATCCTAGAAATGAATTTAGTGAGGCTATCGAAGTGCAATATACGAAATTGGACTTACGCTCCAGAGTAACGCTGCCCGGGAATTTCCGTCCGATCCACCAATTCACGAAGCTCTTGAACTTCATGCTCTGTCAGCTTGACCAGTACAGCGGCGTTGTTCTCATCCATACGGGATGTCGAACGGGTACCAGGGATAGGAATGATGTCCAATCCTTGAGCTAGCAGCCATGCGATCGCAACTTGCGCTGAAGTCCTGCCATGGGCCTGAGCAACCTTATTAAACCCATCTGTCAACCTCACGATGTTAGGAAAATTTTCAAGTGCATATTTAGGCAGCCCGCGACGGAAGTCATTTTCAGGAAGATCGTCGAAGGTCTTGATTTGGCCAGAAAGAACTCCTCGGCCGATCGGGCTGTAGGCAACCACCGCAATCCCAAGTTCACGGCATGTATTCAGAAGATCAATAGTTGGCCACTCAATGTCGGTTGCGAAAGCACTATATTCAATTTGGAAAGCAGAAATAGGGTAGATCGCGTGTGCTCGGCGGAGGGTTGCAGCAGACACTTCGGAAAGACCCAAGTACCTGATTTTTCCTAGACTAAAGATCAAAAGAGACGAATCTTAGCCAATCAATCAAGGTTGGTACGGGTGTGCACGAAGGGAAAAGGAGCGATATACTTCTTCAGCTCGACCATGGCTTTGATAGTCTTTTCGATAGGAGTGACACCATCAATGCGGTGGCAGTAGTATAGATCGATGGTAGTGTTCAGTCGCTTGAGGCTCTTCTCGCATGCCTCCCTGACATACTCTGGGTCGGATCGGATCTTCAAGTTGTAGTCTCCAGATGATGGGTCGTACTGGATGCCAAATTTTGTGGCAATAAAGATGTCGTTTCGATTGCCTGAACGCTTAACCCACTCTCCAACAGCGTCTTCACTGTCCAGGTACATATCGGCAGTGTCCCAAAATCGCTGGCCAGCGGCATGGGCATGTTCGAGGAAGGACACCTTATGTTCCAGGGAGTCCCGTGATCCATATATACCACCTAGGCTCATAAACCCAAGACCAACAGCATTAACCTCAGGCCCATTACGGCCGAGGTTACGGACGGGAAGAGACATCTTGAGATGTGATGACTCGATCCCTTTGACCTCGATAGGGTTTGCAGGGTTTGTCGTCTTCTTTGGCCCTGCATGAAGCAGGCCGGGGTTTTCCTGTCAGGACCAGGCCTTGTTCCTTTTCCTTTGTGCTTCAGGGCCTTATAGACCCTGTTCTGTTTCCTTCTGTTTCTTCTTCCTTTTCCTAGTCGTCTTCGTCTTCCTGTTCTAGATAGACAAATTGACTCAGTCTCCCTGTTCTTTTCTCGCTTCCTGTGCCAGCAGTGCCGTGGGCGCTGTCAAGATGATATAGGTAGTAGTCGAACGAACCTGCCTTCCTTGGACCCAACCCACCTTTAAATACTCCTCCTCTGTGAATATCTGGAACATTATCGAAGCAGGTTTTTCTCTCATTTGATTTCCAAGTAAGTCCCGAGAGATATTTCCCTCTAAACCCCGCGATTCTGCAGCATGATTCTGTAGAAACAAGAACTTTACCGGAGTTAAGAGGAGTGGATCCGCAGATCACTAGCCAATCCCTACATTGAAGCACCCACTTCCCCGCATCTGAGACGCCAAACCAATCAACATTCAAAGTTTCCGAGCAAGCCAATCCCCCCCCTCCCCGAGCCTCGATTAGCGAAAAATCATTTTCAAGGTGCACTCGTTGTTTCCCCAGAGGCACAGCTTCTCACCTTTTCAACCATGTATGAATCAATTGAAAGAGTATTCCCCAAAAAAGGCCGCAGAAATGTTAAGACAGGCTGTAAAACTTGCAAGTGAGTTTTGTCGCCCTATGCATCAGTATATATACTTGCCTACGCAGTCTCTAACAGGAGCACGCCAGACTTCGACGGCTGAAATGCGATGAAAGTCGCCCAGCCTGTCGGCGCTGCCTCTCGACTAGACGTGTTTGCGATGGCTACGGCATATGGGGAGGAGGCGGCACGCCATATGGCCAACCACAGAGTAATCGCGGGCTATCGACATACTGTACGCCGGTTCCGGTGGGCAGTCTCACTCCCGACGAGCAAGTTTCGTTTGACTGGTTCATGGAAATGACCACCAAGAAGTTTGCAGGGCTCTTTCCGTCTGACTTCTGGGAGAAATTGATCTTCCAAGCCAGCGCGCAGGAGCCTGCCGTACGGCACGCTGTTGTGGCCTTATCGGCGGCACACCGGTTTGACCACTATTATGAGCCGTGGAAGATCCCGGCAACTTACGGATTTGACGCAGAACGCTTCACATTGCAGCAATATAATAAGGCTATTCAGCATTTGAGTGTGAGGAAGGGACAAAACGAAAAAAAATGATGCGCAGGTGGCGTTAATCACATGCATGATTTTCGTTACTTTGGAATACCTGCGTGGGCAACACCAGAGGGGAAGCGCCCATCTGCGCCATGGAATTCATATCTTGTCGAATATATCGGATAAAAAGTCTTCAATGACTCCGAATATCTTCAAACCTGCAGAGGACTTTGCGCATGATGCGTTGATTGATTCGTACGCTCGTCTGTCTATCCAGTCCGCCATGTTCGGCCACGTTCCTGCGAATATGTGTGCCGTGTTTCGAGACCCGAAGACCAACGCGCTTCCATATAGCTTTGACTCGGTATCAGAGGCGCGTCAAACACTTGACGATCTCCTGAACAGGAATCATTGCCTGAAGCGGCACTCCGATACTGTGAGAGAGAAAGAGATCAAAGGCGACAGGAGGGAAGTGGCCAATACCCAAAAAGCAATTCTAGAGGACCTCACCCTCTGGCGTAAAGCCTTTGATAATTCTCTACCTCGCTTTGTGAACAAAGGAAGATCTGGAAAATTCGGACACCAGTTACTGGTCGTAAACTTCGAAATGGCTATGATCATGGCAGCGACTTGTCTCTCAAAAGACGAAATGATATTCGACCAGTATACAGAAAGAATTTTGACCATTGTGACCACATTCGTGAACATGTGGAATTTTTTCGCAACCCTCGATATCAAAATCAAAGATCTGAGGAAAACTTTGGATGATCCGACCCAAGCTTGTGCTGGGAATGGATTCACCGCTGAATGTGGCTTTATACCGCCAATATACTATACGACGCTCAAGTGCCGCGATCCTAGGATTCGGCGGCAATCTATTGTGATTGTGATATTGCGTTCAGTTCCACATAGAGAGGGTGTTTGGAATGGCCTATTGTTGGCAGACGTCGCGGAGCAAGTGATGTGGATGGAAGAGGACGGTGTTTATGATGGCGATCCAACAGTAGATGACCGGATTGCAGTTCAAGATCCACCTGCGAGAGATTTGCCGCTGCCAGAAATCAAGAGATCAATGCGAGTTTCTGACGTGGGTGTTGTCCTTGCGGATATGGTTGACGGGCATACTTTTGTGACATATAAGAAGCTTCAAGGAGGGCACTGGAAGCATTTCTCACGAGTTCTACAGCCTTGTTGGCTGAGCAAAGGCAGCCCTTCAGGCAGTTTCTCATCTACGGGCCTGCCACTATCACCAGCTTCTTGAGTGAGTCAAGAGACTTGATTGGCGATCCAATTGAATTAGTTTGCTGCATTTTCTGAATTCAATAATGATATTTTGCAATCAAAACTCCCTTATGTCACTGTTTATTTCCTGTCTTCGCAAAGGCCAACATACTACATGCCTATTCTAAAAACTGTACCGTAGAATGCGAAAAGTGAGATAATCATCTCGCAATGCCAAATGATCACTTCGGCAGAGATGACCCTTGCCATCGAATTAGGTCCTGATTTTCTCCTATTCACCACGTGCCAAAACGAGGTCGAAGCTAATGGCTGGACCAGCATGCATGCCAATGCAGGCAACATCTTGGGCGAAAACCCCTTCATCAATCAATTAGTACCTTTGTCTCTCGACGAGATCGAATTTCTATCTGATGTACATTCAGTGGCAAAGACTCTAGAATATGCAAAGAAGATTTTGCATCCGGAAACTTCGAAGCATTCGATGAGGGTAGACTTCTATTGTATGCGTACAGGGAATGTTTGTCATATCTTGTGCCCATAATTAACCACTTATAACAAGGATGGCTATTTATAAGCAGGGGTTCCCTGAGAAATTTACCAAACAGAACCGGGTGACTTGAGCTTTGACGTGCTACGGCGGTGTATAGACGCCATTCGCCAATGCATAATTATAGTTCAGATTTCACCGGCAGAATTCTGATTTAGCCCAGTTCCATTAAAATTTGGCTAAGTCCCATCGCTATTGAATTCTTCTACACTACTACCTATTTTCATGCATTATCACAAAGGGACCAACACGCGCGTCCTGATCTGATGTTTGCGAGAGCACGTAAACGGAGTTTGCCTACAAAATAAAATATCACTGACTTCAAAGTAGCCTCACCACTATTGCGTGTGACCGTACAACGATAATCTGTAGGGTAGGAAAACGCAATGATGAAGGGTTAGTGCGAGACAATATCCACATGGTTCTGTATTTACTAACCTTCCTTGAATGACTCTATTACGACCCAGCCTCCCCACTAGTTCCCACTTCTTCATCCATTTGACGACCCCTCCCACCCCTCGTTTTCGAAGCCGTTCGGCCTGGGAAACTATTCCCCTCTGACATATTTCCGTCGGCATACGTATCCGGCTCATTCCTCTCAATAATCTGCTGCGCGATAGTGTATCGTTGGAAAGCATCCTGCAAAAGCAGGGAATTTTCGCTATTTGAGACTGCGCTACTGCTATATCTCAGCAGGGTTGCCCTTTCCTGAATGAAGTCCAAGACCTTCGATAATTCGCCCATATTCCTCCTCAGTCGCTGCGGAAGCCCTCTCCCTTTAAGCAGTGCAAGCAATCCGGCGATAGAGGTGTTGAATGCCCCTAAGATTGTGATTGCCAACATATGCTCACCACCGGACGGTCCCAATGCGGTAATAGCCGCACCGATTATTATTTGTGCGATTGCAAGCAAGTTGAAAATGGCACTGATAAGCTGATATTGAGCGCGCTGGTGTTTCTTCTTGCGTATCAACTTCCTTTGTAAGTCAGCTGTTGCGGCCTCGTAGGTCTGATAAATTTGAGGCTCTTCAGGTGTGCTTCGTGGGTTTGGTATATGTGATTCAGACATGGTATATATGCGAACTTATTTGTTGTCTGTTAAATTGAGCGCTTTTTGAAGAGAGTGTCAGAATCCTCTCCGAGTCTTATGTTTCTGGAAAATCTCTATTGTAATGACGTCAATACTATCCGTTGTTCAGGTGATTATTTAAGCTAGTCAGTCAAGCTTCGGTACCTAGGGCTTTGGTATCATAGTATCTTCCAAGGTTCTTAGAAATCCAGACTCAATCAGACCTGTGAGCTAGCTAAAGTAAATTATAGGTCGGTGCTTAATCCCTCTGACAACTCAGCCATTACGGCTTTCTTCTGCCAGACCGACGCTACTCTCGAGGAGTAAATGACCCATAATTCTTAGTTCCTCTTTGAATAGACTTTTGAAATGCAACTTCTCTCGTACAGATTTTGGATGTTCATAATGTCTTATCCGTTGCCTTTGTGGATGACGATGACGGACTCCACCATCTGATACTGAATGCAAAGCAAAAGCATAGAAAAAGGAATGACGATATGCTGTCCAAGCTGAAGTTGACAACTGGCAGTTGGAAAGGACATTTTAAAGATTACCTGATCATGTCGACCTCCTGCCACTACCCCAAACCCTCTGCAAAATTGTTTTATGGTTTATTAATATTCTCAAAGTTCTGCCCGATGAGCAACCATGGTTTGGTCCATGTCACTTAATTCTAGGCCTTGGTTCTACGTATTAATAATCATGGTGTGATTACCATAAAGTTGAATGCATTTGACGCTTTGGTACGTGAAATTATTGGGTGGAGCGACGCTTGTAGACTATTCTTGGAAGTGTTGTAAACGTCCTTGGCCTATTTCCGAAAGCGAGGCAGTAAGTCATTAAAGTTTAGGACTGACGAAGGCTAATAGCAGATAACATTATTTATACCTAGCTAATACTCAAGATTCATACTTTTACCTCCACATACATCGTACAAGCATCCCCTTAAATTACAATAATCTATTAAGGACCCCCGTCACGCCGCCTAACCGTTTTTCTGCTTGGAACATCGCCTTTTGCAAGTCAATTTTTAATCGGGAAGTCATATCACGATGGTTAGTTCATTTTCGCATGAGATATCTGTATCTCAAAGAGTCTTCCTAACCTCCTTGAAACCTCACGCAGACTGCACCAAATATCTACATGATTAGGCATGGAGAAAAGCCGGGTGATGGGGCAAATAATCTCTCTGCTCAAGGGGAAGCAAGAGCGCAGCGCCTTCGTAACGTTTTTGGAAAGGAAAGCGGGTTTGATATTGGCTATATCATTGCCGAACGCCCTAATAAAGGTCTGAGCTACTCCTACTACTTTGATTCTCTTTGTGGCGACCAACTACGTAGCACTCGCTCTTTGCAAATAGAATGCTTTGTGCTTTATTATCAAAACTATCTAGATGGTTCCAGGGAACGCCCGTATGAAACTGTGCAACCTCTGGCCGACGATTTGGAGGATTTCGATGTGAAATTTAACACGGGTATTGAGAAAGACGACGCCGAAGGCGTCGCTCGGGCAGTGAAAGCGTATCGTGGAGAAGGGAATGTCCTTATTTGCTGGGAACATCATAAACTTTCCGATATCGCAAAAGCTATTAGCATAAAAGGGTTCGCGGAGAGTAGTGGCTGGTCTGGCAAGCTTCAATACCCAGACTCACGTTTTGACCTTATTTGGGTCGCACTAGCCCCTTATGACGAGATAACACAAGTTCTTATTGAGGATAAGCTCTAGTAAATGCGGCCCCTATTTATCCAGAGGCAAGGAACAAGTATACTCTGAAATGGTTTCTTCACGCGTACTAGAGAAATGAATTGATGAATGCGCGGCACTTTCAAGGAAAGGTAAACATTAAAATCTTCTCAGAAAGTGAAGTAAGAATCGAGTTTCAAGTCAAATACTGCAACCCAAAGAACTTTTCCTATCCCGCTCTCCATTGTTTTTGTTTGCTCCATAACAGAGAAAAGACTTCATAGTGGAAGAAGCGGTTTCGCACTTACTTCCTAATTCTGAAGACCTGATGTAACCGATATTCAGAGCTCAAAACATCCTCTCACTTTTCCGCCTTGTTTGACAAGTTTTCTCATCGATGACCTTTGTGCTGCCAAAGCGTTCAGCCAGGTGGCTAAGCGAACTCCAGCTTTGTAGATCTGTTCATTCACAATAGGAACCGAGCCATCGTAATAGTCACCACCAAGGTCATTGTCTTCAAGCCAGTTGACGCCATTTTTTAACACGAAATTACGATTCAGTCTGTTCGTCTCCCTTGCCCACAGCATAGCACATTCCAAAGGATTCTGAATATCTGAACACTCCACATAATGATGCCGGAATCTGTTTGTCTGAAAGAGGCTTGCTGCCTATCGTACAGCCGGCTCTTTTTCCTCGTTATGTTTTAGATTATGCCTTAAGCCGTTAATTTTATAAGGAATGTCTGTATCCCAGATACTATAGAGGTTCTCCTCTCTGCTATACCGACCGTCGAAGTATACATAAATCTCATTTCTTCGCGATTAAGGGCTTCCGTATACAACGGTTAATGTATATCACCGAGAAAATAAATAAGAAACTTCAGCGCTTAGGCTTACTTATCCTTATCTAACTTATTATTGTTAACCCGGTTTATCTACAACTTAGTTAGCTTAGTAGGCTGGATATAAGTAGCGGTCGGGCTAATATACTATATTTTGAATAGCGGATACTATATATCCGGCACCACTACAACCCGACGTAAAGGAAACCTAGCACGACTCGGGTAGATAGTCCAAGGTATCTATAAAGGTTAGTTTTTAGTATTAGTCTTGGAGTGATTACTGCAATATACCAATAAAATACTACAGCCTAGTAAATAGAAAGTAGGGCCTTATTGCGTTAGCCTAAACTGCTGCATCTAAGATATCCTCCCCGTCACTACTAGGCAAGAGAGTATCTATAAGCTATACTGCCTTATTACTAAGGTATTTCCAGGCAAGGTAGGCAACAGTACAGTAGCCTAGATCTCCCCAGCAAGCAACTAGCTAGAAGGAGTAAAAGAAAATCAGGAGCGGAAATCAAAAACCACACATCCTCACGCCCCTTTAAGCAAATAAACCAGAAATTCCGCAGTCAGGTCGCCTCTCAGCATCTACACAGGTTGCGGCCATGATTCCAAAGTCGCCTGCGTTCCCAATAGCTCTAAAGTTGCTATACTTTGTGTGGGAACGTCGATCAGCACCTTGTAAATCCCCGGATAAAGCACACGATCGCCACGCTCGGTCACGCGAGCTAGATCTCCAAGCGTAAAATGAAGTGTAGCAGATCGAGTTTCCTTGGGCATAACGGCCATCAAACGGGTATAAGCACCGAGCTGCTTGGTAGCATGCGGAGGCGGACCGACGGTGGTCGCGATAAAGCCAAGGACAACAAAGTCAGACGTTTGACTACCTGTATTCGTTACACTCACGACTACCGGCGGTAGCGGACAAAGATCCAAAAACTGGGTGCTGCAATTGTCCACTAGCTCATTGATCTGGTATGAACCCAGATGCAAAGAGTCACCACGAGCGGACGAGCTCTGAGCGCTCGTTCCATGGCTTTGAATTAGAGCCGTGAAGGTCGTATAATGCAGTCCATGTCCAAAAGGCAGCACTGCATCCTCATAATACCAGTATGTCCGTCCCGGCCGTTCACCTTGCGGCCGGAGAGACATGTCCGTCATCGGAATATGATCCACGTACCTAGAGGGGTACTGGGTGACGGGTAATCGACCGGCAGGAGGGATTAAGCCAGTCAAAACATCAAAAATGGCTGGCCCCCCATCCTGGCCGGGATATGCCGCCCACAGGATTGCAGAAACATTACTATTATTGAGGAGGGTGGCGTCGTCGAGCTGGTCGCCTAGCTGAACGACTACACAGGGCTTTCCAAGAGCACATATTTCCTTGATGAGGCTCAACTGAGACGTGGGCCATGCGATGGATATGCGGTCATTGAGCTCACTTGCGGTTGAAACATCGATACCCCCGAAGTATAGCACAACGTCGGCTTCCTTGGCGGCTTCTATCTGCTCTGTCCAGTTACCAGTTGCGTTTTGCGAAGTGGAGGGGCCGGATGCGTAAGAAGTCTTTAAACCTCGTTGCTTTGCTGCGTAGAGTGGCCCATGATAATAGGGAGGGACACCGAAGTAGCTACCCAACATTTCCCAGGTGGCATTGGCATACGCCCCAATGAGCGCGACCTTGGTGTCGCCTGTGAATGTGAATGGCAAAACGCCATCATTTTTGAGCAGCACCATACTTTGCGCGGCCGTGTTGCGTGCCAAAGTTCGGCTGTTTGGCGTGTTAACTGCCGACCAACCCAAAGATACATATGGATCTGTCGAGTTGGGCCCGAAGTATCCAACGCGCACCAAGGCTTCGTACTGGCGGCGTAAAGAAATATCGATTGTCTCCTCTGAGAGCAAAGATTTACCATATGCCTCTGGAATACCGGTTTGGGAATCTCCCGCGCACAAGAGATCGACGCCTGTCTCAAACACCAATGCACTGAATTCAGCAAGACTTGAGGTGTAACGCGTGTGCTCCACAGTTTCATTCACAAGGCCACAATCTGTGACTACGTATTGCGATGAGGCTGTCCAGTTCCAATGCTGCCGTAGGATGCGATCGATAAGGTAGGAATTGGCACAGGCTGGGACGTCATTGACCATGTTGTACGAACACATGATGGAATCGACTTTAGAGTCCCGCGCACACTGCTGGAACGGGGGCAAGTAATATTCAACAAGGTCTTTCATGGAGATATTGGCTTTGAATCCGTAGCGGCTATAACCACCCCATGTTTCCAGGTCATATCCGGCGTAATGCTTGCAGTTTGTCAAAGTCTTTTTCGTGGTCGAGCTGTGGTTTCCTTCCAGGCCACGCAGAAAGTGAGCGGCATATCCCTTGATTCGCCGTGGATCTTCTCCAGGGGTTTCAGACCCTCGGCCCCAGCGTGGATCGCGATATGGATTGACGTTCGGTGTCCAGTAGTCGAGACCTCCGCGGCCGCCGTTACTGAAGGCGCGGGCCTCGGTACTAATAGTGTCTGCTACATGATAGATCATCTCATCGTCAAAGGCGGCTGCAAGAAGCAGGGGCGTGGCAAAGGATGTGGCAGACGAGAATTCTCCCACAGGATTCTCCGTAACGATTGAAAAGTCCACGCCAAAGCTAACACCATCAGAAAATCCAACGCCATGCAGCGCTTCATTCCACCAGTTATAGGGCGGTAGGCCCAGACGGGAGGACCCGGCGCTTGCTTCAAAGAGATTGCCCAGTTTCTCAGTGATGTTCATGCTATCCACCAAGGCTGCAGCGCGATCAGAAGGCGATATCTGTGGATTGCATATATCGTTCTTGGTTAAGAGGAGAGGTCCGCGGTCACAGTCGGGAAAGCGCATGCCATAACAGCCTCGAATGTGCATGAATAGCCCCAGGGCCAGTGGAGCGCACACAAACATCTTGAAAGAGACGAGTTAGGCCTTCGATGAGAATGCAAGCCTGAAACGACGATTGAGACATCATCGGATAATAGAGCACGGCTATGAACTTAAATAGTGCCAAGGATTTGGTGCATCGTCCTCCAGGGGCGTACAAAGATAGCTTAGTGGATAATGGATTTGGTCATGACTATATTCGGCTCCGTTTGAATAATCTGTTGTCCAAATTACGTATTCGTATTAAAGTACTCGCCTGACTTAGAAGGGCTTGCTCCACGTATGGTTGGGAATGCCGCCGATCCCTGCCGCCCTAGTGGGAAAAATTGGTATGGTCATAAAGCAACAAGAATTTGCATGTCCTTAATCGGAAAATGTCCCGTATTCGTACTTGGACTACCTTTCATGCACTAACAATCATCGGTAATCACCGGATAGCCCTTCCTCCACGGTAGCTCGCAGATATTCCGGTTCATATTTGTCGGGAATGCCCTGTGCAGCTATGGAGGTACAGTGGATTTACTAGGCGATTGGCGCAACGGAACCAAAAAGGAAATACCAAAAGATGAAAATGAGTGCTATTTCCTGTTCTCTGGAACTGCTGGGGGTCAGGGGGTAAAAATATCCTCGAGAATACTTGACTCGGATGGTACTGTAGGTTAATCAAGCTGTATTCAGACAGGCTGTGAGAGTAATATATCTGCATTCTACAATTCGTATTTATTATACAGGGGTGGGTGTTTGGTGTTTATGTCCACTAATGGTGTTTTGCTGCATACCACAACTACATAACTATCCTGGTCTCGGTCGACAATGTTAAAATTGATAACTACTCTGGCAGTGTTTGGATTGGTAAACAATCGTTGAGATATGTGAAACAGCTATCAAGGTGTGCTAGTGACCCCTGATGCCACCTGCCTATTCTGGCTATTTGTCTTAGCTTTGTCATAAGAATATATGTCCCATTTTTTGCTTCTCCGCCACTGGGTATATTTCGCTGAGAGCTCCGCTAATCCAAGGGCAGGAGGACGAGCCAGGCGTCCTCCAAATTTTCGACAAGGAATAAGTAAAGGACTAGATATTAAGGCACAGTAGATGGGTCTCCGTGTCTCCGGAGTGATCCCCTGGCAATTTAACCACTCCTTCAAAAGCTATTCCGGAGAGCGATAAGCTAGGAAGGAAAACACTGCCTTCTTAGACCTAACTTCTGACTACGGACAAAATGTCCTGAAACGTGAATCGTGAATACCATTTAGCTCGTCTGCTTCAGAATTTCCTATAAACGGTCGGAGCTATTTATTTACTATCCTCTGGGCTTACAAAATTAGGTAGTAATAATGTTAACGTGGTTGGCATTTTGTTCTTGCTTTAAAGGTACATACTAACTTGGCTAAGGGAGAGCAACAGAGGCTATGCATTGACAACTAGGGAGAAAGAAATAGCATGTTGTGATGCCTTATTAATTGGTTATCATTGATGTCATCCATTGGAACGTTTCCCCATAGTCCCCATCATTCGCAATGGACATACCGTAGTCGGGCTGTGGTATGCTGTGATGGACTTTGCCATGTATTCGTAGATGAAAAAAAGGGTAACTGAAGGCAGTGGCGGACTTGTTCGCTGGATACGAGGATGCCCAACCGGCTGTTTCTCCTTTTCTAGCACGGAATCGGACGATAGTGAAACCAGTTATTAACTCGTTTCGTCCACTAAATGAGACAATCTGTGACTGCTGTATTGAGACCAATATGAGTAGTGCTTCTTACCGTGTTGAGAACAGAGAATTACACATTTGCCTAGCGGGCGCAATGAAGCCTTTGTTGTAATTAGTTAAAACGAAGCGCATATATATAGTGTTGTTATCCACCGCGTTGTGTCTCTTGCCGTACCATGTTCTGTCTATATCGTCGACATCACACTATTCTCTGCAAATATGCGTTCGTCAGCCTTTGTGGCATTAGCATCTTGCCTGGTAGCTCTAGCCTATGCCTATGCGAACCCCGGAGCATGTTCTGGAGCTTGCAATGTCCATGATCCTAGCGTTATTCGCAGAGAGTCTGATGGAAAGTACTTCCGCTTTTCAACTGGAAACAAAATCTCTTATGCATCTGCAACTTCTATCAGTGGTCCATGGACGGTACTAGGGTCCGTCTTGCCAAGGGGGTCGTCAATCGACCTGGCTGGGAATACCGATCCTTGGGTAAGTCCTGTCTGCAATTATTACAGTATCCGCTTTTCTCCAACCTCACGAGCGCACTTTGATATTCTTTTTATGTTCCTTTTATCCCATTCTGCAGCTTCTCTCGGCGACAGTTGTTCTCCTCACCGCCAGCAATCAGTTGGTATACTTCCTTCGGAATTCAAGATTTGACTCAAGCTATGTAGGCTCCAGATGTCTCCGTCGTCAATGGCGTCTACCATGTCTACTATTCGGTGTCAACTTTTGGGTCGCAGGACTCAGCTATTGGGCTTGCGACATCCACCAGTATGGATCTGTCTTCATGGACCGACCATGGCTCTATTGGTATCCAGTCCAGCTCCTCGAAGCCATACAATGCAATTGACGGCAACCTCTTTGATGATGGAGGAAAATATTACATGAACTTTGGTTCCTTCTGGCATGATATTTACCAGGCACCAATGAACTCAGCCGCAACCACTGTTTCGTCCTCAGCACACAACATTGCCTATAATCCTTCAGGGGCCCATGCCGTTGAAGGATCATTCATGTACAAGCATGATGGTTATTATTATCTCTTTTACTCTGCAGGCATCTGCTGTGGCTATGACAAGTCCAGGCCGGCCTCAGAACAAGAGTATAAAATCAAAGTTTGTCGTTCGACCTCAGCGACAGGAAATTTCGTAAGCAGACATATGATATCTCAGAAGTTGCAAAAGCTGATTAGAATCTAGCTGGACAAGAACGGGGTTGCTTGCACGAACGGAGGCGGCACGGTTGTTCTTGAAAGCCATGGAACTGTCTACGGACCTGGTGGACAGTATGTCTTCCCTAAATAAGCCCTCTCCCTATCAGCCTGATAAACGTGCAACAAATGCTGATCATACTCAGGGGCGTCTTTATTGACCCTACGCTTGGACCTGTTCTGTATTACCACTATGTGGACACCAGGATCGGCTATGCAGACGGCCAAAAGCTCTTTGGATGGAATGTTATTGACTTCTCCAGCGGATGGCCTGTTGTGTGAGTAGGCATATTGTTTTCATGTTCGAGTTTGCTTTGCAGTAGCCAGACATCTTCCGCCAAACGTGTCAGGGATTCTGACGCCTTTGCCGATTGATCAATCTATGAATGAGAGGTGGTGAGGGAAATCAATGGAAAACTGCATCAAGATATTATAAAAAAGAGTATCCCGGGCTTGAAAGGCTTCATCTGCAGAGTATAGAGGTCTATCTAAGCTTATCCTAAAACCTAACTATGCTGCTCCACCGGCTGCAGGTATAAACTTAGCAAATTCACCCTCCACCGTAGAAAGCCGAGGACATACAGCTCTCTGATACTATTATGTCTCAACATTTTCCGCTCACATTTTGAATTACTCTGCACGATGGAATTGTCACGTCTTCCACAGGTAAGCAAGCGGATATCTGGTTTAGATTGATCAATCTATTCATCATTTTCTTAAATCTCCGATTTGGACCTTTGTGCACGCAGCAACTAAAGCGAAGATGGCATGCATTTATCGTTCTTGGAAAGAGGTCAACAGATTATTTCTAGTGACAGACTCATGGACTTTGTTGTTAATTTTACTCATCGTCCGACTGCCGGACGCAGAACCTGACCCTCAGCTAAGATGATTCTTTGGCAATTTGCTGATAATTCGGTTTTTGGATCATTTTGGCTCTTGATTGATGGAACGTGGTAGTAGTAGCTCAGCAATTATGGAGCTATGGGACGGGTGTGACCCGAGGTGTTTCACTGTGCTACACAGTCGCAACCCGGAAGGTTTCTGCTCAAATCGGGCTAGGCGCTGTGCTGGGGGCTCGCTAGTTAGCGGAGAATTCCATCTAGTAGCCGTACCGGTGTCTAAATACCATTTTCGACCATGACCGAACTCGAGGTGCCGTGAGGCGGTGATCTAGAGCTCAGAAAGAAGGTCTCCTGATACTAGGCAGTTAGTGGAGCCAGATACTTATCCTAGTTATAGTAGTCTCGATTTGTCAATGCAGGCGGAAGGGAAGCTTTTATCAAGTGGGTTCATCGGGAGCCTTGCTTGTGTTGAGAGAGGAGATAAAATATCGTAGTACAGCATTTGTCAGTAAGCTAGAAATCATTGGGAATATCTAGGAGTTTTGAAATCCGGTGATGGAAGAGCACGAAAGAGGCTTCTCGACGAATTTTATTTACTATACAAGAACAGTCTCGTTCGGGGCTCCCGTGGAATGCACGGAAGTACTCGGTAATGACGGCGTTTGCCAGGGGTCATCATCGCAATTGGATGCGGCTGATTCTTTGTTATATCAATTCCCTTATTCACCTTTTCTTGCTCCTACCCTATCTTACGTTAGCCATGATACGGACTGACGGTGAAAGGGAGGGGGGTATGCGGCCATAAACCCCTTTATTAAGCACGGTCCCCTGAATTACATGAATATAATAATTTGCAAGTTACTAAACAATGCTATGGGGGCATCGCAACATGAAGTTGTGTTTCGATCAAATCAAACCAAATTCCCTCATAGCCAGACTCCTTAGATGCTCGGACTTGCTTGATGAATCCATGAAGTCGCGCTGCACTTATACTCTGAACAGCAAAAGGCGAAAATACGGTCCATAATTCTTCTCCTGGTCCCTCCACCTCGAACATTGCTATGGTCAAGGGGAAAACTACAGGCAAAGCTGTGGTCTTTTCAGCGGCCGTTTGAGCAAAGTGAGTCATTATAGAGAAAATTCTATTTGCAAGGTCTCGCGCCGTTTTCTCTTCGACCCCGAGGGGATATCGCAGACGATGAATGATCAACAAGGCTGCCAGGCGATAGGCGCTTGCCTGCGTCATCATTGCTAGCACCTCACTCTGTCCATGTTTTTCAAGGAGCTCTGGCGGATTTGGAGGATTCCATTCGAGAATTGATCGCTCTATATCTGCGAGTTGCCTATAAATCCCGGAAGAGGGTCCAGATCCAATATCAAGGATACCTCTCTTTGCGGTATGACTACACACACAGAGATCATAGAGCAAAGGCAGAAGTGTTGCGCAGACGCCCGCATATCGATCAACAATAATATGGTCAGTCCTGGGGAGGCGGATTATAGGAATCTCTCGACGCACCAAGCATTCGACCGTGTCAATCAGAATAGGTGTCATAATTATGGGACACAACGTCGGAGAATGGATCAGCCTCGGAAGCCATACTTTGGTTGATATGAGGGCGCTTCGCATAATAGCATGGGCTGTTGAAGAATCGGGAGCTATGAGTACATTGAACACATACATCGTTTGACCCAGGAAGAGTGCACAGGCTGCATCATAATCCTGGTTGATTTTCACACTTCGCAAGCGTTGCAGTCCCTTTGCAGCTTTGGACATATCTGGCTCATCTTGGCGCATCACAAGTGATCTTTGGTACCGCGTCATTAATCCCAGAAATGCCAAGTATCCCTCGGTCAGAGTTGGGGCGGAAAAGTATAAGATGGTATAGACAGTCTTTTGAGCTTCAGGAACGAAGCTAGGGCCCAGCATGAATGGCGTATGTATAACCGAGAACTGCTCGAGGTCCATTACTGTGCGGAAGGCATCGGCGGCTGTTTTGAGTGTTGTGGGGGATGCAAGCAGCTTCTCGGGCGCCAATACCACAGTATCGCAATTTTGAGGATTCCTCACTTCTCCAACAGACTGATTAGAGGGAGATATTGACTTGGGGCGTCGGGTGAGCGGCAAGTGGGCGGATGGACTATAGATCGATATGGACGAACTTCGTTGTTGTTGCTGAGTCCCGATCTGCTTCTCCGAGTCAATGCTCCAGACCTGCATCTCCCCGTAGGGGAAGACTTTCGCGGCAGGTCGACGTCCTATGCGCCTGATACGCCGTGAGGTCGAGCATGCGATATTGAGGCGACGGCACCTGGTGCATTGCTGATTATTGCCTGGAAAGGTGCACCTTTCCTTGCACGCGTAGCACCGGTCACACGCCCTGGTGACCATAGTCTCTAGTTGATACGAGCAAATAGGTCGACGTGCAGGAATGCTTGCCCTTCAGTGTTGGGGCTGCCAGTTCCCTTTGTCTGGTTTGGAGGGGGTGCAAAAGGTGGATAGGGGCAAAAGATACGTTGTTTAGACTTGGGACGGCTGACATGTGCGACGAGGAACCAACACCCCAGGTTAGGGGCTAAATAGAGTTCTGCTAGTTTTAGTATCCTATTAGGAATGTCCTGTATAGCTATGGAAATACACTAGGCTTACTAGGCGACTGGCGCAACGGAATCAAAAAGGGAAATATCCAAAAATGAAAGGAGTGTTGATTCTGGCTCTCTGAAACTACAGAAGGTCGAGGAATTAAAATATCCTCGAGAATACCTGTGACCTAGAGGATACATATCCGAGGTCGCGAAAGGTGGCGAAAAGTACGCGTAATCCTAATACCGAATATCAATGGTTATCTTCAGAAATCTCAGAAGTACCGTTTAAATCAATACGGTGCTGATCACCATTTTCCTTACATATCCCCCACCTTGTCCGTTATACCCCACTCCCGTCTGACCGGCAGGCGGTCTTTTTTCTGCAGGGATTTTAGTAAGCTTTACTTTTGAGTTTCTTGGCTAGTTAACTATAATTATTTAGTACAATAAGGTCACCGCTTGCCGCCATTCCGTATTTGCTGATCTGGGTACGATCGCCCTAATCGCCGATTTTTGGGCCTACCGGGAAATATACCTGAACCGGCGTAGTTGATTAGGATGGTTGTGTGTCCCTCCCATTTCATGTCTAACGCCGTGCCATCGGCAACTGCGGCTCTCTACAATTGCCGCTTTGCCCTGAATATCTTCACCACCAATGATGAATACCATTCCTGCCCTCTGGCCGGCCACTGTAATAAATATATCTAGCATATGGACTTCATCTCCATGAGCCTTTATATGATGCTGGTAGGTAAATTTATTCTGCCTTAGGTTCTAATGTGCCACCTTAACTTAACAGATTAAAAGCAAAACCTCACCTTTTCGAAGTCCCCATCCTATAGACGACAAGAAACATATATAATATAACACCAGAATTTTTGGAACGAAAGAGTACATGCGAAATATTATTACCAATCATGTGTTAGAGGTCCATAGCCCAAGTGTAGGATCTGCCTTTGGTAGGGCGGACTAAGGTTCGTTGATATCGTATCACGGCCTGACGACTACATCAGTCTATTTGAGTTTTCAGCTCTGCCAAGGAAGCTGATACCCATCATCAACTTTGAATTCCGGATTGACTGGGCCTCTGGCTATGTAACCCTAATACATGACAGTGTTATGAGAACGATCGGCAGGGGAAGATCTAGGCTGCCAGTGTCGTCTAACCTTTCACGGCATGATCATCCCGACGCGTACTCTTTGTATATGGGCCTCTTAGCTTATGACTGACGATTGACTGTAAGTAGAAGTGTCCGCTGTGTTCTCGTACTCAACTTCTTCTGTGGCGCCCAGACAGGACGCACGATAAGGTTTGCGTCGCAATTTCTCCCAATTTGAGCTTGCGCGGGGAGGATATCAGACACGAAATTTTGGCCCGAGGGGACATGTGAATTGAGTGTATACAATTTAGCCAGCAGCTTTGAAATATAAAAGGCAGAAAAACCTCGTCTTCACGGCCACGAACTTCAGTTGCCTAGACCCTTTCCCCCGAGCCGTCATAACGTCCGACTTATATCATGAAACTCTATTCCTTCATTCTCGGCGCCTTCCTACCGCTGGTCGTCTTGTCTTCTCCTGCCCGACGGGCAGCGGAACCCACTGTCACTATTTCGTCCCCAATAGCCACTATTGTCGGCCAGAGTTCGGATGGACTAGAAAGTTTCGACGGCATCCCGTTCGCAATTCCTCCCACGGGCACGTTGCGTCTGAAGCCGCCTCATCCTATTGAGACGAAGCTCGGGACTATTCAAGCGACTGGGACCCCGCGGTCCTGTCCCCAGTTCTATGCCAGCAGTGAATCGAAAGATATCCTCGTCTCATTAGTCGGAGAAACTTTTAATCTGCCTTTCTTCCAGGAGGTTACAGATGCTGGAGAGGATTGCCTGACTCTGAATATCGTCCGGCCAGAAGGAACTACATCCGAATCTCGGCTACCCGTTCTCTTTTGGATCTACGGTGGCGGATTTGAATTCGGCTCCACCGCTATGTACGATGGGTCGTCACTTGTTTCCAGTGCAATTGATACGAATATGCCAATGATCTTTGTGGCGGTGAACTACCGTCTTGGTGGCTTCGGATTTATGCCAGGCAAAGAGATTCTCCAAGATGGATCTGCCAACCTTGGTCTACTGGATCAACGGCTCGGCCTCCAATGGGTTGCTGATAATATTGAGGCCTTTGGCGGTGACCCTGACAAGGTAACTATCTGGGGCGAATCTGCTGGTTCTATCTCAGTGTTTGACCAGATGGCGCTCTACGACGGGAACAATACCTATAACGGCAAGTCCCTCTTCCGCGGGGCTATAATGAACTCTGGTAGTGTCGTCCCGGCTGAACGTGTAGACGGCATTAAGGGCCAGGCTGTTTACGATTCGGTTGTGGCAGCTGCTGGATGCACTTCAGCGAATGACACGCTCGCCTGTCTCCGTGCCTTGGATTACACCACCTTCCTTAACGCAGCAAATTCTGTTCCTGCCTTTCTCAGCTATAGTGGGGTGGCACTCTCATATTTACCTCGCCCGGACGGAATTATCTTGTCAGACTCGCCTGACAAGCTGGCAAAAGCGGGAAAATACGCAGACGTCCCTTTTATTATCGGCGACCAGGAGGATGAAGGCACCCTTCTTGCGCTCTTTCAGTCAAATATTACTACAACCGAGGAAATTGCCGAATATCTGAAGGAATATTATTTCTACAACGCCACATCTGACCAGATTGATGGCCTCATTGCTCACTATCCGGACACTGCAACTGATGGTTCTCCATTTCGCACTGGTAACCTCAACAACTGGTACCCCCAGTACAAACGTCTTGCTGCTATTTTAGGGGACCTTACTTTTACTCTCACTCGCCGGGCTCTGCTGGAGTACTCAACCCAAGTCAAGCCAAATATCACTACCTGGTCATACCTAGCATCCTATGATTATGGCACCCCTTTCCTGGGTTCATTTCATGCCGGTGATATATTGCAGGTCTTCTATGGGATCTTGCCTAACTACGCAGTAAGCGCAATTCGGTCCTACTATTTCTCCTTTGTTCAGAACTTGGACCCCAATGCGGCGGTATCCTATTCAACCTGGTCGCAGTGGTCGGAGAACCAAACTTTGATGCAATTTTTCGCGGACTCGTCAGCGAACCTTGCAGATGATTTCAGATCCGACTCTTATGACTTTCTTCTCGCAAATGCGGAGGCTTTCTACATATAGTGGCTTCAGAAGCGTCTGAAGACGCTTTACTTAGTCTCTACGTCATCTTTCGGTTTTTGCTCGTGTTCGTCTTGTTCTTACTTTACTTGCCTTGTTTGTGCTTTTCTATACGAGGATCCTTAACCCTTAACATATTCCATTGTACAGTGTTGTTTCATAAGTCTTCGACCACCCTATTTTCTGTCGTGCCTAATAGTAATATATATCTAGAATAACGTTCTCAAGGCGCTTTCATTTGGTCACAATAGAACATTGCTTGTGTTCGCCGCGGTGTCGAAGGTAGAGAAGGCCCAAATTGCGCATAGTCTCATCTTTGGACAACCTAATTAAGCTAATACTAAGGTTCTCTCCGTATATCCGTATCGCAGAAAAGGATTTGGAGAAATTTGCAGCGCGAGCTGTCTCTCCTCCTGAAAAATTTCTTGCCTTCTGCTCAAATCGTACCCATCACGTAGTCGCTTTGATTATAGCCTTCCATATCTTCGACCTCACGGACCCTCTCAATACTCTTCACAATACCCTGAAAGGGATACGCAACGAGCCCCAATCCAGCTGAAGGGACCTTAGACATCGACCCCACAGTCCCCTTCGCCAAACCCTTAGCAACACCCAGCGCGCCCTCCTCCTTGCCCCCTTAATTGGTTAAGTGAATGTCGACAGATTCTAATATTTAATCTCTTATAGATATTGTCGGATTTACGGGGTCAGCATAAATCCTTCGGCGTGCACAAGCAAGCAAGTGTGCACGATTGGTCAAATTAGTATACGATTGGCGAAGAATCGTATAGGTCAGGTCAATCGATAGAGGGAGGGGGGTCGGCAGTATTAGATTGATAGTAGTCAGGTAGGCAGCGTGCAGTATTAGACTACTATACAATCAGGTAGGCCTAGAGCTCTCTCTTGATGAGGTCGGGTCAGGTCGGACGGTCTAATCGTAGAACGTCGGGATCGTGATTGTGCGATTCAGCCAAGAACCCACAATCATGGAAGAATGACTATCCACAGGAAAGGGGGGTCGGCAGTCTTAGATAGGTAGTAGTCAGGTAGGCAACATACAGTATTAGACTAGAGCTACACTATCAGGTAGGCCTTTAGTCTCTCATGTGGATAAAAAGAGTGTCAGACTTGATTCAATTTAGCTATGGAAAACAGGTAGTATTTATAACTTCACGAAATCGAGGCAATACGTCAGAGTGGAATCTTATAGAAATCAGCAGAAATAGAGTGTTGAAGCTCTTTCGTCATGTATACAAGTTGTTGATGTCAATCGTTGAAGATCGTCGTCACGTGTACGTTCCGTCGCATTCTGTCACGTTCGATAGCTCTCATGGGGGCTTATACACCCACTCATGTTGACAGGGGCTTATGCACCCACTTATGTTGACAGATATTATACCGGGCAATGTTTATAGTGTACTTTAATTATAAAAATACGGTTATATTTACCTAGGCTAGTTAGCCTAGGTAATCTTTCCCAGAGGAACCTTTCTTGCCTTCAAAAAGTAAAGTGATTCTAGAGTAGATAGAGATATATCTACAACGAAGACAATAATCAGATATACTAGCGAAGTAGTCGAAAGGAATAACCCTAATAATAAGACTACTTAATTAAGTCTTTAATTAGGGAGCTTTATCGTTAACGGACGTCCTAGACTGCTGTAGCAGTAACTTATCACGTAAAGTTTTGCTAGTCGGTCTAATGTCCTCTAGGCTTGGCGTAAATATATCTTTATACAGGATTGATTAGATATATAATATTCGGATATTTATTAAGAGGCTAAATAATATATCTATAGAAGACTTCTATAGTATTTACGTTTGCCCTCTTTATATAGATTCGAAGTCCTTAGTGTTCTTATTAAAATAGGTATAGCGTTTATTGAGTATATAACAGATTACTATAGAAAGCAAGGTTATCTTATATTATAGAGAGAGCCTTATTTAATTTTGTAGACCTTAGTTTCTGCTCGGCCTGACTCTAAGTGGGTTTCTTACTATTAATCTTAAGGGGATAGAATAGAGTATAACTTTAACGCTTTTTTAGTTATAGACGCTTACTAGATTTAAGGTGATTATAAATTAGCCTAACCTATAATAAGAACCTATTTTTCGAGAGAACAGTGCAGTCTATACTATATACTAGGATAGTAAGATAGGAGAGGGAAATAGAAAGGAAAGGGTGTTAGAGGTACGTACTTACCTATATTTAGTCCCTGTTAGCAAGATCGCGAAAAACTTAGTAGCCCCTATAAACACGCAGGTTTTAGCGTTTATAGTGCTTTAAAAAGATAATTTTAAATCGATTAAGGTAATAGGACTTAGATCTAGATTAGCCGAGCTTTAAGTTATAAGATAGTACTTAACTACTAAGTTAATATACAGTCTATAGTAACTAAATAATCTTAATATTAAGGTATACTACTTATATTATATTTAAAGCACCTGTATATTTACGAGTATCACTATATATAGACAATATCTTGTCTTAAGCTACCGCAACGTAAACGCGGAAGCACTATGTAGAGTAGAGGGTATATTGTTGTAGATTATATCTAATAACCGTAAGTATAGGTAGAGATATCTTAGATAGATATTCCTGAATATACCTACGGCCGGTAATACAGGGACTTAAAGTTAAGCTGCTAGGAGTAGTATGTCGGTTTTACGCCGTGTGCATAAACCCTGGGGTGTGCTTAGAGGCGCACACAGGTCGATCGAATACCACGATTATGGAAGAGAGACGAAAGTGCAATAGAGGTGGGTCGGCAGCAAACAGGTTGAACAGTGGAAGGTCAACGCAGTTTAATCAGAATTGCCTTGAGCTCTATTGGTAAGTGAAAATGGTGTCAAACTTGTTGTATTTAACTAGGGAAACAGGCAGTATTTATAACTTTAGGTACATAGCAGAATGTCAAGGAAAAAGTCAGATAAAACTCTCAGAGTAACATGGGGGATACGAGAGTGTTAGGAAACTCGTTGTTCTTTCCATTTGATAAGATAGTTGATATCTTATCATCGTATCGTGTAGTGGTGGATATCCGATTGGTCCGATGTGTATTGCTTATCTACACGCTTAGTGCGGGGTATCGCATATCCACATGTTGACATAGTATTAGTCTAGTTTAGTATATGTTTTGTATAGTAAGACAGGTCTATTCGGAAAACTTGCTTATATTGCTAGTATATAGGCTTTAGTGGTTATCTAGTATCGGCGATCGGAAGCCGGGTGCGCCTATTAGCAATAACGCCGGATTAGGGATAACACCGCTAGCATCTATAGTTTAATCGTATAGTACTGTGGTCTATGATAGGGGAAAGGGTGCATGAGGTTGTATTGTCTCCTAACGTAGAACTAAATACATAGCATGTCACGTGCACGGAAGTGGCAGAAAGGAGGAGACCGCTTGCCGCCGTCCGGCCTTGGCCGAGTGGAAGCCTTAGGAAAAAGGTTCTAGGGTCCCGAGATCTCAGCACTAACACTTAGGAATAACCTTATACTAGGGTATATTATAACACTTAGGGGCTTATATACCCACTTATGTTGATAGAAACTGTCGGATTTACGGGGTCAGCATAAATCCTTCGGCGTGCACAAGCAAGCGAGTGTGCACGGTTAGTCAAATCAGTATACGATTGGCGAAGAATCGTATAGGTCAGGTCAGGTCGTCGTACGATTCGGCTCAGAATCGGAAGTTAACTTATAATAGAAGAATGCTCCAACTTCATCACAATCATTAAACTTGATTCAACTAGCTATGGAAAGCAGGCAATATTTATAACTTCATAAAATCAAGGCAATGCGTCAGACTAGAATCTCATAGAAATCAGAAGAAATAGAGTGTTGAAGCTCTTTCGTTATATGTGCAAGTTGTTGATGTTAATCGTTGAAGATCATCGTCACGTAGACGTTCCGTCGCATTCTGTCAAGTTCGATAGCATAGGCTTATACACCTACTTATATCGACACACCCCCTCAGCTCTCAATGTAAGGTCAAAGTGAGAGCTGAATAAGAGATATCAGAAGGAAGGGGATTCCTCTGCAGGTAAGATCTCTATACCTAGTTATTGAACAAAGGCGGCATATTTTTCTGCAGATAAGCGCTTCGTAAGGCCGTCGGCTATTATTTCGGCTGATTTGACCTATTCAATTCGCAATCGTCTAGCTTAGACTTCCTGGCGAATCTAAAGCTGGTAGATATCAATATAACGAAGTTTGGTCTGAAATATTGATTTCTCGCGCGTGAGCAAATCAACTGTCTGCTGATTATTGCATTCGATTATATCTAATTAGTCAGTTTCGAATTGGATAAAGGAAAAGAGGCGTTTAATCTAGTATAGCTACTTAGCTGCGTAGCTAATAGCTAACAATTCGGCTTCTGTAGTCGACGTAGTGATAGTCTTCTGCTTACGCGATTTCTATTTAATTAGGCCACTAAATAAGCAGAAGATAAATCCTTTAGAGCTCTTTCGGTCAGGATTGTTAGTAAAGCTTGTATCTGAGGCGGTAGTGAAGATAGAAGCTCTTATTTCGCTATTAAAGCAGAGCGAAAGGTATCTCGTAGTATAAAGATACAATATCAGATAGTCGATAGCTACTAAATACTTCTTATTACAGCGAGTAAGCGATTTAGCTAGTAATCAGTTAGCGAATGCAGTATCTAGTCGGGTCTAAACAGCAGGGAAAAGAGTAGATCCATACTTTTGTTAATATAGCTTAATAATCTTCGGGTCGATTAGTTCTGTCAGAATTAGATTAAGCTTTTGTGTAGCTGGAAGTAGCAGTTTTAGGGCTTTCTAGCTGTTTAGCAGGTTGAATCTAGCAGCTATCCTTTCAATATAGGCTACTTAATTTAGCTAGGTCTTTCGTTTAGATCGATTACGTACGATTCGAATACTAATAAACTATATCAGTTCGCTGCAATCCTTTATTTCGAATCGTTCTGAGAGTAGTCTTTTGATTTGCTAAGCGTGCGAACTCTTACTTTTGTGATAGGCAGCAAGGAAATCATCGACGAATACTATAATAATTATACGATTATCGGTATAAAGGGCAGGGTTATCAGGGTAAGGCTTAAATCTAAGTAAGAGCAGCATCTCTTTAATATTATCTTCCTATCGCTTACTAGCGATTCGTAGGCTATATACTGCTTTATGCAAGCGTAAAACTATCGATTTCCTGCCTAATCCTAGGGGATATTAGCAGTAAACTTCTTCCTTTAGCGAGCTATTTAGGAAGGCGTTAATAGTATCTATCTAGAAGGTTTTAAGGTTAAATCGTGTGATAATCGCGATAAGCGTGCGAAACGTTCTAGCCGCGAGTATGCTAGTGCGAGCGTCTTAGTCGTTAGGAACTTGTGTGTCTCTACGTATACATAAACGAGCTTTGAAGCGTGTGAGATAGCCTAATTCGTCTGATTTATAAGCGAATACCTATCGTATTAGGATAAACTAGTGGCGAGGACAATCTGATTAGTCAATACCTTTGCAATTCGTCTGGTGTGCGTGTGTAACTAGATGTGCGCTTATTGGTTCAAATACACGTATATCTATAAGCTTATTGAATTCAATCTGTATAGCTTAACGAAATTGGCTCTCGAAAGGGTAGCTAGCTAGCTGATTATAGCCGGATAGTGCAGGTAGAATAGAGGATATTAGAATTTTTAGCTGCTTTTGTATGCTTTAATCTAGCAGGAAGGCCTATATAAACGCTGTGAGGTTGATATAAGGGCGCTTAGCTTTACTATAGTCTTAGCTAGTATCTGAATCAGAACGTCAGCGTTTAGTCGATATTAGTGGTTCGTAACCGGAAGGGTCGAAATTTATGTTATTAATAAGCACGAAAGGCTGTATCTGGCTAGATTGGCCAGCGTCTTTAATATCAGAAGGGTCTGATTGGTTAGATTAGTCGAATTCGTCTTCTTTTGGATTAAGTAGAGGAGTAGGCGGTTGGTCTCTAAGGATTTCGTTATAATCGTCAGGATCAGAAGTGAGCTGAAAATGAGGCGAATGTGAGGTTTCGGAGGGCTGAGAGGGTACAGCAGGATCTAAATTAGCCGTCGTACTAGGGCTTCCACCCCCTAACCCATGGGGGGAACTGTAATGAGGCTCATTACAGTTTGGGGTTAATTTTTTAATATGGGTTAGGGTTTCCCGGAGAGGGTAGATTACAGTTAGTTTCAGGGTGCTATTACAGTTATACTCCTGTAGTTTTAGAAACTTCAAATTTTCACTAGTTGTAAGTAAATACTTAATCATTTATTTCCCCAATTTATAAAGCCATCCGACGTTTTCGTAAGGTAGTTATAGGGGTTGGAAGTCAGCGAATTATTTTGATGGGGTACGGTCGGCCAGCGCTTTTACCAACATCACGAAACCCATCACCCATCACAATGCGACTCATCACACACGTATTATTAGGTCAATTCGGTTGAAAATCCCGTCAGGAATTTCAGGGGCTACAATGAATGCCCAGTTTCAATTTCATCAACAAATAAGCAGTTCCCAGCGATAGGGTTTTCCCAGCACACATTCAGCGGATATACAGTATTGTTCAATATATATCCACGTTCAACATAAGTGAACCCGCGGAACCCACCATTGCCGACCAGTATTTCATATGCAACCGGCAGTGGGGAGTTGCCATTTGTCGCCAGTGCGAGCGTGGCGTAAGGCCCAGAGAGATAGTACGCCATTTAACCAACATTAAGGGCAAGCACCGTATCAGCAAACGCGTCGCAGAGCAGGTACTAGACATTATTCGCCAAACCGATGAATGGAACAGCATCGAGGATGAGACTAGGTCGCTCCCCGCGGCCGTGGATCGCCCCATTCCGGCGTTACCAATCTACCAAGATGGGTTACAGTGCCAGTTTTGTAGGCAGATTTACCGCAGTCGCGAGAGTTTACGAGTGCACTGGTCGAAGGAGCATCGGTTTTCGGCGTACGGCCATGGGGGCAAGCCACGACCATCCGAGATCGCCGCCGGAAAGCAGAAACAAGAGGAGGGGGCCAAGTCAGTTGTGTGCCAGCAGGTTTTCCCACGTGGATTAGGGTCGCATTACATCCATGTTCGCTACCCCGGTGCTGCGTGCCAGCCGGAAGCACCACCCCCCAGGCCACGCAAGTCGCCGAAGCCGTTGACCAGTTGCGCGAGGTGTTTACACGGAAAATACAGTTAGAAGCCGAGATCCGGCCCGGCGATATCGACGAAGCCAATCCGTGGTTGGACCGAACCGGATGGGCGGCGTATTTACGCGGACGTAAGTCCAAGGAATTGCGTATATGCATTGAAAGCCCGAAGGAAGATGCGGAGGGGGATGAGGGTACCGCGCGGGTGATTTGGGATGCCATGTTGGGCGTTGCCCGTAAAAGCCAGAGCATCACCCAACGGACAGGACATTTGTTACGGATTGAAGCCGCCCGCACCGATATAGAGAAGATCCCGTCGAAGCCATTGCAGGCATACATGAAGGCGGACGAGGAGTTGGAGCGACATGTTGACCCATGGCGCCGCATTTTGATGTTTTTCGCCCGCACCCAAGTTCGGCATGATTGGAATAGTCCGGTGTACCGGTTCAGCAAACGGCAACGCAAGGCGTGGGATGCATTATAGTATTCCGCCGAGTGCCACAAGGACCGGCCCGAGCCGATCCCCACCGACGGCACCGACCCGAACCCGGACGCATTACAACCCGTGGAAGCCGATTGCATGGAATTCATGATTGAATTATTAAACCAGCGTATTCGATCGACCGAGTACGAGCTGGCGTTAGTATGTGCATTGGCCGTATTAGGTGTGAGTGACCATAACGGCGGTCGACCATGGAAGGATCCCCATAGTTATCCCCCGATTTTATCCAGTGTGATCAAGGTGTCCCGGTTTGTCGTCGTGCACTAGTCGTTTTTGTTGGACCCGAATGCCCGCGAGTTATTACAAATCGGGGAGAAAAAGCTGGTGGGGGAGTGGGATGATCCCAGCCCGGTCGATTATATATTTTCGCATCAACGGGATGGCCGCAGTCCGCCCGCACCCCAGACCCCACGACAAGCCACCACCCCGGATTATCCGTCCAGTTCGCCCGCGTTGGATAGTTTGCCCAATAGTTCCCCACCACCGGTTGTATTTACCCAGCAGGCACAGGAAGGCCCAAAGACATGGCGCCAATGGATTCGCATCATGGTCACCGGGTTTATGGTGCACGGCACCGCCGGGCCGATGGAATGGATGATGGATTTACGCCGGTATGGGATGAAGATCCACATGAACACCCCCACCGCCGGGCACATCGGTTGGGCCAACGGGGACGAGTTGTCGTATAAAACGATGCGGTTCACGATGGGGGCATTCCGCGGGTTCATCCATGGGTTGACGGCTAGCGCACGGCAATTGATGATTAACCAGATTTTGCGGTGCCAACCCGACCAGATTCCCGTTATCCCATGGGACCGTATGGCCGATGATTTCAACCAACCCAAGGCCGGGTGGAGTTTTTTGCAGGACGAGCGCACGCCGTGGCCCGTCGATGGGTCCCGGTGGATGGTGGATCGGGTACAGGAGGAGCATCCATTGCAGCGGTTGTTCATGCAAGCCAACACCAATCGGTTCAGTGTCGATGCTATCGGCCGGTTTTTTGGGTTCGTCAACGAGTTCAAGGAAAAGTTGGCCGTGTTAGTCCACATTACTAGCGGTCAGCCCCCGCGAGGCCCCGAGTTGTTGAGTATCCGTCACCGCAATAGCGCCGCCGGTGGGCACCGTAACGTGTTCATCGAGGATGGATTGGTGGCATTTATCACCCGATACCACAAGGGGTTTTACGCTAGCGGGGACGCCAAGGTGATTCATCGGTACGTACCCCGTGAAGTAGGTGAGTTGGTTGTGTGGTATTTGTGGTTGGTATTGCTATTTGTCGAGATGTTGCAGGCATTCCAGGAAGAGGCATGCCGTTTGGACGCCGTTCCCGACACGCACGCCACCAAGATGTGGGGTTTCGATGCCGGCACTGGACGGGAGTGGACGCCCACGCGGGTGACGGATGTGATGGTTCGGGAAAGCAAGATGCGTTTACACAACGGATTGTCGTTGTCCGCGTACCGAGACATTGCCATCGCGATCAGTCGGAGATATTTCGGTAGTGTCAAAGCGTTCCCGCACAACGTCCGCGAGGATGGGACCGAGGTCATCAGCGATAACGAGGAGAACGAGGACGATATGGACGACGAGCAGTGGGTGCGCCATATTGCCGATTTGCAGGCCGCGCACACCACCCATATCGCCGAGATGGCATACGGACGTATGATGACCCAGCAGCAAGGGACCACGGCGGGTCGTCAGGCGGGATTCCGGACCAGCAGCGTGCATTGGCATGATTTTTTAGGGTTTGACATCAAGGACATCCCGAGTAGCGTATTGGGCAAGCGAGCCCGGCCACGGTGGAAGGACGACGATATACAAATGCGCGATCAGCGCCGCTATTTAGTCGAGACGACCAATATGACCGAGGCATTGCAGCGGATGACCGGCGACCCCACAATGCAGTTCCGGGGCGTCCAGGGCGCGGCTATTGATGCCATCAAACGGGGCGATTCCCGGGTCGTGGTGGTGATGCCGACAGGCGGGGGCAAGAGTATGTTATTCATGTTGCCCGCGTGGGTTGGCCAACGAGGCGGGTTAACGATCGTGGTGGTTCCGTTGACCGCGTTGCGTTCCGATTTACAGCGCCGATGCGAGGCCGCCGGGATTTCATGCGTCGAATGGGAGAGTCATCGCTATCCCGACCACGCGGCCATTGTGTTTGTGACGCCCGAGGCGGTATTCACGGATTCATTCCAGTCGTTTTTGAACCGGCAGCGCGATAACATACGGTTGGACCGGATTGTCATTGACGAATGCCATGTTATGTTGAACACGTCGGAGAAATTCCGGCCGCGGTTACAGCAGTTAGGTCAAATGCATCGGTTTGGTGCGCAGATGGTGTTTTTGACCGCCACGTTGCCCCCATGTGAGGAGAGCCGGTTATTTCAGCGCATGGCGGTGGAGCGGAACGTGGTGAGCATGTACCGCGCGCGGACGAGCCGCTACAATATCGCATATCGGGTGTACCGGCCCACCATTGCGTTGAAATATCGTTCCCAGAACCAGTGGTTAGAGGATCCCGGTGTCCGGTAGTTTATTCGTGAACGGATTCAGCGTGCGCGGCCCGGCCGAGTAATTGTGTACGGCAGCACCAAGTCCATTGTGACCCAGGCGGCGGAGATATTAGGATGTGCCGCATTTTACAGCAACCAGGATGAGAAGTTGGGCATTTTGAAGCAGTTCCGGAGTGCGGCAAATGGAGTGATTGCGGCCACCAGTGCGTTAGGTATGGGGGTGGATATCCCTGTATATAGTCCACGTTGAAGTACAGCGTACTTCACCAACCTTACTAACAAAAGCTTCCCGGCGCTAAACCAAAAATCTACTAGCGCCCGCTGTTCTTCAGGGGAAATCCCGCTGTTCTTCAAAAAGCTCTCTCTACTCAAATCAACATATTTTTCGTATTCTGACCACAGGATCTGGATCTCCGACCTTTCTATTATGTCTATGCGTAGTTCTAGCCCGGTAGAGTCCGTGGTGGTCCCAGAACTGGAAGCGCTTCCCTCGTACCTCAGAGTCTTGCCAGCGTTCCATGTGGTACTCTGCACCACACACGGGGGTTGCTACACACGACAGAATCTCTCCCGTCATCTATTAGAGAAACATCACTTACAAAGCGGCCAGCGACGAAGAATTGCATCCTCCAGCGAGTTAGACCCGGTCGCCGCCTCCAACGCTGGTGTGGTTCACCCACGAGATGGCATTAACGAGGTTCGTGGCCTGCCGACCGTGCTGGGATTCCTCTGCTACCTCCCCAACTGCGACTTTCGTTCGACCAGCACCGATTGGATGCGACAACATTATAACAAAACACATCAATGGCAAGTTCTACGTCAAGGGGCTATCCCATGGCATAAGGCGTACCTTCAGACGTTATTTCAGCAGAAGCAATGCTAACAGTACTTTGCTGTGGTTTTGGCCGACTAGACCCACTAGTCCGCTACTCCACAATATATATATCCCTATGCCAATGCACTAGAGAATGCTCCATTATCGACCCACATCCCGTCTCCCCCACTCCTGTACCAGATAATGTATGGAATCAAATTATGGGACGGTACCAACAGAGTCAATCTCAGCCACAACGAGATTGTGTAGAGACCGCGCGGCACGTTTCCGAGTTGACGCCGTGGATGAGGCGTACCGGTATTTACATCTATCTCCTTGGGCTGGAGCTCAAAGAACTCGGTCCTAGCTATTACCTCCCTCGGGTGCAAGACGAGCCGTTGTTATTCCTGATCTGTGAGAGTATCGGACGGGTTCTAGAGAAAACAATGACTGTCCTCGTGCATGACCAGAACGTAGAGGCCCGATGCCTCAGCCGGCGCAATGCACGACTACTGAATACCTTCACACAGAGGGAAACCTCCTAGGATCCTATCACTGAACTACAGAACCAGTAGTCTCGTCGAAAATATATCGACACTTGGCAGCGGTTAATCTGCTACTGGGACCGAGTCGTTGAGTAAGGCTATCTCCGGGACACACTCTTCCAGCTAAGCAGTCGACAGCTCGAAGCATAGTGCGAGGTGACTAAGGCCGCGAGCGAACTCACCAGTCGAACAGATCCCTAAAGCGGCGAGGCAGACACCGGGGCTTCCTATGACCGGCTCGACCGGGCTGTTCTCGAGTTTAGCCTGGTAGTTATTCAACACACTGTGCGCTATCGCAAGTTCGATTCTGTCCTAGTGTCGTATACAGCCGTGCGGTTCTGGAGCCATCAGCAAGGCGCGTAGATGCTTATCGGGAACTATACATCGATTCTATCGCAATTGATCTATGATTGTCAGATAGTAGTACTTGCCCAGGTGTTAGCCGAGACGGGTGATAACTAAGATACGGACATTAGTGCTATGATCGTCGAAATTCGGGATCAGTGGTTGTTGAATGACACAGAAGGCCCCGTCGTGGAATTGCTAGAGAATCGGTTACTCGGCTTCCGGATTGGCCAGACCGAAGTTCCACCAGCACAGCTCCGCTAGCATGCTGATGAAGAGACGCTGGTATAGTCGGATGTGATCTTCCACCTCTCCGACCTCCATCGGATCGTCTTCGAAGGGATTGCGGAGGCTCGGCGGATTTTTGAACAGGAGCTATGCCTCAGCGGCCGGTCTAGCCCTGCGAGTGATATTCCTAGTCTTGACCTCGCACTCCTTGTCGATAACTAGGATACTACCGCGCCGGGTCAGTCCTTCCTAACTGACTCGCGGAACGCATCGTATTTCGACCCACTTAAGGACTAGCTGGTCTCTCGGGTAGGTAAGACCTAGGCGTTATTCCAGACGTTCTAGTCGCAGACCGCCGCGGGTACGTGGGAGGTACGCACCGATACCGTGCAACAGTATAAGGATACCGTGCAGCGGTTTCTGCGCGCGCTGATAGTCCCTTTTTTCATTGGCTCCGGGCAACAAGGGCGTCGCACCGAGTTTATTGCACTTCGGTGGAGGAATACTACCTTAATCACGCGGGACCTATTTCTCCATAACAGGCAGATGCTGTTTATCCTTAGCTACCACAAGACCCGGAACTAGAATAATACGTCTCGATAGCCGGTTCGTTTCCTCCTCCCGGAAGTCGCCTAGCTTGTGATCCAGTACCTCGCTCTCATTCAGCCGTTCCGAGCGTTCCTTTAGCACGAGACACCAGAGTCTAGGGCCGTCTCTGACTACCTATAGTGTCAGGGCCTGGATCCGTGGGGAGCGGATGTAATAACGCGGGTTATTGTTGATACAGGGAAGCTTACCCTAGGGAAACATATCTATGTCCAGGGCTAGCGACAAATCATAGTGGGTATTACACGACGGAAATTCGCAAGCGCCGAGGCGAACCTGCTAATCGAGGATAGTGGAGATGAGGAGGAGACGGATCCTGCGCTCGGTAGCATATCAGACGCTATCCACTGGCAGGCCGGCCATACCCCCCACACGGGCAATCGTGTCTATAGAGGAACGGTGAACTTTCGGGCCGGGTTAACGGATGCGGGACTCCAGGAGTTTCGACACGTCAGTCAGCTTTAGCACCAGTTCGTGCGAGACCCTATCTATTTCCAGCCTACGCTCACCCAGTCGCATCGGCCGGTTGCGCCTCGAACGCCGTGGGTTTAGGGAGAATAGGACCAGAGCCCGAATAGTCATCCTAGCAATCCTTGGAGGAAGGCAGCCAGCAGTGGGGGCAGATCAGGCAGTGCACTGATTCAATCATCGATTACTCCGTCCAAGCGACACCGGGACAAGGAGCTGGAGAGTCCTATTGTACGGCGCATCGCGCGACAGGAGGCTCCTGCTCGGACTCGGCGGCAATAGCGTATGGACCAAGCGATGGAGGTGCTTCAGCGGATGTATGGCACGAATGCGCAGTATCGAAGCAGTGGGCAGCAGCAGGCGATGGAGTATATCCTGGCGGGCAGTGGCCAGGTCTTAGCGATCCTCAGGACTAGCGAAGGCAAGAGCCTGCTATATCTCCTTCCCTGTCAGCTCCCTGGTGCTGGAACGACAGTAGTTATCCTGCCCCTTGTGGTGTTAAAAGCCGAGATACGACGGCGATGCGCCGAGGCTGGCATCGAGGCGCATGTGTGGGAGGCAGACTCGGATCCGGATCGGTTACATTCCTGTCCACTGATCATAGTTGCGGTTGAGCAAGCCGTGACACATCGATTCCGCGGTTTCTTAACTCGGTTGCATGTCGCAAACGAACTGGACCGGGTGGTGTTTAACGAGTGCCACCTCGCTATCACAGCGGTGTCGTATCGGGCTGCAATAGGGCTTCTGCCTATGCTCCGGAAATTAGCGGTACAAATGATATTTCTGACGGGCACCATGCTACTGTCTATGGTTCCTGAATTCGAGCAGGCGATGTTGTTACGTAGTGCGCGGATGGTTCGCAGCCTTACGATGCGGCGGGATATATATTTCCACGTCAGCCGTTGCCCTCCGAAGCGTGATTTTGTTCGTGAATTTGCTGTCCCTGGAATCTAAGATGTTATTCGAGGCCTAGCGGTTGACACGCGTACTATTATTTACTGCAGCCTGAAGGATGTGGCTGAGGAGGTTGCTCAGATGATCGATGCTCCGGTGTATCACTCTACGTCTGGCAGCGTCGAGGAGAAGGCTGAAGTCCTTCAGCAATGGCGAGCCGGGGAACCTTCTTATATTGTGGCTACGTCTGCGTTTGGCATGGGCATTGACCATCCGGCAGTCCGGTGGGTAGTGCATGTTGGGGTACCTTGGAGTGCTATCGACTTTGCGCAGGAGGTTAGGCGACTTGGACGGGACGAAGCTGGAGGGCAATCGATTGTTTTAATTCCCGCACAGTGGAAGGCTACGACAAGTCAGCGAAATGCACGACCACTGGACGGCGCTGAGGCGGCAATACAGAGTTATATCGGGGCCATTGGCTGTCGAGTGTTGGAGCTATCTCATTTCCTCGATGGTGACGGTAGTCCCTGCACGCGAGAGGCCCCTATGTGCGATCGGTGTCGGGATGCTAGTGCGGTCCAACTACCGGCCAGTCCGTCTGTGGGACCTAGGCAGCGTCTAGAGGAGACGGACGGGGATGATGATCTTGGAGATTTACAGGCCGGGGCGGAGCTCCTTCAGACTCGGATTCAGGAACAAGCACGTGGATTAGCGGACTATATTGGGTGTCTAGAAACGTGGCGCGGAGTATGTATGATCTGCTACCATCTCCCGCGGGTCGCATCTGGTCAAGTCGGGCACGCACGGCATGGGCTTGCGGGATGCGTGAACCCGGAGCGGTTTCGGTTTTTCGACGCTAAGCGGGAGGCACAGTCCCAGGGACAAGGACGTGGGGGATGGTTCCGACAGTATAGCAGTTGCTACCGAT